>NC_086099.1:130634667-133134667 GCF_963921235.1 Mobula hypostoma
TATTTTTGCCACCAAAGTGGATAACTTCACATTTATCCACATTAAATTGCATCTGCCATGAATTTGCCCACTCACCCAACCTATCCAAGTCACCCTGCATCCTCTTAGCATCCTCCTCACAGCTAACACTGCCACCCAGCTTCGTGTCATCCGCAAACTTGGAGATGCTGCATTTAATTCCCTCATCCAAGTCAATAATATATATTGTAAACAACTGGGGTCCCAGCACTGAGCCTTGCGGTACCCCACTAGTCACCGCCTGCCATTCTGAAAAGTTCCCGTTTATTCCCACTCTTTGCTTCCTGTCTGCTAACCAATTCTCCACCCACACCAATACCTTACCCCCAATACCGTGTGCTTTAAGTTTGCACACTAATCTCCTGTGTGGGACCTTGTCAAAAGCCTTTTGAAAATCCAAATATACCACATCCACTGGTTCTCCCCTATCCACTCTACTAGTTACATCCTCAAAAAATTCTATGAGATTCGTCAGACATGATTTTCCTTTCACAAATCCATGCTGACTTTGTCCGATCATTTCACCGCTTTCCAAATGTGCTGTTATCACATCCTTGATAACTGACTCCAGCAGTTTCCCCACCACCGACGTTAGGCTAACCGGTCTATAATTCCCCGTTTTCTCTCTCCCTCCTTTTTTAAAAAGTGGAGGAACAGAATAACAATGATCAACCTGAACTACATAACAGGTAAAATAACCTTCTGCTGTTAACAATGGCATTTAATATGCTCACCTCCCCTACTATGCTTCCCTTATTTTCCTCGAATATTGGACCATGAAGAAAGTTGTCTTAGTTTACAACTAGATATAGATCATCTGGGAAAGTGGGCAAGGAATAGCAGATGGAACTTGACTCAGACAAATGTGAAGTGATAGATTTTGGGAAGGTGTATCAGGGCAGCACATAAATAGTGAATGGCTAAGCTATGGGGAAAGTTTGTAGAATAGAAAGACCTTAGTTTACTGAAAATGGCAACACAGGTAGACAGGGTGGTGATGAAGTTATATGGCATGTTTGTCTTCACTGGGT
Organism: Mobula hypostoma; assembly: GCF_963921235.1. NCBI lineage: Eukaryota > Metazoa > Chordata > Chondrichthyes > Myliobatiformes > Myliobatidae > Mobula > Mobula hypostoma. The sequence goes on from NC_086099.1 coordinate 130,635,717, forward strand.
GAGGCACTGAGTACAAGGGATGATTAGCCGCACTGAGTATTGTATGCAGTACAGTGTTGCCACACCATGGAGAAAAATGATTAAATTAAAAAAGATGCAGAAAAGCTTCAAGGTTGTTGCTTGAATTGGAAGTGATTAATGTACCGGGTTTTTGAAGTTTAGAAAAGATTGAGGAGGAGATAAAAGGGTGGTGGGGGAGGGGGTAGAGTTTGCTCTACTAATCAGAGACAATATCACAGCTGCACTCAAGGAAGACATAACAGAGGGGTCAGACACCGAGTCCATTTGGGTGGAGCTCAGGAATAGGAAGGGTGCAATCACACTGATGGGATTGTACTACAGACCCCCCAATAGACACCAGGACTTTGAGGAACAGATATGTAATCAGATTAAGGAAATGTAGAAACATAATAGGGTTGTTGTCATAGGGGATTTCAACTTCCCTAATATAAACTGGGACCTTCTTAGTGTAAGAGATTTAGATGGGGAAAAATTTGTTAAGTGTATTCTGGAAGGATTCTTAAATCAATATCTGGATGGTCCAATGAGAGGAGGGGCTGTACTGGACCTGGTGTTGGGTAATGAGGCTGGGCAGTTGACTAACCTTTCAGTGGGGAACAGTTAGGGAACAGCGACCATAACTCCTTAACTTTCAGGATAACTATAGATAAGGATAGGTATGGTCCTTGCGGGGAGTTTTAATTGGAATAGGGAAAATTAGGAAGGCATGAGGCAGGAATTAAGAGGCGTTAGTTGGGAGCACCTTTTCTCTGGCAAGTCCACATCAGACATGTGGAGGCTGTTGAGAGATCAATTGCACAGAGTACAGGAAGGGTATGTTCCTGTTAGAAGGATGGATGGAGATGGAAAGATAAAAGAACATTCGATGTTCAGAAAGTGATAAATTTAGTCAAGAAGACAAAGGAAAAGTATGTAAAGTTTTGAAAGTTTAAACAAAGTACATGAGAAGGATAAAGAAGCCAGAAAAGAAATAAAAAAGGGAGTTAGAAAGCCAGGAGGGGCCATGAAAAGTCCTTGACAAATAAGATTAAGGTGAATCCGAAGGCATTCCATACATACATCAAGAGTAAGAGGATAACTAGGGAGAGGGTGGGACCACTAAAGGATAAAGGATGTATTTTTTTGATGCTGAGAATGTGAGTGAGGTACTTAACGAGTACTTTGCTTCAGTATTTCCAAAGAAATGGATATAGAAGACCAGGAGATCAGTGCTGAGCGTATGAATATGTTAGGGCATTTAGAGTTCAAGGAGGAGGATGTGCTCTTAAGGAGTATTATGGTGGAAAAGTCCCCAGGGCCTGATGGGATTTACCTCAGGTTATTGAAGGAGGCAAGAAATGAGATTGCTGGGCCCTTGAACATTATCTTTTTGTCCTCTCTAGCCACAGGTCCCAGAGGACTGAAGAGTGGCTAATATTGTACCTCTATTTAGGAAGGAAACAAAGGAAAATCCTGGGAACCATAGACTGGTGAGTCTCACGTCAGTTGTAGGCAAATTGCTGGAAAAATTCTTATGAGCATTTGGAAACCCATGGCCTAATTAGGGAGAGGCAGAATTGCTTTGTGTGTGGCAAGTCGTGCCTTCCCAACTTGATTGAGACTTTTGACAAGGTTTTGAAAGAGATTGTATGAGGTTAGGGCAGTGGATGTTGTCTATATGGACTTTAGTAAGGTGTTTGACAAAGTCCGTCATGGGAAATTAATCCAGAAGGTTAAGATGAATGAGAAAGGCGGCAAATTTGTTTGCGCATAAAAGACAGAAGGTAGTGGTTGAAGAGATTTATTTGAGTTGGAGGTCTGTAATTAGAGATGTTCCACAGGAATCTGTGCTGGGACCTCTGTTGCTTGTGATGTATAGAAATGTCCTGAATGAAAATGTAGATGGGAGGTTCATAAATTTCCGGATGATACCAAGATTGGCGGAGTTATGGATAATGTAGAAGGCTGCAAAGCATACAGCACAATATAAATCAGTTACAGATATGGGCTGATAAATGGAGTTTAACCCAGGTAAATGTGAGGTGTTGCACCTCAGTAGGGCAAATGCAAGGAGACAGTACACTGTTAAGGGCAAGGTCCTTAATTGTGTTGCTGAGCAGAGAGATCTTGGGATCCAAGTTCATAGTTCCTTGAAAGTGGCTACACAGGTCGATAAGGTGGTTAAGAAGGCTTATGGAATGCTTGTTTCTATTAGTTGAGGCACTGAGTTCAAAAGTTAAGAGTTTATGTTGCAAATTTGTAGCACTCTGCTTTGGACACATCTGCGGTATTGTGTATAGTTCTAGTCACCCCACCATAGGAAAAATACTAAGGCTTTGGAGAGAGTGCAGAAGAAGTTTACAAGGATGAGGTGGTTTAGAGGTCATGTGCTATCACAGGAAGCTGGATAAATGGGTTGTTTTCTCTGGAGCGCTGGAAGCTGAGGGGAGATCTGATAGAAGTTTACAAGATTATGAGAGACATAGATAGAGTACACAGACAGTATCTGTTTCCTGGGGTTAAGATGTCTAATACCAGAGGATATGCATTGAAAGTGAGAGGGGTAGGTTCAAGGGGGATATGAGGGGTAAAGTTTTTTTTTTACTCAGAGAGTGGTGATGTCCGGAATGTGCATCGTGATATGGTGCCAGAGATAAACACATTAGAGACGTTTGGATAGACACAAGGACGTAAGGAAAATGGATGGATTAGTGTCTGAGTGTTTTTGGTTTGCTATTTAGCTGGTTTATCACAGCATTGTGGGCCGAATTGCCTGACCCTGTGCTGTATTGTTATATGTTCTCTAAGGAGACTTTTGGTAAGATTCAGTCTGAGAGGCAACATGATGGAAGTATATAAAATTATCAGAGACACAGATAGAGTAGATTGTTAGAGTCCTTTCCCATGGAACAAAAAGCAAACTACTGGAGGGACTCTGGATCAAGGTGAGGTTAATTCAGAGGGCATACATAAGTTTAAGGCGAGAGGTGGGAGGCTGAAAGGGGATCTAAAGAGCAAATTTTACATTCATCTATCATATTATGACCACTGTCTCAGGATTCCTTTACCTTAAGCTTATTAATCAAATCTGGTACATTACACAACACCCAATTCAGAATTGCCTAGTGGACTGAACCACCAGCTGCTCTAAAAAGCTCTCTCATATGTTTTCTACAAATTAGCCCTGTTGGGATCCAGCACCAACCTGATTTTCCCATCTACCTGCACACTGAAATCCCCCATGACTATCGTTACATGTGTTGGACTCCCATCAGGGTCTTTTTATCCTTGCAGTTATCCACATGAATCCTACATCTTCCAATCGTATGTCACCTCTTCCCAAGCATTTGATTTCAATTTTACCAGCAGAGCCTCCCCTCTCCCTCTGCCTACCACCTGTCCTTTCGATACAATGTGTATCCTTGCTCCCGACTATAATCTTCTTTCAGCCAAAACACAGTGATGCCCATAGGGTCATACCTGCCAATCTCTAACTGCGCCACAAGCCCATCTACCTTATTCCGTATACTGTGTACATTCAAATATAACACCTTCAGTCCTGTATTCATTGAACCTTTTCAATTTTGCCCTGAAGTCATACTTAAACTCATCCCACCGACTGCAATTTTGCTCTATCATCTGCCTGCCCATCCTCACAGTCTCACTGCATACTGCATCTAGTTGTATATGAACTGCCCCATCATTATCTCCATCACTCTGGTTCCTGTTCCCCTGTAAATTAGTTTAAAACTGCTCCAACAACTCTTGCATACCTGCCGGCAAGGATACTGGTCCCCTTTGGGTTAAAGTGTAATATGTCCCTTTTTCACAGGTCATACCTTCCCTGGAAGAGGTCCCAATTATTCTGAAATCACCAGTTCCTCAGGCACTCACTCATCTGCCTAGTCATCCTTTTCTTACCCTCAATTTCCATTGAAGAATCTTCCAACTCTTCATGGCTACCACAGTCTCTTCCTTTTATTTGTGAGCAAAAGCTGAAGGAAGATTCTACACAATCCTGTATTAGATTATGAAGACACGCAGTCCTCTTTTATTGTCATTTAGTAATGCATGCATTAAGAACTGTTACAATATTTCCTCCGGTGTGATATCACAAAACACAGGACAGATCAAGACTGAAAAAACTAACAAAACCACATAATTATAACATATAGTTACAACAGTGTAACAATACCATAACTTGATGAAGAAGTCCATGAGCATAGTAAAAAGTTCAAAGTCTCTCAAATGTCCCACATCTCACGCAGACGGGAGAAGGAAGAAAAACTCTCCCTGCCATGCCCGACCACGGACCGATTCTGAGTCATCCAAAAACTTCGAGCCTCTGATCAGCTCTCCGACACCAACTACTGAGTGCCATCTCTGTCCTAACGATTCGACCTCAATCTCGGTTGCCAACAGCAGGCAAAGCCAGGGATTTTGAGGCCTTCCCTCCAGAAGATTCCCGACCGCGCAGTAACAACAGCAGCGAACTGGTGTTTCAGAAATTTCTCCAGATGTTCCTCTGTGCTTTCACGTCTATCTCCATCAAATCAGAATTGTCCACGGCCCCTATTTAACGGATACGATATCATTTTTCATCAGAGGGCTGCGCACACGCGGTGCACTGCTCTCTCTCCTCCTGCCGTCTGTTTATTACAGATGAACAGTTAGAAATATTTCTAGCGAGGACTCCTGATATGTTTTCCATGCTGTTGAGACAACCTGCTTGGAAGGGAGTTGTAAAATCAGCCTTTGATGCAAACAATGGAAAATTCTTCCAACCTCCAAAGAATGAGCAATTTTGTCATATTGTGAATGAAAGTTTTGTTGGTGTCTGTTGATTAAAAAAAAAACACTGTATGGCTCTCATTTGAACACTTCTAGATCTTATATAGTGTTGAGGGCATATTCACCCTAAAACTGAAGTAGATAAATAGCTTTAAAAAATGATCAAAGGTTAACATAACTTCTAATCTGAGATGAGTTGTCTACTCTATCATGTCTTAGACAAGGAAGAGTCAAGTCTGTAAACAAATCTGCAGGCTAAAGAAAAGTCAGAACATTAAGGAAACTTGGCTGCATAGCTGGTCATGAGTATCTTTGAACTGTTTAAACAGATACTTAGGATATTGACAGCTATAACTCTTCATGTGGTTGTCTGGAAGTATTTTTCTGCTGAAACACGTCATGTCTTATTCTGACCAGCACTTGCCTTGATGTGTCTGATGCAGAAATGGATGGTAACAAATTGATCACTTTGCTTCCTGTTACTGGTATTATTCAGTAATGCTTGGGTAAATTCCAGAATCCCCACCAGCCTTTCTTGTAATCACAATGGGCCATTCTTTTAATCTGAGCAAATTAGTTTTGACTGATGTTAGTCAGCGGGAAACCAATGATCAAGGCAATCAGAATTGCATGGGTGTGGTTCATTTGGGATCTGCGTATCTGGAGTCATGATTCATGGCTTCCCTGTTCTGCCCAGCAGCATAACAATAGGTTCAGTTTTGGGTCAAGTGGGTGTCAATTAATTCACACTGTGATCTTGTGCTCATTTTTGTGAACATCTTTATTTTTACTACATAGAGTCAATGTTGGGATACATAAAGCAGGAAATGTGGATTTGGTTAGTTGAGAAGTATCCCAAATGTATTGTGATTGCAGTAATTTCAATGACAATTCTACCAGCACGAGCAACAAAAAGTGAGCATGGAAGCTGATGTTAATTTCATGTTGATTTATGGTCACCCAAGGCCACGATTAGATTTACCCTGTAATGATGACAGTTGATGATTTGAGTACAACAAAATCATGGCCATTAAATTGAGACTCCAGTTGCATGCTCAATGATTCCACAGCACCGCCTGAAGAAGAGGAACAGAATTCTTCGTCAGCTGATATTATTTTCAATATTCCCCTTAACCAACAACACCAGCAGCAATAAGGTAAATTAAACATAGAAACATAGAAAATAGGTGCAGGAGTAGGCCACTCGGCCCTTCGAGCCTGCACCGCCATTCAGTATGATCAAGGCTGCTCATCCAACTCAGAACCCTGTACCTGCCTTCTCTCCATACCCCCTGATCCCTTTAGCTACAAGGGCCATATCTAACTCCCTCTTAAACATAGCCAATGAACTGGCCTCAACTGTTTCCTGTGGCAGAGAATTCCACAGATTCACCACTCTCTGTGTGAAGAAGTTTTTCCTCACCTCGGTCCTATAAGGCTTCCCCTTTATCCTTAAACTGTGACCCCTCGTTCTGGACTTCCCCAACATCGGGAACAATCTTCCTGCATCTAGCCTGTCCAATCCCTTTAGAAGTTTTTACGTTTCAATAAGATCCCCCCTCAATCTTCTAAATTCCAGCGAGTATAAGCCTAGTCGATCCAGTCTTTCTTCATATGAAAGTCCTGCCATCCCAGGAATCAATCTGGTGAACCTTCTTTGTATTCCCTCTATGGCAAGGATGTCTTTCCTCAGATTAGGGGACCAAAACTGCACACAATACTCCAGGTATGGTCTCATCAAGGCCTTGTACAACTGCAGTAGTACCTCCCTGCTCCTGTACTCGAATCCTCTTGCTATGAATGCCAGCATACCATTTGCATTTTTCACCGCCTGCTGTACCTGCATGCCCACTTTCAATGACTGGTGTACAATGACACCCAGGTCTCATTACACCTCCCCTTTTCCTAATCGGCCACCATTCAGATAATAATCTGTTTTTCATTTCTTGCCAGAAAAGTGGATAACCTCACATTTACCCACAATAAATTGCATCTGCCATGAATTTGCCCACTCACCTAACCTACCCAAGTCACCCTGCATTCTCTTAGCATCCTCTTCACAGCTAACACTGCCGCCCAGCTTTGTGTCATCTGCAGACTTGGAGATGCTGCATTTAATTCCCTCATTTAATCATTAATATATATTGTAAACAACTGGGTTCCCAGCACCGAGCCTTGCGGTACCCCACTAGTCGCTGCCTGCCATTCTGAAAAGGTCCTGTTTATTCCCACACTTTGCTTCCTGTCTGCCAACCAATTCTCTATCCACATCAATACCATACCCCCAATACTAGGTGCTTTAAGTTTGCACACTAATCTCCTGTGTGGGACATTGTCAAAAGCCTTTTGAAAATCCAAATATACCACATCCACTGGTTCTCCCCTATCCACTCTACTAGTTACATCCTCAAAAAATTCTATAAGATTCGTTAGACGTGATTTTCCTTTCACAAATCCATGCTGACTTTGTCTGATGATTTCACTGCTTTCCAAATGTGCTGTTATCACGTCTTTGATAACTGACTCGAGCATTTTCCCCACCAACGATGTCAGGCTAACCGGTCTATAATTCCCTGGTTTCTCTCTCACTCCTTTTTTAAAAAGCGGGGTTACATTAGCCACCCTCCAATCCTCAGGAACTAATCCAGAATCTAAAGAGTTTTGAAAAATAATCACTAATGCATCCACTATTTCTTAAGCCACCTCTTTAAACACTCTGGGATGCAGACCATCTGGCCCTGGGTATTTATCTGCCTTTAATCCCTTCAATTTACCTAACACAACCTCTCTACTAACATGTATTTCCCTCAGTTCCTCCATCTCACTAGATCCTCGGTCCCCTACTATTTCCGGAAGATTATTTATGTCCTCCTTAGTGAAGCCAGAACCAAAGTAGTTATTCAATTGGTCTGCCATGTCCTTATTCCCCATGATCAATTCACCTGTTTCTGACTGTAAGGAACCTACATTTGTCTTAACCAATCTTTTTCTTTTCACATATCTATAAAAACTTTTACAGTCAGTTTTTATGTTCCCTGCCAGCTTTCTCTAATAATCTTTTTTCCCTTTCCTAATTAAGCCCTTTGTCCTCCCCTGCTGGACTCTGAATTTCTCCCAGTCCTCAGGTGTGCCGCTTTTTCTGGCTAATTTGTATGTTACTTCTTTGGAATTGATACTATCCCTAATTTCCCTCGTCAGCCACGGGTGCACTACCTTCCCTGGTTTATTCTTTTGCCAAACTGGGATGAACAATTGTTGTAGTTCATCCATGCGATCTTTAATTGCTTGCCGTTGCATATCCACCATCAACCCTTTAAGTATCATTTACCAGTCTATCTTAGCTAATTCACGTCTCATACCTTCAAAGTTACCCTTCTTTCAGTTCAGAACCTTTGTTACTGAATTAACTATATCACTCTCCATCTTAATGAAGAATTCCACCATATTATGACCGCTCTTACCCAAGGGGCCTCTCACGACAAGATTGCTAACTAACCCTTCCTCATTGCTCAATACCCAGTCTAGAATGGCCTGCTCTCTAGTTGGTTCCTCGACATGTTGGTTCAGAAAACCATCCCGCATACATTCCAAGAAATCCTCTTCCTCAGCACCCTTATCAATTTGGTTCACCCAATCTATATGTAGATTGAAGTCACCCATTATAACTGCTGTTCCTTTATTGCACATATTTCTAATTTCCTGTTTAATGCCATCCCCAACCTCACTACTACTGTTAGGTGGCTTGTACACAACTCCCACCAGCCTTTTCTGCCCCTTAGTGTTATGCAGTTCTACCCATATCGATTCCACATCCTCCCGGCTAATGTCCTTCCTTTCTATTGTGTTAATCTCCTCTCTAACCAGCAACGCTACCCCACCTCCTTTTCTTTCATGTCTATCCCTCCTGAATTATTGCAACATGTAAATTGGTGGCCCTGTTTGCCTACATAACATAGTGCCCAGACTTCAAACAATAAGTTATTGTCTGTGAAATCCTTTCAGGATGTCCTGGAATGCTAAACAGAATGAAGTAATTTGGATACACAAGGGATTGAACAGATGCTGGAAATCTAGATCAACACACACAAAATGCTGGTGAAACTCTGCAGATCAGGCAGCATTTATGGAGGAGAGAAAAACCATTGGAAAAAAAAATCAGATTTTCTATTTTGTTTTGTGCTTTGGTGCCGTGACCTTGATAATATCCTTAGGGTCACATTCCACCTGTACGTTGGTATAGATTCTGTGATCAGTGGTGAAGGGATGCTCTGGACTTGGAAGAAGCTACTCACAAGTATCTGAGCCACTTTGGTATTATGCATAAGTTCAAGGATGGGTCAAGTTACTTGTGCAGCCAATCATATTAAAGCATTTTCCTGCAAAAGTCAGGAAGAAAAACACATTGAGACATATAGAAACAGCAAAGGATTGGACTGTGCAGGTCTAGACCTGTCCACCTGGAATCTCCACTGTGATGTCCCCATTCTCCCATTTAGTTTACCTGCTTGCAGCAGGCTTGTCTTTTTGCTCCTTTCTGCCTCAAAACAGAGTAGTGTGATCTGGGTAGCACCAAGGCCTCAGAGTTATTTAAAAGCTATTAAAATTTAAGCATCTAACTTAAAAGGATTAGAAAATTCCTTCACAAAAAGCATTATAAAAGATAAAACTAACTTAAAATTGAGGTCATTATAACTACATTCAGTAAAATATTGAAGCAAAGGGAACAATTGATCTACCCCTTTGCCTCCAAAAACTTAAGTTTACAATCCCCATTGAAATGAATGGGTGCAGAATATTGCCTGGGTGTAATACTGGGGAGTGCCTACAAGATTTTGCCTTGTACATCGTGAGAGCAAACTGACTGGTTTGTGTTGTGTGTTTAGTATATCAGTAATATTTTAGTAGTATTGTAAATATACTGTATTGTTTGATTAAGCATTCTTTATTGTTTACATAATGCATTCAGGTTGTATGTAAAAGTATGTAAATGGCCTACGTTATATTACTTCCACGTGATATATGCACACCTCACACCAAGTAACAAAAAAACAAAGATAGACTCTCATTCCTGGCTCTCTTCTTTTCCCTTCAATTAATTTTTATGTTTTGGTGTTACAAAACATAACACTGGAAACAAGACAGCTTTAAAACACACCCAAGACAACTAACTACATCATGAAGTGCAGCAAGATGTTTGAGCTTATAAAAAAGTGCAGCACACTTTGTTTGTAAGAAAAATGGTCAAGTGGAAAAAAAAGCAGTGCAGCATGTTTTTATTCTTGGCAAGGGGAGAAAGTTGGTCGAGTTAATACAAAAAGACAGGAAACAGAAGAATTCATGGGTTCATGAACAGTGAGAGCTGGGAGAAATTAATCATTAAAAACAGCAGACATAGCTGGCTACTTCAAAAATATTGACACAACAGATAACTGGATTTTGTATACTGAACAGATTGAGCAATATTTTAAAGCAAATGGAAGATGAGAAGCAATTGCAAATTTTGCTGAGTGCATTGGATTTAAAGGCATAGAGTTTCTTTAAAGTTTAACTGCTCCAAACAAACCAGCTGAAATGTGCTTTCTTGATATGGTAAAAGTAATGCAAAACATTTAGAACTGAAACCATTGTTGATTGCAGGGTGCTTTAGGTTTCATAAGCAGCATCAAAAGGAAGGGGAGTCTATTCCAGCATACGTGGTTGGATTGAAGAACTTTCCTGAGCATTGCTAGTTCAGCAATTGGCTTGATGACCATATATAACCATATAACAATTACAGCATGGAAACAGGCCATCTCAGCCCTTCTAGTCCGTGCAGAACTCTTACTCTCACCTAGTCTCACTCTGCATTCAGTCCATAACCCTCCATTCCTTTCCTGTCCATATATCTATCCAATTTAACCTTAAACAACAACATTGAACCTGTCTCAACCACTTCTGCTGGAAGCTCATTCCACACAGCCACCACTCTCTGAGTAAAGAAATTCCCCCTCATGTTACCCTTAAACTTTTTTACTTTAACTCTCAACTCATGTCCTCATGTTTGAATCTTCCCCACTCTCAATGGAAAAAGCCTATCCACGTCAACTCTATCAATCCCTCTCATAATTTTAAACACCTATATCAAGTCCCCCCTCAACTTTCTACGCTCCAAAGAATAAAGACCTAACTTGTTCAACCTTTCTCTGTAATTTAGATGAAATCCAGGCAACATTTTAGTAAACCTCCTCTGTACTCTCAACTTTATTGACATCTGTCCTATAATTCGGTGACCAGAACTGTACACAATACTCCAAATTTGGCCTTATCAATGCCTTATACAATTTCAACATTACATCCCAACCCCTATACTCAATGCTCTGATTAATGAAGGCCAGCATACCAAAAGCTTCCTTCACCACCCTATCCACATGAGATTCCACCTTCAGGGAACTATGCACAATTATTCCTAGATCCCTCTGTTCTACAACATTCTTCAATGCCCTACTATTTACCATGTATGTCCTATTTTGATTAGTCCTACCAAAATGTAGCACCTCACATTTTTGATGCACTGAGAGATTGCTTAGTTTGTGGAATCTTACAAGAAAGCATATAAAAACGGCTCCTAACTGAAACACAACTTACATTTTAAAAGAGCTGTCTGGATCAATGGAAACAGCAGACAGATGCAATTGAGTTGCAGTCAGGAATGAAAGTGAACATGACCAAAGTTGCAGCATCTAAACAGAAACCTGCCAAGCCAAACAAATTGTGTTACCGTTGTGGCAGGGGCTCACATACAACCCACCAATGCAGGTTTGAAGGTGAAACACGCAGAAAATGCAACAAAGTAGGATACATACAAAGAGCATGTTGGACAGACATACCTCTAAGTAAATGGACCACACGGAAGAGAAAAAGCTAAAAAGTCAAATTGCGGTTTCAAGAGCACTGATTTGCAAGTTGTTTATGAAAAATCTGATAATGATGAGAGTGATACAGGGCTGAGCGCCTTGAGATTTACATTGTGAAAACTAATATTAGACACTGCAATATAGCTTACACCAGAACGGCAAGTTAATTAAAATGGAATTGTACACTGGCTCGGCTGTTTCACTTATGCACCATTTATGCTGATAGCTCATTCCACACTCTCACGACCCTGAGTGAAGTTTTCCCTCATGTTCTCCTTAAACTTTGCACCTTTCACCATTAACCCATGACCTTTAGTTGTACTTCCACCAAACCTGAATGGAAAAAGTCTGCTTGCATTTATCCTATCTAAAACCGTATATATCTCTGTCAAATCCCCCTTCAGTCTTTTATGTCTTAATGAATGAAGTCATAACCTACTGAATTTTCCTTATAATTCAGGACCTCCAGTCCCAGCAACATCCTTGTAAATTTTCGCTGGACTCTTTCAACCCTGGTTACATCTTTCCTGTAGTTATATGACAAAAACTGTACACAATACTCCAAGTTAGGCCTCAATGTCTTATATGTTTTCAACATCTCGGTACTCAGTAATTTGATTTATGAAGGCCAATGTGCCAAAAGATTTCATTACAACCCGATGATGCTGTTTTCAATGAATCCCAGATCCCTTTGGTCCACAGCGGGGCCAGTGCCCTACTGTTCACAATGTAAAACCTACCCTGGTGGACCTACCCAAGTGCAACACCTCGCACTTGTCTGTATTACATACCATCTGCCATTTTTCAGCACATTTTTTCAGCTAGTCCAGATCCTACTGCAAGCAATGATAGTCTTTCTTGCTGTCCTCTGCAAATTTGCTGATCCAGTTAACCACAATCACACAGATCGTTGATATAGATGACAAACAACAATGGACACAGCACCGATCCCTGCAGCACTCCACTTGTCACAGGCCTCCAGTCAGAGAGGCAATCATTTACTACCATTCTTTGGCTTCTCCCACAAAGTCAATGTCTAATTCTGTTTACTACCTCCTCTTGAATGCTGAGCAACTAAACCTTGTTGACAACCTCCTATGCGGGACCTTGTCAGGTGCCTTGCAAATGTCCATGCAGACAATATCACTGCTTTGCCATCATCAACTTTCCTGGTAACTTCTTTAAAAAACTTCATAAATGTAATGAGACTGTACTGCTAATGTTGTAGGGTATTTCATGTCAGGGTCTTTCTATAAAGACAGTGTTCTGTTGGCAGTGCTTGGGTGAACATTAAGGATAACGAATGCTTAAGAATGCTTGGGTTAACATTAAAGATAAGGGATGCTTAGGAATGTGTGTCATCCAATCAGCAGGGTAGATCTGGGAGAAGGTTCTAGAGAATGCTGGAGGAGCAGTTTTTGTGATGAACACTAAGGTGTGTCAAGGTCTTTTTCGGCAGGATATGGAAAGAAAAGGAGCTGAGAGAACTAGCCATAGGATTTGATCGGGCAGGAACATGTGATGCAATGGAGCCCTCTTATTGGGAAGTGGTGAGTAGGAGTTAGTGCAGTGTGTACATCAAATACAATGTCTTCTGGAAGATGTGTGTTCCATCATGCACATGTGACTGTTTAAGTAGAATAGGCCCTTTGTGTTTTTTTTTCTTTCTTTGCTTCAATTAACATTCTTAAATACACTTCTTTATAGTTGTATGCAGTGTATGATGTGGTATTTCTTGTCGGTGGGTGATTGCCAGGGGAAGTAAATTACACAGCATTCACACAAACCGGGGTTTGGGTGGGCGAGGCATCCCAACCTCACAGATATGGCGGGACCAAAGTCATATACGCCATAGACATCCAAAGCCTGGGAAGGTGGTTTCCTGGCCGTGGAATGCAGTGGCTGTTAGCAAGGGGTTAACGAGCTGCATTTCCAGAGATGTCCAGTAAAAAGGGGTTTTGTTGTGGGGGCTCATCCGGGATTGAATTCATTGAACTTCGTGTGGTTGCCCTAAGAATTGATTAAGTTGGTTTGTGTTTAAGCCGTGTTAAACTATTATCTGGAAAAATGATGAAGGCATGTGGTTATGGATGCTGCAGGGATTAAGCTTTGGTGCGATTCATAGAGATCACTTGTAAGTAATGCTTGTGTTCTGGCAGAGTGGTCCCCAGCCTGAGAGGTTTAACCAAACATTGCTAGACATGCTTGTAACCCTGGAGATCTGTAAGAGGAGCAAATGGAGTCAGCATATTGGGCATCTGGTTCACTGCTACAAATACACGTAGATTGAAGCTACTGGTACTCACCACATTATCGGGTGCGAAGCAAGTTTGCTTGTTGACCTCTGTTTTGGGACTGGTGGGGGAGGATTTGCCATAGAAAACCTATCTTAAGTCTGTGTCTGACATGAGGAGGGAACTGCAAAAGGCTTATGAACTAGCTGAGCTCTCAGCTACCAAGTAAAATCAAGGAAATAAAAGGAGATATGATGAAAAGATTAGGTTCTCCCAATTCATGTCAGAAGACCAAGTCATAGGAATTTGGGGCCACCTGGGGAGTATTGATTGGCTATCCACTAGGTGTTTATGCCTTACGTAGTGGAAAGTCAGATGCCAAATGTGCCATTTTCCAGGTGAAGCCAGAAGATGGAGAATTTTTCCATTCCCATCAGAACCACCTTCCATCTCTGGGACAGGAGGTATGTGTTGACCCAGAGCCTGTCATAGACCCTACACCTAGCAGCTGGACTTTCCCAAACCTCCCTACACTGATGTGGGGAGGGGGATGTGCAGTGGACAGGCAGGCTTGCAGCTGGATAATGAAACTGGGCTCTAAAGCCACAGCAAGAAATAAATCATACACCGCATAAAATTATAAAGTATACTTACAAATTTCTGCTTTATCAAACAGTAGAAAGAAAAATAAAAGGACTCATTACAGTCAAACCCATCCAAATGTGCACATAAAGTTGGAGCTCACCTTGAAGTTATCATTTTACTCACGCACTGGACCCATGGTCTGCATAGAAGCACACACCACATTCCAAACTTTGCACAAAATCCATCTCAAATAAATGGGCCCTCTCTCAGGAGCATCGGCCCTTCCTCTGAGCCATTCAGCTGCACAAAGCACTTACTGCAAGGGGGTGTCAGGACACTGGAACAGGGATCCAATCACAGACTCAGTACTGTGCACACCATGATAGTAATTAAGTAACAAATCCTAAGATGCAACAAAGTCAACATCAAAGCTCAGGCAGAGATCAAAACATCCAGAGAAATCCAAAAACCAGAATCAGGAAACAGGCAGAGTTGATATTCAGACAGACAGAGTACAGATACAAATGCTGGAAAGGCTCAGGAAAATTCACTGGCACAATCTGACAACAAACAGGTGAAAACACAGGACTGAAATACACTGAGCAATAAACAGAGAGGCAGATGATAGGTGGAGCACAATGAGACACAAGTGGCAGCAATACAGGTAATAATGAGAAACAGGTGAGAGACAGAGTACTCAGTAATACAGGGGCTGGAGTAGAGCAGGAGCACATGGTAATAGCCACAGACCGACAGTGAGGGGGGAAACACAGAAAGACAGAGTTGAACTGGAGGTACTGACAGGTGGATGCTCCTTCCCATGGCACCTTCAGCTATCTTGCCTCCAGTCCTCTCCACAGCTCTAAAGGAAGAAACCCACAAGCCACACTGCATGTCACAATCTTATTCTGCCCATTTCTTCCCAGAACCTTCTCCAATTCCACCATCCTGATTGGCTGCCATAACATTCCTAATTTGAACACCATAGCCCCTTATCTTTTAGCTGAAACCAAAACAGTCTACTAGCAGAACTCACAGAACTGATAAAATGAAGTATCTACAGCACAACAGTAGAAATCTTAACCAGGGCATTACATTTACTCTGCACTTCCTTTTCTTCTTAACCAGGGCCTCAAGATCTCTTGAAAACCGAAGTTCCCTAAGCCTGTTATCTTTACCTCTTATTCTGACAGGCAAATACAAGCTTTGTATTCTAAAAAATTCAGTTTTGAAGGCCTCCCAATTACCAAGTACACCTTTGCCAGAAAACAGTCTGCCCCAACCCACACTTGCCAGGTCCTTTCTAATACCATTAAAACTGGCCTTTATCCAATTAGAATCTCAACCCACAGACCAGACCTACATTTTTGCATATTTGCTTTGAAACTAATGGCATTACAATCACTAGATACAAAGCGTTTCCTACCCAAACTTCTGTCACCTGCCCTGTCTCATTTCCTAGTAGCAGATCCATTATCGCAATTCTGTCATTGGGACAGTCAATATGTGGAAAGTTAAAATCACCTATTATAACAACCTTAGGTTTCTTGCAACAGTCTGTAATCTCTCTACAAATTTGTTCCTATAAATTCCTCAGACTGTTGGGTGGTCTGCAATATAGTCCCATTAACGTGGTTATACATTTCTTATTCTACCCATAATGCCTCATTAGACAAGTTTACAGTCTGGCCTGACTGAGCACTGCCATGATAAATTGCCTGATTAGTAATGCCACCCCTTTTCCTTTAATCCCTCCAGTTCTGTCGTGTCTAAAATAATTGAACCCCAGAATACTGAGCTGCCAGTCCTGCTCTTCCTGCAACCAAAATTCACTAATGGCTACAATGTCATAATTCCACGTGTTGGTCCATGCCCTGAACTCACCTGCCTTTCCTACAATACTTGTTGCATTGAAATGTATGCAGCTTAGGACATTAGTTGCACCATGCTCAACCTTCTGATTCCTCACTTTGTCCGAAATTTTAACAACATCTATCTCCACAATCTCTCCACTATCTGTTCTGACATTCTGGTTCCCAACCCCTGTAACTCTCGTTTAAATCCCCCTCCCTTTGCAGCACTAGCAAAGTTTCCCAGAAAGATGCAAATATTTGGTTTTTGTAAGTATCATGAACCAGAATCTACTTCGCGTGTATTATGGTTATTGCATGAATGTCAGTGGGAGACAAAAAGCTGACTGTAAGAGTAGATGCAAAGACCAAAGCCCAGCTGGATGAATGGAAGGCCAAAAAGAAAGAGTCAATAGAGACACAAAAGCAGAGGAGTCATCAGATGATGTTGTGGATGAGGAAACCAAGAGGAGAGATCAGATCATAAAGGGAGCAATAGAAGGAATTATTATAGAATACTCTAGTGAACTAAACAGACCTTCCCAAATTAAGATGCACAAACTAAAAACCTGAGATTATTTCACAGCCACAAATCTCACCTGCCAAACAGGTGACCCATCCACCCCCGTCAGGAAGGACGTTATCCCACAGGAGTAAGAAAACCTCTACAGTGATTAAATCTTTAAGCCTGAATGGGACAATTTAGAATTCATTATTCTGTGAATGTCTATTTCGTAGTTGTATTATATCAGATCTTGACCTGGATCTGGGCCGTACCCTCCAAATATCCGGACCAGCCTCTCATTTTTTTTGCACTACCATACTTTCCCTTTTCTATTTTCTATTTGTGATTTATAATTTAAATTTTTAATATTTACTATCAATTTGTACTCCAGGGAGCGCGAAGCGTAGAATCAAATATCGCTGTGATGATTGTACGCTCTAGTATCAATTGTTTGGTGACAATAAAGTAAAGTAAAGTAGTATACTGTATGTATAATATATGTACATAAGTTGAGATGCATTCTATATTGAGTTAGAATTAATAGCTAAGAGGAAGGGGTGTTGTGTATTTAATATTTCAGTAATATTTGAGTAATATTGTAAATAATCTGTTTTGTTTGATTAAGCACTCTTTGTTGTTCACATAATGCTTCGTGGATTATATGTAAAAGTATGTAAATGGCATACATCATCACACCACCACATCACATGTGCATGCCTCATTTAAAGTAAAGAAACAAAGTTAGATTCACTTTCCCGGCTTTATTGTTCCCTTTTCAATAGGTTTTAATATTTTGGTGTTACAAAACCTTACAGTTTGTTCTTCTGAATCCTAAATCCTAGATTTTATTCTCAGAGGTCTCGGGCTCACTTTAGTTTCAACAGCTGATCGCCTGCAGTTACATTTTGAATCATTATCTCAAGTTTCAAATCTGGCTGTTCATCTTAATTAAAAAGAAGGTCATTTAGCACGGTCATCAAGAAACTATTAAAACAATTTTTAAATCAATTATTTATTAAAATCTATTATATTTTGCAAATTTAGGTATGGCTGTCAGAATTCACAAAAGCAAGTAAGAGTGATCAATTTTCCATATAGTTATTTGACTGAATGAGGTACTAATACTTCATTCAGACCTCACACAAAAGTGAACACATTTTCAGGGTATTTTGCAAGAAAACTATAACAATAATCTCTGCAGAGTTATGTTATGGTCTCCTATACTTTGGAGAAACCCAGTGAGATCCGGGTAACGGCTTAGTACACCAATTTAAAGGATGACCTTGAGTTTCCAGCTTCCTTTGTTCTTTATTCCACTCTCACTCTAAACTGTCTTAGCTTCAAAGTAAGATCATTGTAAATTTGAGGAACACCATTTCATTTTCATTCTGTGATTATCACTGTGCTAATTTCTCAACAGTGAATTCAACAATTTCAGGTAACCAACCTTTTGAATTTATTCTAGAACTGATTAGTTCTGGTGTAGGAACAGGAGAAGTTGTAAATTCTCAGATCAGTGTTTCAGGTCAGTGATATCACACAGACCTCCTCTGTCCATATAAATACTTCCTGGCCAATAGACTATCTCCAGGTTTTCTATTCTTGTTTCAGATTTCCATCACCTGCAGTTTTATTTTGCTTTATAATCCTGACTCGTTCAGAAGTGACTCGGTTTTCTCTCTTCATCAATATTGTCAGACCTGCTGGGCTTTCTGGTATTTTCCTTTACTTAACATTTCAAACAACTTCAATGTCTTAACCTGACAGAGGTGGCATCTTTGTTTTCTGTTTTCTCTCCACTATTTACCTCTTCCTCATGCATCATAGTAGCCTTCTTGACCCCGCTCTATGATGTCCATTTTCTCTTTGTCTGTCTCCATCCTATTCCTGTGTTGCTCATTTTCTCTCTATCTCCACCCTATTCCTGTGACGTCCATTTTCTCTTTATCTCCATCCTGTTCGGACATACACTTTCTTCTCATCGTTCTCTTCCTCCAACCTCACCATCACTGCTGTGCAATTTAAACCTTGCCTGTTTTCTAAATTTTCCTAGTTCTTATGAAAGGTTATCAATCCAATATATATATATTTTTCCTGTGAGGCTTGATACTTAGATTTCCAATATTTTGTTATTTTTATTTCAAGTTAATCACACCTACTGTTATCTGGTTTTCTTTTGAACTGCTTTGCATTTAGTTATTCGAAGTGATGGAAGAGCAGTTGCTGGAAATTTAAAACAAGAAGAGAAAATGCTGGAGAAACTCAGCAAGCCAGGAAGCATCTGAACATGAGCGATCATTGACCTTGTCCTTCCGCAAATACTACCTGAACATCCCCAGCCTGCCTATTCTTACACCAGAATAGACCAGTTCTGGCATAAACTGCAAAGGTGATATATCGCAGTGTGGTCATAGCTGGAATGTTTCCAGTAGAAGAAATGTGAGTCTGCAAACAGTTTGACTTTCATTGCTTCAATATTTACATACAGTCCAAATTCATCTGCCGTTGTTTGGATGTTTTGCAAATAGTAGTATAAATAATAAAACGATTCAGTTTTAAAAATAGTGGAGTCGGTTTTTACCCTGTATATTATCAATATCACAGGAAAGTGAGATATTTGTTGTGAGTAAAATTATCCAATGAAACCGCCATGTGTCCAAGTGGAATCAGCATGTTAGAAGATTTGCATCCAGTTGTTTAACTTGGCCTGCTACATCCCCTCTTTCTCAGTTTGTTTGGAGTCTGCATTAAAGCAGTGGGAGTTTAAACTCTTCAGATCAAGGTAAATAACTCCATGGTAGTAATTTTGCTGCTTGTCAGCTGCAGATTTGCAACAAAGGTGAACATACAGCTGTGGTGTGCAAATGAGGCTTGAACATGAAATTGTATCACTAGAATTGAAAAGAGTGCCTGGTAAACTGTACACACCAATTAAACTTCATTATTGCTTTATATAACCTTGAAAAGTAGGTGGCTGATGTGGGATTAACAGACACCTTCCGAAGGATTTAACAGTGCTTAACTATTACTAATATAATGACAAAATTTGGACAGCAAAAGGCATAATCTATTTAGGTTAGTGAATGCAGCACATTCCAGACTTGTAAAGAATTTCTATAACATAACTGTAGCCTACAATTTTTTGTGAATTCTGATAGACGTACAAAACAATTGAGAAATAAAGAAGCAACGAAGGCTGGTAATATGTGAGTTAAATGCAGAAAAGGTGGAAAATGTTCACTGTGTTGGCCAACACTTGGGTGACAAGGCATAAGCTAATAATTCAGGTATGCATTTTAACCACAGCTGACGAAAGATTTGATTGAAGGGCACACCTGAAATATTTAATACGCTTTTCTATATTGCAGCTGTTAACTGAGCATGTTTAGATCTTTATGATTGTGGAAATAGCGGTTTATTTATTTTGGAAGAGTTATTTCTTAATAACCTACCCACCTCTCACCTGAGTTGGTCTCCCTTATAAACTGCCAGCCTGTACTCCTCCCCCTTCCTCCACCTTCTTATTTTGGCTTCTGTCCTCTTCCTTTCCAGTCCTGATGAAGGGTATCAGCCTGAAACCTCCCTTCAATAGGCGCTGTCTCACTGGCTGAGTTCCTATAGCACTTTCTATGTGTTGCTCAAGATTTCCAGCATCTGCAGTATCTCTTCTGTTTAATCCTTAACATCAGACTGTTTCTTTTTGTTTACTTAATGGATTTCCAATCATCCTTCAAGCAGGTGAACCATCACAAGGCAACAGCCTCAGCTGTGAACCTGGCCAGTACTGAAAACCTATGCCAACCAACTGGCTGGAATTTTTGAGGACATCTTTAACCTTTCATTGCTGTGGTCTGAGGTTCCCACCTGCTTTAAAAGGACAACAATTGTTCTGATGCCCAAGAAGAACAGGGTGAACTGCCCGAATGACTAATGCCTAGTAGAGCTCACATCTACTACAGTGAAGTGCTTTGGCAGGTTGGTTATGGCTGGAATTCACTTTTGCCTGAGCATGGATTTGGACCCACTGCAATTCGCCTAATACTGCAATCGATCCTCAGCAAATTTCACTGGTCCTCCACTCTGCTTTGGAGAAAACCTACTGCAAGGCATACACCAGACAACTGTTTATCAATTATCAATACCATCATTCCTTCAATACTAATAACCAAGCTTCAAAACTTGTGCCTCTGTGCCTCTTTCTGCAACTGATACTTGACTTCCTTATTGGTAGAACACAGTCAGTGTAGATAGGTAATAACATCTATACCTTGCTGACCAACAAAGGAGGTTCACCTCGAGGATGAATACCTAGCCCACTGCTGTACTCTGTCTACACTCGTGACTGTGTGGATATGCACAGCTGAATGGCCATCTATAAATTTGCGATGACACCACTGTTGGCCGAATCTCAGCTGGTGATGAGGTGTGAGATGCGCAGATTAGTTGGTTGAGTGGTGTCACAAAAAACAACCTTGTGCTCAATGTCATGAAGACCAAGGAATTGATTGTGGGCTTCAAGAAGAGGACGTTGGGTGAATGTATGTCAGTCCTCATTGAGAGGTCAGTGGCAGGAAGGGTGAGTAGCTTCAAGCTCCAGGGACTCAACATCTCAGAGGATCTATCCTGGGCCGAAAATATTGGTGCTCTTTCAAATAGGGCATGCAGTGGTTTTGCTTCATTAGGAGCTGGAAGAGATTTGGTATGCCATCAAAGACTCTTACAAACCTACAGATGTATGGTGGAGAGCGTTCTGACTGGTTGCATCACGACCTGATGTGAAACCTCCATGCACAAGATCACAAAGCCTGCAGACAGTTACAAACTCAGCTGGCTCCATCAAGGAACCACCCTTTCCAACAGCGAGGTCACATTCGAGAGGTAGTGCCTCCAGAAGGTGGCACCCATATTAAGGTAATTCCACCATCCGCAACACCCCCACTTCTCACTATTAACATCAGAGGGAGGTACAGGAGCATGAGGACACTCGTTCAATGATTTAGGAACGGCTTCTCCCCCTCCACCATCATAGCTTGGAATGGTCCACAAACCCATGAACATGACCACATTATTCCATTTCTTGCATTATTCACTTTTTGTGTAATTTATAGATTTTTATGTCTTTGCATTGTACTACTGTTGCATAACAACATACCCCATGTCATATTTCAGTGATTATAATTCTGATTCTGAAATCTGTAAATATAATTCAATAAATATGCATGATGCTTTCATTGTAGAGAATTCTATAGCTAAACCTTTCATGAAATATTTAGTTCTTCTTATAACATAGGGCCAGAAGTATGCCATCAGGAAACCAAGCCATCCCGAATATAATTAGATCTTGTCTGTTACAATGCAGCATTGATGGTTTTACAAAAATGTGGTTTTACTTAGAACTGTTTTATAAGACCATAAGACATAGGAGCAGAACTCAGCCATTTGGCCCATCGAGTCTGCTCTGCCGTTCAATTTTGGCTGACACTTTTATCCCCCTCCTCAGCCCCACTCCCCGGTCTTCTCCCCAGAACCTTTGATGCTGTGGCCAATCAAGAACTTATTAATCTCCTCCTTAAATACACCTAGTGACCTGACCTCCACAGCTGCCTGTGGTAACAAATTCCACAATTTCTCCTGCAGGAAAGCGGACTCAACGGGAAAAGTGTTTGAAGGAGGGAACTGATAACAAATACATTAAAAAGGTCACTTTGGGAAATGGTGAAGGAGAATATTGTTGATTTCTTTAAAATAATATTTTAGGGTATAGTATGCGACTAATTTGAGTTGTCACATAATAGTGTCTGTGGCATGATTGGAAGGACAATGATCTATGGTAGGGGTTTCAAAATTCAAAGTTCAAAGTGAATTTATTATTAAAGTACATATACAGTGTGTCCCTATATACCTCCCTGAGATTCATTTTCTTGTGGGCATTCAGAGTAAGTACAAGAAACATAATAGAATCAATGAAAGACTGCACCCAACAGGGCAGACAAACAACCAGTATGCAAAAACATAAAGAAAGAAAAATAAATAAATAAGCAATAAATATCAAGAACATGAGATGAAGAATTCTTGAAAGTGAGTCCATAGGTTGTGGAATCAGTTCAGTGATGGGGCCAGTGAAACTGAGTGAAGTTATTGCCTTTGGTTCAAGAGACTGATGGTTGGGGGGTAATAACAGTCCCTGAACCAGATGGAGTGAGTCCTGAAGCTTGTGTAGCTTCTTCATTTCATGGTTTTCAAATTCAAATTTAAAGAAAAATTTATTATCAGTGTACATACATATCACCACATGCAACCCTGAGATTCTTTTTCTGCGGGTATGCTTAGATCAGTAATCTATAGATCAGTAACAGTAAACAGGATAATTAGACAACAAACTGCGCAAATGCACGTGGGTGTAACATGGGTTCTGGATTGTGCACAGTGGAATGAAAAGGTATTGCTATGGGTAGCACAGAATGGACCAAACAGGAGGAATTAACAGCAACCCAGTCAGTCAGGGTTTTACTTGTGTTCCAATGAAGCTTTCTTCCTCACTCTATCCCAAAGTCTCTCTAATGATACCATTGTTGGCAGAATTTCAGATGGTGACAAAAGGGCATACAGGAGCAGGATATACGAGTTAGTTGAGTGGTGTTGTAGCAACAAACCTGCACTCAGTGTCGGCAAGACCAAAGGGCTGATTGTGGATTTCAGGAAGGGTAAGACGAGGGAACACAAACCAATCCTTGTAGAGGGATAAGAATTGGAGAGAGTGAGAGAGCAATTTCAAGTTCCTGGGTGTCAATATCTCTGAGGACCTCACCTGGATGCAACATGTTGATGCAGCTATAAAGAAGGCAAGACAGTGGCTATATTTCATAAGGAGTTTGAGAAGATTTGGTTTGTCAACTAAAGCACTAAAAAGCTTCTGTAAATGTACCGTGTAGCTTCTTCTTGATGACACAGCGAGAAGACAGCATGGCCTGGATGGTGGGGGCCTTGATGATGGATGCTGCTTTCCTGTGAGAGCGCTCCACGCAGGCGGCTGCTCTTTATGTTTTTAGGTAGTTACTGAATGTTTAATTACTGAATCAAACTTACGTTAAAGTGCACATTTTAAAAAACTTGGTATACTTGTGGAGATTGGATGTTATGTTGAAGTTGTATAAGACATTAGTAAGGCTTAATTTGGAGTAGTGTGTGGAGTTTTGGTCACCTACCTATAGGAAAAATGTAAACAAGGTTGAAAGAGTTTAGGAAAAATTCACAAGGATGTTGCTGGGTCTGGAGGACCTGAGTTATAAGGAAAAATTGAATAGGTTAGGGCTTTATTCTTTAGAACATAGAAGATTGAGAGGAGATTTGACAGAGGTATACAAAATCATGGTGGGTATAGATAGAATAAATACAAGGAGGTTTTTCCTCTGAGGTTGGGTGGAACTACAACCAGAGGTCATGGGTTAAGGGTGAAAGGTGAAAAGTTTAAAGGAAACATGAGGGGAAACTTCCTTACTCAGAAGGTTGTGACAGTGTGGAATGAGCTGCCAGCACAAGTGGTGCATGTGAGCTTGACTTCAATACTTAAGGGAAGTTTGGATAGGTACATGGATAGTAGGGGTATGGAGGGCTATGGTCCTGGTGCAGGTCAACGGGATTAGGTGGCTTAAATGGTTTTGGCATGGACTAGATGGGCCAAAGGGCCTTTTGGTGCTGTACTTCTCTATGACTTTATGACTCTAATTGTCAGTTGCATTAGTAAATAATATGCTTCACTAATCACATTTGCAGACAAACCATCTTCAACCTTAAATGCTAAGTAGCTTCTAGAATTTACCCTGATAGTCTAACATGTTTCCTGCAGCTTCTTTCACTACTGAACCTGAAGCTGAGTTTGTTATTCACTCAGAGCCTTGCAAGCTTGTACTTCACCAAAAATCCTCATGTGGTGCATAGTTATGTATTTCCTGTGCCTGTCATTGACTCATTATCATCTGTTGACACCTGGATTGTTTAGCATCGCACATCAACCAGAAGGCATTTACACTGGCGGCATTCTTTCGAAAGGAAAGATGATCTATGACGCAAGGAAAATTTTGACTGCAGGTGTTGTTCCACCCAACCTATGATCACTCACCTCTTAAGAGGAAAAACCTTTAATAATATTAGAAAGATAAGCAATAGACATGTTGGGAAAGAGAGGAGAGGACACTGCTGTGAAATTATTATGGTATTCTGTTCCATTTCTTTCTCATGTTATGGGATAAGCATTTTCTGTTAGCCAAACAAATCTTAAATTATCAAAATTTCATTCTGTTACAAGTCAGATGTGAACTCTAATTATCTCTGCTCACTTCTATCCATTTCTTTCTCTCATTTCATCCCCTTTCTTATATAGATGTACGTCTTGGCTTCATCATTTGCCATCTGCTCCTCAGTCACGAGAGAAGAGAGAGAGAGAAAAGGAGGGTTAGATGGAGAGGGGAAGAGTTTAAAGAAAGTAATAAGTGAACAAGTCAATGAATCATTTGAATTCACACATAATACCTTGATGTATTCCAATACATTATTGGTGAAGCACTGAACTGGTAGAGCAGTGGTACAGCAGTTAGCATTACTGACATCAGGTACTACCTGTGTGGAGTCTGCAGGCTCTTGCCATAATTACATTTGTTTTGACCAGGTCTTCTGGTTTCCTACATTATTCCAAAGACATACTAGTAGCTTAATTAGCAATTGTTCATCGTATCAAAGGGCAACAATGAAAATCTAAAGGAAAGTAAAGTAGTATCCCTAAGGGAAGTACGAAGGGATAAAATGGAACTGATAGGAATGCTCTGCTGGGAGGCACAATGAATCTGATTGGCTGAATTTAGTAAGTCTTTCAGTGTTATAATAATTATTCTTTTGTCTAATGTAAGTATGTGTGGGTAGGCAAAGCTTTTAAACAGAATCAGAATCAGGTTTTTTATCACCGTTGTGAAACTTGTTAACTTAGCAGCAGCAGTTCAATGCAATACGTAATAATCACCCTACTGTATCTTACACTTAACAGTTTGTGAATAGAGTACTATTTGTATAAATTATTAGTTATTTAACTCTGTGCATTTTGTGGTAACCTTTAAAAGTATACAGCTAACTATCCAGACAAACTATAGTTGTGATCAAAGTTTTGAAACACGAGAACATTACCACGGGAGCGAAGGTTCTTTGGAATCTCTCTGGTTTA
Source organism: Mobula hypostoma (assembly GCF_963921235.1). Classification (NCBI taxonomy): domain Eukaryota; kingdom Metazoa; phylum Chordata; class Chondrichthyes; order Myliobatiformes; family Myliobatidae; genus Mobula; species Mobula hypostoma. The sequence goes on from NC_086099.1 coordinate 130,661,786, forward strand.
AGATTGCGCTGGGGAAGCTCAGTGACTATTTGCTGGTGACAAGTAAAACAAAGAAAACAACTACTTTAAAGTACTTTATTAATCACACTTTTTCTGGTAACTGATCACTGTAAACAATACCCCATAACTTCCCTGTTGGAGTAGAGGTTTTGAACTGCCTGGCATTTGTGTGGTGTGATCGGAAGTCTAGAAGTTGCGGGACAGTTGTGGCGTGCCGTGTATGTGCTGAATCAAGCAGCGGGGGCTGGAGAGCGGGGAATGAGCCAATGATGGCCATTGCTGGAGTGAACTTGGAAACAATTCGATGCAGCAGAACCAAGGCGCGGCAGAGTCAAGATGGAACCTGGGCCAGAGAACGAGGAAAGACCCGAGATTTGATCAATTTAAACACCGAGCCAAATTGGAGAGATCGGGTACGAGTCCAGTCGAGGTAGCAGAGCCCAGGCCCAAAAGTGTATCAAAGCAGCAGGACCCAGGTCCAAGAGTGAGGAACAACCTAAGGTTTGAATGATTTAAAAGGTCAAGGGATCTGGGCTGGAGATGAGGGAGGGGCAGATTCCGCTCGCTGCTATGTGAGGTTTACTCATCTCTACACCGAACGGATGCTGTGGCCTGCAACTAACGGGCTCCTTAATCAGTGACAGTGATGCCTAGCTGTGGACTGACTTCCATGAACTTTAGTTCTGAATGCTATTCGCTTACTTTTATTGTTTGCACAATCGGCATGTTGGACCGTCTTCCTTTGTTTTAATGGGTTCTATTGGGCTTCTTTGTTTTGTGGCTGCCTGTAAGAAGATGAATCTCAAGTTGTATAAAGTATACATACTTTGATAATAAATGTATGTTGAGCTTTGAACTTCTGAACTTTGGCTGAATGGAGGCTGATACGAATACTTTTTTTGGTGGAAATAGGAAAATATTATTGCTTTTCATTGGAGAATTAGTGAAAAGGGGAAATATTAATTTAAAGAAGTTTGAAAAAATTGAGGAGAGTGATTAGAATTTTTTTTGCCAGATTTGTTTTAAGGGCAGAAGGCACTGCCAGTCACAGTGATTGAGGAAAGAGACATTGCAAGAATTAAGGTAGGTCAATATTTCATGTAGGGAAAGATAGGAGAAAGCAGGGTAATAGCATTAGTTTTGGATTTCACTGGCAGTCAAGGCTACAGTTCTAATTAACCTTTTGTTAGAACTTTCTAACCTTCATGGTTAGTGACCATGCAAGATGGCGGCACATTCAGATGCAGCGATCATCTTGCTCCGGGTGAAATAGTTTGTCCATGTCCTGCATGACTTCATTATGATCGGAAAACCCTGCTGGCTGTTAAATGTACTGTGCACAGCAACTCCACCTCACTATTGAACTGCTGAACTGCAGAGGAGCTCAGCAGCCTGGGCTTATTGTACACGCCACTGTCTGCTAAGGACCTCCGTGAGCGGCACCGTAGGAAGAGGTGTCCAAGGAAACAACAAAAGGGGGAAACGCGATGGAATCTTGGAGCAACCTAGGACGAAGCCCTTCAGGCTGGCACTCCCCTCGTTCTTACTGACGAATGTTTGTTCACTTGAAAACAAACTGGACAACCTGCGCTTGAGACTGAACTGGCAGGAGAAAAACACCTATGCACTCAATTTCACAGAAACTTGGCTTCAGGACACCCGACCAGATGCGGCCATCCAGCTGGCGAGTTTCAGCGTGTTTCGGGCTGATAGGAACCTAGCGATCTTAGGCAAGACCCGTGGTGCCAGTATCTGAATAAGAACTGGTGTATGGACGCTTTAGCTGTGCTATCCCACTGTTCACCCAACAATGAGTTCAGATTTGTGAAGTGCAAACTATTTTATATACTGAGTGAATCCACGACAGTTGTGTTGGTAGCAGTCTATATTCCCCCCCGCCTCCCCCACACTCCGGCTAATGTCGGTGAGGAACTGCGTGAGCTCTACAGCACTGTCAAACTTTTCAGCTAAACACCCCGATGGTATCTTCATTTTATAAGCGTCCATTAGCTTCGTGAGACCATGGATTTGCGCCTTGGAAGGTTTCCAGGGCGCAGGCCTGGGCAAAGTTGTATGGAAGACCAGCAGTTGCCCATGCTGCAAGTTGCCCCTCTCCACACCACCAAAGTTGTCCAAGGGAAGGGCACTCAGGCCGATACAGCTTGGCACTGGTGTCGTCGCAGAGCAGTGTGTGGTTAAGTGCCTTGCTCAAGGATACAACATGCTGCCTCAGCTGAGGCTCAAACTAGTGATCTTCAGATCACTAGACCGACGCCTTAACCACTTGGCCACGCGCCAACAGTATCTTCATTGTCACTGAGGATTTTAACCATTCAAATCTAAATTCCATCAGCATGTTGGTTTTGCTACCAGAGGTGAAAATACACTAGATCTGGTTTATACTAACATACTGGTTGCATTTGAAGCTGTCCTTGGATCCCACGTTGGACTCTCAGGTCACTTGTCTGTAATGTTAATTTTAGCAGACAAACCAGTGATCAATCAGGTCAAACTAGTTCTAAAGGTGGTGAAAACCTGGCCTGGGGGGCAATCTGTACTCTGCAGGACTGCTCTGATAATACGAACTGAAGAATTTTCAGGGAGGCTGCCACCTACAGCAACCATGTTAGTATTGAGGAATTTGTGGATTCTGTGACCAGCTACATAGAGAAGTGTACTGAGGGTGTTACCATCACGAGGGCAAATCAGAAACCATGGCTTTCTGCAGAGATCCGTGCCAGGCTGAGGGATCACGATAGATTTTTTAGATTGAGAGATGCAACAGCTCTCAGGGAAACAGGGACTGTGCTTTCCTGCTCCGTCAGGAAGGCAAAACGGGAGCATCCTCAGAGAACTTACAGCCACTTCTGCAAAATCAGAGACATGAGGTCACACCTTGAATGTCTTCTATGCCCAGTTTGATGCACAGAACAAAGTGCAGGTGAGGAATGCACCCCTCCCCCCAGGGGAGCAGACACCATCTGGCTGAAGCTGAGATGAGGAAGACCCTGGCCAGAGTCAGCCCACGTAAAGTTGCAGGGCCTGAGAATATACCAGATCAGGTTCTGAAAGACTGCACAGCTTGTCTGATGGATATATTCAACATCTCTCTGGAATAATGCATTGTTCCCTTGGTTTTTAAACTGGCAACCACCATTCCAGTGCCAAAGAAGGTGACAGCAACCTGCCTAAATGACTATCATCTGGTGGCATTAACATCATCCATTATGAAATGCTTTCAGTGGCTGGTAACAGAGCACATTAAAGCCTTACTCCTGGCTATGTTGGACACTTTTCAGTTTGCTTATGACTCAAATTGATCCACTGATGACGCAATAGCCCTCCAGCCTGTCCTGTCCCAGCTGGAAAATGGTGTCTCATATTCCAGACTGCTCTTTATAGACTTCAGTTCGGCATTCAACACCATCATACCCCAGAAACTGGTGGGGAAACTGTCCTTGCTGGCCATCAACACCTACCTCTGCAATTGGATACCGGACTTCTTACTAGTAAGGCCACTGTAAGTCCGTGTGGGCAGTGACATCTCTTGTCCCATTACGCTGGGCACTGGCACTCTCCAGGGCTGTGTGCTCAGCCATCTGCTGTTCACACTGCTGAGGCATGACTGTGTCACAGGAACCAGCTCAAACTGTGTCATCAAGTTGGTCTTATCAAGAACAGACGAGGTGGAATACAGAGAGGATGGGAGTGGCTGGTGGACTGGTGTGAGAAGAACAACCTAAGCCTGAACGTGGAGAAGACAAACTACATCATCGTGGACTTCAGAAAGGTGCAGACAATCCAGCCCCCTCTGTGAATACATGGCTCCTCTGTAGAGAGAGTTAAGTGTACCAAGTTCCTGGGAGTTCACATCATGGATGACCTCACCTGGTCCCTTAATGTCACCTCCCTGAACATGAAGGCACAGCAACACCTCCACTTCCTAAGAAGATGGAGGCAAGCAAGGCTCCCCCCTCCATCTTAACTGCGTTTTACAGGAGCACCATTGAGAGCGTCCTGACAAATTGCATCTGCATTCGGTATGGGAGCAGTTGAGCAACAGACCCAATGTCCCTACAAAGGATTGTGAGAACAGCTGAGAGGATCACAGGGGTCTCCATTCCATCTATTGGTGACATGTATCAGGAGCGCTGCGTACACAGGGCCCTTAGCATTATTAAGGGTCCCACCCATCCATCTTGCATCCTCTTTGAGTTTCTGCCATCAGGCAGGAGACTATGATGCTTAAAAACATGAATGGTCAGGATGAGAAACAGTTTATTCCCCCAGGCCATTAGGCTTCTGAACTTACTGCCGCATTGTATTTGAAGTGTCACCAGTGAATCTGTTCCATACTTCACAGTATTTAATATTAATGCACCTTAGTTTATAATTTATGTGTGATTCACTTGTAGATTTTATCCTTACCTTCGTGAGTTATCATTAGTCCGTGAGCCAGGATCTCAAATTTGGGCCACCAGTACCATCTGGGGGGAATAATTCTTATAGTGATTTTTGGCAAGGTATGCACCTCTAGTGTTAGAAAATATGTGATAGCATTGCAGCAGTGGTAGAATGGTAACCTCCATACCATAAAAACTATGATCCCGTGGTGCTTTGCCTATGATAAGATGAACTATGCCAGGTACCTGTCCCCTTACTTTGCCCAGAGAAGAATCCTTCTGTGTATGAGGCCTTCAAGACAGGCCAATTCTCAGTGCAGCTGTTAAGTAACAACCCCTGTGGACCAGGCTATTGAAGCCGCAGTGAACAAAGACACACAGACTCCTGGGGGCACATCACAGTTCAGCCTGAATGCTGGAGCTATCAAGCGTTACTACATAACAGCTGAGCACCGCAGTGTATTCCTGGGACAGTTAAGGGAGATGGTGCAAGGCAACAAATCAGAGCTTTGTCATGCGGAGCTACAGCAGCCAAGAATCCAGGAAGATGAGGAAGCAGTTTCAGCAGCGGTTAGCCTCATACATGAATGGGTCAACCCATTTGCAGAGAAGCGAGACCTCATTAACATCTCAATGGCATCTCTACAGCCCCCAAGGACATTGCCTCCGACCTGATAAAGGCATATGAGATTGGTGAGCAATGCTGTGCAACCTTCAAGGATGAGAGACTAGAGGAAGACCCACCAGCAAAGAAATTCCATGACCCAATGAAAACCAAGAAGCTGAAAACATTCAATGATATGTGAAAGAAGAGAGAAGTGAAGTCAAATGGGAGGGCAATCATCTTGAAAGCAGACAGTTTGGATGCATCATAGTGATGGCACACCACTATATCCTTTCTCATCCCCTTGGACCATTGCCCTGGGCCCTGTCCACACCGGAAGGATTGCTGAGAAAGACAAATAAAGCTACTTTAGCCACAACCTTGCAGAAAAATGTAGCAGTAGAAGAACAACTCCCAGGAAACTCTGCCACAGTGGTTGATGGAATGAACCTGGTCCAAAGAGTGAAAGGTGATCAAGTTGCTTTCAGAGATGTTGCCACAACAATTCTGGGTATGGGTCTGAGGGAAGGCAGTCGGAGCAGCAGAATAGATGTTGTGTTTGACACATACAAGGAGAACTCTATCAAGAATAGTGAAAGATCTCTGTGGGGTGTAGAGACTGGTCATGAGTTGCAAGGTATCACAGGCACACAGATGGTGAGGGAGTGGAGGAGCTTCCTGACCAAAGTCAGTAACAAAAATAGTCTCATTAGCTTCACAGTCCACGAATGGAGGAAGGCGGAGTACAGAGCAAAGCTACAGGAGAAGATTCTGTGTGCAACTGTGAATGACAAATGTTACAGAATCACATCTCAAGACAGTGAGGAGGTGCCAACTCTTCAGTGTCAACAAGAAGCAGATGGCCGCTACTTCTCCATGCTGCTCATGCCACAAGAGAGGGAAACCAATTTGTAGTGATCTGCTCAGAAGACACAGATGACTTCATCATGTCTTTAGCATTTTGTGACAAGATTAAGGCCCCGTTGTTCCAAAAGTGTGGCACTAGAACCCGTACAAGGCTTGTAGACATCAGGAAGGTTGCTGCCACTGTTGGCACAGAGATTTGTAGGGCTCTCATCGGGTTGCACGCGTATACAGGATGTGACACTGTAAGTACTTTTGCAGGCAAAGGGAAGACAAGTCCCCTCAAACTTCTGACCAGCAACAGGGAAACTCAGGACACATTGTTAGAGTTGGGTCAGGAATGGGACTACTTGCCAGAACTGATGGACAAACTGGAGGCATTTACATGTCTCCTGTATGCCCCAAAAGCATCGACCACCAAGGTCAATGAGCTCAGGTATCACCTTTTCTGTGCCAAAAAAGGTGAAATCGAAAGTCATCAACTCCCACCATGCAAGGACTGCTTAACAAAACATGCACAACGAGCCAACTACCAGGCTGGTATATGGAGAAGATGTTTGGAGAAGGACCCACAAGTGCCAAGCCCTGTTGGCAGAGGATGGAAGATGGAGAGAGAAGAGGAAGCTGAGCAGTTGGTGGTACACTGGATGGAAGGCCAGCCAGCACCCGATGCCATCCTGGATCTACTGGCCTGTAACTGTCCATAAAAACGTTCACTCCCAAGATGTATGTGTGTTGCAAATGGCCTCAGGTGTACTGACATGTACATGTACATGTACATGTACGCTGGCAGACTGTGAGAACCAGGCATCCACCTCAGAGAGTGTGGAAAGTTCAGATGAAGATGTAGAAGACGTGGAAGACATGGAAAATTATTATGATTATTAATAGGTTATGAAAGTATGGAAAACAAAGTATGGAAAGCAGTCTTTGATTAAATATATTCATTTTACAACCAAATGGGGCCTAGCTTATGGCTGTGTGGAACCCCACATTTGAATTATTGTATATGCTATGACAAAAGCTTAAGATTGTTTTGATTTGATACAACAATATGGAAAATATCATGACATTGATAAAACTCCAGAAATCTCTCCAAATGAGGTTTTTTACCTTTTGGGGCGGTGGGGGGGGGGGTAACACTTTCTGCTGTTTTGATGTTAATATGGAATATATACAAAACGTGGTTACTTATTTGAAATAATAAAGCTACCACTGGTGCAACGTTATCACATATTTTCTAATTCTAGAGGTGTATACCTTGCCAAAATCACTATGAGCATTATTGCCCTCAGATGGTACTGACCAACCCTACTGGCTTACAGACTCACAGATGTATTATGTGTACTCCTGTGCTTTACACCCAGGTTCAGAGAAATGTCTCAGTTCCATATACATTATATGGTTATTTATATATGTTATACACATGTATATAGTTAAATGACAATAAACTTGACTTGACTTCTAAACTGCCAAAAATGATATTAGTCACAAATCACAAACTCCTGCACTTCGACACTTGGGAGGCATTAGTGTTTCTGTTTGTTCTGTAGAATGATTATACATCATTTCCCATTGCCAGAGAAGGTGGAACCTGAGTGCTGCAGGACTTGTTGGGATTGTTAGATTCTCTGTGACCTAGGGAGTTACTATCTCCACACATTTACGTATGCATGCTCCTTATTTTATCAACCCACGTTTACCTGATACTACCCTTCCAATACTCGTTCAGTATCTCCTGTGTTCCAGCCTACAGCGCACCATCGCTTGAACGTTCTGCACTCCTCATCCTTTCACTGCACATTAACACCTGTTTTGTATCTTTTTTTTAGGTTGGATTAAGGTTCATTGGTTTGAATTCATATCTCGATTTTTTCACTCTGTAAATGTTGCTATGTTTGTCCAGCAGACATTGCTTCTCTTTCAGATTTCTAGCCTTTGAAGTACCTCTAATTCATTCTATGAAAGAATTAGCACGATCTTCCTAAGAAACTGTAATAAACACACATCACTTACTTTATTCCGAGAGGATTTAAGAATAGTGCAGAATCAAATTCAAATTCTTCCAGGTTCAATTAAAATCAAAAGAGTGCATGTTGGCAAAAACAGTCACATTCCTGTACTGATGTAAGTTTGACTTTTTGCAATCATGTGAAACAATATATTGTGAGTTTTTGCATTGATTGCAAGGTTCATTGCTCTCATACGTAAATATTAAACTGGATACCGCCACTGAGCCTTTGCCACCATTGCTGCCTCCATAATGAGCACAATCAGATAAAATTTAACCTATAAATATCATAAAGGCATGTGGGCTTGTAAGTGAATCGACCATTGTAAATTGTCATTGGCATGCAGATGCATTGCAGAACCTGTCGATATTTTCTGGGAAGTTTGGGATAATAAAATGGCACTTTGTAGATGGTTCATGTAAATGGAAGCTTACAAGCATGGACCCAAAGGGGTGAATGATTCCAGATACAGAAGATAAATAATATAGGGTTGTCAGTCCAAAGTGAAAGAGGGTAGTAATGGGCTAAGTAATAAAGGATGGTTCTGCGTGATGCACTGGCTGTGGTTATTAATAATTTGCATATTTAGGGAAAGAACTTGTTTCTTATTCCAAGCAATCCCAGGTTAAATGGTGACCACAAAATATGGGTCCCAGACTCATCCAAGATCCAAACACAGCCACACTTCTATAGGGGTCAGAAGATAGTGTACTGGGTAGTTAATACAAGCATGGAGCTGCAGCTGGAAGACTGTGCGTTAGATTTGTTTAAATAAAGAAGAAATGGAAAAGGTGAGTAACAGCAGGCCGATCACCTGAACGTCTGTGTAAATAAAATACTGGGGAAAAAGTTTTGAGGAGGTAACACAGAATTTTGATGACGTTGCTGTATTTGAAATAGTATATGTGGATTTGAGCAAGTTATTTAACAACATTCCATATGGCAGTATGGTTGAAAAAGTAGTCATTCATGGGATCCAAAGTGCAAAGTTTAATGAAAATAAGGCCCAGGAAGGAAAAGCAAAAACAGTGGAGAGTATCAATTTTAGTGACTGAAGTTCTGTATACAGTGGGCTCAGTACTTGGTCTCTTGTTTTTTTTAAATAAATGAGCAAAAGGATTAGGGAGTTTGCTGATGGTAGAGAAGTGGCAGTGAATAGTGATGAAAGAAGTTAGAGATGGCGAGAAAGTAAAAGTAGACTGGTTAGATTGACAAAGACATGGCAAATGAACTACGGTTTGGAGAAGTATATGGAAGCTAAACAAAGCAATGCACAATAAATGCTGGGAGTACAGAGTCATGGAATGCCTGTCCACAGATATATGAAAGCAACAGAACAGTTAGTTTTAAAAAGGGCCAAATGGCTTTTTCTTAGCTGTAAACCTCTGTGATTCTATAATTCCATCAACAGAAGTTAACATTGCTGCCTGACTTTCTTCTTTGTCCTTTTTGTTTCGTGGCAGCATTATCAAAGATTCACCTGGAATTCAGAACCCTGGAATTATAAGGCAAGACTGCCAATAATGTAGCAATTAAATTTTAGAAATTTTAGGTGTTGCTGATTGAAAAGGTTAGTGGGCTGGGGGATAACGTGGAGAGGGAAAGGGGTGGATGAGAAAGCATTGAAGGGATTTGTAAACAACAATGGAAGGGCTTAAATGGAAATAATTGTGAACACAGAGAAGTGAACTGGACTTTTTGCAAATTTGAACAGGGGCATCAGCATTTTGGATGACTTTTGCAAAGAGTAAAACAAGGGGGTGAATCCATCAGCACATTTTGCTAAATACATGAAGGTATATCCTTGACGTTTCAAGGGCAGATCAACTCAGGCAAATGCATAAAAATCCGATGCTTCCAATTCCGTTCCTTCCTTCACTGTGTCAACAGAGGAAAGCCAACTTGGCACGGGTTTTATAATTCAGTGGTGAAAGTAAACATGGTAAACAGGAAATGGTATGAAAGCATTATGTACTGCATGACAAGAGCTCAGCAACGATCAATTACTCCTTCAAAAGATTCAGATTATCTGACTTTTTGAGACATCTCTTTATTAGTTTGATCAAAAAGTGGTATAGTAAAGGAAAAGAATAATTCCTGTCTCGGGTCTATATTCGTAAAGTTCAATATAATGTTGGACAACAGATATTCAGTGAGTTTGTTACGTTCTTTGACACATTTCAAAGGAGTTAGCTGTCAGTTATAGATCCAAAAGAGAAAAATTTCCAACAAAAACGGCAGAACAATGATAAAATGATGTGTGACATCTTTTTTGTAAACAAGCAGTTTAATTAGTAAACTGTTGCTTTGCAATTGGGCAGAGAGATTTTGTTTACTTTCAGTAGATAATTACTTAATTTTCCTCCATCAGAAAATGAAGTTGTCATTTTGACAAGTTAAATATATATGAACTAATAGTCAAATCTCTGCATACACTTCTGCAGAGTATTTTTATTAAAGTATCGCAATGTTGTGGCTCAGCACAGACATACACAGAAGACCCTTTTGCCTAATTTGTATCCCAACTTCATTCGCAGTGGTATCAGTCAGACTTAATGGCATTCACCGGATTAGTGTAGATATTGTCAGGATGGTGACCCTGGAGCTACCCTGGCACAGACTCTTAATACTCTTTCAGAAGTTGTCTGGTGGTTTGGATACCAGAGAGGCCATAAAGGTCTCAAGGCAATATTTCCATTGCAGATATTGGAGAAATGATCTGCTTTTAACAAAGTGACATCATGTGTGCTTCAACTCAGCCAGCTGGTATGCAGTTATCAACAAGCAGATGCTGAGAAATATTACCATACAGGGCATTGTGTCTATGTACATGAAGCAAACTGGGCCAGCCTCACAAGTATTCATTAGAATTGTTTGACTTGCCTTGTTTGGATAACATTTTGTACTATTTCAAAGAACACGTTGTGCCGGAATATATAGTTTACAAGGGTTTCTGCAAGCCATGTTTAGTGTCAGGATGATGTGTGTCTTGGAGGGAGCCTTGGTGATAATGATGATGTTTCTCTGCACTTGATGTTCTAGTTCTTCTGAATGAAGATTTGGTGACCTGCCGTGCACTCATTGTCCCCTGCAGCCGTGTTTCCTGTTAGTGGGTCAGAGAAAAGCCATGGAATGTCAATGGGTGTTAAAACCCAGGGATGGGTACCTGTAAAGTGATTGCCTTGTCCTTCTTGTTGAGTTCCTTGAATTTGTGATCATCCTAGGCAAGTGTGGCATATTACATCAGACACACCAGACCTCGGATGTGTCTGATGCAAAATGCTAGTCCATACAATGCACTTTTCAAGAGGTACTTCGGGAAAGCGTGATCAATTTGGAGATAAAGTAGGCAAAAGTCAGCATGGTTCTATTAGCGCGAAATCTTGCCTGACAAAATATTGGAATTTGTTGAGAAAATAGCAGGCAAGAAGACAAAGGAGAGTCAGTGGATGTTGTTTACTTGGATTTTCAGAAGGCCTTTGACAAGATGCTGCACTGTTACATGCTCAAGGAGAATCTGGTTTTTTTTAGTGAGAATGATGTAATGGTCTTTTGGAAGTCACCTGATGTGATTTTCCCGCCAATGTGAGGTCACGTGATGACATGTGCCCTGTGACTATATAAGGGTGGACTCAGGTGACGCAGTTAGTTTTTGAGTTTGTAGATTTCCAGGTAGAACGTGTTGTGCCTCCGTTTCTGTTGCGTGTTTGTTTTTGTGACGCAGTTTCATTTTTAAAACGGAAGGTGCGTTCTCTTACAAGATTTCTATTATTGAACTGGGAATTTGTGGCTGGAGGTGCCAATTTACTCAATTCCGACAGTTTTGAAGGGAGAGTGAAGAATTCATCGAAGTGAAGGATCGAGAGAAGTCGGCATCGTTTGGCAGTTTAATAAAGGATCGACCTTATTGAGTCTTTGTTGAAGAGAAGCTGCATTGAGATAACTCTTGTAAAAGCGCAATGAGTTCATGCAAAAAGGCTCTCTCTCTAAAAGGAATTTAAGGTCAATCGATTTAAACTGTTTATTTTCGGCATCGGGAATCCTGTGGACAGAACCGGCAGTAAAGGTGTGTCGGTGAAGAAATCGTTCTCCAGCGAAGTCTCTCCCAATTGAACGTGTAAAACTGTTGGACTTTCGAAGTTATCGCTTTAAGAACTATATCTGACTGTATCGCTTTAAGAACTGTTTCTGCATTTAACTCTTTAAGAACCAGAGCCGAGTGGAGTTGATGAACGGCTGCGTACCTGTTTAACCTCCGGTTAAAGTTTTCCTTTGTTTTTTTTTCCCTTATCGCTTATATGTGTTTAATAAATGTTTGGTTGTTTTTATAAAACATGTCTCGATTAATATTCATTGTTGCTGGTTATGTAACAGCACACGAAGCTGCTTAACAAGATAAGAGCCCATGGGCACTACAGGAAAGATGCTAGTATGTCTAGAGCATTGGCTGATTGGCAGGATGCAAAGAGTCAGAATAAAGGGGTCTATTCTGGTTGGCTGCTGCTGACAAGTGGTATTCCACAGGGGTCGGTATTTGGACTGCCTCTTTACAAATTATATGCCAGCGATTTAGATGATGGAATTGATGGCTTTGTGGCCAGGTTTGCAGATGATACAAAGGTAGGTGGAGGGGCATGTAGTGTTGAGGAAGCAGGGAATCCACAAAAGGACTTGGACAGATAGGGAGAATGGGCAAGGAAATGGCAGACGGAAACGTATGGTCATACAGAAGGAATAAAGATGTGGACTATTTTCTAAACAGGGAGAAAATTCAAAAATCAGAGGTGCAAAGGGACTTGAGAATCCTTGTGCAGGATTCCATAAAGGGAAACTTGCAAGTGGAGTTGGTGGTAAGGAAGGCAAATGCAATGTTAGCACTCACTTCAGTGGACTAGAATATAATAGCAAGGATGTGATGCTGAGGCTTTATAAGGCATTGGTTAGACTACACCTGGAGAATAATGAGTAGCCTTGGGCTCTCTATCTAAGAAAAGATGTGTTGGCATTGAAGAGGGACCAGATAAGGTTCAAGAGATTGGTTCCAGGAATGGAAGGGTTAATATATGAGGAGAGTTTGATCACTCAGGGCCTGTACTTGTTGGAGTTCAGAATAATGTGGGGGGAATCTCATTGAAGCCTATCAAATATTGAAAGGCCTACACAGGAGTTGGTGTGGGGAGGATATTTCCTATCGTGGGTGAGTCTAGGACCAGAGGGCACAGCCTCGGAAAAAAAGGATGTCCATTTCGAACAGAGATGAGAAGGAATTTCTTTAGCCAGAGGGTGGTGAATTTGTGGAATTCATTGCCACTAGCAACTGTGGAGAACAAGTATTGAGTATATTTAAAGCAGAGGTTGATAGGTTGTTGGTTAGTCAGGACGTCAAAGACCATGGGGAGAATGCAGGAGAATGGAGTTGAGAGGGATAATAAATCAGATATGATGGAATGGCAGAACAGACCCAATGGACTGAGTGGCCTAATTATGCTCCTGTGTCTTATGAGATTCATTAGTTATCACAGAATTCCAAGTTTCTGCACTGCTTTAGTAGCCACAGAATTCCAAATTTGTAAGTAAATTTATTATCAAAGTACATATAGGTCATCTATACAACCATGAGATTTGTTTTCTTGCAGGCATTCACAATAAGTAAAAGAAACACAGAATCAATGAAAGACCACAAAAACTAAATAAACATTAAATATCATGAACATGAGATGAAGAGCCTTGAAAGTGTGTGCACAGGTTGTGGGAATAGTTCAGTGATTCGGGTGAGTGAAATTATCCCCTCTGGTTCAAGAGCCTGGTGGTTGAGGGGTAATAACTGTTCATGAACCTGGCAGTGTGGGTCCTGAGTCTCCTGTACCTTCTGCCTGATGGCAGCAGTGAGAAGAGATTGAGATTCCAGAATGTTGACTCAGTAATGGTCATTTTATTGAATGTCGAGATTAATACCTATCTACCCATTCAATGGCCCTCTTGTTTTATGCTGCTTCATATCAAAACCATATTTCACCTCTTTGCTGCAGGCTGACATCACATGGAAAGGAAGCTTCAATGTTTTGCTTTTGATGAGGTGGAGAGTCACCAAAGTAAAGTGAGTTAAATTATTTTTTTTACCTTGATTATCTATAATGGCTATTCTTAATTTAATGCATAGGTGAATGCATTGTAGTGATTCACACACAGGGACCACCCTTTCTTGCCTCACAGAGCAGAGTCGCTATCATTAATTTAATAACGAGCACTCCTAGGAAAATAGGTACAAAATTAAATATAAATGTGGGAAATCTAAAGTGGAACCAAGAAGTGTTGGAAATGCAGATCTAATTTATCATTATTGGAAGTAGAGAACACTAGTTAATAATATGACCCTTTATCCCTATATTAATCAATTACTTAATTAAAGTGTCACATAAAAAAGAAATCTGGGGGGGGGCGGTGTCTAAAAGAAACCACGAGGTTGCACTAGCAGAGAAGGTGAAGGAGAATCCCCACAGCTTATATAGATATGTTAAGAGCAAAAGGATAGCAATGGATGTAATAGGTCCCCTGGAAGATCAGAGTGGTCATCTATACATGGAGTCAAAAGAAATGGGGGAGATCTTTAATGGATTCTTTGCATCTGTACTTACACAGGAGCCAGAAACAGAGTCTGTCGAAGTGCGGCAAAGCAGTAGTGAGGTCATGGACAGTATGAAAATTAGAGAGGAGGAGGTGTTTGCTGTCTTGAGGCAAATTAAGGTGGATTAATCCTCAGGCCTTGACAAGTTGTTCTGTCAGATTCTGAGAGGCTAGTGCAAAAATTGCAGGAGCCCTAGAAACGGTGTTTAAAACTTTCTTAGCCATGGGCGAGGTGCCGGAGGATTGGAGGATAGCTAATGTTATTCTGTTGTTAACAAAAGAATATGCCAGGAAATTATAGGCCGGTGGGCCTGACAGAAATGGTGGGTAAGTTATTGGAAGGTATTCTGAGGGACTAGATATATACTAACTTGGATAGACAAGGACTGATTAGGTATAGTCAACATGGCTTTGTGCATCGTAGGTCATGTCTAACCAATTTTATAGTGTTCTTTGAGGAAGTTGCCAGGAAAGCTGATGAAAGCAAGGCAGTGTATGTTGCCTACATAGACTTTAGCAAGGCCTTTGAGAAGGTCCCTCATGGGAGTTTGGTTAAGAAAGTGCAGTTGGTTGGCATTCAAGATGAGGTACAGTGGTAAATTGGATTAGACACTGGCTTCAGGGGAGAAGCCAGATAGGGATTGCAGATGGTTACCCCTCTGATTGGAGGCCAACAACTGGTGGTGAGCTGCAAGAATCAGTGCTGGGTCTGTTGCTGTTTGTCATCTATATCAACATCTGATAATGTGGTAAACTGGATCAGCAAATTTGCAGATGACTCCAAGACTGGGGATACAGAATACAGCAAGGAAGGCTATGAAAGCTTGCTGTGGGACCTGGACCAGTTGGAAAGTAGTCTGAAAAATGGCAGATAGAATTAAATGCAGACAAGTGTTAGGTGTTGCATTTTGTGAGGACAAACCAGGGTAGGACTTGCATGGTGAGCGGTACAGCAGATGGATCTGGGAATACTAATCCATAATTCCTTCAAAGTAGTTTTACAGGTAGAAAGGGTCATAAAGATATATTGACCTTTATAAATCAAACTATTGAGTGTAGGAGTTAGCATGTAATGTTGAAGGCGTATAAACAACGGTGAGCCTAATCTGGAGTATTGTGTGCAGTTTTGGTCACCTACCTACAGGAAATATGTCAGAAAGTTTGAAAGAGTGCAGAGAAAATTTACAAGGATGTTGCCAGTACTTGAGGACCTGTGTTTGAGGGAAAGATTGGACTTTATTCCCTAGAGTGTAAAAGGAGTAGAGATTTGATAGAGGTTTCAAAGTTATGAGGGGTATAGATAGGGTAAACGTTAGCAGGCTTTTTCCATTGTGGTTAGGTGAGGGTAGAACTAGAGGTCATGAGTTAAGGGTGAAAGGTGAATTTTTTGACAACATGAGGAGGAACTTTTTCACTCAGAGGATAGGGAGAGTGTGGAACAAGCTGCCAGTGGAAGTGGAGGATGTGGGTTCCATTTCAACATTTAAGAGAAACTTGGATAGGTACATGGATGGGAGGGACATAGACGGCTATGATCTGGGTGCAGGCCAATGGGATGGCACAAACTAGACAGGCTGAAGGGACGGTTTCTGTGCTTGAGAAGCACAGCTCTACTTGAGAGGTCCTGAAATACGTAATGAAGCTGGTTTTGTGCTTTCCCTTTCAGTTCTTACGTGTAGCAATTCAACCAGAATTGATACAGACTGCAAAATTATTGATGAATTTATATTGACCTCCACGCATGATGCTTGGAATAATTCAGGACTCTAATGCAGAAATTTTAACTGAAGTTGTCACCCTGGGTGAGATACTGCAGGAAAACAATCTTGTTAAAATGTGTTGACACTGTTGTTTCCCTGTTATGGAAAAGAATTTTCTCTGAACATTACTCACGGGGATAACAAAATAATATAAGCTGTTATAACCAGAGACAGTTCTGTCTATTTTTTGAGCCTGAGTGTTTTCTTAAATCATGTACAATAAGGCAATCAGTGCAGCTATCAACATTGCCACAGGTAGTTCTTGTATGAATTTACATGCACTGTAATGCTGAGACAGACAGACATCAAAGATCAAGATGAAAATCAATAACAGAAAAAGAACAAATTTCTTGACCTTGTCTCTGTAAGGCCAACAGCAACATAGAATTTGTTTGGATTTAATTACCGAGTGCAACTATGGCAATCATATGTGCTGATGGGTTTTCATTTGATTTGAGATATTTAAAGAACATTGCATTTCTTCAGGAAAACTGTGAGAACACAGAGGATTAGGAAATGGATTATTGTAAAGGCTTGCGATCCAATTGTGTGAAGAGCAGCCATTATCGCCAGGTAATTGCCCACAATCCTGGAGCAAGTTCTGTAGATCAGGAACAAGTTGTGTGGGTTCTGATGACCTGTACTTGCCTTTATGTTGCTTACTAATGGCTATAATGAATGTTCCTTTGTTTAACAATGCTGCAATAGAGGTCCTCATATTGGTGAGATCACTCATCTACCACATTCACTTTAACATCTCTGTCCCTTACTCTAGCACGTACATGGTGGTTTGTTCATTATAACCATGTTAACACATTAAAGTGCTGCTCTTCACTGGAACAAATTTACTTTATAATCCTGCTCTGTTCTCATAACTTAGACTGATCACCGGTACATAAATGTCCCTTGAGGTCTCTATCTGGCAAGTATTTTAAATAACACAAAAAAACCTTGAGTTGAATATACACCTCTGCAATCTTACCTCCAGCCTTTATGCAGAGTAGCTTATCATTGCCACAAATGGAGAGTAAACTCTGTGGACAGTGATGTGATTATTTAACAGAAAATGAGAAGCTGTGCTTTGTGCTTTCCTGAAAGTTGGAGGCACAGTTTCAGTAAAGATGTTTAATAACACACCAGTTGGAAACCAGTTAACTTGGATTGCTTTTACAAATAGCAGTGTTCTCCTTAAGCAGCTCACTAGCTCAACCTATCAGACGACATTTGAATGCAAGGTATGGCTATAACCAAGACAACATGATGGTCCTGAAATTCTGCTGTGCTCCTGTTGCTTTCCTGTAGGGGTTATGGAAGATCACCAATGGCTCCGATTTACAGTATAATTACATTTCCAAAACTCCAGAATGCCAGCAGGACAATTGTTAACATAAAAACATTCAAAGAGAACCAAATTATTGGATTCCTCAGTGGAATTGTACGTACAAAAAAGGATGTATTAGTGAGAATACAGAGACACAAAAATGAGGAAAAGAATAGAAAAGTAAGCATGTAGCTATTTGGCCCCTTCCATTGGCTCCACTATTTAATAAGAGTAGGTTCATTCCCTGTTCTGTGTGACAGAGGTGTTAGTGTTGACACACTGTCTGCAATTACACTGTTACCTCTGCACTTGATTTGCTATTCTCTGTCAACCCTTGCATGTCGTGTGCTAGCAATAAAGATTTTGTCATGAACTTCATGCCATAGTACAATATAGAAATAGGTTCATACTAACCGTTAACCGCCCATCTAGACTTATCCTACATTAATCTATATTTTTTAACTTCTAACCACATTCTCATCAGCTCTCCTTAGATTCCACCACTCACCGATACATCAAAGGGAATTTGCAGTAGCTACTTTATCAACCAATCTACATGTCTTTGGCACATGGAAGGAAACCGGAATGCTCAGAGGAAACCCACAGATTGAATGTGGGAACTCCACACAAACAGCACTTGACAGCAGCATTGAACCAGAGTCCCTGGTGCTGTGAGAAAGTGGCTTTTCCAGCTGCACCACATAACAGCAGGTATAATTAAAATACTGTGAATAAGTTATATTGCTGTGATATTCTTATCCCATGAGAAAAATTGGCACAAAAAAGCCCAGGCTGCTGCTTTGCAAAAGAATTGAAGAACATGACTCTGTCCTTAAATATCATTATACCATTTGCATGAGAACTAATCTGTGCTTGGGACTGGTAATATGGAAATTAGATATTAGAATTCATCATGGGATCACATGATCTTCTCAATTCGTTCCACAGTAGGGTCTGACGGTTAACAAAGAGAAGGGCTTTCACTCCATCATTCTGGAAGTATTCAACCTAAATTCCTAAGATCATTAAGCCATGTCCAAACCTACAACAACATTTAGTCTGATTGCAGCCAAATTATAAAGGGGATATAGAAAAAAAATCTACAGCACATTACAGGCCCTTCGGAGCACAATGTTGTGCCGACCACGTAACCTACTCTGGAAGCTGCCTAGAATTTCCCTATTGCATGGCCCTCTATTTTCCTAAGCTCTATGTACCTATCTAAGAGATTCTTAAAAGACCCTGTTGTATCTGCCTTTACTACCTTTGCTGGCAGTGCATTCCATGCACCCACCACTCTGTGTGAAAAACTTACCTGTAAACCCCCTTGTACCTACTTCCAAGCACCTTAAAACTATGGCCCCTCGTGTTAGCCCTGGGAAAAAGCCTCTGGCTATCCACACTATCAATACCTCTCATCATCTTTTTCACTTCTATCAGGGCACCTCTCATCCTCCATCACTCCAAGGAGAAAAGACCAAGTACATTCAACCTATTCTCATGAGGTATGCTCTCCAATCCAGCTTGTAAATTTCCTCTGCACTCTCTCTATAGCATCCATATCCTTCCTGTAGTGAAGTGACCAGAACGGAACACAGTACTCCAAGAGGGGGCTAACTAAAGTCTTAAATAGCTGTAACGATACCTCACGGTGCTTCAATTCAATCCCACGATTGCTGAAGGTCAACCCACCATACGTCTTCTTAACAATACTGTTAACCTGCGCAGCAGCTTTGAGCGTCCTGTGGACATGGACACAAGATCTCACTGATCCTCCACACTACCAAGAGTCTTACCATTAATATTATATTCTGTCTTCAAATTTGACCTACCAAAATGCACCACTTCACACTTACCTGGATTGAACTCCATCTGCCACTTCTCAGCCCAGTTCTGCATCCTATCGATATCCTGCTGTAACCTCTGACAACCTTCCAGATTATCCACAACAGCCCCAACTTTTGTTTCATGAGAAAACTTACTAACCCACCCTTTAACTTCCTCATCTAGGTCATTTATAAAAATCACAAAGAGAAGGGGTCCCAGAACAGATCCCTGCGGAACACCACTGGTCACCGTCCTCCATGCAGAATACGAACCATCCACAACCACCCTTTGCTTTCTCTGGTCAAGCCAATTCTGGATCCACAAAGTAAGGACTCCTTGGATCCCATGCCTCATTATTTTCTGAATGAGCCTCACATGGAAACCTTATCAAATGCCTTACTGAAATCCATATACACTGCATCCACTGTTCTACCTTCGTCAGTATATTTTGTTACATCCTCAAAGAATTCAATCAGGTTTGTAAGGCATAACTTGCCCTTGACAAAACCAAGCTGACTATCCCTAATCAGATTACATCTCTCCAAATGCTCATAAATCCTGCCTCTCAGGGTCTTTTCCAACAACTGCCCACCACTGAAGTAAGACTCACTGGTCTATAATTTCCTGGGTTATCTCTTCTCCCTTTCTTGAACAAGGAAACAGCGTTTGCAACCTTCCAATCCTTTGGTATTTCTCCCATCTCTATCGATGATGCAAAGATTATCGCCAGAGGCTCAGCAATCCCCTCCCTCACTTCCCACAGTAGTCTGGAGTCTATCATGTCTGGTCCCAGCGACTTACCTAACTCAATACCATTCAGTACATCCGTTTTCTTAATGTCTATACACTCAAGCATTTCAGTCCGCTTTAAGTCATCCCCACAATTGCCAAGATCCTTTTCACTGCTGAATACTGAAGCAAAGTATTCATTAAATTCCTCCACTATCTCCACGCACATGTTCCCACACTCACTCCTGATTGGTCCTATTCTCACACAGCTCATCCTCTTGCTCTTCACATACTTGTCGAATGTCTTGGGGTTTTCTTTAATCCTGCTCGCCAAGGCTCTTTCATGGCCCTTTCTAGCTCTCCTAATTTCATTCTTGAGCTCCTTCTTGGCACCCTTGTGATTTTCTAGAGCTCTATCAGTACCTAGTTTCTTAAACCTTTCATATTCTTTCCTTCTTAACTAGATTTTCTACATCCTTTGTACACCATGGTTCCCTACCATCCTTTCCTTGCCTCAATGGAACATACCTATGCAGAATGCCATGCAAATATTCCCTGAACATTTGCCACATTTCTGTCGTGGATTTTCCTGAGAACATCCGCTCCCAATTTATGTTCCCAAGTTCCTGCATCATATTTCTCCCTATCCCAATTAAATAATTTCCCAAATTTTCTGCCCCTATCCCTCCCTAGTGCTATGGTAAAGGAGAATGATCACTACCTCCAAAATGCTCTCCCACCG
The DNA here is from genome assembly GCF_963921235.1 of Mobula hypostoma. NCBI lineage: Eukaryota > Metazoa > Chordata > Chondrichthyes > Myliobatiformes > Myliobatidae > Mobula > Mobula hypostoma. The sequence goes on from NC_086099.1 coordinate 130,682,672, forward strand.
AGAGATCTGACTCCTGACATGTGATCAGATTCATTTCCCAATACCAGATCAAGTACAACTTCTCCTCTAGTTGGCTCATCTACGTATTGCATCAGGAAACCTCCCTGAACACACCTGACAAACTTCACCCCATCTAAATCCCTTGCTCTAAAGAGTTGCCAGTCAATATTAGTAAATTTAAAATCATCTATCACAACAACCCTATCATTATTGCACTGTTCCAGAATCTGCCTCCCTATCTGCTCCCTGATGTCTCTGTTACTATTGGGGGGGGGGGGTTCTATAAAAACACCCAGAAGTGTTATTGCCCCCTTCCTGTTTGACTTCCACCTGCAATGACTCAGTAGACAATCCCTTCATGACTTTCTCCTTTTCTGCAGCCGTGATACTGTCCCTGATCAGCAGCGTCACTCCCCCACCTCTCTTGCCTCCCTCCCTGTCCTTTTTGAAACATCTGAAGCCTGGCACACTCAGCAGCCATTCCTGCCCCTGAAGCATCCAAGTCTTTGTAATGGTCACAACATTATAGTTCCATGTGTCGATCCACGCTCTAAGTTCATCCGCCTTGCTCGTGACATTCCTTGCATTAAAATAGACCCATCTCAAGCCATCTGGCTGAGTGCTTTTTTGCTCTATCATCTGCCTATCCTTCCTACGAACTCCAGTTCAGGTGTAACCCGTCCCACTTGCGCAGGTCAGCCTTTCCCCAAAAAATATTCCAATGATCCAAGAACTTGAAACCCTGCCCCCTGCACCATCTCCTCAGCCACTCATTTGTCTGCGCTATCTTACTGCTCTGACCTTCACTAGCTCGTGGCAATGAGAGTAATCCAGAGATTACCACCTTGGAGGTCTGCCCTTCAGCCTCTTACCTAACTCCCTAAACTTACTGTGAATGACCTTTACCCTTTTCCTGCCTATGTCATTGGTACCAATATGTATCATGACCTCCAGCTACTCACCCTCCACTTCAAGGTTCAGAGACATCCTGGACCCTAGCACCTGGGAGGCAACACACTATCCTGGTGTCTCTTTTGCTACTGCAGAATCTCCTATCTGTCCCCCTAACTATTGAGTCCCCGATGACTATTGCTTCACCTTTTCCTTCTGAGGGTTAGAGTCGACTGCAGCGCTATTGGTCTGGCTGCGGCTGTTGCTGCTGCCTTGCCCAGATAGGCATCTCCCACAGCAGTATCCAGAGGGGTATGCTTGTTGCTGAGGGGAATGGCCACAGGGAGACCCTGCACTGATTTCCTTTTCTCTCTACCTCTGTCTGTGTTCACCCATCTACTCCCTGAATTCTGCACTCTTGGTGTAACCACCTGCTCAAAAGTCATATCTATCCATTTGCTCTACCTCCCAGATGATCCTAAGTTCATCCAACTCAAGCTCCAGCTCCTGACTCCGGTCTTTCATGAGCTGGAGTTGGCTGCACTTCCCGAAGTTGTAGTCATCAGGGAGACCATCAGAATCCATGAATTCCCACATCCTACAGGAGGATTATTCCACTGCCATATCTGCCATCCTGGCTGCACTGTACAATGGACAACCAAGACCAAATCCTCTAACCTGTTTCTTTTGGCCTCAGCCTCTCCTCCTCGAAGCCTCTTGAGTCAAAGCCTGATGCTCCTACTCTCTCCGATGGTCTAGTCCCAACAATGGCTGCCCCGACAGTGGCCACCCCACTTGCCCCTTTTGTACTTTTATTTACTTGGTAGTTGTTGACCCAATGCTGACTGGACCTCTGGAATGTCCAAGCCCTCGTGAAGCTTTTCCATACTAGCTTCGCCAACCTTTGAGTAAACCCTTCAAAGTGCTCCGCTCTTGATGCTGATTGGATCTCTGGATATATATCAGCTGTGGCTCAGTCAATAGTAATCATGTGTTTAAGTGTGGGTTCAGGTCCCAGTCAAGCGTATTGAGTACAAAACTTGGCTGTTATGCACTGGTGGGGATAATACCCTTCAGTGAAAATGTTAAAAATATAAAGAGGAATTATCCCATCTTTCCTGATCAATATTTCTTTGTGAATTATGAATTACTTTATAAAAATTGCTTTTCTTCCCACACTCATGGGAACTTGTTGAATATAGACTGCCTGCCTTTGTTACCATTTTACAACAATGACTACATCTCAAAAGCATTTCACTGGCTGTAAACATTTAGGACAATATCAAAAGGATGTGAAAGTTGCTATTTAAATATCTGATATATAGGTTCTATGAAAGGCACTGTATAAATGTGTACCTTATATTTTTCTAATTTGTAAATGGTTAATTAGCAGGGCAGAAAATAGGAACTGAAAATCAAAGTACTGAGAGCACATCACATTGTGAATATGCATGCTATTAGTCCTACATTCTATTGATACCTTGAAGAAATATGTAAATTAGTCATAAGCTCAATTAGCGGCAACAAATCAGTAGTTGTAAATTTGTTTGAACTTGCATTTGTGAGTAGCAAACATTAATCAGATTAGACTGTGACAGTTTGTAGGAGTCAGGGTTGCTATTGGAAATTGAGTTGATGATCTTAGCTAGAGTCCAGTTAGTTCAGGTTTCTTCAATTTGGTTATAAATTAGCATCTGGAAATAGTTATCAGTATGGAACTTGGCTGGCTAACATAGTCCTCACTTCCCCTTTCTTTGAAAATCATCCTCCACTTTTGCCAGTGGTTCACCTCAATCTTTATTCCCTTGACTGGGAAAATAGATCGCAGATATAACTGACAATTATTAATTTGCATTTTTAAATGTGAAAATACATTTCAATAAAAAACAGTGTTAGATTATTAGATTATGAGGACACTCAGTCCTCATTCATTTTCATTTAGTAATGCATGCAGTAAGATATGATACAATGTTCCTTCAGTATGATATCACAGAAACACAAGACAGACCAAGACTAAAACTGACAAAACCACATAATTATAACATATAGTTACAGCAGTGCAAAGCAATACCGTAATTTGATGAAGAGCAGACCATGGGCACGGTTAAAAAAAAGTCTCAAAGTCCCGATAGCCACATCATCTCACGCAGACGGTAGAAGGGAGAAACTCTCCCAGCCATGAACCTCCAGCGCCACAAACCTGCCAATGCAGCACCCTGGAAGCACCCGACCACAGCTGACTCTGAGTCAGTCCGAAAACTTTGAGCCTCCGACCAGCCCTCCGACACCGAGCACCATCTCTGCCGAGTGCTTCGACCCCAGCTCCAGCCGCCAAGCAACAGGCAAAGCCGAGGATTCGGGGCCTTCCCCTCTGGAGATTCTGGATTACACAATAGCGGCGGCAGCGAAACAGGCATTTCAGAAGTTTTCTAGATGTTCCTCCGTGCTTCTCACATCCGTCTCCATCAAATCAGGATTGTGCACGGCATCCTACTTGACAGATAACAGATATTCATAAAGCATTTTCAGGAAATCTGAGCACTTGGCTGCCCTTCTCTTGCCTGCATCCAGGCAGAGGCTAAAGAGCAAAGCTCCAGAGATTAGGACAACAAAAAGGTGGTCAGTCGCGGGAGGCAGAGGAGTGGCTACGGGAATGCTTTGAGTTGGTGGACTGGGCCGTGTTCAAGTACTCATCAAAGGATCTGAATGAATACACCACAGTGCTTGCAGACTTTTCAAATACGGTCATAGACGGGCGTGTCCCTAGAAAATCATTTAGCCTTCCCCAACCAGAAGCCCTGGATGAACCATGGGATTCACAATCTGCTGAGAGCCACATAAGAGGCATTCAAGTCTGGTGACTAAGAAAGTTACAAGAGGGACAGGTACGATCTCTGGAAAGCCATCTCATGGAAGCAGTGGCTATTTTGGACAAAAATTAAATCAACAAAGGATGCTTGACAATAGTGGCAGGGCTTGAATGCAAACACATCTTACAAAGTGAAATCAAATGACATAGGTGACAACAGAGCTTTGCTACCCGATGAAATCAATGCCTTCTATGCTTGCTTTGACTGTCAAAATACGGAGGAACCATCACGGACTCCCACAGCTCCTGATGACCCTGAGATTTCATTCTCTGAGACCGTTATGAGAGCATCGTTCAGGACGGTGAATCCATTGAAAGCATCAACTGGCTGGAATGTGCACTGAAATCTTTAATGTCTCTCTTCAAAATCTGAAATATCCACCTGCTTCAAGCAGGCTTCAGTTATACCAGTGCCCAAGAAAAATCATGGTAGCCTGCCTCAATGCAATCGTCCAGTAGCCATTACATTCGCTCTGATGAAGTGTTTGGTGATGAAACATATACTCCTCTCTGAAAAGTGGCCTGGATCCACTCTAATTTACCTACCGGAACAACATGTCCACAGCAGATGATATCTCATTGCCTCTTCACTCATCCCAGGAACATAGGGAGAGCAAAGGTACACACATCTGGAAGCTCTTTATCAACTACAGCTCAATACCATTAGCATTAAGTACCATCGTCCTCTCAAAACCAATCAATAAACTTCAAAACTCAGGCCTCAATACCTCCTTGTGAAACTGGATCCTTGATTTCCTCACTGGCAGATCTGCCTCAGTGACAATCATCCAGTAGCCATTCCATTCCCTGTGATGAAGTATTTTGAGAGGAAGATGATGAAATGTGGCAACCCCTGCATAAGAAACAACTTCGATCTACTCCAGTTTGCCTACTGGCACAGCAGGTCCACAGCAGATGCTATCTCATTGGCTTTCCACTCAACCCTGGAACATCTGAACAGCAAAGATGCATAATCAGGATGCTCTTTATTGACTGCAGCTCAGCATTCAATAGCATCATCCCCTCAGAACTAATCAATAAGCTTCAAGACCTTGGCCTCAATAACTCCTTGTGCAATTGAAACATAGAGAAATAGAAAACCTACAGCACAATACAGGCCCTTCAATCCACAATGCTGTGCCAAACATGTACTTACTTTAGAAATTACCTAGGGTTATCCATGGTCATCTATTTTTCTAAGCTCCATGTACCTATCCAGGAGTCTCTTAAAAGACCTCAATTGGATCCTCAATTTCCTCACTTGTAGATCCCAGTCAGTTTGGATTGACAACAGCATCTCCTCCACAGTCTCCATCAACACATGTGCACCACAAGGCTGTGTGCTTAGCCCTCTCTCTACTTGCTTTATGCTTATGACTGTGTGGCTAGGCACAGCTCCAATAGCATATTCAAGTTTGCTGATGACACCACTGTCGTAGGCCAAATCAAATGTGGTGATGAATCAGCATGGAGGAGGGAGATTGAAAATCTGGCTGATCGGTGCCACAGCAACCTCTCATTCAATGTCAGGAAGACCAAGGAGCTGATTATTGACTTCAGGAGGAGAAATCAAGGGGTCCATGAGCCAGTCCTCATCAGGGGTTCAGAGGTGGAGAGAGTCAGCAACTTGAAGTTCCTTGGTGTTATTATTTCAGAGGACCAGTCCTGGATCCAGCACGTAAATGCAATTACAAAGAAAGCACGGCAGTGCCTCTACTACCTTAGAACTTTGCAAAGATTCAGGACAGCATCTAAAACTTTGAGAAACTTCTGTAGATATGCAGTGGAAACTATATTTAATGTTTGTATCATTGTCCGATATGGAAACACCAATGCCCTTGAAAGGAAAATTCTACAAAATGTGGTGGATGTGGCCAAGCCCACCACAGATAAAGCCCTCCCCACTGTTGAGTACATACACAGAGTATTGTTGCAGGAAAGCAGGATCCATCATCAAATACCCCCACTATGCAGTTCATGCATTGTTCTCGCTGCTGCCATCAGGAAGAAGGTACAGGAGCCTAAGGACTCACACCAGCAGGTTCAGGAACAGTTACTACAACTCAGCCATCAGTTTCTTGAACTAGAGGGGATAACTTCACTCAACTTCACTTGTCCCATCACTGAACTGTTCCCACAACCTATGGATTCACTTTCAAGGACAGTTCATCAATATTTATTGCTTATTTGTTATTATTATTATTTTTTTCTTTTTATATTGGCACAGTTTGTCGTCTTTTGCTCACTGGTTGTCTGCCCTATTGGTGAACTTTTCATTGTTTCTATTACATTTTTGGTTTTACTGAGTATGCCCGCAGGAAAATAAATCTCAGTTGTATATGGTGACATATACAGTGCCTATAAAAAGTATTCACGCCCCCACCCCCAAGAAGTTTTCATGTTTTATTGTTTTACAACATTGAATCATAGTGAATATAATTTGTTTTCTTTTTACACTCTTCAACAGAAGGCTCTTTCATGTCATTGTGAATACAGATCTCTACAAATTGATCTAAATTACAAATATAAAACACAAAATCATTGATTGCATAAGTATTCAATCCCCTTTAATATGACACCAAATATCACTGGTGCAGCCAATTGGTTTTAGAAGTCCATAATTAGTTAAATGGAGATCTGTTTTTAGAGACCTTTGTGCAGTGAAGGTGTTTCAATTGATTGTAGTAAATATACAACTATATCAGAAGGTCCAACCGCTAGTGAGGCAGTATCCTGGCAAAAAAAACACCATGAAGACAAAAAAACACTGAGCAACTCTATGAAAAGTTTATTGAAAAGCACAAGTTAAGAGATGGTTACAAGAACATTTCCAAGTCACTGAATATCCCTTGGAATACTGCTAAGTCAATCATCAAGAAATGGAAAGAATATAGCACAGCTGCATATCTGTCTAGAGCAGGCTGTCCTCAAACTGAATAACCTTGCAAGAAGGGGACCAGTGAGGGAGGCCATCAAGAGACTTATGACAACTCTGGAGGACTTACAAGCATCTGTGGGTGAGATGGGAAAATCTGCACATACAACTGTTGCCTGGGTGCTTCACCAGTTGCAGCCTTATGGGAGAGTGGCAAAGAGAAAGCCACTGTTGAAAAAAAACTCACATGAAATCTCAGCTAGAGTTTGTCAGAAGTCATGGGGGAAGACTCTGAAGTCAGCTGGAAGGTTCTATGGTTTGCTGAAATGAAAATTGAGCTTTTTAGCCATCAGACTAAGCATTATGTTTGGTGCAAGCCAAACACCACACATCATCAAAAACACACCATCCCTACCCTGAAGCATGATGGTGGCTGCATCATTCTGTGGGGATGTTTCACTGAAAGCAGGCCTTGGAAGGCTTGTGAAGGTGGAGGGTAAAATGAAAGCAGCAAAATACAGGGAATTCCTGTAGGAAAACCCAATGCAGTCTGCAAGAGAACTGTGGCTTGAGAGAAGATTACTTTTCCAGCAAGACTATGACAATCCAATTGAGAATTTGTTGCTGGATTTGAAAGGGCTGTTCACTCATGATCCCCATACAACCTGACAGAGCTTGAGCAGTTTTGTAAGGAAGAATGGGGAAAATTTACAGTGTCCAGATGTGCAAAGCTGATAGAGACCTATCCACAGACTCAAGGCTGTAATTGCTGCCAAAGGTGCATCTACTAAATACAAACTTGAAGGGGATGAATACTTATGCAACCAGTTATTTTGTTTTATATTTGTTATTAATTTAGATCACTTTGTACAGATCTATCTTCACTTTGACATGAGTCTTTATGTTGATCAGTGTCAAAAAAGCCAAATTAACCCCACCGTGAATCTGCCACAAGGTGGGGGGGGGGGCCTCTGGGAGTGGGCCCAAATGCAAGACACAGACACTGAAGTACTAGGAACAGGACTTGACTAGAGAGGTGGGACAAGAACACAGACTTGGGCTACATTGGCTTGGCAAGCAGGACCAGGACAAGGAACTAGGAGCCTGGACTTGGACTCTGAGCCAGAGACCGGTCGGGGACCCAGAACCTGGGTCTTGACTTGGGCTCAGACCCCAGAACTAGGCAAGGGCATGACATGGCTACAGGACTGGACATGGGTTGTGTTCTTCATGGTGAGGACATGATGAGGCTTGGGTTCTTCAAGGCAAGGACATGACAAGCATTGGGTTATGACTCCAAGCCAGAGACTGAACAAGGACCCAGAACCTGGGTCTTAACTCAGGGTCAGACTCCAGAACTAGGCAAAGACATGACATGGTCTTGGGAGACAGGACTAGGTGAGGCTACAGGACAGAACAAGAGACTCCTGGCATGACAAGGGAACTCCAGCACAGGACAAAGCACATGGACAGGACAAGAACACAAAGCCTTGACTTGGTACTCAGGAACAGCCAAGCCTTGGACTCAGGACAACAGGAACACAGAACACAGAGCTTTGGTCTAGAGCACAGGAACACAAAGCCTTGGACTTGAGAGACAGAAACACAGGGACATGGAAAACAGAGCTAGGACCCCTCCTCGGGAACAAGACATAGGGCCAGGACTCATACACAGAATGCTGAATATGACAAGACAGTTCCCAACACTAGGTAGCAGCAAACAGCCAGACCTACCTAGCAAAGGCATGGACACAGAGACAGTTCCAACTCAATGATAGACAGTTCCTTATCTTGACACAGCTAGGCTCCAGTCTCACTCCAGTGGTAGAACTTGACAAGGTAGCAGGCAAAGGCTCCAGAAGGAAGGGGAAGGGAAGGGAACTGGCCAGCCTCAGGGTATCTGCAGAGACAGCCTGGCTTACCCAACAGAATCAAGGGCAAGAAGGGACAGATCCAACCACAGGGTAACAGCCTGACTTACCCCACAGAGGCAAGGACAGGATATTAACAAGACAAACCAGCAACCACACTGTCTGTCTGTCTGTATCTTGTTTTACGGCGGTTGGCATCCAGCTTAATGGTGCATTACCGCCACCCTCTGCTCCAGAATGTGCACTAGACATACATTCTAAATCCCTTCACCCAATCACACACACACAAACCTACACTTCACCCTCCCATCTTTGACCATCCTAGTATCCTATTCCTGTTTATTCGTCATATTCTATAAAAAACCCCTGTACCCCTTAAAAACGCTAAAAATACCCGGACTTGTGCTCTCTCACCCATGCCCAGCAACCCTTTTAATGTGAATTCCTGCATCCCCAACTCCCTTAGTTTAATTCTCATCATCTCTCTCTGTATCCCATACTTCCTGCAACTCAGAACTACATGTTCTACTGACTCCTCTTCCTGACATTCCTCACACAATCCTGTCTGGTGTTTCCCTATCATTTTCAATGTTTTGTTTAATGCACAGTGCCCCAGCCTTAACCTAGTCCACACAGTCTCCTCTCTTCTGTTTCCATTACTTACCCTAGTAACTGCAACACTCTTTTGTATTTGATATAGATGCCTCCCTTTCCCCTCCCTGTCCCATCTTTCTTGCCACATTCGGTTGACTTTTTCCCAGATTACACACTTAACCTCTGCTTTACTGATACTAATGTGCATTTCCACATTTTCTTTCTTTAACGCCCTCTTTGCCAACTCATCCACCCTCTCATTCCCCTTCACCCCTACATGTGCTGGAACCCATAGAAATTTTACCTGACCTCCCTGATTTGCAATTCTTGTAACTAACTGAAGGACTTCATAAAGTACATCTTGCCCACTGTTTGTGTGAAAAGACCTTAAACTTGCTAGAACTGAGGATGAATCTGAACATATCAATGCTTTGGATGGTCTGGCTTTCTGCACCCATTGCAACGCAACCAACACTGCCAGCATCTCCACTGTAAACACCCCTAACTTATTAGATGTTCCTCTGCTGATTCCAATTTCTTTTGCTGGTATTACCACCCCAAACCCTGTCACTCCTGTTTCAGGTTTCTTCGCACCATCTGTATAAATGTGAGTATAATCACTATACTTTTCCATCACATGACAGTTAAATGCATTTACCAAATCTGTTTTATATCTTTCTTTCCTTTTTACCTCTAACAAATGCCAGTCTATGTCAGGCCATACAAGCTTCCATGGAGCTACAACCGGATAAACTACTGAAGGACTTATCCTCAGATCAAACACTCCACATTCTTTCGCGATATCATTCCCTACCCGACTAAAGGTATCCCTCTGAAACCTCCCATTTTCCCAACACTCCTGCAACACTCTTTTAGTCGGGTGAGAATCATTGTGCCCCTGCAAGTTAGCCCAGTAGTTTGCTATCAGTTGCATCCTTCTTAGTTCTAAAGGCATTATTCCCATTTCTACCTGTAGGGCTGACACTGGTGACGTTTTAAAAGCCCCACTGCACACTCTCAAGGCCTGAGCCTGAATCACATCCAGTTTCCTTATAAGAGACCTAGCTGCTGATCCATATACTATATTTCCATAATCCAATACAGATCTTACTAAAGCCACATACATTCTCTTCAAAGCTGAACAACTTGCTCCCCATTCCCTACCAGTCAAACATCTCATCACATTTATTACTTTTTTACATTTCTCCTCAACTTTCCTGATATGGTCTGCCCATGTTAATCGTGAATCAAATACAACTCCCAGAAATTTAAATGATGCAACCCTTTCTAATTCAACCCCATACATCCTTAACTTCTTCCCTACCTCAACCCTTTTCCTGGTAAAAAAATACAGTTTGAGTTTTATCTACTGAAAATCTACATCCCCAATCATAACCCCACTCCATCACTTCATCAATTGCTTCTTGTAGTTTCCTGATTATATAGTCCATGTTCCTGCCTCTTTTCCACAAGGCCCCATCATCCGCAAACAGTGACCTACCTATATCCACTGGTACCTTTGTGAAGACATCATTGATCATAATCATGAAAAGTAATGGGCTAATCACACTACCTTGAGGTGTGCCATTTTCCACTATGTACTGTTTTGATAATTCTGATCCAATCCGAACTTGAATTTTTCTACCAACCAAAAAATCTTTAATCCAATTAAAAAGTCTCCCACCAACCCCCATCTTGTGCAGTTTAATTAATAATCCTTCCTTCCACATCATATCATAGGCTTTTTCAATGTCAAAGAACACTGCCACTACTGACTCTCTATTTGCCTGGGCCTTCCTTATTTCAGTCTCTAACATAATCACTGAGTCCATGGAATTCCTTCCCTTTCTAAAACCACTCTGATAACTTGCCAGCATTCCCCTTTTCTCAAGCTCATATGATAACCTTTCTGTTATCATCCTTTCCATTATCTTACATATACTTGATGTTAATGCAATTGGTCTGTAGCTAGTGGGTTTTGACAGATCCTTGCCAGGCTTCCTTATTGGAATTACTACTGCTTCTTTCCATGCACTTGGTAATCTTCCCTCCTCCCACACTCTGTTATAAAAATGCAGCAACTTCAAGAGCGCTCCTTCTCCTAGATTTTTTAGCATCACAGAGCATATCAGATCTTTCCCTGGGGAGGTTGGTCTCGATCTCTTTATTGCTCTCACCATTTCTGCTAATGTAAATGGATCATCAATTATATCATCTGTTCCTTCCCTCCTGCTTAACACACCTGGGTGTTGGCTCATTATTCTTTCCCTTCTTCAGACAAATTTTCTGAACTGTATATCAGTACAAATGACTTGGCCATGACCTCAGCCTTATCCCTACTGGAGACTGCAGTTTCCTCCTCAGATATCATTACTGGATATTCCCATTCCCTTCTATCTCCTCCCATCCTCTTAATCATTCCCCATATCTCTCCCACAGGTGTTGTTCTTTCTACCTTGTCACAAAAACTCCTCCAACTTGCCCTTTTAGCTTGACGTATAGTTCTTCTCACCACTGCCTGTGCTTTCCTATATTGAACCAAATGCTGCATATTATGGGTTCTTTTAACTAGCCTGAATGCTCTATTTCTGTTTTTTACAGCCTGACAACATTCCTCTGTCCACCATGGTACCAGTTTTCTATTCATCCTATTTTTACTCCTAGGTATAGATCCTTCTGCTGCCATAATTGCTGAAGTCACCTGACTGTTTAATTCATCTACATTTCCAGAAATATCAATCTTTGTCAACCCTTCTTCACTCAACTTCTGGAACTTACCCCAATCAGCTTTTTCAAACACCCACTTTGGGGTTCCGCCACCTGGTCTTACTTCAACCCTTTCACCCACTGAACACAAAACTGGGTAGTGATCACTGCCTACTGTTGAAGCAGTCCAAACTCCCCAGTTACTAATGCCAGCCAAGGTATTAGACACTAACGTAATATCTAACACTGACTCAGTTCCTGTTGTTATATCTATCCTTGTGCCGCTACCATCATTCATACACACCAAATCCCTTTCTTCCATCAAATCTTCAATTACCTTTCCATTTGGATCTGTAATCTGATCCCCCCATATTGTGCTATGGGCATTGAAATCTGCACACCACACTACTTTGTCTGTTTTGTCCTTGTATCTTTAATAGGCTGTCCAAATCCAACCTTTTACATGGATTGTAGTAGTTAATTATAACCACTCCCTCCCCTCTCTCCCACACTTCCACCTCTATGTATTCCTGATCATCTCCTTTCTCCAGTACCCTATATGGTATACCTTGCTTGATTAACATAGCACAACCCCCTCCTCCCCCTAGATTTCTATCTTTCCTTATCATTGTATACCCATATACCACAAAGTCTAAAGTTGGTTTCAACCAAGTTTCCTGAATACACACTACATCCGGTTTTACAACCATTTCTTTAATAAAGTGCTTGAATTCCTGGCTATTGGCCAGTAAGCTCCTTGCATTCCATTGTAAAAGAATCACCATAATTAGTATTAACCAACACATGACACTTCCTGGCTTGACTGATTAGAGGTTCTCCCTCACTTCCTCCCATGTCAGTCCTACTAACCCTAAATGGTTTACTGCTGCTTTTACCACCAGCTGAATTTTGTCACTTTTTGACTTTACCTCAGCAGTACTATTAATCACTCCTGCAATGAATGTTACTAGAGCCTTTTTAGAAACATAGAAACATAGAAAATAGGTGGAGTAGGCCATTCAGCCCTTCGAGCCTGCACCACCATTTATTATGATCATGGCTGATCATAAATCTAGCCTACATGACTATTATCTAGACAAATTTGTCTACATAAATCCTGTCATTTGTTCTTTGTTGCATCTCTCATATCCCTATTGCTCCCTGTTCATTAGGAGCATTATTCTGTTCTCTTGACATTCTTACAGCTTCTGCATAAGTGATCTTTCTTTTCACTCTTATTTCTTGAATTTTAGTCTCCCATCTCACAACCTCACACCCACTATATGCAACATTATGAGCTCCTCCACAATTGCAGCATTTTGGTTGAACTCCTGTTCCACACTTTCCATATTCATGATCACCCCCACATCTAGCACATCTCCTTTGCCTTTTACAGTTTTTAGCCACATGTCCAAACCTTTGACAATTATAGCACCTCAATGGCTTTGGCACATACACCCTTACTGGGTAACTCATGAAACCCAGGAACACCTTCCTTGGCACTCTTTCTTCTTCAAATTCAATCAATACTGATTCACTTTCCTTTTTCACTCCCTCCTTTGTTGTTTTCAGTCTTTGAACATTCATTACTTTCCCTCCTTTGATATTCCTCTTGATCTCCTCCATATTTATACTCATTGGTATCCCCATGATCACTCCTTTACAACCACCATTTTGTGCTCCCACTCTCCCAGTGTATTCCACTTTGCATTTTCCTATCTCTTTTAGCTTGAGTGCTTTCTCAAGTTGTTCCTCATTCACACATCTTACCAATAAGTTGCCATCATTAAGGACTTTTGCAAATACTATTTCCCCTATCTTATTTGTCAGAGTTGTTGTTAGCACAAACAGGTTAATTTTCTTCATATGTCCCTGAGCCTTCTCATTAAACCTAATTATGACAACACCTCCTCTCTGAGCTTGTTCATCTTCCTCACTTTCAGAGCTTTCTCCACTATCATTTCTTATTCTTTTATTCCCTTTGTCTTGGTTTTTATTCATCCAACCCCTCACTACCTCCTCATTCCCTTTATTTCTCCCTTCACAATAATCCACCTCTCCCCAGCTGCCTACCTCTGGTCCCAAGTCTCTATCCCTCTCCTTCTCCACTTTCTTTCCCTCAACCCCACTTCTTATCTTGTCCACCACTACCAGACCCACACAACCCCCTCCCAGCAATTTCCATTCCTTCCCCACTCTCTTTCCCTCAACAGGTTCCAAAACACACTCACACATCAAGCAAAACACAGCCAGCTTCCAACAGCAACCCACACTCCATCCCTAACCCAGCAACCACACTTAATCCCAGGGCCACTTATATTCCCAGCCCCAAGATGAGCATCAGGTGCCTATGATTAAGCCAAACTGAAACAAGGGACAGCCAGAAGACCTGGAGTCCGGAGTCCACGGACTGGACCGTGATCTGGAACGCAGACTCAAGGACCGGACCATGACAGATTCATTGTTCTAAAACAATAAAACATGAAAACTTCCGGGGGGGGGGGGGCGGCGTGGTGAATACTTTTTATAGACACTGTCTGTACTTTGACAATAAATTTCCTTTGAACTTTGAAAAGCAGTTTCTTAAGTTTTTATTTTTATTAGGAAACTCTCTTATGCACAATTAGTATTTGCAGAAAAATTAGAGGAATTCTTTTAGGATCAGGATTGTCACCAACTGCTGGATTCAAAATCAAACTGACTCTGGGGCCAAGGCTGAAACTAGGAAAAAGATTTTCAAATGTGGTATTAAGGTAAATCATTTGAACTTGTGTGTGGCCTTAACAATCATCTAGTCACCAGTGTTATTTTAATGCAGTGCCTTGCACTCTCTTGAGATGAACCTCTGGCTTCTGCCTCACTGTCAGCTTTATGCCATGATACTGCAGATTGTTGTTCAATATTGACAACAGCTTTTTGTCTCTGTGTTTTTGGCACTCCTTTGAGATTGAGTGCCCCGGGTGAGAGTCAATGGTATTTGATGGGTTAGGCTTGTAAGGTTCAATGTTTGTATTCTATGTAGACCTAGATTTTTTCCCTTAACTTTTGGAGGGATTCTCTGCTTCCTGGCTAAGCTACCAGGTACTACTGACAACATGCACAAAATGCAGGAGTAACTCAGCAGGCCAGGCAGCACCTATGGAAAAAAGTAAGTCCTGAAGAAAGGTCTTGGCCCAAAATGTCAACTGTTTACTCTTTTCCACAGATGGGGCCTGGACTGCTGAGTTCCTCCAACCATTTTGAGTGTGTTGTTTTGGATTTCCAGCACCTGCAGATTCTCTTGTGTTTCAGGTACTACTGGAGTTTGTTTAATTTCTTCTTATGTAGTTATACCTGACTGCTTCATTGTCATTGCTTCGTGTCATTGAAATCCTTTTGATTTTGTAGTTAATAAAGCAGTTTTTGATACTGTAACTTTCCTGGGAAAGAAAACAAATGAGTAAAACAGTGGATATAAAATTAAAACAGGCAAGAATTAGAAAATTGATTTCTTGCTGCTTGGTTAAATTAAAAATAATATGTATAGATTGCTCATAAAAACACCCAGACCTGCTAAAAAACTACTTAGCCAATGATTTTAATTTAATTCCTTTTAGTTAATACAATTATTGATACCTAGTTCTTTAATAGTTTTTTCACAGTGTTTAACTTACTGAATTTTCTACTTTTTCTCAATATTCAATATGGGGCAAATACATAGTGTGTGTGTATATATATTAGTGATTAGACACATTTTAAATTAATACTTAATTATGGGACTGGGCGAAGAAGTGGCAGATGGAATATAATGTATGGTCATGCACTTTGGTTGGATTAGAGGCATGACTGTTTTTGAAATAAGGAGAGAATTCAAAAATCAGAGGTGTAAGAGCACTTGAAAATCCTCATGCGGGATTCCCTGAAGATGAACTCACATTTTGACTTGGTGTGAGGAAGACAAATGCAATGTTTTTATTCATTTTGAGAAGACAAGAGTACAAGAGCAAAGATGTAATCCTAAGGCTTTATAAGACATTGGTCAGACCACACTTGGATTATTGTCCCATTATTTAAGAAAAGTCGTACTGGCATTGGAGGTTCATGAGAATGATATCAGGAATGAAAAGGGTTAACATATGAGGAGCATTTGACGGCTCTGGGCCTGTATTTCTTTAGTTTAGGAGTATGAGGTGGTCTCATTTTAGCCTAGGGGGAGTAAACCAGCCATGATTGAATGTTGGAGCGGACTCAATGGGCCGAATGGCCTATGTCCTATGGTTTTAATAAAAGAAATGTATTTTAACAGTTCTTTTTTTATTTATGGACATTTTTACTTGTCTTGTTTTTCCATTCAGTACAAAAATGATTCACTTAGCCTACTGTCTGGTATGGAGGGGCTACTGCACAGGACAGAACAAAGCTGCAGAAGGTTGTAAATCTAGTCAGCTCCATCTTGGGTATTAGCCTACAAAGTACCCAGGACACCTTTAGGGAGCGGTGTCTCAGAAAGGCAGCGTCCATTATTGAAGTCCTCCAGCACTCAGGGCATGCCCTTTTCTCACTGTTACCATCAAGCAGAATGTACAGAAGCCTGAAGGCACACACTCAGTGATTCAGGAACCGCTTCTTCCCCTCTGTCACCCGATTCCTAAATAGACATTGAATCTTTGGACACTACCTCATTTTTAAAAAATATGCAGTATTTCTGTTTTTGCACATTTTAAAATCTATTCAATATACATAATTGATTTACTTGTTTATTTATTTATTATTATTATTTTATCTGCTAGATTATGTATTGCATTGAACTGCTGCTGCTGTTAATAAATTTCACGTCACATGCCAGTGATAATAAACCTGATTCTGATTCTGATTCTCAGATATTTTTCAATTGCTTAGAAAGTACTATTGGATAAATGAGATTAGGTGAGGTTTAATTAGCTGCAGTAATAATATATTATGTGGTTAACTGGATCAGCAAATTTGCTGATGTCACCAAGATTGGGGGTATACTGAACAGTGAGGATGGCTATTATGGCTTGCAGAGGAATCTGCATCAGCTGGAAAAATGGGCTGAAAAATAGCAGATGGAATTTAATGCAGATAAGTGTGAAGTGTTACACTTCATTGGGACCAACCAGGGGAAGTCTTGCACAATGAACAGCAGGGCACTGAGGAGTGTGGTAGAACAAAGGGATCTGGGAATACAGGTCCAGAATTCATTGAAGGTGGCGTCACAGGTAGATAGAGTCGTAAAGAAAGCTTTTTGGACTTTGGCCTTCATAAATAAATGTATTGAGTAGAGACAATGAGATAGAAACATAGAAGCATAGAAAATCTACAGCACAATACAGGCCCTTTGGCCCACAATGCTGTGCCGAACGTGTACTTAAATTAGAAATTACCTAGGGTTATCCATAGCCCTCTATTTTTCTAAGCTCCATGTACCTATCTAGGAAACACTTAAAAGACCCTATCGTATCCGTCTCCACCACCATCGCCGGCAGCCCATTCCACACACTCAGCACTCTCTGCGTAAAAAACTTACCACTGATGGCTCCTCTGTACCTACTTCCAAGCATCTTAAACCTGTGCCCTATTGTAATAGCCAATTCAGCCCTGGGAAAAAGCCTCTGACTACCCACATGATCAATGCCTCTCATCATCTTATACACCTCTATCAGGTCACCTCTCATCCTCCATCGGTCCAAGGAGAAAAGGCTGAGTTCACTCAACCTATTCTCGTAAGGCATGCTCCCCAATCCAGGCAACATACTTGTAAATCTCCTGTACACCCTTTCTATGGTTTCCACGTCCTTCCCCTGTAGTGAGGCGACCAGAACTGAGACAGTACTCCAAGTGGGGTCTGACCAGGGTCCTATATAGCTGCAACATTACCTCTCAGCTCCTAAACTCAGTCCCATGATTGATGAAGGCCAATACATCGTATGCCTTCTTAACCACAGAGTCAATCTGCGCAGCGGCTTTGAGCGTCCTATGGACTCGGACCCTAAGATCCCCCTGATCCTCCACACTGCCAAGAGTCTTACCATTAATACTACATATTCTGCCATCATATTTGACCTACCAAGATGAATCACTTCACACTTATCTAGGTTGAACTTCATCTGCCACTTCTCAGCCCTGTTTTGCATCCTATCAATGTCCCACTGTAACCTCCACACTATCCACCACTCCCCCAACCTTTGTATCATCATCAGATTTACTAATCCATCCCTCCACTTCCTCATCCAGGTCTTTTATAAAAATCACGAAGAGTAAGGGTCCCAGAACAGATCCCTGAGGCTCACCACTGGTCACTGACCTCCATGCAGAATATGACCCATCTACAACCACTCTGCCTTCTGTGGGCAAGTCAGATGTTATACTGAAGTTGTATGAGACATTAGTGAGGCCTAATTTGTAGTAAAGTGTGCAGTTTTGGTCACCTACTTACAGGAATGATGTAAATGAGGTTGAAAGAATACTGAGAAAATTTACAAAGATGTTGTCAGGTCTGAAGGACCTGAGTTATAAGGAAAAATTGAATAGGTTAGGACTGTATTCTTTAGAATGTAGAAGATTGAGAGATTTGATAGAGGAATACAAAATTATGAGGGGTATAGACAGGGTAAATGCAAGCAGGCTTTTCCCACTGAGGTTGGCAGGGACTACAACCAGAGGTCATGGGTTAAGGGTGAAAGGTAAGAAGTTTAAGGGGAACATGAAGGGAAGCTTCTTCACTCAGAGGGTTGTGAGAATGTGGAATGAGCTGCCAGCACAAGTGGTGCATGCAAGCGCAATTTCAGCAATTAAGAGATGCTTGAGACGTACATGGATAGGAGGGGCATGGAAGGCTATGGAACTGGTGCGGGTCAATGGGAGTAGGCAGCTTAAATTGTTTCAGCATAGACTAGATGGGCGAAGGGCCTGATTCTGTGCAGTACTTCTCTATGTCTCTAGGACTGTGGCATGCTAGGTTTCTGTTTTATTTTATGAGATATTAAAATAGTGATTTTGAATCCATATGTTTGTCTACTGCTTCCATGAACTACAGATGATTTATGGCACCAAGAGGAATGAGATGAATGAGTAGAGAGGGGTTTGAGATGGGGGAGGGGAGACGGGTTTGATATGGGGGAGGGAACTTATTTGACTGTTAATTTATTGCTTGTGAACCAATGTTTCAAGGCATATAAAAAAATTAAAATACTTCCATAAATAAAACTCCAGAACAGGTTTAAAAAGGCAAATGCAAAATCTATAAAGAGATGAGAAAAATGAAATAAAAATTAACAATACAGTGGATTCCAGTTAATTGGACCATTGATTATTTGGAACAACTCGTAAAGAACAAAAACTGATGAAGAAAATTGCTGGGATTTCCTTTGTTTATTTGGGTTCCCTGAATTTATTTGGGATAATATGTCACGTAATATGCCACGAGACTGTTGCTGAACAGGTTCTAACTAGTGTCAGTCACGCACACTTCTGTGGCTGTTAGATGCTACACCATGCTTAGAGTGAACAGTTTTTAAATAGCATCAGTTGTGTGTTTTTTGTGTTCAGAAAGCAGTGATTTTTGTCACTGATAGTTGGTGAAAAGTAAGCAGTAAGACAATTCAGAACTGTTTTTGCTCACTGCGGTTTCAAGCATTCAGGCTTGGAGAAGCCAGCAACGTCCGGAAGTGAAAATAAAACAATTTCACTATTTCAACAAGTAAGGACCTATGAAGAACTTGAAGGTATCGACAATCGTCTTGTATGTTACAACAACAATGCAGATTTGGTGGATACATTCGTCAGTAGCATTGTATGTTGGCAGTCCATTATCAGTATTAGGTGTTTGTGGTGATTTTGTTCATTATCTACACTGGATGAATTCCTCAATCGATAACTATTAGGAACTAATACATAGTTTTATAGAACTGTAGTAGTATTGGTAGTGTTCTCATTTGTTCTGTATTTCATTTAAATTCATAATTTGTTACTTTGTTTGTCCTTTTTATACCTTTCTAACTATTTCCATGAAACTTAAGCTAATTGGGGCAGCTGCTTAATTGGGCCAAGATGTGTCACTGTATTTCAAAAGAATATTTATACTATAATTAGTTAGTTTGTAAAAGGATGTGGAATGTTTGTTTATCAATGATGTTTCTGGACATGTTAAACCAAATAAAGTGTACAGTAGTTTTGAACAAAAGATATAATTTTTGGTTAACCTTACAGAAACAAGTCTGTTAAGAATTTTACCAATGTATTACAATATGACTTCAAGCTAAGATGATAAATAAATTGAAGATGAAAAGCTTAAATTCATTTCCTGTTCTAATCATAAACTAAGAAGAAAGTCTTCTGATGTGATTTTAAAGATTAGTTTTATTTAGGACTTTAATACTTCAAACACAGTTGCCAAATTTATCCCCATTAAAAAAAAAGGAATAAACATGAGCCATTCCTGACTGTCTGTAAGAAGATAGCAAAATTTGAAACAAACTTAAAACTGGAATGCACCAGCTGAAAGAAAGATAGGACAAACGTTAATAGGAAATTTCAATAGGGAAATATCTGCATAACACTCAGAAAGAGTTGGAAAGTGGATATAATCAGATAATTTTCTCCAAGCATGAGTGGATTACCTCCTGCAAGCATTTATATTCTGATCTAATACAATTTGGATTCAAAATAAAATCATAGATTTTTAAAGCAATTTAATAACAATTGTATTTCCAAGCACAGAAGTGATCATTTTTATTAATATGGACCATTTTGAGAGAAATATGGTTTTTATTAACATTAGAAAACTATTGATCAATTTTTTTTCCCTTCCCTAACTGTCAAGCACAGGATCCTTAATGGGATCTGGCTGTGGTGTAGAACGTCATGAGTGAGAGATAATTCACTTCTGGGAAAAACTGTATCCCTATAATCCAGTCATTTCTTGAATACTTTTTAAAATTGCACTTAGGGTATTCAATTGTTCATAATATATGAGAAAACACTTGTTTATTTTTCTTTTATAAGATCCATGTAGTATTTACACACATGTAAGATGTAATTCTGTATGATTTTGATTTATTTAATTACTAAACTTAAAATAAATCTTCATAAATATTTGACTAAAAGTATGTGTCTGGTTTCATTTCAAATTAGTGAGTCGCCCCAAAATTAATAAATGGTCGATAATCATTAATTGAAACTAAACATTTTGTGTCATCCAAAGAACAGAAAATATACATTTGTCTATATAGTACACAGAAAATATACATTTGTCTATATAGTACTTTATATTTTATTTTAGCTTTGATACGTTTTCTGCACTATACGGAGTTTTATCAGGACAACATTTATTTTTTAGTTGTGAGCCAGCATGTTAATTATCTTCAAAAATCACCACTAAGGGGCAATATTGAGTAGTCTTGTTCCTTAAAGGGTAACCCAGGGCTGTAGATACAGGTTTGCCTGCTGACTCGTTTGGAATAATGATGCCCAAGCTCAGTTAGGCACTTATTACCTAGTGTACCAGCAAAGTATTTAATAAAAGCAGCTCCCATTTATAAGAGCAGCACAATTTTAATGCTGTGACAAAGCAGCTGGGTATTGTGCTGATAAGAAATATGACTAAATATCCAGAATCACCCATTATTCACTCGGTAATCCAATTGTCATCAATTTACCTCATTTTACCGACAGATCTAAGAATGGTAAACAGAAAATAACATCAAAGAACATTATAAACAGATGGCTAAAATGTGCCAACTTTATCAAACCAAACTGCATTGTTACATTTCCTTAGGATGTCTCAGTATATTTCATGTTTCAGTAAAATGAAGCCAATTATGTATTATGTGTGTCATAGGCATGCAAGAAACTTTGCACACAGCTAAACTTTGAAAGCAACAATGGAAAGATTGCACAGTTAATTTGTTTTTGTTAGAACTGGCTGGGGGAGAAATGTTGTCATGGATAGCAGGGAGCTCCCCGTCCTCATACAGATAGTCCAATGAGATCTTTCATCCTCACTGAAGCACCAGAAAAAGCTGCTTGTATTACCTGTTGAACATTGCTGTAATGCATGCTTAATATATCATCATTTGGCAGATGGTTTCCTCTTTGAACATTATTTTCTTTTAAATTACTGTTTCTTCTTTATTCTAGACAAGAGTGCATATTAACAATATCCTGCTCCTGTCAAGCAAACTAGCTAAAGGAATTCCAGTCCTTATACTTTTCAGTTTTAATGTTTTGCTCCATTCCAGGAGATGTTTTCTATTTCTCAAACTCCTGTGTCCATCATGTTTTCACAATGAGTGCTTTCAAAACTAAAGTGGGAAAGGGTTGATGAAAATAATTACACTAAACTGTAATAACTGCAGCAAGTTCAATGAGAACCTTAAATACTGAGCAATCAGACCAGTAACAGAGTGAAAACCTTAACAACTGTTAGTAATAACTGTTACTAGCAGTTAATAACCATTGAAAGGATAAGAGCAAGGGATACACCAAAGTGGGCTACTTTGCCAAATTCGTGGTGCTTGTATAACTAGGACATTTTCTGCTTACTCCTCCCTAAATATAGATTTAAAACAATCAAATGTGGATGGCCAAAGTGAGCTTTCAAATGTTTTTTGCTCCGTTTATATTTCCCATCATAAATTTCCAGGTCATTGTGATTATTTCCAGACAAGCAGCCTCTTGTTTGCCTTTTCTTCTTCTTTTAAATTAATGGTTTAAAGTGAATTGGAAAGGAATTTTTGCAATCTTGTATGGATATGTAATTCTCTGATTCCTACAACATGGATGTGCCTGATTTTTTGAGTAGGTAACTTAGAATATTGAGGCATTCTGTCTTGTGGAAGATACAGGCTAGTTTAATCTTTACCAAACCTTTCTAGAAAAGTAGGCTTTTTTTTGCAAAAGCAAAATGATGGACAAGACAAAAAGCTTTTAACTAGATTTTTTTTATACAGGTGAAATCACTATCATTTTATAAATCATAGGGAACTTTCTTCAGTTAGTACCTAGGTTTACTGGAGCACTCGGGAACTTGGAATAGCAAAACATTAGAAGCATTCCTGAAAAATAATTCGCCCAATTTTTTTTTCTGGTTAATTTAGATCTTTTATTTTCTGTAATCCAATGGGCCTGGACACAAAATCAGAAGAATCACTCAGCATATTTATTAAGGTGAATGCAAGCTTGATGTTAACACTGGATGCAGTAGTTCATATGGGAATTATTCCATTTCCCAGTGCCAGGAAATCATTTTGACAAGTGTTTAAAAATTCTTTGTATCAGACTGACGAGGCAGACAAAATATACAGTTCTATTCACTGGCATGCTTTTTTTTTAACAACTCACTACATTTTAAATGTAGTTTTGTACTTCTGTCCTTCTGTTTTGAAAGGGGTAGCTCATGCCAGGTACAATTGCTCTCTTGCATCTCATCCAGATGGTAATTATTTATGTCAGCCCTGTCACTTATAAAGTATTACCTTTTATGACAATGATGTTAATGGATTATTCAATCATGAGGAACATCACAGGTGAACCAGAACTGACATTCTTACAGAGAAACAAGTAGCAGGGTATTCCAAGACTCCAAATAATCATTGAGGGCAAGACTGAATTTTCACCTAGGTCGCACCGAAGCGGAGTGTTGTCAACATTTTTATTATTTATTCATTCACAGATGTGGATATTGCTGGCTAGATCAGTACCTATTGTTCATCCTGAAGTGAGAAGATAGTTACGAGGCAACCACTTTGGTAGATTGTTAATCGGGCAATCAGGCGAAAGTTGACCGATCTCCATTCCCAAATGGTTAGTACAACAATCTGGCAGTTGATGGTACTACCCTTCTATTTCCAGTTTATGTATTCATTGAAATATAATTTCCCAGTTTTCATGGGAAGATTTGATTTCAGATCTCCAGACTATTGATTCAAGTTTCTGGATGCATATTCAATAACTTAACCACTATGCTTTAATGGCTCAATTGATAATGATTAGCTCAACATAGTTTTTTTAAAAACTAAATTCATCAGTAGCTTGCAAAAGAAGAAAATTAACAGGCAAGGAAAAGAAACAGTGAAATGGAATTGATCTAGATGGTTCAACTGTAGAGGAGTGGCTTATGTGCTGAATATCTTCATTAACATTAACATTTGTGATCTGAAAAATCGGGAACAAAATTGGAAAACTCCTGACAAATGTTGCACTGTATTGCAACACGAGGTACTGAGCTATAGCACATACATGCTTTGTATGGAATTATTTGTTGTCATGTTAATGCCTCTGCTAGTATTGCAATAATATGGATGCGAATCTTCCCTTTAGTGCATTTGCTAATAATTCATAAAATTTCATGTTTTATTAAGACTGAGTGTTAAACTAAGACATTTTTATTCAATACATTTCAAATAGACTTTCCACTCTAGAACATCTGAGATGTCGTCCTTCAAAGAATGGGGTTTCATTTCCTCTACCATTGATGCTGCCTTCACCTGCATCTCCTCCATTTCTTGGATATCCCACCTCACCCAATGTTCCTGCTGCCATAACAAGGAAAGTGTTCCCCTTATCCTTACCACCCCACAAGCCTCCACATATCATTCTGTATTACTTCTGCCATCTTCAAAGCGATTCTACGACTAAACATATCTTTCCCTCCCCCCCCCCACTATCCATTTTCCACAGGGATTGCTCTGTCTGTGTCTCCCTTTCCCATTTGTCCCTGCACACTGATCATCAGCCTGACGTTTACTGACAAGTGCTACACCTGCCCCTTTACCTTCACCACCACCATCATTCAGGGCCCTAAAACAGTCTTTCCAGGTGAGGCAACATTTCTCCTGAGGTCTTTCAGGGTCATCTACTGTGTTGGGTGCTCCTGGTGGCCTCCTCTATTTTGGTGGGACCCGACGAAGATTGTAAGACTAATTGGCAAACAGCTTCATTCTGTTCACCACAACAGGCTACCCATTTTAATTCTACTTCTCATTCCCATTCCAACATGTTGGTGCATGGCTTCTTCTACTGCCATGATGAAGGCACTCTGAGGTTGGAGGAGCAACCCCTCTTATCCCATCTGGGTAGCCTCCAATCTGACGGCATAAACATCAATTTCTCTAATTCTGGTATTTTCTCCCCTCCCTCCTTCTTTCCTCCTTACCTACCTATCATCTCCCTCTGGTGCCCCTCCTCCTTCCCTTTCTCCTATGATTGATTCACTCTCCTCTCATATCAGATTTCTTCTTCTTCAGCCCTTAACCCTTTTCACCACTCAGCTTCGCACTTTAAACCCCTTTCACCACACCTTGCTTCACCTATCACCTGCCAGCTTGTGCTCCTTCTTCCTCCCCACCTTCTTATTCCATTTTTTCTCTTCCTATCCAGGCCTGATGAAGGGTCTCGGCCTGAAACATTGACTTTTTATACCTTACCCTAGATACTGCTGGACTTACAGAATTATTCCAGCATTTTATAGAGTCATAGAAAAGTACAGCACAGAAACAGGCCCTTTGGCCCATCTACTCCATGCTGAATCATTGAAACTCCCTACTCCCATCGACCTGCACCAGGACCATAGCCCTCCATACCCCTACCATCCATGTACCTATCCAAATTTCTTTTGAACGTTGAGATCGAGCTCTGATGCACCACTTGTGCTGGCAGCTCATTCCGCTCTCTCTTGACTCTCTGAGTGTAGAAGTTTCCCCTCATGTTCCTCTTAACCCATCACCTCTGATTGTAGTCTCACACAACTTCAGCACAAAAAGCTTGTTTGGATTTACCCTAACTATATGCCTCATAATTTTGTATACCTCTATCAAATCTCCTCTCAATCTTCTATGTTCCAAGGAATAAAGTCCAAACCTATTCAATCTTCCCTTGTAACTCAAGGCCTTAAGACCCAGCAATACCCTTGTAAATTTTCTCTGTATTCTTTCAACCTTATTTACCTCTTTCCTGTAGTTAGGTGACTAAAACTGCACACAATACTCCAAATTCGGCCTCACCAATGTCTTATACAATTTCAACATAACATCCCATCTCCTGTACTCAATACTTTGATTTATGAAGGCCAATGTGCCAAAAGCTTTCTTTATGACATTATCTACCTGTGGCACCACTTTCAATGAATTATGGACCTTTATTCCCAGATCCCTCTGTTCTACCACACTCCTCGGTGCCCAACCACTCACTGTGTAAGACCTACCCTGGTGTGACCTGCCAAAGTGCATTATCTGCATTAAATTCCATCTGCCATTTTTCTGCCTAATTTTCCCACTGGTCCAGATCCCGCTGCAAGCTATGATAGCCTTCTCACTATCCACTACACCCCCGATCTTGGTGTCATCCAAAATATTTGCTGATCTAGTTAGCCACATTATTATCCTGATCATTGATATAGATGACAAACAACAATGGACCTAGCACTGATCCCTGCAACACTCCATTAGTCACAGGCCTCCAGTCAGAGAGGCAACCATCTATTACCACTGTCTGGCTCTTCCACAAAGCCAGTATCAAATCCAATGTACCACTTAGTCTTGAAAGCTGAGCAACTGAACCTACTTGGCCAAGCTCCCACACAGGTTTGTTTTTTTGTGTGCTACTCTGGATTTCCAGCACTTGCTGAATCTGTGTTTATGCAATACCACAACCCTTGCTGACGTTTGGTGTTAAAAAAAAACTGGCAGGACTTTCATTTCTGTATCTGTGTGTTATAGATTCATTCGGTCCCTGCTGAAGACTCGAGCACAAAATCTGAGCTGAATCCCAATACTGTACAGAGAGAATGCTGCATTTTCAGGTCTGGTATTTTTCAAATGAACCATTAGGCCTGTGCCTCCTTTCGCTCTCTCAGGAGGCCAAACACTCTGTTTTGATGGAATGGCAGAACAGACTCAATAAGCTAAATGGCCTAATTCTGCTCCTATATCCTATGGTCTTTAAAAAACAGCAGGGAGGAGGGAGAAGTGGCTATTCCTAAGGTTCAGACTATTGTTTATCTCTTAATCAATATTGCTTAAAAGATAATTACCTGCTCATTAACCTATGCAATTTGCTGGAGCTTTCTGTATGCAAATTAGATATTTTGTTTCCTTCAACGCAACTGCATCTACACTGCAGAAGTACATGGTATGGCTGGAGAGTGCTTTGGAATGTTCTGCATTGTGAAAAATATGTCAGGAAAGCAGATCCTTGTCCCCAATTTTAGTCGGTTCCTTAACCATTTGCAGGGGCTTGCAGCTTAGAACCACAGGTGATAAGACTAGTAATTAAGGGGTATTAAGATGAAAAGTAGTCCATTCAGCCCATCTGGCCAACACAATCATTCCAACTTTTTACTTCACAAAATTCCTTCAGCTTTATATTTTACTGGTCTCAGCATCCATAACCATATGGTAAAGGAGATTTGTATTCCTACTTCCCATTCTGTGAAAATTTCTTCATTCATTCCGAGGTGGTCTGGCTCTGATTTTAATATTCCTCTGTAGATTTTGGACTCTTAAACCAAACATTAATATAGCTTTTCCATATCACCCTTATCTTGTTCCTTTTAGTCACATAAATACCAAAATTAGATGATCCATTTGGTAATTCTTTGGGAGTCAGAATAGGTAGAAGGAAGGATAAACCAGTGCTCAACATCGGCCTGGGTAATGACCTGATGGAATCACCTATTATAAGAAACAATGCTTGTAAGGAGAACAGTTTTAAAAAATCATAGTCGTAGAGCCATAAAGCACTAAAGCACAGAAGTAGGTCCTTTGGCCCATATAGTCTGTTATTTTGCGTAGTCCCATCGACTTGTGCTTGGACCACAGCCCTTTAGATCCCTCCCATCCATGTACTTATCCAAATCTCTCCTACATGTTGAAATCAAACCAACATCCACTACTTCCTCTGACAGCTAATTCCACACTCTTACCTCCCTCTGAGTGAAGAAATCTCCCCAATAATCCACTTAAATTTTTCACCTTTCACCCTTATCCAATGACCTCTAGTTCTATTTTGACCCAACCTCAGTGGCAAAAAGAGCATGCTTGGATTTACACTGTCCATACTCTCATAATTCTCAACCGATTCTCTTGCACTCCAGGGAATAAAGTTTTAACCTATTCAACTTTTCCCTGTCAATTCATTGTAGATCAAGTCCTGGCAACTTCCTTGTAGATTTTCTTTGTATTGTTTCAATCTTATTGACATCTTTCCTGTAGATAGGTGATAAAAACTGCACACAATGCTCCATATTAGGTTCACCCACATCTTACACAATGTCAACATAATATCCTAACTGCTGTACTTAGTACTTTAATTTATGAAGGCCAATGCGCTAAAAGCTCTCTTTATGGCCCTATCTACCTGTGATACTACTTTCAAGGAATTATGGATCTACCATTTACTTACGCAGTGCTCTACCATTCACTTCGTAAGTCCTACCCTGATTTGTCCTTACAATGGTCTGCATTGAATTCCATCTGCCATTTTTCCAACTGGTTCAGGTCCCAATCCACTACAATTCCAATCTTGTTGTCATCCACAAATTTGCTGATCCTGTTTAACAAATTATCATCCAGATAGTTGATACAGATGACAAATAACAACTGTTAAAGGAATTAAAAGCATACAAGCTATGACACAGCTGTTGCATGTCCGATTTTGTCATTAATTTCACATTGAATTGTCTTTTTGCTCTCACAATGTCCTTCTGTAGATCGTACCTGGACTTCCTATAGGATTTTGAATCACAATTCTTGAACAGCATGGATCCTGGCCCTCAGTGGGCTGCAAATCTCAGAGCTCCTAGTTTGAGAAGATTTGGTATGTTCTTGAAGGCACGTACTCATCTGCACCGGTCGTGCAGAAGTCAGTGATAGCTGTGGTATATTTGTTCAGATCTGAATATAAATCCACTGACTGAGCTCTAGTCTGTCAGTTCAAAGTATTACTGTAAGCATTCCAATGCCTCCCTTGTTGATGTCTTCACCATACTTATGGTGATGCAATCTTCAGTCTTTGCCTATATTCTGGGACAAGTCTTTCATAATAATTTGAAAAAATTGATGTGAATTTTTGCCTCTAGATAGTGTTCAGATAGATACCTGTTTTTTTTCTTCCTAGTTCTTTTTTATAGATTTCAATGAAGGTTAAAAGTGAGTGTGCCCTAAAACACATGGAAGTCCCATATTCATGCACTTCCTGCCCAGGAGGAACATTTCTGACACCAGAGTTCTGGGTTCCAGGGAATATTTTGCTTGTACGTACAGATGGCATCCTCAACAAACTATCAGTGTTGTTCATATTATCTCCTTTTAGGAACTACTGGAAGGACCAGAAGTCATCACCCAAAAAATGGCCTGTGGTTAATCATTTCCCCTTGGAATGCTCAGCATGAACACTGCCACTTTTCTTAAGGGTAAAAATTAAGTTCCGCAAAATTTTAGGTTTCTTAAGTTTCTTCATTTGTAAGCACCAGCTGACCTTGGAACCAGCATTAACATCTGAGGACTTCAGCATTTACGAAATGTACACATTCGTCGCAGACTTTCTAAAAAGTTAACTCTCTTCACATTTACATCCTCCCTACATCTGCATACAACACGTTTAACCTTCACCATGAAACAGCAGGGGAAATACTGATATATTGTATCAATATCTGAACCTGGGCTGCCCAATCACATTACACGAGAAAAACTATCCCTTGGGAGATGCATCCTTTTAAGATATATCCAGGGATGTTAGCTACTGTGAAGAACCTATTTGTGTTCAATGATGCAAATGGGCTATTAGGAACCTTTGTTAGCAACATCTGAGCAATATACTGTATAGACTGAGTGGCAGGATATTTATTTTAATGAAGTTCACTTGATCTATTACAGCAATAAGAAGCTTTGTCTAACGTGCAAGGTCAGAGTAAATATATTTCACCAGCTTGGATCAATAGGATGTTGTTAATATGGGGAATGTCTTGAATGCTAAGTCTTCAAAAGCTTACCAACATCACTTGTTTTCTGAGAACTTGACTAATGGCTGCTATGCCACAAAGAGTGATGTTCCAGTTTTACAAAAGGGATAATTGTTTCACAGGAGTGACCAATGACTTAATCTATTAATCATAATGTAAACATCACATTTACACAATTTCATGCAAAATTAATCTATCATCTCTCTTTCTAGCAATATCACAAAAAAATAGAGAATAACATCAACGTTAGTTGGAATGTAAGGCAGTAATTGAAGATTATCTTCTGACATTCATAAAGGTTTCTGGGTGAGTTACTGATTGAAGCTCAGTAATACTGGATGGGTAATGTGGATGTGTCTTCTGGTGATTATGCTGCTTGGAAAATCTTTCAGTGCCTTTGCATCAGAGGGGAAGTTTTAACAGCTTTTATCTCCATTAATCAAGGAATTTTCCTTAAGTTCGCTTGCCTCTCTCTAGAGCAGGGGTTCCCAACCTGGGGTCCACAGACATCTTGCTTAATGGGATTGGTCCATGACATTAAAAAGGTTGGGAACCCCTGCTGTAGAGCTTCTCCAGTTGGTTGGTGTGGTGGTGACCATCTGCAGAAATTAAACGGTCATCATGTTGGATTATCTCAATTGGTTCAGCTGAATCATATTTTGGTTTAGAAATTCTTGGGTGGAATTATAGCAAAATTTTAGCCTGAGATTTAACATGCATGTAGGTTATTGAAAGAATATCTTCTGTGCCTCTCTCCTTCAAAGCGTGAATCTGTACTTTGAAGTGCCTCTCCAGAGGCACAAATATCTTCCGACACATTGATCATTACTGCGGGTTTGATGCACTGTGCGAGGCACTGCGTCTCAGGTTAAGACCATAAGACATAAGAAATAGGAGAGGAACTCAGGCCATTGAGTCTGCGCCACTATTCCATCATGGCTGATTTAAATACCCTGTGAATTCCATTCTCTTGCCTTCTCCCTGTAACTTTTAATGCACTTGCTAATCAACAATCTATCAAACTCCACTTTAAATCTACTCCACGACATGGCCTCCACAGCCATCTGTGGTAATGATTTCCTCAGGTTCACTACCCTCTGGCTAAGGAAATTACTCCTCATCTCTGTTCTAATGAAATGTCCCTCTATTCTGAGGTTGTGCCTCCTGCCTGTAGACTCCCCCAAAGTAGGAAACATCTTCTCCATGTACACTCTATCTAGGCCTTTCAATAGTTGATAGGTTGCAATGAGATTCCCCTCATTCTTCTAAACCCCTGTGAGTACATCAAATGCTCCTCATATGTTAACCTTCTCATTCCCGGAATCATTCTGGTGAACTTGCTCTTGATTCTCTCCAATGGCAGCACATCTTTTCTTAGATAAGGGGCCCAATACTGCTCACAATGCTCCAAGTGCAGTCTGACCAATGCCTTATAAAACCTCAGCACACATCCTTGTTTTTATATTCTGGTCCTCTCAAAATGAATGTTAACATTGCCTTTGCCTTCCTTACCACCAATTCAACTTGCAAGTTAACCTTCAGGGAATCTTGCACGGAGACTCCTAATTCCCTTTGCACCTCCAATTTCTGAATTTTCTCCTTGTTTAGAAAATAGTTTACATTTTTATTCATTCTACCAATGTACATGCCCATACACTTTCCTATATTAGATTCCATCTGCCTCTTCTTTGCCCATTCTGGTAATCTGTTGAAGTCTTTTTGCAGACTCCCTGTTTCCTCAACAATAATTGTCTCTCCACCCACTTTTGTATTGTCCACAAGCTTGACCACAAAGCCATCAGCTCTGTCTTCCAATTCACTGACATATAATGGGAAAAGATTCAGTCCCAGCACCCACCCCTGTGGAACACCATTAGTTACCAGCAGCCAATCAGAAAATGCTCCCTTTATTCCCAGTCTTTGTCTCCTTCCATTCAGCCAATCTTCTATCCATGCTAGTATCTTTCCTGTAATACCATGGGCTTTTATTTTATTTAGCAGTCTCATGTGCAGCATCTTGTCAGAGGCCTTCTGAAAATCCAAGTAAACAATATCCGCTGACTGTCCTTTGTCTATCCTGCCTGTTGTTTCCTTATAGAAATCCAACATATTTGTCAGGCAAGATTTCCCCTTAAGGAAACCATGCTGACTTTGGCCTATTTTATCATGTGCCTCCAAGTACCCTGATTCCTCATTCTCAAGAATGAACTCTGAAATCCTCCCAACCACTTAAGTCAGGCTAACCGGCCTATTATTTCGTTTTCCTCAATCTCTTCTTGAAGAGTGAAGTGACATTTGCAATTTTTCAGTCCTCTAGAACCCTTCCGGAATCTAGTGATTCTTGAAAGATGCTTCCACAACCTCTTCAGCTACTTCTTTCAGAACCCCGAGGTGTAATTCATCTGGTGCAGTTGACTTATCCACCTTCAGACCTTTCAGCTTACCAAGGACCTTCTCCTTAGTAATAGCAACTACACTTACTTCTGACCCATGCACTTTCAGGTTTCTGGCATACTGCTGCTATCTTCCACAGTAAAGAATACTTGTTAAGTTAGTCCGACATTTATTTGTCTCCCATTACTACCTCTTCAGTGTCATTTTACAGCAGTACAATATCTACTCTCACCTTTCCTTTACTCTCTATATATATATATATATATATATATATATATATATATATATGTATATATATATGAAAAATCTACTAGTATCCCCTTTATGTTATTGGTGACCTTACCATCATATTTGATTTTGACTCTCATTGCTTTTTAGTTGCCTTCTGTTGATTTTAATAAGATGCCCAATACTGAATTTCCCACTAATTTTTGCTATATTATTTGCCCTCTCTTTTGATTTTTCACTGTCTTTGACTTCCCTTGTCAGCCCTGGTTGCCTGATCCTCCCTTTAGAATACTTCTTCTTTGGTAGATATCAATTCTGTGCCTTTCACGATGTTCTCAGTAATCCAGCCATTCCTGCTCTGCCATCATCCCTGCTAGTGTATGGGTGTATGGGGTGTCAGGGAGGGGTAGCACCTCTGGTGAGGGAACATATCGCGTCCTTTTCAAGGCGGTTAGTCCACCTTTGGTCCCCACCTGGCACTCAGCTCTCACTTGTGGCTCCCCGTAGCTGTTTACATGCGAAAGCGGCCACACCCCGGGCAACGGCTTCGACAAGCCGGCTAAACCAGGTGAGGGTAGCCAACGGGTCTCAAACCCTCGGTGAGATAGGGAGTTGTCTATCCCAGCATGTGAAGCCAGATTCCGGCAGATTGAGCAGACGAGACCAATGGAAGGTCCAATGGTCAAGAAGGTCTCTGCAAGCATCGTGGAAGAGCACGACAAGACACAGAAGACGTCCTGGTCATCCATTGCACCTAGTCCCATCTCCAGCCATCTCGACTCTTGTCTTGCCATTGGATCCAGATGGGAATTGGGAAGAGAGAGTGAGGCTGACGCTGCCCAACTCTCCCTCACTTAAATCCAAATCACACACTAGTCTCGACACCATCATCAAAAACAGCCGGCTGGTGACGTTGTGGCATCAGAGCCGGACTTTGGGGCAAGAGGTCCTGAGTTCGAATCTGGCCGGCTCCCTTGCACGCTCTCCATTGAGCGTGCAACTCGACCTCATAAAAAGCACTAATGGTGTCGAGGTCTTCAGCGATGATGATGGATGAACCTTCTTCTGCTAGTGCCCCCTTCCAATCCTGTTTGTTTAGATCTCTGACATGCCTCTGTAATTCCTTTTACTCCACTGTAATTCTGATACATCTGATTTTGAGCTCCAACCTCTCAAACTGATCACTGCCATAAGTTCACTAATCAAATCTGGTTCATTACACAAAACCCAATCAAGAATTGCCTAGTGGGCTCAGCCTCAAGCTGTTCTAAAGAACCATCTCGTAGGCATTTCACAAGTTCCCTTTCTGAGGATTGAGCACCAAACTGATTTTCCCAATCTGCCCGCATATTGAAATCCGCCCCCCGCCCCCCGACCATTGCCCTTTTGACGTGTGTTTTCTGACTCCCTTTGTAATTTGTAGTCCATATGCTGGTTATTGCTTGGAGGTCTGTATATTCAGTAACTCCTATCAGGATCTTTTTACCCTTGCAGTTTCCTAATTCTACCCACAAGGGTTCTACATATGCTATGTGACCTTTTAAGTATTTGATTTCATTTTTTACCAACAGGGCCATCCCACTCCCTCTGCCTGTCTGCCTGATCTTTCAATACAATATGTATCCTTGTTAAGTGTTGATCAAAGGCTTTGTTTGCTTATTGCATTCCAATATCTAAAGCATGGAGAGACTTGTCATAGATATATCACTGGAAAAACGGAGCTTTATTGGAACTAAAAAGTGGGAATGCATTGTGTGGCCTTGTTCTTGTGTTTTGTATGTTAAGAAAATGTCTTGGCCAGGGGTTCTGTAACTGGGGTCCACAGACACCTGAGGTAATGATAAGGCTTCATGGCATATAAAATGTTGGGAACCCTGATCTTGGCCAAATTTTATGGAATTATGAAGGCTTCTTGAAAACATGACCCAATAACATTTGGAATAAAAGGTGGTATTGACTCTGATCAAGTCACGGAGTCAAGAATTGTACACAGACTATTTGACATTCCTGTCCATCTCACCCAATGCGCCCACCTACAGTAATTCTATTTACTCATATAGTTGAATAAATGAATCCCATCTGCTGCCCTGCAATCATTCAGTACTATACATCACCCTCGGCTAACAAGGATATGAAAATATCTGTCAGGGCTCCTGCAATCTAGAATTATAATTAGAATTTTTAAAAATCTTACATCCATCCCACAGCATGAGGGTAAAAATCTTTGTGTCAAGACTGTATAGCAACATACAGACATGTGAATTTTAAAAGTCTAATGTCTTGTAGAAAGAAGCTGTCCCGTAGCCAGTTGGTCCTGGCTTTAATGCTGTGGTACCGTTTGCCAGATAGAAACAGATGAACCAGTTTATGGTTGGGGTGACTGGAGCACCCAATGATCTTCCAGGCCTTCTTTATGCACCTGCTGCTGTAAATGTCCTCAATGGAGGGAAGTTCACATTTACAGATGCGCTGGGCTGTCCGTACCACTCTCTGCAGTACCCAACGATCAAGGCTGGTGCAGTTCCCGTACCCCAGGATCATATCTGACGTGACCTTCAGTTTCTTGTAAGAGAAGTGCAGAAAGAAGTAGAGAGAGAAGCAGAAAATTACAATGCCAATTCGGAGTAGGCAACACGGCTGCCCTACACAGTGCCATCTTGCAGTACATAACAGCCTGGGATATAGCTGGTCAGATGTTGGAGATCTAGCTACCTTCATGCACCTCAAGACATCAAACACCTTCTCTTTCCAGATGGTACCATACTCCAGAATATGAGTCTCCTCATCCTGAGCCATCTGCTTCTGCTCAGTGAATACAGATAGATAGAGGTAGGTAGATAGTTTATTGATCAAGAGGAAATTACAGTGTCACAGTAGCACTGCAAGTGCACAGATATATAAATATCAGAAGAGAAGTAAGAAAAAGAGAATTAGTCATTTAGGACATCTCCCAAATCATTTAGGACATCACCCTGTTCACTTAGCCCATGCACAGGTTGCTCCAATGAGAACCTACAGGGGATGTACTGTACATTTTCCCCTTTAATATACGTGTAGATTATCTTGGGATTCATTTAAATCTTGCTTGTCATTGATAGTTCCTTTTTGACCTCCCAATTTCCTATTTAAGTACCCTAATGAGTTCCTCACGGGTCTTTGCTGCTATGTCAGCTCCTCAGCAAATGAATATCTTCCACCAAATCTCGAGGAATTGTTGAGGGGAGCACAGTAATGGAGATAGATAGAGATAACCGATCCTGACTGTTAGTGCTATTTGTGTGTAAATTACACAATTTCACCATGACCATGTGTGTTTCCTCAGGGTTGCTCCCACATCCCTAAGATGGGCAGATTGGTAGACTAAATGCTACTGTAAATTGTACTTGGTTGGCAATTGAGTAAGATATGGGGAGAATACAATAAGTTTAGTGTAAATGGGCATTTGATGGTTGGTGTGACTTTAGTGGTCCAAAGGCCCTATTTCCATGCCTTACTACTCTATGAGTTCATAACTCCAGAACGAAGCACCCACAGAATCATACAAAAGAAAATGACTTTGATTATTGGGAATCCACCTGACTAAATGTGAATCAGGTCTCCCCAGGGCTAGATAGAGACTGTATATCGGAGGCTGCACATTGATGAACGAGAGTCAAAAATACTCTTTCTACGTTCAGAGAGAGTCCAATTCTGCAGGAAATTACTCCAGAGGATGAAGATGTGGCATGCCTCTTGAATTTTGAATGATATGCAGTGTGTTAGTGGTGGCTGTCGGACGAGCTAACTGCCAATGTGGCCGGCAAAATAGGCCAAGTTCATCAGGCCCACGGTAAGCTGAAGCCACAGGAAGCAGGCACTGCCTATATATTGTATACAGATGAGGCATCCAGCCTTCAATTGTATACTCAAGACATAGATCATGGATTTTTAGATAATGTGTTAATTAGGTCATATGGGGTCATACAGGAAAGTAGTGCAAAGGTAAAAATTCAGCTGTAATGTTACCAGATGGTAGAGTGGACACAAGTGGCTGAACGGTAGACTTCTGCTTCTCTTCCTTTTGTTCTTATAGCATCCAATTTTAGGCACTGCAGACTTGGATAATACCTGATAACAAAAATGAAAATGCCCCTCTCATAGCTTCAGCCTTGTAGAATATCTGCCAGATGGCTCTGTGCTCAGATAGGTAGCAGGGTGTTTAAAGAGTGGTACATGACCTACAGGCTAATGATGGCTCTGTGGCCTGTAAGAACCTCCGCTTTAAAGGTAATTACGGAACGCACGATTACTCTTCTTAGACATGTGAGTAGATGTAGGAAGTTGAGAGAGTAAGGATTGAAGCAGGCTGGGATTGAAGAGCTGAACAATATGGTATGATTTGAGAAAAGTACATTTGGAACACGTTCAAGGATTATTGTCTGTAAATGGTTGCTCTCACAACTGTAAGAGATTCATTGTGATTGATATTAAATAGAGGCATTCCTTCTACTTTCAGCCATTAAATTAAGATTAATTAATTACATATTTTTCTCTCATGCTTGATTAAACTTGCTTGATTATTTACTAACATTTATTGCATAAGTGAATTTTAATATTTCATTAGATATATACAGTACTCGCCCAAAAGAAAGAATGCTTCTCTAAGTTCTCTCACTTCATAATACAATATATTAGGAAAGATTTTTATTTGATAGAGTGATTGAATATCTAATTATAGCATATAATATGTATCATGGGTGAATACTTCACATTTACATTTGTGTAGATAGTATATATATTTGAGGGGATATTATTCAAGGAAATTAAAAAGCCAATTTTTTATTTAAATAAAGAAGTCCTGCAATATTTTAATTTGAATTACTCACAAAGTTCTTATCACCCCACGATCCAGTAACATATTGTCCCTTGTACTTGGTGACATGGTGCACATGCTTCCATTCAAAACTACAGGTAACATTTGTAATCATAAATTTAATTAACTGCATTATTGAACAATCAACAGTCATGTATGTGATATGATTATAAATGCAATATTTTCAAACAAAATTAGTAACCAGCTTCATTGACATTGTTAATTGTTCATTATGATAAAGGCTGGGGCTTGACAGTTGAATCAACACTGAACAATATTGATTAGCGTATCTGAAAGCTGTTAGCTGTTGGTTTGTGTTTCTTCCCTCATTCTCTTCTGATTAGTCATCTCTCTGTCCCTTTTCAGCTGCTGTCACCAATATTCCTCTGTATTTCAGCAACATTGTTGATTTTTATGGTGGAAACTTGGACCAAGACTTTATATTACAGGTGTCCCCTGCTTTTCGAACATTTGCTTTACGAAACCTCACTGTTACGAAAGTCCTACATTAGTACCCTGTTTTCGCTTTCAGAAGGTGTTTTCACTGTTATGAAGAAAGGCAGCACCTGATAAAAAATCAGCACGCGAAAAAATCAGCATGCGATAAAAGGCAGCGCGCGCCCTGAGCAGCCACTCCTCCCCCGGATTCGGAACTGCATTCTAGCCGACATTGCTTAAATACATTGCATTGAGCAGCCATTAGCAAGATGAGTTCTAAGGTGTCGTAAAAGCCTAAAGGAGCTTTTAAGGGTGCTACACTTAGCGTAAAACTAGACATAATTAAATGTTTCAATTGTCGTGAACTAAGCAAGGACAAAGTGAGTTTGGCTTGTGGAAGCTGACGAAGATGATGTTGAAGAGGCTTTGGCATCCCATGACCAAGATCTGATAGATGAAGAGCTGATGCAATTGGAAGAGGAAAGGATAACAATCGAAACCGAATGCAATAGCGAAAGTGAAGCAACTGCGTGAGATTTTCACTGCAATGATAAAGTACGACTTTAATTTTGAAAGGGTACGTAGGTTTAGGGGATATTTGCAGGATGGTTTGAGTGCTTACAAAGAACTGTGTGATAGAAAAATGCGCGAGGCTCAGCAGTCAAGCAAGCCTTCCCCATCACCCACAGCAGACGACGAACCTCGGCCTTCAACATCGAGGCAGGCAGTCATAGGAGGAGATGAGCTGCCTGCCCTGATCGACGATGAGATGACACCTCCGTGTCCCACCACCCCAACACCCGGGCCGCGGACAGGTACTGTACCGATTCGCGGAGAATGCAGCGGTAGCCGGGAGGCACACAGCACATCTTTAAGAAAGAAGCTGAAATAAACATGCTAATTAATTACATGCCAGGCAGCACCTAATTAATTAGCATGTTTATTTTGGCTTTTTTGTTAAAGATGTGCTGTGTGGCTCCCGGCTACCGTTGCGTTCTTCGCGGCAATGCGTTGGGTCGGCGGCCCAGAAGGTGGGGGCCACTGCACCACTCCAACCTGCGACGACTCAGTCTAACACACCATCGTCAGTGTGCTCGGCGCTGTTTTCCCAATTCCGGTAAGTGATACTACACTGCACATACATTATTTCTACTTTATATAGGCTGTGTATTTTTACGTGTTATTTGGTAGATTTGGCAGCTTCATAGTTTAAAGGTTACTGGAGAGCTCGTTTATGCCAACAGCGCTTGCGTGAGATTTTTGGTATGGAGATCTGTGCAGGCAATCATTGTAGAGAAGTATTTCTACTTTATATAGGCTGTGTAGTTATCATACCATTCCTGCTTTTACTATATGTTACTGTTATTTTAGGTTTTATGTGTTATTTGGCATGATTTGGTAGGTTATTTTTGGGTCTGCGAAGCTCACAAAATTTTCCCATATAAATAAATGGTAATTGCTTCTTTGCTTTACGACATTCCGGCTTACGAACCGTTTCATAGGAACGCTCTACCTTTGGATGGCGGGGGAAACCTGTATCACGTAATACACTTTCAAAAACTCTTCTTGGTATTCCCTACCTGATTCAGGAGGCCAAGAAAGGTGATTGTGGGAAGTGAATCCATAGACAAGAAAATCTGCAGCAACACACACAAAAATTTCTGGAGGAACTCAGCAGGCTAGGCAGCATCAATGGAAAAGAGTAAACAGTAGGTGTTTCAGGCCTAAACGTTGACTCTTTTCCATGGATGCTGCCTGACCTGCAGAGTTTCTCCAGCATTTTGTGTGTTGAGTGAATCCATAGGCTATGGGAACAGTTCAGTGATGAGGCAGGTGAAGTTGAGTGTAGTTATCCCCTTTGATTCAAGAGCCTGATGGTTGAAAGGTAATAACTGTTCCTGAACATGGTGGTGTCAGTCCTGAGGCTCCTGTACCTTCTACCTGATGGCAACAGTGAGAAGAGAGCAGGAACTGGGAGTGGGAGCCCATAAAGATAGATGCTGCTTTCCTGCAACAAAGTTTCATGTAGATGTTCTCAATGGTGGGGAGATTTTTGCCCTTGATGGACTGGGTTGTATCCACTGATTTTTGTAGGATTTTCCATTCAACGGCATGGATGTTTCCAAGCCAGGCTGTGAGGCAGCCAGTCCATAGATTCTTCACTACACATCTATAGAAGTCTGTTAAAGTTTTAGATGTCATGCCAAATCTTCACAAACTCTTAGGGAAGCAGAGCTGCTGCTGTGCTTTCTTTGCAATTGCACTTACATGCCTGATTCAGGACAAGTCCTCTGAAATGATAATCGAAGAATTTAAAGTTGCTGACCCTCTACCTTTGATCCTCCAATGAGGTCTGGTTCAAGGACCTCTGGTTTCCTCCCCCTGAAGTGAATAATCAGTGCCTTGGTCTTGCTGACATTGAGTAAGAGGCTGTTATTATGGTGCCACTCAGCCAGATTTTTAATTCCCCTCCTGTATGCCACAATTGATTTGGCCTATGACAGTGGTGTTGTCAGTAAACTTGAATATAACATTAGAGCTGTGCTTCACCACCCAGTCGTAAGTGTGAAGTGAGTCAAGCTGGGGACTAAGCACACAGCTTTGTGATGCACCTGTGCTGATGGAGATAGTGGAGGAGATGTTGTTGCCAATCTGAACTAACTGGGGTCCGCAAGTGAGAAAATCCAGGATCCAATTGCATAAGGGGATACTGAGGCCAAGATCTTGGAGCTCACTGATTAGTTTTGAGGGAATGGTATTAAATACTGAGCTATAGTGGATGAAGAGCATCCTGATGTACGCATCTTTCCAGTCCTGATGTTCCAGGAAGAGCCAACGAGGTGACAACTGCTGTGGACTCTTTGCTCCAGTAGAGAATTTAGAGCTGATCTAAGTTGCTTCTCAGGCAGGAGTTGATATGTTTCATTGTTTGGAATCACTATCATTGATTGGAGTACTGCGCAGACTCAATAGAAGTGTTCCCGTGCAAGTCCGGCAGTCTCCATAAAAGGGAGGCATTATCTAGCAGAGTGGTCATTGTGAGAGCGGTCGACATCGGAGTGGCTTGAGTCAGAGTAGTAAGGCTTTGAGTCAACAAGGCTTCAGCGAGAACGGGGGGCGGGGCAAGTAAGCACATAAATTCATTCCTTGTTTCTTATTTCTTTTTTTCTTATTTAACATGTGAGAGAATAGTCTGTATGCCTTCAGGGCTAGTGTTCTGTTCTGGGTGTCAGATGTGGGATTTCTGGGAGACTACCAGACTCCCTCATGGCCACATCTGCACCAACTGCATCGAGATACAGCTCCTTAGAGACCGTGTTTTTATACCAAGTATTGGTGGTCATTTGGTTGTTTCTGACACACCAATCAGTAAACCTTTCTCCACTTTCATTTTTCTCCCCTAATCCAAAAGGTTCTATGATGTTATCAACCCTTTCCTGTCCAACTTTGGAGTTAAAATCTCCCATGTCTAGTTTTATATCCTGAGATTTACATTGCTCATAGGCACTGTCGAGACCTTCATAAAACTTGTTGATATCCCCTTCATCCGCATCA
Organism: Mobula hypostoma; assembly: GCF_963921235.1. NCBI lineage: Eukaryota > Metazoa > Chordata > Chondrichthyes > Myliobatiformes > Myliobatidae > Mobula > Mobula hypostoma. The sequence continues at coordinate 130,723,901 of NC_086099.1, forward strand.
TTTGTTGGTGCATAGGCTTGGATTATGCTAATGTTAAAAGAGTTACCACTTAATTTAACTAAAAGCAGCCGGTCGGATATCGCCCAAAATTCCATAAGACATTTTGATACTTGTTTGTTTAAAATAATTCCAACCCCATACATATGCTGTTGCTCTCCAGAATACATTATCAGAGAACTATTCTCAGTGAATTTGCCACTGTTGGTCCATCTAATTTCTGACAGGCCTAAGATATCGACTTCCAACCTTTTCATTTCATTTAATGTGTTGTCCAACTTTCCTTTCTGGTAAAGTGTACGGATGTTCCATGTTGTTACCGTTAGCCTTTCCCTATTGCTTACAGTCTCCGGATGACGGTCTGGTGTCACCTGCAGCACATGACTACCCCTACCGAGCGAGGTGTTGTTCTGTTGATTAGAATCAACCCCATTCACGCTGTTGTCTGGTTTCCTTCTTTTGTTTCTTTCCGTGATTGACTCCGCAGAAATTTCAACAGTGGTTTGCCATTGCCTTCTGTTGCCGCAGTGCTCATCTAACTAGAGCGTTTGACCTCTACTGGTGCTCCCAATTGGGAATCATACACTAGACGTCGCTCAACCTTTGCCGTTGTTGTACAAAGACAATCCTCCACCAAAGCTTGGAGTCCATCTCCCTGCTGCCGGAGACTTCAGTGATTTTAGGTGACACCACCACCATTGGTCTGAGTATTTTTCTGGTGCCAAACACTCGCCATAGACAGAGCTCCTTCAGTGAGACAGGGTGCACCCGGACCTAAGTCCTACATGAAGGTGGAGTTGTCTTTGGTGGTAGAAGCTACATAATCGCTATTGGCATTTCCTGATATTATGTTTTATTGATTTCACTAAAGCATTCAACAAAGTGCAACATGAAAAATTATTTCAAATTCTCGCTAAACTAAACATTGATGGAAGGGACCAACAACTGCTTCAAAATTTATATTGGAATCAAACGGCGGCGGTAAAAATTGATGATAATATAAGCAGTTGGACTAAAATTCAAAGAGGAATTAGACAGGGATGCACTGCCTCACCAGAATTACTTAATATCTATAGTGAAATGATTCTCAGAGAAATAGAAGACCTAGATGGGATAAAAATTGGAGGTGTTAACATCAACAATATAAGATATGCATACGATACCACCCTAATAGCAAGTGCTGCAGAAGACCTACAAATCCTCCTAGACAAAGTAGTACAAACAAGTGCAGACTTCGGTCTAACCATCAACTGTAAAAAAACCAAATGTATGGTAATATCAAAACAGCAGGATACTCCCAACTACCAATTGTACATCAGTAACCAAGAGATTGAACGAAAGACCAGCTTTAATTACCTTAGTGGCTTTATATCACAAGATGCCAGAAGTAGAAATAAAAAGAAGAATTGCCATTGCTAAAACCAACTTCCAAAAAATGAAACCCGTTTTTACCAACAGACACATTTCTATGACAAGAAGGCTTAGGCTGCTAAAATGTTATATCTGGTGAATCTTGCTGTAGGCTTCCGAAACATGGACTATAACACCAGAACTCCAAAGAAACTTAGAAGCAACAGAAATGTGGTTTCTTAGAAGAATGCTGAAAATATCATATAGAGGTAGGGTAACTAATGAGACAGTACTCCAACGTGCCCATACAAAAAGATCTTTAATGAGAACATTAACTGAGAGGAAACTTAAATTCCTGGGCCATGTCAACCGAAAGGGAGAAATAGAATGCCTAACATTACAAGGCCGTATGTCTGGGAAATGCAGAAGAGGAAGGCAAAGAAGAAAATATATGGACACTGTGAAAGAACTAACAGATCTAAGTGTGCGAGATATCATTGATGCTGCGAGGGATTGTTTGATGTGGAGAGCCACGATCACCCAAGCATGTAACGTGCAAGGCACATGAAGAAGAACAACACCAGGACAGTCAATGTAGCATAGAAATACAATTGTGAATTAATCAGTCTGATGGCCTGGTGGAAGAAGCTGTCCCGGAGCCTGTTGGTCCTGGCTTTTATGCTGTGGTACCGTTTCCCAGATGGTAATAGCTGGAACAGTTTGTGGTTGGGGTGACTCAGGACCCCAATGATCCTTCAGGCCCTTTTTACACACCCATCTTTGTAAATGTCCTGAACTCTGGAAGGTTCACAACTACGGATGCGCTGGGCTGTCCGCACCACTCTCTGCAAAGTCCTGCGATTGAGGGAAGTACAGTTCCCATACCAGGATGCTCTCAATCATGCCCCTGTGGAAAGTTCTTGGGATCTGGGGACCTGTACCAAACTTCTTCAGCCGACTGAGGTGAAAGAGGCGATGTTATACTTTTTTCACTACACAGCCAATATGTACAGACCACGAGAGATCCTCGGTGATGTTTATGCTGAGGAACTTAAAGCTATTCACTCTCTCAACCCCGGATCCATTGATGTCAATAGGTGTTAGCCTGTTTTCATTCCTCCTGTAGTCCTCAACCAGCTCCTTTGTTTTTGCAGCAATGCGGGAGAGATTGTTTTCTTGACACCACTGTGTCAGGGTGATGACTTCTTCTCTATAGGCTGCCTTGTTATTATTTTAGATTAGGCCGATCAATGTAGTATCGTCAGCAAGGCCTAGTGCAGGGGACAACCCAGTGTTTAGACAATTTAAATGCCAGACCAAATAGACTGGAAAGGTAGGGTGTCGGGATGGGAGGCAAAGGTCGGTCCAATTTCCATTGCTCTCCCACGATGTTCACCCCTCCTACTGCTGCACTGAGGCTGAGAGACTGCTCCAGCTGCTATGCGCTTCATGTCTGTAAGCTTTGCGGCAATTTGCCCTGGTATTTGATGAACTGAGTACTAGTGCTTGATCTGCCTGCATTTTTATCAAAAGGTGAAAGTTAGTTTCACATCATTTTGGAGCAGTTTTGAGGCTGAAGTGTTGTGCTTGAGGCCTAAGCGCAGAGGCTTTGATAAGTGAGGCTGCAGTGAGCCCACTGAATGATGTATGTAGAAGGTATTGCTAAGTCAAGGTCAAGTCTTTCTTCTTTCTTTCTTCCAACCCAGAAATAATTTAAGAGGTAATAAATTGCTGGAGTGATACCTGTCTCTATCTGTCTGTCCAGGTACCATATCTGATGTGGACGTTGGTGACCATGGTTTTCCATATAAATCTATCCTTCGTTTTTTGGATGACTTCCATTTCCTCAATGTGTAGTCAGCTGGCTATGCTTTTGATATACATAAGCCGAGGTCTTCCTCTAGGTTTGCTCCCCTCAATCTTTCCAGAGAGTATGAGTTTTTCTTGTTCATCTTTCCGCATGATGTGTCCTAGGAATCTGAGTTGTCTTTCTCTTATTGTTTGTATGAGTGGTTGAACTGCTTGGGCTCTTCTGAGAACTTCTTCATTTGATGTGTGTGTGGTCCATGATATTTTTAACATTCTCTTGTAGAACCATAAATCAGCTGCTTCTAGTCTCTTTTCCATTGCTGGGGAAATGGTCCAGCATTCACTTCCATAAGTCAGGATAGAATAAATGTAGCACTGCAGTATTCTGTTTTTAGTGTCTTTCTGTCTGTTAATATGGTCTTCATTTTTTGGAAAGCTTCTTTCGCCATTGCTATTCTGTAATGGATATCTGTATCGCACCTGCCATTACTTGTTGTCAAGATGTCTGAATTTGTTGGCTTGTTTGATGTTTGTATTTCCGATCTTGATCACACATTCTGGGATGTTTGTCTTTCTGGAGATGACCATGCTTTCTGTCCTCTTGGTGTTGATTGAGAGGCCTCTGTGATTACTTTCTGCTGCCACTATAGTGAGTAGTTCTTGAAGTTTTGTTTCTGAGTCAGCTATTAGTACGATGTCATCAGCATATCTGATGTTATTTATATTATGGCCTCCAATTGTGAATCCTTTGATATCTTTGATACTTCTCAAGATATTTTCACTATGCAGTTTGAATAAGTCCAGTGAAAAGACACCACCTTGCCTGACTCCTCTCATGATATTCACATACTCACTCACTTCTCCTTTTATTCTGATGGATGCTGTCTGGTCCCAGTATAAGTTTCATAAGAAACGTATATCTTTCCCATCTATGTCAAGACCTTGAAGCACTTCCAGAAGATCTTGCTGTCTGACAGTGTCAAAAGCTTTTGTATAGTCGATGAAACATAGGTAGATGTCTTTTTGTACCTGGATGGCTTGTTCACAGATCATCCGTAGCATGAAAATTGCACTTCTGGTTCCATCGTTTTCCACAAGGCCACATTGTTCTTTACCAATTTCTGGTTTTATACAGCCTCTTGCTCTCATCATGATTACTCTGAGAATAATTTTTGCCACGTAGCTCATCAGGCATTTTGTACGATGTAACTCACATTCTGTTACTCCCTCTTTCTTTGGAAGTGTGATGAACACTGATTTACTTAAATCATCAGGTATCTCCCCATGATCATAGATTTCATTTGCTGTTTCTGTTATTTTCTCTATTCCGAAATCTTCTAAGGCCAGTATCATTTCAACAGCGATGTTGCCTGGACCAGTTGTTCTGTTCTGTTTTATTTTATTAACGGCTGCTTGAATTTCTGATTTTAGAATGTTAGGTCCTTCAAGATTCTTCTTTATGTTCAGTTTTTCTCCACTTTGGTCTTCAAAAAGTTCTTTTATATATTCTGTCCATCTGTTTAGGATTTCCTCTTTGTTCATAATTAAGCTGCCGTCTTTTGCCTTGATGCATCCACTTGCTGAGCAAGGTAATTTCCCCGTTAGTTCTTTAATCTTACTGTGCATCAACTTTGTTCCAGGGTTATGGGTCTGTAGCATTTCTATCTCTGAACATTTCTCGTTTAGCCATTTGTCTTTAGCTTCTCTGCATTTTCTTTTTATTGTCTTATCAAGTTTTTTGTATTCTTCGCTGTTTCTTGGTTTGATGGTCTGTTTTTGTTGCATCAATTGTATTATATCTTCAGTTATCCATTTCTTCTTAGGTGGTATGCTCCTCCTAAATGTGGGAGATCAGAAAGAAGTTGAGTGTTCTTGACAACCGTGTTTGCAGGAAGTGTGTATAATTGTAGCTCTTTACAGATCAGATTGATTAGCTGGTACAGCAGATAGACTCAGGGCAAAAATTGTTAGAATAGAAGTTTTAGGGAGTTGCTCATACCACAGGTTCTTTTAGAGGGGTGATTGACCAGCAGGAAGGGTGGGCAATTCCCTGTGGTGATTCCCCTCTCTAACAAGTATACTGCTTTGGAAACTGTTGGAGAGGTCAGCCTCACAGTAAGAATCAACAGCAGCAAGATCAAGGGCACCATCGTAGCAGGGAAGGGAAGGGCGATTTCTTGGCTAGCAGAATTGATAGGGGACTCTTTGATCAGGAACACAGGCAGGCATTCATTTCTGTGGCTGCAGTGGTGTGTTGCCTCTCTGGTCAAGGATGTTCCTAAAATGGTACAAATGATAAAGCCAGGGAGAAAGCTGAGGTCCTGCAAAGGAAAGTAGGCAGAAGGTTAAAAAGTTACAATCTCTAGATTACTTCCTGGACCACATGAGTGAAGGCAGGAACAGAAGGGGAGAGTAAATGACTGCATGACAGAAGGCCTGGTGCAAGTGGGAGAGCTTCCGCAGCTGATACCATCGGGATCCTCGCCAGGGCAGAGGTGACCTTTACAAGACAGAGGAATTGCATGTGATCTGTACGGGCAGCAAGATCCTTGCAGGGAGGTTTGCTCATGCTACTCAAGAGGGTGAACACAGGTTTAGCAGTGGAATGGGGTCTAATGTAGCAGTGTAACAAACGAGACAGTTGAAGCAAATATAGAATATTAAAGCAGGCAAGTCCAGTAGACAGATCAGGCAGGAGCAAGATAGAGGAATTCCATCAGTGCCATTGCTTGATTTATTTCCCTGACCACTAACTTCCTCTCTTTCATTCTTTTGTTATCTACCTGCAGTAAATGGCTAATTAACCCGTGGGAAACCAGAGCACCACTGCACACTAGTGTAGTCAAGGACAAATTCCTCACAGATAGCACCCAAAGTCAGGAACAGACCCAAGTCCTCGGAACTGTGGAGCAGCAACTTTCTTTGCTTGTCCAAGAAGTACCATGAAAATAATATTTAACAGGCAAATTCTGTGCTCAATTAATCTGCAATTTTATATTAGATGGACAGAATAAATTCGGAAATAGGAAATAAATGAAACTTAAATCTCAGTCAGGATTAACCGCCTACAAGCTGGCAGAGTTTGGTGCAGATTCTACATCTCCAGTGGTGGAGACATGTCATGTTTCCAAGAATATGCCAAGAGTAATGAAGTACAGAATTCCAGGCACTATCCGTCATTTCAAGTTACCAGTGTACAGGTGGAGGAGAAAAAGTTAAGGAAAGATTACTTGCAGATGAAATATCCAGGCTGCTGAAATATATTTCCCAGCAACAAGAAACGCAAATAAAATAGCACCTTAAGTTGTCCTTTACTGATTTGAGGATCTACATTCCCCACTGTTACGGTATGTAAGAACATAAGTAATAGGAGCAGGAGTAGGCCATTTGGCCTGTCGAGCCTGCTCTGCCATTCAATAAGATAATGGCTGATCTGACCATGGACTCATCTCCACCTACCTGCCTTTTCCCCATAATCCTTAAGTCCCCTACTATGCAAAAGTCTATCCAACCTTGTCTTAAATACTTTGTATATTTACTGAGGTAGCCTCCATTGCTTCATTGGTCAGAAAATTCCACAGATTTACCACTCTTTGGGAAAAGCAGTTCCTCCTCATCTCCATCCTAAATTTACTCCGGAGAATCTTGAGGCTATGCCCCCTAGATCTAGTCTCACCTACGAGTGGAAACAACTTTCCTGCCTCTATCTTATCTATCCCTTTCATTATTTCATATTTTTCTATTAGATCTCCTCTCATACGCAGAAGAGAAGATGGCAGCATGCAGTGGCCACTCTGGTGATGAATATCTGTTATTTGTTAAGTAGGATGCCGTGCACAATCCTGATTTGATAGAGGCAGATGTGAGAAGCACGGAAGAACATCTGGTGAAACTTCTGAAATGCCTGTTTCACTGCCGCTGCTACTGTGTGATCCAGAATCTCCGGAGGGAAGGCCCCAAATCCTCGGCTTTGCTTGTTGCTTGGCGGCCGGGGCAGGGTCGAAGCGCTCAGCAGAGATGGTGCTCGGTGCTCGGTGTTGGAGGGCTGGTCGGAAGCTTGAAGTTTTTGGATGGACTCAGAGTCGGCTGTGGTCGGGTGCTTCCAGGGAGCTGCATCAGCAAGTTCGCGGCGCTGGAGGTTCAAGGCAGGGAGAGTTTCACCCTTCTACCATCTGCGTGAGATGATGGGGCCATCGGGACTTTGAGACTTTTTTTTACCGTGCCCATGGTCTGCTCTTTATCAAATTACGGTATTGCTTTGCACTGTTGTAACTATATGTTATAATTATGTGGTTTTTGTCAGTTTTAGTCTTGGTCTGTCTTGTGTTTCTGTGATATCATACTGAAGGAACATTGTATCATTTCTTAATGCATGCATTACTAAATGGCAATAAACGAGGACTGAGTGTCCTCATAATCTAATCTTATCTACTTCTGAATTCCAGTGAGTGCAGTGTCAGGCGACTCAATCCCTCCTCATCGTCCAACCCCCTCATCTCTGGAATCAACCTGGCGAACCTCCTCTGCACCACCTCCAAAGTCAGTATATCCTTCCTCAAGTAAAGAGGCCAGCACTGCACAGTGTACAGTGTGTATTCTCTGCAGGATTAATGACAACATCAGTAAGGTTCCTTCAGCAGCATTGCTTAACTCTGTGATATCCACCGGAAGCTTAGCAAGATACAATCCTATGGCGTATCTCCCTATGAAGATACTGTTATGAATAGAGGAATAGCTGACAGGCAGGAGGCAGCGAGTGGGAATAAAGGGAGCCTTTTCTGCCAGTGACTAGTGCAGTTCCTCAGGGGTCAGAATTGGGACCGCTACTTTTCACATTGTTTGTCAATGAATTAGATAATGGAATTGATGGCTTTGTGGCAAAGTTTGCAGATGATACAAAGATAGGTGGAGGGGTAGGTGGTGCTGAGGAAGCAATGCGATTGCAGAAGGACTTAGCCAAAATGGAAGAATGGGCAAAAACGTGGCAGATGGAATACAGTGTTGGGAAATATATGATAATGCATTTTGATAAATGAACAATAGTGTGGACTGTTATCTAAATGTGAAGAAGGTTCAAACACCAGAGGTGCAGAGGGACTTAGGAGCCCTCATGCAAGACTCCCAGAAGGTTAAATTATAGGTTAAGTCTGTGGTAAAAAAGCAAATGCAACGTTGGCACTTATTTCAGGGGGAATAGAGTATAAAAGCAAGGAGATGATGCTGACAATATACACAAAATGCTGGAGGAACTCAGCAGGCCAGGCAGCATCTATGGAAAAAAGTACAATCGATGTTTTAGGCCGAGACCCTTCGGCAGGACTGGAGAAAAAGTGGTGAGGAGTAGATTTAAAAGGTGAGGACGAGGGGAGAGAGAAACATAAGGTGATAGGTGAAATCAGGAGGGGGGAGAAATGTAGTAAAGAGCTGGGAAATTGATTGGTGAAAGAGATACAGGGCTGGAGAAGGGGGAGTCTGATAGGAAAGGACAGAAGGCCATGGAAGTAAGAAAAGGGGAAGGAGCACCAGAGGGAGTTGATGGGCAGGCAAGGAGATAAGGTGAGAGAGGGAAAAGGGGATGGGGTATGGTGAAAGGGGTGGGTACATTACCGGAAGTTCAAGAAACTGATGTTCATGCCATCAGGTTAGAGGCTACCCAGACAGAATATAAGGTATTGTTCCTCCAACCTGAGTGTGGCCTCATTGCAACAGTAGAGGAGGCCATGCATTGACATATCGGAACTGGAATGGGAAGTGGAATTAAAATCGGTGCCCATTGGGATACCTTGCTTTTTCTGGTGGATGGAGCACAGGTGCTCGGTGAAGCGGTCTCCCAGTCTACAACGGGTCTCACCGATATACAGGAGACACACTGGGAGCAGCAGACACAGAATATGACCCAACTGCCTCATAGGTGGACTGTTTGAGGCCCTGAATAGTAGTGAGGGAGAAGGTGTAGGGGCAGGTGTAGCACTTATTCTGCTTGCAAGAATAAGTGCCAGGAAGGGGATCGGTGGGTAGGGACGAATGGACAAGTGCCAGGAAGAGGATCAGTGGGGAGGGACAAACGCTGAGCCTTTATAAGACACTAGTCAGGCCACACTTGAAGTAATGTCAACAGTTTTGGGCCCCATATCTCAGAAAGGATGTGTTATCATTGGAGAGGGTCCAGAGGAGGTTCACAAGGATGAAACTGGGAATGAAGGTGTTAACATATGAGGAGCATTTGGCAGCCTTGGGCCTGTACTTACAGGAATTTATGAGTGCAGGGCAGTGGGGTGGGGGTAGGTTCTTTTTGAAACCTACCGAATGTTGAGAGAACTAGATAGGGTGGATGTGGAGAAGATGTTTCCTATGGTGGGGTTATCCAGAACCTAAAGGGCACAGTCTCAAAATTGAGGAGTGACCTTTTAGAATGGAGGTAAGGAGGAATTTTCTAGCCAGAGAATAGCGAATCTCTGGAAAGCTCTGTGACAGACTGTGGTGGAGGCTAAGTCTGTGCATATATTTATGGCGGAAGTTGATCGTTTACTGATTGGTCAGGGCATCAATGGATATGGCGAGAAGGCAGGTGTATGGGGTGGAGTAGTCAAGATGCAATGGAGGATCAGACTCGATTGGCTGAATGGCCTAATTCTTCTCCTAAGTCTAAACGGACAGGCAGGTAGGCAGTGTGGGTGAGGTAGCTCTGTTGGTAAAGAACGAAATCAAATCCTTAGAAAGAGGTAACATCAGATAAGAAGATGCAGAATCCTTGTGAGTAGAATTAAGTAACTGTAAAGGTAAAAAGACCCTGATGAACAACAGCCAGGTTGTGGTGTGCAAATTACAATAGGAGATAGAAAAGGCATGTCAAAAGGACAATGTTACGATAGTCATGGGAGTTTCAATATGCAGGTAGATTGGGAAAATTAGGTTGGTGCTGGATCCCAAGAAAAGGTATTAGGAGGTATTTGTAGAATGCCTACGAGGTGGCTTTTTAGAGCAGCTTGTGGTTGAACCCAGTTGGAAAAAAGGCTATTCTGGATTGGGTGTTTTGTAATGAATGAGATTTGATTAGGGAGCTTAAGGTAAAGGAACCCTTAAGAGACAATGATCATAATGTGAAAGAATTCACACTGCAATTTGAGAGAGAAGGGCTAATATCAGATGTAAGAGGCATGAGTGAGGAGTTGGCAAAGGTTGATGAGAAGGGAACACTAGCAGGAATGACAACAGAACAACAGCTTCTGGGGGCAGTTCAGAAGGTGCATGCAGGACAGATACATCCCAAAGATGGAGAAGTATTCTAAAAGGAGGATGAGGCAACCGTGGCTGACTATGGAAGTCACGCACAGCATAAAAGCAAAAGAGATGCCAGAGAAATAACAAAATTAGTGGTAAGTTAGAGGGTTTGGGGGATATTAAAGGATTGGAAAGCTTTTAAAAACCAACAGAAGGCAACTAAAAAGCCATAAGGACAGAAAAGGTGAAACATGAAGGTAAGCTAGCCAACACTATCAAAGAGGATACCAGAAGTTTTTTCATATATATCAAGAATAAAAGAGAGGTGAGAGTGGATATCAGACCCCTAGGAAATGACACTGGAGTGGTAGTGTACTGCCTTCACTGTGTGGATATATAAAGCTATTCAGTAGTTAAACAATTTCTCAAAAATCAACCAAGGTAGAGGCTTCCTGCAGGGTTTCTAATGAAACCGTACTTGTGAAATTGCAGAAAGTGGAGTACATATTAAATTCAATACAGAATTTTCACACACCTGAATATACTGGTACTGTGGATTATTCTGTTAATCAGTGCTAACCAAGTTAATATACACACACAACACTCCATTACTACACCGTGTAATCAGGAGTAAACTTGTGGCACAATGATATCTCAAATAAAGATAAAGGATAAGCATAATGTTCCTTCAAAGTACATCAACTAAATATTTACCAATATTAACAAAAACTTAAAACTCACAGATATTGCTGTTTCAAAGGCAAATAAAGAGCAAATAGAGATACCTGTCTTTCCACCAAGCACTTCAAAACAAAATCTAAATTAAGCCATGCAGGAAATGATATAAAAAGCAGCTGACGTATAGGAAGTAATGTTCGTACAAAATGAACTGTGCCTCTAGAGGCCAGAACACTCCCCACCTGGCAGATGTCTGACTTAACTACTGGAGCTAAAAGTCAAATGATCATTTCATTAACATTAACAACAGGAATTCTGCAGATGCTGGAAATTCAAGCAACATACATCAAAGTTGCTGGTGAACGCAGCAGGCCAAGCAGCATCTATAGGAAGAGGCGCAGTCGACGTTTCAGACCGAGACCCTTCGTCAGTCCTTCAGTTAGTCCTGACGAAGGGTCTCGGCCTGAAACGTCGACTGCGCCTCTTCCTATAGATTTCATTAACATTTCCTGCTTTGACAAAAGCAGGACAGTTTGGGAGACTGGCCTTGAAATCAGTCTTACTGGAGGGTAATGTAATTGTTGGAAACATACATAATTCATAGCCACTGATATCGAGCTGGGATGGCATGATGACATTATTACAGAAAATACTTTTTAACCACGTTTTGGTGTAAAATAACTGAGTTGTCATGAATTTTCTTAAACATTAAACGCCTCTGACGTTTTACTTGCATAAACTTACATTGGTAACCCCAATGCTCTAGGACGATTCCAGAGTTAGTGAGCATGTCAGCCAATGCAGATGCTTTGAAGCCGCCGGAGTTAAATGCCATTGCTTGTTTTGTACAAGCCGAGGTCCAAACCTCACCAGAGGCCGCCAATGTCAGCAGGATCTAGACTTACGTGACACAATGGGTGACGCTCTGCTTCAATGGGTGACATTACACATGGGACTTCATCCAAGCTATAGTGGCTAGACCTCTGGTTGGTGCAGATTTCCTGTGTGCCCAAGGACTATCAATCGATTTTAAGAACTGCTGGCTTGTGGATGTCAAGGATATTGATTTTCCTGGCCATCGCATCTCTGCAGGAGGTGCAAAACCCCCTCCATCAAAAGTAGCTGCTGTTATAGATTTCCCACTGCCCTACACTACTACAGGAGTTTTTAGGCATGGTAAATTCCTATCATCACTTCATTCTCTGAGCTGCTTAACTTATGCTCCCCCCGTATAGTGCACTTCAAGGCAATACCCCTAATCACGTGCTTGACTGGTCAGCGGACATGACCAGGACGTGATGATGCCAGCCAAGCTCTTTCTAACGTGACCCTCCTGGTGCACCCATTCCCAAACACACCCATGGACATTACTACTGCCGCTTTACACTATGCTGTGGGTGCTGTGCACGAACAGTTGGTTGGGTAAGTTTGGCAGCCGCACACGACCTTCAGTGGGCAGTTCCATCTCCCCGAAAGCACGTACAGCGTGTTTGACCGCAAGCTTCTCACTCTCTCTGGTTGTTCAGCATTTTTATTTTCTTATAGTGGGCTGCCATTTCACAGCATTCATTGACCACAAACCCCTCATGCACATGATCACCAAAATATCAGATGCTTTGACTGCATGGCAGCAATGCCCCTGGCCTACCAATCTGAGTTCACAATGCATATACAACATATCAAGGGGAAAAATAATGCTGTGGCTGATTGCCTCTCAGAATCAGGTTTATTATCACTGGCATGTGTCGTGAAATTTGTTAACTTAGCAGCAGCAGTTCATTGCAATACATGATACGTATATTGAATAGATTAAAAATTGTGCAAAAACAGAAATAATATACATTTAAAAAGTGACGTAGTGTTCACGGGTTCAATGTCCATTTAGGAATCGATGGCAGAGGGGAAGAAGCTGTTCCTGAATCGCTGAGTGTGTGCCTTCAGGCTTCTGTACCTCCTACTTGATGGCAACAATGAGAAAAAGGCATGTCCTGGGTGCTGGAGGTCCTTAATAATGGACACTGCCTTTCTGAGACACTGCTCCTTGAAGATGTCCTGGGTACTTTGTAGGCTAGTGGCCGAGATATAGCTGACTAAATTTACAACCCTCTGCAGCTTCTTTCAGTCCTGTTTTTGAGTGTTTTTGTTGACATACCAAATTGCTTCAAACTCCTAATGAAGTACAGTTGCTGCCTTGCCTTCTTTATAGCTGCATCAATATATTGTGACCAGGTAAGGTCCTCAGAAATCTTGACACCCATGAACTTAAAATTGCTCGCTCTCTCCACTTCTGATCCCTCTATGAGGATTGGTATGTGTTCCTTCAAATCTTACCCTTCCTGAAGTCCACAATCAGCTCTTTCGTCTTACTGACATTGGGTGTAAGGTTGTTGCTGTGACACCACTCTACTAGTTGGCATATCTCACTTCTGTACTTCCTCTTGCCTCTAGCTGAGACTCTACCAACAATGGTTGTATCATCAGCAAATTTATAAATGGTCTTTGAGCAAATACCAGCTGCTGAGGTCATAAACATAGGGGTTGACAATGCCTGCATGTCACCCGACCAAGCTACTGACCCGGAGTTCCAGGCTTACTGAACAGCAGTCACGGGCCTGTGGTTGGCTGACATTAAGTTCGGAGAAGCTGGGGTTTCTCACTTGTGTGAACTCTTACCCATTTGCCCTCGCCCTGTAGTGCCCACAAACTGGAGACAAAGTGTTTTTAACTCCGTACATGGCCTCTTGCATCTGGGCCAGAAGGCCTCACAGAAACTTGTTGCACTACAGTTTGTGTGGTTGGCCTTTGATTGGTCTGCAGCCTGTGTGGAGTGCCATTGGGCAAAAATTAACTGTCATATTCAGGCACTATTGGCACCTTTTGAGGTCCCTGAGTGACGGTTTGACCATGTCAATGTGGACCTTGTTGGTCCTCTTCCCACCTCCCATGATTTCACACACCTTACCATAGTGGACCGTACTACCAGGTGGCCAGAGGTCATTTCTCTACCGTTGATGATGGCCGCAGATATGGCTCAGGCGTTCATCAGCACCTGGGTTGTTCAGTTTGGCCACAATCCCCAAATCATATCAAAACTTTGTGCTGTGATGACCCAGAACCATGGTGTTAGGCTACAACACACCACAGTGTATCACCTGCAGTCCAATGGCCAAAGCAAGCTGTTTCACCGCTCCTGAAAGGCTGCTCTGACCACTTCCCTGACAGATGAGCATTGGCACGATGGCTTCCTATGGGACCTGCTGAGGCTCAGAACAGCTTCAAAAGAGAAGCTGCAGTTGCCATGGCTGAATTGTTATATGGGCAGCCATTACAAGTGGCAGGTGATTTTATTTTTGATGGTACAACCGCCTGGTTGGCCTCTCAACAGCATTCCATCCTCCTCAGTAAATTCAATTCCTTTGCACCTATTCCTACCTCCCATCATGGTCTACAGCACTCCTGGGTTCCTGTTAACCTATATTCCACCTCATTTGTTTTTGTCCACTGTGACGCACACCAACATCTCCTTAGGCCCACTTACAATGGCTGTTCCGTGTCTTGGAACAGAGAGAAAAGACTTTTATCGGACATAAAGAGGGTTAAACCTGAATGTGTTTCGGTAGCTTGCCTTACACCGGCCCACAAAGATTTGTAGGATTCCGCTACCATGCATCTGTCGTCACGAGATGACCAAGAGCATGTCAACACATCTCTGAACAAGCCAGAGGCACCTGCTGTTCCTCTAACCATGGAACATAGGACCCGAGCCCAGCTGCTCATCTGTGCTCCGGGTGGGCTCACAATGCCGGTTTTAATGAATTCTTGGGGGGGTGCCTGTGTAGGGTAATATAATTGGTAGAAACATACATAATTCATAGCCACCAACATTCAGTTGCAGTTTCACTTTAAGAAGTTGGTCTGACATGATGATATAGTTACGTGAATTGCTTCTTACTGTGCTTCGTGTTCAGTGTTAGGAGTACAATAAATGAGTCGTCATGGATTTTCTTAAATATAAAACACCTCCGCCATTTTATTTGCAAAAAGCTACATCACTACACTATATGTAACTGTTCTCACTTCGAGTTTTCTATCTTTCCCATCTTCACTAGTGAAAGTTTGTATGATCAACCCTAATGGCCAATGATAACTCCTGGATTGGTTCTCTTTCAGTAAGGTGATATCACCTGTTTGTAATTTTGGCCCCTCAGTTTTCCAATTTCTCTGACTCTGGAGACTGCTAATGTACTCTCTTTGTCAAGTTACCCAAAAAGTTTTGGCCAAACTTAGGACCTGCCTCTGGATCATTGCTGACTGAATAGTTTGGCATTGTTAAAGTGACTTGGCCGAATGGGAGGAGGGTCAAATTTTTATGTTAGAAGAATTGTGTGGGTCGAAATATGAAGCTCATCTGGATCTGTAGGGACTGAAGTAAGTCTGGAGTTTACAATAACTGTGACCTTGGCCATGAAATTTGTCAGGACGTCATGTGTGAGCTTTCAAGACCCAATTTTAAGGAACATTGCATCAAGGATTCAGTGTGCGATGCCAATCATCGTTTCCCAAGAAACACCCATATGGGAAGAGTGAGAAGGGTTGTTGAAAATCCATATTCAATCTTGATTAGACCATAAGATATAGGAGCAAAATTAAGTCTTTTGACCCATCAAGTTTGCTCTGCCATTTCATCATGGTTGATCCATTTTCCTCTCAGCCCCAATCTCCTGACTTCTCCCCATATCCCTTCATGCCCTGACTAATCAAGAATCTATTGACTTCTGCCTTAAATATGTCCAAACACTTTGTCTCTAATGTACTCTGTGGCAACGATTTCCACAGATTCACTACTGTTTGGTTAAAGAAAATCCTCCTCCTCATTTCTATTCTAATTGAATGTCCCTCTATTCTGAGGCTGTGTCCTTTGGTCTTAGATTCCCCCACCATAGGATACATCCACTCTATCGGTAGGTTTCAATGAGATCCCCCTCATTCTTCTGAATTCTAGTGAGTACAGGCCTATAGCCATCAAAGGCTCCTCATATGATAAGTCTTTAAATCCCAGAATCATTTTCGTGAACCTCCTTTAACCTTTCTCCAATGTCAGCACATCCTTTCTTAGATAAGAGACCCAAAACTGTTCACAACACTCTAAGTGAGGCCTCACCAGTGCCTTATAAGCCTCAACATTACGGTCTTGCTTTTATATTCCAATCCTTTCGAAATAAATGCTAACTCCCATTGGCCTTCCTCATCACTGACTCAACTTGCAAATTAACCGTTAGAAAATCCTGCATAAGGACTCCCAAATCCCTTTGCACCTCAGATTTTTGAATTTTCTCACCACTTAGAAAATAGCCTACACTTTGATTTCTTCAACCAAAGTGCATGACCATACACTTCCTGACACTGTATTCCATCTGCACTTCTATGCCTATTTTCCTTATCTGTTTAAGCCCTTTGAAAGCTTCTTTGCTTCCTGAACACTATCTGCCACTCCATCTATCTTCATATGATCTGCACACTTGACCACAAAGCCATAAATTTCATCATCCAAGTCATTCACATATATCGTAAAAAAGAATTGGTCCAAACTCAGACCCCTGTGGAACACCACTAGTCACCAGAGGCCAACCAGGAAAGGCTCCCTTTATTCCCTCTCTTTGACTCTTGGTAATCAGCCAATGCTCTATCCATGCCAGTATCTTTCCTGCAATACCTTGGGCTCTTAACTTTTAAGCAGCCTCATATGTGACACATTGTCAAAGGCCTTCTGAAAATTCACCGATTCTTCTTTGTCTATTCTGCTTGTTATTTCTTCAATAAATTCCAACAGATCTGTCAGGCAAGATTTTCACTTAAGGAAGCTAGGCTGACTTTGACTATTTTATCATGTGCCTCCAGGTACCCCGAAGCTACGTCCTTAAGAATTGACTCCAATATCTTCCCAAACACTGAGGTCAGAATAACTGGCCTATAATTTCCTTTCTTCTGCCTTTCTCCCTTCTTGAAGAGTGGAGTGACATTTGCAATTTTTCATTCCTTGAACCCATTCCAGAATCAATTGATTCTTGAAAGATAATTCCAGAATCTCTTCAGCCATGTCTTTCAGAACCCTGTGGTGTAGACCACCACATGACTTACTTACTTTCAGATCTTTCCGTTTCTCAAGCACCTTCTCCCAAATAATGGAAATTTCACTTATTTCCACCCCTGACACTCTCGAATTTCCAACGTACAGCTCGTGTTTTCCACAGTGAAGACTGATGCAAAATACTTATTCAGTTCGTCCACCATTTCCTTGCCTCCATGACTACCTCTCCAGCATTATTTTCCAGTGGCCCAATATCTACTTTCACCTCTCTTTTACACTTTATCTATCTGAAGAAACTTTTGGTATCCTCTTTAATATTATTGACTAGAATTGAGCAGCAAGTTTGAGAGGGTCAAATAGGCTATTGATAATCAATAGCACATCATGTTGCATAAAGGTCTTTTGGTATCAGCTACCTGGAAAGTAAGGGTGTTGGTAACAATATCCCATCCAAGGCCAAGGGTGTGCTGCATCAGAGAGAGGTCCGGTCGACCTTTGGCTATATTTTCAGATGGGAAACTTTGACTGACCTCATCACTGTTGGCTGTGATCATATGAAGTCTGAGGTTAGACTGTGCTAAGATGTCTTGCACTCCTTCTTCTGCACTGGAAAATGATTCAAGACCATCATCAAAGTAGAAGTATATACCCCTGTGCTTCAGTCCCGAATTCCTTCTCTCCCTCGATAGCTGTCCTCTTAAGACCTGGCAAGGGACAGTTACCAAATACATAAACCTTCATACGGTACTCCAGCTGGAGGTCATGAAACCACAAGAATATGAGGTAGACTCATTGACTTTTGTTGCACTAGCAAGTTGTAGAACATCTGTTCGATGTCTGCCAACGCTGTGACAGACTCAGTTCTGAAGCACGTGAGGACCCTGCACAGACTGTTGTCGAGGTCTGGACCCCACAAGAGCACATTGTTTAGTGAAACACCTTTGAACTGTGCACTTGAATCAGACAATTTGTGCTTGTGCAGGTTGATGGGGGTGGCAAACACCAAAAAGGGGAAATACTAGTTTTCTTTGTTAGGATCTGGTGGAAGTGCTAACTCATCATGTTTGTTCTTGAAGATTCACTCCATGAACTCCGTGTAAGGATCTTCTTCTCAAGGTACAATTGAGGGATGTGAGTGACTATGGGGCTGTTTGGTAGGAGTTGTAATGATGAATAAAAATGAAGGGGAGTTACCCACATGTTTTTGATCCATTTTTGCTAAATTCTTTGTTCATGATTCGACGGATGACCTCATCTTCTATGGAAGGTGCTGCTTACAGCCATCTTCCAAGTGACAGAGGACCAGCTTTCCTAAATCTGTTTGAGCAAAGGTATATTTGTCGGGGGCGGGGGGGGGGATGTTGCGGTTAGCTTGCATATGTACAATGTTTTCTTTCAAATAGATTCTACTGTCACAGGGTCTGAAATGACTTGGGTCCCTGATCTCCAGGCCATTAGTCTTAAATGTGCTGACAGTGGGCCGACGAGCACCATCAAGGCAGACAGCACCCACTGTGACTCAACCCAGGATCAGTCATTGGGCATAATGTACATTGGGCTGACTATTACACTGTTCATGTACCTTACGTACACAGATGCGGTCTCTGCCAAGCTACAGGTGAATCTCCGCAGAAGAGTCAAGTGGGGGAATATTGTCAGCTATGTCCTGATGTAAATGACTGTGTGCAGCTTCAGGAGGTGGGATTTCGTCTCTGTTGTTGGGAATATGGATTACACTCAATGGGCGTTGGCAAGGGTAAGCCGACCTCCCCTCCTATTGACTCCACAACAAGTCCACTGGCTTTTCTTCTGGCAACTTCTGATTTTCCAGACCATGTCTTCAGAGTGTATCAGGAAACAGGATACTGACTAGGTCAAAGAATGTTGATTTTACCAATGGCACATTGCTCTGATCATCCAATATCACATATGCCTTGCTCAGGATGTCCTTTTGGGTAGTTGCTGGCTAGACAGGATTTGCTTTGAAATCCTTTCCCACATGAGGAAGTAGCCACATCTGATAGATGCTCAAGCGTCTCACCGCCGTGTTCTGCTGAGGGTGCACCGGAGCCAGTAGTAGCCCAAGGTGCTGGTCCTGAATGAAGTGCTGACTGTCACACTCAGTGCAATGGATGATAGCTTCACAGTCTTTCACTTGGTGCACTGTTGAAGCACAACAATTGAAACATACTGAGTGCCCCATTCAGAAAGTGCCTCCTATCTGCAAGTAGTTTTTCTGAATCCTCTGCATTTCCTTAAGGGGTGAGGTTTCTTATGGACCAGGCATTGTCTATCGGGATTCATGATAGAATTTTGTACTTCGGTTTTGTTGACTGTTATAGGGGTTTTGTTTTTCCATGATTTTGTTGGAGACTTCTCTTTGAATGACTTGTTGCCAGAAGTTGAGAGCATAAAAAACAGGTAATTTCGCATTTCTGTGTGGCAGCAGATGAATTCCACAAACAATGAAAATAGCTTCATTTTATACTTGAACCCTTCGGTTATCCACTGCTCTTGCATGTTGCTTGGCAGTTTCCCCACTATAAGGTTTATCCCTCTTGCTGTATCGGCCCAGTAGGTAACCCTTGTTCTGTTTTGTGGCCCACAGTTCCAACAACAGATCTGCCAGCTCCAGTAGCTTCTGCCGTTCTTTGTGTGAGAGCTTTGGAAAATGATCGAGTCTACTGGAGAGAGATTCTTCAATTGCCTCTGGAGAGCTATAGTATTTGTCCAGCTTCTGCCACTACAATTGCAAATGTGCGCGGCCTCTCCGGTGAATGATATCTGTAATCTGTCAAGTAGGGGACCATGCACAATTCTGATTTGATGGAGACAGACGTGAGAGTATGGAGGAACATCTGGAGAAACTCCTGAAATGCCCGCTTCGCTGCCACTGCTACTGTGTGGTAACCAGAATGTCTGGAGCAGAAGGTCCCGAATCCTCGGCTTTGCTTGTTTCTGTGGCTGGGGTGAGGTCGAAGGCACTCGGCAGGCTGTATCGGAGGGGCTGGTTGGAGTCTCGAAGTTTTCGGATGGATGGACTAAGTGTCGACCGTGGTCGGCTGCTTCCAAGGTATCGGCAAGTTGACAGTGCCTGGAGGTTAATGGCAGGGAGTTTCTCCCTTTTGCCACCGCTATCGGGGACTCAGGAGTTGATCGACTCGGGGACTTTGAGACTTTTTTTTACTGTGCCCATGGTTTGTTCTTTATCAAATTATGGTATTGCTTTGCACTGCTGTAACTATATGTTATAATTATGTGATTCTGTCAGTGTTAGTCTTTGGTTTGTCCTGTTTTCTGTGATATCACTCCGGAGAAACATTGTATCATTTCTTAATGCATGTATGCATTTTTAAATGACAATGAAAGAGGACTGAGTGTTCTCATAATCTAAAAAAAAACCTGTAGCTGGATTACTAATGAGAACTACCCTAGCCTTTCCTGCATGTTGCAGTGACTCCTCTTCATGCCACTTACAGAGAAGGTACAGCTCTTCGCTAGGTTTGAGACTTAGTCCTTCCACAGCATTGCGAAATCTTGACTTTCAGGACAGATAACTGGCAGACTGATTGGCCTCCTGCAACTAGGTCTCAATGAATCAAATACCAAGCCAAAACTACTGCACCAGTGGTTCCTGAATGATACCACTGTGCAGACTGGTTTGCCAGTTGTGTGTCCTGGGATGGATGGAAGTTTGTTCTGTCCATGTCTGTGCAGATGGGACTGGCATCAGTAGCACTTCTTGACTGAAGTCTTTGCTGTGATGAAATTGCAGAAGGTGATGTGGTGGGTCTTTGTTTCTGAAGTTCTTGACTGTCAATACCTGAAGTATGTGAAAGGTATGTTGGCTGGATGAGTGGACAGCTTCCCCTTGTAAAGCTGGAGCACTGTCTTTTTTTTGTAGACAAAATGCTTTTGGACATATTCTTTAGTAAGGTGCATTGTCTGTTGTGACAATAAAGCATGACTGATTCTGATTATAGACTCACCCCACTGTCTAGGTAATTTCCTGCTTCATACATCTTTGGCTGTGTTAAGACAGCCTCAGCTTCGCAGTCTTCCTTGAGAGCACTGCAGACACTCTCTCTGTGTCTATACACACTCTCTCCATGTCTACTTGAGCTTTCTCCATGGCTACCTGAGTTTTCTCCATTTGCATCTGAGCTTCACGTTTAGCATAAGCCGCTCTCATTCTTGCCTCTTGAGCTCTGCCGTGGGCTCGTGCTGCAGCTATGCTAATTGTAGATTCATTCTAGCATTGCAAAGGCACTATTGGTGTGCCCCACCCTGATCTAACTTCCACGTCTCAGCAATCAATGTTGCTTGGGTCAGAAGCTGATATTATCGTGTATGGCATTCAGATGTATCTCTGGTCTATGGGCAATGCCTTTGAAGAGAAGTTATATTTTCACTCTACTGCCCTATATGAAGCTATACAGTGCATTATACACCTACTTGAAGATCACCTGAGACAGAGGCTCCCTTCAGGGTTCTTAATGGGATCTTGTGAAACTACAGAAAGCTAAGTAAAATATATATCAAATTTAATACAGAATCGTAGGTGATTGAACAGTGTCAATTACTTTCACAGTCAATGTTAACCAAGTTAATACGCACACTCAACACTCCATAACTATGCCATGTAAACAAGAGTAAACTCATGGCATGACAATATTCTAATAATGATAGGTGATAAACATAATACTTCTTTTAAAATACATCTACTAAATATTTACCAATACTAACAAAAACTTAAGACTCACAGATCTTGGTGTTTCAAGGGCAAGTAAAGAGCAGATAAAGACTTTCCACCATGTGCTTGAAAATGAAATCCAAATTAACTCGTGTAGGAAATGAGGTAAAAAGCAGCTTATGTATAGGAATGGATATTCATACAAAATAAGCTGCATACAAAAAGAACTGCGCCTCGAAAGGCCAGAACAAGTACTAATGGGGGACAAAGAAAGAATGGACAAACTGAATAAGGATTTTGCATTAGGCTTCACTGTATTGTGGACAATTTGAAAATAGGTAGAGGGGCTGGTAGTGTTGAGGAAGCAGGAAGACTGCAGAAGGACTTATAGATCAGGAGAATAGGCAAATAAGTGGTAGATGGAATATAGAGTATGGCCATGCATTTTGCTAGAAGGAATAAAGGTACTGACTATTTTCTCAACGGGGAGAAAATTCAAAACCCAGAGGTGCAGAGTGACTTGGGAGTCCTCGTGCAAGCTTCTCTAAAGGTTAAGTTGCAGGTTGAGTTGGTGGTGAGGGAGGCAAATACAATGTTAGCATTCATTTCAAAAGGACTAGTATATAAGAACAAAGATGTAATTCTGATGTTTTATAAGGAACTGGTCCGTCCACACTTGGGGTATTGTAATCAGTTTTCGCCCTTTATCTAACAAAAGGTGTTCTGGCATTGGAGAGGACCCAAAGGAGTTTCACAAGAATGATTCTGGGAATGACAAGGTTAACATATGAAGAATGTTTGATGACTCTGGGCCTGTACCTGCTGGAGTTTAGAAGAATGCAGCGGCGGTGGGGGGGGGGGGCGTCGCATAGAAACATATTGGATATTGAAAGGCCTAGATGGAGTGGATGTGGAGAGGATGTTTCCTGTAGTGGGTGAGTTGAGGACCAGAGGGCACAGCCTCAGAACAGAGGGACATCAATTTAGAACAGAGCTGAGGAAGTACTTCCTTAACTAGAGGATGGTGAATCTTTGGAATTTGTTGCCACAGATGGCTCGGGAGTCCCAGTCATTGAGTATATTTAAAGTGGAGGTTGATAGGGTCTTCATTACTCAGGGTGTCAAGGTTATGGAGAAAGAGTAAGAGAATGGGATTAAGATGGTTAATAAATCAGTCATGATGGAATGGTGCAACAGACTCTTTGGGCTGTATGGCCTAATTCTGTTCCTATCTATTTTGGTCTTATGGCCTAAACCCTTTTTCCCCCTGAAAATAAAGGTCTAGCACTGCAAGTGCATGGGAGCACTGTCATACCAAGTTCCCTGCTAAATCACAACCTATCTTGATTTGGCAACATGTTCGGTTTTTCATTTCCTTTGAGCCAGGATTCCGCAGCTTCCTCTCTTTAGGAATACTGTAACTATACACACATTGCTGAGTTTAATTCGGAAAACTCATCAGCACCTTCTCAATGTCAATAAATGCAAGCTTGCCCAGAGCATCATGTTCAATAGGTTCAATAGGTAAATTTAGGAGGGAGGGGAGGGAACGTCGACTCAGACCATGAGAGGCCTGTGTCGGGCATTTCCATGCCTTACAAGGTGCAGATTGGAAGTCTGTGTGGGGCGCCACTCCTCGCACAGACAATAGAGCAATGTGTGATTAAGTGCCTTGCTCAAGGACACAAACACACGCGGCCAGAGTTGAGGCTCGAACTAGCGACCTTCAGATCACTAGACGAATGCTTTAACCACTGGCCACGTGCTCATTTAATGTCAGGGAAATATATACAATATACATCCTGACATTCTTCTTCTTCACAGACATCCAAGAAAACGGAGGACTACCCCAAAGAATGAATGACAGCTAAAACATTAGAACCCCAAAGCCCCCCTCAATGTCCCCTCCTATGCACAAGCACCAGCAATGCAACGAGCCCACCCCCACCCACACCAGCAAAAAGTCATCAGCACCCTCCACCCTCCATTCTGAGCATAATTATTAAGTAAAGATGCTGGTAAAAATTATGCCAACTCATCTCCTGTCCAAGAAATGGGATGCGATTGATGGGCAGAGTTGGAAGGAAGTGCAAATACAAAAATATATTAAATTATTAAAATGATAATATGTAAAAAAATGGCGGTGACAGCTCAGTTTCTAATTTGTTGGGGAAGGGAAGCAGATTGCTCCATCATACATAAAGATTCTAGCACCTCTCAAATCTGGAATCCATACACAAAAAGAGTCTCTTATCACAACTCTGTGGTTGGTCAATGGATGTGGGGTAAAGCTTTAACCTGGTTAACTGCAAACAGTCAATTGTCTAATCAACATAATTAAAGTGCTAAAAAAAGGTTTATTTAAACAGTGAAGGACACTGAATTATGAAGGAATTACAGCGGCATTTTTTTTTACCAGAAATATAGGGAGTAGAAGATTTAAAGTTGGTATTTTAGTTTGAAACATAGTCACTTGGACAGTATGATGAATTAACAAAATTATCCAATTATCCTATTTTGTTGTTGAATAGCATTGCCACTCTATGCTTCTTTCATTAAATAATCCTTTGGAGAAAAGTTTAACTTGGCAAGAAATAGCATCTGGCCTATATGAGGGTGTTAATGGTTGGAACTTAATAATTTCTCAGAACAGTACTGAGTTGTTTCATTATCATGCTAGAACTGTTTCATTGCCCAATCTGCTCCTATTCCTGTCAGTTAAATGAATAAGCAGAATACCAGGAGAACAATTTAATGGAGCTTATATTCTACAAAATAATGGTGGCAGGGGCTTTAAATGTGTGTTCTGCAAAACATTTAAAACAGTTAACAATGCATTACTGGATATTTTCTACTCTTTACTTCAGAAGTGTGATGATATATTTTTGCTAACTGACTAGGTTGTTGCAATAACTGAATTTAGATTAATCATATAAGGATTTCCAAGTATGGAAAAGATTAGTGATTTACTATTTTAGGTAGTTATGATTTATTGACATTATTTGGCACTGGAACATTTTTTTCTTTTTTCAAAGGTGATTTATTCAGTGATTACAGAATCATATTATTACAATTTTGCTCTGTTTTGCAATATATGGTATTTACAGTTTCAAGTTATAAGTTGAACATCATTATCCAGAATACACTCAAGCTCCTGTGGTGCCCACCACTCTATTGATCCATGGATACTGTGTGTTTCTTCTCCAGGGACACATGAGAATCTGATACAACCTTTGGTTCTTCTGAAAACTGGTAACTGGATCTACCTGTCTGTACGTTCAATGTAAGTGTAGCACAAAATACCAGGCTCTGAAAGTCAAGGTAAATTTAATTCTGATTTCAAACTACCCTATTAAAGCTGCCAGGGGAGTTCATACAACATTACTTCAATGCACAACATGAAGATTTGACATCTTGTTAACTTTAGAGCTGTCCAACTGAGGTAATTGTGAACCTTTGGGTTGGTAGACAGCCAGTGGGAAAATTATATGTGGGATTACACTGCTCACTCCCAATTTTCAACTATTCATTTGCCTAGGCAAGCACATGCACCAAACACAAATGGGCAATGGTATTCTAAGTTCCCTAGACAGCTAAAGTGTTCACTGTGTTCAGCAGTAATAATTCACATGATGTATCTGATTCCATTTCCTTTTCCCTTCTGTTGTGTTGGTGTATTGTTCTGTGATATTCAAGAGAAAGAGGTACAAGTTGGGAATTCTTTTAGGTCCTCTCAAGTTTGCAGCTACATCTCATTCTCTAGCTCAGCATCCATGGTTTTTATTGCCCAAGAAAAGAAAGTTGGTAAAATTTGTGAAGATGTTTTCACCCCCTTCCCTATTGGCTTCACAGATGAGTTTCTCCAGGGCAACATTAGCCACTCTCCAGACACCATCACTTGCTGAAAATTAGTGAGGGTTTCTGACACCTATTGTTTCTGTCTTTGGTTGAGTGCTCAAACACATAGTGAAGATCAGTAAATTGTCCACATTTACTGATGTGGCAGCTCAGGATGTGATTTAAATGCTGTAGAAGTCCATAGGTGGTTTAGCATCCTGCACCAACAGACTTGCTTACGTTCTAACCATTTATTATAAGCTGCACATTTATAAATAGCATAGCTGTTTCTCCTGGCTCAGCAGCAGAATTTGCCTTATGGGGCAGCGCTTCTTTTGGCTTCTGCTGTTTACCCTGGCAAGAAAGCCATTGCTGCTCTCTGCTTAGACTTCAGATTAAATACTGGAACAGAAACTTATCTTCACAATTAAGAAAAAAACATCAGATTCATCAATCTATGATTTACTATTGCAGACTCTGTGGTGATGTGGTTATAATGGTGATGGAGAGTGGTTGGAGGGGAAACGGTGTTTCATCACGTTGTAAATGCCTTACCTAAAATAATAGACCAATACAGCATGATCCAGGCCCTTCAGCCCCATCAGTCCATGCTGACCATGGTGCTCATAGAGCACATCCCAATAGCCTGTGTTCAGCCCATGTTCCTCCAAGCTCTGGCACTGATTTCACAAGAGTTGCGGTGTAAGACCCTGGCCGTTCATTCATTATACGCCGTGTTGTATGACGTGGTGATCATAGTCTTTCTATGACCATGATTGCTCTTAGCAAATTTTTCTACAGAAGTGGTTTGCCATCGCCTTCTTCTGGGCAGTGTCTTTAGAAGATGGATGACCCCAACCATTATTAATACTCTTCAGAGATTGTCATAAAACATAGAACATAGAATAGTACAGCACAGTACAGGCCCTTCAGCCCACAATGTTGTGCTGACCCTTAAACCCTGACTCCCATATAACCCCCCACCTTAAATTCCTCCATATCCTCCATATTGTCTGCCTGGTTTCAGTAGTCGTATAATCAGGACTTGTGATATGCACCAGCTGCTTTTATGACCATCCACTGCTTCCTCTCATGGCTTCACATGACCCTGACTGGGGCAGCTAAGCAGATGCTACATCTTGCCCAAGGGTGACCTGCAGGCTAGTAGAGGGAAGGAGCACCTTATACCTCCTTTGGTAGGGATATAAATCTCCAACCCAACACCCAAGTAAGACAACGGGATATTTAGTTGGGCCTGTTTCAAACCAGACAATGTTGTTAAGTTATTTAGTTCAAGAAAGCTTGCAGACCAGATTAATAATAACACAGCATAGTTGGAAGGTTTGTGTGCTCAAAGAGTCAGGTTCATAGCATTAATGGTGGGAACTGGGAACTTTGGCACCAGAAGCTTTGAGACCATTCGTATAAAAAGGCACCTGGAGAAAATATCACCTATTTGTGAAATGCACACAAAATGCTGAGGAAAATCAGCAGGTCAGGCAGCATCGATTGAAATGAATAAACAGTTGACATTTTGGGCCAATGCACTTCATCAGGACTGCCTGATGAAGTGTGTTAGCTCAAAACATCGACTGTTTTATGGGTGTTGCTCTGGATTTCCAGCATCTGCAGAATCTCTTGTGTTTATGATCTACCTGTGAAGCCACTCTAGTGACAGAAAAACAATATAAATGTAAAGAGCAGTTAGGCTTATTAGGAATGGTTAAAGATCATCAAGAAGAATGACAGAAACATGGGGTGAACTAGAATTGGTCCCTCTGCCTTCGATTTCTGTAACAAACAATTCATTTTTCTGCATCATTGGTATGTCTTTTTAGTTTATAGGAATTGTACCTGTGTTTTGGGAATCCTTTGTGTTTTAGAAATGGTTTGTAATTTGGAAATCTTTAATAAGATAGAAATCCTCTGTGAGTTTTAAATGTGTTTTACGAATTTTGTCTGGATTTAAACCTGCATCACTGAAAATAAATGAACTCTGTTTAAGCTACATTAGCTGGAAGTATCTCCTCTTTGGTAAGGAGAAGAGACCCACCACTCAAATCGTGGCTGTTTACAGCTAAACTTGCCATAGGGGACTAACAGGAAAGTGAACTAGTCTTGAAAGAGAAGATGCTTGCAGTATAACCTCTATTTAGTGAGGGTATCTGTAGCTATCTATATCGGATAGGGCTTAAGGTCTTTATCTGAGTTTAGAACTTTGTGGTCAGCAAACCCAATACCATCAACAACATCAATCCAAGTGCTTCTTAGATGATGTACTTCCTCTGGCAGCTTGTGCCATATGCTCACTATCCTTTGCATGAAAATCTGTCCCTTAGGTCCCTTTTTAATTGCTCCCCTCTCACCCTAAACCTATACTTCCTAGTTTTAGATTCCCATATATTGGGATTAAGATTGTTATCATCTACCTATACACAACTCATCATTTTAAACACTTCTGTAAGGTTACTTTCTAATTAATAAGGACTGGAGCTTCTTTACCCAGAATGTGATGAATCATTCAAATTCATTACCACAGATGGTTGTGGAGCTCAAGTCACTGGGTATATTTCAAGCAGAGTTTGGTAGGCTCTTGATTAGTAAGGGGGGGTGGTCAAAGGTTATGTGAAAAGGCAGGAGAATTGGTTAGAGGGGGATAATAAATTAGTCAGGATAGAATGACAGAGCTGACTTGATGGGTCAAACGCCTAATTCTTCTCCAATGTCTTATGGTCTTATGGACCTACTCTGGCCGACCTCTCCCTATTACTCAGGCACTCTAGGCAACATTCTTATAACTCTTTTCTGCATTCTTTCCTGTGCAACCATATCTTTCCTATACCAGGGTGACCAGAACTAAACACTACTCCAAGTGCAGTCTCACCAATGACTTGCACAACTGCATCACAATGTCCGAACTCCTGTACTCAGTGTGCTGACTGATGGAGACCACTGTGAGCTAAATCCTTTTCCAACACCCTTTTTGCCTGTGATACCACCTACAATGAACTATGCACTTGAACTCATAGGTCACTCTGTTTCATTACGCTCCATAGTGCTCTACCATTCACAGTTGAAGTCTGATGCTGGTTTGCCTTTCCAAAATGCATCACTTGAACTTTTCTGTTTTGAAATCTATATGCCACTCCTCAGCCCACTTACCTAATTGATTAAGATCCCAGTGTAATCTACGATAATCTTCCTCACCATCAACACCACTTAATTTTGTGTCAACAGCAAACTTACTGATCAGGCTTTATGTATTTGCATTCAGATAATTTATGTAAGTAACCATTAACAAGGTTCCCAACACTGATCCCTGAGGCACACCACTTGTCCCCAGCCTCCATTCTGATAAACAGCTTCAACCACCACCATCTGCTTGCCATCTCTGAGCCAATATTGAATCCTCCAAACCAGCACTCCCTGGAATCCATGGACTTAACCGTACAGACTAGTCCACCATGTGGGACTTTGTCAAAGATATGTAGACTGGACCCAGAAAGGCTGACAACCATGAAGGCTGAGTTTGCAACATGGAAAGACTTGGCATTGTATGCCAGTTGAATAACCCCTGGGCTTTGCCCCTCTATATTGTCCTTAAATCTGATGGTGGTTACAGCCCATGTGGCGATTACTTTTGCCTTAATGAGGACACCACCCCCAATCATTACCTGCTTCCACACATCCAAGACTTTTCTGCACGTTTAGCTGGAAAGTTAATTTTTTCCAAAATCATTCAATTTAGCAGCTACAATCAGGTGCCTGTGTGCTAGGAGATCATTCCCAAAATGACTGTGATAACCTCATTTGGTCTCCTCGAGTTTCCGTGTATGCTGTTTGACTGACAAATGCAGCACAGCCTTTCCAACAGCTGATGGACTTGGTATTAAAAGACTTCAATTTTTTTTTGTTGTTTACCTGGATGTCGTATGAATCTCCAGTGCATCCCAATCGGAACACGTGTCTCATCTCCACATACGGGTAAGTGCCAGTTTGGGTTTTCAACCATTGACTTTCTTGGCCATCACATCTCCATAGAAGGTGTGAAACCCCCTACCATCAAAAGTAGCCTCTATTATAGATTTCCCACCACTCTGCACTATTTAAAAGAACTACAGGAAATTTTTATGCATGGTGAATTTCTATCACCGCTTCATTCCTGATAAACTTATACTCCCCTGTATCATGCGCTTAAAGGCAATGCCCCTAATCACGTGCTTGACTGGTTAATGGACATGACCAGGGCATTTGATGATACTGAACAAGCTCTTTCCAACACGACCCTGCTGGTGCACCCATTCCCCAATGCACCCAATGCACCCACTGATACTTCAGACTATGCTGTGGCTGCTGTGCCTACAGTTGGTCGGAGGTGTGTGGCAACAGCTCCATCTCCCCCCCGCCCCCGAAAGGAACTATGGCGTGTTTGACCGTGAGATTCTCAGTCTCCATCTTGCTGTCCACCATTTTCAATTTCTTTCGGAGGGTCACCATTTCACAGTGTTCATTGACCACAAACCTCTCGTGCATATGATGGCCAATATATTAGACCCTTGGTCCGCATGGCAGCAACGTCGCCTGGCAACCAGAGTTCACAACGGATATACAACATATCAAGGGGAAAAATAATGCCATGGTTGATTGCCTCTCATGGCCAGCTGCTGAGGCCGTACACATAGGGGTTGACTATGCTGGCATGGCAGCCAACAAAACTACTGACTGAGAGGCTTACCGAATAGCAGTCACAGGCCTGCAGTTGGCTGAGATTAAATTCAGGGAAGCTGTAGTTTCTCTCCTGACAGGCAGGATCCGAGTCTGGCTGGAGTGGCTGCCAGTTACGTGCACATTCAAGCTGGAGACTTCATGAGGGATCTCTGCACCTACCACCTCCCAAGCAGTTTTGGTAGCAAACCTGAAGTATACCTAGGGTTCCTTGTACAAGGCTCCTTGGCATTTGAGTTACAACTATCCAAGTTTCCGTTGGAATGCAATAAGGTAGGCTATATCAACACACTCCTTACTGGAAGAGCCCTTGCCTGGGCCACTGCACTCTGGGAGAAGGGTTCACCCATCTGTGCCAGTGCAGAACTCTTTTCAGAGACCTTGAGGAGGATGTTCTATCACCCCGCTGGAGAACATGGGTCTGTGCCAGGGGAATGGGTCTGTTGCTGATTATTCCATGGAATTTCAACTACAACTACAGCCAATCCCAGCCTCCAAGGAGCCTATGCAAATAGGCCAGACCAGGCGTTCTTGAGTGGAAAGAGAGAGAAGGAGGAAGAGGTGCTGCATTTACTGTGGTGAGGCTCTTGTCCCAAGCTGCTCCTGGGACCACCCAGTGAAGGGAGGGCTGTGACATTTGTGAGCCTCACTCCTGGACATGTGCTCCTGTGTCACTTTCATGGAGAGACCAAAAACATTCCCTAGATGCCTTTGTTGACTCTAATGTAGCACGGAATTTTTTGAACCTTGGACTAGCCAGAAGATTGAAAATCCCCTTTTTTTGTCTCAACCCGTGGCTTGTTACTGTGACCCTGGATGGGAGACCTTTGTTGCTGGGGCAGATCAATCACCAAACGTCAAGCACAAGTTTGGACAGCATGTGGAATCAATCCAGCTCCATCCCATTTGCTTCACAGAAATACCACTCATTCTGGGTCATCCCTGGTTGTCATCCCACAACCAGAGAGTCATGTGGACTACTGGCATCATTCTGGGCTGGCCAAACCAGCACAAAAAGAAATGCTTCCAAAAAGGCCTGAGGCTACCTCCAAAATGCCTCTGGAATTACCTTTGAACTTTCCACCTTGAACCCCAGTGATGTGATTTGTCTGGAGTACCTGCAGAATATTCATAGCTGCTGGAGGCCTTCAGCAAGAAAAAGGCCCCACTCGACACCTCACTGGGACTACAACAGTGCCATCGATCTGCAACTGGGGACGTCTCTGCTCTCTATTGGCCTCAGAGAGAAAAGCCATGGAGGGCTACATCCAAGAAGCTCTGGCGTCTGGGTTTATTCAACCATCCATATTACTTGCTGAGGCCGATTTTTGTTCCTCACTAAGAAGACCCTGCATAGACTATAGGAGGCTAAATATGAGCACTGTTAAAAACCAGTACCCTCTCCCTCTCATGAACGCGGCCTTTAGGATTGTCCAGGGAGAGATAGAGTATTTACCAAAATGGACCTCCTTAGTGCCTAAAACCTGATCTGTATTCTTGAGGGAGACGAATGGAAAAACGGCATTCAACACACCCATGGGCCACTACGAATACTGGGTCATGCCTTTTGGGTTGGTAAATGCTCCAGCAGTATTTCAAGCCCTCCTCAATGACATGCTCTGGGATATGCTACCACACTTTGTCCACCTAGGCAGTATACTCATTTTCTCCTCTTCCACTCAAGAACAAATCCAGCACATCCAGCAGGTTCTACCATGGCTTCTGGAGAATCAACTATTTGTCAAGCTTGAGAAGAGCAAAATCCTTGTATCCACAGTCTCCTTCTTTGGGTTTGTTATATCAAAGGGCATCCTGCAAATGAAAGCTGATGAGACCCAACCCATACAGAATTGGCTGCAACCCACCTTCATGGGAGTAAGGGCCACTTGTTCCAATGACCTGCCTTGGACCACAAATTACATCCCTGTGCCTTCTACTCAAGATGTCTTTCTCCCACCGAGGCAAATGATGGCATCGAGAATTGGGAATTGTTGGCTGTTAAACTGGCACTAGAGCAGTGGAGGCATGACTTGGTGGGTGCAAACATCTGATTGTGGTATGGATCACCACAATATATACCACAAAGAACCTAGCCAACATCCACGATGCAAGGCGGTTGAATTCCAGGCTGGCATGTTGGTCCCTATTTTTTAATATGTTCAACTTCCTTAAAATTTACCACTCAAGATTGAAAAAATTAAAAACAAGGCAACCTCTCTTGATAGCTCGAAGCACATAATGGGCAAGAGAAACCTTCAACTATAATTTCCATCTTAAGAGTGATGACGTCCATCTGCTGGAACATAGCATTGACAGTGCGCTGAGATCAAGAGCAACATGGTAATAGTGCTGCCGGATGTATCTTTGTTCCTGAACCTGTTCATCTGGAGGTGCTCAGCTGGGGACACACTTCGAACCTGGCTGAGCATCCAGCGGTTGCTCATACCCTGGAGTTTGTCAAGAAACATTACTAGTGGCTAGGCATGACTAGAGATGTTTGGGAATATGTCTTAGCATGTGATGTCTGAGCATGAAATAAAGAGCCCCAAGCCCAGCCTTAGGGTCGGCTTCAGCCTCTTCCCATTTCTACTCTCCCTTGGTCCCACATTTCTATGGACTTTGTCACTGGTCTTGCAGCATCTCGGGATAATACAGTAATCATGGTGGCCGTAGACCAATTCTACAAGGTCTGCTACTTCGTGCCTCTTCCCAAACTACCACAGGCTTGAGAGACTGTCAAGCTCATGATACAACATGACTTCCCCCAGGACACCATCCGCAATCGCAGTTCCCGGTTTGCCTCTTGGTTTTGGTAGGCCTTTTGTGAGCTCATTGGGGCCTCTGCCAATCTGTCGTCCAGGTTCTATATGCAAACTTGTGGGTGAATGGAGAGGGTCAACCAGGACCTAGAGAGAACACTAGCCATGGGGAACCCTCCCACCTGGAGTGACAACCTGCTCTGGGTGGAGCTTGTGCACAGGATATATCAACGTTCATCTATCGGGATGTTCCCTTTGGAATGCCAATTTGGGTACCGTGCTCCGCTATTCCTAGAACAAGAAGCAGGGGTAGGGGTTCTATCAGTGGACAATCTGGTCCAGAAGTATCGTAAGAGATGGGTTAAGATGAGAGAGACGTTGTTGGCCAATTCACAACAACAAGACCAGTCCAGCCACCAGAAAAGACAGGCACCAACCAGCACTTCTTCTATGTCAGTGGGTCTGGCTCTCAACTAGAGATCTCCCTATGTGGGTTGAATCCAGAAAATTGGACTCTTATTACATCGGTCCCTTCAAAGTCCTGCGAGGTGGCAATCCAGTTACCTATCATCTCCAACTCCCAAGCTCCATGTGGATTCACCCCACATTCCATGCATCTCACCTCAAACACTTGATTGCCAGCCCCTTAGCTCCAGTTCCCAAACCTCCTCTGCCTCCCAGAATTGTTGAGGCACAACCTACCAACACAGTCTGGTGACTTCTGGACACCTGCATTGTTTGAGTTAAATGGTGGTACCTCATGGATTAAGAGGGATATGGCCCAGGAGAAAGAAGCTGGATTCCTTCACAGGACATCCTGGATCTTATCTTGACAGGGAACTCTCATAGGCACCATTTAGATTGCCCTGGGCCATCAGGAGCTGATGGTCGGGTGGCGGGGGGGTGGGGGGGGGGTCTGTCATGGCCCTGACTGAACAGTGGCAGGCATCCAAGTTTCAGCACTCTAATTACCTAGAGTATGAAAAGCTGCCACTATCCCTTTAAGACTCAGACTGCCAATTATTGCCTGCCACATTCCTTCGTGGAAAGTCTGTACTTAAAGGTCTCGTGCTGAGCACTCAGTTCTCAATTGTACGAGTTCCATTTCTAGTCCTACTCTTTGTGATTTCGGCTTTGAATTTCATTTGTGTAGTCTTGTTTATGTCAAGTCTGAGTGTATTCTAGACCTTACTCTGCACTTGGGTTCACCACTAGGCAAAATTATCTCATTACAGCTCAGCATGGAAAAGTTGGTCCCAAGTTCCATGACTCTTACCTACAAGATGCAGAGAGTTATGCACTAGGTGGAGTATTTTGCACCTTAGCCCTGGGGATGGTGTTTCATTTAGCTGTACACACATAATGAAATCATAAAGAAATAGATTACTACAGCACAGAAACAGGCCCCTTGGCCCATCTATTCTGTACTGAACCATTGATCTACATTGTCCCATTGACCACACCTGAATCGTAGCCCTACATACACCTCCTATCCATGTACCTATCCAAATTTCTCTTAAATATTGAAATCAACCCCATGTCTACCACTTATGCTGGCAGCTCATTCAACACTCTCATCACCCTCTGAGTGAAGAGTTCCCCCCCGATGCTCTCCTAAACATTTCACCTTTCACCCTTGACCCATGACTTTTAGTTGTAGTCTCACCCAACTTCAGTGGAAAAACGAGACAGAATCCACAGATGCTGGAAATCCCAAGCAATACACATAAAATACTGGAGGAACTCAGCAGGCTAGGCAGCATCTATGGAGAAGAGTAAACAGTTGATAATTTGGGCTGAGACCCTTCATCAGGATTGGGAAGATTTAAAATTCTTCAGGGTAGGTATCCCTGGAAGTGACTTCGTAGTGTAATCACAAACATGAGAAAATCTGCAGAGGCTGGAAATGCAAGCATCATACACAAAATTCTGGAAGAACTCACTGGCCAAGCAGCATCTATGGAAAAGAGTAAACAGTTGACTCCCGATGAAGGGTGTCAGTCCGAAACATTGACTGTTTACTCGTTTCCACAGATGCTGCTTGGCCACTGAGTTCCTTCAGCATTTTGTGAGTATTGCTTAGCGGAAAAAGATCTGCTTTCATTTACCCTATCTATACCCCTCATAACTTTGTATACCACTATCAAATCTCCTCTCAACCTGCTAAATTCCAGGATATAAAGTCCTAACCTATTCAACCTTTCCCTATAAACTCAGGTCTTCAAGTCCCAACAATATCTTTGTAAATTTTCTCTGCACTCTTTATACTTTATACTTATACTTTATACTTTATTGTCGCCAAACAATTGATACTAGAACGTACAATCAACACAGTGATATTTGATTCTGCGCTTCCCGCTCCCTGGATTACAAACCGATAGTAAATATTAAAAATTTAAATTATAAATCATGAATAGAAAATAGAAAAATGGAAAGTAAGGTAGTGCAAAAAAATACGAGAGGCAGGTCCGGATATTTGGCGGGTACGGCCCAGATGCGGGTCAGGATCTGTTCAGCAGTCTTATCTCAGTTGGAAAGAAGCTGTTCCCAAATCTGGCCATACGAGTCTTCAAGCTCCTGAGCCTTCTCCCAGAGGGAAGAGGGATGAAAAGTGTGTTGGCTGGGTGGGCCGTGTCCTTGATTATCCTGGCAGCACTGCTCCGACAGCGTGCGGTGTAAAGTGAGTCCAAGGATGGAAGATTGGTTTATGTGATGTGCTGCGCCGTGTTCATGATCTTCTGCAGCTTCTTTCAGTCTTGGACAGGACAACTTCCATACCAGGTTGTGATGCACCCTAGAAGAATGCTTTCTACTTTGCATCTATAAAAATTAGTGAGGGTTTTAGGGGACAGGCCAAATTTCTTTAGTTTTCTCAGGAAGTAAAGGCGCTGGTGGGCCTTCTTGGCAGTGGACTCTGTTTGGTTAGACCAAGTCAGGTCATTTGTGATATTGACCCCGAGGAACTTAAAGCTTTTGACCTGTTCCACTTGCGCACCACCGATGTAAGTTGGGTCGTGCGGTCCGCTAGTTCTGAAGTCAACAATCAATTCCTTCGTCTTGCTGACGTTGAGGGATAGGTTATTGTCTTCGCACCATGCCACCAGGTTCTTAATTTCCTCTCTGTACTCAAACTTATCATTACCCGAGATACGGCCTACAATTGTGGTGTCATCAGCAAACTTATATATTGAGTTTGATGGAAACTTGGCTACACAATCATGGGTGTACAGTGAGTACAGCAGGGGGCTGAGTACACAGCCTTGTGGGGCACCGGTGCTCAGAGTGATTGTAGAGGAGAGTTTGTCCCCTATTTTTACAGCCTGGGTCCTGTCTGTGAGTAAGCTGAAGATCCAGCTGCAGATCTGAGTGCTAAGGCCCAGGTTCCGGAGCTTAGGAATCAGTTTCTTTGGAATGATTGTATTAAAGGCAGAGCTGTAGTCAATGAAAAGAAGCCTTACGTATGCATCTTTATTCTCCAGGTGTTCCAAGGAGGAACGTAGGGCCAGAGAGATGGCATCTGCCGTTGACCTGTTGCTCCGGTAGGTGAATTGCAAAGCGTCGAGGTTGACCAGTAGGCTGTGGTTGATGTGTGTCATAACCAATCTCTCAAAGCACTTCATAGCAATTGATGTCAGAGCCACAGGTCGATAGTCATTCAGGCATGCCACCTTGCTCTTCTTCGGCACTGGGATTATCGTTGCCTTCTTAAAACACCAGGGAATCTTAGACTGAAGCAAGGAGCAGTTGAAGATGTCAGCAAACACTCCAGCTAGCTCGCTTGCACAGGCCTGGATAACCTGTCCTGGGACGCCATCTGGGCCCGTCGCCTTCCTTAGATTTATCTTCAGGAAGGCCCTTCTAACGTACTCTTCGGTGACGATGAATCTTGATGCCACCAGGTCTGGTTCATCCGGAGGGCGTGGGATGCTCCTCTTCTGTTCGAATCTTGCGTAGAATACGTTAAGTTCATCAGGAAGAGAAGCAACACAGTTATTGATATTCCCAACCTTTTCTTTGCACCCAGTGATCTCATTTAGATCCTGCCTTAGTCTGCTGGCATCCCTTTGGTTAGCCTGGGCTTCCAACTTGGCTCGATATTGCCTCTTGGCACCCTTAATGGCTTTCTGGAGTTCACGCCGGGATTTCATGTAGCGACTGGTATCCCTGGACCTAAAAGCCGCAGCTCTAGCCTTTAAAAGGGACTTGACCTCAATTCATGCAAGGTTTCCGGTTAGGAAATACCTGGATCGTCTTGCGAGACACACAGTCCTCCGTGCATTTCCAAATAAAGTCAGTGACAGCTGAGGCATACTCATTGAGGTTGGCTGCCGAGTCCTTGAATACTAACCAGCCCACCGATTCAAAGAAGTCACGGAGGACCTCATCCGTTTCCTCCATCCAACGCGACACTACTTTTGACACCGTGACCTCCCGCTTCAGTTTCTGTTTGTAAGCCGGGAGGAGGAGTACAGCCTGATGGTCCGATTTTCCGAAGTGAGGTCGTGGGACAGAACGGTAGACATCCTTGACTGCTGTGTAGCAGAGGTCAAGAATATTCGGGCCTCGAGTGGGGCAGGAGACATGTTGGTATAACTTTGGCAGCGCCTTTCTGAGGTTAGCCTGGTTAAAGTCCCCGGCTGTAATGAGCAAAGCCTCCGGATACCTGGTCTCAAGTTCACTGATGTTGGCAGACAGTATATTCAGAGCACAGTCCACGTCCACCTGGGGGGCAATGTAGACCGCTGTCAGTATGACCGAGGTGAATTTCCGTGGCAGATAGTAGGGACGACA
Source organism: Mobula hypostoma (assembly GCF_963921235.1). Lineage (NCBI taxonomy): Eukaryota > Metazoa > Chordata > Chondrichthyes > Myliobatiformes > Myliobatidae > Mobula > Mobula hypostoma. The sequence continues at coordinate 130,761,849 of NC_086099.1, forward strand.
CTTCACCGACAGTTGTTCCAGGTCCGGGCTGCAGGAGCTTGTCAGTGCAACTGTGTCCGAGCACCACGCAGTGTTGATCAGTAGGCAGACACCATCTCCCCTTGTCTTGCCCGAAGATGCTGTGCGGTGCGTCCGATGGATCAAAAATCCCTCTGATGGGATGGCACAGTCGGGGATGGCAGGGGAGAGCCAGGTCTCGGTGAAACAGAGTACACAGTAGTTCTGCATCTCCCTGCAGTAGTTGAGTCTCCCTTTAAGATGATCCAGCTTGTTCTCTATGGCTTGCACATTAGCTAGTAGGATTGTGGGCACAGGGGCCCTGAAGTCCCTCAGCTTCAATCTGACCAGCAGCCCAGCTCTTTTCCCACTCTTCCTCAGTAAATTGTGCATCTTTCCAGGTTTCCGTCGATGCAGTGTGTTGTTGTCAGCTCTTTGAAGTTGGTGGATGCGCCCCGCAGGGATCGATCGGCGGGTCGCGTCGTCAGGCTCTCCGGGTCGGGCCAAGTGACGGGGGAGGCTCCGCTGCCACTTGCAGCTGCCGGGGGCCCGGGCTGTCAATTGGGTCGGAGCCCGAAGCCGACATTTAATCCTGGTGGGCCGGGCTCCTGGCTGAAACAAGTCCGTAAGCCGAGTCACGGTTGCGGAGGCCTCCGCTCCAGCCAAGTCTTGGGCTCGATTTCCGAGGTCGGCGGCGGAGGCCTCATTTCCAGCAGCTGTGGATGGCCACCAGCAGGGCTTTACGGTGGTCACTCTGGGGAAGCGTCTGGGGCACCTTGAGGTCTCCACCATCACTTCTGTGTTGTTGTCTGCTCCGGAGAGGTGCTGGTCGGAATGGGCCATGTCTCCAAGCTCTCTGGCACGGTAGCAGGCCGTGGGTCTCTGGGAACGTGGTGGGCCTCGGACCAGGCCTCGCTGGTCGGGTCCAGGTGTGGTCCGGAGTTTAAGAAGCAATTCTGGCGAGGTGCTCTCCAGCTGGGTCAGTAGCTTCGCCAGGGTGTTGTTGATCTTGGTAGATGTAGCAGATTGGAGGTTTAGAAGGGTTTCTCGGGTATAGGATAGTGTAGAGGGCAGTTTGCTCAGGAGAGCACGTGTAGAGTCGCCAGTTACTGGCGCCATCTTAACTTTTTCAATCTTATTTACATCTTTCCTGTAGTTATGTGACCAGACCTTGACATACTACTCCAAATTAGGCCTCACCAATGTCTTATACAATTTCAATATAACATCCCAGCTCCTGTACTCAGTGCATTGATTTATGAAGGCCAATGTGCCAAAAGCTTTCTTTACGACCCTATCTAACTGATGCCACATTGAAGGAATTGTGGATCTCTATTCCCAGATCCCTGTTTTACTACATTCTTCAGTGCCCTGCCACTTACCATGTAAGACCTACCCTGGATGATCCTTCCAAAGTGCTACACTACACACTCGTCTGCATTGAATTCCATTCGCTGTTTTTTTAGGCCCATTTTTCCTGCTGGTCCAGATCCTATTGCAAGCTTTGATAGTCTTCCTGACTGACCATTACACCCCTTATCTTTGAGTCATGGGAAAATTTGCTGATCCAGTTAACCTTATTATTCAGGTCATTTATTTAGATCAGTGACAACAACGGGCCCAGCGCTTATACACCAACAGTCAAAAGCTTTAGTCGAGAGGCAATCATCTGCTACCACTCTCTAGTTTCTTCCGCAAAGCCATTGACTATTCCAATTTACTACCTCATCTAGAATACCAAGCAACTGCCCCTTCTTGACCAACCTCCCATGCAGGACCTTGTCAAAGGTCTTGCTAAAGTCTATGCAGACAACATGAACTGCCTTGCTTTCAACTTCCCTGGTAACTTGCTCAAAAAACACTTATAAATCAGTGACATGACTTGCCACGCACGAAGCCATGCTGACTATCCTTAATCAGTCTGTCTGTCCAAATACTTGTATATCCAGCCTCTCAGAATATCTTCCAATAACTTTCTGACTCCTGTAGTCAAGCTTTCCTGGCTTATACTTAGAGCCTTTTCTTAAACAATGGAACAATATTAGCTATCTTCCAGTCATCTGGCATTTCACTGTGGCTAGGGATGTTTTAAATATCTCTGCTAGGCCTCAGCAATTTCTGCACTAGCCTCCCATGGTGTTCAAGAGCACACTTTGTCAGGCCCTAGAGATTTATCTACCCTAATATTCCTCAAGACAGCAAACAACTCCTCCTCTGTAACCTGAATAGGGTCCATGACCTCGCTGTTGCTTTGCCTCACGTCGATAGACTCTGCGTCCCTCTCCCGAGTGAATGAGGATGCAAAAAATCCATTTAAGATCTCCCTCACCTCTTTTGGCTCCACATATAGATTACCACCCTGTTCTTCCAGAGGACCAATTTTGTCCCTTACTATCCTTTTGCCCTTAATATATCGTGGAAGCTCAAAGGACTTGACTTCGCCTTGTCTACTAGAGCAAAGTCTTGTCTTCTTTTAGCCCTCCTGATTTCCCTCTTAAGTGTTCTCTTGTTTTTCTCATCCTCCTCAGGGACCTCATTTGTTTTTCCCTGCCTGTACCTGCTATTCACCTCTTCCTTTTTTTTAAACTAGGGCTTCAGTAGCTCTCAGAACCAAGGCCCCCTAAACTTGTTGTCCTTGTCTTTTATTCTGACAGGCACATATAAACTCGGCACTCGCAAAATTTCACTTTGGAAGGCCTCCCACTTACCAACTGTGCCTTTGCCTGATCCACACCTGCCAGATCATTTCAAATACCATCAAAATTGGCTTTTATTCAATTTGGAGCTTCAATCCGCGGACCAGACATAACCTTTTCCATTATTACCTTGAAACTAATGGCTTTTTGATCACTGGATGCAAAGTGTTCCCAGACACAAACTTTCGTCACCTGCCCTGTCTCATTCCCCAGTAGGGGATCTGGTATTGCACTGCCTCTAGTTGGGACTTCTATGTACTGATTAAAGAAACTTCCCTGAAAATTTGACAAAATTTTTCACATCCAGCCCTTTTTACAGTATGGTTGACCCAGTTAATATGTGGAAAGTTAAAATCTCCTACCATCACAACTTTGTTTCTTGCAACAGTCTGCAATCTCTCTACAAATTTGCTGCTCTAAATCCCGTGGACTGTTTGGTGATCTGAAATATAGCCCCATTAACGTAGTTGTATCCCATTTATTCATCAGTTCTATCCAGAAAGCCTCACTAGATGAGCTCTCCAGTCCATCCTGAGAGAGAACTGCCGTGACGATTTCCCTGACTAGTTGTGCCACCTGTTCCCACTTAATCCCTCTCACTCCATCATGTTTGAAACAATGGAATCCAGGAATTTGAGCTGCCAGTCCCTCCTGCAACCAGGTCTCACAAATGGCTGCAATATTATAATTCCACGTGTTGATGCATGCCCTGAGCTCGTCCGCCTTTCCTACAACACTCCTTGCATTGAAATATACACAGCTCATAAAGTTAGTCCCCACCGTATTGATTTCTGACTTTGTATGTAGGCTTAACAACATCTTTCTCCACAACTAATCCACTAACTGTTCTGGCGCTATGGTTCCCATGCCCCTGCAACTGTAGTTTAAACTCCCCTGTGCAGTACTAGCAAACCTCCCCACTAGGACTTTAGTTCCCCTCCAGTACTGATGGAAATTCTCCCTTCTGTACAGGACCCAGCTTCACTGGAACAAAAAAAAACAATGATTCAAAATTATGATGTCCTTCCTCATATGCCATCAGCTCCTTAGTCACATATTAAACTGTATGATCTTCCTATTTCTGGCCTCACTGGTATCTGGCATGGGTAGCAATCCTGACACCACAACCCTGGAGGTCCTGTCCTTTAACTTACCACCGAGCTCCCTGAACTCACTTTTCAGGACCTCATCACCTATCCTACCTATGTCATTGGTAGCAACGTGGTCCATGACCTCTGGCTGCTCACCCTCCCACTAAAGAATGCTGTGGACTTAATTCGAGTTATCCCTGACCCCAGGAGGCAACATACCATTCGGGAATCTTGTTCTCATCCAGAACAGAACCTCCTTTCTGTTCCCCGAACCAATGAATCCACTACCAGTATAGCTCACTTCTTCTCCCCCCTTCCCTTCTGAGCTACAGAGCCAGACTCAGTGCTGGAGACTTGAACACTGTAGCTTTCCTTCATTGGGTCATCCCACCCACCTCCACCTAACAAAGTGGTAAACCTGTTGTTGAGGGGAATGGCTGAAGGAGTACTCTGCACTGGCTGCCTATCCCCTTTCCCCCTCCTGATGGTTGCCCAGTTATATTTGTCCTGCACTTTGGGTGTAACTGTCTCTGCTATGTCCTACCTATCAACCCCTTAGTCTCCCGGAGTTAATCCAGTTCCAGCTGCAACTGGATGCACTTCTTGCACGTGTAGTTGTCAGGGACACTGGAGGTCTCCTTGCCTTCCCACATCCTGCAAGAGGAGCATTCCACTATTCTGCTTGGCATCCCCACTGCTCTGAATGTGCAATAAGAAGGAAAGAAGAATAAATAACAAAATAAAAATCTACTTATGGCCTACTCCTCTCCTTGCCATGGCCTTAACTCTCCATTCTAACACTGGCCCACTCACATAATGGCCAGTCCCACAATGGCCGCTCAGTTTAAACCTAACTAGTTTTTACTGGTTCTTGCCAAGTGCCTCATTATGCACAAACTCAGGAACTGTGGCATGCAAACAGTGCCAATTGCTCCTGTTCACTTCTTTCTAGCTCTTTCTCCCTCCACAATCTCCTTGGGTCTGTGGCACAAAAATTGTGTGTGATTGAATGACAATTGAACTTGAATTTGAACTCTTCCCTGATAGAGGGTATGTCTCAGATGAGAAGGTCCTTAATGATGGCTGCTGCATCTTGAAGATGTCTTTAGTGAGGAGGATTGCACCTGTGAGGAAACTTGCATATAACCCTCTGCATCCTCTTAGAATCTGTGCATTGGAGGTTCAATATCAGACTGTGATGCAATCAGTCAGAATTACTGCATGGTACATCTGTGGAACTTTACAAGAGTCTTTGATGACGTAATAAATCTCCTTAAAGTCCCGATGAAGTAGGCAAGCTTCCTTCACAACTGCGTTAATAGGTTGGACCCAGTACAGATCCTTGGAGACGTTGACACCCAGGGACTTGAAGCTGCTCACACTTTCCAATATTGACGCCTTAATGAGGACAGGCGTGTGTTTGCCAACTTCCCCTTCCCGAAGTCTCATTGGCAAGATTTGAGCTGTGCCTAGTTGTACAATTAGGAGTGTAGAGAGAGCAGAGTGATGAGATACGTGCACATATTTGAGGTACACCTGCATTGACTGTCAGCAAGGACAAGATGTTGTTACTGATCTGCACTGACTGTGGTCTCCCGGTGAGAAAGTTAAAGATTCAGTTACAGAGGCCCTGGTTTTGAAGTTTGATGATTAGTACTGAGGAGATGATGATGATAAACAGCACCCGCAACTGATTTTTTGCTGTTGTCCAGGTGCTCCAAAGCTGAGTGAAATGCAGAACTGTTGTGAATTGTGTGGGTCCAGGTCCTCACTCAGGCAAGAGTTCATTCTAACCATGACCAGCCTCTCAAAGCACTTCATCGTGGTAGGTGTGAGTTCGGCCAGCTAATAGTCATTGAGCTCACCTGCTTTTCTTGGTCATTGGTATGATTGATGTCCTTTTGGCAGGTGAGAAACTCTGAATGGAACAGTGAGAGGCTGGAGATTCTCTAGAACACTCCAGCCAACTACTTGGCACAAGTTCTCAGTATCCAGCCAGGTACACCATCAGGGCCTGGCACCTTGTGAGTCTTCACCTTCTGACATCAGCCTCTGAGGCAGAGATCACAGGGTCACCAGATGCCAAGGGGTTCCATACAGTTGTACTGTTATTTGCCCTTTCAAAGCATGCATGCATGAGCTCACAGGTAGTGAAACATACTGTATTTCCATTTATGCTGTTGGGGTTTGCCTTATAGGAAGCAATAATGTTCAAATCCTGCCATACCTGTTGTCTTTCTGATTGTGTCTCTAACTTCACAAGAAATTCCCTTTTTCCTCTCACTATGGCCTTCTGTAGGTCGTACTTGGATTTCCTGTAGAATTCTGGATCATGGATTTGAATACCCCAGACTGTGCCTTCAAGCTTTGGTGCACTCTTGAAGGTACACACTCATTCACAAAGGCCTTGAGGTCAATCTTCCCAGGCTACAGCTCTGCACACCTAACTGCTGGTACCTGAATTAAATGTTTCTAAGGTGCTTAGATGGTAAATGCAAATATTTGATGAATTTGATGAATGATCGCTATTATTTAATTATTGAATTTATGCACTTGCCTCTCAAGATGGGGCTACTCAGCTAAATCTAGCCCCACCATGGTTAAACCAGAATTAGGTAGGAAGCTGGGCTATGCTTCTTGATTTTTCACAGTTTATCCCCAAATGCTCCCCTATTCACAGGGGTGGGGGTTTAAAATTACCTGATGCAGCCGTGATTTGCATGCAATGATGAGACTGCCAAATTCTGCCCAGTGCAACAGATGCTTAATGAAGTGTATGGTTAAAATGGTGGCAGGAACAAAAACAGCAGAAGGTAGTCGTAAGTCCTCCCATTAAACACGCAGTTTGCTGCAGTTCTGGTCTTACCAGTGAGAACTGCTCTGATTCCCAACATAGAGCTGGATATATGGATTGTAGTAGATTTCAAAGGAGCACAATATTTATGGGAGAACAACACTAACGGGTGTGTACCTCATTGAAACCTTGCAAAAATGCAATGAATTACTCTTGAAGGGTCAAAGTTGCTGTTGTGTTATTGTGGCAAGATATCTCAGCCAGTAATTAAGTTCTTCCCAATATTCATTTAAGTCAATAGCTATGAAATTACTTGAATTATTCTGCACCACCACCCACAACCCCCATCCCCCAGTCTTTCTGCCATCACAGTTTTACTGATCATTTCATTTAATACACTTTTGTATTCAGGAAATGATTTGCAGTTTCTATTTAGTCAGTCAATCAGTCAGAAAGCTTTTGAGGAAATTCACCCTATCTACCTTGACTGAAAAGCCTAGTGTATTCTCCATTTAAAAGTTTTAAATCTCACACTATTTATGGCTTTTACTCTTGACCTGGAGTTCATCAGGTGTGCTCCATTACTCAGTCGATCTATTCCTGGTGGGCTGCAGAGTGGTTACCATTGATAAGAATGATAGTCATTACATCACTTTAACTTTGATTTAATTGAAAGCATAAATCCTATTGAATAGTCACTCTGCCTGCGATCTGCATCGTCTGACAGAAATGATCATGGGCTTAAAAAAAGCTCTTACAAATCCCTCACACATCTTCCATCTCAACTTGCTGGGAGATTGCTAGAAAACTGCACCAATTTACTGCTCCCAACTGCCTGATAATGGACACTTTACTGTACACTTTTCCTTCATTATGGCAGAGGTCATGGCTGTCGAGAAGGGTTCTGCCACATTTGACAGATAGTCAGTTACTGTCTAGTTGAATGGCACTGACCACGACCACTTAAAGCTATGCTTACCCTTTTCAACTCCGTTAAGGCTTTCAAAGTGTCCTCTTGAAAAAAAAGTCATTTCATTTTTTTATGCTGACAGTTCACAGGAAATAACATTAATTGATTGAAAAAAGAAATCCAGAGACAACAAATTCTTTATGGGTATGAATTCACAATTTTAATTTTAAATCATATTTATGTTTAAGAATCATGCAGAGCTAGTGTACACAAAGATTAAATAAATTAATTTCAACCTAATTTTTCCTCCACAAAGTGGCCTGATTGTTTGGAACATTCAGCTTGAAGTGTCACTTAAGAAATGGTGCTTCTAATAATTGTACCTTCTGCTGATCACCGACCTTAAACAGGCAACTTTTAAAATGTTATACAGGATGTTCTATTGCCTAGGAATGGTGTTTTCTCAGAATTCATCTGTGCAGATTGAGTAGATTTCTGCCACTTTATCAAGTTCTCATGGATGGTGAGCAGAAGGAGAAGAGAAGGGATTGGATGGAAAATCTGCGACGATGTTGTAACCAAGTGTATTCATTGCCTCATTCTCTGCTTGTATCTGCTTTAATAAAGATAACGAGCATTAGAAAATAGAATACCTCTGAGACATATTATTTGTTATTTTAACTTGTGACTGAACTGATGTTTTTGTTGACAGATGGTGGAGGACCTAGAAAGAATTTGCAGCATTTTAATTTTTACGTAAAAGTTGCTTGTTTTATTAGCTTAATATTAATTGAATTTCTTTATTTATTTTTCCAGATTCTATCCACTGGTTAATATTTTTAACCAAATGAAGTAATGCCCTTCTTGTTGATGTAAAAATATAGGAGTATGTCATTTTCAAGTTGTAAAGAATCATTTGCACTTATTTTTATTGGGCAGTAACAGAAAGACTCCATTTTCATTTCATGTTGTTGTCATCGGCCTTCAACCACAGCAGCTGCAATACTTTTACTGGAATATAAAACCCCGACTTGGTGAACATTTTGCTAAGAGAAGCTTTGGTATTGTTTTCTATTTCTTTGTTTAAACCTGGAGGTTTTTCTGTCAACTTATTACTTACAAGGTTAAATGGTCATTGCCATAAATCTGAGAACTGTTGCCCAGGGAGAGCAGTGACCAATGAACTAAAAACTGAATGATACAAATGCCTGAACTCTTATCTCATCTAAATTCCCAGGATCTGAGCAAAGAGGAACTGGAGTTCTGCTGTGTCTAAATTGCTTACAATTTCCTTAGTAAGGTGAAGGTGCAAGTGTCTCTTTTTTATGCATCATTTATACAAAGAAATGCCCAATCTTTGTAATACAGAAATAATTAAATACAGTACCTTCAGCTCCTGTTATAATTCGTCCTTCTGCTCTCTTCATTCCCCTGCACCCTCCACCTTGCCATGAAAATAGAAAAGGTATGTGACTTTAAATCTATACGACTGGAAGATGCTTAGCGTTCACTGATGAAATGCCAATTCTAGCAGATTAAAAAAAGACTATTTAATACAATAGATTTACAAAGGGGGTTTCTTCCCTGATTCCCTGACTGGCACTGATTCTTGTTGAAGTCTGTTTTTATTGACCTTCGACAACTCAGTCAGATATACTTCCAGCATGGTTCCTGATCTTGGCGCTTGTGTCGGTATCCAGCAATAGATGGCCACACTAGTATTTTTGCATGTATGTTCATGAGATTGCAGGTATTCTCATCTTTTTGTTATCTGTCTTCCTAACTCTTAACTCCAAGCTCCTCCTTAGATTTACTGCTGAGTAATAAAGAGGCGTGGTGTGGCGTTTTGTGACAAGGGGTTATCAGCCCATCCGTCTGTATCTCCAGATGTATTTCTGCTAATCTGTGCCATCATGGCAGAGATCCTCTGGAACTAAAATGAAACTGGGCAACTGTGTCAAGCGGCCTTGTGGGTGATCCTATCTGATTAGAATGACGCCCATGAGCTGTTGGCTGCCCACTGCGTGTACGTATGTGATAAGTGCAGATACAGCTGCTGAATCAACGTTTTCCTCCATGGGATTAAATAAATTTGAGCAGTTTGATAGTGAATATGTAAACACTGCAGAGAAAAAAAGAAGAGATAACACTTCTTAAATTCCCATATGAAATTCAGAAACAAATCTTGTTCATTGTCTTCCATTCAGAAGCAAATAAAATAAGTACGATAAATAATATGCAAGATGCCAATTTTTACATTACTAAAAAGAGATTTGTGTAATTCAATCATGAAGTAACAATTTATATCTCATTCCTCATTATCTATTATCCTATTACTCCAATGAAAATCATAGTTCTGTGATACAGTAAAATCAAAATATTTAAACGGCTGTGATTACAGACAAATTATGTGCTCATTATGAGGAAGAGCTGTTCGAACCCAGAAATTTTCTACTTCATACAAATGTGAAATAGATGTTTCAGAATCAGTATTTTGCAACTGTTCAGTCTGTTGTTTCTTAATGATGCCACTGTATATTGTTCTATTGTTTTGTACAATAACCATTTGCAAAATCACTTGGAAACTGACAGTATTTGCGAACTTTGTACCTCTGGTTTCTCCTTTTCCATAAGCTCTTTCTCCCTCTGTTCTCTCCAGAAGCCACTGTAACTTGTTCTGGTTTAAAAGAACATAAGAACTTTAGAAAATAGAGCAGATGTGAGCATTCTCACCCTTAGAATCTGCTCCCTCACTCAGTAGAATCACATGTAAAGAGCAAAACGGGGGTAGGGAGCGAGTAGGCCCCTTAGACATCAGCAGGGCTCCTTTGTCTTGAGCTGCAGGAGGTGGGTGTGCTTTTTAACAATTATTTCCCTCTGTGTTTACTAAGGAGAAAATCATGGTTGCTCAAGGGATAATGGAAACTAGTGAAGATACTTTGGAAGAAATTCATATCACCAGGGAGGAGGATTTGGAGGCCTACAGTGAATAAGGTGGATAAATCCCCAGGGCTAACTGAGTAAATTATTGAACTTTATGGGAGATTTGGGAAGAAATTGTGAAGGTTTTGACGAGATATTTGCTTTATTGTTAGAAACCAGTGAAGTTTCCAAAGACTAATGTTGTATCGTTGCCTAAGGAAGATAGGGGACTGCAGTTTGGTCTGCCTAACTCAGAAGAAGGAAGATACTAGAGAGAATTCTGAGGGACCGGACCTACCAGAATTTGGATAGAGAGAGCCTGATTAGAAAGCGTCAGGATGGTTTTGTGCATGGGAAGTCGTGCTTAATAAACATTATAGAATTTTTCTGCATTGCCCCATAACCCTAAATTTCCTTAATATTTAGAAATGTACCCATTTTATGAATGCCGGATTCATTAATACTAATGGATCTCTGATTCCTGGATCAAATGGTCTTTCAGGCTTAATGGGAGCCTTTAGAAATACTGTGTGTAACCCTCACTTCGGCTAGTGGCTTAATACAGGGGGTGATAGCCCCCGGCCCGGCCAAACTTAAGAAATCTCGTTTGGGTGGATGCTGCATGATGTGTCCCCTGTAACAAATCAGTACCCCGCAATAACAAACAGTACACAATATGCGATTAAACGATTAAGCTTTATGATTCTTACTTTGACTAAATGGTTAGTAAAGAAACAAAAAAAAAGGGCCCAATCTTATTAAACAGTCTGCTGCGCAATGGTGGAACTCACTGATAAGTCGATCGTCCACCATCGACCTCCTCCGATCGTCGCTGCCCTTCGCGTCCTTGCTCCAAGTCCACCCCTTCTGGCAGTCTACCAACTCTCTCCATTCACGTCTTCTCTCCTCATCTCTCCCTGGCCAAAAGACCGCACAAATCTCTTTCAGCTCACAAGAAAGAACAACAACATTCCTAACCCTGTTATCTCTAGTCATAACCCAAACATTGCTGCCACAGAGAAACCATTACATTATCAATGAAACCTTACAGCATGTTACACAGAAGTGAAACCCTACAGCATGTTTCACGTGGAATTGCAAAAAGTCGGGAATAAAATTGAAGCCAATGGTCGCAAGGAGAGTTAAGGAAGTTACAAACAATCTACAGGTACTAGAAATTTTATCACTGAAGATAATGTATCCAGATAACAGCTGTGGCTACTAATGAGACTCCAGATGGTTTTTGCAGGGTCAAGGATTTTACTGAGCATGGTAAAACATTCTCATTGTTGTACACACTGGCAACAGTAACACAGATAGAAAAAGTAATGCAGTCTTCCAAACTGAGTACAGGAAGTTATGCAGAAATTTGAAAAACAGGATCTCCAGGGTTGCAATCTCTGTGTCAGACACAGCAGATGGTACGTAGCTGAAGAGTAAGAAGTCAGGGAGCTATACAGCATGGAAACTGGCCCTAAAGCTGGTGCGGGTGAGATCAATTCCATTTCCTGGACCAGGGAAGAGATGACCTGTACAAGAGACATGACTTGTATCTGAACTACAGAGGAACTGATATCCTGGCAGGAAGATTTGCTCCAGCAACCTCACGAAGATTCAAACTTGTCGGGGGGGGGGGGGAGGGGAATCCAAAGCAGATATGTAACAGATAAGGAACTTGAGGCAAATAAAAAGGTTAAAGCAAGCAAGTTCAGAAGGCAGGACAGAGAGCAAGGAAGGTCTGATGAGCCAAACTGCATTTATTTGTTGATATTATGTAACCAGTAAGGCATGGATCGGAACACTGGGATTGTGTTGTTATTGCTGAAATGGGAAAATGATTGAAGAGGAAGTTGGTGATAGAGGTTTATAAAATGAAGAGGGGTGTACTGTAGATAGGGTATGCTATGACTGATAAGACTGAGCCACACAGAGTGACTGGGAAATAGGACTGCAAACTCATGGCATGAATATTGAATTCACCAATTTCAGTTCATCTGCTCTTTCTCTGTGCCTGACACTCTCCTGATCTACCCAGGTCCTTCCATACACTCTCTCCTTTCCAACTGCTGAACCCCCACTCCCCATCCCTCTATCTCCCAGTTCCTTCCCCCTGTTCACGTACTCCATCACCCGTGCCCTCCTCCTTCCCTCCCCCAACTGTTCTCATCTGCCCTCAGCTGGTTCTAGTCTTCACATAGCTCTCTCACCAGATTCCACCACCTGCATTTCTCTGTTGCCTCTACCTATCACCTTCCAGCTGATGCATGACTACACTGCCAGATCCAGTTCAAATTGAGTCATCACCTTCGCTGATGACACAGCAGTGTCTGACCTCATCAACGACGATGTTGAAATTGCCTGCAGAGAGGAGGCAGAGCAGCTGGTAGAAAGGTGCAAGCACAACAACTTGAGTCTCCTCATGGACAAGACTAAAGAGATGATTGTGTACTTTAGGAAGGTGCAGGCTGACCACTTCTCTTAGCACGTACATGCTTCCTCCACGGAGAGCGTTAGGAGCAGAAAGTTACTGGAGATGCACATAATGGATGATGATCTCACCTGGTCCCTCAATGCCAGCTCTTTGGTCAAGAAAGCACAGCAGAGCCTTCCCATCCTGAGGAGATTGATGCAAGTCAGACTTCCCCCTCCCACGCACTCAATTAAACCAATTTTTACAGGAGCACCATTGGGAGTGTTCTGACCAGCTCCATCACCGTCTGCTATGGGAATTGCAAGGCATCTGACCACAAGCCCCAACAAAGGATTGTGAGGACTGCTGAGAGGATCATCGGGGTCTCTCTTTGACCCGTCAGAGACACTTATCAGGAGCACTGTTTATGCAGCGTCCTTAGCATTGTCAATCAGCCCTCTCATCCCTCCAATAATCTCTTCGGACCCCTACTATCAGGCAGGCAGTTCCATAGCATTACAAGAACTGTGAGAAGGGGAAACAGCTTCTTCCCCCAGGCCATAAGACCACTGATCTCTCTGCCACCAGCTAGCTCTCATCACATATGAAACACCAATAATGTTATACTGCTTACTTTTTATCTATATCGTATATGCATCTTATTATTTGATAATTTATTTGTGGTAATATCACTTTATGTGTTATCTGTGTGAACTCTATGTCCTGGGTTGGGCACCTTGGTTGGGAGGAACATTGTTTCATTTGGTGGGATACACTTGTACGGTTCAATGACAATAAACTGAACGTGAAGTCTGCACCTTTCCCTCCCCAACCCAATTCCATCTGCTATTCAACCCCTCCTCACCAGGATGTACCTCCCACTTGCCAGCTCTTTTACCATCTTCCCCTTACTTCTTTATATTAACTATCTCCACTTCGCTCTTTCAGACCATATGAAGGGCCTGGACTAAAGTAAAGTAAATTTTATTATCAAAGTTCATATATGTCACCACATACAACACTGAGGTTCATTTTCCTGGGGGCATACTCAGCAAATCTATAGAATAGTAACTGTGACAGGATTAAAGAAAGGTCAAGTGCAGAAGACAACAAACTGTGCAAACACAAATAAAAAAATAAATAAATAGCGATAATTGTTAGCTGGTGATCGCAGCAGGCCAGGCAGCATCTGTAGGAAGAGGTGCAGTCGACGTTTCAGGCCGAGACCCTTCGTCAGGACTAACTGAAGGAAGAGTGAGTAAGGGATTTGAAAGTTGGAGGGGGAGGGGGAGATCCAAAGTGATAGGAGAAGACAGGAGGGGGAGGGATGGAGCCGAGAGCTGGACAGGTGATAGGCAGAAGGGGATATGAGAGGATCATGGGACAGGAGGTCTGGGAAGAAGGATGGGGGGGGGGACCCAGAGGATGGGCAAGAGGTATATTCAGAGGGACAGAGGGAGAAAAAGGAGAGTGAGAGTGTGTGCATAAAAATAAGTAACAGATGGGGTACGAGGGGGAGGTGGGGCATTAGCGAAGTTAGAGAAGTCGATGTTCATGCCATCAGGTTGGAGGCTACCCAGAGGGAATATAAGGTGTTGCTCCTCCAACCTGAGTGTGGCTTCATCTTTACAGTAGAGGAGGCCGTGGATAGACATATCAGAATGGGAATGGGATGTGGAATTAAAATGTGTGGCCACTGGGAGATCCTGCTTTCTCTGGCGGACAGAGCGTAGATGTTCAGCAAAGCGGTCTCCCAGTCTGGGTAGGGTCTCGCCAATATATAAAAGGCCACATCGGGAGCACTGGATGCAGTATATCACCCCAGTTGACTCACAGGTGAAGTGTTGCCTCACCTGGAAGGACTGTTTGGGGCCCTGAATGGTGGTAAGGGAGGAAGTGTAAGGGCATGTGTAGCACTTGTTCCGCTTACACGGATAAGTGCCAGGAGGGAGATCGGTGGGGAGGGATGGGGGGGACGAATGGACAAGGGAGTTGCGTAGGGAGCGATCCCTGCGGAATGCAGAGAGAGGGGGGGAGGGAAAGATGTGCTTAGTGGTGGGATCCCGTTGGAGGTGGCAGAAGTTACGGAGAATAATATGTTGGACCCGAAGGCTGGTGGGGTGGTAGGTGAGGACCAGGGGAACCGTATTCCTAGTGGGGTGGTGGGAGGATGGAGTGAGAGCAGATGTGTGTGAAATGGGGGAGATGCGTTGAAGAGCAGAATTGATGGTGGAGGAAGGGAAGCCCCTTTCTTTAAAAAAGGAAGACATCTCCCTCGTCCTAGAATGAAAAGCCTCATCCTGAGAGCAGATGCGGCGGAGACGGAGGAATTGCGAGAAGGGGATGGCATTTTTGCAAGAGACAGGGTGAAAAGAGGAATAGTCCAGATAGCTGTGAGAGTCAGTAGGCTTATAGTAGTCATCAGTGGATAAGCTGTCTCCAGAGGTAGGAGACAGAAAGATCTAGAAAGGGGAGGGAGGTGTCGGAAATGGACCAGGTAAACTTGAGGGCAGGGTGAAAGTTGGAGGCAAAGTTAATAAAGTCAACGAGTTCTGCATGCGTGCAGGAAGCAGCGCCAATGCAGTCGTCGATGTAGCGAAGGAAAAGTGGGGGACAGATACCAGAATAGGCACGGAACATAGATTGTTCAGCGAAGGAAAAGTGGGGGACAGATAGCGAAGGAAAAGTGGGGGACAGATTTTTAAAGAAAGGGGCTTCCCTTCCTCCACTATCAACTCTGCTCTTAAATGCATCTCCCCCTTTTCACGTACATCTGCTCTCACTCCATCCTCCTGCCACCCCACTCGGAATAGGGTTCCCCTGGTCCTCACCTACTACCCCACCAGCCTCCGGGTCCAACATATTATTCTCCGTAACTTCCGCCACCTCCAACGGGATCCCACCACTAAGCACATCATTCCCTCCCCCCCTCTCTCTGCATTCCGCAGGGATCGCTCCCTACGCAACTCCCTTGTCCATTCGTCCCCCCCATCCCTCCCCACTGATCTCCCTCCTGGCACTTATCCGTGTAAGCGGAACAAGTGCTACACGTGCCCTTACACTTCCTCCCTTACCACCATTCAGGGCCCCAAACAGTCCTTCCAGGTGAGGCAACACTTCACCTGTGAGTCGACTGGGGTGATATACTGCGTCCGGTGCTCCCGATGTGGCCTTTTATATATTGGCAAGACCCGATGCAGACTGGGAGACGGCTTTGCTGAACATCTACGCTCTGTCCGCCAGAGAAGCCAGGATCTCCCAGTGGCCACACATTTTAATTCCACACCCCATTCCCATTCTGACATGTCTATCCACGGCCTCCTCTACTGTAAAGATGAAGCCACACTCAGGTTGGAGGAACAACACCTTATATTCCGTCTGGGTAGCCTCCAACCTGATGGCATGAACATCGACTTCTCTAACTTCCGCTAAGGCCCCACCTCCCCCTCGTACCCCATCTGTTACTTATTTTTATGCACACATTCTTTCTCTCACTCTCCTTTTTCTCCCTCTGTCCCTCTGAATATACCTCTTGCCCATCCTCTGGGTCCCCCCCCCTTGTCTTTCTTCCCGGACCTCCTGTCCCATGATCCTCTCGTATCCCCTTTTGCCTATCACCTGTCCAGCTCTTGGCTCTATCCCTCCCCCTCCTGTCTTCTCCTATCATTTTGCATCTCCCCCTCCCCCTCCAACTTTCAAATCCCTTACTCACTCTTCCTTCAGTTAGTCCTGACGAAGGGTCTCGGCCTGAAACGTCGACTGCGCCTCTTCCTATAGATGCTGCCTGGCCTGCTGCGTTCACCAGCAACTTTGATGTGTGTTGCTTGAATTTCCAGCATCTGCAGAATTCCTGTTGATAATTGTTAGCTGTACATTTCTCTCTGCAGCTACAACATGATCTGAGTTATATCAACAACTTGTTTCTTGCATCAAACAATATTTGCCACTACACTGGACCTTGCATTTTGGATCTGAGTGCATGTTTTTGCAAGGTTCTATTTTGTGGGATCGGTTTGAATTTTTTTTCTGTACATCAGTATTGACTGAAAGTACCTTGCTGCTCTCAGAAAGTTCGGCACTTTATATGAAGTTGTACAACTCGATGTTGAGTCTAAGAGGCGTCAATAGCATAGTTGAAAGATGAAGTGCTGCTCTTGAACTTAGGTTGAGCTTTAATGAAACAGTGGATGCTCCTGAAGAGAAAGAGTTGTAGTGGGGATGACCATTAATTTGGTATATGACCTGAAGCTTTATCCGTTATTAAGCAGATGCATCTTGCTGCCTCATTAATGTGGCCAGCAAAATCAACAATGCCACCCAAACATTTTCTCTCTCCCCACCTCCCTCCCCCCATCTTTCCCATCGGACAGATATACAAAAGCCTGAAAGCACATACCAGCAACCTCAAGGACAATTTCTGTCTCACTGCTATCGGACACTCTTTGTATGATTAGATGGACTTTTGATCTCACAATCTAACTTGTTACAATCTTGCACTTTATTGTTTACCTGCACCACACTTTCTCTGTAGCTTTTACCTTTATTCTGCATTGTTCTTGTTTTACCTTGTTTTGCCTCAATGTACTGTGTATGCAAGACAAACTTTTCACTGTACTTTGGCACCAATACCAATATCTATCTGTCTTCTACATGAGCACAAACTGTGGTAATAGCTGATACTATAAAATTGCACTAAAATGGTGTTTGATATGACCTGCATCGGTTTGGTAATGTGTCATTTTCATATGCATTCCTCATGCTTCTGTCTATGTACCACTAACAATGATTTTTTTCCTTGCCATCATGGTTTAAACACAAATACTTTCTATAGTCCATTGTTAAAACTGCCCAATGCTAATTTATGTCATGGTTACACCACAGAAAGCAGAAATGACTACTAGCTCCAAGCACGGCTGGAAGTCATTGTGCTTTGTGCTTGGAACAGCCAGAACAGCACAGGCATGGGAGTGGGTAGCCTTTCCACCAAATGCTTTCTTGTAAGTTTTGGGGCAAAGTGAGATTTATGCAGTGAAGATCGCAGCAATTAACTAGTAATGAGTACAGACAGCCATACAGAACAATGATTGGAATGATGCATCAGTATGGTGTTATGGTTTTATGGTCTTTATTCCCTGGAATGTAGGAGAAAGAGGGGAGATTTGATGGACGTATACAAAATAATGACAGGTATCAGTAGGGTAAATGCAAACAGGCTTTTTCCACTGAGGTTGGATGGGACTAAAACTAGATGTCATTAGTTAAAGGGGAAAGGTGAAATGTTTAAGGGAAACTTGAGTGGAAACTTCTTCACTCAGGGGATGGTGAGAGTGTGCAATGAGCTGCCAGCAGAAATTGTAGTTGTGGGTTTGATTGCATTACTTAAGAGAAACTTGGATTAGTACCTGGATAGGAGGGCTGGGGACAATGGAACTAAGCAGAATAACAGTTCAGCGCAGGCTAGATGGGCCAAGGGGCTTGTTTCTATGTTGTAGTGCTCTATGACTCTGCCATCAGATTTATGAATGGTTCACGAAGCCACAAATGTGACCTCATTATTTGACCTTTGTACTATTTATTTATTTTTATAACCTGTAGTAATGTTACATCTTGCACTAAACAGCTGCCACAAAACAACATATTTCACGACTTCTGTAATCGATAATAAATCTGATTCTGATTCTGATTTTGCTGGGAATACTCAGCTGGTCGGGTGCCATCAAAGAAGTGAGGAGCAGATTTAACCTTTCATGTCAATGTGAGACAATAAGCATGTTCTAACAAACACGGGAAAGTCTGTAGATAGTGGAAATCTGAAGCAACACCCACAAAATGCTTGAGGAACTCAGCAGGTTAGGCAGCACCTATGGGGAAAGAGAGCAAGTTTTTGTCAAGAAAACAAATAGGATATTTGTGATAGGATGGAGAACAGAACATGGTTGTCCAGTGAAAATTGCTTTTGGTGCTTTTCCCTTTGTTTTCTCCACACTTCTCCTGCAACATAAAAGACATTTAATTTTTCACTTGGAAAAGTGTAAGCAGTCGACACTTCAGGCCAAGACACTTCTTCAGGATCCGTTTCCACCGATGCTGCCTGACCTGCTGAGCTCCTCCAGCATTTTGTGTGTGTTGCTTTGGATTTCCAGCATCTGCAGATTCTCTCATGTTCGTAATCTTCCACTTTTCTAGTTCTGAAGAAGAATCATTGATCTGCAGTGTCAGCTTTGTTTTTCCCTCCAATAATGCTGTTAGGGGTCAATCTGAGGTAATAGAATTATGGATAGCATACAGTAATTATGGATTAACTAACATGAGAACCAGCCTCCAGGAAGTAAAATCTGTATGCAATTTAACTTCCACCTTTGTGGCTAGTGAAACTAATCATTAGGTATGGGACATTTCTGGCTTTTGGGATATGCTGCCATTGTAAATATATAATTCTGTAAATTGGTGGTAGCTTATAATTATCTTCCAATTGACTTTATACTGAGTTAAATAACTTGAGGACGAAAGTCACCATGCAATAAGAGCTTTAGCTTCCATTGTACGATGTATGTACATGAGCTCATATAGTGCACATAGAAACAAATCCTATCATTTTCATGCTTTTTTTTTGAAATAAATATCCAACCTAGATTTAAATTCTGCTGTTCTTCATGTAGCCCCCCTGGCCACCCTCAGGGTCACTCGGCTCGCTGTCGTCTAGGGAAACCGCCTCGGCCCCACCAAACTGGATAATTCATTTGTGTGGATGCTGCGTGAGGTACCCCACCCCGCCCAAATAACAGACAATACACCAGATGCAATTAAATGATTTACAGTTTATAGATATTACTGGAACTATATAATTAAAAGAGAATAAAATATAAAAGGAAAATAAAAGGTGCCACACTTATCAAAGTTTAATCTCTTCGTGTACAAAACCCGTTGGAGCTCAAGGACCTTCTTCTTCACCCTACGACCCCTTGGACCACCCCAACCGGCCGCCTGGGACCAACAACGGTGGTCGACCAGACGCTCCACACGAGTCCATCTCCGTCTCCTCACTGAACGTCCCGCTCGGGATCCGACCCTGTTAGTGGACTCACAGCACCTCGTCCATCCTCTGTCTCGTTCTCCCGCCTTCTGCCCCAAAACCCCGCGCATACGGTATCTTCAAATACACCAAAACCATAACAACTATCCCAATTGGTTAATAACTTATTTCTTATCACCCTCTAAACCACAATAAGCTGCTAGTGCAAACTTTCTCAGCGCTTAACACAACAAAGCCGCATTCCCCAGATTAACATAACAAAGACGCCATTTTAATTAGCCTCCGCAGTAACATAAAAATCGAAACCCCCTTACATTCATTACAGTATAATTCGGAATCTGATATCCTATTAGTCAGGGTGTGATAGGTTTTGGGGAGAAAACAGGAGAATGGGATTGAAAGGGAATTGGACCAGACATGATAAAATGGCGGAGCACATTCAATGGTCTAATTCTGCTCCTATGTCTTATGGTCTTATGGAGAAATTAATCAGATAATTTTGTCATTGATAATAAATATAAATTACACAAGGCAAAAGCTAATACAAACCAGAGGGGAAGTTCTTTAAATTTTGTACAAGTCGTTTGGAATAAGTGTAAACTGTATTTTCACAGAAATCCAAGTGGATACTGCAGAGGGGACATGATGGTGAAGTAACTTCATGACTTTACTAATTCAGAAGTGAAAGGTGACAATTACCTCTCAATGACAATGTTAACGTGGCAGTGTGAAGCACAAATCGATGTGGGTAAATGGGATCAGTGTAGAGAGGTGCAAGGGCAGACTGTACATGGTGGGCTGAAGGACCTCTTTCTGTGCAGAATTTATCCTGGGAGCTTAAATTCTAAATTTACCCCCAAAATGTTACAAGCCCCATAACAAATTGGGCTGCTGTTGACTTCGTTTATTGCAGATGACAGTTGGCTGTGTTTTATTTTAATGTGGTAGCAATGAAAGAGCAGCTGTCAGTACCTCAGTTCCATGGTACATGACTTCCCCTGTCCAATACCCTTCCTTTACCTGACAGTACGTGTGCGTGTGCAACGTGTGATGTGCTATGTTGTGATAGAAGAATGGAAGCCTAAACAAATTCTCAGGTTTTCCCAGTTTCTATTGTTCTCTAAAACTATCTTTTGGCTTGTTTATATTTTAACCAGACCATTCAAATGGCCTGGAAGTCTTGTCCTAAAGAATTTTACTGGAAATAAATGCCTGGCAATGGAGGGAATATGCACACTATATCATTATTTTTAAAAAGGAATGGCAATATATGGAGTTTATCATTGCCAGAAATATCCCTCTGGTTGTTTGTGTTTAATATCACATTTGTTTTGACTCAGTGGTAATAAGGTTGTCAGAGGTGGTGTTTATGTCCAGATCCAATCACTTTTGCCTCAGAAAATAATATCTCTACTTTAATGTTAGATGAATGGGCAAAGTTGACCAAACTGGCCTAACCAGAATCCTTAGAATCCTTCCCTCCCAGTGTAATCTACCATGAAGTTTATGGTATTCGACCAAAATAGCTAAGGCATTATCCTGTAGTTGCAAATTACCCATTAAAATCTCCGTAGTATAGTTGCTGTCTGAGAAGGTTAACAAAATCTACACCATGGCAGCAGAAAAGCTGATGTATTCTGAATGTGACTCAAGTTTGAGAAGCCCCTAAGCAGCTAACAAATCAAAAAAAGCCTGAACATGTGAAATTAAACAAAAAAACAAGAGCTTGTACCATTATGTAATGAGTGAGCACAATTTTGTTTGGTATTAAAGCATATGGATATCTCAAAGGGGAATATGAATGTTAAAGACACTAGTCAGGTCATATAGGATATCCTGGGTCGTATTATCCAAGAAAATTCAGAAATTCAAAACCTGAGGAATTAAGAAGTCTGCTTAAATATATACATTTTTAAAATTGTTTAATTAGTAGGCTTTCAATTTATAAAAGGAAATGCAAATTGTGTTGTTTTTGCAACTGACCATTTCTACACCAAAATTAACTCTTTCCCTAAACTCCTGCACCGTTCAATTTCTCATCCTTTTACAGATATACTTGCCTCCTTCCATAGCATCCTCCCTCTTCACTTCCTTTCAGGGAATGCCATAGATCCTGTTTCCTTCCTTACTCTTGTGCCCTTCCAAATATTCTTCTTTTTCACAAGGCACTTCTCTCATGTTCTAAGGGAGGGACATGTTCGGCACAGGTATGTGGGCCGAAGGGCCTGTATTGTGCTGTAGGTTTTCTGTGTTTCTATGTTTCCTCAATCAGCAGGCTCTTGAATGAAAAGGGCTAACTACACTCATTCTATTTCTGGTGTTGCCATATTCGCACTGTTCTCACTCTAAGGACTCTTTACCTTGTTATTTCATGCTCTCATTATTTATTGCTATTTATTTATATCTGCATTTGCACAGTTTGTTTTTTATTGATCCTGTTTACAGTTACTGTTGTATAGATTTGCTGAGTACACCTGCAGAAAAAGGAATTTCAGTGTTGCTTGTGGCGATATGTACGTACTCTGAAAATAAATTTTATTTTGAAGTTTGAACTTATGGAAAAAGCAGTTTTTTTTGGGTGGCGGTTGACACCTAGTGGTGAAGAGCACCGATCAGTGCTTGGGCTCAGCTATTCATACAGTTATATGAATTAGATAATGATAAGCAAATTATTATGAAAATCTGAAGAGGATAGAATGAAGCTTCGATGCAAATTAGATTGAATGGTTGGGCTAATTCAAAGCAATTGCTGTATAACTGATGTGAAGTTATCCATAGGTGAGAAAAACAGAGATTTGTATTTGTGTAGAACCAATAACTGGGTGCCAGTTGCTCAGTCTTTGGAATATTTCCCTCCAATACTGGTTACCCAATGTTTGATGCTCTACCAGTGCCCTATTTAGAACTTTTAAATTTAGCTGTCATTGTGATTCAATCACAGGGCAACCCTGAACTACCAGCATGATCTGTTACAGTATGATATCTCATCAGGTGATGCCTGCTACAACCATGGGCATGTAAAAGAAAGCTGCTGGAATCCTATGCCTTTGAATTCCTGAAAGTAAAACGAGTGATAAACAGCATTGCAACTTATTGTTCCGATTCCTGGCCCATTTGTATAGAGGGAATAACCTTCCGCCAGTTCCTCAGTCTCCTAAAAACACCTCTCCAATACCCCAAGTCCAAACATACAGCAATGCACAAAGCAGCAGGCACCCCTGTAATTGACAATCACAAAAGCCAATCTGACATCATGCTGAACTGTCATTCAGACAAGCATCTTGCTGTCATTGTTCCCCCTGTTCTTCAGTGAACCAAACAAAAACTGACTGGTGGGATGGGATTGGTTTGCTGATTGCGAAGTTTTGAACTCAGACGAAGACCTTAAGTCCTATCAGATATAAATAGCCATGGGTACCCTCACTAAAGAGAGTTTATACTGTGACTATCCAATTCTCAAAGACTTGATTGTATTGGTAGTTTACCTACCAATACCCACTATTCGAGCAGTGGGTCCCTCCTTCCAAATCACAAATCATTTCTAAAACACAAAGCACAAAGTGCAAAGAATTTCTTAAATTCAAAGGATTTCTAAAACGCAGGTACAATTACTATAAACTAAAAAGACATACCAATGAGTTGCGTATGCATGAGTTGTCAGTCACAGAAACGGAAACCTGAGGAATAGATTCTAGTTTACCTCTTGTTTCTTCCATGTTTCATCTTGATGTTGCTTAACCCATTCCTAATAAGCCTGACTGCTCTTTACATTTTTACCCTTTTCTCCCACTTGAGTGATTTCAGATGCATATAATATTTCCTCAGATATCCTTACACAAATGGTCTAAAAGCATTTATGGAGTCATAGAAATCAGCTAACTACCATTAATGCCCACAGTTCACAATTACTGCTGTAAAGCTAACTTCCTTGAGTACATAAACCCTTCCAACTACAAACACATCAGTTATTGAAATGCTAAATGATATTACCCATCTATTCTGCAAGCTTCCTAGAACTAAGCAACTTAAGAGACAGTTTGTCATTTTGAAAAACACAAATTAAACAATGCATTGTCTTATACATCATCTTGAATGGTAATAAAGCAGGTGCAGTGACTAGCATTCACCTCTACATAAAGTGTCTGCAAAAAGCAGAGCTTGTTTGCAAAGCTATTCTATAGAAAATAATTTGTTTTAACTTCAAAGTGATTACTGCTTGTCATCTACATTTTAAGAACTGAAGACTGACTTCTATTTACGACCAGAAACTAAACAAACTATTCATTAGAAATTTACTTGCAGCTGTTTTGATTTTTCAAGTGGCTGCTGCTGTTGTTTAGAAAGCAAGGTTAGCAACCATGAGATCTCCCGACCAGGACAGTGAATATCCAGCACGCTGGAATATCTACATTAAAATTAAAATTGCAGCATCCTGAACGTGTCAAATATACTGGAATCAGAATCAGAATCAGGTTTAATATCACCAGCATATGTTGTGAAATTTTTTGACTTTGTGGCAACAGCATAATACAATACATAATAATAGAGAAAAACAACTGTGAATTACAGTAAGTATATATACATACATATATATAATAGTTGAATTAAATAAGTGGTGCAAAAATAGAAATAGAAGAAGTAGTCAGGTAGTGTTCATGGGTTCAATGTCCAGTCAGAAATCGGATGGAAGAGGGGAAGAAGCACTTCCTGAATTACTGAGTGTGTGCCTTCAGGCTTCTATGCATCCTTCTTGATGGTAGCAATGAGAACAGGGCAGGTACTGGGTAATGAGGGTCCTTAATGATGGACACCGCCTTTTTGAGGCATCCCTCCTTGAAGGTGTTCTGAATACTAGAGAGGGTAATGCTCATGATGGAGCTATCTAAGTTTACAATTCTCTGCAGCTTACTTCAGTCCTGTGCAGTAGCACCCTCACCCCATACCAGACAGTGATGCAGCCAGTTAGAATGCTCTCTACAGAACATCTATAGAAATTTTCAAGTGTTTTGGGAAGCATACCAAATCTTTTCAAATCTCTAATGAAATATTGCTGATATTTTGCCTTCTTCGTAGCTGCTTCGATATGTTGGGTCCAGATTAGATCCTCAGTGATATCAACACCCCTGGAACTTGAAATTGCTCTCTCTTTCCACTTCTGATCCCTCAATGAGGACTGGTGTGGTTCCCTCATCTTACCCTTTCTGAAGTCCACAATTAGTTCTTTGGTCTTACTGACTATGAGTGCAAGGTTGTTGTTACAGCACCAGTCAACAAGCTGATAAATCTCACTCCTGTACACCCTCTCATCACCATGTGAAATTCTGCCAACAATGGTTGTAACGTCAGAAAATTTATGATGGCATTTAAGCTGTGCCTAGCCACACAGTCCTTCGTGTAGAGACAGTAGAGCAGGGGGCTAAGCACACACCCCTGAAGTGCATCAGTATTGATAGTCAGCGAGGTGGAGGTGTTGTTTCTGATCCACCCGGATTGTGGTCTACCGATTAGGAAGTTGAGGATCCAGTTGCAGACGGAGGTACAGAGGCCCAGCTTTTCAATCAGGACTGTAGGAATGACTGTTAAATGCTGAGCTGTAGTCAGTAAACAACATCCTAACATTTGTATTTGTATTATCCTGGTTCCTTCTATAAAAGACCTTGAGGCAAATCTGGAGAGATATCAGCATTTCTCTCAGCACTTAAGTCATGAGAGATCATTGGATTGAAAGGCAAAAGGATGGAGGGGCAAAGGTTTTTGTCAGTCCCAGCTGAATCATATCCAGAGTCTGTGCACCAAGAGCAGCAAGAAACTGGAAACAAGTCGCCTGTCTTTGTGATTGATGAACTTTTTAATTCATAAAGTATTGAGAATACTTAAAGCATCTATTAATCAATGATTGAAAACTTTAGCTTTATAAACATAAGGAAGCCTCTAAATGTGTGTGTGGTGTATTCAGAGGATACATATGCCTTTTGAAGCAAAATTAAACTAAGCTTTTGAAAATGTAAAATATCCAACTGAATGCCTATGTGCATTACAAGTAGTATTAAAGCTTACTGAAAAGGTTCAAAAGCCTGCATGCACTGTCTGGAGGTATCCACTGTAATGTAACTCTTTAAAAGCTTTTCTTATCTAAGGAAGTCACTGTGAGAAAGGCATAGCATAAAGCAGGTTTAGAAAGGAGAATCAAAAGCAACAAACAAGCGAGCAAAGTGGAGAGATGATTATCAGAATCGAGTGACCTCTGGTATTGCTCGATATAGCTTTATCACCGGGTAATAAAATAGCACCCCAATTTGTGTCA
Organism: Mobula hypostoma; assembly: GCF_963921235.1. Classification (NCBI taxonomy): domain Eukaryota; kingdom Metazoa; phylum Chordata; class Chondrichthyes; order Myliobatiformes; family Myliobatidae; genus Mobula; species Mobula hypostoma. The sequence continues at coordinate 130,788,006 of NC_086099.1, forward strand.
ATGTCATTGTAATGTGCAGAAAAGACATGGGTCTATTAGATCCTTCAAGAGAAAGACTGAGATCTTTTTTTTCAAAATAACAACCTTTAAAACACTCTCCAGCAGTCTCAGGAAATGACATTTTATTTCCTATGTGCTCTACATTTCATGGTATTTTCTTCATATGCTGTTAAAATATTTCCCTCCTTGCAATGCAAAAGAAAGCACAGGCATAGCTTTGTTATGCACATACCTTTCTTTCGTCAGATGTTCTATAACTTTTCCCATGTCCATTAGGCCTCGCAGCCTAATCTTGTAGTACCAATAGCTCCCATGGTGAGATCATTAAGTGAATTATTTTAAGATCAAACAGCCAGCAGTGACAATGAGGTCCAATGTAAGGTGAATGCTTCAAAGGCTTCCTCTTCAAATTATGGCTCTACAGGCTATTCATCACCTCTCGATGGGGCTTGCCCCACTATTAGTCGGCTTTAGCTGCAGGCTAAGGTAGCACCACTAATTGGCCTTTGCAACAAAACTGACCTATGGACAGGATAAAACTTGTACTTAAGCTTAAAAAATGAATGGCCGTCAAAGTAATACTAAAACAGGCATCAGCTATTGCGGCAAAATAAATTTCTTCGTCAGCTAGTTCACGTTAAGAGACATCTGCATGTTTTACCTGAATAAGAATATTGCTTGTACAAGGTGTCTACATTTATACCTGAAGGACAAATGGGTGTAGCATTTTCTTCATTTTCCCTAGTTCCTCACAATATGAGTCTTTGATCTCTGAGAATAATGGCAGAGAGAGCAATTTAACTGCTTCATACAGGTGCAAGGAGTTTATTAAGCAGGTTGTCGGTTTTTCTCCCCTAGCACATTAGCGTCATGCATACAAATAGATTTTTATTGATAAATGCAGGTGAAATGGCAAAAGAATCACAACAAAGACTTTGGTCACACCTGCAGGAATATGCATTTTAAAACACTACATAATTAAAGTCAAGGAAAATAGGATTCCCTCCACTCCCAAACCCCTGCTGACAATGAAACTCTTTGACCAAAGTAGAACAAGATCATGCAAGGGTGAAAGAATGCTTACCTGTGAGCACGTCTCCGCTGTTTCCCACATATAAAAGATTTCCAATTACAGTAGAGCTGCATTTTGCCCTAGGTCGATTGCTAGATCCTGCATTACACAAACATAAAGTGTGGGGGAGGGGAATAGGTCATGTTACGTTGTAAATCTCCATCTAGTTGGCAAAAAAATTAAAGGACCTGTTGTTGGCTAATGCCATTCACAGTCAAAGGGTTAAACTTCTAGTAATTTCAATGCTTTGTTTTTTTTAAATGGTTGTTTACCTTAATTCTGTATTCTTGGGGGGAACAGATCAACAGAACAAGAGAATTTTCCTTGTTGGTTGGCTGGCAACCTGCAATACGGTGGTCAAAATTACTGTTTCTCCCTCCCTCTATGTGGCCAAATGCTGCATTATTGTGTGCCTTTCCAATTAGTGAGCCAGCCAAGAATGGACTGAACCATGGGTTCAACTACAAAGAGCTATAACTACAAAGAAACGTGTGAATACTGGAAAGTTGAAACTGATAAATGCTGGAATAATGCAGCTGGTCAGTCAGTCAACACCTGACGACAATTTTACATTTTGTGCATTTCCTAAACATTTCCCCTCCCACTGATCCTGCTCACCACTTCGCCCTCCACCTCTACTCCTTTCCCACCCTCGCTTTCCCATTTTTTTACTCTGCTTCTTAAAATCTGTAACATCTTCCTTGAGTTTTTCTTTAGCCTCTTCATTTTTTTTACCCGCTAACTCCAGGCTTTTTTAAGTTTCTTTAAGGTTTCATCCATCTTCAGCACTTTAGCTTTTGTTCATGGCATTGCTATTTTACTTTGAGTTGCTGTTGCCTGGCATTTTCTCAATAAAATTTAATTGGGTCTCCATTTCAATCCAGTTTATCAAGCTGCCAGAGTAACTAAGCAGGTTTTATACAGTAAACTATAAGAAATAGGTCATAGGGTGCAAGTCACCAGAACTCCAAACTAAAGCAGTGCAGCATAAAATTGGTTGGTGTGGAAATGCAAATAACATTTCAGATAGGATCCTTAAGAACGGGGAGCCTTTGACTAATCTATTTATCTCTCCCCTCTCCCCTACACCCCCCTCCACTGCTAAAATGTTGGTCTATTCTTATCAAATTCCCCTTGATGTTTTTTCACTCTCTGCCTTAGATGAATTTCCATTAATTTGGAATTGTGCAACTTGGGCCTACCCTGGTACAAAAGCAGTTTTTGCAAAGCATTGTCAGTTCTCTTTCTCCCCATGTGTCAGCCCATGTTGTTCTCAGTTGTTACCAGAGTCTTATGGCACTATCCTTACAGAGAACTTTTCTGAGTTTTCAGGGAGAAATTTATTATTGTTTAATATTTTGGGGGGCACAAGTAAAATAGTAAAGGAAGAGCTTCAGGCTATATTCAGGTCTCAAGCTCCAGTTTCTATGACGCTGACCTCTACTGAGAGTGCATTAACGAGTGAACTAGACCTGGAGACATCAAATACCTGTTTGAAGTAAGCTGTAAATACCTGGAATAAATGAATTGGGGTCTGAGCACTGGATGTAAATCTGTAATTAAAATTCAAGTGCCAGAAGATCAAAATTTGCGCCTGAAAACACTGCCTAGATGTCATAGTCTTGACTTTCTCAGTCAGTGTTGGCTGCAGCCAATATGTTCAAAGTTTCATTTTGGACAAACCAGAAGGACAGGAATGATTCCACATAGGGATACCAGGCCACGGTAGTCAGCTTACAATCAAAGTAGATATATGTCATCATATGCAAATTTAAGATTAATTTTCTTGTGGGCATTTGCAGTAAATACGAAGAAACACCACAGAATCAATGAAAAACTGCACACAACAAGACAGACCAGTGTTCAAAAGACAACAAACTCTGCAAAAAGAAAAAAAAAGAATAATAAGAAATAAACAATAAATATTGAGGACATGAGATGAAGAGTCTTTGAAAGTGAGTCCATAGGTTGTGGGTTCATTGTTGGGGTGAGTGAAGCTGAGTGAAATTATCCTCTCTGATTCAAAAGGCTGATGGTTGAGGGATGATAACAGTTCCTGAACCTGGTGGTGTGGATCCTGAGGCTCCTGTACACCCTTCCTGATGGCAGCAGTGAGTAAAATGCATAGCCTAGATGGTGGAGGCCCTTGATGACAGACGCTGCTTTCCTGCGACACTACTGCTTGTAGATGTGCTCAGTAATGTGGTGGACTTTACCCATGATGGACAGGGCTGTATCCAATACTTTTTCTAGGCTCTTAGTGTCATGATCAACGGTTAAAACTGTAAAGCAAAAGGTGGGCCACAGATGGAGTATTGTGTGCAGCCCATGGAGAATGAAAAGGCATGACAGGGAGATTCATAAGGATGACAAATAATAGCTGTGAATAGAGGCTGGGTAGTCTTGGTTTGGTTTCTTTAGAAAATAGGAAGTCAAAGTGAAAAATATTATGAAAGAACTAGAGATGATAAACAAAATGAATCCATTTCTCTTCATATAAAATCAACAACTAGGAAACATGGAGATAAGATTATTGTTGGAAGGGTGAGAGATGGTTTCAGGAGGTGTTCTCTGAAAGAGTGGTGGAATCTTGAACCTGCAGGGATGAACAATTGTCCAATTGTGGAATTAGAGCTGAGAAGTCAAGTTAGTATAGGTAACTTTTATTTTCACCCCAGCATGGGTAAAATGGGATGATTGTTTTCCTACAATGTCACAAACCTCTAATTTTCTATCATTCTGAGTGCAGAAGGAGGCTGTTGGAATCCCCACTTAGATTGCAGATTATTAAACTTGGCTTGGATTAAGAATCAAGAAGCTTCAAGACCTTGGCCTCAATACCTCCTTGAACAATTGGATCCATGATTTCCTCACTTACAGACACCACTCAGTTTCGATTGGCAACAACATCTCCTCTACAATCTCCATCAGCACAGGTGCACCACAAGGCTCTGTGCTTAGCCCCTTGCTCTACTCGATTCACACTTCGTGCGGCTAAGAATAGCTCCAATGCCATATTCATGGTTGCTGGCGGCACCACTGTTGTAGGCCGAATCAAAGGTGGAGACATATCCTCATGTAGGAAGGAGATTGAAAACCTGGGTGAGTGGTGCTACAACAACAACAACCACCTTGTACTCAATGTCAGCAAGAACAAGGAGCTGATTATTGATTTCAGGAGGAGGAAACCATTGGTCCGTGAGTCAGTCCTCATCTAGGGATCAGAAGTGGAGAGGGTCAGCAACTTTAAGATTCTTACCGGTAACACTTCAGAGGACTTGTTCTGGTCCCAGCATGTAAGTGAAGAAAGCTCAGCGATGTTAGTTCCTTCAAAGTTTGTGAAGATTTGGCATGACCTCTGAAACTTAGACAAACTACCATAGATGTGTGGTGGAGAGTATATTGACTGGTTGCATCACAGCCTGGTATGGAAATGCCCTTGAATGGAAAAATGCAACAAAATGTAGTGGATATGGCCCAGTCCATCATGGGCAAAGCCGTCCCCACTATTGAGTGCATCTACATGAAGTGTTGTTGCAGGAAAGCAGCATCCATCATCAGAGACCTCCACCAGCCAGGTCATGCTCTCTTTGCACTGCTGCCATCAGGAATAAAGCACAGGAGCCTCAGGACTCATACCACCAGGTTGAGGAACAATTATTACCCCTTAACCATCAGGCTCCTGAACCAGGTGGAATAATTTCACTGAACTTCATTTGCCCATCACTGGTCTGTTCCCTCAACCTATGGACTCACTTTCAAGGGTTCTTCATCTCAGGCTCGCGATACTTATTGCTTATTTATTTATTTAAAATTATTATTGTTGTACTTTTGTTTTTTCTCAGGTCAAGCTGGTAATAACTGAAATACGAGCACACTCATATCTCAATTGCTGGGATCTTTAGGACTATTCTAGTGGTGTTTAGTATTGTGGTTTTCTGGAGATTTACATAAATATTGCTGTGTAGGTCTAATTGTTTAATGCTATTGTGTAAGGGCTTTGGGATGATGCCAATGGTAGATGTTACTTTTCGGACAATGTATACCCTTTCAATGTTCCATAGTCTTTCAATTTCCTCTTTTAACTCAGCATATTTCTGGTGTCTTCACATTTTGATTTCTGGAAGTTATGTGTGTTTGGAATGACTATATATATTAAATAAGTTGTTCTTGATTATTTATCCTGTATTATTATATACAGGTGGTTATTATGGATTGTTCTATCTGTAATAACTGATTGGTCATTATATAATTTGTGGGACTCTGAATCTAAAACTGGATCAGGTTTGTATTTATAGTAAGGCATGGTTTCTTTTATGAGTTAGCATTTTAAGGCAAGGTTTTGGTGAATGATTCTGCCACTTGATTGTGTCTGTGTAAGTAATCAGATTAAGTTAAACTGCTGCAGCGCCATGTAATATGTTGTATTATGTCTGGTTCTTCTTGGCATTTGTTATTGTTATTTATTTTTCTGTCTGCCCAAGCTGGTAAAACCTGAGGTTCAGCAAAGCCAAGCAGGCCCATTTGTCAATTGCTAGGAACTTTCGGATTATTCTCGTGGTGTTTAATATTGTGGCTTTTCTAAAGATTTATGTAGATTTGCTGTGGAGTCCTAATGGTTTAATGCTATTGCGTAATGATTTTGGGATGACAGTTGTAGATATTACTATTGGGATAATGAATACCCTGTTACAGAAGCAGCGCTTAGGTGGGATAATGGCGCCTAATGGCGACTTCTTTGTCTGCAACTTTGGAAACAGCTCTATTTCCACCTTTAATATCTTTATTTTTCCCTTTCAGGGTTCTTTTGACTTGGAGTTACACGTAGGCTTAAGTTCTTTGCGGGAATAGGACCCGTTCTTGGGGTTCCACGACTGGCTGTTCTTCGACATGTCAAGGGTTTGGCCTTAGAGTCTCGATTGTGTTCGGAAGCCTAAGCTCGCAGGGCTCTGGAGACGGGTGGATCGAGGGTCTGCGTCACAGCAGGAGACTCATATATCGTCGGGGAGGCTGGAAAATCTTTCGCTGTGGGCCCAAAGACCCGTGGTCTTTGTGATCTTCGGACACAGAGCTCGAAAAAAGAGACAAAATGGACTTTTAACATCGTAAACCAGAGGATTGTTGTTGTGTCTCCTGCCCGCTGTGAAAATGGGGGATACCTCCATCTCCTTTGCCAGGGAGAGAGAGAACCTATGGTTTGTCGAATGTTGGATGAAATGTGAAGCCTTTGTGGTAACTTTGGTTTGTGTCTTTGCTATTGCTTAGCATACGCTTGGGCTCAGTGATGCTTTTTTTTTGCTGGTGGGGAGAGGAGGAATTGATGCTTGCTGCCGCTTATGTGTCGGGGGGGAACTGGGGGGGGGACTTTGGGGTTCTCATGTTTAACTGTCATTCATTCTTCAGGGCACTTCTCTGTTTTGTGGATGTTTATGAAGAAAAAGCATTTCAGGATGTATATTGTATTTCTCTGTCATTAAATTTGGCATTTGAACCTTTGAACCTTGAACCTCTGAACATTGAACCTCTGAACCTGTTCATGTTCCATAGTCTTTCAATTTCCTTTTTTTAATTCAGCATATTTCTGATGTCCTTCATTTATTGATTCTGTAAGTTATGTGTGTTTGGAATGGCTATATATATTACATAAGCTGTTCTTGCTTGTTTATCCTGTATTGTTATATCCGAATGGTTATTATGGATTGTCCTATCTGTAATAACTGATTGGTCGTTATATAATTTGTGTTACTCTGACTCTAAAACTGGACCAGGCTTGTGTTTATACTAAAGTGTGGTGTCCTTTATGAGTTTGAATTTAAAACAAAATTTTGGTGAATGATGTTTGCCACTTGATTTCTGTTTTTTCCTTGACATTTTCTACATTTATTATCTTGAGGTTGTTGGTCTATTATGTATTTTATTAATATTACTTTTTTTTCTTTATTTTTGTATATGCTGCTTGTTGTCTTTTGCACATTTGTTGTCTGCCCTGTTGGTGCAGTCTTTCATTGATTGTATTATGCTTATTGGATTTATTGAGTGTGCCCACAAGAAAATAAATCTCAGGGTTGTATATGATGATATATGTACATTAAGCCCCACCCATGCCCTGCTCATTCAAGACCGTATATGAGGTGTCTCTGGGGACTTGTCATTTGACTAACTTGTGCCTGAAGAAGACAGTCGGGTTTACCATTGAAACGTTGCAGTCCGTATCTCTAAGTATGTGACTGTTAAGGCCAAAGGATAGCATGATTATGTTTGATACCAGTCACAAAGCTTCTGTAGTTGGATATATTTTTACTTCAATAATTTATTTACTCTGAACTTTGAAGAAGGCTGGCTCCCCTTGTTCAGGGTAACTAAGATGATCAAGAAGTATTGGGCAGGCTAGCAATATTTACATTCCAGATAACAATAATAAATTAATTATTAAAAAAAAAACTAAGCAAAATGCTGCCTGACCTGCTAAGTATTTTGAGTATTTTCTATTATTTATGACTTGGTTAATATCTTTGATCCACCATCAGCTTCTACCACTAGGCTCCCTCCTTTAAACCTCCAAATGTACCGTCACTCTTTCAGCACTACAGTTACCTGTTATATTCTTACTGAAACTCCCACACAGTCCTTGCTTGTAATAGAGTTGCGGAGTCATAGAACACTACTGTGCAGACACAGACTGTTTGGTCCATCTAGTCTGGGGCGAACCTTTAATCAGCCTAGTCCCATCAAAGTGCTCCCGGACCATAGACTTCCATACCCTTCTCATCCATGCATACCCAAATTTCCCTGAAATGTTGAAATCGATCCTGTATGTACAACTTGCACTGGCAATTCATTTCACACTCTCACCACCATCTGAGTGAAGAAGCTGCCCCTCATGTCCCCCTTAAACATTTCAACTTTCACACATGACCCCATGTTGTGGAAAAAAGCCTGCTTGCATTTACCTTATCTATATATCTCATTGGGTGTTGATGTGGAGAGATGTCCCTACCAAAGGAGGTGTAAGGTGCTCCTTCCCTCTCTAGCCTGCGGGTCACCCTTGGGCAAGGTGCAGCACCTGCTTAGCCCCCCGATCAGGGTCACGTGACCATGGGAGCAGGTGGTGGAGGGTCGTATGAGCAGCTGGTGCAGATCACAAGTCCTGGTTATGTGACCACTGATGCCAGGCAGACAGTCTCTGAAGAGTATTGATAATGGCTGGGGTCATGCACATTGTAAAGGCACCGCCCAGAAGAAAGCAATGGCAAATCACTTCGGTAGAAAACTTTGGCAAGGACAATCATGGACATGGACAGAGAAAAGAGTAAGAACAACAGCATGAAGGGAGTCTTCCCCACAGGCAGGTTTAAGGCAAATGGAAGGCCATGATCACCATGCATACGACATGACTGATAATGATGATGGTGATGATGCCTTACATGAACTTCTATGCTCTGGGGAATAAAGTCCGAATCTACTCAGCCTTTCCCTATAACTCAGCTCCTCATGTCCCATCAACATGCTTGTAAATTTTCTCTGCAGTCTCACTTATTTACATCTTTCCTGCAGGTACGTGATAAAAACTGGGCAAAATACTCCAAATTAGGCCTCACAAACGTCTTATATAATTTCAATGATGGCGCTAAACAGCGACTCCTTTGCTTACATCTTTAGAAACAGCTCTATTTCTATCTTTCATATCTCTTTTTTTACCTATTCAAGGTTCTTTTGAAGACCCTGACCTGAAGTAACACTCTGACTTCAGTTCTTTGCGGGAATGGGACCGCTCTCAGGGTCTGACGACCGGCTGCTTCTTGATATCTCAAGGACGCGGCCTGAAAGACTAGCACGCCTTCAGGGTGCTGGATTTTCGTGGTTCTGGAGACAGGCTGACTCAAGGCCGATACCCCTGACTGAGGCATCGTGGGAGAATACAGAACATCGAGAGCAGCGGGTTAGTTGCCATGGGCTGTGTGTCCAGAGAACTGAGCTCTCTGGGAGCAGAGCTGGGAAACAGCATCTCAACAGAATTTTAACATCATAATTCAGTGAGTTGTTTCTCCCCTCTCACTGTGAAATGGGGACACCGCTTTTTCCCTTATTAGGGAGAGAGGGAGAGCCTGGGGTATGTCGAAGTACTGGGTGAACGAGTAGTCTTTGGGATACTGCAAGTCTGTGTCTTTATTGATGCTTTGCTTCATGCTTGAGTGCTTGGTGGGGGTCGCCGATGTTTTTTTGCTGGTGGGGCAGGGAGGATAGTTGCTTTCCTGCTGCTTGTGTGTGGGGGGAGTTTGGGCGTGCTTTGGGGTTCTAATGTTTAACTCTTATTCATTCTTTGGGGCATTCCTCTGTTTTTGTGGATGCTTGTGAAGAAAATAATCTCAGGATGTATATTGTGTACATACCTCCGACAATAAATGTACCTATTGAAACCTACTGAAACAGAGCATCCCAATTCCTGTACTCAATACATTGAATTATGAAGGCTAATGTGCTAAAGAAATTATGTATGACCTAACTGTGCCGTCAATTTCAAGGAATTATGGATCTATATTCACAGATGCTTCTTTTCTATTGCACTCCTCAGTGCCCCACCTTGCACCATGTAAGACCTACTGTGGTTAGTCCTCCCAAAATCCAATAACACACATTCATCTGCATTAAATTCCATCTGCCATTTTTCAGCTAATTTTCCATCTGGTCCAGGTACCAATGCAAACTTTGATAGTCTTTCTCACTGTCTACTGCACCCCAAATCTATGCATCATCCAAAGATTTTCTGAAAAGCTTATCATTGCCATCCAGATTATTGATACAGTTGATAAACAACAATGGACCCAACACCAATCCCTGCAGAAAGCCGCTAGTCACAGGCCTCCAGTCAGAGAGCCAACCAGTTACTACCACTCCCTGTCTTCTCCTGCGAAGCCAATGCCTAATCTAATTTACTACCTCCTCTTGAATACCAAGTGATAGAAGCTTCTTGACCAAACTCCCATGCAGGAACTTGTCAAAGGCCTTACTAAAATCCACGTATACACTATCCAGTGCCTTGCCTTCATCAACTTTCCCATTCACCTCCTTGAAAAACTCTATAAGATTGGTTAGACACGACCTACCAATCACAAAACCATGTTGACTATCCCTAATCAGTTCCTGTCTACACGTATTCTTGTATATCTTGTCTCTAAGAATATCTTCCAATAACTTTCCCACTACAGATGTCATGCTCAATAGCCTATAATTTCCTGGCTTATTCTTACAGTCTTTCTTAATCACTGGAACGACAACAGCTATCCTCCAATCCTCCAGCACCTCACCTGTAGCAAAGGATGTTTTAATTATCTCTGTTAATGTCCCACAATTTCTACACTAGCCTACTACAGGGTCTGACGGAAGATGTTGTCAGTCCCCGGGGATTTATCATCCTAATTTACCTCAAGGCAGCAAACACTCCTCTTCTGTAATCTGTATAGTGTCCATGACCTTGCTGTTGCTTTGCCTCACTTCTACAGATTCTGTGTCCGTCTCCTGAGTAAATATAGATGCCAAAAATCCATTTAATATCTTTTCCATCTCTTTCAGCTCCACACATAGATGACCATGCTGATCTTCCAGAGGACCAATTTTGTCCCTTGTTCTCCTTTCGCTCTTAATATATCTGTCGAAGCCATTAGGATTCTCCTTCGCCTTTTCTGCTGGAGCAACCTCATGCTTTCTTTTAGCTTCCTTATTTCTTTCTTAAGTGTTCTCTTGCATTTTTTATACTCCTCAAGTACCTCATTTGTTCCTACCTGACAATGCCTGCTATGCACCTCCTATTTCTTAACTAGGGCCTCAATATCTCTTGAAAACCAAGGTTTGCTAAACTTGTTACCTTTACCTTTTATTCTGACAGAAACATACAAACTCTATACTCTCAAAATTTCATTTTTGAATGCTTCCAACTTACCATATACACCTTTGCCAGAAAACATCCTCTCCTAATCCACATTTTCCAGGTCCTTTCTGATACAACAAAATTGTCCAGTTTAGAATCTCAACCCAATGGCCAGACCTATTCTTTTCCATAATTACCTTGAAACTAATGGCATTATGATCATTAGATGCAAAGTGTTCCCCTACACAAACTCCTGTCATGTTTCTTGTCTCATTCTTCAATAGGAGATCTAGTATTCCTCTTTCTCTCATTGGGATTTCAATGTACTGATTAAGGAAACTTGAGTCCCAATCAAAATCACTTACTGTCACACCCTTATGTTTCTTACAACAGCTTGTTATTTCTCTACAAATTGCTCCTCTAAATCATAGTCATAGTCATAGTCATACTTTATTGATCCCGGGGGAAATTGGTTTTCGTTACAGTTGCACCATAAGTAATAAATAGTAATAGAACCATAAATAGTTAAATAGTAATATGTAAATTAGCAGATTGTTGGGTATTGTGCTATGTAATCCCAATAATGTGGTCATATCTTTCTTAACAGCATCTTTCTCCCCAACCTCTCCACTATCTGCTCTGGTGCTCTGGTTCTCATTCCCCTGCAACTCTAGTTATATCCCGTTCCCATACAGCACTAGCAACCTCCTGTTGGGATGTTAGCCCGCCTCCATTTCAGGTGCAAACTGTCCCTTCTGTATAGGTCCCACCTTCCCTAGAAGAGTGCCCAACAATCCAAAAATCTGAAGCCCTCCTTCTTATGCTATATCCAAAGCCCAATGTAAAACTGTATGATCTTCCTATTTCTGGCTTCACCAGCACATGGCACAGGTAGCAATCCAGAGATCACAAGGCTGGAGGGTCCTGTCCTTTAACTTAGCTCCTACCTCCCTGAACTCACTTTGCAGGAGAACCTCATCACCCCTCCTGCCTATGTCAGTTTGTACCAATATGTACCATGACCTCTGGTTGCTCACTCTCCCACTTAAGAATGCTGTGGTCTCGATTGGGGATGTCCCTGACCCTGGCACCTGGGAGGCAACATACCATCCTGGAACCTCATTCTGATCTACAGAACCTCCTTTCTGTTTCCCTAACCAATGAATCCTATCTCTACAGCTCACGTCTTCTCGCCCCCTTCTCTTTTGAGTTGCAGAGTCAGATTCAGTGCCAGAGACGTGACGGCTGTGCTAGGTCATCTCCACCAACAGTATTCAAAGTAGTATACCTATTGTTGAGGGGAATGGCCACAGCATTACTCTGCACTGGCTGCCAATCCCCTTTCTTCTTCCTGATGCTCACCCAGTTACCTGTGTCCTGCATCTTGAGTGTAACTACCTCCCGGTATGCCCTGTTGATCAACCCCTCAGCCTCCTGAATGATCTGAATTTCATTCAGTTCCAGCTCCAACTCCTTACCATGGTCTGTTAGATGCTGCAGTCGGGTGCACTTCTTGTAGGTGTAGTCATCAGGGACACTGGAGGTCTCCCTGCCTTTTCACATCCTGCAAGAAGAGCATTCCATTATCCTGCCTGGCATCCCTACTGCTCTAAATGTGCAATAATGTGCTAGAGTGCTTAAGGAAGTAGCCCAAGAAACAGTGGATGTATTAGTGATAATTTTTCAAAACTCGTTAGATTCTGGACTAGTTCCTGAGGATTGGAGGGTGGCTAATGTAACTCCACTTTTTAAAAAAAGGAGGGAGAGAGAAACCGGGGAATTATAGACCGGTTAGCCTGACATCGGTGGTGGGGAAACTGCTGGAGTCAGTTATCAAAGATGTGATAACAGCACATTTGGAAAGCAGTGAAATGATCGGACAAAGTCAGCATGGATTTGTGAAAGGAAAATCATGTCTGACGAATCTCATAGAATTTTTTGAGGATGTAACTAGTAGAGTGGATAGGGGAGAACCAGTGGATGTGGTATATTTGGATTTTCAAAAGGCTTTTGACAAGGTCCCACACAGGAGATTAGTGTGGAAACTTAAAGCACACGGTATTGGGGGTAAGGTATTGGTGTGGGTGGAGAATTGGTTAGCAGACAGGAAGCAAAGAGTGGGAATAAACGGGACCTTTTCAGAATGGCAGGCGGTGACTAGTGGGGTACCGCAAGGCTCAGTGCTGGGACCCCAGTTGTTTACAATATATATTAATGACTTGGATGAGGGATTTAAATGCAGCATCTCCAAGTTTGCGGATGACACGAAGCTGGGTGGCAGTGTTAGCTGTGAGGAGGATGCTAAGAGGATGCAGGGTGACTTGGATAGGTTGGGTGAGTGGGCAAATTCATGGCAGATGCAATTTAATGTGGATAAATGTGAAGTTATCCACTTTGGTGGCAAAAATAGGAAAACAGATTATTATCTGAATGGTGGCCGATTAGGAAAAGGGGAGGTGCAACGAGACCTGGGTGTCATTATACACCAGTCATTGAAAGTGGGCATGCAGGTACAGCAGGTGGTGAAAAAGGCGAATGGTATGCTGGCATTTATAGCAAGAGGATTCAAGTACAGGAGCAGGGAGGTACTACTGCAGTTGTACAGGGCCTTGGTGAGACCACACCTGGAGTATTGTGTGCAGTTTTGGTCCCCTAATCTGAGGAAAGACATCTTTGCCATAGAGGGAGTACAAAGAAGGTTCACCAGATTGATTCCTGGGATGGCAGGACTTTCATATGAAGAAAGACTGGATGAACTGGGCTTGTACTCGTTGGAATTTAGAAGATTGAGGGGAGAGCTGATTGAAACGTATAAGATCCTAAAGGGATTGGACAGGCTAGATGCAGGAAGATTGTACCCGATGTTGGGGAAGTCCAGACCGAGGGGTCACAGTTTGAGGATAGAGGGGGAGCCTTTTAGGACCGAGATTAGGAAAAACTTCTTCACACAGAGAGTGGTGAATCTGTGGAATTCTCTGCCACAGGAAACTGTTGAGGCCAGTTCATTGGCTATATTTAAGAGGGAGTTAGATATGGCCCTTGTGGCTACGGGGGTCAGGGGGTATGGAGGGAAGGCTGGGGCGGGGTTCTGAGTTGGATGATCAGCCATGATCATAATAAATGGTGGTGCAGGCTCGAAGGGCCGAATGGCCTACTCCTGTACCTATTTTCTATGTTTCTATGTTTCTATAAGAAGGAAAGAAAGAATAAAAATTGAAATAAAAATCTACCTACAGCCTATGCCCCTCCTCACCAAAAACTCAACTTCCCCCTCTAACACTGGCCCACTCACACAATGGCCACTCCCCCACTGCTCGCTTATTTTAAAATCTCTCTCCCACAATGCATTCTAATGTCTCCTTGGGTACTATGGTGTACAAAATGTGCCAACTACTCCCACTTGCTTTTCTTAATCTCTCTCGCTATTTACGCAAGTCAACGACTCCTTGTGAATTGTGGCACGCAATATGTGCCGGCTGCCCCTGCTCACTTCTTTTAAACTCTCTCTCCCTCTATTCAATCCAGTCCCAGGACTGGAATATACAAAAAGATTAAGATCTGCAGACAATCACATCTGCACATTTTTGCATGCCACAGTTCCCAAGGTGACATTGGACTGCGGAGAGGGACGGAGAGTTTATAAGGCTCGAGCGTGGGCAATCTCTTCAGGAACTGTGGCGTTCAAAATATGCCGACTGCCTCTGCTCGCTTCTTTTAAACTCTCTCTCTCTCTCTCTCTTTCTTTCTCTCTCTCTGTGCAATCCAATGTCTCCTTGGGGACTGTGCAGATCTTAATCTTTTTGTACATTCCAGTCCTTCCACCTCTGTAATATTTTGCTCAAGACTTTCTTTGACAGACCTATCAATATACAAACCCCTTCTAGCCAAATTCAATGGATGAGAAATCTAGACTGATTTTTACCTCCAAAGGAATTATAGCTCCTGCTGAGATCAGTATCTCAACACAAAGCATGGGGGACTGATTTGGCTCAGCTCCACAATGAACAACACATTTACAAACAGAGCCACTTACATAGGTTGTAGTTGGTTATTTGCATGCTGGTGTTCTGTTTCTATGGTGCTCTAAGCAATTCTCTACTTTGAGACTGAAAATTAAAGATCATTGCACCATTAACGTTCAAGTAATATGGACCTATTTTTAAAATAGGGACTGTGCATAATTTATTAAACAATATTTTAAACGGTAATTACAAGATAGTTTGGTACACTGTGAATGAAGTAATAATGGCATAGTGAATGTGATTTAATAATAAGTGGACATATTCTGTCAGAGATCTGATCATACTTTATGAGTCCATAAATCCACATGTTAAATTGCAATTACCTCTGTTGTAGGTCCAAGAAAATGCAATAATTACAACATAAAATATGGAATAATAAACACAGAGCCATCTGTGAGATTGGACCGTTGTGCTGTATCATAAAATTGACCAGAATTGCCCTTACTTCACTTAAGGAACTGCAGCTCAACACACCTAGCCAATGAAATTCCATGATAAGAAACTGAAGAAAACCTTCCTTAAGCTGATACTGCTTGTTAAATATGGCTTAAACTAAAAGTGGCTTGTTGCCCTTTTGATCTTTGGACTTGGGGGAAGAAAAGAAGAGCATGTTCAGTTAAGATGACACCAGTACAGGTTTTGACTCACCCCTCAGGAGATATACGTCAATCATTGCCTTGTTGTTTTGCTGTACTTCAGACAAGAAAAAAAGATGAAAACGCCATTTATAGGAAACATTAGAGGCTAAGTGGATAATTTAAAAGTTATATCCCTTTCTTTTGATTGGTCAGGACAGGCATTTTCAAGCATCAAAATTTTGTCACTCACTCTGGACTACTTAGACGTTCTTATTGAAATAACTGTAATCTCTTCATTGTACTACATGTTTTACATAGTTCAAATAGGTGCATGTCCAAAACGTCACTAAATTTACTCTTTCTCGTGGGCAATATGAAACTAGTATATGCATTTCAATTCCATGGTATGAAGTAGCATAAACAGGCATCCCAATCATATCCTTAAATGTCTATCTGTCTAAAGTTTAAAGGAGCAAATTCACCTGTTTCAAGTGTATCAAGTATATAAGCATGTTGTAAGTATATACACGCGTAAATATATTTCTTCTGTGCATCTAATAAACAACTTTAAATTCTGCTAACTTCATTGTTTCAGTGAAATGCACACTACCATTCTTAGCTATGCAAACAATGATTGTTAGTTCTTTTCTGATTTTTGAAAGAGCCCACAAACAGTGGAAAAACTTTAAATTTGGTTATTGCCATGATGATTGCTTAAGCTTTCATCCTGTCTGTTGTGATGCACCAGATACTTAGAAGGGAAGAAAAGGATGATTAATGGTAACTGCACACCTGTTGGCCACTATCACGCTTGATTCTTTCTTTGCACTTTATTGTAAAAAGAGCTGCTGTAAAATTTTAAAGTAATATATATCTGTTCAAATTAAAATAAATGGTTTTGAGACAATTGGTGTTTAAAATGATCCAACATTTCCTTCTTCAACGCTAAGGATGAACAAATCATTAATCTGTATTAAAAGTGGATCAACACTCACAACCATCATTTTAAGAGGTCTCTGGTTATGGGTGCTTGGCAGGTGTTAAGATGACCTTTTTTGGCAATGAATAGGAGATAAAATATACTGTAAATATGAATTTTTGAAATGGAATACTGTGACATGGCAAAGGCTGTGATAGCAATGGATTGTCAGGAAATGTAGTTATATGATTTTTGTTTATGACAAATCAAATAACTTTTTGATGTGAGGAACTCAAGAGTGTAATATACTATTTTAGAACAGAACAGTACAACAGACAGGGCAATTGAGTTTCAATGTTGTGATGATCTTGATACCAATTTATACTAAATATCAGTATAATCTAACTATTAAGTAATTTATATTAAATAAGTTATACTCCTCCTGTTTATCATCCATATTCACCCATATTTTGGCAAGTTGTACTCATTGTGTGCTATTGCTTTACATATTCATTAATTTTAAAATATAATTTGCACTATGTTCATCTCAGTGTTTGTGCAGATTACTTATAAAGAAGTTGTGCAAGCTGATACAAGGCAGCATATATCAAATCTCATAAAAGTTACAACGAGGCCATTGAACCTGAAAAGCTACTTATGACCCATCACTCCACAGTCTATTAACATACGACCATGCTAATGGAACGAAACAGGCAGAAAAATATAACACCAATGTGTTGTTGAATAATTCATATTCCTTATGCTACGCTTTCAGTCATCAACCCTTTGTAGTTTTGAGAAGATTTTACCATAAGTTTGCTCTGTTGTTTTGCTTGTTCTATTTTTTGATCATTTCATGGTATGAAGACTTACTACATATATGTTTGCTCTCATTTTAAATGAGAACTAATGCCAAGTTTAGTCCAGGTTTATTGTAAGTTGACAGATGGAGAAAAAGTTGAAGTGAGGGCTGTGAACATTCACCAAAAACTCGTTAACCAGGCGGTAGCCACTTAAAATACCAGCTAGCAAACATTAATGATGCTGCACAGCACTTTGCTAGCTGGTGGCCTTCCTAACAGCTATCAGTTGTTTGAGTGAATACTATGCACTGTTTAACAAACTACTTCAATAAACACTCATCTTGCCATGCTTTTTGCTACTGGAGATTTGAAGTTCTGAAGCTCAGAAACCTGTCTGGGCTCATTTGGCTCGTCTCGCAAAACTTCGACACTTGAGCAGTGTTTATTGAAAGAAAGACATATTATTCTGAAGAATATAGACAGGGTAGACAGCAAGAAATTTTCCCTTATCAGAGGTTGTTGTGTTTTCAATATTATAAATATATTGTTTGATTAAGCATTCTTTGTTTAAACACTTCATTGATGTAAAAGTACAGCATGTAAATGGCACACATCATCATGCCACCACCATGTTATGTAGTTATATAACAGAATCAGATTTAATATCACAACCATATATCTTGTAAATCCGAGTCATATATATATATATATATATATATATATATATATACACGCACATAGTGCCCATAAAAAGTATTCACTCTCCCCCCCTTGGAAGTTTTCACATTTTATTGTTTTACAACATTGAATCACAATAGATTTAATTTAGCTTTTCTGACACTAATGAACAGAAAGGACTCTTTCATGTCACAGTGAAAACAGATCTCTACAAAGTCATCTAAATTAATACAAATATAAAACACATAATAATTAATTGCATAAGTATTCACCCCCTTCAAGTCAGTTTTTAGTAAATGCACCTTCAGTAGCAATTACAGCCTTGAGTCTGCGTAGATAGATCAACTTTACACATCTGGATACTGCAACTTTTCTCCATTCTTCTTTACAAAACTCTCAAGTCTGTCAGATTGCATGGGAATCATGAGTGAACAACGTTTTTCAAGTCCAGCCACAAAGTTTCAATTGGATTGAGGTCTGGACTCTGACTTGGCCACTCCAGGACATTAGCTTTGTTGTTTTTAAGACATTCCTGTGTAGCTTTGGCTTTATGTTTGGGGTCATAGTCTTGCTGGGAAACAAATCTTCGGCCAAGTCGCAATTCACTTGCGGACTGCATTAGGTTTCCTTCCTGGATTTCCCTGCATTCATTTTACACTGTACCTTCACAAGCCTTCCAGGGCCTGCTGCAGTGAAGCATCCCCACAGCATGTTGCAGCCACCACCATGCTCTACGGTAGGGATGGTGTGTTTTTGATGATGTGCAGTGTTTGTTGCACTCCAAATATACATTTAGTCTGATGGCCAAAAAGCTCGCTTTAGTCTGAAGGGCATAGAACCTTCTTCCAGCTGACTTCAGAGTCTCCCACATGCCTTCTGGCAAACTCTAGCCAAGATTTCATGTGAGTTTTTTTCAACATGGCTTTCTCTTTGTCACTCTCGCATAAAACTGTGACTAGTGGAGAACCCAGGCAACAGGTGTATGCATAGTCTCTCCAATCTCAGCCACTGAAGCTTGTAACTCCTCCAGAGTCGTCAAAGATCTCTTGCTGGTCTCCCTCACTAGTCCCTTTCTTGCACGTCACTCATTTTTTGGGAACTGCCTGCTCTAGGCAGATTTACAGTTGTGCCATATTATCATCATTTCTTAATGATTAACTTCACTGTACTCCAAGGGATATTTAAGTAATTGGATTTTTTTCTGTATCCATCTCTTGACTTGTGCTTGGCAATAACCTTTTTGCAGAGTTGCTTGTAGTGTTCTTTTGTCTTCATGGTGTAGTTTTTGCCAGGATACTGACTCACCAGCAGTCGGACCTTTACTATTTTCACTATAATCAATTGAAACACCTTGACTGCACACAGGTCTCCAAAAACATATCTCCATTTAAATAATTATGTGACCTCTGAAACCAATTGGCTGCACCAGTGATGTTTTGATGTGTCTTATTAAAGGGGGTGAATACTTATGCAATCAATTATTTTGTGTTTTATATTTGTAATTAATTTAATCAATTTGTATATATATGTATGCGCATTCTTCACATAAAGTAAAAATTAAGTTAGGCTTACATTCCCAGCTCCTTTGTTTTCCTTTAAATTATAATATATAACTATTTAGTTTTCTTTTCATTTTTTTGGAGTTGCAAAAAAAGCAGTAGCAATGAGGAAGTTTAAAATGAACCTCAGACACCTGCCTACCTGTTGAAGTGCAATGAGATGTTTGAGTTAAAAAAAACCAAGCAGCACAGCACATCTTTTTGGAAGGAAGAGAGAGAAATAGTTGAGTTCTTTTTAAATGAAGAAAACTGAATTAATTCACAGATTCATAAACAGTGAGTACTGGGTTATAATAATCAGAAATAAAAAAACAGCGGAAACGGCTGGGTATATTGGAAAGGTATCTGCGTTTGATTGCACAATGGATAACTGCCTCATATATGCTGTGCTAATTAAACAGTATTTAGAGAAAAATGAAATAACTGATAAAAAGTGAGAAGATAAATAAGAAACCAAGTTGCAATTTCAAGAAAAGCACTAATTTGCATGTTGTTGATGAAAAATCTGATAATGATGAAGTGGCACAGGAGTTAGTAGCCTTGAGATTTACAATGTGAAAACTAACAATAGACAACAATCCTGCTTACACCAGCCAGAAGTAAATTAATTTAAATGAAATTGGGCACTGGTTCAGCTGTTTCAGTCCTTCCATGAAATGAGTTTAAATGGCATTCCAAAGATGCTAAACTGAAGCCTGCAGATATCCACTAAGAAATTATACTGGAGAAAAGATCATTCCTGTGGGAATGATATTCGTAAAAGTTAAATACAACAGCTGACAAGCCAGAGTGAGCTTGTATGTGGTAAAAGCAGGAGGGCCAGAATTGTGGAGCCATAAGTGGCTGAGATAATTACAACTTGATTGGGGAGTGACCTGTAATTTGCATACCACATCCCCTGTAATAGAGTCAACTGAAAGTGAATTAAGAAAGGTACTGGTGTCACCATGAACTATTGCCCAACAGAGGGTAAACAGGTGTTGGTGCCAGCCACTGTGCCACTGGTTGGAAAGCATATGGGAGCATGGAAGGACCATGTTGCTTACAGGAATCATAAACATGACAAAAGCAGTGGTCTGACTACAACAGTTTTTGTAGGTAACATGTCTGCAAAAACTTCCAACATGTTGATGAGGCAGTTTCTTGCAAAATGTGCCTTGGTTTTAAGCTGGAAGACAGTTCAAGGAGTTTCAGGAAAATTACAAGTATTTGGCTTTTGTGATAATAAAGAAGCAGAATCTGCTCTGTGTGCATTAAGGTTGTTGCATGATCTTCAAATGGGAGACAAAAAGCTGCTTGTAAACATAGAAAACTTACAGCACAATACAGGCCCTTCGGCCAACAAAGTTGTGCCGAACATGTCCCTACCTTAGAAATTACTAGGGTTATCCATAGCTCTCTATTTTTCTAAGCTCCATGTACCTATCCAAAAGTTTCTTAAAAGACCCTATTGTATCCGCCTCCACCACTGTTGCCGGAAGCCCATTTCACACACTCATCATTTTCTGCGTAAAAAACTTACCCCTGACATCTCCTCTGTACCTACTCCCAAGCACCTTAAACCTGTGCCCTCTTGTGGCAGCCATTTCAGCTCTGGGAAAAAGCCTCTGACTATCCACATGATCAATGCCTCTCATTATCTTATACACCTCTATCAATTCACCTCTCATCCTCTGTTGCTCCAAGGAGAAATGGCCGAGTTTACTCAACCTATTCTCATAAGGCATGCTCCCCAATCCAGGCAACATCCTTGCAAATCTCCTCTGCACCCTTTCTATGGTTTCCACATCCTTCCTGTAGTGAGGTGACCAGAACTGAGCACTGTACTCCAGGTGGGGTCTGACCTGGGTCCTATATAGCTGCAACATTACCTCTCGGCTCCTAAGTTCAATTCCATGATTGATGAAGGCCAATACACCATATGCCTTCTTAACCACAGAGTCAACCTGCGCAACTGCTTTGAGCATCCCATGGACTGGTGCTAGTATTGATACTATATTCTGCCTTCATATTTGAAAGTAGATGCAAAGTTCAAAACTCAGCTGGATGAATGGAAGGCCAAAAAGAAAGGCATCAGAGGAGATACAAAAACAGAGGATTCATCAGATGATGTTTTGGTTAAGAAAACCAAGAGGAAAGATGAGATTATAAAGGGAGCAATAGAAGGATTAACAAGAGAAAACACCAGCGAACTAAATGCACCTTCCCAATAGCAAGATACATATCCTAGAAGAAAAAAGAACCCACGACAAGGAGAGGAGCAAGTATCAAGATAGATCCAGAGAGAAGAGCCAAGAAAAGGAGAAGAAGAATGCCACTTGCTATAATTATTACTTACGGAGTCAAAGAGTAATACAACACCAAAACAAGCCCTTCGGCCTAATTAACCATGCTGACCACAGCATCCTCCCAAGTTGCTTGTGTTCAGCCCATTATCTAAAGAGCTTCTCACCTCCCTGTACCAATCCAAATGCCTCTTAGTTGTTTTAATTATGTCCACTTCAACCACTTCCTTTGGCAGCTCATTCCAGGCCCTCACTACACTCTGCGTAAAGAAGTTCCCTCACAACTTTCTTTTAAATTCCTCCCCTCTTATCTTGTATCTGTGTCCTCTAGTTTTGGACTCCACAGTCCTGGGGTAAAGGCTATGTCTGTTCACCTTCTGCAGACCACTCATGATTTTGTAAACTTCTATGAGATCACCCTTTATTTTTCCAGTGCTTCAAGGATTAAAGAACCACTGTGGCCAACATCTCCTTATATCTCAGGCCCTTTGGTCCAGGCAGCATCTTCATAAAAATCTTTAAAACCCTATCCAGCTTGACAATCTTTTCCATAACAGGGTGACCAAAACTGTACACAATTCCGCAAGTGTGACTTCATCAATGGCTTACTTAATTGCAGCATAATATCTCTATTGATAAACTCAATGGCCTAAATTATGAACGCCAGAATAAAACATAGGACATAGAACAGTACAGCACAGTACAAGCCTTTCCTCTCATGATGTTGTACTGACCTACTCTAAGATCAATCTAACCCTTCCCTCTTACTTGAGCCTCCATTCTTCTATCGTTGATGTGTCTGTCTATAAGTTTCTTAAATGCATCTAATGTATCTGCCTCTACTACCACCTTTCATCCACCACACCCCGTGTAAAGGACTTAACTCTAACATCCCCCTATGCTCTCCTCCAATCACCTTAAAATTATGCTACTTGTCTCTGGCTATCCTCTTTTATCAAGTCACCCCTCATCCTCCTTTGCTCTAAATAAAGACCAGTGTAAATTTAAAGCAGGGCTGTTGAATCTTATTTTGAGATGAAGCCTTATAACTAGGCCTCAAAATATTCTACTCCCCAAATGGTCAAAATAAAACCAAATACTGAGGTCTAAAATACCTTAACCCTCAGAATTGCATGCCTCTCATTATCTTGGTCCATGGGATAAACACAAGCCGGGCCTGATCAACCCTGGCTGGGATGCCCAGGCGAATTGTCTAGTGATTAAAGACCCGAAACACCCGAAGACCGCAGATTACATTACTGATGATATGTCCCAGTGCACAACTAGTTAACTAAGCCTAGTGATGTTGAACTATGAAAGGCATGGGTCAGATTAAAGTGGCTCCGCCACCCTATCCACCACAACTCCACATACTTCCTGACACTAAACCCCACAGCCCAATCTTCCCCAGCCCCACATATACATCCCCCAACCCTACCCTTAACCCTAATCCTAACATCCAAGGGCCCACACACCTCAATTAACCCCGATTAACCCTGGCCCCACCACCACAAATGTGGTAACTTGTGTAAGGAGGAGGAAGATCCAGTAAGTTGGACCTGGTTGACGAAGGCATGGGCCAGATCAAAGTCGCAGGAATGCATAACATTGAATCTCAAGTGATGACATTAAGAAGCACAAGAGGAATGATTTTCCCTCAGCCCGCATAATCACATCCTCCTTATGCTCACCTCCAATTACCTTAAAATTATGCCCCTTGTCTCTGGCTATCCACCTCTATGAAGTCACCTCCTATCTCCCTTTGCTCTGAAGGGAAAAGCCTTTTTCTCACTCGGCTTATCCTCTTAAGACATGTTCTCTAATTTGCGTAAAATTCTGGTAAATCTCCTCTGCACCCTCTCTAAAGCTTCCACATCCTTTCTTATACTGAGGTGACCAGAACTGAAGGCAAGATTCAGGTTTTTAATGGAGCTGCAACATTACCTTGTGGCTCCTGAACTCAATCGCTTCTGACGAATGGAATCAACACAGCATACACATTTTTAACAACTTCTCAACTTGCATGGCAAGTAGAGGGATCTATATGCATGGACCCCAAGGTCCCCAAGGTCCCTCTGTTCCTCCACACTGGTAAGAATCCTGCCATTAACCCCTTACTCTACTTCCAATTTCTACCTTCCAAAGTGAACCTCCTCACACATGCTATCAATATTCCACTGTAAACTATGTCATACTTCTATACAATCCACAACTCCACCAGCCTTTGGGTCATCTGCAAACTTACTAAACCACCCTTCCCCTTTCTCATCCAAATCATTTATAAAACTCAACAAGAGCTTGGCTCCCAAAACAGATCCCTGTAGAACACTACTGGTCACCGAGCTCCAGGTAGAATACGTTCCATCAACAATAACTCTCTGCCTTCCTATAGACAAGTCAATTCTGAATCCAACACAGCCGAGTTTCTTTGGATCCCATGCCTCCTGACAGTTTGAATGAGCCTACCACAGGGAACCTTATCAAATGCCTTACTAAAATTCATATACACCACACCCACTGCTCTGCCTTCAGCACTGTGCTTTGTCACATCTTCAAAGAATTCAGTCAGGCACATGAAGCATGACCTACCCATCACAAAGCCATGCTGACTATTCCTAACCAGGCGATGCATCCCCAAATGCTTGTAAATCCTGTCCCGAAGAATCTTCTCCAATAATTTACCCGCCACTGACGTAAGACTCACTGGGCTATAATTTCCAGGGTTATCCCTACTCCCTTTCTTGAACAAAGGAATAACATTTTCCACCCTCCAATCATCTGTTACTACTCCTGCAGTCAGTGAGGCCCGTGGCTTTCTTCACAACGCTGCCTACTTGCGCAACCACATTCAATGAACTGTGCTCTTGTACTCCCAGATCCCTCTGTTCCACTGCACTTGTCAGTGTCTTGACATACATGGAATAAGCCCTTCTCTGGTTTACTGTCCAATTGCAACATCTCACACTTATTTAAGCTGAATTTCATTTTCCATTCTTCTGCCCATCACCTTAACTAATCAAGATTTCTTTGCAAATCATTGTAATCTGCTTCCTTATCAACAAGACCTAATTCAGTATAATCAGCCAATTTACTAATCATGATATGTACATTCATATCCAAATTATTTGCATAAGTAATGAATAACAGAGGGCTGAATACTAACCCTTGGGCACTCCATTAGTCACAGGCCTCTAGCTGGAGAATCCAAATCAGACCCAGTTTTATTAGTATGGTTGCATGTGGTGATGTTTGTTATTTTGTGGAAGCAGGTCAACGTAAGACATAGAATTACTATTAAGTTACAAAAACAAGTAAGTATTAGAAAAGGGGAATAATATGGAATAATGAGGGGAATTCTGTTCCAGGATTGTTCAGAAATCTGAGGACAGAGGGGAGGAAGCTGTTCCTTAAACGTTGAGTGTGGGTGTTCAGGCTCTTTTCCCTCCTTGCGGAGTAGTAACACAAAGAGTAGAGTGCATTTCCCAGATAGTGAGGGTCCTTAATGAAGGATACCACCTTCTTGAGGTGCCGCTTCTTGATGATGTCCTCAATGGCAGGGACTGTTGTGCCCTCAATGAAGCCGGCTGTGTCTACAATCCTCCATATCCTCTCAATTCTGCACATTTGAGCATCCATGCAGGCAGGGGTACAGCCAGACCAAATGCTCTCCACTGAATAGCTGTAGAAATTTGGAAGAGTTTTTGATGACACACCAAATTTCCTGAAATGAGAGCCACTAGCATGCCTTCTTGATTGCATCAATGTATTGGGCCCAAGAAATGTTGAAGCCCGAGAACTTGAAGCTGCTCACTCTTTCTACCACTGACACCTCAACGAGGACTAGTCAATGTTCTCCCAACTTCCCCTTCCTGAATTCCACAATCAATTCCTTGGTCTTGACTACCTTGAATAAGATGCCGTGGTTGTAACACCACTGAACCAACTGACCTATCTCACTCTTGTATGTCTCCTCGTCACCATCTGACATTCTGCCAATACAGGGGTATCACAAGTAAATTTATAGATAGTGTTTGCACTGTGCCTAGTGACAGTCAATGCTGCAGAGACAGAAGGACAATGGGCTAAGCACACATCCTTGAGGAGTACATCTTTTGGTTGACAACAAGTAAGAGATGTTGTTATTGATCCACACTGACTGTGGTCTTCTGATAAGGAAGGTGAGGATCCAATTTCAGAGGAAGGTTTTGAATCTTGCTGATTAGTACTGAGACTATGGACCTGAGAGTACGGAAAAGGGCCTGAAGGATCATTGGGGACCTGAGTCACCTCAACCACAAACTGTTCCAGATGCTACCATCTGGGAAATGGTACCACACAATTAAAGGCAGGACTAACAGGGTCCAAGCCAGTTTCTTCCACCAGGCCATCAGACTGATTAATTCACACTGATACAATTGTATTTCTATGCTATATTGACTGTTGTACATACTATTTATTACAAATTACTATAAATTGCACATTGCACATGTAAGGGGTTCTTCTTTCATGTTACTTGCTAAGGCTAATAAAATGGCTTCTCTGTAATGTTAACTGCTGAGGTAAGCAGCATGTTTGGGTTATAATTATTGATAGTGGGACTTGTATTCATTTGCTAACCAATTGGGACAGATGCTATTCTTTCTTGTGTATCTGAAAGCTGTTGTTTGCGTGGGATTTGGGCAGAACGTGCCATGGGGATGAAGAGAGAAGACGCACATGGAGAGATGCTGTGAGCTGGCTAGCGGGGTGGACCCCGAGTGGGGGCTCGGGTCCTGGCGGAGTTCGGAGGAGATCAAATGGTGGAAAGTGGATATTGCGTGAGATCCAATGAATTATTTGTGCAGAGACTGAACAAAGATATAGTGGCGCCTTTTTATTTTAGATTTTGGTTCTCTACTAACCCCATAGTTCCAGTAGAGTTATAAAATCTTAATTATTTAACCATATCCTGTGTATGGCTTGTCATTATGGGGTACTGATTTGAAACAGGGGACACATCACACAGCAATCACCCAAACGAGAGTTCTAAGGTTTGGCTGGGCAGGGGATATCACCCTTCGATCATACAGCTGGACTAAGCGAGGGTTACACACATGTAGATGGAGATATAAAGATTTTTACTCCTCATGTATGTGAAGGCTGCAAGAAATAAAGTCAATTTAATTCAATTCCATCGTGCTGAATGCTGCTTTATCACCAATAAATAGCAGCCTGACAACCTTCAACCCTCACCGTATCCTTCCTAACACTGAGCAATTCTGAATCAATCTCGCTAATTGCTCCTGAATCTCCTGTGACCTAACCTTCCAGATCAGCCTGTTATATGAGACCTTCTCAAAGGACTTACTAAAGTCCATATAAGCAAAGTCAATGTCCTACCTTCATGTATGGCCTTAGACACCTCTTTGAAAAAATACAAAAGATGCATCAGACATGACCTTCCACACCAATTTCCTGATAAAACTCAACAAAGGACCGCATGGTAGTGTAATGCCAATGATCCAGGTTCAATTCCTGCCGCTGGCTGTAAGGAGTTTGTATTCTCCCTTGACTGTGTGGGTTTTTGCAAGGTACTCTGGCGTCTTCCCATAGTTTAAAGACATACCAGTCGGTATGTTAATTAGTTGTTGTAAATTGTCCCATGATTAGGCTATGGTTAAAGCGGGGGTGGCTGGACCATGCAGCCTGAAGGGCTGGGAGGTCCTATTCTGCACTGTATCTCAATAAATAAGTAAATAAATCCCTAAGCAGGTTTTGGTTATTCATGGCAGATGGCAGATCCTGTCCCTCAAAATCCTCTGCAGTAACGTCCCTACAGTGAAGTTAGGTTCACCAGCCTTTCATTCCCTAGCCTGTCCTTGCTACCTTTCTTGAACAATGGAACAAGGTTTTCCACCCTTGTGTCTTCTGGAACTTCACCAGTCGCTAACAACAAAGCATATATTTCTACAAGGGCCTGCCCTCGCATAAAGTCTAGGGGGTACACTTGGCCTGGTGCTAGGAATTTGTTGACCTTAATGCACTTCAAGGATGCAAACACCTCCTTCCTCCTGCGACTGCACACATAGGTGGCCCTGTTCATCTTTAAGATGAATTAGTCTCCCTGTTGCGCTTTTATTGTTAATACAACTGGATCTGTTGAGATTATTATTAATCCAGCCTGACAAATACATTTCATAGCCTTCTCTTGCCCTCCTGATTTTCTTCTTAAGCCCCGTCTTAAACTATTTATATTCATCAAGGGAATCATTCACACCCAGCTGTTGAAAGATGTACACTTCCTCTTATTTTCCTTGCTAGAGCTTCAATAACTCTCTTCACCCTGGGTTCCCTGAACTTAGTATGTCTACCCTTCACACTAACAGGAAACTTCATATGACCTTTTAAAAGGCAAGCGAATCGTCAACTGCTCCGTTTTCTTTAAGTAGACTCACCCAGTTGACAGTCACTAGATCCTTCCTAATGCCTTTAAAGTTGGCCATGCTTCACTTTAGGACTCTAACCTGTGGACCTGTTCTATCTCTTTCTGTAACTATTTTAAAGTTGTTAGAATCATGGTCATTGGACCCAACCGCTATTTCCGTTATTTGGTCTGCCTCATCCTCGAAGAGGAGGTCCAAGATTTCTCCTTCCCGAGTAGGTTCCTCTATATATTTCATGAAGAAAATCTTGGATGCCTGCACAAAATTGCACCCTACCCAGGTGATGCCCAATTACATGCAATTTCTTGAGGTATCTACCTCTACCCCTCAAGTTCCTGCTGACTGTTAGGATGTCAATAATACAACCCTGCCAAAGTGACCATGTCCTCCTTTTATTCTGCAGCATCTGCAGATTTCCTCATGTCCTCCTTTTTTTTCTTACTTTACTTACTTACTTGACATGAAGGGGGATTTCATTGAAATCTATCAAATGTTGAAAGGCCCAGATAGAGTGGATGTGGGGAGGATGTTTCCTATGGTGGGAGAGTCTATGACCAGAGGACACAGCCTCAGAAGAAAGGGGTATCCATTTAGAATGGAGATGAGGAGGGATTTCTTTAGCCAGAGAGTGGTGAATTCATTGCCACGAATGGCTGTGGAGGCCATGTCATTGGGTATATTTAAGGCAGAGATTGACAGATCCTTGATTAATCAGGGGATGAAGGGATACAGGGAGAAGGCAGCATATTGGAGCTGAGAGGGAAAATGGATCATGATCAGAATCAGGTTTATAATCACTGACATATGTGGTGAAATTTGTTAACAGCAGCAATTCAATGCAATACATGATAATATGGAAAGAAAATAAATAAATAAATGAATAAATAAATGAACTACAGAAAGTATATATATGTATATTAAGTAGATCAATGGTGCAAAAATCAGAAATAATATATATTTTTAAAAGTGAGGTAGTGTTCATGGGTTCTGTGTGCATTTAGGAATCATATGTCAGAGGGGAAGAAGCTGTTCCTAAATTGCTGAGTGCGTGCCTTCAGGCTTCTGTACCTGCTACCTGTTGGTAACAATGAGAAGAGGGAATGCCCTGGGTGCTGGGGTCCTTAATGATGATGTTGGCTTTCTGAGACACTGCTCCTTGAAGATGTCTTGGATACTACGGAGGCTTGTACCTAAGATGGAGCTGACTGATTTTACAACTTTCTATAGCTTCTTTTGGCCCCAAGCAGTAACCACCACCCCTACCCCCATACTAGACAGTGACGCAGCCATGATGAAATGGCGGAGCAGATTTGATGGGCCAAATGGTCTAATTCTGTTTGTATATCTTAAGGTCTTATGGTCCAAAATGAAGACAAAAGAGCATTCAAAGCAAGTCAGGGAAACGATAATAGAGAACCACAAATCTGGGGAAGGGTACAAGACCATCTCAAAGTTACTGAACATACCTCGGAGCTCAGTGCAGTCCATTGTGAAAAAGTGGAAAAAAATGAAACCATAGCCACACTGCCTAGGTCAGGCCACCCCCTTAAACTTAGCTGCCAGAGCAGAATGACACTTGTGAGAGAGGTGCAGATTCGCATGATCTGCAGCAGTCAGTGGCAGCAAATGGAGATTATGTTTATGGCTACATAATCCCGAAGGCCTTGACAAAAAGAATATTTATGGAACAGTGGCAAAGACAGCCAGCTTAAAAAGCATATCCTTGCCCATAAAGATCCTTGCATATCTTTGCAAACTATTACTTAGAAGATACTGTAAAGATGTGGAAGAATGCCTTGTTGTCAGATGAGACTAAAGTAGAACTTTATGGCCTCAGCACTAAGCTGTATATGTGGCATAAATCTAATATTGTGCATCATCAGGTAACATCACCCCTCCTGTAAAGTGTGGTGGAGGTAACATCATGCTATGGGGTGCTTTTCAGCAGCAGGGACTGGAAATCTGGTCAGGAATGATGGGAAGATGAATGCTGCTAAATACAGAGAGAGCCTGGATAAAAATCTGCTAGCCTCAGCCAGAAAGCATAAATTGGGATGAAGTTTGTCTTTCAGCAGGACAAAGACCCAAAGCACACTGCCTGAACAACCACAGAGCGGCTTCAAATGAAGAACATTTATATCCTTGAGTGGCCCATTCAGAGTCTTGAGCTTAACCTGATCAAACATCTCTGGCAAGACCTCAAGTTTGTCACTCCCTAATTAACCTGGAACAGCTGAATGGTGGCAAGAGAGGAGGTGTAGGGATAGGTGTAGCACTTACGCTTACAGGGATAAGTACTAGGTGGGAGAGCCGTGGGGAGGGACTTGTGGACCAGGGAGTCGCAGAGGGAACGATCCCTGCGGAAAGCGGAGAGGGGTAGAGAGGGAAAGATGTGCTTAGTGGTGGGGTCCTGTTGAAGGTGACGAAAGTTGCGGAGGATAATGTGCTGGATCCGGAGGCTGGTGGGGTGGTAGGTAAGGACAAGGGGAACTCTGACCCTACGGTGGTGACGGGAGGATGGGGTGAGGGCCGTGGTGCGGGAAATGGAGGAGATGCAGGTGAGGGCATCAATGATGACAGCAGAAGGGAAACCACAATCCTTAAAGAAAGAGGACATTTGAGATGTCCTGGAATGGAAAACCTCATCTTGGAAGACAGAGGAACTGGGAATAGGGAATGGCATTTTTGCATGTGGCAGGGTGGGAAGAGGTATAGTCGAGGTAGTTATGAGAGTCAGTGGGCGAATAGAAGATGTCAGTGGACAATCTGTCTCCAGAGATGGAGACCGAGAGATCAAGAAAGGGGAGAGAAGTGTCCAAGATGGACCAAGTGAATTTGAGGGCTGGGTGGAAGTTAGAAGTAAAGTCGATGAAATTGACGAGCTCAGTTTGGGTGCAAGAAGCAGTACCAATGTAGTCGTCAATGTGGCGAACTTGACTACATCCTCCGCAACAGTATTCAAAGAGGCATCCCTGTTACTGAGAGGAATGGCCAAAGGAGAACCCTGCACTATCTGCTTACTTCCCTTGCCTCACCTGATGGTGAGCCATTTATCTTTATTTTGATGTGACCAATTCGTAGAAGTTCTACCTACAAAGCTCCCGGTTTGCTGCATGATCCTGATTACCTTCAGATCCAACTCCAGTTCCTTGACCTGGTCTGTCAGGAGCTGCAGCTGGGTGCACTTCCCACGGATGTAGACATCAGGGAGGCTGTGAGGTTATCTGACTTCCCAAATCTTGCAGCATTATTGTCTTGCTGGTAATGACCAGATTCTAAACATGGATATAAAGCTATTGATTATGATGTTGGGGTTACTGGACTGTGGTTCCTAGGTTTACCTCTCCCCTTTTGTTTTGAACAGAATAGTAGATCTGACTTTGTGACACTGTTTTCATATTCAAGGAGGTTAGGAAGACTATATCCAATGTCTCTTCAACTTCTAACATTATTGCCCTGAAACCCGGGATGCCTTCGATATGCTAAATGCCAAGAGTCTTCATACCTCTTTGTTATCTAATTTCCTCCTAGTCAGTTTCTCTGTCCCTTTTATATTAATTGTAATAGAAGCTGCATACTCTTATTCATTGCTAAGATATGCAACGTGCTGAAACTAGTATTCTGGACATGTTCAAAAAATTCTCAGTTCATTTTCCGTTGTGCCCTATCGACAATTCAATTACTATTTTACTTGTAGCGTGTTTCTGGATTCCCTCTGATGTTATTTATAGTCTAATTTCATATATTCTCTTATTTCCCTTATTTGTCTTCCCTTGTATTTTTATACTTGTCTTTGTTTCCCTTCTTGTGAATTGTGACCTGGATATTTGAACTAAGGTCAGATGTATCAATCAGAAGTCAAATGATTTTTGGCTATAAAGTGAACAGAATGATATGTGATTATTGTTGTGAAGTGGCACTGACATAAAGATCAACTGTGATTTCAATGAATGGTGGAAGAATCAGGGGGTGCCAAATGACCTATTTAGATTCAGAATCAGAAACAAAATCAGGTTCATTATCACTGTCTTATATGGCATGAAATTTGTTGTTTTGTAGCAGCAGTGCAATGCAAAGATATAAAATTACTATAATTACAAAATAAACACATAGTGTAAAAGACTTCTTGTCACCTAAGCTGCTTCTTCAGACTTAATCATAGATCTCTTCCAAAGTCTACATAATGATAGAATATGAATGTTATGAATGTATATATATATATAATATATATATATGTATGTGTGTGTGTGTGTGTGTGTGTGTGTGTGTGTGTATACACATTCATATTATTCATGTTCTATCATTACAATGACTTCGGAAGATATATATATATCTTCCAAATATATATATATACACACAGTGATATACTGTATTTGGGCCCTCATGTGAGCTCTGTTGTGGTCATAGTCTGCAAAACTATTAGTAAAATCAACTTTCCTTATAAAGCAGCAAGTTAATTAAAAACAATCCTGCTGGGGCTTGGCTGGCACTGTTTTTCTTATTTCTTCACCTGGGGCACATGCCCAATATGAACTGAGAGAACTGGTCGCATACAGAACATCAGTACTCTGGCTGTGTACTGGAACTCTGCAATTCTGGCATTGGCATAAAGCCAAGAATTGTCACATTGTCACGTCGTTATTTAGTCTTCTGCTCAGTTCAGAAGCTATTAAGTTTATCATAATGAAAATTATTTCTGGAAATTAGTGCCATAATTGTGACAGGTAATAAAAATGTTGTGAGCACAGACGGTAAAAAGGACTCAATATTATATGCACACGTGTGTGTGTATGTGTGTGTCACGTTGCTGATTGCAAAGTTTTGATGGTCAATGAAATAGTGAGTTTGAGAAGCATCCAATTGCATGTTAGCCATTGATATCAAGTCAACAAGCAAAGCACGAAAGAGAACAAAATATTAGTGACCAAGAAACAACATGGATTTCTATTTGTACTACTAACCATCTTTTAAACTTTCCAGGACAGTATTCCGCCATAATTTTGTAGAATGTAATTTTGTCAAATTTAACCATGTTCATCTTAAAAGGAACTTTATTCAGACCAAAAGACTACAAGACATAGGAGCAGAATTAGCCCATTTGGTCTATCGAGTCTGCGCCACCATTCCAGCATAACTGATTTATTACCCTCACAAACACATTCTTCTGCCTTTTCTCAGTCACCTTTGATACCCTGACTATTCAAGAATATCATTAGAAAATAAATCATGAGAAAATTATGAGATAATAATGGATATCCCCGGGAGGGGGGAGAAGATGGCGGTGCGATGACAACGCATGCGGCCACTTCAGTGATGAATATCTGTTATCTGTCAAGTAGGGGACCGTGCACAATCCTGATTTGATGGAGACGGATGTGACAGCACAGCGGAACATCTGGAAAACTTCTGCTTTGCTGCTGCTACTACTGTGTGGTAACCGGAATCTCCAGAGCTGAAGGCCCCGAAATCCTTGACTTTGTGTGTTTCAGTGGCTGGGAAGAGGTCGAAGGCGCTCGGGAGGCTGTATCGGAGAGGCTGGTCGGAAGCTCGGAGTTTTCGGACGGATAGACTCAGGGTCGGCTAGGATCGGCTGGGGTCGGCCACTTCCAAGGTATTGGCAAGTTGACAGCACCTGGA
This sequence comes from Mobula hypostoma, assembly GCF_963921235.1. NCBI lineage: Eukaryota > Metazoa > Chordata > Chondrichthyes > Myliobatiformes > Myliobatidae > Mobula > Mobula hypostoma. The sequence goes on from NC_086099.1 coordinate 130,821,846, forward strand.
GGTTTATGGCAGGGAGTTTCTCCCTTTTGCCGCCTGCTATTGGGGACTCGGGAGTCGATCGACTCGGGACTTTGAGACTTTTTTTTACTGTGCCCATGGTCTGTTTTTCATCAAATTATGGTATTGCTTTGCACTGCTGTAACTATATGTTATAATTATGTGGTTCTGTCAGTGTCAGTCTTTGGTCTGTCCTGTTTTCTGTGATGTCACTCCAGAGAAACATTGTATCATTTCTTAATGCATGTATGCATTTCTAAATGACAATAAAAGAGGACTGAGTGTTCTCAGAGTGTGCATGCGCTGGTCGTGCATGCAGCCTTTTACAGCCGTTCCGACTAGTATTCTTACTTTTTTCTTCTTACTTTTTTAACTTACGTAATTTGTTGTTTTTTTTTCACAGTAATACGTTGAAGCTGCACCCTCTCTAACATGCTGGTAGAGAGAGTTTTATTTGGGTTTTTAGCGCTGGAAATAGTTACATTCTGACACGTCTCATTAGCGGGGCAGCAGTATGGTCGCATTGTTTATTCCAGGGACCAGCTGATTGCGCTTATACCAGCCGGTTTAGCAAGCAGAGCGGCGGACACCCCTGCTGAATTCTGGAAGAAAACACACAGAGGATGCAAAGGGGGATCACAAAGGCGAGGAAAGAGGACCGGGTCGAGACAACAGAGACTTATGGAGAAGAGGAGTTCGGTGGGTAATAAAATGGATGAGTTGACGGCGCTAGCCAGGTGTCAGAGAACATTTCGGGAGTGCAGTGTTATGTGTTTTACTGGGGCTGCACGAGGACATACCCGATCAAAACTTTTCCATCGATGGCTTCCAGACCGTTCGGGCTGACTGGAAGTGCACTGAGAGCGGTAAGCGTAAAGGAGTTGGGGGCTTACTGTTCTGGTTAACAATGGATGGTGCAATCCTGGTCATATTACTAATAGGCCAATGGGCTGGTCCTGGACTAATTTCATAATATACTGGTATAATTTACATATTACTATTTAACTATTTATGGTTCTATTACTATTTATTACTTATGGTGCAACTGTAATGAAAACCAATTTCGTCTGCAAGTGTGGCCCCGCATTCTGGCATCGACATAACATGCCCACAATGTTCAGCAGAACAACACAGAACGCAGCGAGCACCAACACAACAGCTAAACGAGCTCCTCCCTCCCACGCATGCTCGCACATGTACTGTGCTTCAACCACAGGACAGACATCTCGTCTCCATCCTCCACCCTCCAGATTTGACTTGGCTCTGCAGACACTTGGCTGCCAACACTCTACTGGATTCGCAGAAATTTGCAAACTTGGCTCCAGTCAACAGGCCTTGACTTTTGGATTTCTGGCTTAACCCTGGGCCTCAATCCGCAACATCGATCCCAGGACGTGCCAGTCACTAAACACTAGGCCTTAAACGTATCTGAACTTTCCCACAATCTCCACATTGTTCTTGTAATAGAGTGGCCAAAGCTGCACACAATACTTCAAGTGTGGTCTGATTAAAGTTTTATACAGCTGCAGCATGACTTCCTTACATTTGTAATCAACATCCCTATCAATGAAGGCAGTATTGTCCAGTCCACCAACTCAAAACAGTCCTGTGAGCACCCCTCCACCTCCCCTGACCATACCTTCTTGGTCCTCACCACTAGTGCTGCTGCCTTTAATCTCTGCCTATACACTAGTACAGGCACGCGATCAGACACTTTCCAAAGGGCAGGTGTGGGATGGCACAGTAAGTGTTCTTCATGGTGGTATAAGAGTGGCCAAGTATGTTGGGTCCTCTGGTTTGTCAGCTGATATGTTGGTGGTAGTTGTTCAGAGATTTCTTAAAGCTGGCCTGGTTGAAATCCCTTGCAATGATAGGGAAGGCATCCGGGTCCACTGTTACGTCATTGCTCAGCTCCTCCAGAGCCTGCCTGATATTGTCCTGAGGTGGAATGTACACCGCTGGATGTTCCAGGTTGGGTGAGCAGGACTGACACTTCCATGCACCACGATGAGTTAATCATGAAGCATACACTCCCTCCTCTGCCTTTAAAAAAATTGACTGACCTGTGTTTATGGTGAACGGTGAAGCCCTCTGGCGGGGATTAACCATGTTTCCGTGAAGCAAAGTACACAGTAGTCCCTGATATCGCTCTGGTTCTGCAACCTTGCTCTGAGGTCTTCAATTTTATCTTCTAAAAATTGTACATTTCCCAGCAGGATAGACAGGAATGGGGGTCTAAGTCCTCTGCATTTCAAATGTACCTGTAGCCCAGCATGCCTTCTGTACTTCTGTTTTCTTAAAGGGGATCAGCACTCATGGTTTGAGTCTGCCATCTGGGGTCCGTCAATTTTGAGGATTGATAGATTTTTTAAAATTATTGGTCCGCAAGTTTCCTTGAACTTGTTTACAATGGTGCAAGTTACTTAAGGACATGGTTGCCTGAATTGATGCAGGACAATTGACACAAGCTCATTGTCTTAATGTTCAGCTGATGCATCTGCAAATGTATCACGGTTACCATTTCACAAGCCATATCTCTTAGGCTACGTCCACACTAGACTGGATAATTTTGAAAACGCCGGTTCCGCGTAAAAATGACATGCGTCCACACTAGGCGTTTTTAAAAATACCTCTGTCCACATTAAAAAGGATATTTGGGCGAATCTCCTCCTACTGAGCATGTGCAGGACACACAGAAAACAAGCGAAGAGGAAACAGTATACAGGTTTCCCTTGCCATCCGAAGGTAGAGCGTTCCTATGAAACGGTTCGTAAGCCGAAATGTCATAAAGCGAAGAAGCAACCACTATTTATTTATATGGGAAAATTTTGTGAGCGTTCGGAAACCCAAAAATAACCTACCAAATCATGCCAAATAACACATAAAACCTAAAATTACAGTAACATATAGTAAAAGGAGGAATGATATGATAAATTCACAGCCTATATAAAGTAGAAATACTTTTCCACAATCATTACTGAACTGTTTGCCGAAGCGAAAATCTCACGCAAGCGCTGTTGGCAAGAACACTCCCTCCAGTAACCTTTAAGCTATGAAGCTGCCAAATCATACCAAATAACACGTAAAAATACACAGCCTATATAAAATAGAAATAATGTATGTACAGTGTAGCATCACTTACCAGAATTGGGACAGCGCCAAGCACACGATGGTGTGTTAGACTTGTCGGAGTTTGGGCGGTGCAGTGGCCCTCACCCTCCAGGCCGCTGAGCGATACATTGCCGCGAAGAACGCAGGGGTCCAGCGGTAGCCGGGAGGAACACAGCACATCTTTAAGAAAAAAGCCCAAACCATCATGCTAATTAATTAGGTGCCATCTGTAATTGTCGGCCCAGCTCAGTGCCGATTTCCGATTGCGTCGTCTCTGATCTGGGCCGACAATTATGTGTCGGTGGCACCTAATTAATTAGCATGTTTATTTCGGCTTTTTTCTTAAAGATGTGCTGTGTGCCTCCCGGCTACCTTTGCATTCTCCGCGAATCGGTATCTGTCCTTGGCCTGGGGGTTGGGGTGGTGAGACACTGGGGTGTCATCTCGTCGTCTGTTTCCATTAGAGCAGGCAGCTCATCTTCTTCTATCTCTGCCCGCCTCAATGTCGAAGGTCGAGGTTCGTCGTCTGCTGTGGCTGATGTGGAAGGCTTGCTTGACTGCTGAGCCTCGCGCATTTTTCTATCACACAGTTCTTTAATAAGGACTCAAACCATCTTGCAAATATCCCCTAAACCGATGTACCCTTTCAAAATTAAAGTCGTACTTTATCATTACTCATTCGGTTTCCATTGTTATTTTTTTTTCTTCCAATTGCATCAGCTCTTCATCTGTCAGTTCTTGGCCATGGGATGCCAAAACCTCTTCAACATCATGTTCGTCAGCTTCCAAAGCCAAACTCACGTTGTCCTTACTTCGTTCACCATGATCAAAAAGCTTAATTATGTCTAGTTTTACCATAAGTGTAACACCCTTACGAGCTCTTTCAGGCTTTTCCGATGCCATAGAACTCATCTTGCAAATGGCTGCTCACAGGCACATGTTAAAGTAAAGCAGTTCCCAATCCGGGGGAGAGCGGCTGCTCGGGGCACGCTCTGTCTTTTATCACGTGCTGATTTTTTCGCGCGCTGAATTTTTTTTCGTAACAGTGAAAACACCTTCTGAAAGCGAAAACAGGGTACTAATGTAGGTCTTTTGTAACAGTGAGGTTTCGTAAAGCGAACGTTCAAAAAGCGGGGCACACCTGTACTTGGTGCGCATTTGTCCAGTTACAGACTAAAAAAACAAAAGGAAATTGCAAAATGAAAGACTTGGTGTGCGTTTGTCCAGAAACATTTCCTACAGCCATAGTCTCTTCACCGATGAAAGGGACGACAGCTACAACTGTCTTGTTTCTGGGCCAAAGTGAAATTTGCTGTTACCTCATTTGTTTGCCTTTACTTTTGCCATGTTTTTGTGTATTATTTTGCTGTATTGAACATGTGCAATAAAACAAGTTAATAGGCAAAAGTGACAATTGCATTTATTGAATATTTGCACAATCAATACATTAATATAGCACCTTATTATATGTATAAAACATGTCTGCATCAGTGTTATCTTGTATTTCCATACAATGTTACCTATTGTCAGATATTGTTGTTGTGGTGTTGGAGGTTGCGTTCAAGAAAACAATGAAATGTCGTGCTGCCGCCACCATTTGTGTCACGTCATGATAGTGTTTTTAAAAATAGCTGGTTACCCTGTACACACTACGCCGGATATTAGACATTTTCAGATTTATTCACTCTGGAGAGCGTTTCTGAAAATCTCCTTTTTCGGGGTAGGAAGACGCCGTTTCAGTGTGGATGGAGGGTCAAAACGAAGAGAAAAGGCTTCGGTCATGAACATCCTGTCTAGTGTGGATGTAGCCTTAGTCCATGGGCCAGCCTACGCTCCACAGACAGTATTGTTTATTTGCAAAGGTGTGTTTTTAACTTCAATTTACTACTTGCAATCTACAACTTGCACTACTAACTGAAGACTGGTTCTTGCTTGAATTATATTCAATAACTCCAGAATACTCCTTCACAGGAGGAAACTGGAGCACCTGGAGGCAACCCATGCTGTCATGGGGATGAACGTACAAATCCGTACAGACAATGGCAGGTATTGAATGCCAGCTGTGCTGGCCGGTGACGGCAAACTTCTATCTATGAAACCAATGGGGGTATTTATGTCATTAACCTGAAAGTGTAATATACGTTCCAGAAAGAACAGATTACATTTATCCTGTCAATGACATTCAGTTTAAAGTGAAACATTGTTGTGTGGAAGAAATGTGTGCAAATAATGATTACCAACTACTGTTCATCCTAGAAAATGTTTGGAAGTTTGATATGAATCTCTGAATGTTGTGACAGTAACACTTCTCCCTACTGAATGAGGAAGATACCTGAGGTGGATGTGAACTGTTGTGGTTTCTTCACACAGCCAATGCTCAGTGACTAGACAGTGATTACACATGCAATGTAATCTGCAATCAGACATTAGGTAACCATGGCACAACCGCTCTCGGATAGATGGTCAAGTAATTACACATTTAGCAACCATTATTGAAACAAAGGGTCTGGAAACTGTAAGCATTTCCTAAAGGCTTTCTCAGCAGTTTATTAGGGGCAAATAATCTTGCGATTCATCCAGAAATAGCTTGCTTTCTTTGGTTTATATTCATCTGAGCAGTTACAGAATCTTAGGATTTGATATATTATCATGGCAAGCAATTGTATGTGCTGCTTTTGCTACCCTTGGGGCATGAATGTGGGAAGGCACACAGGCAGGTACAACAAAGAGAACGGAAAAAGACTTGATTCACTTGGCACAGAAATAAACTGATGTTCAAAGAACTAGCACAGCAAAAGAGTGGAAGGCAACATAGATCAGCCATAACCACACTCATGGGTGGCGGGTGGAAGCAGTGAGCCTGTTGTCCTACTCTTGCTGCAATTTCTTAGTCTCTAGTAATAGGATTGTGTTTATTTGCAATATCCTAAACAAGGGGATTGGCCTGAAGTCTAGATGGGAGCGACCTAAAACATCTTATTTGGCAATGAGACATCTTGCCGTGTATTGGGTAATCAACAACACCAGAATGGGATGCTAGTGGTGTGATGATACCTCCAACCACAACTAATAAAGTGATTTCAAGGGAACGAACAGCCTGCTGATAGCTTACAGCATGGCCATTTTTATACATCTCCTGAACATTTAGTCTATAAACTCTGTAAGTCATTTCAGAGTTCAAAGTCTCCACCTCCAATATTCTGAAGAGGGCTGGCTCATGGACCTCTGGTTTCATCCTCCTGAAGTCAAAATTCAACTCAATGAGTCAAATCAGTCAAAAGTCCTGACGAAGGGTCTCAGCCCGAAACATCGACTGTACCTCTTCCTAGAGATGCTGCCTGGCCTGCTGCGTTCACCAGCAACTTTGATGTGTGTTGCTCAAAAGTCATTTGAATTCATTAGAATGTAAACCCTGCACCAAAATGCCAAAGCTTAAGGCCCAGGGATGTTGGAACTCTGGGACTGAATGGTCTCGTATATCTGCTGGGTGCTATCAATGACCTGGTCGCGCATGTTTTAGGCCACAGTAGAGATCCACTTGTAGATCCTAAGCCCAGAGGAATGGAGATGAGAGTAAGAGACTCAGAAGGGCCAACAGGAGAGGAGTATTCAGGAACTGGTTAATTATGAATTTACATTATGGCAGCATTAAACTGCCAACACCAAAGTCTTGAAGTATTTCTAACTGTGAGGGGAAAATGTAGGTTGTGACCCTTATCAGAAATATACACACTCAGCTCATTACTAACTTTGAGGTTCTGTGGAAATAGGACTCAGATATCACATGGAAATCCCAGAAATATCTTCAACGTGACTATCACAGGCAATCACACTGAAAATATTTTTGGGGTTTTTGTGTAATATCTGAACCCTTTCTCCAAATCACCTTATTATTGAGACAATTTGAATATTTCTAGCAAAGATGAATATCCGCATTGCTTCTGAGGAACTGGTGCAGTGGGCAGGGGTTCTGGTTTCTGGACCATTGGGATCACTTCTGGAAGGCACGACATGTACAAGGGGGACAGGTTACATCTGACCCTGAGGGGGACAAATATCCTTGTAGGCAGGTTTGCTGGAGCTCTTTGAATGGGTTTAAACTAATTTGGCAGTGACATGGGAACCGGAGTGATAATGCTAAGGATGGATTAGTTGGTTTACAAACAGAGGCAGTGTGTAATGAGACTGCTAGCAAGAACAGGCTGATGAAATGGCAAAATTGCAGACAGCAGGATGAGTTGCAAAGTAAAAGGGGACAAAGTCGAAAAGGTTGAATGCAGGACTGAAGGTTTTATATCTGGATGCACGCAGTATACAGAATTAGGTAGATGAACTTGTAACACAGTTACAGACTGGCATGTATAGTGTTGTGGGCATCACTGAATCATGGCTGAAAGAAGAGCTGGGAGCTTAACGTGCAAGGATACACGTTGTATCGAAAGGACAGCCAGGTAGGCAGAGGGGGTAGGTGGCTTTGTTGGTAAAAATTGAAATCAAATCATTAGAAAGAGGAGACATAGGATCAGAAGGTGTAGAATTATTGCAGATAGAGCTAAGAAACAACAAGGGCATAATGACCAGGATGGGAGCTATACAGACCTTCTAGCAGAAGCAAAGCTGTGGTCTACAAATCATAGGAGATAGAAAATGCATTCCAAATAGGGAATGTTATGATAGTCACGGTGGATTTCAATGTGTAGTTAGATTGGGGAAAATCAGGTTGGTGCTGGATCCTATGTGGGAGAATTTCTAGAATGTCTACGAGATGGCTTTTCAGAGTAGATCATGGTTGAACTCACTAGCAGATCAACTATTCTGGATTGGGTGTTGTGCAATGAACCAGAATTGATTAGAGAGTATCAGACAAAAGAGCTCTTAGGGGCCAGTGTGCATAAAATAATAGAATTCATCCTACAATTTGAGAAGGAGAAGCTAAAGTCTTACAGTATTAATAAAGTAAGACTCTTAAAGTATCAGTATTACAATGGAGTAAAGGGAATTCTGGAGCGTGAGAGAAGAGCTGGCCAAAATTGATTGAAAGGGAAAACTATATGGACGAGAGCAGAGCAGCAATGGCAGGAGTTTCTGGGAGCAATCTGGAAGGCACAGGATAGATACATCCCAAAGAAGAAGAAGTATTCTAAACGCAAACACAAGGAAATCTGCAGATGCTGGAATTTCAAGCAACACACAAAAAATTGCTGGTGAACGCAGCAGGCCAGGCAGCATCTATAGGAAGAGGTATAGTTGACATTTCAGGCCAAGACCCTTCATCAGGACCTCTTCCTAAAGATGCTGCCTGGCCTGCTTCATTTACCAGCAATTTTTAGAAGTATTCTAAAGGCAGGATACTGCAACCATGGCTGACAAGAGAAGTCAAAGCCAACATTAAAACCAAAGAGAGGGCATATAATAGAGCAAAAATTAGTGGAAGTTAGAAGGCTGGGAAGCTTTTAAACACCAACAGAAGGCAACTAAAATGTCATAAAGAATGAAAAGATGGAATACGAATGTAAACTAATATTAAAGAGGATTCCAAAAATTTCTTCAGATATATCAGGTGTAAAAGAGAGGTGAGAGTAGGTATCAGATCACTAGAAAATGATGCTGGAGAGATAGTAATGGGAGATAAAGAAATGGTGGATGAACTGAATAAGTATTTTACATTGCAAACATGAGCAAATCTGCAGATGCTGGAAATTCAAGCAACACCACCAACATTTTGTGTGTGTTGCAAGTATTTTACATCAGTCCTCACTGTGGAAGACACTAGAGGTGTGCTAACATTCAAGAGTGTCAGGAGGCAGAAGTGAGTGAAGTTGCCATTACAAGGGAGAAGGTGCCTGGGAAACTGAAAGGTTTGAAGGTAGATAAGTCACCTGGACCAAATTACAAGAGCCCAGGGTTCCAAAAAGGGTGGCTAAAGAGATTCTGCAGGCTTAGTAATAGTCTTTCAACAATCAGTTGATTAGAAACATAGAAAACCTACAGCACAATACAGGCCCTTCAGCCCACAAATCTGTGCCGAACATGCCCTTACCTTAGAAATTACCTAGGTTACCCATAGCCCTCCATTTTTTTGAGCTCCACGTACTTGTCCAGGAGTCTCTTAAAAGACCCTATTGTTTCCACCTCCACCACCATCGCCGGCAGCCCATTCCATGCACTCACCACTCTCTGCGTAAAAAACTTACCCTAACACCTTAGGTTTAGGTGTTTTTAAAGGAATAGGATGGGAGGTAGAAAAGAGGGGGGGAGTAGCATTACTGGTCAGGGATAGTATCATGGCTATAGAAAGGGAGGACGCTGCAGAGGGAGTGTCCACTGAGTCAGTGTGGGTGGAAGTCAGAAATAGGAAGGGATCAATTACTGTGCTAGGAGTAGCCTATAGGCCCCTGAATAGCCCTCGGGACACCGAGGAGCAGATAAGCAGGCAGGTTTTAGAATGGTGCAGGAAATACAGGGTTGTAGTTACAGGTGATTTCAACTTCCCTCATATTGACTGGCACCTCCTGACTGCAAGGGGGATAGATAGGGCTGAATTTGTCAGGTGTGTTCAAGAAGGATTCCTGACACAGTATGTGGACCGGCCGACGAGAGGAGAGGCCATACTGGATCTAGTTCTGGGTAATGATCCTGGTCAGGTGGCAGACCTCTTGGTGAGGGAGCATTTTGGTGAGAGTGACCACAACTCCCTTAGCTTCAGTGTAGCTATGGAAAAGGATAAAAACAGACAAAATGGGGAAGTGCTTAACTGGAAAAGGACTAACTATGAAGGGATGAGGCAGGAACTAGCGAGAGTAAATTGGAAACAGATGTTCAAGGGTGAAAGCACAGAAGTAATGTGGAGGAAGTTTAGGGACCACTTGTGCTGGGTTCAGCATAGGTTTGTCCTACTGAGACAAGGAAAAAATGGTAGGAAAAGGGAACCATGGCTGAGAAAACATGTGATGCAACTCGTCAAGAGGAAGAAGGAAGCATATGTTAGATATAAGAAGCAGGAAGCAGGAGGGGCTCATGAGAAATATAAGGTAGCCAGGAAGGAGCTTAAGAAAGGACTTAGGAGAGCTAAAAGGGGGGCATGAGAAGGCCTTGGCATGTAGGATTAAGGAGAACCCCAAGGTGTTCTATGCATATGTGAAGAACAGAAGGATGACAAGAATGAAGGTGGGGCCGCTAATGGATAAAGAGGGCAACTTGTACCTGGAGGCAGAGGAGATGGGACGGTCCTAAATGAATACTTTGCTTCAGCATTCACAAGTGAAAAGGACCTTGATCAGGGTGAGGTTGAAATAGAACAGGCCTGTGTGCTGGACAATGTGGAGATTAAGGAAGAAGAAGTGTTGGATCTTCTTAAAAACATCAAGATTGATAACTCCCCTGGGCTGGACGTGATATACCCCAGGTTGCTGTGGGAAGTGAGAGAAGAGATCGCTGGAGCTGTAACTATGATTTTTGAATTCTCTCTGGCTGCAGGGAAGGTGCCGGAGGATTGGAGAATGGCAAATGTAGTTCCCTTGTTTAAAAAAGGTAACAGGGAGAATCCTGGGAACTATAGACTGGTGAGTCTTACGTCGGTGGTCTGCAAACTATTGGAAAGGATTCTTAAGGATAGGATCTATGAGCATTTGGAGAAGTACAGTCTACTCAAGGATAGTCAACATGGCTTTGTGAAGGGAAAGTCATGCCTCACGAGCCTAATTGAGTTTTTTGAAGAGGTAACAAAAGAAGTTGATGAGGGTAGGGTGGTGGATGTGGTCTACATGAATTTTAGCACGGCATTTGACAAGGTCCCCCATGAGAGACTCATCCAGAAAGTCATGAGGCATGGGATCAGTGGAACCTTGGTTGTTTGGATAAAAAATTGGCTTACTGGAAGAAAGCAGAGGGTACTTGTGGAAGGAAAGTATTCTGCCTGGAGATCGGTGACTAGTGGAGTGCCGCAAGGAACTGTCCTGGGACCCCTGCTCTTTGTGATTTTTTATAAATGACCTGGGTGAAGAGGCAGAAGGATGGATGAGTAAGTTCGCGGATGATACGAAGATTGGAGGAGTTACAGGTTGTCGAAGGTTACAAGAGGAAATAGACAGGATGCAGAGTTGGGCAGAAAAGTGGCAGATAGAGTTCAATCCGGATAAGTATGAGGTGATGCATTTTGGAAGGACAAACCAGAAGGCTGAGTACAGGGTTAATGGTCAGTTACTTAAGAGTGTGGATGAACAGAGGGATCTTGGGGTTCAAATCCATACATCCCTCAAGGTTGCTGCACAGGTTGATAGGATAGTTAAGAAGACCTATGGGATGCTAGGCTTCATTAATAGGGGGATTGAGTTCAAGAGTAGAGAGGTCATGTTGCAACTCTACAAGTCTCTGGTGAGAACACACTTAGAGTATTGTGTTCGGTTCTGGTCACCTCATTATAGGAAGGATGTGGAAGCTATGGAGAGGGGGCAGAGGAGATATACCAGGATGTTGCCTGGATTGGAAAATAAGTCTTATGAGGCAAGGTTAACAGAGCTGGGACTTTTCTCTTTGGAGCATAGAAGGATGAGAGGGGACTTGATAGAGGTCTACAAGATTATGAGAGGTATAGCTAGAGTGGATAGTCAGTACCTGTTTCCCAGGACTTGAACAGCAAACACCAGAGGGCATATGTACAAAGTAAAGGGAGGGAAGTTTAGGGGAGACATCAGGGGAAAGTTTTTTACACAGAGGGTTGTGGGTGCCGGGAATGACTTGCCAGGGATGGTGGTGGAGGCTAAAGCATTAGGGGTATTAAGAGCCTCTTGGACAGGCACATGGATGAAAGACAAATAGAGGGTTGCGGGGTAATGTAGGTTTAGTACTTTTCTTTTAAGGAATATATGGGTCGGCCCAACGTCGAGGGCCAAAGGGCCTGTACTGTGCTGTAGTATTCTAGTGTCTAGTTCTAGTGTCTAGTACCTCTTCTGTACATACTTCCAAGCACGTTAAAACTGTACCTTCTCATGCAAGCCATTTCAGCCCTGGGAAAAAGCCTCTGACTATCCACATGATCAATGTCTCTCATCATCTTATACATCTCTATCCGGTCACCTCTCATCCTCCATTGCTCAAAGGAAAAAAGGCCGAGTTCACTCAATCTGTTCTCATAAGGCATGCTCCCCAATCCAGGAAACATCATTGTAAATCTCCTCTGCACCTTTTCTATGGTTTCCTCATCCTTCTTTTGGTGAGGCAACCAGAACTGAGCACAGTACTCCAAGGGGGGTCTGTCCAGGGTCCTATATAGCTGCAACATTACCTCTCAGCTCTTAAACTCAATCCCATGATTGATGAAGGCCAATGCACTGTATGCTTTCTTAACCTCAGAGTCAACCTGCGCAGCAGCTTCGAGTGTCCTATAGACTCAGACCTCAAGATCCCTCTGATCCTCCACACTGCCGAGAGTCTTCCCATTAATACTATATTCTGCCATTATATTTGACCTACCAAAATGAACAACCTCACACTTATCTGAGTTGAACTCCATTTGCCACTTCTCAGCCCAGTTTGCATCCTATCAGTGTCCCGCTGTAACCTCTGACAGCCCTCTACACTATCCACAACATCCCCAATCTTTGTGTCATCAGCAAATTTACTGACCCATCCCTCCATTTCTTCATCCAGGTCATTTATAAAAATCACAGAGAGCAGGGGTCCCAGAACAGATCCCTGAGGCACACCACTGGTGACCGACCTCCATGCAGAATATGACCCATCTACAACCACTCTTTGCCTTCTGTGAGCAAGCCAGTTCTGGATCCACAAAGTAATGTCCCCTTGGATCCCATGCCTCCTTACTTTCTCAATAAGCCTTGCATGGGGCACCCTGTCAAAGACCTTGCTGAAATCCATTAACACTACATCTACTGCTCTACCTTCATCAATTTGTTTAGTCACATCCTCCAAAATTCTGGCATGGTTCCAGAGGACAGGAAAATTGCAAATGTCACTCAACTTTTCCAGAAGGGAAAGAGGCAGAAGAAAGGTAACTATAGGCCAGTTAGTCTGATATCAATGGTTGGGAAGATGTTGGAGTTGATTGTTAACGATGTGGTTTCATGGTACTTTGAAACACTTGATAAAAGAGGCCAAAGTCAGTGTGGTTTCCTTAAGGGAAAATCTTGCCTGACAAATCTATTGAATTCTTTGAAAAATTAACAAACAGAACAGACAAAGGAGAATGGATGGATGTTGTGTACCTGGATTTCCAGAAGGCCTTTGATAAGGTGCCGCACATGAAGCTAATTAACAAGACAAGAGCCCATGGTATTATAAGAAAGATACTAGCATGGATAGAGCATTGATGATTGGCAGGAGGCAAAGAATGGGATTAAAGGGAGCCTTTTCTGGTTGGCTACTTATGACTGGTTGTGTTCTGCAGGGATTATTGTTGGAACCACTTCTTTTTACATTATATGTCAATGATTTGGATCACTGAATTGATGGCTTTGTAGCCAAGGTTATGGATGATACGAAGATGGGTGGAGAGGCAGATAGTGTTGATGAAGCACAGAGATTACAGAAGAACTTAGACAGATTAAGTGAATAGGCAAAGAAGTGGCAGATGGTCTTATGGAGCTCATAATTCCATCTTTGAAGAAAGTGGCTTTCCTTCTTCCATCATCAATGTTGCCCTCACCCACATCTCTTCCATTGCACACACATCTTCCCTCACCCCATCCACCTGTCACTGCATCAGGGATAGGGTTCCTCTTTCTCTTACCTAGCACCCCATCAGCCTTTGTGTCTAGCACATTATTTTCTGTAACTTCTGCCGTCTCCAACGGGAGCTCACCACCAAGCACATCTTTCACTTCCCACCAATTTCCTCTTTCTGCAGAGATTGCTCCCTATGTGAGTCCCTTGTCCATTTTTCCGACCCACTGTACTCCCTCCTGGTACTTATCCTTTCAAGTGGAACAAGGTCCACACCTGCCTCTATACCTCCTCCCTCATTACCATTCAGGGCCCCAAACAGTCCTTCCAGGTGAGGCAACACGTTACCTGTGAGTCTTTTTGGGTCATCTGCTGTATCTGGTGCTCTCAGTTTGGTCTCCTTTATATCGGTGAGACCCGATGTAGATTGCGAGATTGCTTCGCTGAGCATCTACTCTCCATCTGCCAGAAAAGCAGGATTTCCCGATGGCCACCCATTTCAATTCCACTTTCCTTTCCAATTCTGACATGTCAATCCATGGCCTCCTCTTCTGCCGCGATGAGGCCACATTCAGGTTGGAGGAGCAATACCTTATATTCAATCCAGGTAGCCTCCAACCTGATGGCATGAACATCGATTTCTCAAACATTCGGTAATTCCTCCCCCCTCCCTCTCCTTTACCATTCCCCATTCCCATTTTCCCTTCTCATCTTATCTCCTTACCTACCCATCACCTCCCTCTGGTGCTCTTCCCCCTTCCCTTTCTTCTGTAGTCCTCTCCTATCAGATTTCTCCTTCTCCAGCCATTTATCTCTTTTAGCAATTGACTTCCCAGATCATTACCTCCCCCTCTCACCCTCTCCTAGTTTCACCTTGTACATCTTCCCCTCCACCACCCCCACCTCCTCACTCTACCTCTCATCTTTTTTCCAGTCGAAATGAAGGGTCTCAGCCTGAAATGTCAACTGTTCACTCTTTTCCATAGATGCTGCCTCCAGCATTTTGTGTGCATTACTTTGATTTCCAGCATCTGCAGATCTTCTCTTGTTTCTGATTCCATCTCTGGTGTCCTATTGAGAAGAGTAAACGCTTCGGAACGCTCTGCTCTCCACTCCCTCCGCACTAATCCTAACATTATTATTAAACCCGCCGATAAGGGGGGTGCTGTTGTAGTCTGGCGTACTGACCTCTATCTTGCCGAGGCACAGCGACAACTCGCGGATACCTCCTCTTATTTACCCCTCGATCGTGACCCCACTAAGGAGCACCAGGCCATTGTCTCCCACACTATCAACGACTTTATCCGCTCAGGGGATCTCCCATCCACTGCTACCAACCTTATAGTTCCCACACCCCGCACTTCCCGTTTCTACCTCCTACCCAAGATCCACAAACCTGCCTGTCCTGGCCGACCTATTGTCTCAGCTTGCTCCTGCCCCACCGAACTCGTTTCTGCATACCTCGACACTGTTTTATCACCCCTTGTTCAATCCCTTCTGACCTATGTTCGTGACACTTCTCACGCTCTTAAACTTTTCGATGATTTTAAGTTCCCTGGCCCCCACCGCTTTATTTTCACCATGGATGTCCAGTCCCTATATACTCCAATCCCCTATCAGGAAGGTCTCAAAGCTCTACGCTTCTTTTTGGATTCCAGACCTAATCAGTTCCCCTCTACCACCACTCTGCTCCGTCTAGCAGAATTAGTCCTTACTCTTAATAATTTCTCCTTTTGCTCCTCCCATTTCCTCCAAACTAAAGGTGTAGCTATGGGCACCCGTATGGGTCCTAGCTATGCCTGCCTTTTTGTTGGGTTTGTGGAACAATCTATGTTCCGTGCCTATTCTGGTATCTGTCCCCCACTTTTCCTTCGCTACATCGACGACTGCATTGGCGCTGCTTCCTGCACGCATGCAGAACTCGTTGACTTTATTAACTTTGCCTCCAACTTTCACCCTGCCCTCAAGTTTACCTGGTCCATTTCCGACACCTCCCTCCCCTTTCTAGATCTTTCTGTCTCTGTCTCTGGAGACAGCTTATCCACTGATGTCTACTATAAGCCTACTGACTCTCACAGCTATCTGGACTATTCCTCTTCTCACCCTGTCTCTTGCAAAAACGCCATCCCCTTCTCGCAATTCCTCCGTCTCCGCCGCATCTGCTCTCAGGATGAGGCTTTTCATTCTAGGACGAGGGAGATGTCTTCATTTTTTAAAGAAAGGGGCTTCCCTTCCTCCACTATCAACTCTGCTCTTAAATGCATCTCCCCCATTTCACGTACATCTGCTCTCACTCCATCCTCCCACCACCCCACTAGAAATAGGGTTCCCCTGGTCCTCACCTACCACCCCACCAGCCTCCGGGTCCAACATATTATTCTCCGTAACTTCCGCCACCTCCAACGGGATCCCACCACTAAGCATATCTTTCCCTCCCCCCCTCTCTCTGCATTCCGCAGGGATCGCTCCCTACACAACTCCCTTGTCCATTCGTCCCCCCCATCCCTCCCCACTGATCTCCCTCCTGGCACTTATCCGTGTAAGCGGAACAAGTGCTACACATGCCCTTACACTTCCTCCCTTACCACCATTCAGGGCCCCAAACAGTCCTTCCAGGTTAGGCATCACTTCACCTGTGAGTCGACTGGGGTGATATACTGCGTCCGGTGCTCCCGATGTGGCCTTTTATATATTGGTGAGACCCGACGCAGACTGGGAGACCGCTTTGCTGAACATCTACGCTCTGTCCGCCAGAGAAAGCAGGATCTCCCAGTGGCCACACATTTTAATTCCACATCCCATTCCCATTCTGACATGTCTATCCACGGCCTCCTCTACTGTAAAGATGAAGCCACACTCAGGTTGGAGGAACAACACCTTATATTCCGTATGGGTAGCCTCCAACCTGATGGCATGAACATTGACTTCTCTAACTTCCGCTAGGCCCCACCTCCCCCTCGTACCCCATCTGTTACTCTTTTTTATGCACACATTCTTTCTCTCACTCTCCTTTTTCTCCCTCTGTCCCTCTGAATATACCTCTTGCCCATCCTCTGGGTCACCCCCCCCCCGTCTTTCTTCCCGAACCTCCTGTCCCATGATCCTCTCGTATCCCCTTCTGCCTATCACCTGTCCAGCTCTTGGCTCCATCCCTCCCCCTCCTGTCTTCTCCTATCATTTTGCATCTCCCCCTCCCCCTCCAGCTTTCAAATCCCTTACTCACTCTTCCTTCAGTTAGTCCTGACGAAGGGTCTCGGCCTGAAACGTCGACTGCGCCTCTTCCTATAGATGCTGCCTGGCCTGCTGCGTTCACCAGCAACTTTGATGTGTGTTGCTTGAATTTCCAGCATCTGCAGAATTCCTGTTGTTTGCACATGCATCTATGTCTTGCTGAACACATCATTCCCTCTGATCCTCCTCGTTAAGCAGATAATTAATTTGCCTAATTAAGCCTTGCTCCATGCACCCAATTCCAACAGACTGGCCCTGTGGCTCAGAAGGGTAGGGAACTGAAGAAGATGGCAGCAGTAATAAGGGACGCTATAGTCAGGGGGACAGATAGGTGATTCTGTGGATGCAAAAAGGAAGCAGGGATGGTAATTTGTCTCCCAGGTGCCAGGGTCCATGATGTTTCTGGACACGTCCACATTATCCTGAAAAGTGAGGGTGAACTGCCAGAAGTCATGCTACATATTGGTACCAACGACATAGGAAGGAAAAGGGAGGAGGTCCTGAAAAAAGAATGTAGGGAGTTAGGAAGAACGCTGAGAAGCAGGACCTCAAGGGGCTCGAGATTGCTGCTTGTGTCATGCAACAGTGAGGATAGAAACATAGAAAACCAACAACACAATACAGGCCCTTCGTCCCACAATGCCGTGCCGAGCATGTACTTATTTTAGAAATTACCTATAGCCCTCTATTTTACAAAGGAATAGAATGAGGTGGCCAATAAACGTGTGGCTGAAGAATTGGAGCAAGGGGCAGGGATTCAGATTTCTGGATCACCGCAACCTCCTCTGGAGTAGGTGGGACCTGTACAAAAGGGACGGGTTGCACCTGAATCTGATGGGGACCAATATTCTTGTGGGTATGTTTACTAGAGCTGTTGGGAGTGGTTTAAACTAATATGGCAGGGGGATGGGAACCAGGATGATAGAGCTGTGGATGAGCCAGCAGGTTTACAAGTAGATGATGGTTGTAACTTGACTGAAAGGAAGGACAAGCCAATGATTGTGTATAAATGCATTCAGAGCAAAGAGCTTATTGTACCACAGAGGCAAGATTCATAGAAACATAGAAACATAGAAACATAGAAAATAGGTGCAGGAGTAGGCCATTCGGCCCTTCGAGCCTGCACCGCCATTATTATGATCATGGCTGATCATCCAACTCAGAACCCCGCCCCAGCCTTCCCTCCATACCCCCTGATCCCCGTAGCCACAGGGGCCATATCTAACTCCCTCTTAAATATAGCCAATGTACTGGCCTCAACTGCTTCCTGTGGCAGAGAATTCCACAGATTCACCACTCTCTGAGTGAAGAAGTTTTTCCTAATCTCGGTCCTAAAAGGCTTCCCCTTTATCCTCAAACTGTGACCCCTTGTTCTGGACTTCCCCAACATCGGGAACAATCTTCCTGCATCTAGCCTGTCCAATCCCTTTAGGATTTTATACGTTTCAATCAGATCCCCCCTCAATCTTCTAAATTCCAACGAGTACAAGCCCAGTTCATCCAGTCTTTCTTCATATGAAAGTCCTGCCATCCCAGGAATCAATCTGGTGAACCTTCTTTGTACTCCCTCTATGGCAAGGATGTCTTTCCTCAGATTAGGGGACCAAAACTGCACACAATACTCCAGGTGTGGTCTCACCAAGGCCTTGTACAACTGCAGTAGTACCTCCCTGCTCCTGTACTCGAATCCTCTCGCTATAAATGCCAGCATACCATTCGCCTTTTTCACCGCCTGCTGTATCTGCATGCCCACTTTCAATGTCTGGTGTATAACGACACCCAGGTCTCGTTGCACCTCCCCTTTTCCTAATCGGCCACCATTCAGATAATAATCTGTTTTCCTATTTTTGCCACCAAAGTGGATAACTTCACATTTATCCACATTAAATTGCATCTACCATGAATTTGCCCACTCACCCAACCTATCCAAGTCACTCTGCATCCTCTTGGCATCCTCCTCACAGCTAACACTGCCACCCAGCTTCGTGTCATCCGCAAACTTGGAGATGCTGCATTTAATTCCCTCATCCAAGTCATTAATATATATTGTAAACAATTGGGGTCCCAGCACTGAGCCTTGCGGTACCCCACTAGTCACCGCCTGCCATTCTGAAAAGGTCCCGTTTATTCCCACTCTTTGCTTCCTGTCTGCTAACCAATTCTCCATCCACATCAATACCTTACCCCCAATACCATGTGCTTTAAGTTTGCACACTAATCTCCTGTGTGGGACCTTGTCAAAAGCCTTTTGAAAATCCAAATATACCACATCCACTGGTTCTCCCCTATCCACTCTACTAGTTACATCCTCAAAAAATTCAATGAGATTCGTCAGACATGATTTTCCTTTCACAAATCCATGTTGACTTTGTCCGATGATTTCACCGCTTTCCAAATGTGCTGTTATCACATCTTTGATAACTGACTCTAGCAGTTTCCCCACCACCGACATTAGGCTAACCGGTCTATAATTCCCCGGTTTCTTTCTCCCTCCTTTTTTAAAAAGTGGGGTTACATTAGCCACCCTCCAATCCTCAGGAACTAGTCCAGAATCTAACGAGTTTTGAAAAATTATCACTAATGCATCCGCTATTTCTTGGGCTACTTCCTTAAGCACTCTAGGATGCAGACCATCTGGCCCTGGAAATTTATCTGCCTTCAATCCCTTCAATTTACCTACACCACTTCCCTACTAACAAGTATTTCGCTCAGTTCCTCCATCTCACTGGACCCTCTGTCCCCTACTATTTCTGGAAGATTATTTATGTCCTCCTTAGTGAAGACAGAACTAAAGTAATTATTCAATTGGTCTGCCATGTCCTTGCTCCCCATAATCAATTCACCTGTTTCTGTCTGTAGGGGACCTACATTTGTCTTTACCAGTCTTTTCCTTTTTACATACCTATAAAAGCTTTTACAGTCAGTTTTTATGTTCCCTGCCAGTTTTCTCTCATAATCTTTTTTCCCCTTCCTAATTAAGCCCTTTGTCCTCCTCTGCTGAACTCTGAATTTCTCCCAGTCCTCAGGTGAGCCACTTTCTCTGGCTAATTTGTATGCTTCTTCTTTTGAATTGATACTATCCCTAATTTCTCTTGTCAGCCACGGGTGCACTACCTTCCTTGATTTATTCTTTTGCCAAACTGGGATGAACAATTGTTGTAGTTCATCCATGCAACCTTTAAATGCTTGCCATTTCATATCCACCGTCAATCCTTTAAGTGTCATTTGCCAGTCTATCTTAGCTAATTCACGTCTCATACCTTCAAAGTTACCCCTCTTTAAGTTCAGAACCTTTGTTTCTGAATTAACTATGTCACTCTCCATTTTAATGAAGAATTCCACCATATTATGGTCACTCTTACCCAAGGGGCCTCTCACGACAAGATTGCTAATTAACTCTTCCTCATTGCTCAAAACCCAGTCCAGAATAGCCTGCTCTCTAGTTGGTTCCTCGACATGTTGGTTCAAAAAACCATCCCGCATACATTCCAAGAAATCCTCTTCCTCAGCACCTTTACCAATTTGGTTCACCCAATCTACATGTAGATTGAAGTCACCCATTATAACTGTTGTTCCTTTATTGCACACATTTCTAATTTCCTGTTTAATACCATCTCCGACCTCACTACTACTGTTAGGTGGCCTGTACACAACTCCCACCAGCGTCTTCTGCCCCTTAGTGTTACGCAGCTCTACCCATATCGATTCCACATCTTCCCGGCTTATGTCCTTCCTTTCTATTGCGTTAATCTCTTCTTTAACCAGCAACACCACCCCACCTCCCCTTCCTTCATGTCTATCCCTCCTGAATATTGAATATCCTTGAACGTTGAGCTCCCATCCCTGGTCACCCTGGAGCCATGTCTCTGTGATCCCAACTATATCATAATTATTAATAACAATCTGCACTTTCAATTCATCCACCTTATTACGAATGCTCCTTGCATTGACACACAAAGCCTTCAGGCGCTCCTTTACAACTCTCTTAGCCCTTATACAATTATGTTGAAAAGTGGCCCTTTTTAATGCTTGCTCTAGATTTGTCGGCCTGCCACTTTTACTCTTCTCCTTAGTACTTTTTGCTTCTACCCTCACTTTACACCCCCCTGTCTCTCTGCACTGGTTCCCATCCCCCTGTTGTGAACTAACCTCCTCACGCCTAGCCTCTTTAATTTGATTCCCACCCCCCAACCATTCTAGTTTAAAGTCACCTCAGTAGCCCCCGCTAATCTCCCTGCCAGGATATTGGTCCCCCTAGGATTCAAGTGTAACCCGTCCTTTTCGTACAGGTCACGCCTGCGCCAAAAGAGGTCCCAATGATCCAAAAACTTGAATCCCTGCCCCCTGCTCCAATCCCTCAGCCACGCATTTATCCTCCACCTCATCGCATTCCTACTCTCACTGTCGCATGGCACAGGCAGTAATCCCGAGATTACTACCTTTGCGGTCAAAAGGGTGAAGAATGCAGGACTGAAGGTTCTGCAATTAAATGCACATAGCATTCACAATATGGAGACAAACTTATGGTGCAATTAGATATTGGTTGGTATGACGTTGTGGGCATCACTGAGTCACGACCGAAAAAGGGCCATAGTTGGGAGCTTAACATCAAAGGATATACTTTGTATCAAAAGGACAGGTAGAAAAGCATAGGTGGTGGTATGGCTCTGCTGCTAAGAAATGGAATTACATCTTTAGAAAGAGGTGACATAGAGTCAGGGAATGTTGAATATTTGTGGGTGGAGTTAAGAAATTGCAAGGGTTAAAGAAGCATTATGCAAATCATATATAAGCCTCCAAATAGTAGCCAAGGTGTGGGGTTGAGATTGCAAAGGGAGCTGGAAAAGGCATGTAATAAAGGCAATGACAGAATTGTAATGGGGGACTTCAATATGCAAGGGAATTGAGAAAATCAGGTTGGTGTCAGATGACAAGAGAGGGAATTTGTTGAATGCCTACAAGATGGCATTTTAGAGCAGCTTGTGCTTGAGCCTACTCAGGGAAAGGTTATCTTAGATTGGGTGTTGTGTAATAAGCACGGAACTTATTAGGGAGCTTAATGTAAAGGAATCCTCAGGAGACAATGATCATAATATAATTGTCCCACAGAGGACGAAGTTCTCAAGTGGCAGAGGTAGGCAACCAGGGCTGACAAAGAAAGTTAAGGACTGCATAAAAGCCAAGGAAAGAGCATATAAGGGAGCAAAAGTGAGTGCGAAGTTGGATGATTAGGACGTTTTTAAAATCCAACAAAAAGCAACTAAAAAAGCTGAGAAGGGAAAAGGTGAAATATAAGGACAGACTAGCCAAAACTATAAAGCAATATATAAAAGCTTTTTTTTCAATTATATAAAGTGTAAAAGGGAGGTGAGAGTTGATATTGGACCACTGGAAGATGATGTTGGCGAGGTAGTATTGGGGGACAATGAAATAGTAGATGAACTGAATGGGTACTTTGCATCTCTCTTCACTGTGGAAGACACTAACAGTATGCCAGAGGTCCGTGAGTGTCAGGGAGCGGGAGTGAGTGCCATTGCTATTACAAAGGAAGAAGTGCTAGGCAAACTCAATGCTCTTCAGGTGGATAAGTCACCTGGGCCAGATGGACTACATCCCAGAGTCCTGAGAGAGGTTGCTGAAGAGTTAACATATGCATTGGTCATGATCTTTCAAGAAGCTCAATTCTGGCATGGTCCCAGAGGACTGGAAGATTACAAATGTCACTCCACTCTTAAGAAGGGAAGAAGGTAAAAGAAAGGAAATTTTAGGCCAATTAGCCTAACCTCAGTGGTTGTGAAAGTGTTGGAGTCTATTATTAAGGATGAGGTTTCGAGGTACTTGCAGTCTAACGATAAAACAAGTCAATGTCAGAATTGTTTCTGTAAAGGGTAGTCTTGCCTGACAAATCTATTAGAGGTCTTCAAGAAAATAACAGCAGGATGGACAAAGGAGAGGCAGTGGATGTCATTTACTTGGATTTTCAGAAGGTGTTTGATAAGGTGCCACACCGTTGCCTGAACAGTCAGGGCATCAAAGGATATGATGTGAAGGTAGGTATATGGGATTAAGTGGGATCTGCGATCAGCCACGAAGGAGTGGATGAGCAGACTCGATGGGATGAGTGGCCTAATTCTGCTCCTGTCTCTTATGGTCTTATGGTCTAACTGTAGCTTATAATATGAAATTTCAACTTTTGTTTTCTAATTTCTAAATAAGCTAACTAATACACCAGGAATTTGCAGTAATTTTACTTTATGCATTTCAGATTTTGAATGTCTGCTATATTTATGCTTTTCAACAATACAAGCTTGGATTTATTTTGTGATGCATACATAGTAAGAAGCCTTAACACACACAGGTGTGTTTTTTCCCAATGGAATGGAAAAATAGATGCAATACAACAATGAAAATTTGTATTTATCTACTGCCTTTAATGTATCAAATCTGAAAGTCTTTCATTGGGGAATTATGAATGATCCTTTCTTTGTTTCTTCCTCCTCCTTACATCAGTGTGTCCTCAGTGACTGAACCCTTCACTACTTCTTGATTAGCATACAGCTTATCCAACTACTGGATGAGTGGATATTTCTTCAGATTGGTCATTGGAATTACCCAGAGTGTAGACTTTGGATTCCATCACAAATTCCATTCTCAGACTATCAAATTCATAACCTCTCCTCTCAAGCCATTGTCTGAATCTGAATCAGATCATCTGCACCTTCAATGGCCTATATGATGATTATCCAAATTTCCAGTCCCATAGTTCTAAAGAAAGGTCAGTAATTTGAAATATTAATGATTCTCTCTATAGCTCTGGTTGTAATTTTGAGTATTTTCAACTTTCTCTGTGTTTTTATTTCAACTGTCTGGTCCTGCATTCTGCCCGTCATCAAGAAGGCCTATCTCCATTTCTGCCCTAGGGCCTGACTCTACCCACAAGTAAATTAAGAATAAGCCTTGTCAGGTGTCAGATCTCTCAGTAGATGAAGAATTTTGAGACAGTGACCACAATTTCTTGACCTTTTCCATACAAACAGATAATATGGGAAACCATTTAATTGGGGAAGGGGAATTATGATACTATTAGGCAGGAACTTAGGAGTATAATTTCTGAACAGATGTGCTCAGGGGAATGCAAAATGGAAATGTGGATGTTGTTTAAGGAGTACTTGCATGGAGTTCTGGATAAGTTTGTGCCATTGAAACAGGGAAGGGATGGTAGGGTGAAAGAACCATGGTTGACAAGAGATGTGGAACACCTGGTGAAAAGGAAAAAAAGAAGCTTACTTAAGGTTTAGGAAGCAAGGTTCAGACAGGACTCTAGAGAGTGTCAAAGTAGGCAGGAAGGAGCTTAAGGGAGTTAGAAAGGGCCTTGGTGAGTCAGATTAATGAAAACCACAAGGTGTTCTACACAGGAGGAAGTCTGGAGTAAGGGTAGAAATTATCAGAGATAGAAGAGGAAACATTTGCCTGGAGTCAGAGGAGGTAAGGGAGGTCCTTAATGAATATTTTCATTCAATATTCACCATTGAGAGAGACCTTGATGTTTGTGAGGATGGCATAAAGCAGGATGATATGCTAGAACATGTCAACATTAAGAAAGATGTTGTGCTGTAACATTAGGATAGATTCAATAAGTCCCTGGGAACAGACAGGATATTCCCGGTTACTATGAGAAATGAGAGAAGAAATTGTTAAGCCTTTGACAATAATTTTTATGACCTTACTAGTTACAGGAGTAGAACCAGATGATTGTAGGATGACAATTTTTATTCCTTTGTTTATGGAAGACAGTAGGGGTATCCTTGGGAATTATAGACTAGTGAGTCTTACTTCACTGATGGAAAAATTATTGGAGAAGATTCTTAGAGATAGGATTTACAAGCATTTGGAGAAGTATAGGCTGGCTAGAAATAGTCAGCATGGCTTTATGAGGGTTAAGGTATGCATCATGTGCTTGACTGAATTCTTTGAGGATGTGACAAAGCACATTGATGAAGATAGAATAGTGGATGTGTTGTATATGAATTTTAGTAAGGCATTTGATAAGGCTCCCCATGGCATGCTCATTAAGAATTTCGGGAGGTATGGGATCCGGGGAAATTTGGCTTGTGGATTCACAAATCGGATTGCCCGTAGAAGAAAGAGAGTGGTAGTAGATGGAGCATATTTTGCCTGAAATTCAGTGATCAGTGGTATTCCACAAGGATCTGTACTGGGACCTACTTTTTATGATTTTCATAAATGACTTGGATGAGGAAGTGCAAGTGTGGGTTAGTAAGTTTGCAAAGGTTGGAGGATAGTGCAGAATATTGCCATAGGTTACAATAGGACATTGACAGGTTGCAGAGCTGGGCTGAGAAGTGGCATATGGAGTTTAGCCCAGAGAAGTATGAAGTGATTCACTCTAGAAAGTCACATTTGAAGGCAAAATATGGGGTTAATGACATGATGCTTAGTAGTGTGTAGGAACAGAGAGGGCTAATACGAAGGGGGCATGTTTTTAAGGTCGATTGGAGGAAAGTATGTCAGAAGTAAATCGTTGTGTAGAGATTGATGGGTGCATGGAACGCGCTGCTTGGGTGGTGGTAGAGGTAGATACATTAGGGGCATTTAAGATATTCTTAGATACGCACAAAGAAAAATGGGGGGCTATGTGGGAGGGAGGGGTGAGGTCGACCTTAGAGCAGTTTCAAAAATTGGCACAACATAGTGTGCTGAAGCACTTTATCTTTCCCCTTACTGGTTTTTCACCAGGAACCTACCAGCCTTCTGCTTCCCACCCTCCCCCACTTTCTTTATAGGGCCTCTGCCCCTTCCCTCTACAGTCCTGATGAAGGGTTCCGGCCCAAAACGTCGACTCATTGTTTCCATGGATGCTGCCCGACCTTCTGAGTTCCTCCAGCATGTTGTGAGTGTTTCTCTGATCCCAGCATCTGCAGATTATTTTGTGTTTACTGTGCTGTAATGTTCTATTTTCTAAGTAAATTCTTCTGCTAATTTAACCATCATCCTATTTTTGGAATTGTTGTTCTAAAGGTCACATGTTGGGCCTTCCAGCCTTCAGCCTCCATGTTTAAAATCTTCTGGGATATTTACTATTCTATTTGGATCCTTGCATTTTCCTTTTATTCCATCTTTTGCTCTGTCACAAGAACATGAGGGCTTGAGAATCAGGAGCAGGAATAGCCTGTCAGCCCTTGTAGCTTCCTCTGCCAATTATCAAAATCATGGATAATTTTCAGCACATTTTCCAGAAATATATCAGCCCTAGTTTGATTGAACATGTGCATTGAGGCTCCAGAGATCTCTGAGGTAAAGAATTTCAAAGTTTCATAAATTTCTGAGGGCAAAATATTCTCGTCTGAGGTCTAAACATTCCACTCATTAATCTCCAATTATGCCTCTGGTCCTAGACTCCCAGTCAGGGGAACAGATTTCCTTGCATTTTGCCTTCAAACTCAAATTTCAATTAAATGTCCTTTCATTCTTCTTAACTTTAAAGAATCCAGTCCTAGTCTGCTCAACTTCTTCTCACATGGCCAACCTGCCAATTCCAGAAACCACTCCAATGAAACTTTGCTGCACTTCCTTCATAGTAAATGCATACTTTCTTAGATGAGGAGCACAAAGCTGTCCATGATACTTTAATTGCAGTGTCTGAAAGGTGTGTCTGGGATGAGCCAAGCATGCATGTCTGTAATTCCCTCTTTAAACTTTATTCTCTTTCTACCTCGTTTTAGCTTTTTTAAAAGTTGCTCTTTAAACCTGAAGCAGTGGGTCCCGGGCCTGAGAGTGTATTGAATTAGCAGAGCTTGGGTCCAAGTGCGTAGATCAACCCGCTGCTTGGCCAATTTAACAGCCGGGTGTTGGGGCTGGAGGAGAGGGTATTCAGCACATTGCTTGCGAGGTTTACTCATCTCTGCACTGAAATGAGGCTGTGAACTGCAACTAATGGGCTCCTGATCACCTGCGACTGGCTTCATAGCTATGGGTTTTCTTTTGTGAAGTTCAGCTTAGGAGAGTCTATGCCACTTAATGGCGACTCCTCTGCTTGCATCTTCAGAAACAGCTCTGTTTCTATCTTCAATATCTCTATTTTTCCTCTTCAGGGTTCTTTTGAAGACGCTGACATGGAGTTACATGCTGACTTCGGCTTTTTGCGCGAATGGAACCTGCTCTCAAGGTTTCATGACTGGCCTTATTTGACATGCCTAGGGAATGGCCTAAGAGCTTCGCTCACCTTTGGAGGTCCAGGATTTTGTGGCTCTGGAGACCGGCGGATCGAAGGTCAGTGTCACGGCAGGCGATCAGTATGACATCGTGGATAGTCGGAAGATCTACGGCTGTGTGCTCAGAGACCTGAAATCTTTGGGCATAGAGCTCAGAAAAAGTGATGCAACGGACTTTTAACATTGTAAACCAACGAGTTATTTGTTATGTCTCCTCTCTCACTGTGAAACGGAATCAACTTTTTCTCCCTTATTAAGAGGAGAGAGAGTCTGTGGTATGTTGAATACCGGGTAAATGAGTAGTCTTTGGGGTACTGCAAGTCTGTGTCTTTGCTGTTGCTTTGCTGCACGCTTGAGTGCTTGGTGGCGGGCGCCAATGCTTTATTTTGCTGGTGGGGGGAGGGGGATCGTTGTTTGCTGCCGCCTATGTGTTGGGGGAGAGCTGGGGGGGACTTTGGGGTTCTAGCATTTAACTATCATTCATTCTTTGGGGGCACTCCTCTGTTTTCGTGGATGGTTGTGAAGAAAAAGCATTTCAGGATGTATATTGTATACATTTCTCTGACATTAAATGTACCTTTGTAACCTTGAATGTTATTTGCTTACCTTTAGTGTCTGCACGGTTTGTTTTCTTCTTTTTTAATGGGTTCTATTGGGTTTCTTTATTTTGTGGCTGTCTGTAAGGTGATGAATCTCAAGGTTGTATATAGTATACATACATTGAGAATAAATGTACTTTGTCCTTCAAACTTTGAACTTAGAAAATATACTTCTCTGATTAACCTTTTGATCATTTGGCCTGATTTCTCTTTATCCAATTGTGTCAAACTTTGAAATGTGCCTGTAAAAATGTTCGACAGCCCTTTAGTTGCAAAAGATGTTACTTGAATGCTAGCTGGCAAACGATATGGAGACTAATCAAGCAACTGAGATTAGGCTAATAAGCTAATGGGAAGAGGAACACCAGTATAGATTTACCATACTAAGGCTACGTCCACACTAGAGTGGATAAATCTGTAACCAAAGCTTTTTCTCTTCGTTTTGACCCTCTGTCCACACTGAAATGGCGTTTTCCTCCCCCGAAAACGGGGCTTTTCTAAAACACTGTCCAGTGTTTAAATCTGAAAACGCCGGTTGTTCATTGTAGCTTGTAAGGGGTAATCGGCTAATTTTAAAAACGCTGTTATGACGTGCCAGAACAAATGGTAACGGCAGCGCGGTATTTCATTGTTTTCTTGAACACAACCTCCAACACCACAACAATATCTGACAATAGATGTGCAACAGCCTAATGTAACATTGTATGGAAGTGCAAGATAACACTGATGCAGACATGTTTTATACATTTAACAAGGTGCTTTATTAACGTATTGCTTGTGCAAACATTCAATAGATGCAATTGTCATTTTTACCCAGTAACTCATTTTATTGCACATGTTAAATACAGCAAAATAATACACAAAGACATGGCAAAAGTAAAGGTAAGCAAATGAGGTAACAGCAAATTTCACGTTTGCCCAGTAACAAGCCTTATTGCATTTAGTTGTAGCTGTCGTCCCTTTCATCAGTGAAGAGACTATGACTGTAGGAAATGTTTCTGGGCAAACGCGCACCAAGTCTTTCGTTTGGCAATTTCCTTTTAAGTTTTTCAGTCTGTAACTGGACAAACGCGCACCAAGTATACCGTTTCCTCTTCGCTTGTTTTCTGTGTGTCCTGCGCATGCCCAGTAGGAGGAGTTTCACCCAAATGCCCGTTTTAATGTGGACGGAGGTATTTTCAAAAGCGCCTGGTGTGGACGCCTATCGTTTTTACGCGAAACTGGCGTTTTCAAAATTATCCGGTCTAGTGTGGACATAGCCTAAATCAGCTTTTGCTACACAGTAAGATTCCTTCATTTCTATTATATTCTTCTCTATTCCAGTTTACAAGTAAATCATAGATTTGACTCTGAAGTTCAGTAACTTTGTGTTCAGAACCTGGATTTTTTCCACTCTTTCCCCAACTCCATCAAAAAAAATAGTATTTATTTTATGTTACAGGTAATGCTTCCATGAGGGTAAAGGATTAAACAAATATGTACATTTAGTTAGTCATATTTTCTATTCACTGGCAGGCATGTTGTGACCAGTGTGATCTTTTGCTAACTTCTGCTCCATTAAGATGAAGCTTACCCATCAATGAGAGTTTGGTGCTCAGCATATTTATTGAGTTAGAATGAATCCACATGCAAATAAATAGAATACATGTAAATAAAAACAAAAATATTTCCTTCAGCTATTCACTTAACAGAAACAAAAGACTTGTCACGTCTTTGCTTTATGTGACATTGACAATGTGATTATTTAAAACACATCACTTGATGGCTCTCAAAATAGAGTCATAATATTGCTGTAAAGGACTATTGTCACACAGCATCTTTATAGTAAAAGTTACAAGCCAGTGCTTTGCTTTTCTACTTCCATCTAATTTCATCCACATAAATTTAAAACGAGGCACAGGGTTGCAATCATTACCAGAAAGGCAAAACAATGGCAGCTTTTAAAATTAAACAGCTATTCAAATGCTAACACAGCAAAGACTAATTAAACAGTATTCACTGGCCACTTACAACCCTTTCATCCTGGCAGTTCAGTCATGCAGCCAGTGTTTTTTTTATTTTGCATTTGCAATCATTAATTTCGAAGAGTGACATAAAATCTCTATTGTGTGTTGTGGTTTTTTTTCTTACTTACAGTACTTAAGTGAGTTGAAGATGGAAGCCTTCATAGAGCTGTTATGAAGAATTTAATTAACAACAATTTATTTCACAAAAAAGATCACAGGGTGAATTTTGATCAGTTAGCACGAAAATTAGAATTTAAAAGAAAACTATTTTCGTTAGTCCTTTTCATTTCAGAAATGTTACTCTTGTTTGTTCCAGCATTATCTACAACTTTCGACTGCACGCCTCTAAATAATTTCCCATAAAAAGGTGAGGTTGTTTTGATCTCGATGTGAGTAAATAACTTTGCAAGAGAAACAAAAAGGATCTGTGAAGAACCAAATGAAAAGAATGTTGTTCAGGCTGCTTTATAAAACATTACCTACTTTGCTTACCTGTATACTTGTTTCTATAGAAACCTGGTAAATGTAGACCAGTTAGGGACATTTTCACTCACCCTCCCCCTTCAACCCATGTATAGATTTACAGTGTGTACATACAATCTACGTTTCAGCAGTAGAGTAAATGTCATCTATTCTCACTTTTGTAATTGCTAATCTCTTAATTATTTGTCTAAACAAGTCGGCTTAGCATCTCATTGTTGGCTGTTAAAGTATGGTGAGAATAAAGGTCAGAAATGGATTTTGCCTATTGTCACGTAATCAAAGAGACTCAATGCTTGTTACAAGATCCCATTCATTTTGTGGAAGATGTTTTATCTTTATATGGGCAGTTCCCAGATATAGTTGCTTTTATATAAAATAATATTTTACTTGCATACATATACTTTAATTGACAGTGCTCTACTCCTTCATCAAGTAGCCACCTGGTCGGTTGTAATTACAATCACCACAATAACACTTACTGCAATTAATGTTCACTTTTCTTTTATTCTGACTTAATTAAGAATTAACAATTTTTTGAAGGAAAGAGAATTGAATTAGAAATAAATTGCATTAGAATTCTAATTTTCACATTTGTATTTACTGTATTTTGTTGGTTGGCAGAGACTTAAAGGAACACCAAAATTATCATGTTCCATTTCTGTCAGCGCCTTAGGAAAGAGACCTTGATGAAAGTGTGCTGATGATTCACTTGGATGACGGATGGATGACGACAGACTGTGACTAGATAAATTTGTGTTATGTTCCTTAAAGATGGGACAATTAAAAGAGTTTTCAAGAAAATCAAGATTCTCTGTAGAATACTTCTTAAAATTCAAAGTTTGAAGACCGGGGTGAACTAACTTTTCTCAAAAGTGCTATGTTGACTGAATTGTAACAGAAACATGCCAAGTTAGTTGGGTATTTAAAAGCTATGCAATGGCATTGGGTGTTCTAGAGCAAAGGTGAGCCTTGGGATTAAAAATATGAAGTTTTTCTGACAGAATAATGATAAAAGTGGTGAGATTGAGAGAATGTTTACTCATGTTCCCAAAATAAATAGATTATTCAGTATTTGTCCTTTCCTTTCTCCCTTGGACCGGTGATTAGTACTATCATCTCTGGCAGAAGATAGTGAAATTGAGTTTCTCTGCAAAAACCTCATCACACAGCACAACCTGACAATTCAGAGATGCACTGAAGGAAGCATATGGATGCAAGTGCTCTAAAATCATTAAAACTACATAAAGACACATTGCTTGTTTCTGTTTTATTTTCTTTGTTGAAGGTAAGATTCATGTTAACGTGTACAGTGCTGTACAGGAGTCTGAGGCACATATATATAGCTCAGGTGCCTAAGGCATTTACATAGTACTGTACTTGCCAACGTGGAGGGGAGAGCCGGTTTGTAAATCTGGTGGGAGAAAAGTATGGTGGGAATGGCAAGGTGGAGTGTCGTGGGGAGGGGGTGTATGGGAAAGGTGACAGAGAAGGAGTGCCGGGGTGGGGGTTGGCATGGGTGCAGACACACCCAGCCCTGAGACACCAGGCAAAATCACTTGATCTTAAACAATTGGTTTATTGAT
This sequence comes from Mobula hypostoma, assembly GCF_963921235.1. NCBI lineage: Eukaryota > Metazoa > Chordata > Chondrichthyes > Myliobatiformes > Myliobatidae > Mobula > Mobula hypostoma. The sequence goes on from NC_086099.1 coordinate 130,853,768, forward strand.
CATTACTGAATGTCTCTCTGTTGCTTTTTACTCCTTCCCTTCTACCTTCCCCTTTTCCCAACCATGATTCCCCACTCCCTGACCCCTTCCCACTCTCTGTTCATAATAGAGACCCATATCAGAATCAGATATATGATCACTCACTCATGTCATGAAATTTGCTTTTTTCTTTGGGTCAGCAGTACAGTGTAATACATAAAATTATTACAGTACTATACAAAAGTCTTAGGCACCCTAGCTATATATATGTGCTAAAAACTTTTCCACAGTGCTGGATTTCTGGAATTTATCCCCGTATCAATCTTTCATTTCCAAATTAGAACATGAAGGGTCTGAGAATTTGGAGTTCTGCCTTTTTGTTGACAACAGGATTACTTTGTGCATTGCTGATTCTGCACTGTCTGCATCAGGATTCTACAGATGCTGTAATACTGCATGATTAAAAGAAAATCTCAGGTTTATCCTCAATATTAGGAGCCCCAAATTTCCAATATCATCCTTCATTAGATTAATAGGTCAAAAAGCAGAGGCGTTTTTTAAACGGGAGAATTTGGTGAGGTGGCTGAGTGATGACCTGTTATGTTAAGCAACACACACAAAATGCTGAAGGAACTCAGCAGGTCAGGCAGCATCTAGGGAAAAAAGTACAGTTGACGTTTAAGGCCAAACCCCTTTTGTAGGACTGAAGCAGCTGCAGATTTTCTCTTGTTTGTGACAAATTATGTTAAGCTAACGTCTTTGCATGAATTTATCACCTTTCACCCTTAACCCATGACCCTAGTTGTAGTCCCCATCATCCTCAGTGGAAAGAGCCCGTTTGCATTTACCCTAACTATATCCTTCATAATATTGTATTCCTCTATCAAATCTCAACTCAATCTTCTACAATCAAAAGAATATAGTCCTAACCTAATTTTTTCTTATAACTCAGGTCCTCCAGACCCGGCAACTTCCTTGTGAATTTTCCCTGATCTCTTTCAACCTTCTTTACATCTTTCCTGTAGGTAGGTGACCAAAACTGCACACAATACTCCAAATTAGGTCTCACCAACATCTTATACAATTTCAACATCACATCCCATCTACTTTACTCAATACATTGATTTATGAAGACCAACATGCCAAAAGTTTTCTTTGTGACCCTGTCTACCTGAGGCACCAATTTCAATGAATTATGAACCTGTATTCCAGTTACCTTTGTTCTGCCTCGCCCCTCAATGCCATACCATTCACTGTGTAAGACCTACTGTGATTGATCCTTCCGAAGTGCAACACCTCACACTTGTCTGCATTAAATTCCACCTGCCATTTTTCAGCCCATTATTCCAGATGATGCAAATCCCTCTGCAAGCCATGATAGCCTTCCTCAATGTCCACTACACCCCTAATCTTGGTATCATCTGCAACATTTGCTGATCCAGTTAACCACATTATCATCCTGGTCATTGATATAGATGACAAACAACCCAGCACCAACCTTGCGGCACACCACTAGTCACAAGCCTCCAGTCAGAAAAGCAACCCTCTACTGTGACTCTCTGGCTTCTCCCACAAACCCAAAGTCTAATCCAATTTCCTACCTCATCCTGACTGCTAAGCAACCAAACCTTCTTGACCAGCTTTCCATTCGGGACCTTGTCAAATGCCTCCAAGAATGGCTTAAGAAGCCACAGCTGTAACAAATAATCTCCTTTAACCTCCCATGCCTATTCCAGCAGTTCCTTGCTACATGCTCCAGTCGCTGGCACACTCAACAAGTTCTCTGTGAAGTCACGGCAGCTACATTCACTACTGCCACTCTACAACCTCTCTTCCCCCTCCTCTGGTCTATCTCATCAGCCCATGATACTATTGTGAGGAAGGTTGATCCCACTGTTATCCCCAAATCTAAAACTTCCTGGTGAGCTGAGCTCAGGCCTTCCTTCATCATTTTCAGGAAGACATGGTCATCCCTCCCTAGATTATCCAACCCTGAATGCTCCTTTTACTCCTGATCTTTACGTTCTGTATAATCCATGGCTGGTTTCTCAGCTCGCTGACATTATCATTCCCCGGTTACTCTCACCTTCCTCCAGTCACTGCTTCACTTTTCCCTTAAAGAAATGATATTTCTTTTCATTGCTAGAGCTCCTGGTGGTTGCCCATGTACCATCCTGCACTTCTTGCGCCGTACCGTCCCACATATTCCTTGGGCACTTCATTTTTACCAAAACATGTATATCTTTGGTGTGCACCTGGTGAATTTCAACCATGTCATCGATTTTGTGCCAGAATTCTGAATTCCCACAGGTGACTTTAGTCAAGTTCAAGGGCTGGCTCAGGCCATCAGGGTTCTTGACCTGACATTGCCTGACCTCAGCCGGTGCCTTCCCAACAGATATATCTGGGTATAACCTCTCCCTCAAATATCTCCACACTGATTCCTACACCACGCAAAATATAAATGACATATAAAAATTAAGCAGTACCTACTTAAAACCATAGAGTCTATACTCTGCAATCTGCCACTTACACGCGACTGAACTCATAACGCCTGATGTATTCCTTTTCATCTAACTGTTACACCAAGGTTACAGACTTATTCTTAGAACACACAAATGAATCTGCCACTATACAGTTTCCCGAACCAGTATACATGCACCCACTGGTGTTTGGAATTGTCAGTAACCACCCTTTGCAACTGGTAGTCCTGGCTCAACAAAGATGTGTACACACACACACACACACACACACACACACAACACTACCTTTATATCTACCCATTCAGCTCTCCTTCATGTTCTTGATACTTCATGGTTCCGTGATCAATGACTTGAATAGATTTTACTGTGAGTACTAACCTTAAAAAAATATTCACCCACTTAGTCTGCTGAGATTGGCGGCCACACAATGGGACATGAACATGTCCTGGATAAGCTCTCAAATGACGTGACTGTGAACGAAGTCATCAGAGAGACACTGAAGCTAGTGGATAGAGAAGGTTTTATTCAGCAAAACAAAGCAGTAGGCATTATACTGGAGACACTCTTCAAGGAAGAGGCTCCCTGATTCACTATTATATGACATTTTGATATGCTAAAGATCAAAGGGAAGGGCAGGACAGTTCTATGGTTACAATGTGTCCGCAAGGTTTCCTTTGAATTACATACAATTTTCAAATCTTACCCCCCTTCTGAACACATTGCCTTTTACTCTCTCCACACCAATCCCAATCTTACCGGCAGACAAAGGGATTGTAGTTGCAGTCTGGTGGACTGACCGCTACCTTGCTCAGGCCAGGCAGTAAATCTCAGACAGACGCCCTTACTTACCCCTTGAAAAGGACCCCACTCTGGACCATCAGGCCAGTGCCCCTGCACCATCATCAACCTCATCAACTTTGCAAATCCCCCATCCACTGCCACCAAACTCATAGTTCCCTTACCCTGCACTGCTCATTTCTACTTCCTGCCCAAGATCCACAAACCTGACAGTCTGTGTAGGCCCACTTTCTCTGCCTGCTCCTGCCCCTCTGAACTCATGTCCGCCTACCCTGAATCCATTCTATCCCCCTTGGTCAAATCCCTTCCCAGCTACATTCATTACATTTCACATGCTCTTGATTTCCTTGGCAATTTTCAATTCCCTGGCCTGACCACCTCATTTTCATCATGGATGACCAGTCCCAGTATGCTTCTATCCTTCTTAAAGCTTTTCACTTCTTTCTCGTAGAAGACCCAACCAGTCCCTCTCCATTATCTCCTTCCTGCATCTAGCAGAACTGGTCCTCACTCTCAATAATTTCTCCTTTGACTCCTCTCATTTTCTCTAAACTCAAGGGGTAGTCATGGACACCGGTGTGGGTCCTAGCTTTGCCTGCCTTTTCGTTGGCTATGTGGAACAGTCCATGGTCCAAGCTGTTCCTGGTAATGCTCCTCAACTCCTTCTGCACTACATTGACAACTACATTAGTGCTGCTTCTTGCACCCATGCTGAGCTCATCTCCAGCTTTCAACCTGCACTTAAATTCATTTGGTTCATTTCTGGCAGCTCTCTCCCCTTTCTCAATCTCCCTAACTCCAGCTCGGGAAACAAACTGTCTACTGATATCTTTTATAAATCTACCGATTCCCACAGGTATCTTGAGTATACCTTCTCATCAAAGTCAAGTCACGTTTATTGTTATTTAATTGTGTACATGTATATCGCCAAACGAGACAATGTTTCTCCGAACCAGGATGTAAAGCTTAGTAGTACACATGACACAAAATAATTTAGGAAAGTAAGAATTAAATCTACAAATGAATTATGCATAACTAAACAAAGTAAAGCACATACATTAAATATTGTAGGGTACAGAAAAAATTAGCTGGTGACACTTCAAATATGATGCGGCAGGGAATTCAGAAGCCTAACAGTCTGAGTAAGATGCTGTTTGCCATCCTTACTATTCTTGTCTTTATGTATCAGAGTGTCCATAATCATTTTCAATAACTTTCAATTGCGGCCCCTGCCATTGATCTTGGCGGCTCCAACACCTCAGGACATATTCAAAACCCGGACTCTAGCAACGACCATGGACACCTTCACAGCGATTGCGCAACCACCAACTGCGACTCCAGCCTTGAACTCCAGGCCGGGTCTTTATGTGCTGCTGTTGTGACTCCCGTCTCCCCTTCCCCCACCACCACTCCGCAGCCCCGTCTTCCTCAGATCCCACCGTCAACTCCTGGGCCCTCAGAAGCTCCATTTTCCTCTCACCCCAACCCTCCCCTCTCCACTGACACCACCAGCCTCTCCCCTCCCCCCTCTGATCCCAGCTCTCATCCGTGCCGGGTCTTTACCATCCCCTCCGACCTTCAACTGTCGGAGGCAGAACGCTCTGTTCTCAGTAAGGGCCTCACGTTTGTCCCCCTTTGCCCACACCTCAGCGAGTTCCGTGTTCGCCACGATGCGGAACTTTTCTTCCACCGTCTCCGTCTCCGAGCCTACTTCTTCGGCAAGGACTCTTCCACCCCCACCGATGACCCCTTCTCTCGTCTTCAACCCTCCTCTTCTTCATGGACACCCCGCTCTGGTCTTCTGCCTGCTCTGGATCTCTTTATTGCCAACTGCCGACGGGACATCAACCGTCTCGACTTCACCGCACCTTGTCCCCATTCCAACCTCACTCCTTCGGAACGCTCTGCTCTCCACTCCCTCCGCACTAATCCTAACATTATTATTAAACCCGCTGATAAAGGGGGTGCTGTTGTAGTCTGGCGTACTGACCTCTACCTTGCCGAGGCACAGCGACAACTCGCGGATACCTCCTCTTATTTACCCCTCGATCGTGACCCCACTAAGGAGCACCAGGCCATTGTCTCCCACACTATCAACGACTTTATCCGCTCAGGGGATCTCCCATCCACTGCTACCAACCTTATAGTTCCCACACCCCGCACTTCCCGTTTCTACCTCCTACCCAAGATCCACAAACCTGCCTGTCCTGGCCGACCTATTGTCTCAGCTTGCTCCTGCCCCACCGAACTCGTTTCTGCATACCTCGACACTGTTTTATCACCCCTTGTTCAATCCCTTCCGACCTATGTTCGTGACACTTCTCACGCTCTTAAACTTTTCGATGATTTTAAGTTCCCTGGCCCCCACCGCTTTATTTTCACCATGGATGTCCAGTCCTTATATACTTCCATCCCCCATCAGGAAGGTCTCAAAGCTCTACGCTTCTTTTTGGATTCCAGACCTAATCAGTTCCCCTCTACCACCACTCTGCTCTGTCTAGCGGAATTAGTCCTTACTCTTAATAATTTCTCCTTTTGCTCCTCCCATTTCCTCCAAACTAAAGGTGTAGCTATGGGCACCCGTATGGGTCCCAGCTATGCCTGCCTTTTTGTTGGGTTTGTGGAACAATCTATGTTCCGTGCCTATTCTGGTATCTGTCCCCCACTTTTCCTTCGCTACATCGACGACTGCATTGGCGCTGCTTCCTGCACGCATGCAGAACTCGTTGACTTTATTAACTTTGCCTCCAACTTTCACCTTGCCCTCAAGTTTACCTGGTCCACTTCCGACACCTCCCTCCCCTTTCTAGATCTTTCTGTCTCTGTCTCTGGAGACAGCTTATCCACTGATGTCTACTATAAGCCTACTGACTCTCACAGCTATCTGGACTATTCCTCTTCTCACCCTGTCTCTTGCAAAAACGCCATCCCCTTCTCGCAATTCCTCCGTCTCCGCCGCATCTGCTCTCAGGATGAGGCTTTTCATTCTAGGACGAGGGAGATGTCTTCATTTTTTAAAGAAAGGGGCTTCCCTTCCTCCACTATCAACTCTGCTCTTAAACGTATCTCCCCCATTTCACGTACATCTGCTCTCACTCCATCCTCCCACCACCCCACTAGGAATAGGGTTCCCCTGGTCCTCACCTATCACCCCACCAGCCTCCGGGTCCAACATATTATTCTCCGTAACTTCCGCCACCTCCAACGGGATCCCACCACTAAGCACATCTTTCCCTCCCCCCCTCTCTCTGCATTCCGCAGGGATCGCTCCCTACACAACTCCCTTGTCCATTCGTCCCCCCCATCCCTCCCCACTGATCTCCCTCCTGGCACTTATCCGTGTAAGCGGAACAAGTGCTACACATGCCCTTACACTTCCTCCCTTACCACCATTCAGGGCCCCAAACAGTCCTTCCAGGTGAGGCATCACTTCACCTGTGAGTCGACTGGGGTGATATACTGCGTCCGGTGCTCCCGATGTGGCCTTTTATATATTGGTGAGACCCGACGCAGACTGGGAGACCGCTTTGCTGAACATCTACGCTCTGTCCGCCAGAGAAAGCAGGATCTCCCAGTGGCCACACATTTTAATTCCACATCCCATTCCCATTCTGACATGTCTATCCACGGCCTCCTCTACTGTAAAGATGAAGCCACACTCAGGTTGGAGGAACAACACCTTATATTCCGTCTGGGTAGCCTCCAACCTGATGGCATGAACATTGACTTCTCTAACTTCCGCTAGGCCCCACCTCCCCCTCGTACCCCAGCTGTTACTCATTTTTATGCACACATTCTTTCTCTCACTCTCCTTTTTCTCCCTCTGTCCCTCTGAATATACCTCTTGCCCATCCTCTGGGTCACCCCCCCCCCGTCTTTCTTCCCGGACCTCCTGTCCCATGATCCTCTCGTATCCCCTTTTGCCTATCACCTGTCCAGCTCTCGGCTCTATCCCTCCCCCTCCTGTCTTCTCCTATCATTTTGCATCTCCCCCTCCCCCTCCAGCTTTCAAATCCCTTACTCACTCTTCCTTCAGTTAGTCCTGACGAAGGGTCTCGGCCTGAAACGTCGACTGCGCCTCTTCCTATAGATGCTGCTTGGCCTGCTGCGTTCACCAGCAACTTTGATGTCCATAATCATTTGCTTGGTTTTCTCCACATTCAGACATAGGTTGTTGTTCTCACACCAGTCGATCAGCCACTCCACTTCCTCTCTGTACTTTGATGGGGCCAACTTCTGTTCTATCATCCTCAAACTTGATGACACAGTTTGAGCTGGATCCTGCAACACCGTCATGTGTCAGCAGTGTGAACAGCAGTGGGCTGAACACACAGCCTTGGGGAGCGCCGGTGTTCAGAATAATAAGACTAGAGATGTTGCTGCCCGCACTGACTGACTGTGGCCTTTCTGTTAAGAAGTCCAGCATCCAGATACAGAGGGAGGTGTTGAGACCCAGCGAAGACAGTTTCTCCACCAGTTTCTGGGTTGTGATGGTGTTAAGCATTGAAATAAAGTCTATAAACAGCAGCCTGGCATATGAGACCCCATTTTCCAGGTGAGACAGGACAGAGTGGAAGGACAAGGCTATGACATTGTCAGTGGATTGATTCAAGCTTCCGAATTGGTTTCCTGTAAACACATCATTCGCTTTTCTCTGTCCCTTCATCTCCACTTTATCTGTTCCCAGGATGAAATTTTCAATTCCAGGACATCAAAGATGTCCTCCTTCTTCAAAGAATGGTGTTTCCCTTCCTCCACCATTATTGCTGCCCTCACCCACACCTCCTCCATTTTCTGAACATCCGTCTGTGCTCACTCCATCGTCCTGCCACCTCAACAGTGATCTAGTTCCTCTTGCCCTCACCTACCACCTCATGAGTTTCCACATCCAACACATTATTCTCTGCAGCTTCTGTCATCTTCAATAGGTTACCACCAGACACATCTTTACCTCCCCTCCGGTCTCATCCTTCCGCAGGAATTCTCATGATTCCCTTGTTCGTTCATCTCTCCCCGCTGATCTCCATCTTGGCATGAATCCTCACAAGCAACAGAAATGCTACACCTGCCCCTTCACCTCCTCCCTCACCTCCATTCAGGGTCCCAACACTTCACCTGCAAATCTGCTGAGGTTGTCTATTGTACCCAGTGTTCCTGATGCGGCCTCCTCTGCATCGGTGAGACACAACTTAGATTGAGGACCACTTTTTCAAGCGCCTCCACTCCATCTGCAAAAAGCAGAATTACCCCAGTGACCAACCATTTTAATTCCTGTCCTCATCCCTGTTCAGACATGTCAGCCTTCTCTTCTGCCACAATGGGGCCACTCTCAGGGTGGAGGAACAACTGCGTAGCCTCCAACCTCATGGCATGAACATCGATTTATTCTTCCGGTAATCTTTTTTTTTCTTTTCCCCTCCCCTTTGCACTTCTTCTATTCCCCATTCTGGCCTCCTACATCTTCTCCTCACCTGCCTATTACCTTCCCCCTGGTGTCCTTCCTCCTTCTCTTTCTCCCATGGTCCACTCTCCTCTCCTATCAAATTCTTTCTTCTCCTGTCCTTTACCTTTCCCACCCACCTAGCTTCACCTATCACATTTTAGCTTGTCCTCCTTCCCGTCCCCCCACCTTTTAAATCCGGCATCTTTCCCACCATTCCAGTCCTGATGCAGAGTCTCAGCCCGAAATGTTGATGGTTTCTTTATTTCCATAGATGTTGCTTATCCTGCTGAGATCCTCAGCATTTTGTGTGTGTTGCTCTGGATTTCCAGCATCTGCAGAATCTCTTGTATGTATATCTTTCTGTATTGTTGCTTCTTCAAAGTTAGTGTGTCCACTGTGAAATACAGAGCTCTAATCAGGGAATACAGAGAAGAGGCGGGAGGAGAAGATGGTGGCGCAACACAGCGCACGCAGCTCTCTGGTTAAGTGATATTGTATTTGTAAGTAGGATGCCGTGCACAATTCTGATTTGATGGAGACAGACGTGAGAAGCAGAGGAACATCTGGAGAAACATCTGAAATGCCTGGTTCGTTGCCGCTGCTACTGTGCGATTGAGAATCTCTGGAGGGAAGGCCCCAAAATCCCCGGCTTTGCCTGCTGCTGGCGACCGAGGCTGAGGTCGAAGCGTTCGAAGTGCTCGGTACTCGGTGTCAGAGGACTGATCAGAGCTTGAAGTTTTCAGACGACTCAGAGTTGGACTGTTGTCGGGCATGGCAGGGAGAGTTTTCTTCCTTCTCCCATCTGTGTGAGATGTGGGACTTTTGAGAGACTTTGAACTTTTTTACTGTGCCATGGCCTGTTCTTCATCAAGTTATAGTATTGTTGCAGTATTGTAACTAGATGTTATAATTATATGGTTTTTGTTCATTTTTCAGTCTTGTTCTGTCCTGTATTTCTGTGATATCACACCGGAGGAATATTGTATCATTTCTTAATGCATGCATTACTAAATGACAATAAAAGAGGACTGCGTGTCCTCATAATCTAATCTAATCTAATCTAATATAATCCAATTTCAGTCTAACCAGTGTTTAATCGAAGTAAAACATATCTTCAGCCCTTTGTTTTCCATTTGAAATAGATGCAATATCTATCAACATTCTTAGAATAATGATTACTGATATTTCACTCTAGCTAGCTTTTCCTCTGTTCCCTGTTTTTTGCCATTTAAAACACAATCTGAACTAACTTTCTCAAGTTCCAAGGACTAATCACACCCTTCACTCATTAAATTCCAGTGCCTGCTAACTTCATCCATCAATGTGTCTTTGGAATTCTCTGCTTCATTTTTCACTACCTACTGAATTAGCTAACATAATTTTATCAGAAAACTTGGATATTTAATTCCTCCAAGTTCTTCATCCCTGAAATTATTCTGGCAAATACTTTCTCCACCCTCCCAAACACCTATCATATCTTTCATATAGTGTGACTGGGAGTGGCCTAATTACATCTTTTTTTTTAAAGTTTCAGCTTAACTTTTCTGTCTTTGAATCTCAGGACTCCATACATTGAGAGTCATACAGTTATACAGCATGGGAACAAACCCATTGGCCCAACTTGTCCATATTGACCACATTAACTTTCCTGGCTTGTCCTATATCTCTCTAAATGTATTCTGTCCATCTACTTGTCTAAATGTCTTTCAAGCATTGCACTTCCGCTGCATCTTCCTCTGGTGGCTTGATACGTATATCTACCATGATCTGTAAGAAAATGTTTCCTCTTGGGTCCCTATTAAATTATTCCACTCTCACTTTAAACCTATGTCCTCTAGTTTTACACTCCCCTCATGGTTTTCTCACATTTTCTCCTTTTCTCCACAAGGTAGTATTAGTGCCTCAAATCCTATCAGAGGCAGTAATATGAGCAGAGTTGTTCCCAGGTTGCTTAGCACAGATAGACAACAAGAATGAAATCTAGAACCATTTTCATTTCTGAAGCTTAGTCTCAAACTTTACCTGGACATTAGCTCTTTCAAAGTGAAACCAAGTGACAAGGTTTCGCTCCCAGATGAGCTCAATGCCTTTTCTGCTCACTTTGACTGTCTAAACATGGAGAAAACTGCACAACCTCGCACAGCTCTGGATGACCCTATGATTTCAGTCTCTGAGGCCAATATGAGAGCATCCTTCAGGAAGGTGAACCCACAGAAAGCATCCAGCCTAGATGGGTTACCTGACCAGGTACTAAAGATCTGTGCTGATCAACTGGCTGGAGTGTTCACCAATATATTTAACTTCTCACTTTGGCAGTCTGAGGTACTCACCTGGTGCAAGCAGACTTCAATTACACCAATGCCTATGAACATGGTAATTTGCCTCAATGACTATCATCCAGTAGCACTTGCATCCACTGTAATGAAGTTGGTGATGAAGCATATTAACTCCTGTCTGAGAAGCGACTTGGATCCACTCCAATTTGTCTACTGGTACAACAAGTCAATAGCAGATGCCATTTCATTGTCTCTTCATTCAAATGCATACATCAGGATGCTCTTTAACGATTACAGCTCGACATTCAAAACTATCATCTCCTCAAAACTATTCAATAAGCTTCAACACCTTGGCCTCAATACTTCCTTATGTGATTGGATCCTTGATTTCCCCACTTGCAGACCTCATTCAGTTTGGATTGGCAACATCTCCTCCACAATCTTCATCAACACAGGTGCACCACAAGGCTATGTGCTTAGTCCTCTGTTCTACACACTTTATACTTATGACTGAGGCTAAGTACAGTTCCATCACCATACTTAAGTTCGCTAATGGCACCACTGTCACAGGTCGAATCAAAGGTGGTGATGAATCAGCATATAGGAGGGAGACAAAAAGTCTGGCTGAATGGTGCAAGAACAACAACCTCTTACTCAATATCAGCAAGACCAAGGAGCTGATTATTGACTTCAGGAGCAGGAAACCAGAGGTTCATGAGCCAGTGTTCATTGGGAGATCAAAGGTAGAGAAGGCCAGTGACTTTAAATTCCTCAGTGTTATTATTTTATAGGATATGTCCTGGGACCAGCACGTAAGTGTAATTATGAAGAAAGCACGACAGCATTACTACTTCCTTAGAAGTTTGCAAAGATTTGGCAAACATCTAAAACTTTGACAAACTTCTGTAGATGTGTAGCAGAGATTATATTGACGGCTTGAAACATGGCCTGGTATGGAGACACCCATGCCCTTTAATGGAAAGTCTGACGAAAAGTAGTGGACGGTTCAGTGCCTCATGGGTATAACCCTCCCCACCATTGAGCACAGAGCACTTTCTCAGGAAAGCAGCATCTATCATCAAGGACTTCCACCGCCCAGGCCATGTTCTCTTCTCGTTGCTGCCATCAGGATGAAGGTACAGGAGTCTCAGGACTCACACCGTCAGATTCAGGAACAGTTATTACCCCTCAATCAGACTCTTGAAGAAGAACGGATAACTTCACTCACCTCATCACACATTGTGGACTCTCCTTCAAGGACTTTTCATCCCATGTAGTCAATATTAATTGCTTATGTATATATTATTACTATTTATTGTGTATTTTCCCAGTTGTTGCCTGTGGCACATTGGTAGTCTGTCCATCCCGTTGGCTGTAGCCTTTCTTTATTCTATTATATTCTTTTGGAGTAACTGAGTATGCCGTTAATCTCAGGGTTGCATATGGTGACATTTATGTACTTTGATTATAAACTTACTTCAAACTTTGAACTTTTGAATGAGTAATCAAATGGAAAACCAGAATCTTGAAAGGAGCGGCATCTTCCGTTTACTAATGATCAGTTGAGAGAATGCTCTTCTGTCAAAGATAATATTACAGGCTCTACTGTCCTCCAGGGCACTTGTGATATATATGTTGCCTGTCTACCTGTTTACCATCATCCAAGCAGATGTTTTATTTGTGCTGGGTTACCTATCAAACTAACCATAGTTATATATAGATTATTTTCATGGTTGTGAATTTTTCAGTTGCATCTATTTTGTCAAAAATGTATGTAGCATTCTGTTTTAGACTCCAATTTTGAATGAAGATGAAAGATGAATCATCAGAAAATATCAGAGGCCATGAAAAACATAATTTCTTCCAATGTAACCTTCAGCATTACCTTATGAATATACTGGTGTTGACAGCATTGGTTGCTATTGATAGGCAACAAAAGTAATTTAGGGAAATTTTACCTTTCAGTGAGCATGTCTACACAAGACATCAGATGATCTTTTCTGACCTGTGATTCCATTCACATCAAACAATTATTAAAAAGGCTCAACACGAAGGTTCGGTTCAATTTGGCCCTTGAATTTCAGAAATCAACATTTAGATTTGATTTATCATCAAAATATTTTGATATGATTATTTAGAAGGTAGTTTGCTGTTAAACTTAAAGGTTTTATGAAAAACAATTGCACTTATATGTTTTCCTTTATGTATAAAGGGACTCAAAGATATCTTAAAAGTATGTCACCACCAAAACACTGACTTGCAGCCAATAATTACTTTAGGATATGCAACCAGAACTCTAGTCAGAGAGGGAAGATTTAAAAAAAGGCCAATAAAGGAGCAGACAGAATTGACACAGCAGAAAGATTCTGGAATGGAGTTGCAAAACTTGGGGCTTATATAGCTGATGGGACAATCGCCAACTGTGGACTGACAAGAGCTTGAGGTTGGACAAACATGGCAGGTCCAACAGATAACAAAGTGTCACATATAAGCTTTTTCTCAGAAATCCAGGAGAAATTTACTTCTGCATGGAACAGTTCCTCAGGAGACATAGGATTGTGTATAAGTAGGCACTTGGCAAAGGCTAATAAAGAAAGAAGTTAGGTTTAAGCGGAGGGGCTGTGCTGTGAGTGGGAGCACAGGCTTTGTCTTGTAGAGGCTTCGTTGAGGAGAGGCAAAAGCAATTGGTATATTTTTTCATTTAATTTTGCTTTCTTTCTTTTTGCCCAGTTAGAGCTGTGGGGATGCTAGACAGGATAATGGAATGCCCCTCTTGCAGGATGTGGGAAGGCAGGCTGACCTCCATTGTCCCTGACGACAACACCTGCAAGAAGTGCATTCAGGTGCTGCTTCTGACAGACAGACAGAACAGGAGCTGGAACTGGATGAACTCCAGATCATTTGGCAGGCTGGGAGGGTCAAAGATTCATGGACAGGTAGTTATACCCAAGGTGCAGGACACGGGGGGATAGGCAGTCTGTGCAGAGTACCACTGTGGCCGTTTCCCTCAACAACACATATAAAAAATGCTGGTGAACGCTGCAGGCCAGGTAGCATCTATAGGAAATGGTACAGTCGACGTTTCGGGCTGAGACCCTTGGTCAGGACTAGGTATACTGCTTTGGATACTGTTGTGGGGGGATGACCTAGGGAAGGAAAGCCACAGTGGTCCGGTTTCTGGCACTGAGTCTGCCTTTGTGGCTCAGAAGGGAAGGGGGACAAGAGGCGAGCTGTAGTACGAGGGAATTGATTGGTTATGAGACCCAACAGGAGGTTCTGTGGATGACAACAAGACCCTGGTGCCAGGGTCAGGGATATCTCGGACTGAGTCCATAACATTAAGTGGGAGCATGATCAGCCAGAGGGTATGGTCCACATGGATAGGAAGGGGTTTGAGGTCCTGCAAAGAGAGTTCAGGGAGTTAGGTACTCAGTTAAAGGACAGGGCCTCTAGGTTTGTGATCTTAGGATTTCTTCTCATACCACACGTGTGTGAGGCCAAAAATAGGAAGATTATATGGTTTAACATGTGGCTATGGAGACGGTACAGGAGGGACGGCTTCAGCTTTTGAACCATTGGGCTCTCTTCCAGGAAAGGTGGGGCCTGTACTGAAGAGACAGTTGCACTGAATTGGAGTTAGACTAAGCAACACACACAAAGTGCTGGAGGAACTCAGCAGGCCAGGCAGCATCAATGGAAAACAGTACATTTGACATTTCAGGCTGAGACCCTTCATCAGGACTGGAAAAAAAATGAGGAGTCTGTTAGAAAGTGTTGGGAGGGGAGGAAAACCCACGAGGGTAGTAGGTGAAACCAGGAGAGGGGGAGAGGTGAAGTAAAGAGCTAGGGAATTGACTGGTGAATGAGATACCAGGCTGGAGAAGGGGAATCTGATAGGAGAGGACAGAAGGCCATGGAAGAAAGAAAAGTGGGGAAGAGCACCAGAGGGGGTTGTTAAGCAGGTAAGTGATAGAGGGAAAAGTGGGTGGGGAATGGTGAAGGTGGGTGGGGGGTGGTCAATTACTGAAGCTGGAGAAATCAATGTTCATGCCATCAGATTGAAAGCTACCCAGACGGAATGTATGGTTTTGCTTCACCAACTGGAGTGCGGTTTCATCGCGGCGGTGGAGGAGGCCATGGACATACATGTCGGAATGGGATTGGGAAGTAGAATTGAAATTGGTGGTCTCACCAATATACAGGAGACACACCAGGAGCACTGGACACAGTATAAGACCGCAACAGACTCACAGATGAAGTGTTGCCTCGCCTGGAAGCACTGTTGGGGGTCCTGAATGGCTGTGAGGGAGGAGGTGTATGGGCAGGTGTAGCACTTGTTCCACTTGCAAGGATAAGTGCCAGGAGGGACATCAGTGGGGAGGGACGAACGGACAAGGGAGTCGCGTAGGAAGCAATCCCTGCGAAGAGCAGGAAGTTGGTGGGGGGAGGGAAAGATGTGCTGGGTGGTGGGATCCCGCCGGAGGTGGCGGAAGTTACAGAGAATTATGTGCTGGATGCAGAGGCTGGTGGGGTGGTAGGTGAGGACAAGAGGAACCCTATCCCTGGTGGAGTGGCTGGAGGATAGGGTGAGAACCATCCTCCCCAATCCCCACTGTTCTCCCTCCTGGCACTTACCCTTGCAGGGAATGGGAACCAGAGTGCCGGAGCAGATAGTGGTGTGCTTGTTGCAAAAGATATTACGAAGTCTACATATGAAGTCAGGAGTTGAAAGGTTGAGCATGGTGCGACTTACGCTCTGAGATGTGTATATTTCACCGCAAGGTGTATTATAGGAAAGGCGGGTTACAAGGTAGTCTGAAGGTCCTGTTTCTGTGTTGTAGTGTTCTAGGAGTCTTTGACTCCAAGTAGTCTGAAGCATTAAATTAGTAATTTTGCTATGTTTCTGTTAATTCTAATATCTCCCTACAGTTTAGAAGATCTTTATGTCAATTTCATCAAAGAAAGATAGTAATAAAACTTTTTGATGCTAGCAGGCAAATTGTAGATATGAACTAAAATCTGACTATGTAGAGTGAGTCACTCTAGAAATATAACATGGTGTTAAATAAAGCACAGTATCAAGTGAAAAGTGGCACGTTAAAAACATCATGAATTTGAAATGTTTCACAAGATATCTTCTGCCTTTTATGGTGGGGGGGGTGATTGATAAGTTCGTGGCCTAAGGTAGAAGGCGTCAATTTTTGAAAACCTAGCACATTTATTTTTCCTACACTTACACACTTAGTCTAGCTGTCGTGGAGCATACGGATCCCTTCTTTGTAGAAGTCGGCGTCTTGGACCTCCAGAAGGTGGTCCACAGCAGTGGTGATTGATTAGTTCGTGGCCTAAGGTAGAAGGAGATGATGAGAAATTTCAAACTTTCTGCATTTTCACTCAAAGAGTTGAACTGCACATACGTGTAGTCATAGTCATAGTCATACTTTATTGTAACAAGAGCTGTATAACTCATCTCCTTCTACCTTAGGCCACAAACTTATGAATCACCCCTGCTGTGGACCACTTTCTGGAGGTCAAAAACGCTCTCGTTACGTGCATGTGCAGTTCAACTCTTTGAGTGAAAATGCAGGAAGTTTGAAGTTAATAACTCATCTCCTTCTACCTTAGGCCACGAACTTATCAATCACCCCTGCTGTGGACCACTTCTACAAAGAAGGGATCCGTATGCCTCATGACCGCTGGACCAAATGTACACATGTAGGAGGGGACTATGTCGAACAATAAGTGTGCAAGGTTTTCTAAAATTGACTCCTTCTACCTTAGGCCACGAACTTATGAATCACCCCTCGTAAGCTCCTGTAAACTTTCAGCTTTCTTTGCTTTTTTTTCCCTAACTCCCCTCAAGACCTTTTCCCTGGTGGCAGCAGTGAGAAGAGAGCACGAGCTGGGTGGTGGGGATCCCTGATGATGGAAGTTGCTTTTCTGCGACAAGAAATAACAAGTGATTGGAAAGACTGAAGGCAGTATCTGGTGCCCAACACAGATTTTATACTCTATACACTGACTGTGTCACTCAGATAACTGAAATTGAACCAGTTAAATTTGACGCCGAAGTGAATTTCAGACCTTGTAGCCAAGCCACAATTAATGTCAATTTTCATTTCTGTAACAACTGTTCATTTCTGTCTCTACTGAAACTCACCGTGTTCTTTCTGTCCTTTGTTCCCTATAGACCTGAATACCCTTACATTCTCCTTAAACTCTTCATCAAGACACTCTCTGTAAGTTTGAAGTCTTTCAAAACTGATTGATATTAAAATGTTCCTCTGTGCTTAAATATTTTTCCAAGGCCAGCTTTTCTCTCTATCTCTGTAATCTCCTTTGGTGCACCAGAAAACCTGTGCTCTTTCAAATCTGTGTTCTCATTTATTCCTGATTTCAATAGCTCTGGCCATTGAAATGTCCATATTTGAATATGTCCATATTATGTAACAGTTCTAATACCAAGAAGACATAAAATGTGGCAATTGAGGCATTGTAGCATAAAATGTGATATAAAAACAGGCATAAAACATGGAATATGTGGCATTGAAGCAAAAAATGCTTTGCAGAAAAATGAGATGTGTATTTTTTTCATCAGTACGTGATGCAGTTGGTAATACGACATTCTGATGGAAAAGGTAGTGTTACTTAACCACAGCTAACATGTGAAGCGGGATGTGAAACATAGAACATAGAATAGTACAGCATAGTACAGGCCCTTCGGCCCACATTTTTCCGCCGACCCTCAAACCCTGCCTTCCATATAACACCCCACCTTAAATTCCTCCATATACATGTCTAGCAGTCTATTAAATTTCACTAGTATATCTGCGTCCACCACTGACTCAGGCAGTGTATTCCATGCACCAACCACTCTCTGAGTAAAAAACCTTCCTCTAATATCCCCCTTGAACTTCCCACCCCTTACCTTAAAGCCATGTCCCCTTGTATTGAGCAGTGGTGGCCTGGGAAGAGGCACTGGCTATCCACTCTATCTATTCCTCTTAATATCTTGTATACCTCTATCATGTCTCCTCTCATTCTCCTTCTCTCCAAAGAGTAAAGCCCTAGCTCCCTTAATCTCTGATCATAATCCATACTCTCTAAACCAGGCAGCATCCTGGTAAATTTCCTCTGTACCCTTTCCAATGCTTCCACACCCTTCCTATAGAGAGGCAACCAGAACTGGACACAGTACTCCAAGTGTGGCCTAACCAGAGTTTTATAGAGCTGCATCATTACCTCACGACTCTTAAACTCTATCCCTTGATTTATGAAAGCTAACACCCCATAAGCTTTTTAACTACCCTATCTACCTGTGGGGCAACTTTCAGGGATCTGTGGACATGTACCCCCAGATCCCTCTGCTCCTCCATACTACCAAATATCCTGCCATTTACTTTGTACTCTGCCTTGGAGTTTGTCCTTCCAAGGTGTACCACCTCACATTTCTCCGGGTTGAACTCCATCTGCCACTTCTCAGCCCACTTCTGCAACCTATCAATGTCTTTCTGCAATCTTTGACAATCCTCTACACTATTTACAACACCACCAACCTTTGTGTCACCTGCAAACTTGCCAACCCACCCTTCTACCCCAACATCCAGGTCGTTAATAAAAATCACAAAAAGTAGAGATCCCAGAACCGATCCTTGTGGGACACCACTAGTCACAAACCTCCAATCCAAATGTACTCCCTCCACCACGACCCTCTGCCTTCTGCAAACAAGCCAATTCTGAATCCACCTGGCCAAACTTCCCTGGATCCCATGCCTTCTGACTTTCTGAATAAGCCTACAGTGTGGAACCTTGTCAAATGCCTTACTAAAATCCAGAAAGATCACATCCACTGCACTACCCTCATCTATATGCCTGATCACCTCCTCAAAGAACTCAATCAGGCTTGTTAGACACGATCTGCCCTTCACAAAGTCATGCTGACTGTACCTCATTTTAGATTTAGATTTAGATTTAGATTTAGATTCAACTTTATTGTCATTGTGTCGAGTACAGATACAAAGCCAATGAAATGCATTTAGCATCTGACCAGAAATGCAAAGAATAGTGCTACTTACAAAATAACTGCGAATAAAGAAAGTGCTACAGCACACAAATATAAAAATACTGAGACAGTACAATAAGGATGCAATACTGCTTAGCACTGTGATGTGAGGTTCAGTAGTGTCACAGCCTCAGGGAGGAAGCTCTTCCTGTGCCTGCTGGTGTGGGAGCGGAGGCTCCTGTAGATCCTACCGGATGGGAGGAGAGTAAAAAGTCCATGGTTAGGGTGGGATGCATCCTTGATAATGCTTTTCACCCTGCCCAGGGAACATTTATGGTAGATGTTCTCAATGGTGGGCAATTGGGTGCTGATAATCCGCTGGGCAGTTTTCACCACACGCTGGAGTGCTTTGTGGTCCGATACAGGACAATTGCCATACCACACTGAGATGCAGTTGGTGAGTATGCTCTCAATGGTACAGCGGTAAAAGTCCATCAGTATCCTGGGACAGAGGTGAGCTTTCTTCATGCTCCGCAGGAAATAAAGGCGCTGTTGCACTTTTTTGATCAGGATGGAGGAGTTCAGGGACCAGGTGAGATCCTCGGAAATGTGGACACCAAGGAATTTGACACCAAGATCAGACCATGATTCTATAAATGCCCAGAAATCCTATCTCTAAGAATCTTTTCCAACAGCTTTCCCACCACAGCCGTAAGGCTCACTGGTCTATAATTACCTGGACTATCCCTACTACCTTTTTTGAACAAGGGGACAACATTCACCTCCCTCCAATCCTCTGGTACCATTCCCGTAGACAACAAGGACATAAAGATCCTAGCCAGAGGCTCAGCAATCTCTTCCCTTGCCTCATGGAGCAGCCTGGGGATTATCCCGTCAGGCCCCAGGGACTTATCTGTCCTAATGCATTTTCATAACTCCCACACCTCCTCTGCCTTAATATCAACATGCTCCAGAACATCAACCTCACTCATATTGTCCTCACCGTCATCGAGTTCCCTCTCATTGGTTAATACCGAAGAGAAGTATTCATTGAGGACCTCGCTGATGTGATGTGAAACGTCATGTGAAAAACAGTACAGTGCAAGATACGTGTGAAGGCAGAATAAAATATGATTTGGTGGCAAATTATTAGCTATAATGAAAACAGTTCAAGAAAGATAACTAATGATATGTATCAATGCAAGTGTTTCTGCAAAGAATGTGAGATACCATAAAGTAAACTACAACGGAAACAAAACATAACGCAAAATATGACATAAATGTGTCACACAAAATTTGACAGTCTAAAATAAAGCTTAAAATTCGACATGAGTAGATCTGCAATCAAAACATGATGCGTAATTAAAATAGACTGTAAATTAGTCCTTGATCTTAAAGATTATGCAGCCGATTAAATGACACGATGTCTGACAATGTATGCCCTAAAACATGACATGACACAATAGGCTTGATGGTCTGAATGGCTCCTTCTATGTCATAGGGTAATAGAACTTTGAACATAGAACATAGAAATCTATAGCACATTACAGGCCCTTTGGCCCACAATGTTGTGCCGACAATGTAACCTACTCCAGAAACTGCCTAGAATTACCCTATCGCATAGACCTCTATTTCCCCAAGCTCCATGTACTTATCTAAAAGTCTCTTGAAAGACCCTATTGTATCCACATTTCATCCACCCACCATTCTCTGTGTGAAAAATTTATCTCTGACATCCGCCGTGTACCTACTTGCAAGCACCTTAAAACCATGCTCCCTCTTGTTAGCCATTTCAGCCCTGGCAAAAAGCCTCTGACTATCCACACGATCAATGCCTCTCATCATCTCCACCTCTGTCAGGTCACCTCTCATCCTCCATCACTCCAAGGAGAAAAGACCAAGTTCACACAACCTGTTCTTATAAGGTTTGCCCTCCAATCCAGAGATTTATATTAATATAAATGTCAAATAAAAGAAATAGCACTATGAAATTTGATACTAGACCTGACCACATTAAATAATTTGTTCTGAAGAACATGACAAAATGGGAAATCACACATCATGAAAAGATTTTCCAGAATGTTCAGCATAATATATCATAGGTCATAGTAATGAAAATTGACAATGTGAAATATCACAAAATGTATGCAACATGTAATAAATATATCACATAAAACATAGTGCTAATGCACTATCTAAAATATTAGACAGCATGTAACCATGAGGCAATGAAAACAAGAAGTACAGTACATATGCCACATCGTAAAACATGCCAAGGTTATGATGTTATGAGGTAAACAATGATGTATAGCAGAACATCACACAGACATTGAGACATTACACAGGAACAGAAAATAAAATCCTACTTAAAAATGTAAAACGTAACATGGGATGATATAAAACAAGGGCAAATATGCATGCAAGATATACAAAAGCCGGAATTAAAAAATATTAGAAATATCAAGAAATTCGAGCAGAATCTGTGGAGCCACTATTAAATGCGACATAAAATGTAAAATTTAATGGAAAATTCTGAGGTAGAATAACTGTAAAATATTGTGAAAATTTCAAAACAAGATGTCATTATTATAGGTAATAATGGTTTTGGTTTATTTTTGTCAAGTGTATCAAGATACAGTGAAAAGCTTGTCTTGCATACTGTTTATACAAATCAAATCATTACACTGCGTTGGGATTGATTTGGTAAAGCAATAGCAATGTAGAGTAAAGTGCAAAGGCTATCGAAGGAGTGCACTGCAGGCAAATGATAAAGTGCAAGATCTTAATGAGGAAAATGGTGAGACGAAGAGTTCAGCTTATCATCCAAGAGGTGCATTCAAGACTCTGATAGCAGTGGGATAGAAACTGTCCTTACACCTGGTGGTACGTGCTTTCAGGCTTTTGTATCTTCTGCCCAGTGGAAGAGGGGCGGAGAGAATGTCTGGGGTGGGTTGGCTGCTTAACTGAGGCAGCGAGAAATATAGTCAGAGTTCATAGGGGAGGCTGGTTTCTGTAACATTAAAAAAAATTTGCAAGGTGAAGCATGCTGCGAAGAGGAACACAAGAACACTGTATTAGAAATAGAAATGCTGAAAGAAATGAGCCGGCCAAGTAGCATCTGTGGACAGAGAAACCAGGCAGCATTTCAGATCAGCAAGCCTTCCTCAGAACTGGGGGTGAATGGAGGGCAGGGGAAAGAATAATGTGTAATGAAATATTTCTATGCGGACAGGTTAAGGCTGATCAGGTGATAAGGTGCATTTGACTGACTGCTAGCAAGCTATGTGAGGAAGTGACATGAGGATGATAATAGGAAATGAGGAGAGCGTAGTTCACTTGAAGACCATTGTACAACCACATAAAGAAACAGGCCATTTTGTCCAAGTTCTGCCTTGGGCAACTTTGATGTGTGTTGCCTGAATTTCCAGCATCTGCAGAATTCCTCGTGTTTGCGTTTTTAAATTCACTACTGTGAGGCCTCTTCCGGTGATGCCTACACTGAAGAAGTTTAAATCTTCTTTTCGATGGGAGTTTAGTGAAACCCTTTCTCACTGCTCCCCATCTGTAATTTCCATCCCTCCTCCTCTTGCCTTCTCCTATCATTTTGGATCTCCCCCTCCCCCTCCCACTTTCAAATCTCTTACTAACTCTTCCTTCAGTTAGTCCTGACGAAGGGTCTCGGCCTGAAATGTCGACTGTACCTCTTCCTAGAGATGCTTCCTGGCCTGCTGCGTTCACCAGCAACTTTGATGTGTGCTGTCAGAATCAGAATCAATATCAGGTTTACTATCACTGACTTATGTAGTGAAATGTGTTGTTTTCCAGTAGCATAAAAATTACAATTAGAAATATACAAATTATAAATAAACAAGTAGGGGTAGTACAGAAAGAGTAATGCAGTGAGGTACTGTCCATGGGTTCACGGACTGTTCAACAATCTGGTGTCGGAGGCGAAGAAAATGTTCCTAAAAAGCTGAGTGCGTGCTTTCAGACTCCTTCCCTGGTGGTACAATGAGAAGAGGGCATGTCCTGGGTGGTGAGAGTCCTCAATGACGGATGCTGCCTACTTGAAGCATTGCCTTTGAAGATGTCCTCGATGCTGGGAGGCCAGCACCATTGATGGAGCTGGCTGAGTTGCCAACACTCTGCAGCTGTTCCAGATCTTGTGCTCTGGAGCCTTCGTACCAGACGGTCATGCAACCAGTCAGAATGCTCTCCATAGTCCATTGGTAGAAATCTCCTCAAATTACTATGAAATATGGTCACTGGCATGCCTTCTACATAATTACATAAATATGTTGGGCCCAGTATAGATTTTCAGAGGTATTGATACTCAGGAACTTAAAACTATCACCCTTTCCACTGCTGACTCCTCGATGAGGACTAGCGTATGTTCTCCCAACTTTCCCTCCCTGAAGTCCACAATCAAATCCCTGTTTTAACTGACATTGAGTGCAATGTTGTTGTTGAGACACATCTCAACTAGACAATCCTATATGTCTCTTCATCACCATATGAGATTCTGCAAACAGTTGTGTCATCAGTGAATTTACAAATGGTGTTTGAGCTGTGCCTAGTCACACAGTCATGAGTGCGGAGAGAGAGTAGATCAGCAGGCTAAGCATGTATCCTTGAGGTGTGCCGGTGATGATTGTCATGAGGGAGGGGACGTTATTTCTGATCTGCACTCACTGCAGTCTCCTGATGAGGAAGTCAAAGATCCAGTTGCAGAGGGAGCTACAGAGCCCCAGGTTTGAAGCTTGTTGATTAGTTAACGGCATGACGGTGTTGAATACTGAGCAGTAGTCAGGAAAGAGTAGCCTGGCATAGGTACGGCTGTTATTCAGCTGGTGCAAGGCTGAGTGGATAGCCAATGAGAATGCTTCCGCAGTAGACCTAAGGCAACCGGCAAATTGCAATGGGTCATGTCCTTGCTTAAGCAGAGGTGAATTCTAGCCATGGTCAACCTCTCAAAGTACTTAATCACAATAGCTGTGAGTGCTACTGGGTGAGTGCACTGAGGCAGCTCACCCTGCTCTTTCTGGACACCGATACGAGTGTCACTCTTTTGAACAGTTTGGAATCTCTGACTGCAGCAGTGAGAAATTGAAGACATCCTTCAACACTCCAGCCAGTTGGTTGACACAGGCCCTGCCAAGTACACCATTAGGGCCTATCGCCTTGCGAGGGTTCACCCTTTTGAAAAATGTTCTGATGTAGGCCTCTGTGACAGATATCACTGCATTGCCAGATACTTTGATTTTAAAATGGATAATTGATCTTGTGGTACAATGGAATTGTATAATGAGATAAAATTGATTGTGTATCAACTGTTTTTGCCAAATGCTCAATGTAGAAGTATTTTCAATCTTTATTCCAGAAAGGTCTGGCTCTTATTTTCAAACTTTGGCATGATAGTTCTGTACCTGCATTCACCGGGAATAGATTATCTCCATCATTTTCACTTAACATTTTATAAATATTTATTAAATCATCTCTAAAAAACCATAAAATTCTTTGATTACTTCCAGTATCTGTCGGTAACATTTTAATGATCTTGGTGCATGGACCTATTGCATTTGTTGGATCTCCACTGTGAGTAGTTTTCACTATTCAGGATGTAGGCTGATACATTCTTCTAGGTTCAAACTCGATATTTGTTTAAACTAAATTCCATTTGTTCCAGCTTTACACACTTTCTTATTTAATCATCTTTCTTTGTGATTTAATTTTTCTATCTACAGACCATGGGGTGACCTGAGAGATAGTAAATATAATGATAAGAGACAGATACAGTAGAGAGTCAGAATCTTTTTCCTTTGGTAGAAGTATCAAAAAGAAGAGTGCAGAGGTTTATGATGAAGGGAAGGAGATTTAAAAGGGATCTGAAGGGAATATTTTTTTAAACAGAGTGGTTGATACTTGGAATAAACTGTCAGATGAGCTGATGGAGACAGATGAAATTATTTTGTTTAAGAGACATTTAGACAGTTAATTGAATTGGAAAGGCATGGAAGGAGACTGTCCTACTGTGCTAAACTGGAATTAATGTTGATGGGATAAATGTCAGCAGGAATCTCATGGATTGCAGGGCCCATTTCTGTCTTGTACAACTCTATAACTCTATGGATCTACATCAGAAGGTAAAAACTAAATGGTCCTTCAGCTCATCAACCTTCTGTAGAGCTTTTTGCCCACCTACATTAATTTGATAGGATGATTCGGCTAAACAGCATTCCGAATGCCCAGCAAAGCTCACATGATGTTATCTCAGCTCGAGTGGTTGCACTGCCATTGAATTCAATGTGTTGAACCAGATTGAATTAATTTGCAGGCACTGAGAAAAAAAGTAAATACCCAAAGGTACACAAATATATTTTGATCATTAAAACTAATGGCTGAAAAATCATAAGCTGTGCAGTCACGGTGTATCATTTATGAGCATCACTCAGACATGATGCAAGGATTATGAAAGTGCTGAATCATGAAATTATCTTTTCAGCAGCACTTCCTACTTTAGAATGAAACTCCCATAGGGTCTCCACCTTTCTTTTCCTGCCATTAACACTGGCAATCATTATGTACTTGGAGCAATAAATGACTGAGCTCTGTTTGCATATAAAATGCTACACTGCACTAACTTGGCCTTTCCCAGCTCCTGGCTGCATCAAGATAGATCTTTTTCTCTAAGTGTGCCCGAACTAGTATATTAACTCATGCTCATAACATGGATAACACTATATTTACAATCAAGGGCAATGATTAAGTGTAACAATTTTAAACATCACAAATAGCCATGCTGTTGCTTTGTGTATTATATGCCATTAATAGTGAGAAGTGGTAGAATCCTAACCAGCAGTGCTTAATCTACCAGATGTAGAAATAGTTTTAAAAAAATCTTATTTAAAATGAGCACATGTGAAATGCTAGCAGATAAGCCCTTTGTGGTTTCAAGCTTGCTTTGCATTCAACATATGATTAAGAGATCTAACCTTAATGAAAAACACTTTGTAAAAAATTGTTCCTTCAATTGATTGAGGTGAATAACCGTAACAAAAGATAAAACATACTCAATGATTGCCTGGTTGATTTAGCTCTTGCTGCCAATACCTTAGCTACAGGGCAATTTCTAACTCTGGCTGCTCAAGCAGACACTTCAAGCTTGCATCACACAAATCTGTCAGTAACAGTGAAGGCAGAAAATTGTCATCTCAAATGCAAAATCACTTCACTGCACATGCTGCTAAAAATGGTTGCTTAATTTATGCCATGCTACTGCCATTCAGTATGGGAGCTGAACACATTCCCAGCATACTTTGCCACTCTTACCAAGTTGTCTGCAGCATGGCAGCCAGAGATACTGCTATGTGTGCAACCGATATAAAACAATTCACATAGCGTTGATGTTATGCCCATTTTTTGGTCTATACAATACCCTGGTAGTCTATGTTTTGGTGCTAGCTGATTGGCTCCACTTGTTCAGCAGTATGAAGCAGATTTAGATGCAGTTAGTTGTATGCAAGACACAATAGATATTTTATTGCTACAGACAGCTATGGAGGCTAAGTCAATGGGTATATTTAAAGCAGAAGGTGATAAGCTCTTGGTTATTCGGGGTGTCAATATTTACAGGGAATTAGGCTGGAGAATGGGGTTGAGAGGAATAATAAATTAGCCATGATGGAATTGCAGAGTGAATTTGATGGGCTGAATAGCTTATTCTGACCCTGTGTCTAATGGTCTTACAGTTACAACTGATAATCTATGATCCTTCTTCTGGAAGTATTCTGTCAACTGCAGCTGAACATTATAGCTGAAAAGCTGGACATGTAATAGAGAGCAAACAAAGATAGAAGCCAAGATTTTAGCATGCATACAAGGGCAGTGACAGTGGGTGAGGTGGTTGCACTGCGAAGCACTAAAGACAGGCTGCCCTCTTTCCAGGACCTCAGCACTACAGATGGACATGAGGCTGTGACCTCAATGGGGTGGAAGTGAAAGTCAAGTTTGTGGTTGGATAGGAGAGGTATTTCAGATAGTACGACTGCTCCTGACACAGGTAAGTGAGGCAGTGGCTTGGCAGTGATCAGTCTGTCTGTCATGCAGACACAGAGAAACACTCCTGTTCCATCAGAGCTACAAGAAAAAAACACTTTATTTTAGTTACAGATCTTGCTGCGTAAATTGGTCTATTTTGCCACACATTCGGAGGTACAGTTATAAACCTCTCTTGTATACTGTTCACAAGGTAAAACAATAACAGAATACAGAATAACACATTACAAATGCTGAGACAAGGAAGTGCAGATTGACAATAAGATGCAAGGTATAATGAGGTAGCTTGCAAGGTCAAGAGTCCATCCCATTGTATTAGGGAACCATTCAATTGTCACGGTCCCGACCGCTAATTCCTTATTTGCTCCTCATTCTCTTTGATGATGGCACACCTGGTTTCCATCAAGATCTGCAGCATAAAAAACCCGACTTTACAACCACTAGTTGCCAGATCGTTGGTTTTGCCTGTGTGGTAATTAACGTTTCCAGGTCACTTAGGACTGTGTGTTCTAAGTTGTGCTCCAGTACCGAGAATTACCTGTGAAACTCAGTCTCTTTGTGTCAAGATCAGTTTTCTAAGTTCTACTCCAGTTCCGAGGTTTACCTGTGAAACCCAGCCTCTCCACGTCAAGATAAGTCTTCTAAAGTTTTACTTCAGCACCGAGCTCTCCCTCCTGTTTGCCATTCACATCTGCATTCTAACTATACTTCCGTGCCTGTGTCCTGCACTTGGGTCTGTCTCATTTGTTGCAACATCAATAGTCTTATAACAGTGGACCAGAAGCTGTGCCTGAGCCCGGTGGTACATGCTTTCAGGCTTTTGTACCTTCTGCCCAATGGGAAGGAGGAGAAGAGTGAATAGCTGGGGTGGGTAGGGTCTTTGAACCTGATGGTTTATTTACTGAGACAGCAAAAAGGTAGATAGAGTCCATGGAGGGAAGGCTGGTTTCCATGATGAGGAAATTAGGGATAGTATCAATTCCAAAGAAGAAGCATACAAATTAGCCAGAAAAAGTGGCTCACCTGAGGACTGGGAGAAATTCAGAGTTCAGCAGAGGAGGACAAAGGGCTTAATTAGGAAGGGGAAAAAAGATTATGAGAGAAAACTGGCAGGGAACATAAAAACTGACCGTAAAAGCTTTTATAGATATGTGAAAAGAAAAAGAGCGGTTAAGACAAATGTAGGTCCCCTACAGACAGAAACAGATGAATTGATTATGGGAAGCAAGGAGATGGCAGACCAATTGAATAATTACTTTGGTTCTGTCTTCACTAAGGAGGACATAAATAATCTTCCGGAAATAGTAGGGGACAGAGGGTCCAGTGAGATGGAGGAACTGAAGGAAATACATGTTAGTAGGGAAGTGGTGTTAGGTAAATTGAAGGGATTAAAGGCAGATAAATCCCCAGGGCCAGATGGTCTGCATTCCAGAGTGCTTAAGGAAGTAGCCCAAGAAATAGTGGATGCATTAGTGATAATTTTTCAAAACTCTTTAGATTCTGGACTAGTTCCTGAGGATTGGAGGATGGCTAATGTAACCCCACTTTTTAAAAAAGGAGGGAGAGAGAAAAACCAGGGAATTATAGACCGGTTAGCCTAACATTGGTGGTGGGGAAACTGCTAGAGTCAGTTATCAAAGATGTTATAACAGCACATTTGGAAAGCGGTGAAATGATCGGACAAAGTCAGCATGGATTTGTGAAAGGAAAATCATGTCTGACGAATCTCATAGAATTTTTTGAGGATGTAACTAGTAGAGTGGATAGGGGAGAACCAGTGGATGTGGTATATTTGGATTTTCAAAAGGCTTTTGACAAGGTCCCACACAGGAGATTAGTGTGCAAACTTAAAGCACACGGTATTGGGGGTAAGGTATTGCAGGCGGTGACTAGTGGGGTACCGCAAGGCTCAGTGCTGGGACCCCAGTTGTTTACAATATATATTAATGACTTGGATGAGGGAATTAAATACAGCACCTCCAAGTTTGCAGATGACACAAAGCTGGGCGGCAGTGTTAGCTGTGAGGAGGATGCTAAGAGGTTGCAGGGTGACTTGGATAGGTTAGGTGAGTGGGCAAATTCATGGCAGATGCAATTTAATGTGGATAAATGTGAAGTTATCCACTTTGGTGGCAAAAACAGGAAAACAGATTATTATCTGAATGGTGGCCGATTAGGAAAAGGGGAGGTGCAACGAGACCTGGGTGTCATTATACACCAGTCATTGAAAGTGGGCATGCAGGTACAGCAGGCGGTGAAAAAGGCGAATGGTATGCTGGCATTTATAGCAAGAGGATTCGAGTACAGGAGCAGGGAGGTACTACTGCAGTTGTACAAGGCCTTGGTGAGACCACACCTGGAGTATTGTGTGCAGTTTTGGTCCCCTAATCTGAGGAAAGACATCCTTGCCATAGAGGGAGTACAAAGAAGGTTCACCAGATTGATTCCTGGGATGGCAGGACTTTCATATGATGAAAGACTGGATGAACTAGGCTTATACTCGTTGGAATTTAGAAGATTGAGGGGGGATCTGATTGAAACATATAAAATCCTAAAGGGATTGGACAGGCTAGATGCAGGAAGATTGTTTCCGATGTTGGGGAAGTCCAGAACGAGGGGTCACAGTTTGAGGATAAAGGGGAAGCCTTTTAGGACCGAGATTAGGAAAAACTTCTTCACACAGAGAGTGGTGAATCTGTGGAATTCTCTGCCACAGGAAACAGTTGAGGCCAGTTCATTGGCTATATTTAAGAGGGAGTTAGATATGGCCCTTGTGGATAAAGGGATCAGGGGGTATGGAGGGAAGGCTGGTGCAGGGTTCTGAGTTGGATGATCAGCCATGATCATACTGAATGGCAGTGCAGGCTTGAAGGGCCGAATGGCCTACTCCTGCACCTATTTTCTATGTTTCTATGTTTCTATGTTTTACTAAGTTGTGTTGACATCTTTCTGCAGTTTCTTAGAGTCATAGATTCATAGAACACTACAGTACAGAAACAGGCCCTTCGGCCCATCTAGCCCATGCCAAACTATTTATCAGTCTACTATAACAACCTGTTCCATGGCCCTCCCAATCCCTCTAATCTGTATACCTATCCAAATTTCTCTTAAATGTTGAAATTGAACACACATTCACCACTTCATCTAGCAGCCCATTCCACAACTCTCATCACTCTCTCTCATGTTACCCATAAACATTCACTTTTCATCCTTAAGCCATGAGCTCTAGTTGTAGTTTCACCCAACCTCAGTGGAAAAAGCCTGATTGTATTTATCCTATTTATGCCCCTCATAATTTTGTATACCTCTATTAAATCTCCCTTCATTCTCCACATCAATCTATTTAACCTTGCACTATATCTCAGGCCCTCAAGTCCCAGTAACATCCTTGTAAATTTTCTCTGCACTCTTTGGATCTTACCGATATCTTTCTTGTAGGAAGGTGACCAAAACTGCACACAACACCTTCAAATTTGGCCTCACCAATGTCTAGTACAACTTCAACATAACATCCAAACTTCTGTATTCAATACTTTGATTTATGAAGGCCAATGTGCCAAAAGTTTTCTTTATGACCCTATCTATCTTTGATGCCTCTTTCAAGAAATTGTGGATCTGTATGGCCAGGTCCCTCATTCCTACTTCAGTACTGCTCACCTTGTAAATCTTAGCTGATTTGTCCTCCAAATTGCAGAACCTCACACTTTTTTGCATTAAATTCCTGCTCCATTTTTCAGCCCATTTTTTTTCCAGCTTGTCCAGTTCTTGCTATAAGCTTTGATAGTCTTCCTCCTTGCCCACAACACCTCTATCTTGGTGCCATCCATAGGTTTGCTTGTGGTCACGGGCAGAGCAATTGCCAACTTGAGCCATGATGCATCTGGATAGATGCTTTCTATGTATAAAGACAAGAGATTCTGCAGATGCTGGAAACACACAGTAACACACACAAAACATCGAAGGAACTAGGAAAGTCAGGTACCATTATTGGAAAGGATTAAAGAGTCGATGTTTTGGGGCAAGACCTTTCACCAGGCATATCTGATTGGAGAGTTGTTGGGTCCATCATTGCTGTCATCTATAGCAATGATGACAGTGGGATCTGAACCAGCTGGAAAAATGGGTTGAAAAATGGCAGATGGAATTTAATGCAAACGACTGTGAGAAGTTTCATTTTGGGAGGGCAAACCAAAATTGGACTTACACACACAAGTGTGGGAAAATAGAGAGATCTGGGAATACAGATCTATAATTCCTTAGATGTTGCATCACAGGCAGATAGGGTCATAAAGCCTTTGGCATATGGACCTTCATATGTTGAAGTATTGAGTAGCAGAGTTGGGATGTCATGTTGAAGTTATAGAAGACATTAACGTGGCCTAACTTGGAATATTGTGTGCATTTCTGGTCATTTATCTGCAGGAAAGATATCAATTAGATTGGAAGAGTACAGAAAGATTTTACAAGTATGTTGCTGGGACTTGAGGACCTGAGATATAGGGAAAGGTTGAATAGGTTAGGGTTTTATTCCCTAGAGAGTAGGAGAATGAAGGGAGATTTGACAGAGGTATACATAATTATGAGGGGTATGATGGGGTAAATGCAAACAGAGATTTTCCACTGAGGTTGGGTGAGACATGGGTTAAGAGTGAAAGGTGAACTGTTTAAGGGGAACATGGCGGGGGGGGGGATCTTCTCACTACTCTATGAGTGAAGAATGTGGAATGATCTGCCAGTGGATGCAAGTTTGATTTCAACATTTAAAAGACATTTGGATATGTACATGGATGGGGCAGTGGGGGGTGTATGAGGTCTATAGTCTGGGTGCAGGTTGATGGGAGTAGGCAGCATAATGGATTAGATAGACTGAAGGGCCTGTTTCTGTGTTGTAGTCTTCTGTGACTCTGAACTTCAGCACCATTGATGTAAACAAGAGCAGCTGCATTGCCCACTTCCTGAAGTCAACGACTGTTTTGATGACATTGTGGGAAAGACTGTTGTCACGGGATCATGGCACTGGGCTCTATCTTCTTCCTGCATTTTGACTCATTGTTATTTGAGATATGGCCTACTATTGTTGTGTCATCTGCAGACTTGTAGATGGAGTTAGAGAAGAATTGGCCATGCAGTCACATGTGCACAGGGAGCAAAGAAGTGGGACTCAGAATGCAGCCTTGTGTTGAGGGTAATCATGGCAGATGTGTAGTTGCCAATCCTTACTGATAGCAGTCTGTTGGTCAGGAAGTCAATGATCGAGTTGAAGGCAGAACTACAGTCAATTAACCACAATCCAACATAATTGCCTTTACTTCCAGATGCTCCAGAGATGAATGCAGAGGCAGGGAGATGGTTTCTGCCATAGACATGTTTACGCAGTGGGTGATTTGGAGTGGGTTGAGGTTGTCTGCGAGGCTGGAGTTGATGTGCACCATAACAAACTAGGTCAAGACCATCCACCATCGTGAAATGGTGGCAGTCAGAAGATTTTGGTCAGCCTGTCCCTCAGTAGGAAGACACTCAGTTTTTTACTAAAATTGCGGAGGGAAACTATCTGTGCAATAGCTATTAATATCTGTAATGATATCACTTGCCTGCAGTAAGTAGAGGCTCACAGCCTCCTGAAACACAATCATTAAGTTGGCACAAGAAAGAAATAGCACACAAATGGGAAGATGCTTAGAACGTAGAACAGTACGGGACAGAAACAGGTCCTTTGGCCCAAAATGTTGTGCCAAACCAATTAAATTAGTAGTCAAATAGCTAATTAAACTAATCTCTACTGCCTACATAATATCAT
The DNA here is from genome assembly GCF_963921235.1 of Mobula hypostoma. Taxonomy (NCBI): domain Eukaryota; kingdom Metazoa; phylum Chordata; class Chondrichthyes; order Myliobatiformes; family Myliobatidae; genus Mobula; species Mobula hypostoma. The sequence goes on from NC_086099.1 coordinate 130,886,601, forward strand.
ATCCTTCCATTTTCCTCACATTCATGTACTTATTCAAAAATCTCATAAAAGGCTTTAATGTTTCTGCCTCTACTTCCATCCCAGGCAGCACCTCCCAGGTACCCTCCACCCTCTGTAAAGTCCTGCCCCTCACATCTCCTTCGAAAATACTCTGAAAATACAGCATGCACTCTGGTGTTAGATATTTCAACCCCTGGAAAAAGATATTGTCTGTCTACTCTACCTATACCTCTCATATTCTTATAAAACTCTATCAAACTCCACCCCCCCGCTCCACTACCAGACTTCTCTGCTTCAGTGAAAACTATCTAAGTTTGTTCAACCTCTCGTTATTGAACATGCCTTCAAATCCAGGCAACATACTGGTACACTTCTGTACTCTCTCCAGGGTGTTGACATACTTCCTATATGATGACTAGAAATGTATGCAATACTCTGGGTGGGGTTTAATTAGAGTTTTGTAAAGCTGAACACAACTTGATGCCACGACTAGTAAAGGCAAACATGCCATATGCCTTCTTAACCATCGATCAACCTGTGAAGTCACTTTCAGGGAGCTATGAGTCTGGAGCCAAACACTGCTTATCGACACAGTTAACGATCTTGCCCTCATCTCTTTACATTTGACATACCAAGGTGCAACACTTCACCTTTGGCCGGATTAAACACCACCTGCGCTTCTTCACCAATATCTGAAAATGATCTATATCCCATTGTATTCTTTGCCCATCTTCCAAGCTATCCACGACATTACCAACATCGGTATCATCTTCAAACCTACTAACCCACCCGTCTACATTTTCATCCAGGTCATTTATATACATCACAAACAGCAGAAATCCCATTACAGATCCCTGCAGAACATAAGTCATCACATTCGCCACAGTTTGGGTTTCTGAGCAGCGGCCAATCGGTAAATGGAATTGATTGGCAAGAACAAATAAAAAGAAGGCAGGGGCAAACAGAGTGGCCATTGTTGGAGTGGACAGTGTTAGAGTGGGGACTTTGAGTCTTTAGCTCTTTGAGGCTTCAGCAAGGAGAGAGTTAAGTGAGAGAAGACATAGAAACATAGAAAGATAGAAAATAGGTGCAGGAGTAGGCCATTCGGCCCTTCGAGCCTGCACCGCCATTTATTATGATCATGGCTGATCATCCAACTCAGAACCCAGCCTTCCCTCCATACCCCCTGACCCCTGTAGCCACAAGGGCCATATCTAACTTCCTTTTAAACATAGCTAATGAACTGGCCTCAACAGTTTGCTGTGGCAGAGAATTCCACAGATTCACCACTCTCTGTGTGAAGAAGTTTTTCCTAATCTCGGTCCTAAAAGGCTTCCCCTCTATCCTCAAACTGTGACCCCTCGTTCTGGACCTCCCCAACATCGGGAACAATCTTCCCGCATCTAGCCTGTCCAATCCCTTTAGGATCTTATACGTTTCAATCAGATCCCCCCTCAATCTTCTAAATTCCAACGAGTACAAGCCCAGTTCATCCAGTCTTTCTTCATATGAAAGTCCTGCCATCCCAGGAATCAATCTGATGAACCTTCTTTGTACTCCCTCTATGGCAAAGATGTCTTTCCTCAGATTAGGGGACCAAAACTGCACACAATACTCCAGGTGTGGTCTCACCAAGGCCTTGTACAACTGCAGTAGTACCTCCCTGCTCCTGTACTCGAATCCTCTCGCTATAAATGCCAGCATACCGTTCGCCTTTTTCACCGCCTGCTGTACCTGCATGCCCACTTTCAATGACTGGTGAAAAGCTGTAAGTAGATTTTTCTCTTCCCTCAGTTTATTTATTGTGTTCCTTTTTTATATTTGCACTTTTAGAACAGTAGGGATGCCAGGCAGGATATTTGAATGCTCCTTTTGCAGGGTGTGGGAAGGCAGGGAGACCTTCAGTGTCACAGACAACTACATCTGTGAGAAGAGCATCCAGCTGCAGCTTCTAACACTCCGTGTGAAGGAGTTGGAGCTGGAACTGGATGAACTCTGGTTCAGTCGGGAAGCTGTGGGGGTGATAGACAGAACATACAGAAAGGTAGTTACACCCAAGATGACACTCATGAGGGTGAAAGAGGTTAAGGAGCCAGTGCAGAGTACCTCAGTGACCATCCCTATCAAGAACAAGCATACCATTTTGGATACTGCGGGTGTGGGGGGTGCATATGACCCAGCAGAGTAAAGTCACAGTGGTTAGGTCACTGGCACTGAGTCTGGCTCTGTTGCTCAGAAGGGAAGGGGGAAAGGAGACAAACTGTGGTAATTGGGTAGTCAATAGTTAGAGGAACAGAAAGGAGTTTCTGTGGACGAGAATGAGATTACCATATGGTAAGTTGCCTCCCTGGCACCGGGGTTCAGGACATCTCGGATTGAGTTCTCCGCGTTCTTAAGTGAGCTGCCAGAGGTCGTGGTCCATGTAGGTACCAATGACACAGACAGGAAGAGAGACAAGGTTCTGCAATGGGATTTCATGAAGTTAGATGTTAAGTGAAAGGGCAGGGTCACCAGGGTTGTGATTTCAGGATTGCTAGTGAGACCAGAAATAGGAAGATCATATAGTTTAACACATGGCTAAGGAGTTGGTATATGAGGGGTGGTGTCAGATTTTTGGATCATTGGGCTTTCTTCCAGTGAAGGTGTACAGAAGAGATGGTTTGCACCTCAACTGGAGGGGGACTAATATCCTAGTGAGAAGGTTTGTTATTGCTGCACAGGGTTGGGGTGGAGGAGGGAGCATTGGTTTTCAAGAGATATTGAGGCAAATACAGAAATTGTAGGGGCCGTGCAAAGAGATTTAAATCCTGGAGGACCTGCGTTATAGGTAAAGGTTGAATAAGTCAGGACTTTATTCCTTAGAATGTAGAACATTGAGACGAGGTTTGATAGAGGCATATGATATTACAAAGGGTGTAGATAGTGGTTGCTTAAGGTTGCTATAGCCGGCGGTGGTAATGGAGACAAGCTCCCACTACCTATTAAATGCTCCCAATGGTGTGCGCCTCAAATAGCCTCTGACAACCAAGTCCAGCTCCTGGCCTTCACGTGTGGCTTAGCTACTGAGCCTGATGGAACCATTTCCAGTGACAGGAGAAATGGCACTGGCACATTAAAAACAATCGCTTCGGGCAGATGAGACTCAACTTCCGTGGTTGACAGTTCATCTAGGAGAAGAAGAACTCTGATCTCAAACCTTTGCTGCCTTGCAGCTCTACCCACTCATGGGGAAGTCTTTGGGAGTAAATCCCGAGGTAAAAATCTGGAGCTGGAGTCCCTAAGGCAGTCCTACATTGAGTTCAATGCTGATTGGCAACTCCTGTGACACCGTTGGTACCAAACTGTCTCAGTCTCTGTCATTCCTTTGGGTGCATTAGATGTGTTGAAAGGGGGAGTTTGCTACATGGGTAATAGCTTGCTCGCCATATCGTACTGCACAGGTTTGTGTATCTAGACATCTAGGACACAAGATCCATGGTCAACATTGACCAACGGAGGCCTCTGACCTCAGACAGATAGGGGAAATGCAAGCAGGCTTTCTCCACTGAGGCTGGGTGGGACTGCAACTAGAGGTCATGGGTTAATGGTGAAAGGTGAAAAGTTTAAGGGGGACATGAGGGGAAACATCTTGACTGAGAAGGTCGTGAGAGGGTGGAATGAGCTGCCTGCACAAGTGGTGCATGCAAGCTCGATTTCAACATCCAAGAGAAATTTGGATAGGTGTACATGAATGGGAGGGGTATTGATGGCTATAGTCCAGGTGCAGATTGATGTGTGTAGGCAATTTAAATGGTTCAGCATGGATTAGATGGGCTGAATGGCATGTTTCTGTGCCGTATGTTTCTGACTCTGTTTCTCTAACACCACTAATCACAGACCTCCAGCTAGAATAATTCCTTTGACCACCACTCTCTGTGCCTTCTCAAGTCATGCCAGTTCTGCGTCCACGGCCATTTCACTATGGAGTCCATGCGTCTTATTCTTCCGGATGTGCCTCCCATGAGGGACCTTGTCAAATGCCTTCCTAAGATCCATGTAGACAGCAGCACTACTTTTATCAATCACCCTCATCGCCTTCCCAAAATACTCATTCAAGTTAGTAAGACATAACTTGCCCACTCACAAAGCCATGTTAGCTCTCCCTAATTAGGCCATGCTTTTCAAACTGTGTATAAATCCTATCACTAAGAACTCTCTCTCCAGTAACTTCCCAAACCATTGACATGAGGCTAATCAGTCTATAATTTCCTGGATTATCCTTTGTTCCTTTCTTGAAAAGTGGTACAACATTTGCTACTCCGTGACCTCATGTGTAGTTAGAGAGGACACACAAGTATTGGTCAAGGCCCCAGCATTCCCTTCTCTTATCCCTCTCAATGACCTTGGCTATAGCCCATCAGGCCCTGGGAATTTATCCTTCTTCATACTCTTTAAGAGACCTAACACTAACTTGTCTTTTATCTCAAAATGCCCTAATATATCAATGTGCTCAGCACTGATCTGCTAATCCTTCATGTTCTTCTCTTTGGTAAATAGTGATGTACAGTACTCATTTAGGACCTCACCAATATCACCATATCCAAACGAATATTCTTCACTTTATTGTCGAGTGGTCTTACGCTCTCTCTAGTTATCTTTTTGCTCTTGATGTATGTATAGAATGCCTTGGGATTCTCTTTAATTCTATTTGCTAAGGACTTCTCATGGCTCTTCCTGGCCTTGCTAATTAACTGCCTGATTTATTTTCTGGCTTCTTCATAATCTTCAAGATCTCTGTATGATTCTAGCTTCCTAAGCTTTACATACTTTTCCTTTTTTTCCTTGACTAAATTCGTCACCTCTCTCAACATCCAAGGTTCTCTACCTTGCCATCCTTGTCCTTCCTTCTGACTGGTACTCGTCTGTCCTGTACTCTGTGCAGTTGGCCTTTAAGCACCCTCCACATGTCAGATGTGGACTTACCCAAGAACAACTGTTCCCAATCAACTTCTCCTCGTTCACTCCCATAAATTGCCCTGCTTCAATTTACTACTCTCCTGCAAAGTCCATACATACCGTTATCTACAGATATCTTAAAACTTAGGGAGCTATGTTCACTGTTTCCTGTCTGCTTACCCACTGAAATGTCAGTCACCTGTCCAGGCTCATTACCCAACACCAGGTCCAGAACAGCCCCTCCTCTTGAATGGACTATCTGCATATTCAATTAAGAAACCTTCCTGAATGCACCTAACAAATTCTGTCCCATCTAAATGGCTTCCACTAAGAATGTCCCAGTTTATGTCAAGGATGTTGAAGTGGTTATTGGAAACTCTGTGGAACAGTCCCATCAGAGTGATTGCACCCTTCCTATTTTTGATTTCTACCTATCTGGATTCAGTGAATGAGACCTCCATTTTGTCTGCTCTGAGCGCAGCTGTGTTATTGTTCCTGATTAGTAGTGCAACCCCCACCATCTCTTTTACTTCCCTCTCTATGTTTTCCAAAACATTGAGACCCTAGGATATTAATCACCAATTCCTGTCCCTCTCTCAGTCAAATCTCTGTAATAGCCACAACATCATAGTTCCATGTACTGATCCATGATCCGAGTTCATCACCTTTACCCATGATACAGTACTCCTAGCATTAAAATATACGCATTTCAAATTCTCCATCCCATCATATCTAATACTTCGCTCTTGCCTGTTTTTACTGGCCCTGACATCTACTTTCCTCTCCATCCCTCCACTTTCTGAACTGGTGCTCTGGTTCCCATTCCTCTGCCAAACTAGTTAAAACATCGTGATTAGCACGAATAACCCTTCTAGCCTGAATATTGGCTCCTCTCCAGTTTAGATGCAACCCGTCCCTGTTAAACAGTTTACCCCTGCCCCAGAAAAGGTTCTAATTATCCACGAATCTGAAATGCTGCTCCCTGCGTCAGTACCCCAGCTATTCATCGGAATTATCAGTCTATTTCTGACCAACACATGGCACTGGGAGTAATCCAGCGATTACTACCTCAGAAGTTCTGCTCCTCCGCCTCTTCCCTAGCTCCCTATATCACTGCATAGGACACCTTCACCCTTTCTACCCATGTCATTGGTACCAATATGCACCATGTCCTCAGGTTGCTCACCCTCCCTCCTGAGAATATTCTGCAGCTGCTCCAATGCATCCTTGATCCTAGCACCTAGGAGGCAACATACCATCCTGGTGTCTTTTTTCACAGCCATAGAATCGCCTGTCCATTCCCCTACTGTCGTGTCTCCTGTCACTATTGCTCTACCTGATTTTAAAGTTCAAAGTAACTTCATTATCAAAGTACATATGTGCCCCACTGTCTTGTGGGCAGCCTCGGGAGAGACAAAGTCTATGGGAGTAAACCCAGACAGAAAATCTGGAGTGGGGCCCCTAAGGCAGCTGGACGTCACTGCACATCCTTCCGGCAGCACCGGTTTGGCAGCTGGTGCCAAACGTATTGCTTCACTTTTCTTTGGATGACTGAACATCCCTGGATCTCCATCCCTTCCGCCCAGGCTTGTGCCCTGGAGAGGTCACTCCTGTGCCGCTGTTCGCAGTGACAGAACCAATATGGGAGGCAGCAGTTATGAGTGATAAGCCCTCACTGATTGGCATAGATAATAGGCGCTTTGGGTTGTCTTTGATGGTGGGAGGGATCTTCGCATCCCACTGGACAGCTACTGCCAACCTCAAGCTGAGCAGCCACCACCCGCACCTCCCAGCTAATAAGGTGCTGGTTGGCCCTGGTATGCCAGGTTCAATGGGTGCTTGGAGCTCAGAGGGTCAACTTGACAAGCAGACTGCAAACATCGCATGAGGCAAAGAACAACATAGAAGAAAAAATAAATCTCCAGTCCTACAATTACTGGAACGTCAGAAACATGTGTCCTGGTTTCAATTTTGAAAATTTTTTGGGTTGAACCAATTTATTTTAGCAAGTCCTATTATATCTAATTTCTTTTTTCAACCTTCCACTATGGATCAAACTTACTTTGATTGGAAAATCAAAGGTATAGTACGATTTCGTGACTTATTTTTGGATAATTGTTTTATGTCCTTCGAACAACTATCTAATAAATATAATTTACCTAGATCTTACTTTTTTAGATATCTACAGGTTAGAAACTCTTTAATTACTGTTTCTCCTAATTTTCCACATTTATATCCAATGGATATTTTGGAAAAAAAATTAGATTTAAACCTTTTTCAGAAAGGTATTGTAGCAATTATTTATAATATAATTATGAATATATGTCCTGATGTATCTAATAACATTAAAACTGATTGGGAAAGGGAACTTAAGATCACTGTACTGATTGAAAAATGGGAAAAAGTTCTTCAGTTATTTAACTCATCCTCTGTATGTGCTAAACATGTGTTGATACAGTTTAAAGCAGTGCACAGGGCTCATATGTCCAAAGATAAACGATCTCGTTATTACTCCTATATAAATCCTATATGTGATAGATGTCATTCCGAGATAGCTTCTCTAACCCACATGTTTTGGTCATGTCCTTTGTTGAAAAAATATTGGAAAGATGGTTTTGATATTATTTCAACAGTTTTTAATATAGACTTACAACCTCACCCAATTACTGCCATTTTTGGTTTACAAATCAAATCATTTAACCTCTTCAGCTCGTCGGATGATGGCATTTCTTACTTTAATGGCTAGAAGATCCATTTTGCTGAATTGGAAAGAAATTAATCCTCCTACCACATTTCATTGGTTTTCTCAAAATATGCTGCGTTTAAATTTGGAAAAAATTAGAAGTGTTGTTTATGACCCCTGTATTAAATTTGAAAAGACTTGGAGGCCATTTATTCAACATTTTCATATGAAGTAATTTGACCATTTCCTTTTTTTAAAATTTTATTTTTATTTGGATAAGGAATTCACAAGTATCATGTACTTTTTTCACATGTATAACCTTTTCCATTTTTTTATATGTATAAAACTATAATTATTTATACCTTCTTAAGTACACATTAAGGTGATATAAAAAGAAATTAGACACTTAAATAGATAATTATGTACAGTAGAAATTCTAATCTATTAGGCTAAGCAATGGTGTTAATTGTTAAGGAAAGTAGTAATAATAATTTGACCATTTCCAAACTTATTTTACTTCTTTGTAATATTGGTTGAGAGGAACGGAGTCGTCGACACTAAGGTTTTCTCTTTTCTCCTTTTTTTTTTACCATGTTACAAAACAGCCTATGTCTTTTTTTAGTTTAGTTGATTAATTCTGTTTAGAATATTTTTTTTGGGGGGGGTTATTATTTTTTTCCTTTTTCATGTTTTTTTTTAGATATTTTATCTTTGTTTTATATTATTCATTTGTATCCTATATGATTGGGAGTTTTATTACTTAAGTGTTATCTGGCTTTATAATCTCTTATGCTAATTATAACAATGTATTCCCAATAACTTTGTACTACTACCATGTTATGTTTATTTTTATGAAACTAATAAAAAGATTCAAAATGAAGAAAGAAAAGAACCATGTGTCCTGACCTCTCCAATGACCTACGACAACAGGAAGATGGCCTTCGTTGACCTCATGCTCAAAATCTTGAACATTAACATTGTTGAGACCAGGCTCCCCTCAGATAGAACCTCAGAGAACAGGACTACACCTTCTTCTGGCAGGGGAAGAAAGCAGAGGAACCACAACAACACGGGATCGGATTTGCAATGAGAAACTCTCTGCTTTCCTCACTGGAACCACCATCCAGAGGCACAGAGCGCATTCTGTCTCCCCGCCTTGCCACTTCCTCAGGCACAGTGAACGTTCTGAGCACCTATGCACCAACCCTCTGCGGAAACGTAGGATGGGTCCTATGAGGACCTCTATTCCTCCGTTAAAAAGGCTACCTGCCTCTGAGCACTGGTCATAAAGGCTGGTAAGAAGTCTTCTCTGCTACGCCACCCCCTCAAACATCTTTGCCAGTGTTGGGAGGAAGGGTTAGTGCCTCAGGACATGCACTATTCCAACATCGTCACCCTCTACAAGCAGGGCCAGATTAAGCTAGTGCGGGGTCTGTAGCATATGTTATAAAGGGGTCCTAAATTTTAAAAAAATGCACATAAGTATTAAAACATAAATTATTTACTTTCATAGTAAAGTAATTCAATTTTTTCATTTGCTCTACAGCCAGATTAATACGACAAATGTCTGACACTTCAGTAATAGCATTATTTACATGTAGGTATCAATTTCAAATGTCAAAAGTAACAAAACTACAATTTAAAAGTTAGATTTTCTAGATTTATCATGAGCAAATTTGCTGATGATACTGGAAATGTCTATTTCACGCAGAAGTTCATGTTCAATGCTCATTAGAGTGAGACTGTTCAATCTGTTTTGACCCATGGTGCTCCTTAGTTCATTTTTAATCCTTCTCAGTTTTGAAAATGAGCGTTCTCCACTGCAGTTGGTAACCATGAGTGACAAATAGATGTGCAAGGCATTTTCTACATTTGCAAAACGTGACTCCAAAGAATTTTCAGTTATCAAATGGTATAACAGTAACTCTATAAGGTCTTGTTTGGCGCCAATATGAGAAGAAAGATCAGTTTTCAACAGATCAGTAAACTGCACAAATTCTTCATCAAGACTTTCTTCTGGATCTTCCGGATATGATTTAATAAGATTTGATGACCTCTTTACGATCTCTACAAGTGTAAATGACTGTAACTGATGAATGAATCCAAAAACAGCATTCACCTTTAGATAAGCTTTCTGCCTTTTTGCGGGGCAGAAAGCAAGCTGTCAATAATGGCAAGAAACATTCGGCTTTTAAACTTCTGAGAAGGCGTTTGAGATTGAACAAGTGGATCAAGAGTGCTGGAACAACTGAAATCATCATACGTGCAATTTTGCTTGTGTTTTCTTCACGTTTATTGTTGATAATCTTCACACTTGGTCAGATCCTTGGCTTTCTGCTCAATGTCTGAAAAAGTAGACCGCATAGCTTGAATATATCCATGCAAGGATTCATAGAGTGCACAAGCTGTGTTCAAGTCTTGGCCAGAAGATTGCAAAGAAGCACTGGTCATTTGAAAATGCTATAATACTTGATCCCACAATATGACCATTATTCCTGTTTCCAACTTCGTCGTGGTTGAATGTAGACCACGAGCCTATTGTCGACACTCTGTGTTCTAATCATTGTTATCTGAAATGTCATCCAAGACCTGTTTTATTGCAGAAAAACTGTGTAAAAGTGTTTTTGTTGCATCTGCACGAGCTGACCACCTGGTATCTGACATTCTTTTCACAATAGGCAAATGAGCACCACCATCAGATAATACAGCAGAAAGGAGATCCCACCGATAAGTAGAAACAGAAAAAAATATGTACAGGCTTCCGACAAATTGAAAGAAAATTAATGCTTCTTGACAACATTCAGCAGCACATTTTCCAACCAAATTTAGTGAATATGCAAAACATGGAATGTAATCCACAAACTCATTCAGCTCTTTAATTTGTGCTTGTAAGCCAATATACTTGCCACTCATGTTGCTGGCATTGTCATAACTTTGACCACGGCAGTCTTTTATATCAATGTCATTTTCCTTTGAGAAGTCAAGTAAACTTTGAGTGAGCTGTTCAGCACTATGACCTTCTATATCCAAAAACTTCACAAATCTTTCAACTGGTCCAGACGGCAAAACATAGCGCACAGTCAAAGTCAGCGGCGCACCCTCCAGCGGCGTAACGGCACACGCTGCAGCGGCTTGGGAGCGTGGGAGATAGCACAAAGGTCACCACGACACAGCAAGGAGCCAACACACGCCTGCACACACATACCATGCAGCATGCAGCTCCCCCGACATGAAAACAACAGCGTTGCCAGATTGTCATGAGAATACTGTGAGATGCCAATTTCACCAGACTGCAGCTTGCAAGCATTTAGTGCGGGTGGGGCCCTCGAAAATACGGGGCCCATAGCATAGGCTACTTTTGCTACCAGGTTAATCCGGCCCTGTCTCCAAGAAGAAAGATGACTGCAATAACTACTGAGGCATCTCACTTCTGAGCGTCGTCAGCAAGGTTTTTGCTTGCGTGGTACCCGACAGGCTACAGGCACTGGCTGCTCACATATACCCAGAATCACAGTGCGGGTTCCACAAGGGATGGTCAACATTTGGCTTGACCTTCTCACTACGCCAGCTCCAAGAGAAATGCTGAGAGCAGAAACAACCACTGTACATTGTCTTCATCGAGATAACAAAGGCCTTCGGTCTGGTCAGCAGAAAGGGCCTCTTCATACAAATGGTACTTCCCCAAAAGATTGGATGTTCCATCAGGCTCCTCAGAATGTCCATATCAATCCAGGAAGATATGCAATGTGCTGTTCAGTTTGATGGCTCATCTGCGAGCCCCTTCCCAATAAAAAGTGGCATGAACCAGGACTCCTACACTCTTCAGCATCTTCTTCTCCCTGCTACTGTCTCATGCCTTCAGTTCATCGGAGGACGGTGTGGACCTCCACACTAGAAGTGCCGGCAGGCTGTTCAAACTGGCATGTCTAAGAGCAAAGAACAAGGTGCGACTGGTACTGATATGGGAGCTGCTGTTTGCAGATGATGTCGCCCTGATGTCATACTCAGAGGAAGCTCTCCAGATACTCATCAACGGCTTTGCACTCTCCTGCAGAGACTTTGGTTTGACCGTCAGCTCAAGAAAGCAAACATTATGTGCCAAGATATCAACAACACACCAAACATCCGCAGAGGAAACTACACCCTTGATGTAGTGGACGAGTTCACGTACCTTGGCTTCGCCATCGCAAGCAACCTCTCTCTCAATGTCGAGCTCAACAATCAGATCAGCTGAGCAGCTACAATGATGTCTGACAAGGCAACAAGAGTCTGGGAGAACTCCATGCTGACCAAGAACTCCAAGGTGAAGGTCTACCGGGCCTGTGTGCTCAGTACACTCATGTATGACAGTGAAACATTGGCGACGTACTCTCACCAAGAGCGCAGTCTAAACACGTTTCACCTCTGCTGCCTCAGAAGAATCCCAGGCTTCACGTGGCAGGATCATATCTGAAACAAAGACGTTCTAGAACAAGCAGGAATTGCAAGCATGTTCTCCCTCCTCACTCGGCATCAGCTATGATGGCTTGGTCACATCAGCTGCATGGAGGACCAATGTGAATAATAATAATAATAATAATAAGTACTGAGATCATGAGGTGAAGAGCCCTTGAAAATGAATCCATTGGTTGTGGGAAGAGTTTAATGATGGGACATATGAAGCTGAATGAAATTATCACCTTTGGTTGAAGAGCTGATGGTTGAGGGGCAATAACTGTTCCTAAGCCTGATGGTCTGGGTCCTGAGGGTCCTGTAGCTTCTTCCTGATGGCCGCAGCGAGAAGAGAGAATGATCTGGGTAGTGGGTGTCCCTGATGACGGATGCTGCTTTCCTGTGACAACACACCATGTAGATGTGTTCAAAGGTGGGGATTGTTTAAGCTGCAAGAGTCTGGGCCGTATCCACTACTTTGGTAGGATTTGTCTGTACAAGGGTATTGGTGTTTCCAAACCAGGCCATGACACAACGAGTCAATAAACTCACCTACCTTCCCCTCTGAACCTCAGAGCTGGCCACAGTGCCTCTGGCCTGGCTGTTGCTGCTGAGCTCTGCTAGTCATTCCCCCAGCAGTATCCAAAGGAATATATGTATTGCTGAAGGGAATGGCCACAGGGAGACCTGCTCCAGCTCCAGATTTTTGCCCTTGTCAGACAGGAGCTGAAGCTAGGCACTTTTCATCAGGAACTGAAGCTAGACACTCTTCATCAGGAACTGATGCTAGGCGCTCTTCATCATGCTCTGTAGTCATCAGGGAGAGTGCTAGGACTCCTTTTACAGAAGGTGCATTCCACTGCTTCCTGCCTACACTAATTATACCTTTGCCTCTAATTTCTTAAGCTTAAATTTTACAGTCAAGTAAGTGATTCCAAATGACTCAGCACTCTTATTCTCCACCTGTTCTCACTGAAGCCTGTCTACTCCAAAACTGATCCACTCACATAATGGCTACTCTCACAATGCCTGCTCCGCTTACACCTCATTTCTTTGTATTGGCCCTTCCTAAGTTACTAATAACCCAAGCTATCTCCTTCTCCGCAGACAGGTCCAAACAGGTCCCAGTCACTTTTTAAATGCGGTATATAAGGTCCTCAAGGAACTGTTTCCAACCTACTCTGCAATCTCCCACTTGGCAGGCAAGTCCCACAGAGTGTTAGGCGCTAAATTAAATGGCAGAACCTCCAAGATTGTAATCTCAAGATTACTACTCATGCCACATGCTAGAGAGGCTAGAGATAGGAAGATAATACAGTTTAGCACATGGTCAAGGAAATGGTGCAGGAGGGAGGGTTTCACATTTTAGATCATTGGGCTCTCTCCCAGGGAAGGTGGTACTGGTACAGACAGTGTGGTTTGAACGAGAGAGGGGCCAATATCCTCGTAGCAAGCTGGGAGCCAGAGTTCCAGGGCACACAGTGGCAGAGCTGTGGCGAAAGATAATGCTAAGCCTACAGGAATTGAGAGGTTGAGCACGGTAGGAATAATGTTCTGAGTTGCGTCCATTTCAATGCAAGTATTGTAAGTAAGGCAAATGAGCTTAGAGCACAGATCACAAAGTGGAATTCTGACATTGTAGCTATTAATGAGACCTGACTGCAGGAGAGGCAGGACTGACAGTTCATTATTCCAGAGTTCTGCTGTTTTAGACAAGATACAGGGGGAGGTATTAGAGGAGTCAGATAAAACACCCCGGGGCAGACTGGAGGGCTTGTCTACTTAAACTTTATGGGTGAAACTGAGGACTCAGAAAGGGACAAGTTAATAGGATCATATAGACTACCCAATAGTCAGCAGTATTCAGAAGAACAAATTTCTAGAGAAACCAGATGGTTGCAAGAAAAATAAGATTGTGATAGTAGGTGATTTTAACTTTATATTGACTAGGATGTCCATATTGTAAAATGAATGGATGGGGTAGAGTTTGTAAAATGTGTTCAGTCGAGTTTCTTTAATCAATATATAAAGGTTCCAACTAGAAAGAAGATGATACTGGATCTCCTGTTAGGGAATAAATCAGGGCAGGTGACAGAAGTGTGTGTAGAGGGACACTTTTTAGATTGAGTGATCATAATTCCATTAGTTTCAAGGTAATTATGGAGAATCAGAATCAGGTTTATTATCATCAGCATGTGTTGTGAAATTTGTTAACTTAGCAGCAGGAATTCAATGCAATACCTGATATAGAAGGAAATAAATAAATAAATTACAGTGTATGTATATAAGAGATTAAATATCGTGCGAAAACAAATAATATGTATTGAAAATGTGAGGTAGTGTTCACGGGTTCAATGTCCATTTAGGAATCAGATGACAGAGGGGAAGAAGCTGTTCCTGAATCACTGAGTGTGTGCCTTCAGGCTTCTGTACCTCTTTCCTGATGGTAACAGTGAGAAAGGGGCATGTCCTGGCTGCCAGAGGTCCTTATAATGGACACTGCCTTTCTGAGACGCCACGCCTTGAAGATGTCCTGGGTACTTTGTAGGCTAGTACCCAAGATGGAGCCAGCTAAATTTATATCCCTCTGCAGTTTCTTTTGGTCCTGTGCAGTAGCCCCTATACCAGACAATGATACAACCTGTCAGAATGCTCTCCACTGTACATCTATAGAAGTTTTCGGTGTTTTTTTTTTGACATACCAAATCCCTTCAATCTCCTAATGAAGTGGGGCAGTAAGGTCATGGACCAAATATAGATTACAGAAGAATAAGTGCTTGGTGTTTTGAATGGATAAGTCCCCAGGGCCTGACAAGATGTTCCCTTGGACCTTGTGTGATGAAGTTACAGGAGCCCTCACAGAGATATTTAAAATGTCAAAACAAGAGATTCTGCAGATGCTGGAAATCCAAAGCAACACAGACAATATACTGCTGGAACTCAGCAGGTCAGGCAGCATCTATGGAAATGAACAAAATGTTGATGTTTTGGGCTGAGAACCTTCTTCAGGACTGGAAAGAAAGGGGAAGACACCAGAATAAAAAAGGTGGGGGTGAAGGAAAGGAGGATAGCTAGAATATGACAGGTGCAGCCAGTTGGGTGAGAAAGGTAAAGGGTTGAAGAGGAAGGAATCTGATAGAGCAGAGAGTGGACCATGGGAGAAAGGGAGGGAAGAGGGAACCCACGGTGAGGCGATAAGCAGGTTAGAAGAGTTAAAAGGCAAGAGTGGAGAATGGAAGAAGTGGGAGGGTTTTTTTTTAACCAGAAGGAGAAATTGATATTCAGCCCGTCAGGTTGGAGGCTGCCTAGAAAGAATGTAAGGTGTTGCTCCTGCAGACTGAGAGTGGCCTCATTGTGACACAAGGGGAGGCGGTGGACCAAAATGACAGAACGAGAATGAGAATTGGAATAAAAACTTCCAGCAAACGGGAGGTTCTGCTTTTTGCAAATGGAGCAGAAGATCTCAACAAGGCAGCTCTCTGATTTACGATGGGTCCCAGAAATGTATAGGAGGACACAGAGGAACACAATAGGCAAACCTCCAGATTAGCAGGTGAAGTGTTGCCTCACCTGGAAGGTCTTTACAGGGCGAGTGCAAGCAGGCATTTTTCCACCGAGGTTAGGTGAGACTAGAACTAGAGGTGATAGGTTAAGGGTGAAAGGTGAAATATTTAGAGGGAATCTGAGGGGTTACTTTTCACCCAGAGGTAGTGCAAGTGTGGAGTCAGCTGCCAGCAAATGTGGTGGGTATGGGTTAGACTGTAACATTAAAAGGAAGTTTAGATAGGTGCATAGATGGGAGGGGTATGGAGGACTATGATTCAAATGTAGGTTGATGAGACTCGGCAGAATCACAGTTTGGTATGGACTAGATGTCTGAAGGCCCATTTCTATGCTGCAATGTTCTAGGACTTTGATTTTAATCTTTTGTAAGCCCGAGTAAGGTAAGCGAGTGTGAAGAAAAGGCTGTTAAATTAAAGAAAGGAACCAGTAAAATTACTATCACTAAAATAAGACTTCCAAGATTTTTGGAAAGAACAAAAGAAATTTGCCAAATATTTCATCTTGTTTGAACCAAGTTTTATGACAAGAGAAAACATTTACCTACGACGTATTTTTATAAAACACCAAAACTTTTCATTGAGACTATGCTCAGGGATCTCAATAAGTGAAAGAAATGAATATTTATTAATATTTATATATGCCTGATTATTTTGCTAATGAAAGACAGTAGTAATAATCATTGGGTTCACATTCCAGAACCAAGTTGACCTGCAGCTCAATCATCAAGGAGCAGCGTGAATAGAACATACATGCATTTGCATGTGCTCGAAAGCTCAGCTTTAATCTGTTGTTGACCCGTTCTCTGAGGGATATGAAAGGTTGGGTCCCACAATGAACAGGACAAAGATCTATTAATCCAACCTTGCTGCATAACATTGCCCATTGACAATAAACGTTTATGGCAAATCCTTGGTAAACATGGACCACTTCCCATACTCAGCAAAAGATGTAACTTCTTAAAACGAAATTCACCACGGTATTCCTTGCATCCTCACAGACATTTTATAGAAAAGGACATTTGAAATTCACAACCTCAGAGTTGACACGTATTTCATGCTGGCCTGTTATAAGCTTCAGAGACCATCTCAGTGCACTGGAGAGATATCAGCAGTTTACACAAAATCCTCTAAATCCACTGATAGGATAAGGAAACCAATTTCAATGTCCTCTTGAATTGATTTGTCATTATATTTTGCATCCTTCACATACACGAGGAGTTAAAATCTTTACATTACGTCTCTGTCTGAATATACAAACTGCAATTTATGGTAATTTGTAATAAATAGTATTACAACAAAACAGTCAATATAGCATAGAAATACAATTGTGTCAGCGTGAATTGATGAGCCTGATGGCCTGGTGGAAGAAGCTGTCCCGGAGCCTGTTGGTCCTGACTTTTATGCTGCGGTACTGTTTCTTGGATGGTAGCAGCTGAAACAGATTGTGGTTGGGGTGGCTAGGAGCCCCAATTATCCTTCAGGCCCTTTTTATGCACTTGTTGCTGTAAATGTCCTGAATAGTGGGAAGTTCACATCTATGGATGCGCTGGGCTGTCCGCATCACTCTCTGCAGAGTCCTGCAATTGAGGGAGTTACAGTTCCCATACCAGGCAATTATACAGCTTGTCACTTGTGTCCTTGTAGGAAGTTCTTAGGATTTGGGGATTCATGCCAAACTTCTTCCACTGTCTGAGGTGAAAGAGGTGCTGCTGTGCTTTTTTCACCACACAGTCGTACGTACAGACCACATCAGATCCTCAGTGATCTTTATGACGAGGAATTTAAAGCTATTCACCCTCTCAACCCCAGATCCATTGATGTCAATAGAGGTGAGCTTGTCTCCGTTCCTTCTGTAATCCACAACCAGCTCCTTTGTTTTTGTGACATTGAGGGAGAGGTTGGTTTCTTGACACTACTGTGTCAGGGTGATAACTTCCTCTCTGTAGGCTGCCTCACCATTATTTACAATTAGGCCAATCAGTGTAGTGTGGTCAGCAAATTTAATTAGCAGATTGGAACTATGGGTGACGACCCAGTCATGGGTAGACAGAGAGTAAAGGAGGGAGCTTAGGACACAGCCCTGAGGGGCACCTGTGTTGAGGATCAGAGAGGCAGAGGTGAGGGAGCCCGCTCTTACCACCTACTGGCAATCTGACAGGAAGTCCAGGATCCAGCTGCACAAGGCCTAGTGAAGGCCGAGCTCTCTGAGTTTTTTGTCAAGCCTGGAGGGAATTATGGTGCTGAATGCTGAACTGTAAGTCCAAGATCAGCATTCTCACATAAGCATTCCTCCTCTCCAGATGTGTAAGGACGGTGTGTAGAGCTGTGGCAATCATGTCATCCGATCCAGTGTGGGTGGCAGCATACTGCAAATGTCGTCCTTGACCAGCCTCTCAAAGGATTTGCTTATTATTAAGGTGAGTGCGACAGGACACCAGTCGTTCAAACATGTTACCTTGGTCTTTTTAGGTACAGGGACAATGGTGGATGTTTTGAAGTGGGAGGGCACTCTACACTGGGAGAGGGAGAGTTTAAAAATGTCTGCAACCACACCTGCCAGTTATGCTGTGCACACTCCGAGTACCCGCCCTGCGATGCCATCTGGTCTCGTATACACCTGTGTACTTCAGCCTCAGGGATGGGCAAGATTCATGTCTTATCAGAGGCTCTCCTCTGTGGCTCAGTGTTGGTGACATTGAACAGAGTGTAAAAAAGATTTAGTTCATCCGGGACAGAGGGAGCACCACTGCGCTTAGCTTTGAAGTCTGTGATGGTGTGCAGACCTTGCCATAAGTTATATGTTTTGTTGGTGGACAGTTGTGTCTGGATCTTGTCTTTGTATTGTTGTTTCGCTGCCTTGATGACTTTGTGTAGATCGTAGCTGTCTTTCTTGAGTTCCTTTTGGTCACTGGCAGTGAAAACTCTGTCTCGCGCAGTAAGTTCCGTGCACATGGAAGTGTTCATGCAGGGTTTCTGGTTTGGCTAGACCCTGACCAATTTTTGGGGACAATGTCCTTGATGCACTTCCAGATGAAGCTCATGACGCCTTGCGTGAAATTGGAGACATCCTCATCATGAAAGACATTCCAGTTGACATCATCAAAGCAGTCCTGTAGCATGGACACCAACTGGTCGGACCAACAGTGGACGGTTTTAACCATGGCCGCCTCTTATGGAAGTTTCTGCCTGTACACGGGCAGCAGCAACATGGAGCAGTGATCCAACTTTCCAAATGATGGGCGGAGGAGCACTTTGTAAGCGCTGCAGAAGGGAGAGTAGCAGTGGTTGCGTCTAATATCTCCTTATGTGCTCACCTGGATGTGCGGACAAAATTTCAGAGAGACTTTAATCAGCGATTGTCGATTAACGTCTCCAGTGACGATGAAAGCAGCTTCTGGGTGCACAGTCTCCAGCGTGTTGATGGTTTCACACGGTTCCTTGAGAGCCAGGTCAGTATCAGCCTGCTGCAGAATAGACACAGCTGTGATAATACCAGCCGTGAACACTCTAGGCAGCAAGAAAGGTCTACACAGCAGCACAAGGTACTCCAGATCCGGGAGACAAAAGGATTTGAGGGCATGCAGGTTCTGGGTGTGGTTCAAGTGCATCATCCCTTGCACAGAAGCCTACTTTATAGCCACTCAGCCACAAAAGACAGACCATATTCTTTGCATGTCCTATAGGACTCCTGAAACAACTGTATACCTTGTGTTCCATCATGCCAAGTGATTACCAGATGGGCAAAGAAAAAGATTAAAAAATGATCCTCCTTGTCTCCAATAGCTTTTGCAAACACTGGTCCATGAATGCTCAAAGTGGAGAAGGAGCATAGAACATAGAACACAGAAAATCTACAGCACAATAACGGCCCTTCGGCCCACAAACTTGTGCCGAACATGTCCCTACCTTAGAAATTACTAGGCTTACCTAAAGCCCTCTATTTTTCTTATCTCCAAGTACCTATCCAAAAGTTTCTTAAAAGACCCTATTGTATCCGCCTCTACAACTATTGCCAGTAGCCCATTCCATGCACTCACCACTCTCTGAGTAAAAAACTTATCCCTGACTTATCCCTAAAAAAGGAGGGAGAGAGAAACCGGGGAATTATAGACCAGTTAGCCTAACGTTGGTGGTGGGGAAACTGCTGGAGTCCGTTATCAAAGATGTGATAACAGCACATTTGGAAAGCGGTGAAATCATCGGACAAAGTCAGCATGGATTTGTGAAAGGAAAATCATGTCTGACGAATCTCACAGAATTTTTTGAGGATGTAACTAGTAGAGTGGATAGGGGAGAACCAGTGGATGTGGTATATTTGGATTTTCAAAAGGCTTTTGACAAGGTCCCACACAGGAGATTAGTGTGCAAACTTAAAGCACACGGTATTGGGGGTAAGGTATTGGTGTGGGTGGAGAATTGGTTAGCAGACAGGAAGCAAAGAGTGGGAATAAACGGGACCTTTTCAGAATGGCAGGCGGTGACTAGTGGGGTACCGCAAGGCTCAGTGCTGGGACCCCAGTTGTTTACAATATATATTAATGACTTGGATGAGGGAATTAAATGCAGCATCTCCAAGTTTGCGGATGACACGAAGCTGGGTGGCAGTGTTAGCTGTGAGGAGGATGCTAAGAGGATGCAGGGTGACTTGGATAGGTTGGGTGAGTGGGCAAATTCATGGCAGATGCAATTTAATGTGGATAAATGTGAAGTTATCCACTTTGGTGGCAAAAATAGGAAAACAGATTATTATCTGAATGGTGGCCGATTAGGAAAAGGGGAGGTGCAACGAGACCTGGGTGTCATTATACACCAGTCATTGAAAGTGGGCATGCAGGTACAGCAGGCGGTGAAAAAGGCGAATGGTATGCTGGCATTTATAGCAAGAGGATTCGAGTACAGGAGCAGGGAGGTACTACTGCAGTTGTACAAGGCCTTGGTGAGACCACACCTGGAGTATTGTGTGCAGTTTTGGTCCCCTAATCTGAGGAAAGACATCCTTGCCATAGAGGGAGTACAAAGAAGGTTCACCAGATTGATTCCTGGGATGGCAGGACTTTCATATGAAGAAAGACTGGATGAACTGGGCTTGTACTCGTTGGAATTTAGAAGATTGAGGGGGGATCTGATTGAAACGTATAAAATCCTAAAGGGATTGGACAGGCTAGATGCAGGAAGATTGTTCCCGATGTTGGGGAAGTCCAGAACAAGGGGCCACAGTTTGAGGATAGAGGGGAAGCCTTTTAGGACCGAGTTTAGGAAAAACTTCTTCACACAGAGAGTGGTGAATCTGTGGAATTCTCTGCCACAGGAAACAGTTGAGGCCAGTTCATTGACTATATTTAAGAGGAAGTTAGATATGGCCCTTGTGGCTACGGGGGTCAGGGGGTATGGAGGGAAGGTTGGGGTGGGGTTCTGAGTTGGATGATCAGCCATGATCATAATAAATGGCGGTGCAGGCTCGAAGGGCCGAATGGCCTACTCCTGCACCTATTTTCTATGTTTTCTATGTTTCTATCTCCTCTGTACCTACTCCCCTGCACCTTAAACCTGTTTCCCCTCGTGTTAGCCATTTCAGCCCCGGGAAAAAGCCTCTGACTATCCACACGATCAATGCCTCTCATCATCTTATACACATCTATCAGGTCACTTCTCATTCTCCGTTGCTCCAAGGAGAAAAGGCCGAGTTCACTCAACCTATTCTCATAAGGCATGTACCCCAATCCAGGCAACATCCTTCTAAATCTCCTCTGCACCCTTTCTATGGCTTCCACATCCTTCCTGTAGTGAGGCAACCAGAACTGAGCACAGTACTCCAAGTGGGGTCTGACGAGGGTCCTATATAGCTGCAACATTACCTCTCAGCTCCTAAATACAATTCCACGATTGATGAAGGCCAGCACGCCGTACGCCTTCTTAACCACAGAGTCAACCTGCGCAGCTGCTTTGAGCGTCCTATGGACTTGGACCCCACGATCCCTCTGATTCTCCACACTGCCCAGAGTCTTAATATTCTGCCATCATATTTGACCTACCAAAATGAACCACCTCACACTTATCTGGGTTGAACTCCATCTGCCATTTCTCAGCACAGTTTTGCATCCTATCAATGTCCTGCTGTAACCTCTGACAGCCCTCCACACTATTCACAACACCTCCAACCTTTGTGTCATCAGCAAACCTACTAACCCATCCCTCCACTTCCTCATTCAGGTCATCTATAAAAATCACGAAGAGTAAGGGTCCCAGAACAAATCCCTGAGGCACACCACTGGTCACCGATCTCCATGCAGAATATGACCCATCTACAACCACTCTTTGCCTTCTGTGGGCAAGCCAGTTCTGGATCAACAAAGCAATGTTCCTTTGGATCCCATGCCTCCTTACTTTCTCAATAAGCCACGTGGAAAAAATATTGAGAGTTTAAAGTCTATAGATTAAGAGCAGAGAGAAAACCAATCAATTATTTCCTGATGTATCCATGAAAAATATCTTCTTTCCCATAGTGGCTTCATTGGCCACCTCATCATCTACAAAACTAGGGTTGAAGTGAGACTTCTCAACCCAGACAGACTGCCGAAGGAGAGCAGGGATCATTCTTTAGAAAGAAGTTCAAAGTTTTGAATGTACTAGGTATCGAGCAACTAAAAAGCCACACTCCTTCCAGGTGAGCAGACAGCAGCAGATGTGAGAAGGACTCTGCAGAGAGACAACCCCATAAAGCTACGCAGACAGACAGACCCATACAGACAACATCCCAGGCCGAGTACTCAGGTAGCATGCACACCAGCTCACTGACATCTTCATGGACACCTTCAGCTCTCCAGACTGCTGTCCCACATGCTTCAAACTGGCCAAAAACATCCCTATACCAAAGAACTCTGCAGCTTCAGAACTAAATGACTGCTGGCCAGTGGCACTGATGCCTATCATCATGAAGTACTTTGAAGGCTGGTAAAGGCACACATCAAAAACTCTATTCCTGCCACACTGGACACTCACCTGTGTAATAACCGACAGATGCCGTAGCCTCTGACACATCAAAAAACAAGGACACTTACGTCAGAATGATGTTTCTGGATTTCAGTTCAACATTCAGCAGTTTGGTACACAAACTACTCCTTGGCCTAAGTACACCACTGTGCAACTGGGTGTTGGAATTCCTCACCAACAACCCTCAGACAGTCAGAACGCACAGCCACTCTTCCCTCCCCATCATCCTCAACACTGGGGTCCCCCAGGGCTGTGTGCTGAGCCTATTGCTGTACACTCTGCTCGTAAATGACTGCATGGCCAAGCACTTGAGTAATCACATTGTCAAGCTTGTAACAATGGTGGGGTGGGGTTCATCACAAGCAACACTGAGATGGCCCGCTGAGGTGGAAGAGCTCGAGGCCTTGTGCCTGGCAAATAACCTCTAACTCAATGTGAGCAGGACAAAGGAGATGATCATTGACTTGAAGAGAGCCCACACCATCCACTTCACATCTGCAGTGTAGCAGTGGAAACTGTGAACAGTTTCATACTCCTGGGAGAACTGATCTCACACAACCTCTCAGAGTACTAGAACACATCCTCCGCAGTCATGAAAGCTCACCAACACCTCTACTTTCAGAGGAGGCTGAAGAGAGCTGTAGTAACAAACATTTCATTCTCCTTTACACTCGTATTCTAAAGAATGATAATAAACAATCTTGAATCTTGAACCTAAAACCCTTTGTGAAAGAGTCCAAAAATTAGTCTTCCATGAGAAAAAAAGTTTCCCTTAATGTCAGTTCAAAATAACTAGCCATCAGAATCACTAAATAACTCCATTCTCAGGTTTGAAGATGAGATTACTGGCTAAGGTCGGTAAAGAGCATGTCAGATGATTGATTCAGAAATACATCATGAAGGAAACAAAATAATTTGGTGCCTGAATACTTATTCATAACTGTCAGGGCTGCAAGACTGGGGTAAGAATGGCACAGTGGGCATTCGTAGAAATGCTCCTTCATTTCTTGAGCTGCCCAGGTTAAATTTGGACCTCCAGTACTGCTGGTGTGGAGTCTGCATGCTCTTCACATAAATACATGGGTTTCCCTTGTGTTCTCCAATGTCCTCTCACGTTCCAAGCTGTGCAGGTTGATGAGCTAATTGGTCTGTTGTGAATTGCCCCTGCTGCATAGTTGAAGAGCAGTATCTGGGGGTAGAGAATGAGAGTGTGGTGAGAATAAAATGAGATTGGTGTGAGATTACTGGAAGCGGATGTATGATAGGCAAAAGGGTCTGTCTCTGTGCTGAATAACTCACACGACTTTAGCTATAATATCTTTCAAAGTATTGTATGTTTCACAAAGTTTTATACTTATTATTATTATTATTATTCCTGCCCAATCATTGTGGCACATCAGGTGGCAACCTTGCCACCTCTTCAGCATTTTGTCTGTTTTTTATGAGGCTGAGTTGCTACCTCAACACTCAACCTAGCATGGATGGGAAGTGTGCAAGGACGCGGCTGGATTTGAACCCAGGACTACTTGCCTCGGCATCTGGTGCTGATGCCACTACAGTGGCACAGTGTCCGGTGATGAGGGAGGGACACCACAGCTGAATGAACAGATCACTGAACTTTAATAATAACTGTGCGGAATGAAAGGAAAATAATAAACGCCGGGCCAAGAAGGCCGGAGACCTGTGCCTACTGGAAGTCTAAAATGAGAGACTTATCCAGGATGTCCTGAGCTGGGACTCAAGTATGTTTCTCTGGGCCAAACCTCTCCCAATCTGCGAGGTACTGGAACCTGCCCCCACCCGGCGAGATGCCAGGGGGCAGCACCCAGAATAGACCAGAAACCCATCCACCAGCGAGAGGAGGGGTGTTTGGAGTCATCAGCTTGAGCTGGGAACATGGAACACTGAGTGAATTTTCATACCTAATGGCAGGTAAAATCTATAGGATGCTCTGTCTCCAGCTCCTGATGCACTTTCACTCTCTTGGTCTGGGCATTCGATTGGGGTGGAAACCTGATGGGAGGCTGGTGTGGCTCCCAAAAGAGAACAGAAAGCCTTCCAAAAATGTGATGTGAATTGTGGTCCTCAATCAGACACCATGTCCTGAAAGAAGCTGAGCAGCCTGAACATGTGCTGAGCCATGAGGGTGGCAGCCTCACAAACCGATGGGAGCTTGGAGAGAGCAGTGAAGTGGGATGCCTTGGAGAACCAGTCCACAACTACCAGAATTGTAGTGTTCTCATCTGACAGAGGCAGGCCAGTGATGAAATCCTCTGAGAGGTGCAACCAGAGGCAGTCAGTCACAACCAGCAGCAGTGCAGACCAGCGGGGTATTGACGTGACATCTTGTTCTGATTACAAGAGGAAGAGGACATTTTAGGACATAGATGGCCACCAAAATCCTTTCTTTCTGAATACCAGGGTCTGTTGAATCCTTGAATAGCTGACCGAAAGGGACAAATGCCCCTGATCCAACACTCTGGGGCACACAGTAGCCAGGGCAAACAGCTGGTTGGGAGGTCCCCCTCATGGGACTGGATCTGCCTGTTCAGCAGCCTCACCTGTATCTCTATTTCCCAGATCACTGGACCATGAACAAGGAAAGGTGGGCTCTGGACTGACATTCTCCTCAGAGATGTCAAGCTTGTGGAACAGAGCATCAGCCTTGGTATTCCTGTTGCAAGGATGGTAAGTGAGGGTGAAATTAAAACTGGCGAAGAAGAGAGCGCAACAGGCTTGAGAGGAGTTGAATCTCTTGGCATCACGAATATAGGCGAGGCTTTTGTGATAGGGCCCCTCTAGCCAGTGCTGCCACGCCTCCAGGGCCTCCTTGAGAGCCAGAAGTTCTCAGTTCCTGACATCATAGTTACACTCTAAAGGAGTCAAGCAACAGGAAAGAAAAACACAGGGATGCAGCCGATTATCCAAGGAAGAGTGCTGCTCTAATACTGGCATCTGATGAAACAACCTCAATGAATTGAAGGAATGGGTCTGACTGGGGCAGTGGTGAAGCGTCGCTGAGAATGGTCTGTCTGCTTGACTTGTCAATAGGAGTCCTGGAGACGTCTTCTTAGTGAGTGCATTTATGGGTGCCGCGATGGAACTGGTTTCTGATGAAGCGGCGATAAAAGTTTGCAAACCCCATGAAGCACTTCCCCTGGTCTGAGCCACTCTGTGACGGACTGAACTTTACTTGGGCCCTCTTGAACACTGGGAGAAGTGAGGATGTAGCCCAAGAACGGCACCTGCTCTTTACGGAACTCACACTCCTCTGGCTTGGCATGAAGGTTATTCTCCAGGAGTCATCCGAGAACTCTCCAGACTTGCTGGACATATTCCTGGCAAGAGTGGAAATAGATCAGAATGTCATCTAATACACAAAAACAAACTGATTCAACATGCTTCAGAGAGCATTGTTGACCAGGACCTGAAAAACAGCAGGAGCATTGGTCAGACAAAAAGGCATCTCAAGCTACTTATAGTGACCAGTGGGGGTGTTGAATGTTGTCTTCCACTTTCCCCATCTTGGATGCAAACCAGATTGAAAGTATTGTTCATAAAAAAGAAGTACCCCCCACCCCACCCACTGGTGAAGTTGATGGATGGATAATACCTAATGCTTCCTTTATGTATTTTTCCATAGCCAGCATTTTAGGATAAGAGTGGGAAAAGAGCTGGAAAAGAGCTGGCCTTGGGGAGAACTTGAACCAGGTGAATGGTCACTGGCATTGTCGTATGGCTGGTGTGGAGGCAGGGAAGGTGGCATTCTTCTTACTGAAGATCTCAAGAAGGTGACTATATTCAGCTGGAATGCCATACAGTTCCACAGTAACAGTTGGCACAGGAGGGGATACATTGACAGGAGCTTGAGAAAGGCCCAAACAAGAGAACAGGAGTGCCGGTCCCCACTCTTGGAGTGCATTTAGGGACCAAACAATCCATGGGTTGTGTTGAGAGAGCCAGGCGAGGCCAAGTAACAGTGGCAGTTCCGGTGAATCAACAAGATGGGAGAAGTGTTTCCTATGGTTGTCTTCTAGCACAAGTTGAAGGGGTTTTGTGGAAAGGAGGATCTTGCTGGTGCCCAGAGGCTGATGACACAGAGCGGCGACATCAATATTCTCTTTCAATTGTTGTCTTTGAGCCTGAGAGATATCCATGAGGTTCCCGGCTATCCTGGAACAGATAAACACTTGAAGCTGATGGGTCTGGGACCTCCATGACAAGGAAGCTATCAGCATTACTCGCTTATTGGAGGATGCTTGCGGGGAGAATTGACCCATCAGAGTTCCCCTACCTGCTGACAGATGTTGGGTACTGCCGATCTCGTTTTTCCGAGATGGGTGCATGCCCCCCATCTGCATGAACTCCTCCATGAGAGAGAGTGAAGACAGATGGTGGTCTAAAGAGTAGGAGGCTCAGGGTATTCTCTCGCTTTACCACTCAGTGGTCTGGTTGTCTATTCGAATGGCCAGATTTATCAGGACATCTAGGCTGTCCTGTTTGTCATGCAATGTGACATTATGCTGAACCCCTGCTCTCAGCCCACACTGGAGAGCAGTGCTGAGGAATCTTTTGTTCCATCCATCTCAGACACAAGCAGGCGGAACTTTACTGCGTAGTCTTTCACTGTCTTTTTCCCTTGGTGCAGGTCCAGGAGTTGGTGGGCAGCTTCCTGACCCCACACTGGAAGATTCAACACTCTCTTGAAAGCGACTACAAATTGCTGGAACGACTGGACTGCAGGGCAACCTTGTTCTCATGAAACAGGCTGAGTGGAGTCTGTCTAGGAGTTTCACCTTGGTAACCCAATTTACGCATCAACACTGAGCCAGCCTGGCTGCACTTGGAAAGTTGGCTCACACTGGGTAATAAAGTTCCTGCCGTTGTCAGGGTCACCGGAGTTTCAGCCTGGTGGAGGAATACTTGGTCTGATCTGGAAGCTGCCAAGGGAATTGGGGCATTGGTAGCTGAGGCTAATGAAACTGCTATAGAGGAGGAAGTGGGAGGTGCTGATGCTGGCAGTGGGATTGTCCTGGCTGAAGGCTGCTGAATTGTGGCAGTGAGAGCAGTAATGGTTGCCATCTGTTTCTGGCTGTCTGCAGTGAGTTTTTGAACTGTCACTGTGAGTACCTGTTCTTCCTGCTTGGACTGGGCTTGCCGCTCTGAAAGTGGCTGTCGCGCTGCGCTAGCCATTTCTGTCAACCCAGACACCACCGATTTTAACTTCTACTCGATCTGACCGACAAACTTCGGTTTGGGCTGGGCTTGCTGCTCAGTGACTAGTTGTCGCACTATGTGAGTACTTCTGATGAGCCAGCCTCCACTGGTTCGAACTTCTCTTCAATCTGACCAATGAAATTTATGGCCAAGATCAGCTGTTCTCTCTCCACTGAGTCAGTTTAATGGTCGGGTCTTACTGCCATGGTGTTCGGTGATGGCCCAAGTGCAGAAAGAGAGACACAGCAGCAGAATGAGCATTTCACTGAGTTTTAATTACCATACAGAACAATAGGATAACAACAAACACTTGTCCAACAGGGCCGCTAACTAAAACTCTCAATCTAAAATCTAACTCCGTCACTGGGCTTGGAAACAGTAACTTAATACTAAATCAATACCTCTCTTTTGCAGCATAGTCTAAATTGTAATCTTCTTTTCTGGAGCATGCACTAAAGTAAGCAGGAAGTATTGCCGCTGCTGTGCTTTGGTCAAGACCCGACAAAACTGAAACAAAAAGAAGGGAGTTAAATACAACCACAAATAAATCCTAATTGTCTGGAACGTGCACTCTCACAAGCGTGATTGCTGACTTCCTCCAGCTGCCTGCATGCCAGGGTGCCCAGAGTCTGTGGTTCCTCCCTGTATCCAAGCCAGTGCCTTGGATACAGGGAGGAAGGTCTTTGAAAATTATCCTTAAGTAATTTATTGTTGGTTTTAATGTGGATATTTGTTTTTTATTTTTTTTTCTGGACTGTAAAATGATCATTGGATGCAATATGAAAAATAAAGCAGCTAGGTGGACCTTTTCTGCATTTAGTCCAAAGATACTTTATTACTAAACTACATATTTGTCACTATATACACCGCTGAGATTCGTTTTCTTGTGGGCATACTCAATAAATCCATTAACCATAATAGGATCAATGAAAGACTGCACCAACAGGGTGGACAACAAGCTGTGCAAATACAAAAATCAATTTAAAAAGGAAATAATAATAATAACCACAATAAAAATAATAAAAAAGAATATCTGGGATATCAACAAGCAAAGAAAATAGATCTTAGTGTGATAAAGGGAAAACTTTGAACAGAATTTTCTTCAAGGCTTAAGAAAATCTGCCAAACAGAGCTCAACAGTAAGAGTGTAACAAAGGCAATAAACACTATTGCTATACCCATATTAATGTATTCTTTTGGCATAATATCCTGCTCCAAAACTGATCTGGAAAATTTATAAAGAAAAACAAGAACTGAAATGGCAAATTTTAGAAAACGCTATGTACACTAGAACATTCTTAGATTAACACTACCTTAACAGATGTAAAACTTCACACAACGGTCAGATAAAACTTCTAAGGATGTATTTTCATCAATGAAAACTGGATTCAGCACTCCACACAAACATATGCAATTCTGATACGAAATACACACCACTAAACTTATACGAAAATGCAACCCAAAAAAGGAAGCAGTGATCACTGTAGAAGAGAAAGTTAACCAACAAAAGAGTTTGACCCTTCACGAAAAAACATTCCATGATCTGAGTAGACTAGATGTTGACAAGGAAGTGTTGAATGCCTGGCTCAGAGTTGGAGACCTTGTCCCAGAAATAGAGGGGTTTCTCGTGGCAGTATTGGACTAGGTAATTAACACAAAAAAATCAAAAATACATAATAAAAGATCAACAAGATCAAGACAATGGATGCAGAAGATGCCAAGAGAAAACAGAAACTGACGCATTACAAGCTTGATCTGGTTGCTTGCACAGGCACGGTCAGGTAGCTACCGGAATCTGGCATTGAGATACTGGCTCATGGAGGAAACCATTCCTTACTCTGGATACAGCCCTGATCCAGTTTTGGGGTCAAAATCTGACAGATTATATTGCAACAGGTCTGCTGTTGCAGATGGGACAATCTACGGCAAATGTTCAGATATAATAATAGAGGATAAACAAGAAAGAACAACTTACTTAATAGATATAGCCATTCCAAGCACACAAAACATACAGAAATCTACACATGAAAAGCACCAGAAACATGCTGAATTAAAAGAGAAAATTGAAAGACTGTGGAACACAAACAGTGTATACATTGCCCCAGTAGTAATATCTACAACTGGTGTAATCCTAAAGTCACTACACAATAGCATTAAACCATTAGGCCTACACAGCAATATTTATGTAAATCACCAGAAAGTCCCAATGCTAAACACCACTAGAATAGTCCGAAAGTTTATAGTAATTGAGAAATGAGTGTGCTTGACTACACCCATACCAAAGGTTTCACCAGCTTGAGCTGAAAAAAAATCAATAGCTATCGAGGACATGAGTTGAAGAGTCTTTGAAAGTGAGTACGTAGGTTGTGGGAACAGTTCAGTGATGGGGAAAGTGAAATTATCCCCTCTGGTTCAAGGGCCCGATGATGGAGGGGTGATAACTGTTTGTGAACCTGGTGATATGGGTCCAGAAACTCCTGTACCTTTTTCCTGATGGCAGCTGCAAGAACAGAGCATGACCTGGGTGGTGTTTGTCTCTGATGATGGATGCTGCTTTGCAGCAACAGTGATCTGAGTAGATGTGCTCAATGGTGGGGAGGGCTTTACCCGTGATGGACTAGGCCGTATCTGTGACTTCAGGATGATAGATTGCAATATTTCCATTCCATCAGACTACAGCTCAGAGAACCTGTTTTATAATCTTCAGTACTGTGAAGAAGGAACTCCAGTCAGGTGGTGAGATTTGTCTGCGTAATTGTGCTGAACATTGAATATAGTAGCTTAAACATGTTAACCTTTGCTTCTGAGGTTGGCATTCTTTGCGGTCAATTGATCCTAGTTTTAGAAGTAGCAGTCAAAGAACACAATAAACCCCAACATGGGTTTAAGCACAGAGGATGAATTTATCCATCTTGGTATTGGAAGGCAGAGAGATTGAAAATTCTAACTTCTACTTCATTGTAATTGGAATCAGTTAATTATTGACATATATACCATGGCAAATTGTTGTCAAGTGAGGAACGTTTGTCCGCTTTTGGACTATATTCCTTGGAGATTAGAAGAATGAGGGGAGACCTCATAGAAACATTTTGAATGTTGAAAGGCATGGACAGAATGGATGTGACAAAGTTGTTTCCCATGATGGGGGAGTCTAGTACGAGAGGGCATGACTTAAAGATTGAAGGGCGCCCATTCAGAACAGAAATGCGAAGAAATTTTTTTAGTCAGAGGGTGGTGAATCTATGGAATTTGTTGCCGCGAGCAGCAGTGGAGGCCAAGTAACTGGGTGTATTTAAGGCAGAGATTGATGGGTATCTGAGTAGCCAGGGCATCAAAGGTTATGGTGAGAAGGCGGGGGAATGGGACTAAATGGGAGAATGGATCAGCTCATGATAAAACGGCGAAGCAGACTTGATGGGCCGAATGACTGACTTCTGCTCCTTTGTCTTATGGTCTATGGTCTTAAGTGTTACCAAGGCTTGTCTTGTGTGCTGTTCATACAGATCAAATCATTACAAATTGCTTTGACGTTGTACAAAGTAAAACAATAACAGAATGCAGAACGAAGCCCAAGAGTCACAGAGAATGTGCAGTGCAGGTAGATAATAACCTGCTTATCCCACCACGATCACAAGAGTCCATCATATCGTACTAGGGAACATCTAATAGTCTTATAACAGTGAGGTAGAAGCTGTCTTGACTCTGGTGCTACATGCTTTTCGGAGTGTGTATCTTCAGCCTGGTGGGGTGTATGGGATGTCAGGGATGGGTAGCACCTCTGGTGGGGGAACATGTTGTGTCCTTTTCAGGGCGGTTAGTCCACCTTTGGTCCCCACCTGGCACTCAGCTCCCACCTGTGGCTCCCCATAGCTGTTTGCATGCAACAGTGGTCATACCCCGGGCAACGGCTTCGACAAGC
Organism: Mobula hypostoma; assembly: GCF_963921235.1. NCBI lineage: Eukaryota > Metazoa > Chordata > Chondrichthyes > Myliobatiformes > Myliobatidae > Mobula > Mobula hypostoma. Next base: position 130,918,339 of record NC_086099.1, read on the forward strand.
CGGCTAAACCAGATGAGGATAGCCGACGGGTCTCAAACCCTCGGTGAGATAGGGGGTTGTCTATCCCAGCATGTGAAGACAGACTCCGGCAGATTGAGTGCAGGAGACCAATGGAAGGTCCAGTGGTCAAGAAGGCGGTCTCTACAAGCGTTGTGGAACGTATAGAGCAGGACAAGACACAGAAGACATCCTGGTCATCCACTGTGCCTAGTCCCTTCTCCAGACGTCTCGACTCTGTCTTGCCACTGCATCCAGATGGGAATTGGGAAGAGAGAGTGAGGCTGACGCTGCACAACTCTCCCTCACTTAAATCCAAATCACGTGCTAGTCTGATTTGGACAATCGAATGTGCTATTGTAACTAGATGTGCTGTGTGCTTTGCAGCACTTTATGCACTGCATTTTGCACCTTGGTCCTGAGGAACATGCTTGCTTTTAGGAATTGGGAAGAGAGAGTGAGGCTGATGCTGCGCAACTCTCCCTCATTTAAATCCAAATCACGCGCTAGTCTCGACACCATCAAATTGTGTCGAGGTCCTCAGCGACGTCGAGGATGGACAAACGCATCTTGTGTCTGGTATGAGATAGGAGAAGAGAGAATGACTAGGGTTGGTGCAGACTTCGATCATGCTGGCTGCTTTACAGAGGCAGCAAGAAGTATAGAGAGAGTCCATGAATGAGGGTCTGGTTTCCATAAGGTGCTGAGCTATGTCGACAACTGTGCAATTTCTTGTGGTCACATGCAGAGCCACTTACATACCAAGCCGTGATGCATCCAGGTCGGATGCTTTCTGTGATGCATTGATAAAAATTGGGTCTATGGGGAACATGACAAATTGCTTCAGCTTTCTGAGGAAGTAGATGCCTAACAGTGAAAATTCACACCTGAACTTCAAGCTACTGGACCAAAACAGGTTTTATTTTTTTTCCAGCACAATCAAATTTAATATTTATTCTTTAATTTCTAAGCCTCTGGATATCCACATTTGGATAATAATCTGCTATATGTAGTTAACTTTTTGCTTTGGGAATTTGCTTTCAGGATTAGAAATGAATGCATCAATGTGTCATGTATTTCTTCAAATAGGTGTAAATGTTATCCCCAGCTTTGTAAGCAATTTCCACACAATCCAAAATATTAAAAGGTGTCCTGAATACAATTGAGCAAGTGTTCAATGTCTTATCTGTTAGCACATTATTGTGCCATACTCCATATGAAAAATGTTTTGGGTTTAGGAACAGTTTTTCACACTAACATTTGAAATTGAGGTAAAACTAATTTGTTTTCTGGTAAGATGAATAAAGATTTAGTCAACAGTAAGAATTTCTGAAGCACAATGAAATGCAATAAAAAGGAGCTCAGATTTCTAGTTGCTAGGAGACGTGCATTACAAACTATGGCGGTTGAATTGTGACTGAAATTGGTCTGCAATTTAACTCTTTGTGATCTATCTAATTCACCAAAACTAACTGGAAGCCATTTGATTGTCAACCTGTAATTTGAGCACAAACCAACACCAACTATTCTGCTAAAGCTCAGTAGGAAACACAGAAGGGTGGCAATCTGATCAAATGGCAGAATATGGGGTTTATGTTTTTAAATGAGTAGAATGAAGCATTCATACCAATCCAATTTCATTACATGAATGATATTAACTTGCTTATTCTAACATTATTTTGGATTAATTATGAAATGACTGCACTTGGGCAAGCACAAAAAAGGAAATGTAAGTGGCTTTCTGTTGCCATGACTTGCTCCATGATGCTTTTCAGGTAAAAGGAATTTGAGTTGTTTTGTTGTGTTATTCGATACAATACTTTGTGCGTAGTCAAAATGAAATATATTACAATCCTATCTGTTGCAAGATTTCAATATCTGACACATTTTTCACCATTGGTAGTTTATAAACAGACAGTAAATAATATTAAATAAAACTGTCTTGGGTACAATGTTTTTGATTTATGCATGACCTGTACATTGAACAAAACCTCAGAAAGTAGATGCTGAAGTGATTGTTTTGTCATATTGGAGCAACCCAGAGAAGTTGAGACATTTCCCGTTTCTCTTAGTGTTCAGTGCACATACAATGGCTTAGACATGTTTATTTTCTTGAAATTTACAAATTACAGTTACAATGTATGCATTTAAGATGAACTATCTCTTCAAATGAATGACATTGGTGTAATCTCTCTGAATTCAGCAAACTATAAGTCATGTCAGCCCTTTCCCTCCATCTTTACAAGAATGCAGGTTCCTAATCAATCTCACAGTCATGTTTTTAATCCAAAATGTTTAACCTTGCCCATTTACAATGTCATGTCTTGCAAACATGCATTACAAACCAGACTCATTTTCCTTCTCAGAAATTGTCCCTAATAATTTTCTGTATGTAAGTACTCATAAAATACACCAATGTCAGCACAGATGCAGGATCTCTTCAATGACAGTATTTCTGAAACCAAATATTAAAACATTAAAAACAATAAATATCGCTGGAATATATCCATTAATTATTCAATTAAATTCACAATGGATAACAGAACAGAAGATATGGGAATATGGTAGCAAGTTCAAAATAATATAGATTTTGGTTTAAATCCAATTTTTAAAAACATCTGCTTTTGAACTACTTATCTTAACTATTTAATATATGTATTTATACTTACTGAAATTCAGTTTTTCTTGATATTTATCATGCATTGCATTTACTGCTGCTGCAAAGTTAACAAATTTCATGACACATGCTGATGATATTAAACTTGATTCTGATTCTGAAATCCAGGTATATTAACAAGAGAAAAATAATTTTAATTTATAACACAAAGGAGGAATCAGAACTATTCCACAATTTGATTGCAAACTCAGAATGTTTATGTCAAAAATAGACATGACTGAAAAGGTATTGTACCCTCATATTATTATGCGACAGGGAGGAAATACGCTAATGAGAAGAAGAGAGTGATTGTGACAAGTAATTATGTCACCTATGTGAACAGCTTAATTTTTTTAAATTAGCTTCCTTGATAATTATGACATCTCATTTGTCTTCTATTCCATGAACCCTGAAGTTTACCTTTTGATGTTCTTTTCTCAATCAGATAACAGGCACAGATATGCCAAAGGCCTATTAAGTTCACTGGGAAACTCAGATTTCAAGTTGATGGAGTATCTGATTTGTCTGAGCCAGGACTCTTAACAGAAATCCTAAAGCACACCTTGTGTGAGATCACTTTAAAACAGATTTGGTTTCATATGTTTGTATGGTGCATGAAATTATGTACTAAGTAGATTAAAAAGTCTTAAGAAGAGGGTTATTTACACTACTTGACTCTAGAATAAATATGATTGATTAAATGTCTAACTTACTATTGTACAATTTACAACAATCATACATTTTCACAATTTCACAACTGGATTTTACACATCCTTAAAACAATTTTATTCTTATCAAATTGAAGCAGATTGCTTTAAACAAGTAAATAAATCAGATTTATTTCTATTTTCTGCAGCTGTTCCGGCTTTTTTTAACATCAACTTAAGAATTCATCTTCTTGGCATTGGAAGTAAACAGATAATAAGGAAAATGTTAAGTATTTGTAATATGGTTTCTGCATTTAAACTGAAATTGAGTATTTAAACGAATGAACAATATATAAGATAATCACAATACCAATGCTTCTGCTGTTTATATTCAAAATTTCAATTGCTAATCATTACAACATAAGACATAGGAGCAGATCTAGGCCATTCGGGCCATCATGTCTTCTCCGCCATTCCATAATAGCTTAATATTTATCCATGTCAATCTCAATCTCCTGCTTTTCCCCTGTAACCTTTGACACTCAGACTAACCAAGAACCTCTGCTTTAAATATACTTAATGACTTGGCATCCACAGCCGTATGTGGCAATGAATTCCATAGATTCACTACTCTCTGGCTAAAGAAATTCCTTCTCATCTCTGTTCTAAATGGAGGTCCCTCTATTCTGAGACTGTGTCCTCTGGACCCAGACTCACACACAATAGGAAACATCCTCTACACGTCCAGTCTGTCTAGGTCTTTCAGTATTTCATAGTTTTCAATGAGATCCCCACTCATTTTTCTGAACTGTAGCAAGTACAGGCCTAGAGCCATCAAATGCATTAACCCTTTGATTAACCACCCTTTCATTCCCAGAACATTTGAATGAATCTCCTCAGGATTCCCTCCAAAGCCAGCACATCTTTTCTTACAAAAGAGCCCAAGACTACTCACAATACTCCAAGGGAGTCTGACCAATGCCTGATAAAGCCTCAGCATCATATCCTTGATCTTATATTTTAGTCCTCTTGAAATGAATGCTAATATTCCATTTGCCTTTCTTACAACTGACTCAAACTGCAAGTTACCTTTAGGGAATCCTGCACGAGGACTCCCAAGTCCCTTTGCACCTCCAATTTTTGAATTTTCCTCCCCATTTATAAAAAAGTCAACACCAGTAACTCCTAATGTAGGTGGTACCCACCCCCCAAGGGGCTGGTTACATGTCTTAAGGATGTTAGGGGGGAAAAAGGTCATCAGGGGGCATTCAAGATTTTTAACAGGGGCGATAAGCTGCACTCTAACTTGAGACACGAGCCCTGACTGACCATCTGAAAACCGACAATCTGATCTGACCTTAACAACCAAACAGACGTTATTGAGGATGCATAAATCAGCAACCTGGGTTCCCAACAATTCCTCTTGACTTGCAGCATGGAACGAGTTCATGCAATTTAACAGCTGGTAAGTCAAGTGCACGCTCTCAACTTTCCCCACAGATCTATAGAAAATAGGTTGCTAATTTATGCATCCCCAGGGAACACAATGATACAGCGCTGGCCGGAACCAAACGGTGAAATAGAGGCAATCAGTGAACCGGCCTACTCTGAGGTTCTCTCTTGAGGTGTTCAAAGTGACCCCAGCTTCATATGTGCAGTCAAGAACCATCTTTGGGGATTATGAGACCTTACATGATTTGTCAATCGCACTAAATGCAATAGTATAAAAGTAGCTTGCCGAGCACCAGTTCTATCCTGACTAACATTCAGATCCCAATCTGAATCCTTGTCAACATAATTTTTGCTGTTGTGATCATCTTCATCTTCACCTCACCATTCCTTTGTGTGTCACCACCATTGTTCCATCTGTGTCAACTCCCTGTTGTCATCAACATCCATTAGGTATTTCCAGTTTGTGTTAATTTTAAATATTAATTTAGCCTTACTAATCATGGATAAATATGTACAGTGTGATCTCTATGAGTCTGAAGATGGTGAAGCCTTGAATTCTAAACCTGCTAAGAAATAGAAACTACAGAAAGTGCGTCAATACAATGTTATGTACCTGGAGTATGGGTTTTACTCCGTTTGCATCAGATCAGCGACATATGCCTTATTTATAATACTGTACTGTCTAATGAAGCCATGAAACCATCAAGATTGCAGGAACCCTTCTGTAAAGGACATCCTGAAAAGGCTACTAATGGTATTACTCAGTTCCAGAAGGTGAAAATAGCATTTGAAAAGCATTGAACATTTGAGTCATTTGCCAACAAAGCTAAAAATGACTTTGATAGTGGTTCCATTGCTTCTTATAACATTTCCAAAATTATAGCAGAATGTGGAAAATCTCATACAATTGGTAAAAGATTAATAATGCCTGCTGTATCAGAAGTGCTCAAGACTGTTCTCAAAATGGACGCCAATATTTTAAAATCAATTCCTCTGAGTAATAGCTCTGTAGCTCATCGTATTAACAAAATGAGTGAAGACATTGAGTATCAACTATGCACAGAGCTACAAAAAACAGAATTTGTGATACAACTGGATGATTCAAATGTGTATGACAATGATGCATTGCTAATAGAAAGTTTATGAAGAGATTCTCTTTTGTAAAAAGTAAAAATCAAAATATCAATGGACAATTAATCTACAAAAAGCTCAAAATATATATTGAGAATAAAAGCATTCAGATTAGGAACATGATTTCTTGTGCAACAGATGGAGCACCATATATGTTGGTTTAGTGACATTTATGGCAAAAATAACTTTAAGTCCATTTGCAATCCATTGTGATATTCACTGTCAAAATCTCGCAGCCAAAAACTTCAGCCAGCGACTTTTTTTCAAGCATAACTCTTGTAATATCTGCTATCTACAAAACTAAAGCTTATCCATGAAATAGCGGAATATTTTGCCAGTGATGCTAAGATAATGATGAAGAGCTTGAACAGTTGCTTCTTCACACTGAAGTGCGTTGGCTGTCCCAAAGCTGCTGCTTAAAACATTTCTTTGATTGTTTTGACACTGTGGTTGAATTTTTGCACAAAGTCAACAAGAGTTTGTGAAACAAGATCGAACTTCTATGTGGAGATGTGGCATACCTAGCCAATCCGTATGACTAAATGAACATTCTAAGTATGAAACCATAGGGTAAGAATTTCATTTTAATCCCAGCAAAAAGTGCAGTGTCCACTTTTATCCGAAAATTGGAAATATATAAATAAAACATGGGAAGAAGAATGTTCTCACAGTTTCCCTGCATGGAAAGTATGGCACTGTCTTTCACAGGTGGTGATTTGCAAGAGTACTGCTTACACCTGCGGTCATTAAAGAAGGATTTTCATAGTCGATTCAAGGATATGAACCATCTGGAAATTTCAGACTGGGTAATTAACCTATTTCTTTGCAAGGTGGAAAAACAGGAAGAGAGCTTGTAAGAAGTTTTTGAAATTCAGAAGGATGTAGAAGCTTTTCAAAAGTGCCAGTTTTTGTGGTATGTGGTTAAACTGCCATACAAAGTTTCCTGGTGTTTGGAGAAGAGACAAACTGCTCTTCATTGCATTTCCATCCTCCTACCTTGTTGAAAGAGGCTTCAGTGCAGTGAACCACATACTCACAAAAAACAAAAACTGCTTGGACATTGTTACATGTGGGGACTTCAGGCACAACCTGAACCAGATATTTCAACTCTTGCTAAAAACCATCAAGCTCAAGGATCACATTAATATTGAAGCTGCTGTACAGTGCACAGGTACTGTGTAAGCTAGATTTAAAGACAAATAAAAATTTAAAGCAGAATTATTTTTCTCATTTTAGCATATGGTAGACATGTTTTTACACTATGTGGGCTCCGGAAAGTATATTGTGCCTAAGAGGAGCATTGGCAAGTATGAAGGTGCTTTAGAGGGTGTTGGCAAGTGCTTTAAGGAGCCATTGGCCTAAGAAAGTCTGTCTACACCCTTATGCCTTCTACAAATTGTTTGACCATACACTTCCAAGCACTACATTCCATCTGCCACTTTGCCCATTCTCTCAGTCTGTCCAAGTCCTTCTGCAGACTCCCTACTTCCTGAACACAACCAGCCTCTCCATCTATTTTTGTATCACCCGCAAACTTTGCCACAAAGCCATCAACACCACCATACAATCGTTGACATACAACTTGAACAGCTTGCTCTTTTAGCTGGCTTCCTGTCCAGGTTTCAGATATAATTTCTTTAAATGTGACATGCTTGCATCATGGTGTGCTGGTAATATCTTGGAGCTTAATGCTATCAAGGCGGTGGAAATGAGGATTGACTTCTGCTGACAACACTGTACCCATTTCCACACCCCCCCCCCAAACACCCCCTTGGAAATTAATGGTCAGGCTGTGTCTGTGGTTGAGTGATTCAAATTCCTGGGGAAAAACATTACACTAGCAATACATTGAAGCAGGCCAAAACATGCTACGCTCTTTGCTGGGAAAGCTCAACAGAGATTATTCTTCCTATACCAGCTTAGGGAACGTAATGTCTCAGGGCATATCCTGATGATTTTTTATTTAGCCAGCATTGAGAGTGTTGGGACCACCTCTGGCACTGTTTGGGTTCCCGCCATCACCTCCTTCTCTAGGTCCATGTTGCAGTGAGTGGTCCACTCAGCAGAGAAGGTGAGGCAGTCAACCACTGACATTAAGTGACCTGCTCATCACCAGAGTGAAGCAAATTGCTGAAAAAATTACTGCAGACTCCAGTCACCTATTCACCACAGTGCCATCGGAGTGATACAACAAGTCCATCACCACTAGGATTACACAATATCTCCAAACTTTCTTTCCTGTAGCTTTCTAGCTTCTCAACAAAACTCACTTGGGTGTAATACATTAACTGTTCCTGCACAATATCTGTTAAATGTTTTTTCCTGCTCTCCTTGTCCTTTTAATAATTATTGCATCTGTTCATATGTTCACACTTATAGAAGTTTGATTATTGTCCAAGCACATGTGATCGTTCTGCTAATTATTGATTGCTCATGACTGTTTGTACTATTGTCTTGTGAACTGTTGGTTGCTATTGTGTCATCTGTTATGGTATTGTTCTGTGCTTTTTGCTTGGCATTGAACCACAATCAATTCTGGTCTGTTTCACATATGGGCAATAAAGTGATACTGATTCTGATTCTTTGGCATCTTATCTTTGTGCTACATTGCTTTAAGGTTCTTATGAATGCTGGGTCAAGCTAAAACTTACTTTATAAGAGTCCAGGATTGACAGTCTTCTGTTGTATATGACTGTTATGAGTTGTGTAGAAAAAGTGTAATATCCTGGGAAAGGTTTCACTGCTAATGTAATGGTTTCTCTGTAGCAGCAGTGTTTAGGTTATGTCTAGAGATAATGGGGGCTTTGGAATGTGCAGCGTCCAATGAGGGGAGTGTTTTTCTTTCATTTGTGCCCGAGAGCAAGGGATTCGCAGGCTTTTGTTCAGCAGAAGATGGAGAGAGAAGATGCTAGAACGGAGAGGTCATAGACTGCAGAACAGAGTGGACTTGGAATAGGGTCTGGAGCCAATGACTCCTGGGGGAAATTGATGGAGAAAGAATGGATAGGAAAATCATGAGCTTCAATGTGTGCATTAGACTGTTTTATGAAAATAGGCCTTTTTTTCTTTTTGTTTTCTTTGTTAACCCTATAGAACATAGAAAAGTACTGCACAGTACAGGCCCTTCGGCCCACAATGTTGTGCTGATCCTCAAACACTGCCTCCCCTATAAGCCCCCACCTTAAATTCCTCCATATACCTGTCTATTAGTCTCTTAAACTTCACTTGTGTATCTGCCTCCACCACTGACTCAGGCAGTGCATTCCACGCACCAACCACTCTCTGACTAAAAGACCTTCCTTTAATATCCCCCTCGAACTTCCCACCCCTTACCTTAAAGCTATGTCCTCCTGTATTGAGCGGTGGTGGCCTGGGGAAGAGGCTCTGGCTATCCACTCTATCTATTCCTCTTATTATCTTGTACACCTCTATCATGTCTCCTCTCATCCTCCTCCTCTCCAAAGAGTAAAGCCCTAGCTCCCTTAATCTCTGATCATAATCCATACTCTCTAAACCAGGCAGCATCCTGGTAAATCTCCTCTGTACCCTTTCCAATGCTTCCACATCCTTCCTATAGTGAGGCGACCAGAACTGGACACAGTACTCCAAGTGTGGCCTAACCAGAGTTTTATAGAGCTGCATCATTACATCATGACTCTTAAACTCTATCCCTCGACTTATGAAAGCTGACACCCCATAAGCTTTCTTAACTACCCTATCCAACTGTGAGGCAACTTTCAGGGATCTGTGGACATGTACCCCCAGATCCCTCTGCTCCTCCACACTACCAAGTATCCTACCATTTACTTTGTACTCTGCCTTGGAGTTTGTCCTTCCAAAGTGTACCACCTCACACTTCTCCGGGTTGAACTCCATCTGCCACTTCTCAGCCCACTCCTGCATCCTATCAATGTTTCTCTGCAATCTTTGACAATCCTCTACACTATCTACAACACCACCAACCTTTGTGTCATCTTCAAACTTGCCAACCCACCCTTCTACCCCCACATCCAAGTCGTTAATAAAAATCACGAACAGTAGAGGTCCCAAAACAGATCCTTGTGGGACACCACTAGTCACAATCCTCCAATCTGAATGTACTCCCTCCACCGTGACCCTCTGCCTTCTGCAGGCAAGCCAATTCTGAATCCACCTGGCCAAACTTCCCTGGATCCCATGCCTTCTGACTTTCTGAATAAGCCTACCGTGTGGAACCTTGTCAAATGCCTTACTCAAATCCATATAGATCACATCCACTGTACTACCCTCATTTATATGCCTGGTCACCTCCTTAAAGAGCTCTATCAGGCTTGTTAGACATGATCTGCCCTTCACAAAGCCATGCTGACTGTCCCTGATCAGACCATGATTCTCTAAATGCCCAGAGATCCTATCTCTAAGAATCTTTTCCAACAGCTTTCCCACCACAGACGTAAGGTTCACTGGTCTATAATTACCCGGACTATCCCTACTACCTTTTTTGAACAAGGGAACAACATTCGCCTCCCTCCAATCCTCTGGTATCATTCCTGTGGACAACGAGGACATAAAGATCCTAGCCAGAGGCTCAGCAATCTCTTCCCTCATCTCGTGGAGCAGCCTGGGGAATATTCCATCAGGCCCCGGGGACTTAACTGTCCTAATGTATTTTAATAATTCCAACACCTCCTCTGCCTTAACATAAACATGCTCCAGAACATCAACCTCACTCATATTGTCCTCACCATCATCAAGTTCCCTCTCATTGGTGAATACCGAAGAGAAGTATTCATTGAGGACCCCACTCACTTCCACAGCCTCCAGGCACATCTTCCCACCTTTATCTCTAATTGGTCTTACCTTCACTCCTGTCATCTTTTTTTTCTTCACATAATTGAAGAATGCCTTGGGGTTTTCCTTTACCCTACTCGCCATGGCCTTCCCATGCCCCCTTCTTTCTCTTCTCAGCCCCTTCTTAAGCTCTTTTCTTGCTTCCCTATATTCCTCAATAGACCCATCTGATCCCTGCTTCCTAAACCTTATGTATGCTGCCTTCTTCCACCTGGCTAAATTTTCCACCTCACTTGTCACCCATGGTTCCTTCACCCTACCATTCTTTATCTTCTTCACCGGGACAAATTTATCCCTAGTATCCTGCAAGAGATCTCTAAACATCGACCACATGTCCATAGTACATTTCCCTGCAAAAACATCATCCCAATTCACACCCGCAAGTTCTAGCCTTATAGCCTTATAATTTGCCCTTCCCCAATTAAAAACTTTCCTGTCCTCTCTGATTCTGTCCTTTTCCATGATAATGCTAAAGGCCAGGGAGCGGTGGTCACTGTCCCCCAGATGCTCACCCACAGAGAGATCTGTGACCTGACCCGGTTCATTATCTAGTACTAGATCTAGTATGGCATCCCCCCTAGTCAGCCTGTCCACATACTGTGACAAGAATCTGTCCTGGACACACTTAACAAACTCTGCCCCATCTAAACCCTTGGAACTAATCAGGTGCCAATCAATATTAGGGAAGTTAAAGTCACCCATGATAACAACCCTGTTATTTTTGCACCTTTCCAAAATCTGCCTCCCAATCTGCTCCTCTGTATCTCTGCTGCTACCAGAGGGCCTATAGAATACTCCCAATAGAGTAACTGCTCCATTCCTGTTCCTGACTTCCACGCATACTGACTCAAAAGAGGATCCTGCTACATTACCCACCCTTTCTGTAGCTGTAATAGTATCCCTGACCAGTAATGCCACCCCTCCTCCCTTTTTTCCACCCTCTCTATCCCTTTTAAAGCACTGAAATCCAGGAGTATTGAGAATCCATTCCTGCCCTGCTACCAGCCAAGTCTCTGTAATGGCCACTACATCATAATTCCATGTATGTATCCAAGCTCTCAGTTCATCACCTTTGTTCCTGATGCTTCTTGCATTGAGGTACACACACTTCAGCCCTTCTACCTTACTGTCTTTACACCGTTTTTTCTGCTTCTCTTTCCTCAAAGCCTCTCTATAGTTAAATCAAAAATTATAAAGCTCAATCGTTTAATTGCATATGGTGTACTGTTTTTTTATTTCATGGTACTGATTTGTAATGGGGAAAACATCACGCAGCATCCACACAAATGAGATTTCACGAGTTTGGTGGGGCCAGAGACTGACTTCCCCGAGACTAATGCCCCAGCCGAACCTGAGGGTTACAATTGTGGGGGCTCATCCAGGATTGATTTGGATGCTGTGTGATTGCCCTGAGCATTGAACTAGTGGGTTATGTGTTTAAGTTTGTGCTGGCATGGATGCTGCGGGGTTGGAGTGGTAACTAATGTGTGCGAGTTGAGTGGGGTAGATATTCGTACTCCAGATGAATTGTTAATTTGGCTGGTAAGTACTGTTAAAGTCAATGGCAAATGTAACAAAACAATTGCGGGTCGGAGGTTTGATAAAAAGGCAGGCATTTTATCATTCTCTGAAGGGTTTCTCATCATTCACAGTCTCGCCTGAAATGTCCTCTTCACCACAGTTACTGGCCACTCCCCTTGTCCTGTGACTCTGGCTACTAGCAGCCCTCCGCATAGTCCACCCCTTACAGGATCCACCCGTTGATAACGATCAGGACATCTAGGGAGGAGTGGTAGGATTTGGAATGTCTAATTAGTCCCTGTCCCCCAGGGAAGAGTGAGAATTCTGAGTTAGTATCCGCCCCTACCACTGTGGTGAATAAATGGAAAAATGTCCAGGTCCAAAGTCCCAGCTACGGTAGACTCCGCCTATTTCTGTAATAACACCCACCCCTAAAGGGGAAGAGAAGTATGAGACTTGGCAGAGCAGACCTCTCAGTTGTCAGATGAGTGGCAGTGCTCTGATGATGTAAAATGACAGAGATTAGTTGAGAGTCTGAGTGGGTGGGCTGCTGACGTGGTGAGAGCCATCAGGTGCTGGTACCCCCCAGTTAATGCAGTCGATTACATGGGAGCACAAGTGCACTTGTCATGGACCAGGAGCCCAATGGAACTCATGGTGGGGTTTCTGACATGCGTCAGGAGAAGGGGGAGAAGCTTTCTGCCTATATCTTTCAGCTAGAGAGGCAGCTAAATTGCTTGTGACACAGAGAGGCCATTCAGACGGCTGAGGCGGATCAGCTAAGAATGGACCAGATAGCAGAGAGCACCCAGTCCTAGGCCCTGATCGCTTGGGATCTCCGACTGCCTCGTAAGACGTGTCCCCTCCCTTGTTTGTTGAAATGAACAGAGTACGAGAGGAGGAGAATGGATCAGAGGCATGGGAGGCCTCCGTCAGCAAGGTACAGTCCTCAGCAGTGGCCCCCTGTGGTGAAGTGACCACGGGGAGTGGTAGAGGAGATTGTGGGAGAGTTGAGAACTGAGATGTCCTGGTCGTTATCAGCTGGTGTGATTCCACCCCCTCCCCATGTGATGGAGCTGATAGGGAGGCAGATCCTCCAAGGGGAGAGACTATGCAGAAGGCTGCTAGCAACCAGTGTCACGCGAGAAGGGGAGCAGCCAGCATTGTCTGTTATAACTGTGGTGAAGAGGGACATTACAGGCGGGAGTGTGAGTGATAGGAAACCCCTCGGAGAGTGAGCCCCCAGGCACCTAAGCAGAGAGAGTCATTGGGAAAACTTGAAAGACCTAGTGATGGGATGGCCTGGTGTATGACACATTCCCAGCAATATATCGAGGAACAGCCTAAAGCAAAGAACCCTATTCCTGAAGGCTTACTGGGGCCAAGCTCCAGTGTATCACTATAGATAGAGGGTATTCATACTAGAATCATACTTGACACAGGGTCACAGGTCACTTTGGTGTACCGTACATTTTACAATCAGTATTTGACGCATTTACCATTGATGCCACTCAGTGCACTAGAGATCTGGGGTCTTAGTGCGGGTGATTATCTGTATGATGGTTATTTGTCAGTGAAGCTGGAGTCTTCATAGTCCGATCTGGGAGTGGCTGAGGTCCTTGATATATTAGTGCTGGTTTGTCCAGACTCCGTTGAGAAGGGTGGCGTTTCAATTCTTGTGGGGACCAACACTCCTATTGTGAGCAGGCTCAGGGAGCCTGCAGGAAGAAAGCTGGAAAGAGCTTCCTGAGAACATTGTCTGTTCATCTCGTGTTTTGAGCTGCTGTTGAGGAAGTGCGTGGCTGCATTGGACTGGGTAATGAGTTTAGACGACGGACTGTGTGGTTCACTCAGTCAAAGCCAATCGTTTTATGGCCTGGGGAAGTAGCGAGAGTGATAGGAAACCCCAAATTTCCCAGAATGCCTGAGGCAGAGGACCTCTTGGTGGATTCTCCGGAAGACCATGAAGAGGAGTTGGGAGTGCCAGCGGGAGTACTGGTGAGGTCCGAACTGCAGTAGCCCCTGATTGTACAGGCGAGCAGAATGGCATTGATTGTCAGGAACACTACAAAGAGGGAGGTCATCTTCAAGCAGAGGATGCCCCTGGCGCATCTTTTCCTAGTGACAATAATGTCTAGTGTCCCTGTGAGACAAGCCGGGAAAAAACTTTTGGAAAAAGGGGGAAAATTGACCGCTGAGTCATTCAACTTTGGGGACTCCTCAGTACCTGAGGGTTGGAAGAGGGGTTGGTAGAGAAGATGTTGAAGTTGGAAGGTGTGTTTTCCATTGACGAGTTTGATGTGGGTTGTTCCAAGAGCACTCGTCACACTATCTGGGTGACCAAGCATACCCCATTCAGAAAGAGGTCGCAGCAATTGGTTCCTGCAGAGGTGGAAGACATTCGGCAGCATTTGTGTAAATTGAAGGAAGCTTGGATCATCACCGAGTCCCAAAGCCCCTATGGGTCCACAATAGTAGTGACCCGAAAGAAGAATGGGAAGGTACAGATGTGTGTGGACCACAGGACTCTGAACAGGTGCACCATCCCTGACCAGTATACTGTCCCAAGGATTGAAGACGTGCTGGCCTGCCTGAGTGGTGCGAAGTGGTTCAGTGTGCTGGACTTGAGGAGTGGATATTACCAGATCCCCATGAGTGAGGCCGACAAAGAGAAAATGGCATTTATATGTCCCCTGGGATTTTTCCCGTTCAAAAGAATGCCCCAGGGCATATTGGGAGCCCCTGCAAACTTCCAGCGGGTCAGGGAGAATACAGTGGGGAATATGAATTTGCTTGAGGTGTTGGTGTATCTGGATGACCTTATAGTGTTTGGGTCCACCTTGGAGGAACATGGAGTGAGGCTACAGAAGGTGCTGGGCTGCCTGAAAGCTGAAGGGTTAAAACTTTCCCTGGTCAAGTGCCAGTTCTGCACAATGTCTGCTAGCTATGTTGGGCACATAGTTTCCCGGGATGGAGTAGCTCCAGATATGTCTAAGATAGAGGGCTTGACAAGTGGGAGAGCGTTCCTGCCCCGGGCGTGAAAGCTGTGTGTCAGTTTTCCATCACGGTGAAGGTGGACGGAAAGCAGGGGCAGGATGGAGTGGTGGATCAACTGGGAGCTTCTGATGACGCCATTCCACAAGCTTACTGTAACCTGACTGCTCTGAAGCCAAATCAGCTGCCGGAATTGAGTCCTGGGGAAGTGGCAGCCGCTCATTGAGATGACCTGGGTATCGATACCATTTGGTCTGCTGTCAAAAAGGGAGACATGGCCCAAGCGGAGAGGACGATACATGCTGCAGTGCCTCCATTACTGAGAGAGTGGCTCAGATTGGAGTTGAGGACCCAGATCCTATACAGGGTCATGTCGCCTCTCGACCGGCCTCGACGTTTTCAGCTGGTTCTGCTGTGAAGTATCGGAGGATTGTGTTGAAGTAACTTCATGATGATTCTGGCCATTTCAGGGTTGAAAAGACCTATGGATTGCTTAAAGATCAGTTCTACCAGCCCCGAATGAAGCCGGAGGTTGAAGAGTACTACAGGTCGTGTATTCGAGGCATACAGAGGAAGGCGCTGCCTACGAGGGCCACTCCGTTGTCCCATTTGCAGAATGTGGGGCACCTTGACCTGCTGTGTATGGATTTCCTGCCAATAGAGCCAAGTGTCAGCAACGTGGCGAATGTCTTGGTCATTACGGACCACTACACCAGACACGGTATGTGAAAGCTTTTCCTACAAAGGATGAGAGGGCATCCATGGTGGCCAAAATGTTATGGGGGAAGTATTTCATTTATTATGGCCTTCCCAGGAGGATACATAGCTATCAGGGATGGGATTTCGAGAATAGGCTCATACATGAGCTCCTGAGCATGCTTGGAGTCGAGAAGTCGAGGATTACTTCTTATCACCCGCAGGGTGATCCCCAGCCCAAGAGATTTAATCAGATCTTGCTAGGCATGCTCAGAACCTTGGAGATCAGCAAGGAGAGCAGGTGGAGTCAACATATTGGACATCTGGTCCACTGTTATAACTGTACCCGAAATGAAGCTACCGGGTACTCACCATATTATCTGATGTCTGGGTGCGAGGCAAGATTGCCCATCGACCTTTGTTTTGGGACTGATAAGGGTGACTTACCACTGAAGACTCATCTGAAGTATGTGTCTGATATGAGAAGGGAGCTGAAAAAAGGCTTATGAATTAGCTGAGGTCATTGCTGCCAAGAAGAATCAAGGAAATAAGAGGAGGTATGATCAAAAGGCTAGGTTCTCCGAACTCATGCCAGTAAAACGACTCCTCATAAGGAATCTGGGTCTACCTGAAAAGCATAAGTTGGCCAACCACTGGGCGGCTATGCCCTCTGTAGTGGAGAGTCAGATGCCAAACGTACCAGTTTTCTGGGTGAAACCAGAGGATGGGAATGGACCTGTCAAGATTCTCCATTGGAACCATCTTCTGCCTCTGGGACAGAAGGTGCAGGTTGACCCAGAGCCCGACCTGGAGCCTACACCTAGTAAGAGGACTCTGTGGAGAGATTAGTCTGGCCCCCGCCCCTGAGTGGGATATTGATTTGGAGGATATGGACATGGGGTTGTGGTATATGCTGCCTTTTGCTAACTCCCCACTGATTGAGGAAGAAATTCCCAAGCCTTCTCATGCTGAGTCAGGTGAAATTGGGGAGGTATCTGTGGACAGCCTGGGGCAGCAGGACTTTGCAAGGATGAAGCAGGGCTCAGCCAAGGGAGAGAGGGGTTCAAGTTTCTGGTGAGCATGAGTGATAGTTGGATTTTGTGTTCTGCCGGAAGGGTT
Organism: Mobula hypostoma; assembly: GCF_963921235.1. Taxonomy (NCBI): domain Eukaryota; kingdom Metazoa; phylum Chordata; class Chondrichthyes; order Myliobatiformes; family Myliobatidae; genus Mobula; species Mobula hypostoma. The sequence goes on from NC_086099.1 coordinate 130,935,382, forward strand.
GTCAAATTATCTCAAATACATGAGGACATGACTATAATTGGTGGGGGGAGAGTGTAATGCCCTGAGAAAAGTTTCACTGCTAATGTAATGGTTTCTCTGTAGCAGTAGTGTTTGGGTTACGATGAGAGATAACGGGGATTGGAATGTGCAGCGTCCAATGAGGGGAGTGTTTTTCTTTCGTGTGTGCCCGATAGCGAGGGATTTGCGGGCTTTTGTTCAGCAGAATATTACTCATCCTTAGTAATAGACTTGAACATCTTTCCAACCCCTTAATTTAGGTTAAGTGGCTTATAGTTTCCTTTCTTCTGCCTCCCTAACTTTTTAATGCGTGGAGTGACATTTGCCATTTTCCAGTCCTCCAGAGCCATTCCAGAATCTAGTGATTCTTTAAAGATCATTACTAATGCCTTCATAATTTCTTCAGCTATCTCTTCCAGAACACTGTGGTGTAGTCCACTTGGCCCATTTGACTTATCTACCTTCAGACTTTTCAACTTCGCAAGCATCTTCTCTTTAGTAATAGCAGCAACACTCACCTCTGCCCCCTGACACTCTCACATTTCTGGCATTCTGCTAATGTCTTCCACAGTGAGACTGATGCAAAATACTTATTAAGTTCGTCCATCATTTCTCTGTCTCCTATTACTACCTCTCCAGCGTCAGCTTTCTCAGCAGTCCAATATCCACTCTGAGTCCTGACGAAGGGTCTCGGCCTGAAAAGTTGACTGTACCTCTTCCTAGAGATGCTGCCTGGCCTGCTGCATTCCACCTGCAACTTTGAAGTGTGTTGCTCCACTCTCACTTGTCTTTTTTCTCTTTATGTATCTGACAAAAATTGACTACCTTAACTTCATATTTAATCTTTTCTCTCTTTATGGCTTTTTTAGTTGCATCCTGTTGGTTTTTAAAAGCTTCCCAATCTTTCCCACTAATTTTTGTTCTATTATATGCCCTCTCTTTTGGTTTGATGTTGTCTTTGACTTCCCTTGTCAACCACAGTTGACTCATTCTGCCTTTAGAATACTACTCTTCTATGGGATGCATCTAAACTGCGTATTTTGAATTGCTCTCAGAAACTCCTGCCATTGCTGTCCTGCTGTCATCCCTGCGGGTGTCCCCTTCCAATCAACTTTGGCCAGCTCCTCTTTCATGCCTCTATAGTTCCCTTTACTCTAATACTGATTCATTCGATTTCATCTTTTCCTTCTCAAACTGCAGTGTGAATTCTATCATATTATGATCACTGACACCTAAGGGTTCCTTTACCTTAAGATCCCTAATCATACCTTACCTAGCACCCAGTCCAGAATTGCCATTCTCCTAATGGTCAACCACAAGCTGCTCTAAGAAGCCATCTTGTAGGCATTCTACAAATTTCTCCTCTTGGGATCCAGCAACAACCTAATTTTCCTAATCTGCTTGCACATTGAAATCCCTTATGACTATTGCAAAATGCCTTTTCTATCTTCTTTGTGACTTGTTGCCCACATTCTGGCTACTGTTCAGAGGCCTCTATATAACTCCCATCAGAGTTTTTATTTTACCATTGCAGTTTCTTAACTCTACCCACAAGGATTCTACATCTTCTGATCCTACATCACTTCTTTCCAATGAGTTGTTTCATATTTTACCAGCAGAGCCACCCCACCCCATCTGCCTACCTGCCTGTCCTTTTCCTGCAATCAGTGTCCTTGGATATTAAGCCCACAACTATGATCTTCTTTCAGCCACAACTCAGTGATGCCCACATCGCTAACCCTAATCCTAACCCTAACCCAATCTTTAACTGTTCTAGATGAAAAAAATCTCTTCCTTCAGTCCTCTCACAACCTACCTTAAATCTATGATCTTTGATGGAGACACATCAGCCAAAGTGGAATTTTTCCCACCACCTACCCTACCTATACTTCTTACAATTGTGTATGCATTAACTTCTCCAAAAAATTTGAACTTAATCCAGTTCCAATTCTGCTCTAAAATGCTCTATTGCAGGCAATATTCTGCTGAATCTCCTCTATACCCACCTCAGTTCAATCACGTCTTTCCTGTAGTGTGGTGACTAGAAATGTACATTATATGACAGTTGTAGCTGAACTATTCTATGCTCTGACTAATGAAAGCAGGTATTCCCACAAAACTTCCTAATCACCTCTACTGCTACTAGGATACTTAGAATGTATACCATGAGTACACTGATTATCAGTACTTCCTATGATCCTACCACTCACTGGGTATAATAAAGACTTAATAATCATCTCAAAATATATCACAGTTTAGGATTAAATTCCACTGGCCATTTCTCTCCCCCTTACCAGCTGATCAATATTAAAATTCCTCTTCACTTTTAACAGCATCTTCAATTTTCTATGGGGGAATTACAGGGATGTGCAAGAACAATCACGTGGCAATCTGGTGAATTTTAATAGCCTAAATATTGTTAAAGTGAGAGGAGGGAGAAATCTCCCGAAGTGCGTTAGGAAGTTTTTCATGTTGGCCCTTGGCACGAGGAAAGAGCCTTTGCTTGATCTGGCACTGGTGAATAAGGTGCACCCTTTGTTCAGCTTTGTCTACAGCATGTGGCTTTTTTTCATTCTGGGTGGCAGCAGCTCACAGAAGAAGAAACTGCCTCTAACACCTGGAAAAGCTTCAACATAAACCAGATGGACTGACACCACACAGCATTCTCACAACAATAGCACTGAGTGTCACTAAGCAAATTTGAGGCTGCAACCAGAGAGCACTGTTCAGTGTTTTTAAGGCTTTCCTGGCCTGAGCTACCACCATAATAGATGCAGCTTTGAAACTCCACCTTAGTAATTGAGTGCTTAATTCAGGTAATTTTCTGGAGCACACATAAAATGCTGGAGGAAATGAATAAACAGTTGACATTTCAAGCTGAGACCCTTCATCAGGGCTGTAAAGGAAGGGGGAAGTTGCCAGAATAAAAAGGTGGTGGGAGGGGAAGGAGGATAGCTAGAAGGTGATAGGTGAAGCCATGTGGATAGGAAAGGTAAAGGGCTGGCAAGGAAGGAATCTGATAGGAGAGGAGAGTGGACCATAGGAGAAATGGAAGGAAGGGTCCCAGCAGGAGGTGATAGGCAGGTGAGAAGAGATCAGAGGCAAGAGTTTGAAATTTCACTGGAAGGAAAAATTGATATTCATGCCATCAGGCTGGAGGCTACCAAAATGGAATATAAGTTGTTGCTCCTTCGCGCTGAGGATGGACTCATCTTGGCACAAGAGGAGGCCAAGGACTGACATGTTGGAATAGGAATGGGAATTGGAATTAAAATATTTGGCCATTGGGAAGTTCCGGTTTTGGCGGAAGGAGTGGTGGTGCTCGACAAAGTGGTTCCCCGATTTATGATGGGTCTCACCAGTGAAGAGGAGGCCACAGCAGGAGCACCAGACACAATAGGTAACTCCAACAGATTCGCAGGTGAAGTGTTGCCTCACCTGGAAGAACTGTTTGGGACCCTAAATAGAGGCAAAGGAGGAGTGTATGGGTAGGTGTAGCACTTTGGCTGCTTGCAGGGATAGGTGCCGGGAGGGAGATTAGTGGGGAGGGACAAATGGACAAGGGAAATTTACTGGTTAATGGTCATCTCCAGGATGTTCCAAGCAGGCACATTGGCAAAGTTATATAGAATGTCAAAGGAACAGGATCATCACATTGTTTCAGTCTAAAATCAGAGTCAGGATGTGACTTGAACAAGCAGAATGGAGTTACAGATAATCATAAGCCTCACCCTCACTTCATCCTTGTCTTCCTCTTCAGCTCTCCTTTGCCATCTCTCATCCTGTTGTTGCACAATAGGAAAAAGCACAGCTCTCATTGCACTTATTCCAAAGCTATGTGGCAAATAACACTGAGAGTTCACTTCCCAAGAGTGTTCATGGACAGCAGTGGACGTGTACCAGCATGGTCATAAGGTGCTCTCGATTCTCCCTCCATTACAACATGTTGGCAGCAAATCTTATTCAAGCAGACACTGGAGGAGGCATCACTTTGCATTGGTGGACGCATGCCATCATAATGAGTGGCGTAACCTTCTGCTGCTGCATTGGTGACACAGCTTTCTGAGCTCTTCTTTGTTCTGGACACAGAGAGATGCACACAGGAGATGAGAAGTCAACATTTGGCTGGTTGAAGCTAGACAATCAAGTGGGCCCTGACCAACTCAGATGAGGTAACTGGACGTCTGAGAATCTCGCTTAGTAGAGGCATGGGTGCTAAATTAGCTGTTTGTTACTTCTGTGATTCAGCATGGTATGGAACCTGCATATGTACAGTGATGGCATAGATTAGTTGTGCTGTAAAACTTGGCAGCAACATGGTACAGTGCCAGCCTGTGCATGTTGTCTTGGAACAAGTAAATAAATAAAACATTCATGTTATACCAGCCGGACACTGACAGCTTTATAAAAGTTTGTTGGTCTTTGCCAGAGCCTGTCTTCAAGCACATAACCGCACCTATTCATCACTTTCCCTTCATTCAGATGTGCTATTTCTTAATTTCATGCTTTTCAGCCTTGGTAAATATTCACGCAGACTTGAATACTGTATATTACACTCTCATAGTTTCTTATAAAGACGTTTTCCACCTGTGGCATAGTTTTTATCACCTTCATCTTTAAATTTTGTTTTTTCTCTCCAACAGTGTCTTCTGAAGGTAGATATGCTAAAGATGTGAAATTTGCTGGAAGCTTTTATGCCCAAAATGTACTTTATCACAATATATACAATTATATCACAGGGACATGTTATTGTCTTTATTCACTAAACCTAACAATGCAATATATTCACTGACAAAGTGTCCAATTCACTGATACTTTCTTTTCAAAACTTCCACCAAGAGAGAAGTGGTTACAGTGCTCAGCCGACCAGGGTCTGGTAACTGCAGGACCCTAGACTGTGGTTGTTCCCCACAAAGCATTTTTTGACGGCATCATTGCAGCTCTCAGCGCATTCTGCTAGACATTAGAAATCACCAGCTGTCAGCCTTGGGTTACAGATATCCATATGAATTCTTAGCAAGTTTTGAGTGGACCAAAGTGTTGATGAACTTTCAGCAGTAGTCAAGAGATTCTGCAGTTGCTGGAAATCCAGAAACACACACACAAATGCTTGGCACATCAGGTAGCATCAATGGAAAAGAATAAAGAGTGGATAACTTGACTGAGACGCTTCATTAGGTCTCTGTCTACCTTCAGATGAAGGGTCTCAGCCTGAAATGTCGACTATCTATTCCCTTCCATGGAAGTTCATAGTTGAAGTACATTTATTATCGAAGAATGCATACAGTATTGTTGCATCAATATGCTCTGGCCCTAGACTCTGCCTCCTATACCCGACCATTCCAAATTGGCCTAGTGCTTAGATTGATCAAACCTTGCTCTCAGTTTAGGTGGCATCGAATCTGCCTCTCCTTCACTCCACTCACCCCAACATTGCCTTGAATATGCCTCGACTTCACCTTACACCCACTCACTTCCACCCTCCACTCTGCCTCATCTTCACTCACCTCTCTGTTGATTGCAGTGATTGTTTACCATAATTTTTTTTAAACCAGAAAAAGTGTTATTAATAAACTATTTAGTTCTATTCTTTGTTTTGTTTGCCATTGATAAGTAGTCACTGGGTTTCAGGAGCGCCATTTTGAACCTGCTGAGTTCCTCCAGCATTTTGTGTATGTTTCTCAAAATTTTCCTAAGTATGCTACACTTACTGCAAATCACAAATCACTCAAAAAACTAAAATGCATTTTCTTGAAGGACACTGCTGCAATTTTTATTTGAATGAATCTATGCTAACTGATTCCACAATTCCTTAGGAGTTTTTTTCTGTAAGCTGACAATATGGCTTTTCCTAACCAGTGGCGTATCTAAGGTATGGCAGGCATGGCACGTGCCCCGGGCGCCACTTGAAGGGGGTCACCACTGAGCAGTTTCTATTAAAGTCAGACAAGCCATCCTCGGATAGTGAAAAAAGGATTTTCTTCAGATGTATGATCTGTCTTTGATTATCATTGGTGAGAAGCACCAGAATGGCCTTATTTCAGAGCATTGCGTAAGAAGACCATGGAACGTTTCTTCACGAAGAAGAAGGAAAGTGGAGCTGAAGGACAGAAGAGACGAAAGTTGGAGGCAGAGGAAGCCAAGAAATTGAGCAAGTTCTTCATGCCCTTCTTTGAAAAGCCCGGAACAAGTAGTTCGACGCATTCCATGGAGACACCTGCACCTGCTACAAGTTTGTTAGAATCCAAAGATGGATCAAGTACAAATGCATCACAAGCCAAGGAGGAAGTCAAGTCAGATAAATCCAAGTATGATGAGATTAAGAGTGAGGCTGCCATAGAGAACGTGGACATGACAGGAGGGGAAGACGATGGTGGTGGTTCTGATGTTGAGTTTATTGATAAGATTTTATCTGACAAGATTAAACCTGACGACACGGAACCTAGTGAACTGGATGGTGTCAAAGAGCCTCGAACTGTCATACCAGAAGTAATTGAACAGCATGACATCGGACTTCTGAAGTTTGACAAGGATACTGGAAAAGCAATTATGCCGGATGCGTTGAGAACAGAAATAATAAAGCTGGGGTTGAAGTATTTCCAGAACAGTGAGGGGCCTTTTCTACCAACAAATAACTGCTCAATGAACAAAACTTGGTTCAAGAGGAAATTGGGAAAGGGTCGTGGTGAGGAAGTGACTCGCTTATGGTTGGTCTAGCCCCCTTTTAAAAAGTCTGCATTTTGTATCTACTTAAAAGTTGCTGGTGAACGCAGCAGGCCAGGCAGCATCTCTAGGAAGAGGTACAGTCAACGTTTCGGGCCAAGACCCTTCGTCAGGACTAACTGAAAGAAGAGCTAGTAAGCATCCACTTTCGCCAGAGTTTACTGAGAAGCATTTGTAAAGCCCAGTACTATGGTCTCATGTTCGACTCGACTCTTGATCAGGCACACTGTGAGCAGATGTCAGAAGTAGTGAGGTATGTGCAAGTTGATTTTGAGAGGAAAACAGTCCGTGTTAGAGAGTCCTTCCTTGGTTTTATCCAGATAAGCCAGAAGGATGTTGAGAGCTTGGTTGAAAACATCTTGAAACAGCTAGAGAAGGACGAAATGGAGCTACGAGATTGTCAGTCACAGTGCTATGACAATGCTGCTGTGATGGCTGGACATAGAAGTGGTGTTCATCAAAAAATAAGTGAGAAAGACAACCTGGCAGTGTTTGTGAATAGCGACAATCACTCACTCAACTTAGTGGGTGTACATGCAGCCAAGCAGGATACAATGATGGTCACATTTTTTGGAACCATCGAAGCTCTCTATGTGTTTTTCTCTCGTTCAACACAGTGCTGGGAGAAACTCAAAAACGCCGTGCATGTTGTTGTTAAGTCGATGTCCAAAACCAGGTGGAGTGCAAGGACAAAAGCAGTGAAACCCATCAAAAAGCACCTTGAGGAGATACTTCAAGTTCTCCAGGACATGATAGACATTCAAAACAAGGCCAGTGAAACAAGAAGTGATGCAAGGCAGCTGTACAACCGCATGTTGAGTTACGATTTTCTGCTTTTGCTAGGATTTTGGAACAAAGTACTCATTCGCATTGACCGTATTCAAATGAGGCTCAGGATCCTAGCATGAACTTCCACGATGCTGCCCTGGATTTGAAAGCCCTCTGAGATCATTTTTATGATGAAAGAGAAGTGTTGGTCAGTGAGTCACTCAAAGAAGGAGTTGGTCTCTATCAAGAATGGAATATTGAAGTTGAAAGATGCCAGAGACGAAAGAAATAAATGTCTGATGAGAACTCGAGAGATGCTGCGTTAACAGCTAAGGAGGAAATGGAAAGAATCATAAAGGGAACACTCGACTGTCTTCGCAGAGAAATGGATGAAGGATTCGCTCGTTTGCACAACACTGACTCCAAGTTCGGGTTCCTTCTCGATGTCGAGGGATTGTGTTACAGCACCAACAGTAATGACCTAAAGAGGAAGTGCAAAAATTTGGATGAATTGTACAGCTCTGATGTTGATAGACAGCAGCTATACGAAGAAATGTTGGATTGCTGAATGTTGCTATCAAGGCGGGTCAATATGAAAATATCAAGACCTGAAGAGCTTCTTGAATTTATTGTTCAGTATGGAGATGAGAGCGTCTTCCCCAATCTTTGCATTGCTATTCAGATAATGCTAACCATCGCAGTTTCCATCACCAGCTATGAGAGATCATTCAGCAAGTTAAAACTAATACTTTCCTATTTGAGAGCCTCCGTGGGTCAAGGCAGACTCTGTGATCTTGCTCTGCTGAGTGTAGAAAGAGAAGAAACTGAGAAAACTGACTTTGATCACATCATAGACCAACTTGTATCAGTGAAAGCAAGGAAGGTGCAGTTATAATTTTCATGTAGTGCCATAATTTGTTAATTAAAAGATTAACGAGCTTGACTTATATTTTTGAGCTGATATTATGGTAAAGTTATCTAAAAGATGAGTATCAGATGTTTGGACGGGCACAATTTCAGTGCTTGCCATAGGCACTATTTTCCGTAGATACGCCCCTGTTCCTAACACAGTAGTAAGTGGTGGGCATGCTATGTTGAGCCTGAAGCATGGCAAAATGTGTGGGCTGTTCTCAGTACATCCCCGGACTGTGCTGGTCTTTGAAGCAAAGCAGTGCATTTCACTGCATGTTTCAAAGTTCTGATGTACATGTGAAAAAGTAAAGTTAATCTTTATTCAGTTTCAGTTTGGTAATTGACTGATACTGCAGAACAAACATAAATTCAAGAAATTCCAGTAGCTTTTAGAAACATTTAAAATTCTTTCAATATTTTATATTAGAATCCTACCAGTTTCTCAGAAAGGAAAGATGATTCTTATCAGAAGAGATTTGTGACTAAGTTTTAAGCCCTTCAATGTGCTAATGTGATTGAAGATCTTTATGTTTGGACAGCTGATTCCCTAAAGAAAAGCAAGAACAAACTTGCATACAATTTTTCCTCACCCTTGGTTTTATATATAGCAGTTAGGAAATGTTCTCCTGCTATCACACAGGATTATTTGCCGTGTCTGGTTTATGTTTTAATAACAAATAACCAGACGTGACGTAAAATAGGAAGGCTTATAGAAACTGACATTTGAAAATGAAAAATCATACATCAAGAATCAAACCAATAAAGAATTTTAGGCCACTTTTGGAAGAGTTTTAGAAACTTCTTTGTTTCCAAGTAAATTATCACTGTATTATGCTTTCCCTCAAATTAATTTCTTCATCAGCTCAACAGAAGTTCAATGTTATTACTCTAGTATTACTGGTCTAATCTTATTCAAATCATTCTGCACAACAATTAGAACTATTTTGTAGTCTATTTATCAGTTACACCATTGAGCCAGCTGGTTTAATTTATTAAGCAATTTTGACGTGCTTTGATAATTATTTGTAAATAATTAAATAAATAATCATTTGCTTTGATACTATCTTATTGGAATTATGATAACTTAAGATTTCAGTTTCAAGTTGTACTACGACTATTCAAATAAAGAAATGAAATCAACTCCCTGTATTAGTCAACATGAACGTTTCAAGTCAAAATGATGAAATGTCCTGAAATCCACTTCCATTGAGTATAGATAAATGATGAATTTATAAGCATATAAAATGAGGATTTTTACATCACAAACATTGCTGAAAGACTCTGCTGAGCCAACTACAAGATTTGGCATGCATTGAGCCATGCCTTCAAGGGATGAATGCAGAATGTTTCTGACGCCAGTCACCACTACTTCTGTCTCTGTTTATTAGTATAAGCGGCACTAAGACTGCAAATTCCTTGTACACTAGCCAAAGGCTATCTCTACATTGCATATAATTCATTTGTAGCAATGTTTAATCTTTTGTTACATAGCAGTCTAAACAGACATATATGCATGAATAATTTCCACATATCCAAAGTTAAAATGCATAAAAAACAGAAGCACTTAGATTTTCCCCAAAATGCAAAAATCATGTGTTCTGAGGACATCTGTTGCTTTGAAACAAGTTCCCAATATGGTGATTACATCCTTAGTGAGACTCTCAGGCTTCTACTTGTGGTTATGTGAATAACTAATAGATGATTGTTGCATTCATGAGTAAACCCACTTCTCAGATCAAGACAACTACTTCCTACAGGTGACAAGTACTGTTCTACAATGTCTTCACTTGACTAGTCATTTTGGGCATGATCATAAGGGTTGGAGACTGACGAAATTATCCCAGTCAACATCAAACGCAAAGTGGTCGTAAATCAACTGAGGCCAATGACCTAAAACAACCAGCTCAATTTTTATGATCGTTTTCTATTTTTTGGGGGAAAAAATGATAACAGACTACCTGAGCTACTTAATTTTTCCAAGTGAAGGAGAAATTGATAGATTTAATTGACTGGTTCAATGGTTGGAGAAACAGTTTAAACTCATTCCAACATCTTCAGCAGATTCTCAGATCTGGTGTTTGAAGAATTCTCAGATAAAGTGAACGTTATATTAATTATAATTCTGTCTTCATATTTGTTATCCATTTGAGTGTGTGCCTACAAAGACTTGCTGTACATTCCCAAACCAAAAGCCATGGATGAACCAAGAGGTATGTCATCTGCTGAAGGCTAAATCTGTAGCATTCAAGTCTGGCAACCCAGGTCTGTACCAGAATAGCAGGTATGACTTGCGGAGGGCTATTTCAAGGGTGAAGAGACTAATTCAAATGAGGTTGGAGGCGAGATCGGATATAAGACAACTCTGGCAGGATTTGCAAGACATTACTTCCTACAAAGCAAAACCCAGTAACATGACTAGCAGTGATACTTCACTACCAGGTGAACTCAATGCCTGCTTTGCCTGCTTTGAAAGGGAGAATATAACTGCAGCTGTGAAGATCCCTGCTTCACCAAGTGACCCTGTGATCTCTGTTTCAGAGGCCGATGTTAGGCTGTCTTTAAAGAGGGTAAGCCCTTGCAGGGCGGAAGACCCTGACACAGTCCCTGCTAAGGCTCTGAAAACCTGTGCCAACCAACTGGCGGGAGTATTCAAGGACATTTTCAACCTTTCACTACTATGGGTGGAAATTATCACATTTTTCAGAAAGGCAACAATTAAACCAGTGCCTAAGAAGAATAATGTGAGCTGCTTTAATGACTATCTCCCAGTAGCACTCACATTTACAGAGATGAAATGCTTTGAAAGGCTGGTCATGAGTAGACTGAACTCCTGCCTCAGCAAAGACCTTGACCCATTGCAATTTGCCTATTGTCACAATAGGTCAGCGTCAGATGCAATCTCAATGGCTCTTCACAACGCCTTAGACCACCCGGAAAATACGAACACCTATGTCAGGATGCTGGCATCAGTTGTAGCTCAGTATTTAATAACATCATTCTCACAATCCTGATTGAGAAGTTACAGAACCTGGGCCTCTGTACCTCCCTCTGCAACTGGATCCTCAGCTTCCCAACCAGAAGACCACAATCTGTGCGGAATGGTGATACCTTCTCCTCGTTGACGATCAACACTGGTGCACCTCAGGAGTGTGTGCTTAGCCTACTGCTCTACTCTCTCTATACCCATGACTGTGTGGCCAGGCATAGCTCAAGTACGATCTATAAATTTGCTGATGACAAAACCATTGTTGGTAGAATCTCAGATGGAGATGAGAGGGCGTACAGGAGTGAGATATGCCAACTAGTGGAGTGGTGTCGCAACAACAACCTGGCACTCAACGTCAGTAAGACGAAAGAGATGATTGTGGACTTCAGGAAGGGTAAGATGAAGGAACACATACCAATCCTCATAGAGGGATCAGAAGTGGGAAGAGTGAGCAATTTCAAGTTCCTGGGTGTCAAGATCTCTGAGGACCTAACCTGGTCCCAACATATTGATGTGGCTATAAAGAAGACAAGACAGCAACTATACTTCACTAGGAGTTTGAAGAGATTTGGTATGTCAACAAAAACACTGAAAACCTTCTGTGAGAACATTCCGTGGATGTACCATGGAGAGCATTCTGACATGCTGGACTACTTGCTGGACTACTGTCTAGTATCGGGGGGGGGGGGCGGTGGCTACTGCACAGGACCGAAGGAAGCTGCAGAGGGTTGTAAATTTAGTTGACTCCATCTTGGGTACTAGCCTACAAAGTACCCAGGGCATCCTCAAAGAGTGGTGTCTCAGAAAACAGCGTCTATTATTAAGGATGCCTGGCATCCGGGGCAAGCCCTTTTCTCATTGTTTCCATCAGTTAGGAAGTATAGAGGCCTGAGGGCACACACTCAGTGATTCAGGAACAGCTTCTTCCCCTCTGCAATCCGATCCCTAAATGGACATTGAACCTGTGAACACTACCTCACTTTTTAAATATATATTATTTCTGTTTTTGCACGATTTTTAATCTATTCAATATACATACACTGTAATTAATTGATTGAATTTTCTTCTATATTATGTATTGCATTGACCTACCACTGCTAAGTTAAGACATTTTACAACACTTGCAGGTGATAATAAACCTGATTCTGATTCTGATAAATTTCAAAGCTTGTTCTCTAAGCTGTTTTTCTTGTAATTGATGAAATGACAAAATCAAAGTAGCTTTTATTAATAAATGCAAGTGATTCTGCAGATGCTGGAAATCCAGAGCAACAAACACAGAATGCCAGAGTATCTCAGGGAGAAGTGGAAGGAGTACAAGCTAGAAGGTGATAGGTGAAGCCAGATGGGTGGGGAAGTAAGAGGCTGAGAGGTGATAGGTGGAAAAAGTAAAGAGTTTGAGAAGAAGAAATATGACAAGAGAGGAGAGTAGACCATGGGAGAAATGGAAGCAGGTGGGGCACCCGTGGGGATGTGATAGGCAGGTGTGGAGAAGAGAAGAGGTAAGAGGGGAGCCAGGATGGGGAACTGATGAAGGAACCAGGAGGGGTAAAATTACCGGAGTTTGGAGGACACCCAGATGGAATGTGAGATATTGCTCCCACAACCTGAGAGTAGCCTCACCATGGCAGTAGAGGAGGACACGGACTGACATATTGAAATTGGTATTAAAATGTTTGGTCACTGGGAATTTCTGCTTTTTGTGGATGGAGTGAAGGTGCTCAACGAAGCAGTCCCCCTTTCAACATCAGGCCTCACCAATGTAGATGAGACCAGATCAGGGGCACTGGATGCAATAGATGACCCAAAGGATTTGCAGGTAAAGTGTCACCTCCCTGGAAGGACTGTTTGGGGCCCTGAAGGAAGGGGAGGGAGGAGGTGAATGGGCAGGTGTAGCACTTTTGCCACTTGCAGGGATAGGTGCCAGGAGAGAGATTAGTGGGGACGGATGAATAGACATGGGAGTTGATGGAGGGAGTGATCCCAGTGGAAAGCAGAGAGTGGGGGAGAGGGAAATATGTGTTTGGTTCCAGTATCTTGTTGTAGATGGCAGAAGTTGTGGAGAATGAAGTGCTGGATGGGGAGGCTCATGGGGTGGTAGACGAGGACAAAAGGCATTCTATCCCTGTTAAAGTGATGGGAAGATAACCTGAAGATGGATGTCAAAGGAACTGAGAAAAGGCAATAGCATTTTTACAGGAGGCGGTGGGAAGAGATAGAGTCAAGATAGCCCTGGGAGTCAGAAGGTTTATAAAAGTTATTGGTAGGCAGTTCGTTTCCAGAGATGAAGACAGAGAGAATGATAAAGGAGAGAGAGATGTCAGAAATGGACCAAGTGAATTTAAGGGCAGGGTGGAAGTTGCAGTGAACGTTAATGAAATTGATGAGCTCAGCATAGGAAGAAGAAGCAGCACCAGTGCAGTTGTCAATGCAGCACAGAAGGAGCTGAGCAGCATTGCAAAGGAAGTCTTGGAACATGGAAAAGTTGCCAGTGAAAAGGCAAGTATAGATCAGAATCAGAATCAATTCTAATATCACTGGCACACAGTATGTCATGAAATATGGTGTTTTGCAGCAGGAATACACTGCAATAGATAATAAAAACAAAATACAAACCTTAATAAGAAATACATTAATAATTTCCTGGGCTATCTCTACTCTCTTTCTTGAATAAGGGAACAACATCTGCAATCCTCCAATCCTCCAATCCTCCAGAACCTCCTCCATCTCCACTGATGATGCAAAAAACATCGCCAGAGGCTCAGCAATCTCCTCCCTCACCTCGCATAGTAGCCTAGGGTACATCTCACCCGGTCCCAGAAACTTATCCAAATTCATGCTTTCTAAAAGCTCCAGCACATCTTCTTTCTTAATGTTTTTATGTTCAAGCTTTTCCATCCACTGTAAGTCATCGCTACAATCACCGAGATCTTTCTCCGTAGTGAATACTGAAGCAAAGTACCTCAGCTATCTCCTCAGGTTCCATACACACTTTTCCACTGTCACACTTGATTGGTCCTATTCTCTCACATCTTATCTTCTTGCTCTTCATATACTTGTAGAATAGCTTGGGGTTTTTTAAAATCCTGCTCGCCAAAGCCTTCTCATGGCCCCTTCTGGCTCTCCTAATTTCATTCTTAAGCCCCATCCTGCTAGCCTTATAATTAACCTTTCGTAAGCTTTTCTTTTCTTCTTGACAAGATTTTCAACAGCCTTTGTACACCATGGTTCCTGTACCCTACTACCCTTTCCCTGTTTCATTGGAATGTACCTATGCAGAATGCTATGCAAATATTGCCTGAACATTTGCCGCATTTTTGCTGTACATTTCCCTGAGAACACCAGTTCCCAATTTATGTTTCCAAGTTCCTGCCTGATAGCTTCATATTTCCTCTTACTCCAGTTAAACACTTCTCTAACTTGTCTGCTCCTATCCCTCTCCAAAGCTATGGTAAAGAAGATAGAATTGTGATCACTATCTCCAAAATGCTTTCCCACTGAGACCTGACCAGGTTCATTTCCCAGTACCAGATCAAGTACAGACTTTCTTCTTGTAGGCTTACTTACATATTATGTCAAGAAACCTTCCTGGACACACCTAACAAACTCCATCCCATCTAAACCCCTTGCTGTAGGTACATGCTAATCAATATTTTGGGAAATTAAAATCTCCCACCACAACAATTCTGTTATTTTTACAGCTTTCTAGAATCTGTTCCCCTATCTGCTCCTTGATGTCCCCGTTACTATTGGGTGGTCTATAAAAAACACCCAGTAGAGTAATTGACCCCTCCCTGTTTCTAACTTCCACCCACAGAGACTCAGCAGACAACCCCTCCATGACTTTCTCCTTTTCTGCAGCTGTGACACTATCTCTGATCAGCAGTGCCACACCCCCACCTCTTTTGTCTCCCTCCCTGTCATTTCTGAAACATCTAAAGCCTGGCACTCTAAGCAACCACTCCTGCCCCTGAGCCATCTAAGTCTCTGTAATGGCCGCAACATCATAGTTCCAAGTACTGATCCAGGCTCTAAGCTCATCCGCTTTGTTTGTGATGCTTCTTGAATTAAAATAGACACATCTCAAACCATCAGTCTGATCGTATCCTTTCTCTATCACCTGCCTATTCCCCCTCTTACACTGTCTCCAAGCTTTCTCTATTTGACAGCCAACCACCCCTTCCTCCGTCTCTTCAGGTCGGTTCCCACCCCCCAGCAATTCTAGTTTAAACTCTCCTCAATAGCTTTGGCAAACCTCCCTGCCAGGATATTGGTTCTCCTTGGATTCAAGTGCAACCTGTTCTCTTTGTACAGGTCACACCTGCCCCAGAAGAAGTCCCAACGATCCAAAAATCTGAATCCCTGCACCCTGCTCCAATCCCTCAGCCACGCATTCATCCTCCACCTCACTCTATTCCTATACTTACTGTCAGATGACACAGGCACTAATCCTGAGATTACTACCTTTGAGGTCCTGCTTCTAAACTTCCTTCCTAACTCTCTGTAGTCTGTTTCAAGACCTCCTCCCTTTTCCTACCTATGTTGTTTTGTACCAATATGTACCATGACCTCTGGCTATTCACCTTCCCATTTCAGGATATCATGGACATGATCAGAAACATCCTGGACCCTGGCGCCTGGGAGGCAAACTACCATCCGTGTTTCTTTCCTGAGTCCACAGAATTGCCTGTCTGACCCCCTAACTATAGTCCCCTATTACTTCTTCCTTTCCCTACACTTCTGAGCCATAGGCCAGACTCTGTGCCAGAGGCGCGGCCACTGTTGCCTCCCCGAGGTAGGCCGCTCACCCAACAGTACTCAAACAATAGAACTTATTGTTAAGGGGGACAACCACAGGGGTACTCTCTAGCACCTGCCTCTGGTCCCTCCCTCTCCTGACTGTTAGCCGCTTATCTGTCTCCCCAGGCCCCGGAGTGACTACTTGTCTATAGCTCCTCTCTATCACCTCCTCACTTTCCCTGACCAGACGAAGGTTATCGAGCTGCATCTCCAGTTCCCTAACACGGTCCCTAAAGAGCTGCAGCTTAACGCATCTGGTGCAGATGTGGTCATCTAGGAGGCTTGGAGTCTCCCGGACTTCCCACATCTGACACCCAGTACAGAACACCGGCCTCACAGACATACTTCCTGTCTCTATTCCTCACAGGTAACTTACCTCACCTCGACTCGTTATCGCTGAAGCTCACAATGAGCCAAAGCCCCACCACTCTGCCTCAGATCACTCCATCGACGACCACTCATTTGACTCTTCATTTTATGGAGTATCTGAAAAAGGAGTAGTTTTGTATTACAGAGTGACATTTATTGTTTAAGAATCCTGGTTACGTTGCTAACTCCAGTTGTGGAATCAATTCCAGGTCTATGATTTTGGAGTTGAGTTTGTTGGAATTAGATTTGAACGTAGAGCATTGGTCAATAAACAATCATCTAATATAGGTGTCTTTACTGTACAGATGTTCCAGAGATTACTAAGGGGCAAGGTCTGTGTGCCTGTTTCGGCAGAATTTCATGTTTGTTTGGGAGGCTGAAGCCGATGTGTTCCATGACCAGCCGCTTGAAGTAATTCATGATTGTGGATGCCAGGGCCAATAGGCAATCATTGTTAAGGTACATTACCCTGAAAATACCCCTGCCAGATAATCTATGCAGGATCTAAGGACACAGGCAGGGATTCCATCCCTGCCAGATGCTTTCCACATGGTCACTCTGCAGAAGACTGATCTGATGTCTGCAGTGTTTACTGTGGGTACAGGTACATTGAAGGCTGTTCCATTTCCCTACTATTCAAGCTGTGTATAGAATGCATCAAATTCGCCATGCTATTGATGGAGATGTTGCTTGATTTCATTTTGTTAGTCTATTACAGTATGTAAGCCCTGACACAACTAGTCACTGATCTGAGACTCTATTTTGGACTGATATTTTCTATTGGCGTCTCTGATAGTTTCATTTCAATTTCTTGTGTAGATTAGAATGACTTAATTTGAATGATACAGACATGGAGTTCAATGGAGAGTGGATTTCCTAGCTTGTCTATAGTTTCTGGTGTGGGAACACCCAGATTGTCCTCCTTGGTACACAGTCCTCAACATATTATCATCCTTAGTACACCATGATGGTGGTCACTCATATCTTGGCTGCCTGCTATGTCATTGAACATAGTCTATTCAAACTCCCACCTAGAATCTCATTTACTTCTTCTGACCAGTACTGTCTGACCTTCGCTACTAGAATCTCATGTTTTGCATTCAGTGGAAATGTATGAGTGTGCAGTCAATATCTGTCCAATTTTTCCACAAGCCGAGAGCCATAAGCGATAAAATTAATTCTTACCTGTTGTCAGGTCCATGGCCGAAGAAGATGCAGATGGTGAAGATAAGCTGGTCTACTGATGTTTGTCCAGATTATCCAAAATGGGCCTGCTGAGCGAAGAGGTTATTGAGGGAAGAGGCTGGATCTGTTAAAGTTGCTGCTTTGAGATGGAGCACCAAGTTCTATGGTTCAAAGGTTCATTTGTTATCAAAGTCTACAACTCTGAAATTCTTCTTCTCTGGGTAGCCATAAAACCAAGAAAGAAAAGAAAGGCAGCATGAACAAAAATGGAACTGGCACATCAACCCCCAAATCCCTCCTCCTGCACAAAAAAAAAGATCAAAACAAAGCAGGCGCATTGACCCCCAAATCCTCCTTCCCACATAAAAAAAAACAAGAAAGTTTGGGCAAAAACACAGAATATAAAAAAACCTATAAGACTGAAAAAAAAGGTCTATACCCAAGTCCACCTTCAAAATACAAAAAACCTGGGGAACACTCACTGGGACCAGCAGCAGGCTTTCCCCTCTCTGGTACAGAACGATCAAAAGACAGGCAGCCGGTGCTCACCCTCTGCACTCGCTTTGAAGCTTCAGTCTCCCTCGTCACTTTAATCAGTGCACAATGGAAGCTTTAATTGGCAAAATGGAGTCGAACATTGCCTTGCATGCTGTCTCGTAGCCTGCCTTCCATGAGGTTCGCTCATTTTGCCTCTGCCTCCTCAAATCCTCTCGGAGGCTGCTGGAACACCCAAACGATCTCCAAACAACAAAACACAGGCTCCAGCATTTCCAGAATCACATTCAAGATGAAAAACAAACACAAAAGGCCTAAAAGAACTGAAAAATATGGTTTCATGGTCTAACCAGAAGATGTCGACTGAAGGAGCATTGTACGCAGGTGTCATCTTGACCTGAAGGTCCCTCTAAAGAATCTTTAGTGACTACTAAGATACCTGAAGAATTGTCTGGATTTATTTAAAAATTATTCAAGCCTGACACCATTGTGAGGAGGCAGGAAGGCATAAGTCGGTAAGAAGGAAGGGATAAAGGTGGGAGGAATGTTCTTGGAGATCCAGTAGGAAAGATCATTGAAAAGAAGGAATATAGAAACATTTTGCATAAATTTTGTTCGTGAAAAGAATTTGGAGTCAGGATTCAAAGTCATAACCAAATCATAACATTTAATTTGTGCTTTAAACACTAAATTTATCTACCATTTGATTTTATGAGGAATTAAGTGCTTGGTTTGGTGCTAAGTCTTAGAGACAAAAGGTTTGTTCTTCAATTTGCACTAAGTTTGCAGATACCTACCAGAATTCAGAGCGTGGAGAAAAAGTATCAACAAGCATTCTTTTAACCTGCTTTTTATATTTTTACTGGAAAGTGCGATGGTTTGGACAATTCTCAAGCATCTAACATAATAACCAAAAACAAAATGATGAATTTCTCCCTACAGATTTCAAACAAGAAGCATGGAAATTCTGGATATGGTGAAACGACCTCAGTGCCCAAGAGGTGTTTGGTGTGAATATGTTGACAATTCTCCTTTAAAATCACCAACAGAGAGCTGCATGAATATACTGTACATTTCTTTTTATTTTGCTCTTGTTGTCAATCTATGGACAGATTTTTTTGTGTTCTAGTAGTTAAGATGTTAGAACATAAAAGATTACAGTATAGTAAGACCCTTCAACCCCTGATGTTGTGCTGACCTTTAAACCTACTCTATGATCAGTCTTCCCCTTTCCTCCTATATAATCCTCCATTGTTTCTATCATCCATGTACTTAGTGACAGATTTTTATCTAAAATCTTAAATGCCCCGAATGTATCTTCCTCTTCCACCTCCCATGGTGAGGTATTCCATGCACCCATCACTCTCTGTGTAAAAAACTTTCCTCTCTATACTTTCCCACCATACTTTCCTCCAATCATTTAAAATTGTGCACCCTCGTATTAGCCATTCCACCCTGGAAGAATGTCTCTGGCTATCTAATCAATCTGTGCTCCTTACCATCCTGTACACTTCTATCAAGTCACCATTCATCCTCCATCGCTCCAAAGAGAAAAGCCCGGGCTTGGTCAACTATAGGGCAGTCCAGGCAACATCCTTTGTATCCTCTCTAAAGCTTCAACACCTTTATAATGTGGTGACAAGAACCAAATACAATATTCGAAGTGCGGTGTAACTAGCATTTTATAGAGCTGCAACATTACCTCACAGCCCTTGTACTCAATCTTCTTCCTAATGAAGGCCAACCCACCACATGCCTTCTTAACAAGCCTCTCAACTTGTGTGGCAAATTTGAGGGATTTATGAGCATGGGGCCCAAGATCTCTGTTTCTTCTCACTGTTAAGATTCCTGCCAGTAAACTTGCATTCTGCCTTTAAATTCAAACTTTCAAAGTGAACCTCGTCACACCTTTCTGGGTTGAACTCCATTTGATACATCTCAACTCATCTTTGCATCCTGTTGCAACCTACAGCACCCCTCCACACTATCCAGAACTCCACCAGTCTTTGTCTTCTGTAGTCTTACTAAGCCACTCTTCCTCTTCCTCATCCAAGTCATATATAAAAAAATCACAAAGAATAAGAGTCCCAGACAGATCTCCATGGAACTCCACTGGTCACCAACCTCCAGGCAGAATACTCTCCATCTACTAACACTGTCTGCCTACAGTGAGCGAGTCAATTCTGCACCCACACAGCTAAATTTCCCTGGATCCCATGCCTCCTAACTTTCTGAATGAGTCTACCATGGGAAACCTTATTAAATGCCTCACTAAAATCAAGATACACCACATACACTGCTCTACCTTCATTAGTATGTTTTATCATATCCTCAAAGGCTTGTGAATCATGACCTGTCCCTCACAAAGTCATGCTGGTTCTCCCTAGGTAGGCCAGGCATAGTTGATCTGCTTAGTTTTTGAATACTGCGTATTGCCACTGATCAAGAGCAGCCATCTAAGTTTTAGGTTCCAATCTATAGTGCTTCTATGGAATTCACTTGACAAATCACAATAAATTACAGACTCTTTTCAATTGCTTCCAATTTCCCAGTACTGTATTTATACTCATTTCCCATTCCACTACTCCTGCAAACCTTATAGGACTTAGAGCGCTATTTTGAAGAAGAGTTGGAAGGTAATTCATAACCTCCAAGAAAATATTTATTCTTAATCAAGAGAATAATTTCTAATTCTCAGATTTTTGGTCATAAGTGCTTGCTGTGTGTCAAATGGTTGCTGTGATGCATCCAGTGAGGTAGTGTAGTGGGTATTGCTTGTCGTTCTCACTTGCAGCCTCCACTGCTGGGTAGCAGTCTTGTGAAAAAGGAGAGCTGAATGCGTAAGTCTCTCCCTGTCTTGGATTGTCTACTGAATCAGTCTAGGTGGAAATCAGAAACAAGAAAAGAGCAACCACTCTATTGGCATTATTCTATAGGCTTCCCCAATAGCAACAGGAATACCGAGGAGCAGGATACAGAAATAATAGACTGCTGTCATGGGTGACTTTGAATTCCCTAATATTGATTGGCACCTCCTTAGTGCAAGAGGTTTAGATGGGGCAGAATTTGTTATGTATCTCAATATTTAGAAGGTCACCTGGAGGAGAGACCATACTGGATCTGGCACAAGGCAATGAACTAGGTCAGATCTCTTGGTTGGAGAGCATTTCAGAGGGAGCAACCACAACTCCCTGACCTTTAACATAGCCTTGGACAAGGATGGGAGTAGACAGTATGGGAAAGTATTTAATTGGGGGAAAGTATTTAATTGAGGGAGAGCTAATTAGGTGGGTACTTCCAATATGAAAGGAGTAGTAATGGTGATGCTGCTGCAGCTGAATAATTTAGTTAAACACAGCTGCAAACTCCTCAATCTTATCTCTTGGTCATGCACTGAGTTCCACCCTAGTTGGGATGATGATATTCGTACAACTTCCTCGAGATAGTTGCTTGGGTGTTCCCTTTCATAACTAGGTAACATAGTGCTAGACAGTTTTGCTTTAATCTATTTTTTGTGGATATTTTAGCACTGTTTTTGGCATTTTAGCAAGCAGGTATCCCTGTGTGCTCAATTTACTGTTTATACCTCATTCTCATGCAAGTTTAGTGCTCTTTCTGGGGAACATCCATATTCTTGATCAATATCTAACTTTGACTTCATTCATGAGGTCGAGGAAGTAAGTGTCCAACACTAAATCTTCAATTTGTAATTTTATCACTGCTGATAGCCTCCAGTAACCTACCAATGACTTTTATTGGGCAATTGGGCTTGGTCTTTGTCCATTCCAATTCATATTGTTGTGTTGTCAAGCAACACGATGGAAATAACCTCAGGAGGCAATGAGACCTTCACTGATGGTAGCAGTTGTGTGTTGTTTCTTTGTTTCTGACATTTAGTTCCATTAATTTGAGTGGAGTCATGCATTTTGGAAGTAGAGAATGGGTACCCACTATCACATTCCATGTGCCGAGGAAGAAATTGCACTCATTATTTTGCCAAAAAAATTAAAACAGAAATGCTGGAAGAGCCCAGCCAATTAAGCAGCAACTGTGGAAAGAAAAACAAGTTAAGACTTTAGGCTCCTATGAGAAGTATTCCTGTTCGAGTAATTTCTCTTTCCACTGAGTACTTCAGGATTTCACTTTTTGTTTCTTATTCAGCCCTGAAAATGGATCGTAGTGATGTCAGCTGTTGCTCATGGTTGAAAGTCCGAGCTTGTGTTCCTCCAGCCGAGGGCAATTGCTGCAACTGTTGTTGTCCAAGATAATGAGGAGTTCTGAAGTTCCCATATGGCACAGTTCTCATATCAAAGGTCACTGCCTTGGCTGTATTTAGAAACTATATTGCTCATGCATCAGAAACCATATTGCACCTCTTCCTTTATCCACCCCCTTTGGCATCAAATTCCCCCACTTACAAAAATACCTGGCGCATTTCATGCTATCACTCTCTGAAATAGCATGAAATTTTATTGCCAGGATAAAATTTGTGCTTCCTCGGTAGCTAACATTCCTTTATAAGTTCTGGTAAGTAGCTTGGATAATCTTTTGAAAGAATTTCATGGATTCAATCAGCCGAGCATAACTGAATACACTCTAATAATTTCACAATAGGCATAGCTAGCTTTTCTGTAATTCTTTGTGTTTTTTCACTCACCTTTGTTAAATAGCAGGGCAGTTTGCCCAATATTCACATCCAAAGGAATGACTCATGTATTCAGAAAACTGTAGAAAATTATAGGTAGAGCAAACCTTTTATTTCCTACAAAACATTCAGATGAAACCACCTTATCCTGTAGATTGGTCACTTTTTGGGACAATTATTTTCATTGTACCTTACTAACCTTAATTTGGTAAGCCTTTGACTTAATTGAAAGACAACACTCCCATTAAAGTTATCCTGCTTTTGGGCCATATTTTCTATATTTATGCATTCGGGCACTTCTATGTTGCTACCAAGAGGGCCAAGACAACTCTCCTTAGATTTTAAATCCTTTTTGTTATTTAATAGCAGCAATAATTTTGGACGGATACAAAAATAGCAGGGTTGTTGTAGAAGGTGACTTCAATTTCCCTAATATTAATTGGCATCTTCTTAGTGCAAGAGTTTTAGATGGGGTTAGGTGATGTTAGGAGTGTCCAGGAAGGAATGACACAATTTGTGTACATGCCAATGACAGGAGAGGACAACTGGATCTAGTACCAGGCGATGAAGGTGGCCTGTCGATAGATCTTTCAGACGGCAAACATTTCAGAGACAGTGATCACTATGTCCTGAACTTTAGCAGCAGCCTTGGACAGGAATAAGAGCAGATGGTACGTGTAGGCATTTATATGGGGAGAGCTAATTATGATGCCATTAAACAGGAGCTTTTGAGTGTAAGTTGGGAACAGATTCTCTCAGGGAAAGAAACAATGGAAATGTGGAGGCTGTTTAGGGAGCACTTGAATAGAGTTCTGGATAGGATTTTCCCATTGAGCCAGGGAAAGAACGATAAGGTGAAGCCACCTTGGTTGTCAAAGGAAGTAGAGTATTTAGCTAAGAGAATGAAGGGAGCATACTCAAGGTTTGGGAAGCAAAGATCAGACAGAACTCTTGAGATTTATAAGGTAGGCAGGAAGGAGAAGGGATTTAGGAGAATTAGAAGAGGGCCATTAGAAGGCCTTGGTGATAGGAGAGTAAGATTAAGGAAAACCCTAAGGCATTCTACATGTACATGAAAAACAGGAGGAAGACTAGAGTGAAGGTAGGACTGATCAGGGATAAAAGAGGAAACCCGTGGCTGGAATCAGAGGAGGTGGAGAGGTCCTTAATAAATACTTTGCTTCATTACTGACCAGTGTGAGGGACCTTGACAAATGTGAGGTCAGCGTACAATAGGCTAATATACTAGAACATGTCAAAGTTAAGAAAGAGGCAGTGTTATTAACCTGAAAAACATTAGGATAGATCAGACCCCAGGGTCAGATGGGATATACCCCAACTTACTACAGGGAGTGAGGGAAGAGATTGCTGCAATGATCTTTGTGTCCTCGTTGGCCACAGGAATAGTACCAGAAGATTGGAGGATTACAAATGTTATTCAACTGTTCGAGGAGAATAATAGGGATAATCCTGGGAGTTATAGACTAATTCTTAAATAAGTGATGGGCAAATTATCAGAGAAGATTCTTAGAGACAGGATTTATAAGCATTCAGAAGAAGCATAGCCTTAGATTAGGGATGGTCAGAATGGCTTTGTGAGGGGCAGATGATGCCTTACAAGTCTGACTGACTTTTTTGAGGAAGTGATAAAATGAATTGGTGAAGGCAGAATTTGAATTTATTTAAATCTTACATTAGTCCCACAATGTGAGGGAGTAAATATCTTTGTGTTATGACTCCGTTGCGATGTTCAGCCATGTGAATTTATAAGCCTAATGACTTGTAGAAAGAAGCTGTCCCATAGCCTGTTGGTCCTGGCTTTAATGCTGTGGTACCATTTGCCAAACAGTTTCTGGCTGGGGTGACTGGTGCCCCTGATGATCTTCCAGGCCTTCTTTATGCACCTGCTGCTGTAAATGTCCTCAATGGAGGGAAGTTCACATCCACAAATGCACTGAGCTGTCCGTACCACTCTCTGCAGTGCCCAGCGATTGAGGTCGGTGCAGTTCCTGTGATACAGCCAGTCAGAATGCTCTCAATAATGCCCCTGTAGAAGGGTTTGAGGATTTGGAGGTTCATTCTGAACTTCTTCAGTTGCCTGAGATGGAACAGATGCAGTTGAGCTTTTTTTTTGCCACACAGCGGGTGTATACAGACAGATGAGATCTACACTAATGTGTACACCGAGGAACTTGAATCTACTCACCCTCTCAACTGCAGACACAAAGATGTTGATTGGGGCAAGCCTGTTTCTGTTCCTCCTGTAATCCACAATCAGCTCTTGTTTTTTGGACATTGAGGGAGAGGTTGCTATGCTGACACCTCTGTGTCAGGGTGTCAACCTCTCCTCTGTAAGCTCTCTTGCACTGCTAGAAATAACGTTCATCAATGTTGTGCCATCTGCAAATTTGATCAGCAGATTGGAGCCGTGTGTGGTAGCGCAGTCGTAGATGTAAAGGGAGTGGAGGAGGCAACTTGGGACCCAACCCCGGGGGGGAGGGGGGATCTGTGTTGTGGGTCAGAAGGGCAGATGTGAGGGAGCCCATCCTCACCACCTGTTGGTGATCAGATAGGATGTTCATGACTGCAGTGCACAAGGCGGGGTGCAGTCCAAGGACTCTGAGCTTCCTGTCAAGTCTGGAGGGATTTATGGTGTTGAATGCTGAACTGTAGTCCAGGAACAGCATTCTATCATATGCATCGCTCTTCTCCGGGCGAATGAGGACGATGTGGAATGTTGTGGCTATGGCGTCATCGGTAGACTGGTTCCATCAGTAGTCAAATTGTAGCGGTTCCGGTGTGGGTGGTAGCATGCTGCAGATGTAGTCTTTAACCAGCCTCTCAAAACACTTGCCTATAATTGAGGTGAGTGCGTCAGGGCGCCAATCGTTCAGGCATGCTACTTTGGTTCTCTTGGACACAGGGACAATGATGGATGATTTGAAACAGGAAGGTACTACACACTGGGAGAAGGAGAGATTCTAAATGCCTGTAAACATACCAGCCAGCTGTTGTGTGTACACTTTGAGAACCCGCCCTGGGAAACCGTCCAGCCCTGCTGCCTTGTGGCTATTGACATGTTGAAATGTTCTACCTACCTCCGCCTCGGAGATGACCAAGGAGCAAGTCTTGTTGGCAGCTTTTCTCGAGAGCTCAGTCTTTCCAACCTCGAATCAAGCGTAAAAAAACATTCAGCTCATCCGGGAACAAGTGGCAATGTTGGCTGTACTCCTGCGTTTCCTCTCGAAGTCTGCGATGGTGTGCAGACCTTGCCATACCCTCTGTGTGTCATTGTCACAGAGTTGTGACTGGATTTTGTCCGTGTTGCCATTCTGACATCCTGATGGCTCTATGTATATCATAGTGATAGATATGGTGTACAGGGATTTTAGCAAGACATTCAACAGGGTACCTCTTGGTAAGCTCATTCAGAAAGTCAGGAGGCATAGGATCCTGGGAAACCTGTTTGCCTAGATCAACAATTGGTTTGCCCTCAGAAGGCAGAATGTGATAGTAGATGGATCATATTCTGCCTGCAGGTCAGTGACTGGTCGTGTTCCACAGGGATCTGTTCTAGAGGAAAATGTAAAGGGAACATTAGAGATTGGTGGGAGCCTGGAATGCACTGCCATAGCTGGTGGCAGAGTTGGATACATTAGGGGCATTTAAAAGATCCTTAGATAGGCACATGGATGAAAGTGAAATGGAGGGCTCTGTGGGAGGGAAGGGCTACATTGATTTTGAAGTCAATTAAAAGGTTGGCACAACATTGTGTATATTGTTCTATGTTCAATAAAGTCTTCACAATGTCAGCTGACATGTGACACTCATTGCAATTTCAAGCTTAGAGGGGGTATGCACATATTGTATTTCAGCGCCTGAATGGACGGAAGCCAGAACAGGGATACAGTGGCACAAGTGCCTGTATCATTGGGAATGAGGTGACACAGAATAGCTTCTGCAATGGACTGAGATGCCAACTTCAGTAGGGCAGTTTCAAGATAGTGCAAATGAGTATACACTGTAAAGTATTACTTTAGAATGGAGCTGTACCAGAAAACTGGCAGGCAATGCCAAGGAGCATGGGAGAGTATAGATTCAGCTTTGTTCTTGGACATTGTGCGGAGTTTGCTGGTACATTCTAGTATCGAATTCATAGGCAGCTCCAAACATATTTGTGTTGCATCTGCTTGCTGATGTCTCATGTTGGTGCCACTCAAACATCAGAAAAATTTGGAATGGACAAATTAATAGATGTTTGAATGACTTTCAGTCTTATTTGTTATGTAGAAGTGCTCTGGTTTACAATGCTTATATTGAGGTTGCTTTTAGTGTTGCATCCTGAGCAGGTAAGATGCCTTGTTGATCAGCAACAGAGGAAACTGAATACAAGGTCAATTGGAGAATGGGGAAATAGAGCTGTATTGATTATTTTCTCAGATTGGTTGGTTCGACATAACTTGACAACAGGGAACTGTATACATGGCCCTTCCCTCCTCTTCTCTCTTTTACGTCTGTATCTGCTCTTCCAGTTTTGCTCATTTGTAATGAGTTAGTCCCTTATGATAGACCTGAACAAGCATGTAATATAACTTAATGTAGTTTACTTACTTGGGTTATTTATTTATTTATCTATCTATCTATCTATCTATTTATCTTTCTTTCTATGTTATCGTGTATTGCATTGAACTGCTGCTGTTAAGTTAACAAATTTCACAACACGTGCTGGTGATAACAAACCTGATTCTGATTCTGATAAATCTCTGCCCCCTGTTTTTGACCTCGTCAGCTGGTCTTGATCCCTCATAAATTTATGCACCTCAGTTAAGAATACTTCAGCCTCCAAAGAAAGCAGCCTTAGCTTACCAAATCACAATTTTCATGTAGGCAGTATTTAAGCTGTGGTATAACCCAAAACACTAGCAGTGGCAACATGCCCTCTCCATGTTTACACTCCATGCCTTGACTAACAAGGAAAAGACTCCAATATGCACACTAGACTATCACTGGCCTGTCCAGTTGGCTTTTACAGTCTGTGGGTGCAAACACCAAGGTTACTCTGTTCCTCCACCTCTCTCAATATTCTCCCATTTACTAGCCTAGCTGTTTGTACATCCCCAAATGCAATACACTTCTCCTGACTAAATTCCATTTATTATATTTTACCCAGCTGATTGACTACATCTTCCCTTCATCAAAATCATTCCACCTCATTACCAAACCAATGGCAATTTCTGCAGCATCTCAAACTTCTTTATCATGGCTCCTAGATTTATGTCTTTATGTCATTTTTCTCTTGCTGTCATATTTTAGTAATATCTATATGTATAGCTATTTAAAAAAATAACTGGAGCAAGTGTAAAGCTCATGAAAACTCCACAAGTGACAATGTTTCTGTCAGAATAATAATCATCACCATTACCCTTTACTTCCTGCCACTGAGACTCAAACTTTGACCAAAGATTTTATGACCATAAGACCATAAGATATAGGAACAGAATTAGGCCACTTGGCCTGTCAAGTCTGCTCCGCTATTTCATTATGGCTGATCTATTTTTCCTCTCAGCCCCAATCTCCTGCCTTCATATTCATATCCATTCAAAAACCTATCTATCAACCTCTGCCATAAATATACATAAAGACTTAGCCTCCACAGCTGCCTGTGGCAATGAATTCCACAGATTCACCACTCTCTGGCTAAAGAAATTCCTCCTGATCTCCATTCTAAAAGGATACCCCTCTATTCAGAGGCTGTGTCCTCTAGTCCTAGACTCTCCCACAATAGGAAACATCCTCTCACATCCACTCTGTCAAGGCCATTCACCTTTTGTTAGGTTTCAGTTAGGTCACCCCTCATTCTTCTGAATTCCAGTGAATACAGGCCCAGAGCCATCAAACGCTTTTCATATGACAAACCGTCAAATTCTGGAATCATTTTCGTGAACCTCCTTTGAACCCTCCCCAGTTTCAACACATATTTTCTAAGCGAAGGCCAAAAGATGCTCACAATACTCTAAGTGAGGCCTCACCAGTGTGTTATAAAGTCTGAACATTACTTGCTTAGTTTTATATTCTAGTCCTCTTAAAATAAATGCTAACATTACCACAGGAAGTGACAGCAGAGACCGCTGAACCTTTGGTGATATCTTTGTGTCCTCACTGGCCACTGGAATTGTACCCGATGTTTGAAGGGTGACAAATATTTTTTTTCCCAAGAAAAGGAGTGGGGATACCCTGGGAGGTATAGAACAGTGAGTCTTATTCATTGGTTGTTAAATTATTGGAGAAGATTTTGAGGATTTATCAAAGTTGGAGAAGTACTAGGGATACAGGTCCTATAAAAAGTATTCATCCCCCTTGGAAGTTTTCATGTTTTATTAAAAAGATGCGCAGACTCTCCTTTGTCTATCCTGCCTGTTATTTCATAGACTCATAGAACCATAGAACACAGCAGAACAGATACAGGCCCAGGCCCTTCAGTCCACCTACTCCATTCTGAACAATTAATCTGCATAGTCTCTGGACACCTGGCCATGTCTAGATCAAACTCTCCATACCCTTCCTATCCATGTACCTATCCATTAGCTGCACACAATGCTCCCAAATCCTGTACTCTATATATTGATCTATGAAGGCCAAAGTGCCAAAAGCTTTCTTTACTTCCCTATCTACATGTTCAAAGAATTATGGATCTGTATTCCTGGTTCCCTCTATTCCTCCACACTCTTCAGTGCGCTACCGCCTGCTGTGTAAGACCTAACTTGTTGGTCCTCCCAAAGTGCAGCACCTCGCACTTGTCTGCATTAGGTTCCATGTGTCATTTTTCAGCCCATTTTTCCAGCTGGGCCAGATCCCGCAGCAAGCTTTGATAGTCTTCCTCACTGCCCACGACAACCCCAATCTTTGTGTCATCTCCAGATTTTTCCTGACACAGTTTACCACATTACTCATCCAGATCATTGATACAGATGACAAGCAACAATGGACCGAGCACCGATTCCTGCAACACTTCACTAGTCACAGGCCTCCAGTCAGGCAGGCGACCATCTACCACCACTCTCCAGCGTCTCCCTCAACGCTAATGCCTGAACTAATTTACTACCACATCCTAAATGCCAAGCAACTGATGAGCCTCCCTTGTGGGATCTTGCGAAAGGTCTTCCTAATGTCCATGTAGACAACATTCACTGCCTTGCCTTCATCAACTTTGCTGGTAACTTTCTTGAAAAATTCTGTATGATTATTTAGACACCACGTATTATGCACAAAGCCACGTTTGTGCTTATTGGATCCCTAATCAGTCCCTGTATATTCAAATACTTATATATCCAGTCCCTTAGAATACCTTCCAATACCTTCCCCACTACTAATGTCAGGCTCACCAGTCTGTAATTTCTTATCTTATTTTTAGAACCTTTCTTAAACAATGAAACAATATTAGCTATCTCCAAACCTCTGGCACCTGATCCATAGCTAAGGATAATTAAATTATCTTTGCTAGGGCCCCTGCAGTTTCTGCACTAACCTCCCACAGAGTCTGAGGTATCCTGGGGATTTATCCACTCTAATTTGCCTCAAGAGAGCAAACACCTCCTCCTCTGTAATCTGCATAGGGTCCATGACCTCACTGCTGCTTTGCCGCACTTCTATAGACTCTCTCTCTACCGAGTAAAAACAGATGCAAAAATCTATTCACTATCTATCATTTTGTTCTTAATATATCTGTAGAAGTCCTTAGGATTCTTCTTCAGCTTGTCTGCTGAAGCAACCTCATAGATTCTTTTAACTCTCCTGTTTCCTTGTTAGGTATTCTCTTGCATTTCTTATACTCCTCAAGTACCTCAGTTGTTCCTACCTCCCTATACCTGCTAAGCACCTCCTTCATTTTTCTTAACTAGGGCCTCAATATCTCTCTCAAAAACCAAGGTCCCCTAAACCTATTACCCTTGCTTTTTATTCTGATAGGAACACACACACATTGTACCCTCAAAATTTCACTTTTAAATGCTTCCATGTACCAAGAATACTTTTGCTAGAAAATGAACTGTCCAAATGCACATCTGCACAAAGAAGAGAAAAAGTTCAAAAGTTGCAGTTTCAGAAAGAGCACTAATCTGCATTCCCCACCCCCTCCCCACCTACATCCGGGATACATCCCATGCCCTCCACCTCTTCAATAACTTCTAGTTCCCTGGTCCCGACCGCTTCATTTTCACTATGGATGTCCAATCCTTATATACCTCCATTTCCCCTCAAGAAGGCCTCAAAGCCCTCCGCTACTTTCTGGACAATAGACCTCACCAGTTCCCCACCACCACTACCCTCCTCCGGTTGGTGGAACCAGTACTCACACTTAATAACTTCTCTTTTGGCTCTTCCTACTTTCTTCAGACCAAGGGTGTAGCTATGGGCACTCGCATGGGCCCCACATATGCCTGCCTCATCGTTGGTTATGTGGAACAGTCTGTGCTCCAAACCTATTCTGGTATGGCTCTCCAACTTTTCTGTCGCTACATTGGTGCTGCTTCCTGCACCCATGCTGAGCTTGTCAACTTCATCGACTCTACTTCAAACTTCCACCCAGCCCTCAAATTCACTTGGTCTATCTCGGACACTTCTCTCCCCTTTCTCAATCTCTCGGTCTCCATCTCTGGAGAAAGACTGTCCACTGACATCTTCTACAAGACCACTGACTCTCATAACTACCTCAACTATACCTCTTCCCACCCTGCCACATGCAAAAATGCCATTCCCTATTCCCAGTTCCTCCGTCTCTGCCGCATCTGCTCTCAGGATGAGGCTTTCTGTTCCAGGACATCTCAAATGTCCTCTTTCTTTAAGGATCGTGGTTTCCTTTCTGCTGTCATCAATGATGCCCTCACCCACATCTCCTCCATTTCCCGCACTTTGGCGCTCACCCCATCCTCCCGCCACCACAACAGGGACAGAATTCCCTTTGTCCTCGCCTACCACCCCACCAGCCTCCAGATCCAGCACATTATCCCCCGCAACTTCTGCCACCTTCAACAGGACCCCACCACTAAGCATATCTTTCCTTTTCCACCTCTCTCCGCTTTCCTCAGGGGTCGGTCCCTCCGCGACTCCCTGATCCACATGTCCCTCCCCACGGATCTCCCACCCGGCACTTATCCCTGTAAGCGTAACTGCTACACCTCTTCTCCTGCCACCATTCATGGCCCCAAACAGTCCTTCCAGGTGAGACAATACTTCACTTGTGAGTCTTTTGGGGTCATCTATTGCATCCGGTGCTCCCGGTGCGGCCTCCTCTATATCAGTGAAACCCGACACAGATTGGGGGACCACTTCGTCAAGCACCTCCGCTCTGTCCGCCACAAAAGACAGGATCTCCCGATTGCCACCAACTTCAACTCTGCTTCCCATTCCCATTCGGATATGTCCATACATGGCCTCCTCTACTGCCATGATGAGGCTAAACTCAGGTTGGAGGAGCAACACCTCATATACTGTCTAGGCAGTCTCCAGCCCCTTGGTATGAACATAGAATTCTCCAACTTCCAGTAATGCCCTCCCCCTCCCTTCCCCTATCCCTATTTCACTCTGCCCCCTCCCCCAGCTGCCTACCACCTCCCTGTTGGTTCCACCTCCTTCTACTACCCATTGTGCTTTCCCCCATTCCTTCTTCACCTTTCCTGCCTATCACCTCCCTGCTGCCCCTCCCTCACCCCGTTATCTTTCCCCTTACTGGTTTTTCACCTGGAACCTACCAGCCTTCTCCTTCTCACCCTCCCCCCACCTTCTTTATAGGGCCTCTGCCCCTTCCCTCTTCAGTCCTGATGAAGAGTTCCAGCCCGAAACGTTGACCGATCGTTTCCACAGATGCTGCCCGACTTGCTGAGTTCCTCCAGCGTGTTGTGAGTGTTGCACTAATCTGCGTGCTGTTGATGAAAAGCCTGATTATAATGGAAGTCGTTGTGACTGTACGACTACATATTTATTAAATAAAAGCATGCACGCAGAGATGAGGTTAATTAGATCATTCACTTTGCAGAGAGAGAACAACAGATCAATGCGCATGGGTGAGTAGTCAATAATCAGTGCTAAAGGGGGTCATTGCTCTAAAAGTACCAGGTCCATACATTACACTTTCTCTCCTTTTAGATTAATGTAACATAAAACTGTGTATGTAACAAAACATTCAATTTCCTTTTAACAAACCATATTCAAATAAACATGCTTTCCCAATAACAGTCCTTCACTATACTAACGATTCAGTCTTTTGGGTGGCACTCTGTTTCTTTCATAAAAGTGCCTTCAGACCTGTGGAGTGGCATCAGGTTTGGCAGGTGCCTTGTCAGAGACAACTTTCTCTGCTGCAGGTGTCACGTTGCTGTCAGTGACATGATCATCACTGAGAGGATCAGTGATGTAATATGTAATATGTCTATCTTGTTGGATGCAGATGACTCAGGTATGTTCTTCAGCTAAGCATCCAGTATCTGGTCCATGTGATGTCTCCATGTATGATTCCCAACATCCACTGTGTACATCAATAGTCCAGTTCTTGTAGCTATCCTACCAGGTGTCTACTTGTCTTCTTGGTAATCAAGCAGTAGGACTTCCTGTCCAACCTTAAAGATCCTTGCTGCCTCACCTTCATAGGCCTGGTAGGAGGTCTATGCGACATCTCAGATTCCTGCTCATGAACAGCATTGCAGGTGTTTGATTTGTTGTTGTATGAGCAGGGTTTCGATACGTGAAAAGGAAGTTGTCCACCTTGTGCTGTAGAGAAATGCCCTCCTTGTCCATCACTTTAATGGTCTTCTTGAAGGATTGGACAAATCATTCAGCTAACCCATTCGTTGCTGGGTGTTGAGGAGCTGACTTCAAATGTCTGATGCCATTTTTCTTCATGAATAGTCTGAGCTCTTCTGATGAGTATTGTGGACTGTTATCATTCACAATTGTTCAGGTGAGCCATTTCTGGAGAAGATAGTCCTCAGAGCAGAGACAGTCTTTGCTGACGTAGTTGAGTTCATTGGTATAACTTCCAGACACTTCAAATGAGCATCCACAGCGATCAGAAACATGGAGTCCATGAATGGCCCAGCGAAGTCAATTTCTGCTCTTTAACATGGTGAATATGGCCACTCCCACAGGTGTAATAGTGCCTGTGGGGTGCATTGTGAATATTGTGGCATCCCAAACAGATCCTGCTCAAACCTTCAATCTGTCTATCTATTCCTGGCCACCACATGTAGCTCTGGGCGACACACTTCATCTTGACTGTATCCAGGTGCCCTTCATGGAAATTATCTAACACTCTGGTGCTCAGTTAAGAAGGAACCACAACACAAGATCCACACATCAGTGTTCTTTGACATACAGACAGTTGCTCTTGTCTCACTGAGAACTCTGGAAACATAGGATTACCAGGAGAGGCCACCCTTGCATGGTGATATCATAGACTTTTGACAATGTCGGAACATTCCTTGTTTCTCTTTGTATTTCAGAACTTGTTACCAGCAACTGGTCCACCAATGCAGTGTGGAACACCTCTGCTGGGTCACAGAATGAAGATTTTCTTCTTCACTTGCCAAAAGTGGAAGATGTGAGAAGCATCAGCATTGCTGTGTTGTTTGGTACCCTTGAACTCTGCGTCATAAGAGTGGGTTCCTAGGAAAGTACCCAAATTTGCAATGGGGTAGCAGACATACCGGTTCCTGGGATCAAAAATGGACACAAAGGCTGGTGGTCTGTCACTAGAGAAAACTTTTGTCCATAGTGGTAGTAGTGGAACTTCTTTATTCTCCATACTAGACTAAGGGCCTCTCGGACGTTCTGTGTGTAGTTGCATTCTATGATCATCAATGATATTGATGCAAATGCAATCAGACTTTCAGATCCATCTTTCATAGTGAGTGACAATCTGGCACCAATGCCATAGGGGATGCATCACACACCAGTCTGATGGGCAGAGATGGGTCATGATGGGTGAGCAGCTCATCTGATGTTATTAGTCTCTCTGTTTTCTTGAATGCTCTTTCACATCTTTCTGACCATTCCCACTTTGCTATTGCCTGTAACAGTGCATTCAAAAGGTGCAGCACTGTAGCAATGTTTAGGAGAAACTGGTGGTAGTAGTTTATAAGGCCTAAGTTTGACTGAAGTTATGACATATTTTCCAGTTTGGGTGCCTTTAGCACTACTTCAATCTTCTCTTGTGTCTTATGTAAACCATATTTGTCAATGACATGTTCACAGTATGAAACTCATTCCTGAAAAAACTCACGTTTCTGTCTCTTTTCGCCAGACTGAACTTACTCAGCCTGGTCACAAATAAGGGAAAATCTGCAGATGCTGGAAATTCAAGCCACACACACAAAATGCTGGAGGAACTCAGCAGGCTAGGCAACATCTATGGAAAAGAGAACAGTCAATGTTTCGGGCTGAAAATATCCAGCTCCATTTTCAGTTTTACATCAGACACATCTGTTGTGATGCATATAATTTTGCAATCTTCTTTAGTAATGCTATGCGGTTCTAGGCATGACAGCTCAGTTTTGTCAGAATCTGTGTTGTCTGATTCAGTTTCACATTCAGTCACTTTATCATTTGTTTAGTTTTTTGTTTAGACATTTTCACTCTGTGTGGTTTTTCTCTTTGGTTGTGCGTTTTGTCTCATGTGCACACTCACTCTATGTGACCTTGTTTTTGATACTTTCTGCAAACTTTTTCTTGGAAACAACAGTCACTTGATCATGGGAGAATTTGCCACATCATAACGTTTTTGGCTTTTTGCACCATTCAGGGACATTTTGTGCATTTCACATACTAAACTTTTTTCTGTAGTTCTGATGCATTCTCTTCTGCTGACTCCAACGATATTGCAATGATCAATGCCTGTTCTAAGGTTAGGTCTCTTTCTGACACTAGCTTTTTTTGAGTGCTTTGACTATGCATGCCACATACATTACTGTCCCTTAATGCATCAGAAAGTCCATCTCAAAAGTTACAGTATTGGGAAAGTTTGCATAGTTCTGCAATGTACTCAGAAATGTTTTAATTCTTTGACTAGTTCCATTTGTGAAATCTAAATCTCTCAGCTATTACTAGTGGTTTAGGGCTCAATTGATTTTGTAAAATTAAAACCATTTCATTGAATGTCTTGCTTGTTGTTTTTTCAGGAGTTACTAAGTGTATAAGGGCCTGTACCTTTTAGTACCCATTAATCTGAGAAGTGTGGAGACTTTCTTTACCTCATCCATGTCATTAGTATTACAATACAGTTTAACCTCTCGATATATGATTCCCAGTCCTCATTAGCACTATCAAATTTGTTAACTTTCCCTGCTAAAGCCATCGTCACATTATTTTCACTTTAACTTTGTGAGTTGTGTGTCTCTCACTGCATACTGCTCAATATTAGTCACACATCCCTTTGAAAGCATCTATGAAGGACTTCTCCATTCTGATTCACACTTTCCTCTCATTGTCTCTCTCCCTTCCTCAGAATTCAGTTGCCTGGTAACTGCTGGTGCAGTTGGTGATATCCGCTGGAATTCAGGTTCGTGCTCATTGCCAACTTGTTGCGTCTGTATAACTACTTATCTGTTAAGTGAAAGTACACACACTTAAGTGAGGTTAACTGGTATATTGGAATGGCAATTGTGGATGGTATAGTCAGGGGAATAGACAAAGTTCTCTTTTACATGGATAGAGCATTCCAAAGGCTGTGTTGCCTTCCTGGTGCCCAGATTCAGGACATCTTATCTGACCTGCAAATGAATTTGCAGTGGGAGGGGAAAGATCCAGTTGTCATGGTCTATGTGGGTATCAATGGCATAGGTAGAAGAGGTTCTGCTGAGGAAATTTGAGCAGCTGGGGACTAAATTAAAAAGCAGAACCAAAAAGGTGGTAATCTCTGCATTACTACCTGAGCCATGTGCAAATCAGGACAGGGTTAAGAAGATTAGAGAGTTAAATGCATGGCTCAAGGATTGGTGTGGAAGAAGTGGTTTTGAATTCATGGGAAACTGGCACCAGTATTGGGAAAGGAGGGAGCTGTTCCAATAGGATGGGCTCCACCTGAACTGTGATAGGACCTGGATCCAAGTGAATCGCGTAACGAGGGTTGTGGATAGGGCTTTAAACTAAATAGCAGGGAGGTGGGTTCAACAGATTGGAGAAGTATGGATAAAGTAAAAGAGAAAATTGTGGATAAAGATAAAGTAAACACACAAGCTAAAAAAGAGAAAAGTAAGGGTGGAGTGCAGAAAAGTCAAGTGCATAAGAGACAAAGATCACTAGATTTTGAAGGCACAAGGAGTATAAGGGCACTTTATCTGAATGCCCATAGTTTTTTGAATGAAGTCAGTAAACTTGAGGCACAAATCAGTACATAGGGGTATGATTTAGTGACTATTACAAAAATGTGGTTGACCGGTGGAGAGGATTGGGAATTAAATATCCAAGGATATCAGGTAATATGGAAGGAAAGGCAGGAATGTAAGAGAGGTGGTGTGGTGCTCTTAATTAAGGATGAGATCAGCGTGATAGTGAGAGACGATATAAGATCCAAGGAGCAGAATGTTGAATCCATCTGGACAGAGATTAGGAATAGTAAAGGGGAAAAAAAATCACTGGTGGGAGTTGTCTATTGGCCTCTGAATAATGACATTACAGTGGCACAGGCAATAAACTGAGAAATATCTGAGGCATGTAAGAATGGAACAGCAGTTATCATGGAGGACTTTAACTTGCACATAGATTGGGTGAATCAAGTTGTTCAAGGCAGTCTTGAGGAGGACTTCATAGAAAGCATCCGTGATAGCTTTCTTGAACAGCATGTTACTGAACCTACAAGGGAGTGTGTTATCTTGGATCTGGTCCTGTGCAATGAGACAGGTAAAATTAGTGATCTTGTAGTTGGGGGATTCTCTTGGAAAGAGTGATCACAGCATGAATGGGTTTTTTTATATAAATGGAGGGTGCAATAGTTTGATCTAAAACCAGTGTATTATGCCTAAACAAGGGAGACTACAATGGGATGAGGGAGGAGTTGGATAGGGTAGACTGGGAACAGAAGCTATATGGTGAATGGTTGAGGAACAGTGGAAGACTTTCAAAGAGATTTTTCACAGTGCTCAACAAAAGTATATTCTGGTTAAAAGCAAGGGCATTAAGGGTGGGGGGAGCCAGCCATGGATATCGAAGAAAATAAAGGAAGGCAACAAACTAAAAGCTCATGCGTACAAAATCGCCAAGATTAGTGGGAAACTGGAAGATTGGGAAAACTTTAAAAAGCAACGAAGAACCACAAAGCAAGCAATAAAGAAAGGGAAGATAGATTATGAAAATAAACCAGCACAAAAAACAAAAATGGATAGTAAAAGTTTTTATAATTATATAAAGCGGAAAAGGGTTGTTAAAGCGAATGCCGGCCCCTTGGAGGACGAGAAGGGGGAATTGATATGAGGAAGTAGCCAAGGCTTTGAATGACTATTTTGTGTCGGTCTTCACGATGGAGGACACGTCTAACACACTGAAGAGAGATGATATAGATGCGATAGAAGGTACAATAGCTATCACTGAAGAGGTAGTACTGAGCAAACTTGTGGGCCGAAAAATAGACAAGTCCCCTGGTCCTGATGGAATGCATCCCAGGTACAGAAAGAAATGGCAGAGGTTATAGCTGAGGCTTTGGTGATAATTTACCAAAATTCTCTAGACTCTGGGCAGATCCCAGCAGACTGGAAGACGGCGAATATCATGTCACTGTTCAAAAAAGAATGTAGGCAAAAGGTAGGTAACTACAGGCCAGTTAGTTTAACATCTGTAGTTGTGAAAATGCTTGAAGCTATCATTAAAGAAGAAATAGCAAGGCATCTGGAAAGAAATGGATTCTTTTGGCAGCTGCAACATGGATTCAGCAAAGACAGGTCCTGTTTTGACAAACTTACTGGAGGTCTTTGCTGATATAACAAGCACAGTGGATAGAGGGGAAAAGATGGACGTTATTTACTTGGATTTCCAGAAGGTGTTTGATAAGGTGCCACATAAAAGACTTATCCATAAGTTAAGGAAGTATAGAGTTGGGGGTGATGTATTAGCATGGATAGAGGATTGGTTAACCAATGTAAGACAGAGATTTGGGATACATGGGTGCTCCTCTGGTTGGAAATCAGTGGTGAGTGCTGTGCTACAGGGGTCGGTGCTGGGCCCGCAATTGTTCATGATATACATTAATGAACTGGAAGAGGGGACTGAGTGTAGTTCATCTAAGTTTGTTGATGGCACTAAATTGAGTGGAAAAGCAAATTGTGCAGAGGATACGGTGAGTCTGCAGAAAGATATAGAAAGTTTAAGTGAGTAGGCAAGGGTCTGGCAGATGGAGTACAATGTTGGTGAATGCGAGGCCGTCCACTTTGGAAGGAAAAATGGAAGATCAGATTATTATTTAAATGATAAAAGATCGTAGCATGCTGCTCTGCAGAACAACTTGGGAGCACTTGTGCATGAGTCACAAAAGGTTGGTTTGCAAGTGCAGGAGGCTATCAAGAAGCCAAATGGAATGTTGGCCTTCACTGCTAGAGAGAATGAATTTAAGAGCAAGGAGGTTATACTGCAACTGTATAAGGTACTGGTGAGGCTGCATCTGGAGAACTGTGTGCAGTTCTGGTCTCCTTACTTGAGGAAGGATATACTGGCTTTGGAGGCAGTGCAGAGGAGGTTCACCAGGTTGATTGCAGAGATGAGGGAGTTAGACTATGAGGAGAGGTTGAGTCACCTGGGACTGTACTCACCGGAATTCAGAAGGATGAGAGGAGATCTTATAGAAATATATAAGATTATGAAAGTGATAGGTAAGTTAGGGGCAGGAA
Source organism: Mobula hypostoma (assembly GCF_963921235.1). NCBI lineage: Eukaryota > Metazoa > Chordata > Chondrichthyes > Myliobatiformes > Myliobatidae > Mobula > Mobula hypostoma. The sequence continues at coordinate 130,975,145 of NC_086099.1, forward strand.
AGATGTTTCCACTGGTAGGTGACACTAGAACCAGGGGACATAGCCTCAAGATTTGGGGGAGTAAATTTAGGACAGAGATGAGGAGGAACTGCTTTTCTCAAAGAGTGGTGAATCTGTGGAATTCTGTCTCCAATGAAGCAGCGTAGAACACCTCAGTAAATATATTTAAGACAAGGTTGGATAGGTGTTTGTAATGTAGGGGAATTAAGGATTATGGGGGAAAGCCAGGTAGGTGGAGATGAGTCCATGGCCAGATCAGCCATGATCTTATTGAAAGGCAGAGCAGGCTTGATGGGCCAGCGAAGCAGGCATTTCAGAAGTTTCACCAGATGTTCCTCCGTGCTCTCACATCTGTCTCCATCAAATTAGGATTGTGCACAGTTTGAATGGCATTTTAACATACTAAACTGAAGCCTGCAGATATCTAGTTAAGTATTTATACTGGAGAAAAGCTAACTCCAGAGGGAAGGACATTTGTGGCAGTGAAATACAACAACTAACAAGCCACATTGGGCTTGTATGTGGTAAAAACTGGAGGGCCAGTATTGTGGGGCCATGAGTAGCTGAGGCAACAGCAACTTGATTTGAGATTCATCCACCATTGGCATGCCACATTCCTCGCAATGAAGCTAACTGAAAGTAAATTCAGAAAGGTACTGGTTGATGCCACAACTGTCTCCACTCTTTACACCATGAACCATTGCCCAACAGAGGACAAGCAGGAGTTGGTGAAAACCTCCGTGCTTCTGATTGGTAAGCATATTGGACCAAAGAAGGGCCATTCTGTTCAGAGGGAGTGTGAAAATGATGAAAGTAATAGTCTGACTACAACAGCTTGAGTAAGAAATTTACCTCAGAAAGCTTCATTGTGAAATGTGGCTTGGTATTAAGCTGGAAAAGAGTTCAAGGAGCTTCAGGAAAGTTGTAAGCAGTCGGCTTTTGTGAGTATAAAGATCCAAAATCTACACTGCGTACACTCAGGATATTGCATGAACTTCAATTGGGAGACAAATTGCTGCTTGCAAAGGGAGATGCAAAGACCAAAGCCCAGCTGTGTGAATGGAAGGCCAAAAAGAAAGGAGTCAATAAAGATACATAAACAAAGGATATGTCAGGTGATGTGGTAAAGGAGGATGTGGAAACTATGAGGAGAGATCATATCATAAAGAGACCAATAGAAGGATTAATAAGAGAATACTCCAGTGAACTAAATGCACCTTCCTAAGATCAAAATGCACGAACGAAAAGAAGGGAAAGAAGTGTATCTGGAGCTGCCAGAACCACTTCCTGCAGTCTCAGAGTCAACTCCTACAACCACCATGGAGGACACTCCAGAACCTGAGATTGTTTCACAGCCATAAGCCTCTCCTGCCAAGCAGCGTGATCCCCTTGTCAGGAAAGACATTATTCCACAAGATTAAGAAAGCCTCCACAGCGATTAAATCTTTAGGCCTGAATTTTAGAATCTAAAATGATGATGATGCTGTGGATGTCTGTAGAGTAGTTGTATTGTATACTATACTGTGTATGTAGCTGAGATGCATTCTCTATTGAGTTGGAGTTTATAGCTAAGCTTGTTGTTTCTTGCATGGTGGATCGTGGGAATGCTGATGCTTTCTGCTAGAATAGGGGGAAGGGGAGTGTTGATGCTGCTTACGCATGGGAGGGGTCGGGGGCTTTGCAGTTCTTACATTTTATTCTGTCATTCATTCTTCATGGATTTTCCTTCCGTTTCGATGATGTCTGCGGTGAATAAGAATTTCAGGTTGTCTATTGTATACGTTCTCTGATATTAAATAGAACCATTGAACCATTAGTAAGGAAGGAAAATGCAATGTTGGCATTCATTTTGCGAGGAAGAACATGTACAACCAAGGGGATTATGCTGAGGCATTATGAAGTATTGGTCAAACTGCACTTGGAGTATTCTGAGCAGTTTTAGGCCCTGTATCTAAGAAATGGTGCAATGATATTGGGAAGAGTACAGAGGAAGTTGACAAGAATGAAAGCATTAACATAGGAGGAGCAAAAAAAAACTTAGGAGGAGCATTTGATGGCTTGGTGTACGTATGCACTGGAGTTTTGAAGTTTGAAGTATGAAGGAGGGACCTCAAAGAAACCTATCAACCATTGAAAGGGCTAGATAGAGTAGATCTTTCCTACATTGGGAGCCCTAGGACCAATGGGCACAGCCTTAGAATACAAAGGTGTCCTTTTAGAGCAGAGATGAGGCGAACGTTTTTAGGCAGATGTTGGTGACTCTGTGGAATTCATTGGCACAGACAGCTGTGGAGGCCAAATCATTGGGTGTATTTAAAAGAAGGTGTTAAGTTCTTGATTAGTAATGACATCAAAGGGCATCAGCCCTAATTCTGTTCCTATGTTTTTTTTATGGATTCTTAGGAGCGTGGAGGAACTGAGGGATCTTTGGGTCCACATCTATAAATCCCTCAAAGTTGCTGCACAAGCTGATAGTGTTGGTTAGAAGGTGTTTGGAGTGCTAGCCTTCAATAATCAGGGGATTAATTTCAAAAGCCATGAGGTAATGTTACAGCTCTACAATACCCTGGTTTGACCACACTTGCAATATTGTAGGAAGGATGTGGAAGCTTTAGAGAGAGTTTAGAAGAGACTTACCAAGATTCTGCCTGGATTAGAGAACATGCCTAACGAGGATAGAAATACAGAAACATAGAAAACCTACAGCATAATACAGGCCCTTTAGCACACAATGCTGTGCGGCACATGTACTTACTTCAGAAATTACTTGGGGTGACCCATAGCCCTCAATGATTCTAAGCTCCATGTACCTATCCAGGAACCTCCTAAAAGACCCTATTGTACCCGACTCCATCACTGTCACTGGCAGCCCATTCCAAGCCCTCAGCACTCTCTGCGTAATAAACTTACCCCAGACATCTCCTCTGTACTTACTTCTAAGCACCTTAAAACTGTGCCCTCTCATGTTTGCTACGTCAGCCCTGGGAAAAAAAGCCTCTGACTATCCACACGATCAATGTCTCTCATCATCTTATACACCTTTATCAGGTCACCTGTCAAAATCCGCCTCTCCAAGGAGAAAAGGACGAGTTTGCTCAACCTATTCTCATAAGGCATGCTCCCCAATTCAGACAACAACTTTGTAAATCTCCTCTGCACCCTTTCTATGGTTTCCACATCCTTCCTGTAGTGAGGCGACCAGAGCTGAGCACAGTACTCCAAATGGGGTCTGACCAGGGTCCTATATAGCTGCAACATTACCTCTCGGCTCTTAAACTCAATCCCACGGTTGATGAAGGCCAATGCACCGTATGCCTTCTTAACCACACAGTCAACCTGCGCTGTAGCTTTGAATGTCCTGTGGACTTGGACCCCAAGATCCTTCTGATCCTCCATACTGCCAAGTGTCTTACCATTAATACCATATTCTGCCATCATATTTAACCTACCAAAACGAACCACCTCACACTTACCTGGGTTGAGCTCTATCTGCCACTTCTCAGCCCAGTTTTGCATCCCTTCGATGTCTCGCTCTAACCTCTGACAGCCCTCCACACTATCCACAACACCCCCAAACTTCGTGTCATCAGCAAATTTACTAACCCATCCCTCATCCAGGTCATTTATGAAAATCACGAAGAGTAGGTGTCCCAGAACAGATCCCTGAGGCACACCACTGGTCACTGACCTCCATGCAGAATATGACCCATCTACAGCAACTCTTTGTCTTCTGTGGGCAAGCCAATTCTGGATCCACAAAACAACGTCCCCTTGGATCCCATGCTTCCTTACTTTCTCAATAAGCATTGCATGGGCTAACTTATCAAATGCCTTGCTGAAATCCATATACACTACATCTACGGCTCCACCTTCATCAACATGTTCAGCCACGCCCTCAAAAAATTCAATCAGGCTTGTAAGGCATGACCTGCTTTTAACAAAGCCATGCTAACAATTCCTAATCATATTATGCATCTCCAAAAGTTCATAAATCCTGTCTCTCAAGATCTATTCCATCAACTTACCAACCACTGAAGTAAAACTCACTGGTCTGTAATTTCCTGGGCTATTTCTACTCCCTGTCTTGAATAAGGGAACAACATCTGCAACCCTCCAATCCTCCGGAACCTCTCCCATCCCCATTGATGATGCAAAGATCATCACCAGAGGCTCAGAACTCCCTCGCCTCCCACAGCAGCCTGGGATACATCTTGTCCTGTCTCAGAGATGTATCTAACTGGATGCTTTCCAAAAGCTCCAGCACATCTTTTTTCTTAATGTTTATATGCTCAAATTTTCAATCCACTGTAAGTCATCCCTGCAATCAGCAAGATCCTTTTCCGTAGTGAATACTGAAGCAAAGTATTCATTAAGTGCCTCTGCTATCTCCTCCGGTTCCATATACACTTCTCCACTGTCACTTGCTTGCTCCTATTCTCTCATGTCTTATGCTCTTTCTCTTCACATACTTGTAGAATGCCTTGGGGTTTTCTTTAATTCTGCTCACCAAGGCCATCTCATGGATCCTTCTGGCTCTCTGAATTTCATTCTTAAACTCCTTCCTGCTAGCCTCATAATCTTCTGGATCTCTATCATTACCTAGTTTTTTTAAACCTTTTGTAGGCTTTTCTTTTCTTCTTGACTAGATTTTCAACAGCCTTTATACACCACAGTACTTGTACCCGACCATCCTTTCCCTGTCTCATTGGAACTTGGCAATGCAGAACGCCACTCAAATATCTCCTGAACATTTGCCACATTTCTGCCGTACATTTCCCTGAGAACTGTTCCCAATTTATGCTTCCAAGTTCCTGCCTGATAGCTTCGTATTTCCACTTAATCCAATTAAATGCTTTCCTAACTTACTTGTTCCTATCCCTCTCCAATACTATGATAAAGGAGATAGAATTGTGATCTCTATCTCCAAAATGCTCTCCCACTGAGAGACCTGACACCTGACCAGGTTCATTTCTCAGTGCCAGACCAGGATAATTAAGCAAGTTAGGGCTTTTCTCTTTGGAATGAAGGAGGATGGGAGATTACTTGATAGAGGTGTGTACAAAAGCTGATAAGAGGGGTAGATTGAGTGGATAGCCAGAGTCTTTTTCCCAGGGCAGAAATGGCACAAATGAAGGAGCAAAATTTAAGGTGATTGGTAGACGATATAGGGGTGTCAGAGGCAAGTTTTTTACACAGAAAGTGGTGGGTGTATTGAATGCCCTGTCAGGTGTGATGGTAGAGGCATATACATTAGAGACATTTACGAAACTCTTAGATCAGCACATGGATGAAAGAAAAATGAATGTTATGTAGGAGGGAAGGGTTAGATTGATATTAGAGTAGGTTCTAAAGTTGGCACATCATGGTCTGAAGGGTCTGTACTGTCTAAACTGTTCTACAATATATTCTATACCCTCTGTTCTATTAGCCATGCAGACTACATCAAACACACTGCCCACATTGGTTCTCCTTCTTCACTTCTTTATGAACTTTAATAAGGCCATCTTGCAACTGCATCTTGTAACTTCACTTCAATCTCCATCTTGTTATAAGACCATAAGTCCATAAGACATAGGAGCAGAATTAGGCCATCTGGCCCATCGAGTCTGCTCCGCCATTCAATCATGGCTGATCCTTTTTTTTTTGCTCCTCCTCAACCCCAGTTCCTGGCCTTCTCCCCGTAACCTTTGATGCCGTGTCCAATCAAGAACCTATCAATCTCTACCTTAAATACACTCAGAGACCTGACCTCCACGGCTGCATGTGGCAACAAATTCCACATATTCACCATGCTTTGGCTAAAGAAATTGCTCCACATCTCTGATTTGAAAGGTCACCCCTCTATCCCGTGGCTGTGCCCTCTTGTTCTAGACTCTCCAATCATGGGAACCATCCTTTCCACATCTACTCTGTCTGGGCCTTTCAATATTCGAATGGTTTCAATGAGATCCCCCCTCATCCTTCTGAATTCCAGCGAGTACAGACCTTCCTCGTACAATAACCCTTTCATTCTTGTGAACCTCCTCTAGACCCTTTCCAATGCCAGCACATCTTTTCTAAGATGAGGGGCCCAAAACTGTTCACAAGACACAGGGTGAGGCCTCACCAGTTCCTTATAAAGCCTCAGCATCACATCTTTGCTCTTGTATTCTAGACCTCTTGAAATGAATGCTAACATGGCATTTGCCTTCCTTACCACCAACTCAAACTACAAGTTAACCTTTAGAGTGTTCTGCGCAAGGACTCCCAAGTCCCTCTGCATCTCAGATTCCTGGATTTTCTCCCTATTGAGAAAATAGTCCGCACATTTATTTGTACTACCAAAGAGCATGACCATGAAGCTTCCAACATTTTATTCCATTTGTCACTTTCTCGCCCATTCTCCTAATCTATCTAAGTCCTTCTGCATCCTACCTGTTTCCTCAACACTACCTGCCCCTCCACCAATCTTCGTATCATCAGCAAACTTGGCAACAATGCCATCTATTCCATCATCTAAATCATTTACATACAGCATAAAAAGAAGTGGTCCCAACACCAACCCCTGTGGAACATGACTAGTTACTGGCAGTCAACCAGAAAAGGATCCTTTTATTCCCACTCGCTGCCTCCTACCTATCAGCCAATGCTTTAACCGTGTTAGTAACTTTGCTGTAATGCCTTGGGCTCTTAACTTGGTAAGCAGCTTTATGTGTGGCACCTTGTCAAAGGCCTTCTGAAAGTCCAAATATACAACATCCACTGCATCCTCTTTATCTATTCTACTTGTAATCTCCTCAAAGAATTCCAACAGATTCATCAGGCAGGATTTTCCCTAAAGGAAACCATGCTGACTTTGTACTATCTTGTCCTGTGACACCAAGTACTCCATCACCTCATCCTTAACAGTTGATTCTAACATCTTCCTAAACATTAGGGTCAGGCTAACTGGTCTATAATTTCCTTTCTGCTGCCTTCCTCCTTTCTTAAAGAGTGGAGTAACATTTGCAATTTTCCAGTCAATAATTTTTGAAAGATCATTACCAATGCCTCCATAATCTCTACCACTACCTCTTTCAGAACCCTAGAGAGCAGTTCATCTGGTCTGGGTGACTTATGTACCTTTAGGTCTTTTCAATATGTTTATTAATTTCTACACAGAAGAATACAGAGTACGTGAAGATATCTATTATAAGTAAAAACAAAGATAAAATAATACCAAATACATTATATTTGAGTCACACTTGCAATCTCATTACCCTATATTCATGTAACTTAAATTAAATTGTAATATTGAAATGTGATAATTTTATTATACAAAAAAAGAGTCTAAACCTACTACCAAGATCGAAGCTGTTTGGTAAAGAAAGAAGAGAGAAAAAAATCCTTATCATATAGTGAAAGATGTTATTAACCAACATCTGTACTTTAACAGAAAATCAAAAGTTTTGAAAACAGTTCAAAAATGAACCCTGCAATGTTTGAAAGTCTTGGCTAGATTCAGAAATTGAACAACGGATCTTCTCTAAATTTAAACATGACATAATATCATGTAACCATTGAGCATGTGTAGACGGAACAACATCCTTCCATTTAAACAAGATCGCCCTCCTAGCTATAAGAGAAATAAAAGCCAAAATGTGCAAATCAGGTGTCTCCAAAATAATATCTTTTCCTCCAACAATACCGAACAAGGCAGTCAAAGGGTTAGGCTTAAAATTTACTTTGAAAAGTACAGAGGAGGTTTGAAAGACTTCCTTCCAGTATTTTTCAAGACTCGGACATGTCCAAAACATATGAATTAGTGAAGCTTCTCCATTGTTACATCTATCACAGTAGGGAGATATATCTGGATAAAAATGAGATAGTTTATCCTTAGTCATGGACCACTTTAAATTGTAGGAGGGAGTGGCGGCACATAACGATGAAGTGTTAACCAATTTTAAAATTTCATTCCAAGTTTCCTCAGAAATTGAAGTCTGTAAATCTTGTTCCCAGAGATTTTTAATTTTGTCTAAAGGAGCATTTCTCATTCCCAGCAACATGCCATAAATATTGGATATTGAACCATTATGAAAAGATTTCAGATGAGAAATTACACCTAATAAGTTCTTATTGGGACTTTTAGGAAATGTATATAATTGAGATCGCAGAAAGTCTCTAATTTGTAGATATCGAGAAAAGCAGGTTTTTTGTAAGCTATATTTAGCTGACAATTGCTCAAACGAAAAGAGACTTCCTCCACAAACAAATCCTGGAAGCATTTAATACCCAATCTATCTCATTCTTTAAAAACTATATCAGTTATAGAGGGTTTAAAGAAATAATTAGAAAAAATGGGACTTGAAAGAGATAATCTCAATAAACCAAAGTATTTTCTAAATTGTACCCTGATCCTCAAAGTATGTTTAACTACCAAATTGTCAGTTAATTTACTTAAAGATAAAGGAAGTGAAGATCCAAGAAGAGAAATGATAGAAAATTTATTAACAGAGTTAGCTTCTAAAGAAACCCATACCGGACAGTCCTCACGGTTAATATAATATGACCAAAACGTAAGATATATTGACTGCCCAGTAATAAAACCTAAAATTTGGTAAGGCTAGACCTCCATTCTCCTTAGCTTTTTGCAGATGAACTTTATTTAGTTGAGAATGTTTGTTTTTCCATATATAAGAAGATAGAATAGAATCAAGAGAATCAAAAAAGGATTTAAGAATAAAAACAGGTAAGGCCTGCAAAAGGTTTATAAATTTAGGTAAGATATTCATTTTAATAGAATTAATTTGGCCAATCAATGATAACAAAACGGTGATCAGTTTGATAGTGCTCTTTTTACAAAATTCAGTAGGGTAAGAACATTTTCTTTAAATAGGTGTATATAACTCTTAGTAATTGTTACACCCAAATAGGTAAATTGATTTCCTACAATTTTAAAAGGAAGGTTAGTATTAATTAATACCAAATTATTCAAAGGAAAAAAGTTCACTCTATGTAAATTTAGTTTATATCCTGAAAATTGGCTGAAACAGGAGAGTAAAGAACGCACAGGAGATAACAAAGTCTCGACATTAGAAATAAAAAGCAATTGATCATCAGCATAGAGTGAAACATTGTGGGTAGCATCTCTCCTAAAAAATACCAGTGATATCTCTAGATTCTCAAAAAGCAATGGCTAAGGGTTCTAAGGCCACATCAAGGAGCAAAGGGCTCAAAGGACAGCCTTAGCTGGTTCCACGTTGAAGTTTAATGGTTTGGAAGTCTGAAAATTAGTAAGAACCCGAGCAGAGGGAGACAAATAAAGTAATTTAATCCATTGAATGAAATCAGGCCCAAAATTAAATTTTTCTAAGGTTTTAAATAAATAATTCCATTCAACCCGATCGAAAGCCTTCTCAGCGTCTAAGGATATCACACATTCTGATATCTCCTTAGAAGGAGAATAAATTACATTTAACAAACAATGAATATTGAAATGGGGATATTGATTTTTAATAAATCCAGTCTGATCATCAGATTTTTCCTGAAGGAAACCATGCTGACTTTGTACTATCTTGTCCTGTGTCATCAAGTACTCCATCACCTCATCCTTAAAAATTGGACCTAACATCTTCCCAACCATTGAGGTCAGGCTAACTGGTCTATAAATTCCTTTCTGCTGCCTTCCTCCTTTCTTAAAGAGTGAAGTGACATTTGCAATTTTCCAGTCAATAATTTTTGGAAGACCATTACTAATGCCTCCACAATCTCTACCGCGACCTCTTTCAGAACCCTAGAGTGCAGTTCATCTGGTCCGGGTAACTTATGTACCTTTAGGTCTTTCAGCTTTTTGAGCACTTTCTCCCTTGTAATAGTAACTGCACCCACTTCTCTTCCTTCACACACTACAACATCAGGCATACTGCTAGTGTCCTCCACAGTGAAGATTGATGCAAAATACTCACTATGATGCTTGTCCTTGATCCATCTGTGCCTTTATAAAATAAGTTTTATGCCGCCCCTCAGAAGAAACTTTAATAATTTGCCACAAAAAGAATCTCAATCTTTCCTTATGCACTAGTTGACATCAAAATATTGAAGGTATCTCTGCTTTCCATTGAAAAGTGTCCAACTCATAAATGGTCCACAGTAATAAGCACCAGTGAAGCAATTTTCACATGACTCGGCAATTTTTTTGTGTGGGGGTGCGGTTTAGAACATCTGCCACATAGTACAGGACAGACCAGGGGTCCCAGGGTTATTTATGATTTATTTGCTGCTGAGTAGAACTTAGGGCACTAACTCCTAGAAGGTCCATAGTGGGTATAGCTGGATACTGTGAATCTTCATCTTCTTCTCCTCAGCAAGTAAACAGGTCCTTCAGCCCATGTTTTCTGTGCAAGACTGGTCTTCTTCCTGGACACACATCTACCCAGACATAGACCATAGACTTCCATACCCATCTCACCCATGTACCTTCCAAACTTCTCTTAAATTTTGCAACCAAACCTGCATCCACCATTTATTCTGGCGTCTCATTCCACACTCGTGCAATATGATATACTGCTATAAAACTAGATTAAAATTCATGCTTACTGGCAATGTATGTCATGAAAATATTTAATAATCTGGATACAATATAAAGTGAGGTTAGGCACAATTATTATATTTGGAAGAACACTTGGGCCAGAGTACACTATAGTCTCTGTAATGTAAGGGGATTCAGATGATGTCTGACCATGAATGTGACAATTTAGCTTTTCATCAAATGGCATTGAACATGTTCCACTCTCAGAGAAAAAAACACATACAGCTGGCACTCAAAGCGCTATTTCAATTTGGACATACTTTTTGTTTTGATGTGTGTCGTAGTGGATAGAAACAGATAAAAAGTCTTCAGCGATTGAAACATATGATTTGAGCTGAAGTACCATTGCAGTACCTGATTCAACTACAATAACTATGATATTCTAATACACTGTGTGTAACACAATCTATGGGTGTTATTGCATGTGGCATGAAGCAAGAATATGTAATGGTACATTATTGTTTCCCTGTTCATTGGTTTAATTTTTCAAAAGTGGTTGCCCTGCAATAGATTGATATCCAACTGAATTGATTATATTATTATTCATTGCCATGTTTATACATTTGTCTCCTTAAATACCATTCTGAAACCTACAGTACATCTTGTTTAAATAAATAGTGTCCATATAAATTTCTAACTTTTTTGGCATACTTTACACAAGCGATTTAGAAGTTCACCATGTGTACTTCATCCTTAGATTGTTCTAATTGACACACAAGTAATTCTATATAATTTGTTGGAAGCAACTGAAAATATACAAAATCTGCATTAGAATTGTGCTTGAATTATTTCCATAATTATTGCATTTGATACAGCTGGCTAGTTACACAAAAGGCCTCCGGATGCAATGATTTCCATTGATGCTGTTTAGGAACATACAGGCCCATCATTTAGTGTTGATATTGTTGGGCTGTCAGAATTGATCATAGTTTTTGATGGAACACCTCAGGCTTCTTTATGGAGTACATCAAAATGACATTTCACATTGTCTAAGTAGGAGCGATCTGTTAGTTTATATTTTATCTAAAACAGCAGAGTAGATGACCTCCCTCTGGGCCTAAATACATGAATCCTGGGAACATGTTATAATTAATAGTATGACTTGAGGGAAATTCATAACAAGGGGACAAAAAGCTGGGCATACTGACTTGACAGAAAGGAGGAAATTCCAGAACAGATTAGCTTATTTTTTAACCAAGCTTATCTCCTACTACAAACATTATATATTGCTTCCTTGTTAACTACTACTCAGATCCAGATGCTCCAGGCTCTGTCAGCGAGTGTTGTAAATTTTGTCTGAGTCAGGGCAATTCTGATTGATCTCTGAGTGTAAAATCGATAAGGGGATACTGTCATTTTTGTAAAGGATGGGCTAGAAAGGGAAAATAAATTAAGACTCCACTGAATATATCTGTAGTGCTCATTAATTCAGTGTGGCCTGCACTTTGTTAATGTTGTGTCCACAGCTTTAATCTTCCAGGTGCTTGTTCTGCAGACATTCAACAACAGCAGTCCTTTCTAATATTATGCATGTTTCATCTGCATTTTGGAGCGCTCCCACAGTCAGCATGCACACTTGGCCACTTTACCATCTTGATTCCTGATTACATTTAGTCCTATTTATTATTTTCACAGATACATCACTTGAACGTCGATTAATTTTAAAATGGAAAGTCTTTGTCTTTCTCACATGCCCTTCATCAAAACTAATATCTTCTGTGTAGTCATTTATCTTGAGTTGTTATATGAAATAAAGACTACCAAGCTTTTTCCCTTATTGAAGACAGTAAGATTAATTTACTTTCCTCATCTGCTCCAACCACTTTTTTCTGCTGCCAGTTCTTCCACCACTGATAATTTTTCAGTCGTAATCAGATCTTTGCCTGTACATCCCTACATCTTCACTGCAGTTACTGCAGTGTTATAATACCTTAGATGGAATTTTATTCTAACTCACTGCGTAAAAAACTTATGGGGCTGGGAGAACCAACGGTTTTACATCCCACCCAATAAAATGGGACAGTGTTAAACCAGAGCTCTACCTGGTTCCATCAATTTCAAAATGGACAGGTTTGGCTGAAGATACCTCCTCCCACTTATCTCCAACTGCCCCTCATTGCTTCTTCAAATCCGCATTATCTGATTCAGCTTTATACTTATTTGATTCTTTGTTTTTCATCTTTTCTGCTATTGTTATTGTTAGCTCTAAAATTAGTCAGCACCATCATGGGTATGAGCCTCCATAGTATTCAAGACATCTTCAAGGAGCGGTGCCTCAGAAAGACAGCGTCCATCATTAAGGACCCTACAAGCCAGCACATGCCCTCCTCTCATGTTACCATCAGGAAGGAGGTACCAAAGCCTGAAGGCACACTCAGGGATTCAGGAACTGCTTCTTCCCCTCTGCCACCCGGTTTCTAAATCTACATTGAACCCATGAACACTATCTTTTTATTTCTGTTTTTGCATTTTAATATTTTCTCTCTCTCTCTCACACATACACACACACACACACGCACGTACACATACTGTAATGCAGTTTTTTTCTTCTATATTTATCATGTATGGCATTTTACTGCTGCCACAAAGTTAACAAATTTCACAATATATGCTGGCAATATTAAACCTGATTCTGATTCCGATTGTTTAATTTTCTGTGTGCTTTTCATATTCTAAACTGTACTTTTCTGATGCTCTTCCACTAATTTTAATTTTTTTAATCTTTCATGTTATTTATGTAATCACAGATATATGATTGTCATGTTTCACAAGAGCATTTTAGATTCACAGTCAATCTCATCAGTTAACCTGTAGAATTTTGTGAATAAAATATTCAAGAGACATTTTATGTGCTTATTAAAAGCCACAGTCCTTTACTTCTATTAGGAACGCACCAAAAGCAGTCACCTTACACCGACGTCATTATGTCTGATACCATCTGTTAAAGTGAACACAATAACTTAAGGACGGTGTTTCTGAATTATGTAGAACAATGTCCATTCTGAACAATACATCCACCTGTCATGCATTATGTTACTTCTTTGGGCAAATTTGATGATTTTATCTTCTAGGAGTAAAGGCCACTAAAATTTCTCAGGTTATCAAGCCTCCAACTGTTTCTAACATTTCTCAAGCCCATTTAGTTTCTTTACCTCACATTAAAGAATCTTTTGAGAATAATGATAACATTTTTCTTGATGATGCACTTTAGCCTGCCTCATAACAATGAAAAAATCTCACAAAAATTGGTGCATTTTTTTGTAAAGCAAAATATTTTTGAAAGGTAAGATGTTAACTGGTTTATATATTTTTCTTTTCAGAGAATCTAATCTAAATTATACTAATCATTTTACCAGCCAATCAGAATATTTATGTAATCAAGGAGCCTTTAGGGGAGACATTATTTGAGAGGTTTCAGTTCTTTATTTACTTGCAGGGAGTACAGCAATTTGGAACTAAGAAAATAGTAAAACACACTGGGAACCACATTACAAATGGAACATTTCCCTGGGGGAAATGTTCTGCATCGGTTTTCCAGATCTCCTGCCATAAGTTTGGTCAGCTCCCAAAGCGAACTCCAGAGACAGCTATATTCAAACTGAGAACTCTGAAAATTCTTTACCAAAATTCCAACATCTATGTTAATTGCATCCGGCTAAACCAAAATCTTACATAGTAAGAGTACTTTTACTACTTTACTGGAACAGTCAGGCTGAAAGAAATTCTATTGCACATTAAATATTTGGATCACTTTGAGAACTTCCAACATTTATGGTGGACAGACATGCTCCTGGCTGAAAATGAAACCACACTTAGCCTATGATTCAATATTCCAATGCAGTGAAGTAATTACATAACTTTTATATTGTATATACACCAAATTAGTGTTTATTAAACATGTTGATGTCAGTAACAAGAACATCTGCATTATGCAACACACCTGAATCTTGACATGAACAGCACCAACAACATAAAATCACAATTTGTCAGCAAATTAGCAAGTGATTGCAAAGAAGATTGCACAATGTAGCTGCAGTCGTGCATCTTTCTCTAACAAGCATGGATTTTAATGAGAGTTAATGATGGTGATAATAATGTTGTTGCTCGTATTGGAAAAGCTCAAGAATGCTTGTTATCCACAGTACTTCTTTTAGCAGTTATACTAAAAGCAGACAAAATCTCCTCCATTTGCTTCATCATGGAACAAAGTTATTTTTGAAGCGTCTTATATTTCCAGGTCAGGTGGAGTAGGCTGTTTTAGGAATACTCAAGGCTTGACTTCAGCTTCAGGAAGCAACTTCGTGATTAACTTCAATTGATTATTACTGTGAGCTTACTTTCTTAAGGGTGAAATCTGCCAACTTGTCTTGGGCTATATGCAGAATCATAGCATTTATCAGGGATTGGTTGAGAGTTCCCAAACTCAACTTTAACACATGAGGAAACCTCCACTTAGACTGAATTCAATCTGGATGTTAGATGTGAATGGGCAGATAACTAACTATTGTCACATATCACAACTTTGTACTAGCAGTTATCACTTCCATGGAGGCCCAAGAGACTGCAAGTGCTGGAATACAAAGGAATGAACTAGAAGCCAGAGGAACTCAACAGGTCAGGCAGCATCTACTGTGGGAAAAAGACCACCAAAGTTTTGGGTTGAGATCCTTCATCTGGACTGAAAGGTAGAGGGGAGATAGCCAGTATGAAAAGGTAAAGGGAAGGGGTAGAGCAAGAGCCAGCAAGAGTTAGTTGGATCCAAGTGAGGAAGCATGACAGGCAAATGGAGGAGGGAAGAGTGGAAATACTGATGGAGGCTGGGAGGTGATAGGTGGAGGTGACAAAGGGCTGCAGATGATGGACTGTGATAGGAGAGGAAGATGAACCAACGACTACTCCTTATCGTTAACACAGAAGTGCTGGAAAAACTCTCGATGTTAGGCAGCATCCGTGGAAAGGAGAACAGTTAAGATTTCAAGTTAGTCAAGGATGCAAAGAAGGAGGGAGGGTATTGGGTGGAAGAAGCTGAAAATCTGTAACAAGATGAAATAATGCAGCCATGGATACAGACAGTTAAACTTCTTTCTCAATGCCCAAGGGACAAACACTCCACCGGCTGAAACAATATTCAATATATTTAAAAAATGCAGATGCTGGAAATCTGAAACATAAACTGTTGGCATCCCTGGTCTTATGCATTCAGAAATATTTCCTTCATCCTTTCTATTTTTCCCCCACCAACTCCACAGTTTAAATCTAGCTTGGTTTCTCTCCCAATTCTGACGAAGGGTCTTTGACGTAAAACATTAACCTGCTGAGCACATGGGTTCACCTCTGATATTCTGGTGTCTTGGTTAATTGGTGACTTCCACATGAGGAATACCATGGGTATCAGAAATTGCATTGTCGAGAGGATATCGGAGGTAACTGCGGGATCAGGGTTGATCAAGTGCTCTGAGAGCCAGTGTAAACCGTGGACCAAATGGCCTTCTTCTTTCATCATCACAAGAAAGTATGACAATGAAAAAAAAAACAGCCTACTGAGCTTTTCCAGCATATTCAATCTTTATTTGGAGTAGGATACGTATATTTGTTCTTCTTTCAAGTTAGCATGCTGACAATGTGATATCTTCTGCAGTGGGAGGAACAAACATTGCTTGAGTGATCAACCTGTTGAACAGCTTTATTCAGTCAGAAAATGTTGGAAATATTCAACAGGACAAACTTTCTCCCTTTCCCTACATGAATTTAAATGTTTATTTTGTTGCTCTTTCAGGAGAAGTTCTTCTGACTTGCTGACGTGTTTCCAGATTTTTATTTCAATTTTCCAGCGTCCAATTTTTTCTTTACTTTACCTCTATTCAGTCTGAAAGCAGAGCTCTGAAATTTTAGTTACAATCAAGCAAAAAAAATTACCAGTTAGGAGCTGGAGTTACCCACTTGGCTCCTCATCCATGCCTCATTTAAAAGATTGTGGCCGATCTGTTTATGACATCCTGCACATTCCTGTCTTCCCTCAGTAACCTTTTCACCCCCTTGCTGTTCAAGTAACTATCAGTCTCTGCTTTAGTCTATCACTCTTCATGGAAGCGAGTGCCAAAGTCCAGCAATCCTCCAAGCAAAAGAAAAAGAAAATCTCCCTAGTTCTGTCTCAGATGGACAACCCTGTATTTTGAGGCAGTAACTTTTAATTCTTAATTCTCCCATTAGTATCCAATCCAATCTACCTTGGCAAGACAGTCATGATCTCGTTCCACTGTTTGCTTCTCACAATCCAATGGCTTGCCAGCTTAATTCTGCTGATTGTATCCTCTGTCATTGACCATGACCATTCATCCAACGGAAGTCAGCAAACATTTTAAACATGACACCTCACCTTTTACATTCATTTCTTGACATCTGGGCATTGCTGATGTGTTCATCATTTATTGCCCATCCCTAGTGTAGAACCTCAATTACCTGAGCCTTAGCAGGTAAAGTGGATTAATTCAGAGTATGGATTGGCTTTGGGATTACATAGCCATAACAAAAAATATGTCTGACAGAAGGGCAGGACTGGTAGCTCAGTGTTCCAGGATAAGATATTACAGACGTGACAGAGGTACAAATAAGTGAGAACAGGGCATTGCATATTTGATAAGGAAGGATATAGCAGCATTTCTTAGATAAGACATCATTAGAGGATCGTCTAGTGAGG
The DNA here is from genome assembly GCF_963921235.1 of Mobula hypostoma. NCBI lineage: Eukaryota > Metazoa > Chordata > Chondrichthyes > Myliobatiformes > Myliobatidae > Mobula > Mobula hypostoma. Next base: position 130,992,388 of record NC_086099.1, read on the forward strand.
CCATATGGGTAGAACTTAGTAACAAGAATAGGAACTGTATTATTGACTTCCCAATGGCTAGCAGGAATTGAAGAGCGGATGTGTAAAGAAATTGCTCATAGTTGTATGAATAGCTGGTGATTTCAATTTTGCTAGTATTGACAGGGCCACACACGGTATTAAGAGCCTGAATGTGTCAAAATTTGCTAACTATGTTCAGGAAAGCTTCTTGTGTCAATATATTGATCGGTCTACTCAGAATGATGCCAGAATTTGAACTCCTCTTGGGGAACAAGGCAGGAGAAACAACAGAGGTGGAAGTTGGGGGGCAGTTTGGATCTAGCAACTATAATTTTATTACTTTTAAGATACTGGTGGAAAAATATAGGTCTGGTCCTCAGGTCAGGTTTTGAGGGAATTTGGCAGGATCTAGTAGAGGTAAATAGGGAAAACCTGTCTGAAGAGAAAGATTGAATGTCAGATAGACAACTTTGAGGAGGTTGCAATCAGGAGTCCAGGGGCAGAATGATTATGTAGGGTGAAGGATAAACCCAGCAAGTTTAGGGAACATTGGCTGGTGAGAGATATTGAGTCACTGGTCAAGAAAAGGAAGGATGAATACATTGGGTTTGGGAGGTAGGGGATGAGTGAATCCTCTAATGACTATATAAAGATTTAGAATACACTTAAGAGGGAAATAAGGATGGCAAAGAGAGGGTATGAGATGGGTCTGGCAGGTAAGATTAAGGAAAGTTCTATATTAGGAGTAAAATGGTGCCTAGGGAGAGGTGCTAGGTGTTCCCTGAGGAGGGCACCATGGCTGTTTAAGGGATAAAGAAAACAAGTGGAGGTGATTCAGAGAACATTCATAAAGTCAGCCATGGGGAAGTTACTGCAGAGAATTCTGAGGGACAAAATTTAGTAGCATCTGATTAGGAAGAATCAGCATAGTTTTGTGCATGGGTAGGCAAGTTTATCAAATATTTCAGAGTTCAAAGTTCTAAGTAAATTTATTACTGAAGTACATACATATTGGTCACCATATACAATCCTGAGATTCATTTCCTTGTGGGCATACTCATTAAATCCAATAATCATAATAGAATCAATGAAAGATGGCACCAGCAGGGCAGCCAGCCAGCGTACAAAAAACAACAAACTGCAAATACAAAAAGAACGAGAAATTAATAAAAATAATTTACTGAATTGGATGAAAATAGATATCAGATCAGCAATAACCAAATGAAGTATACCTTGACTCACCTTCTATGCATGGGTGATTTGAACTTATACACTCCTTCATCAGTAAATCTAAAGCAATTTTCTAAAGATAGAAACAGGAACTTTGGAATAGATACGTGCAGAACATTAAAAATAAAGGAAGGTGCAATATAAAACAGAGCAGGAAGATACAATACAACCGATGGATGAACATGAAACATATAGGCATCTGCAATATCAGCAAGCAAAGAAAATAGATCACAATGTGATAAAGGGAAAACTTTCGACAGAATTTACTCCCAATCAGAGCTCGAGAGTAACAACTAAAACAAAAGCAATAAACACTTTTACTATACTCATATGAACATATTCTTTTGGCATAATGTCCTAGTCTGAAACCAATCTGAAAAACTGAAATGACAAATTTTAGAAATACATTCAAATGCATCTAGTTTAATGCAGACTAGGACAGAAGGAAGAAGATGAATAATGGGCATAAAGAATTTACACCACAGTCAGATAAAACTTCTAAGGATCTATTCTCGTCAATGAAAACCAAATTCATCACTTCATGTGAGCATACTCAATTCTGATAAGAAGTACGTACCACTAAACTTGAGTGAAAGCACAACTCAGAAAAATAAAGAATTTATCACTATTAAAAAAATGTTAACCAATGGAAGAGCATGACCCTCCTTGGAAGACATCCTCACAATCTGAGCAGACTAGATGTCAATAAGGAAGAGTCAAACGTCTGGCTCAGAGTTGAAGGCCTCTTCACTGAAACAGAAGAGTTCCTTGTGGCAATACAGGACCAGGTGAATAACACAAAAAATAATCAAAAATACATAATAGGAGACCAACAAATTCTAAGTGCTTAATGCGAAAATGCCAAGAGAAATAAGAAACAATCCAACACATTCCAGAATCCTGTAGCAGTTTAACTCAATCTGATTACGTACACAGGCACAATCTAGTGGCAAACATCATTCAGCAAAATTTTGCTTTAAAATTGAAACTCATAAAAGACACAATACTTTATTATAAATATAAGCCTGATCCAATTTTTGAGTCAGAGTCCTACAAATTATATTACAACTGATCCATTATTACAGATAGGACAATCCATAATAACCATCTGGATAGAATAATACAGGATAAACAAGCAAGAACAATTTACTTAATAGATATAGCCATTCCAAACACACATAACATACAGAAATTAATAAACACCAGAAATAGACTGAATTGAAAGAGTAAATTGAAAGACTGTGGAACATGAACAGGGTATATATTGTCCCAAATGTAATATCTACAACTGGGATTATCCCAAACAACACTATAGCAATAAACAATTAGGCATACACAAAGACATCTATGTAAATCTTCAGATAGCCATAATATTAAATATCACTGGAGTTGTGCAGAAGTTCCGAGCAATTGAGAAATGGGTGAGCTTGGCCATGCCTGTACCTCAGGTTTCACAAGCTTGAGATGAGAAAAAATAAAAATATAATAATAATAAATAAACAAACAATAAATATCAAAAACATGAGATGAAGAGTCCTTGAAAGTTAGTCCATAGTTTGTGGGAATCGTTCAGTGATGGGTAAGTGAAGTTCAGTGAAATTATTGCTTCTGGTTCAAGAGTCTGATGGTTGAGAGGTAATAATTGTTCCTCAATCTGATGGTGTGAGTCCTGAGGCTCCTGTTCCTTCTTCCTAATGGGAGTTGAGAGAAGAGAGCATGATCTAGGTGACACAAAACAAAATGTTGGAGGAACGCAGCAGGCCAGGCAGCATCGAGGAAAAGAATACAGTCAACGTTATGGGCCGAAACCCTTCAGCAGGACTTGAGAAAAAAAGCTGAGGAGTAGATTTAAAAGGTGGGGGGAGAGGCAATAGAAACACAAGGAGATTACTGAAACCTGAAGGGAGAGGGGAGGAAGTAAAGAGCTGGGAAGTAAATTCATTAAAGAGACAGAAGGCCGTGAAAGAACGAAAAGGTGGGGGGACCACGAGAGGGAGGGAATGGGTGGGCAAGGAGATAAGGTGAGACAGAGAAAGGGGGATGGGTAATGGTGGAGGAGAGGAGGGGTGGGGGGCATTACTGGAAGTTGGAGCAATTGATGTTCATGCTATCGTGTTGGAGGCTACCTAAACAGACTATAAGGTGTTGTTCCTTCAACCTAAGTGTGGTCTCATCAGAACAGTGGAGGAGGCCATAGTTACACATATCGGAATGGTAAAAGGAAGTGGAATTAAAATGGGTGGCCACTGGGAGATCCCGCTTTTTCAGGCAGATGGAGCGTAGGTGCTCAGCAAAGTGGTCTCCCAATCTATTTCAGGTCTCACCGATATACAAGAGGCCACACTGGGAGCATCGGACACAGTATGTGACCCTAATGGACTCACAGTTGAAGTGTCGCCTCACCTGGAAGGACTGTTTAGACCCTGAATGGTAGTGAGGGAGGAGTAGTAGGGACAGGTGTAGCACTTGTTCTGCTTATAAGGATAAGTGCAAGGAGAGAGATCAGTGAGGAAGGACGAATGGACAAGGGAGTTTTATAGGGAATGAACGCTGTGGAAAGCAGTGAGGGGGTGGGAAAGATATGCTTAGTGGTGGGATCCCTCTGGAGGTGGCAGAAGTTTCAGATACAGAGGCTGGTGGGATGGTAGATGAGAACCAGAGGAACTCTATCCTTGGTAGGGTGGCGGGAGGATGGGGCAAGAACAGAAATGTGTGAAATGGAAGAGATGAGGTTAAGGGCAGTGTTCATAGTGGAGTTAGGGAAGTCCCTTTCTTTGAAAAAGTAAGACATCTCCTTTGCCCTAGAAAGAAAAGCCTCATCTTGAAAGCAGATGCAGTGGAGGCGGAGGAATTGAGGGAAGGGGATGATGTTTTTACAAGTAACAGTGTGGGAAGAGATATAGTCCAGGTAGTTGTGAGAGCCCGTAGGTTTATAATAGACATCAGTGGATGAGCTGTCTCTGGAGATAGAGGTAGTGAAATGGAGAAAGGGGAGGGAGGTGTCTGAAATTGAATAGATAAATTTGAGGGTAGGGTGGAAGTTGGTGGCAAAATGGATGAAGTCGACGAGTTCAGTATGGGTGCAGGAAGCAGCACCAATGCAGTTGTCAATGTAGTGTAGGAAAAGTGTGAGATGGTCACCTGTGTAGGCTTGGAACATTGACTCTTCCACGTAACCAACAAACAGGCAGGCCTAGCTGGTACCCATGCGAGTGCCTATGGTTACATCTTTTGTTTGAAGGAAGTAGGAGGAGCCAAAGTAGAAATTATTTAGCGTGAGGACAATTTCCGCTAGGTGGAGGAGAGTGGTGGTGGAGGGGAACCGGATGGGTCTGGTGTCCAGAAAGAAATGGAAAGCTTTCAGGCCTTCTTGGTGGGGGATGGAGGTGTGGAGGGACTGGACATCCATAGTAAAAATAAAATGAAGGGGACCAGGGAACCTGAAATCATTGACCTGGGTAGTGGAGGTCCCTGAAGATGGATGCTGCTTTCTTTCAACAACACTCTGCGTAGATGTGCTCAGTGGCGGCGAGGGCTTTACTCGTGATGGACTGGACTGTATCTACCACTTTTTGAAGGATATTGATGTTGATGTTTCCATATCCGACAGTGATGCTACCAGTCAATATTACTCTTCACCACACATCTATAGATTTTGTCAATGTTTTGTATGCCAAATCTTTGCAAACTTCTAAGGAAGCATGTATCCTGTTGTGTTTTCTTCATGATTGCACTCAAGCTCGGGGCGCAGGACAGGTTCTCTGAAATGATAACTCTGAGCAACTTAAAGTTGCTGACCCTCTCCACCTCTGATCTCCTGATGAGCACTGACTCATAGTCCTCTGGTTTCCTCCTCCTGAACTCAATAATCAGTTCCTTGATTTTGCTGACATTGAGTGAGAGGTTGTGTTGTGGCACTGCCCTGCCTGGTTTTTATTTTCCCTGCTATCTGCTGACTTGTCCCGACATTTGATTTGGCCAACGGCAGTGGTGTCTTCAGCAAACTTAAATATGGCAATGGAGCTGTGCTTAGCCACACAGTCATAAGTTCAAAAGTTTCTTTCCTTCTTTCTTTATCAATCTTTTTATTAACTTAAAAAAAGTACATATATACAAACAAGAGGAGGATTATCTCAGATATCTATAGGAATAATAATACATATTAAAGGTAAAATAAACATTATCAAGATCATACAGAGTATTAATCTAAAAGTATATAATAAAAATAAGATAATCAATTCTCCTCTTATCATTTATAAAAAGAAAAAAAATAAAGAAACCTATAATTTTTATATATATAAAAAACAATATTCTTTATAAACAAAAACAAAAAAAAAATTAAAAAAAGAAAAAGAAAGAAAGGGGACTGAGCAGCCCATATTGAGAGCAGAAGCAAGAAAATACAAAAACTTTCCAATCAAATCCAAAGTTTCTAGAAAGTAACTGGAAGAGCAATAAATCAAACCATATGAAAATATTGAATAAAAGGTCGCCAGGTTCCTTCAAATTTAAAGGATGTATCAAATGTCTGACTTCTTATTTCCTCTAAACTTAGACGGAACATAATGGAGGAAAGCCAATAAAAAACAGTAGGTGGATAGTTCAAAAGTTTAAAGTTCAAATTACATTTATTATCAAAGTGTGTATACATTATACAACTTGAGATTCATCTCCTTACAAGCAGCCACAGAACAAAGAAAACTGAAAAGAATCCATAAAAAGAGAAGACTGTCAAACACCCAACGTGCAGAGAAAGAGAAAAAATCATGCAAACAAAAAAGGAAGTAAATAGCTTCAGTACTGAAGTTTTATGAAAGACATGAAGTCAGACATCACTGCAGCTGGAGCAGGTCACAGCCTATGTTCAAAGTGAAGCTGAATAAACACCACGGAACAGCGAACAGTACCACGTAGAACAGGCCTGTCCCTCACCTCTGGTCCCAACACACTCTAACCTTTGTAATCTGGCCCAGCACTTAAATCGTCCAAACATTAGGTCTTTCTTTGCTCTCGAACCACCTTGGGGCCTGAAACCTGCAGCCACTGTTCGGTCGATTCCCGAACTTTCCAATGTGACCCGACGCTTAATTCGATCAGACGTTCCTCGCTGTTAGGGATGCCATGACTCTGCCTTGACTCTGCTTCGACATTGCTTCCGTCTTCGCTCGCCTTGACCATGCATAAGTGTAAAGTGAATAGAGTGGAGGGCTAAGCACATAGCTTTGTGGTGCCAGAGACTGTGGAGGAGATGTTGTTGCCAGTCCGAACAGACTAGGGTCTGGAAGTAAGGAACCTGAGGATCTAATTGAGCAAGGACTTATTGAGGCCAAAGTCTTGAAGATTATTAATTAGTTTTGAGGATAGTTGAGGGTAGGACCATGGCTATTGCCTGTTCCAACTTCAGCAAGGTCTTTGACCAGGCCCCACATTGTAGGCTGTTCTGGAAGATTAGGTTCCATGAATCCAGTAAATGGATTCAAACAACAGGACTTCTGCAGATGCTGGAAATTCAAGCAACACACATCAAAGTTGCTGGTGAACACAGCAGGCTAGGCAGCATCTCTAGAAAGAGGTACAGTCGACGTTTCAGGCCGAGACCCTTCGTCAGGACTAACTGAGGGAAGAGTTAGTAAGAGATTTGAAAGTGGGAGGGGGAGGGGAAGATCCAAAACGGATTCAAACTTGGGTCAGAGGTAGGAAACAGAGGGTGGTTATTGTTTCTTGAAATGGAGACCAGTGACTAGTAGTATGTTAGAGGGACTGGCATTGTGACACCCATTACTTGTTCTTTATATAAATGTGAATGCACAGGCTTCATCAGTAAGCTTGTGAATGATACAAAAAAGGTGTTGCTATTGATAGTGGAAAAGGTTATCTTATATTACATGGGATCTTGATTAGTTAGGGAATTAGGCTGACAATTGACAAATGGATTTAAATACAGGTAGATGGGAGGTGATGCATTTTGGAAAGCCAAGCTGGCGTTGGACTTATGAGTGTTATGGCACTCTCGGGAGTGTAACGGGACAGAGGGACAAGTGCAAAGTTTATTGAAAGCACCATCACAGGCAGACATGATGATGAGTGAAATTTAGAACGCTACCCTTCTTTGGTCATGGATTGAATATAGGAGTTGAGGCATCGTGTTGCAGTTGTATCAGTCAATGGTGATGCCACATTTAGAGCACTATGTACATTTCTGGTTACCCTGTTAAAGGAAAGATGTGGTTAAATTGAAAAGTGTGCAGAAAAGTTTTTTGAGAATGTTGCCGGCACTAGAGACTGTTCAGGCTAGGTTTTTCATTCCTTAGAACATTAGATTAGATTATGAGGACAGACAGTCCTCTTTTATTGTCATTTAGTAATACATGCATTAAGAAATGATACAATGTTCCTCCAGTATGATATCACAGAAACACAAGACAGACCAAAGACTGAAAAACTGACAAAAACCACATAATTATAACATATAGTTACAACAGTGCAAAGCAATATCGTAATTTGATAAAGAACAGACCATGGGCACGGTAAAAAAAAAAGTCTCAAAGTCTCTCGAAAGTCCCATCATCTTATGCAGACAGTAGAAGGAAGAAAACTCTCCCAGCCATGAACCTCCAGCGCCACAAACTTGCCGATGCAGCACCCTGGAAGCACCCGACCACAGCTGACTCTTGAGTCTGTCCGAAAACTTCGAGCCTCTGACCAGCCCCCCAACAATGAGCACCGAGCACCATCTCTGCTGAGCGCTTCGACCCCGGCCCCGGCAACAGGCAACAGGCAAAGCCGAGGATTTGGGGCCTTCCCCTCTGGAGATTCTCGATCGCACAGTAGCAGTGGCAGCGAAGTGGGCATTTCAGAAGTTTCTTCAGATTTTCCTCCGTGCTTCTCACATCTGTCTCCATCAAATCAGGATTGTGCACGGTACCCTACTTAACAAATTCAGATATCATTCCAGAGCGGCCGCGCGCGCTGTGTCGCGTCGCCATCTTCTCCTCCCACCAAACATAGGAGAATGGGGTGGGATTTAAAATTATGAAAGCATAGATGAGGTGGACAGTAACTGTCTTTTCTCCAGGGTAGGGGAGTCCACAACTTGGGACGGTAGAGTAGCAATGGCTGGAGTTTCTGGGGGCAAATCAGAAGGCGCAGGATCAATACATCACAAAGAAGAATAAGTGTTCAGAAGGAAGGATGACCCAATTGTCGCTGTCAAGAGAAGTCAAAGCCAATATAAGAGAGAGCATATAATAGAGCAAAAATTAGTGGTAAGTTAGAGGATTGGAAAACTTTTAAAAACCAACAGAAGGCAACTAAAATGCCATAAGGAAGGAAAAAATTAAATATGAAGGTACGCTAGCCAATGGTATTAAAGAGGATACAAAAGGTTTTTTAGATATATAAAGTGTAAAAGAGAGGCGATAATAGATATCAGACTGCTGGAAAATTCTGCTGGAGAGATAGTGATGGAGGACAAGGAAATGGTGGATGAACTGAATAGGTATTTTGTATCAGTATTCACTGTGGAAGACAGTAATAGTATGCTGAAAGCTTGGTGGTGATGGGGTAGATGTAGTGAAGTTGTCATTACCAACGAGAAGATTCTTGGGAAACTGAAAGGTCTGAAGGTAGAAAAGTCAGCTGGACCAGATGGACTGCATTCCAGGGTTCTGAAAGAGGTAGCATTAGTAATGATCATTCAAGAATCAATTAATTCTAGCATGAATCCGGAGGAGTGGAAAAATTGCACATGTCACTCCACTCTTAAGAAGGGAGAGAAGCAGAAGAATATTATAGGAAATTGTAGGTCAGTTAGTCTGACCCCAGTGGTTAGGAAGAAGTTGGAGTCGATTGTTAAGGATCTGGCTTTGGGGTACTTGGAGGCACACAATAAAATATGTTGTAGTCAGCATGGGTTTTTTTTAAGAGAAAATCTTACCAGACAAACTGTTTGAATTCTTTGAAGAAGTAACAAGCAGAATAAGCAAAGGCAAATCAGTGGATGTTGTGTAATTGGACTTGCAGAAGGTGTTTGACAAGGTATCACACATGAGGCTGCTGAACAAATTAAGAGCCCTTGGAAAGATACTAGAATGGATAAAGCATTTTCTGACTGGTAGGAGTCAAATAATGAGAATAAAGGGAGCCTTTTCTAGTTGACTGCTGGTGACTAGTGGTGTTCTACAGGGGTCAGTGTAGGGACAGTTTTTTTTTGCAGTATATGTCAATGACTTGCATGACAGAATTGATGGGTTTAAGGCCAAGTTTGCAGACAATACGAAGATAGTGGAAGGTCGGGTAGTTTTGAACAAGTAGAGAGACCATGAAGGACTTAGAGAGATGAGGAGAATGGGCAAAGAAATGGCAGATGGAATACAGTGTCAGGAAGTGTATGGCCATGCATTTTGGTAGAAGATATAAAAGCATAGACTATTTTCTATTTAAAAAAATATGACGTGCAAAGGAACTTGGGACTCCTTGTGCAGGATTCCCTCAAGGCTGAGTCAGTGGTGAGGAAGGCAATTGTGATGTTAGCATTCATTTCGAGAGGACTAGAACATAAAAACAAGGATAAAATGTTGGGGTTTTATAAAGGCGCAGGGGAGGCCTCACTTGGAGTGGTCTGAATAACTTCGGGCCCCTTATGTAAGAAAGGATGTGTTGACTTTGGAGAGAGTTTAAAGGATGTGCTCAGAAATGATTCCTGATTGAAAGACTTGTCATATGAGAAGCATTTGTTGGCTCTGTGACTGTACTCAGTGGAATTCAGAAGAATGAGGGGGTGATCTCACTGAAATCTATCAAATGTTGAAAGGCCTCGATAGAGTGGATGTGGAGAGGATGTTTCCTACAGTGGTGGAGTCTAAGATTAGAGAACATAGCCTCAAAACAGAGATTTGAAATTTAAATTGCCCATTTAAAACAGAGGTGAGTTGGAATTTATTTAACTAAAGTGTAGTGAATCTGTGGAATTCATTGCCACAGGTGGCTGTGGACGCCAAGTCATTGGGTATATTTAAGGCAGAGTTTGATAGATTCTTGATTAGTCAGGGCATGAAGGGAATGGCAGGAGATTGAGGCTAAGAGGGAAATGTATCAGCCAAATGATCAAATGGCCTAATTCTGCTCCTGTATCATATCGTCTAATGTATCTTCAAATTAGGATGATGTTTGATATAAAGGGGGAATCTGCAGGTGGTCCTCTCTATTCTTGGCAGTAGAGAATGCAGGTTTGGGATGTACTGTCAAAGAACTTTCCAGCAGATTTATTTTTTGGGGGGGGGGTGGTTCTTTAGGTATTACTCAATGTAATTAGAGCAGTGTAATTCAGATCGGTGTGTCAGACATGGCTATAAGCAGCATTGGGCCCCATTGGGGACTGTATTGGCTTCTTTCCTGTTTACTCTGTGTACCTCAGACTTTAGATACAACACTGAGTCATGTCATCTACAGAAATTCTCTGATGACTCAGCAATAGTTGGGTGCATAAAGGGAGGATGGGAGGATGAATACAGGACCCTGGTGGAGGACTTTGTCAAATGGTGCAAACTAAATCAACAGCAGCTCAACGTCAATAAGACAAAGGATAGGTGTTGGACTTTAGGAAGACTAACCCTGCACTGCTCCTTGTTACTATTGATGGTGAGGACATGGATGTTATGACTTACAAATAACTGTTGGATGACAGACTTGAGTGGAGCACTAACACTGAGGCTATGTACAAAAAGGGCCAGAGTTGCCTCTACTTCCAGAGGAGACAGAGGTCCTTTGGTATACGCAGACCTCTCCTTCACACGTTCTACCAATCTCCTATGCTGTGGTGTACTGGACCAATGGCATCAACACAAGTAATACCAAGAGCCTCATCAAATTGATTAGAAAGGCTGGCTCTGTTATAGGAGTCAAGCTGGGCCCACTTGAGGCTGTGGCAGAACAAAGGACCCTACGGAAAATCCTGGCAATTTTGGACAATGTTTCTCACCCTCTGCATCCACCTTGGCTGAACAGAGGAGCACTGTTAGTAATAGACTACAAGACAACTGTGCTGCTCCAAAGAGTGCGACAGGTCATTCTTACTCTTGCCATTAGACTGTATAAAGAAAAGACCTATAGCCCGGGGAAGTGATGACCCCCTCTTGTTAGACTATTTGAAGTAACTTGTTTTTTATTCTTTCTGATTTCTCTTTTAATATTTGTATATCAATGCACTTGTAATGCTACTGTTGCACTGCAATTTCCTTTGGGATCAATAAAGTATCTATTTATCTATCTATTTATCCATCTATCTATTTATTACCTAAGAAACCATAACAATTTTCTCTATTGGGATTTGTACTTCCTCGTTATTAGACAATACAGAATGCACCACCAGAAATATCCAGCGAAGATTCAGAATTGATTGAGCTGGACTTCCTTTTCCTAAGCTTGACTGACCCATCTTCACCTGGAAGCAATAGCATTATAAATATACTGCTCAGTCTGGGCTTGCCCAATAAACCCTGCTTCTGATTGGTGACCTGGTAACCAAAGCGCAGCAGGTTCTTGAAATTGTGACCTGCAGAATAGACTGATATGGCTGAAGGTGCTTGGAGACATGAGTGACTGCAAAGGAGCAGGGTCTTGCCCCAAAATGTTAATTCCTTTCCTCCCAAAGATGCTACTGAGTCCCTCCAGCAGTTTGTTGTATTTCAAATGCTTCCTGGTGGGATTTAATATTATCTTTGTTGGAAATTGTAGTTTGTTACTCATTAGTAATACATATACAATTCAAACATTAGATGAACAGTAACACTAAAGCCTTCCCTGATTTCTTGCTTTACCATTGGGGCTATTAGCAGATCCTTTGCAATCCAACCCGTATGACTCATGCCACTCAAATTCATATTTAATCCTGGAAGTTACTGTTTGCATGTACAGAGAAGGTTACAGTTAAAAATGCATTATTACAAACAGAAGGTATACATATGAAAAGATTTCAAGATAAAATTAATAGCTTCATCTTAACAAAATACCATGAAAGTATGTTTGGCGGAGAGCTAGTGAATACGTTCATCATTCACTTAAGCCATTTAATGAGAATGTCCAATGTGGAATAACGAGGAAACACATGCTTTTCATATACAACATAACTGCAAGTTTATTTCTATGATTTGACTGTACTGTGAAAGATCAATTGTAACTAGTATTTCAGTTAGGACAAGAGCAAACTTGCTTGCCCTGAGGTGATAATATAATAGATACTATTTTATAATGTACACATAACTGGGCACAGTGCAATTGGCTGCTGACTTTGATGACAAGGTAACCAATGTAATTGAAAGGTCGTAAACCACAGTATAATTCTAGTACCTGTAGTCGCTGCAGAACGGCCTGTTGGTTGGAGCTATACAGATGGAGGCAACAGGAAGCTGATCACTCTTTTTCAATGGCTGGTGTTTTCAAAAGCTAAGCATAATGATTAGTAGATTTTGATGTTTTAGGTACTTGGTCGGCTACTTTAGGATTATACCAATCCAAGATCAATTGTTCTCATTCGAGAAATACCTGAGGAAGAAATCAATTTTCATTATCATTAATTGGACTAACACAAGGATATTTTGCACAAAAGTGACATTTTGCAAGATCCAGTGTGGTATACCTACTCAATACTCAATGTTTCTTTTGCATTTGCATGACAGACTCTCATTCACCAACTTATCTCAGTCAATATTTGGCTGTGTGCCACCTACTGCTTTGGCATTAGCGATGCCAATTTGCCTTCTGTTTGGGCACTCTTAGTCCCAGTTGACTTCCAGTTTGAATTGAAATACACAGCCATAAAGTTGTGGTGTAGATCTTGCCAACCACCACGTTGGTTTGGGTGACAGGAGGTATGATGCCATTGCTCACTGGAGGTATGCAGGAGAGGGAGTCAGACCCATCAGTCAGAACACAAGCCTTGATCTGACCAAGTACTGTTAAATTTGGACTCAACAATGTAGCTGCTTCCGAAGAAAACATTTCTCTTTTAAGAATACAGGCTAGGTTTTGAGCTTTTAGGCAGTGGAAATTAGCTGTTGTTGGGCACTATGACATTAGACCCCTAGCTGATGCCCTAATCAATTAACAGCATGGCTTATATTGCCTCTAAAGAGATAACCTGATAATAAGTAGGCAGCAAGGATTTGTGGTTTTACCAGGATTGCTGGTTTCATAGTGGTGCTGGGTATTGCTGAAATACTTCAAGATAGAGCCAACGAAAAACGTAACCAATGGCGATATCCTGCAAGACAGTTCACAAAATTACTTCTTTGACTTCTTTTTTCAAATATGATTCTACTACTAAGTTGCATGCAATTGGAACCTGTGATTTACATTTTGATGGTGTGTGTTTGGGTCGATTAAGCGACCTGGCACTTTACTGTCTCTGAGGGAGTTCATTGAGGATTGGAGCAGAGTGTACGGCCTGGAAGCTTGGAGACAGGGTATAGGCTCAAGGTCATCTCCATTGCTTCTCTCCGACTGAGGAGTTGAGCAAGGATGAATTCAGTGTAGAATATAGAGTGGAGGATGGACGAGTTTTTGGCACCGCCTGCCTGCATTTGACCGGGCTTTCCTCCCTCTCGTTGGCTGCTGTCATAGCGAAGTGCAGGAATCTTGGGGTCTGTGTTGCAAGGATTGATCAGTGAGGCTGTGAACTCGTTTACTGGCACTTTGAGTTCATATTGCATATGTTCCTGGATTCTGGTTTGTCTACTTTTTGCTGTTTTTGAGGATTTGATCATGGTGATTGATCTGGATGGGGGTGCTTCAGCGAAGAATGTCCCGACAGCCTGCTGTGCTGAACTGAACTAATCTGAACACCACTGAACTCCAGGTTTGATATGTGATAGTCTATTTGTTATTCGCACGTTTTTTTACCGTTTACGCAATTTGTTCTTTTTTTCACATGTTGGATGTTTGATATTTTCTTGTGTTCCTTTGTTCCGTGGTTGCCTCCAGGAAGAATAAACTCAGAATTGTATTCTATATATAATTCTTTATAATCAATGTACTTTGAATGTTTGAATCTTTGAAATACTCAAGCTATGTTGAGGCATTGTGTTTGACCTGTGGGATGTTCTACAATTACACATCCTTGCACATCCTTACTGCTCTGCAGTCACACCAAACACATCCTGATACCCAGCAACCAGAAAATATAATGCTTTACCCTTCATTAACGAACTACCACACCACATGAAATCCTTTTTGTTTACAGAAAATGGATGGCCTTTTACCACTTGAATCCAAACTTCTGAGTGAAACCCACACATAAGAGCAGAAGCAACTGCAATTATTATTGAGCAGACTATTGATTTATTCATAAAATACTTCCACTATCTAGACCACTCTGGGAGTATACACAGCAATGCAGCTGGCTCATGTATGCTCTACCACTTGACAATCATACACCCTTATCCCTTGACTGCAAGTGATAAGCAGCACGTGTTAGAACACAAAAAAACAGTGGTGGGAGAACGACAAGGAGGAAGACGAAAAGAGAAAGAGACATTAGAAGATGTTTGCTGATCGATGTCTCCATCACTAAATGATCACACTGAGATCCCACTGATCATAATCCAACGCCCCATTACCTGAATCCTAACTCCAATGTGAAACCCCCACACAAGAGCTGAAAGTACTGCCACTGCAGTTGTTACTGAGCAGATTATTAATTGCTTCCACAACCTGAACTGTTCTGGGAGTGTCTTTCTGTACACAGTAGTCACCGTCTTACCTTCCCTGTCACCGATCATTACACAGAATGCTTGATGACAATGACAGGATTATCATCAAGAAATCATTGATAATCCAAACCATACTTATTCATCCAACAATAACAAATAAAAACATGAAGATCTAATGTTCTCCCTTGTACATTCTCTCACTATTTCTCTGATACATGACGTTGCATATCCTATTGTTCATTCACAGTCCTACCCAGTGGATATACTGTGACTTGAGAGAATTCCTGTGCAGCGAAAGCAGCTACACAGGAATGGCCAGAGCATCTCTAGGTATGGGAGAGCATTGCAACAAGAGGCAGTCTGCTCTAGCTGCCTAATACACAACTGCACTGACATCTATAGAGCTGTACGGGTGAGATGAATACTGCTGTTACCCTGAGAATGAGCAGTTAAATTATGGTCTATGAAGCCATGCCCACTCACCTGGAATGGCACCTGAGCATCCTTAAAATCTATTAGCGAACCTAACAGTCCCTGCCCCCACCCCCAGTCCTGAACATTTTTTTATGTTGCATTATTGCAAGCTAAATTGCATGACAGCAGTTTGATCTTAATAGCAGACCATCGTGCTTCATCTTAGATACTGTATAATTTGGTGGCAGTGAGATATTGACCATAAGTTGCCACATAAACTTTTGTTCTGTAGGATTGAAATGGAACTGACTACTGAAAAGTGTGGCTCCAAGTTCTGCATAAAGCTCTGTATATACAAACGTTTGCAGAATGATAATCAGTTCAGAAATTTGTCCCCAGAAGGATCCATCAACGCTGAAACAAAAATCCTCCTGGTAAGTGATGGAATAGGCTTGTTTCTTTTGAGTGAATAACCTACTCAATGTTAGATATATAAAGTAACCTCATGGATAACATGCAGCCTGTAATTTTAATAATCAAGGTACCTTCTGAATCTGACAACAACTGTTTATTTTTCTTTCTTCTAATCTCGATACTACTGAGTTTACTTTATTCCATCATTGTGCTAAGTCTTAGCCTGCTACACACAGGTACATAAATGATCTGGACATATCCTGAAAATTCAAATGTCTTCTACAAGGCCACTGTCTAATTTCAAAATTTTAACATGCTTCAGTGTTCACTCTTAAGTTATTTTTACAGTTGCATGAACCAACCATTGCTCTGTGCAGGAAATCCTGAAAACTGTGCGGCACTTCATATTAACAATATATAAAATAAAGTTCCAGCTCGTGGCAACAAAGGTTATGTGCATGGGAGCATTTCAGTTACCGCGAGGCTGCACACTCACACAACTTAGAGAGAACAATAATGCGATTTCTCATTTCTTTCACTGATTGGTATTCATTCTGCTGACTTGCAGAATTGGTATTCTGTAACTTAATACCATGCATATAACAGTGTGTACATGTGTTAAATTTTGTATATTCCATATGACTTCTGCTCCTTCCTCCTTTCCATGACAATTGTTTTAGGTCTTCCAGGTCTTTATGTCAGAATTGCCTTGAATCCTAAATGTAGTGTTCCTTCATTACTCAATCTGTGTTCTTCGAAATTGCTTTGCCGTTCCCGTGTTTATCTGTGCAAAAAGTGAAAATCTGCAAGATTGCTCAGAATTTATTTTTGTGCATCCATATTGATGACTTCCCTCCCTTCTCCCCACTTTATTCCTACTATTTATTGGGGCTATTTTAACCCAAGTGATGCAATGCTTAATAATTATGTACAATGGTTAAATTAATGGACTAGCAACCAGAGTTTTGGATTACTAACCCAGAGCCAGATATTGACAGCTGGGGAAATCTGAATTTAAACGATAAGCTAGTATCGATACTATTAAACACAAAATTACTATATTGTCATAAAACTCCATTTGTTTTACTAATATTCTTTAGAGAAGAAAATCCATCATCCTTACCTGGTCTGGCTTGAATAAGATTCCAAGTCTGATCCCATCACTAAATTGCCTTATCAGTAGAGGGGCAATTAGGGATTGACATCAAATGTCATAATTGCCAGCAGCTCCCACATCACATGAATGAATAAATGAAAAAGATACATTGTGACAATCAGTCATCCAATCCTTTGGAGGCAAACCCTAGCCAGAGTTTCATGGATAATTTTGCACCTAGCTGTTCCTGAAAGATACTGTATGAAAATTCTGGATTAAATGAGTTAAAGGAAATTTTTTTAATGAAGAAGTTGAAGATTGGTTTAGCACACTTTTTACAAATTTATTAAACTCTGAAAAGCCAATGCAAGAAGGCACAATTTACAAATTCAGTATTTAAGAATGAGGAAGGAAAACACAGTTTTCTCTTGCACAAAAGGTATCTGACTACAGCCAAGAATTACAAAAGAGGCCACCAAAGTACCTTATTCCGTTCTCGTGAGGAATTTTATGATTAAATGGGCAAGATATCAAAAAGACCATACTAATTAGATTCTCAGATTTCTAACATTTCTTAAATTCATTGATGCCCTAGTTTCTATAAAACGGTTGGGCTCAGATGCTAAGTAGATTTTACAAGATTAACCCATGCACATGTACAGGGGAAAGTTGTGAAGGAAATTATTTTTTTTAACACAGAAAGTGGTGGATGCTACAATGCGGTGCCAGAGGATGCAACACAAGCAAATACAAATGCAATATTTAAGAGGCATTTGGACAGGTGGATGAACAGGCAGGTAAGAGAGGGAAACTAATTTACATAGGTGCTTCCTGACCTGCTAAATTCCTCCAGCATTCTGTGTGTGTTGCCGAGCTAATAGAGGGAAATGACTTTGTGCAACTAGGTAGGAGTACTTAGATTGGTACCATTGTTGGCACAGACAAGGTGAACTGAACGACTTTTTCCAATGTTGTACTGTTCTATGTTCCACATCATATTGATTCCAGTTACAATGCAGTGGAAAATAAGCTATTCACAGTCAAGCATTAGTTGGCTAAGAAGGGAAAAAATCTGTTTGTGATGCAAGATCTGGTCACACAAATAATCTGTTATGTTAACCATGTTGTTAATTGGGAACACATAAAACACCAGCTGCAGTAGCCGATACAGCCATCTGACTAAGTTTCCTGAATGTGAGTACTGATGACAAGGTCTGTGCCTATTCCCACTCCTTAGGCACCCTTGAGAAGCTGCTGATAAGTTGCTCTCTTCAATCTTTGCACTCCATTTCATGGAGGTGCCTCCAGAATGTTGTTAGGAATGGAGTTCTAGAATTCGTATCCAACAGAGATGAAATTAAAGATGGCATAAAATTATAAGCACTGCGTGCTAGAGTTGGAGGAAATAATCGTGAAGGATGATCATTTCCCAGCATTTGTGTGTTGGGACCATCAATTTCAATTTATCAACCTATGCCTGAATGCTTTCCAGTTATTGCTGCAGTTACAGTTAGGATAGTTCATTATCTGAAGTGTTGTATTTATAAAATTGTAAGTAAACATCCCTACTTCTAACATCATCATAGAGGAAAGGATTACTGGTGAATCAATTGTTGATGGTTTGCCTTTATAACACTGCCCCAAGGAACTACTGCATTGATGTCTTGATATTGAGATTAAAGATGAGTCTCTCAATGTTACATAGGTTCCTTCTTCAACCTTATGAAATAAAGGATTGCTCACGGGCGAAGTACAAGCAAGGGTTTCAGTATTATGTTTTGTAACACCAGAATATAAAAACTAAATGGAAAATGGAAAACTAGAGGGCCAGGAGATAACTCATGTATGTTTGTTTTTACTTAAGTGCAGGAGGTACATATGACTCAGTGGCGTGATGATGTATGCTATTTACGTACTTTTACATATAATCCATAATGTATTATTTAAACAGAAAAAGAATGCTTAATCAAATGCATATTTACAAACATTACTGAAATATTAAATATTCAACATCCAGAATGATCATTGGTTTGAGGACAAGAGTTGAGAAAATAGGGAAAGTAATTGGGTCCATCTTTCCTAAACTGCTCAAGTGTGCCTCTAGAGGAAATACCTAAAAATCTGTTAAATCAGCATGCACGCAACTTCTATTTGCTGTAATTTCCTCTCTTCTCTATGAGAAGTGTAATGGGATGAAGGGAATTAAGAAAATCAGAATTATTCTCCACTGATTTTGCTTTTTTTTAAATTAACATAATGTCTCATTGTGATCTTTGAAAATTATGGAAAATAAAGGGCTTTATCAGAATGTTAGTTTTTAATCATTTGTATCATTGAATGGTGTTGTTTTCCAGTTGTTGTAGCTCTTTTTGTGCTCACTTTGGTGATAGATTTGTTGATATTTAAATCAGCCATCATATGCAAAGATTATTCCTTAGCAGAACTTGAATTCCTGAAACTGACATTGAATTTGACAAATGGCTCTACTGGAAAATGAGCATTTCTGAAATGTTTAATTTATCTTGTGAAGTCCTGTTTAATACACATGCAGCTTTTTTTTTGTTGCAAGCAGTTATAAATACAGCAATTCCATTTAGATGTCTGATTATTTTCCATAACATTTTGAACTAAAACAGGTTTTATTTCTTCTCCCTGCATTTAACTTAATTTATCTTTAGTTAATATACATTTTGAAAAGATCCAATATTTCTGTTCATGAATTCTGTGTAATATCCGCAATGAAATCTCCATCTCCTGTCTTGCTGTCTTGAGGTCCTGGCAGAGCGTTTCATAATGGCGTGGGGAACAATGGGTTTATCTGTATTGTTTGTCGTTTGTTATTAGTAGAATCCATGTTAAACTTCAATAAACTTCAATATATTTTCAACTCCAGTTTGAAAAATCGATATTTTTCCAGCTCATATATTTTTAAACTGTAGAAATAAGAAAATATTTGAACATTAATTATGCCCTGAAGACATTTTTATAATTTTTCAAAACATAATGACAAATGGACCTTGTATTTCATTTAAAGTGTGTGCGTGTTGTGTGTGTGTGTGTGTGTGTGTGTATGTGTGTGTGTTTGTGAGGATGTCTGGGTGTGTGAGTGAGAAAGAAAGCAGGATAAGAGAGTTTGAAGCAGAGAGATGATTATTTGCATTTGTGACTACATGTTAATCTCTCTCATTCATAAAAAAACACAAAATGTGGATAAGAAAACTTACATGTGATCTTAGAATACAGAAGTGAATTTTGCAAGAAAATTATTAGAAGGTTTCGTGCTCTTCCTGTGTTTTGTTCATGTTTTACTCCATTATTAATATTGTCACAATGATACCCATTTGTATGCAGGGCATTTGTGACAGATAATTCTTTTCTCCAAAGTGCAAATGGTAAAGACCTATTAACCATCTGATGACTCCAGATTTTAGTACCTAATAGAGAATAGAAACCTAAATAATGGTCACTGTGAGGCAATTGCTTGTGGCCCTACATTAAGCTCTGCTTTATGTTATGCAGTTTACTCTGTCTGGAAATGGATTTTTTCCAAAATCATTCATATCTACAGGCATCTCTTCCTTTTCCCTTAATAATTTATCCTCCATATTTTATACAACATTCCCATGCTTCTTTATATATGATCAGAGTGTGTTTCCCCTGCCCTCAATGTTTTTGTATTGTTATTCTCATTTCATATGTGCTTAACCTTAAAAAATACGTCACTCATCTGGTCGCATTACAAAGAGTAAATGCAAAAAAAAAGACAATAAACCTGTTGTAAGTATTGCTGTTCAATTTTTTATTTTTTCCTTTGCTACTGATAGAGTAATGTTGAAGCATTCCAGAAAGGCGAATATAATTTTCCTTTGAATTTTGAATCTTCATTATCACTTTCACCATTTGTCGCAACAGGATAACTCATACAGCACTGCCTCCTTCTAACATTAGGGTGTGGCATGCGCACCCTTTTACACTTAGATACATGCCAACGGAGGTCAAGTGTATTAAGAGCCAAATCTATTCATCTGAAAATATTGATGCTCACATTTGCTATCTTTCTGACAACTTGTAGTCATCAGTTTATTGTCTTTAAAACTATTATATGTAGCATCCATCCAGATAACATTTTAGCTTTTTTATTACAGATATATACACAAATATAGGATAACAGTTGAACTGGGTCAGAGGTCAAGCCTAATTGAACTGTCTTTCTAATCACAATTCAGACCTCAGGTTAGCAAATTATATCACAAACCTCTGAAAGAGTTGATACAGTGGCTTTTCAAGTTAGACATGATGTGTAAAATTGGCCAACAAGAGTTTTCTGAGGAGTGCCCACCATGACTTGTCACATCATCTTTCCTTTACTCCTTCTACTTTTGCAAAGACTCATCCAGGGTCAAAAATCTTCTTGGTGTTATACTATGGACTGCTGCAGAGAAACAGAGCTCACTACATAGCCTCCAGCTGTGTACTTACACCCTCGGCCCCCTTCACCTGCCCCAGCCATTCAGAATAACATCACACCATAAAATATTCATGAACAGCCCAATGCTGCAGCAGAGGGCTTGCTTCTGCAGGTGGCTGTCATGAAAGTAATTGCCCGATACTTCCCTCTGCAGCGTAAAATTGTTTTCATTATGTGTCATGAACATTGAGCCAAGCAAATCCCTCTTGAGTGGCTTCCCAAGGGCTTGAGGGAGGAGGTACTTAACTTAAACAGCCGCTTTTGGCCTAGGAGGAAAGGCAGTCAGTAGAAGCTCATCATTAACTCCATTTCTAACAACAGCAGACAAACAGGAGGCTCATGCAAAACTCTCATAAAGATTATCCTAAATGTCTCAGTTACTGGAAAGGGCTTCTGTGGGTTTAGCTGCACTTACGATACTTAGGGCTATGTCAAGCAGAGAACAGAATCACTTTCCACCTGACTGAAGTTCCCATGGTATGCAGTGCAAATGGATAAGCAGGTCTCAGCAATAAACTTCAGCATTGTCAGACAATAATACACAGTCAGGTCCCTCCATTTTGATTCAAGGGTGTCTTTTTCTATTATCCCCGCGGCGTGCTAATCACAGCTGCAGTTTGTGTAATTGCAGCAAAGACAGAAATGTGTTTAAGAAGTCATTCTGGGCTTTTTTAGTGAATGCTGGAATTTGGAAAAAGACAACAAACAGGATGTATAATAAATAAGATTTAATTTTCAAATAACGATAGGCAGAAGGACTTGGGTGATTGATGTGGGAGAGATGCTTGTGAGAAAGGGTATAGAAGATGAAAAAAAGGAAGCAACAAGTGGGATTAAACTCTTGTTTAAATGCAACACAAGCAGCTGATATATGGCAGAAGGATCAATTGTGGAGAAAAAGTGGCTGGCACTTGTAGCTTGTAGCCTGCTGTGCGTTTTGGTTTTGGTAATAGCCCTTGTAAAAGCACATCAGAGCCCTAATAATTGGACACAAATTCATCCATCCCAAATTCAAACTGAGATTTAGAAAACTCTGGGTGCCACATATTGTAAATTATGACCTAAGGGTCATGAACTCTGGGGAAAGGGTGGGCCAGCTGAGGAGATGGATTTGTAAATCAGTAGGTTGCAGTCAGGAACTCAACTTTGGTTTGGATGAATGAAAGGAGATTGTACATGTTCTTACCACAATCAAGGATAATAAACATTCGTACTTCTTCTACCAAAGGCTGAAGTTCTTACTGGCATGCAAGTAGAGAAAGTGTTGCCTTTCAAAGAGCATTATGAGACCCAGTTATTTACCATTTGCTTAATATGATAAAGTTATCCTACCGTGCCCAGGAGAGCTGTTGGCAGTCAACTACAAAACATTTTATTTCCTTTTCTGGTGGATATTCTGGTAGTTCAATGCAGTTTGGAATGACACACTTACAACAATTTCAGACAGCCCATCAGTAGCCTGATGTAAATCTTCCTGTCTCCTGAATTAACACTGTAGTGGGGCTTCATGCCTAGCTGCCTGTCCTGACTGTCAATTTACTTTTATTCTGTCAGTCTATGAAAAAACTGGAAATCACGCAGTTACCTTTTCAGTGGGGTGCAGTTGACTAAAAGGTTTCCAGTTTCTTCAAAAAAAAGGCAGGAAAATGCAATTCACAGCTATCTTGTGATAGGGGTGGTGAAAGTTCAAATGGACATGGGATCTCACTAACTTTTTGAATTCGAATAATGACTGCTTTGCGACGATGGAGGCTGCTGTGCCTGTGAATGTTGTATTATGTGTGTTACTTTCTGAGTGAAAGACACTTTAAATGGTTAGGTATATCATTGCCAAAAAGGGCTAAAAGGTTCTGTCACCATTTTAAGAAGGAATTGGTCCTTTTTTCTCCTTATTCCTGAAACTCCATTCTGGACAGCTGTTAGTGACTTACCAAACTTTTCATATGGATATGTATGTTAATGACAGGCAATGAACTGGAGATGAACAGCCCCAAACACAGGCCGATCTCTTCAGTGCACATCAAAAGCCTGCACAAAAGGGGCAGTAAAAGAGGCAGTGACGGTGGAGCCTCCACTTTTGTGCACTGAATTAGTTCTGCAAGCAATGAAACTGATCTTTTCTCCTTGCCAGAAAAGTCTGGTGATTTTCGTAAGTGCTCATTAGCACAAGAGGCGTTTGTGAAGATAATTGACTGACGCTGATAGTGCTGGCTGTCACAACAGGACGAGTGCTGTATGTGCCACATGCTTCAGCTGTTGTTTATCATTTTTTTCAACCACTTCAGATTAAAAGATGTTTCAAACGTGCTTACGTGTTCTCACAGCTACAAGTCCAAGTTTTGTGCTAACACAAGACATTTTGAATTCTTCTGGCACAGTGAAAGAAAATTACAACAGACTGAACATGGGAACAGATGCAGAGTGGAGGTTTATTAACTCAAAGTGCTTTGCCTCACCCATATAGTCTAATTGCCTGGAAAATACGATCTTTACATGGATTATTGTTAATTTGAATTGAAATGGGCCAACTGTTGTGTATCCATAATCAAGACTTAGTAGTAAAATTTAGGGAAAAAATAAGTCTGAAGGAGGCTGCTTCTTGAGAGCTCAGGATTTTGGTGTGTAAGTTTGCTAATGAAAGAGTCTGCACTTATTTCATGGCCTGGATTTGCTTTATTTCCAGACTATTTTGAACAATTACTGCAACCTCCTTACACACTTGGAACCACAATTACTAAGACAATCAAATGAGATCGCTTTTTCCACAAGAAGTGACACAATATCTGGCAATTGTCTCTGTTTCCAGATTTAATTTGTGTGCTGGAAAGGTTATGATTTGGAACTATAAGGCTTTTGTAATAAGTTTGCTTGTAATTTTTTTCAGCCTCTTGGGCGTAACATCTGCTTGGCTGAAGAGATATTCCAAAAACATATTAAATGATTCAGACTAGGTTAATTTTTGTAACTCTAAACTATTTAAAATGTGATCTCTATTAAATCACTACTGTATTTTAAAAATACTGTGGAAAATATTGATTTATTTAGATGCATCAAAATTAAAATATCAAGATCACCCGCTGTAATTTCTAAATTAATGCAACATTACTGTGCAAATTTTGTCGTGTTTTTTTCAAGAATAGCTCCAAAAATATTTTGGCTTGTTTAACCATTTAAAGTAAACAAGCAGGGAAGTATCTCTACTAATTTATGGCAGCCTGTTCCTTCTGCTAGGATGCCAGCAAAAGAAAAATTAGCTTTCAGTTTCTCTCCTCTTGCACACAGATACACACGCTTGCATGGACACAAGAAAAATCTCTTTTCTTCTGTCAGCATTCCTAACAAACAATAGTTAGATTAGTGGAAATGAGGGCCTCCACAGAGAAAGGACATTCAGCCACAGAAGCCTCCCTGCAGGAACAGCTGGTAGGGGTTAATGGCTGCTGAACCTCACAGCCAGGGCCTATTCTCTATTGTGTGTTCAACTCCTGGGAAGGAGGGAGACTTGTGACAGCCTCTGGGGTGCAGAAGATCAGAGGTACACTGACTAGGTCAGGGAGGTAGCTTTCAGAGACACAGAATGCAGTACTTGAAGAGATTTGTAAAAATTGTGACCAAGATTTGTGTTTCATTTAGAAACAACTTAAAGGGGAAAGGATTCTGTGACTTTGGCATAGTCAGAGGTTTGAAACCCTTTTGTGATAATATGTGGATTTGGCTTAACACAATATCTACTTGAGAAGAAGATTGTCTGAATTCTTACAAGACAGTTAGTCAGAGTGAGCACGTTCTTTTGTCCCATCTTTATAAGCACCTAGCTTGCTAGATATGATAAAATTATGACATGCGAAAAATTGCACAATTTAGTATGAAGAATGCTTGCACAAATACTGTCATCCTTTGGCTGTTCCCTACCTTAAAATGCACCAATGATAGCTAAAATGACAGACATTTGACAGGTATCTGTAAGCACAACTCAGGCAGCTCATTAAAGTTTTTCTTTATATGCATCAGCAGTCACAAAAGCAAAAACCCATTAGTATTCACTATTTTGCAGATTAGAAGAATTAGGGCTTCAAACGTTGGCTTATACCAAGCAGTGTCATTTGTGAAGTGATGTTTGCTTTATTATTCCCCATTCTCCCCCTCTGAAACCAGCCTGACATGACTTGCGATCCACACAGGGCATAATGAGCAAAATAAAGAACTGGATTGTGGATGAAAAGAAACACATTCCCTTTTTACATGACTAGAATGACAAAGAGGGGAGACTTTATAGGTACTCCTTAGGCTCATTAGAGTGCTGATTATGATAGCTCTCTAGTGTAATCTTTAATCGAGTTTGACACTAGATTTGCCCCGTTACAAATCCTGTCATGCAAATTGAGCCATTTGTGTTGTTTGATATGGAAAGATCCGCTATGAAATGAAAGATTAGTTCACAGATGAGACACTAGGGAATGCTGCCCTTGTGCTCTGAGCAACTGATTACAAGAATGAGAGCAACCATTTTATACTGCTGCTATCATTTGGAAAGTGAATTAAATTAACATGAGTTATTTTCCATCCACACACTGAAATGGCAAATAAACACTTAGAGCTTTGTCCTAAACCCACCATTTTCTTTGTGAAGTTATCGGAAAGAAATTGTTATGATAGGGAATTACAAAATTGTAGGTCCATTGAAGAGTTATACACCTCATTCAATCATCATTTTCTAAAATAATAGATGAAATAATATTCCATTTAAATTATAGTAAGTATAAATATAGAGAGGCAGAATGTGAGTGACTTAAAATCGAAGCAATTCCTTTGTCTATCCAACAGACAAGAAGTGAAATATCAGACATTCTTTATAAATGTCCTTCACTCTGCTTGCACCATTCAGAAGCTATTTTACTAGTTTGGGGAGAGGTGCAAGGATCATGATATAAATGTTACACTGCTGGTCACCATCTGCTAGTAGAGCTAATCAAATATATAAGATTTGTACCAAATTTGAAACTGGTTTAACTTGAGCAATATGAAGTTCACTGTTCAACCACAATGTTATGAACAATACTTAAAGTCAGAAACAAATCGAAACAATGCACATACAGATCATATCACATGAGCCATGACAATGCCAGGCTTTTTTGACTATGACCTAGTGGTACTTAGGAATGCTTTATGCTTTACGTGCATATATTTGTTTTCAATTTCTAGTAGCTCTATTCTGAAACTTTCCCTCGCTCAGATTTTGGATTCCCAGTGTGATGACTTCTTAGAGCCAACATTACTGATTTTATAAGCTTGGCAAAAGCATGCTTTGAAGACAATGGTGGAGTATTATTAGCAGAAAGTACTAACAACAACAGTAATTTACATTATGCAGCATCTTTATTATATTGCAATGAGTATCACATCTCGGAACAGACAAGATTTGACTCCAAGTCATGCATGCAGATATTAGGAAAGCTTGGTTAAAGAGCACTGCCAAGAAATTGGATTACACACCATTTATGTTGTGCCAAAATGGCTATGTTTAGTGCTAATACCCAATATGGTCTTCCCTCTCCGCCAAAATTTTTTTTAAAATGACTAAATCTACTTTTCAACAAGTTTAGGGTTGTTTAGAGTTGACACTAATGTGGGAGCTGCATAATTCCTGATTGGCCCAGGTTCAACTGTGTACACCTGCTTAAACCTGGCTTTGCAATCACAGAAAGGAGTCCGTCCTTAAAGTCGCTCTGCCCGTGGCACCATGAAGAAAGAGAGACTGCAGGGCTGAGGAAGAGAGCTCCATAATTCTCTGAAAGAGATAGTGAAGAACTCATTACTGAACTTGCTGCTGGGAAGAATGTCCTGTACACGTAGTAGGGTGGAGATGTGTACTAGATTAATCGGGGTTGAGGTTACAGGCAATCTACCAGCACCATAACTTGAGCAGCCAGACAGCCTTATCGTTCTATGCTGTTGCATCAGTATAAATGTGCTTTTGGCAGGGCTTAGCAATGCAATTAACTTCTGCTCCCAGCGTGCTGTCTACAATTGATGGTTTATGACAGAAGACCATGTGAGCACACCACAGGCACCTTGGGCAAGAAATGAAAACTGATCTTCAGGAAACATGTAATGATTTCACGACAGTCCTATTTGGCTGTTATAGCTGCATTCCACTGGGTGTGTTTGGAGCGTGCCTGATGTGGTCGGATGATTCCTTTGCCTTGGAATGGAAAATCCTACAAAATGTAGTGGATTCGGTCCAGTACATCATGGTTAAAGTGCCCCTCCCCCCCCAACCATTGAGCGCATCCACATGCAACGTCGTCGTAGGAAAGCAGCATCTATCATCAGAGATCCCCACCACTCAGGTCATGCTCTCTTCTTGCTGCTGCCAAGACTCACACAACCAGATTCAAGAACAGTTACTACTCTTCAACCACCAGCCTCTTGAACCAAAGGGGATAACTACGCTCAAACTTCACTTGCCCCGTCCCTGAAACGTTCCCACAACCAAGGACCTCACTTTAAGGATTCTTATTCTCGTTACCTCATGCACTCGTTATTTACTTATATTTGCATTTGCATAGATTGTTGTCTTTTGGTTGATTTTTCAGTGAGCCTATTATAATTACTGTTCCATAGATTTGCTGAGGACGCCTACAAGAAGATGCATCTCAGGATTATATATGGTGGCAGATAGGTAATAAAATTTACTTTGAACTTTTAAATCACCAGGGGAATAGTGGGTAGCTCTTCGACCCAAACTCTGCCCCTCTGAGTAACTCAGCACCAATTTTACATTTAGATGAAGGTATCCTGTGTGCATATCAGAAACAGGGCACACACTATTAGGAAACCCTTGTGATCAACAGGCACCTGCACGCTGAGGGAGTGGAATTCTTTCTGCTCATAGAAAAGTCCATATTATTAAGGGGACCTGGCCCTTTTCTTGAACTGAGAAGAATAATGGCACTTACAGAGACTGCCTGCATTAGAACAATGACGATGAAACTCCGCGTCCAAAATGCAACTGTTCCTTACCAAATTCAAAACAGATTAAATCATCCCTTTTGTGATGGAGAGCCAAGGTAAATGCTCCAATCCACATGAGCATGCAATTGGGAGATACAATTGAGCTCAGTTGCAGCTGCTTGGCAAGGAAGTTGAGAGTTATTGTTATCTTAAGCAAAATAGAGAGTGTAGTCCAGGTTGGACCACTGCTGCAGCTCTTCCCCCTCAGAAGGTTGCATATTTCAGTGATGGTAGCCATGGAAGTCCTGAGCATGTAAGCACCTTGTTCTTTAGAGAGGCGCAGGTAGTAAAGCAATGACTGCCAACACACTGTGACTTTAGTTTCTTCCCTGACCGGCATGTTTTTGCTTCAAGGCCCCAGATCAACACCATCATACCCTCAGTACTAATCAAAAAGCTCCAAAACCTGAGCCTCTGTACCTCAATCTGCAACTGGATCCTTTATTTCTTCATTGAGAGACCACAGTCAATGCAGATTGGAAATAACATCTCCACCTTGCTGACAGTCAGCACTGGCACGCTTCACGGATGTCTGCTTGTCTCACTGCTCTACTCTTCCCACACCCGTGACAGTGTGGCTAGGCAGAACTCAAACGCACCCTATAATTTTCCCAATGACTTAATTATTGTTGGCAGAATTTCAGGTGGTGACAAGGAGGTGTACAGGAGTGAGATAGATCATTTGCTTAAGTGGTGTTGCAACCACAACCTTGCTTTCAATGTCAATAAGACCAAGGAATTGATTGTGGACTTCCAGATGGTGAAGTCAAGGGAACACACACCAGTCCTCAGTGAGGGATCAGCAGTGGAAACTGTAAGCAGTTTCAAGTTCCCGGGTGTCAACATCGCTGAAGATCTACCCTGGGCCAAAAGTATTCATGCAATTACAAAGAAGGCATGACAATAGCGATATGTCATTAGAAGTCTGAGGAGATCTGGTATGTCACCAACGACTCTAGCAAATTTCTACAGATATATTCCAGCTGTTTGCATCACTCTCTGCTATGAAGGGGCTACTGAACAGGATCAGAAAATGCTGCAGTAAGTTGCAAACTCAGCCAGTTCCATCATGGACACTAGCCTTCCCAGAATTAAACACATCTTCAAAAGGTGATGCCACAAAAAGGCAGTATCCATCATTAAGAAACCCATCAAATGCCTTCTTCTCGGTGCTACCATCAATATGCTACCATAGGGTCTTTTAAGAGACATTTAGATAGGTACATAGAGCTTAGTAAAATAGAGGGCTATAGGTAAACCTAGTAATTTCTAAGGTAGGGACATGTTCGGCACAACTTCGTGGGCCGAAGGGCCTGTATAGTGCTGTAGGTTTTCCATGTTTCTTTCAAGGAGGAGGTACAGAAGCCTTAAGACACCCACTCATCATTCAGGAACAGCTTCTTCCCCTCCACCATCAGATTTCTGATGGACAATGAACCTATGTACACTAACTAGCTCACCACTTTTCTGCCGGCTTATTGCACTATTTATTTAATTTTATATATATGTTTCTTAATGTAATTTATAGTTTTATAGTTTTGTTATTATGTATTGCAATGTACCGCTGCAGCTGAACAACAAATTTCATGACATTGGCCAGAATTTCAGGATGTATATTGTATACATTTCTCTGACATTAAATGTACCTATTAAAACCTATTATACTAAATTTGATTCTGATCCAGATTGAGTGCGCAGCCATAGCTACAATGATACTTCCATCAATGGAGTGTCATCCCTAAGGCACTCATTCAACACTGGAAGAAAAAATCAGTAGGAATAGTCATATTCCCAGTAATATAAAACTAGCTGGAAGAAAAACATAAAGAGGTGTCAAGGAAGTAGAGACAAGCTGAGTGATTTGAAAGAACTGAGAATTGCAGCTGCAATATCGTGTTGAAAAATGTGAACTTACCCAATGTTGTGTACAGAACAAATGAACAAAATATTTTTGAATGTTGAGAGATTCTGCAACGTTGTGTTCAAAAGGACCCAACTGCTCATACACAGAAGTCACTGGAATCCAACACGCAAATGATTAGAAAAGAGAGACATGGTAAGGTTAGACATGGAGTATCCATTTAATCAAAAACGGGGTATACTTCTAAGAATGGGAATGCACCAAGGGTTCAGTGGACTAGTTCAGGGATAGCAAGTCTGTAATATGAAGAGACATGATGTAGACTAGGTCTGTATTTTCTAGAGTTTCTTTGAAAGAAATCAGAATCAGGTTTAATATCAGCAGCTTACATTGTGAAATTTGTTGCTGTATGGCATCAGTACATTGCAAAACATAATAATAAAAATTGTGAATTACAGTAAGGTATATATTAAAAAGTTGAATTAAGTAAGTAGTGCAAAATAAAGTAGTGGGGTAGTGTTCATGGGTTCCATGTCCAATCAGAAATCAGGTGGCAGAGGGGAAGGTGCTGCTCCTGAATCATTGAGTGTGTGCCTTCAGGCTCCTGTACCTCCTTCCTGATGGTAGTAATGAGAAGAGGGCATGTCCTGGGTGATGGGGGTCATAAATGATGGATGTCGTCTTTTTGAGGCATCGATCCTTGAAGATGTCCTGAATGCTGGGGAGGTTAGTGCCCATGATGGAGTGGCCTATGTAAATTTCTGCAGATTACCTTAATCCTGTGCAAAGCAACCTACCCACCCACCCCAACCCATCCATCCATTCCAGACTGTGAGGCAGCCAGTTAGAATGCTCTCCATGGTATACCTATAGAAATTTGCGAGCGTCTACGTTACCATACCAAATACTCTTTCGACTCCTAATGAAATATAGCCACTATCGTGTCTTCTTTGTCACTGCATCGATAAGCTGGGCCGGGGATAGATTATCAGAGATGCTGACACCCAGAAACATGAAATTGCTCACTCTTTCCATTTCTGATCCCTCAATGTAGACTGGTGTGTGTTCCCTTGCCTTACCATTTCTGAAGTCCATGATCAATTGAAAGAGAGGAGATCTCATTTAATCTTATCAAATGTTTATAGTGCTTGCCG
This sequence comes from Mobula hypostoma, assembly GCF_963921235.1. Lineage (NCBI taxonomy): Eukaryota > Metazoa > Chordata > Chondrichthyes > Myliobatiformes > Myliobatidae > Mobula > Mobula hypostoma. Next base: position 131,023,745 of record NC_086099.1, read on the forward strand.
GGCTGTAAGCAGGAGGGTATTTCCCCTATAGATGAATCTGGAACCAGGAATCATTCTCACAGAATAAGAATTTAGGACTGAGAGGTGGAGAAATTCATACTGAAAGTGGGGAATCTCTGTAATTCTTTACAACTGGATGTAGAGGCTCAGTCATTCAGAACAGAGCTCAATATGGGGTTTGAATATTTATAGAATCAAGGGATATGTGAATAATGCTGAAAAATGGTATCGAAGTAGAAAATCAGCCATGATCTTGATTAATAACAGAAGCCTCAAAAAGCCCAAATAGTCTATTCCTCTTACCCTTTCTAACATTTTTAAAGATTCCAGTTAGATTAAGCACATTCCATGGATGTCAGAGATGTTTGAGTGGCCTGCATTCTCTTCCAAAGGTATCTATTCAGGTCTCCTATTGTCAGCAGGGGGTCTGGGTAAATATCATAAAAACACATGAAACTCATGGAATGTGTCTCGTTCTCTTTTGAGAGTTTAATGGCACGCTATATTTTCCTACTCCAATTTATCTGGGGCTCAGCTAATGGTAGGAGAAGATAAGGAGCACCAATATGAAAAAGCACACATATAAGAGCCTGATCCAATTTCACTCAGAAATAACTTCCTGTGCAAGATAATCCGGATAAAGTCAAAACTGAGCCACATAGTTTTGAAAAAAAAGTGCTAAAAAGGTATTTTAGGGAAGAAGTTTCAAGCTTTGACACGTGAAGGGAGAGCCTTGAATGGGAACACAATTAAATTAGAGAATAATCTTGAAGGAAGAATTGGAGGAGAATCTATACTTTGGAATTTTTATGCTAGGGAGGAGGTTACAGGCTGGGGAGGCTCTGAATGTATTAGGAAACCAGAGTGACAATGTTCAAATTGTACTGGGAAGCAATGTTGGTGAAGCATGGAGGCATTGGAGGCTGGTTAGAGGATGACATGAAGCTTGAGAGAAGAATAAGGAAGTCTGACCAATAGCACATTGAAATATTCAAAGGTAAGAATGAGGGTTTCAGCAGCAGATGAACTGAGGCAGAGAGAGGAGGGCAATGTCATGGAAAAAGATACTGTCTCTCAGACAGCTGTAGCTTATTCAGAACACTGTTGCGAGAATCCTCACTGAGACCAAGAAAGTAGAATGTATCACTCCAGTTCTCAGATCGCTACACTGGCTTCCTGTCCGTCAGAGGATTGACTTTAAAATATTACTACTGGTTTATAAAGCACTGAATGGTCTTGGGCCAAAATACATCTCTGATCTCCTGCTGCATTATGAACCTTCCTGCGCTCTCAGGTCATCTGGGGCAGGTCTGCTCATTGTCCCCAGGGTCAAAACTAAACATGGTGAAGCAGCTTTTAGTTATATTAATTCACGTACCTATAATAACCCTCCAGAGAATCTGAGGTCTGCCCCAACTTTAAGCCCTTTTAAATGGAGGCTTAAAACTTTTCATTTCACTGTAGCTTTTAATTAGAATCTCCTGCACTGTAACTTCTATTTATCATATCTATTTTTGTGTGATTTTATTCTCTTGCTTGCATCATACATCGGGGTGCTCTGGTCAGGAGGTGCTCAACCTTCATAGAGTGTTTCAACCACTACAGTCTCCAGCTGTGGGTCAGCAGTGGCAACCCTGCAAAACGTGGATCACTTTCCGTATCTTGGAAGTCACCTCTCCTCCAATGTCGACCTTAATGACGAGATCCAACATTGTCTTAAATGCGCTGGAACAGCTTTTGGACGTCTCCAAACGAGTCTTTCATGATCGTGATATCCGAACAGACACCAAAATGTTAGCGTACAAAGCAGTGGTAATTCCAACACTCCTGTATGCATCAGAAACCTGGACAACATAACGAGGACATCTGAAGGCACTTGAAAAGTTCCATCAGCGCTGTCTTCGAAACATCTTAAACATCAGCTGGGAAGATAGAAGAACCAACGTCAGTGTGCTAAATGAAGCAAAAACAACAAGCATTGAAGCCTATGTCATCAAGAACCAACTAAGATGGAGCGGTCATGTTGTTCGGATGAAAGACCAACGTCTGCTGAAACAAATCTTCTACTCCCAGCTTAAAGAAGGCAAACATAAAAGAGGCGGACAACGGAAGAGATTCAAAGACGTCTTAAAAGCCAACATGAAGAAATGTAACATCGACATCAACAATTGGGAAACCAATGCCAAGGACAGGAAACTCTGGCAAGCCATCATCCGAGAAGGAGCAACAACTTTTGAAGCCACACACATGAAAGTTGCTGGTGAACACAGCAGGCCAAGCAGCATCTGTAGGAAGAGATGCAGTTGACGTTTCAGGCCGAGACCCTTCGTCAGGACTAACTGAAGGAAGAGTGAGTAAGGGATTTGAAAGTTGGAGGGGGAGGGGGAGATACAAAATGATAGGAGAAGACAGGAGGGGGAGGGATAGAGCCGAGAGCTGGACAGGTGATAGGCAAAAGGGGATACGAGAGGATCATGGGACAGGAGGTCTGGGAAGAAAGACAAGGGGGGCGGGGGACCTAGAGGATGGGCAAGAGGTATATTCAGAGGGACAGAGGGAGAAAAAAGAGAGTGAGAGAAAGAATGTGTGCATAAAAATGAGTAACAGATGGGGTACGAGGGGGAGGTGGGGCCTTAGCGGAAGTTAGAGAAGTCGATGTTCATGCCATCAGGTTGGAGGCTACCCAGATGGAATATAAGGTGTTGTTCCTCCAACCTGAGTGTGGCTTCATCTTTACAGTAGAGGAGGCCGTGGATAGACATGTCAGAATGGGAATGGGATGTGGAATTAAAATGTGTGGCCACTGGGAGATCCTGCTTTCTCTGGCGGACAGAGCGTAGATGTTCAGCAAAGCGGTCTCTCAGTCTGCGTCGGGTCTCGTCAATATATAAAAGGCCACATCAGGAGCACCGGATGCAGTATATCACCCCAGTCGACTCACAGGTGAAGTGTTGCCTCACCTGGAAGGACTGTTTGGGGCCCTGAATGGTGGTAAGGGAGGAAGTGTAAGGGCATGTGTAGCACTTGTTCCGCTTACACGGATAAGTGCCAGGAGGGAGATCAGTGGGGAGGGATGGGGGGGACGAATGGACAAGGGAGTTGTGTAGGGAGCGATCCCTGCGGAATGCTCCTACAGATGCTGCTTGGCCTGCTGCGTTCACCAGCAACTTTGATGTGTGTTGCTTGAATTTCCAGCATCTGCAGAATTCCTGTTGTTAACTTTTGAAGCCAACAGATGTGTAGAATTAGAAGAAATGAGAAGAAAATGGAAAGAGAGGCAGCAACAACCAAAGCCCGATCTGCCATCTGGAACTACCTGTCCTGAATGCGGAAGAACTTTCAAAGCCAAGATTGGACTCATAAGCTACTTGAGAGCCCATAAGTAGATCAACAGAATGAAGACCATCATCCTCGACCTCGAGGGATGGCCACGACTACAGTCTTCAGTTGTGGGTCAGCAATGGTGGTCAAGTCACTGCCCATCTGCTCCTGATTTCCAGCTCAACTCCTCTCGCCTGCTGCATATTCAGCAAGAGGCTCTTTCTGTTTCCTCCCCCATCCTGCAAACTGCTTGGTTCTTGCTCTTTTCGTCAAGGCCCAGCACAGGCAGCAGCCTGTAGCCGACCTTCTACAGCCGAATTCTCTTATATATTGTCTGAAATTTGATGTTTGATTTTTATATCTTGTTCTAAGTCAAGCACTTTGAACTGCTTTGTATTTGAAAAGTGCTATACAAATAAACTTGCTTGCTTGCTTAATGTTGGCACAGATATGACACACAAATTATCTTAGGGTTAGATATGAAAGCAAGTTTGCTAGCAATATGATTCAGTTCTGGACAAATCCCGAGGAAAAGGTCAGAAATAGTGGCCAGGAATCTTTGTTCATCATTGTACTATGGATTCTTTTCCCACTCATAATGGAACGTTTTCCACTCAGACCCCCTGCTTTTTCCAAGCACTAGAAAAAGTTCATTGTAGATTTGCAGCATACAATAAAGCCAATTTAAAATACTCATGCAGTCTTATATGAAAAGTACAGAATTTTATCACATTTTTGTGATGTTAAAGAAATATTTAGAAAGACTAGGATTACAGTAATAGAAGGCAATATTATAAAGAAATTTCTGGCCTAACAGATTGACCGCAGCCATTATTATTTTGTTAGTAAATAAAGAAACTAACGCATATTGACGCAAACATGAGGAAATCTGCAGATGCTGGAATTTCAAGCAACACACAAAAAAGTTGCTGGTGAATGCAGCAGGCCAGGCAGCATCTCTAGGAAGAGGTACAGTTGACATTTCGGGCTGAGACCCTTCGTCAGGACTAACTGACGCTTTGAGTGATTATGCAGAAAGTTTGAAGTTAATAACTCATCTCCCTCTACCTTAGGCCACAAGGTTATCAATCACCCCTGATGAGTTATTAACTTCACACTTTCTGCATAATCACTCAAAGAATTGAACTGCATGTGCCTGTAATGAGAGCTGTATAACTCATCTCCTTCTACCTTAGGCCACGAACTTATCAATCACCCCTGCTGTGGACATTTTCTGGAGGTCCAAGATCTGTATGCTCCATGGCTGCTGGACTAAGTGTAGGAGCGGACTATGTTGAAAAATAAACGTGCTAGGTTTTCTAAAATTGACTCCTTCTACCTTAGGCCACAAACTTATTAATCACCCCCTGTTTATAAACTTCTGCCTGAAAAGTAAGTTGGTACCAATTTGTTTACTGGTACAACAGGTCAACAGTAGATACCATTTCATTGGCACTTCACTAAATGCTGGAATATCTGGACAGCAAAGATGCATACATCAGGATGCTCTTTATTGACTACAGTTTGCATTAAATAATACCATCTCCTCAGAACTAATCAATAAGCTTCAAGACCTTGGCCTCAATATCTGCTCACTTACAGACCCCAGTCAGTTTTAATTGGCAACAATATCTCCTTCACAATCTCCAACAGCAGAGGTGCACCACAAAGCTGTGTGCTTAGCCCCCTGCTATACTCACTTTACACTTATGTCCGTGTGGCTAAGCACAGCTCCAATGGCACATTTAAGTTTGCTGACTCGGGCATTGTTTCTGGCCAAATCAATGGTGGTGATGAATCAGCATTTAGGAGGGAGATTGAAAATCTGATTGAGTGGTGCCACATGAGCAACTTCTCACTCAAAGTCAGCAAGACTAAAGAAGAGATGACTCACTTCAGGAGGAGGAAACAGGAGGTCTGTGAGCCAGTCTTTATCAAGGGATCAAAGGGGGAGAGTGTCAGCAATTTTAAATTCCTTGGTGTTATCATTTCAGAGGATCTGTCCTGGGCCCAACACGTAAATGCAATTACAAAAAAATCATGGTGATGTGTCTACTTCCTTAGAAGTTCACAAAACTTTGGCATGACATCTGAAACTTTGATGAACTTCTGTAGCTGTGTGGTGGAGAATATATTGAATGGCTGAATCACAACCTGATATGCAAACACTAATGCCCTCGAACAGAAAATCCTACAAAAAGTAGTGGATACAGCCCAGTCCATCACAGATAAAGCCCTTCCTATCATTCAGTACATCTGCGCAGAGCCCCACCACCCAGGATATGCTCTCTTCTCACTACTACCATGAGGAAGAAGGTAGAGGAGCCTCAGGACTCACACCACCAGGTTCAGGACCACTCAATACCCATCGACCATCAGGTTCTTGACCCAGTGGGGATGAATGTCCTCATTCAAGTTCACTTGGCCCATCACTGAACTCTTCACACAACCATGGACTCATTTTCAAGGTGTGACGAGAGTCCTGGAGGAGGATGGTTGGGACCCAAATGCTGGAGTATCTGAGGCAAGAATTGAGATACAGTATTAAACTGGAACAAGAATGGAGCACAAAACAGAACACTGGATGATTTCTTCAGTTGAGCTTATGATTGAGTACTGTGGCTCCATCCAGCTGCTTTTTAAATACTGAATTCTTAGCGCCAAAACATGATTGCTAATTCGCTATATGGTCCTGAACCATTAAAGGGGGCTGCAACAGCTATCCATACTCTACAGAGTTAGAGCGTCCCGGAAGCTGGAGTGGTTGGGAGCATCTCATAACAGGAACCCCCTCCCCTATGTCTGACTCCTAACGGCCCTGGCTGCTGGGAGAGACAATGATTGCAGTCATGGATGAGAACTGGATCGAAGATGTCTTTTTCAGTTACCCAGCACCTTTCCTCAGATCTGAGTCATTCCTAGTCCATGAGATATTGCCAAACACCCCAAACAGTTCGTGCGTCCAAAATTTTTTCTCACTGTGAAGATCTGTTCCCCAACAATAAACCTAGGTGGCGGAGGGGCTAAGGGGCTGGTGCTGACAGGTTTTAATTCAGAGATGTGGAAGGTGGGATTGATCTTCAGGGTCATGGGGAGCTGCGAGGTGTAAGCCACCGGGTTTACTTTCCTCAGGGCTTTGAAGAGTCCGATGAACTTGGTCACTAACTTTCTAGACTCCACGTGGAGAGGCAAATTCTGAGTGGACAGTTAGACCTGTTGCCTAGGCTGCAAGGTGGGTCCCTGTCTTCTCCTTCGATTAGCCTTGTTTTCCACCTTCCAGGTAGAGGCCAGGAAAATCTCTCCTGTCCTAAACCAGTTCTGTTTTCAGTGTTGAATGAGATCTTTGGCTGCAACAACACCAATCTCGCCTCTTGCTCCGTGAAGAGTGGTGGAGGATACCCAAGCTGGCACTCAAACGGTGACATCCCGTTATCCGAATTCTGTAAAGTTTTCTGGGCAACCTCTGCTCACATCAAATGGCTCTACCACTCTTCATGTCTTTCTGAGGCCAGGCATCTTAGGTTTTGTTCTAAATCTTGGTTGTCTCTGTCTGGCCGCTGGACTGCAGATGAAACCCAAAAGAAAGACTCACTATTGCCCCAATTAGCTTACAGAATACCCTCCAGAAATGTGATGCAAATTGTAGACTGCGATCTGTGACAATGTCCACCGGGAACCCGTGGATCCTGAAGACCTAGTCCAGGACAATTTGGGCCTTCTCCACTGCAGATGGTAGCTTTCCCAAGGCAATGACTATGCAGGGCTTCGAAAAACAATCAACGATTACCATGATGACGGACTTCCACTTGGAATGAGGAAGACCCATGACAAAGTCCATGGAGATATGTGCTTATGGTCTTTCCAGAACAGGTAGAGGGTGAAGGAGCCCTTGATGTTGGGTATGGGGCGCCTTAATTCTGGGTGCACACCTTGCATGCACATATTTCCAAACCTCTTTCACCATTCTGGGCCACCTATACCTTCTCTTGATGAATTCAAGGGTCCTGGCAGTCCCTAGGTGAGCAGTCAGTCTCAATTAATGTCCCCTTTAGAATACCTGAGACTGGACAGAACTTGGGACCAACAGCCGACGTGAAGAACCATTCTGAGGGATCTCCTCTTGCCCTTCGGCCTTGCAAACAAGAGTGTTGATGCCCTAGTGAGTTGGTGCTATCACCTTGGCTTGGGGTAAATGGTGGAAGGCTGCTCCTCTCATTCAGGTTCATCAAGCAGATGGGACAACGCATCTAGTTTCTGGTTCTTGGCACTCAAGCCAGTTACACCATTCCTCCAAAGCCAACTTAACCACAAGTAACTCCTGACTCCCGATGCCATAGTTTCTATCTGCTGGGGATAAATGCCTGGGGAAGAATGCACATGGATGCAGTTCACTGTCCGAACGTGACTGTTGAGACAACACTCCGGCCACTCCGATGTCTGAGGCATCCACCTCCACGATGAAGGGAAGGTCCAGGTTAGGTGAAATCAAGATGGGAACTGATGTGAGCTGTTATTCGAGCTCTGCAGAAGTAGCCTTCACTTTGGTAGTCCAGACAAAATGTCCCAAGGATTTTTTGGTCAAGACTGTCAGCAATCTGCCTACGGTCTTGTAAAAGCTCCAGCTGATGATATCTTAATCTTCTCGAAGTCCATGGAGGAGCATGTCACTCCATGGACAAAGGCATTCTTATGGAGAGCATCTCGGAGCATGCCATTTATAAAGGCTAGTAAAACAGCTGGAGCATTCGCAAGACCAAAGGGCGTAAGTAGGTACACATAGTGCCCTGTCGGTTTGTTGAATGTGGCTTTCCACTCATTGCCTTCCTTTATGCAGACCAGATTGTGTGCACTTCATGAATATTCTTGACAGTTCGAGAATCTCGAAGGCCTTATTCATGAGTGGAAGCGGGCAAAGACTCTTGGCTGTTACGTGGTTTAACCCCTTATAATCAACACATACAGCAGGCTCCTATCTTTTTATTGTATGAAGAAGCCTGTGGCGGCTGGTGAGGTGGAGGGCTGAATGAAACCCATGGCAAGAGTGTCCTTTAAATATTCTTCCATAGAGCTTCTCTCTGGGCCTGAGAACGTGTCTAGTTAGCCCTGTGGATAACAAATACCAGGCACAGTTGTAGGGTTGGTGTGGCAGAAGAATCATGATTATTCTCTTGCTGAAGACCTCTTCCAAGTCCCTGTAAATGGAAGGAACTTCGACTCGTCTGGGGGTTACAAGTTCCTCAGAACATTCCTTCAAGGATGATGCCTGAGGATTCTGATGTGACGGGGGTGGGCAGGGGTGATTTGATAGACCTTTCAGTCACCTCCCTAGGTTCAGTAAACTCCATTGTTAAGCCAATAACCGAATCAGAGTTCAAATCCACACCCGTATCCTCAGGTGACAGCAACAAGGTGTTACAGATTGTCGCTCCAAGTTTCTACATTTATGAATCTTTTCTTTAGTTGGGACCTGGCGCTGTAACCCTTAGGCTTAGTGCTAACAGTTTCTGACTGCTTGGGCACCTCCGTCATCTTCACCTGAACTAGAGATTCCCTCTCTCTAATTCTAGCGTGCCCCTGACTAGACAAGGTTGGTATTCGTACAGTCCCACTGGCCAGGATTGACTTGTCTGACTTTGAGGTCAGGACTAGTTCTCCAGAAGCCTTCAGGTCACCTGGCACTAAAGTCTGTCCCCGTGTGGGTCGATGGTCTCGGGGTCGGATCCCCATGCCGCAAACATACAAGGGTGCCCAAGAGTCAGGGCTATGAGTGGTGAGTCAATAATGTAGAAACTAATGTCTCTCACATGATCCTCAGTCCTCATCTGCATGACCAATGTCTGTAACTGGATCTGCCCAGAACCTAGTGGACAGTCGTCCAAGACAGTTGTGAGCATGGGCTGGCTCAACTCTCACAGTAGTATGTTGAGCCAATGGAAAAATTCCAGCTGCCCCAGAGTGCACCAAATCCCTCACCTCTCTTCGCTTCTTACCCCAGGAGATCTCTGCCTTCAGCGTGACTTCTGAATCCACAGGGTTGGGAGCAGTGGCTACAACGTCGCAGTCCTCCCGGCACAAGACAATCTTTGCAGATCTCTCAACGGCTGCTGCCTAGGGCATTAGACCCGCAGGTGACCTGTCTCCCAACAGTAATAACAGCTGCCTTGATTCTGACACTGGGACCTCTAATTGAAGGATTGTCTCGTGCAGCAAGTTTGCAAGGGCTCATCAGGATCTTGAGCAGGGCACAGGCTGGACATTCATGGTCCGAGGTTGGGGAGTGGAACTGTGAGGCGTTCAAGCAGGGCTTGGGCTAGCCCTCTTCGAGCTCTTGAAGTAGTCTCACTTTCACTCTGCCAGACGATTGGCGAGACAAATGGACTGATCAATCAGAACCTCAAAGTCCTGTGCTGGCTACCCATGGAGAGGCCATTCCTCAGTTCATCTCAGAGTCTGTGGTGGTATAGAGTGGCCAGGGTCCGAGTCTTGATAGTGTAGTTGGCAGCTGATCATCTGCTCCACCGTACTTTCATCAGATGGTCCAAGGTTCATCTTGCTCTGGTAGGATGATGGAATATCTTCCTGCAAATCCGAGCAAATCTTCGACCTTCATTCCCTAGGCACAGTGGCCCAGGCCAGGGCTCTCCCAGTCAGATAATGAAGGCCACCTTTCCGTGCTCCGAAGGGAACCATGACGGCTGGTGATTGAAGACTGATGAGCATTGACTGAGGAAGCCGTGGCAAGAACCCGAGTCTCTGTCAAATCTCTCCAGGGTCGAATGATGTGCTGGCTCTGCAGTACAACTGACAGCCTCACCCAAGTGACTCTGGCTTCCTCCCTGTGATAGTTGGCACACAGCGACCACGAGGTCATGTATCTCCAGACTCTGTCTGGAAATCCTTTCACTGTGGCTGGTCAGAGTGAAGGAAAGAACTTGATACCCTGTTGGGTCCATGTTGGCTCGATTACACTCTGACAAGAATCCTTGATGAGGATGGTTAGGTTCCAAATGTGGAGTATCTGAGGCGAGAATCGAGACATGGTATCAAACTAGAATGAGAACGGGGCACAAGGCAAAACACTAGACAACTTCTCTAGTTGAGTTTGTGGTTGAGCACTGAGGCGCCATTCAGGTGCTCTTTAAGTACTCAATTCTTGGTGCAAAAGATGTGATTGCCAATTAGCGGGACGGTCCTATACCCTTAAAGGGGCTGTGCCAGTTATCCATACTCTGGAGAGTTAGAGCACCTAAACCCCGGGAGCTGGTGTGGTTGGGTGCGTCTCATAACACAAGGACTCTTCATCTCATATTCTCGATATTTATTGCTTATTTACTTATTTTTCACTTTTGCATTTTCACGCTCACAGTTTGTTGTTGGTTGCACATTGGTTGCTTGTTTGCTTTGTTGGGTGCAGGCTGTCATTGATTCTATTAAGTTTCTTGGATTTACTGAGTAGGCCTGCAAGAAAATGAATCTCAGGATTGTATATGGTAACATATATGTACTTCGATAATAACTTTATTTTGAACTTTGAAATGATAGAATATACAATTAATATGGAGTATAACATTGGTTCTGTCTTCCAATCTCTAATGCCTACTGCGTTCCCCTTCCCTGGCAATTTTATACATCTTCTCTCACACTGTAAGTAATATATTTTATAGTGTGCTTTTTCTGTGGCAGAGGTTTTCCAGCAAGAAGCATGTCGTGGGACACACAGCCTGTGATTTTCTGTCCATTAAGGAACTTGCAATTTTATTTCACATTTCACAGGAGCAACAAAGTGCTTCAAAATCAATGAATTACTTTTGAAGTAATATAGGAAATGCAGCAGCCAATTTACACGCAGCAAGGCACCACAAATAGCAAAGTGGCATTGTGGGGAAAATTGTAAGGATACCACAGAGAAGAGGGTGTTATTGTGCATGCAGTGCACATCTGCAGGAGGTAGGGAGGACCAGCTCATCACACAGTACTGACCTACAGCCAGTAATGGCATTTTAGCACCTACTTCCTAGCAAATGGCCTCTGTTAACTTCGTAGAAACTGATTCACATTCAGAATGATGATGACTTATCCTCCAAGCCTCTTTAAAGGGATCATCCACTATTTAAAGGTTAGGTCTTGATCCCCTCTGTGCTTATAAATCTTCTGCAAGTCTTCAGTGCTTTCCAGAACAGCACCAAGTAGCACAGCTTTGGAGTGAGTGATGAAGCAGAAGAAGAAATTTTGCTCATTTTACTCCACTAATTATTTCAGAGTTCAAACTTATTAACAATTTCTCTGCAAGTAAACCAGTCCATACCTACCTGAAGCGCGACCCAGAAAATAGTTAGCCACAAATGTCATTTGCGAACTTTGTGCCAGAAAATGACCATTTCCATCTTAAAGGCATCCGTTAGTCTTGCGAGACCACGGATCTGCGCCTGGAAAGTCTTCACTCTCCAGGGCGCAGGCCTGGGCAAGGTTGTATGGAAGACCAGCAGTTGCCCATGCTGCAAGTCTCCCCTCTCCACGACACCAATGTTGTCCAAGGGAAAGGCATGAGGACCCATACAACTTGGCACCAGTGTCGTTGCAGAGCAGTGTGTGATTAAGTGCCTTGCTCAAGGACACAACACGTTCCCTCGGCTGGGGCTCAAACTCACGACCTTCAGGTAGCTAGTCCAATGCCCATACCACTTGGCCACGGGCTCACACTATCCATCTAAGAGAATCCAATCACCTGATCTTCAATTCAATAGCATTATCATCAAGTTCCTACTATCAACTTTCTGAGAAGCACTGTTGATCAATCATTCGTTCAGTTGGACCATAATTACTGTAGTAATGAGTAACTCATGTTTTATGCATCCCAAGGCAAGTGACACAAAGCAAGGAGGCTTTCAAAAGTGAAATTTTGAGAGTACAGGGTTTGTATGATCCTGTCAGAATAAGAGGCAAAGTAATAGATTTAGGGGACCTTGGGGGCTTTCGAGAGATATTGAGGCCCTGGTTAAGAAGAAGAAGAAGAAGAAGGTGCATAGGAAGTATAGTCAGCAAGGAACGAATGCAGTATGTACTTCAGGAGTATAAGAAATGAAAGAGAACACTTTAGAGGGAAATCGGGGGAGCATGAGGTTGCTCCAACAGGCATGGTGAACATAGAACCTAGAACATAGAATAGTACAGCACAGTACAGGCCCTTTGGCCCACAAATGTTGTGCCGACCCTCAAACCCTGCCTCCCATATAAGCACCCACCTTAAATTCCTCCATATACCTGTCTAGTAGTCTTTTAAACTTCACGAGTGTATCTGCCTCCACCACCGACTCAGGCAGTGCATTCCACGCACCAACCACTCTGAGTAAAAAACCTTCTTCTAATATCCCCCTTGAACTTTCCACCCCTTACCTTAAAGCCATGTCCTCTTGTATTGAGCAGTGGTGCCCTGGGGAAGAGGTGCTGGCTATCCACTCTATCTATTCCTCTTATTATCTTGTACACCTCTATCATGTCTCCTCTCATCCTCCTTCTCTCCAAAGAGTAAAGCCCTAGCTCCCTTAATCTCTGATCATAATGCATACTCTCTAAACCAGGCAGCATCCTGGTAAATCTCCTCTGTACGCTTTCCAATGCTTCCACATCCTTCCTATAGTGAGGCGACCAGAACTGGACACAGTACTCCAAGTGTGGCCTAACCAGAGTTTTATAGAGCTGCATCATTATATCGTGACTCTTAAACTCTATCCCTCGACTTATGAAAATTAACACCCCATAAGCTTTCTTAACTACCCTATCCACCTGTGAGGCAACTTTCAGGGATCTGTGGACATGTACCTCCAGATCCCTCTGCTCCTCCACACTACCAAGTATCCTGCCATTTACTTTGTACTCTGCCTTGGAGTTTGTCCTTCCAAAGTGTACCACCTCACACTTCTGCGGGTTGAACTCCATCTGCCACTTCTCAGCCCACTTCTGCAGTTTCTACAGTATATTAAGAGCAAAAGGATAGCAAGGGACAAAATTGATCCTCTTCAAGATCAGGGTGATCATTTATACATGGAGCTGAAAGAGATGGGGAAGATCTTAAATTGAATTTTTACTCAAGAGATGGACACAGTGTCCATAGAACTGAGGCAAATCAGTAGTGAGGTCATAGACCCTATACAGATTACAGAGAAGGAGGTACTTGCTCTCTTGAGGAAATTTAGAGTGAATAAATCCCCAGAGCCTGGCATGTTCTTCCCTCAGACCCTGTGGGAAGCTAGTGCATAAACTGCAGGGGCTCTAGCAGAGGTATTTAAAATATCCTTAGCCACTGGTGAGGTTCCAGAGGACTGCCTTCAAGTCTGGTGACAAAGCAGCTCTCAGGGTAGCCAGGAGAAACCCCATCTTAGGCACCAAGAGGGCAAATCTCACCTATGCACAAAAAATTCAGGAACACCTGTCGAATAATTAACTAGATCATATGATCATACACAAGGAAAAATAGTGTCAACTGTACCAGAGACACACCCTCCCCTGATGCTCTAAACAACTTTTATACACACCTTGAGGCATGCAACACAATGCCGGCCACGACAGCTAACCCCCTCCCAGGTGAGCCATCCCTGTCTGTAACAGCAGTAGATGTGAGAACGACTCTGCAGAGAGTCAACCTCCCGAAACATAACTGGGTCAGACAACATACCAGGCTCAGTACTCAGGGAACACACATCAAAGTTGCTGGTGAACGCAGCAGGCCAGGCAGCATCTGTAGGAAGAGGTGCAGTCGACGTTTCAGGCCGAGACCCTTCGTCAGGGAATGTGGACAATAGCTCACTGATCTTCACAGACATCTTCAACCTTTCACTCATCCGGGCTGCTGTCTCCATATGCTTCAAATCAGCCACCATTATCCATGTACAAAAATACTCTACACCTTCAGAACCAAGCAACTACCACCCAAAGGCACTGAATGTCCATCATGAAATACCTGAATGGCTGGTAATGGCATATACCCAGACTTCCATTCCTGCCATATAGGACACGCACGAATATGCTTACCAACAAAAGTGCTCAATGACAGATACCAAAGCATCTAACATGCATCTGGCCCTGACAGACCTAGAAAGCAAAGACTCGTATGTCAGAATGCCGTTTCTGGATTTTGGTTCGGAATTTAACACTATTGTCTCTCAGACCTTGATGAGCAATCTCCTACTCCTCAGTCTAAATACACCTCTGTGCACCTGGGTGTTGGACTCCCTAACCAACAGACCTCAGATCGTCAGGATGCACGACTGCTCCTCCTTCTCCATCATCCTCAACACGGGTGCCCCCTAGGGCTGTGTACCGAGAGCATTGCCATCCACCCTGCTCACACATGATTGCATGGCCAAACACCCAAGTAATTGCATTGTCAAGTTCGCCATTAACACAACAGTAGTAGGACAATGTTCATGATGTTCATCATGAACAATGATGAAATGGCCAACAGAGGGGAGGAAGAAAACCTCAAGGTCTGGTGCCAGACAAATAACTTCTCCCTCAATGTCAACAAGACAAGTAAGATGTTTAGTGACTTCAGAAGAACCTGCTCCACTCACACCCCTCTTTATATTGACAACACAACAGTGGAAACTGCGAGCAATTACACACTCCTGGGAGTGCACACCTTGCACAACCTCTCATGGTCCCACCTTCTACACAATCAGGGAAGCTCACCAATGCTTCTGTTTTCTGAGGAGGCTGAAGGGAGCTGGACTTTTCACATCTATACTCAAACCATTCTCCAGATGAGCAGCAGAGAGCATCCCAACATGCTGCATCACTGTATGGTAAGGAAATGGCACTGCAGTGGACAGGAAGGCTCCATAATGGGTAGTAAAAACTGATCAAAGCATCATTGGCACCAGCCTACCTCTTATCAAGGGCATATGTATAGAAAGGTGTTGGAAAAAGGCCAGTAACTTCATGAGGGATCGCACACATAGCATCAAGACACCTCAGATGTAGATTAAGTTAATTACCTTGAACTTAAACAGCAACACAGTCATGACTTGTTGGCTGGTAGGAAACACCAAGGACATTGTAGTAGATGGCAGATAATACAGGGTGTCGTTCTGAGAGAAGGCACTGGGTTTGTTCTCCACTGAGGCACTAGCCCCCACACGACATTACTGACAATCCTCTGAAGGCAGACGGCTGGACTGCAGCACTCTTTTACTAACTCCTGCACATGTGATATCGCACAGTCACGATTGCTGAAGATAGAACTGGTAAGACAGCCAGTTGGTGCCTTTTCACCATTCAGATGCTGTGTGTTGACCACACAGGTTTCCCTCCAGATGCTCCAGTTTCCTCCCATATTCCAAAGTCGTACAGTTTGGTAGGTTATTTGGTCACATGGGTGTAATTGGGCAGTGCTGGAAGAGCCTGTTACTGTGCCATATCTGTAAATCTGAAGATAAATCTAAAATCTAAATCTACTTTGATATCAGACCCCTCCATTCCATTTGATGATAAACTCTGGCTTTCAGATAAGCTTTCAAATGCACCTTTCACTTTGTCTGGATGGTTATCTCTTCCTTCTGTAGCCTTCACCTGCCAACATATCTGAATATCTACATTAATAACTTGCACCATGCTTGCCCCTCTTATGGCTAAGGGTCAATCGTGCCCAGTATGATGCACAATACATTAAACAATACAATAGGTTGCAATAAGAAATACTTTAAAATAAATAAATTCTGCAAAAAGAGGGCAAAACAGTGAGGTCATGTTCATGGACTATTCAGAAATCTGATAGCGGAGGGTAAGAAGCTGTTCTTAAAACATTGAGTGTTGTCTTGTGTGCCTCCTGTGCCTCCTCCCCGATGGTAGTAATGAGAAGAGAGCAGGCCCAGGGTGAGGGAGGGTACATAATGATGGATGCCAGCTTTTTGAGGCATCAACATTTGAAGATGTCACCGCTGGTGTGGAGGCTATTGCTCATGAGTTTCTGACATAGTGCTGGCTGAGTTTTCAACCCTCTGTAGCCTTTTCTGATCCTGTGCATTGATGATTCTATACCACACAGTCATCTAACCAGTTAGAGTGTTCTCCATATTACATCTGTAGAAATTTGATGCAGGTTTTGGTGACATACCAAATCTTCTCAAACTCCTGATGAACCATTGCTGCTGGCGAGCCTCCTTTGTAATTGCATCAATATGTTGAGCTCAGGATAGATGCTGACACCCAGAAACTTGAAATTGCTCATCCTTTCCACTGTTGACCCTCCGATAAGGATTGGTGTGTTCCCTGACTTTCACTTCCTGAAGTCCACAATCAATTCCTTGGTTATACTAACGTTGAGTGTAAGGTTATTGATGCAACTAGTCAATATCCTCAGTAATAGCTACCCTAACAATAGCGAACCATGTTAGTCAGGGCAATGAGCATGCCTGTTCCTCTGCAGTGAACTCCTGTTACCTATGCCATCCTTCCCTGCAGAAAAGGACGATGCCAGTAATTATCATACAGCCTGCCTAGTTGATAACTCTCATAGTTGAATAGCTGGCAGCATGTGGGCTGAGTAATATGTAGGAGATGCTAAATCTGTAAGGGTAAGGTGAAGCTTATTTACATTTGCAAAATATGCTGCATGATATTGTTGGCAGCTGAGAAAATTTGTCATGAATTGAGCATTGATTGAAGCCAGTTTCGTAGTTGAGGAATGTGGATATTCAAATTTGTATCCATGGATTCTGGTTAGTAATGCAAAGTTATTGATATTCTTACAAGGATTCATTCAGATTCTCAGAACTTGCTTCCTGATATTGACATCTGTGTAGTGTTAGTAATAATAATAATAATTCATGGATGATATGAAATTATATGCTCCTTCATCAGTACAGCTAAAGCAATTAATTCAAATAGTATTGTATTGTATTGTATTTATTTTATTTCTTACATCCAAGGGAGTAAAAATCTTTATGTTGCATCTCCGTTGCAATGAGGAAGAGAAATGTGGGGGGATATTGCCCAAACACTAAGATTGTACACGTAATTGTTTTGTCTACGTGTGTACAGTCATATACAATGTCCAGTCAGATATGCAATTAGATCACTGTGTTTGATAAATCTGATGGTCTGGTAAAAGAAGCTGTCCCAAAGCCAGTTGGTCCTGGCCTTAAGGCTGTGGTAACATTTGCCAGACGGTCGCAGCTGAAACAGTCTTTGGTAGGTGTGGCTGGAGACTCTGATGATCGTCAGGCCCCTTTTTACACATCTGCTGCTGTAAATGTCCTGAATAGGGGGAAGTTCACATGGACAGATGCGCTGGGCTGTCCGCACCACTCTCTGCAGTGCCCTGCGATTGAGGGAAGTACAGTTCCCATACAAAGCGGTGACACAATCAGTTAGGATGCTCTCAGTGGTGCCCCTGTAGAAAGTCCTGAGGATTGGAGGACTCATGCTGAACTTCTTCAACTGCCTGAGGTGAAGGAGGTGCTGTTGTGCTTTTTTCCCCACACAGCTGGTATGTGCAGTCCAGGTGAGATCCTCAGTATGCCAAGGAACTTGAAGCTACTCACCCTCTCAGCTACAATCCCATTGATGTCTAACTCCACTCCTCCTGTAATCCACGATCAACTGTTTTCAAAAGATATAAACATGAAATTTGAGCTAATAATTCAGAAAATTAAACATGAAGAAAGGTGCAATCGAGCTCACAGAATAAAAAACAGAGCAGCAGGATACAATACAACTGATGGATTAATATGAAACATATAAGTACCTGGGATATCAGCAAGCAAAGAAAATGGATTACAGTGCAAAAAACTTCTAACAGAATTTACTTCAAGAATTAAGAAAATCTGCCACACAGAGCTCAACAGTAAAAATATAACAAAGGCAATAAACACTTTTGCTATACTTATATTAGCCTATTCTTTTGGCATAATATCTTGGTCTGAAACTGATCTGAAAAATTTACAAAGAAAATTAAGAAATGACATGACAAATTTCAGACAACATTATGTACACTCGAATGTGCTTAGATTAACACTACCTAGGACAGAAAGGGGAAGACAAATAACAGACATTAAAAATCTACACAACAGTCAGATAAAACTTCTGAGGATATACTTTCATTAACAAAAACAGGAATCAGCACCCCATGCAAGCATAAGCAATTCTGATAAGAAGCACACACCACTAAATTTAATTCTGTTAAGAAACACACCACAACCCAGAAAATGAAGACATTTTTACTATTGAAGAAAAGGTTAACAAGTGGAAGAGCATGACCTTCCATGGAAGACAACCCCACGATCTGAGCAGACTAGATGTCGACAAGGAAGCGTTGAACGCCTGGCTCAGAGTTGAAGACCTCTTCCCAAAAACAGGATTCCTTGTGGCAATACAGGGCCAGGTGGTTAACCTAAAAATTATCAAAAATAAATTCAAGATGATAAATGTAAAAAGTATTAAGAAAACCAAAAACAATTCAAAACATTACAAGATCCTGTATCAGTTGAACTAAATCTGATTACTTACACAAGCACAATCAAGTGGCAAACATCATTCACGAAAATCTTGCTTTAAAATTCAAACTTATAAAAGACACCATATCTTACTATAAAAACAAGCCCAGTCCAGTTTTAGATTCAGAGTCCTACAAATTATAATAGCACAAGCACAAACAGCTTACTTAATAGATCGAAACACACATAGCGTACAGAAAGCAATAAATGAAAAAAACACCAGAAATATGTTGAATTAAAAGAGGAAATTGAAAACTATGGAACATGAACAGGGTATACATCGTCCTAATAGTACTATCTACAACTGCTTTCATCCCAAGGTCCTTACATAGTAGCATTAAATACTTGGGCCCACATTTATGTAAATCTCCAGAAAGCACAATCCAAACACAACCAGAATTGTGCGAAAGTTCCTAGCAATTGAGAAATGAGTGTGTTTGGCTACACCTGTACCTCAGGTTTTACCAGCTTGAGATGACAAAAACATAAAAATATAATAATAACTTTATTTATAGAATGTTTTTAATGCAGATGATGCAGATGCACAATGGGATAAAAGTACAACATGAAAATAAAAAAATATGTGAAAATAAAAGACAGAAAAATGTTTATTATAAGCAAGGTTAAGTAAGTAGTTTTTGAGATGATGTCTAAAAGTCCTAACTGAGTCTACATCCCTTATAGTTTTACGTATTTAATTTTGGGAGTGTAGTTCAAAAAGCTGACCTGCCAATTATCTTTTGAGGGAGATTGCTTAAATTTAAGGGACCAGTGGAAGGAGACCTGAGAACTCGAGCAGGACTACAAGACAAAAACGATTCTGTGATGTACTCCGGTCCCGGACCATTAAGAGCTTTAAAAACAAGTAGAAGGAATTTAAAATCAATTCTAAAAAAGATACAGGAAGCCAATCCAAAGTAGCTAGCATGGGAGTGATATGTTTCCTCGTATTGGCCTTATTTAAAATTCTAACAAGGCATTATGAATGAGTTCAAGTTTGTCAATAGATTAGTTAGGATCCAGTAAAAAGCGCATTGCAGTAATCTAGGCTATTTGATTTAAAGGCATCAACTAGTACTTTAGCATCATTGTGTGACAGGCCCAGAGCCTTTCATTGCCGGAATCATTTTTGTGAACCTTTTTGAACCCCCTCCAATATCAACACATTCTTTCTTAGATAAGTGTCCCAAAACATGGAGGAATTATCACAAATTCCCACATTGTGATAATCCTGTGTTCTCAGTCTCTGAGGCCAATGTGCGAGCAGTCTTCAGGAGGGTGAACCCACAAAAATCATCTGACCCAGACAGGGTACCTGCCCAAGTAGTAAAGACCTGTGCTGATCAACAGACAGTGTGTGGTACCACCTGTTTCAAGCAGGCTTCAATCATACTGGTGCCTAGGAAGAATGTGGTGACTTGTCCCAATAGTTATTGCTGACTAGCACTCAATTCCATAGTTATGAACTACTTTGAGAGGTTGGAGATGAAACATACCAACAGCTGCCTGAGAAGCAACTTACATCCGCTCCAATTTAAGAGCCCAGGAAAGGTACTAGCATGGATAGAGCACTGGCTGATTGGCAGGAGGCAAATAATGGGAATAAATTGATCCTTTTTCACATTTGCGTCCCGTGGTGTTCCACAGAGGTCTGCATTGGGACTGCTTCATTTTATGTTGTGCGTCAACAATTTGGATGCTGAAATTGATGGCTTTGTGACCAAATTTGTGGGTGATATGAAGATAGGTGGAGGGGTAGGTAGTTCTGAGGAAGCAGAGAGGCTGCATAAGGACAGACAAATTAGGAGAAAGAGCAAAGAAGTGGCAAATGGAATACGGTGTTGGGAAGTGTATGATCATGCATTTTTGGTCGAAAGAATGAAAGCATAGGCGCTTTTCTGAACAGGTAGAACATTCAAAAACTGGAGGTGCAAAGGGATTTGGATGTCCTCGTCCAGGCTTCCCTAAAGGTTAAATTGCAGTTTGAATTGATGGCGAGGAAGGGAAATGCAATGTTAGCATTCATTTTGAGAGGACTAGGATAGAAAAGCAAGGATGTGATGCTGAGGCTTTATAAGGCATTAGTGAGGCCTCACTTGGAGTATTGTGAGCAGTTTTTGGCCCCTTATCTAAGAAAGGATTTGCTAACTTTGTAGAGAGTTCACAGGAGGTTCCCAAGAATAACTCCAAATGAAGGATCTTGCCCTGCACTTGCTGGAAATTAGAAGAATGAGGAGGAATCTCATTGAAACCAAGACCCAGATAGAGTGGATGAGAAAAGGATGTTTTTTATGCCAGGGTGTCTAAGGACCAAAGGACACAGCTTCAGAATATATGGATGAGACCATGAGACCATAGGAGCAGAATTAGGCTATTCAACCCATCGAATTTCCTGGACTTATTTCATAATTTCATAATTTCCTGGCATAATTTACATATTACTATTTAAATATTTATTGTTCTATTACTATTTATTATTTATGGAGCAACTGTAACGAAAACCAATTTCCCCCGGGATTAATAAAGTATGACTATGACTATGAATCTGCTCCACCATTCTATCATGGCAGATCCTGGATCCCACTCAACTCCATATACCTGCATTTTCACCATATACTTTGTTGCTTTGACCAATCGGGAAACTATCAATTTTTGCTTGAAATATACCCATGATCTTCGTCTCCACAGCTGTCCATAGCAGAGCATTCCACAGATTCACTACTTGGAGGGTGGGAGGAGAAGATGGCCGCTCAGCGCAGCACGCGCAGCTCTCCGGTGAAATGATATCGTATTTGTTAAATAGGGTACTGTGCACAATTCTGATTTGATGGAGACAGCCATGAGAAGCACGGAAGAACATCAGGAGAATCTTCTGAAATGCCCGGTTCGCTGCCGCTGCTGCTGTGTGATCGAGAGTCTCTAGAGGGAAAGCCCCAAAATCCTCAGCTTTGCCTGCTGCTGGCGGCCAGGGCCGGGGTTGAAGCGCTCAGCAGAGATGGTGCTTGGTGCTCGGTGTCAGAGGCTCAAAGTTTTCAGACGACCCAGAGTCGGACTATGGTCGGGCATGGCAGGGAGAGTTTTCTTCCTTCTCCCATCTGCGAGATGTGGGACTTTCAAGAGATTTTGAACTTTTTTTACCGCGCCCATGGCCCGTTCTTCATCAAGTTATGGTATTGCTTGCACTGTTGTAACTATATGTTATAATTATGTGGTTTTTGTTGGTTTTTCAGTCTTGGTCTGTCCTCTGTTTCTGTGATATCACACCGGAGGAATATTGTATCATTTCTTAAATGCATGCATTACTAAATGACAATAAAAGAGGACTGTGTGTTCTCATAATCTAATCTAATCTCTGGCTAAAGAAATTCCTCCTTACCTCTGTTCTAAAGGGTTGTCCCTCAAATTTGTGGCTGTGCAGTCTAGTTTTGGACACACCATAGGAAACATCCTCTCCACATCCACCTAATCTAGTCTTTCAACATTCGGTGGATTCCAATGAGATCCTCTCACATTTTTCTAAATCCCAGTGAGTACAAGTCAAAACCAGAATCATCCTGGTGAACCTCGTCTGGACTCTCTGCAATGAAAACACATGAGATATGGGGCCCCAAACTGATGACAATACTCCAAGTGCAGCCTGACCAGTGTCTCAGAAAGCCTCAGCATTATCTCCTTCCTTTTATATGCTATTCCTCTTGAGATTAATGCCAAAATTGCATTTGCCTTCTTTACCACAGATTCAGCCTGTAAATTAACCTGGGAGTCTTGCATGAGAACCCCCAAGTCTTTTTGCACCTCTGTTGTTTGAAATTTCTCCCCATTTAGATAATAGTCTGCACTTTTGTTCCTTTTGGCATGCTACATTATCATGCATTTCCCAACACTGTATTCCATCGGCCCAAAACATTTACCGTACTTTTTTCCATAGATGCTGTCTGGCCTGCAGATTTCCTCCAGCACTGTGTATGTGTGTTGCTCAGATTTCCAGCATCTGTAGATTTTCTCTTGTCTGTATTGCATCTGCCACTTTTTAGCCCATTCTTCCTGCTGCAAGCGCCTTGCTTCCTCAGCACTACCTATCTTTGTATCATCCGCCAACTTTGCCACAAAACCATCAATTCCATTATTTAAATCATTGACAAACAATGTGAAAAGTAGCAGTCCCAATTCTGACTGCTGAGGAACACCACTAGTCACAGTCAGCCAATCAAGGCCCCCTTTATTCCCACTCACTGCCTCCCGCCTGTCAGCCATTCCTCTATCCATGCCAGTATCCTTCCTCTAATGCCATAGGATCTTATCTTGTTAAGCAGCCTCATGTATGGCACCTTATCAAATGCCTTCTGAAAATCCAAGTAAATGATCTCTGCTACCCCTTCTTTGTCTACCCTGCTAGTTACTTCCTCGAAGAGCTCTAACAGATTTGTCAGGCAGATTTACATTTACAGAAACCATGCTGACTTTGACTTATTTTATCATTAGTCTTCAAGTACCCCGAAACCTTATCCTTAATAATGGACTCCAACCACTGAGGTTAGGCTAACTGGCCTATAATTTCCTTTCTCGTTCCTTTCTCCCTTATTAAAAAGTGGAGTGACTTCTGCAATTCTCCAGTCCTCCAGTACCATGCCAGAATCAAGTGATTCTTGTAAGATCATAACCAATGCATTTGCTATCTCTTCAGTAACCCCTTTCAGAACTTTGGGATGTAGTTCATCTGGTCCAGGTGACTTACCCACCTTAATATCTTTCAGTTTGCCAGCACTTTTACCTTTGTAATAACAGTGGCTCTCACTGCTGCTTCCTGACACTCACGGACCTCTGGCACACTGCTCGTGTCTGCCACAGTGAAGACAGATGCAAAGTACTTAAGTTCATCTGTCATTTCTTTGTCCCCATTACTACCTTACCAGCATCATTTTCCAGTGGTCCAATATCAACTCTCATCTCCCTTTCTTTTTAAATAACTGAAAAACTTTTCATATCCTACTTTATATTACTGGCTGGTATGCCCTCATAATTCATTTTTTCCCTTCTTATGGCATTTTTGGTTGCCTTTTGTTGGATTTTTAAAACTTTCCAATCATTCAACCTCGCACTCACTTTTTCTACCTTATATGCCTTTTTCTTGGCTTTTATGCAGTCCTTAACTTCCTTTCTCAGCTATAGTTGTCTACCACTGCTATTTGAGAACTTGTTCCGATGTGAGACATACAGTATCTATCTGCAGCAACTTCAGTCTCCTCTACTCTGCCGTCATCCCTGCCAGTATCCCCCTCCAATCCATCTGGGCAAGCACCTCTCTCATGCCTCTGTAATTCCCTTTATTCCATTGTAAAACTGATACATCTGACTTATGCACCTCCTTCTCAAATAGTAGAATTAATTCAATCACATTATGTTCACTGCCTCCTAATAAAATCTGGATTATTACACAGCACCCAATCTAAGATTGCCTTTGCCTGAGTAGTTTTAAACACAAGCTGCTCTAAAAAGCCAGCTCATAGATATTCAACAAATTCCCTCTTTTGTGATTCAACACCAACTTGATTTTCCCAATCCCCTTGAATATTGAAATCCCCCATTACAATTGCAACATTACCCTTATTACATGCCCTTTCCAGCTCCCTTTGCAACCTCAATGCCACATTTTGGCCACTATCTGGAAGCCTGTATATGATTCTCATAATTTTTTTTAACCCTTGTGGTTTCTTATCTCCTCCCACAAAGATTTGACATTCTCTGACCCTATGTGAACTTTTTCTAAAGATGTAATTCTATCTCTTACCAACAGGGCCACACCACAGTCTACACCTTCCTGACTGTCCTTTTGATACAAACTATATCCTTTGATATTAAGCTCCCAACTATGACCTTTTCACAGCACCAACTCAGTGATGCCCACAACGTCATACTGACCAATGTGATACTACCCGCATTTAAATACAGCACCTTCAGCCCAGCTTTCTTCACCCTCTTGAATTTTGCCTCTATGGTACAATTTAATTCTTTGCACTGTCTGCACTTGTACTCATTCATTGGTTTATCCTTCCTTTCATTCATGTTACACCCATCATCTATTTGTAAACCTGATGGCTCGTCATCAGCTCTATCATACTGGTTCCCATCCATGTGCCACGTTAGTTTAAACCACTCCCAACAGCCCTGGCAAACCTGCCCACAAAGATATTGGTTCTCCTTGGATTCAAGTGCAACCCATCCCTTTTCTACAGGTCACACCTCCCCTAGAAGAGGTCCCAATGATCCTGAAAACTGCAGCCCTGCCCCCTGCTCCAGTTCTTCGGCCACACATTTATCTGCCACCTCATTCCTAAGCTCACTGACGCGTGGCAGAGGCAGCAATCCCTAACTATAGAGTCTCCTATTCCTGCTGCCATCCTCTGCAGTTCCCTACTCTTCTGAGCCACAGGGCCAGACTCAGTGCCAGAGGCATGGCCGCTGTTGCTTACCCCAGGTAGGACCCCCCCCCAACAGAACTCAAAATGGAGTACTCATTGTTGAGAGGGACAGCCACAGGGGTTCACTCCACTATCTGACGTTCTCCCTTTGCTCACCTGACAGTCACCCATTCATCTGTCTCCTGCAGCCTTGGGATGATTACCTTCCTGTAGCTCCTGTCTATCACTGCTTCACTTTCCTTAACAGGCTGAAGGACATCAAGCTGCAGCTCGATGAAGTTCGATGCAGTTCCCTAACTTGGTCTCTAAGGAGTTGCAATCGATGCTCCTGGTGCAGATGTGGCCATCGTGGAGTCTGGGATTCTCCTGGAAATCCTATACCTGACACTCAGAACAGAACACTGGCCCTGTAGACATACCCTTTATCCTTTCAGGAGTTAAATAAGAAAAAGAGATAAGAAATAACCTTACCTACTTACCTTGCCTCCACCTGTTCATTTAGAACGGAGATGAGGAGGAATTTATTTAGAAAGGGTAGTGAAATTGTGGAGTTTGTTGCTGCAGGTGGCTGTGGAGGCCAAGTCGCTAGGTGCATTTGAAGTGGAGGTTGATACGTTCTTGATTAGTTAGGGCATGAAACATTATGGGGAGAAGGCAAGAGAATGGGTTTGAGAGATAAATGGATCAGCCATGATGAAATGGCAGAGCAGACTTGATGGGCCAAATGGCCTAATTCTGCTCATATATCTTATGTTCTTAGGGTTTAATTTACCTAACAGAGCAGCAGCTCCATAGTAAATGCCATCTCATTGAGTCTTCGCTCAACCCTGGAACATCTGGACTTCAGGATGCTCTTTATCGACTACAGCTCAACATTTAGTACCATCATCCCCTCAAGACTAATTAATAAGCTTCAAGACCTTGGCCTCAATACCTCCTTGCGCAATTGGATCCTCATTTTCCTCATTTGTAGACCACAGTCAGTTCGGATTGGCGACAACACCTCCTCCACAATCTCCATCAGCACAGGTGCATTGCAAGTCTGTGTGCTTAGCCCCTGCTCTACTCACTTTACACTTAAGACTATGTGGGTAAGCACAGCTGAGATACCATGTTCAAGTTTGCTGATGACACCACTGGTGTAGGTTGAAACAAAGATAGTGATAAATTTGCATATAGGAAGGAGATTGTAAATCTGGCAGATTGGTGCTATAACAACAACCTCTTACTCAAATTCAGCAAGACCAAGGAGTTGATTATTGACTTCAGGAGAAGAAAACTAGAGGTCCATGATCCAGTTGTCATCAGAGTATTGGAGGTGGAGCTGGTCAGCAACTTAAAATTCCTTGGTGTTATTATTTTGGAGAACCTGTCTT
This sequence comes from Mobula hypostoma, assembly GCF_963921235.1. Taxonomy (NCBI): domain Eukaryota; kingdom Metazoa; phylum Chordata; class Chondrichthyes; order Myliobatiformes; family Myliobatidae; genus Mobula; species Mobula hypostoma. Next base: position 131,050,352 of record NC_086099.1, read on the forward strand.
AAGTGCAATTACAAAGAAAGCATGCCAATGCATCTACTGCCTTAGGAGTTTGTGGAGATTCGGAATGACATCTAAAAATTTGACAAACTGCTACAGAGGTGAAGCGGGGAGTATATTGACTGGTCCCTAAATAGAAAATCCTACAAAAAGTAATGGATACGGGCAAGTCCGTCATGGATAAAGGCACCCCAACAATTGACCACGTCTATATGAAACGCTGTCGTGGGAAAGCAGCATCAATAATTAGGGACCATCACACCCTGGAAATGCTGTCTTCTAGCTGCGGCCATCAGGAAGAAGGTACAGGAGCCTCAGGACCAGTATCACAAGGCTGAGAAATATTTATTACCTCTCAACCATCAGGGTCTTGATCGTTGAAATGTTCACTAAATTTATTGCTCATTTATTCATTATTATTTCTTTCTTTTTGTATTTGCACAGTTTGTTGCCTTCTGCACTCCGGTTGAACACCCAAGTTGGGCAGTCTCTCATTAATTCGGTTATGGAAATAACTCTAAAGATTATTAAGCACGTCCAGAAGAAATTGAATCTCATGGTTGTATATGGTAATGTACACATACTTCGATAATATATTAATTTTGAATTTGGACTTTGAAAGTTGCTCACAATTACTAGTGCCTTATAAAGCCTTAATATCACATCTGTGTTTCCATATTCTACTCCTCTCAAAATGAATGCTAGTATTGCACTTACCTTAAGGGTTTCCTTAAAGGGAAAACCCTTTAAGAAACCATGCCGACTTTCCCCTACTTAGTGATGTGCCTCCAAGTATCCCAAAAACTCATCCTTATCAATCGACTCCACATCTTCCCAACCATTGAGATCAGGCTAAATGTCTTGTAATTTTCTTTCTTCTGTGTCCCTCACTTAGGAGTAGTACAGTACAGGAACAGGCCATTCAGTCCACAATGTTGTGCTGAACCAACTAAAAAACAAATCAAAAACACCCAAACACTAATTCCTACTACCTACACCATATACCTATCCCTCCATCTTCCTTACATCCATGTGCCTATCTAAGTTCCTCTTAAAGTTCTCGAATGTATTTGCCTCTACCACCATATCAGGCAGCACATTTCAGTTTCTGCTTCTAAATTCCAGTAGCAAGGATCTTGGCCCGAAATGTCGACTGTGCCTCTTCCTAGAGATGCTGCCTGGCCCGCTGCATTCACCAGCAACTTTGATGTGTGTTCCAGTAGCAATAGTACATTTCCCTTTCAAGAAGAACACATCAATTTTAATAGTGTTGGCCTTAAATGAACTGGTTACTCTGGGTCTTTGCCCCTGCTAATGCAATCAGCCTATCAACAACAGTTAGAAGAGCTAGAGGGTGGAGTCATTAACCTGAAATCCAGAACAGAATTGGTTAGCTGGCTGGATTGTAACCATTGGAAATGGTGCCAACCACACATTGAGACATCCAGTCTCTTTTGGCAGCCATTGCAATACGCCCCAGTCTGTTATAGGTATTAGATGAATGATAAATGTTGGATGGTACACAAAGAATACTCCCTGGTCTTCTTGGAAATGGTGTCACAAGAAATGTTAAAACTATCTGTGATGGTAGATGAACATTTTATGTGTTTTTTGCATCCTGGGCAGTAAATGTCAGGTTCCACTTTGTGCATTTTATTATGCTGACTAATTTTAACCAGCTTTCCTTCTATTGCCACTTTCTGATGTTTGTCTGAAGTCCTGCATCTCATAGACACTCTCCAGCTCTTGCACTATACTTGCATGAGTGGTCATTAAAAATTTTGTTTGGATCTTCAATACTTTCAGAGCTCAGATTTTTTTAATATAATCTACATAAAGTATTTTTTCTGGTTTTCAGCCATTCTTTATTACAGGAGCACATGGCACAGCATATTTTCAACATTTGAACTGTATGTATGGTTTATTAGTATTGATGAATCATTATTGTAGGTTACAATTGGCTACCAGTTTTCATTATGCTATCAACATAATACATTAACGATCTGCATACCCCCCACCTCACAAACATTGATCAATTAACTACTGTATTTCATCCCAATTATTTCGAATAAAAGGTTTTTCACATTGTGACTATTTTCAGTTCCAGATTACTGTCACCTTAAAGGAGGAAGAACCTGATGACAAATCAATAAAATAATTAATGTTGAATTTTAGAATTTTGAATTTTGGGTTTTTATATGCCTTTGCTCCATTTGTTTTAATGTATTTATCTTTTTTCCTCTAACAACATAAACCGATTTCTCAACGGGGGTTTCTTAACAGACGAGAAGGCAGCCTATATAGTTAATAACTGACAATCACAATGAGGAAGAAATTTTCTTTTTCTACCCACTGTTGCCTATCCATTTGAATTTGATGAACTTGGCTTGCATTTTCTTTTATGCATTCATAAAATTGGTCATAGCTGCCAAAGCCAGAATTTGGTCTAATTAGCTAACATTGCGATTCATTTCGCACAATTTTCTATTCCTAAGTTAATTGTGAATTAAATAATGTGCATTTTTCTGGCACAGCACTTCTGAAAAGAAAATCCATTGATATATTTGATTATATTAAAACAATTTTATGTAATGTCACCTGACCAGGAAGAAAATGACAGAACTTTAGTTTTTGATGTTTGGATGAGCAGGTACATTTGAAGCTTAATTTAAATTTCCAAGACATAAGAGAAACCATTGAGGTTCACTTACACTGATGGGAGAATATAGGATAAGGGGGCATGGTCTAAAAGCTGGTCTTTTCGGTGTTAATTTGGGAAGTACTTCAACATACATGGGTGGTAGAAATCTGGAACACCTAGGCAAATAGAATGTTTTTAAGAACAATTACTAATAACTGTAAATCTGAAATCGATGATTTGTTGACTAATGCATCAATGAAAATAGGGATATGTGAGTATATAGGCCAGGCAAGGTTTTCTAATGACAGAGAAAACAGAAGAAGCTAAATAATATATTCCTTTTTCTGCATTCCTAGGAGTTATTCCTTTTCCTGCATTCCTAGGAGTTATTCCTTATGCCACCTTGTGTCCTGCTACTAATATTAATTTAATTTAATTTAAAATCTAAGCTCCCATAGGCAAAAGATGCTAAAGAGGCAGAAATATTTTTCTAATAATTAAGTTTCCATCAGAATCCAATTATCTTAAATGTATTTTTTTCCGTTACTAGCTGAGAAAGTTCAAAGCTTATTGAATTTAAATTTGTTATTTGCTATAATTTAATTGTAAGCTCCCATTCAATAGTCTAGTACTATAAACACTAAACACCAATATAAATCGACTGCACATCAGTAAAGTATTAACATTTCAGAGCCAACCGGAGGCTTGGTGTCACTATTGATAACTTATCACCTCTAGGATCAATAATTTCATCAGTTCTGTAAAACCAGATGGAATAAGATTGGGACGGGATTGAGCTAATCAGGTCCTTGTTTATTTCTTCATTCAATTACTTCATAGCTAATCAATACCCCAATATTTACTTTCCTTTGATACCTGATACTCTTAGCTACCAACTTTGGATTTGAAATTTTAAATTGACTCAGTATCATTCTGGCAGTCTCTCTACAATTGGCTATTAGCTTTAATTATGCAGTAAGCATAGCATTTGAATAAAGTTACTGCATTTTTCCAACCTTGTTAGTCAATTATTTACTGTATTTCATCCATTTTTTCAAGATAGTAACCATAAACAGAGAAACTGCAATAATAATTGAAGTTCAAAGTTCAAAGTAAATTTATTATCAAAGTACATACAGTATATGTCACCATATCCAACCCCGAGATGCATTTACTTGTGGGCATACACAATAAGCACATAATAGGAAAATAACCATAATAGAATGAATAAAAGACCGCACCAACTTGGGCATAAAATGAGTGTGCAAAGATAACAATCTGTGCAAATGCAAAAGAAATAAATATTATTAATAATAAATAAATAAATAAGCAACATGTATCAAGAACTTGAAATGAAGAGACCTTGAAAGTGAATTCATAGGAGGTGGGAACATTTCAATGATGGGATAAGTGAAGTTAAGTGAAGTTAAGTGAAGTTATCTCCTTTGGTTCAGGAGCCTGATGGCTGAGGGATAATAACTGTTCCTGAACCTGGTGGTGTGAGTCCTGAGGCTTCTGTACCCTTTTCCTGACTGCAGCACTGAGAGGAAAGCTTGACCAGGGCCCCTGATGGCGGATGTTACTTTCCTGCGACAATACCTCATGTAGATGTTTTTGAAATTGCCGTTTGGGGCAGGACATGCTCCAAATTTCTGCAACTCTTTGTGCAAATGTTTCTTGGTTTCAATTCTAAAAGACCCAGTTCAAACTTAAGATCATACTCCCTTGCTCCTGATTTTACACTAGAGGAAATAGTTTCTCGGTATCTTCCCCAGCAGTTCCTTTAACCATCTTACCCATCTCAATTGGATCACACAGTCCTCCAAGATCAAGAAACATACAACTATCTTTCAAAATCTAACTCTTTAATCTGTGGTTGTTTGTTTGCCTTTTGAGTGCAAAGATACCATATATTTATAGATGGTTTAGGAGAGCTTATGAAATATGAAATATGACTGACTGATCTGACTAGATAGTCCTTTAAATTGTGTCAGACTGAGCAAGGGTTAGCAACTTATATTCCTTTATTTGCAATGACCATTACTAGAGCGGCAAAATTTATGTGGCTGGCATTCTTCAGGAATTCTGCTCCACTCATTAATTGGAAATCTAGCATGGATGAAGTATTGAGAGATGGAACAATCATGATCGTGAGGCAGTGGTGTTAAATCAGCAGAAATCCAAGAAACATTGCTGCTGTGCGATCGAGAATCTCTGGAGGGAAGGCCCCAAAATCCCCGGCTTTGCCTGCTGCTGGCGACCAAGGCTGAGTTTGAAGCGTTCGGATAGAGATGGTGCTCAGTACTCGGTGTCGGAGGGCTGATCAGAGCTCGAAGTTTTCGGACAACTCAGAGTCGGACTGTGGTCAGGTATGGCAGGTTTTCTTCCTTCTCCCGTCTGCGTGAGATGTGAGAGTTTCGAGAGACTTTGAACTTATCTACTGTGCCATGGCCTGTTCTTCATCAAGTTATGGTATTGTTGCAGTATTGTAACTATATGTTATAATTATGTGGTTTTTGTTAGTTTTTCAGTCTTGGTCTGTCCTGTGTTTCTGTGATATCACACCGGAGGAATATTGTATCATTTCTTAATGCATGCATTACTAAATGACAATAAGAGAGGACTGTGTGTCCTCATAATCTAATCTAATCTAATATAAAAATGTAAGGGTGAAATTAAATGGAAAATTATTGAAATACAGAAAATGCATAAAATAGAAACAGAAGAGAATCAGAGAGCTTAATATGTTTGATAAGTAATAAAGGAGCGAGAGAGTAACAATGGAGAGAGCAGGGTCAACAGAGACCAAAATGCCATCCCTTCCACAATGAAAACGGATACAAAAATTATTCAACATATCTGCCATGTCTTTGTTAATGGTTATTAATTCATCAGCCTTGATCTCTAGAGTCCCCCCCCTGCCAATTTCCTTAGCTACTCTCTTTCTATTACTATATCCATAGAAACTTTTACTCTTTTCTTTAGAATACATGCAAGTTTTAATTGCTACTTGAGATTTCACCCACGACAGAGGTGCCTTCTACAAACTTGTAGATGCAGTTAGAGCAGAATCTAGCCACACAGTTTTGTGTATATAGAGAGCAGGATAGGCAATGAAGACACAGCCTTATGGGGCACCAGTGTTAAGGGTAATTGTGGCAAAAGTGTTGATGCCTGACTTTACTGACTGTGGTCTGTTGATCTGGAAATTAAAGATCCATTTGCAAAGGGAGGTGTCGAGTACCAGATCTAGGATTTTGGAGATGAGTTTACTTGAAATTATAGTATTGAAGGTGACGCTGTAGCCTTTACACTCCAGATGTTCCAGATTTGGGTATAAGGGCAGGGAGATGGCGAACTGCTGCAGGTAAGGTTATCTGTGAGTCTTGAGTTGATGTGAGCCATGACCAGCTTCTTGAAGCACTTCATGGTGTTTGATGGCAGAGCTAGTAGGCAGTGGTTATCAGGGTGAATTTCCCTATGTTTTTTAGTGGTCTTCTTAAAACAGATGCAAACCTCAGACTAAAGTAGGAAGAGGTTAAAAATGCCTGCAAATAACCCCACTAGCTGATCACCACAGGATCTAAGGACATGGATTGGGATTCCATCCAGGTCAGATGCTTTCCACATTTCCAATCTCCTGAAAACTGATCTGGCATCTGGAACCGGTACTGTGCATATAGGTGTCCTGAATGTTGTTGAAGCAGGTTGCGATATTCCACTCCGTTTCAATTCCAAATGTGCATAAAATGCATTAAGCTCATCAGGAAGGGATGTATTGTTTGTGAAGATGTTGATTTTTTAAGACCACTGTATAGAGATGCTTGGCTTCATTTTGTAGTTATAGTATGTAAGTCCTTCCACAACTAGTGACTGGCCTGGGTCTCAATTTTAGACTGATGTTGACTGTTGGCAACTCTGGTAGCAATACAGAGGTCATATCTTGATTTATTGTACATGTCAGAGCTACATGATTTGAAAACTTCAGTAGGGAGTGGATCTCCTGTTCCATCCATCATTTCCAATTTTGGAACACCTTGAGTGGAATGTACTGTAGACTGCCATCAGGAGAGCTGGAGTTAATTCCTATGGCATGGAGTGGCTCTTCACCATTACGTATTTTCATTTCTCAATATCATCCAGAAAGATTCTCTCCTTTGAGCAGTCATGCCTGAAGATTCCCAAGAACCACTTAAGGAGATTTAGGTTCTTCAGGGAAGCTTTAAACACAATAGGATGCTTTCCTCTGTAACCTGACCATCTCTTTCCTGAACTGATTACAAGGTAGAGGGTCTGATTAAGGAGTCTGGTGTCAAGCTGCATAATGTAGCTAACAATGGCTCCAGTGCTGAGAAAATTGGCTTGGAAGGGGCCACTGACATTAATTCTCCTTCCAGAGAAATTGGAGGACTTTTTTGGAGAAAGTGCTTTTGGTGATTTTCCAAAGTATTGAGGTGCTTGACCTAGGTAGTCCTGTTCTCAGAAATATATAGGAGGCCTGAGACAACCAAAGCACAGCAGACTTTGAATCTGGTGCCAAGCCTGAGGTTGAAGCTTCAAGTACCCTTTTCCTTAATCCAATCAAAGCCTGCACAAACACATTAAAGGTAATAATGAATATCATCATTGAAGTCCACCTTTATGAGCAGTGGCCCCCTAGGTATAAGTCGCCCACATGCATTCCAGGGTCTTGAAACTTTACAGGCAGAAGACAATGTGGTGTGAGTGTAAGGCCATTCCTATTGTGTGCTTCAGTGAACTAGTGCATAATGAATCAGAATCAGGTTCAATATCCTGAAATGTATTAACTTTATGACAGCGGTACAATGAAGTATATGATAAATAGATATAGAGAATAAAAATGGTGTTACATTAAGTATATATATGTCTACTAAATAGTGAAGTTAAAGTAAGGAGTGTAAAAAATCTGAAATAAAAAAGTAGTGAGGTCGTGTTCATGGGTTCAGTGTTCATTTAGAAACCGGATGGCAGAGGGGAAGAAACTGTTCCTAAATCACTGAGTGTATGTTTTCAGGCTTCTGTACCTCCTTTCTGATGGTAGCAATGAGAAGAGGGCATGTCCTGTGAGAAAAGGGCATGACCAGCAACAGCACACAGTTAGGGAATTACTACAGATCTGGAGACTCGCCTCCTTGAATAGTAGTCAGAGATGTCATCACAGAGCTTAGCATGGTGAAATAAGAAATATGATATGAGACCATAAGATATAGGAACAGAATCAGCTTGACCCAGTGAGTCTGCTCTGCCATTTCATTATGGCTGATCCATTTTCCCTCTCAGCCTCAATCTCCTGCCTTCTCCTATATCCCTTCATGCCCTGACCAATCAAGAATCTATCTACCTGTGCCTTAAAAATCTCTGTGATAAGCTGCTCATCCTTGGAATCATTTTCGTGAACTTCCTTTGAACCCTCTCCAGTTTCAGCACATCCTTTCTAAGATAAGGCGTCCAAAACTGCTCATAATACTCCAAGTAATACACCAATGGTTTATAAAGCCTCAACATTACATCCTTGCTTTTATATTCCAGTCCTCTTGAAATGAATGCTAATATTGCATTTGCCTTCCTCACCAGTGACTCAACCTGCAAATTAACCTTTAGGGAATCCTGCACAAGAACTCCCAAACCCCTTTGCACCTCCCATTTTTGAATTTTCTCTCTATTTAGAAAATAGTCTACCCTTTTATTTCTTCTACCGAAGAACATGACCATACATTTCCTGACACTGTATTCTATCCATTCTCCTAACCTAACTAAGTCCATCTATAGCTTTTCTATAGCCCTCAACTTATCTTCATATTGCTGCAAACTTTGCAACAAAGCCATCAATTCTATCATCCATAGCATTGACATATACCACAAAAAGAAGCTGTCCCAACTGTAGAACACCACTAGTCACCAGCAACCAACCAGAAAAGACTTCATTTATTCTCACTCTTTGTCTCCTGCCGATCAGCCATTACTTTATCCATGCTGGTATCTTTCCTATAATGCCATGGACTCTTAACTTCTTAAGCATCTTCATGTGTGGCAACTTGTCAAGGGCCTTCCGAAAATCCAAATACACAACATCCAACAATTTGCCTTTGTCTATCCTGCTTGTTATTTCTTCAAAGAATTTGAACAGATTTAGAAACATAGAAACATAGAAAATAGGTGCAGGAGTAGGCCATTCGGCCCTTCGAGCCTGCACCGCCATTTATTATGATCATGGCTGATCATCCAACTCAGAACCCAGCCTTCCCTCCATACCCCCTGACCCCTGTAGCCACAAGGGCCATATCTAACTTCCTTTTAAACATAGCTAATGAACTGGCCTCAACAGTTTGCTGTGGCAGAGAATTCCACAGATTCACCACTCTCTGTGTGAAGAAGTTTTTCCTAACCTCGGTCCTAAAAGGCTTCCCCTCTATCCTCAAACTGTGACCCCTCGTTCTAGACCTCCCCAACATCGGGAACAATCTTCCCGCATCTAGCCTGTCCAATCCCTTTAGGATCTTATACGTTTCAATCAGATCCCCCCTCAATCTTCTAAATTCCAACGAGTACAAGCCCAGTTCATCCAGTCTTTCTTCATATGAAAGACCTGCCATCCCAGGAATCAATCTGGTGAACCTTCTTTGTACTCCCTCTATGGCAAAGATGTCTTTCCTCAGATTAGGGGACCAAAACTGCACACAATACTCCAGGTGTGGTCTCACCAAGGCCTTGTACAACTGCAGTAGTACCTCCCTGCTCCTGTACTCGAATCCTCTCGCTATAAATGCCAGCATACCGTTCGCCTTTTTCACCACCTGCTGTACCTGCATGCCCACTTTCAATGACTGGTGTATAATGACACCTAGGTCTCGTTGCACCTCCCCTTTTCCTAATCGGCCACCATTCAGATAATAATCTGTTTTCCTATTTTTGCCACCAAAGTGGATAACTTCACATTTATCCACATTAAAATGCATCTGCCATGAGTTTGCCCACTCACCCAACCTATCCAAGTCACCCTGCATCCTCTTAGCATCCTCCTCACTGCTAACACTGCCACCCAGCTTCGTGTCATCCACAAACTTGGAGATGCTGCATTTAATTCCCTCATCCAAGTCATTAATATATATTGTAAACAACTGGGGTCCCAGCACTGAGCCTTGCGGTACCCCACTAGTCACCGCCTGCCATTCTGAAAAGGTCCCGTTTATTCCCACTCTTTGCTTCCTGTCTGCTAACCAATTCTCCACCCACACCAATACCTTACCCCCAATACCGTGTGCTTTAAGTTTGCACACTAATCTCCTGTGTGGGACCTTGTCAAAAGCCTTTTGAAAATCCAAATATACCACATCCACTGGTTCTCCCCTATCCACTCTACTAGTTACATCCTCAAAAAATTCTATGAGATTCGTCAGACATGATTTTCCTTTCACAAATCCATGCTGACTTTGTCCGATCATTTCACCGCTTTCCAAATGTGCTGTTATCACATCCTTGATAACTGACTCCAGCAGTTTCCCCACCACCGACGTTAGGCTAACCGGCCTATAATTCCCCGGTTTCTCTCTCCCTCCTTTTTTAAAAAGTGGGGTTACATTAGCCACCCTCCAATCCTCAGGAACTAGTCCAGAATCTAACGAGTTTTGAAAAATTATCACTAATGCATCCACTATTTCTTGGGCCACTTCCTTAAGCACTCTGGGATGCAGACCATCTGGCCCTGGGGATTTATCTGCCTTCAATCCCTTCAATTTACCTAACACCACTTCCCTACTAACATGTATTTCGCTCAGTTCCTCCATCTCACTGGACCCTCTGTCCCTTACTATTTCTGGAAGATTATTTATGTCCTCCTTAGTGAAGACAGAACCAAAGTAATTATTCAATTGGTCTGCCATGTCCTTGCTCCCCATAATCAATTCACCTGTTTCTGTTTGCAGGGGACCTACATTTGTCTTTATCAGTCTTTTCCTTTTTACATATCTATAAAAGCTTTTACAGTCCGTTTTTATGTTCTCTGCCAGTTTTCTCTCATAATCTTTTTTCTCCTTCCTAATTAAGCCCTTTGTCCTCCTCTGCTGAACTCTGAATTTCTCCCAGTCCTCAGGTGAGCCACTTTCTCTGGCTAATTTGTATGCTACTTTTTTGGAATTGATACTATCCCTAATTTCTCTTGTCAGCCACGGGTGCACTACCTTCCTTGATTTATTCTTTTGCCAAACTGGGATGAACAATTGTTGTAGTTCATCCATGCAACCTTTAAATGCCTGCCATTGCATATCCACCGTCAATCCTTGAAGTGTCATTTGCCAGTCTATCTTAGCTAATTCACGTCTCATACCTTCAAAGTTACCCCTCTTTAAGTTCAGAACCTTTGTTTCTGAATTAACTATGTCACTCTCCATGTTAATGAAGAATTCCACCATATTATGGTCACTCTTACCCAAGGGGCCTCTCACGACAAGATCGCTAATTAACCCTTCCTCATTGCTCAAAACCCAGTCCAGAATAGCCTGCTCTCTAGTCGGTTCCTCGACATGTTGGTTCAAAAAACCATCCCGCATACATTCCAAGAAATCCTCTTCCTCAGCACCTTTACCAATTTGGTTCACCCAGTCTACATGTAGATTGAAGTCACCCATTATAACTGCTGTCAAGCAAGATTTTCTCTTAAAGAAACCATGCTGACTATGACATATTTTATCATGTTCCTCCAAGTACCCCAAAACCACATCCTTAACAATCGACTCCAACGTCTCCCCAACCACTGAGGTCAGACTGACTGGCCTATAACGTCCTATAGTATTATTCTGCCTCTCTCCCTTCTTGAGGAGTGGAGTGACATTTGCAATTTTCCAGACTTCCAGAACCATTCCAGAATAGAGTGATTCTTGAAAGAACATTACAAACAATCTGTTCAGCCCCTCTTTTAGAACCTTTGGGAGTACATGATTTGGTTCAGGTGACTCATCTACCTTCAGACCTTTCAGTTTCCCAAGAACTTTCTCCCTAGTAATGGCAACTTCACACACTTCTGACCCCTGACACTCTCGAACTTCCAGCATACGGCTAGTGTCTTCCAGAGTGAAGACTGATGCAGAATACTTATTCAGTTCATCTGCCATTTTCTTGTCCCTCATTACTACCTCTCCAGCATTACATCATTCTCCAGTGATCCAATATCTACTCTCACCTCTCTTGTACACTTTATCTAACTGGAAATACTTTTGGTATCCTCTTTAATATCAATGGCTAGATATTTTTTCTTTCTTTTTGCTCTATCATATGTCCTCTCTAGCTTTTATGTTGGTTTTGACTTCTCTTGTTGGTCATAGTTGTGTCATCTTACCTTTAGAATACTTCTTCATCTTTGCAATGTATCCCACTGATCTCTGTTCTAGATGGATGTCTCTTTATTCTGAGTCTGTGGCCCAATGTCCTAGCCGCTCCCACTGTAGGAAATATTCACTTAATCTAGATCTTTCAATATTTGATAGATTTTATTCAGATCCCTCCCTCATTCTTCTAAACTCTAGCGTGTTCATGCTCAGGGCCATCAAACACTTCCCATGCATTAACCCTCTCATTTCTTGAACCTCCTTTGCATTCTCTTCAATGCCAGCATGTCTTTTCTTAGCTAAGCAACTCAGAACTGCTCACTATATTCAAATGCAGTCTGACCAAAATGCTTTACAAAGCCTCAGCATCACACCCTTGTTCTTATATTGTAGTCATCTTGAAATGAATGCTAACATTGCATTTGCCTTCCTCACCACCAACTCAACCTGCAAGTTAATGTTTAGGGAATCCTGCACAAGGACTCCCAAGTCCCCTTGCACCTCTGATTTTTGAATTTTCTCCCAATTATGAAAAAATTATTCCTTCTTTACTCCTTCTATCAAAGTGCATGACCATACACTATATTCCATCTGCCACTTCTTTGCCCAATCTATCCAAGTCCTCGGCAGACTCCCTGCTTCCTCAACACTACCTGCTCCTCCACCTACCTTTGCATCATCTGTAAACATGGCCACAAAGCCCTCAATTCCATCATCCATATCATTGCTATATAACGTGTAATGAGAATATTCTAAATAATTCTTAAAAATATTCTGCAGCCACTTTAAGACTTCCTGAACCCTAGCAGCTGGGAGGCAACACACCATCCTAGTGTCTCTTTCACAGCCACAGAACATCCTGGTCGTACCCCTAACCATCAAGTCTCCTTTCTCAATCATTCTACCTGACTTCACCATTTTCTTCTAAGCCTCAGAACCAGCCATAGTGCTATTAGTCTGACTGCTGCTGTACCCTGATAGGTTATTCCACCCCCCCCCCCCCACCCGTCCCGCAGCAGTATCCAAATGGGTAGACTTTTTCCTGAGGGGAGTAGCTACAGGAGAGCCCTGGACTAACCCTGGACCTGTTATTTCTTCTGGTGTTCACCCATCTACTACCTGAAGCCTGCACTCTGGGTGTGACCACCACAGTAAAAATCCCATTTATGAGGTTTTCAGCATCACCACGATCTTTAGTACATCCAACTCCAGTGCCAGTTCCTCGACCATGGCATTCAGGAGCTGAAGTTGGGAGCACTTCCTGCAGATATACTCATCAGAGACCATTAGGTACCCTGCAATCCTACATCTTACCTGAGGAGCATTGCACTGCCTTAACTACCGACCTGCCTACACTTGTTATACCTTCTGTTCTAACTTCTTAAGCTTAAACTCTGCAATCACCAAATGATTTCAAATGACTGAGCAGCCTCAGCCTCCACCTGTTCTTGCTGAAGCCTATTGAGCTGAAGCCTGACCACGATAGCAGTGGCCACTCTGTTTACACCTCATTTCTTTTTATTGGCCCTTCTAAGTTACCCAAGCCATCCCTCTCTCGTCAGACAAATCCTGACGGGCAGGAGTCACTTTTTAAATTTAGTACATGAAGTCAACAAGGAGCTGTCTTCAATTCACTTGGTGATCTCTTGCTCAGCAGACAAGTCCAACAGAACCCTGGGCACTTTTTAAACCTGGCACGTAAAATCAAAAGGAGCTGTCTCCAACTCATTCTGCGATCTCCTGCTCGGCATGGAGGGCGTATTTATGCAGTTCCCTCATATCTACATTTGAAACTGCATCACTATTGCAACAAGGTGGTCTACAGGTTTTTACACGACTAACCAAGTATTGATACAGCAAATGAGATGGATGGATTCCCAGAGTTGAGGAACAATCTCAGGATAAGGAGACACAGCTCATGAGGGCTGTAAGTCTCACTCACCGAGTGTGTTCAAAATGAGGATCCATGTAGTTTTAGATGGTAGGGGAATCCAGAGAAATGAAGTCACTGCAGGAAAATGAGGGTGAAGTGGATTTGATCAGTCATGATCCTAATGATTGGTGAAGCAGTTATGAGGGTCTGAATGGTGTCATCTTGCTTCTATTTCTGATGTGTTTACGGCCTGGAACAAAAGGTTGAAGAATGGCATTGGCGAGCATAGAGAGCAAGAAGAAACTACAGAGAGCTGAGAGGTGAGGGACTCAATCGATAATTGAATAAATTATTCAAATATTCCAAAAAATGTGAATTGATCACAGTCAACATTTCATTAACTTGTAACATTAATTCTGGAAGTTTACATATTGAAGCAGTCAGCTACTGAATAAACATCTGTTTCTACTAAAAATACAAGGTGATTAAACATCTGTTTCTACCACAAATACAAGGAGAGCTAAACAGCACTATTAAGGGAAACTTCGTGACAGAAATGAAAATGGAAAGTGACAGGATATTTACCAATTGCCTGCATTAAACATCAGCGAATATTGTCCATTTTTATCTCTTTACTGTAGCCTGTAGTTTTCAGAATTATTTACTTTGTCTCCTGTTATTTCAGAACAAGAACATTTTCAATGGTGTGAAGTTCTAGCATCATTGACAAACTTGGACACAAGCACTTGCAGCCTTTTCTCCAAATTATTTGTGCAAGGCATGAATAGCCGCAATATCAGTGTATTCTCAGGAGGGATATCAAATACTCAAAAGCATTTCCATAACTTCCTACTAGTGTCAACTGTGGGTCAATAAGTAGTGTTCTGGCCCCTGAAAAAGAAGCTACTTATTGACAGCTTAGAATACAAAACTCTAGGCTGGCACTCCAGTGCAGTACTGAGAAAGTGTTTTCCATTAACAGTTATGTCTTGAAACAAAGCCCCAGTTGCAATGAATGTAAAAGATTTCAAGGCACTATCTTGAAGAAGAGTAGGGGAGCTTGTGCAGGATTATCTAATGTTAATATTTCAATCAACATCCAAAGCAGATTTTCTGGCTACCCGATTGCTGTTACGGGCTTTTCTGTGTACGAGTTCAGATTCAGATTCAATTTAATTTCTTTATCACGTGTACATCGAAGCATACGGTGAAATGTGTAATTTAAATTAACAACCAACACAAACCAAAGATGTACTGGGGGGCAGTCCACATTCCTTCACTAGCATTGCATGCCAACAATGCTTGCAGAACAACAACAAAAAGAACCCAAACAAAAACCAACATCAAAACAATCCCCTTTCCCTCCCACCCAACTATCCAATCTCACACACAGATAGGGATCCAGCCCCAGGACGGGCTGCCTCCAGACTTCTTTGCCCTGAACTATTAGATGGTGGGCCTCCAATGGCCAGTCCCTGGCCGTGACACTCAGACATCTCCTCTTCAACAGTAGCAATAAGAAGAGAGCATGCCCTGGATGATGACTGGAAAATCTCAGTGGGTAGGATGCAACTGACCCAGAACTTGTACTGTTTCTCTTTCCACAGATACTGTCTAACTTACTGAGTATTTCAGGCATTTTCCGTTTTGCTAACTGCTCTTTGATGCATTATTTCATTGACAGTAAATCCCTTTGACGTATCACAATGGTTGTGAAAGATGTTCTGTGGATTTAATTTTCTTATTCTGTTTCTTCCTTCCCAATCAATTTTTTTAAATTAAATTTACTATTCTCCCCACACACTTAATTTTCTACAGTAGTCTCGTATGATAATTTGTCAAAGCCTTTCTGAAATTCCATGGAAATCCAATGGATTCTATAGCATCATTAACTATGTCTTCAGACCCCTAAAAGAATTCTGTTGCATTCACTGTCTAATTTTTTTAAACTAACTATATCACTTTGTTAAAGTACAACATGCAAGAAGTGTACCTTAGGTCTCTATTGAGAGAATTAGAGGGTGTAATTGAGTAATTTCCTAATGGAAGTAGAGAAGCAAAAATCAAGAAATATAGCAGATTAAATTAGATTATGAGGACACTCAGTCCTTGTTTATTGTCATTTAGAAATGCATGCATTAAGAAATGATACAAAGTTCCTCCAGAGTAATATCACAAAAAAAAGGACAAACCAAAGACTAACACTGACAAGACCACATAATTATAACATATAGTTACAGCAGTGCAAAACAATACCATAATTTGATAAAGTGCAGACCATGGGCACGGTAAAAAAAAGTCTCAAAGTTCCGATCGATTGCTGATAGTCCCAATAGCAGGCAGCAAAAGGGAAAAACTCTCCCTGCCATAAACCTCCAGGCGCCGACAACTGCCGATGCATTGGAAGCACCCGACCACAGCTGACTCTGAGTCCATCCGAAAACTTCGAGCCTCCGACCAGCCCCTCCAATACAGCCTCCCGAGCACCATCCTCTGCCAAGCGCTTTGACCTCACCCCAGCCCCAAACAACAAGCAAAGCTGAGGACTCAGGGCCTTCTCCTCTGGAGATTCTGGATCACACAGTAGCAGCAGCAGCGAAGAAGGCATTTCAGAAATTTCTCCAGATGTTCCTCCGTGCTCTCACGTCAGTCTCCATCAAATCAGGATTGTGCACAGCACCCTACTTGACGGATGACTGATATCATTCACTGGAGTGGTCGCTGCGCGCTGCGTCACGCCGCCTTCTTCTCCTCCTCCAGATTCCATTGGTAACAAGAGCATCTAGGATTCAAAGTCATTTATGGCACTTCTATGAACTGGGAATTTCACACAATTAATATGCTGACACGATAAGATACCAATCTCTTTCTCTATCACATGATTACCAAACCCAGGAGGGTACTTAGTCACATTCAGCAGACAACAAACTGCTGTATCAGTCATCATTACTCTAGAGCTTTGTAACAGTACAGTTGTTTGTTTCACTAAGCAAATGGGGATATACAATCAGCCTGACAACTTGTGAATGTGGAACTGAGCCACAAACTATGCAACATCTCCTGCAATGCCCATCGTTAGAGGAACCCTGTACTGTTGCCGATCTTGCTGAATTCAACAACAAGGCACAAAAATGTGTCCAATTCTGGCTGGGTCATGCATAGACTGTCCGTGGACACGATAAGAAGAAGAAGTTGTTTGTCACTCCTGGTTGCTCTGGCTAGGGCTAGCACATGTTGCGAGGCCATTGCACTACAAGAAATACTGACAAAACTCCAGTTATTCTCAAGTCTCAGTGAATACTTTGCAATTCAGTTTTGGAGAATTTCTGCATTAACTGCAGCCACTTTGTTTCTGGGGTTGAAAAGTATGAAGGAGAAAAAAATTGAGCTGGGGGAGTGAAGTCCCCTCAACATGAGGGAGTTAGTGAGTTTTATCAGGAGAGGAAGAGGTGGATGCATGAAGCGAGTAACTAGAGAAAGGAGGGCATTAAAGCCCAATGCATTCAATAAATAGATTAGATTAGATTATGAGGACACGCAGTCCTCTTTTATTGTCATTTAGTCATGCATGCATTAAGAAATGATACAATGTTCCTCCAGTATGATATCACAGAAATACAAGACAAACCAAGACTAAAAACTGACAAAACCCACATAATTATAACATATAGTTACAACAGTGCAAAGCAATACCGTAATTTGATAAAGAACAGACCATGGGCACGGTAAAAAAAAGTCTCAAGGTCTCTCGAAAGTCCCATCATCTCACTCAGACAGTAGAAGGAAAAAAACTCTCCCTGCCATGAGCTTCCAGCGCCGCAAACTTGACGATGCAGCACCCTGGAAGCACCCGACCACAGCCGACTCTTGAGTCTATCCGAGCACTTCGACCCCGGCCCCGGCAACAGGCAATAAGCAAAGCTGAGGATTTGGGGCCTTCCCCTCCGGAGATTCTCCATCGCACAGTAGCAGCGGCAGCGAAGCAGGCATTTCAGAAGTTTCTCCAGATGTTCCTCCGTGCTTCTTATGTCTGTCTCCATCAAATCAAGATTGTGCATGGTACCTACTTACAAATACCGATATCATTTCGGAGCGGCCGCATTCGCTGCATCACGCTGCCATCTTCTCCTCCCCTCCTCTTAAATAAATATGGATATACCAATGAACTCAACTAACAGATGTCATTAAATTGTTACAGCCATAGGACATTAAACGCATTCCAACAATTTATTTTAGTTTGGACAGGACCACCAGTTGTCGTCCTAAAAATCAGGTCTTGCAGGAAAACAGAAATGAATTCAGAACTGTGCTCAATTTGACCATAGATGTTAAACGTGAAATATTAACTCTGTTTCTCATCCCACAGATGCTGTATGACTTGTGAATTATTTCCAGCATTTTCTATTGTTTTTATTTTACATTTCCAGCACTCACTTAAATGGAATTTGCCTTTCAAAGCAACTCTCTTTCACAAGGTTAAAAATCTATTCATCATAAATAGACCTGTTTAATGGCACCATTTACTTCTGCTGACTAATTCACTGTCTGACTCTTTCAATCTGTGCTTTCAGTGAGGTACTCCTCAAGTGAAAGGAGCTTGAACAAAGGGTAACCAAGTTGCTTCCCCAATGAATCCTCCTACACAAGTAGGAAGCTCATACGTAGAGTATCCTTGTAGGCAGATATTAAAAACAGTGTTAAAGGATTAGACTCAGAGTCTTGTTCCTCAGATTCAACAATATTTGTAGTCAATTCCTTGCAGACTAAAAAAGCTCTAATCCATCATTTCTGTTAAAGTTTGCTAATTATTCCGTTAATTCAAGTAACACTCCAAAACCCACAAATATCCTTATTAACCACTTTCAGTGTTTTGCAACTATGATTCCTCTGAACATGTAGAGTTTGAGCAAAAGGCGGTAAGGGTGCTCACCCCAAAACCTTCAAAGGTTGGCCAGAATTCTCACCCATTTTCCTGTTTGAAAACCATTTAATGTCCACTCCTAAGTGCAGGACTGAATTTTAATTTTCTAATGGATAATGCCGGATAGTCACCAGAATGTTAGAAATTGAGAGGGTAGCAGAGCTTTAAAACTAGTCACTACCTTAACATAAAATATTGTTTCTATGTTGAATGAACAGCTTCACTAATCATAAACCCATTTTTCTAGGATAAGGAGCAGAATCATGACTCAAAGGAATGCAAACAAGCGAGGACATCCCCATGGTAAAGTGATGCCTCATTGAATGTGACGTTCTATACATGGATACATTATTCCCTGCTGACTAGAGAAATAAACCTCTAATTGAAGCCAAGGAGCCCAAGCTAGAGTTTATTGTAGAAATTAACACAGAGAAATTAGTAACATATTCATGGACTCAGAACCGTAAGTACTGCACTTCAGTGATTTGTTTAGACTAGAGAAACTGTATAATGTGGCGCATACATCCAGCTCCTGATGTGTAGTTCCTCAGCTTCCTAATTCTGTTCTTTTTAACTCAAAACACCAGACCCCACATGAGCTTAGCATATTGACATACCATGCCCTTCCTGAAGATAAACTTCGGCATATCCAGATGCATCTGGCAATTTCCTTTTAGCACCCCTCTCTATAGGGGTATATATTGCAGTCAGTAAGCTGGTGAGCAGCCAGCCATGTGTTATAAAGTCTCTGAAGGTGGACCTAAACCACTAAACTCTTATCTCTTTATATACCTACTGTAAAAAGGGACATTTCAGCCGGAGGTAAATAATGTTCCATGCCTTGGCAATGTCTTCCAAGCACTTCATAATGCAACAAGTTTTGAATTGCAACACACATAAAAAATGCTGGTGAACGCAGCAGGCTAGGCAGCATCTGTAGGAAAAGGTACAGTTGACGTTTCGGGCCAAGACCCTTCATCAAGACTAACTGAAAGAAGAGATAGTAAGAGATTTGAAAGTGGGAGGGGGAGATCTGAAATGATAGGAGAAGACAGGAGGGGGAGGGATGGAGCTAAGAGCTGGACAGTTGATTGGCAAAAGGGATATGAGAGGATCATGGGACAGGAGGCCTAGGGAGAAAGAAAAGGGGAGGGGGAAGCCCAGAGGATGGGCAAGGGGTATAGTGAGAGGGACAGAGGGAGAAGAAGGAGAGAGAGAGAGAAAAAAAAAAATTAGTAATAAATAAATAAATAAATAAATAAATGACAGATGGGGTACGAAGGGGAGGTGGAGCATTAACAGAAGTTAGAGAAGTCAATGTTCATGCCATCAGGTTGGAGGCTACCCAGATGGAATATAAGATGTTGTTCCTCCAACCTGAGTGTGGCTTCATCTTGACAGTAGAGGAGGCCGTGGATAGACACCTTATATTCCGTCTGGGTAGCCTCCAACCTGTTGGCATGAACATTGACTTCTCTAACTTCCGTTAATGCCCACCTCCCCTTCGTACCCCATCCGTTATTTATTTTTTATTATTATTATTACGTTGCAGCTCACCCACGCGGCAAGCAAACTGGCTCCCGCAGTCGCGGGCGAGTCAGCAGCCAGTGGCAACCGAGAGGGCTCAGAGTGCCGTGCAGACCTTGGCCCGGAAGCCAACGTCATTTCCGCCCTGCAAAGAGCGGGGGACGCTGGGAGTGGGCACTTAAGTGCGCGCTGATTGAAACAGTAAACGGTTCAACCAGACCCTGCTCGACTCAGTGTGTTGCTTTCACTCGTTGCATATCAACGTGACCACATTGGTGACCCCAACGGTCCAACGGCATTTGGACCCAGCATGAATGATTCGGCTCTGCAGAATGCAGTTTCTCTTAAACTGCCAACCTTCTGGACCACTCAACCCCTGGTCTGGTTCAAGCAAGCAGAAGCCCAGTTCCAGGTCAGGCAAATTGTCTCAGGTGCCACCAGGTATTACTACGTGGGGGGAGCCCTCGACCAGGAGCCAGTGGGCCACGTTATCGACTTTCTGCATCAGCCCCCGGCAACGGACAGGTACGAGGCACTCAAGGCCCTGTTAATCTGCACAGTTGGCCTCTCTCACCGCAAACAGGCCGTGCGGGTACTGCATATGGAC
This sequence comes from Mobula hypostoma, assembly GCF_963921235.1. Taxonomy (NCBI): domain Eukaryota; kingdom Metazoa; phylum Chordata; class Chondrichthyes; order Myliobatiformes; family Myliobatidae; genus Mobula; species Mobula hypostoma. The sequence continues at coordinate 131,071,259 of NC_086099.1, forward strand.
GGCCTGGGCGACCGTGCGCCATCAGCCCTGATGAACGACATGCTAGCGCTGGCAGACGGCCATAAGCCTTGCCTGCTTTTTGAACAGATATTCTGGGAGCAAATGCCAGAATACATCCGCCTCCTGCTAGCGGATGAAGACTTCAGAGACCTGCGCAGGGTGGCTGCCCGTGCGGACGTGTTTTGGCGCTCCAAACAAAATGGTGGAACCACCATTGAAATTAGTGCTGCGGCACGGCTGAAAGCCCAGCCCTTCCACACCCCAGCAGCGGAGCACGTAACACCCACACCAAGGGACGGCACCACTTCTGAGTCATGGTGTTTTTATCATCAAAGGTGGGGTTCCAGGGCCCGCCGCTGGCGACCGCCATGCTCGTTCCAGGGAAACGCCAGGACCAGCCGTCGCTGATGGCTACGGCGGCTGGTCACCGTGATAGACTCCTCTACGTATGGGACAAGCACTCCAGGCAAAGATTCCTGGTGGAATCGGGGGTAGAAATCAGTGTCCTACCCCCCTCGAGCCACGATACCCAAACTGAAGAACAGGACCGGAACTTACGGCAGCCAACAGCAGCACCATCCGCACCTACAGCACAAGAAATATCCCCTTGCATTTCGGTTCCAGCTGCTTTACATGGACATTTACGCTGGCCGCTGTATCATAGCCATTGCTGGGTGCGGACTTCCTCCGCGCGCACTGCCTGCTCGTGGATTTGAAGGGACAACAATTGGTCGATGCGAAGATGTTCCAGACTTTCTCCCTCGGTGAGACCAGGTTACTGGCCCCGCACCTGGACTCCGTCACTTACTCTGACAACGAGTTCGCCAGAGTGTTATCGGAGTTCCCATCTATCATCACGCCACAGTTTTCCTCAACAAACCCCAAGCACAGCGTGATGCACCACATCCCCACACAGGGACCTCCTCTTCATGCCCGGGCCCGCAGGCTACCGCCCGACAAGCTCCGCCTCGCGAAGGAGGAATTCAAAAAGATGGAGGAGATGGGGATTGTGCGGCTTTCTGAAAGCCCGTGGACCTCCCCACTCCAAATGGTGCCCAAGTCCACAGGAGGATGGATACCGTGTGGTGACTATAGGAGGCTGAACGATGTCACCATGTCCGATTGCTATCTGGCACCACACATCCAGGACTTCATGGCCAACCTGCACGGGGCGTGCATCTTTTCAAAGATTGACCTGGTCCGAGAGTATCATCAGATCCCCGGCCACCCAGATGATGTACCCAAGATGGCCCTCATTACCCCCTTTGGCCTGTTCGAGTTCCTCAGGATGCCGTTCAGGGTCAAAAACGTGGTGCAGACATTCCAGCGCCTGATGAACACAGTAAGGTGAGATCTGGACTTTCTGTTCATCTACCTGCATGACATACTTATCGCCAGCCGCTCCCACCAGGAACATCTAGCACATTTATGCCTGCTCTGCCGCCGCCTAAGCGACTACGGCCTGGCTATCAACCCCGCCAAGTGCCAGTTCGGCCTACCTGCCATCGACTTCTTGGGATACCGGATCAACCAGCATGGAGCTGTTCCTCTGCCAGCGAATGTTGAAGCCATCTGCCAATTCGCCAGACCCAGCACTGTTAAAGGCCTGCAGGAATTTGTTGGGATGGTTAACTTTTATCACCATTTCCTGCCCTCAGCGGCCCGGATCATGCGGCCCCTTTTCGGCTTGATGTCCAGCAAGGTCAAAGATGTCACCTAGGCAGAGGAGGCGATGGCGGCTTTTGAACAAGCCAAGAACATGCCAGCAAACGCTACGCTCCTGGTCCACCCCCGGGTCGACGTCCCCGCTGCCCTCACTGTGGATGCCTCCAATGCGGCAATTGGCGGCATGCTCGAGCAGCTCATCAAAGGCCAGTGGATGCCGTTTGCTTTTTTCAGCTGGCACCTACGACCCCCAGAATTTAAGTACAGCACCTTCAACAGGGAGCTGCTGGCCCTCTACCTTGCCGTTCGGCACTTCAGGTAGTTCCCGGAAGGGAGGGAGTTCGCGGTCTTCACAGACCACAAGCCCCTCACTTTCGCTTTTGCCAAAGTGTTGAACCCATGGTCGGGCCGCCAGCAACGCCACCTGTCGTACATCTCAGAGTTTACCACCACGATCAAGCACATCTCCAGGAAGAGCAACGTGGTAGCCGACGTGCTGTCACACACCTCTATCCAATCAGTGCACTCTCTGTCTCTGGGGGTGGATTATGTGGCGTTAGCTAAGGCGCAACAACTGGACAGCGAGATGCCGGCGTACCGAACCGCAGTCTCCGGACTCCGCCTTGAAGACATACCCATTGGGCCCGAAGGTAATGCGCTCCTTTGCAATGTGTCCACCGGGCAAGCTCGGCCCATTGTCCTGACCGCTTGGAGGCGCTGTGTTTTCGATGCCTTGCACGGTTTAGCCCACCCTTCCATCCGGGCGACCATCTGGCTGATCGCAGACAGGTTTGTGTGGCACGGCCTACGCAAGCAGGTCGGGCACTGGGCTAGGACATGCACGCACTGTCAAACCTCCAAAATCCAGAGGCACGTGAGGACCCCATTGCAATCCTTCCAGCCAACATATAGGAGGTTTGAGCATGTCCACATGGACATCGTCGGCCCACTGCCGGTTTCGAGAGGAGCGAGGCACCTGTTTACCATGGTGGACAGGTTCACGAGGTGGCCGGAAGCTATCCCACTCGCTGACAGAGCCACGGAGACATGCGCCAGAGCCCTGATTACCACCTGGGTGGCACGGCTCAGACTCCCAGCCCACGTCACTTCAGACAGCGGCGTGCAGTTCACATCGGCTTTGTGGTCTGCACTGGCACAAGTCCTCGGAACCCAGCTCCACTGAACGACTGCTTACCACCCGCAGTCCAACAGCCTGGTGGAACGTTTCCACAGGCACTTGAAGTCAGCCCTGATGGCACGCCTCCGAGGGCCAGACTGGGTTGACGAACTCCCCTGGGTGCTGCTTGGCACCCACATGGCACCCAAGGAGGACCTGGACGCATCATCGGCCGAACTTGTTTATGGTGCCCCGCTCACAGTGCCCAGTGAAATTGTGCCAGCACCCCGTGGCCAGGAGGACACACCTATGGTGGTCCTAACTAAACAGTCAATGTAACATAGAAATATACTCAAATCAGTGTGAATTAATCAGTCTGATGGCCTGGTAGAAGAAAGTGTCCCGGAGCCTGTTGGTCCTGGCTTTTATGCTACGGTACTGTTTCCAGATGGTAGCAGCTGGAATAGATTATGGTTAGGGTGACTTGGGTCCCCAGTGATCCTTCGGGCCCTTTTTTCACACCTGTCTTTGTAAATATCCTGAATCATTTGGAATTTCACAACTACAGATGAGCTGGGCTGTCTGCACCACTCTCTGCAGAGTCCTGCAATTAAGGGAGGTATAGTTCCAATACCAGGCAGTGATGCAGCCAGTCAGGATGCTCTCAATTGTGCCCCTGTAGGATTTGGGGGCCCATACCAAATTTCCTCAACCGTCTGAGGTGGAAGAGGCACTGTTGTGCCTTTTTCACCACACAGCTGGTTTGTACAGACCACATGAGGTCCTCGGTGATGTGGATGCTGAGGAACTTAAAGCTGTTTACCCCCTCAACCCCAGATATCCATTCCTTCTGTAATCCACAACCAGTTCCTTTGTTTTTGCGACATTGAGGAAGAGGTTGTTTTCTTGACATCACTGTGTCAGAGAGATGACTTCTTTCCTGTAGGCCACCTCATTATTGTTTGAGTTTCCAGGTATATTGAAAGGATTGCAACAAGAAGAAATTTCGAGCCACCATCCAGGCCCCATCCTCATCCCTACAGGATGCCAAATGTCATTGACTATCTTTGCCCATTCTCCTGTGAATCCTACTGCAGATTCCCTGCATCCTCCGCAATCTTGGCCACAAATGCATCAATTCTGTCCTCCAAACCATTGATATATAAGATGAAAAGAAACAGTCCCAATATCGAAGCCTGTGGAACACCATTAGTCACTGACAACCAACCAGAAAAGGCCCCCTTTATTCCCAATCTTTACGTCCAGCCAGTCAGTCAATCTTCTATCCCTGTTGGTATATTTCCGCAAAGTTTAGCAGCCTCATGTGCGGCACCTTGTTAAGCTCTTCTGAAAATCCAAGTAAACAATATCCACTGACTCTCCTTTGTCTGTCCTGCCTGCAATTTCCTCAATGAATTCCAGAGGATTTGTCAGGCAGGATTTTCCCTTAAGAAAACCAAGCTGACTTCGTCCAATTTCATCACGTGCCTCCAAGTGGGCCAAAATCTCATCTTTAATAATGGACGCCAACACCTTACCAACCACTGAAGCTAATTGGCCTATAAGTTCCTGTCTTTTAGCTTCCTCCCTACTTAAAGAGTGGAGCAATATTTGCAATTTTCCAGTGATTCTTGGAAGATCACTACAGAATCTCTTCAGCTACCACTCTCAAAACCTAGGGGTGTAGTCCATCTGTCCCAGATGATTTACCTACCTTCAGACCATTCAGTTTCCCAAGCACCTTCTCCTTAGTAATAGCAACTACCTTCACTTCTGCCCTCTGACACTGTTGAATTCCTAGCATACTGCTGTAGTCTTCCACTGTGAATCTTGTTATGCCTTCTTAACCACACAGTCTAGAACTATTTTTTTCTCACTGATCAGACTGATTATTCCCTACCTTGGTCACACTTTTACTCTCAATTCAGATTTTAATTCTCAAACACATTTTCATATTATCCCTTCCACCATTTAAAATATTTTAGGAGTTTTTTGTTGTTCATGGGTAGAAACAGCTCACACATTAAAATAACTTAGAGCAGATGTTCACACTGCTGATGGCTTTCCGTCAGTGGTCACTTTAATAGGGACAGGAGGTACCAAATAAAGTGAGTGTACATTTGTGACCATCTGCTGCTGTAGATTTCAAGGGTCAATGTGGTGTACATTCAGAGATGCTCTTCTGCACACCACTATTGTAACATATGCTTACTTGACTTACTGTTGCCTTCCTATCAGCTTGAACCAGTCTGGCTGTTCTTCTCTGACCTCTCTCAGTAGCAAGGCATTTTCATCCACAGAACTGCTGCTGACTGGATGTTTTGTTTATTTTTTTTTGTTTTTGACTTTGTTCTCTGTAAATTCTTGAGAACGTTAGATGTGAAAATCCCAGGAGGTCAGCAGTTTTGAGATACTCAAAGCATTTCATCTGGTACCAACAATCATTACACAGTCAAAGTCTCTTAGATCACACTTCTTCCCCATTCTGATGTTTGGTTTGAACAACTGAACATCTTGACCATGCCTGCATGCTTTTATGCATTTAGTTGCTGCAACATGATTGACTGATTTCATGTTTGCCTAAATGAGCAGGTGTACAGGTGTACCTAATAAAGTGGTCATTCAGTGCGCGTAAAGGTTAAAAGTTGTAAGTCCAACAAATGTCATTTTAGAATATTTGAATGAAAATGTTTTGTAGACAATGAAAATACTGTTTTTATTTTCATTTCTGATTTTAAAATGGATTTCAGAAAGAATAAAGGATAATTTGCATTGATTGGCATGAATCCATTTGTTTTCAAATATTTGTGTGCGCGATGTAAGTGTTGTATGACATGTATGACAATTTGAATATGCTTCTTTGCAATCTTTTGGTTAGAAATTCATTCTGGTTGCCAGCACTATCGTGGAAGTTTTGCATCCCACTCGGTCTACTGATCTTAATGATGATAAACTTCGGAAATAGGACTCAGAATGTGAGCACTACAAACCTGCACTTTCAATACTGATGACATACCACAAACTGCTAACCTTATCTCAAAAGGACAACCTGAAAACATTAATGAAGATTAATTATTCGCTTTCTCTTCTGCTGTTTCCATTCTGTCTTTGTCTAGGCTAACAAATTACTTTTAATTATTATATTTATCTCGTGAAAATGTATCTAATGCTCTTTTTCCAATATAAGCAAAGAAGGCAAAAACAACTTTGTAGGAATTTCTATCCCAACCAATGATCTATGCATTAGCTTTCTGAGAGCCACGCGATTTTTTTGTAACTGACGTAGTACCCGGTGCATATATGTGGAACAAGTAGATCGAAGCAAATTGTCCACTCATTGTAGGTCATCTACTTCAGTATAGAGGAGAACTGGGTAAATCTACCCCAAAATATCTGATTCGGGCAGCTCAAAGTCACTAGGTAAATGTACTTCATAAAACAGTGGATTCTGGTTAATTGGGACACACTGGGACCAGTACTATTTGGCGCAATTAAGCAACAGCCTCAATTAGCCAAAGTTTCACGGAAATAGTTAAAAAGGTATAAAAAAGACAAACTACTGTTTAACTGAGTAACAAATTGTGTACTTCAATGAAATACAGAACAAATTAGAACATTGCCAATGCTATTGGTAGTTGTCTGTCATTACTGATGACAGAAAATCTGTGCAGGAGAGTTTTTAAAGTGAAAAAGCCATTCCACTGGTACAATTCCACTCTCTTGACCTCGGCAGTCCAATGCCAGAACTGGGTACTTCCCAGGCTGCAGTGGATGACCATGACTTCTTCTGTGGCTCATCAAGCCCTTGGCTGTCCACACAATGTTACAGAGCTGCCTTCTAGCTGTCAGGTCTCACTGTAGTTCTCATCTGCCCAGTCCACTAGAGCTGGCACCGCATGCTAGGACAGGTGTGTCCCTGCCTCAGTGGAATATGAGACCTGCTGGCTACACCCACCTGACGAAAGCAGTGTATTGGGCAGTGGCACCTGTTGCACACACACACCTTGGAGCCACAGGTTAGAGCTGAGTGGGGACTAAAGGTAACATTCAAGATGATTGTCACTATCAGTAAGTTCTTCACTGTTCCTAACCTGTGGAGGAAGTGAAATCATTTCATTTTCATTCCTGGTCATTTCTGGCATTTCCAAGTCTGAATTCTTGAAACTGTGTTGAGCAAAACAGCTCTGAACTGTCCCACTACTTAATTCTTGCCATCTCTCAGTGACAAAAAGCACTGCTTTTTGCATAGTAACATATGCAACTGATGCTATTGAAAAACTGTTGGCTCTAAGCACAGTGTGGCATCTAACAACCACATGACGTGTACACAACTGATGCTAGTCAGAAAATGTTTGGCAACAGCCTTCTGCCCCAAACAGGTACACAGTGTCCAAAATTAAAAAAGGGAATCACGGCTATTTTCTTGATCTGTTTTTGTTCTATAAGAGTTGTCCCAAATAAGCAACTGATGGCCCAATTAATTGGTATTTCATTTGAAGTACTCAGTGTAATAGTTCCACCACAGACACCAGCCTTTACTATTATTCTGAATGGGAGTGCCAATCTATAGCAAATGGTGGGCAGCATTGTGTTTTGGGTGCCACTGACTATTGCTACCATACAATTGATACAAGTTATTTATTATTTATTTTTACAACAGTTGGGTAGATGGAGCTCGTCAGCCTGGGAAGGCAGTCCATCTAAGAGAGGGAAAACTCTGATTTCTAACCTCCGCTGCCTTGCGGCCATACCCACTCATGGGAAAGGCTTCGGGAGTAAACCATGAGGACTAATCCTGAGCTGGAGTCCCTAAGGCAGTCCGACGTTGCCTTCAACCTCGTTTTGGCAACTCCTGCGATAACACTGGTGCCAAGCTGTATCGGCCCTTGCCCTTCCCTTGGGCAACATCGGTGTCATGGAGAGGGGAGACTTGCAGAATGGGCAACTGCCAGTCTTCCATACAACCTTGCCCAGGCTTGCACCCTGGAGAGGACACTCCAGCGTTGCCTCACTGCGACGGCACAACATGGAAAAGACTTTCCAGGTGCAGATCCATGATCTCACGAGACTAACAGATGCCACCACAACAGTTGGGAAAACTGCCTCCGTCTAATTGGTCTCTAGGTTCCAGGTGTCAATGATTGGTTCACACTTGAGAATGAACAAAATGTACATGCAGAAATGAGGAGAGATGTACTGTATTCTTGCGAGTCATTTGCTTGCCTAGAATACCTACTTCTTGATTACCTGAATGGTGGAGCATTAACGTGCTCTATGTTGAGTGTAGTGGTAAAGCACAGAGTTTATGAAGAACAACTGGTCATGAAAATCAAAAGATAACACAAATGCTGGAATTTTGAAATAAAAACAGAAAATGTTGGAAAATCTCAGCAGGTCAGGCAGCATCTGTGGAACTAGAAATTGTTATCCCTTTGATTTTGTTGTCTTATAAAACATTTGATGTAGCATTTGACTCTGGATAAATTATATGAGTGATTAGTTCAATAAAAAGCAGCATTATGGACTTACTAAATGAAAACAAATAGGATCCTCACCGTTGAATATATGGGTTCTGGGCAATAAAAGACCATCATCATGCTGGATCCTTTCAATGAGCTGCACAAGTATTGCAAGTTTGAAAACTGTTATTTTGTTCTATAAACTCCGGCACATGAACACTGGAAGCAGGGGTGCCAAAGTCATATTCAGCTAAAAATGGTTCCTTCTCCTTTGACCAGTGAACTCCTTGGATTCCTGTCCAGCCAGTGAGGATTTTGTTCCAGCACCTACAGCATATTCAATTTTATACTGACTAGTTTCTCTATCATGGTATATGGAGGAATTTAAGGTGGGGGGTTATATGGGAGGCAGGGTTTGAGGGTCGGCACAACATTGTGGGCCGAAGGGCTTGTACTGTGCTGTACTATTCTATGTTCTATGTTCTATCGTACTGCCTTATGGTATCTTAACAGGTTTTAGATTAGATTAGATTAGATTCAACTTTATTGTCACTGTGTTGAGTACAGATACAAAGCCAATGAAATGCATTTAGCATCTGACCAGAAATGCAAAGAATAGTGTTATTTACAAAATAACTGTGAGTAAAAAAGTGCTACAGCACACAAATATAAAAGTACTGAGACAGTACAATACGGATGTAATACTGCTTAGCGCTGTGATGTGAGGTTCAGCAGGGTCACAGCCTCAGGGAAGAAGCTCTTCCTGTGCCTGCTGGTGCGGGAGCGGAGGCTTCTGTAGTGCCTACCGGTTATTGAGTTCTGTTTTAGCCTTCATGTTTTGCTCAATACAGTTGTATATGAGTATTCATCATTTATGTAGCCAGTGGCTTGAATAAGTAATAATTATTGCTCTGATTCTTTGCTGCATGGTGCTGTTTATGATTATTGTACCTACACCACCTTCTTCTGTATGATTTGGCGGCACTGATGGACTCGTTGTCAGATACTAGCTGTCCTCCACCTGAAAGATTTAACAGCGCTGCACTAAATTGGTCACTCAGTCCAATATTTTGAGTCTACTTCCTATATCAAGGAATATTCTTTAAGTTGATTATATCACATTTACAATGGGACAGTCCTTGTTAGTGATACCTACAGTCATAAAAGGTAATAAAAAACTCAAAGCATCTGACCTCACTTTTGTCTGTTGGGACAATTGTAGAAATCCTCATCAGTAGAAACATGGGAAAACCATTCAAATAAGTCAATAGCATATGTCAAATCAATAGACTGAAAACCCTCTCATGTCGTCAGTGACCTTGTTGTCATAGCCAATTATATAGGACCTAATGAGAAGTGTTGCATCTGGGGGTGGCGGAAGAAATAATTTTGGCGACATGAAACAGTTAGTGGTGACTGATAGAATTGAACAGTATTCTCATTAGAAGTTGTGAGAAACACTGAAGGCTTTTGTTGCATCAGGGATTAAATGTTTTAGTTATAGCTACATAGAGATCTCAGTGCAGTCAGGCAAACAAATTAGCTACAAGTCCTGAGGGAATGTGGGTGCCATTAACAGATATGCTGCCTCACAGGAGCTTAAATTAACAGATCAAGTCATATTACAGGGAAACATCATGGTAGAGTATTAGGAGCCGGTTGAAAGTAGAGATGGAAACACATTGCTCTTTTCACTGACAGTTATAGAAACTACTTAATTAGGTTTTGAATACTAAAGACAGCATCCAATTTTGCCCCTCACTTTTCTAAAACTATTTGACACTTCAGCCTCTCTAAGCTTTTCTCTTTGTAGGCTGCTTATGTGTGATACCTTGTTAACTTCAGTGACCGCTTATAAAATGTCATTCTGTACTCCCAGTTGTGTATTCCTTAAGATGCAGGTGTTAATGGATACAATTCAGAATGAGTTCATTAAATAAACAATAGTGCTTATATCAGAATCAGCTTTATTATCACTCTCATCTCTGATGCGAAATTTGTTGTTTTGCGGTAATGGTACAGGGCAAAGACATAACATTTAAATGAAGCACAAATTGGGCCGGCTAGTGGCACAATGACATTAGCGCTACACCCGGGAGCGGAGGTTCCCAGGTTCGAAACCAGTTGGGTCCGCTCCCGCGTACGCTTTCCATTCGTGCCGGGTTGAGTGTTGAGATCACAACTTGACCTCATAAAATAAAGGGAAAATGCTGCAAAAATGTCTGTGTGGGGAGTGGCGCGCCACACAGTCTCTCTCTCGTTCCGCACCTTGTAAAAAAGCCATGAAAAAGACATCATCACGTACCACATGCAGACGCACACGCACAGGCTCGCACGCACGCAGGCACATACCAAAAAAAAAGAAAGAAAGAAAGAAAGCACAAATTGATTGAGTTGGGATATTTTGTTCAGTTCTGGTCACCTCATTATAGAAAGGATGTAGAAGCTTTTAAAAAAGGGTGCAGATGAGATTTACCAGGATGCTGCCTGGACTGAAAAACATGTCTTATGAGGATAGGTTGAACGAGTTCTGGCTTTTCTCTTTGAAGTGAAGGAGGGTGACCAGTGATAGAGTTGTACAAGATGATGGGAGGCATATATTGAGTGGACAGTCAGAGAGATTTTCCCAGGGCAGATACAAGGGAATATATTTTTAAGGTGATTGAAGAAAAGTATAGGGGGATGTCATGGGTAAACCTTTACACAGAGAGTGGTGGGTACGTGCAATGCACTGCCAGGGGCGATGGTAGAGGTTGATAGATATATCAGGGATGGTTAGTAGATTCTTAGACAGGAACATGGATGACAGAAAAAAAGGAGGTCTATATGGGAGGGAAGGGTTAGATGTAGCTTAGAGTAGGTAAAAGGTTGACACAACATTGTGGGCCGAAGGGCCTGTACTGTGCTGTAATGGTCTATGTTCTGTCACAGAGTGAGGAAATAGGAATCTGTTTTTCTGATATAAGTAATGGGGAAAAGAATGGGGTTATTTTCTTGCATTTAAACGAAGTAAATTCTTCAATTCCAACAACATCTTAGTAAATCTCTTCTGCACTCTCCAGCACAAGCACATCCTTATAAGCAAGTACAAACACATGAGATTCTGCAGATGCTGGCGATGCAGCACAGTGCACACACAAAATGCTGGAGGAACTCAGCAGGTCAGGCAGCATCTTTGGAGAGGATAACTGAGTCAATGCTTTGGGTTGAGACCTTCATATTCTGCCTGCGTGGCCTCCATCATGATGGTGTGAACATCGATTTCTCTAACTCCCAGTGTTTTTTCCCCCACTCCCCCTTGTCTCTTCCATTACCCCGTCTCTTCTCTTCACCTGCCTAGTCCCTTCGCACTTCCTTTCTTCCTGTGGTGCCGCATATCATAGTCTTTCTTCTTCAGCCTCAAGGACCTTTTCCACCTCTCACTGCATCCTCCCTCCCCAACTCACCTACCTTCCCTCTCACCTGATTTCACCTATCACCTTACAGCTTGTACTCCTCCCCTTCCCCCCACCCCACCTCACTATTCTGTCTTCGCGCCCCCCCCCACTTCTTTTCCAATCCTGATGAAGGGGCTCAGTCTAAAACATCGACTCTTTTCTTCTTTTCCGTAGATGCTGCCTGACCTGCTGAATTCCTCCAGCATTTTGTGCCTGTGCAAAGTACAACCTTCCACATTGTCCACAACATCACCAACCTTCCTGTCATCTAAAAACTTAGCAATTACAACTCTCACATTCACATTATTATTAATATGCAGTATATCACCAAAAACCAAGGATCCCAGAACTGGTGGTCATGGTACACATACTGGTTACGGACATCCAGCGCTTCTAATTCTTCCTTCGACTTGTATTGTCAAATCAGTTGTGGATCAATTTAGCCAACTTGCTGTAAGCCCCACGTCCCTTAACCATTACATAGTACATTGGGGCCAGTGCTTCATACTAATACTAGTCTTACAGTCTCGACACTTCATTTGATCATCTTATGTGTTTCTGGCAAATTCCCATTTACATTCTATATTTTATCTGCTATTTTATCTTTCCCAGGAGATTATACAATAGTAAATGGGGAGAAATAATAAGAATTGTGATATTTAAATGATTTAGAACAGGACTGAAAAATTAGCTGCACTTCCTTTCACTGAGTGCCTTTTCATATTTTCATATAAATGATTGAGTGTGTATTGTAAGCCAACATCAAGTTATGTTTTTATCACCAAGCTTAAGAATTTTCTCACCCACAGGCTATGCGAATTTTCTCGAATACCATTTTTATTACAGGGCTGGGTCAGTGCCCTGAAATTAGTCATACCACTATGATTTCTAGTTTTGTTTTAATGACTTCTAGATCCAATATCCTTAAACAGTTTCACCTTAGTTTCTCTGATCTTATGGAAAAGACTGTTTCTAGCATCACTTTTTAGTTCTGACTAAATATCCTTAATCTGAAGCATAAATCATATTTCTTGTTCAGCAGGTGCTCAGAAATTCCAATTGTTTTGTTTCTATTCCTTGCCTGTATCTGGCGGGTTACTGACAACCTTTGCTGACCAGCTGGCTGGCATGTTCAAGACATCTTCAACCTCGAACAGTTGTAGCCTGAAGCTTCCACCTGCTTCAAAAGGATAGAAATCATACGGGTGCCCAAGAAGAGTAAGGAGAGCTGCTTCTATGACTATTGACTGGTAGCACTCATCTGCTGTAACGAAGTGCTTTGAGAAGTTGGTTATGGATAGAATTAACTCCAGCTTGTGTCATTCACCCACCACCAGAACAGATCTACAGCAGGTGCAATCTCACTGGCTCACTGCTCTCCTCTGGAATACTTAGATGATCCCAAAACATATGTCAGGCTGCTGTTTAACCATTACAGGCCAGCATTCAAAACAATCATCCCCTCAAGATTAATCATGTATCTAAACCTGAGTTTCTGTACCTCCCTCTGCAAATGGATCCTCAACATCCTTATCGGGAGAAGTAGTCAGTACAAAATAGTGATAAGATCTCCTCATTGACACCCAAAAAGGGTGTTCCCCAAGAATATGCGCTGAGTTCATTATTCTATTCTCTCTCTACACTTCACTGTGTGGATAAGCATAGCTCATATGCCATTGCCCCATTCCCCATTACATATATCAGATAAACTGATTTCTATTTCCTCACCCTGTGACAGATCATAGAACATAGACCATTATAGCACAGTACAGGCCTTTTCGCCCACAATGTTGTGCCAACCTTTTACCTATTCTTTTACCTTCCCTCCCACATGGACCTCCTTTTCTTCTATCATCCATGTTCCTAACTAAGAATCTATTAAATATTCCTAATATATCTATCAACCTCTACCATTACCCCTAGCAGTGCACTGCAACACACCCACTACTCTCTGTGTGATCCTCATAAGATGTTTTCCACTCCAGACTGCATCTTGGTAAATATCCTCTGCACCCTCTCTAAAGCTTCCATATCCTTTCTGTAATGAGGTGACCAGAACCGAACAAAATATTCAAATCCTATCAGCTTGTGCTGCAACTTTGAGGAATCAATGGATGTGGACCCCAAGATCCTTTTGTTCCTCCACACTGCTAAGAATCCCACCATTAACCCTGTTCAAATGCAACTTTCGAAAGAGAGTCACTTCACACTTCTCCACATTGAACTCTATCTGCCACCTCTCAACCTTGCTCTGTATCCTATCACAGTCATAGTCATACTTTATTAATCCTGGGGGAAATTGGTTTTCGTTACAGTTGCACCATAAATAATAAATAGTAATAGAACCATAAATAGTTAAATAGTAATATGTAAATTATGCCTGTAAATTATGAAATAAGTCCAGGACCAGCCTATTGGCTCAGGGTGTCTGACCCTCCAAGGGAGGAGTTGTAAAGTTTGATGGCCACAGGCAGGAATGACTACTTATGACACTCTGTGCTGCATCTCGGTGGAATGAGTCTCTGGCTGAAGGTACTCCTGTGCCCACCCAGTACATTATGTAGTGGATGGGAGATGTTGACCAAGATGGTATGCAACTTAGACAGCATCCTCTTTTCAGACATCACCGTGAGAGAGTCCAGTTCCATCCCCACAACATCACTGGCCTTACGAATGAGTTTGTTGATTCTGTTGATGCCTGCTGCCCCAGCACACAAAAGCAAACATGATAGCACTGGCCACCACAGACTCATAAAACATCCTCAGCATCGTCCGGCAGATGTTAAAGGACCTCAGTCTCCTCAGGATATAGAGACGGCTCTGACCCTTCTTGAAGACAGCTTCAGTGTTCTTTGACCAGTCCAGTTTATTGTCAATTCTTATCCCCAGGTATTTGTAATCCTCCACCATGTCCACACTGTCCATCAATATCCTGTCGTAATCCTCAATAACCATCTACACTATCCAGAACACTACTAACCTGTGTGTCATCCAGATGTTGTGACTAGTTACCAGAGAGACATTAAAACTGGTATTATAGAAGTTTTATTCATCGAAACAAATAGGCATCCTTCTGGAGATTCTCTAGGTAGAGTCTAACAGATCCAAAAATACATCACATTTTTATATCCTTAAGAATAAAGGTAAAAGTAGGTGATTCAATACAATCTGAATAGTTACAATAACATCATTTACTTCAATACTTTCAGTTCGCAAATAGTTCCTTTGAGGTACATATTTACAGAGGAAGCAAATTTTAATTTATAAAACACCTCTGATAGTTCAAATACCTTTGCTGTGAACAAACTAATCCTCACAGATATTCTCAACATTTCTGAGGACAGAGAGCCTGATGCCCAAGATTAGTGCTGTGAAAGCTAACTCTCTGAGTACATAACCTCCCGATTATTGATACATCAGCTAAGTAATAGTATCAGTCTGGTCTGCAAGCTTTCTTGAACTTGTTTACAATGGCATAAATTAAATAAGCCCATAGATGCCTGCTTTGGTGCAAACCAATTAACACATCCCTTATTCTTAATGTTTGGCTGATGTACATATTTACGTCTCATGGTCACCATTTTGCAAATCATATGCCTCAGTCAGTGGGCCAGCCTATACTCCACAAACACTACTGTTTATTTGCAAAGGTGTGCTTTTAACTTCAATTTACTGCTTGCAATTTGCAGTTTCCATTAAAAACTGAACATTGGTTCTAGTTCTTGCTTGAATTAATATTTGCTATATTCACATAACTCCAGAATATTCCCTCACACACAAACTTACCCTTCCACTTCCTCATCTAAATTATTCACAAGAATCACAAAGGGCAGGGGTCCCAGAGCAGATCTCTGCAGAACACCACCGGTCACCAACCTCCAACCAAGATATGCTCCATCTGCTATCTATGGGCTAGCCAATTCTGAATCGATCCATAGTAAGGATGTAATTGACTGGAGCGAGTCCATAAGAGACTACGCTGTTGTCCAGATTGGAGGACTTTAGTTATGGAGAAAGATACAAAATGCTGGATTTGTTTTCCCTGGACTAAAGGAAATTGAAGGTGACCTGACGGAGGTATACAACGTGAGAAGAGGCATAAATAGAGCAGACAGTCAGAATCTTTTCCCCATGGTTCAGGTACCAAAAGCAAACAGAAGTAAGTTTAAAGTGAGAGGAAAGGGTATTAAGGAGGATTTGAGGAAATGGAACATTTCTTTCAATAGAGAGGGTGACTGATAGCTAGAACTCACTGCCAGAGGAGGTGGTGGAGTTAGATATAATCACTGCAGTTTAGAGACGTTCAGACAGGAACTTGAATGGGAATGGTACAGAAGGGTGAAGGCCTAGTACGAGTAGATGGGCAAGAAGTTCAGCACAGATATGGTGAGCTGCATGGTTGCATAACTCTTTGCCCCTATGCTGCTCTGTCACATATACACACAGTTCTCCTGCCGAGCAAGATTTGCTTTTCAGCAGCACTTCATCGCAATCTTGACGGAAATCCAAACCGCTCATGCTTAGAGAAGCACTCAAGCACTGGACCAAATACTTACTGCCACTTGTTAAATGAAAACCATAGTCAAGTGCATTCTGGCATCTTATAGGGAATGAAGTAACGTGTGATTTTCAATGCTTTGCATTTAGTTTCTGTCTAAAATACCTCATTAGATGGTGGTGATTGAATGCTCCCTATATAACTGTTGAAAACCTTAGTTGAATCTGTGCTAATGGTATTCTCTATGCTGGAAAAGAAGGGCGCCCAGCTTTACACTACACTCTGCAAGAAGATGATCCTTGCCTCTTCTCTACTCTTTGACAAAGCATTAGTCTTTCTAACAACCTGCCAATGCACCAAGAAACGTACATACCCATCAGTCTCTCTTCTCAGTTCTCCCTTTGAAGTCATCACTGCAGCAGAAGGCATGTTGGACTTTGCCCTCTGGTGAACTGAGACCTTGTGTTACCCTTACCTCTTGTCCTAGGTAGAATAGTACAAAGGAGCATATAAAGATTAGCTTCTGATTGATGGAGATTATTGGTGGGAGAGTAATGAAGATAAGATCTATTCTCTAGCTGTGCCTGTTGGTACAGTTGGTAGAGTGCAGCAGCTGAAAATGCATTCGCCGACCTTAGTTGTACACATGAACTCACTGATATTCTTGCAGCAATGCAATCAGATCCTAAGGGTTACCATCATAGAATTATAATGATGTGGAAGACCATTCAATCCATCATGCATGGTGTTTGTATTTACTCCTATATTCAAGTGTGTTTCAAAACCCTTTGATCCCTTGCCGAAATAAGGTTTTATTCCTCTCAATGACCTTCAGTAAACCTTTGAGTGTGCAGCCAGGTAATCATAGACTAGGTGCCATAATTGATTATCTTTCAAATTGCTTTCCAGAGCCTGCTGCATTCACACTGTACCTCTTGTTTGAGAGGTGGTGGGTGGTTTTGAATTATGCAGGGCTATTTCAACTGGCACAAGGCACAAGCAAGATTCACCTCTTGGTGAGGCCAGTGGTAATATTGGCTCCACACTGAATTCGTTATAATCAGCAAAGAGCAAGATCTTGGGTGAAAAGCAAATCAACTGGAAACCTGAAAAAAAAACAGGAAATATTGAAAAACTCAGCAGGCGGGCAATATCAGTGGGAAAAGGAATATAGTTAACAATCGAGGGTAATGACTTTTCACCTTTCCACTGATACAGTAACTCCATTAACAATGCTCTCTAATCTACTGAGCATTTCCATTAGTTTCTGTTTTATTAGCAAGACTTAATTAATCATTGTTCACGTATTCAGGAGTTACAAATTCAAATCTAATAGATGCTATTATTTTTTAGATCTGTGTTCTGAAATCATTTTAGTTGTTTATATTTTATTAGTCCTGAAGGGAAATGAGTTGTGATCCAATGGATTGTTTAATTGAAATTGTTTCTATCATCACATCTGACGACATTCGTGATTTTAATACTTTAACAAGTTCAGGCATGTATGATGATGAATAAATTACATGTGAAAATTTTATTTTCTTTTTGTCGAGTTCATCAGCAAATACTTTACTGATAAAATGTCAAGAGAATGTAGAAATGCTGTAGATCAAGGAATAAAATTGTTTTGGAAATTTGATTTGTCCCCCAAAACTAAAGATTGAAAACCATTATCAATTAACACTCCTTCTTCATCATGTAATATTATATAACTTTTGCACAATTCAAATAACGTAACTATATTTATAACATATATTTGATCCCTTACTCATAAATATTTATGGATTAATTAAATATTCCACATTTGCATAAAAGCAAACAACTCAGTGGATATTTTTGACTTTAATTTAACTAGAGGAGATCGTAAAATTTTGTGAGCTACAGGAAAATATGAACAACTTGTAGTCAAAGAGATCATCTCCATTTGTTAAATTGCATAGTGGAATAAATTATTGAGCTGTGTGGTTCAATTGTGTTCTCCTGTGCTGCCTGTGTGGAATTTGCATAATCATTCTGTCACTACATGTTTCCTCAGGTGCTTCCATTTCCTCCAGATACGTCTCAAATACATAAAGATTGGTAGCTTAACTGGGCACTGTAGTTGACCTTAGTGTAGCTGTGTGGTGGGAATCTAAGGAAAACAAGCCTGGAATTAGTGTAAAAGGATAACTGGTCATCAGCTCGTTTCCATTCTGTATGAGTTTACAGATACAATATTCTATTGTTCTCAGGAGCCTAATTCTGATGTTAAATTTCTAGATATGTGGAAGAAAGAAATTTCCACTCATCATCAACTATGATAACTTGGAACATTCTGCAAGCAGATTCCGACTGCTCATCGAAATTAATTTGTTAAAGAAGAGTTGCTGCCTCATAATATGATCTAAGCAATTTTATTTATGCAAATTATTGTTTACTAGAACATAAATTTGGTTATACTACTTCATGAAAAGCATATAGAAGATGCAAACGCTCATAGGAAACGGATTCAATTTAGTGAAAAAATAATGAAATGAAGATACTCATGATAAATAAAACCATGCCCATCGTAGTCTGTATTGAGAAACAAACTGATGAAAGAACTACTGGGTTCAGTGACATTTGTGTGGCAAAGGGATGATCAGTGTTTTAGGTCAAGACATTGCTTCGGGTCTAAGAGTGTAAGAGTGTAGAGGAAAGCCAGTTGATGATAGGCGGAACCAGATGAGAAGGTTTGTGTGTGTGTGTGTGTGTGTGTGTGTGTGTGTGTGTGTGTGTGTGTGTGTGTGTATGTGTGTGGGTGGGGTGGGGGGGGGTGTGGATGATGGAGCGATGGAGCCATATTGGGCAAGGGGAGTGTTAAGCCAGTTGCTGATAAGATAATAGTCGAAAAAGGTGAGAAAAGAACAAAAGCAAAAGGAGAAAGATGGAGCTGGGTGAGCAGTGAAATGGGAAGGGCAGAGAAAGAGGCTGGCATGTGACACGTGGAACCAGATAAGGGGTATTGGGCAAATGGAACCATGTAGATGCTGATCAGTCTAGGTAATGAAAGGATAGGGGAAATGGATAGAATTCACTGTGCAAAGAACTTTCCTCCAACATCTCCTCCCCCCCCCACTTTACTTTTCCTCCAATCATCTTTAAATTCTGTCTTTTTTTTGTATTAGCCATTCTGCCTTGGGAGAAGTCTCAAGTCTGTCCATTTAATTTATGTCTCTTATCATCTTGCACACCTCTATCAAATCACCTCTCATACTCCTTCACTGCAAAGAGAAAAGCCCTAGCTTGCTCAGCCTATCTTCATAAGACATACCCTCTAGTCCATTTCGTACATCTGGTACATCTTCTCTGAACATTTGTTAAAGCCTCCAGTGGCAAGCAGAACTGAACACAAGAGTGATCTAACCAGGGTTTTATGGAGATGCAATATTATCATATTCCACATCTCACAACAGGTCAAATACTTGCTGTATCTTTATTAATACTTGTTAAGTGTTGCATCATACTTTGTCATTCTGTTGCATTCTTACTTAAGGGAACAGATATGGGTATTGTTACCCACACATTGTGAATTACGATTTACAATGCTCAGTGTAGAGTACTATAAAGTATGGTGAAAGATCTTGGTCAATCAGCTCATTCACAAATGTATAGTACTGCTTTCTTTGCTATTCAAGCCCCTCAAGTGGTTTAATTCATTCTTGCTGTATTCACAGCCCAAGATTAATGGAAATTTTAATAAATTTCCTGTCATATTAAATGTTGCATCTGTATTTATATTCCTGAGAGATTAATACAACAAGCCATTAACGACACTTCGAGGGGTAATCCCACAGAGAAAGGTGATGTTCAGGTGGAAGAAAACACTGACAGCCGAGAGTAGTAAGAGTAAGGAATGAATTCCTGAGTTTGTGATTGAACGAAGGGAAAGGTTCTTTACACTCAAAGGCGCAATCCATTAAACTAATGCTTCTGAAAGGAGCCCTTTAACCTAAGTATTATTGTTTCACACTCATCATTAGAGTTCCAGATTTTGCAGGAAATATATCTTCATTCAAGATCTAGAAAAAGTATTCAACTCCATGCATTGTAACAGGTGTACACTGCAACATTTTTCACAAGGTTACAGTGTTGTAGCAGATTATCCCTACATTTTATAAACTGTGTATTCCACTGAAAATTCACATCATTCTTATACATCATTATTCAGACTGCCAAAGGGGAAACTAAAACAAGCCTTAGGCTAATTTTAAACACAAGCAAGGAAGGTGCTAGAAATCTTGAGCAACACACACAAAGTGCAGAAGGAACTCAACAAGTCAGGCGTCATCAAAGAACGGGAATAAACAGTCAACATTTCAGATTGAAATCCTTAATCAGTCAAACTTTCACTCTCTTTACCTGATCCAACGAAGATTTATTATTAAAATCAATGTCAATTTATGTATCTATTGTGGCTTCTCTTGCATTTATAATTTAATTATGTCTACAAGTAAGAAAAAAGACAAAGTCATCGAAAATAAAAATTAGAAAATGAGGGAATACTCAGCAAGCCAGGTAGTAGAAATGGGAAGGAAACAGAGTTAACATTGCAGATTGATGAACTGATGAACAAGTCTTTGATCTGAAACATTCTTTTTCTCTCTCTACAGATGCTGCCCGATCCGCTGGGTACATACATTTAGGTTTGCCAGAGTATGTAGATTCTTCATCAGCTTTTATTTCAATGTTCTACTACCTGCCTTTTTATGTCAATAATATGAATTTCCCTTTACTATTTTTAAAACAACAGATTATTTAAACAGCTAGTTATGACTGATTAATGCTTTCTATTGTTCTTGTACTGTTCAGTTTTATACTACAGTTCTGCCTTCTATAATGCAATACAATTTTCAAGTCAAATAGCATCATTTCATAAAGAAATAAATTTTGCCAACCCCATTTATACTTTCATGCACATTTTGAAAAGTGACCATTTCTTGATGCATTATATTCTAATTTGTTAGCTTTAAATGCAATATGAAGTATCATTGCTTTCCCAAAAAATAAACTATAGAAGAAAGAACTGATATGATATGTTCATTATGTGATAAGTTTAACATTAAATTTCAAAAGGAAAATAGGTTTAATTTTATTTTCCATCTAACAGAATTCATTTTCTTTTCGCCCTGGCTTCATTGAGTCTTAATTCCACACCTGGTTGAAAGCTGCAGAGATAGTGGAAAATTGCAATGGGTCCAAAGTTGATTGGACACTCCCCCTAATAATTGGTTAAATTGGTGGTTTGTCAGCAGGCAATCATCGTCAGTTAGTGATATCAGCATGCAGTAGAACAGAAACTATTAACCCTCTGTTTCAAAACATAGGCTGCAGAAGCACAAAATGCATGCAAAAATATACTATTCTAAAATGTGTACATTAGCTTTCCAGCAATCAAAGTGGAAATACTGTGCTTAGAGTCATGCATTTTAGAAACTCTGCATTTAAAAATCTACTTAATCACAGAAGTAATATCAGTGTTCAAACTCTAAGGCATGCTGTTGACCTCAGCTGTAATCAATATTACTGTCAGTATTAAATTTACATTGAAATCCTCAGAGTTAAAATTTACAGTCCTACTTAATAAAATAGAATGTAGATTATATTACCTGTCAGTGACAGTTCAAAGTTGCTCATCCTTGTGCTTTGAAATGGACCTCAGAACTTTTCCTGATCCTGCGGCAGCTGTGTCCTACAACTACAATAACATGCTCCAAAATCCCAACAGACCGTGTAACTTCCTACCTATCAATAAGAAAGCAAATACCATTGGACCACATGACATGATTTTTCATCTATAGCTTCGAGGGATCTGCTTCACTGAGCAGAAAGCAACAAAGATACTCCAATGGTTAATGTTGTAAGTCCCTCATTGTATTTAGCAACATTTTTAATTAGTGGAGAAAAAGGACATATGTTCTTTAAAAGAGCTGGTTCTCACTCCACTCAAGTGTGCTTAACACCAAATTAGTAGAGAGAAAAATAACCTTAATATATCTGTAACATTCCATTCATTATTTAATGGGGAATTCCTTAAAGACCATAAGATATAGGAGCAGAATTAAGCCATATGGCCCATTGAATATGCTCCATCATTCCTTCATGGCCGATTAATTATCCCTCTTAACCCCATTCTCCTACCTTCATCCCGTCACCTTTGACGTGCTGACTAATCAGGAAACTCTGCTTAATCAACTTCCGCTTAATAATACCCAATGACTTGGCCTCAACAGCCATATATGCTAATCATTTCCACAGATTCACCACCTTCTGGTTAAAGAAATTCAGCCTCATCTCTGTTCTAAGTCTACATCCCTCTGCTCTGAGGCTGTGCCCTCTGGTCTTAGATTCTCCCGCTACAGAAAACATCCTCTCCACATCTAATCTGTCTAGGCTTTTCAATATTCCATATGTTTCATGAGATTCCCCCTCATTCTACTAAACCCCAGTGAGTACAGGCCCAGAGCCATCAAACAGTCCTCACATGTTAACCCTTTCATTCCCAAAATCATTCTCTTAAACATCCTCTGGACTTCTCCAATGCCAGCACATCTTTTCTTAGATAAGAGAACCAAAACTCCTCAAAATATTCTGACTGTGCTCTGTCCAATACCTTGTAAAGCCTTTACACCTTTGCTTTTGAATTCTAGTCCTCTTGAAATGAATGCTAACATTGCATTTGCCTTCTTTACCACCAACTCAACTTGCAAATTAATCTTTAGGGAATCCAGCATAAGGGCTCCCATGTCCCTATGCACAACTAATATTTGAAATTTCTCCCCATATAGAAAATAGTCTATGCTTTTCTTCCTTCTACCAAAGTGCATGACCATATGCTTCCTGACATTGTACTCCATCTGCCACTTCTCTGCCCACTCTCTCATTTTGTCTAAGCCCTTCTGCAGAATCATTACTTCCACAACACTACTTGCCCTCCCCCTATTTTTGTATTGTCCTCAAATCTGGCCACAAAATCATTAATTCCATCCTCCAAATCATTGACATAGAGTATAATATGAAAAGAAATGGTTCTAGCACTGACCACTGCAGAAAACCACCAGTTGCTGGCATCCATCCAGAAAAGGCCCCAGTTATTCCCACTCTTTGCCTCCTGCCAGTCAGCGAATCTTTTCTTGCTAGTATCTTTCCTGTATTACCATGGGCTTTTATCTTGCTAAGCAGCCTCGTGTGTGGCACCTTGTCAAAGGCCTTCTGAAAATCCAAGTAAACAACATCCACTGACTCTCCTTTGTCTATCCATACTGTTATTTCCTCAGTGAAGTTCAACAGATTTGACAAGATTTCCCTGAAAGACAACCATGTTGACTTCATCCAATTTTATCTTGTGCCTCCAAATGGCCCAAAATCTCATCTTGAATAATGAATTCCAACATCTTGCCAACCATTGAAGTCAGGTTAACTGGCATATAATTTCCTTTCTTCTGCCTCCCTCCCTTCTTAAAGAGTGGAGTGACTCTTGCAATTTTCCAGTCTTCCTATACCATTCCAGAATCTAGATATTCTTAAAAAATCATTACTAATGCCTTCACAATCTTTTCAGCTACCTCTCTCAGAACCCTGGAGTGTTGTTCATCTGGTTCAGGTGACTTATCTGCCTTCAGATATTTAAGCTTCCCAAGCACCTTCTACTTAATAATAGCAACTAGACTCTCTTCTGCCCCTGATACTCTGGAATTTCTGGAATACTGCTGGTGCCTTCAACAGTGACGACTGAAATCCTTATTACATTCATCTTTTGTCCCTCAATGATCCTGAGATTGCAGTCTCTGAGGCAAGCAGCCTTTAGGAAGGTGAACTAACGGAAATTATCTGGCCCAGACGGTGTCTGTCAGTCAGTCAGTCAGTCAGTGGGTGCGGTCCCGAATCCGGGGTTGGCGGCTATACACCTCCATCTTCTTCGATCTTGCGTTCTTTTTCTGGCCTCAGCATAACTCAACCCAGTCCATTGCCTTACATTATCATACCAAGTGGTTCACTGCCTTCCTCTTTCCCTCTTTCCTTCCATCATCCCTTCCAATAACAATTTCTGCAGTCCTCTTAACAAGTGCCCGGCATATTCCAGCTTCCTTTTCTGCACATTCTTCAGCAACTCCTTTTCTCTCCTCACTCTCTTCAACACTTCCATATTACTGACCTTTATCACCCATCTAATTTTCTGCATTCTCCTTAAACACCACATTGTTGTTGTTGCGCTTCCTTGCATAAGGTCCACGATTCAACTCCATACAACAGACTGCTCCAGACGTAGCATTTCCAAATTCTACAACGCAGCCCGAAGTCCAAACTCTTGCCACACAGCACGTCATTCAGGCTCCAGAACGTTGATCTTGCAATCTCAATTCTTCATCTAATTTCTGTATCACATTTCCCATTCTCTGTGACCACCTCTCCCAAGTACACAAACTTCTTGACTTGCTCTATGCCTACGCCGTTAATTTAGATACTGATTTTGGGGACTTCTTTCTTCCGTGATACTACCATCATCTTCGTCTTTGCAGCATTTATTTTCATTCCAAATCGTTCACCTTCAGCATTTATCTTATCTACTATTCTGAGTAACTCGTCCTCAGTCTCGGCTAACAACACTGAATCATCTGCATACCTCAAGTTGTTCACTGTCACTCCACCAATTTGGACACCAGCTTCATTGTTCAACACCCTGAAGGTTACCTCTGAGTAAATGTTAAATAATAAAGGGGAGATAATGCAGCCCTGCCGAACCCCTTTTTGGATCTCAGCTTCCGGTGAATTCCCACCACTAGTTCTTATTACTGCCTCCGATGCCAGTACAGTCAGTCGAACATCTTTCCCATCCAGCTCCAATGAGTTCAGGCAACTGACCAGCTGTTCATGTCATGATTGACTCAGTCAAAAGCTTTTTCGTAATCCAGGAAGCAAATGTAAATGTCTTTTTTTTTCTAGACCTCGTTCCACAATCACTCGCAAATTGAAAATCCCTTCACGGGTACCCCTACTCGATATAAATCCACTCTGACACTTATTAATTTCATTAAGGACTGTCCTTTTTATTCTGCTTAGAAGTATTAATAACAAGATCTTGGAGGCATAACTTATAAGACCTACAGTTCTAAAGTCTGAGCATTTCATGCTCTTACTTTTCTTTGGGATCATGACAAACTCTGACACCACAAAATCTGCTGGCCACTTTCCTGTTGAGTAGATTGTATTACAAAGCCTCGCGATCTCCTCAACCTCTGAGTCACCAAGACATTTCAACATTTCGACTGTATTACCATCTGCACCACAAGCTTTACCAGTCTTTAACTTTCCAATGGCTGCTCTTACTTCCACTACCAAAATTTCCAGACCTTCCGTGTTCTTCTCACTCACTTGATCATTTCTAGCATCGTAGTACAATTCCCTAATGTATTCCATCCATCTACTTTCCACCTTGTCATTCTCAAAGAGTATGTTCCCGTCCTTGTCTTGAATAATGCCAGTCCTTGATTGTTTCTTGTTCCTGTTGGTCATCTCTGCAATCTCCCTGTGCATATCCCTTGAATGATGCAACATGTCCATGGTCTCTATCTTTTCACACTGTTTGATAAACCATTGTTCTTTAGCTTTTGCACATTCTGCTCTTATTTGTTGGTCCAATTCCTTGTACCTAGATGTGTCCTTCTTGTGCTTCCTTCTCTCTTCCATGAGCTTCAGAACATGATCCGTCATCCAGGCTTGTTTAGCTACACTCCTTCTTTTGGGGAGACATTCTTCAGCTGCCATTTGCATACAGTCCTTCAGGTTTGACCACATGTTATCTGGTGTCTGCTCTATGTCTTCTACTTTCAGTCCTTTAAACCTATTTTGTACCACTGCAGAAAATCTTTCACTATACTCGCTCTTCTTCAGTAGGTCCATATCTAGCTTGGTTTTCTTGGTTGCAGCCTTAATCTTTGTCTTTAGTGCAATCTTCACCCTAACAACCACTGGGTTGTGATCCGAACCTATATTGGCACCTGGATAAGTCTTGGCCATCCTAATACTTCTCCTGAAGCGTTTCCTCTCTGCAATATAGTCAATTTGTCTCCTTCCAGTATCCCCAGGCTTCTTCCAAGTGTATAACTTTCTTTTGGGTAATTTGAACCATGTGTTTGCTACCATCAGTTCATACTGTTCACAAAATTGTATAAATCTTCCCCCTCTTTCATTTCTCACATCTAAGCCATACTGACTAATGATATCCTTGTATCTCACATTGCCTACTCTAGCGTTCAGATCTCCCATAACGAAAAGTACATCAGAGCTCTTTGCATTTTTTAAAGCAGATTCTACGTCCTCATAAAACCGTTCTGCCTCTTCATCCTCATGCTCACCTGTTGGTGCATACACTTGGACTATCCTAACATCGAAAGGTTTTCCTTTTAATTTTACCATTATGACTCTATCAGATATGGGCCAAAACCCATCCATTGCATTGTAGGTTTTCTTCTTTATAATAATTCCAATGCCATTGGCATGGCTCTCTCCTCCAGAGTATATCATCATAAAATCATTCTTGTCAACTGTTCCAGCCTCTGTCCAATGGACTTTGCTTACTCCCATAATATCCAGCTTCATTCGAGATATCTCCACTTGATACATTGTTCGAACATTCCATGTCCCTCTCCGTAAGATACTTCCCCTTGTTTTCAGTCTATCATTAGCCAGTGCCACATCTCCTTTCGGATTTGGTGTGCTGACTTCATTTCCAACAGACCTACAATTCCCAAGGTCATTATCTTCTTCCCTGTGGCTATGTACAGCAGAATCGCTCACAAGGGGCACAGGTTCATTAGCACAATGCTTGTCTCTTCTAACTAAGTGCATAGCATACGATTCATAAGAGGGAGATACGTGGTGAGGCTTTAATCTCTTCCACGGAAGATGGCCGTTGGCTCATCTGCCCTTTGTCAGGTCTTGTTTTTAAGTCCCGTTGGGTGTCCTCACACCCTCCTCACCACACTGAGTCCGGTGGGGGAGCCTGTTTAGTCGCCGACCACTTGATCATGAACAGGTTGTACTGAATTACATGGTTACTAGTAGCAGGGATGCGACGGCTGTTCGCTCGCTCAGCTCCAAGGAGAGCTTCTGCGTCAATGGCGTTGGTGTGCCTGGCAAAATACTAAAAACCTGTGGGCATCAACTGGCTGGAATGTTCACTGAAATCATTAACCTCTCACTTTGACAGTCTGCTTCAAAGAGGCTTCTATTATACTTTTGCCTAAGAAGGACATTGCAACCTGCCACAATGACTATCATCCAGTGGCACTTACATCCACAGTGATGAAGTAATTTGGGAGGTTGCTGATGAAACATATCAACTTCTGCCTGAGAAGTGACTTAGATCTGCACCAATTTGCCTACCGGAGCAACAGGTCCACAGAAGATGCCATCTCATTGGCTCTTCACTCAACCCTGGAACATCTGGACAGTGAAGCTGCATACATCAGGATGCTTTTTATCGATTACAACTCAGCATTCAATACCATCATCCATTCAAAA
Organism: Mobula hypostoma; assembly: GCF_963921235.1. Taxonomy (NCBI): domain Eukaryota; kingdom Metazoa; phylum Chordata; class Chondrichthyes; order Myliobatiformes; family Myliobatidae; genus Mobula; species Mobula hypostoma. The sequence continues at coordinate 131,098,976 of NC_086099.1, forward strand.
CTAATCAATAAGCTTCAAGACCTTAGCCTCAATACCTCATTGTGTAATTGTATCCTCGATTTCTTCACTTGCAGACCCCAGTCAGTTCGGATCATGGAGGTGACAACATCTCCTCCATGATCTCCATCAGCACAGGTCCACTGGAAGGCTGTGTGCTTAGTGCCCCTCTTCTCCTTTCTTTACACATATGACTGTGTGGCTAACCACAGCTCCAATGCCTTATTCAGGTTTGTTGATGACACCACTGTCTTAGGCGGAATCAAAGATTAATTTATTAATTTTATTAATTTATTAATATTAATCAGCACATAGGAGAGAGATTGAAAATCTGGCTGAGTGGTGCAACGGTAACAGCCTCTTACTCAATGTCAGCAGGACTAAGGAGCTGATTATTGACTTCAGGGGAGGAAACCAGAAGTCCATGAACCAGTCCTCACCAGAGGATTAGAGGTGGACAGGGCTAGCAAATTTAAATTCCTCGGAGTTGTTATTTCAGAGGACCTATCCTGGGCCCAGCACATAAATGCAATTCTGAAGAAAGCGTGGCAGTGCCTCTACTTCCTTAAAAGTTTGCAAAGATTTAGCATGACATCTAAAACTTGAGAAACTTCCATTGATGTGTATAGGAGAGAATATGGACTGGCTCCAACACAGCCTGGTATGGAAACAACAATGCCCTTGAATGGAAGGTCCTAGAAAAAGTAGTGAATAGGACCCTTTCCATTACGATTAAAGCCCGCCCCACCATCGAGCACATCTACATGAAGCTTTGTTGGAAAAAAGCAGCATCCATCATCAGGGACCCTCACCACCCAGAAGATGTACTCTTCTCACTGATGCTATCCAGAAGAAGATACAGGAGCCTCAGGACTCACACCACCAGGTTCAGGAACAGTTATTAACCCTCAACTATTATGCTCTTGAACCAAAGGTGATAACTTTATTCAATTTCACTTACTCCATCATTGAAATGTTCCCACAACTTATGGATGCAATTTCGGGGACTCTTCATCTCATGTTCTCAATACTTGCTGCTTATGTATTTATTATTTTTGTTCTGAATTTGCAGAGTTTATTGTCTTTTGCACACTGGTCCAAGTTGGTGTGGTCTTTCTTTGATTCTATTATGATTATTGTACTATTATGGATTTATGCCTGAAAGAAGATGAATCTCAGGGTTGTATTTCGTGACATAGATGTACTTTATAATAAACTTACTTTGAAATTGGAGCTTCGATAAAAGCCCAGAGCCATCAATCGCTCCTCATACAATCAGCCTTTCATTTCAGGAGTCATTCTCATGAACCTCCTCTGAACACTCACCAATGTCAGCACATTTTTTAAAATAAGGCCCTCAAAGCTGTTCACAATATTCCAAGGGCCCCACCAGTCTCACCAATGCCTTATAAAGCCTCAGCAGTACATCCTTGCTTTTATATTTCAGTCCTCTCAAAATGAATACTAACATTGCATTTATCTTCCTCAACTCCCACTCAACCTTCAAATTAATCTTTAGTGAATCCTCCTCAAGGGCTCCCAAGTCCCCTTGCGGTCGGATTTTTGAATTTTCTCCCTGTTTAGAAATTGGTCTATGCTTTTATTCCTTCCACCTAAGTGCATGACCATCCACTTCCTGTATTCTATTTGTCACTTCTTTGCCCATTCTTCTAATATGTCCAAGTCCTTCTGCAGCCTCTCTGCTTCCTTAGCTCTACCTACCCCTCCACCTGTCTTCGTATCATCTGCAAACTTGGCCATGAAGCCATCAATTCCGTTAACCAAATCATTGACATCCAATGCAAAAAGAAACGGTCCCAACACTAAACTCTTTGGAACACCACTAGTCAGCAGCAGCCAATCAGAAAAGGCTCCCTTTATTCCCACTCTTTGCCTCCTTCCAGTCAGCTAATGCTCTCTCCATGCTAGTATCTTTCCAGTAATAGCATGTGTTCTTATCTTGTTAAACAGCCTCATCTGCATCATCTTGTCAAAAGCTTCTGAAAATTTAAGTACGCAACACCCACTGATTCCCCTTTATTTATCCTGCTTGTTATTTCCTCAAGGAGTTCCAACAGATTTGTTAGGCCAAAATTTCCCTTAAGGAAACCATACTGACTTTTATTATGTTCCTTCAAATACCCTGAGATCTAATCTTCAATCATTAGCTCCAACATCTTCCCAACCACTGAGGTCAGGCTAACAGACTATAATTTCCTTTCTTCTGCTTCCCTCCCTTCTTGAAGAGTGGAGAGACATTTGCATTTTTCCAGTCCTCCAAAACCATGGCAGAATCAAGTACTTTTTGAAAGATCATCTCTAAATCCTCCACAATCTACTCAGACACCCCTTTTTCAGAACACTGTGCTATAGTCCTTTAGACCTTTCAGCTTCCCAAATACCTTCTCCCTAGTAATAGCAATTGCACTCGCTTCTGCCTCCTGACAGTCTCAAATTTCCAGCACATTATCAGTGTCTTCCATAGTGAATACAGATGCAAAACACTAATCTATTTTGTCATTTTCCAGCAGTCTAATATCTACTCCCGCCTCGCTTTTACTCTTTATATATCTTGTCTCTCTCAAACTGCAGGGTGAATTCATCATATGATGAACATTGCCTCCTAAGAATCCCCTTTAACTTAAGCTCCCTAATTAATTCAATTTCATTGCACAACACCCAGTCCAGAATAACTGATCCCCTAGTGGGCTCAACCACAAGCTGCTCTAAAAAGCCACCTAGGAGGCATTCTACAAATTCTCTCTCTTGGGATCCAGCACAAACCTGTTTTTCTCAATCTACCTGCATATTGAAATCCTTCTTGACTATCATAACATTACCTTTTTGATATGACTTTTTTATCTCCCAATGTAATTTGTCCCTCACATCCTGGCTACTATTTGGATCCCTGCATATAACTCCCATCGGAGTCTTCTTACCCTTGCAGATTATTAACTCTACCCACAAGGATTCTACATCTCCTGAACCTATGTCAGCTCTTTATAAGGATCTTATTACATTTTTTACCAACAGAGCCACTCCTCCCCTCTGCCTGCCTCCCTGTCTTTTCAATACCACGTGTATTCTTGGACATTAAGCTCCCAATTATAACAAAGATGACAAATTTTACAGTATGATTCTTTCTTTCAATGTACATGTGACAAATAAAGTAAATCTTTAAATATATAATATAACCAGTTTCTTGGCTTGCAATCACACATCTTTAATGGAATTTGGTTTGTTCATTATTTCTAACATAATTTTGCAATTAATTTACAAAACGATTTAAGGTAAGGTAAAAAAAGTAAGCTTTATAAATTAAAAATTGCTTAATTTTTTTCAATGGAAGGACGCTTAAATATGTGTTAGTGGATATGGAAGCAAGAGGGGCAATTTTCAAATGACCCCTTTGGGCCAAGACTGGAAGTGAGCAGGCTAACCTTAATGAAAATATTTGGAACCTTGATAATTCCATGTTCTTGCCGGCATTTAATATTCCAGGTAATCTGCCTGTCTGATAGACAGCTCTGTCAGTGAAAAGCAGAGGCTTCTCTCTGGAGCAGAGCTAGCAAGAAATGTCCTGACTGAAAGAGGTCAAGGTAATTTGAATAGGAAACAGAACAAATTAAGACATATTCTTATTTGATGCCAGTCATCTTAGTTCCAGAGTATCAATGCGGCAGTTTTTCAGGGCAGTACACTGGACCAGCAACTTTATCTTTGACTCTGCCTCATTCAAAGGGTTAGAAGTGAGGATGTCCACTAATTATTGTAACTGTTCAGTTACATTCGCACTATGTCAGATAGTCAATGCAAATATGAGCCCTCTACTTTCTGCCAGAAACAAAACATTAAAGAAAATGAAATCCACAACTGAAAAATGACCTGCCTTCAGTTAGAATAGTTCCAAAAATAGTTGGCCAAGGCCCTAACCAGGAATGGGTAGGTCCCAATGTGAAACTTGTGAATCAGCAGTCTTGCCAAGGATCATCAAGCAGACTTCAGGCTCTATTTGCACTGCATTATCCAGATGTGGCAAGACTCAAACATCATGTAAAAAAGGATTAAGAAATCTTAAATACAATTGTGGCCATAGAAGCCAGGTCATGACAACTGCTTCTAAGAAAATGTTTAAGCACTCACAGCTGAATTTTGCGGTTGACTTCACCATTCTGGAGGTCACTGATTAGCAACTTTATTTCGCCAGTCACATTAATGTTGGTGCCTCCAAGAACTGTGCAAAAGCTAGGGAGCTACAGTGAATGACTCATCTGCTGACTACCCAGAATAAAAGAAGACATTGTGATATAATAATTTCTACTTGCCTGGATATGCAGCAACACTTAAGAACTGTTCTTTTACCACCATCCTTTTACCAACAACATATCACCACATCCCAAACCCATGGTGTAGAAAGAAATCTGGTACAATTTTGTGTAATTTACCTTTAACTTATGTCTTTTCTTGTAAATATTGAGTATCTGATGCTATGTCGCTGTGTCAATGCTGCAAGAAATTTTCTCATGGCACCTGTGCATATGAATCAGAATCAGAATCGGTTTTAATATCACCAACATACGTCACAAAATTTGTTAGCTTAGTGGTGGTAGTACAATGTAATACATGATAAATATAGAAAAAATGAATTGCGGTAACTATATATGTATATTAAAAATTAAAAATAGAAGTCCAAAAGCAGAATTAATAAAAACGTGAGGCAGTGTTCATGATTCAATGCCCACTCAGAAATCGGATGGCAGAGAGGAAAAAGCGGCTCCTGAATCGCTGAGTGTGTGCCTTCAGGCTTCTGTACCTCCTTCCTGATAGTAATAATGAGAAGAGTGCATGCCCAGGGTGATAGCAGTCCTCTAATAATGAATGACACCTTTCTGAGGGAACACTCCTTGAAAATGTCTTGGATACTACAGAGGCCAATACCAATGACGGTGCTGACCAATTTTACAATTTTCTGTAGATTCTTTTGATCCTGTGGAGTAGCCACCTCCCCTCCCCCCATACCAGACAGTGATGCAGCCTGTTCAGAATGCTCTCTGTGGTAAATCAGTAGAAGCTTTTGAGTGTTTTAGGTGACAAACCAAGTCTTCTCAAACCTAAATGAAATATATCCACTGTCTTGCCTTGTTTATAACTGCATCGATACGTTGGAAACAGGTTAGATCCACAGAGGTCTTGACACCCAGGAACTTGAAATCGCTCACTCTCTCCACTTCTGATCCCTCTATGAGGATTGGTGTGTGTTCCCTCATCTTACCCTTTCTGAAGTCCACAATCAGCTCCTTGGTGTTACTGACATTGAGTGCAAGGTTAACAATAAAAATTAAACTCAAAACTCAGAGAGAGGTGCTGAATGTACATGAGGTTGGTGCAGTTATGCGGCAGTTATCAATACCACCTCAGAGAATCAGGGACCCAGGTGTTGTCTATGTGGTGTTTGTCAGTTTCCATGTTTCCTCACATGGGCAAAGAAGTGACAGATGGAATACAGTGTCTGGAAGTGTACAGTTATTCTCTTTGGCAGAAGAAATACAAGCATAGACTATTTTGTAAATGTGGAGAAAATTCAAAAATCAGAGATGCAAAGGGACTTGGGAGTCCTCGTGCAGGGTTCCCTAAAGGCTAATATACAGCTTGAATTGGAGCTGAGGAAGGCAAATGCAATGTTACCATTCAGTTTGTGAGGACTATTGTACAAAAATAAGAATGTAATTCTGAGGCTTTATAAGGCATTAGCACGGCCTTGGAGTATTTTGAGTAGTTTTTGGCACCTTATCTGAGAAAGGATGCACTGACATTGGAGAGGGTTCGATGGAGATTCACAAAAATGACTCCAGGAATGAAAGGCTTGTCATATGAGGAGAGTTTGATGGTTCTGGGCCTGCACTTGCTGGAATTCAGAAGGATGAGGGAGGTTCTCATTGAAACCTATCAAATGTTGAATGACCTAAATAGAGTGGATGGGAGAGGATATTTCCTCTCATGGGGGGTCTAAGACCAGAGGACACAACCTTAAAATAGAGAGACATTCATTTAGAATGGAGATGAGAGGAATTTCTTTAGCCAGAAGGTGGTGAATCTATGGAATTCATTGATACAGGTGGCTGTGGAGGCCAGGATGTTGGGTGTATTTAAGGCGGAGGTTGATATATTCTTGGAAGCCAGGGTGTGAAAGGTTATGGGGAGAAGGCAAGAGAATGGGGTTGAGAGGAAAACGGATCAGCTATGATCAAATAGTGAAGCAGACTGGATGGGCAGAATGGCTTAATTCTGCTGCTATGTCTTGTGGTCTTATGTTCCCCCTGTGGCCATGATTGCTTCTGCTGGCTGCTTTGGTTTCTTCCCTCATCCTAGAAGTGTTCTGATAGTTCATTACTACTATCAGTTACCTCTCAGTGTAGGCAAGAGGCAAAAAAAGTCAAAAAAGTTATTGGGCATATGAGAAAAATGGGTTTTAGAGACACAGGAAAATAAAAAGGGAAAATAGGACTGATGGATTAATTGGCTTGGCCTCCTTCTGTGTTGCAATATGTCTGTCAGCACAGTACTATCTGCATGCTCCCCTTCTGATGACTAATATTCTGGCTTGGGAAAATATTGCTGGCATACCAAATCTCCTTAAACTCCAAACAAGGTAGAGCCGGTGGGATGACTTTATATATTTATTTATTTGTTTATTAGGTGATACAGGGTGGAGTAGGCCCTTTGAGCCAACCACCTCAGCAACCCCCAACAAATCCAATTCACCATAACCTAATTTTGGGGCAATTTACAATGACCAGTTAACCTACCCGGTATGTCTTTGGACTGTGGGAGGAAACCAAATGACCCGGAGCAAACCTACGTACAGAGACTCCTTACAGAATGGCACTGGAGTTCAACTCTGAGCTCCGGAACACCCCGAACGGTAATAGTGTCGCGCTAACTGCTACACTCTTGTGGTGCCCTTCTTCACCATTACATCAATATGTTGGGTGCAAGATTAATCCTCGAAGATATTGATGCTCAAGAACTTTCCAATGTCGTCCCCTCAGTGAGGACTGGTGTGTATTTTCCCGGCTTCCACTTGCAGAAGTCCACAATCAATTCCTTTATCTTACAGATGCTGAGTGTGAGTTTATTGTAGCCACACCACCCAAACAGCCAATCTATTTCACTCCTCGATGCCTCTGTTTCATCAGCTGAGATTACAAATGTGGTAGAAGTCGTTATCTGAGAATATTATACATGGACTTTCAGAAGGTACACTTTCAGATAAGGGACAATTAATTTTAAGTAAAACATGAAATTGATTTGTACAAATAAATAATAATAGGCATGAGACGTTGACAAATAAAATGGTGTTAATATTAACTGGTGTAGAATGGATGAGGGGTAGGTTATAGAGGCAAGCTCAATGAATCCAATAGTGATCATATTATAGAGACAGGTTCAGTGCACCAACAATGCATCAACTCTGATTCATCACCTTTCTTTTTTCAGTCCTCATGAAGGTCTTGGCCTGAAATGTCAATAACTATATTCTTTCCACGGAGTGATGCCTGGCCTGCTGAGTTTCTCCAGCATTGTGTGTGTGTGTGTGTGTGTGTGTGTGTGTGTGTGTGTGTGTGTGTGTATGTTGCTTGGATTTCCAGCATCTGCAGATTTTCTCTTGACTGTAATTTTATTCATATTTTATTTCTGGTTTCCCATCAGGTCACCATCAGCATCACTAGGCATGTTCCAAATCAGCACATGATAAACTTAACCCCTGTCTTTAAAGGAGTAAATTTAATCTATGGATTATAGAATTCGGAAGTGCCTCCATTTTTAAAATGTGAGTAAATAAATATTTTTTATTGATTTAGAGATACAACATGGTAACAGGTCTTTCCGGCCCAATGATCTCATGCCGCACAATTACACCCATGTGGCCGATTAACCCGCCTACCCATACATATTTGGAATGGGTGATGAAACCAGGGCATCCAGATGAAACCTATGCAGTGACAGGGAAAACATATAAAGCCCTTACAGACGGCGATGGAACTGAACTGAACCCAGGTTGCTGGTGCTGTAATAGCATTACACTAACTACTATGCTTCTGTGGCACTTGCCCCTACAATTAGTGTCTAGATTTCCAAAGGTTGTGCCACATTATATTGGTACCTCTCTTGCTGAGCAGTGAGGAACTCTATGAAGCAGAAGAATTTAAGTCTTCACTAGCAAGGGTAGGATGAAGTTTGCAGCTGAAAGACAGGAACGTGGAAGGAGGTTTTAATTGAGGGTCGCAGTAGCAGGGTGATGCCACACTCCCGGACATAATGTAGCAAATGATTTAATTACTAGATCATGAAATAAGAGAACCAGAATTCTATGTATGCAGATACACACTCAATGAATCAGAAATAGCTTGTTGCACTCTGCCATCAGATTTCTGAATATTTCATAAACCCATGAACATCTCCTCATTATTTCTTCTTGCACTATTTATATATTTTTGTATTTTATAATAATTTATCTTTGTATACTGCTGCCATAAAACTACAAATTTCACATCAATGATAACAAATCTGATTCTTAGTCTAATAGCAGTAATTGCCTGAATCTTTACCATGATCTGTTTAATAGTGGATTTGGTTGAAGAAGTTTTAAAAGTTCCTACAATGGCATAAATAGGCAAACTATCATGAAGCCATTCCATGAAAAGACTAAAATATTGATCATCTCATTGCCAGGATAATGGATGATACAGCATATCAGATGGACATCACTCTTTGTTGATCTTGCACTATGACTAGAATATATTTATAGATTCAGAAATGGGGACATAAATGCAGTAATGCTTAAAAATATGCCCTAATATAGCATTGTGTGGTGGGCCTGTGTTGTTTGATCCAATGCCCATGATATGTTATTTGTATATAAATACCTCAAACGAGCATTTCAGCAATTTCTGCAGCAGCAGACTAGAGAGAGTTCTACAGTCTCAGATATTTGGATTCAAAGGCTCTCACAGTCACTTGCCCAGCTGTCGCAGAACCTGTACATACGAGTGTATCATCCAGGACAATTCTATATTCATACCTACATCTGATCTCCCACTCATTCCACAATCTATGCTTTTTGATTTTAAAGATCCTGATGGCTCAGAAATACCTCTTTTACCTTCCCTATATCCTTGTTTCTTCTCATTTTGGAAATCATAGCACACTCTGGAACCAGAATCTTAATGGTGAGAGGAGAGGGAAGAAGGCATCTACACCAGTAGAACCAGAGTGTATCATCTGTTTGCTTATTTATTGAGATACAGTTTGGAAAAGGCCCTTCCAGCCCTTTGAGCCACACCGCCCGATTTAATCCTAGCTTAATCACGGGACAATTTACAATTACCAATTAACCTACTGACTGGTAAATCTTCGGATTGCGGGTGGAAACTGGGAGCACCCAGAGAACTCCCCCCACTCCCCCCCCAAAACCTTTCAATGGGTGAATGTACAAACTCCTTGCAGGCAGCACGGCAGGAACTGAACTCGGGCCGCCTGCACTGTAAAGCGTTACACTAACCCACGATAAATGAGGGCTTCTCAGCATTCATATCAACATCATCTGACCTGCCTGAATTCCTGCAAAGTATATCCAAGAGCACGGAGGTCCAGCTGCAACACCGAAACAAATTTGCACAGGCTTCGGCAATGAAACTGGCGCCCAACCGTATGTCAGCACTTATGAATCTGCTATTGTGCAGCATACAGTTCAGAGCCCCTGCTGTATCTCAGGCAGAAAACATGCTGTTCTGGAACTTCGGACCTACCATTCCTCTCCTTTCTGGCAAAGGTTCAGTTTTTTTGTTTAGAGCTTTACGGGCTTTGTGGCAGTCCAGTCATCTGACCTGCAGCACATTGGTAGCATTGTTGACACCTTGCCCGAGGAAGCGGCTGTGACAGTATCCAAGCGCTTGCCATTGCCATGCAGACAGTGACTTCACATTTAATGATAAATTAGATTGAATTCTTCTCCCTCAGCTCGTAGCAGAGGTGCAGAACCGGAAAATTGACTTTACCATGACATGTGACGGCCTCCGCTCACGAGGAAGGAGATGACAGCCCTTTCCCAATGCAAATGGCAGCTGGGATATCCAATGATGAAAAGTACAAGTTATCAACCACCACTGCCTGGAATGACCTAGAGGCGGAAACGTTTACGATCACCCTAAAGTTCTGTCTGCAGATGGTAAGTCTCGGTTACCACCACTTTAGAAGATCATAGCCTCTGAATGCATTGCTCTCTGGACTGTTTGTGGAAAAAACTGAGCCTCTTCCATTCTAGAGAGAGGGCGTCCAGGCTAGAACTTTACTAACCTAACGTTTTCAGGTAGGACCAAAATTCTTCAAATGTACAGCGATAAAACACGACTTCATGTTCAGCATTCATTCAAATGAACTCCCCAGCAACAAGGACTGAACAGTAGTGTACCAGTTAGCTTAGTGATTTACAGTGCCAGCAATCTGAAGATTGTATTTCAATTTGCACCACTGTCTGTAAGGAGTTTGTATGTTCTCCCCGTGACTTGTGCATTTTTTCCGGATGGTCTGGTTTCCTCTCACATTCCAAAAGACAGATGGATTCGGATGATTAAGTGGTACCCATGCTACCTTGGTGCTGGAAGCGTAGTGACACCTGCGGACTGCCCTCAGCACATCTCCGGACTGTGTTGGTCCTTGACAGAAACACCACATTTCATTGTGTGTTTTGATGGTTCATTTATAAGTGACGAATAAAACTAATCTTTAAAATCTTTAAATTTATCATGTGTTGAACACAATGCTTTATTCTCAAAGTCAAATCCATAAGACTTGATGAGCCCTTTAAATTTGAAGATCTTTTATTTGCTGTTAAGACCTCCTCTGCTAGCACACTAAACCTGAAATTGTAATTTGCATATTAGCGACTTAATTCCTTAGGAGCGCAATATGCTGTCATTAATATCTCCTGTGGCTTCCACACAGGCACATTGCATGTAGAGAAATCTGCAGTTCAAAAATCACATCAAGCTCTCTGTTTGGAAGCACTATTTTTACTTTGTAGATAATTTTCCAACTAAGTTTAACCACAGCACATGAATAATATGTACATCATTCAATGATTCAGAAACACCTTCTTCCCCTCTGTATTCAGATTTCTGAATGGTCCAGGAACACTTCCTCATTATTCCTTCTGTTTTGCATTATTTAGGTATTTATCATTTATAGTAATTTTATGTCTTTACACTCTACAGGTACCACAAAACAACAAGTTTCATGTTATCTAAGTCAGTGATAATAATTCTGATGCTGATATATGACACAACTATACAGTTATGCCAAATGTAGTGGAACAACTGCTACAGCTGCCCCTCACCATGATTCAGGGCCTCAAACAGTCCTTCCAAGTGGGGTGACACTTCACCTGTGAGTCTGTTGGCATGATATACTGTGAAACCATAGAAACCATAGAAAAACTACAGCACAGAAACAGGCCTTTTGGCCCTTCTTGGCTGTGCCAAACCATTTTCTGCCTAGTCCCACTGACCTGCACACAGACCATATCCCTCCATACAACTCCCATCCATGTATCTGTCCAATTTATTCTTAAATGTTAAAAAAGAACCCGCATTTACCACCTCGTCTGGCAGCTCATTCCATACTCCCACCACTCTCTGTGTGAAGAAGCCCCCCCTAATGTTCCCTTTAAACTTTTCCAGCCTCACACTTAACCCATGTCCTCTGGTTTTTTTTCTCCCCTTGCCTCAGTGGAAAAAGCCTGCTTGCATTCACTCGATCTATACCCATCATAATTTTATATACCTCTATCAAATCTCCCCTCATTCTTCTATGCTCTAGGGAATAAAGTCCTAACCTATTCAACCTTTCTCTGTAACTGAGTTTCTCAAGTCCCGGCAACATCCTTATAAACCTTCTCTGCACTCTTTCAACTGTATTTATATCCTTCCTGTAATTTGGTGACCAAAACTGAACACAATACTCCAGATTCGGCCTCACCAATGCCTTATACAACCTCATCATAACATTCCAGCTCTTATACTCAATACTTTGATTAATAAAGGCCAATGTACCAAAAGCTCTCTTTATGACCCTATCTACCTGTGACGCCACTTTTAGGGAATTTTGTATCTGTATTCCCAGATCCCTCTGTTCCACTGCACTCCTCAGTGCCTTACCATTAACCCTTTATGTTCTACCTTGGTTTGTCCTTCCAACGTGCAATACCTCATACTTGTCTGTATTAAACTCCATCTGCCATTTTTCAACCCATTTTTCCAGCTGGTCCAAGTCCCTCTGCAGGCTCTGAAAACCTTCCTCACTGTCTACTACACCTCAAATCTTTGTATCATCAACAAATTTGCTGATCCAGTTTTCAACATTATCATTGAGATCATTGCTATAGATGACAAATAACAATGGACCCAGCACTGATCCCTGTGGCACACCACTAGTCACAGGCCTCCACTCGGAGAAGCAATTCTCTACTACCACTCTTTGGCTTCTACCATTGAGCCAATGTCTAATCCAATTTACCACCTCTCCATATATACCTAGCGACTGAATTTTCCTAACTAACCTCCCATGCGGGACCTTGTCAAAGGCCTTACTGAAGTCCATGTAGACAATATCCACTGCCTTCCCTTCATCCACTTTCCTGGTAACCTCCTCAAAACACTCCAATAGATTGGTCAAACATGACCTACCACGCACAAAGCCATGTTGACTCTCCCTAATAAGTCCCTGTCTATCCAAATGCTTGTAGATTCTGTCTCTTAGTACTCCCTCCAATAACTTACCTACTACCGACGTTAAACTTACTGGCCTATAATTTCCCGGGTTACTTTTCGATCCTTTTTTAAACAACGGAACAACATGAGCCACTCTCCAATCCTCCGGCACCTCACCTGTAGACAGCGACATTTTAAATATTTCTGCCAGGGCCCCCGCAATTTCAACACTAGTCTCCTTCAAGGTCCGAGGGAACATCCTATCAGGTCCCGGGGATTTATCCACTTTAATTTTCCTCAAGACAGCAAGCACCTCCTCCTTTTCGATCTGTACAGTTTCCATGATCTCACTACTTGTTTCCCTTAACTCCATAGACTTCATGCCAGTTTCCTTAGTAAATACAGACGCAAAAAACCTGTTTAAGATCTCCCCCATTTCCTTTGGTTCCACACATAGCTGACCACTCTGATCTTCAAGAGGACCAATTTTATCCCTTACAATCCTTTTGCTCTTAATATACCTGTAAAAGCTCTTTGGATTATCCTTCACTTTGACTGCCAAGGCAACTTCATGTCTTCTTTTAGCCCTCCTGATTTCTTTCTTAAGTATTTTCTTGCACTTCTTATACTCCTCAAGCACCTTATTTACTCCCTGTTTCCTATACATGTCATACAACTCCTTCTTCTTCTTTATCAGAGTTGCAATATCCCTTGAGAACCAAGGTTCCTTATTCCTGTTCACTTTGCCTTTAATCCTGACAGGAACATACAAACTCTGCACTCTCAAAATTTCTCCTTTGAAGGCTTCCCACCTACCGATCACACCGTTGCCAGAGAACAACCTGTCCCAATCCACGCTTTTTAGATCCTTTCTCATTTCTTCAAATTTGGCCTCCTTCCAGTTCAGAACCTCAACCCTAGGACCAGATCTATCCTTGTCCTTGTCCATACTGTGCTCAGTGCTCCCGGTGTAGCCTCTTGTATATTGATGAGACCTGACGTAGATTAGATCCCCCCTTCTCCAGCCTTGTATCTCTTTCACCGATCAAATTCCCAGCTCTTTACTTCACTCCTTCCCCCACCCCTGGTTTCCCCTATGAGCTTGTGTTTCTCCCTCTCCTCCTTCACTCTCTAACTGACTCCTCAGTTTTTTTTCTCCAGTCCTGCTGAAGGAACTCGGCCTGAAACATCAGCTGTACTCTTTTCCATAGCTGCTGCCTGGCCTGCTGAGTTCCTTCCAGCATTTTGTGTGTGTTACTCGGATTTCCAGCATCTAAAGATCTTCTCTTGTATGCCAAAATTACTATTATTTCCAAGCAAAATCATCTCCAAACTCCAGACATTGGGGTCAATGCTTCATTCTGCAAGTGGATCCTGAACTTCCCAACCAACAGACCATGACCAGTAATAATAGGCAGCAATATCTCCTCCATGATTATTCTAAGCACTGGTGCCCCGCAAGATTGTGTCCTCAGCATCCTACCCCACTCCCTGTCCACTCATGACTGAGTGGTCTGATTCTGCTCTATAAGTTTGCAGATGATACCACTGTGGTGGCTACATTTCAAGTACTGATATGTTGGAATATAGAAGGAGATATAAAGTCTATTGACATGGTGTCATGACAACAGCCTTTCCCTCAATGTCAACAAAAGAGCTGTTCATCGACTTCAGGAATGGGAGCAGTACACATGCTGCTGCCCACATCAGCAGTGTTATGGTTGAAAAGATTGACAGCTTCAGCTTCCTAGATGTAAACATCACCAACAAGATGTCCTGGTTCAACCACGTTGATGCCACGGCCAAGAAGGCACACCGACGCCTCTACTTCCTATAGAAGCTGAAGAAATTTGGCATTTCACTGTCACCCTTACCAATTTTTATCGATGTACCAGAGAAAGCATTCCATCTGGATGCAGAACTGCTCGATGTGGCAACTGCTCTGCCCATGAACACAAGAAAGAGCAGAGAGTTGTGGATACAGCTCAGCAAATCACAGCAACCATCCTCCCCTATATGGACTCCGTCTACGCTTCCCACTGCATCAGCAAAGTAGCCAGCATTATTTAAAACCCCACCCACACCTAACATTCTCTCTTCTCCCCTCTCCCATCGGGCAGAAGTACAAAAGCCTTGATCGGACCTCTTGTAGGATAAGATAGACTTTGAGTTCACAATCTTACACTTAATCATTTATCTGTACTGCACTTTTTTGGTAAATTTTACACGTTATTCTGCATTATTGTTTTACCTTATTCAATCTCCATGCATTGTGTAATGATATGATCTGTATGAACAGTATGCAGGACAAGCTTTTCACTGTACCATAGTAAACTGGCAGTAAAACTCAATAACCCAATACCAACTGAATTACTAGGCAAAGGCAAGCAACTTAAGTCAATTTTACTTTAAGTGTTCTTTTTAACATAGTTCTGTTGGAAATTGGAAATTAACGAAACAGCTCTGAAATATTGAATGTTCCACTGAATAAATGTTTATTTGTTAATTTTGCAGTCTGACCTGTCTGCATCTGTTGATTATGCTGACACTTCAAGTTTCAAATGCATTCATAGTTTCTCTATACTTCTATTCTCCAATCAAGAAGTCCTTAAAGATCTCCATTACTATCTCAATAAAAGAACCAACCAGTTTCCCTCCACCATCACCCTCCTCCATCTAGCACACTTGGTCCTCATCCTCAACAATTTCTCATTTGGCTCTCCCACTTTCTCTAGAATCGAGGATTAGCCATGAGCACCCACATTGACCCCAGCTATGCCTGCTTTCTCGTTGGCTACGTAGAACATAAAAGTTTGAAGCCTTCCCCAGTAATGTTCCTCATCTCTTCATCCGCTACATTGGTGCTGCTTCATGCACGCATCCTGAACTCGTCAAATTCATCACCTTTGCTTCCAACTTCCACCCTGCCCTTAAATTCACTTGGTCCATTTTTGTCATCTCCTTCTCGATCTCTCTGTCTCCATCTCTGGAGACAAACTGTTGACCAACATCTTTTATAAACCTACAGATTCCCACGGTTATCTTAACTATACGTCTTCCCACCCTGTCTCCTGTAAAAATCTTAGCGCCTTTTCTCAGTTCACTCCCTTCTGCCGCTTTGCTTTTCAGGACATCAGAACACTACAAGGATACCAGGCTCACTTCATATTAGCAACACTATCCTTTAAGGTAACTAGCTTTAAGATTTAGAAGCATTAATTTGAACTGTAGCATCTTATAAGTGTGTAGGATTTTCAATTAAGTACAACCAAAACAGTAACCACAATAACGGTGTGTCTCTTGGAAAGCGCTTTGATTTTTCATATTATGCTCATGTAACGTCCTTTTATATTTTGTGAACAAATTAGGAGACAGCTGTAATTATGGTTGCTCTAGGGCTATAACAAATATCGAGTTCATGAGGAAAAGGGTTGTTATTAAGGGCGCCAAGACTTCATTCCGTTGTTTAAATATACCTGTTTTTACATGTTTGGCTTTGTTGGAAACACCTGTGCAGTCTTGTGAGGCATCCTCATCAGCCAGTACACTTCCCAAAATGTTTCATTCAGATCATGCCAGCAAGTCCACAACTGGCAATCCTGTGAAGTGATTAAGCTCATTCTCTCATCTGTTGTGGCGCCAGCTTGCTAGGTACACAGTTCTTTATAGGCGAACTTAACATTCATGTGACAGGTCTGACCGGAGATTCCAGATGCTAATCATTATAGATACTATAAATTATCTTTGAATTTTAGCCAAAGGCTAGTGACATTGATTTTGAAACAAACTTAATTTTTATAAAACCTCTTTCAGTTAACCTTTGCAATAGGTTGGGCAAGGTAAAATGCCTTCCTTGTTTGATGTTTTCTTCAAGCAATATTTGTTTCAAGCTCACTGTGTATTGCAACCTAAACTTTCTGTTTACAGTGCAGCATTATATAGTGTGCATACCAATTTCATGTCTGATTTCACGTCCAATTTGTTCTGGCAGTGGTGATTGTAGAACTTCTGTGTCTCCTGCCAGCAGCAAAACTGTAGTGGAAACATTTGCATTATGCAAATAGGAATGACTATTTTGTAAGTGTCTCTCAGGCATGAAACAAATGGCCCATTGCAATAGCACCGATAGATAAATAATATTCAAATTAAATGTCAGTCAAAACATTTATCTCTTTGATAGCACAGTCTCCAGCGCTTAGTTACAAAATATTGTTTTAAGAGTTCTTTTTCCCCTCCAGGCAATTTAAGTGCAAGTTTACCTAATCAATGTGAAAGTATGAGAATAAACACATTTAAATTGTGCCTTTTGCAACATCAAGGCATTCCTGTGATTTATTTTGACTATAGTATCACCAGCAAATGTATAGAAAACGTTGTATCCACTTTTCATAAAATTATTCCACTTTCACCAGTGCAATAATGACCATATCACAAGACCATAAGACCAGAAGATATGGGAGCAGAGCTAGGCCATTTGGTCCATTCAGTCTGCTTCACCACTTCATCGTACTGATCCATGTTCTCTCTCAGCCCCAGTCATCTCTCTTCTCCCAGTAATCCCTCATGCCCTGACTAATCAAGAATCTATTAACATCAGCTTTAAATATACCCAAAAACTTGGCCTCCACAGCCGGTTGTGGAAAGGAATTTCCAAGATTCACCACTCTTTAACTAAAAAAATTCCTCCTCATCTCCATTCAAAATGGATGTCCCCATATTCTGATGCTGTGTCCTCTGGTTCTAGACTCTCCCACCATGCGAAATATTCTCTCCACATCCATTCTTTCAAGACCTTTCACCATTCAATCGGTGTCAATGACAGCACCCCATCCCCTTTTCTTCTGAATTCCAGTGAGTACAGGCCCAGAGCCATCAATCCGTCCTCATATGATAACCTTTTCATTCTTGGACTCATTCTCGTGAATCTCCTTTGAACCGTCTCCAATTTCAATACATCCTTTCTTAGATAAGGGGCCAAAAACTGCTCACAATACTCCAAGTGAGACCTTACTAATGCCTTATAAGCAACACACATCAAAGTTGCTGGTGAACGCAGCAGGCCAGGCAGTATCTCCAGGAAGAGGTACAGTCGACGTTTCAGGCTGAGACCCTTCATCAGGACTAACTGAAGGAAGAGTTAGTAAGAGATTTGAAAGTGGGAGGGGGAGGGGGAGATCCAAAATGATAGGAAAAGACAGGAGGGGGAGGGATGGAGCCAAGAGCTGGACAGGTGATTGGCAAAGGGGATATGAGAGGATCATGGGACAGGAGGCCCAGGGAGAAAGACAAAGGGGGGGGGAACCCAGAGGATGGGCAAGGGGTATAGTCAGAGGGACAGAGGGAGAAAAAGGAGAGTGAGAGAAAGAATGTGTGTATAAAAATAAATAACGGATGGGGTACGAGGGGGAGGTGGGGCATTAGCCAAGTTAGAGAAGTCGATGTTCATGCCATCAGGTTGGAGGCTACCCAGACGGAATATAAGATGTTGTTCCTCCAACCTGAGTGTGGCTTCATCTTTATAGTAGAGGAGGCCGTGCATAGACATGTCAGAATGGGAATGGGATGTGGAATTAAAATGTGTGGCCACTGGGAGATCCTGCCTTCTCTGGCGGACAGAGCGTAGGTGTTCAGCAAAGCGGTCTCCCAGTCTGCGTCGGGTCTCGCCAATATATAGAAGGCCACATCGGGAGCACCGGACGCAGTATATCACCCCAGCCGACTCACAGGTGAAGTATTGCCTCACCTGGAAGGACTGTCTGGGACCCTGAATGGTGGTAAGGGAGGAAGTGTAAGGACATGTGTAGCACTTGTTCCACTTACAAGGATAAGTGCCGGGAGGGAGATCCCTTGTCCATTCGTCCCCCCCATCCCTCCCCACTGATCTCTCTCCTGGCACTTATCCTTGTAAGCGGAGCAAGTGCTACACATGCCCTTACACTTCCTCCCTTACCACCATTCAGGGCCGCAAACAGTCCTTCCAGGTGAGGCGACACTTCACCTGTGAGTCGGCTGGGGTGATATACTGCGTCCGGTGCTCTCGATGTGGCCTTCTATATATTGGCGAGCCCCGACGCAGACTGGGAGACCGCCTACGCTCTGACCGCCAGAGAAGGCAGGATCTCCCAGTGGCCACACTTTTTAATTCCACATCCCATTCCCATTCTGACATGTCTATCCACGGCCTCCTCTACTGTAAAGATGAAGCCACACTCAGGTTGGAGGAACAACGCCTTATATTCCGTCTGGGTAGCCTCCAACCTATTGGCATGAACATCGACTTCTCTAACTTCGCTAATGCCCCACCTCCCCCTCGTACCCCATCCGTTATTTATTTTTATACACACATTCTTTCTCTCACTCTCCTTTTTCTCCCTCTGTCCCTCTGACTATACCCCTTGCCCATCCTCTGGTTCCCCCCTCCCCTTGTCTTTCTCTCTGGGCCTCCTGTCCCATGATCCTCTCATATCCCTTTTGCCTATCACCTGTCCAGCTCTTGGCTCCATCCCTCCCCCTCCTATCTTCTCCTATCATTTTGGATCTCCCCCTCCCCCTCCCACTTTCAAATCTCTTACTAACTCTTCCTTCAATTAGTCCTGATGAAGGGTCTCGGCCTGAAACGTCGACTGTACCTCTTCCTAGAGATGCTGCCTGGCCTGCTGCGTTCACCAGCAACTTTGATGTGTGTTGCTTGAATTTCCAGCATCTGCAGAATTCCTGTTGTTAGTGCCTTATAACATTACATCGTTGCTTTTATATCCTAGTCCTCTCGAAATGAATGCTAGCATTGCATTTTCCTTCCTCACCACTGACATAACCTACAAATTAACCTTCAGGGAATCCTGCACCAGGACTCCCAAATCCCCTTGCACCTTGGGTTTTTGAATTTTCTTTCCACTTAGAAGATAGCCTACGCTTCTATTTCTTCTACCGGACTGCATAACTATCCACTTCCCAACACAGTATTCCATCTGCCACTTCTTTGCCCATTCTCCTACTCTGTCTAAGTCCTTCTGCAGCTTCCCTGCTTCCCCAACACTGCAAACTATCTTTGTATCCTCTGCAAAATTGGCCACAAAACCATCAATGCTGTCATCCAAATCATGGACCTCTGTGAAACACCATTAGTCACTGGCAGCCAACCAGGAAAGGCTCCCTTTATTCCTTCTGTTTGTGTCCTGCCAATCAGCCAATGCTCTTTCCATGCTAGTATCTTTCCAGGAATACCATGAGTTCTTAATTTGTTATGCAGCCTCATGTGCGGCACTTTGTCATACACCCTCTGAAACTCCAACCACAACATCCACTGATTCTCATTTATCTATCCAGCTTGTTATTTCACCAAAGAATTCCAACAGATTTTTCAAGAAAGGTTTTCTCTTAAGAAAACCATGTTTGGCCTATTTTTTCATATGCCTCCTATTAACCCAAAATTGCACCCTTAACAATCGACTCCAAAATCAGACTAGCTGGCCTATAATTTCCATCTTCTGCCTTTCTTCCTTCTTGAAGAGTGGAGTGACATCTGCAATTTTCCAGTCCTCTGGAACCATGCCAGAATATATTGATTCTTGAAAGATCATTACTAATACCTCCAGAATCTCTTCAGCCAACTTTTTCAGCACCCTGGGGTGTAGATCACTGGTCCAGGTGGTTTATCTACCTTCAGACCTTTCAGTTTCCCAAGCTCTTTCTCCCTAGTAATGGCAACTTCACTCACTTCAGCCCCTTGACACTCTCGATCTTCTGGCATACTGCTAGTGTCTTCATCAGTGAATACTAACGAAAAAAATGTAATCAGTTCATCTGCCATTTCCTCGCTCCCATTACTACTTCTCCAGTATCATTTTCCAGTGGTCTGATATCTAATCTCACCTCTCTTTTACTCTTTATACATATGAAGAAACTTTTGGTAGCCTCTTTAACATTATTGGCTAACTTACCATTGTATTCCATTTCTTCCCCTTTAATAACTTTTTAAGTTGCCTTTCTGTTGTTTTTTAAAGGGTTCCCAACCCTCTAACTTCCCACTAATTTTTGCTCTATTATGTCTTCCCTTTGGCTTTTATGCTGGCTTTGACTTCACTTGTCAGCCATGGTTGCATCATTCTGCCTCTAGAAAGCTTCTTCTTCACTGGGGTGTATCTATCCTGCGCCTTCTGAATTACTCTCAGAAATACCAGCCATCGCTACTGTGCCATCATCCCTGCTAGTGTCCTCTTCCAATCAACTTTGGCCAGCTCCTCTTTCATGCTTCTGTAATTAACTTTACTGCACTGCAACCCTGATACATCTGACTTTAACTTCTCTCTCTCTCTCTCAGATTGCAGGGTGAATTCCATCATATTACGTACAGTATTCCCTAAGAGTTCTTTTACCTTATGTTCTCTAATCAATTTTGGTTCATTGCACGATACCCAATCCAGAATAGTCGATCCCCTGGGTGGGCTCAATCAAAAGTCATCTTGTAGGTATTGTTTCAGTGAAATAAGTTGATGGATACAAATTTGGCTGAAAAACAAATGTGATTCCTGTGCTGTTCTCTAGGATCTTTTACATCACATGAGAGGGCTGAATGGCAGCAGATCCAACAGTCTAGCATCTACCCTGTACTCCAGCAGCATTTGGTCCTCAGTTCCCCAGGTTGAGTTCACAGCTACTATTGGGAACAGGTTTCCTGTTGCTAGTTCTGAGATAATCAGTTGCTGGCAATGTACAATATCTCAGAGACCTCTTATTAGAAATGCCTCACCTCATACTTTAACGGTAAATTCATTATCAAGCAGAAATCGATACTGAAGCTATTTGCGGCGAGGTCCATAAATGCACTCGCCTGAAAATAAACTTTGTGACATATGAGTTTTACAATCGGAAGAGATAAGCTTCAAACAAAAGAAAATTGCAGATGCCAGAAGTCCAAGCAGCGCTCACAAAATGCTGGAAGAGCTCAGCAGGCCAGGCAGCATCCATGGAAAAGAGTAAACAGCTGACGTTTTGAGCTGAGACCCTCCGTGAGGACAGGAGAAAAAAGATGAGAAATCAGAGCAAGAAAGTAGGGGGAGGGGAGGAAGAAGTACAAGGTAGTAGATGATAGGTGAAACCGGGAGAGGGGGAGTAGTGACGTAAAGAGCTGGGAAGTTGATTGGTGAAAGAGATAAAGGACTGGAGAAGATGGAATGGCAGACTGAGAAAGAGAAGAAATTACACATGGTATCTGAACGCAGTCACTTCAGCGGTTGGGTCAGTGATCAACTAGACAGTCTAGAAGTGGGTGCCATGAGGGAGGGGTCCTTGCAGCTGTTCAAATAGAGATCACCCCAACTCCTCCAGTACATCGATGAGAGGGTCTGTGAGCCTGATACATTTACCTTGCTGGTGTCCCTGGAAAGAGAGTAACCACCAGTAGCCACAGCAGAGCTTTAGTGATCAGAGTACGATAGAGTGAAGATAAAGAATGTGATTAAACTGCAATCAGCTAGCAAGGAAGGATGCAACACACCTAAGAATGATGAAGCTGCATTTTAAAGACTGTTGGTCAAATTTCTTCAACAATCATGTAGGTAACCATTAAGGACGATAGCATAGATGTAGATGCACATAGAGGGAGGGGTTCTGAAGCTGGGCATTTCTGCTGCCCTATGTGAGTAAATACTCCTTTAAAGTTCGCCTTTCCTGGTACAAATTTATTTTTGTCCAGGAGGGCCAAGAGGAGAGACCGTTAGAGCATCTTCTGGACTTAGGGGGTTTAGCAAAATGTTAACTTCAGCAACCAATTTTTAGACCTGAACATGAACTGTAGATTAAATTTTAAATGCAGCTCTGGACAATAGGTTCCTAGAGGTGTTAATTGAAAACACAGACAATGGGGATCAATATTCATTTTGGATGTCTGAAGTGTGGGTGCGAAGAAGGAGGTGTGAAAGTCATATGTAATTCAAAGGAAGCATTGTAGATACATTGTAAATACAAAATTCTCCTTTGATCTTTAGCATATAAAATGTCATGTAATATTGGGTCAAACAGATCTCTTTCTTCAGGGAGTGTCTCATTTTTGTTGAATAAAAGACTACTTCATATCTACCAGCTGTATCTCTCCGGTGACTTCATTCACATTACAACAATATTTTTCAAATGGATCATTAGAAATTCAATTGCATAGCATTAACTAATGAGAATGCATGAGTAATCATAACTGAAAGCCTCCATATATTACTTTGTGTGCACATCTATCTATATCTATCATGTCCTTTGACTTTATCTAATCTGTCCGTCCATCCATCTATCCATCTGTCTAATTATCTGCCTACATATTATACATCGTTCTGTCTTTAACATATTGAACATTCCTTTGGCTAGCCATAATCATCTACAGTATTTGCCTATATAATCACCTAACATTTTTAACAAATTATCCCTTTACTTATATATAAGCTATCGGTCTTTCTACATGTACTTGTCATCCATCGAAAATCTACTGAATATTCATCTTCCTCTCTCCTTCTCTCACATTACTTATAATTAGCACAATACTATTATCTTATTTTTCCTGTTTCGTGCTGGACTGCATAAGTAAAGAATACAAAAATAACTGGTTATAGAAAAAAAAACTATTGACTTTTTTAGCTGCATTGTGTGATGTCCTGATTATTTGGTCACTGTTCTACAATACCTGGCAGCAGTGAATCTAGGGCTATCAAGTTAATGCATTTCTGGATAAGAATTGTATAACCATCTGGAATTGCAGTCTCCAAGACTTCAACAAGCTGACCACAAGAACTGTAACACTTGCATGAATTTGGAGACCCAGAGAGCTGAGGTGTAGAGAGGTGGCTTATCCAAGTCACAGATATCTAAGGATGTCGACACTTCACTAAGGTAATTGCCCATGAGAAATTATGAAGAACAGATGATTAAAGCTGCTCAAACTGTCAGTGCACTTAATCCATTTTAATTAACGCCCATGATGATGATAAGTGGGTAGTGCTATTTGTACGATGTACACAGCTGTATGTTATTATTATGGAATTATTGGGCAATCTCCCTTTGTAACACACACAACAAGTAAAGATCAAATGTTATCTTCAGGTGATAGCGCAAGGGAAAAAAGATTTGCAATTAAAAATCACACATTGCCATAGTCTCTTTCAAGATATCCCAAAGCACAGCGCAGTCAGTGAAGTAGATGTGAACTATAGTCATTCAAATAGTGCAAGAAGCAAAAGAACCAATCTGCATGCACAAGCACCCTCAAATAGCAAAGTACTACTGGCTAATGCTGGTGGAGGGGATCATTTTTGGCTGGAATACTAGAAGGAACAGTCCTTCTCTTCTTCCAGTTAGAGACATGAGATCTTTTACCTGAGGTAGCCTAGATTTACAGTTCAACCAAAAGGAAAGACCTCTGAGATTCTATAGGTCCTAGCTGCTCTCTAACAGAAGAACTAATAGCCAATTTTGAATTTGTAACAAACTACTGGCAGAACTCAGCAACTCAACCAGTATCCCTGGAGGACAAGAGATGGCCAATGTTTTGGGAAGATAACCTGCAATATTTCATCCACTTGATCTAATGAGTTTCTCTAACAGTTTGCTTTTGCTCCAGCTCCCGGCATTTGCACTAACTTTTGTCTTCAGAGTGGAAACACTGCAC
Source organism: Mobula hypostoma (assembly GCF_963921235.1). Taxonomy (NCBI): domain Eukaryota; kingdom Metazoa; phylum Chordata; class Chondrichthyes; order Myliobatiformes; family Myliobatidae; genus Mobula; species Mobula hypostoma. The sequence goes on from NC_086099.1 coordinate 131,123,387, forward strand.
AAGCTGAAGGATTAAAGAAGATGAAAGAATTGGTGATGAAACCACATGTCAGGAAACATAGAGGAGGCTTGACCCAAACACGGAGCAGTGGAGATGATTCATCAGTGAGTGATCACTTTAATAACTAACTGCAAAATACCAAGCTATGAGAAGCCACAAAAAAGAGAATGGATACTTCGCACGACAAGGCAACAAAGTAGCTGAAGGCTAGCAGCAACAGGTTGAGGCTGGTTGGTTTGATAAGCGAACTAACGACTGTTTGTGAGAGCTAGGTTTAAGTAGGCCACAGGATGAGTTGGAAACAAGGGGCAGATTAATCCTGTTACAGGACCCACTCCCTCCTCCCCACTCCCATGGCCGGCACCCAATGGTCCATGACAATCTGGATGGGTCCGGCGGAAATCTTTGATGAGCAATGGATTCAAGATGAAACTGGCTGGCACCCACAACCTCTCCTCTGGACTGTACCCTTCCCTGTCACCCAGGGACTACACAATAACATGAGTCCATCAACCTGTGAACTTTGTACACTGGACCACTTTCCACTGCCCTTGGTTCCAGAACTGCAGTCTTAGGTGGACAACGGACTTGAAGCAGGACACGTGGAAGCTAGGTGTGATTCTGAGGGATGGTGATGGCTGGAGATGATAAATGATTGGGTTGATGTGATGGGTAATCTTAAAGGGACCAATGAACTAGGGAGAAAGCTTGCAGAGCCAGTTCACAGATGCAGATCTCCAGTGGACAGCCAGACACGGTCCCCAGGCTAGAGAAATCTGCTGGACACTGTTGGCAGTTGACTGTGGCAGTAGGTGAGAATGGCAGCTAGGATGACCCTCCATGCCTTCTTCCAAGCATTGGTGAACCAGGAATCTGGCAGATGGGACCTCCACTGTTAGCTCCTGCATGGGCAATAACTGGAGTTGGTAATGATGAAGCACTTCAAATGGTGACATACTCGTGGCAAAAGAGGCATGTAGATTGTGGAACAGTCCAGCCCAGAGCAGATACTCTTCTGTGGAAGGAGTTGAGGCAGAAACCTCTCCACTTGTTAATTGGCTCTTTCTGACTGACCACTGGTCTGGTAGGCAGAGGACAAACATACTGAAGTGAAGGGGATGGAGAAGAATGCTCAGCAGAAGTGGGGGCCCTGGTCTGACACACTGTCCTGAGGGAGTCCATGGAGGGAGGCTACACAATGGAACCAGGTCCACCATCTGAGCAGCTGATAGAAGTTTGGGGAAGGCTATGAAGTGGGCCGCCTTTGACAACCGGGCCATCACTGTTATAATCACCATGGCCCCATCAAAAGGTGGCAAACCTGTTATGAAGTCCATGGTGATGTGGGCCCACATGTGATGAGGGACTGGCTGGGGCTACAGGAGCCCAGAGGTCCACTATTTGGAGGAATTGGACTGGCACATCAAGGGCATGCAGCAATGTACATCTGCAATCATCGTGGGCCACCTGAACTGGCCTTGCAGAAGATCCAGAGTTCATCATGCGCCTAAAGGGCAGGAGACAGGTGAGGAGTGGGACCACCGGAGTGCATCAGAGCACATGGCTGCTGGCACGTACACGCATGTGTCAGACATGTTGGCCGAAGTAGGGTCTGACAGATTTGGTTTCCAAGATGTCAGACGATCAGGGCGAGGATCTGCAAGGATGGGCTGAGGCCGACTCTCCATTTTAGTTAGGTCAAACTGTTATGACAAAGCATCCTCCTTCGTGTTTTTGAGAATGGGTAGGTAGGAGATGGTGAAGTTGAACTGCTTGAAGAAGAGGGCCCAGTAAAGCTGACGTGGGTTGAGTTGGTGGATCGTTTGCATGGATATAAGGTTCTGGTGTCAGTCCATATCAGGAAGACATCTACCAATGTCTCCATTCCTCCAAGGCCCATTTAATGGTGAGTAGCTTCCCATTCCCTACCTGTAATGGCACTGTGTAGAGTTGAACTTGCACAAGAAGTCCTTGCTGGGAGAGGATGGCCCTGACGCCCATGTCAGATGTATCCACCTCAACCACAAAAGTTCTGGAGGGGTTCAGATAGCAGAGATTGAGTACAGAGGTGAAACATCTCTTGAGCTCCTCAAAAGCATGCTCTGTAGCAGCAGACCAGGTTATCCATGAGGGAGGTGATGTGACAAGAGGGGAGAGAGGGGAGAGGAGTGGCAATTAGCCGGTAGTTCCTGGTGAAACAATGGTAGAAGTTGGAAAAGCTGAAGAAGTACTGTAGCTCTTTGAGGGTGTGTAGCTGGGGCCATTCAACGATGACATACACTTTATCTGGGTCCATGCTTATGCCTTGGGCTGAAAAGACCCAAGTCAAGAAGGAAATGACTGGAGTGTAGAAGTGCCATCTTCCTACCTTGCAGTACAGCTGGTTTTCAAAGAGCTGTTGAAGGACTGAATGCACATGGCAGACATGGTCTTGATTGGTCTTGGAGTCGATGAGCATGTTGCTGAGGTAGATGAACACGTACCTGTTTCTCAGAGGATCTCATTGGTGAAGGCTTTGAAATCGGCTGGACTGTTGAAAAGTCTGAAAGGCATCACCAGATATTCATTCTGGCCAGTGGGTGTCATGACGCCATCTTCCACTCATTTTCCTGACAGGTGCGGATCAGGTTGTACATGCTCCATAGACCTAGTTTGGTGAAGATCTGGACCCCGCAAAGTGTTTTCAATGCACTATCCATGAAAGAGACTGGATAACAATTCTTAATGGTGATCTTCTTGAGTTGGTTGTTGTTGACACAGGAACAAAGACCCCATCTTTCTTTTTGACAATGAAGAATCCTGGGATGGTCGACTGAAGCCGTATTGTAGGGCTTCAGCAATGTAGTCGCTCATTGCTTGAGTCTCAGGAGTGGCGAAGGAGTATAGGTGACCTCAGGGAGGTGTGGTTCCTGTGAGAAGGTTGACCATCCAGTTATGTGGTCTGTGAGGTGGCAGGGTGCCGAATTCCCTTTTACTGAAGATGACTGATAAGTCATGGTATTCCTGTGGAAGTTTGATGGGAAGAGCAGGAAGGCAGATTACTATCTGAATAGTGTCAAGTTAGGAAAAGGGGAAGTACAATGAGATCTAGGCGTCCTTGTTCATCAGTCACTGAAAGTAAGCATGCAGGTACAGCAGGCAGTGAAGAAAGCTAATGGCATGTGGCCTTCATAACAAGTGGAGTTGAGTATAGGAGCAAAGAGGTCCTTCTGCAGCTGTACAGGGCCCTGGTGAGACCACACCTGGAGTATTGTGTATAGTTTTGGTCTCCAAATTTGAGGGAGGACATTCTAGCTATTGAGGGAGTGCAGTGTAGGTTCATGAAGTTAATTCCTGTGATGGTGGGACTGTCATATGTTGAAAGATTGGAGCAACTGGGGTTGAATACACTGGAATTTAGAAGGATGAGAGGGGATCTGATTGAAACATATAAGATTATTAGGGGATTGGACACGCTAGAGGGAGGAAACATGTTCCCGATGTTGGGGGAGTCCAGAACCAGAGGCTACAGTTCAAGAATAAAGGGTAGACAATTTAGAACGGAGTTGAGGAAAAGCTTTTTCACACAGAGGGCTGTGGTTCTGTGGAATGCACTGCCTCAGAAGGCAGTGGAGGCCAATTCTCTGGATTCTTTCAAGAAAGAGTTAGATAGAGCTCTTAAAGATAGCGGAGTGAAGGGATATGGGGAGAAGGCAGGAAAAGGGTACTGATTGTGCATGATCAGCCATGATCACAGTGAATGGTGGTGCTGGCTCAAAGGGCTGGATGGCCTACTCCTGCACCTAGTATCTATTATCTATTGATGAGGTCGAGATTTTCCTCCATCTCCGTGGACTTACAGGTGAAGTCAGCTGACCTTGCAGGCAGGTGGGTCCCCAACTCAGCAGTGAACCAGATTACCTGGTGAAGTGAGGGTTGTGAGTGGATTGCCAGGGGTAACTCAAGATGAGAGGAGTTTTGGGTGAGTCAATAAGGAGGAATTGGATGGACACACAGCGCTCTCTGATGCTCATGTGCACAGGGTATGCACGCTCTCTGACCATCCCAGATTCCAAGGGACGTCAGTCAATGGATGTGATGCAAAAGGTGTGAGAGAAAGGCTTGGCAAGGATTCCCAGCTGCAAACACAAAGTCTGGTCCAGAAAGTTGCCTGCCGCACTGGAATCTACCAGAGCCCCCTGTCTGCATAGAGCCGGCGGGGTGTGGAGGAGAACAAAGAGAGTGAGTCAGGCTATGGTGCTAGAACGAGAGGCCTTGGAGCGTTTACCAAATAGAAGGCCCCTTATCTTTACCTGGTGATGCCGTTTTCCCCGATGCAGAGGGCATTTGATATGTGGGTAATCAACAGCTCTGCAGTAAGCACAAAAGTTGTTTCTCTACCGACACTCATGCTCCTGGGGGGTGGGGAGCGAGGGGGTTGGGGGTGTTAAAGAAGCACTCCTTATCTGCATGGGTTTTGTAGGAATTGATGATGAGGATACTGCAACCTGAAATGATTCTGGGAGTGGAATTGGGGTATTGGCTGATGATCCGGACAGTCATTCCAGAAGATACTTGTCAACTTGAAGGGCCAGAGTGATGAGGCTTTTGAGATCGGTGGGCATCTCCTGGGCCAACAGCTCAGCTTTCAGGTGCTCTGAGAGCCTGTGATGGTAATGGGCCAGCAGCACTTCTGCATTCCAGCTATACACTGCTGCGAATGTCCTGAATTCCATGCATGAAAACAGCATATAAATTGGAAGAAAATAGGGAAAATAGGGTTAACATTTTGAGGGCCTTTTGTCAGAATGGTACAAGAAAGGAACATTATAATGGAGAGAAAGAGGAAGATGAAAATAAAAGACATTCCTGACTGAATGGAGGATTGGTAATTTAAGGTAAGATCAAAGAAAGCCATAAAGAAAATATGTATTAGGGCAAGTAAGGGCGGACAGATATAGAAAAATGATAGTAGCAGGGAAATCTAGCAAAGATGTTTCAGCTCTGGGGTGTGGGAAAAGAAAATGTAGATATTAGAGATTTAAACCATTCCACAAAGCTACATATTAACAAGGATCCTCATTCCAAGCAGATGCCTACAATTTCCCCTATTCCCAGAATCATCAATGTATCTATCCTAGATCCTTTATTCCGAACTTAATTGGATACAATGGGTTACTCAGTTTTTGGTGGAGGCAGATCCCAACATCTTTCACTTGATGTTCCTTCTGGAAATGAAGTATTAACCAGAGACCTGTTGATATGGCAATGCAATGATTATTTTTCTAGACCAGCCATCCCAAATATTTGAGTTCAAGATAACCATTCAGTTCCAAAGTATCCCAAGTTAAGGAAATATCTGGTATTAGTATGAAAGTCTGTGGAGCAATCAGATTGCATTAAAACCCATCTGGCTCACTTGAGTGGAAATCTGACCTTTACTACATCTAATCTGTACACAAATCTATAACAAAACCCTCAATAACTAACATATGTTTACATTCAGCATATAGTAAAATGTTTCATGGTACTTCACAGGAGTGTTGTGAAGAAAAATTTTATACCAGTCTACAGCTGTATGTTAGGAGCATGACCTAAAGTTTGGTCAAAGAAATACGTTCTATGAGAGTGTTAAAAGAGTTGGGTAGGTAGAGTTTGAGGGAAGGTGGAAAGAGAAGTCAGTTTTGAAGGAAGGAATTCTAGAGCTTTGGTTTTAGACTGTTGAAGGCATAGCCACTAATAATGGAGCTACTGGATCTGAGGATTAACTAATCAGCCAGGATTGGGGAATAGCAAATACTTCAGGAAACAGTAAGGTTGGAAGAAGTTACAGAGATATAAAGCGGATCGAGTAGAATATTTAAAGAAGACAGGTATTTTAAAACTGAGATATTACAAAATCAGGAACCATGTAGTTTCATCAAAGACATGAATTATTGGAGAGCGTGATATTGGTTACTTCTAATATCTTAAGGAGGCCCAGTAGAATGATCAGAAATGCACTCTTACAGTTAGCTGGAACAATCAGGACTACAAAACATCCTTTATAAATTAGAATCAGGCCTTTCATGAGGCAAATTAAGGGTGTTTCTGTAGTGACATGAGGTGCTGGATGCTTGGAAATCTTCTGCAAACATATAATCCTACAGATCATCCCAGGTAGCTCCAAAATAATTTTGGTTTACAACTTGTGCTGAAATATTACAAAGGCCATAACAACCCTTGCCTATAATTATTCCATTTCAATGAAACTTAACAATTCTAACTGTCGATTTCTCAAACTTCTAGTAATTTCCCTCCTCCTTCACCGTTCCCCATTCCTATTTCCCTCGGTCACCTTATTTCCTTACCTGCTCATCACCTCCTCTAGTACTCCTCCCACATCTCTTTCTTCCATGGCCATCTGTCCTCTCCTGTCAGATTCCCCCTCCTCCAGCCTTTATCTCTTTCACCAGTTAACTTCCCAGCTCTTTACTTCACCAGTCCCTCTTTCCCAGTTTCACCTATCACCTCGTACTTCTTCCTCCCCTCCCTCCACCTTCTTATTCTGACTTCTCTTTTTTTCCCAGTCCAATAAAGGAGTTCAGCCAAAATGTTGACTGTTTATTCTTTTCCATAGGTGTCATCTTTTGTGTATTGTTTTGATTTCCAGCATCAGTGGATTTTCTCCTGTTTGCAATTCTAACAGCCCAGTTCGTTTTTGCGTGGGAAGGACGCACTTTTAATCAGATAGTCTTACATTACCTGCTACGTATAATGTAACTCATCTCTTTACAGTTCTTATATATTAAATATAAAACTGTCAGGACGCTGGAGCAGGGACTCAATCGCAGACCAAGCACTGTTCACACCATGATATTTATTGAGTATCAAATCCAGAGGTGCAAACAAAGTTCAGGCAGAGATCAAACCATCCAGAGAAATCCCAAAAATCAGAATCAGGAAAACTCACTGGCCCAAGGTGGCAAGAAGCAGGTGAAAACACAGGACTGAAATACACCGAGCAATAGACAGAGGCAGATGATAGGTGGAGCACAATGAGACACAGGTGGCAGCAATACAGGTAATAATGGGAAACAGGTGAGGGCAGAATAGTCAGTAATACAGGGCCGGAGTAGAGCAGGGGCGGGTTCAGGAGCACATGAGGCATGATAACAAACAAGAGCACATGGCAATACAAAACCACAGAATGACAGCTGGGGGAAAACACACGAAGAGACAGAGTTCAGCTGGAGGTATTGACACAACACTACTTTGTTCGGTAGTCTACTCAGTAGCACAGTTCAGTACATATCAATTCAAATTACATTGGTAGAAATTTCAATATGCTAAATCACATTATTTAGACAAGTATTGAAAATGAGGAGCTGTCTATTTTGGATCTAAAGAAGCAGAGTAGATTACCTAAATGATGAAAAGGTTTTATGGTGCCTTACATTTCCATCATTATAAAAGATGAAAATGGAGTTCAAGGAGACAAAGATCATTATGGAATTAACCAAGAGTACTAGCAAGCTGCTTTTTCTTGCTAGGAAAAGTACTGGAATACAAAGGCATAGACATTATATTTCATAAAGCCAGACAAGCTTCATAAAATTGCCTGGATGACTCTGTTTACATATGAGTACTATATCATTTAAGAGTATATTGGGTATGGATGTAAAATTATCAGAGAGATTTCGAGATTTAAAGTGTTAAATTCTTAGGAAATATTACACAAACTAATACTGTGCTCCCAGAAATATAAAAGGTTAAGGGATGCATTGATGAAAGCTTTGAACATCTTAATAGAATTGAATAGAATAGAAATGATGTAGAGTAAAAATGTTTTGGTTGTTGGGAAATGAGGACTAGAAGGCAGAGTTTACAAGCCTGAGCGAGGCTTTTCATAAGTAAAATTAAGACACACTTCTACATGCACAGTGGGATGGGCACTCTTTTCTGCAAACATTAATTGGTGCCAGATCAATTGTTAATTTTGGTTCTGGAATTGATAGATTTTTATTAAATATTAAGCAAAATGGATTAAAGGCAAGATTATAATATTAAGCCACAAATCAGCGATGATCTTGTAGAATGGCAGATAAAGGGCAAAATGGTTAACTCCTTTCCCTACATTCCCATGTTTCTATCTCAGCTATTCAACATGTTTAAAGTAAAGATTCTAAAATTTAGGGCAGGTATCCAATTGCTTTAATCAAAATTGCTAGTCATTGTGCTTTAAAAAATGGAAAGAATTTAATAAATTGGTTTATTGTCAAACTGGCATGCATTATTAATAAAGTAGTGATTGTAAAACAGCTTACAGCTCAGATAGATAGATCAGGATTTATTGGCCAAGAACCCTTGAACAGTTTTATCAAAAGCCCATTCCTGTATGACATTCATTCTGCCATAAATCATAAAGCAGGAATCTATTAGTGGACAGTAGTAGTAGATAAATGGAGACAGGGGAAGAGGGTCATCAGAGATGTTTCAGTAATGTAGCTAGGCAGCAGTGTAAATCCCCTTTCTAAAGTTTACAAATGATTATTTTACTAACTAACCCCATTCCCATCTAGCATTTCGGTAAATAAAATCTTTTCAATTGCAACTGCTGGGAACGATTTCCACTTTGAAACGAAGCTTACTGTTTTCAAATAAAGTTCAGAGAAAAGAAAAAGACTCACTGGTACTAGAAAGAGTAAAACCGCCTGGATTAAAAACAACGAATGGAAGGGTGACACACAAGTAAAAACATCAGCAAATATATTGATATTTTTCTAAGGAAGTGCTTTATCGGCTGTTCACTTAATATATGTAATTCACAAAGGTGCAAGCCCCATGCTGATCGTGAAGTGTGACATGTTAAGGTTGTAGGTGGACTGCTGATGACCTGGAATTCTAGAGTATTTGTGATGTGACTTAGAGTGGCAAGTACCCTCACAAGAAAATGTAGAAATGAATCAAATATGGAGTCTGAATTTGCTCCAAGCAACAGAGCTGTCTCTTGCATTGGACATTTACTACATGAATATTTTTGTAAGTTATAATTCATGATCAGCTACCAAAAGATGGTAGCTGATCACCCAACCTCAGTGGAAAAAATGCCTGCTTGCATTTACCCAAGGTATAACCCTCATAATTTTGTATACCTCTATCAAATATCCTCTCAATCTTCTTTGGAGCACCTGAACAAAAACAATACATAATCAGTTTGCTGGTCATCGATTATAACTCAGCATTCAACACTATCGTTCTGTCAGAACTAATCAACAAGCTTCAGAACCTGGGCCTCTGTACCTCTCTCTTCAACTGGATAACTGACTTCCTCATTGAGAAACTAGACTCAGTGTGCATTGATATTAACATCTGCCCTCAAATAATAATCAACACAAGCACGTCTTAAGAATGCATACTTATCCTACTGCTCCACTTTGTCTACATTCATGACTATGTGGTTAGGCACAGCTTAAACACCTAATTTCACCAATATTGTTAACAGCATTTCAGATGGAGACAAGGAAGTGTACAGAAGTGAGATAGTTTGGCTGGTTGAGTGGTGTCCTTGCAACAGCAACCTTACATTCAACATTAGCAAGACCAAGGAATTTATTGAGAACTTCAGGAAGGGGAAGTCAGGAGAAACCCTACCGGTTCTCATTCAGAGGTCAGTGTTGGAAAGAGTGAGCAGCTTCAAGTTCCTGGATATCAACATAGCAGAGGATCTATCCTGGGCCCAACTATTGATGCAATCACAGAGAAGGTACACCAGCAGCTGCATTTCATCAAGAGTTTGAGGAGATTTGGTATGTCACCAAAGACTCTTGCAAATTTCTACAGATGTGCCTTGGAGAGCATTGTGACCAGTCGCATCACGGCTTGAAATGGAGGCTCCAAAGCACTGGATGGAAAAATGTAGCAAAGGGTTGCAGATTCTGACAACTCTATCACAATCCTCCCTGGCACTGAGATCATCTTCAAAAGGAAATGACTCAGGAAGACCTTCATAGGTTCCTTCACCATTGGAGATATGCCCTATTCTCAATACTACCATGATGGGGTGGGTGGGGGGAAGACACAGGAGCTTAAAGAGACCTGCACTCAATGCTTGAGGAACAGATACTTTCCCTCTGCCGTCAGGTTTCTGAATAGACAATGACCCCATCTCATTAGTTGCCCTTTGCACAATTTATTTATCTTTGCAACTTCTATTAATTTTATGTCTTACACTGTCTAGCTGCCACAAAACAACAAATTTCACAATGTATGTCAATGATAATAAGACTTTTACTAACAGTCTACCTTGTTGTGGGCTTGCACCTTATTGGCTATCTACACCACACCTTCTCTGTAACTGTGACACTTTATTCTGCATTCTGTACCTTAATACACCGTTGTAATGAAGTTATCTGTATGGTCAGTATGTGAGGTAAGTTCTAAGTGTACTTCAATTTTAAATCCATTTACCATTTAGTTGACCTTCCCATCAAGCCAGGTGTAATGCCCTTTAATAACACCAGTATTTTCACTTCATATACTTTGCAAGTTGTCTAGTAATGTTTAATTGTAAAATTTTAAGCTATTTATGCATATGCTGCTGATTTAGAAGAACATTTAGTTCATAGACACAAGAGATTTGCAGATGCTGGAAATCTTGAGCAACACACACAAAGCTGTTGGGAGAATTCAGCACATTGGGCAACATCTAAGGAGGGGAATTAACAGGCAATGTTATATGCCAAGACCCTTTATCACCAGTCCTGATGATTTTAACCTGAAATATCAGCTGTTTATTACCCTTCATAGATGCTGCTTGACTTGCTGAATTCCTCCAGCATTTTGTATACGTTTGAATTATTTTTTTAAAGACTATATGCCTAATTGTCTACGTAGTGGATGCAACTTTGACTAGTATTGTAACATAAACTTTGCTCTTTGAGATTGCAATGAGCTACATTTCCAATGTTAATGTGATCGCATTGTTCTTATTGCCTTTTCCAGACACTAGCTGGTACCTCACTGTTAAATGGAACTTTTCACAGTTGGTTTTCAGACATTTTCTCCAACTGTGACACTCCACAAATGCACTATCGAACTTCACATTTATCACAGTTAAGTGGCTTGTTAGGTGCTTGAGAAACGCTGAAGGATCATTATCACTGGAGGTTATCATTGGCTGTTATTTTTTGCAGATTCTCACAAATTGCATGTTTGAAAGCTGTACATTCCCACTATTTTATTAACTTCGTTTAAAAAGAGGTGGTGTTCTTCCAATTAAAGAAAACAGGTATCATGGGCACGTAGTGAGTAGCATGCACACTAAATGCATTTTATTTTAACATACAATTAAAAGGGCAATAAATGTGGGATGTGGAAGATTCAGGAAAAGGAGCGACAGAAAATGAACATTGATGCTGAGTAGTTTTTGTGTATGTGTTAAGGTGCCAAAATATTTCTCCTACCCTTAGCTAATTGAACTGCCACATAAGAAGTAGTCGTGCGATAATATCAGTGAGAGATCCATGTGACAAATGAAAAGTAACCCTCACTGTCCATTCTCCTGGTTCTTGCTGACAATAAAAAGGTTTGAAAATAGAGCATTAAACAATATGAATGCTACTTTTGCTATTTTACATCTAAAACCATCATTGAAATCAGAAAGTTCATTTGCAAAGGACTGGCAGTTGCAATCAAAGCAATAATGTAGTTCTGAGAAAAAAAGGGTAATTGGTTTGGTAAAGATCACTTTCCATTGCACCATAAAGCACTACACAATAGGAAAGGTCACCAATTAAGCAATCATGAATACCAAGTACTGAAGCTGATGAAAATAGGGCAGTGGTTTAAATAGATTTGCAAGCAATTTACCTTTTCACAATGTTGGCAATCTGATGCAATTTGCTTGCAATTTTGTCTGCTTTCAGTAGCACTCCAAACTGACACTACACAGACCAAATGGCAAGAAGGCCTACATAAAAAACCTACAACTATCTTGGCTACATCAGGGTACCAGGACAGTGGTTCATCAGGAAAATGACAACAATTAGCATAAATGCAGAAAAATCAACACTTTAAATGTCAGACACACTAACTGTGCTGGAGACTTTAAGAGCACCATCTCCACTGCTAGCTTAACTCTGAATATGAGGCAATCACCAACAAGCCTCGATGACTGATGACTTGCAATTGGTGTAATAATTGTGTCTGAAAGAGTCTTTCTGTCACCAATACTAAGCAAATATGTACTTTCATGTACTTTTCTCGATTGTTTATTGATTTAAACATTTTAGAAAAAACTAATATCTGTACCATTAAGTGATTTATTCAGGAACACAGATTAAGAAAGTATTTAAAATAACATTGTAATAATTGAAAGAAGATTTACAATATGTTTTTTTAAATTTTCCTGAGACAATAAGAGAATCAAGTGATAAGGGGCAGTACAAGAAAGTGATGCTGAGGTACAAGATCCTATTAAACGGGCGCAGGGGAAGAGTGGGGGTGGAGGCGGGGTGTGGAGTGGAGGACGCACCTACTCCTGCATCTATTTCTCATGCTACGTAGTTACGTGGTTAACTGATAAAGATTAAAGATCTGTTTTATTTGTCACATGTACTTCAAAACATACAGTGAAATGCATTGCTTATGTCAAATCAAATCAGCTAGGCAGCCTGTAAGTGTCGCCACACTTCTTGTGCCAACAACCCACGAACCGTAAGCAGTATGTTTTTGGAATATGGGAGGAAACCGGAGCATCCAGAGGAAACCCACTTGATCACCGAGGGAGCATACAAATTCCTTACAGACAGCAGCCGGAAATGAACCCTGTTCTTACAGTCAGCACAGTAAAACATCCGGCTAACCACAATGCTACCGTGATGTTTATTTAGTCATTGAAATAAGCATTTAAGTAAATTTCTTTGATTAAAAGGAGCTCCAAAAGTTTCTATTTTTCAAAATTATTAGGCGAATTTAATCATTTAAATGCTATAGTGTAATAGAAAGTTGTTTAATGTAGGAAACAAGTAGGTCTGTATTTGCAGCTGCTCCTTGTTTAAGAGAACATAACTCTCCTGGTATGTGATATTCAGAAACAAAAATTTCTGGAGAATAACCAGGACCTGGCTCACCAGTAACTTTTGCACTTGAATCCGTTGGATTATATGGAGTCAGTGAGAATTTCAGTTTTTTCATATGGTCTATTTTCAGGGTCAAATAATTGCAAAAACAGCATTAATATTAAAGCTGAGTGTTCAGTTTTTCTTTCCAGAAATGCCAGCCTGTATCCCCTCAACACCTGTGCCAATGTGCCTGGCCTGAAAATACAGATTGGTCCCCACCCTTCTCCTTGGAAAGCCAACATCATAATCAGGAAACTATGCCACATCCATCCCACCCATTGGAGTCTTTTCTCCTCACTTGATATACTCGTTAAAACTAATGCTAAGGTATTGACTGACTCTCAGCACCATCACCTCCTCCCCTCCATTGTCCAAAGAAAGCAGAAGCTCCATTCACAAAAAATACCAAGTAAAGGGCAGCACAGCTATTAATACCTTCTGTTTTCCATTGAAACTGCAATTGTTCCACTATGTTCCTGTAGAAGTAAACTCTGTTCGAGTAAATTCATCCCTTCAGATTTGTACTGCTCTACATATATTCTTCCATGCTGCAATATGCTGAGCCATAAATTTTAATGGTTATTCCATGAGTCTAACTTGAGCACGGAGCAAAACTGACTGCCAGTTCACTTACAGGCTCTTTTTCGTAACTGCTGTTTCCTTTTGTTTCTTTGAAATTTTGTTAGTTTGAAAAATAATTCTGGAAAACATTTTCTCAAAGCTTAAAAATAAATAAAAATTGCAATATTCTTTAAATTAGAACTTAATGCCTCCATAAAACCTGTTCATATTTCAACTTCCAATCTGAATGCGGGATGTATCCTTGCATAATACGTGCATTCAATTTGTCACATCAGTTTTGGGGCTATCTCCCATCATGTGGTGAGAGGTATCCATTTGCTTATTTGAGTGCCTATATTCTAAAGGACTTACAAATTTCCTACCAGCTTAATTGAGCAAACTCAAGAACTTTTTGAAATGTGGAACTGTAATTTTAAATTATTTTAATATTTAATCTCTTATTTTTAAATGAATTTTCAAAGACAATTTGATTGCATGATTAAGAACTAGTTAGCAAAATTTGGTCATGATATAGAGACTCAAACTCAGTGCCGTGATGTATCAGCAACACAATTTGCTCACCTGTCGTCATTCTGAACTGCAGTAATAATTCTGTCAATAATTCATGACAGTGTTCCTTGGCAATCTTACAATTCACTGCTATGTTTCATATTCTGCCAAGACTTGCCCTTATTAAATGAAGATAAAGTGGTCAGGCAGGTATAGATTTTCTTTCAGTCTTCACCAAGTGTAGTAGAGCATCTTCGTCTTCAGAAGTAGTTTGTGATCATATCTAGTTGTATTGGTCTAAAGTAGAGGAACGCCGTTGTGACAGCAATGGCTAGTAGGAATAAAGATAATGCACAGATGGGAGTGAAGCTGACCAAAGCCCACTTCATTGTATTTCATGCAATCTCTAATTACGGAGGTACGCCAGAGAAAGAGATTAGAAGGGCAGGTGACAGTATAGGAGAAAAAACAGTTTTACTTACACAGAGGAGGATCCCTCACCATCAAACCTGATGTACATCAGCCTGACAGCTAATTAGGGAAGACATGAATTTTTCCAATATAACAGATGTTCACTAATCAGGCCAGATTCGGAGCCCTTACACCAGGCAACATTTCATGCACAATTTAACTATCTAAAAGGAATAAACCACTTAATGCATTGCACTGAAGGCACAGCTGTTTTACAGTCAAAAATTTGCCTTCTGAAATTTTCCTCTGTAAAACTGATGTATTTTCAAATAACTCTGACAGAACATTTGGAATGAATTAAAGTCATAAAAAGTCAATGGCACTTAAAAACTAAATGCTTCTGTGCGGACAGTATAATGAAAGTTCATTATTGCCCTTTGCCACTCAGAACGTTGGCATAGATTTTTTAATGTCTTCCCACATAGCATGTATAATAAATTAATCTTCTGTGTCACAACAGTGATCATTACATAGTGCTTGCATTCATTTACATATCATGGCAAGATTTGACAAAGTAATCTCATTATGACATTGTGTGATGCTCTCTCCCTAAGTATAATTCATATTGACTGCTAATTAATCAAACTAAAGACAAAACTAAATGTACAATGTTTGTGATAGGATAAAGATTAAAGCTTTTGTACTGGCCCATATAGCTTGGAGCATTTTTACATCATGCAACTTGTGAAGGAAATGCAGGATTTTGCTCTGTTCTACTCCATGCACATAATCACCTGCAATACTACACACTCATCACTGAATTTTTTTTGTACATTACATACTACAGCAGAATCTTTTTGAATCTTCAATTAGGTCATGGCTAATCTGTATCTTACCTCTACCTGCTTGCCCTGGCTTTGCAATCCTTAATGATTAACAAAAGCCTATTAATTTCAATTTTTTCAATCAACAAATCAAGATGTTTTGGGGCAAACATTATAGATCTCCGCTACCCCTTCTGTGAGAAACTGTAACGTGACAGCTCTTTGAAAGAACCCTGCTCCGATTTAAGGTTATGTTCTCTGGTTTTAGATTCCTCTCCAAAGCAACTAATTTCCATCCTCTATAGTAACAAATCCACGAGTGATCTTAACAATCTCATTTAGATCACTCCTCTATCCTTTATACTCATGGGGGGCAGGGGGAGGTGGTATATCTAAATTATGCAATTTTTATTCCTAATTTAACCCTTCAATTCCAACATCAATTCTCAGCAACATCCCCAAATACTTTTTGAGGAGGACCGCAGAGAATTAAATATTTGCTCTTTTCACAAGTAGCCACATATATGAAACAGTTACTAAAACAAAGTGACTATTGACTAATTTGCAAAGAAGTTTGTGCATTCTACAATTGCCTTAATGACATTTCTGACAGTGATCCCAGTTAAATGGCTGGTTAGCTGTTTAACAAGCATTAAAATGTTATTATTTCAAGTCTTGTTACCAGCAAGACTCATTTCCATCAAGAAAGTCATTTTTTTAAGAACTGCACAGTCCTACTTTCTGTTTATGGGCTATGCTTTGCTAAGAAACCCCAAAAATGGTAAACATCTATTAACCATTAAATAAACTTCACAGTCCCAGTTCATTTGCCATACAAGAGAATATAAAACCTAAAATTTATAATGCATTTAGATTAGATTATGAGGACACGCAGTCCTCTTTTATTGTCATTTAGTAATGCATGCATTAAGAAATGATACAATTGGTTTCTCCAGAATGACATCACAGCAACACAGGACAAACCAAGACTAAAAAATCTGACAGAAACCACATAATTATAACATATAGTTACAACAGTGCAAAGCAAAACCATAATTTGATGAAGAACAGAACATGGGCACGTAAAAAAAAGTCTCAAAACCTCTCGAAAGTCCCATCTTCTCACGCAGAAGGTTAAAGAGAGAAACCTCCCTGCCACGAGCTTCCAGCGCCGCAAACTTGCCGATGCAGCATCCTGGAAGCACCCGACCACAGTCCAACTCCGAGTCTGTCCGAAAACTTCGAGCCTCCGACCAGCCCTCCGACACCGAGCACCGAGCACCATCTCTGCTGGGCGCTTTGACCCCGGCCCTGGCAACAGGCAATAGGCAAAGCCATGGATTTGGGGCCTTCCCCTCCCGAGATTCTAGATCGCACAGTAGCAGCGGCAGCGAAGCAGGCATTTCAGAAATTTCTCCAGATGTTCCTCTGTGCTTCTTCACGTCTGTCTCCATCAAATCAGGATTGCGCACGGCCCATATTTAACAAATACCATATCATTTGGAGCAGCCGCGCACGCTGCGTCACGCTGCCATCTTCCCCTCCCCTCCTCCAGTAAGTTTTGTTATCAAAGTACATATATGTCACCATATACAACCCTGAGATTAATTTTCCTGCATGCGTACTCAGCAAATCTATAGAATAGCATGGCAAAATTATTTGTTTACTAACGTGTTAGATCATATCAAATTCTGTTAATATAGTTAACGAAGTATAATCATTGAAAAATATTAAACCTTGTTTAGCTGAAGTTTGTCAAACTAACTACCTCAAAGGATTAAATGAAGCCATTATACTTTTGCTACTAAATGTACAATTGCGCGTCTTTGACAAAGCAACATCTAGTGGGTAAATTGGACTACCTTGTAAAGCTGTCATTGGACCAAGATGCTCTTCAAAGTTCAAAGTAAATTTTATTAATAAAGTACATTATCTCATGTTCTCATTATTTGTTGTTATTTATTTATATTTGCATTTGCACAGTTTGTTGTCTTCTGCATTCTGGCTGATCTTTCACTGATCCTGTGAAAGATGCTATTCTATCGATTTGCTGAGTACACATGCAGGAAAATTAATCTCAGGGTTGTATATGGTGACATATACATACCTTGATAACAAAACTTACTTTGAACTTTGATTTAAAATCCTGAGATTCATTTTCTTGTGGGCATACTCAAAAAAATCTATGGAATAATAATTATAACAGAATCAATGAAAGCACCCCACTCCCCCCAAATCTAGGGCAGTAAACCAGAGTCCCGGAGACAACAAACTGGGCAAATACACAAAAAATAATAATAATAAATAAATAAGCAATAAATATTGAGAACATGAGATAAAGAGTTCTTGAAAGTGAGTCCATTGGTGTGGGAACATGTCAATGATGGGGCAAGTGAAGTTGAGAGAAGATATCCGCTTTGATTCAAGATCCTGATGGTTGAGGAGTGATAACTGTTCCTGAACCTAATGGTGTGAGTCATGAGGCTCCTGTACCTTCTTTTTGATGGCAACAGCAAGAAGGGAACATGTCCTGGATGCTGCTTTCCTTTGGCAGCATTTCATGTAGATGTGCTCAGTGTTTGGGAGGGCTTTACCCATGATGGACAGGGCCTTATCCACTACTTAGGCCTTTCCGTTCAAGGGCATTGGTGTATCCATCCCAGGCCGAGATGCAGCCAGTCCATATATTCTCCACTACAAATCAAACTTTTGGATGACAAATTTCCACAAACTCCTAAGGAAGCTGAGGCACTGCTGTGGTTTCTTTGTAATTATACTTACGTGTTGGGCCCAGGACACCAGGACATGCCCTCCAAAATAATAACATCTAAAAATTTAAAGTTGCTAACCATTTCCACCTCTGATCCTCCAACGAGGACTGGATTGTGGACCTCTCGTTTGATTTATCCAAAAGTCTAGAATCAGCTCTTTGGTCTTGCTGACATTGAGCGAGGGGTTCAAAGGTTCAAAGGTTCATTTTATTATCAAAGTATACATCTCTGAAATTCTTCTTATCCAGATAGCCATGAAACCAGGAAAGAAAAAAAAAGAATGGCAGCATGATCATCAACTCCAAAATCCCCCTCCCCTGCACCCAAAAAAAAGGAAGATCAGGCGGGAAGCACTGAATATAAATAACTACAAAACTGAAAAGAAGTCTATAGTCCAGGTCCATATCCAAAATGCAGAAAACCTGGGTAACATTCTCTGGACCCAAGGACAGGGCTTTCACCAGTGATCAAACCGCAGTCTCTCCTCTCGTAGCATAGCGATCTGACCAGGGATCAAAAAGGCAGTCTCCTCTTTCTGTAGCAGAGCGATCACTCCAGTGATCAAAAGGCAGTCTCCCTTCTCTGTAGCAGAGTGATCACATCAGTGATCTAAAGGCAGGCAGCTAGCACTCTCTCCACACTCAGCTCAATGTTTCAATCTCCCTTGTTGCTTCAATTGGTGAAGAGAGGAAGCTTTAATCAGTGAAACGGAGTCAAAGATCAGCTCGCGTCTCATACTCTTCTCGCCATGAGGTTCACGCGCACTGCCTCCGCCTCCCGGAATCCTCTTGGAGACTGCAGAGCACTCAAACACCCAAACTATCTCCAAACTGCAAATTACAGGCTCCAACAATTCCAGAATCACATTCAAGCCGAAAAACAAGCATAAAAGGCATAAAAGAACTGAAATATATGGTCGCAAACATGAGGGATTCTGCAGGTGCTGGAAATTCAAGCAACACACATCAAAGTTGCTGGTGAACACAGCAGGCCAGGCAGCATCTATAGGAAGAGGTACATTGGACGTTTTGGGCCGAGACCCTTCGTCCTGATGAAGGGTCTCGGCCCGAAACGTCGAGGGTACCTCTTCCTATAGATGCTGCCTGGCCTGCTGCGTTCACCAGCAACTTTGATGAAATATATGGTTTCATGATCTATCCAGAAGCTGTTGACTGAAGGAGCATTCTACACAGGCATCATCTTGACTGGAAACAAAAACAGTAATTTGTTGCTATAACACCACTCAACCAGATTTTCAATTTTGCTCCTTTGGTTCACCACTGTCTTTGATTCGGTCTCTAAGAGAGGTGTATCAGGAAACCTGAATATGGCAGTAGAGCTGTGCTTAGCCACAAGGTCATAAGTGTAAACCAAGTACAGCACGCAGACTTGTGGTGCACCTGTGCTGATGGAGATTGTGGAGGAGATGTTGTTGACAATCTGAACTGACTGGGGTCTGCAAGTGAGGAAACTGAGGATCCAATTGTACAAGGAGGTATTGAAGACAAGGTCTCAGAGCTTATTGATTAGCTTTGAGGGGATGATAGTATTGAATTTGAGCTGTAGCCTTGACTGAATCTATGCATGGTGCATATAAAATTTGAGTTGTGACCTCATTAATATGAATTCTGTGTGCAACGGTAGTGAATCATGCGACTGAAAATCAAAATACAAATGCTGAAAATTGAAATGAGGACCAAAAAGACTAGAAGTATTCAGCAGGTCAGGCACATCTGTGGACAGAGAAATAGAGCTAATGTTTCAGGTCAGAGACACTTCTTCAGAACTTGGAAAAAGAGGAAACTGTTAAATTGTAATCTTTATTCTGACTGCTGGTGTTACTGACGGAGATCGGGTGACTCCTTTGAAGTCCCAACGGTGACCCTCACCTCCCAAATGCCTGTTAATTTAAATCTCTTTTTCATGGTCCCACTTGAATCTTTCTGTGGTTAGCTCCCTATACTGTTTTCTCTAAGCTCAATGTACATCAAATATTAACATCTGAATTTCCAATCTGTCACATTTCAGCATTCAGCACTTAAATTTGAATTCAATAGTTTCAGATTAACAGCCATTTGGACATTGATCTCAGACTTCCAGCAATTTATTTCCTATCTTCTGGCATTTCAGCTTTCATCTGTATATTTCTTTTTGCAACTGTTGAAGACATATCTTTTGTCATTCACTAACTGTTACCATCCTCTCCAAACCAGCATCACTACCATTTGTATCATTCAGTCTTTTCAGCTGTCCACTCCAATGCAGAACTTCCATGAGACCATAAGACAAAAGAGCAGAATTAGGACATTTGGCCCATCAAGTCTGCTCTGCCATTTCATTATAGCTGATCCCATTTTCCTCTTGGCCACAATCTCCTGCCTTCTCCCCGTATCCCTACATGCCCTGACCAATCAAGAATCTATCGATCTCTGTCTTCATACATAAAGACTTGGCCTCCACATTTGCCTGTGGAGGCCAAGTATAATCCATATATAACATAAAAAGAATTAGTGCCAAAACAGAGCCCTGTGGAACACCACTAGTCACTGTCAATCAGATAATAAAGGCTCCCTTTATTCGCACAATTTTGCCTCCTGCCAATCTGCCACTGCTTTATCCAGGTTCGTATCTTTCCTGTAATACCATGGGCTTGTAACTTGGTAAGCAGCCTCAAGTGTGGCACCTTGTCAAAGGCCTTCTGAATATCCAAGTACACAACATTAACCAATTCTCCTTTGTCTACCCTGCTTGTTATTTCTTCAAAGAATTCCGACATATTTGTCCGGCAAGATTTTGCCTTGATGAAACCTTGCTGATAACGGCCTATTTTATCATGTACTTCCAAGTACCCCAAAACCACATGTTTAATAATGACTCCAACATCTTCCCAGCCACTGACGTCAGAGTAACTCACCTATAGTTTCCTTTCTTCTGCCTCTCTCCCTCCTTGAAGAGTGGAGTGACATTGGCAATTTTCTATTCTTCCAGAACCGTTCCAGAATCTACACATTCTTGAAAGATCATTACTAATGTTTCCATAACCTCTTCAGCCACCTCTTTCTGAACTCTGGGAAGTACACCAACTGGTCCAGGTAACTTACCTACCTTCAGACCATTTGGTTTACCAAGAAACTTCTCTAGTTATAGTAACTTCACACACTTAATGATCCCTGACACCTGGAACTTCCACCATGCTGCTAGTGTCTTCCATAGTGAAGACTGATGCAAAATATTTATTCAGTTCATCCATCATTTCATTGTCCCCTATTACTACCACTCCAGCATCGTTTTCCAGCAGTCCGATATCCACTCTCACGTCTTTTTTACACTTCATGTATCTGAAGAAATTTTTGGTATCCTCTTTAATATTATTAGCTAGCTCATTTTCTTAATGACTGTTTTAGTCACCTTCTGGTAATTTTTAAAAGCTTTCTAGTTCTCTAACTTCCCACTAATTTTTGCTCTATTGTATGCCCTCTCTTTGGCTTTTACGTTGATTTTGACTTCTGTTGTTTGCCATGGTTTTGTCATCTTGCATTATTGTGTCATTCTTCCTCTTTGGGATGTATATATCCTGTGCCTTCTGAATTGCTTCCAGAAATTCCTGCCATTGCTGATCACCCGTCATCTCTGCCAGTGATCTTTACCAATCAATTCTGGTCAACACCTCTCTCGTGCCTCTGTAATTTCCTTTACTTCACTGTAATACTGATATATCTGACATTAATATTTAGATTATAAAGACACGCAGTCCTCTTTTATTGTCATTTAGTAATGCATGCATTAAGAAATGATGCACTATTTCCTCCGGTGTGATATCACAAAACACAGGACAGACCAAGACTGAAAAAAGACTGAAATATTTGTCATTACACTCTAAGTGCACAGCTTTCATGAAGGATGGCTTCTCCAAAGGTTATACCAAATGAATGTCAGCAGGGGATCTGGAATGCTGTTTTGAGGAAATCTGGTATATTCCACATCATGGTGTTTATCACCCCAGAAAAGGGAAACTTTTTTTTAGATTATGAAGACACGTAGTACTCTTTTATTGTCATTTAGGAATGCATGCATTAAGAAATGATACACTATTTCCTCCGGTGTGATATCACAAAACACAGGACAGACCAAGACTGAAAAAACTAACAAAACCACATAATTATAACATATAGTTACAACAGTGCAACAATACCATAACTTGATGAAGAACAGTCCATGAGCACAGTAAAAAGTTCAAAGTCTCTCAAATGTCCCACATCTCACGCAGACGGGAAAAGGAAGAAAAACTCTCCCTGCCATGCCCGACCACGGTCCGACTCTGAGTTATCCAAAAACGTCGAGCCTCCGATCAGCTCTCCGACACCAAGTACTGAGCGCCATCTCTATCCGAACGATTTGACCTCAATCTCGGTCACCAACAACAGGCAAAGCCAGGGATTTTGAAGCCTTCCCTCCAGAAGATTCCCAATCGCGCAGTAACAACAGCAGCGAACTGGTGTTTCAGAAATTTCTCCAGCTGTTCCTTTGTGCTTTCACATCTGTCTCCATCAAATCAGAATTGTCCATGGCCCCTATTTAACGGATACGATATCATTTTTCACTGGAGGGCTGCGCACGCGCAGCGCGCTGCTCTCTCTCCTCCCGCCGAAGCTACTCCTTCTCAAATTTTTGGGAGAATTTGATCATATTATGATCACTTGTCCCTGAGGGTTATTTTTTCTTGAGCTTTCTAATCAATTCTGGGTCATTGCACAACAACTAATCCAGAATATCTGATTCTCTAGTGGGCTCAACCATGAGCTGCTCTAAAACGTCATCTTGTAGGCACTTTAGAAATTCCCCCTCCTGGAATCCAGCACCAACCTGATTTTCTCAATCTACCTGTGTATTTGAAATCCCTCATGATGATTGTACCATTTCCTTTTTGGCATGCATTTTCTATCTCCTATTGTAATTTGTGGACCACATCCTAACTACTGTTTGGGTGTCTGTATACAACTCCCATCAGGCTCTTTTTACCCTT
Source organism: Mobula hypostoma (assembly GCF_963921235.1). Taxonomy (NCBI): domain Eukaryota; kingdom Metazoa; phylum Chordata; class Chondrichthyes; order Myliobatiformes; family Myliobatidae; genus Mobula; species Mobula hypostoma. Next base: position 131,146,569 of record NC_086099.1, read on the forward strand.
GCAGTTCTTTAACTCTATCCACAGTGTTTTAACACCTTCCGACCCTATGTTACCTCTTTCTAATGATTTGATTTAATTTTTTACCAACAGAGCAATGCCTCCCCCTCTGCGTTCCTGCCTGTCCTATCGATACAATGTGTATCCTTGGACATTAAGCTCTCAGCTATAATCTTCTTTCAGCCATGATTCAGTGATGCCTACAACATCATACCTCCCAATCTGTAACTGTGCTACAAGTTCATCTATTGTACCTTATTCTATCCATTGTGCACATACAAATACAACACCTCCAGTCCTGTATTCACCAACTTCAATTTTGTCCATCTCTTACATTGCAGCTCATTCTGTGGACTGCAATTTTGCCCGATCAACAGCCTCTCCTCACTACACATTGCCTCTGTTTGTAAACCAGCTACCTCATCTTCAGCACATTACCTGCCTTTCCTATGATGCTTCTTGCACTGAAATATATGCAGCTCAGGACACTAGTTACACCATGCTCAACCCTTTCGATTCCTAACTTTGTCTCAGGTCTTACCAACATCTATCTCCACAACCTCTCCACTAACTGTTCTGGCACACTGGTTCCCATTCCCCCTGCAAACCCCCTTCAGTTCAGGTGCAAGCTGTCCCTTCTGTACAGGTTGCCCCTTCCCTTGAAGAGAGCTCAATGATCCAAAAATCTAATGCCCTTCCTCCTACACCAATTCCTTAGCCACGCGTTAAACTGAAAAATCTTCCTTGTTCTGGCCTCACTAGGATCACAACCCTGCAGGTCCTGCTCTTTAACTTAGCACCTAACTCCCTGAACTCCCAATACAGAACCTCATCACTCTTCCTACCTATGTCATTGGTACCTACATGGACCACAACCTCTGGCTGTTCACCCTCCCACTTAAGAATGCTGAGAACTCGATCTGAGACATTCCGGACCCTGCACCCGGGAAGCAACACAACATTTGGGAATCTCGTTCTTGCCCACAGAATCTACTGTCCATTCCCTTAACTAACAAATTCGCTATCACCACAGTGTGCCTCTTCTCCCTCTTCCTTTCTGAGGTATAGAGGCAGACAGTGCTGGAAACTGTCCTCTTTACGACTTTCCTCTGTTAGGCCATCCCCGCCGACTGTATCCAAAGTGATATACTTGTTGTTGAGTGGGATGGCCACAGGGATTCTTCACAGTGGCTCCTTAACTCCTTTTTCCCCTTCCTGACTGTCACCCAGTTTCCTGTGTCCTGCTCCTTGCATGTGACTAACTCTCTATATGTCCTGCCTATCACCCCCTCAGCCTCCGGAATGATCCGGAGTTCATCCAGTTCCAGCTCCAACTCGTTAAAGCGGTTTGTTGGAGGCTGCAGCTGGATGTACTTCTCATAGTTGGAGTAGTTAGGGATATTAGTGATCTCCCAGCCTTCGTACATCCCGCAAGAGGAGCAGTCAACTCTCCTGCCTGGCATCTCTACTGTCCTAGCTGAGCAGGTAGAAAGAAGAGAATGAAAAAACTTGAGCTTTTCTTTACTTTGCTTTCGCTGACTGAAGCCTCTCTTTGCAGAAGCCTCAAAGAATTAAAGCCTCAATTCTGACTATATCTACTTTGGCCGTTGTGCTTACCTCTTCTTTCCCTTAATTTGCCTCGATAATCAATCCCAACTTCCCTTTTCAGAATCAGAATCAGGTTCAGTATCACTGGCATATATCATGAAGTTTGTTGTCTTGTGGCAGTAGTATATTGCAATGCAGAATAATAAATAAAACTATAAATTACAATAAGAAATAACATCTCACGCAAAGTGCTGGAGGAACTCAACAGGCCAGGCAGCAGCTGTGGAAAAGAGTAAACAGTCGACGTTTCTGGCCGAGACCCTTCATTAGGACTGGAAAAAAAGATGAGAAGTCAGAGCAATAAGGTGGGAGGAGGGGAGGATGAAGTACAAGGCGATAGGTGTAACTGGAAGGGGGAGGGGTGAAGTGAAGAGCTGGAGAAGTGGGTATTTGATAAGAGAGGGTAGAAGACCATGGAAGAAAGAGAAGGAGGAGTAATACCAGAGGGAGGTGGTGGACAGGTAAGTAGATAAGGTGAGAGAGGGAAATATGAAGGGGAGAATGATGAAGAGGGGTAGCAATTACCAGAAGTTCAACAATTGATGTTCATGCCATCAGGTTGGAGGTGACCCACAGATTATGAGGTGTTGCTCCTTCAACCTGAGTGTGGCCCCATCGTGACAGTTGAGGAGGCCATGGACTGACATGTCAGAATGGGAATGGGAAGTGGTCAGTACTTCCAGTTGAACTCTGTCTTTTTGTGTGTTTTCCCCCTAGCCATCAGGCTGTGGTTTTGTATTGCCATGTGCTCTTGTTTATTTTCATGCCCCATGTGCTCCTGCCTCCGCTCCTGCTCTACCCCGGCCCCTGTATTACGGGGTACTCCGCCCTCACCTGTTCTCTCATTATTACCTGTATTGCTGCCACCTGTGTCTCATTGTGCTCCACCTATCACCCGCCTCTGTTTATTGCTCAGTGTATTTCAATCCTGTGTTTTCACCTTTTTGTTGCCAGATTATGCCAGTGAGTTTTCCTGAGCCTTTCCAGCATCTGTATCTGCATCTGTACTCTGTCTGTCTGAATACTGACTCTGCCTGTTTCCTGATTCTGGTTTCTGGATTTCTCTGGAATTTTTGATCTCCACCTGAACTTTGACGCTGACTTCGTTGCCCCTCTGGATTTGATACTCAGCAAATATCACAGTGTGCGCAGTACTTGGTCTGCGATTGGGTCCCTGCTTCAGCGCCCTGACTGAGGTAGAATTGAAATCGGTGGACATCAGAAGATCCTGCTTTTTCTGGCAGTCTGAGTGAAAGTGCTCGGTGAAGCAGTCTCCCAATCTGTGTCAGGTCTCACCAGTTTATCTCCCATTTTCATTAATCACCTACCTCTTTGTCCTTCTTCCTCTCCTCCCCACCCCCCCACCTTATTGCTCTGACTTTTCTTCCTTTTTTTCAATAATACTGTTTTGGATACTGTTGGGGCAGCATGGGCCTACCAGGGAGAAGCCGCAGCGAGCAGGTCTCTGGCCCTGTGTCCAGATCTGTGGCTCAGAAGGGAAGTGCAGGGGAAGGGATGAGTTGTAGAAATAGGGGATTCACCGGTTACGGGAGCAGGAAAGAGGTTATGTGGATGAGAACGAGATTTCCAGATGCTTTGTTGCCTTTTGGGTGCCAGGTTCAGGGATATCTCCGATCGAGTCCACAGCTTTCATTAATCAGAAGGTGAGCAGTCAGAGGTCATGCTAGTGCCAATGACATGGGTAGGATGGGTGACGAGGTCCTGCAAAGTAAGTTCAGGGAGTTAGTTGCTAAGTTAAAGAGCAGGACCTCCAAGTTGTGATCTTAGGATTGCTGCCTGTGCCACGTGCTTGTGAGGCCAAAAACAGGAAGATCATAGAATTTAACATATTGGTGCAGGAGGGAGGTCTTCAGGTGCTTGGATCATTGCGTTCTCTTCCAGGAACGGTAGATCAGTACGGAATGGACGGCTTACGACTGAACTAATATCCTTGCAGGAAGGTTTGCTAGTGCTGCATGCGTGGAGCGGGATGGCGGGGGGTGTTGCAGGTTCAACTAGAGCTGTAGGGGTTGGGAACAGAGCACCAGAACAGATAGTGGAGTGGTTGTGGAGAAAGATGCTGTTAACGTCAGGAATCAAAAGGCTAAGCATGGTGAATCCAATGTTCTGAGCAGTGTATATTTCAATGAAAGGAATATTGTAGGGAAGGCGTATGAGCTAAGGGGATTTATCCGCATGTGGAATTATGACATTGTAGCCATTAGTTATTGGGAATATCAATAACTGTGGCTCTTCTCTTCCTGTCGAACTTAACGTATTCTATGCAAGATTCGAACAGAAGAGAAGCGTCCCGCTCCCTCCGGATGAACCGGACCTGGTGGCATCAAGATTCATCCTCACTGAAGATAAATCCAAGGAAGGCGATGGGCCCAGATGGAGTCCCGGGACGGGTTCTCCGGGCCAGTGCAAGCGAACTAGCTGGAGTGTTTGCTGACATCTTTAACTGCTCCTTGCTTCAGTCTAAGATCCCCTCGTGTTTTAAGAAGGCAGCGACAATCCCAGTGCCAAAGAAGAGCAAGGTGGCATGCCTGAATGACTATCGACCTGTGGCTCTGACATCAATTGCTATGAAGTGCTTCGAGAGGTTGGTTATGGCACACATCAATCACAGCCTACCAGTCAACCTCAACGCTTTGCAATCCGCCTACCGGAGCAACAGGTCAACAGCAGATACCATCTCTCTGGTCCTACATTCCTCCTTAGAACACCTGGAGAATAAAGACCCGTACATAAGGCTCCTTTTCATTGACTACAGCTCTGCCTTTAATACCATCATTCCAAATAAACTGATTCCTAAGCTCCGGAACCTGGGTCTTACAACTCAGATCTGCAGCTGGATCTTCAGCTTACTCACAGACAGGACCCAGGCTGTAAAAATAGGGGACAAGCTCTCCCCTACAATCACTCTGAGCACCGGTGCCCCACAAGGCTGTGTACTCAGCCCCCTGCTGTACTCACTGTACACCCACGATTGTATAGCCAAGTTTCCATCAAACCCAATATATAAGTTTGCTGATGACACAACAACTATAGGCCGTATCTCAGGTAATGATGTGTTTGAGTACAGAGAAGAAATTAAGAACCTGGTGACATGGTGCGAGGATAATAACCTATCCCTCAACGTCAGCGAGACGAAGGAATTGGTTGTTGACTTCAGAACAAGTAGCAGACCGCACGACCCCATTTACGTTGGTGGTGCGCAAGTGGAACAGGTCAAAAGCTTTAAGTTCCTCGGGGTCAATATCACAAATGACCTGACTTGGTCCAACCAAACAGAGTCCACTGTCAAGAAGGCCCACCAGCGCCTTTACTTCCTGAGAATGCTGAAGAAATTTGGCCTGTCCCCTAAAACCCTCACTAATTTTTATAGATGCACTGTAGAAAGCATTCTTCTAGGGTGCATCACAACCTGGTATGGAAGTTGTCCTGTCCAAGTCCGGAATAAGCTGCAGAAGATTGTGAACACAGCCCATCACATCACTCAAACCAATCTTCCGTCCTTGGACTCACTTTACATCACACGCTGTTGGAGCAGTGCTGCCAGGATAATCAAGGACACGACCCACCCAGACAACACACTCTTTGTCCCTTTTCCCTCTGGGAGAAGGATCAGGAGCTTGAAGACTCATACGGCCAGATTTGGGAACATCTTCTTTCCAACTGTGATAAGACAGCTGGACGGATCCTGACCCGGATCTGGGCCGTACCCTCCAAATATCTGGACCTGCTTCTCTTTTTTTTTTTGCACTACCTTACTTTCTCTTTTCTATTTTCTATTTATGATTTATAATTTAACTTTTGAATATTTACTATTGATTTTTATTCCAGGGAGCGCGAAGGGCAGAATCAAATATCACTGTGATGTCTAGTATCAATCGTTTGGTGACAATAAAGTAAATTAAAGTAGTGAGACTTGGTTGGTGGAGCCACAGGACTGACAGCTCTATGTTCTGGAATTCCATTGTTTTAGATGTGATAGAGTGGGAGATAATGAAGTGGGAGAGGGGACGTTACAAGTCCGGGAAAATATCACACCAGTTCTCAGTCAGGACAGACTGGAGAGCTTGTCTAGTGAAGCTTTATGAGTAGAACTGAGAAATAAGAAAGATATATCCACGTTAATGGGATTATACTGTATACCACCCAACAGTCCGCAGGATTTAGAGGAGAAAATTTGTAGAGAGATCACAGACTATTGCAAGAGACAGAAGGTTATGATAGTCGGTGATCTCAACTTTCCACTTATTGACTGGAACTCCCATACTTTAAGAGGGATAGAGTTTGTCAAATTATTCAGGAAAATTTCCAACTAGAGATTGCGATACTAGATCTCCTGTAGGAAATGAGACAGGGCAGATGACAGAGGTTTATGTCAGGAAATATTTTGCACATAGTGATCATAATGCCATTAGTTTCAAAGGTACATTTAATGTCAGAGAAAGGTATACAATATACATCCCGCAATGCTTTTTCTTCGCAACCATCCACGAAAACAGAGGAGTGCCCCAAAGAATGAATGACAGTTAAATGTTAAAACCCTAGAGTCCGCCCCCCAACTCCCTTCCCTCCCGTGCGTAAACGATAGCAAGCAACAACCCCTCTCCCACAACCAGCAAAAAAAAAGCATTGGCACTTGCCACCGAGCACTAAAGCCCGAGCAAAGCACAGCAAAGACAGACTTGCAGTACTCCAAAGACTGCTTGGTATTTGACATGCCACAGGCTCGCTCTCTCTCTCCCCAATAAGGGAGAAAAGGGTGTTTCCTTTTCACAGTGAGAGGGGAGACATAACAAACAACTCACTGGTTTACAATGTTAAAAGTCCATTGTGTCATTTTTTCCGAGCTCTGTGCCCAAAAATCTCGGGTGTCTGGACACACAGCCTTAGATCTTCCATCTCCCACAACACACCAATCTGCCCAGACACCGACCTTTGATCTACCCGTCTCCAGTGCCACAAGATCTCAACACTCCAAAGGCAAGCTGAGCTCTTAGGCCGAGCCCTTGGCATGCCAAATAACGGCCAGTCATGAAACCCCAAGAGCGGGACCCATTCCCGCAAAGAACCATAGTCAGCATGTAACTCCAGGTCAGGGTCTTCAAAAGAACCCTGAAAGGGGAAAATAGAGATATTAAAGATAGAAATAGAGCTGTTTCTGAAGATGAAAGCAAAGGAGTTGCTGTTAGGCACCTTTAAACCTCCTAAGCAATTTTTCAAGGAATTTAAGGGAAAGGATAGGCCTGGTCCTTGGATTGAGATTCTAAATGGAAGAAATTATCTAGCAATTGTAAATAGGGATAGGTTGTTCTCTAGCAAAGGTAGACTTGGTAATGAGTGGCATTCAAAAGTGAAATTTTGAGCGTACAGAATTTATATGTTCCTGTCAGAATGAAAAAGAAGCATAACAGGTTTAGGGACCCTTGTTTTTTGAAGGATATTGAGGCCCTGATTAAGAAAAAGAAGGAAGTACATATCAGGTATACGCAGGCAGGAACAAATGAGGTACTTGAGGATTATGAGAGATGCAAGAGAAGGCAAGGAAATCAGGCGCCCTAAAAGCGGACATGTGTTTGCTCTAGCATACAAAGTGAAGGATAATCCCAAAGGCTTCTACAGATATAAAAGAGCAAAATGATAGCAAGGGGCAAAATTGGTCCACTGGAAGATCAGAGTGGTAATTTGTGCGTAGTGCTGAAAGAGATAGGAGAAATCTTAAATCGATTTTTTGCATCTATATTTACTCAGGAGACAGACACAGGGTCTATAGATGTGAGAAAATGCAGCAGCAAGTTCATGGACCCTATACAGATTACAGGAGAGGAGTTGTTTTCTGCCTTGAAACAAATTAGGGTGGATAAATCCCAGGACCCAGGAAAGTGTTCCTTCAGACCCGGTGAGAGGCTAGTACAGAAATTACATGGGTCCTAGCAGAAATATTTAAAACATTATTAGCCATGAGTTGAGTGCCGGAAGATTGGAGGATAGCTAATGTTCCATTTTTGAAGAAAGGCTCTAAGAATAAACCAGAAAATTAAAGACTGGTGAGCTTGACATCAGTAGTGGGAAAGTTATTGGAAGGTGACTTAAGGGATGAGATATGTAAGTATTCGGATAGCCAGGAACTGTTTAGGGATAGTCAATATGGCGTTGTGCATGGTAAGTTGTGTCTAACCCATCATACAGAGTTTTTTGAAGAAGTTACCAGGAAAGTTATGAAGGCAAGGCAGTGGATGTTGTCTACATGGCCTTCAGCAAGGCCTTTGACAAGGTCCTGCATGGGAGGTTGATCAAGAAGGTTCAGTTACTTGGTATTCAAGATGAGGTAGAAAATTGGATTATCATTAGATATTGGCTTTGCACAAGAAGTCAGATAGCGTTTGTAGATGGTTGCCTCGCTAACTGGAGGCCTGTAGCTCATGGAGTGCCGCAGGGATCAGCATTGGGTCCTTTGTGGTTTGCCTTCTATATCAATGATCTGGATGATAATGTGGTAAACTAGATCAGCAAATTTGCAGATGGCACCAAGATTGGGGTTGTAGTGGATAGCAAGGAAGACTATCAAAGGTTGTAGTGGGAATTGGACCAGCTGGAAAAATGGGCTGAAAAATGGCCGGTGGAATTTAGTGCAGACAAGTGTGAGTTGTTGCACTTTGGAAGGGCAAAACAAGGTAGGACTTACATTGTGAGTGAGACATCACTGAGGAGTGCAGAAGAACAGATGGATCTGGGAATATAGATCTATAATTCCTTGAATGTGGTATCACAGATAGATAGGATTGTAATGAAAACTTTTGGCACATTGGCCTTCTTAAATCAGAGTATTGAAACAGGAGTTTGGAGCATGTTAAAATTGTTTAAGCTATTGGTGAGGCCCAATTTGGAGTATTGTGTGCAGTTTTGGTCACCAACCCATGGAAAAGATGTAAATAAGATTAAAAGAGTGCAGAGAAAATTTACAAGGATACTGCCAGGATTTGTGGATCAGAGTTATAAGGAAAGGTTGAATAGGTTAGGAATTTATTCCTTGGAGTGTAGCAAATTGAGAGGAGATTTGTTAGAGGTATACAAAATTAGGGGGAGTATAGATAGGCTAAATGCAAACAGGCTTTTCCCACTGAAGTTGGGTGAGAATACAACTAGAGGTTATGGGTTAATGATGAAAAGTGAAATGTTCAAGAGGATGAGGGGGTAATTGTTCACTTACAGGTTGGTGAGTGGTGTTGAGATTAACATTTAAGAGGCAATGCATTCCAGGCATCCACGACTCATTGACTGAAAAACTTACATCTCACATCTTCTTGAACCTACCCCCCTCTCCTCTTCAATGCATGCTCTCTGATATTAGACATTTCAACCCTGCGAAATAGATACTGTCTGTCCACTTCATCTCTGCCTCTCATAATCTTGTAAATTTCTATCAGATCTCTCCTCAGCCTCAGCCACTCCAGAGAAAATAAGTTCATCCAACCTCTTCTGATAGTAAATGCCCTCTAAACTTGGCAGCATCCTGGTAAATTTCTTCTGCACCCTCTCCAAATCCTTAACATGCTTCCTATAGAGGATAATGCAGAGATGTACACAATATCCCAGATGGGGCCTAACCAGAATGCTATAAAGTGACTTTTGAACTCAATGACTCAACTAATAATAGCAAGCATTCCATAAGCCTTCTTAACCATCCTATCAACCTGTGTAGCCTCTTTCAAGGAGCTATGAACTTGGATGCCAAGATCTCTCTGCTCAGCAACATTGTTAAGGACCTTACCCTTAACAGCATACTGTCTCCTTGCATTTGCTCTACCGAGGTGTAACACCTCACATTTATCGGGGTTAAACTGCATCTGTCATTTCTTAGCCCATATCAGCAACTAATCTATATCATGCTGTATTCTTTGCTAGTTTTCTACACTATCCACAACTCCACCAATCTTGGTATCATCTGCAAATATACTCACCCACACATCTACATTTTCATCCAGGACATTTCTATACATCACAAATAGCAGAGGTCTCAGCACAGATCCCTGCGGAACTCCACTAGTTACAGACCTGCAGCTCCAATAACTCCCTGCAACCACTACCCTCTGTCTTCTATGTACAAGCCAGTTCTGAATCCTAACAGCCAAATCCCCGTGGATCCCATGCCTCTGAATTTTCTGGATTAGCTTCCCAGAAGAGACTTTGTCAAATATCTTACTCAAATCCATGTAAACAATATCCACTGCCTGACCCATATCAATCTCTCTCACCACCTTGTCAAAAAACACAATCAAGTTGGTAAGGTACGACCTGCCACACAGATTGTTATTTGTGATTAGTCATGCAACTCCAGCCCTCTTTTACCTCCTCTTCTATATTTCCTAAAACTTTGGAAATCTGGTACATCAATTACCTATTCCTGCCCCTCTCTCAACCAAATTTCAGTAATGGCTGCAACATTTTACTTCCATGTACTGATCCATGCTCTAAGTTCATCATCCTTACCCATAATACTATTAGCATTAAAATATACCCACTTCAAACCATCCAACCCATCATGCCTGTTATTTCGCTTTTGACTTTCAATGCTTTTCCTGACATCTACCCTCCGGTCCAGTCCTTCCCTTACTGACCTGGGGCTCTGGTTCCCAGCCCCCTGAAAAACTAGTTTAAACTCTCCCGACTAGCATCAGCAAAACTCCCGGCCAGGATATTGTTTCCCCTCCAGTTCAGGTGCAACCCGTCCCCTTTGTACAGGTCACCCCTTCCCTAGAAAAGGTTCCAATGATCCAAGAACTTAAAGCCCTACCCCATCTCCTCAACCACTCATTCATCCATGCTATCACCCCATTCCTACCTGCACTAGCCCATGGCACAGGGAGTAATCCAGAGATTACAACCTTGGAGGTATTTCCCTGCAGCCTTTTACCTAACTTAATATTCTCACTGCATAGGACCTCTTCCCCTTTTCTGCCTATGTCATTGGTGCCAATATGCATCATGACCTCTGGCTGTTCAACGGTTCAATAGTTCCATTTAATATCAGAAAATGTATACAATATACAACCTAAAATTCTTACTCTCCACAAACTTCTTGCAATAATACCCCAAGGAATGAATAACAGAAAAAAACGTACGAATGCCAAAGCCCCTGCCCCCCTCCCACACACAAGCAGCATCAAAACTCCCCATCACCCTCCCCCCACTTATTCTAGTATAAAGCATCAGCAGTCCCTCCACCCAGCATGCAAGCAAAAGCAAAGCCCCCAAAGAGAGACCATGGTCTACAGTACGTCAAAAACTAACTGATCACTCCAACATTCTCAACATCCCACAGGCACTCCCTCTCTCTCTCTCTCTCACTAAGAAGGGAGATTCTAATATCAGCCTTTCTACTGTGAGAAGGGAGACAAACAGTCACTCTTTTGATATTATATTCACAGCCTGAAGCGTCGATTTTATCTTGAGTTCCCCAACTCGAGAATCGGCAGTAAGCTCTCACACACCATTAAGAGAGAGAGGGAACAGTGAGCTGAGTGCAGACCTCCGACAGCCTCTCTTGTCGTCCCGATGTACCGGCTCCCCGCCATGCTTCAGTTTGTGACACCAGCAACAATCCAAGAACAGGAACGCACCGCTGTGCAGAACCGCAGTTTGAGTCCCACTATAGATCACAGACTCTGACAGGACCCCAGCCACCTTGGAAAGGAAAATTGATCCGCTCCTCCTTGAGAAAATCCTGCAGCCGTTCTGATACATCATGGACCCTAGCATCTTGGAGACAAAACACTATCTTGGTGCTTCTTTTGCGGCCACAGTAATTTTCCTTTCTATCCCCTTAACTATCACATCCCCTATAATTACCGCACTGCCTGACTTTACCCTTCCCTGTTGAAGCTCAGAGCTGACCATAGTGCCACCAGTTTGGCAGCTGCTGTCATGATCTAATGGGTCATCCCCCCAGCAGCATACTAAGGGGTAAACTTGTTGCTGAGGAGAATGGCTGCGCTGACTTCTTAATCCCCTTACCTCTCCTGATGGTCACCCATCTTCTAGCTGAAGCCTGTACTTTGGGTGTGACTACCTCTTCAAAAGTCTCGACTATAATAACTTCAGCCTCCCAAATCATCCTGAGTATATTCGACTCCTGCTCCGACTCCTTGACCTGGTTGGTCAGGCACTGAAGTTGGGTGCTCTTCCCACAGAAGTAGTCATCGGGAAACCATCAGGTATTCCAAATTCCCACTTCTGACAGGGGGAGTATTCCATCTTGACTATATACCAAAACAGAAAAAGGCTTGCCTTTTCTTAACTGTACCTTTGCCTGTTCACACCAAAGCCTGTTAGGCTAAAGTCTTCACGCCCTATCACTGGCACACTCTGCAGTGGCCGCTCTAGAGATGGATGCTCTACTTGAGCATACCCTTTTCGTGTTTGCAGTGGAGGTTAGGCCTCCAACGCCAATGCTTCCCGTGCCTGCGCAGTCCAAAAAGACCAGCCTTGCCCAAATCTGCTCCTTTCATTCTCTCTCCCGACTTCCGTAGGGCTCTGACACCGACGCACACTCCCCTCGCCTGAGCCATCAAGAATATTTAGGGATGCATCCTTAGCATTGAGGCAGCTCATATTGTCTAAGTGTTGCTGTTTGAATGTTTTTTTTCATCTTTATTTAGAGATTCAGCACGGAGTAGACCCTTCTGTCTGCTCAAGACGTACTGCCCCTGAAAACCCCAATTCAGCCTTAGGCTGATCACGGGACAATTTACAGTAACAAATTACCCTAAGCGCAGAGCTGCAATTACTTCTTACCGTGAGCAAGCGAAGTATAAGAGAACTAAAGTTGAAAGTGAATTTGGATATGCTTCTGCAGAGATTGGCAGAGACAAAAATAAACAGTTATTTGAGGCCATATCTGATGAAAGTGAAAACATAAAATGGTTGAAATGCACAGTAGAAAGAAAAACGGAATCGGTATTTCAGGGCAAAGACCACACCTGAAACATCAGCTCTGTTTCTCTTCCCACAGATTCAATCCAACCTGCTCTGTCTTTCCATCATATTTATTTCAGATTTTCACATTTGCACTTATTTTTTAGATTTTTAATAATGAAACTGTTTCACTGGATTCCTCAGACTAGCAAGCGCTACATTTCATTTCTGCTAAAGGTCATAATTTACTTGCAGATGCAACAAAATATTGGAAACCTTTTAATATGGCAAAATACTTTCAACCAGCAGTGGTGGGTTTAACTACATTGTCTACTATTGTTATTTAAGTGAACTGCTTTTCCATAATTTCTGCATCTGCCTTGGGTAATGGTGGCATTGTCTAATGCAGGTACAGTATAGTGTTGGTCTGCTGGTAGTGAAAACAAGAAGCAAGATTAGTCGTGCTGCAGTTGTCCCTTGCACATTCACTGGTGTGATGAATGCTTAACGTCTTCAGACTTCTTAAGGCCCCTTTGGATCAAATATTTGGCATGGGCTATGCTGTTCTGCCCCTTGGATCACTAGGAAGCCCAGAAAGAAAGTAGTTCATCACTTTGGTACATGAAAATTATTTGAAAAGTCACAAGATCAAAATATTGCCCATCTCTCTTCCACAGATGCTGGCTGACCTGCTGAGTTCTTCCAATACATTTTTTGTTCTAGTTCTATGCATATATCATTTAATTTTTGATACTACTATGATCAGTTTCCATCAAATCTGGTTCAAAATGCTGATCACGTCTGATTTTCCATTCTATGACGCTACTGCTTCAATAGACATTTCTTAAAATGTCTTTATGATATTGTCCCTTTTGATTTTTAATATTATTTTAGAGAGAAATTTGGAGAATGAAGGTTCTATAGCTAAATTAAAAGTAAAAGGTGGCTAGGGAGAGAGGAAGTTCCCTTAGAGAACAGCAGGATCACCAGTGTCACAGGAGATATGTAGGTGGAATTTTCTCTTTGGTATTTACAGAGGAGAAAATCATGGTTGCTTTAGAAACAAGGGAAACAAGTGGAGATGTTCTGGAGGACATTCATATTATCAGCAAGAAGGTATTTGCAGCATTACACTGCATGTTATTTAGTTCTTTGAGAATAACTGGAAGGACAAGCCAGTGAACGACAGGCCAGTCTGCCTGATACTGTATTAGTAGCTGTGAAGTTACTGGAAGAAACTCTGATGGACAGGATCGACTAGCATTTGGACAGAGGGAATCTGATTAGGAGACACTAGCATGGCTTTATGCATGGAAATTCATGTTCAGTGAACCGGTTAGTGTTTAATTAAAGGGGTAACCAAAAGGGTAGATCAGTGGATGTTGTTTGTTTAAACTTTAACATGGTCTTCTACAAGGTGGTGGACAGTAGAATGGTCCAGAAGGTTAGGTCCTATGTTTAGGTGGATTCAAAATTAAGTTGGAGCAAGGAAGAACAGGGTGATGGTTGAAGGTTTTTGTTCAGAATAGAGGTCACAATTTGATTATGTGTTGGGGCCTTTGTTATTTGTTGCTTATACAAGTTACTTGAATGTGATTTTACAAGGCTTGATCAGTAAGTTTGCAGATGACACAAAATTAGGTGTTGATAGGAGGAAGGTTGTCATAAATTATAGGGTCCGTTAGGGATGTAGGTTGAGGAGAGACAAATGGATTTCAATACGGGTAAGTGTGATGCATTTTGGAAAACCAAACCAGCATCAGACTAGTACTATAAATGATAGGGCATTTGGGAGTGTAACGGAACAGAAGAGGAGCCTAGAAATACAAGTCTTTAATTTATTATAAGTAGCATTATAGGTAGACAGTGTGGTGAAACAGGCATTTGGCACACTCACCTTCATTGGGGCATTGAGTACAGAAGTTGAGATATTAAGTTACATTTGTGCAAGTTGCTGGTGAGGCCACTCTGAGAGTGTTAGATACAGTTTTGGTAATTCTGTTAGAAGAAAGATGTGATTAAACTGGCAAGGGAGCAAGAAAGATATACTGTATGAAGATGCCAAGACTGGAAGTCCTGTGTTATAAGGAGAGTTCCTTGGAACATAGGAGAATAAGGGGTGACTTTATATAAGTGTTTAATATTGTGAAAGGCATAGATAAGGTGGATGATGAGAGTCTTTTCCCCAGGGTAGGGAAGTCCAAAACTTGGTGCATAGATTTAAGGTGTGAAGGAAAAGATTTAAAAGGGACCTGTGGGTCAATTTTTTCATGGAGAGTATGGTGAGTATAGATTATAGAGGAAGTGTCTGAGGCAGGTACAGAAGTATCATTAAGGAGCATAGGGAGGGGTAGGTCTTAGAAGGATATGGGTCAAATGCTGAAAATTGGGACTAGTTGTAAGGACTGGTTGGGTCGAAGGGTCTCAATCTACGCTGTATTGTTCTAAGTTGACTTGATTTTCACAATTGTCAGGCAGGAGGCCATGGTATCATGCATTAATTTCCACAGAAATTTATGTGAAGTATGCATTTACCTACAAAGATCAATGTCTTTGAAAATACTTCCCCTTCAGAGCTGCAGTCTTTCAGTCATTTCAACAAGGCCTCATCCACTTCTTCAGTAGGTTTAAAAGTCTATATAAACAAATATTTTCTTCCCCAGTATTTATCTCAACTCTTAAAAAATAGCTGATTGTGTGGTCACTGTTACATTACTGTGTGAAACCCGTTGCATGAAGTACAACCAGGATGTATCTTTAAGTTTTAACAGTGAATGCATCTTAAAACTGAATAATTACCTATCAAATTGTGAGAGGTCCTTAGCTCATGGAAAGCCACAGCTGAAGTTAAGACCGACCAATTTTGTTTTCTCAATTTCTGCCATTGCTCTGATCTATTTCTACTTTAATTTTATTTGATAAAATTACAGCTTTGCTATTTTTTATCCTTGTCTTCTACAAACTTATATTCTGCCAGTTTCACTATTTCTTTATATTACAGTTCTTTTCTGTGTCCTAATGCTTTTACCTTTCCCTTAATATCCCTCTGCCATTTCTCTTTCATTTCTCAATATTTATTTATTTCAAATATTAATGGGTAATGTGAGCCATGAAAATACAAGACAGGCCTGTGGCTATACGGAAAGAATGGGAAATATTATTGAGTGCACTTTTGGTAATTTAACCATTAAGTATGTGTGAACATTTTGTAATTTTACAGAATAATGTTTACAGAGCATTCTCTCATTTCTTGCCATGCTCTAAAATTTCTCCTAGGTATAATTTAATTTAATGTACCGACCTGGGGCTAATTCTTTTGGCTTGTTGACGGCTTGTTAAACACAAATTTAAATGAAGTATGCCTTTAAAAAACTTGAATAGTTTCAGTAGCAAGGTATAACAGGCTGGCTAGAGAGTAACTAAAAATGTAATACTTAATCAAAATGTCCACCAAAATGGACAAATGAAACTGTATATGCTGTCAGCTTGAAATGTATTTAAATCTATTTCTAGTCCAAAGTTTCTTTACAGTATGAGTATTAGCTTTGTCAAAGCCTCACTATGAGGAATATCTTTTTGAAAATCTTTTTTTTTTGGGTGGAATGTGTACATTGTTGGTAGGGGCATTTATCAGCTTAATCTAATTGGCCTGAGATGATATTGAACTTTTTAAAATGAATGTTGATCTTGTGGTCAAAGGTAATCCCATAAGACTATTAGATATAATATGCTATGATTTCTAACTCAGTGATTTGCAATATATATTTCAAAATCTAGATGGTGGGTGACATATTGGAATTTGAAATCCTGTTAAATCCATGAGTATTTAGCCCTATTTCTTCTTCACAACAAACATCATTTTGGGAGATTTCATTGAAGAAGCTTTGCTACAGTGGATCATATAGACAGTATGACAGCAGGTAGCGGTGAGGGTTAATGAATGTGGATTTACCCTCCTTAAGACTGTACCATTTAACCAACTACTTTGGTGGTACATATAGCAACAACATGCAGGAGGAATAATTCGGCACATCTCTCTGAATGCTTTCAAGGGATGTGTCTATGTAGATAAAACCACTGCAAGAAGGTATACTTTGTACAATGTATGTTCTTTTGCAAATAAAGTACATTTTGGTTGTTCTTTTAAAACTTTATGGCTACTGTAACATTGTGTGTGAAGTGCTGTTTAACAAGTTATAAAGTTTAGACTGAGGACATGAACACTGGGGTCAGCTACAACTGAGAGAACATGTGGAAATGTGCCAGGACTCTGAAATACGTGATTCAATGGAGAGCTCTAATGGAACAGGCAAAGATAGCCAGGCCATCAGATCTCCAAGCATGTAACCTATCCAAGGAATGGAGTCAGGGGAGGGAAAAGTTTAAACTCTATATTGAGGTAACAATGGTAGAATGAAAGTAAATTATCTGTTCAGTATAATTATGGGTGATCTATGCTGATCTCAACTTCTCTTCTGTGCCAATTCCCCACAGCAAACCAGTCTTTTAAAAAAAAACATCTGTCTCCATCTTGAATATACCTAATAATTTGGTTTCCACAATCCTCAAGGGCAAAGAATTCCAGAGATTCACTGCCCTCTGAGAAAAGATTACTCCCCGCTTCAGCTTTTAATGAACAACTCTTTAGTTAATAGACATTTTCCCTTTTAGGTGACTCTCCCTCTAGTGAAAATATCTTAACATCTAACCTGTCCCCCTTTAGGAACTTGTATACGTATTTGTATAAGGTTACCCATTTTTCGAAATTCTAAGGAATGTAAATCCAAAATCTCTGGCCTGCCTTGGTAGAATAACCCACATCCCAGGAATTAGCATGGCAAGTCTCCTTTAGCCTTCCTCCAATGTCACAAACTCTATTTTTAGATAAGGAGGCAAAAACCGTATTCCAGGTGAGTCCTCATGTCCTATAACCAGTAAAGCCTCCATATTCATAAAGCCCAACCCCTTTGCGAGAGGCCAATATGTCCTAATTACTTGGACCATACTGTAACTGTACAGTCCCTTCAGTCCACAATGTTGTGCTGACCTCTATAAACTTGCTCCACGACCAGTCTAACCCTTCACTCCACAACCGATCTCACCCTGCACTCCTACACAGCCATAACGCTCTACTTTTTCTCACATCCATTTGCCAAAGCCTCTCATAAATGTCCCTATTGCACCAGCCTCTACCACCAACCTCAGTAATGAACCTCACTCACAACCGCTGGAGGAACTCAGCAGGCCGGGCAGTATCTGTGGAAAAGATCGGTTGACGTTTCGGGCTGGAACCCTTCATCAGGAAGTCCACCACTCTTTGTGTAAAAACCCTGCCTCTGACATCCCCACTTTCCTCCCTTCAACTTACATGCATGTCCTCTGGTACTGGCCATTGCCTCCTGGGAAGAAAGTTAATGACTATCCACTCAGTTTACACCTCTCATAATCTTATGAACGTCTAACAAATCACTTTACCTCCTTGGCTGCTCCAAGGAGAAAAGCCATAGTACACTCAAGCTTCTCTCATCAGACATTCATCTTATCCAGGCAGCATCCTTGTAAATATCCATTGAACTATCTCTAAAGCTTCTCACATCCTTCCTAAAGCAATGCAATCAGTACTGAACACAGTTCAGTTTGGTCTAACCAGATTACAAACAAGACAAAGTCTGCAGATGCTGGAAATCCAAGTAACACACACAAAATGCTGGCGGAACTCAGCAGGCTAGGTAGCGTCAATGAAAAAGAGTATAGTCGATGTCTCCACAGATGCTGCCTGGCCTGCTGAGTTCCTCCAGTATCTTGTGTGTTTTATATGATCTAACCAGAGTTTTTAGATTTGCACAGCTGCCAGGCCAGTGTCACTGTGGGTGCCTCTGAGGCTCAGCAGGGGAGGGTAAAGTCAGGCAAAGTGTTATTGATAGGAGACTTAATAGTTAAGAGGACAGACAGGAGATTCTGTGCCTGCAAAAATGATGTCAGAATGGTGTGTTGTGTCACAGGTGTCACAATCCAGGATGTTTCAGAGCTTCTGCAGAAGAGAGGGAGGGTGCAAGAGGGAATTGGCACAGGGGCCTTTGACAAGATGCCATACATGAGGTTCTTAACAAGATAAGAGCCCATGGTATTACAAGAAACTACCATGGATAGAGGATTGGCTGCCTGGTTGGAGGCAAAGAGTGGGAATAAAGGGGGCCTATTCCATTTGGCTTCAAGGGACTAGTGGTGATCCACAGGGATTGGTATTGGGTCTCTTCGTTTCACATTATATGTCAATGATTTGGATGACAGAATTGATGACTTTTTGGCCAAGTTTGCAGATGGTACAAAGATAGTTGGAAGAACAAGTAATGTTAAGGAAGCAGGGAATCTGCAGAAAGACTTAGAGAATGGGCAAACAAGTGGCAGATTAAATATAGTGAAGGACAGTGTATGGTCATGCATTTTGGTAGAAGGAACAAAGACCTAGACTATTTTCTACACAGGGAGAAAATACAAAAATTAGAGGTGCAAAGGGACTTGGGAGTCCTTGTGCAGGATTCCCTAATGGTTAACTTGCAGGTTGAGTTGGTGGTAAAGAGTGTCAGCAAGTATACGGTGCTGAAGTTTTATAAGGCATTGGCCAGACCTCACTCGGAGTATCATGACCAATTTTGGACCCCTTATCTAACGAAAGATGTGTAGGCATTGGAGAAGATCCAGATCCAGAGGAGGTACGTGAGAATGATTTGCAAATGAAAGCGTTAACATACGAGGAGTGTTTGATGGTTCAGCGCCTGTACTCACTGGGAGTTAGAAGAACAAGGGAGAATCTCGTTGAAATCTATCAAATGTTGAAAGGCCTTGATAGAGTGGAGGTCAAGAGGAAATTGCCTATAGTGGGTTAGTCTATGACCAGAGGGCACAGCCTCAGAATAGAGGGACATCCATTCAGGATAGTCTAAACACTTCCAAGAATCCTGCCATGAACCTTGTACTCTGCCTTCAAATTTGGCCTTCCAAAGTGTATCACCTCACACTTTATCTGATAGAACTCCGTCCATCACTTCTTCACCCAGATCTTCATCTTTGGTGTATCCTGTCATAACCTACGACAATCATCGATGCTATTTACAACAATTCCAATCTCTGTGTCATCTGCTAATTTAGTAACCAACTCCAGCACTTTGTCATCCAAATCACTTATTAAAATCACAAAGAGCAGGTGTTGCAAAACACTTCCCTCTTACTACCTACCTCCAGGCAGAATATTTTCCGCCTACTACCACCCTCTGCCTTCTGTAGGCAAGCCAATTCTAAATCTACTCAGCCATGTTACCATGCATCACATACCCCAGGAGTTTCCGGACAAACCTTCCATGGGGAACTTTGTCAACTGCATAGTAAAATCCATTTATACCACATCTCCCGCTCTACTTTCATCAATATACTTTAATCACTTCTTTGAAAAATGTAATTAGTACATTTTCAATGAAATACTCTTCTTGACGAATGTGCCTGCTAACTTGTAAGTCATGCACTCGAACACCTGAACTTCACTCATTTGTAGAATGTGCTCTCCTCTTGACACTTTATCCACTCCTTCTAGCCACTAAGCTGTACTTTACCTTCCTACTAGAAAGGGGCAAAATGAGAAATCAAATGAACAATGGATCAATCAGAAGCAGAATCAGGTTTAATACCATCAGCATATTTCATGAAATTTGTTAACTGTACAGCAGCAGTACAATGCAATACATAATAATAGAAAAAAAAGTATATGTGTATTAAATAAATTAAATAAGTAGTGCAAAAATACTACTTGGAGGGAGGAACTTAGTGATGATGGAACTAAACGGCGACACCTTTCCTTGCATCTTCAGGAACAGCTCTATTTCTATATTTGATATCTCGTTTTTCCCCTTTCAAGGTTCTTTTGAAGACCCTGACCTGGAGTTACACTCTGACTTCAGTTCTTTGCAGGAATAGGACCTGCTCTCAAGGCCTTACGACTGGCTGCTTTACGATATTCCCAGGATGCGGCCTGGAAGGAGAGCGCACCTTCAGGATTACAGATATTCATGGCTCTGCAGATGGGCTGATTCAAGGCTGGTGCCGCTGACTGATGCATCGTGGGAGAATACGGTAGATCGGAAGCAGTGAGCTTCATGATGACTGTGTGCCCGGAGACCCGAGTTTTTTGGGCACAGGGCCAAAGTGACATAACAGATTTTTAACACCGTAAATCAACGAGTTGTCTGTTATGCCTCCCCTCTCACGGTGAAACAGAAACACCTCTTTTTTCCCTTGTTTGGGAGAGAGAGAGAGAGAGAGAGAGAACCTGTGGTATGTCGAATACCGGGTGATTGAGCAGTATTTGGGGTACTGCAAGTCTGTGTCTTGTTGATGCTTTGCTGCATGCTTGGGTGCTCGGTGGGGAGATACTGATGCTTTTTTTGCTGGTGTTGGGGGGGTGGCGTGTAGTTGCTTGCTGCTGCTTGTGCACGGGAAGGGGGAATTTGAGTTTCTGACATTTAACTGTCATTCATTCTTTGGGGCACTCCTCTATTTTTGTGGATGTTTGCAAAGAAAAAGAATTTCAGGATGTATATTGTAGGCATTTCTCTGACATTAAATGTACCCACTGAAACGTATTGAAATAGAAATAAAAAAAAGTAGTGAGGTTAATGGGTTCAAAGTCCATTCAGAAATTGACTGGCAGAGAGGAAGAATGTGTTCCTGAATTGTTCAGGCTCTGTACCTCATCCCTGATGGTAGCAATGAGGAGATGATATGTCTCGGGTGAAGGGGATCCTTAATGATGGGCACTGACTTTTGAGGCCTCGCTGCCTGAAGATCTCCTGAATATTACAAAGGCTAGTACTCATGATGGAGCTGGCTAATTTTACAACTGTCTGCAGCTTGCTTCGAACCTGTGCAGTCACCCTCCCACCCCCTCCCCCCATACCAAATGGTGATGCAGCCAATTTGAGTACTCTCTGCAGCACATCTGTAGAAATTTGTGAGTGCTTTTGGTGACAGACCAAATCTCCTCAAAGTCCTAATGGAATATAACTACTGTTGTGCCTTATTTATGGCTGCATTGATATATGGGTCCGGGTTAGGTCATCAGAGATACTGACATCACGAATTTAAAGTTGCTCCCTCTTTCTATTTCTGATCCCTCCTTGAGGATTGGTTCATGTTCCCTCATCTTACCCTTTCTGAAGTCCACAATCAGCTCTTTGGCCTACTGACACTGAGTGCAAGGTTATTGCTGTGACTCCACTCAACAAGACGGTATAGAAACATAGAAAACCTGCAGCACAATACAGGCCCTTCAGTCCACAAAGCTGTGCCGAACATGTACTTACCTTAGAAATTACCTAGGGTTCCCATAGCCCTCTATTTTTCTGAGCTCTGTGTACATTCCACGCACTCACCACTCTCTGCGTAAAAAAAAAACTTACCCCTGACATTTCCTCTGTACCTGCTTCCAAGCACCTTAAAACTATGTCCTCTCATGCTAGCCATTTCAGCCCTAGGAAAAAGCCTCTGATCAATGCCTCTCATCATCTCTATCAGGTCACCTCTCATCCTCCGTCGCTCCAAGGAAAAAAGGCCAAGGTCACTCAACCTATTCTCATAAGGCATGCTCCCCAATCCAGGCAACGTCCTTGTAAACTTCCTCTGCACCCTTTCTGTGGCTTCCACATCCTTTATGTAGTGAGGCGACCAGAACTTAGCACAGTACTCCAAGTGGGGTCTGACCAGGGACCCATATGACTGCACATTACCTCTCGGCTCCTAAACTCAGTCCCACGATTGATGAAGGCCAATGCTCCGTATGCTTTCTTAACCACAGAGTCAACCTGCGAAGCAGCTTTGAGTGCTCTATGGACTCAGATCCCAAGATCCCTCTGATCCTCCACACTGCCAAGAGTCTTCCCATTAATACTATATTCTGCCATTATATTTGACCTACCAAAATGAACAACCTCACACTTATCTGAGTTGAACTCCATCTGCCACTTCTCAGCCCAGTTTGCATCCTATCAGTGTCCCGCTGTAACCTCTGACAGCCCTCTACACTATCCACAACATCCCCAATCTTTGTGTCATCAGCAAATTTACTGACCCATCCCTCCACTTCTTCATCCAGGTCATTTATAAAAATCACAGAGAGCAGGGGTCCCAGAACAGATCCCTGAGGCACACCACTGGTGACCGACCTCCATGCAGAATATGACCCATCTACAACCACTCTTTGCCTTCTGTGAGCAAGCCAGTTCTGGATCCACAAAGCAATCTCCCCTTGGATCCCATGCCTCCTTACTTTCTCAATAAACCTTGCATGGGGTACCTTGTCAAATGTCATGCTGAAATCCTTATGCACTGCATCTACTGCTCTACCTTCATCAATGTGTTTAGTCGCATCTCAAAAAATTCAATCGGACTGGTAAGGCATGACCTGCCTTTCATAAATCCATGTTGACTATTCCTAATCATATTATGCCTGTCACGTACCCTGTGACGGGGATAAAGAAACCAGCAGAAATAGAAACCACTTTGGAGTCTCCTATTGCTATAAACTACTAATGTTTATTAGTAACTACGCAATACAGTAATATAAATGTAAATAAATCACACAGGTTAGCAACGATTATATATATAAGTACGTAAATCAGTAAATGTGTAAGTATATGTATGAAAGCCAAGCTTCTTTAAGTCTAGGGGTAAAAAGATACAGTCTTACGATGTTGAGTAAAGTTCAGTTCAGTTCAGTTTGTGGTATTTAGTTGAGTCGTGATGGAGAGGGAGAGAGAGAGAGTTGAGTCTTCAGGTGAGCTGATGCCTTCGATCTTCTCATCATCCTCCGAAATCCTTTACAAGTCACCGACTGTGACTTTAACCAGGGGGACCAGTTTTCCTGTGGCGGAGCTATCACCCTGGCAAGGGTGGACACATAGACAACTCCCCACCAGTCAACCCCTTCTTCACCAATGGAATAGCAATTTGGATCGATCCGCCTGATCGATCCTCCAAAACCCACTTTCCCTGCGGGCTCAACGATGCTCATTCAGTGTCCAGATCATGTGTCTGACGTCTGTATCATCTGACCTCTCATTTATTTCACCAGGCTGAGCATCACCTGTCATTCAAAGAGTCCCTCCCTCCTTTGTCTGTGAAGAAATGCAAGCAGGCAACCTGTCCTTGAAAGTAACATCAACAATCTGCCTTCGATCACCATAGCAACTTTCGAGCTGCTCGGTGCTGTCTCCAAACCCAACTCAGTAGAAATCCAAAGTTACAGTCCAAAGTGACAGTCCAACCATTAATCTTCATCTCTCTCTCTCTCTCTCTCTCTCTCTCTCTCTCTCTTTTCAAAAGCAACATATCAGTGGTAAATAACTCTCTCTCTCTCTTTTCAAAAGCACAGTTAATAGGGGTACTCCAGGATACCCTCACATGCCTCTCCAAATATTCAAAAATCCTGCCTCTCAGGATCTTCTCCATCAACTTACCAACCACTGAAGTAAGACTCACTTGTCTATTAATTCATGGACTATCTCTATTCCCTTTCTTGAATAATAGAAAAACATCCACAACCCTCCAGAACCTCTCCCGTCCCCATTGATGATGCAAAGATCATCGCCAGAGGCTCAGCAATCACCTCCCTCACCTCCTACAGTATTCTGGGATACATCTCTTCCGGTCCCAGTGACTTATCCAACTTGATGCTTTCCAAAAGCTCCAGCACATCGTCTTTCTTAATATATACATGCTCAAGGTTTTTAGTCTGTTGTAAGTCATCCCTGCAATTGCCAAGATCCTCTTCCACAGTGAATATTGAAGCAAAGTACTCAATAAGTACCTCTGCTATCTCCATCGGTTCCATACACACTTTTCCACTGTCACACTTGATTGGTCCTATTCTGTCATGTCTTATCCTCTTGCTCTTCACATACTTGTAGAACGCCTTGGGGTTTTCCTTAATCCTGTCCGCCAAGGCCTTCTCATAGCCCCTTCTGGCTCTCCTAATTTCTTTCTTAAGTTCCTTCTTGTTAGCTTTATAATCTCCTAGATCTCTATCATTACCTAGCTTTTTGAACCTTCTGTAAGCTCTTCTTTCCTTCTTGACTAGGTTTACAAAAGCCTTTGTACTCCATGGTTCCTGTACTCTACCATCCTTTCCCTGTCTCATTGGAATGTACCTATGCAGAACTCCATGCAAATATCCCCTGAACATTTGCCACATTTCTTCCGTACATTTCCCTGAGAACATCTCTTCCCAATTTATGCTTCCAAGTTCTTGCCTGATAGCCTCATATTTCCCCTTATTCCAATGAAACACTTTCCTAATTTACCTGTTCCTATCCGTCTCCAATAATATGGTAAAGGAGATAGAATTGTGATCGCTATCTCCAAAATACTCTCCTACTGAGAGATCTGACACCTGACCAGGTTCATTTCCCAATACCAGATCAAGTCTTGTAGGCTTATCTACATATTGTGTCAAGAAACCTTCTTGAACACACCTAACAAACTCCACCCCATCTAAACCCCTCGCTCTCGGGACATGACAATCGATACTTGGGAAATTAAAATCTCCCACCACGACAACCCTGTTATTATTACACCTTTCCAGAATCTGTTTTCCTGTCTGCTCCTCGATGTCCCTGTTACTATTGGATGGTCTATAAAAAACACCCAGTAGAGTTATTGACCCCTTCCTTTTCCTAACTTCCACCCACAGAGACCCCGTAGACAATCCCTCCATGACTTCCTCCTTTTCTGCAGCCGTGACACTATCTCTGATCAGCACTGTCATGCGAGAGAGAGGATAGGCAGGTGATAGAGAAGGGAGGTGCTCTGACTGATGGTTTGAGATGTGTCTATTTTAATGCAAGGAGTATTATGAACAAAGCGGATGAGCTTAGAGCGTGGATCAGTATTTGGAGCTATGATATTGTGACCATTACAGAGACTTAGATGGCTCAGGGCAGGAATGGTTACTTCGAGTGCCAGGCTTTAGATGTTTCAGAAAGGACAGGGAAGGAGGCAAAAGAGGTGTTTACTGTCAGTGAGGTAGAGATGTTATTTCTAATCTGCACGGATTGTGGTCTTCCATTTAGGAAGTTGAGGAACCAGCTACTGAGGGAGGTACAGAGGCCCAGGTTCTGCAGCTTTTCAATCAGAACTGTAGGAACGCTGATGTTAAATGCTGATCTGTAGTCAATAAACAGCATCCTGACTTAGGTATCTGTATTGCTTAGGTGATCCAAGGTCATGTGGAAAGCCTTGAGATCACACCCACCGTAGACATATTGTAGCGACAGGCATATTGCAGTGGGTCCAGATCCTTGCTGAGGCAGCAGTTGGTTCTAGCCTAATCAACCTCTCATAGCACTTCATCACCTTAGATGGGAGTGCTACTGGATGATCGTCGTTAAGGCAGCTCACCCTGCTCTTCTTGGGAACTGGTATAATTGTTGCCCTTTTCAAGCAGATGGGAATTTCCGACTGTAACGATGAGAGACTGAAAATGTCTTTGAAAACCCGCCAGCTGGTTGGCACAGGTTTTCAGAGCTTCACCACATACTCCACTAGGGCCTATCGCCTTGCAAGTGTTCGCCCTCTTGAAAGACAGCCTGACATTGGCCTCCGAGACAGAGATCACAGAGTGACTGGGTGCTGCTGGGATCTTCATACCTTTATTTTCCCTTTAAAAGCTAGCATAAAAGGCACTGAGCTCATCTGGGAGTGAACACCACAGCCATTCAGGATGTTCGGTTTCACTTTGTAGGAAGTAATGGCCTGCAAACCTTGCCAGAGTTGTTGTGCATCCGATGTCACCTGCAACCTCGCTTGGAATTGTTTCTTAGCTCTTTTCCCGTAATGTTCTATAGGCAGCCATTTCAGAATCCGTTGAATCAGAGTTGAAATCAACGGGAGCCAAAGAAGGCATGAAGCAGAAGATTCCAAAAAGACTCTGTCCACTGCAGGAGAACACTATCTGCTGCGCTGAAGAAAGTCACACAAAAATGTTCCTTTAATTGTTAACTCAAATAACCAGCTTTCCTCGGTATGTTAAAGGAAGCTAACGGACGAGGAGAATATGAGAGAATGTGGTGGGCAGAAATGCCTTAATTTATTTTGCACAACCTCCAGCACTTTACAGGTACAAGGTACCCTGAGGTGCAGTTACTGTTGTAATATTGGGAACACAGCAACTAATTCCCACACAGCAAACTCATAGAAACTGTTGATGTAGATTAACTGTTTTAAGAGGCTGTGAGGAATAAATATTGGTCAGAATACAGAGCAATACTGTCTTCTTCTTTGAAACATAAACTTCAACTTCAAGTTTAATTGTTATTCAACCATACATGAATACCCATGAGTACAGCCAAATGAAACAGTGTTCTTCCAGGACCAAGGTACAAAACACAGTACCAACAGTCATATCCAGCACAAGACACATATGAGGGGTGATTGATAAGTTTGTGGCCTAAGGTAGGAGGAGATGAGTTATTAACTTCAAACTTTCTGCATAATCACTCAACGAGTTGAACTGCACGTGCATGTAATGAGAACTATATAACTCATCTCCTTCTATCTTAGTCCACAAACATATCAATCACTCCTGCTGTGGACCACTTTCTGGAGGTCCAAGACGCTGACTTCTACAAAGAAGGGATCCGTATGCTCCATGACTGCTGGACTAAGTGTGTAAATGTAGGAGGGGACTATGTTGAAATATAAATGTGCTAGGTTTTCTAAAATTGACTCCTTCTACCTTAGGCCATGAACTTATCAACCACTCCTCGTACAGCACATATAAGATAGCAGTAAACATATGGTTACATAATGAAATGCATATAGCCCAAATGTACATATCCTATAAACTGATGATGTGTGATGACTGCCTGATTCTTATTGCTTACCGTGCCACACTTATTGCTTTCTTTCCAGATCAACCAGTCTTTGTTTCTTAAAGGGAAGATGAATTATTGCAGGCCCTGACAGGTATTATGGAACTCATTCTGGAGAGTTCTTTCTAGGAGACATCCAGGAAATAGAAGAGACTCCATCACGTTTTACCAGTGCACAATAGGTCTTGATAAAGGAAGCTCAAAGTAGGAGAATGACTGACCCTTATAGGAAGGACATCAAGTCGTTGGAATGGGATCAGAAGAGGTTTACCTTTGGCGTTTAAGTATCTTCTCTGCAAACAACCTGATATGAATATTGTTATGTTTTGTATCTTCAACACATTAAACAAATTCAAAGGAAAACACTGGAGTCTGAAATGTGAGTCTAACTCTGTGTTTCACTTTCAGCAAGGTGCACACATATCACTTGGTAGCATCATGACATATGCAATTCACATATTTAGACATATAATCTGTAATGTATTATTTAAGCAAACAAGGATACCTAATTAAATTATCTATCTATCTACCTATCTATCTATCTATCTATATAAAATGCCCTGGTAAATATTTTTACTGTTATGCTGTAGGTATTTAATTTAGCAGTTCTGTAAGAGCAGTCTGTTCTGCTGTCAGTCTGTCTGGGTTATTGTTGAAGATAAGGGATGATGAGGAATGTGTGCCATCCAATTAAGATGGTAGAACTGAGGGGAGGTTTTTCTGGTAAGGGACACTAATTTTGAGTTTGGGGCTTTTATTCAGCAGGAGATGAAAAGAGAAGACGCTGGGGAGAACAGGTCGCAGGATTCGGCCCAGAGCGGGACGGTGATTTGATGAAGCCGGGGTGATGATCAATTGAGGATCAGTGAACATGGTGAAACACTGAGCTTCAACTTGTGCACATTTGACTGTTTAATTAAAATGGGCCTTTTTCTTTTTGTTTTCTTTACTAACCCTTAAGTTAAGATTCATAAATATAATTCCTTTAATCATATGCAGTGTGCTGTCTGTCATTTCATGACACTAATTTGTAACAGGGTAGCAAATTACACAGCATCCACACAAACCAGGGTTTGGGGTGGGAGGGCCGTCTCAATCTCATGAGTTTGTTGGGACCAGAGAGTGCCTTCCCTAAAGTCTTCCTTAATGCAGCTCTCCTCCCCACTTAGCTATGAACTCCAACTCAATAGAGAATGCATCTCAATTATATACACAGTTTATTATATAATATAAGTACAATAAAGACATCCACAGCAGAGTCAATTTTTAAATTGCCCTGTCAGGACGAAAGATTTAACCGCTGTGGAGGATTTCTTACTCTTGTGGGATAATGTCTTTCCTGACAAGTGGGATCAATCTGCTTGGCAGATGAGACGTGACTGTGAATCAACCTCAGGTTCCGGGGTCTCCTTCGTGGTGGTTGTAGAGGTTGACTCCAAGACTGCAAGAGTAGTCCTAACAGTGGTAGCCACCTTTCTTATCTAACAATTGACTATGTTGTCCTTAACTGATCGATGTGTCACCTCCAGATGACATCAGCTACAATCTCCACTGTGGGAGAGTGGTCCAGTTCTGTCCTTAATCTTTCCTGTTATGTTTGCTATTAATAAAGACAAAGTTAGTGTGGGTAAAACTAACATATTATTTACAGAAAATGGGGAGACCACACAGATCTTAAGGTCAGAACAACAGCAACAGTTCTACACAAACTAACAGGAAGGGTAGCAATCTATGATATGCAAACAACTGAAAGAGCTCTGTGAATGGAGACAGAGTGCGTGCGACCAACTCACCAATGTCACTTCTGGTTCTGCATGAACAGCCCGCAATGCACACTGGAAACTAAACTTCTTTATTATGTATTCACATAACGCACATCTTCCCCTTTAAAGAAAAAGCAAACACAATACTATGTCCTCATAAATATGCAAGAAACAATAATGCTTTCTCACAAAGTTATTCACATTAACTTCAATTGTAATGAGTAAATATAGTCACTTCCTCACTCACTAACTTTCATTCTGTCTCTGTGGTGGTTTAATGATCCTTTCTGCTCTGCTATTTGTTTCCACAGATGTATTGCCACAGATTCATTTGCTGTGTTCAGTCTCTGATCAATATGTACATTTCTATCACATTCCTTCTGCCAAGTTCCTATTGATTTGTCTCTGTTATTGTTCTTGCTGAGTGAACATGTCTCATAATGGAGCCCTGAACTATACCCATGTGATGTGAGATTTGCACAAGTTCCAATTGATTCTGTCTCCGTTCACAGAGCTCCTTCTGTTGTTTGCATATCATAGATAGCTACTCTTCCTGTTAGTTTGTGTAGAACTGTTGCTGTTGTTCTGACCTTAAGATCTGTGTGGTCTCCCAATATTCCTTTTTATTTTTCTTCGTCAACTTCTGAGAGGACCATGGAGATATTTTTGATTTCCAGTTTTTAACTGGAAGTTGGTGAGAGACAAATTTTGAATCAAAGCTGCACGATGTGGAAGCAAGAGTGGTGACGACTTCTTCCTGGTCACTCTGTTCAGCACTGGCATGCTGACTGTCATGCCAGTGTAGCTGGTATGGATGTCAATGGAAGTTGGAGTTCCTGTGCTTCTCTTCCATAACATCCCTGGAGCTCTCATGGATGCTGTTATGAGTTTCTTGAGATACATCAGGTAAACATCTGAGCTCCTCTAAGACATCAGAATACTCTTCCATAAGTGAAATGTGGTCATATTTGGTCTGTGAAGCTCCTTTCATAAGGTTGAGCTTTACACATGCACTTAGACCTAATATCGTCTGTACTCGCTTTTCAGTTATCAGTAGCTGTATCTTTGGGTGCTGCCCCTTGTGCTTGAAGGTCACTATAAAACCCCATTTTACTGGTGCGTTCTCTCCATTATATCCTGTCACTTTTATCTTCATTGGGTACATCTTGCTCTTTACTTTGAGAGTCTTGTAATCATCCATGGATAACAGATTCACCTGGGCTCCAGTGTCAAGCTTGAGTGGAATTACTGTTTCATTTTCAGTCACTGAACAATCCATTCTGTCTTTGCAGCACCAGCAGTCTGTAGAGAGTACACAGAAACTTCCTCCACTTCCTCAGCAGCAGGGTCACCTTTCTCTTGGAAGCCTACCCTTGTAGCACTTTACAAAATGATTCTTCTTCCCACAATTATTGCAGGAATTTCCATAAGTAGGACATATCTGCCTGCTCTCATATTTGCTGCATTTCCTATTTGAGCCTCTCTTTTTGCTGTCTTGTTGCTTTGAGAAATGCCTTAGGTGCTGCCCCTCCGTTTTCAGAGCTGTTTCTGCCCTGTGCAGCTCCTTGGCTTGTGATCGTATGGTCTCTGCTGCCCTACACACATCCACAGTCTTTTCCAGTGTTAAATCTTTTTTTTCCAGAGCAATCTTTCTCTGAGAACATTATCTGGGATTTCACAAACTATTTTGTTTCTAGCTAGTGAGTCTCTCACATCTCCAATCTCCAATCTCACAGGAATTACTCAGTGTGTGAAGCTCAGCTAAAGATTGGTCAAAGCCAACACCTTGTTTCTGGCCACAGGAAAAGAGCTTACAGTATATCTGTATAACAGTATATTTGCTATTACAGATCTGTAGAATCCCTTTGGAGAATCAAAATTCATCTGGGCCCCAGTGTCAAGTTTGAATGGAATTACTGTCTCATTCACAGTCACTGAACAATCCATTCTGTCTTTGCAGCATCAGCAGTCCGTAGAGAGTACACAGAAACTTCCTCCACTTCCTCAGCAGCAGTGCAGTCCTTTTGCTCTTAACATATCTGTACAATCCCTTTGGAGAATCCAAAGCGATTGTACCTATATGTTAAGAGCAAAAGGATTGCAAGTGACAAAATTGATCCTCTAGAGGACCAGAATGGCAATCCATGTGTGGATCCAAAACAGATGGGGGAGATCTTAGATGCATTCTTTGCATCTGATTTTACTTGGGGAATGGTTATAAATTCTATAGAAATGAGGTAAAGTGGCATCAATATCATGGATCCTGTACAGATTACAGAGGAGGAGGTGTTTGAGACTCTGAGGCAAATCAGAGTGGATAAATCCCCAGGGTCTGACAATGTGTTCTCTTAAAATATACAGGCGGCAAGTGCAGATATTGCCAGGGCCGTAGCAGATATATTTAAAACACCCTTAGCGACAGGAGAGGTTACAGAGGACTGGAACGCCAATTTTGTTTCACTGTTTAAAAAGACTCTAAACAGAAACCAGGAAATTATAGGCTGGTGAGTCTGAGATCAGTGGGTAAGTTATTGGAAGGTAATCTAAGGGATTTGATATATAAGTATTTGGATAAACATGGACTGATTAAGGATAGTCAGCACAGCTTTGTGCATGGTTGGTCATGTCTTACCATTCTTATAGAGTTTTTATGAGGAATTTCCCAGGAAGGTGTATGAAAGGAAGGTAGTGGATGTTGCCTACATGGACTTTAGCAAGGCATTTGACAAGGTCCTGCATTGGAGGCTGGTCAAGAAGGTTCAGTTGCTTGGCATTCAGGATGAGGTAGTAAATTGGATTGGCATTGGCTTTGTAGGAGAAGGGTTGCCTCTCTGACTGGAAGCCTGTGACTAGTGGTGTGACACAGGGATCGGTGCTGGGTCCATTGTTGTTTGTTATCTATATCAATGATCTGGATGATAATGTGTGTAACTGGATCAGCATACTTGTGGATGACACCAAGACTGGGGGAAAAGTGAACAGTGAGGAAGGCTATCATGGCTAACGGTGAGATTACATCAGCTGAAATAAATGGGCTGAAAGATGGCAGATGCACTTCGGTAGAACCAACCAGGGTAGGTCTTACACAATCAAAGGTAGGGCACTGAGGTGTGTGGTACAACAAAGGGGTATGGGAATGCAGGTCCATAATTCATTAAAAGTGGCATCACAGGTGGATAGGGTCATAAAGAAAGCTTTCGGCACATTGTCCGTCATAAATCAGAAGATGGGATGTTATGTTGAAATTGTGTAAGACATTGGTGAGGCCTATTTTGAAGCATTGTGAGCAGTTTTGGTCACAATAACAACCTTGCATTCAACATCAGTAAGACCGAGGAGTTGATTGTGGACTTCAAGATGGGAAAGTCAGAAGAACACATAGCAGTCCTGATAGAGGGACAGCAGTGTAAAGGGCGAGCAGGGCAATTTTCTTGATGTCAACATCGCAGAGGATCTACCCTGGGCCTGCCATTTGTGGCAATGATCAAGAAGGCACGTCAGTGACTATACATCATTAGGCATTTAAAGACATTTGGTATGTCACCAAAGACTCTAGCAAATTTCTATAGATGTACCATGGAGAGCATTCTGACTGGTTGCATCACTGCTTGGCACAGAAGCTCCAATGCACAGGATCAAAAGAGCTGCAGAGGGTTATAAACTCAGCCAGCTCTATCATAGTCTCCCCAACAATGAGGGCATCTTCAAAAGATGGTACATCAGGAAAGTAGCATCCATCCTTAAGTACTCCCATATCCAATGCATGCCCTCTTCTCACTGCTACCAGCCTAAAGACTGCATTTCAGGAACAACTTCTTCCCTGTGCCTTCAGATTTCTAAATGGTGCATGAGCCCATGAACTCTACCTTGTTATTTTGCTCTCTTTTTGCACTATTTATTTTGTTGATTTATTGATTTATTGATTGATTGATCTATTTCTTTGTTTCTTATTTTATGTGTTGCACTATACAGCTGCCACAAAACAACAAATTTCATGACATATGTCAGTGGCAATAAACTTGATTCTGAACACTGACAAATTCATTATCGTTACAATACAAGAGTTCAAAATGGATTACCATCAATACTGATAAGTGGCTGGGATTCACGCTTATTTCTAAAAATAAAATTTGGATGACGACAGACTAATGGTCATACTTTGCATGGGATTTATTTTAATCTTTTGAAATGCATTTAATACAATCTTTCTCTTACTAATCCTTACTGGTGATGACAATTGAGGTGCCTCGAGGTATTATCAGTGGGATATTTTAAGTAAACTACTACCTTGGAAAGTTATTTTAAATAGTCTACAGGAGGTCTCCAAGCACATTCCTCCTTCCATATCCATTTTATTTTTCTCTCATTTCCCTTCCTCCTTCAGAAGACAGTGATATGCCGAAATGGAGCTCTTACCGGTACAGGAAGGACTCTCCTAGTTCTGTTAAGGGTCAGTATTTACATGTTAGCCTGCTTCATAAGCAAGGACAGACTGTTCTAAATGGGATTATTACAACTGAGTCCTTTTAAAATCTCATTTGATGTCAAGGACATGCTTTCTTCCAATAGGAATAGCCAGATTCCAATGAAGACAAGTCTAACTATTCTGTTCCCTCATCAGGAATATCATGATTAGCTGAAATTGAATTGCACATCTTTGGACAATAAGATAATGACCCAGTGACCACATCAATCACAAATATATTTTGAATTTATTTTGCAGATTGTTTATGATTATTTCTTCCTCGAATATAAAATATGCCACAGGTACTACTCTCAAATGAGTGTGTAAAGAATGAGAAGTGCAATTTTTTTTTATCACTGGGCCTTCTGAGACAAAGATTTTGCTTTCATTTATGATCATTTCATCATAATGTGCATCAGGAACTACACACTAAGAATAAAGTGCTTATTTAATATCACTATATGCTTCTTTACACTGTATTGTGGGATTTCACGAATGATTTTTGACAAATTGAGGATGATCTGACTAGTTGAATGATACAGAGCAATCTTGATGAGAAAAGTGCAGCTATCAAGCTGAACAGAGCTCCCAAGCAGTTAAAGTCACAAGGCTCAGAGATGGAGACTGTGTGACAAAGAATCTAAAGAAATTCCTTCCAAGTAATGAAAATTAAACTGATAATTCCAAACATCAACTAGTAAAGTGAATTCAAATTTGATATCAGTCTGTCCTGGGATCAACAGTTCCAAAAACAGCTAAAGAATTCAGTCAGGTTGAAGTAAATTGATGATAGACAGCTCGGATGTAGCAGGTCGTATTTTTACAAAAAACTATTAAATTTCCAATGAGGTACGAGATGTATATCTTTGGTCAGAAGGTTACATACGATGATAGTATTAGATTTGTTGACCATGAAGCTCTAAACTCAAACTATCCAATATAGATAGCTACGGGCACCATCACTAAAGGCCGGTTCAACTGTAGTCACCTATTCTTCAAAGACTACTCCATTTACTTGTATATTTTCCATGGCATGTTCAGCTGTCAATGCCCACTATCTGAGAGGTGGGTCCTCACTTCCTACCAACGAGAAGATACTTCCAGCTAACAAAGTAGTTTAAACACAGTAGATTTATTTTTAGTGATGCAAGTTAGAATTCAAACAAAATTCTTAAAACATATTTAAAACTCAGGTTTTCTATCTTATAAACGATTTCTAAATTACAAGCGATTTCTAAAACTGAAGGATCTCCAAAGCATAGGTACATTTCTTATAAGCTAAAATGTCATAGCAATGAATTGCAGATGAGGAAATTGTCCATTGCAGAGACCGAAGGCAGAGGAACACCCATCTCTCTGCCATTCTGCTTGCTCTTCCATGACCACTCCTAAGAAGCTTGACGGCTCTTTAACATTGAAACTCTTTTTGTGCCACTAGGGTGACTTCATGCAAAGGTGATAGTTTTTTAAATACCTTTTTACACAAATGGCCTAAAACTTCTGGAGACAGAGTTCCCAGATTCCCACAATTAATGCTGTGAAGCTGATTCTCTGTGCACACAAGCCTTCCAACTATTAACAGATCAGCTATTTGATGTGCTACGTGATAGTATCAATCTGGTCTGCAAGTTTCCTAGAATTAAACAACTTAACCACTATAGTCTAGCCTGAAGCAAGCCAATTAACATATGCCCATTGTCTTACACTGCCTCTCTTGCACAATCAGCCCAGGTGCTATGGGCCAGCAGACTGTGTTCTAAGGATAGTACAGTTTGTTTGTAGAGCTCTCCTTTTAACTTCAGACTGATTATTGCTTGCTATTTACATTAAGAACTGAAGACTGTCTCCCATTTATGACAAGAAGTTGAACAAAGAATATTGGTTGGAAGTTTAATTCACACAAAAATAACTCCTTGATCTCTACATGTGTCAGCTGCTATGTTAGAAAACTGAGCTTAACAAAATTGTCCTGGTGGCTCTGGACAGTGAATATCCATCAAATTACCTCTTGGTTAAGAGGAAAAGGAAGTTGTCTTTGGTGACAAGTGCCAGGTAAATGGTTTTATCCTTCTGATTAATAAGGCCTTAACAATGAAACCATTACATCTACTTCAAGGAGGATAAGGTGAAAAGTTAACAGTATATTTAACATTGTTGAGACCACACAGGGTGCTGAACACATTTTGGTCTCTAGGCTACACTCAGAATACTGGAGAAAATGTCAAAATCTTACCAATTTAATACATTCAGTAATCTATCACCAGGTTAGAACATAGAACATAGTACAGTACAGTACAGTACAGGCCCTTTGGCCCACTTTGTTGTGCTGACCCTCAAACCCTGCCTCCCATATAACCTCCCACCTTAAATTCCTCCATATACCTGTCTAGTAGCCTCTTAAATTTCGCTAGTGAATCTGCCTCCACCACTGACTCAGGCAAGGTATTCCACGCACCAACCACTCTCTGAGTAAAAAACCTTCCTCTAATATCCCCCTTGAACTTCCCACCCCTTACCTTAAAGCCATGTCCCCTTGTATTGAGCAGTGGTGCCCTGGGGAAGAGGCGCTGGCTATCCACTCTATCTATTCCTCTTAATATCTTGTACACCTCTATCATGTCTCCTCTCATCCTCCTTCTCTCCCTAGCTCCCTTAATCTCTGATCATAATCCATACTCTCTAAACCTGGCAGCATCCTGGTAAATCTCCTCTGTACTCTTTACAATGCTTCCACATCCTTCCTATAGTGAGGCGACCAGAACTGGACACAGTACTCCAAGTGTGACCTAACCAGAGTTTTATACAGCTGCATCATTATCTCGTAACTCTTAAACTCTATCCCTCGACTTATCAAAGCTAATACCCCATAAGGTTGGAGTACTTTTCTCTAGAAAAACTGAAGTTTTTAAGGGTATGAAAGGGCTTCATATGATCAACATAAGAATTTATTTCAACTTGTTGGAAATTCCAGAATCATAGGTCATTAACATAGCATAGTAGTCATTAATAAATCCTTTTAAAATTCAGGAGAATATTTACTGGGTTAATTATGGAACCTGCTACCACAAGGTACGGCTGATACAAGTTTCAAGGAGAATATAGATAACTATATGAGTGGTAGGTATCTGCTGATGAATTTAAATGAAGTTGGCCAGAAAGACGGTCCTGTGGACATAAATACTGGCTCAGGGCTGTCATGCTGAATGTGCTGTTTCAATGCTAGAAGCTGACTGAGAAAAGAATAAAACAGAGCAAATATCTGTTCACTCTTCGGGATTGCATGGTTTGTTTTTACTATTTCATTTTGTTATGGAAACTATTATGGCAGGAGACATAAAAAGTCTGGAAATAGTACTTTATTCAAGCACGTATTATTTTAATAAAATTACAATGGAAGTATTTATTTATTTCAGCTATTGAAGGATGGGAAAAGTACATTTGATTGACATGTGCCAGCCAGGAATACAATATTGGATCCTTTTGGCTATGCTATCATATAAGTAGATAGACTGCATGAGGCAGCTGAGTCAGCTCTGGGAAGTATGTGCTAGGTGTGTGATTATGAGAACAATTGATTACACCATTTTTATAGGAGGCACACAACTTACAATTCTACCACTTTGCCAACTGGTCTATATTAAATTTGGCCAGAAAGAAAATGTTTAGCCCAATTATTTTTAAGTTCAAATCTCAGTTTATCCTTCATTACTACCATGCTTTACTAATAATGCATATAATTCTATCAGTAGGCATAAATGTGTTTGAGCATTCTAAATCATAATTAACGATTCAGCACAAATGATTGAAAGTTGTTAGGTATGTGTAACCATGGGGATTATTTATTTCTCTGTTCACTGTGTGTAGAAAAGTCGTAAACATGTTTGTAAAAATTACTGGTGTTTGATAGCTTGAGTGAAAAGTTCCGTTAGAATGTGTTTATGATTAAGTTCAAAATAATGACCAAATGTAATTTTGATGCATATGGACTAATAAAGCCCTACTAATGACAGTATTGTTGTAAACAACAAGTACAACAGTAAAGAGACTTCTGTAAACACTGGGTGGAAGGGAAATAAAAGCAGGTTGCATGCACACCCTCTTTAACATTTGCTGTCAATTGTCATGGTGAGCCAGAGAACAATATTCATAGCTAATTGAAGCAGTGGGTGAAGAGGCAGATTATACATTAAATTTAGTTCAGGCATAAAAACCTTCAAACCAAGGATAACCTCATACACATTAACCACACCTGTTCATATGCTGATTCCCCTGCCATGAATTTCTGGCATTTCCCATTTATAATTCAATTATCACATATTTTGTTTTATTTCCAGTATAAAACGGACAGGTAAAATGATCTACCCAAAGTGAAACTGCAAATGACAGAGAAAGAACAAGAAATATCTATAGAGTGAAAATACAAAGAAAAAGTATGTACTACAAAATTGTCAGAAAATTAAGTTCTAAGTTATCAGTTTTTGAAAATAAAATGGCTTAAAATACAAGAATTAGTCTTCATAATTATGAAATATTCCAAGGTGATATTTCAGCCATACATTTTCTAATACTTACTTTGAGAAATTACTGATGTTGTCCTTGGGAAATGCATGCCTTTCAAGTAATTTATCTTGGACTTCAAGCTAAGGCTTTTCCCTATCTTGTTTGCTGGCATGGGTTTAACCAAAAATAAATTTAATTGATGTCAATGAATTTTGAGACAGAATACAATTTGCTGATGTTGCCATATAGCATCAAGTGGGATGAATTTTCAATGTACTTAAAGGAGCAATTAAAGCCTCAGTATTCCTTCTTAAGATTCAGTTATCAAGAGCAATGTAATTTTAGCATTCTTTTTTTGATTTATTTCTGTGAATTTATCCACGCGTGAATGCTGATGTCATCATCAGAATAGGGATATATTTAGAGATGCAATGTCATAATGGTTAAATGAACTCCACATCTTTGCTAATGTTAATTCAACTCCTTTCCAAGTGAGTTCCCTTGATGATGTAATCAACTCTTGCTCTTTAAGAAAAACTATTTATAAAATCAGTATAAACAGAACAAACTGGCCCTATTGAGAGAAAACTAATCATGACTCTTTGTAATTTATTAAAGTGCTGACAGTTATGCAGATTAAAATTGCAGATTAAAAGATTGAAACTTACATGTAGATGCACCTTTTAGTTTTATAAGGCTGGTTTTAATGTATCCAATTGCTTCAATTGTATAAAGTGAGTTAAAATACCATTATTTCATCTGATTCCATTCTATTTAATTATGTTTAATTAAAATCCTATACTTCATCTTCTGACCATTGACTTTGAATCCTGAGGATCATGCAACTGAAATTCCTGGGAGGAAACTTTGACAGAAAATAACTGTGCTTTTTTAAGCAGCTGCCTCACCTGCACTTTTCATTTCCTATGAGGTTCAGTGGCATAACTGCATCTTTCAACTGTCCCTCTTTTATCTGATGTAGTGGATGACAGGTAATCTAGTTGAAAGTTCCTACAATTGCAACACCAGAAAAACACTGACTGATGAAATCTGAGCAGTTATCAGCCTAACCATCACCTGTCAAGCTTACTGCTTCAATTTAAGAGTGAATCAATTTTCTGAAGAGGAAATCAAGGGCAAAGAATAAAAGCAGTACAGATAAACAGTGACAAAGGCCCTTTCTGCTTTTTATTTATGATGGGATGTACTATCACAGGGTGTACTGCAAAGCTTTATCAACTGTCCTGATACATTCCAGATAGGTAGGAATTCATCGCTCATTGATGAAGTGCCATAATTAAACTCACTGAAAGGATGGGAGATTCTAACTGAAAATTACTTTCACTAAATACCACAAAGGCATTGAAGTAGGAAAGAACCAGGGAGATGGAACAAATGACAGTTACAGGTAACAATGAACCTTGCTGTTTCCTCTACTGGCAGACAAGACTGATTAGAGTCAGAACATGAAAGAATGTTTTCTCAAAGCTGAAGTGCATATTGTGTAA
Source organism: Mobula hypostoma (assembly GCF_963921235.1). Taxonomy (NCBI): domain Eukaryota; kingdom Metazoa; phylum Chordata; class Chondrichthyes; order Myliobatiformes; family Myliobatidae; genus Mobula; species Mobula hypostoma. The sequence continues at coordinate 131,186,254 of NC_086099.1, forward strand.
AGTGTCAGGTACAAAGAGTTCATATGTTCTTCTCAGTAAAATGTGAATGCAATTTCTGCCAGCAATTTCTATTATGTGCTCTGACATTGTTCCTATTTAGTTACCAGTCAGATTTACAGATGTGGGTAGTCAAGGATTCTGAAATTCAGCTACAAGACCAATCAAAAGACAACTATGTCAATGTAAGGCCAGTCCAGAAGTCAAGATAATTTTTCAACATGTAAGATGAAAATCCACTAATGGATTAGTCTCGACTTTCCATGGGTTGATTTTAGGGTTTATATAGGTAGTAAACTTCTTATTCAGTTAGTAAGTGCTTAGAATGTTCAAGTCAAGGCAAACTTTATCTTTTTGTGATATGCATAAAATATGCAGAAATAGAATGCTTTTCCATTTAAAAGAAACTACTACCGTGATGAAAAGTATTTGTTAAACTGTGCTGAAAGAATGAAGGAACAGAACATACATGCATCATCTTCTTTTTTAAAAGTACTGTACTCCCTCTTGCATGTGATTCATTAATGTATTATGATATACTGCTTGGCAGCGTTTGTCAACAAATAAAAAAGATGTACAAACATGTCTTCTTGAAGAAGGTATCTTTAGCTTAGAGCTATATGGAAGGAGCTCGAAGTGATACTTGAGTTTTTCATACATGCTCATTAAAATATCACTGTTAAAATTACATGGCAGGACTTTTAACCCATTGTCTTATTGCTTTTTCAGGGCATCATTAAAATCTGACTAAAATATCGAAAAGAATGTAAATGTATACTCTTTTTTATCTTTATATAAAATCCACAAACATCATCTTTTTTTCACTTTGCAAAATAAACATTAACTCAATCAGTTACATGTTCATAAATCATCCTTTAAGAATAACGATGTAAATTTAGATGTTTATATCATTTAAATATAACAAAGAAAATGTTCTTTAAATTCTTTATGTTCAATAAATATAATATCACAGAGTCAATAAATGAAAATGAGAGGCAGGTTAATTATTCTAGTTTCTAAAGCAAGTGTAAAAATATTTAGAAAGCATTAGGGAAACTTCGTCCTGAAAAAGAGAGCGAAAGAAAGCACTGCATTGAAAATAACATTCTATATAGTTGATATTTTACGTGGAGAAAAATACATATAAAAGCTGCCTTCAAGGAGTACTGATTTACATTTTGTAAATTAAGCTGTTAAGTCTAAGAGAATTGAACAATTGCTCATAAATAGAAGACCCCAACTGGCATTAATTTGTTACCTACTTTTCAGCATGAATGCCGATCTTCATACTTTCCACCAGCCTCTCCTATAGAATACTACCGGATGAAATTATAGAGAAGCTGGAGATAATAACTGGATTTCATCTTAGCTGTGGAAAGATTATGTAAAACTGAATGTGTATGAAGGAAGAAAAATAAAAGAACTAAAATAAAGAAGCAGGCAACAGTAAATAATTTACTGTGAGTAATGCACAATACCAACAATGCAATAAAGTTTCCAACTAATCTGCATTGAATCTTGCTACATATTCTTTTTTAAAAGGATTAACAAGTCTGTAGCCATACAAAAAAATCAGTGATTTGGTATTGGAAAATATAGATTTAATTGAAACTCTGTCGCATTTTCAAGCACACTGTGCATTCATATTCCCTTCTAAATGTTGGCACACTGCCAGACTAAGTGCACTGTAATAGCCACAGAAACAGGAAGAAAATGGACTATAAACTACAGTGCAGAATGCTGCCCCTGTATAGACTCTGTCATACAATACAAAGCTTGTAAAACTCTGAATTTATAGTTTGACATTCTCAGACATGCTTAAGACAATGTAAAAGCTACTGGATCACAAATTACACAAATCAGAATTAGTTTTTTCTTAACTTAAGAGATTCTGCAGATGCTTGGAATCTTGAACACACACAAAATGCTGGAGGAACTCAGCAAGTTCATTCTCTCTTAGTTCAAAGAAATACTATGTTGAACACTTGCCGTTCGGTTTCGATCGAGCCAATTATTGTATCCGTCCTTATATATCAATAATGAATCCAGAGTAATTCATCATATTTATTGGTGATATTTCACCCATTTTTCAGGATTTAACCTAATATGTCAGATTTAGTGTGAAAGAAAATTGGTGATTTTGTTTCCTATGTAAATATAGGAAAAATAATTTGAAGTAAAATAGTTTAACTCATAATCAAAACAATATTCTTCCTGGTTTTTATTAAATATTGAGGCTATGCTAGCTAATTTTATATATAACTTCAAATTAAATATTAATTTGCACTTAATTGGGATGCCACAATAGTGTAGCAACTAGCGCAGCGCTTTTACAGCTTGGGGCATTGGAGTGCAGAGTTCAACTTCGCTGTTTGCAAGGAGCTTGCATGTTCTCTTCATGACTGTGTGGGTTTCCTCCGCGTGCTCCGCTTTTCCTCCCGCAGTTCAAAGATGCACTGGTTAGTACGTTAATTGGTCATTGTAAATCATCCTGTGATTAGGCTAGAGTTAAGTATACTGTAGATGGGTCAATGGGTCGATGGGTAGCTAGGCAGCACGGCGTGTTGAGCCAGGAGTGCCTCTTTTGTGCTGTGTCTCTTAAAAAACAATAAATACGTAATTTTAGATTAATATTGATGAATAATCTTAGTTGAACAAGTTAAAACAAAGGAAGCAGTTGTTCATTGCGCATGTGTGAATTCAGCACTTATCCATGTTGCACTTTCTCTAATGATGTCTGTGTGATGGTTTACAACCATTCATCATTTTGGGCCATCACATCCTCATGCGCAAAGGGAATGATTTCTTTTCATCATATGATAGAGTTTTAATTTGTTTGAATATGAAAAGTTTTGTCTCAAGCAAAATATTAGAATTGCAAGTACAATTATATTGCTTAAGTGTTTTTGTTTCACTTTGAATGTTTTTAAGACTGATGCTGAGAGATAATTTATTTCTATAAACACCATTCAATATAATTATTAACACCAAGAACGTTCTGTAAATAAGCAGCAATATTATACCTTATGTAAATTTGTTGATTAAAAATAAATCATTCCTCATTCCTTCTTTTACTAAACTGGACATTCTTATTCTAGCTGAAATATATTAAAAATGATGCTAATTATACCTAGTTCTGCCATGCTAATTAAAGTAATTACAAGTCAGCACTCCCACTAAATTCACATTTCATATTATTAATAAACTTTCTTGTACTTCAAAGAGTATAGCACTGCTTTCCATTATGAACACCAGCATTTTAGTCCTGCATATGCTATGGGTTATTAAAGCAAATGTGCTTTTTACACATCACTTCTGAGCAGGCAAAATGTTGTTAAGTGCCTGTTTTACAGAAGGAAATGAACTGTGCATTATCACTATGTTTTAATCTAAATATGACATTTTTTGAATAAGATAATAAAGAACTAGGTACATTATTGGACTGGTGATGATATATGTAATTGACATACACAGCTACTGTTCTTATCTCTGGAATTTTGAATACCTTCAGTCACAATTTCTAAGCCTGAGAGTTTACAATCCTGTTGGACATGGGCGGCAGTAATAATATATCACTGCTGGACTGTCTGCATATAATGACTTTGCTTCTACCCCCTGCCTCACTATTGCAACCAGCAGCACAGTTTGTTCTGTTCCTCCTACACAGTTATAAGCCTTGCCTCTGCTTACGTGAACATTTTCTTCTGTGATTCTAGTGCAAATAACATCATTTACATATTCATTGTGCTTTTGACAAATTTTAGCAAAAGTATACAAATTGCTTGACAATGAACTTCAGGGGATTTTTCCTCCTGCACTTTTTCTGGCATTTCTCTCAGGCTGACTTTACTTGTATGACTCTACTTGTATGTCTAACATTAGGGATTTGTCAAAAATTAAATTAAAGGAGCTGGAAGGAAGATTTTCTATGTGAAAATTTTCCGTCTGAATCTAAAAAAAACTGCGTATTAATAAGATGGTTATTCTAAAAGGGTAATAAGCTTCTCTTTTCACTACTTACTAAAATAAACAAATAAAGAAAGAAACCAATGGCACTGTGACTATCAAGTATTATGTAACAAATTAGCAGGAGTTTAAGATAATTAAAAAAACACAAACTAATTGCAGTGGATAATATGTAAACATTATTTTTAACTCACTCTCCTCTGCTTATTGTGAGCACTTAGTAAATACAAGAAAGCTCATTTTTCACTGTTGCTTCACGTTATCTGATGTTTAGATTTTTTTTAAGTGATACAGATGCTTATGGGGAGCTGGGAAGAATTAGAAATTTGCAAGGAGAAATCCAGGAATGCAGGAATGCTGAAACTCTACTGGATTTGAAAATAGAATCCCTATCTTTTCAGTCCTTCTCACTTTTAAGACGAGAGGGGAGGCATGTAACTGGGGACTGAAGAGCGCAATGCTTGGAAACTTGGAAAATTATGATGAATTCTGTAAATGGGAAGTGGATAATGGAAAAAGTTGTGTGTTTGGTAATTTGGTGGGTGAGTTAGCTGATCACTGTGAAAGATTATTGAGAGGAGCTTCCTCTCCTCCTGATAAATGATCACTGCTCCAAGAAACACGTAATTGTTGAATTAACTGCTCACTGCTCCCATTGATTATCAAATTGGTCTGGCATGAATATTCATAGTTTACCACAGTTAATTTAAATAGCTAACAAATGTCAGAAACAGAAGTTCATTTATAATTTAATGGACTAACCTATTAAGAATATGTTAAGATACTAATAATTTGGAAGCAGGTAAGTGAGTGTGGAGTTTGCAACATGTTGAATGGGTAAATTTGCTCCCAATGTGTTTCCTCCCAAGCTTTTTGCTATTTGACTGTTAGATTGGATTTGTTACAAGCTGCACCTAAAACCATCAAGAACATCGTCATCAGTAAATAATTGGTCTCCTCATACTTTTATTGGTCCCCTCTTACACTTTCACAGTTATTGAATCTGCTTCCATCCTATGTAACGTGCACTCACACAGACTTCTACCTCAAGAAAGCAACAACCAACATCAAAGAGCTGCCACCATTCAGGCTGTGCTCTCTCCTCGTTATCACCATTGGGCAGGAGGTACAGAAGCCTTAGGTCCCACAACACTAGGTTCAGGTTCAGGAACAGCCGTCAGAAACCTGAACCAGCATGGATAATCTCAATTATCACTATTCTGAACAAATTATACGACCGACACACTCACTTTCAAGGACACTTTATAATGCGTGTTCTCAGTATTAACTTTTATTTGCACAGTTCATCTTTAGTTGTCAGTCTTTGAGAATCTCTTTGATCACATTGTCCTGGGAACATTGTGGGCATGCAACGTTGGCGGTGGAATGTGTGGCAACATTTGTGGGTTGCCCCAGCATATCCTTAGGTTGTGTTGGTTGTTAACTCAAATGATGCTTCTCACCATATGGTTCAATGTACACGTGATATATAAATGAACCTGAATCTGAATGGTAATATATACTGTACATACTTTTGATGATAAACTTACATTGAACTTTAATTTGTTGGGAGAAATAAATATCATCAGTGATAATAATGTTATTTTTTATTCTTTAAGTATTTCATGTGTAGTAGAGTAAGTGATTACAAAAAAAAGCACTCTCAACATGTAATCTACATTTGACATTGCTTACCTCTGGAGGTAGATATATACCCAAAAGGATTAGGGATAAATAGACCATTTTCAGGTTGACCAGCTGTAATTAATAGGGTGCCGCAGGGAGCAGTGAAAGGATCAAATTGTATTTTATACAACTTTGCTAATGATACAAAGGGATATTGTAAGGAGGACACACAACACTCACAAAGAGGCATGGGCATGTAAGTGGGGAAAAGTAAGTACATAGAACGTTAAGTGAGAAATGTGTTGTTATTAATTTCGGTTCGAGGAAGAGAAAAGCAGAATATTATTTAAATGGAACACACTTAATGGACTGAAGGCAATCGGCAGGTCAAGCAGTATCTATAGAAGGGAATAAACAGTTGACTTTTCAGGCCAGGGCCCTTCACTGGGACCGCTGCTGGTTCCAAAGGGCATAGGCCCGAAACAGCCATTGTTTATTGCTCTCCATAGATGCTGCCTGCCCTGCTGAGTTCCTTCAGCACTTAGTGTGTGAGATCCTCAAGATACAGAGCACTTTCAGAATCTCTTGTGTGTATATTATTCAAATGCACTCAAACAAATGAATTCTGGTGATCAAAAATCTGTGATCTTTTTTGTGCAAGAAACACATTACATGCAGGCAGTAAGGAAGGAAAATGAGAATAAAACAGAGAATGTTAGAATCACTCAGCAGGTCAGGTAGCATGTGTAGAAGAAGAAACAGTGAACATTTCAGGTCAAAGATCCATCATCACAACTGAATCAAAGTGGATATTGACCTTTCCTGCAAGGATTGTGGTTGGTGGTGTATAAGCGTTATATAGAGGGTGTGTAAAGCACAAAAAAAGAGAGAAAAATTTGCCAAAGCTGTACATGTGTTTGAGAGAAGCACAGATATAGAATGTTGCACAGTTTAAACTCCTTATTTAAAGAATACATTTGTTTTGGAGGCATTGCAGGAAACAATTGTTGGATTGATTCCAAGAATGAAGGGGTTAGGAGAAAATATCGGGCCTAAGCTCACAGAAGTTTAAATAATGAATTACGGACAATTTTGATAGGGCTTAACAGAATTAAATGTGTAAGCATGCTTTTCCTTCTGAGGAATCTAGAATTAAGAGGCATAATTTCAGTGTTTCCATTCAGGAGTGAAACAAGAAGGAATACACACAAAATGTTGAAGGAATTCAGCAAGTCGGGCAGCATCTATGGAGGGAAATACATGGTCGACGTTTTGGGCTGAGATCCTTCATCAGCATTGCCAGCATCCACAGAAACTTGGAATTCTCTACTACACAGAATTGTGAATCTGAAAGCAATAACTCACACCATGAATTGCTGTGATGTTTCACTCTCAGATGAGCTCAACGCCTTTTATGCATGATTTGAAAGGGAGAATAAAACTACACCCATGTGAATCGCTGTAGCATCTGATGATCCGATGATCACTGTCTCAGAGGCCAACATCAGAACATCTTTCAAGAGGGTCAAAGAAGTGTGTTGGATACAGTTCCTTGTGGACTTTACTTGCCAGTTTTAAAAGCGAGCAGGGCCTCTGGCTGCAGAGAGGGAGATAGTAACCATGGTTAATTAGCAAGGACCAATAAACAGAAGCAGGCTTGACGGGAACGGCCACTGTGTGAATGGACAATGTTAGATTGGTCAGGCTTTGGCTCAACAGGCTTAAACAAGAACAGATGCAGGCTTACGTTTGAGAATTAGAGGTATAACAAGCATAGGGAGGATGGTAGTTCAGGCAGTGGAATACTCATCCTGTGAGATGTGGGATTTCAGGGTATCTAACAGATTTCCTGATGACTACAGGCCATGCCAAGCTCTTTTCTCGCTGCTGCCAATCAAGTAGAAGGTACAAGTGCCTCCAGACTCACAACATCAGGTTCAAGATCAGTTACTATCCATCAAACATCAGGCTCTTGAAGAAAAGAGGATAACTATACTCATTCTATTTTTGATGTTCCACAACAAATAATCTCAATTTAAGGACTCTTTATCTTGTTATTTCATGCTGTCATTATTTATTGCTATTTATTTATATTTGCATTTGTACAGTTTGTTATTCATTGATCCTGTTTACAGTTTCTGTTCCATAGATTTACTGAGTATGCGTGCAGGAAAAATAATCTTGGGGTTGTATGTGGTGACATATATGTACTCTGATAATAAATGTTACTTTGTACTTTGTACACCTGCAAGAAGTGCAGCCAACTTTCGATCCTGACTGACAAGATAAGGAATTGGAGTGGGAGGCAGAAAACATCTTTGATGAGTCTTTTAACAAGGTGGTCACACCCCAGCTGCAGGCTTCAGGTGGTAGATGGGTGACCACTAGAAGAAAGTAAGGAGAGGAAGCAGTCAGTGCTGTGTTCCCCTATTGCCATTCCCCTCAGCAACATACAAACAGATTTGAATACTGCTGGGGCATGAACGATCAGGGCACAGCAGCAGCAGCTCGCTAGCCAGAAAGTTTGGATGTGGAGAGAGAGACACTGAAGTGTTTCAACAATTCACTTTATTTAATGAGAACTGTTGCAGAGTTAAAAGGAAAAGAAAAACAATAAATGCTAGGCCAACAGGGCTTCTCAAACTGAAAGTTAAATGCCAACAGTGTGCCTGGAAGCAATAACTAATGCTAAATGAATACCACTCCTGTACAGCGTCTGTCGAAAAGGTAGGCCTCTTCCCCGGACAAGGACATGGGTAAGCAGGGAACATAAATGTTGCTGTACTTTTGGTCAAGTCTTAACAAGACTAGAAGGAAAAGAAGGGAGTTAAATACCACCATAATGAAATAGCAATTAGCTGGATCATGCATACTCATGAGCAAGCTTGCCGAACCTGCCCCTTAGCAGAATGCGTGGTCGAAGCAAGACCAGTCGCATTCAGCAGGGAAGGGTAAAGTCAGGCAGAGCGATAGTGATAGGAGACTCAATAGTTAAGAGTGATGGACATGAGATTCTGTGGTCACAAAAGAGAAGCCAGGATGGTGTGGTGCCTTCTAGGAATGAGGGTCCAGGATGTTTCAGGTTGGCTGCAGAAGATTCTCAAGAGGGAGGGTGAACAGCCAGAGGTCGTAGTGCACATTGGCACCAATTAGATAGGTAAAAGGAGGAAGAGGACCTGCGTACTGAATGGGGGGAATTCGGGAAAAGTCTGAAGAACAGAACCTCCAAGGTAATAATCTCTGGATTATTCCCAGTAGCACGTGCTAGTCAGGGCAGGAACAGGTTGATGGTGCAGATGAATGGGTGGCTGAGGAATCAGCAAAGTGAGCAGGGTTTCACATCTGAGGAAGATTGTGATCTCTTCAGCAAAAAGTATGACCTGTACAAAAAGGAAAGGTTACACCTGAACCCAGAGGGACTAATATCCTTGCAGGCAAAATTGTGGTCATCCGAAGCAACCGTGGCTGACAAGGGAAGTCAAAGACAGCATCAAAGGAAAAGAGAGGACATATACTATAGGAAAAATTGGTGGGAAGTTAGAGGACTGGGAAGCTTTTAACAAACAATGGAAGGCAACTAAAAACATGGAGAAAAAAGATGAAATATGATGGTAAACTAGCCTAAAATATCAAAAAGGGATACCAAAAGATTTTACAGCTACTTAAAGAGTAAAGGAGAGATGAGAGTTGCTATTGGACTGCTGGAAAATGAATATGGAGAGGTAGAAATGGGGGACAAAGAGATGGCAGATGAACTTAAGTACTTTACATCAGTCTTCACTGAGGAAAACAATAGCAATATGCCAGAAATTTGAGTGTATCAGGGAACAGAAGTCGGTGCAGTTGCTATAACTAAGGGGAAAATGATTTGGAAGCTGAAAGGTCTGAAGGTGGTTAGGTCAACTGGACCAAATGGATTACATTTTTTCTGGCAAACAAGTAATAGTCTGTAATTTCCCTGTGGACTTGGAGGCAATTCAATGTGGCAGAACTGATGCAAGGTGAAGTTTTGGGCCCGTCGCCGAGAGCGTGGAAGGATGTGAAAGGTTGGGCACAGGCTGAATCGAAGCTGCAGGGCCCAGGCCCCAGAGCACGTCGACGCTACTGAGCACAATGTTCGGACGGAGATTTACAGGCCGAATCGAGGCAGTGACGTCCAGCATATCCAAGCAGCAGGACCCATTGTTTGGATGGAGATTTAAGCGCTGGGCTGGATTGAATAGGTCAGGGTTTCAAGGGCCGAGGCAAGGTACGGGCCGGTTCAGATCACTGCTCGTTGCAGCAGAACCTGATATTCAGATGGAGAGTGACCAGCGGGGCAAGTTGAAAAGGTCAGTGTGTAGGGGGCCGGTTCAGATCACTGGGCTCTGCGCTGAACTATCTGATTCTCAGTTCAGAAACACTATTTGCTTATGGTTGCTGCTTGTATGATTTTTTTCATTGCACACTGGGTGTTCAACGGTCTTTTTTATGGGATAAACGTACCTTGAACTTTGAACATTATAGGTAGGAATTCGAAGGGATCATAGATCTGAGTAATTGACAGATATGACTGATTAGGGATAGTCAGCATGACTTTGTGTGTGGTAGAGTTTTCTGAGGAAGTTACCAAGAAAGTTGATGAAGGCAAGGCAGTGGATGTTGTCTACATGGACTTTATCAAGGCATTTGACAAGCTCCTGCATGGGTGGATGGTCAAGAAGATTTATTCGCTCGGCGTTCAAGACGAGGTAGTAAATTGGATTCCTCATTGGCTTTGTGGGAAAAGCCAGTAGGTGCAGTAGTACGTGCTTGCCTCTCTGACTGGAGACCTGTGACAAGTGGAGTGCTTAAATGGTTGAGTGAAAGATAGGTCCAATGCATTTCAGGCTTTTGATGGAAAAGCAATGAGGAAACAAAGGATAGATTGTAATTTACATAAAAATGAAGAATCACAGTTTGAACAGGTCAGGGTAGTTTTAAATGCATTTGTCCCTTTCCTTTTCATGTTACAAGCCAGCATTTGAAGTCTTGAGTGCACAACAGCTATTTTTTTAACAACACTTATACTCAGCTAAATAATTTTAATGCAGGAATGCATTGAAAGGTGTTTAAATAGAGCCATGGTTAAGGAATCCTGCTCACTATTTTCAAGAAGTGATCAACATAGATTCTGTCCTTTAGAACGAAATTGTGAGATTCTTCAGGTCCTTCAATAACTGAATGATGTAGGAGTGCATCCACTGCAGATCCATCAAAGCAATTATATTATACATATATGAGGGAAGAAATGAAATTCCAAGACTGCTTATGTAGAGGGGGAAAACTTACTTGAATTTTTTTTAAGTTTTAAGAAAAGACAATGGAAGTTTTCTTTTACAGAATGATGCAATATTGATTCTGAATTTTACCAGTTTCTCATTGCCATGATCAACAAGATCTTACCTTTTTCCATTGTCAACTTGAACTCCCAAATTGGCCGTTACCTCAATAGTAAAGCCCCACACAGTGGCAGGGCCATGTGTGACTCAATACTCACTTGTCTGTGGCTCAGAATTAGCGTTGAGATAGACATAGAAAATCATTGACTCCAGGTAAGCCAGGATATTGCTTAGACAATTGTCTCTGAATTTAAGAAACATTCAGAAATTGGACAAACACATAAAGCTTTATAAAACTATTAAAAATATCAAGAAAACAAAAGGAGCAAAATAATCTGGCTACTCTACAGCAGACACAAACATTTAAATGCTAATATTTAACATACCACCCGTGTTCACAATATGCAATAAGGAAGGTCAATCAATTGAACTCTGAATGCATAAATTTCTGTCAGCTTTCCTACTACATGAATGCTAACGCACAAGGGCGATGTCCTGCAGTGTCAGCAGTAACTCCTAAAGCAGACGGTAGAGCATGGTTACGTTGGCAGTGTTAGATTGCAATGTAGTGCAGTGTAGATATCCACAGGGGGGTAAGGAGCATAAATGTCCACCCTACACACAGGATATAAGGTGGGTGGTAATAGTACCCTCAAGCACAGTTAGCACTGTTCCAACTATAGAAAGAAGAATAGGTGTAAAAGAACTCACATGATTCTAGGCATTCAATTGGTCTTACAATTGGAAACTTTGAAAGCCATCTGAAAAACAATGTTTGTTGGAGGTTGTTACTGAATAACTCACATACAATCAATGTAGCACAACAAAATATTCTTTCCCACCCAGTTTACTTAAATCCCAAGGAATGTTCTAAACTAAAATACAGAACACTATTTGGGGAAACTGGATGTAAAACTCTGGACTAATAGTTTAGTTAGATGTTTGCATGTTATTAGTATTAATTGCTAAATACCCCTTATTTAAGTAAATCTATTTTAGCAATGTTCAGTTGTCTGAGCGTCAATCATTTCAGTTTTGCAAGCAATGCAGGTTCCTTTACTCTTGAAATTGTTCAACTCTATGAATTCAGCGGTATAAATGTAAAGGTTTGCAAAATTACTAGTGTATCAAACATTTGTAGACTGTTTATTATTGGTTATGTAATGTGATCAAAAAAATAATACTAGACGTATTTATGTGCCTTTCCTTGTGTTTACAATTAGTCCTATTGAATCACCTCTTTCTGCTTCTACGTTTTTACAATCCTTTTAGAGAAGGAAACATGCTGATTTAATTATCAATGTAAATTTTTGGAAAGAAGTAATGAACTAATTGGACAAAATCTTGTTAATGTGTAGTAACTGTTGCGGTACTTAAATTTTGCCTGTTATACACATCGTTACAGTGTTGAAAAAAGAATGTTAATAAGCATGTGTAAAGCATCATTAATGCTTATGCAAAAAGCACAGAGGTATTTCATGTTACTTTCACTCTTAAAGTCTATTTTTTGGAACTTTCAAATGACTTCAATGGCCCTAAAGGAAGTGTTATGTCGCTCACTAAAATCTCATGATAAAAGCTACTGCTTTATGAAATATTCAAACTCTGTTCTTTTAAGAAAAAAATCCAAGGCACACTTGCAATTGTTATAGAGATAGTGTTCCACTCAGGTCATTGGTGTGGTTATTTTTCCCAGAGAATATTCAATATTTTTTAATTTTTCTAGACCATGAGATTTTCTAACCAACATTTTAGTGAATAAATTTCAATATTATTTGAAAAGAATACAAAAGAATGGCCTTCCAAATAAGGCATTTCATTTCATGTGTACTCCTGCTGTGGTCTATTCCAAATACAAGTGAAATTCATGCAAAAAAATTATAACTTAAATATTAAATAATGGGTTTCATCTAAAATGTTTGATTGTGGCATAATTGGAATTAAGCAATGTTAAGTTGATACTTTTTTTCATCACATTTTTAAACCTTTAAAGATTGATGAATAAAAATGTTAGGCTACGAAAAGATTCTGTTAATTTCATGAACTGTAATAAGAAAGGATTATAGATCACCCAAAAATGCAGTCATAACTAAACATGCTGTATCCGCTTCCAGTTTGTAGAATAGAGTACTGGTTGTCCGATGTTCTTTGACTTGTAGGAGTTTGTAAAGCATTTTACTATACAGTACTTAATGCAAGTTTGCATGTTTTTCTATTTATTCGCTTATGCAAATCAAATTATAACAGCTGATTTCTTTTATGATCAGCAGCAATCAGTAAAATAATATAATATACTCTTCACATTCATACATTTCAGTTCACACATCTAGGTTGATTGATAATATTATATATTATAAATGGGGTACGATTATCAAACCCAGATTTAACAAAATAGCTGCTTTATCTTCTTATTGAGTCATAAACTTTGTTTTAGCTGCTTTGATTACCTCTGATCAATGTGTACCAAATTTGATACCTTTTATCATATGCACCGTAAAAGAACTATCAGATTTATTTGTCACTTCATAAAATCGCAAATTAATATATCACTCAAATGCTGAATCCTACCTCCAAAATTCCACTAATCTCATTATGTCATTTAAACTAATAAACTTATAAACACTTATCCAACTGAGGTGACAATGTCTTGCTGAGATACCCAATTTTCTGTTAACCAGGCCTTTCTGAAACAGATAATACCATTTTATTACACAAAGGTCACCGGGGAAATTAACTCCTCTGCTATCAAATCCAAAAAATTCACTTGCACTGAAAGACAACATGTGGCTCCTTTGATTATACCCTTCCTTCAGATACCCAGTGGAATAGGTCAGTGACCTTTGATGCTAACTTTAGTCTAGAACTGCTGCAGCTAGCAGCAGGAAGCTTCAAACTTCCTGTTGTCTGCATTAATACCGGTTTAATACCATTACCAGACAAAAAAAAAGTAGATCACAAGGTACAATTGAAAAGTCAGTTCTAGATAACTGTGTAAGAGGGTCTCTGCATTACAATTCAAAATTGCAACCAATGCATGAACAATGTACTTGGAAGAAGAACAGTCTGATTTTTTAAAATGTGGGTCATTGTAAAAGAAAGATATTTGCTTCTAACTTACACTGAAAATTCTGTTCTTTTTTTGTACAAAGAATATTTGCCTCAGCTCCTGGATTTTTGACCATGGATTTTCATGAATGAAAACTTGATAAATGGACACTACATTAATTTCTTCACCTTTAAGAACATGCAGAGTTAGAAGCTTGGGGGTTACTGAAATGGAGGCAAAGGAATGGGATGTCTGGAGTACCGCATGCTGGATAAATGTAACTCTGCCTTTCCAACTCAGGCAAGCTCTTACACGGGAAATAAATGTTTAAAAAAGCAGTGCTTTTGGTTTAAGGAAAGAGCTGTGAGATTAAAGTTTAAACTTCAAAGAAAATTTATTATTAAAGTATGTATTTTCTTGCAGGCATTCACAGTAAAACAAAGAAATACAATATCAGAATCAGAATACGGTTTAATAACACTTCCATATGCCACGAAATTTGTTGTTCTGCAGCAGCAGTACAGTGCAGTACATAATGATTTAAAAACTATTCATTACAATATGAAAGAAATATATATATATATTTATAAACTTATGAATTAAATAAATAGTGCAAAGGAAGAGCAAAAAAGAAAAAAGTAAAATGCGGTTGTGTTGATGGGCTCAATGTCCATTCAGAAATGTAATGGTAGAGGGGAAGAAGCTGTTCCTGAAGCACTGAGTGTGTCTTCACGCTTCTGTGTCTACTCCTTGATGGTAGCAATGAGAAGAGGGCATGTCCTGGGTGATGGGAATCCTTAATGATGGATATAGTCTTTTTTGAGGTATTGTCTTTTGAAGGAGTCCTTGATGCTGGGGAGGCCAGTGCTCACGATGAAGCTGGCTGAGTTTGCATCTTTCTGCAGCTTTCTGCGGTGGCCCTCCATACTAGTTGGTAATGCAACCAGTTAAAATGCTCTCTACAGTAAATGTGCAGAAATTTGCAAGAATCACTGTAAAACTATACACAAACCAAGACTGACAAACAGCCATTGTACAAAAGGAGGGAAACTGTGCAAATAGAGAAAAATAATAAATAAACAACACTGAGAATATGCATTGTAGAGTCCTCGAAGTGAGTCCACAGGCTGTGGAATCAGTTCGGTGTTGAGATGAGTGAAGTTATACTGAATTTTGTGGTATGAGACCCAAAGCTCCTGTATCTGCTTCCAGTTGGCAGTAGTGAGAGGATAAAAGAGGGGAGGCCATTGGAGTAAGTAGAAATTAAATTATATCTTGTGTTTTGTTTAAATTAAATTATATCTGAAGCAATTTTTTGGAAACTTATTCAGCTCCATCATGGGCACTAGCTTCAGCAGTATGCAGGACATCTTTAAGGAGCGCTGCTCAAAAAGGCGGCGTCCATCAGTAAGGATGTCTATCACCCAGGTCATGCCTTCTTCTAATTGCTACCATCAGCAAGGAGGTACAGGAACCTGAAAACACACACTCAGCGATTCAGGAACAGCTTCTTCTCCTCTGCCATCCGATTTCTGAATGGACATTGAACTCATGAACACCACCTCACTTTTTTAAATGTCTGTTTTGCACTACTTATTTAACTATTTCATATGTATGTACTGTAATTCTTCTTTTTTCTATTATGTATTGCATTGTACTGCTGCCGCTAATATAACAAATTTCATGACATATGCCGGTGATACTAAACCTTGATTCTGATAAAGTTTTGTGAGTGGAAACATTTCTGGAATTGTACACTGAACCTTGAAACAGCCAAAGAGAGATAAATTAACACACTTGCAAGTAAAATTCTCAAAAGTGAGAAAGGATGGAGTTGTGGGAAAATTATATTACTTTAATATTTACCGGAATAGAAGCAGTATAAAAGATGGAGAACACAATATGCATTTAAGTGCACTTTATTAACCAGTAGGTTCTCATTTAGCATTAGAGAATGGAGCCAGACAGGGAGAAGGAGCATCAATATGTGAGCATTTTTATACTAGTGATTATCATTTCATTAGATTAACTATAATTTTGAAATAGGACAAAGACAAAATAGAGTAAATATTTTTTTAATGAAGTAAGGCCAGTTTTACAAAGCTGGGAATTCATTTTGAAAAAGTGGACTACATTGAATAGAACACAACCTTATGTTTAGAATCTGATTTACTGTCACTAACTTACATGTCACAAAATTTGTTTTGCTGTTGGACTCCGGCCATATTCCACTGAGATACAACACTGGGGTCACAGGAGGTTGTTCCTGCCTGTGGCCAACAAAACTTTGCAGCTCTCCCGTGGAGGGTCAGACACCCTGAGCCAATAGGCTGGTCCTGGACTTATTTCCATCTGGCATAGTTTGCATTTTGTTGTTTGATTGTTTGTGGCTTTTGTATTGCTATATTTATGCTCTACTCTTGGTTGATGCGGCTGTAACGAAACCAAATTTCCCTCGGGATCATTAAAGTATATCTATCTATCTACCTATCTATCAGTAACAGTGCAAAGCTGTAAAAATTGCTGTAAGTTACAAAATATAGTACAAAGAAAAGGGAATAATGAAATTGTGTTCATGGACCATTCAGAAATCTGATGGTAGAGGGGAACAAGCTGTTCCTAAATCATTGATTGTGGGTCTTCAGACTCCTCTACCACCACCCTGAAATGGTCATGTCCTGGATGGTGAGGCTCCTTAGTGACAGATGCCGATTTGTTAAGGCATCGCTTCTTGACGGTTGCTGTACTCAGCAGTACAGGCAGTAGAAAGAGAAATTGCTAGTATTTCTTCTAATAAAATCTTGCAAGAGCTATGGGACATGGCCAGCAAGTCAGACTAGGCTAAGGGGCCAATATCACTGATGACTTGAAGTAACTCATCTAGTAGAGCTGTTACCTCACAGCTGAAATGACCTGGGTTCAATGCAGACCACCAGGGTGGGGTGTGTGTGTGTGTGTGTGTAAGATACCCTGGCTTCCTCACTCACAATAAAAAAATGTGTGTTTTGTTAAGTTAATAGACTATTGTAAATTACCCCTGGTGTATCAATAAGTGGTGGAAATGTGGAAGAATAAAATCAGTTAGGCTTGGAGAAGTCCAAGAAAAATTTGTGATTGATGGTCAGCATAAACTCAATAGGCTGAAGGTCCTTTTTCCATATTGTACCAGCCCATGAGTCTTTAAATCTATGACTCTGTTTCAGATTGAATACCCTGCATTGGAACTTGGAACAAATTGCCGGGAAGTAGGGGAAAGGGAAAGACAATGAGTAACTGTGACACAGTGATGTCAGATTTGCTATGAGGATAAGTTATAGAGGTCCTCATTGGGTTAATCAATCTAATTAGAAGGTGATAGTACCAGCAAAGTAGTGTAAAATCTTGTAAAATGCGGCACTGTGGGACGTGCCCAGCAGGACCGGTTGTGCTGTTGGGGTGATTTAAGGAGACTGATGACTTAGAGTTGAAATACTCTGTTACAATAAAGACAGAAGGTGAGATATGGGAAGCTGGACGATTGAATTTTGTGTACAAAAGGCTGCAACAAGCTCAGATGGAGGGTGAGGTTTTATACATTAAGCTTATGTAGCCCCCTGGTCTGCCTCAGGCTCGCTCAACTTGCTTTCCTCTAGGGAGCAGCCTTTGGCCCCGACAAACTGGGTAATCAAGTTTGTGTGGATGCTGTGTGATGTACCCCACCCTGCAAAATATCAGACAATACACCATATGCGATTAAGTGATTACACTTTCTAGATCTTACTAGAACTATGTAATTAATAGGGATAAAATATAAAAGGAAAGTAAAAGGTGCCAAACTTATCAAAGTTCAACCACTTTGTGCACAACAGTTGGAGCTCAATGAACAGAGTCCATTCCACCATTCGATCCCCTCCGACCCCCTCGACCCACCGCCTGGGACCAACCACGGTGGTCAACCAGACACTCCACACGAGTCTGTCTTCGTCTCCACTCCTCACCGAAGACCCTGGGCCTCGGACTCCTTCTCAGGGTCACAGCATCACGTCTCCTCACTCTGTCCCCATCCGCCTTCTACGCCAAAACCCCGTGAAACAATAGCTTACAGACACACAAGAAAGAATAACATCTATCCCAATTGGTTCATCCTCCTCTTATCAATAACATAACACAAACAAGCAGAGAGAGAGAACTCCTTTCATCACAGTTATTATTACAGAAAAACCATTTTAATTATAACATAACAAAGAAGCCATTTTGTTAGCCTTCGCAGTAACATAAAAGAAGAAACCCCTTACACTTATGTTGGGACACATTGTAACAATGCAGGAGGCCACAGACAGTTGGTTAAAGTGTGAGTGTAATGGAGATCTAAAATGGCAGGCAACCAGACACAAGGGTCATGCCTGCTGACTGATTACAGGGTGCTCTGCTGAGTAGTCACCCAATCTGCATACAGTGTCTCCAGTCAAGGGCATCATGTTCTTTGAATGCATTACACTTAAAAGGCAGAATTACTGGTGGATTGCTTTTTCTGATCTATTGCCCTGGGAGCCATCAGTAGTTTACACCACAGCCGACAGGTTGCTGCAGCTACTGTGCTATACAAAATGCACACCAGCCACAGCCCTGCAGACCTTTGCACCATGCTGCCTTCATCTTACTGTGTGGCGCACCACACAATCAAGTTTATCTATGCCTGCTCATGCTGTTTCCATGCCTGATACAAGAACCTACACACTGGATAAAAGCTTCCTTCACTGTGCTATTACAATTTGGAACTGCCTTCCAGATGCTGTGGTTGGAAACATCTGTGACAATGGGGTCCAAGCCTTCAAGAGTCGAGTGCACAAACACCTATCACCTCTGGGAGGGAAGTTGCATGCTTCTTCATAAGCTATCATGAAGGGGACCAGGATGGCAATGCTCGTTTGTTGGTAGGTAGAGTTAATACCCGACTTTCAAGAGCACTTGTGAGTTATGTTCCAGCTGGACTTAGTCCTTAAACTGCTGGAGAACAGTGCAGAAAAACAGGTGCTGTTTTCTCCCAGTAGGGATTAGTTTTTAGTTCCAAGTGCTCCTGCCATGTTTTGTCACCTGCAACCTTATCCATCAATCTCTTTGAATTATGGAGGACAGCATGTGTATAAATGTCTCTCTCCAGCAGACTTCATCATGATCATCATGACTCCAGTATTTCTACTGTTTTTTAATTGTGCATATGACTTTTTTTTGTGTTCTATCGCTGAGCAGCAGTGAACTATCTGATTGGCCGATCAGAGTTCTGTTTGAGATCTAGTTGACTTGATCAGCATTTCTGATCTGGCTATTGTTCACGATTCCATTTAATTTAAAAAAAGAGACACTCAGCACCCATTGGAAGGAAGACTTTGAAGAACTCCTCAGCTATGACTCTGTTTCTAATGTGAATACCCATCACGCATTCTGACCATAAAGGCACCCGACCAAATAAACAATGAAAAGGCCATATGCCAAATGATAAACAACATAGACATGAGAACAGATGGGGTCTGGATTTCTAGTAATAAATGGAAAGGATATAATTTTCACTGTATCAAGAGAAATGCAGGTGTCAGCATCAACATATATATGGCCTTTTCTGGCCTCATAAAAGTCTTTAACCACATTGAGATAGAACTTAGAGAATTCTTTTCAAGTTTAACTGTTCATCCAAGTTCATCTCCAGATTGGTTCTGACTTCATATTAGGACTGCACTGAAGGGGCATCATAGATTATGTGCACAAATAAGTGGAGGATCCACAATCAACTAATTCAGAGTTTGATTGCTAACCTAAACCATTCCCTGAATGTGCTCCCCCAGCAACTCCTTTCACTTTAACATCTTATTAGATATCTTGTTTAGTATCAAAGTATCTACCACCATGAATGTCTCTCTTTCCAAAAATGCCCCTCCTCTCAGAAAACACTCTCAAAAATTCTCCCTTGATTTTTCTGTACTCCTGGGTTATCTTCACCTTATGATTTCAATTTAAAACTCTCAAACTTTTCCACAAATCTGTTAGGAATGACAATTTGTAATAATTGTCATCCATTAATGTGGAACGCAAGAGGCTTAAATCAATATGAGTGCAAAAAAAAAGAAATGGGCAGAATCACGAAGATTGATCCTGCCCAAAGATGTCCCACCACTGCTGAAAGCTTTGATTCAGTAATGTCTCTGTTCATCAACTAAATCAATGCAAAACAACATTTCAATAGCATCCAATTATCAGTTTACAGTGCAGCAAGTCATCCTTCGTAAATCAAGAAACTTTAACTGTCGAAACAGACACAGACAAGATAAAAGTTAATAGAAATGCAAATAATGTCCTTAATATAGGACTGAAAACCATTCCTGAGAATGTATGGTACTTAAGACTTATGACTGCAACAGCTTAAAAGCTGCATTTATGACTATTTCATTTACTTCACTGGCTTTTGCTTGACCTTTAATTGCACATAGATCAAAGGCACAAAGATGATGAGAGACACATTTAAGGAGTCCTGGATTCTAAGGACAGCATATTAATAAAGTACAGCAAAGCCACAGAGCTATTTCACCACTTAGAATATTAGAATTTAAGCCAATACAACAAATGAATAGAAGTAGAAGTAGAGTTAACCCACTTCTTTGTCTGATAAATAATTCAACATTAGAAATATAAATAAAATTTGAAGTTATTGTTTAGAGATAACCATTGAATTTATTTATAGAATTTTGTTTATAGACATCAGTTCGCTGACTTTAAAAGCTATAACAAATTCTTTTTTCTCTGTTTACTATTCATTTTTCCATCTATAAAACACTCACTTACTGTAAGTGAAGAAAATTTTATGGTGACTATCAAAGAGTGCTGTAAAAATGGATGAAGAATTTTCATTTTGGCATCAAATTTAACAGAAACTTGTTGAAAAATAATACAAAGTTATTTCACCAACCAGTTAATTTTAAAATTTTCCTGGGGCTGTCCCCATCCACAGCTGTAACTACACTGAAAGTCAGCTGGCAAGCCCAGTTATAAAAGGAGTGCTCTGCATACGAGTATGTCAAAAACTGTCCTCACTGCTGTCATTACTATGACTTTGTTAACATCTCAAATTTCAGGGATTATTTTGTATTTGATTTTCCTAATAACCAGCAGGACCTTTCAGAATTGATATTACATCCTTATTTTCTCCTCACTATCAATTCTATATCTTGGAGCCCAAAGAAAACAGATGCACTACAACTTATGTTCTTTGACTTTAGCACTAATTCATCTCCAGATGGGCTGAAGGGCATCTTTCTGTGTTTTACTTCTCCATATTTAAATCCAGAGTGTACATCTCCTAGTACACTATTTTTGCTTTCTTTTGTAAGAACATTCATGATGAAATAAATACTGGAGGTCTTTGTCTTGACCTAAGGTCTCTGCACGAAGCAATTGTCCTCAGCTATGGTAGATTCATGGGTATTTCCACCTGAAATACAATGTTGCTGAGAATGAGCAGAGGATGAAGAAAGCCAGACAGGATGTTAGAAGTACTTGGCAAAGGAAGAAGAAAACAAACTCTCACAAAGAGGCCACATTTTTCCAGATAACTATTTCCTACTAAACTGTGAGCAAGATACAGTGTCCGGAATACAGAGGCAGAGAGTCATAGAGTCATAGACTACTGCAGCTCAGAAACAGGTTTTGGGCACATTTGTCAATGCCGAACTGTTATTCTGCTTAGTCCCATCAAGACATAGTCCTACATAACCCTCCTGTCCATGTACTTATCCAAACACCGCTTAAGTATTGTAGTCAAACCCACATCCACAAGTTTCACTGGAGTTCATCCCACACTCACACCACCCCCTGAGTGAAGGAACTCCCCCTCAGTTTCCTATTAAATTTTTCACCTTTCACCATTAGCCTATGACCTTGAGTTCTAGTTTTACCCAACCTCAGTGGAAAAAAGTCTGATTACATGAATCCTATCTATACACCCATACTTGTATATACCTCTATTGAATCTTCCTTTATTCTTCTACACTCAGGGGAATAAATCTTTTCAACCTTTCCCAATTATTCAGGTCCTCTAGTCCTGGAAACATCCTTGTAAATTTTCTGCATACTCTTTCAATCTTATTGACATCTTTCTTGTAGGTAGGTGACTAGAATTACACACAGTACTTCAAGTTTGGCTCTACCATAATAATCAGTGCCTTGGCATTCCCAGTGTGAGTCCTACCCTGGTTTGTCCTTCCAAAGCGCAACACCTCATACTTCCATCTGCCATTTTTCGTCCCAGTTCTCCAGCAGGTCCAAGTCACTCTGCAAGCCTCGTTGTCCACTACATCCACAATCTTGGTGTCATCTACAAATTTGCTGATCCAGTTTACCACATTATCATCCAGATCATTGATATAGATGGCAAACAACAAAAATGATTCCTGCGGCGCATCATTGATCATAGACCTTCGGTCAGAAAGGCGACCATCAGCTACTTCTCTCTCTGGCTTCTCCTGCTAAGACAATGTCGATTCCAGTTTACTACCACTTCCTGAATACCAAGCATCTGAACATTCTTCAACAGCTTTCCATGTGGGACTTCATCAAAGGCCTTGCTGAAGTCAATGTAGACAACATCCACTTCATTTCCTTTGTCAACGTTTTTGGTAACCACCTTTAAAAACTCTATAATAGTGTTTACACCTGGCATACCATGCAGAAAGCCATGCTGACTATTACTATCAGGCCCTGTCTATCCAAATATTTATATATCCATTGCCTTAGAATACCTTCAATAATTTGCCCACTACTGACATCAGACTTACCTGCCTATAACTTTCTGTCTTACTCTTAAAGCCTTTCTTGAACAACATTAGCTATTCTCCAGTCCTCCAGCAACTCACCTGTGGCTGAGGATGTTTTATTTACCTCTGCAATTTGTGCACTAGCCTTCCGCAAGATACAAGGTGTCACCTTGTCAGGCCAAGGGGTGTTAGCCACCTTGATTTGCCTCAATTTAATATGCTCATGGACTCTGTATCCATCTCCTGAGTAAATACAAACAAAAAAATCCATTTAAGATTTTCCCCATCTCCTTTGGCTCCATGCTTAGATGAACATGCTGATTCTCAATTGAACTAATTTTATCCCTTGGTATCCTTTTGCTATTAATATGTCTGTAGGAGTCCTAGTGATTCTACTTCAGCTTGTCAGATTTGTTGCTGCTTCATGCACCCATGCTGAGCTCGTCAATTTCATCAACTTTACTTCCAATGTGGCAGAAATGTGGCAAATGTTCTGGGGATATTTGCATGGCATTCTGCATAGGTAGAACCACCGGGCTCCATGGTGTGTTTTTTGATTCATGGCTGCCTGCCGGAGGACAAATCTTGGGAGCTGGATTTTGAATAGATACTTTGGTCATAAATGTACTTTGAAACTTTGATAGAGGGGATGGTATTAAAGGGGTGACAATACCCATCAGGAAAAATATCACAGCAGTGCTCAGGAAGGACAGACTGGAGAGCTTGTCTACTGAGGAAAAATGGGTGGAACTGAGGAATAAAAAAGGTATGATCGCGTTAATGGAGCTATATTATTGACCTTCCACACGTCAGCAGGATTTAGAGAAGCAAATTTATAGGGAGACGGCAGGCAGCTTCAAGAAAAATAAGGTCATGATAGTAGATGATTTTAACTCTCTTCATATTGACTGGAACTCCCATACTGTAAAGGGATTGGATGGGATAGAGTTTGTCAAATGTGTTCAGGAAAGTTTCCTTAATCATAGATGTCCAAACTAGGGCAAGTATGATTCTGGATCTAGTGATCAGAATTCCAATAGTTTCAAGATAATTATGAAGAAGGATTGGATTGGTCCTTGGATTGAGGCGTACGGTAGAACAAAAGGATCTGGGAACAGAGATCCATAACTTCTCAAAAGTCATAGATAGACATGGTCATAAAGAGAGCTTTTGGCACCTTGGGCTTTATAAGTTAGAGCATTGAGTACAAGGGTTAGGGTGTTATGTTGAACTTGTATAAGAGATTGGTCAGGCCTTAATTGGAATGTTGTGCTCAGTTCTGGTCACCTACCTACTGAAAGAGATCATTAAGTTTGAAATAATGCAGAGATAATTTACGAGGATGTTGCCGGAACTTGAGGACTTGAGTTGAATAGATTAAATCTTCATTCCCTGGAGCTTAGGAGAGTGAGGGGAGATCTTACAGAGGTATTGATGATTATGACGGGTATAGATAGGGTAAATAAACGCAGTCTCCTTGCCCTGAGGCTGCTGAGACTAGAACTAGAAGTTATGTGTTTGGAGTGAAAGGTGAAATATTTAAGATGATCCTGAGGGGGAACTTCACTTGGTGGGTGCTGGGAGTGTGGAATGAGCTGCTGGCAGAAGTGGTAGATCCAGGCTTAACTGCAACAGGGAGCAGGAATTCAGATTTCTGGATCATTGGGACCAAAAAGGATGGGTTGCACTTGAATTCAAGAGGGACCAATATCCTGACAGGGAGGTTTGCTAAGGTGACTGGGGAGAGTTTAAACTAGAATTGCTGGGGGGGTGGGAATCGAACTGAAGAGATGGAGGAAGGGGCGGTTGACTCACATATAGAGAAAGCTTGTAGCCAGTACGAGAGGGAGGATCAGCAGATGATAGAGAAGGGATGCGCTCAGTCAGGTGGTTTGAGATGTGTCTATTTTAGTGCAAGGAGTATTATGAACAAAGCAGATGAGCTTAGAACTTGGATCAGTACTTGGAGCTATGCTGTTGTGACCATTGGATAGCTCAGGGGCAGGAATGGTTACTCTGAGTGCCAGGCTTTAGATGTTACAGAAAGGACAGGGAGGGAGGCAAAAGAGGTGGGGGCGTGGCACTGATATCAGAGATAGTGTCACGGCTGCAGAAAAGGAGGAAGTCATGGAGGGATTGTCTACGGAGTCTCTGTGGGTGGAAGTTAGGAACAGGAAAGGGGTCAATAATTCTACTGGCTGTTTTTTTATAGACCACTCAATAGTAACAGGAACATTGAGGAGCAGATACAGAGACAGATTCTGGAAAAGTGTAATAATAACAGGGTTGTTGTGGTGGGAGATTTTATTTTCCCAAATATTACATAGATACATAGAATAGTACAGCACAGTACAGGCTCTTCACCCCACAATGTTGTGCCGACTCTTAAACGCTGCCTCCCATATAACCCCCCACCTTAAATTCCTCCATATACCTGTCTATAGTTACATAGAATAGTACAAAGATACATAGAATAGCACATAGATTGATTGACATCTCCCTGGAGCAAGGGGTTTAAATGGAGTGGAGTTTGTTAGGTGTGTTCAGGAAGGTTTCTTGATACAATATGTAGATAAGCTTACAAGAGGAGAGGCTGTACTTAATCTGGTATTGGAAAATGAACCCGGTCAGGTATCAGATCTCTCAGTGGGAGTGCATTTTGGAGATCGTGATCTCCTTACCATAGCATTGGAGAGGGATAGGAACAGACAAGTTAGCAAAGCATTGGAGTAAGGGGGAAATATGAAGCTATCAGGCAGGAACTTGGAAGCATAAATTTGGAAAAGGTGTTCTCAGGGAAATGTACGGCAGAAATGTGGCCAATGTTCGGGGGATATTTGTGTGGCATTCTGCATAGATATGTTCCAATGTGACAGGGAAAGGATGGTGGGATACAGGAACAATCGTGTACAAAGGCTGTTGAAAATATAGTCAAAAAGAAAAGAAAAGCTTATGAAAAGTTCAAAAAACTAGGTAATAATATGAATCTAGAAGATTATAAGGCTAGCAGGAGGAGCTCAAGAATAAAATTAGGAGAGCCAGAAGGGGCCATAAGGAGGCTTTGGTGGGCAGGTTTAAGGAAAACCCCAAGGCATTCTACAAGTATGTGAAGAGCAAGAGGATAAGTCGTGAGAGAATAGGACCAATCAAATATAACAGTGGAAAAGTATATATGGAACTGGAGGAGGTAGCAAAGGCACTTAAAGTATTCAGTACAGAAAAGGATCTTGGCAATTGTAGGGATAACTAACAGTGGACTGAAAAGCTTGAGCATGTAGACATTAAGAAAGAGGATGTGCTGTGCTTTTGGAAAGCATCAAGTTGGATAAGTCACCGGGACCGGACGAGATGCACCCCTGACTACTGTGGGAGGTGAGGGAGGAGATTTCTGAGCCTATGGCGATGATCTTTGCATCAACACTGGAGACGGGAGAGGTTCTGGAGGATTGGAGGGTTGTGGATATTGTTCTTATTCAAGAAAGGGAGTAGGGATAGCCCAGGAAATTATAGACCAGTGAGTCTTACTTCAGTGGTTGGTAAGTTGTTGGAAAAGATCCTGAGAGGCCGCATTTATGAACATTTGGAGAGGCATAATATGATTAGGAATAGTCAACATGGCTTTGTCAAAGGCAGGTCATACCTTATGAACCTGATTGAATTTTTTGAGGATGGGACTAAACACATTGACGAAGGTAGAGCAGTAGATGTAGTGTATATGGATTTCAGCAAGGCACTTGATAAGGTACCCATGCAAGGGTTATTGAGAAAGTAAGGAGGCATGGGATCCAAGGGGACATTGCTTTGGATCCAGAATTAACCTGCCCACAGAAGGCAAAGAGTGGTTGTGGACAGGTTATATTCTTCATGGAAGTAGGTGACCAGTGGTGTGCCTCAGGGATTTGTTCTGGGACCCCTTCTCTTCACAATTTTTATAAATGACCTGGATGAGGAAGTGGAGGCATGGGTTAGTAAATTTGCTGATGACACAAAGGTTGGAGGTGTTGTGGATAGTGTGGAGGGCTGCCAGAGCTTAGAGCGGGACATTGATAGGATGCAAACTGGGCTGAGAAACAGCAGATGGAATTCAACCCAGGTAAGTGTGAAGTGGTTCATTTTGGTAGGTCAAATATGATGGCAGAATATAGTATTAATGGTAAGACTCTTGGCAGTGTGGAGGATCAGAGGGATATTGGGGTCCGAGTCCATAAGACACTCAAAGCTGCTGCGCAGGTTGACTGTGTGGTTAAGAAGGCATATGGTGAATTGGCCTTCATCAACTGTGGGATTGAGTTTAAGAGCTGAGAAGTAATGTTGCAGCTATATAGGACCCTGGTCAGACCCCACTTGGAGTACTGTGCTCAGTTCTGGTCGCCTCACCACAGGAAGGATGTGGAAACTAGAGAAAGGGTGCAGAGGAGATTTACAAGGATGTTGCCTGGATTGGGGAGCATGCCTTATGAGAATAGGTTGAGTGAACTCGGCCTTTTCTTCTTAGAGTGATGGAGGATGAGAGGTGACCTGATAGAGGTGTATAAGATGATGAGAGGCATTGATCGTATGGATAGTCAGAGGCTTTTTCCCAGGGCTGAGTTGGCTAACACAAGAGGGCACAGTTTTAAGGTGCTCGGAAGCAGGTACAGAGGAGATGTCAGGGGTACTTTTTTTACGCAGAGAGCGGTGAGTGCGTGGAATGGGCTGCTGGCGACTGTGGTAGAGGCAGAGACTTAAAAAGGATCTTAGAAAAATAGAGGGCAATGGGTCACCTTAGGTAATTTATAAAGTAATTACATGTTTGGCACAGCATTGTGGGCCGAAGGGCCTGTATTGTGCTGTAGGTTTTCTATTTTTCTAACTTCCACCCAGCCCTTAAACTTGTTTGGTCCATTTCTGACACCTCCCTCCTCTTTCTCAATCTCTCTATCTCCATTTCTGGAGACAAACTGTCTACAGATATCGTTTATAAACCCTACCATTTCCAAAGGAGTCTTAACTATACCCCTTTTGCAACCTATGTCCTGTAAAAATGCTACTCCCTTGTTTTAGTTCCTTGGTCTCTGCCACACCTCTTCCCAGAACGTAGCTATCCTTTCCAGGACAGAGACATTCTCTTTCTTCAAAGAACAGAATTTCCTTTCCTTCACCACTGATGCAGCCCTCACCCACATCTCCTCCGTTTGCTGGATATCCAAGCTCACCCCAACTTCCTCCTGCCTTAACATGGACCAAGTTCCTCTTGTCCTCACATACCACCCGAAGAGACTCTGCGTCAAAAACGTCATTCTCCACAATTTCCACCATCTTCAACAAGACCCTACCACCAAACACATCATTACGTTTCTCTAACTCTCCACCTTCCACAGGAATCGCTCCCTCTGTGATTCTCTTGTCCATTCATTCCTTCCCACTGATCTCCATCTGCATCAACAGAAATGCTACACCTGCCCATTCTTCTCATCCCTCGCCTCCCTTTAGGGCCCTAATCGGTCCTTTCAGGTGAGGCCACACTTAACCATGAATCTGTTGGAGTTGTCTACTGCATCCTCTGCTCTTGCTGCAGCCTTCTCTACATAGGTGAGACATAATGTAGGTTAAGAGACGGCTTTGTCAAGCACTTCAGCTTCATCCACAAAGAATTCTTTCTCAATGGCTCACAATTTCAATTCCGATTCCCCTTCCCACTCTGACATTCCTGTCTGTAGCCTCCTCTTCTGCCCCAATGAGATCACCCTCAGACTGAAGGAGCAACATCTCATATTCCGGCTATGTTGCCTCCAACCTGATGGCATTAACATCAATTTCTCCTTCCAGTAATTCTTCCCCCTCTCCCTTCCCTCTTCTTCCATTCTTCACTCTGGTCACTTACCTCTTCTCTTCACCTGCCTATCACCTCTCCCTGGTGCCCTTCCTCCTTCCCTTTCTCCCATGATCCACAGCTTCTCCCATCAGATCCCTTCATCTCCATCCCTTTGCCTTTTCCAAATGTCAATTCCCAGCTTCTTACTTCATCCTCCCTCCTCCAGCCACATGGCTTCGCCTATCAACTGTCTTGGCCTCCTTCCACTCCCCACCTCCTTATACTGACATCTTCCCCCTTCCCTTCCAATCTGATGAAGGGTCTCGGCCTGAAACATCAACTATTGATTCATTTCCAAAGGTGTTGCCTGACCTGCTGAGTTCCTCCAGCATTTGTGTGTGTTGCTGACCAACCTTATCCCTTCTTTTTGCCCTCCTGATTTCCCCCTTAAACGTTCTCTTGGATTTCTTGTACTCCTGAAATACCTCGTTACTTTCTTGCTGTTATGCAATTCCCCATTATGCACCTCCTCTTACTTCTTCACCAGGGTCTCAATATCCCCTGAAAAGCAAGGATCCGTAAACTTGTTAATCATGCCTCTTATTTAAATGGGAACATGCAAACTTCTAAACACAAGAAATTCTGCAGATTCTGGAAGTCCAAAGACATACACAGAAAATGCTGGAGGAACTCAGGCAGCATCTATGGGGATGAATAAACAGTTAACGTTTTGGGCTGAGACCCTTCTTTAGGATAGGAAAGGAAGAAAGAAATGCCAGAAAAAAAGGGTGGGAGGGAGTGGAAGAAGGATAGCTAAAAGATGACAGGTGAAGCCAGCAGGTAGGAAAGTTAAAGGGCTGGAGAAGGAGGAGAGAAGATCATTTGAGAAAGGGAAGGAGGAAGGGACCCGATGGGGTGGGGATGGGGGTGGCGGTTGTGATAGGCAGGTGAGAAGAGGTAAGATTTCAGAGGGGGAACAGAGGAAAAGGGGAGGGGGGAGTGATTTATTTTTACTGGAGGGAGAAATCGACATTCATGCTATCAGATGTGAAGGCTATTCAAGTTGTTGCTCCTCCACCCTGAGGATGGCTGCATAGTGGCTCAGAAGAACTGACATGTTGAAACAGGAATGGAAATCAGAATTAAAATGTTTAGCCACCAGGAAGTTTGACTTTTGGCAGATAGAGCGGAAGTGCTCATGAAGTGGTCCCCCAACTTACAACAGTTCTCACCAACGTAGAGGCGGCCACATCGGGAGCACCGGACACAATAAAAGACCCCAGAAGATTCTCAGGTGAAGTGTTGCTTCACCTGGAAGGACTATTTGGGGCCCTGAATGGAGGTGAGAGAGGAGATGAACAGGCAGGTGTAGCACTTTGGTCACTTGCAGGGATTAGTGCCAGGAGGGAATTTAGTGGGAAGGAATGAATGGACATATGAATCACAAAGGGAGAAAACCCTGTGGAAAGCGGGGCGGTGGGAGTGGTGGGAAGTAAAGATACGTTTGGTGGTAGGATCCCTTTGGAGATGGCAAAGGTCGTGGAGAATGAGGTGTTGGACGTGGAGGCTCATGGGGTTGTAGGTAAGGACATGATGATCTCTATCTCAGTTAAGGTGGTGAGAAAATGTGGTGAGCATGGATATTCGGGAAATGGAAGAAATGTGGGTGGGAGCAGCATCAATATTGGAGGAAGCGAAACCCTGTTCTTTGAAGAAGGAGGCCATCTCTGGTGTCATGGAAATGAAAGCTCCATCCTGGAACAGATGCTGCAGAGATGAAGGAACTGAGAAAAGGGGATAGCATTTTTAAAGGAGACATGGTGGGAAGAATTATAGTCAAGATAACCATGGGAAACAGTAGGTTTATGAAAGATGTTGGTCGACAGTTTGCCTCCAGAGGTGGAGACAGAGAGATTGAGAAGGGGAGGTAGTATCAGAAATGGACCAAGGGTAGGGTGGACATTAATGAAATTGCATCATGCAGTCATTAATGTAGCGGAGGAAGATTTGGAGAGCATCACCAGGGAAGGCTTGGAATATGAACTGTTCTATGTAGCCAACAAAAAGGCAGGCATAGCTGGGACCCATGTAGGTGCCCATAGCTACCTCTCAGATCTGGAGAAAGTGTGAGAAGCCAAAGGAAAAATTGCTGATGGCGAGGGCCAGTTCTGCCAGAGAGAGGATGGTGGTGGTGGAGGGGAACTGGTTGGTTCTTTCATTGAGAAAGAAGTGGAGAGCTTTGAGGACTTTTTAATAGGGGATAGAAGTGTATTTGGACCATAGCCATCCATGGTGAAAATGAGGTGATCAGTGACAGAGAATTGTAAGTTAGAGAGGAGATCAAGAGTATGAGAAGTGTTGTGGATGTAGGTGGGAAGGGTCTGAACCAAGGGGGATAGAATAGAGTTGAGGTGTGAGGAGACGAGTTCAGAAGGGCAGGAGCAGGCAGAGACAATGGGCCCACCCGGACAGTCAGGTTTGTGGATCGTGGATAGGAACTAGAAGCGAGCAGTGCAGTGTAAGGGAACTATGAGTTTGCTGGCAATGGATGGAAGTTTTCCAGAGTTGATGAGGTCAGTGCTGGTGTCGGAGACAGTTTTTTGATCGTCCATGGTGGGTTCCTTTTCAAGGGGTAAGTAAGAGGAAGTGTCTGAAAGTTGCTGCCTGGCCCCAGCAAGGTAGATATCAGTCCACAACACTACAACCACTCTTTTGTCTATGGGTTTGATGGCAAGGTTCAGATTTGTGTGGAGGGAGTGAAAGGCAGTGCATTCAGAGGGGGTAAGGTTCGAAGAGAAGCAAGGAGTGCTGAATTCGTAATGGTTGATGTCTTGTCGGCAATTTGAGAAGCATAGATCCAGAGCAGGCAGAGAACCAGTGTGGGGTGTCCAAGAAGTGGAGGAGGGCTGGAGATGGGAGATGGGGTCATCATTGCAGGGTATGGAATACTTGCCAAGGAAGTGGGTTTGGAGATAGAGGTGACAGAAGAAGAGCTTTGTGTCATGGCAGGTGCAGTACTCACTGTGGCGCCGGCAAAGGGGGCAATGGGAAGAGGCTTGCTGAGGAAAGAACGTTCCACCTCAGAGAGAGGATGTTTGAGGGAATGGCGAATACATGGCAAGGAATAGAGTTAGGATCAGAGAAAGGAAGAGAGTTGGTGGTGCCAGAGGAGAGATGGAGTGGAACCAGCACATGGAATGAACAAATAGCTTTGTAAACATTCCAGGCTTTGACATGGTACAAGATGCCATTGATCTCATTTTATAATTGCAATCATCCACTTCAATACTAGTACTCACCATTATGATGGAAATAGCAACAATTGTGTCACTGTTCCGGAGGTGTCCATGGCCATCAGAGCTGGGGTTGGAGTCAGCGAGACCCATGGTCTGGGGACATCCAGTTCAATCAAGATCCGAGCAGGAGGCAGCACGAACTGTGGTCTGGAGGCATCCAGAGCCATTGGAACCAGAGTTGGATACAAACTCTGTAGTCCCAAAATTTCACCTTTGAAGGCCTCCCAGTCACCAAGCATCCCTTTGCTAGAAAACAACCTGTCCAAATCAACTTTTGCCAGACCCTTTCTGATGCCATTGGCTTTTCTCCAATTTTGAATCCCAGCCCAAGGACCAGTCTTATCCTTCTCTATAATTATCTTGAAACCGGTGGAATTACGAACACCAGATGAAAAGTTCTTCCCTACACATACTTCTGTCACCTGTTCTGTCTCGTTTCCTAATAAGAAATCCAGTATTCCACTCACTCTAGTTGGGACCTCTATATATTAATTAAGGAAATATCTTACAAACTCTATCCCATTCAGTCCTTTTACAGTATGGGAGTCTCAGTGGAAAGTTAAAAACACTTAATTTCTCAACATTATTTTTTTTGCAACTGTCTGTTATTCCTCTACAAATTTGTTCCTCTAAATCCAGCTGACTATTGGGTGGTCAAAAATATAATCCCATTAATGTGTTCATCTCCTTTTTTGTTCCTCAGTTCCACCCATATAGCCTCAGCAGATTAGTCCTCTAGTCTGTCCTTTTAGAGTACTGCAGTGACATTTTCCCTCACTGGTAATGCCAGCCTTCTCCTTTTAATACCTCCCCCTCTATTGTCTCTAAAACAACAGGACGCTGCTAGTTCTGTCCCTTCTGCAACCAAATTTCACTAATGGCTACTACATCCTAATTCCATATGCTGTTCCATGCTCCAAATCCATCCACCTTACCGACAACACTCCTTGCATTGAACTAGACTCAACTTAGAACACTCTTCTCACCATGCTCATCCTTTCAGTTCCTGTCTTTGTATGTAGACGCCCACAACTACTCCAAGGGCATTCTTGTTCCCATCTCACTGCGACTCCAGTTTAAGTCCTAGTTTAATTTTAAAACTAAACCTCTGGTTTAGCTTAATCTGCATATTAGCCAAGATGCTTTCAAGTAAGTGCTGCCACTTACTTCAACCACAAGTGAAGCCTCAGAACAGGACGAAGTCTGTAACACCAGATACTGTCATGGTGACTGCAGGAATTCACCTCTGTTGCTATACTTCAAAACTCAGACGGGAGATTTTTACAAGGTACATTTTTCATTTAATATTGTGTAATGATGAAATCTATTCAAAAAGAATCACATTTATTTCATTCTCAGCATAGAGAAACCAGCAGATGGAGTGAACAAATAGTTTTGTAAGCATTCCAGGCTTGACATGGTATAAGATGCCATGGATTCCATTTCAATACTAGTACCCGCCATTATGATGAAAATAGCAACAAGTTGAGCTGACATGAGAATAGCCTGAATTTTCATGAAACAAATCACTAACTCAAGCACCCTGACATTGCTTAGCTTCTGTTAGCGTCAGGGAAGCTGAATTTTCCGAGCATAGAACAAATTTAATGCCTTTGGTCTTCCAAGCCCACTATCACAAAGCCACCAATGGTAATCTTATCAAGAACTAGTGTTACCTTTACCACTCTTCCTGTCCTCAGGAGGCGGGTTTCCAATTAAGTATCTCAGAATCCCAACAACAATGGTTAGATGCAGAGTATCATTATGCTGTTGTTCATTTTGGTAAGGATTTGCCTTTGCACAATTGCTTTCCATTTCCTGATGTTTAGTGTGGAATGAAACATGAGATAATGTCTCAGGATATTACACTAAACATGTATCTCTAGCACTCAAGAAAATTAATTCACTTTAACAACTAGCTGATGACAATTCATACATTGTGTGTGAAAGAAAGCATCTATTGTTCAAAGGGCAAGCTTGTAGCTCACTCGCGCTGCCTGCAGGAATCTTTGGATATCAGTCAAGAATAGAAAGCCGGTTGATAAGCTGGTTCTTTCAACCAATTTGCACACTTTAACTTTATTTCAATATATTTAAAGACAGAATATAAAGCCAGTTGTTGAGAAAAGTTTGTGTGAAAATTTCTTCCTTTTAGTTATGATTTATTTTTTCACATGTGATTGCTTTTTATTTGAAACAACATTCACCATTTATGTATGTGAATGCTCATTTTAAAATAAGAGATGCAAATCAGCAAATTAATGAACATTAACCATGGATGTCCAGTGAGTCTGCCATATGAAATGCACATAGTTTAGGAATCCAATGGTAGAGTGTACAGTCATGGATCAGTAGAAACGTAGAAAACCTACCGCACAATACAGGCCCTTTGGCCCACAGTACTGTGCCAAACATGTACTTACTTCAGACATTACATTGGGTTACCCATAGCCCTCTATTTTTCTAAGCTCCATGTACCTATCCAGGAGTCTCTTAAAAGACCCTATTGTATCCACCTCCACCACCATTGCTGGCAGCCCATTCCATGCACTCACCACTCTCTGCATAAAAAACTTACCCCTGACATAGGAGTAGTGGAAACAAAGCCTTTCTTCATTGTAGTATGTCAGTTCACTAGAAGCACAAAACAAAAAATTAAAAATAATTTATAAAGCAAAATTATCCAGGTAAAGTACAAATATGTGAAGTTTAATGTGATATTTCATAAATGAACATACTATATTGTTGCTTGCAACAAAGATTTATAGCTATATGTACAAATGAGAGAAGAGCATTAATAGTGATAATCTGATTCTGAACAGCTTCTATGCTGTGCAGCTCTGTGACTCTAGATATCTTTTTGCTTTGCCTTAAGTCTTCTTTCTTGCTTTATGCCCAGATATCAAAATAAAAATGCAGATCTCCCCATAAGTCCTATCTCAAGCAGTTAAGTTCCTCTTTTTGCCGTACATTCTGTCCTGACTTTGAGCCTCGGTTGATATGCTGCACAACTGCTTGCCTCTTGTGTTTAATAATCTCATTCCGCACTGCTTGGTAGACTTGGTTCGGCTTTGTAATGATTAATGACGGTGGAATGTAACATTGGAACTTTGCTGTAGTGAGGATTTTGCTTCCTCTATTTTTAATCACTCACTGACACAAGTGCCACTACTAGGTCAGCATTGAATAATCATCTTTCATTATGACTTTTTTTTAAACTGTTCAGCAGAAGTTGCTACACAGTGCCATGCAAAAGGAGCTGCAGAACTCGACACATTTACAAATAGACACGTATACTTCTCAATCAGATGAAACCAAACCAGCAAAAGATGATGTACTTGTGTGAATGCTCTACCAGTTGCAGTCACTTCAGGTTTCTGTTGAAGAAGCCTTGGGGAGTTGTGCATTTTATGGCAGTCATGTCTGGAAATGTTGTGTTCCTGGAGTTAAACTCATCCAGTTAAGCTGAAAATGGTTAGGGAATTTTCTACCAAGAGTCATCTGCACCTGGGATCACACTTTTTTTTGGCATATTCAAGAGCATCAACTTGGACTGAGAGAGAGCCTGGTTTCCATATGTAGTTGAAGTACAGGACAGTAATAGGTCACTCCTGGAACAACTGGCCAATTACAGTAACAAGAACGGTAGTGACAGCAGTGGCTCCTCCCACTACTCCATCCCGGCTCCTTGCTCTCTCGCTGTCAAATCTGACACTTACATTGAATAATTGTGAACATCTGACACTAAAATTTACTCCTAGCCTGTCAATGAAGATAAAGTAATGTCAAAAATGATAAACTTATTTAAAGTTAAGAGGAATAAAAACATATACATAAATTAAAAGCAATTAAAATAATTAAACTAACAATTTAATAAATAAGAAACCTTATCTGTCCCACAGCTGCTGATTTTTCCATTCACTTTCAATGGTCTTATCTGTACATTAATGAAGCGATTGAACATAGGTAGAGACTGCCTCATCGTACTAGCTGTGTTGATGGTGCTGGGGCTACTTAATGAAATTAAAAGTCATTTGGCATGATACATAAAGCACATCAGTTGGAGAATCTTTGCCATCACAGTCCCCACTGTGGTGCATTCCTCCTCCCCTTTCTCCTCTTCCTTTCCCTCAACATCCACAGTGGAGATTAAGAACAGTGACTGTCTAATGGAAAGATCATAGCAGTTGACAGTAAAGACAAGCTCTCCCCTGGAGAGGAACGGAACTGGATCAAACATTGAAATTTCTGCTTTGAGATCTCATTGATGGCCTTTATCGTGTTGCACATGATCCTATATTTCTCACTGCAGGATTGTTCTACGCCGGCTGTTGCATCTTGACTTGATTGAAAATCCAGGCTTTCAGGCGATAACTCTTATCCCCCAAAGGGCATAGCACCATGGGGGAATGTTCCATATCCCTCTGGAGTTCATCATAAGAGCACTTTCTGTTAATGCTCACAGGCAAGTCAATCATTTACAGCATGAAAGATATTGTGCTTCTGAAACTGGTTATTGTGTGTTGAGGAGCTTTAGGAACAGCTGATTATTCACGTCACTGTTGAATTGTCATAACCACTTGGCCTTTCTGCTTGCTGTCCTCTACTCATGGTAAATGGTATCCTTCAATTAGGAGCTTCTGTCACCTCAAAAAAGCAACAGCACACAGCAAATGGGGAAATATAGCTGATGTCGTGGAAGAGGATCACAAGAATGTAAAAAAAGGAGCAGGAGAAGGTGATATGGCTTTTTAAACTTGCTCTGTCATTCATCTGGGGAAGGTTGATCTGATCTTGGTCTTTGCACAGTTTTCTGGTCTGTTCTCCAATAAGTCTAAGGACCAAAAATAATGTGAATAAATATTTTGGTTCTCAGTCATGTTCAGCTAGGACCAATACTTCCTAAATAATTGTGAAGGCTCTTCCCTCGTGAGCAGTTATTTTTTTTTTGATTTTCCATTTTAGTCTGCCAATATAGGCTTGACTTTGGGTCCTCTTCTCTCCTCGCTATAATGCCTCAAACCTAATGGGTTTGCTGCCAAACTCCACTTCCTTATCAAACAGGATCATTTGCAAAACAGTATCAGAGAGAGATGTCTGACTGTGGTCAGACAGTTCTGATGCTGGGTCATAACCTAAAACATCACTACCCTTTACCTCCACAGATGCTGCTTGACTCACTGAGATTATCCTTTTTTTTGGTTCTAGATTCCAGCATCCACTATCTCTAGAGCTCTCTTCCTCTCTATATATTACCCACAGAACAGATTTCTTAAATCTCTTAATCAACAACCAAATTGAATCACAGAAAGAAAGATGATTGTGTTTTTGGAAGTCAATCACTCCCGCTCAAAGACATCACTACAGGTCTTCCACAAAACAGAGCCCCAAGCCCAGTTACATCCAGCTGCCTTTATAATGACCTTCCTTTTATTAACCAATTAGAAGAAGGGATGTTCATTGAGGAAGTTCAAATCAATTGTAACCAAAAAAACTCACATAATGATTATTTTCAGAAAAGCAAGTCTAATCACAACATTTGATATTTAACGGTATTAAGAAGATCCTACTATCAACATCGTGGTAGTCATCAGGCGGGAGGAAAAAATAGCAGCGCGACGCGCGCACGCAGCTCTCCGGTGAAATGATATCATTTCTGTTAAATAGGGGCCGTGCACAATTTTGATTTGATGGAGACAGAGGTGAAAGCACAGAGGAACATCTGGAGGAATTTCTGAAACGCCGGTTCGCTACCGCTGTTACTGGGCGATCGAGAATCTTCCGGAGGGAAGACCCTAAAATCCCCGGCTTTGCCTGCTGCTGGCGACCGAGGCTGAGGTCGAATCGTTTGGATGGATATGGTACTCAGTACTCGGTGTCGGAGGGCTGATCAGAGGCTCGAAGTTTTCAGATGACTCTGAGTCGGACTGTGATCGGGCATGGCAGGGAGAGTTTTCTTCCTTCTCCCGTCTGCAAGAGATGTGGGACATTCGAGAGACTTTGAACTTCTTTACTGTGCCATGGCCTGTTCTTCATCAATTTATGGTATTGTTGCACTGTTGTAACTATATGTTATAATTATGTGGTTTTGTTAGTTTTTCAGTCTTGGTCTGTCTTGTGTTTTTGTGATATCACACTGGAGGAATATTGTATCATTTCTTAATGCATGCATTACTAAATGACAATAAAAGAGGACCACGTGTCCTCATAATCTATTCTAATCACTGATCAGAAGCTCAGCTGAAACAACCAAATAATGTGGTGGCGTGCAGGGTGGTGAAACGCTGGGTATCACATGAACAGTAGTTCATCTCCTGATGCCCCAAACCCTTCCCAAACATACAAGAACAGATCAGGAGCGTGAAGGGATAATCTCCATTTACCTGAACTAGAGCAGTACTAAAGATTCTCAGAAAAGCTCAATGCCATCAGAGGTAAAGCAGACAATTTCATTGGTTTCTGCCCCCCACCCCACCCAGCCCCACCACTGTAAACATTCAATATCTCTGCCATTGTGATAATGCAGTGTGTACCACCTATAACATACAACACTCTTATTCAGCTAGTCCTCCCAAAACTATGACTTCCGTCACCAAGAAGCGCTTCATGTGCATGGAACCATAACTACTTGGATATTACACTCCAATTCACACCCTTCTCATTTTGAAATAGACTATCTTTTCTACATTGTCACTGGGTCTAAAGCATTCATCCAATAGCACAAAACAGTGCCTTCAGCAGAAGGATTTGCATTAGTTTAATCAGATGGGTTATCACCTTCTTCTCAAGGACTAATAGGGATGGACAATAAATGCTGGCCATTTCAGTCATGCCTATACCCTATAAATGAATCAAAAACACAATGGCCTTAACTTATGGTCTAGTAATTAATGTAAAGAGAAGACTACGGCAAAAATCAAGCATTGCTTATTTGTGTGTCAGTGTTATACCATAAAATCATAAGATATAGGAGCAGAAGTAGGTTATTTGGCCCAGTTAGTCTGCTCCACCAATTCAAGTCAAGTCAAGTTTATTGTCATTTTGACCATAAGCTGCTGGTACAGTACGCAGTAAAAACGAAACAACGTTCCTCCAGGACCTTGATGCTACATGAAACAACACAAAACTACACTAGACTATGTGAGACAGCACAAGGGATACACTAGACTACATAAAACAACATAAAAACTGCACTAGACTACAGGCCTACATAGGACTACATGAAGTGCACAAAACAGTGCAAGGCAGTACAATAATTAATAAACAAGACAATAGGCACAATAGAGGACAAATTACAATATAATAATAAATGATGTAGACTCTAGACTCTGATTATTGAGGAATCTGATGGCTTGGGGAAGAAACTGTTGCACAGTCTGGTCGTGAGCACCCAAATGCTTCGGTACCTTTTGCCAGATGGCAGGAAGGAGAAGAGTTTGTATGAGGGGTGTGTGGGATCCTTCACAATACTGTTAGCTTTGTGGGTGCAGCATGTGGTGTTAATGTCTGTAATAGCGGGAAGAGAGACCCCGATGATCTTCTCAGCTGATCTCACCATCCGCTGCAGGGTCTTGCGATGGGAGACGGTGTAATTCCCAAACCAGGCAGTGGGGCAGCTGCTCAGGATGCTCTCAATACAACCTCTGTAGCATGTGGTGAGGATGGGAGGTGGGAGATGGACTTTTCTCAGTCTTCGCAGAAAGTAGAGACGCAGCTGGGCTTTCTTTGCTATGGAGCTGGTGTTGAGGGACCAGGTGAAATTCTTCGCCAGGTGAACTTCAGGAAATTTGGTGCTCTTAACGATCTCAATGGAGGAGCTATCGATGTTCAGCGGAGAGTGGTCGCTCCGTGCTCTCCTGAAGTCAACAACCATCTCTTTTTTTGTTCACATTCAGATACAGGTTGTTGGCTCTGCACCAGTCTGTTAGCCACTGCACCTCCTCTCTGTATGCTGACTCATCGTTCTTGCTGATGAGACACTATGGCTGACATATTATCCCTCTCAACCCCTTTTCTCATGACTTCTCCCTGTAAACTTTGACACCCTGACTAATCAAGAACCTATCAAACTCCTCTTTAAATATTCTCAATGATGTGGCTTCCACAGCTATCCATGACAATGAATTCCACAGATTCACCACCCTCTGGCTAAAGAAATTCCTCCTCATCCCTGTTCTAATGAGACATCCTTCTGCAGACTCTATGCTTCCCCAACATTACCTCCCCCTCCACCTACCCTCATATCGTCTGCAAACTTGGACACAAAGCCATCAATTCCATCGTCCAAATCATCATAATGTAAAAATAAATGGTTCCAATACATACTGCTGCAGAACACCACTGGTCACCTGCAGCAAACCAGAATGGGCCCCTTTTATTCCCACTGTTTGCCTCCTGCCAGTCAGCCAATCTTCTATCCATGCAAGTAAGTTTCCTGTAATACAATTGCCTCTTTTCTTGTTAAGCAGCATCATGTGTGGCTCCTTCTCAAAGGCCTTCTGAAATTCCGAGTAAACAACATCCAATACCTGGGGATACGAATTGACAATAAACTGGACTGGTCAAAGAACACTGAGGCTGTCTACAAGAAGGGTCAGAGCTGTCTCTATTTCCTGAGGAGACTGAGGTCCTTTAACATCTGCCGGACGATGCTGAGGATGTTCTACGAATCTGTGGTGGCCAGTACTATCATGTTTGCTGTTGTGTGCTGGGGCAGCACGCTGAGGGTAGCAGACACCAACAGAATCAACAAACTCAATCGTAAGGCCAGTGATGTTGTGGGGATGGAACTGGACTCTCTGACGGTGGTGTCTGAAAAGAGGATGCCGTCCAAGTTGCATGCCATCTTGGACAACGTCTCCCATCCACTACATAATGTACTGGTTGGGCACAGGAGTACATTCAGCCAGAGACTCATTCCACCGAGATGCAACACAGAGCGTCATAGGAAGTCATTCCTGCCTGTGGCCATCAAACTTTACAACTCCTTCCTTGGAGGGTCAGACACCCTGAGCCAATAGGCTGGTCCTGGACTTATTTCATAATTTACTGGCATAATTTACATATTACTATTTAACTATTTATGGTTTTATTACTATTTATTATTTATGGTGCAACTGTCATGAAAACCAATTTACCCCCGGGATCAATAAAGTATGACTATGACTATGACTATATTCTTTTTTGTCTATCTTGCCTGTTATTTACTCAAAGAATTCCAACAGATTTTTCTGGCGAAATTTCCGCTTAAGGAAACGATACTGACTTTGGCCTACTTTATCATGTGCCTCCAACTACCCTGAAACCTCATCCTTAATAATGGACTCCAACATCTTCCCAACCATTGAAGTCAGTCTAACTGGCTTATAATTTCTTTCTTCTCACTTCCCCACCCCTTCTTAAACAGTGGAGTGACATTTGCTATTTTCCAATACCCTGAAATCATTCCAAAACCAATTGATTCTTGAAAGATCATTACTAATGCCTCCATAATCTCTACAGCTACCTGTTTCAGAACCCTGGGACATAGTCCATCTACTCCAGGTGACTTATATACCTTCAGACTTTTCAGATTCTCAAGTACCTTCTCCCTAGTAATAGCAACTACACTCATTTCTGCTAGTACCTCCCACAGTGAAAACTGACACAAAGTACTTTTTAAGTTCATCCGTCAATTCTTTGTCCCCCACTACTGATTCTCCAGCATCATTTTCTAGTGGTGCAATATCCACTTTCACCCCTTTTACTCTTTATATCTGAAAAAACCTTTTAGCATCTGCTTTTATGTTATTGGCTAGCTTACCTTTAGATTTTATCGTTTTCCTATGGCTTTAATATTTACCTTCTGTTGGTTTTTAAAAGCTTCCCAATCCACTAACTTCCCACTAATTTTTGCAATATTGTATGCCCTCTCTTTTGCTTTAATGCTGTCTTTGACTTACCTTGACAACACAGTTACTTCATCCTCCTTTTAGAATATATCTTCGTCTTTGCGATGTATCTATCCTGCACCTTTCAAATTGCCCCAGAAGCTCCAGCCATTGCTGTTCTGCTGTCATCCCTAATAATGTCTTTGTAGTTCCCTTTACTCCACTGCAATACTGATACATCTGACTTTATCTTCTCCTTCTCAAACTGCAGGGTGAGTTCTATTATATTATGATCACTGACTCCTAAGGGTTCCTTTACTTTAAACTCCCTAATCAAATCTGTTCCAGTCCAATTTTCACCTTTAAATATATAATACATAAAGACATTTAAACCTCACGTTTTAAATTACCTCTTGTAGTATGCTTTATGTTTAAAATTTCCCTAGCAGATGCTTCATCTTTGTGAAATAAACATAGAGTTGAGTCATTAATTTGTTTTCCAGTTGCTGCACTATAAGCACACCTTCACAAAGCGCAATGCATTTATCTTGCTGACAAAGAGCAGCATATTGGCAGAAGAAACACTGGGAAGAAGAAAATCAGATTAAATAATTAGTGTCAATTAGCCCAAGCAAAATCATTCTGCAAACAATTGGTCTCAAGTGCCCTGCTTAATTATGTGCAACTTTCACTGCTCCTTATCAAGTCAAGTGTCTGCCTTGATTCATGTTTGACTCTTGAGTTTCCCAGAGGTGTAATTAATTATTGTCTGGTAAACAAATCCTAGGTAATTAATGACACCAACAAATAATACAGTTTCTTATTCTTAAAGGCAGCATTTCATGTATCCTGCTGTAGTTTCAAAATGACTCAACTGTTCAAACTTCAGAGTATTTGAATTTTATATACAGATGCAACTCAATAAACTTAATCTCACTGCATACACCAGGCAATGATTTTCCTGAAAGTAAATACAGTATAATATAATGTGTTAATGTTGATATATTTATGTACTTGTCTTTGAATCTGCTTACCATGTAATTTTAGAACTAAAATCTTACATGGTCTCTCTATACTAAGAATAATGTGGGAATGATTTAGTTGGGAGAG
Organism: Mobula hypostoma; assembly: GCF_963921235.1. NCBI lineage: Eukaryota > Metazoa > Chordata > Chondrichthyes > Myliobatiformes > Myliobatidae > Mobula > Mobula hypostoma. The sequence goes on from NC_086099.1 coordinate 131,229,098, forward strand.
GTACTTGAATTCTTATATTTTTGTGAACAAATGGCTATATTCATGTTGTCTATTATTTCATGAATCAGAATTCTTCAGCTCAGTTTTACAGTATTAACCCTTGATGATTGGGTTGTGCTTGTTTTGAACATATGTTACAACATGTCTTCAAAGTAGAGAAAAGGAAAAATGTTGTTTTGGAAACAAACTGAATCTGCTTACTTTTCAATAAATCTAAATGTGATTTTTCATATGACAAATTATATTAAAAGTAATCCTTAAATTAATTCATTTACTGTCAAATGTGCACATTCTTAAGCTGTTTAGTATTAAACCCATATATTTCTCTTAATAATTCCTAAAATATTTTAAATCTATTCCTTGCAAATTTTACACATTTTGGAAAATGTAACCCAGATCATTAATTACAACAGTCCAAGTTTGTGGGACATAAAACAGATTGGATAATACAGTACAGGCAGATTTTAATTAAGCAACAAGCTTTTTTGAATCATTTCTTAAATTTCTGCATTGCACAAATATTGACAAACAAAATGAATATTTGTTTCCCTTTTACTTACAAAGTATATTACCAAATCAAATTGTTGCATAAATTCATATAATATACACCTCAAACAAGGAACAAGTTGCTGCTAAACAAAGTCTACATTTTGAGTTAAAATTGAAAAGAAAGCAGCCAATAGCTTCTCTATTTGTTTTTTTTCAATTTAATAGTACATCAATAATGAAATAACATTTAATGCAAAATACTTCGAGCACATAATAATACAAAGCAAATCTATTTACACAAATTATTTAATACAAATCCTTATGTCAAATTGCTAATGCAACCAGGATGCATAACACAATGTACAGAGAAAGCAGACAGCAGGCACAATGACATGTTAAATTGCCCACATGATGTATAGCTTAATGAACCCCCTTGTGTTGATCAGGCTTGGCATTAATCAACAGCTATGAACAGATTCCCGTATTTTCTCAATGCTTCTCTGATAAACTGCAATTTCATTTAACCTTGGACAGGAACTTTAATAGCTTCCATGGGACAACTGTCAGTACTTTCCTGAGTATACAGTGATTAAATTGCAAGGCAGGAGGGATGCAATGAATTTTCTTCACTGAAGTGAAGATTTTTCAGTATCATTAAGAACGTATGCAACAACGAAAAACTGTTAAATATGTGATAATGACATGAGGGGCATTTCCTGTTATCTTCATTAATTATTTGCAATGCATCAAACAAAAATAGGAAATATTTGTGCTGAAATGAATATACATTTGATCATTATTTTATAATCTAATTTGCTTGATTCTGTATTCTTTCAAAATATAAGTTATGAAACAAATGTCAATGTACTTCCTATGGGATACCAGTGACAATGGAAAAAAAAGGTAATAGATTAATATGAAAGCTAACGATATATGACATGATATTAGTTATTGAGAGATGAAGCAATTCTGGTATGATTCTCTATGCATGGTTTTATTAGTGTATGTCTCTGACAATGGAAATAAGAGAAATGTACAGAGACTTAATGACCAGAAGCATGAACAATTCCAAGATATTTTGCACTTCAAATGAGAATTGTACACAACAATTTGTGATTGTTTATATCAGAAAATTTATCCAATAAAATCCACGTATTAGTCAAGTTTAATTTAACTGATGTTGTGGATCTTTAATAAGTATTGCATTTACCTCAGAAAACACCTTAGTGTCATTACATTTTTCCTGGATCTGATAAGTCAATGGAGATTATTTTTGTTAATCTGTTACATATCAGTCTTGCCAAATATCTCACAAAGCTTTCTTTCCATGTGAATGTACAATGAATCAAAGATCAGCAAAAAAGTCTGCAACCATTTAATACGCATTAATCAACAGGGTAACTGTTGCTATCTGCTGAAAACAATAGCAAAAGGCGGAGATGGAGCAAAGAAAGCAGGCAAATGGCCAAACAATTGTCAGGTCAAAGAACACATCCTGGGGTTTAAGCACTGTCTCCCTACCATGTGTGTGAAATAAAGTCACTTGTTCCACTGTCGGCACCAGCATGGGAAGGAATATAACAGTATCAAACCGTGTTTTTGAATGGTGACAACACAATGAAAATCAATATTTTTTAAATTTCAGCTGATACATTGTAGTAGACAATTTCGTAATGGTAAATATATTAATTATTTGGCTTTTAGGCTTCTAATTTTCCAGTTCAAAATACAAAATAAATAGCACGTAGAAGTCCTTCATAATGAAGCTGTTCTTAAAGTACTAAGACAATGAAATATTACCAAAAATACACTTTGAGAATGTATTATTAGATTGACAAAAACAATTAGCTCAAATAATCTTGTTGACAGAATTGTTCATTAACACGCACAATTAAGAAAATGGTGGCAATATAAACTAAAATTTCTGCTTTACTTGCTTGGACCTTTGGACTTTTCTGCAGTTTCTCGTAGTTAGCCAGGCATGTGTTACACATCACTATCTGATAAGACTTCTTTGGTTTGTGACAATCAGTATCATACTACGTTAGTGCAATCCTTACAGTGCCCACGTTACTCGAAAAGGATCTGCCATGTGTATATATATGTAAATAGATTGGCAACTGAGGGAAACAGAGGAAAAAGGTGGGGAAAAAAAATAAATTACTGGGACTGGAACTGTAGAATGCACATTGGGGAAGCAAGACACTACATTTTAATGTGGCATCGTGTTTGGCACAAATATTGCGGGCTGAAGGGCCTGTTCTTGTGCAGAATTGTTCTCTATTCTTGATGCTGAAAATCTAAATTAAAGGCATGGAATTTTGCAAGTTTTCAACAGGTCGGGCAGCTCCTGCATAGTGAGAAACAAAGTTAACATTTCAACTTGATCTACTTTTAAAAAAGTTCCAAAGTTGTAAATGATTCAAAAAAGAAAAACAATACATCTGATTAAAAACAATTTACCTTGTAAATTAATTAAAACATTGACATTAACTAAATTAATGAAATAAAAGGCTCAGACAAATTTTTTAACTCACTTTCAAATGAAATGGGTCCCATTAGGTATTAATTCTGGACACCAGATATTAATGCATCTGATCCTTCATCCAAACACTGCTCTTGGACTGACCACTGGTTTGCTCACTGCAGCTGATCAACAATTCTGTCTTTACTTTGCAGGTACTAATGGACGGACTAACTAATCTCCCATCTGCCTGCACAGAGTCCACGTCCTTTCCTTCCCTATCTGTTCATTTCTTGTTTTTAAATGTCTCTAAGATGTGGCCGTTGCATTTGTTTGTACCACCTCTCCTGGCAGTGGACTCCAAGCACCTGTGCAAATAACTCGCCTTGCTCATCTCTTCTAATCTTCTCCCTCTGACTTTAAACCTATACCCTCTAGTATTTGAGAATCCTTTCCTGGGAAAAGTCTCGCAGCAGTGGCATCAGTGTATTGCACAGTGATTTAGAACTAATTAAATATTTTTGAGGTCTAATCACTATTCTAATGCATGAAACGTAGCAGAAAATTTGTACGGCAGCTTACGTATAGAAACTGAATAATTATCACACAACTTACTATATGTTATGCTATGGATGAAGGATAATGTTTGTTAGAACATTATTCTAACATTTGTTAGAATACCTTGGTGATATTCATTGAGGGATACTGTAAGATCTTTAATCTCCATTTAACAATGTGACATACTGTATGGCTTCAGTGTCAAACTGAAAGGCGATGACTTTCAGTGGTGCACTATTGTGTATTCAGGAAAATTATGTGGCAAAAACAAATAACAAAATAAAATAATAATGTGATAAAGCTATTTGGTAGGTCATGATTTCTAAATTTTATGTTTTTTCTAGAGACCTTTTATGTAAGTATGCTGCTAGTATCTATTTTGTGCTGTGCTACATTAAGAAAATGTCTTCACTCTTTTGTCCCAAAAGATATATCTACGTATATTTTTTGCTCTCATGTAACCTTGAAGTTAAGACTTGGCCTGAAGTTTATTTTCTCCATCCAGAATCACTTGACTGCAATGCATGCAATCAATGTTTTTTTTAACAAAATCAGGGCTTGCATTTACCACATTCCTTTAGCAGCCATTGTCTTACCTTCAACGTTCAGTGTTATAATAATGAAGAAATGTTGAAGAAAACTACTTATTTCACATCCTTAATTTCTCTTGAAAAGGTGGTGATAAACGACATCTTTAAACCATCTGTTTGGTGAAAGTCCCCCTAAAATGAGATTGTAGGGGAACTCCATGATATTAGATCCAGCAATGACAGCGGGAAAATGAAGTCATCACTATTTATAATAGTGTCAACTTAAAGGGGAGCCACATGTGCATCTGAACCCTTTATACTGTTTAGTGACAGAAGCTGTGCATTTGGTAGGCAAGTCACAACGTTGCACTTTGTAGGCATTTAGCCCATCACCATGCCCCATACAAGGGAATGAACCAGCAGGAGGGTGCCCATCGCACTGGATAACCTCAACAGGCTGTCTAGTGCAAACGGCACTCCCAGTGTGCATTTATAGCCTAAGCTTTGAAAATCTTCATCAGTGCCCTGCATGATTCATGGTCCGGTTACCTTGAGGTTGCATACTCCACCATCTCAGATTCGACCTCATTTGTACCACATTAAAAAAACATTCAAAGGTCCACTAGATTTAGGAAGATCCATAAATTTATCCCTGCTGTCTGGAGGTTAGTAATCTCAGGATTGCTGCCTGTGTCACGTGCTAGCAAGTGCAAGAATAGTGTGATAGTATTAATGTGTGGCTGAGAGACTAGTGTAGGGGGCAGGGCTTCAGATTCCTGGATCATTGGGGCCTCTTCTGGGGGATGTATGGCATGTACAAAAAGGACGGGTTACACCTGAACCCAAAGGAGTCCAATATCCTAGCATGCACATTTAATAGAGCTGTTAAGGGTTTAATCTAATTTGGCAAGGGGATGGGAATCGGAGTGACAGGGTTGAGGAAGGGGAAAATAGAAATAAATTAAAGATAGCATGCAACAGAGATTATAGAAAGAACAGGCAGGAGATGAGGCTCAATCATAGCCAGTGGCATGAGATACAGGGCAATAGAGGCATGGTGCAGTTAAAATGGAAAGAAACAAATACTGGACTGAAAGTGTTGTATTTGAATGCACGCAGCATAAGGAACAAAATGGACAATCTTGAAATTCAGCTACAGATTGGCAAATATGATGTTGTGGCCATCTCTGAAACTTGGCTAAAGGGTGGCTGCCTTTGGGAGCTGAACATCCAGGAACATACTGTGTATCAGAACGATAGATTAGTAGGCAGAGGGAATGGTGTGGCTCTGTGTATAAGAAATAATATTAAATCATTAGAAAGAGATGACATAGGATTGGAAGGTATAGAGTCTCTATGGTTTGAGTTAAAAAATGGCAAGGGTAAAAGGACCCTAATGGCAGTTGTATACAGGCCTCCGAACAGCAGCCGGGTTTGCATTACAAATTACAGCAGGAGATAGAAAAGGCCTGTCAGAAAGGCAATGTCATGATACTCGTTGGGGACTTTAACATGAAAGTGGATTAGGAATACCAAGTCAGTACTGGACCTCAAGAGAGAATTTGTACAATGTCTAAGGGATGGCTTTTTAGAACAGCTTTCTTGTTGAACCTACTAGGGGATCGGCTGTGCTGGATTGGGTGTTGTGCAATGATCTGGAGGTGATAAGAGAGCTTAAGGTTTAGGAACCCTTAGGGAACAGTGATCAGAATATGATCAAGTTCACATTGAAATATGAGAGGGAAAAAATAAACTCCAATGTGTCGGTATTTCAGTGGAATAAAGGAAATTACAATGGGATGAGAGGGGAACTGAATGAAGTTGACTGGAAAGTGACATTTGCAGGAAGGACAGCAGATCAGGAATGGCTGAAGTTTCTGCAAAAAATGAGGGAAGTGCAAGACAGATATATTCCAAATAAGAAGAAATTTTCAAATGAAAGAAGGACACTACCATGGCTGACAAATTAAGTCAGAACCAAAGTAAAAGCAAAAGAGAGGACATACAATGAAGCCAGAGCTAGTAGGAAGATAGAGGATTGGGAAGCTTTTAAAAGCTTGCAGAAGGAAACTAAGAAGGCCATTCAGAAGGAAAAGATGAATTATGAAAGGAGGCTGGCAACTAATATCAAAGAAGATACTAAAAGCTTTTTTAAGTATATAAAGGATAAAAGAGAGTCGAAGGTAAATATAGGACCAATACAAAATGACGCTGGAGATATTGAAATGAAAGACACAGAGATTGCAAAAGAACTGAATGCGTATTTTGCATCAGTCTTCACAGTGGAAGACAACTGTAGTATACCAGACATTCAAAAGTGTCAGGGAAGTGAAGCATGTGCAATGAAAATTACGACTGAGAGGGTGCTCAGGAAACTTAGTGGTCTGAAGGTAGATAAATCTCATGGATCTGATGGAATGCACCCTCGGGTTCTGAAGGAAGTAGCTGGAGAGACTGCGGAGTCATTAACTGTGATCCTACAAGAATCGATACATTCTGGCATTATACCGGATAACTGGAAAATTGCAAATGTTACTCCGCTATTTAAGAAGGGCGGGAGGCAGCAGAAAGGAAACTATAGACCTGTTAGCCTGACATCAGTGGATGGGAAGTTGTTGGAATCAATTTTTAGGCATGAGATTACGGAATACCTGGAGGCACATGACAAGATAGGCCAAAGCCAGCATGGTATCCTGAAAGGAAAATCCTGCCTGACTAAGCTACTGCAATTCCTTGAGGAAATTACAAGCAGAGTAGACAAAGGAGATGCAGTAGACATGGTGTACTTGGATTTTCAGAAGGCCTTTGCCAAGGTGCTGCACATGAGGCTGCTTAGCAAGATAACAGCCCATGGAATAACAGGGAAATTATTAGCATGGGTGGAGCTTTGGCTGGTCAGCAGAAAACAAAGAGTGCGAATAAAGGGATCCTATTCTGGCTGTTTGCTGATTACCAGTGGAGCTCCATAAGGGTCGGTGTTGGGACTGCTGCTTTTTGCAATGTATGTCAATGATTTGGACTACGGTATTAATGAACTTGTGGCTAAATTTTCCAATGATACAAAGATAGGTGCAGGAGTGGGTAGTGTTGAGGAAACAGAGAGCCTGCAGAGAGACTTAGATAGTTTTGGGGAATGGGCAAAGAATTGGCAAATGAAATACAATGTTGGATAATGTATGGTCATGCACTTTGGTGGAAGAAATAAATGGGCAGACTATTATTTAGGTGGGGAGAGAATTCAAAATACAGAGATGCAAAGGGTCTTGGGAGTCCTTATGCAAGATACCCTAAAGGTTAACCAGGTTGAGATGGTTGTGAAGAAGGCGAATGCAATGTTGGCATTGATTTCTAAAGGTATAGAATATACGAGCAGGGATGTGACGTTGAGGGTCTATAAGGCACTCGTGAGACCACACTTGGAGTATTGCGTGCAGTTTTGGGCTCCTTATTTTAGAAAGGATATACTGACATTGGAGAGGGTTCAGAGAAGATTCACGACAATGATTTCAAGCATGAAAGGGATACCATGTGAGGAATGTCTGGCTGTATTCCCTGGAGTTCAAGAGAATGAGGGAGGATCTCATAGAAACATTCTGAAATTTAAAAAGCCCGAACAGATTAGATATGGCAAAGTTGTTTCCCATGGTAGTGGATTGTAGGATAAGAGGGCACGACTTCAGGATTGAAGGACATCCATTTAGAACTGAAATGTGGAGAAATTACTTTAGTCAGAGGGTGGTAAATCTGTGGAATTTGTTGCCAGGAACAGCTGCTGAGGCTAGGTTATTGGGTGCATTTAAGGCAGAGATAGATAGGTTTGTGATTAGCCAGGATATCAAGGGGTATGGGGTAAAGGCAGGTGAGTGGGGGTGACTGGAAGAATTGGATCAGCCCATGATTGAATGGTGGAGCAGTTTCGATGGGCTGAACGGCCTTCTTCGGCTCCTATATCTTATGGGCTTATGATAATTGTGGAACTGGATGTCCTACAGATCATTCAGGAGAATGAGGAGTTCATAGACAGGAGCAACATGCCTCCTGAGTCACACTTAAGCTGCAAGAGGCAAGTAGAGGGAAAGCAAATAAGCAGACAGTGTGGAGTACCTCTCTGGCTATTTCCCTAAATAACAAGTATACCGTTTGCACACTGTTGGGGAGGAAGACCAACTGGGGAAAGCCATAGTGATCAGCTGTCTGCCACTGAGTCTGGCTCTGTGGTCCAGGAGGGAAGGAGGGAAGAAGAGGAGAGTGTTGTGATAGAGGATTCAATGGAGGGGGGCAGGAAATTCTGTAGCCGTGAAAGAGACCCTCAGATGGTATGTTGCCTTCTAGGTGCCACGATCAGATACGACTAAGATCAGGTCCACAGCATTCGTAAGATTCAAGATTCAAGACGGTTTATTGTCATTCTTCAGTACAAAGGTGTAAAGGAGAACGAAATTATTAGTTATTCCAGATCCGATGCAGCATAAAAACACAATAAGCATCATCATCATCATCAGATGCCATGCCCAGTTTGAGCTTTGACTGCCATATTCCTGTTTCAGGTCAAGTGGATCAATTCATTGGTATTAATTTCCAATTCTCTGGCTGCTGTCTCCATCATCATTTGTCTTTGCCTTCCTCTTGCTTTCTTCCCTTCAATCTTTCCCATAATTACAGTGCATTCTAACTCCTCTTTCCTAATCACACGTCCCAGTGAAGTTATGTTGCCCTTTCTTGATCTTATACATTATTTCTCTTTTCGTGTTTGCTCTGTTCATGACATCCTCATTAGATATTCATTTCGTCCATGATATTCTTTGCATCCTCCTTAAAAACCACATCTCTGTTGCTTCAATTCGTTTCCTCATGTTTATTAGATATTGTCCAACATTCTGAGCCATATAACATAACTGGATAAACGTAACATTTCAGTACTCTGAGGCAGGTTGTCATGCCTAGTTTGGTATTGGTCAGTATACTCTTCATATTCGTAAAGGTGTCTTTTGTCATCCCTATTCTTCTTTTGATGTCCATGTCACACCTGCCATCTGATGTCACCCAGCTTCCTAAGGAACAAAATTTCTGTACTCGTTTTATGTCTTCCCCACTTATTCTCAGCCTGCAGATAGGATTCCCCTTCTTTTTAGATATCACCATACATTCTGTCTTTTTGGAATAAGCATAAAGAACACAATGCGAAGAGCAAAAGTACACAATAAATATTGGAAGTAGGTCAGAACTAGTTTTGCTCTGTCAGAGGATAGAAGGAAGCAAGGGTCCTCACCCTGTAGTGGAGATCTTGATGAAGTAGAGGGAAGAAGAGTTATGGAATAAGCAGATGAGACCAAATAGGCCTCCAGACAAATTCTGGGGTGGTAACAAAAAGCTGTAACTGTCAGTGGCAAGAATGAAGTCTTCTTTGAAGGTCAAAATATTTTGTACTATTAAGTTCAATGATTCTACACGGTTTTAACAGCTGCAAAAGTTGGCATTGAATTTAATGATTAAACATCTCTGACGTTCAGCCATTTTAAGGCTGTTAACACAGGCATTCCCCAGGTTATAACGGTGTTCTGTTCCTGAGAACTGTTCTTGACTGAGAAGTGAACAATAACAGTGTGCAAGAGGATCATTGACGCAGCATGAAAGGAGAGACCGTAAGTGCAGGAAGAACACCTAGCAGCCAGCCCCACTGACTCAATGAGTGAGCACATAGGTCTGCTCAATACTCACAGCTTGGCCCACTCCCAGACTGTTGCACTCTGGAGTGGAAGTAGGGAGAGAATCACACAGAGATGCCTGGTTTCCACCCGGCAGAAGCTGTCTCTAGCTCCTCAGAAGCAGGCAAATTTTCCTTCCATTCCTCCAGTCTCCCAGATGCGTTCCTATTCAATAAAAAAATACTTTGCTATAAAAAAATGAAGAAATATAGTTAACATAGAACAGGGACTAGTACAGCACAGAAACAGAAAAATATTCAATTTTACCATAATACTTTCCCGCAAGGTTACTCTCCATAAGATTACTTTTGTAAAGAGCGTGCTTTTATTGCTTAGCTAGATATGTAATCATCCAAGAACTTTTGAAGGATACTAAATGGATGAGAAACTGAACATTGTCCTTTAACCATTGGCACCTGGGTTCAAAATCAGCTCAGATTGGTGGAATGTGGCTCTTGTCTCTGACAGCTTTATTAGTTCTGTGAAATTAGCTTGTATAGTCTCAACTCAGCTCCTAGAAAAAGATGAGCCATTATCATAAAACAGATCATAATTATACACTGGATGATCAATTTGACTCAGAGAAGGCACAAGAATGACTGGTATGGGAAACAAAAACAGCACACTGGTGTAGTAGAGGGTGACTTTACATAATTAAAGCGAAGGCACTTTCCAAAGGCATTACGTAAGGATTCTACACAGTAACTAGCCTGGGTTAGCTTGGGGCTGTTTGAACCTTACAGCAAATAGGGCTCCATCATCCAACCTTGTCTCAAAATGTCAAATGCAAAACAGCCTTTATCAATGCTTATTGAATATGTTTTTATATCCATTAAATTTAATTCCTTTAGCACTTATCTCATTTTAGGATAAATACTAGAACTGAGTTGAATTCAATAGCCATTCATGTTACTGTATTTTACATTCCAACATATTTATTAATTAATTAATTAATTTAGCGATACAGCATGGAGAGGCCCTTCGAGCTGCGCCACCAAGCAACCCCTGATTAACATTAATCCAATAACTAGACAATTTACAGTGACCAATTAACCTACTATCAGTGGACAGTGAACGGAAACCGGAGCATCTAGTGAAAACCCATGCATTCCATGGAAGGACGTACAGACTCCTGACAGAGGGCGCCAGGATTGAACTCTGAACGCTGCTACACCAAGCTGTAATAGTGTCACGCTAACCGCTACACGAGTTTATTGAATTGAATTGACTTTATTACTTATAGCCTTCACATACATGCCACGTCTCCATCTAAATGAGCAATGTGCAATTTATAGTAATTAATAATAAATAGTATGTACAACAGGACAGTCAATATAACATAGAAATACAATATTGCATCAGCGTGAATTAATCAGTCTGATGGCCTGGTGTTCAGAGCCTGTTGGTCCTGGCTTTTATGCTGTGGTACCATTTCCTGGATGGTAGCAGCTGGAACAGTCTGTGGTTGGGGTGACTCAGGTCCCCAATGATCCTACAGGCCCTTTTTACACACCTGTCTTTGTAAATGTCCTGAATCATGGGAAGTTCACATCTACAGATGCACTGGGCTGTCCGCACCACTCTCTGCAGAGTCCTGCGATTAAGGGAGGTACAGTTCCCATACCAGGTAGTGATGCAGCCAGTCAGAATGCTCGCAGTTGTGTCCCTTTATATGATTATAATTCAATTATTTTATTTTCACAAATCACTGATTAGTATAAGCAATACATTAGGAAAAATATGTGTGTCTGCATGTACGTGAAAATGTATTTACAAGAAAGAGTTTTCAAGTTCTTCCTATATCCTGTCTGCACCAGGCACCACAAGACACTTCTGCCGAACATGTTCATCTACGCAGGTACAGACAGAACATTATGCCCATGCAGGTGGATGCACCTCATTGCACAAATTGCTCTAAATTGTTCTAAAAGAAAATGTGCTCTTGTCTGTAGCCCTATTATACTTCGAAAAGACAATGAGAGTTTAGCAATATATATATATAGGGTAATTATAGCTAGTTTTCACCTTCAATTGGGTGGAGCTAAAGATGGCACCAGAGGGGACATTAATTCTTGGCTGTGTCATGAACTGAAGTGTAGCGGAAGCCGGAATGTCAAAGAGAGTGAGAGTAATTGTCAGAGGATCTCCCTCTCCCTCATGGTGAGTGGTGGGAATGCTGATGCTTTATACTAGAATAAGTTGGGAAAGGGGAGGGTTTATGCTTTTGGTACTGCTTGTGCATGGGTGGGCAGGGGTCTGAGGGGTTCTTATGCTTTTCTTCTGTCATTCGTTCTTTTGGGATTTTTGTTCTGTTTTGAGGATGTCTGCAGAGAGTAAGAATTCAGGTTGTATATTGTATACATTCTCTGATATTAAATGGAACTATTGAACTATTGATTTGAACAGCTATAAATATAGATTAGCAAATGCTTTTTGAAGCTATGCTGCAAAGCCAGTTATTGGATTGGCTGTAGCAACAAACAGTTTATTTTATTTTATTGAGGTAAAGCGCAGAATAGCCCCTTCTGGCCCTTCAAGCCGCATCTACCAGCAACCGTCAATTTAACCCTAGCCTAATCAAGGGGCAATTAACAATGACCTATAAACCTACTACCTAGTACATCTGTGGAATGAAACCGGAGCATCTGGAGAAAACCCACATGTACCATGAGGAGGACGTACAGACTCCTCACAGACAGTGCTGGAATTGAACTCTGAACTCTGATGCCCTGAGCTGTAATAGTGACACACTAACTGCTAGGACTACGTGTGTTGAGCAACATGTGTGGGAGGATAGAAATTAATCTGCATCTTTAAAAGACCAGCATATACCTTAGCCACTCATTTTATACATTTATACAAACTCTCATTGTTTATTTTGGTATTTTTTTATTCTCTTAATCATCACGTATTTTCTCTCCAATATTCACTATGATTTGTTTAGTCATTGTTTGCTAGTTTTTATCATGTCAACAATCTTCAGGCCTGCAAATAATCATCACAAGACTGCATACCTTTCTTTCAACTTGATACCATGCTTAATTTCCTTAGTTAGCTACAGAGAGATCATCTTTTTCATAGATTATTATTCTGCTCTCTACATCTCATTTATGTTAGCCAAATTTCTGCCCATTCTCCTAATCTGTCAATGTCTTCCTCTAACCCTTTCATTTTCTCTCACAGTTTAGCATGTCATGTAATTTAATGTTATCAGCAAATATTGATATAGGCATCTATTTCAAAGCACCATTTATATCTATGGAGAGAGCACCACACATCAACAGAGCATACCAACAGCTGTACCCTTTTCAGCCACATGTATCTGTTCAAAATTATTTGTTGTATCTTCTCCTAAAAGTAAATTATTATATACCTTAGTTTCTGACAACATTTCTTCATCTGTCATTTTATAAAATGTTTTTAGGGAATGAAACTAACTCACCCCAATCTGTTCGTGTCAGTCCACTTTATCATGAAATTTAATTAAATTAAACAAGTATGAACTACTCTGTAACAACTAACAACTGATCTTCACTATCCATAATTAAATCTACAGATTTTTGTATGCAGTATTTACCATGGTGAATTCTTTGCTTAGGGTTAATCTTTGTGCCTGTCAAATGTCTCACCACCCCTGTGGCCTTGAACGTAACAGAACTTTGATTACTGCTGTGGGAACAGCCATGGAACCATGAAGTTAGGTGAACACAGGGATGGGGCTCCTGAAGACTGGTGACAAGGGATGATTAGTTCTGATTCGGTGGTTTGAGCTGGTCCACTTACTGCAGAATTTCAGTGGAAAGGGTATAAAAGAAGGGCACTCAGGGGCTTGGCGTAGCTTTCAGAACCTCACCAATGGGCTGGTCTTGAACTGAGCAGTGCATCGAGTGGTTGGTGTGCTGCAGTGAGAGGGGTTTGTGAATGCCAAATAAGTATTTCAATGCTTGCGTTGTTCTGTCCTAATAAATGTAGTTTTGAAGTTCTAAGTGGATAATTGGAATTTGTGTCTTTCCACCTATTTGAGGCAAAGTGAGAACCTTTCGTTTTAATGGAACATTAGATCCTGCTGACTCTGCCAGAATGTTGTGTTACAAGAAAAGATTCTCAGTCTGGCTCAGATAAGCAGAAAGAAACAAACCTACTTAGAGCTCATGCGCCGGTCGTGCATGCAGCCTGTTACAGCCGTTCCGACTAATTTTCTTACTTTTTTCTTCTTACTTTTTTAACTTACGTTATTTGTGGTATTTTTTTTCATGGTAACATGTTGAAGCTGCACCCTCTCTAACAAGCTGGTAGAGAGAGTTTTATTTGGGTTTTTAGCACTGGAAATAGTTACATTCGGACACGTCTCATCAGCGGGGCAGCAGTATGATCGCATTGTTTATTCCAGGGACCAGCTGATTGCACTTATGTTGGCCAGTTTAGTAAACAGATCGGCGGACACCCCCGCTGAAATCTGGAGGAAAACACACAGAGGATGCAGAGGGGGATCAAAAAGGCGAGGAAAGAAGACTGGGTCGAGACAACAGAGACTTATGGAGAAGAGAAGTTCAGTGGTTAATAAAATGGAAGAGTTCACGGTGCTAGTCAGGAGTCAGAGAACATTTCGGGAGAACAATGTTATGTGTCTTACTGAAACATGGCTGCACATGGACATACCCGACCAAAACTTTTCCATGGAGGGCTTCCAGACCGTTCGAGCTGACCGGAAGTGCACTGAGAGCAGTAAGCGTAAAGGAGTTGGGGGCTTGCTGTTCTGGTTAACAACAGATGGTGCAATCCTGGTCATATTACGATCGAGGAATGTGTTTGTAGCCTGGATATTGAACTTTTTGCTGTTGGACTCCGGCCATATTCCACTGAGATACAACACTGGGCGTCATGGGAGGTTGTTCCTGCCTGTGGCCATCGAACTTTGCAGCTCTCCCGTGGAGGGTCAGACACCCTGAGCCAATAGGCTGGTCCTGGACTTATTTCCATCTGGCATAGTTTGCATATTGTTGTTTGATTGTTTGTGGTTTTTGTATTGCTATATTTATGCTCTATTCTTGGTTGGTGCAGCTGTAACGAAACTCAATTTCCCTCGGGATCAATAAAGTATGCCTGTGTCTATGTCTATGTCTAAATAAAACTACATTTTTAGAACAGAGCAGAGCAAGCATTAAATCACTTACCTGGGTATGCTCAGGCCCCCTTAGCTACAGCACACCTCCCACTTGATCTGTGGCACTGTCCATGACCAGCTCATCGGTGAGACTTTGAAGAACAACTCCTGCCCCTCAACCATTCTACTTTTATACCCTTTCCTCTGATATGAAATGATACAGTAAGTGGGCCAATACATATCATCTCAAATCAGCACCAATCATCACCTATCACCAGACATCACGAGTCCCACCCGTTTTGAACCAACTTTCCTGTTCCCATAGTTGTGGTAATCGAAGTTCTGTTATGTCAGGTTGATGGGACGGGGCAGTTTAAATGGTTCGACACAGACTAGATGGGCCAAAGGGCTTGTTTCTGTGCTGTACTTTTCTATGACTCCAGGGGGCATAGAGATCAGTGCACCCATGCCTGAGTTCATTGGATCTAGGAGCAAACCAAACACTTCGGTATGTTCAGACAATAAGCATATCCGTATGACATTTGGAGAAAGGCAATCGTTGATGATGTCATACAGATCACTGTCGCTGATGAGGCAAGGAGCAGCAGTGATGTCATGGTCATTTCTGCAATGTAGGGAGACACACTATTTTAGTTAATCATGGGTATTGAGGCACACCATTCCCAGAAACGCCACCCACAACGTACTGCCCAGCCCCCTCTCTGGTGGTTCAGATGGTTGTTGTCCCCAGTTCTTCCCTGACACCTCTTCCAGAAACATCTCCTCTGTTTATGTGAGTCAGATACTGACAAACGTTGGGACATCGGAGACCCTCCCTGACCTGTAGGTCTGGAATTCAAGTTATCCACTTGCTAAATCTGGCCTGCCCCCCTACCTCTCTGGTTTAGCCCCCAAGGGCCCTCCGGCCATCCCCTTAGCTTCACCTTCTGGCACTTTGGACAATTTGCTGCTGCTGTTTTGGCTTCTTCACATGCCAGCACCAGTCCTCAGGCCTCTTCCCATTTCCTTACTCCTTCTGCCCCTAGATGCTCACTGTTCTGATGTGCCAACACAGTCAAACAACCCCTATCTTCCTCCACTGGGCTCGCCATGTCTGTCATTATATGAGCAGCTCTGTCAACAGCAGAGTTGTGTGCCTCCTCCTCTGTGTCCTGAGGAGCATAGGCGTCAACATAGTAGACAGTGGTCTGCCGGCGCTGGGCATCATCCAAGCAGGATTGCTCCCAAAGGGACGTTCTATGTATCTCCCATTTTCATCCATGCCATTGGGGATCCATCCCATTTGCCATGGCTCAGGAGTCGATGTATATTTGCACCAGCCCTGTGAGCTCATGTAGGGGCAGGGGTACAGCTACCAGTTCTGCCAACTGGCTGGGTCCTCACTCCCCGTCTGCTGTTACCACTCTCCCTGTTGCAGGGTGGAGGGCAGCGACCTTCCAACACTGCTTGGCACTCTGCCAACAGTTAGAGTCGTCGGTGAACCACAAATGCTGTTTCTCCTCTGGGGTTAGGTCATCATTCAGTTTGTTCCATCGTAGAGTTGAGAGGTCGAGGGTCGCAACCTCATCGGAGGTACTATGGTCATTGGCGCAGGGCCGTAACCTGCTCCTGGAGGTGGCTCACTCATTTGGGGCTGTTCCGCATCCAACCTGCTATGTACCTTTTCCATTAGACTACAGAAGAGCACCGAGCTCGGATTTCTTTGAGGGTCACATTATCAGACTTCACCCAGTGCATACTGGGTAGGTGGGTTCTCAAGACTATTGTCTCTGAGCCCATCTGGTGCTCAGCGATAACAAGGCCCAGTAACAGGTTAGGAGCTTTCTCTAAAACGGGGTTTTTCTGGTTACAGCCACGGGAAGGGTCTTAGTCCAAAACCCCACAAAGGGACCCAGCACCTTTTTCATTTGCTGCCACAGACTCGATTCGGTCACTTGAGAGGTGGTGGAGTTGTGTAGTTGAAAAAGTCCCACAGCACCAGTGGAGGGTCCTGTTCAACAGCCTGTTGGACAGTTTCAAAGCGGCATGTTTGTCAGGACACCCCTGGAAAAGGGACTTTTACTGAGATATCTGATGTGATGGTCTCAGTATCATTATTAGGTGGAGAATATGTTGTTGCCAATACTAAGTAGCCCCACAAAATGCTGGGTTTCCTCCTCAGAGGGCCCACTCCCACAATATCTTTTGATTGGCCTTTTCCAAAATGCTATTGTATTCCCAGAAACAACAGATTCTGGCTGGGACCTTGGATCTTGTGAGGATTAATCTCTTCTCCCTCAGGTAGGTAACCACCTTGTCTAGTGCCTCCCCCACCATCTTCTCCAAGGGCCTAGCAATAGGATATCATCTACCATTTGTATGTAGCGGGATCCCTTGTTGGTCTCAAACTATAACGCCATGGCACAAGGTTAGGCTGTGCACATTTCCCAGGGGAAAACGACAAGAGGTATATTGTCTGCCTTCTCATGTATAGGCAAACTGGTCTTGGGGCTCGGGGTTCAGGGGAATGGAAAAGGAAGTGTTGGCCAAACATACCGATGCTTCCCCTCCCTATGCCCTATGTCCTCTACAACGGTCTGGTTACTACTTCCGAGACAGTTGCTGTGAGGGGAGGGGGTGCTTATTCAATTGCTTCAAGTCTATTGTCATTTGCACCAGCTACCCCTGGCTACTAAACGGAGATCGATGCTGGCTGAGTAACTCGCTCCTTCTACTGTACTTGCGCTATTTCCTTAATCTCTTGGGTGCCACTCCGGAAGCGGTACTGCCTAATGCTCACCACCTTCGTCTGAAGTGGGATTACGAGGGGCTCCCCTAGTGAAACTGTCCCTATTGGCCTGCAGGGGCCTAGCTTTCAGCATATTCATACCCAGGGTGCACTTGGGGGATGCCGCAACCAGCTCTGATTTAGGTCCTGGTTGTTTGGAGCCGATAGCCGCCTTTACTGTAACCTGCCAAGCTAGGATGAGGGACCCTCCCAGTCCTCTGAGCAGCATGTGAGGCCTCCTCCACCTTTCGGGGCTGCTTTGGATAGTCACGTGCTCAGAGTAGCACTGTCCACCACTGTACATTTCTTTTACCCCAATCTACCGCAATAGGTGCCCAAGGCTTCAGAACTTCCAAAACTTAAAAGTTTTGCCGAACATATGCACAAGGAGCCCTGGCCAAGCCCCTACAGGAGCAGGGCGGGTGGGCACCACCCTCTGCTGGAGGCCTGCTGCTCCAGGTCTCAGAGACCTTCCTGCAGTGCCTCAAGGGAGGCGTACAAGGAGAAATCCTTCTCCCTATTGTTTGGGAAATCAGCAGAGGCCACCTTTCCCCCTTGCAGCTTCTCTCCCTTCTCAATGTTACAATGGTCTTTCCATGGAGTATTCAAGGCAGTGCTGGGTATACCGTCCACCTGCTCTTTCAAGTTGCCTGCCGTGAGCAGAGTCAAAGACATTTCCTTACATGTCGGGCAGGACCCCCTCCATTCTGCTTCCCTGTCTTCCTCATCCGGCTATGAGACCTGCCTGTCATGTTGCAACCTCTCCCAGGACCTGATAGACAGTCCTACTGTCCTCCCATCCATCAGCCCTGAAAGGGACATTATTATTACTTTCAGAATGGCGGGGGGGGGAGGTGAGCCGCAGGCTGCCATTTTTACCAGCTACCCTACCATGGTCTAGGTGAATTTCTGATCCTCCGGTGGGTCATACCCTCCTTCATAAATCCCAATGGTCAGGGCCCACTGTCAGAGAGCTTCCATTGTGTTCCAATCCCAGTTTAACAGGGAGGGATGTTTAACATTTACTGCAGCCACTACTCTCTCCCACAAAGATTTTTCCTCCCTGACTGTCCCCCTTCGGGCATTGTTTACCGTATGGTTTGGTGACAATCTTCCCTGGGCATCCATTTCCCAGTCAGAGAAGATCACTCCAGTGTCCCACATTCTTAACAAGCACGCCACAAATGATTCCCCTGTTTTCTGCCTGTATCAATCGCCCAGCTTAACCAATTCCTTGGAGGAGTCATCTTTAGTCACCACTGAGGTGGTCACTGCTTCAGATCTCCACTCTTGCACTTCCTCTAGTTGGAGGGCTCATTGTCTCAGGGTGGGGGATGTCCCGGGGTTCCAGGAGTCCCCACAGGCTGAGGAGAACTTGGAGCGAGAGATTGGTTAGAGTCTGTGGATGTAGTAATCCTAATTTGTTGTACTTTCAAGGGCTAGGGGTCATAGGAGCAGGGTGACTTCTCACCTTCTCCTCCCAACCTTCACCATCGAACCAAATATCCGCACCCCAGGTATCTGGGTCTTTGCCCTGTAGAATAAGACTGGGTCAAGTTGCCAATTATCTCTTAATGCCACTTCCTGTTGCCGGAACTTGGCCAGGTGTCAGACAATGTCAACACTCTTTTCCTCCATCTCCTCAGCCCAGGTCATGTATTTCCTCCCCTTTCTGAGAGATTGTGTCATGTTGTTGTTTTATAATGGCTGCTAGCAGCCAAAAAGCCCCTCCCTGGATCCCCCTCTTGTTCAGGGACCCCAACTCCTTTAGTACGGACAAGGGATAGTGACCCATCTTTAACCCTTGAGTGTCCTTTTATTCCATCCTATCCATTGGCAAACCAAGGTCGCCTACCAAATTGGCCAAGTTACCAAACCACACAGGATTATCGGTAAACCCCAGTATTTGGTATTCTTTGCATGGCGGGTGGGTCTTCCTTCTTACTCATATGTCTAAACATTTTGTCTTTCTACCGCACCTGCCGAATCCTTTGCCAACTACACCAAAGAGTCCCATTACAACAAAAGGTTCTCTAATCGGCTCAGATAGGCATCAAGACATAAACCCCAATTATCCACTTAGAACTACAAAACTACATTTGTTAGAACAGAACAAAGAAAGCATTAAAATACTTATCCAGGTATGTCCAGGTCCCTCTCACTGCAGCACACCTAACACCTAGTTATGTTCATAACTAGTCCACTGGTGAGTCCCCCAGAAACTACCCCCTGACTGTTCTATTTTTATACTCTTTCCACTGATGCTGCAGTAAGTAGACCATCTCAAATCATCAAATCAGAACCAATCATCACCTGTCACCACTCTTCACAAGTCCCACTCCTGCGTTCAACTAACTTTCCTGTTCCCATGGCTCCCACAACTGTAATCAAAGTTCTGTCATGTTCAAGGTCACAGTGGTGTTGAAATATTCAACAAGCTCAAAGATTACCCTTTAGAATATATCCAGCCACCAGCAGTTCTTGGAACTCCAAGGTCATCTGTTAAAAATTACATGACCTGCTCTTAGCCACATTTTTGAGCAAAATTATAATGTGTATCATCCTCTCATGTTTTCCTTTTTCCAAATATTTTGGATATTAATGGCTATTATCTCTGATATTTCATCAAAACTATTGTGGAGGACGATCAGTGACCATTGATTCCAAGGTAGGCTGCACACCATCTTCCTGCTATCTTGTCATTTACACGATTGCTGCATACAGCGTGTGATTAATCATTAGCTGCAACAACAGTGTGATCGACTAACAACACTTAAAACTAACCTACTTTACATAAATTCAATCCTCCACTTCCTATAGAATTCCTGCATTACTGTGGCAGCAGATGCTGGCAGGTATACTGGAGATGTTTCTGCCTTGGATTTATCGAAGGATGCCACAATATGAGAGATGTAGAATGCCAACCATTGTGGTTGAGGAGACATTGAGGAAGGAAAGTGTGATCAATCTATGGAAAGTCAGAATGCTCTCTGGACCAAACCTCAATGTGGGACCACCCATCTGTGGAAAACAGTGCCAGCCCCAAGGATATCAAAGCAAATTTAGTGAGCTCACGTGTTTGGACAAGGTCAGTGAATGTATGTTCAAATGTCATTCTAATAAAACTGCACTTGTCACTGCACTATACCCATCACTCACCTACCACTGATCTTCCTCACATCTACATTTACAGGCCTTGTACCTCACCCACACATACTTGGCACTGATGCAACAATCATATCAAGTTTTGTATACAATGCTAGGTACTTCATCCTCACAGGCATTGGGCTAGATCATACAGAATCTGGCCTGTTTTTGACCATGGCTGTTTGCCTACCAACACACGTGCTTGATCCGGATGTGAAGAGCTACTGAACAAATCCTCCAAATGTGAAAGGTGGCCATAAAGCAAAGCTGGAAGATCTTAGATAGTGGATTTGAAGCTTTGTCTCGAGTAAATCCTTTGACATACTTCATCATGTGCATCATGTGCTTCCAAGTACCCTGAAACCTCATGCTTAATAATTGACTCCAACATCTTCCTAACTGGACTTCAATTTCCTTTATTCTGCCTTCCTCCATTCTTAAACAATGGAGTGACATTTGAAATTTTCCTGTACTCAGGAAACATTCCAGAATCTAGTAATTCTTGAAAGATCATTACTAATCCTTCCACAATGTCTTCGGCTACCTCACTCAGAAACCTTGGACGTAGCCCATGTGATCTAGTTGGCTTATCTACCTTCAGATTTTACATCTTCCTAACCATACTCTCCTTAGTAATATCAACGTCACTCACGTCATCTCCCTGACACACTTGGTTTTTTGATGTTATGCTAATGCCTTCCATAGTGAAGTTTGTTCAC
Organism: Mobula hypostoma; assembly: GCF_963921235.1. Taxonomy (NCBI): domain Eukaryota; kingdom Metazoa; phylum Chordata; class Chondrichthyes; order Myliobatiformes; family Myliobatidae; genus Mobula; species Mobula hypostoma. The sequence continues at coordinate 131,250,602 of NC_086099.1, forward strand.
TTTCTCTTTGACCCCATGACTACCTCTCCAGCGTCATTTTGCAGTGGTTCAATATCATACCCCTTCATTTGCTTTTATGCTGTCTTTGACTTCCCTTGTCAGCATGGTTGGCTCATCCTCCCTTTAGAATACTTCTTCTTTGGGATGGATCTATCAGTCACAGAAACTCCAGGCATTTTTGTTCTGCCGTCATCCCTGCTAGTGACCCTTCCAATCAACTATGCTCAGCTCCTCTCTCATGCCTCCATAGTTCCATTTCCTTCACTGTAATGCAGCCTCATCTAACTTCATCTTCTCCCTTTCAAACTGCAGGGTGAATTCTATCATATTATGATCACCAGCTCCTAAGGGTTCCTTAACCTTAAACTCCCAAATCAAACATAGTTCATTACACAACACTCTATCCAGCATTGTCTATTCCCTAGATGGCTCAGCCACAAGTTGCTCTAAAAGGCCATCTTAAAGCATTCTGCAAATTTCTTCTCTTAGGATCCAGTACCAACCTAATTTTCCCAATCTACCTGCATATTGAAATCCCCTACATCCATCATAGCATTGCCCTTTTTATATGCCTTTTCCAGTTCCATTGTAAATATTCCCCAAATCTTGGCTACTGTTTGGAGACCTGCATATAACTCCTTTTACCCTTGTTGTTTCTTGACTCTATCTACAAGAATTCTATATTTTCTTATGTTACTTCTTTCTAACGATTTGATTTCATTTTTTTTAACAACACAGCCACCCCATACCCTCTACCTACTTGCCTGTCTTTTCAATGTTATGTGTATTCTTGGATGTTAAGCTCACAACAGCAATCTTCTTTCAGTCATGAATCAGTCATCTCACAACATCATACCTGCCAATAACTGTGATACAAGACCATCTACAACGTCCATGTACTGCATGTATTTAACTGTAACATCTTCAGTCCTGCATTGATCATCCTATTCAATTTTGCCTGCGTGTTTCCAAAATTTAAACTCTGACTACATTTTAAAATTTTTGTCTTTTTCTCTATTCTAGAGACTTCCATAATCTCTCCTGCATTCCACTTCCCTTTTACTTTATATTTACTTTTTCAAGCTGTTAATCTCACCAAGTTTAAAGCCCTCTCCACAGCCCGAGTTAAGTGATTCACCAGGACCTTGGTCCCAGCATGTTTCAGCTGGAACCCATCCATTCAGAGCAGGTCCCTTCTTCCCCAATAATGGTGTCAATGGCCCATAAGTTCAAATCCTCTTCTCCCACACCAATCCCTGAGCCATGAACTTTGTTCTCTGATCTTATTAACTCTGTGCCAATCTGCACATAGCTCTGGTAACAATCCAAATGTTATTACCTTATTGGTTCTGTGTTTCATTTTAGTCCCTAGCTGCTCCAGTTCCCTCAGCAGAGCCTCTTTCCTAGTTCTTCCTACATCATCTGGATCATTCTCTTCTCACTTGAAGTTCCTCTGCAGGTAAAGATGAGATGTCCTGAACCCAGGTGCCAGGTGAACAACATAGCTTCAGGACTCTCAATCCTTCCTACTGAATTCACTCTCATCTTCACAGTGGGCAGCAATCTCATACCTGCTGGGCAGAATCAAGGGCTGAGGCTCCTACAACAATATCCCTTGGATCCCTAACTGTCTCATGGCAGTCACACCTTCTTGTCTGTGGTCACTGACCAAATTTGAAGTAGTTACTCTCATAGATCAAACACCTCCTTAAACACAGTGTCCAGAGAACCCTCCCCCCGATGCATCTCAGTGTTTGAAGCTCAGATTCCAGGATGAGTTGCTTGAGCAGCCCAGTACTTGCTGCAGGAACCATAATGCAATCCACCATCTTCCATATCATGCGGCTACAATACATCAACTGATGTATTCCTATAAAATTCCTATTTTATTTAATCTGTTGTAATTTGGTATCTAAAAAGATACCAAAACCACCTAGTGCCTGGGTTCAGGACATCTCATCTAAAAAGATACCAAATCTTTTTAGCCGTTCTGGAAAATGTTAAATAAAACTAGTACTTTTAATAGAATTTTTAAAAACTTACCTGTTCTTACCTGCTATTCGCCTGTATGTCCTTGCCAAAGCCTCTCGAGATAAATCCTCAGACCTTAAAAAGTTGCTTGACACACCAACAGCTCTACTTCATTGAGAGTTTGAGGAGATTTGATATGTTACTGAAGGCTCTTGCAAATTCTACAGACGTATGGTGAAGAGCATTCCAACTGGTTGCATCACAGCCTGGGACAGCGCCTCCAATGCATAGTATTTCAAAAGTAGTAGATCCAGTAAGCTACTTCATGTGTGCAACCCTCCCCACCTCCAAGGACATCTCCAAGAGGTGGTATCTCAAGAAAGTGCATCCATCATTAAAAACACTCACTTTGTGTTACTACCATAGGTGAGGAGGTACAGGAGCTTGAAGACTCGTGCTCATTGCTTTAAGAACAGCTTCTTTCCCTCCACCATCAGATTTCTGAATGGTGCATGAATCCTTGAACTTTACCTCATTATTTGTTTCTTGTATTACTTATTTATTTTGTAACTTAGAGTAATTGTTCTGCCTTCTCATTCAATGTCAGCAAGAACAAGGAACAAATTATTAACTTTAGGAGGAGGGAACCAGAGGTCCAAGAGCCAGTCCTCATTGGGGTATCAGAGGTGGAGAGGATCAGCAACTTTAAAATCCTCAGTGTTATCATTTCAGAGGATCTGTCCTGGACAATTGCAAAGAAGGCACAACAGCACCTCTGCTTCTTTAGAAGATTGAGAAGATTTGGCATGACATCTAAAACTTTGAAAAACTTCTATAAATGTGCAGTGCAGAGTATATTGACTGGTTGCAAAATGTTCTGGTATGTGGAAACACCGATGCCCTTGAATGAAAAATGCTAAAAAAAAATGTAGTGGATACAGCCCAGTACATCGCAGGAGAAGGCCTCCCTGCCATTGAGCACATCTACATGGAAAACTGTTGCAGGAAAGCAGCATCCATCATCAGGAACCCCCATGATGCAGGTCAGGCTGTCTTCTCATTGCTGCCATCAAGAAGAAGGTACAGGAGCCTCAGAACCCACACAACCAGGTTTATGAACAGTTATTACCCCTCAACCATCAGGCTCTTGAACCAGTGGGGATAACTTCTCTCAGCCCATCACTGAACTGTTCCAACAAACTATGGACTCACTTTCAAGGACTCTTCATCTCATGTTTTCAATATTTATTGTTTATTTATTTACTATTATTATTATTTCTATTCTTTTGCATTTGCGTAGTCTGTTATCTTTTGCACATTGGCTGTTTGTCTTCTTGGTGGGGTCTTTCATTGATCCTGTTATGTTTCTTAGGTTTGCTGAGTATGTCCATGATAAAACGAATCTCAGGGTTGTATATAGTGACATATATTTGCTTTGATAATAAACTTACTTTGCACTTTGCACTTTACCTCTGCTACAAAACAACGAATTTCACAACCTATGTCAGTGGAAGTAAACCACCTTCTGATTCTGACTCTGCACAAGTAGAGTAATTGTGATCATTGAATGAGCCCATTACAACCAGAGGTTGCCCAGTGGAATCATAGGTGATATGAAACCATAAAATATACTGATCCTGAAAGAGATTTTCATAGAATCACTTAGTCTCTGGCAGCTAATCAGAAAAGACCCCCTTCAATCCCACTCTTTGTCTCCTGCCAGTCAGCCAATCTTCTATCCATGCTAGTACCATGGATAATTCCTGTAATACCATGGACTCTTATCTTGTTGAGGAGTCAATGTGCATCACCTTGTCAAAGGTCTTCTGAAAATCCATGTAAACAACATCCACCAACGTTAACAACAGGAATTCTGCAGGTGCTGGATATTCAAGCAACACACATCAAAGTTGCTGGTGAACACAGCAGGCCAGGCAGCATCTCTAGGAAGAGGTACGGTCGACGTTTCAGGCCGAGACCCTTCGTCAGGACTAACTGAAGGAAGAGTGAGTAAGGGATTTGAAAGTTGGAGGAGGAGGGGGAGATCCAAAATGATAGGAGAATACAGGAGGGGGAGGGATAGAGCCAAGAGCTGGACAGGTGATAGGCAAAAGGGGATACGAGAGGATCATGGGACAGGAGGTTTGGGAAGAAAGACAAGCAGGGGGGAGGGACCCAGAGGATGGGCAAGAGGTATATTCAGAGGGACAGAGGGAGAAAAAGGAGAGTGAGAGAAAGAATGTGTGCATAAAAATAAGTAACAGATGGGATACGAGGGGGAGGTGGGGCCTTAGCGGAAGTTAGAGAAGTCGATGTTCATGCCATCAGGTTGGAGGCTACCCAGACGGAATATAAGGCGTTGTTCCTCCAACCTGAGTGTGGCTTCATCTTTACAGTAGAGGAGGCCGTGGATAGACATGTCAGAATGGGAATGGGATGTGGAATTAAAATGTGTGGCCATTGGGAGATCCTGCTTTCTCTGGCGGACAGAGCGTAGATGTTCAGCAAAGCGGTCTCCCAGTCTGCGTCGGGTCTCGCCAATATATAAAAGGCCACATCGGGAGCACCGGACGCAGTATATCACCCCAGTCGACTCACAGGTGAAGTGTTGCCTCACCTGGAAGGACTGTTTGGGGCCCTGAATGGTGGTAAGGGAGGAAGTGTAAGGGCATGTGTAGCACTTGTTCCGCTTACATGGATAAGTGCCAGGAGAGAGATCAGTGGGGAGGAATGGGGGGGACGAATGGACAAGGGAGTTGCGTTGGGAGCGATCCCTGCGGAATGCAGGGGGGGCGGAGGGAAAGATGTGCTTAGTGGTGGGATCCCGTTGGAGGTGGCGGAAGTTACGGAGAATAATATATTGGACACGGAGGCTGGTGGGGTGGTAGGTGAGGACCAGGGGAACCCTATTCCTAGTGGGGTGGCGGGAGGATGGAGTGAGAGCAGATGTGCGTGAAATGGGGGAGATGCGTTTAAGAGCAGAGTTGATAGTGGAGGAAGGGAAGCCCCTTTCTTTAAAAAAGGAAGACATCTCCCTCGTCCTAGAATGAAAAGCCTCATCCTGAGAGCAGATGCGGCAGAGATGGAGGAATTGCGAGAAGGGGATGGCGTTTTTGCAAGAGACGGGGTGAGAAGAAGAATAGTCCAGATAGCTGTGAGAGTCAGTAGGCTTATAGTAGACATCAGTGGATAAGCTGTCTCCAGAGACAGAGACAGAAAGATCTAGAAAGGGGAGGGAGGTCGGAAATGATCCACCAACGTTCTTTTGTTTATAATGCCTGTTATTTGCTCAAAGAATTGCAACAGGTTTGCCAGGGAAGATTCCTTTACAGAAACTATGGTAACTTTGACCTGGTTTATCATGCGTCTCCAGGTACCCCGAAACCTCATCCTTAATAATGGACTCCAACATCTTCCCAACCACAAACGTCAGGCTAACAGGCAAATAACTTCCTTTTTTCTGCCTCCTTCTCTACTTAAAGAGTAGAATAATATTTGAAATTTTCCAGTCCTCTGGAACCATTCCAGACCTGAGCAATTCTTGAAAGATTAATACTAATGCATCCACAATCTCTTCAGCTACCTTTCAGTACCCAGGTGTGTAGTCCATCTGGTGCAGGTAACTTATCTACATATCTTCAGACCTTTCAGCTTCCCAAGCACCTTCTTCTTCTGCCCCCTTTTGCCCCTTATCCCACCACCACCACCATTCCATCTCTTTCCCTTCCCTCACCCTCTTGACCTGCCCATCACTCACGCCTTTGTCCCTCCAGTTCCCCCGGTCATCTCCTTCCCTTTATTTTGTGGTGCACTGTCAGATTCTGTCTTCTTCAGCCCAGCCCTTTCACTTCACCTATAGCCTCCCAGTTTCTTAAATCATTCCCACTCCCTAACCTTCCTTACCTGCCCATCACATGCCCTCATTTGTATTGTGTAATTAATATTCCAGTAGTATTTGGGTACTATTGTAAATATATTGCTTGATTAAGCATTCTTGTTCTTTTAAATAATTCATTACAGGTTATATTGAGAAGTAAGTGAACTGCATACATCATTACACTACCACATGACACAGTGCACCTCGTTTAAAAATAAACACAAAGTTAGACTCACATTTCAGACTCCTGTCTTTTCCTTTCAAATAGTTTAATGTTTTGGAGTTACAAAACATAACAACCTGGATTCACCTATCACCCACCAGCTCTTGCTCCACTCCTACCCCCACCTTTTTCTGCTGGTGTCTCCTTTTCTCTTTCCAGTCCTGAATGAAGTATTCAACCCAAAATGAGAACTGTTTCTTTTTCCTCTACAGATGCTGTCACATCCATTGGGTTCCTCTACCATTTTCTGTGCTGTTACACATTTCTAGCATCTGAAGTCACTATTGTGTCTCCCGATTTTGCATTATCGGATGGAATTTGATCTCTTCAAGTGTGAGGCGATGCTTTTTTGCCTAGTCCAATAGGGATAGAACATATTCTGCACAATAAATGGGAGAGGGTTATGGACTTGTTGATTCACAGAGGGATCTTGGCTCGAGTGCTTGTTTCCATGGATGATAATGTTGAAGGCATGGCTGCCTTCATAGATTGGGCCATAGGGTTTCAATTTTGGGAAATTATGTTGCAACTTTACAAATTACTGGTTATTCTGCACATAGAGAATTGTGTTTTGTACCTGCCAGATACAGTAAATATGTGGTTGCCCTGGAGCAGGGGTTCCTAACCTGGGGGTCCACAAACCGCTTGCTTAATGGTATTGGTCAATGACACTAAAAGGGCTGGGTACCCCTGCCCTCGAGCGAACGCAAATGAGGCTCACCAGCAAGTGGATTGCATTGAAGAACTTAAGCTCCGGGGAGGGTTTGGATTTGCTGGAGCAAATTGTGACCTGATAAAGATATGTAAAATCATAAAAGATATAAACTGTGTAGATAGAATCTTCTTCCAATGGGCGGGGTATCAAAGAAAGCTTGCATGTGTTTAATATGTGTGAAAAGAGCTTTAAAGAAGGTTTGAGATGAAATGATTATTGGGCTTATAGTACTGGGTGCTATCCGTATGTGTTTTATATGTAGTTTATTGGGGCATTCACAGAGGTTATACTAGCCTCAGGGCCGAATTATCATGGTGTTGCTTCTTTTGAGGGGTGAAATGTAACATGAAGGATTAACTTACTTGCTGGTGAAAAGCTGCTTCTGCCATGCTGGTCATTGTATGACCTGTTTGAAGGATATAGCAGCCCCCTCCCATTGGTTGGCTTTCGTGTCACAGCACCGGCTTCTGGTTCCCGGTACCTCAGGGGCATAAGAATAGCACATTCGAGAAACTCCTTCTCTTTCGCTAGGGGCTGGCATGGGGCTGAGCTCATGACCGGTGCTCAAGAATGATTGGCATTCAGATAGGTGGCCCATGCGCACACATAGATGAGTACCTGTTCATTGAACGTTTAGTTTTGTAGTTGTGCAACTTTGGGAGACTTTACCAAGTACCTGCTGAGTTAGAAGTATTACTGAATGTTTAGTGTCGTAATTTTTTGTAATTTAGGGTGCCTTAAGTGACTACATGTTTGACTCAGATGATTGGTTGAATATTTTACTGTTTGTTTATAACTAAATAGTTAACGGGCTTACTCAAAATCCTCGTCTTCTGTCCCACTTACCAAATATGCTCACTGCATAGGACTGCTTCCTCCTTTGCACTTAGGTACATTGGTGCCAACGTGCACTACAGCCTCTGGCTGCTCACCCTCCCTCTTGAGAACATTCTTCAGCCACTCTGAGACATCCTGGACCCTAGCAACAGGGAGGCAACGCACCATCATGGCATCTCTTTCGCAGTCACAGAATCTCTTGTCCGTCCCCCTAACCCTGGAGATTCCTGTCACTCTCGCTCTACCTGACTTTACCCTTCCCTGCTGAGCCTCAGAGCCAACCACAGTAACACTGGCCTGGCTGCCTCTGCTTGGCCCTGATAGCAGCATTCAAAGGGCTATATTATTGCTGAGGGGAATGGCCACAGGGGAACTGTTTACTCCCCTTATTGTCCTGATGGTCACCCATCTACTATCTGAAGTGTACACTCTGAGTGTCACCACCTCAGTAAAAGTTTCATCTGTGATATTTTCAGCCTCTCAGGTGGCCCTGAGTACATCCAGCTTAAGCCTCAGCTCCTTGACCTTGTCAGTCAGGATCTGAAGTTGGGTGAACCTCCTGCAGATATAGACATTAGAGAGACCATGTGGTACCCTGCAATCCCACATGCCTTAACTACCATCCTACCTATGCTTGTTATACCTTTGGCTCTGACTTCTTATGCTCAAGTTCTACAATTAATTAAATAATTCCATGTGAGTCCGCATCCTTATCCTTTGTTTGTTCTCACCTAAGTCTGTTGAGCCAAAGTCTTCCACTCCAACCCTGGCCCAATCCAACAATGACCACTCCCACAATAACTACTCCACTTATACCTTGCTGCTTTTTATTGGTCCTTGCTAATTTGCTAATTAATCCAAGCAATCTACCACTCCACAGTCAAGTCCTGACAGTCCCTGGTCTCTTTTTAAACCTGACATATACTGTACATATCTTTAATATCCTTTGATGGACTAGCTGGTTGTTGACTGAGAAATGCACCTTAATTCAACATCAGGTGGGTCTAGGGCAAGACACTTCTGGTTTTCAGTCACTATTCACTTGTTTATCTTGTTGGCAAAGAATGGTTGTGAGTTACAATTCAACCTCAGTGAGGACAACTATTTATCTGTGAGACACAGGAATATAGTACAGGGGTAGATCATTCAGTTCCTTGAGCTCCTTTCACCATTTAATCGCACTATCACTCATCTATGCATCTGCATGAAACATTTGGTATCTAAGGAATTTCATCAGATTCTTGATATACAGCAGGAAATAAAAGAAATGTATCGCAATAAGAAATGCGACAGACAGACATTAAAAAAGGTTAATATATCCAATGTTCACTTTACTACTAATTTTCTAGTGAGTTTTACTTACACCAGCCAACTCTTTAGGTTAGATTAGATTAGATTTAGATTATGAGGGCACGCAGTCCTCTTTTATTGTCATTTAGTAATGCATGCATTAAGAAATGATACAATGTTCCTCCAGTGTGATATCACCGAAACACAAGACAGACCACGACTGAAAAAACTGACAAAAACCACATAAGTATAACATATAGTTGCAACAGTGCAAGCAATACCGTAATTTGATAGAAGAACAGACCATGGGCACGGTAAAAAAGTCTCAAAGTCTCTCGAAAGTCCCAACATCTCATGTAGATGGTAGAAGGAAGAAAACTCTCCCTGCCATGAGCTTCCAGCGCCGCAAACTTGCCTATGCAGCATCCTGGAAGCACCCGACGACTGTCCAACTCTCAGTCCGTCGAAAACTTCGAGCCTCTGACCAGCCCTCCGACACCGCGCACCAAGCACCGTCTCTGCCAAGTGCTTCGACCCCGGCCCCAGCAACCAGCAACAGGCAAAGCGGAGGATTTGGGGCCTTCCCCTCGGGAGATTCTCGATTGCACAGTAGCAGCGGCAGCGAACCGGGCATTTCGAAAGTTTCTCCAGATGTTCCTCCGTGCTTCTCACGTCCGTCTCCATCAAATCAGGATTGTGCGCGGTCCCTATCTTGCCGAAAGTATCTCTAGATATAGATATTAAAACTGAGCTAAAGGGTTATGAAATATGATGGACCCCCCAGTTTTTTACAATGCACCTGAAGCATTGTTAAAAAATATAGTTCTATAATGACAGATTTGTACAAGTTGTCAAAATTCACAATGCATGCATTGATCATGTGCCATCAAGACCCCAACATCTGATATTAGAGCAGCTAAAACGAGTAGTCCACCGTACTTCTGATTTTGAAGTACTAGAGTAAATGGAATGACAAATGCAGAGATGGTTTTCAAAATAGGGAGGGCCTTTGTTCTGCCAGTTAAGATTGACAGTCTCTGGGTCTTCTATTTGTAAAAACTGCCAGCTTCATAGTACAGAGTGCAGACTTCCAGCTAAGACTCCCATCCTCCAACAGTTAATTTAGTCATGGAACAGTCTATAGTCTAATCAGATGCAAGAGCCCCACTTAACCATCTGAACTGAATTTGTATTGCTATTACTTTGGGAAATGAGGTTGATGTCCTCTTAAAGGGGATTTCACATGATAACTTTTTTGTACTCATTTGTATTTTGTGTAATGCTGTGAGTTTTAGGTGGATCTACATCCAATGCTAACTTGCATAATTACAGAGCATGACTGCAGGACCACATGCATGTACCTTAGATATTCCAGAGAGTTCCATAATAAATATGAAATTTCAGTTAGTTCTAAGCAAAGTGGTAGAATCATATAAGTCAGTGTAGTGGCAAGCAGAACATTTTCTAACTCCATATTACAATAAGATAATGGAGCAGAGATTTATTCATTCAATCCAGACCTATTTTAATAGTTTAGAGAGGCTTTACATATGTCAGAAACCTTGCTGTATATGTTAATTCACATTGAAACCTCATCATCCTTTTTCGCCATGCTTCCTGGCTTGAATTTGCACCTATTTCTGTAATCTATTGTATATTTATATTCATAGCTTTGTTTCCAAATCTTTAAATAGCCTCTGTTCTCCTAATTACAGTAACAATCCCCAGTCCGACAATCTTCTGATGGTTCTGTATTCCTCCAATTCTGTCTTCCTGCAAATTCCTTAATTTTCTGTTTCCTCATTTCGAGCCATCATTTCTAATTCAAGGCACCAAGTATTTACTAATCCACTTCTTATTGCCCCTCTTTGTTTCTTTTAAGAACACCTACAAAACCAAATTCTTTACTTATTTGTTTTACATCGGTCTCAAATGTTGCTCGATAATTCATGAAACATTTTACAAAGGTGGGAACACTATTATTGGTAATGTTACTGTAGAATCATGGAACTGGAATGATAGAAACATACATCAGAGAGTGGGCTCTTTCAACCCACTTCATCCTTGCCAACTTCAATGCTTATTAACCCTACTGTTGGAGGGATGGGTTAAAATTGAATTAATTGTTTTATACTTTCTCAGTTAAGGCAACATAATGTCGCAGAAAGTCTACTAACTTTTTCTTTTTGTCTTGCTGACACTGATGAGGAAGAAATGGATTTTTGAGTTGTTTTTGAACTATCTGATCAAGAAGGTGCTGAGCTTTAGTGTCCATTAAGGTCGTGGCTCAGGCTTAATGGTTTTTTTTTGCTTCAGAGGGGTAGTTTTGGACCATAAGACGTAGGAAGAGCATTAGGCCACCCGCCCCATCGAGTCTCCTCTGCCATTCCATCATTGCTGATATAATATCTCTCTCAACTCCATTCTCCCAAATTCTCCTCGTAACCTATGACACCCTTACCAATCAATAACCTATCAACCTATGCTTTGAATATACCAAATAGCTTCGGCTCCACAATTCTATTCTAAAGGGTTATCCTTGTGTTCAGAGACATTGCAATACATAATAACAGAGAAAAAAAATGTGAATTACATTAAGTATGTATATATATATTTTTTTAATTTATTCATTTATAAGAGCTGGGTGCCACCAGCTAAGCCAGAATTTATTGCCCGTCCCTATATATTAAATAATTAAATTAAATAAGTAGTGCAAAAATAAAAACATAAAAAAGATTAGTGAGGTAGTGCTCATGGGTTCATTCCCCTTTTATTCCCGGGATTATTCTCATGAACTTCCTCTGGACACTCCTTTGGGGACAGAAGGGAGACAGGGATCAGCTTGTCTTGAAAGATATGAATGTGTGGGCTAGAGGTCAGATTAAAGTTTAGCGACAGAGACGTGGGGGAGTTAGAGGTCAGGCCAGAGTTTTGCATTTAATGGCCAGCAATGGATAAAGGAGATGGTTATAGGCTTCAGGAGAACTTGCAGCATACACATCCCTCTTTACATCAGCAGCATAGCAGTGGAAACTGAGCAGTTTCAAACTCCTGGGAGTCCACATCTCACACAACTTCTCATGGTCCCACAACACATCCTACACAATCAGCAACACTGCTTTCTGAGGAAGCAGAATAGAGCTGGACTATGTGCACAACATTCTACAGATGCCCATAAAGAACATCCTCACAAGCTGTGTCACTGCATGGTACGGAAACTGTGCTGTGGCTGGCAGAAAGGCTCTACAACGGGTAGTCAAAACTGCCCAACGTATCACTGGCACTAGCCTACACACCTTCAAGGACATCCAGTATATACAGAAAGGTGCCAGTAACATCATGAAGGATCTCACCCACCCTGCTCAAGGACTGGTTGTCCCATTAGGGAGGAGGCTACATAGCATCCACACCAGGACCACCAGACTCATAAACAGTTACTTTCCCCAAGCAGTAAGGCTGATCAACACCTCCACCCACTAACCCAGCCCTCCACTCCCCCGACACCACTTCTTTATCATTTCCTTTCAGTTACCTTGTGTACAAACACCCCTGCCATTTTATGGACATATAATCAATTTATGTACATGAGCTATTTTATGTATTTATATTAATTGTGCCTTTTTATTCTTGTATTCTTTGTCTTATTGCATTTTTTTGTGCTGCATCAGATGCAGAGTTACAATTATTTCATTCTCCTCTACACCTGTGTACTGGGAATGCCATTAAACAATCTTGAATCTTGAATCTATTTGCAGTTATACAGTTTGGCTCCAACGTAGATCTAGTCCGTAAGCACTGGGTCCGGTGTAAAATTAATCCATAATTAATCCAGTTTGATTTGACAGCATTTCGCTCTGCTGCATGAAATTATCTCAGTGGGGCAGATGCAAGTGAAATACAAATGTCCTCTGGACCACTGAGCTGTGGAAGAGAAAAATTAACAATGCTCCCTGGCCCTGACTATTGCGAAGCATGGTATGTGTGCCATGGGGAGTAAAATGGTTTAAATTCAATTGTGTTACCCTCTTTGGTTGAACAGCTTTGGTGGAGTATTCACTATCAAGGATCAAACAAAATACAACTATATCACAGCATGAGATAAAAGGCCTAATTTTCTTTTTTTCAGCACCTGGGAAGAACTCAGTTTCTAGGCAATACAGGGTTGAAAAGTAAGAAGAAGCCTGCTGTTTATTACCAGACAATGTGCTTGGGTTTTTCTATTTGGATGGATTCAAGCTTGCACCTGCTTTAGAACGCTGTTGAAACATTTACACCTGGAGTGCTGAAAGGGAAATGAGAAGGCAAGACATTTTCTGATCGTCCTGCATCCATTTTCTTCAAGTTGTTGAATTTATTTTCAAGGACAGATACACTGAAACCTTGCTTGCAGTGGCATCACAAGCACATAGGGTCAGGTAACATACAGGTTCATATGCATTATAGAGCCAGAACTTCCAATCATTCAGTAAAGACTTCAGTTCACAATCTCTTCAGATTGTAAATGGTCCCAAACAAGTTTAACAAGGTAATAGCAAGGGAATATTTCCCCTCAGCATCACAGATTAATTAAAACAGGGAAGAAACAACAATAACACAAGAGATTGTGCAGAAGCTGGAAATCCAGAGTAACACACACACACACACACACAACACAATGCTGGAGGAATTCTGCAGGACAGGCAGCATCTATGGAGAGGAGTAAAAGAGTTGACATTTCAGGTTGGGACCCTTCATCGAGAAGCATCAATACCAGCTCCATGAAGGACCAACCCAGCTAAACTGACTAGTTCACCCTCTACCTAGAGGTCTGAAAAAGTTTTTCAACTACTTACCTTGTTTATCTTTGAATTCTACAAGTAAAGTTGCCACTGCCGCTGCCCTGGTGGTGGATTCCAGATCTTGACTGTACCCTTCAGAGGGAAGTTATTTTCTCTTGTTACTCTTGGCTCTTTTAGCAATCACCTTCATCTGCACTTAGTGGCCACTTGAAGAGGAACACCTATGACAGCAACTGAAAAGCATCCAGGTACAGGTGCAGAAGAAAGTTTTGTTTCATCTTTAATAACATGGTGTAGTTTAAAACCACAGGAAATCTCAAGGTCATGTACTTCACTTGTGAACTCTATTGTTTTTAGAAAGCTCAGTTTTTTAACTATACTTTTTGATTGATGCTTGCTGAACGTGACCTTTAAAACAGCAATATTATAATTACCTTACTTCTTCCATTCCTTCCATCAGACCTCAGAATCAAATATGACTATCTTTTACTTCAACACACACAAAATGCTGGGGGAACTCAGTAGGCTAGGCAGCACCTATGGAAGGAGTACAGTTGACATCCTGAACTCAGCAGGCCAGGCAGCATCTATGGAAAAGAGTACAGTTGAAGTTTCCGGCCAAGGCCCTTGATCAGAACTCAGCCTGTAAGATGGACTGTACTCTTTTCCGTAGATGTTGCCTGGCCTGCTGTGTTCCTCCAGCATTTTGTGTGTGTTGCTTGGATATTCAGCGTCTGCAGATTTTCCCTAGTTTATCTTTCACTTCAGTTGTGTGTGTTCTGAGGTGGTGTATGAGTCAAGTACAAAGCCAGGGATCCTGCCACAGTTCGGGGAAGATGTATCTAATGAGGCAGATTGTGGGTTGTTTGGGAGGTGAATCACTTCTTTCATGGGCTTACATGTGTTTCTGAAATAAGGACAAAAGCTTTTTGTCGCTATTTTGAATGCTTCTTCTCCACTTAGAATGGTTATGAGCTGGGAATTCCTACGTATCAGCAGATTACTCAGTCAGTTTTGATGGATAGACCTTGCAGGAAAGACGCATGGCTCTTGATAGGGTGTATTCTGGTGTAATGTAAATATAAAAAATATTAATTCAAACAAGAACCAGCATTCAGCTCTTGATGTAAATTATAAATTGCAATCAGTAAATTGAAGTTAAAAGCATGGGCTGTCCCATGGACTAAGAAATACAGTTTGTGAAATGGTGACTATGCTATGTTTGCATATACATCAGCCAAACATTCCCGACGAAGAGTCTCAGCCCGAAACGTCAACTGTACCTCTTCTTAGAGATGCTGCCTGGCCTGCTGCGTTCACCAGCAACTTTTATGTGTGTTGCTTGAAATTCCAGCATCTGCAGATTTCCTCATGTAAACAATCAGACAATGGGTTTATGTTAATTGGCCCTACATCAAAGCAGACAACATGGCTAAATTATTTGCACCATTGTGACCCGAGTTCAAGCTGGTAGGCCAGATTAATTTTGTCACTTAGCATATCAAACATGATCACAAATATAGGCAATCAATAGTTGGAATATTTGTGTACTCAGTCAGTCATAACAGCATTAATTTTGGGTGTCTTCCACTGTAGATATGCAATTCAAAGGAAGCACAGTCAGTCCAAAGCATTGAAGTAAACAATGTCATTGTAACTATTGAAATTGTATTGAATCATCTACTGGTACCTTTGATCTTCAGAGTATAAAAATGTGATGTACCTTTGGGTTTGTGAGGATCTCCAGAAGAATGCCTGCTTGTTGTGACAAATAAAGACTTCTATATCACCACCTTCAGTGTTTCTTTAGTGACGTCAACCACAACCACAACAGCAGTGGTAGTGGGTTTGGGTAAGCACATGGTCTCTTGTGTCTCCAAGCCATTTGCAAGCTTGACACCAGCTTTCCAAAACAAAAACCATTCTGAGTTCTGCTTCGGTAAGAGGTTACCAAGGATTTGCTTCAAATTTTGTTGTCAAGGAATTGCTTTGTATGCCTCAGTAACAGAGCTGATAATGACTTGGAGCTTGATTCAACACTTTGCAGCATGGTGACCTTGATTCTAGAGTGGAGATAACTTAAGTTGAACAGCATTTGACGATGGACAGTAACTACAAAAGTAAGTTTCTCTTGCAGAGAGCAGATATAAAGTTCAGATCATTCAGTACAAAACCACTTCACAGCTGAAGCTATTAACTTCATATCATACAGAGATCTACTCCAGCTGACATATCATACTACATTAAAGACTAAAGTAGTGTATCCTCTCAGTCTCTCCAAAAGATCCCAAAGTGCCTTGCAAAGCTGGCTTGGAGCTAAGCTGAAATATTTGATGAAACTGATTCCAGAATCTAATGGCCCAAGAAGGAGCAGGCATGTTGGGCCAGCTGTTTCTAGTTTTCCATATTAAATTTCTTAAATAATTTATGAGCACTGCTCTTCATAAAGAAGGTCCAGTTGCCTAAGTGGGTCACCAGGATGAATGAGATGGAATGAAGCTGCAAGTGGCTTTGGACATAGCCATACTTTGAGCACATTTTGGATCCAAGTTTGATGACTTTTCTTCAACAAAGCAAAACTACCAATGGAAATATATCTTCAATTTTAATTAATTACTGGTAAACTTTCTTTGTTTCAACACATGCACGTTCAAAGTCTCACAAGATAATGGCAAATATGTAAATTACTAATATAGAAAATCATAACATACCATCAAATTAGAGCAATTTTCAGGAACTAATGATATTTATTAATAATATCTGAAGATTAGACAAAAGTTTTTTTCTCACTCAAGGTAAACACTGAGATGTCAAGCTTTAGTCTGGTCCTCAATAGCCTTTGATTTTCTGTCCACTGAAGTGAAAGCAGAGAGAACAGGAGAAAGTACTGCATTCATGTCTGCTTTGAAAACAGAAATACTGCTTCATGAGCTCGTTTATTTTAAACCATGTATTTACTACTTATTTTCACTAAATATTTGTCTAGAAATAGTTGCATATCATGCTTATGATTCTTAACACTTTATTGTCTTAAAATATTATTACTTCTCTTCACGGGTTATTTTCATCTAACATGTAATTGTGTTTAACATCTTTTTTTCTGTCAACAGAATTTTTCTACCTGTTAATGAATCCATACCGATCTGGATTGCATTTTAATTTCCTGCTTCTACTGAGAACACTCTGTTCTGAAGAATACTGAGATCTGTTTTCATGTAACTACTGTTGGCTGTGTAGTTGTGGGGAGTGGGGGGGGGGGAAATAACATTAAATAATTCGAATAGCACTACATGGACGAATAATGGCATTGAAAATGAAGGCATGCCTTCTGGTCTGCCACCACCATCATTATTCTTCTATTATAAAGATTATATTTTGTCAAGGATGTTGTCAGATGATTATTAACTCCATCCCTGAATAAAAGTCTTCTCAGTCCTTGATACACAGTGTCAATGATGAACCACTGATTGGTATATGACAGTGTTACAAGGCAAGACGATAGGTAATTTGCTACTTGCAAAGTTAGCATGAGGGGAGGGCAAAAACCTTTTAAATAAAAGAAAACATGTCATTCAGTAAACAAGAGTCTGTATATTGATATTTTGCCAGATCTCCAAGACAAAAAAGACTGAAATCTAGTACAAAATATAATGCTTCCTTCAAAGGGTACAGCCTTTGAATAATTCCTATATATACATAACACAACTAAATTTTCTATTTCTGAAATTAAATAGTGCAAACCTTCTGTTACTAATGAGGCTAAGCGGATGTTGTGAATATGTATATTAAAAAGTTGCAAAATATTGGCAACCCAATGTCTGCAAGTCTGCAAGTCTGGGCCGGGACTGTAGGTTGGAAGCCTGGAGGCCAATCTGTGTGTGTGAGTGGGAGAGAGGAAAGGGACTTGTTTTGCCGTTGTTGTTTTTGTTCTGTTGTTCTTGTGTTCTTGTTCTGATGAATATTGTGGGCAAACTAGGTGGGCACCAGAATGTGTGGTGACACTTGCCTGTTGCCACCAGCACGTCCTTAGGTCGTGTTGATTGTTAAGGCAAATGACACATTTCAATGTACATTTCAATGTGCATGTGATAAATAAATGAATCAGAAAATCTTGGACACTTGCTTGGTTTTCATAAGCTATTAGAACCTAAATTAAGTTATTACCCCATATCTTAATCAGATATCAGTTACACATTAAATCATGAGATTTTTTTGAGGGGTAAAATTTCCCTCCGTGCACTGGTGGCAATGGTTACGATGGAGCAGACAAAGCAGCATTTAGATTATCCTGATCCATTTGCCATTCACATTCATTTCTTCTCTCCATGTACAGGGTGTTCAGAAAGGTGTTGCGATTCCTTGTGTTTTCTAAAAGCAAGATGCCATAGCTGATGGAAAACTGGAATGAAAGCTGATAACGATGTAAATATCCATCAGGTAAGCTGGCATCTGTGGATAAAGAAGCAGTTAATATTTCTCTACAATGGCTTCCCTTAGATCAGAAGGTCATCAGCCTGAGACTTTTCTTGGTTTTGTCATACTGGACTGCTGATTATTTCCAGCAGTGTCTGTTTAATTCATTTTGTGCTTTCTATCTCTCCCTCTCCCTCTCCCTCTTCCTCTCTCAGTAAGGTACGGTTCAAAACCAGCAAAGCATCAATAAATCAGCAGGGAAAATGCAATTTCAACATTTTACCTCTGAATAAGAGTGAGAAGAGTGAGTTGGTGATTACTGGACTGTGTGAGAGTGTTGCAAGTCCATGCCATTCATAACATAGCAAGTGGCATGATTAACATTGCATAATGCCATAATGGATCCAATCTGAAACAAGACTGCCAGGCAACTAGTTATTCCTCAGCATTTGATTGAATCTGAAAAGATAATGCTATCTGGTCTGTTGTGGGGAAATCTCTCGATACAGAGTGCTTCAATAGATATATAGAATTTAGCAAGTAAACCTGTCAGTCAGCATCTGTGTGTCACAAACACGAGGGAATCTGCAGATGCTGGAATTTCAAGCAACACACATAAAAGTTGCTGGTGAACGCAGCAGGCCAGGCAGCATCTCTAGGAAGAGGTACAGTTGACGTATCGGGCCGAAACCTTTGAGAAGACTTCTCAATCTTCCGCTAATGCCCCACTTCCGCCTCGTACCCCATCCGTTATTTATTTATATACACACATTCTTTTTCTCTCTCTCCTTTTTCTCCCTTTGTCCCTCTCACTATACCCCTTGCCCATCATCTGGTTTTCCCCCCTCCCCTTTTCTTTCTCCCTAGGCCTCCTGTCCCATGATCCTCTCATACCCCTTTTGCCAATCAACTGTCCAGCTCTTGGCTCCATCCCTCCCCATCCTGTCTTCTCCTATCATTTCAGATCTCCCCCTCCTGCTCCCACTTTCAAATCTCTTACTAGCTCTTCTTTCAGTTAGTCCTGACAAAGGGTCTCGGCCCGGAACGTCGACTGTACCTCTTCCTAGAGATGCTGCCTGGCCTGCTGCATTCACCAGCAACTTTGATGTGTGTTGCTTGAATTTCCAGCATCTGCAGAATTCCTTGTGTTTGAGCAGTGTAGTAATGTCTGGTATCCCTTTTGCCAATCACCTCTCCAGCTCTTGGCTCCATCCCTCCCCCTCCTGTCTTCTCCTATCATTTTGGATCTCCCCCTCCCCCTCCCACTTTCAAATCTCTTACTAGTTCTTTCAGTTAGTCCTGACAAAGGGTCTCGGCTGGAAATGTCGACTGTACTCTTCCCAGAGATGCTGCCTGGCCTGCTGTGTTCACCAGCAACTTTTATCTGTGTGTCACAGTTTGTTTGACATATTGTGCAACAGTTTTCTTTTGCTTTACCTTCAACTTCAGGGCAAAGTTGGGGCATAACTGTTGAGCTGCATTAAATTTCTTTGAGTTAAATCAGCCAGTATCTCAATTAACTTCTGTTGATTGAGCGCACACAGATGCCAATATGTCATCATATTAAGTGCACACTAATACCAATATGTCATCATAGTGAGTGCACACTGATACCAATATGTCATCATAGTGAGTACACACTGATACCAATGTGTCATCATAGTGAGTGCACACTAATACCAATATGTCATCATAGTGAGCGCTCTCTGATTACAACAAATAGCACTCAGCTTATATATATATATACACAGGTTTCCCCTGCCATCTGAAAGAAGAGCATTCCTATGAAACGGTTCATAAGCCGAAATGCCGTAAAGCGAAGAAGCAATTATCATTTATTTATATGGGAAAATTTTGTGAGTGTTCGCAGACCCAAAAATAACCTACCAAATCATACCAAGTAACACATAAAACCTAAAATAACGGTAACATATAGCAAAAGCAGGAATTATATAATAAATACACAGCCTATATAAAGTAGAAATACTTCTCTACAACAATTGCCTGCACAGATCTCCATATCGAAAATCTCACGCAAGCGCTGTCGGCATAAATGCGCTCTCCAGTAACCTTTAAACTATGAAGCTGCCAAATCTACCAAATAACATGTAAAAATACACAGCCTATGTAAAGTAGAAATAATGTATGTACAGTGTAGTATCCCTTACCGGAATTGGGAAAACAGCGCCGAACACACTGATGATGATGTGTTAGACTGAGTCGTCGCAGGCTGGGTGGTGCAGTGACCCCCCACCCTCTGGGCCACCAACCCGATACATTTCCGCGAAGAACGCAGCAGTAGCCAGGAGGCACCCAGCACATCTTTAAGAAAAAAGCCGAAATAAACATGCTAATTAATTAGGTGCTGCCCGGCACGTAAATGTCGGCACAGATCAGAGGCGATTACCAATTGCATCGCCTCTGATCTGGGCCGACAATTACGTGCTAGGCAGCACCTAATTAATTAGCATGTTTATCTCGGCTTTTTTCCTAAAGATGTGCTGTGTGCCTCCCGGCTACTGCTGCGTTCTTCTCGAATTGGTACAGTATCTGTCCGGGGCCCGGGTGTTGGGGTGGTGGGACATGGGGGTGTCATCTCATCGTTGATCAGGGCAGGCAGCTCATCTTCTCCTATGACTGCCTGCCTCGATGTCGAAGGTCGAGGTTTGTCTTCTGCTGTGGCTGATGTGGAAGGCTTGCTTGACTGCTGAGCCTCGCACATTTTTCTATCATAGAGTTGTTTGTAAGCACTCAAACCATCCTGCAAATATCCACTAAACTTACGTACCCTTTCAAAATTGCAGTCGTACTTTATTATTGCAGCGAAAATCTCACGCAGTTGCTTTACTTTTGGCATTCTGTTGCATTCGGTTTCGATTGTTATCCTTTCCTCTTCCAATTGCATCAGCTCTTCATCTACCAGTTGTTGGTCATGGGATGCCAAAACCTCTTCAACATCATCTTCGTCACCTTCCACAAACCAAACTCATTTTGTCCTTGCTTCGTTCACCACGATCGAAACGCTTAATTATGTCTAGTTTTACGTTAAGTGTAATACCCTTACTCTTTCAGGCTTTTCCAACTCCTTAGAACTCATCTTGCTAACGGCTGCTCAATGCAACGTGTTAAAGCAATGCCGTTCCGAATCCGGGGGAGAATGGCTGCTCGGGGCGCGTGCTGCCCTTTATCGCGCGCTGTTTTTTTATTGCGCGCTGCCTTTCTTCGTAACAGTGAAAACACCTTCTGAAAGCGAAAACAGGGTACTAATGTAGGTCTTTCGTAACAGTGAGGTTTCGTAAAGCGAACGTTCGAAAAGCAGGGGACACCTGTATATATATAGGGTTGAATGACAATCTGGAAAGATTCCAAATTTAATCCAAATACTTCACATCACGGACAAAGGGACAATATATAACTACAAAGAATGGAAGAATTTTCTTATACTATATATATGGGAGTAAGTGATTTATCATCTACAAATTTACTTTTACTTCCCTATTTTCTTACAGTACTTAGTAATTTTGTCTCCTAAAATATATAATCTGAGCAATATTTGCTTCCAAGAGATGCAGAGCTTATTGTGATAGCACATTAGAATCACATTGCTTTACACTCTACTGCTCCTACAAAACAACAAACTTCACATCATAAAAGGCAGTTATAATAAATCTGATTCTGAGCAATAAAACTTAATTGAAGTTAAACAAGTTTCACTGTACAGAGTCAGGCCCACCAGCTCAGAATTTCGGGTGCATTACATCACATACCTGCTTAAGGGGAGTGGTGATTTCTCTCTGCTTTGAGTATATTCTTCTGCAGTTTGAGTAATGGTACTCAAAGGCTTTGGCAGATCTTCCATAATTATCAGTGTGCCTCGAGCTGAAGAGGCTTATTGAGATAAAACAATTTTCATCATACTGCCTCAAGCCCACCAACACATATTTTTGCCCCTATCATCCCTTCACTGTTCATGTACAGTAGTGATTACTGTAAGAACATAATAAGAACATAGGAAATTGGAGCGGCAGTTGGACATTCAAAGCCGCAAGCCTGCTCTGCCATTCAACAAACTCAAGGCAGATCTATATATTCCAATTCCTTTGATGACTAGTAATCTTTGAGTTTAGTCAGTGACTGGAACTCCACAACCCTCCAGTGAAGTGAATTCCAGAGATCCACTACTTATTGAATGTAGAACCTCTCTCTTATTTTGGTAACTATGCTATTTGCTTACTTTTGTTTGCACAAATTGATTTTTTTCGGCACATTGAGTGTTTGACGGCCTTTCAATGCATTCCATTGGGGTTCTTTGTTCTGTGGCTGCCTACAGGGAGACAAACCTCAAGGTAGCATAATGGTATACACTACGTACTTTGATAATAAGTGTACTTTGAACTCATGTATCTACCCCTTTGAAAATCATTATTTCCCAATTTCTCCCATTAACAAGATATTCAGCATTTTGTTTTTTTTCTACCAAAGTGGATAACCTCATATGTTTCTACATCAGTCACATTGCTGCTCATTCACTCAACTTGCTTACATCTTTTTGAAATGTCTTTGTGACCTCATGGACGCTCACAGACCCACTCAGTTCTGTATCGCTTGTAAACTTAGAAATAATAAATGTGGTTCCTTCTGCCAAACTTTTGACATGCAGTCGATTGTGGTTAGTTTGAGTCCAAGTGCTGTGATGTATCACTGTAATCAGCCTGTCACTCATGAATAACCCGTTTATTTCTACACTTTAGTTTCCACCTGTTAATCAAATTTTAATTCTCAGTAGCATTTTACCCCTAATTCTTGTTCTAACCTTGTTCACCAACATCCGGGGTACAACCTTATCAAAAGCCTTCTGAAACTTCAAATACACCACATTCACTGGGTTTTCATTTGTGCTACCTGATACATCCTCAGTTAACTCCAAGAAACCAGAATTGTATAATTCCCATTCACAAATCCAAGTTGACTCTCCTCAATCATACTGATATTTCCTAATGATATTACATTCTTCATTGTAGATACTCCCAGTCACCAACGTCAGATCTTGATCTTCAGTTCATTGTCTATTCTCTTCTTCAGTTCTTAAGTAGTGCAGCCATATTTGCTACCCTCTAGAATCCACACGAGAACCTTTAGAATGCGAAATAACAAAAGCATGTGCTTTCTCCATTGTTATCCCCCCTTAACACTCTCCTGTATAGATCATCTGATCCTTGGGATTGATCATTTTCAGGCTTATTAGCTTCTACAATAATACTTCTTTCCTAATACTTACTTTTTATTACTTCAGTATTTGCAGTGAACTTCTGGTCGTCAAATAGTTTGAGGAATTTTGTTTTGTGTCATTATAGACACAAATATTTATTCAATTCCTTCAATCTGTTTCTTTATTCCTCAATCTAAATTCTCCCATCTTCTCCACATGTATCATCTGAGAATGGATGGGATCTTGATGGTTGGCAAAAATAGAATGGGCCAAAGGTCCTGTTTCATGCTGCATGGCGGTATGACTCTACAGCTTGCTGCAGTGAACTTATCCACAGTTTCAGACATGATACTCGAAGTATTTGGTAGATTATACAAGACGCATTGTTGTTGGCATCTTTCAGGTGTCTGTCTATTTATAGAAACATAGAAACATAGAAACATAGAAAATAGGTGCAGGAGTAGACCATTCGGCCCTTCGAGCCTGCACCGCCATTTATTATGATCATGGCTGATCATCCATCTCAGAACTCCGCCCCAGCCCTCCCTCCATACCCCCTGATCCCCGTAGCCACAAGGGCCATATCTAACTCCCTCTTAAATATAGCCAATGAACTGGCCTCAACTGTTTCCTGTGGCAGAGAATTCCACAGATTCACCACTCTCTGTGTGAAGAAGTTTTTCCTAATCTCGGTCCTAAAAGGCTTCCCCTTTATCCTCAAACTGTGACCCCTCGTTCTGGACTTCCCCAACATCGGGAACAATCTTCCTGCATCTAGCCTGTCCAATCCCTTTAGGATTTTATACGTTTCAATCAGATCCCCCCTCAATCTTCTAACTTCCAACGAGTACAAGCCTAGTTCATCCAGTCTTTCTTCATATGAAAGTCCTGCCATCCCAAGAATCAATCTGGTGAACCTTCTTTGTACTCCCTCTATGGCAAGGATGTCTTTCCTCAGATTAGGGGACCAAAACTGCACACAATACTACAGGTGTGGTCTCACCAAGGCCTTGTACAACTGCAGTAGTACCTCCCTGCTCCTGTACTCGAATCCTCTCGCTATAAATGCCAGCATACCATTCGCCTTTTTCACCGCCTGCTGTACCTGCATGCCCACTTTCAATGACTAGTGTATAATGACACCCAGGTATCATTGCACCTCCCCTTTTCCTAATCGGCCACCATTCAGATAATAATCTGTTTTCCTATTTTTGCCACCAAAGTGGATAACTTCACATTTATCCACATTAAATTGCATCTGCCATGAATTTGCCCACTCACCCAACCTATCCAAGTCACTCTGCATCCTCTTAGCATCCTCCTCACAGCTAACACTGCCGCCCAGCTTCGTGTCATCCGTAAACTTGGAGATGCTGCATTTAATTCCCTCATCCAAGTCATTAATATATATTGTAAACAACTGGGGTCCCAGCACTGAGCCTTGCGGTACCCCACTAGTCACTGCCTGCCATTCTGAAAAGGTCCCGTTTATTCCCACTCTTTGCTTCCTGTCTGCCAACCAATTCTCTATCCACATCAATACTTTACCCCCAATACTGTGTGCTTTAAGTTTGCACACTAATCTCCTGTGTGGGACCTTGTCAAAAACCTTTTGAAAATCCAAATATACCACATCCACTGGTTCTCCCCTATCCACTCTACTAGTTACATCCTCAAAAAATTCTATGAGATTCGTCAGACATGATTTTCCTTTCACAAATCCATGCTGACTTTGTCCGATCATTTCACCGCTTTCCAAATGTGCTGTTATCACATCTTTGATAACTGACTCTAGCAGTTTCCCCACCACCGACGTTAGGCAAACCGGTCTATAATTCCATGGTTTCTCTCTCCCTCCTTTTTTAAAAAGTGGGGTTACATTAGCCACCCTCCAATCCTCAGGAACTAGTCCAGAATCTAACGAGTTTTGAAAAATTATCACTAATGCATCCACTATCTCTTGGGCTACTTCCCTAAGCACTCTAGGATGCAGACCATCTGGCCCTGGGGATTTATCAGCCTTCAATCCCTTCAATTTACCTAACACCACTTCCCTACTAACATGTATTTCGCTCAGTTCCTCCATCTCGCTGGACCCTCTGTCCCCTACTATTTCTGGAAGATTATTTATGTCCTCCTTAGTGAAGACAGAACCAAAGTAATTATTCAATTGGTCTGCCATGTCCTTGCTCCCCATAATCAATTCACCTGTTTCTGTCTGTAGGGGACCTACATTTGTCTTTACCAGTCTTTTCCTTTTTACATATCTATAAAAGCTTTTACAGTCAGTTTTTATGTTCCCTGCCAGTTTTCTCTCATAATCTTTTTTCCCCTTCCTAATTAAGCCCTTTGTCCTCCTCTGCTGAACTCTGAATTTCTCCCAGTCCTCAGGTGAGCCACTTTCTCTGGCTAATTTGTATGCTTCTTCTTTGGAATTGATACTATCCCTAATTTCTCTTGTCAGCCACGGGTGCACTACCTTCCTTGATTTATTCTTTTGCCAAACTGGGATGAACAATTGTTGTAGTTCATCCATGCAACCTTTAAATGCTTGCCATTGCATATCCACTGTCAATCCTTTAAGTGTCATTTACCAGTCTATCTTAGCTAATTCACGTCTCATACCTTCAAAGTTACCCCTCTTTAAGTTCAGAACCTTTGTTTCTGAATTAACTATGTCACTCTCCATCTTAATGAAGAATTCCACCATATTATGGTCACTCTTACCCAAGGGGCCTCTCACAACAAGATCGCTAATTAACCCTTCCTCAGTGCTCAAAACCCAGTCCAGAATAGCCTGCTCTCTAGTTGGTTCCTCGACATGTTGGTTCAAAAAACCATCCCGCATACATTCCAAGAAATCCTCTTCTCAGCACCTTTACCAATTTGGTTCACCCAGTCTACATGTAGATTGAAGTCACCCATTATAACTGCTGTTCCTTTATTGCACACATTTCTAATTTCCTGTTTAATACCATCTCCGACCTCAATACTACTGTTAGGTGGCCTGTACACAACTCCCACCAGCGTCTTCTGCCCCTTAGTGTTACGCAGCTCTACCCATATCGATTCCACATCTTCCCGGCTTATGTCCTTCCTTTCTATTGCGTTAATCTCTTCTTTAACCAGCAACGCCACCCCACCTCCCCTTCCTTCATGTCTATCCCTCAATGGGCTGGACCCCATTGATAGGAGAATTCATTGCCCTTTGATGAGTTTCTTCTCTGCTGTTTCCCCCATTGGTGCTAATTCCTGGTCATTTGTAGTTTGTGATTCAGCAGAAACAGACACCTCTAATTCACTTTCTATTCACCCAGTCTACAAATCTATGGTGCTTCTGGGAAGACTAATATCACTTGCTTAGGCAGGTATTCTACTTTGAGTGAAGCACTGAAAATGTTCAGCAGGTCAGGTAGCATTTATGGGAAACAGTACCGTCGACATTTCAAGATGACACCCTTCCCAAAACGTCAACTGTACTCTTTTCCATAGATGCTGCCTGGCCTGCAGAGTTCCTCCAACATTTTGTGTGTGTTGCTTGGATTTCCAGCATCTGCAGATTTTCTCTTGTTTAACATTTCAAGTCAATGATTCTTCAACAATAAAGGAACATGAATCTGCAGCGGTAGATAGCCTTTTATGTACACAGTTGCTAATTGACCTGCTGAATAGTTTGAGTATTTTCTGTTCTTACTTAGTGTAACGGGTTGCTTCTTTTATGTTACTGCTGAGAAAGTTCTCTCTCTAGCAGCTTGTTTGGGTTATATTGCTGATAACGAGGATTGTATTCATTTGCTAACCAGTTGGGATAGATGGTATTCCTTCTTGTGTGTCTGTAAGCTATTGTTTTTTGCGGGCTTTGGGGCAGAAAGCGGATGGGGACAGAGAGAGATGTGATGCTGTAAGCTGGGCAACAGGACGGACCCTGAGCGGGAATCTGAGGCCCAGGGTTTTGGGAAGGAGAACCGAAGAGGACTGGACGTGCTGGACACGCTCTGGTTGACCACCATGGTTGCTCCCAGGCGGCTAGACTAGGAGGTCGGAGGGGATCGAATGGTGGAAAGAGGACTCTGTTCATTGAGCTCCAACTGTGTGCATGAAGTGGTTGAACTTTGATAAATTTGGTGCCTTTTATTTTCCTTTTATATTTTATCTCTATTAATTACATAGTTCCAGTACGATCTATAAAGTGTAATCATTTAATCACATATGGTGTACAGTCTGTTATTTGGCGGGGTGGGGTACCTCACACAGCATCCACACAAAATTGGTTACCCAGTTTGGCGGGGCCGAAGGCTGCTCCCCCTAGACAGAAGCGAGCTGAGCGAGCCTGAGGCTTACCAGGGGCTACATTAGCTTTTCAAGTCAATGACCTTTCATTGAATGGCTCACTGAGTATTTCTAAAGTTCACTTGTGACCAGCATTCTCGGTACAACATTTTGCTTTACTTATTATTTCTTCTGTTTTTACTTTTCCGTTTTCTTCAGGAGCTTCTTGAGGAAGTAGTTGCTGGTGAGTAGCGGAAAGTTAAGATGGCAAGGTGAGTTTGGACGATTATGCATGAAAGGCTGGACTACCCTGTTTATTGTACGGGGTTGGTCGAAACTTCAGTTGCTTGTTGGGTCTGGAAAATTACAATAAAAAGCAATGATTCTGCCAGAAACTCACCACTTCCAATACTCCTTGTGGCTGTGTGCTGCTGATTGCTAGAGCCCTCTGTTTCACCTGGCCATGATACAGATATATGGATCTTCTGCACATTGACCATAAAGCAGAAATGGGGTTTGTTAGGGTACATGCAGAGAACCGGTTTCCATGTAATTAAATACACTGGACAGCAAAGTTATTGCTTCCTGAATACTTTTGGGTGTACCTTATGGATTTCGGGCAGCTGATCGTTAATTTCAATACCATGCACCATTTTTCTGAAATCACCTATTTTGTTATTTCAGTTCAAAATTCAGATCAATTAAAATACAATGTAAGCTGCAAAGTATTTTATCTTGTCCAGGCATGCCTGGGCATGCTTAGGCAGGGTGGATGCTGTATGTCAGGGCAGGTTTTAGAAAGGCTATAAATTTCTATGAAGGATTTTGATAGTTGAGACAGATGTTCTCAGAATAACTGATTCCAAAATTAAGGAAGGCATTTTTATTGGTCCACAATTCATCAGGTCATCAATGACAGGCAATTCCGAGAACTTCTGGTGGGACCAGAGAAAATCACGTGGAAGGATCCAAGGATGTTGTTGAAAACCTGGTTGACAACATGCTTCAATCATACAAAACCATAAAGTGCAACATGTCACTAAAGATTCAATTTCTACTTTCCCATTTAGACTACTTCCTTGCAAATCTTGGCTCTGTCAGTGATGAACATGGTGAAAGGTTTCACCAGGACATTGCAATGTAGGACAGGGCAATTGCAATCCATCAGTGCTGGCTGATAATTGTTGGACACTGAGAAGCCTCAGACACTGAGTATAAATGAAAATCATCCACAAAACATCTTTAGCTGAGTTGAACTGTTACAAAGCATCAGCACCGTTATGCACTGTTATTATTAATTAACATCAATAATAATGTTAATTACTGATTATAATTAACATTATAATCAATAAAAGTTAATTTGTTTCTCTAAATTCCTATGTAATACAAGTCGTCTGAAATTATATTTGTGTTCAGCTTCAAGTGTTCTATCACAAACAAAAATAACTTCTGAGAAAACAACACCTTCAAAAAATGTGTTGTTTACTGATCTCTATCAAGGATGGATCATCAACATTAGAGCTGGGCTCCTTAGTAGTGAAATCAGGAGGCGCTATAAAGTAAGTGATACAGTTTTTTCTAAGTTTTCCTCATTAAAGAGAAGGTGATCCTGAATGTAAAGACTGAGACAAATCTGTTGTTATTGGACAAGATTGTCAAGTGACGTGCAGCACAGATGGTACTAGGATCTTAGTTGATTGTTGGGAGAAGATGGAAAGGCTGAATTCCAATCGTATGACGAGACAGAAATGGTAAAATAAAAGTTGTAACTTACTGAGCTAGTGGAATGATTAAATTAATTCCAATAGATGCTAGAACTTGGGACATTGTTCCTGCATCTTATTTCATTTTGTACTTCTCCCTAGGATGTTTTATTGAGGCTTTTTGGTAGCTTTTTTTTGTGATCCTCTTCTTCACTATTTTCTTGAGATGGAAGATGGCTTGCTTCCATTCTAATTTTGATTACTGATGAGGCCAACTGGTATCTGGCTTCCCTACAAGTGGGGCAGGAAGTGCTTGAAGAGGTGGGTGAGTGGGTAGTTTTATGAAGTCATACACACATTATGTCACTTCCACAGGCCTTTCGTTTGAACCTTGTGGATGGAGTTGATATTCTAAATATGATCCAAATGCACCTTCTCCGGACTGAGTGGTCTTAGGCCAGAAATTCCAAAGAGTTACTGGAGTGGTAACATCTTTTCCAAGGAGACTTTGAATTACATCTGGACCATTTCCTTTAACTGTTGGATATTCTCCTCCCTCAACAGAATGTTGGCTTTGGGAATTTTGAGGTGTCGGGAATGTAATGGAAACGGCGTGTTTAATGGAGCGATCTGTCTAAGTAAGGCAAAGGTGCCAGGATGTTAGCCTGAGAGGACACCAATATTGGTTGATAGTGGATGTGACAACTGATTACAAGTATGAAAAGGAGAAGTCAGCAGGTGCAAAGCTAAAAGCAAGTGAGTTTGTTGTTCTATTGGAAATAGTCTTGCCCTTCCTAGTCTATAAGTTATGTATATCCTCTCAATATCACAGTTTTAATAGTTGTTACAATATCTAAGATTTGACCACTTCCTATCAAATACTTTAATTCTCACACTTTATTCTGTATGCTCCAGACATTCTTGTCAAGTATGTCTTGTATAATTACCATCGAGCTCATATTAAGTGAATTTGATGTCATACAGGGGGCATTGAAGGCGGACTCAAATGAAAGACACAGACACTGAAGTTTTTGGAACTGGGCTGGACTAGAGTTAGGGACGGGACAGGACACAGACTAGGAGCTGGGACAGGAAGACAGACTTGGGCTAGGACTTTGGCTGGGAAAGCAGGACCAAGACAAGGAACCTGGGAACCAGAAGCCTGGGTTTGGACTCAGAGACTTGGCAAGGACACAGAACCTGGGTCTTGGCTCGGGCTCGGACCCTGGAACTAGGTGAGAACACAACGTGGCTACAGGACTGGATGTAGCTTGGGTTCTTCGAGGCTTGGCTACAGCACTAGGCGAGGCTTGGGTTCTTCAATACTTGGCTACAGGACTGGACATGGCTTGGGTTCTTCAAGACTTGGCTGCAGGACTAGGCGAGGCTTGGATTCTTTGAGGCTTGGCTACAGGACCAGGCAAGGCTTGGGTCCTTCGAGACTTGGCTACAAGACTAGTCGAGGCTTGGGTTCTGTGATGCTTGGCTACAGGACTAAGTGAGGCTTGGGTTCTTCGAGGCTTGGCTACAGGACTGGACATGGCTTGGTTTCTTCGAGACGGCTACAGGACTAAGCAAGGCTTGGGTTCTTCAAGGCTTAGCTACAGGACTAGGCAAGGATTGGGTTCTTCGAGGCTTGGCTACAGGACGAGTTGAGGCTTGGGTTCTTTGAGGCTTGGCTACAGGACTGGACATGGCTTGGGTTCTTCGAGACTTGGCTGCAGGACTAGGCGAGGCTAGGGTTCTTCGATGCTTGGCTACAGGACTAAGTGCAGCTTGGGTTCTTTGAGGCTTGGCTACAGGACTGGACATGGCTTGGGTTCTTCAAGACTTGGCTGCAGGACTAGGCGAGGCTTGGATTCTTTGAGGCTTGGCTACAGGACCAGGCGAGGCTTGGGTTCTTCGAGGCTTGGCTACAGGACCAGGCGAGGCTTGGGTTGTTCGATGCTTGGCTACAGGACTAAGTGAGGCTTAGGTTCTTCGAAGCTTGGCTACAGGACCGGACATGGCTTGGGTTCTTCGAGACTTGGCTACAGGACTAAGCGAGGCTTGGGTTCTTCGAGGCTTAGCTACAGGACTAGGCGAGGATTGGGCTCTTCAAGGCTTGGCTACAGGACAAGGTGAGGCTTGGGTTCTTCGAGGCTTGGCTACAGGATTGGACATGGCTTGGGTTCTTTGAGACTTGGCTGCAGGACTAGGCGAGGCTGGGGTTCTTCGATGCTTGGCTACTGGACTGGACATGGCTTGGGTTATTTGAGACTTGGCTACAGGAATAGGCAAGGCTTGGGTTCTTTGAGGCTTGGCTACAGGACTGGACATGGCTTGGGTTCTTCGAGACTCGGCTACAGGATTAAGCGAGGCTTGGGTTCTTCGAGGCTTGGCTACAGGACTAGGCGAGGCTTGGGTATGGACTCTGAGCCAGAGACTGGGTAAGGACCCAGAACCTGGGTCTTGACTCAGGCTTAGACTCCAGAACTAGGCGAAGACATGACGTGGCTACAGGACTGAACGAGGCTTGGATTCTTCGAGGCTTTCCTGGGTGGGACGAGGTACTCTTTCTTGGAGTGCAGGGCCAGGACCCTTTCTAGGATGCAGGGCCGGGGTGCTTACTAGGATGCGGGACCGGGATGACTGTTGAGGTAAACTGCCGAGGACCTTCAGGGATTCAGATGGAGAGGGGAAGGGAACAGACCAGCCTCAGGGTAACAGCAAAGACAGTCTGGCCTACTCAACGGAGGTGAGGATGGGAAGGGACAGATCCAACCACAGGGTAATGGCAAGGATGGCCTGAATTACCCACGGAGGCAAGGACAGGAAGGGAGCTCAGTCTGGAGTGGCTCTGAGTCTCGGGCGGCCAGCAACTTGGGCTGGTTATGGAAACAGCCAAACCCATATTCAGCTCGGAGTGGCAGACGGCCACTCAGCCGGCCCCAGAAATGGCTGAATCCACACCACGATGACTGCTCCGACTGGAGACAACAAGGCTCCAGGAAGCGGTTGTCCTCCCACCGGGCCTAGAGATCACAAATGGCTGCTCTAACCTTCCACCAGCAGGTTGCTCCAAGGGGATACTGACGAGACAAACCAGAACCTACATTCGCACCCAGGGCCATTTACATCCCCAGCTGGAAGATGAGCACTAGGTGCCTATGATTATGCCCAAATGAAACAAGGGACAGCTGGAAGACCTGGAGTCCAGAGTCCACGGACTGCACTGTGAACCGGAATGCAGACTTAATGGACTGGGCCATGACATTAGAAGGGAGGAAGGTGGGCAGAAAAAAGAACAGAAAATGCTAAAATAACATCACAGATCAGTCTGCATCTGTGTAGAGGGAAACAGGTCTGGCCCTGATTTTATGGTCTGTGTGTATGGAGTGGAGGAGAGGCCATAAGAGGAACAGGTTGTAAATGGAAAATACAGAGCTACTGGATATGCTGCACCGTTTTGCTTGTGAGATCTGGAGTACAATCAGCCTGACTGACAGTTTGGCTGTCTGTAAGTTGCTGAAGCAAACAATAAAATTCCTTCAAGCTCAGTGCAGGCAGGAGGCAGAAAGGGATTGTGGGTAGGCTCAAAAGGGATGGCATACTTTCAGGACTGCAAGATCATGGTTGGGCAAAGGTGAGGAGATGATAATGAGCCAATGCAATAGCCATGCCATAACGATCCCAAAATAGACCACACTATCTCTCCAGTTATTCTCTTATCTTTTGTACTTGCAAAAACAAACTTGGATTTTCTTTTATTCTACTTGCTAATATATTTCTCACTTCTGCTTCTGCTTTCCTAATTTTTCTTCTTATTTCACTCTGATAATCTTCCAATCTTTCTGCTCCAGTAAATTGTGGTGTCTGATGCAAGCTTTTGCTTTTTGCCCTATTGGCATCAATACTGGAGGCATTCTATGTAGCAGTCCCATATTTTCTCTTGGTTTTTATTAAGGACTAACAGATTTGTTTCCTTTAATGTCACCTCGAATGTCACCTCTTCCCCTTATCCCACTGTAATGCTACCAAGACTCCCTCTATACAACAGAGACTCATTGAGCAGCCCACCTCGTGTAAGAATGTAGGAATAGGAGCAGAAATAAGTATTTATTTGATTTATTTATTTTATTTAAGTATTTAACCTCTGATCTGAGGTTACACAGATACATAGAACAGTACAACACGATATGGACCCTTCAGCTCACAATGATATACCTACCACCCTATCAACCTACTACTCAATGTATCTAGCCCTTCCCTCCCTCGCAGCTCCAACCCTCTATTTTTCTTTCATCCATGTGCCTATCTAAGATTCCCTTAAATGTCCCTAATTTATTAAGCTCAGCCGCCACCCCTGGAAGTGCATTTCAGGTATTATCACTCTCTGTGTGAAAAGACAACTTCTAACATCTTCTTTAAACTTCCTCCTACCCACCTTAAAAGGATGTCCTCTGGAATTAGCCATTGCTGTCCTGAGCAAATGGTGTCAGCTATCCACTCTATCTCTGCCTCTCATAATCTTATAAATCTCATCAGATCTCCCCTTAGCATCCGGCGCTCCAGAGAAAACATCTAAGTTTATCCAGCCTCTCATGACAGCACATGGCCTCTAAACCAGGTAGCATCCTAGTAATCATCTTCTGCACCCTCTCCAAAGCCTCGACATCCTTCCTATAGTAGCGCAAACAGAACTGTATGCAATACTCAAGATGTGGCCTAACAAGAGTTTTATAGACAGTCAACTATATAGACAGTCTACTATAGAATGCAACTACTACATAGATATCCTAGCATGGTAAATTTTAAATTATCCCATTCAGGCCTAACAATTCAATAGCTTTGGAGGATTTCTTACAATTGTGAGATAACCAGGGAAGTCATTCTGCTTATAGGATGAGACTTGTGGCTGAGAATCCATCTCAGGTTCTGGATCCTCCTCTGTGGTGATCGTAGGAGTTGACTTTGGGACTGCAGGAAGGGTTCCGGCAGCTCTGAACTCCTTTATTCTGGACATTTTGTAATCCTGAACAGTGCATTGCAAGCTTTAGTGGATGATGTAGATCATAATGTGAGAGTTTAGTGTTTGATGTCACCATTTCCATTACCTTTTGGGAAGCCACTTCACACTGCTTTGTCCATTGTCATTTCTTCCTGATCTGTAGTAATGAGCTAAAGTAATTTAAAAAATTCTAAAAAGGACTGCAGCTGTGACACATCACTTGGCCTTGGGGTATCCACCACTGCTTGGATTTTCTCAGCACACTTGTGTAATCCTTGTGCATCAATAGTGTGACCACAGTAAGTGATGTTTGGTGTAAAGAAGTCATACTTGTTGCATCATTCACTGAGCCCATAATCTTCTAATCTTTTTAACACTATCATGAGATTTGGGAGATGTTCCTTCTCATTCTTATTGCTAACAAGGATGTCATTCAGATACTGAGTACCTGGGAAGCCTTCCAGCCCCTGGTCCATATCTTACTGCCAGAGTCTAGGTGAAGATGCTACTCCAAAAATAATGGTGTTAAAACTCTTTGTGAGTGTTTATGCTGAGAAACACTTTGGATCCATCTTCCGTCTCCATCTGTATGGAGTCCTCAGCTAAACCCACTTTGCTGAAGTGTTTCCCTCCAAAAAGGTTTACAAAGATATCCTCTATCCTGGGCAGAGGGCAATGATCTATATTCAGTAGATGGTGACCTTAAAATCACCACAGATCCTGACAGACCCATTCTTCTTGGCTACTGGGAACACAGGGCATTGCCTATGAGCTCCACTCAACCTTGGAAAGATTTCCTTCAGCCTCTATGTAGTCTAGCTCACTGGCTACTTTATCACAGATGGTATAAGGAACAAGACCGGCTTTACAAAACTTGGATTTGGTATTTTCATTTAATACTGTTTTACCCCTGATATGTTTGAGTTTTCCAATGCCATTCTTGAACTCCGCTGTGACATCATTCAGTACTTTTCTTAATTTGCTTTCAGTTGAATCTTTTTCAGAAAATATGGCATGCAAATGGTGACTGGATCTCCAGTCATTGTAGCTGACTTAGCCAATGCTGTCCTCCTGGGTTTACCACATACAAGCCAAGTGTAGCATGTTGGTTGTTGTATTTCACTGTTAGGAATGCCATTCCAACAGAAGTTATCTTTTCTCCAGTATAAGTTCTTAGTTGCATATCAGCAGGCTTCACTTGGGTATCAGCAGGCTTCACTTGGGTATCTTTAAATGCCATTCAAACTCATTTTGTGGAATGACTGAAACAGCTGAGCCAGTGACCAATTCTATTTTAATTTATTTGTCGTTCACTTCTGGTGTAAGCCACATTTTTTTCTATTGTTAGTTATCTCATTGTACATCTCAAGAGTACGCAGTCCTGTGTCACTCTCAATATTAGCATATTTTTCATCAACAGCATGCAGATTAGGGCTCTTTTTGAAACTGCATCTTGATATTTATCTTTTTATCTTCCCTGTGCAGTCTATTTATTTTTGTCTTCCTGGCATGCTATTTGTATGTGTCCTACTTTGTTGCATTTTCTGCAAATTTCATCTCAAATCTCACTTCTCAGGTGTATGTGAGTCCATGCAACAGTGGTAACACAGTTTGTCCAGCCAGGTCATTTTCTGCTCAGACATTGCAATCTTGTCCATGCTCACTTTCATTCTTGAATACAACTCCATTGTGTCTGTGGCTGTTGTTTCCATCGATTCAGCAGTTTCATCTACTCATTTAAATATGAGTTGTGCTGCAGTTTGGAGCTGTTTTTGAATGCTGTCTTGTAAGATTCCACACACTTAACAATCTCTCAGTACATCTTTAAATCCACCACTGAACTGACAATGCTCAGGTAGCTACTTCAATTCAGTCACATACACTGCAATGGACTCTCTTTCCTTTTGATTCCACTACGAAACCTAAAGTGTTTGCAGCCAACAGTGGTTTTAGTTCTAAATGTCCCTGCAATTCTTTCATGATATCAGCATAGCTCATTTTTGCTGGTTTGGTTGGAGCATCAAACCTCTAAGCAAACTGTATGCTGTTCCACCCAATCCAATCAGCAAAACTGGCACTCACTTCTCCTTGTCCATTTTGTTTGCTTCAAAATACTGCTCAATTTGCTCAGTATACAACATGCAATTGAATGTGTTATGTTTCTGATGTAGCCGTCCATTTTTGCTTTAAATTTATTAATGATTATTATCACCTGGTACTCACTGTTGAAGAACCCATGAATTTATCTGTTTTCTGCCTTATTTTTTAAACTTGATTAATTCTGCCCCTTCCTGAAGTAGCATGTGCTGCACTGTTTTTTCTTCACTTGACTGTTTCTCGCTGTGCTTTTTTTAAAACTCAAACGTCTCGCTGCTCTTTCACAGGTAGGTAGTCAGCTCGGGTTCATATACAAACTTACTCATCATCACTATTATGGCTTGTAACTCCAAACCATAAAACTAATTGAAAGAAAAACAAGGGAGTCTGCAGTATGCGTCTCACTTCATTTTTATCTTTAGTGAGGTGAGCCCATATGATGTGGTGGTGTAATGATATTAGCATAGTATATTCAATTAGCATATTTTTACATATCATCCATAAAGACTTATTTAAACAACAGTTTTTAATTAAACGATATATTTAGAATGTTACTCAAATATTACTGAAATATTAAATACACAACAGCACCCTTATTCTAAAGTGTAATCCTCTGATTCTCAACTTGCAATCTAGAGGAAACATTCCTTAAGTAAACTACAAATCTTAATAAGATCAACCACTCATTTTTCCATACTCCAGAAAATAGAAGTCTGCATTAAGCAATCCAAGTGCACCTGCATGTCTCATTCAAACGAACAAAATAAATGTTAGTTGTACCAAACGGGCAAACATTGCACCCTGAGCTACCTTTGGTGATATAAATGTAGCTTGTCAGCACTCACTGTCTGGGATCATACCTGAAGAATGGCTACTGGGGATGGAGGATGAGGTGGACAGATTGTGATATTTTACTTTTAACGTAGAATTAGTTAGTACCTCCAGGAGAAGAGAGGAATGGCTGAAAAAAAACCCACAACCAACAAACCACCATTACATTTTGTTAAATTGGGAGGAAGAGATGCGCATAATATTTTACCATTTTACCATGTATGGACAATGACAAAAACAGTTTCATTTTAAAATACAGCTTTAGAAACATAGAACAGATTAAAACAATTCACTACAATCGAAAGAAGTCATTATTTTTATTCAAGTCATTAGAGGTCATTGGCAGAAAAACAAGTGCAGGACTCCATCGTGTTAAAACAATGCACGCCCAAACCTGTTGCTAACAAAATAAAGTGTTGACAATAAATCATGCCCTAAAATCTAAAACTCAAGTGTTAACTGCTTCAACCAATGAAAGCAGAGTGAATGGGTGTGAAGCTGATCACTCATTTCCCAGAGCGGACAACTGTAATGTCATTTTCTGAAGAGCCTCCCGATACAGGTGGGAGCCTTATAAATATATGCAAATTGCCTCCTTTGAATTATATGCAACTCTGAAGCATCTTTAACTGCTTTCTGAATGAAGTATTGGCTCTGGAAGCTCTATACTTAAAATCTGGCAGACACCCAATGAACGCTCTGTGGCAGAGGTAAAATTTTTCTGGTGCGATTCCTGCTGCTGCCATGCTTGGATTCCACCATTCCCTACAACTGACTAGGTTGGAAGCCTGGTGCCCTCCAAATGATCTGATCGTCATAGATTCAAAGTTGGCAAGTTGCCGGTGGCCCCTGTTTTTGGGTGCGCAGCTGCCTGGCAGATTATTAATGAGGCCATGTCATTAATGTGGACCAGACCTCCCACAACAGCTCTCGATAAGCCAGCCCACACCTCTCACAGGCTTCCTGCCCGAGACTGAGAATTCTCTCTTATATTCAGGCTCACATTGCAGTGGAAAATCAAACATCTTACTGAGTGCTTTCAACATTGTTTCTACATTATAATATCACATTTGCCTGGAATTGTAAACAATTAGAAACATTTTAAAACCGTAGCTGTAGCATGAATCCGTCCAGTTTGTCATAGGACCCACAATTCTTCATACAAAAGAGCCACAATGTTACTCCCTCAGTGCTGAAATTGCACATAATTACAAATGATTTTCCTCTACAGCAGCACAACAGGGAACAAGACTGGCAGGAAGGACAGACAGGAAGGTAAGTAGCCTTTTCAGCTGACATAAAATTAGCAGAGTTCTCCCTTAGGCTCCATTTACAAAAATGACTTGTTCAAATCAAGTTGATAGCAGCTCCTCTGCATTTTATCTCACTTCTGCCCCTTGCACAGAGTGCACAGGATAGAGTTATACTGTCAGTTCAATGCATGCATGCAGTTTTCCATACAGCAGGAAATGAGTGAGGATCAGAATCAGACTACTGTTATTTACACCAGTCTCATTTGCATCACAGTAGTTCAACTTACATTACAACTGCAAATATTCATTTGTTGTGAACCTGTAGCTGATCTGCAGCAATGTTCATTTTTCTTCATGCAATCTTAACAGTGATTCAATTTTATTTCCACCCATATACCATTACAGTACCACCACGAATGCAAAAACGAGTCGTGTCTGCTCCAAGTTACCAAGGTAAAATGTTTGGAATAAAATAAATTGACATGAAAATAAATCTGCCACGGAAAGGACTGAACTCAAATGCAGTCTTTCCTTTATTTAATTGGCAGTGGTTACAAGAAGTATGTCTGACAGGCGCTGATATGTGGCACTTATATGCAGCAAAAATGTGATTTTACTTAAATATTGTAATACTTTTTATGCTTATTAAATACTTGCTGTGAACTGTGAATCAAGTTAATGGATGTAGAAAGTGATGTAGACATAAAATGGTAGCAGCTGAATGGTTAATGAATATAGTCTAATATTTTTGATTGTACGACTTAGTTCTAAGGAAAATATATATAGTTTGGCTCTGAAATAACTGAAAATCTGATCCTAATACAGAGGCACATGGTAAATTGGTCATCTTGACAATGTTAATTAAAGATATAACCATATGCTAGCTTTGTTTCGCCCCACTACAATACTAAATTAGGAGTTGACACAAAATTGAAGTTGTGACTTTATTACTTACACCCTTCATATACATGAGGAGTAAAAATCTTTACATTACACCTGTCTAAATGTGCAATGTGCTACTTATAGTAATTATCATAAATAGTTTGTATAGCAATATAACATAGAAATACAGTTGTGTCAGCATGAATTAATCAGTCTGATGGCCTGGTGGAAGAAGCTATCCCAGATCCTGTTGGTCCTGCTGCGGTATCATTTCTCGGATGGTGGCAGCTGGATCAATTTGTAGTTAGGGTGACTAGGGTCCCCAATGATCCTTCAGGCCCTTTTTACACACCTGTCTTTGTAAGTGTACCCCAAAGCAGTTCAGAGTTCAAAACAGTTCAGATACCCTTGTGAGATCATGACATAGGACCACATTTATCTTAAAGAACAGTTTTAAAAGCAGTTAAAAGGAATGGGTAAATAAAGACTATACACATCAGTTTTGCAAATCTGCTTGAAAAATGAGGTGCTATTCATTGAGTTCAATGCAAACAAGCCTTTGGATGTCTTTTTTTTCCAGTGGTCATTGAAATTCTAACTCGAATCTCATCCTGTACCAGCTGATATATTTTTTCTTTCTACCATTCTATTTCTTCTATTCACATTACCAAAATCTCTTCCTGCCATCCTGCTGTTTAAACAGTTTATGTGTGAATAAGCACGTTGATATATGAACCCATCTATGCAACATACACATGCACAACATGTAATTGCAGAGGAAGAACTGGCAGCAAGCTGCCCAGCGTCATAGAAAGCTTCTTTCAGCTCAATGTGCTAATGTGGATTCGGTCATTGAATTAGGATGCAAACATTAGCAGATAAAATTCCTGACTTTACTCATTTCAGCAATAGATTCAATGCAACATATTTTGAAGCCTGCTTTCATTAAATTAATAAATATTTTATTTTCCTTGTGGCTTGAGTAAGTTCAAAAATAAAAACAGAAATTGCAAGAGGCTACTTAGATAAAAATAGCTAATGTGACATACACCAAAATTACTTGCTGGCTAAGTACAAATCTGGATTCTTTAGCCTGGGTTTACCACCAGTGTGACTTATTTGTTGGGAATGTGGAGCTTCAACATTCTTTGAAAGTGTTATTTAAAAAAAAACAGTTTACTTTGCATTTGATCAAAGTTACCAGAGGTATCAAAATAATCTTGTGATACATTAACACAATTGCAGTAAGAACAAGCAATTTTAAGTATTTTTAGTGTCTAATAACTTGTTTAAAAATGAGATGGATGATCTATGCATAATACAAAATACTCAACGTTGTAGGTACAGTTTCTCCCCCTTTGTCATTAGATCTTTGAATGCCCCATTAACCTATGAACACAACCTCACTAGTCCTCTTTTGCATAGTATGTACAGTATGTATGTATGCATCTATCTATTTATTGTAACTTATCATAGGTTTTATGTCTTGCACTGTACTGCTGCCATAAAACAAATTTCATGACACCTTAGAAGGTCATTCAAGTTTCAAATTAAGGAATTTTTTTTTTCTCTAGGCACTCAACTTGAAAGTCTCTTGTCTAATTCGGAAGGGTGGAACGTTGCCCTCATTTCTTGAACAAACTAAACATAAAACCCATCCTAATGAGACATTGTGAAACTTTCCCACAATTACCTTTGATTTATAAAGTGGTAATTTCGTGAACTTAATTGCAGGTATGCTGTGTTATATGATGATGGAATTAGAAATGTTGCCCAAGAAAATTTGCAGATTGTGACTGGTCTCAATTGGCTTTCATAATACAAACTAGTAAAATCTCCCCATTATTTTAGCTTCGCAGATAGCCAAGATAGTTTAGGTTTGCTTACTTTATTCAATGGCTGGGCATATACTATTGTTTCTGACACTGTGCCCACTGTGAGTTGAAATTCTAGTTACTGAGTTTAGAGAACACCATGGACTATCCTAATAATACTTTATTCCAAATTAGCTGTACTTTTAATATTGGCTCTGGTTCCAGTCTTGGATCCATGACAAAATAATATGATTGCTCTAACAGGGTGACAAAATGAAGCGTGAGTGCCGAATGTATCCTGAGTTGAGTTATCTGCTGCAACTCCAGATTCAGAACATACATTAACCTAATGCCATTGTAGTTAAGTAAACATCCAGAAGATTTTGACACTTACACGTATAGCTTATTGAAGGGTTAATTTAGTGAAAAATTGTTCCTTCCAACTGACTGCCCTCCACAATAAATGGCTACCATGCAATTGCTATTTTAATCCTCATTGGAGCCTAGTTGGCAAACAATGTCCTTCGAATTAAGCTTGCAGTTAGTGTAATGTCTACACCATCATGCTGAGCTGAGCTTGTGTTCTCCAGCAGGTTTTCTCCATGTAAATCGTGGGCAACTACTCAATAGTTACTGTATAATAATAGCTTGACGATCTAACAGTCATAACGAAATATACTTCTCCGTGGAAGTAGATATTTAACACATACATTCAAATCAGCAACCAGCTCAGACATAATGGTTCTGCGCACTGCCGAAAAAAAGAACTCTCGAGAGCGTCTGGTGAACCACGTGACAAGGAAAGGGCCAATTTTCCTTCAGGATTTCGACTTCCAGAACATCCTGCCGCCAAAATTTTGTATATTAGCGAGTCATCAGACTGGCGCTTTAGATCATTGTCATTGTCATAACAATCAGAACATGTTGGGAGAGAAAATAATATTACAGGATAAAGCTTAGAAGTTTCGTTATGTGTAACTTTTGTTCATAAATGCGTCTGTTATTCAGAAGGGCCAGAAAGGCTAAACACAGAAGACCAACTTTCCATTCACAACACCCTTTCTCTCTTCTCGACTGCCACGAAATCTTACAATTTC
The DNA here is from genome assembly GCF_963921235.1 of Mobula hypostoma. Lineage (NCBI taxonomy): Eukaryota > Metazoa > Chordata > Chondrichthyes > Myliobatiformes > Myliobatidae > Mobula > Mobula hypostoma. The sequence continues at coordinate 131,292,851 of NC_086099.1, forward strand.
TGTTCTTACAAAGTAATATAATTTATATTTTAAATACAGTTGATGATTCTCACATTCCAACAAACTGCTTCGTAAAGGTTTTTGCGATGTATTCACCCATCGAGGTGCCTTGTTTCTTCATTATTTCCTGCGTGCATTTAATGACAATACTGTATCTGGAATGAAGTCTTGGAATATACTGTATGTATGGAATAAAATTTCACGCATATAACTTATGGCGGTGCGGTTGTTTCCTGTACAAACGTTCAATTACTTTTGCAGGCAAAATGAGCCTAGAACCGTTTCTACTTTTAATTCACTAGTGCTTTCCTGTCATTGCAAGTAAATTATCATTAATTCTTTTTGTTTTTGTAGAATCCATTAATTGCCTTCAAAATCACGCATCAGGGTCTTCTTGTACAATACACGCCGGGATTATCTCATCGAGAAACTTCACTGACCTCTCCAGCCTAAAGATCACATTACGACCCGTAGTCAAGCGGAAGTAAGAAAAAAACGCCCCAAACACCTTCAATAAAAAACGTTATTGTCGATCGCATTGTCTGGAGACCTCTCATTAATTGGCTCTAATGTCAAGTTTACACTTTAGAGCGTCTGCATACAATAAGCCAATTGATGACTTAAGCAATTCAGAGAAGGCAACAACCGAAACTTGAAGTTTGCTCACATCAATTTTATATTTTAAGAGAATATCTCGCATTTAAAGGTATTTAGTAGATAACTTTTTTAAAAGAAAAATAAGACTTTTTTCTTGATTGTAGAATTCGTGATGCTTTACTACTGCAGTCAAACCAAAGGTAGTCTATGAGAGAAAAACACCTGCCTTTTAAATACTTTAAAATACAGATAATTTACACGTCATGCAATCTTTAAAAAATACAAAACATTACAACAGTCTTAAAGACGTTCACAGTGCCGAGGCCAATCGGCTCATTATTATGAAATTCCTGGAAGTTTGATTATTGTTATGATAGTACATCGTTGAAGATGTGATTAGTTGTTTACACTGTGAAGTTCAAAACGCTTCAGACAACAGCTGAAATAAATGGTGAAAACTTCATGGTGTCATTGAAATAAACTCACAAATCTCCCGAATAAAATCCGCTGTTACAAACTTCAATTAGAGAGGTGACGCGTCTCGGCAGCTGCAGTAGTTTACGTCCTTTCCTGTTATTTTTTGTCTGTTGTATTTATTTATACAGCAAGAAACAACTGTTTCGCTTTCTTTTAAAATTGCGCCAATTGACTCACCGTTGATTCCTTCTCTAAGGTGACGCTTTGGCAAATACAGGATGGAATATTTGCGAATAAGATGCATCTTTTAAGTCCAATCACCAATTTCTTACGGGAGCATTTTGAATTATAGAAGCTGTAGTTTTGCATCAGAGCTACAATTTACCTAGTAATGAACATTTCCAAGTAAGGGTAAAGGGAAACTCGGGCTCTTAAAGACTAATGTTTCGGACACTAGTTTTTATTTATCTCTTCACCGTTTATTTTATTTCAAAAGGATTATCTTATTCAAGAATGTTGTAACTGAGTCGAGTTAACCTTTCCATTTATCAGAGTATCCTGGAGTGAGGACAAAGAAAGGCTTTCTCTTGTTCGACATCTTTTGACACCTCAAGTTTAACAATCACCTGCGAACTTGGTTCAAATAAAATCTAATTCTGACATTGTATTACTTACGTAAGAACCGCTTACGTGTGTGTGTGTGTGTGAGAGAGAGAGAGAGAGAGAGAGTACAGGTAGAGGTTAAAATGGGAGCTCATCGACTTTCATGACCAACTGAAAACTCCAGCCCTAAGGAAGTTTTTGCACTTTCTAAAATAATGCTGTAACGCTCTGATTGTACTGCGGATATTGGCCATGTCTTTGTACTTCTCTTTCCTTGCCTAACTATTTTTTCCTTCAAATTTCACATTCTCTTCCTCCCTTTCGCGCGAGATGTGCTCTGTTTGATTATCCAGATTGTATATTTCCCTTTGAGCAAAATCACAATGATGAATGCTCTTCTATGACCAGGATGCATACCCAGATTATAAAACAGATGGATACACAGACAGACAGTCAGACAGACAATACAGTCAATCAGAGAAGCAGCGAAAAAGATTGATAGATAGATAGGTAGATGCATAGATACAGGTATAGACAGGCAGATCGATAGATAGATATTAGATCGATCGATTGATAGATAGATTGATAGTAGAGAGAATATAGAGAGAAGCGCTTTGCTTAATCTTAATTCATAAATATATTTTCGCTAATATATCTGCGCACACACGCAAGGCTTGTAGAGCAGGATGTGTTATTTCCTTATGGACAAAAACAGGTCTTGCTTTTCCATTATACTTACAAAATTATTCGCATTATTTATGCTACATTGAACGATCTAATTTCTTCGTGATAGTCAGCTAATTGCTCTGGTAGGTAATTATAAGCAGTTTACGCCGCAAAGGTCTTGGTAGTTCACCTAGTATTATATAGTTGCTCCATAAATTATACCATATTTGCAAAGATCTTTAGAGCAACTTCCCTACGATCAATGCTGAAACGCTTTTTTTTCTTGGATTCGACCTGAATTATTCTGAAACACGCGATATTAAATACATTTGTTCATGCTCAGTGGGCCAGAATAACGTGCCCATTATAGAAACGAATGGGACAGGTTTAGAGCAAGATTTCATGATGGCAATGTACAACAGGCATGTGGGAAAATGATGGTGTAAATAGGGACATCTGTTCAGTATTGCCCATAAACTTATATACTGTGCGTCGTCCTGTGTCTTATATTTCCTGCTATTCTATTTAAGGCTGTATATATAGTCTTTTCTCCTTACACATTTCCAGGGATTTAATGATTTAGAAATAATCGGCGTAGTGCAATTATTGTTGAAAATGCTTTGTGGCAGAAATGCAGAATGTATTCTATTACACTCACTTAATTCATTGTATCAGTAAGACCTTGAGCAGGGTTTTTCAACACATGTTTTGATTACACCAGAGGACGAACAGGTCTTAGATTATTTGTAATTAAACACTATTCCCTAAGTAACATTTATCTTCCTCTAGCGGCGATTGCAATTGTCAACCGTCTGGAGGAGACGGTTGATAATCTTCTTGTGCAACCAATGTGCTTTTTTTCGAGCAGGACTCAAACGTGCCTAATCGATAAGGTTGAAGAGGGGATCAGAGGAAGACAGCACGAGTGCACGCGTTTGTATCCCTCTCCCCACCCCCTCTCCCGCGTCTCTCTCTCTCTCTCTCTCTCTCTCTCTCTCTCTCTCGCTCGCTCTCTCTCCCCTCCCTCCCTCCCTCTCTCTCCCCCCCCCCCGACCATCTCTGTCACTTTCACACGCAAAAAGTGTCATGGGTTTTCAGAGAAGGAGAAACAAACTGAGAAAAGCCAACTAGGAAAATAAAAGGAAAAGTAGTGGTGTTAGTGGAGGGGGCGGGAGGGGGGATGGATGGGGCGATATTGACAAAAACAAATACAGATAGCAACGGGAGAAAGAAACTGAGATATGTGAAAGGTACTTAAGGAAAAATAAGCTCTGAAGACAAAACTACCGGAAACGCGCGTAGAAAAAGGTTTTTAAAAATTATGGTGGAAGTATGGTGGTTGAAACAGCGTGATGACAGGTTGAATGGAAACTCCGGGAAATTGGGAGAAATCGCGAGGATAAACACCAAGATTAAAACGGCATCAGTGAAACTGAAGGAGCGTGTAAATGAACAGGAAGACGACATCGCTGGAATCGGACTGGAGAGTTGCGTTGGGACCGAGAGAGTTAAAGAGGGATAGAAGAGAAAACGGAGAGGATGGAGAGGGAATAGTGAGGAAGAAGCTGGGGCTAGTGACAGAAATCCTGGACAAATAGATATACGGAGAGAGAGAGAGAAACAAAATATGAAAGAGGTCAATAAGTAAGTGGTTTTATTCTCCTTGGAAGCACAAAGATAAACATATGACAATGTATACTGGATAATTGCGATGTCAACAGATCAAAATTTATTGCAAGCTTCATAACTGATATCCCGGGCGTGAAGTGTTTTACAAACCGTCCATCCGCCGATTCAGTCTCATTAATTACAACCTGATTCAGGCGTTTACCTAAATCATGTCAGAAACTGAACAGAACCTTAATTTCGCTAACAGTCGCGTTACCCCGAGACAGCGAAAAACGTCCAGGACAGTAAAGGTCTGATCGGTAAATTTTTTGAACGTCTCCGCATTTTATGCCGCAGAATCAAGCAATAGATACATCCAGCTGTGCCTCCGGTTGATCCTAGGATGTAAATTAGATACCTAAAGCTGTTCTCCAAATCGAAGAAACAGAGAAATTAATCTGTACAACTATCAATCATAGGCTGTAATAAAGCAACGGACATGGATGAGACAGATGATATGATTAAGGAGCTGTGGTCGTTTTAATTAACTTTTTGCTGTCCTGTAATGATCAAACTGGTCAACAGACCCGGTCAATAAGCATGTTAATATCAAACAAATAAAACCAGGGATGATTAAAAACCTCCTGGTTTATTAAATTTGAAATTCAAATGAAATTTATGCTGTAGACGCAAGCTGAATGCTAATGCATTCTTTCTTTATTAGGGGAGAACTTGCCTTCTACTGGAATGATGTCTCGCTTCTGACACCAAAAGAAAATCTGCTTGAAAGTATTTTCTATTGAATTATTTCCAGCCTCTACAACTGAACAGAGTAACCCCAGGTTGGAACTTAAAAAGAATAGTTTGCAAAGATTTATTGTTTATTTGTTAAATAACCACGCACACAACTCATGCTACCAGTACTATAATAATTAAATGCAATATTTGAATTAGTTCAAGTTATGATTTACTTTACCCAATCCCACAAAAAGATAGCAGAAGTGTATTAACTATGAACAGTACGAAATACGCGTAAACTTAACTGCAGGAATGTCAAAGGAGCATGGTTTAGATGTAACGAGCAGCGTCTGGGCGACATTTATAATTATTTGAGTATCAGGCAGAATTAGACTGTTCATCTTTTGCTTGTTGGGCTTTTTTTATGAAAGGTAAAGAAACGGCACCAAATGCACCTGATCTTCCAAGTGAAATCACTTAAAATGGAATGCAAGCCCTGCAACTCGCACAGAAAATAATGTGTTTATAGCACCATAAACTTTTGCTAAGATTATAACATTTAAACGTAGTTTTGAAGGAAAACAAATCGCTGCAAATATGTGTATTCCCATTAAGTACATTTTAGCGCATTAAAAATTAATTACCTCTAAAAACACAGGTTTCAACGGAGAACATTTAGGTACGAAATTAATAGTGTTCAGTGTTGTACTTCGATGGGTGTGTACTTAGATGGCTCCTAGATCATCAGTTTATTGAATTTTTTCTGCAATTCAAGATGTTTATGCTTTCATACATAATCCTTCGTCACGTCTGCGCGCTTTAAGCCTTTGACCATAATTGTCGTAGAGTAATACTGCACGGAAAGACCCTTCGGCCCAACTAGTGCATGCCGGCCACCGCATCCTCCCTGCTAGTCCCAGTTGCCCACGTTCGGCCCATAACCCCCTAAGCCCTTCCTCTTTACGTACATATCCAAATGCATCTTCAGTGTTGCAATTGTTATGTCCTGTAATTACATATATTTATTCAGCATGATCTACATTAAACTTAATGTTCAAAATTGCATGGAATTAAGAACTTGCTGAACAGAGCATATATGAATTTGTTTGTAATTAAGGCACCATTAAACCTATTGAAAAAATAGACACAATTGATCACCGTTAATAATTTCCACAAGAAACATTTTTTAATGACTTGCTCCCTGTGTTTAAACAAAGAAAAACACTAAACGTTGTAATTTCGTGCCTGCTATTTTCTCAGACCGGTTTAATCTCTGCGCTAATCTACGGCGATAGCTCGCACCAAAATATAATATTTATCTTGTTTTACATACTTCCACTTTTGGTGTAGAGCAGCCTATGTATGCTGAAAAGGCAAAATCAAAGTACTGTACTGCTGATTTACTTTACGTTTCCGAAAGGTTAACATGTCGTTCACCCACGTACTTTAAAAAAAGGTTGGGAAATCACATTCGACCAGGGAAGATCACTAACAGTAATATGGCAAAGCACGAATTAAAACAATGAACGATGCCCATTTGGGGAATGTAATTTGTGTGTGTGTGTATATAGATATTATATCGTTTACAACACACACACGCACACACACGCACACACACACAGACACAGACACACACACACACACACACACACACACACACACACACACATATAATTAAAGAGGTCTGTAAGGCAAAGTTAATTCTTTTATTTGTTAAACGGAGTTCCCTCCTTTTCCCACCCCTTCCTCCTTCTGGGCTGTCCGGTCACGCCTTCTCAACATGCTAAAATCATCACCATCAACAGGCTCAAATAAACACGACATTAATTTTCATGAACACGAACATTTCAACGAAAGGCTACTTTGAAATATCTATATATGAAATATAGAAACAGAAATGCAACTCCAAACTCAAACTCCAAAGCAATTTATGGAAAATAAAACGAGTTTTACCCATTGAATGCAATTTGTCTAACCTGGGCATCTCTACTTCGTTCGCTTGCTTTCATCGTCTTGTGGTTGTTGTTTCTGGGTGAAAAACTAGCTGGCGTTTATGTATAGCTGTCAAGTATGAATGGCGGAAATTATTCTCTTCAAAATTCTTTCCTGCTTTTAAAATATATTTTAATTATATAAGGTAATATTTTAATAGGTCATGGGATAAAACTACAAAACGAATCAATGCAAGGAGATCTAATTAAAGGAATCATTACTTCCGCGAAAGTTACAACTTTTGTAGAAAATTCTTGTAGGATTTTTCCGTAGGAAGTTGTAAACTCTGCCAACTCCATCATGGGCACCAGCCTCCTCCGCACCGAGGACTCCTTCAAAAGGCGGTGTTTCAAAAAGACGGCATCCATCATTAAAGACCTCCATCACCCAGGACATGTCCTCTGCTTGTTGCTACCATCAAGGAGGAGGTACAGGAGCCTGAAGAAACACACTCGACCATTCAGGAACAGCTTCTCCCCCTCTGCCATCCGATTTCTGAGTGAACATTGAACCCGTGACCACCACCTCCGCATTTTCCTCTCTTCTTTCACTACTTATTTAATTTAATTCCCTTTTTTACATATGCTTTTGATTGTAATTTATAGTTTGTATTATTATCTATTGCAATGTACTGCTGCTGCAAAACATCAGATTTCACGACATATACCTGTGATATTAAACCCGATTCTGATTCACAGTCTGACTCTGACTTCAAGCATTATTTCGAGAAATAGGAAATTCTCTCAAATTTCTGTCATTCACGATGATATTAGCCGTTTGATTCTGAAAGTATGTTGCTGCTGCACCTGAAATTTTTTCTTGAATTGAATGCGGAAGTATCAAAGGATTCAAAATATAACCTATCCAATTGAGCCTATTGGGGGTGGACAAAAACGAGTGCTTTATTAGAGGGTAATTGATCCAAGCCACATTTATTTAAGATACAGAATATAACTCGGTCATTGAAAAACAAACACACCGTTTTACATTCAATTTGCACGCAGACACAATTATAGTACAAAACTATACACCGCGATGAGTATGGGTAAAAATTAGATATAGAATTAGTTTAAGAACTGATGTAAAAGAATAAAGAATGCGTGCATCTCAAGCTTTAGGTGCTGGCGACTGCAATATAAAACAAAGTAATATTTGAACAGCAAACAGAAAAAGGCTATTTGAATAAAATAACACATTTAGCTAAGAGTCCAGGCTCCCGTGTAATCTTTTTCGAGCAAAGCTGAGTGGAAGAGTGCGTTGGGTGACGTCATAATGCCTTGTGTCACGATAATGGCGACGCTGATTGGCTGGAGGCGGCTTAGCGGTACTTCAAAGGCGAGAGGCGCTACAATTGTGGTTGAATGGGCGGAACTGATCATTGTATTGCACACCTCTAAAAAAAGTGCTCTGATTTATAAATAATAAAAAAGAGATCCTCTGAGGAGGGCAGTTGTTTGTGATGGCAACTTCACTTCTGGGGGTGAGTCTAAGGATTTTCTTGCTGGTTTAATTAGCTCTTTATTGTAGGGATCGAGGTGTTTAAAAAAAAGTCCCAGTCAAGGCAGGGCTATCAGTCTTCTGTTGAGTTTTTTTTTAAAGCAAGAGGTAAAAGAGGGGCCGAGTCACATTTTAGTTTAGCATTGCTCTGAGGGCATTTGCGCACACTTCCTCTAAGCGCGAAACCACCGAAAGGCAGAGGGAGGCCTTAAAAATATTTTCAGCAGTTACCTGTGAAAATTTTAAATCACGATCCTTCTGGTTCTACAGGTATGTTAGCTCTGCTCTTTTTAGTATAGTTTCGAGAGTTGGGTAAGGCCCAATTCGATCTCTTTATCACTGAATTTAGCACGTAGTTTTAAAAGATCGGGTAAAATTATGTAAAATCTACAAATGTTCGCAGCACCTTTTGTACCAGTTTCGCTGCTTGCTGAAAAGATTTAAAATATTTAAATTAACTATGCTACTTTAAACGTGCCAGTACAAGCTGGTTGTAGAGCGCCGTGTTAATGTGCTAGTATCCAACAGGTTTTATTGCAATTGTGCGCATTTTTTTTTTGGTGTTTGTACTTTTTGCAGGAAGAACCGAGGCTAGGATCAACTCCTCTGGCAATGTTGGCTGCTACATGTAATAAAATCGGCAGCCCGAGCCCGTCTCCCTCTCTGTCCGACAACGCGTCCTTTGGAAAAGGATTCCATCCCTGGAAAAGAACAGCTTCCAGTTGCAACAACAGCTCCAGCCTTTCCGGCTTTGGGGTGTCGGGCTCCAGGAACGGGGCAGGACTGTCAGATTCATTCAGTGTCAACTGCTCGTCGGGGAGCAGTGCCTTCTCGCTCACCTCCAACACCTCGTCCACATCGCCCTTCGGGAACGAGTACTCCGTCTTTCAGTCTCCCGTCTCCAGCAGCTCTCAGGAAGCTGCCCAACCGGTTTTCATCTCCAAAGTTCATACCACAGTGGACAGTCTCCAGAACAGTTTACAAGGCATCTACCCCAGGGTTGGGATGGCACATCCGTACGAATCCTGGTTCAAACCGTCCCATCCCGGGATAGCTGGGGATGTGGGGAGCGGAGCATCGACTTGGTGGGATGTGCACCCGGGAACAGCGGGTTGGATTGACGTTCAGAACCCCAACGGGGCCTTACAATCCTCCTTACACTCCAGCGGGCTTCAGTCTTCGCTCCATTCCCCTCTGGGCGGCTACAACTCGGACTATTCTGGTCTCAGTCATTCGGCCTTCAGTACAGCCGGCATCAACGGAGCATCTTCCCATCTCCTGAGCAGCAGCCAACACCTGATCACCCAGGATGGCTTCAAGCCCGTTTTACCACCCTCTTACCAGGACTCGGCCCCTTCGCCACTGGCCGCCAACTCCATGCTGGGCAGCCCGGCCACCCTCGGTGGATCTCCGCGCTCCTCGGCCAGACGTTACTCGGGACGGGCCACCTGCGACTGTCCCAACTGTCAGGAGGCTGAGCGCCTAGGACCGGCCGGGGCCAGTCTGCGAAGGAAAGGCCTGCACAGCTGCCACATCCCGGGCTGCGGCAAGGTCTACGGCAAGACCTCGCACCTGAAAGCCCACCTGCGCTGGCACACGGGCGAGAGACCATTCGTTTGCAACTGGCTCTTCTGCGGCAAGCGCTTCACCCGCTCGGACGAGCTGCAGCGCCACCTCCGCACCCACACTGGCGAGAAGAGGTTCGCCTGCCCCGTCTGCAACAAGCGGTTCATGAGGAGCGACCACCTGAGCAAACACGTCAAGACACACCAGGCCACCGGGGTTGGGGGCGGCGCGGCGGCCGGTTCGGCCGGCGGGGGCAGTGGCAGCAAGAAAGACAGCGACACCGACAGTGAGCATAGTGTCCCCGGCACCCCGCGCTGTCACTCCCCGGAGCTGTTGCAGGCGGCAGCGCAGGGCGGCTCGGCAGCCGCCCTCAACGGTCACAACAATGGTCTTGAGTGAGAGCACTTGGAAGAACCGGCCACCAAACAAAAGTATGCATAAAACTTAAAAAGAAATTCACGTGTAAGTAGAACAAAGAGGGAGCTTAAAGAAATAATCAAGAATTCACCAAAACCTGCTTTGCTAACGTAGACCGGATAGTTCAGGACAAAAAAAAAAGAAACCTGTTTAAATCTCACCAGGTCCCAGGCCCAACATTATGTGATTTATTTGCCCAGGTAGAAACACCTTATGTGTTTGCTACTTACCTGATATGTACTGCTAGTCCAATTCAACCCGTTGCAATAGCCTGAAGGACTTTCTTTTTCATCAGCTGAAAACATTTTTTAAAGATCCCCCCCCCCGAAATCCAATAATTTTCTTTGATCGGTTGGGTTGCACAATGTTTGAGCTCTTAAAGACGACTGTACATATTTATCACCTCGATAATCTCTCGCTTCCCCCCCCCCCCAATTCTATGTTAACCGTGAATCTTAGTTCCTGTGGGTGGAAATATTTCCCCAAATTGTCAACATATTTCAAGTATCAAAGGCACAACATTAAGATACCCATGCATATATTTTTGTCCCGAACTACCCAAAGAAGCTCCAATACTTGTAGCCACGACTGGAAACTCTGCTTTTCCGGAAATTGATTTGTATGTATAGTATTTTTTCTCCTGTAAATCCTTCGACAAGTATTTGAACATATACATTAAGATACTTATTATTTTCGTTGTCAAATAATGTGGCAGACTGATTTCAATCACAATCGACGCGCTGTGTAGTGAAAATGAAAGGAATAACAACTTTGTAAAATATCTGCAAAGCTTTGTATAACTGGGAACATGATTAAGAATAGTTAATTATGAAATAATCGCTCCACCAGTATCTCGGTGCGAGGTGTTATTTGTCCAGGAGACGATTTTGTACAGTATTTTCGTGTAAATTCTTCCAAAAAAAATATTTGAACATATATAAGGGTAAATCTAAGGGGTTTTTTTTTGGTTGTCAAGAAAATAATTGTGAGATGTTGCTGGAGGATACATTGCGATTTTCTGAATTAATATATCTTAAGGTGTATCCAGGACGCACTTTGAGAAGATTTTTTTTTCTTTTTCTGTTGGATTATGAAAAAATAACACCTTAAAGAATGAAGCAGAGGATGTATGGTAAATGTTGAATGGCTTTTTTTTTATTTTATTTAATGGAGCATGTATCTACTTATTTGCATATACCGGCAGTCAGATAGTTTAAAGCAAATTTCGCATTTATTTCCTAACAAGTGGGTATGCAGCAAACCCCAAAATATAGAATAAATCCTGGACTAGATCTGATCTGTTGTCTGCGTGTATTTGATTTATTTTAAAATATTTAAACTTTCATATAAACTGGAGACAGTCTATAATCTCTGATCAAACTCTTTATGAAAACAGACTTGTAAAAATACGTATAGGCGCACTTACTAAAATAGCCCAGCATTATAAACCATACGAAAAAGGCAAGATTACTATGATTTTCTGAATTCTGTCGTGTTCTGTGCACTTTTGAAGTGCTCATTTTTCTCCTTTCGGGGGACAGCATGTTCCTAGGCTGTATTTAATACATTTTCTTTGTACGTCGATGCAGACATGGAATTAATTGTATCTGAACTGTGCATACCGAAATAAAGTAATATATGAGTAGCAACCATCAACGATCAGACGCTGTTTGAGATACAATTTTACGAAAGATCCTTCATGTTTTTTTTGGGCATAACACAAGCCAGCGTTTCCAAACACCTACTCGTACGTCTTGGACCACATTATCTCTAGTGATATACATAGCCTTCCCTTTAAGGTAATCGTGCATTGCTGCAGTTGAATGCATATAAAATATTGCTTTACAATATCTAACTTTGATAATACAGACAAAGTGGTAGGAGGTAATATTTCTAACTAGCTATGAGAGAGGTCCTGCCATTTAAAAAAAAATGATTTCCCCTTGTTTATGTAAATTCTAAAGTTACAGGCTTAGTTTGACCCCACGATAAATATTGCATCGTCGAAATAAATAATTAAAAAAAGAATTAGCAGAACAACTGTTCCAAATTACTTTGATATTCCACTTAAAGCTACGCATTTTCCCGCTAACAGTTAGGTTTGCTTTACAAACCATCTTTTACTTTTAAATTGCTCTAGGCATTGTGTGCATTAACAGGAGGCATTTGTATGTTAAAGGATTTAGGAGCAATCTCAAGTGACCAGGCTGCATCACACCCATTGATATCAAAGGGTTCCTGTTAATTTTTATTTATGTATGTGGAAGCGTTCAAAGGCATGGGATTTCGCTGAAACAGATCGGGGACGTTATCTGAATATCGTTAACTCCGGTTGTAAAAGTTTCAAAGAGCTTTTCCCAGGCATTACAATACTTATTGTGCTGTTTAGATAAAGCTGCTGTCTTAGTAATTATCAATTAACTAGTAGCAATGGCATTTGGTCTTTGGAGGCACAGTTATAGCCATTGTATCCTGTCACGACAAATTAAGGAAATTTACAGAAAACTCTCAAATACAAGTTATATATTCGATGGGGGTGTATCTAAATTTCGTTCCTAATTACACCTGTGTTTCTAATTCTGTGATCGTAAAGTTGCACTGTCCAGGCCAACCGTGTAAGTCAGTATTCAAATACATTATGTTTGTAAAATCAACGTTTTCACCCGTCTGTATTTATGCATGCGGTTAATTGCGGTAAGAGCAACGATAACAATAAATATATATTTCACCATTTTGTCTTTTGTTTCCATTTCGGAGCCCTACTGTGAAGCAGTCAATTGGCAGGTCGTGTTCTAAACAATTATCGCTGTATGGCAATCTTTATGGTGTCTGCAATTATTGCTCTACCTTTCCCGTTGTTTCAATTTTTGTCGGAGTATAAAATGTCGGTCACATTTTTATAAATTTTGAGTATATCATAATTTAAGTATCATATTTTAAATAATGTTCCTGTTATTTACTTCATTTGCATTTGAACTATTTGAGTGGGGTACGTTGTGAAAGCTATATTTTCTTCACAATACATTTTCAATCGAATTTAAAGCTAATTATATTGCGATACGCGGTGTATAATAGAGAATGGCGCAGAGGCACTAGAAAGTAAACGGTTGCTTATCTGATTTGAGACCAAAGGTTGCAGATCACAGCTCACAGATCAAGGCAGAGCTGAGATCACTGTTGCCCTTTGGGTCAACCTGTTGTCCATCAACAAACTCCCAACTTGTGGGCAATTGACTGTTCTTCTGTTCGCGAGGGGACCCAAAGCAAGCACTTTGAGATTGTCCTATTACGAAAAGCTACTTTAAACAACAGCATAAATATAAATTTAAAGCCCGTATACTTGTTTTTTTTTAAAGTAAACGCACAACTTAAGTCTAAAGTTCTTGTTTTCACAAACTGAATTATTTTTAAACGAATTGTTTTATGCAATAACCTGACAGAATATTTTCTCCGCATTAAAATGAATAATTTAGGAAAACCCCAATGTTGTTTCTATTGAGCGAAGTTTGGAGTATTGTGAGTGAAAGCCTATCCATTGTACAGGATGGCGTGCTACCGTTCTGGATCTGAGGCAGTCATCAGTGCTGCTACTGATGGGCTTTTCCGGCTCAAGGAGAATTGGTATAATGTCAACCACAGGCTAAAAAGAGATCGCTTTATTTTCATTTCGTTTTGTTAAGTCCTGATTAGCAGTAAGTTTAATGATTTTGATTCAGCCCCATCTCTATTAAGACGGTTGAAAAAGAATTTCCAGTGGTTATTAAAGCGGAGAGAGGGGTGATGTGAGCGTGCGTAAATTGCGAGAAGGGAAGGATCGTCTCATGTTTCGTAAATCCTGCGGACTTCTGCACTAAAGGTTCTAATCCACAGCAGTGAGATGGTAATGTGCGTAAGCAGGTGATACTGACCTTTTCCCCGTTCACCGAACAGTCAACATTGTGGAATGGGAACAACGTGTAAAGAAAACAAAGCAGCTCTCGTACTTTTGGAAGAGCGTTCGTCTTCTTTTTATTTTCAAAATCAAGACCAAACTTTCCAACGCGCGAATTGGTTTAATCCAAAGAGTTTGCTGTCTGAAACATTATGGAAATCACCAAGTTTTATTACTAATGCAAAAATATTTTCGACTTAATCACCAAGATTAAACAAATCACCAAGATTCAACGTTGTTTAAAGCCACTTCCCGTACACAAATGTAAAGAGAAAGAAATAATTGTTGCTCCGGATCCGATGCAGCGTAAAATAACACACAAGATAAAGAACACAATAACAAAAAATAATAAAACACACAATAAGGGTAACCACATAGGACAGGTTTTATATATATATAGATTGATTGCATGTCCATAAGTGACGATAGGTTGTACATAAGATGACTGAAGGAAAATAATAAAGTACTGGTGCGGTTTGTCGGTGGAGTGCTGATCAACTTTACTGCTCAGGAAAAGTAACTGTTTTTGAGTCTGGTGGTCCTGGCGTGGATGCTACATACGTAGCTTCCTAGCTGTGGGAGTGGGGCAAAAAGTCCACCAGCAGGGTGGCGGGGTTCTTCGAGGTATTACAGGCCCTTTTCAGGCACCTTTCTGTATGTATGTCCTTGATGGTGACTAGGCTAGTGCCAGTGAATCGCTGGGTAGTATTGACTGTCCATTGTAGAGCCTTCCTGTTTTCCGCAGTGCAGTTTCCGTACCAATCAGTAACGCAACTTCTCAGCATTCTCTCTACTGCGCATCTGTAGAATGACGTGAGTATGGATGTGCAAAGTCCAGCTCTCTTCAGCTTCCTCTGAAAGCAGAGGCATCGGTGAGCTTTCCTGACTGCGTAGGATGTGTTCTGGGAGATTGTGTGTGATGCGCATTCCCAGGAGTTTGAAACTGCTCGCAGTTTCTGTGCCTGTGCCATCACTGTAAAGGAGGGTGTGAATGCTATGTGTCCTTCTGAAGTCAATAACATCTCCTTTGTCTTATTGATATTAAAGAAGAGGTTATTTGACTGCTGCCAGGCCTCGAGCTCTTCCACCTCCTCTCTGTAGGCCATCTCATCGTAAAGACCAACATAAATTATTCCCCACCACCCCCACCGTGCCTAAAGTAATAAAATAAACTTTAGATTACTTTGTGCTTCCCATTAAAATATGGCACTCCAAAACATTTATTTCTCTCCCCAGGCATGGTCAGATTTTTGAGCTTTTTCAAGCTGTGTAAAATCATATTTTTTGATTAAAGGTTTGCAAGAATAAATTTTTATTGCAATGTTTCTTAGTGGACATTAGCGTCATCAGAAAACACCTCCCTAAAATTAAAGTGGGTATTTGAAAGCAATATAATGTAATTTTCTGTCTCCTTGCAGCAAATGCATTAAACCGAGCTGCTCTAATTATTTATAATGATCTAATTTAGTTGAAACGTAAATGGTTTCAAACCATTTTCAGTGATTTCTGCAATCAGTACCAGCAGACTATAAAGTGCTCCAGAGAAAACTTTAGTGCTATTAAGGCTTTATTAGGGCACCAGGAACATACAAAGAACCGCCGCGATTTATAGTGAAATAACTTGCAAAAAGTTAGAGCAACACGTGCGTTCAGATCATTCACTGGCCTTTTGTGGTGAATGAATAGCTCGATATTTAAAATTCGAATTATTATTCTAGGGGCTATGTTTATTCAGATAGGTAGAAAACTTGAAAATCCTGTTCATTTGTTTGTTCCTAAACTACAAAGTAAACTAAAGTTCATAGTATTTCCCTCTTTTTAAGCATAACCACCAATTCAATACTTGCGCTTGTTTTAAAGAGCAGCAGTCAACATAGCGTGAAGTTGAAATCGTTTAAGTCTGACAGCTTTCTGCATAGTCATGAATAGAACTCTCTACCCCTGCTTGACAGCGTCACTCTGCGGTTTTCAAACAGCACTACAGTTCAATATGTGTAGAAATAATAACTGAATATCTTGTGCACTGGACAAAACTATCTTACCAGTATCACTACATTGTAAGTATTATACAATCTTATTATCATTTCTTATGAATAGCTTGCAGCTATTGTGTGTTGAAGGTGACTGTGTTTTAATTATATTTTGGTTCATTTACATGTTTTAGATAGAATTACATTTATTTTAGAAAGGGCATAAGTAAAAAAAGTATAATGGTCACAATGTTATAACCTAAAGCACGCCTGGCAATATTTTAAAAACACATTGTTTTCAAAATAAGAAAGAAAACAGTAAATACTAAAATATTTCTGAACTTTGCCAAATTTGCTACTTTTGATTTGCTACTTTTTTTGAAAGATTCATTATAACATAATAGAGACTCCATCTTTCTCTCCAACTGTGTTTCCGATTAAGCTGCAATAGTATTTAACGTTTATTGTTCATTTCAGAAAATATTACAATGACAACATATGCAGATTTATTTCCTGTTCTAACCTTGTTTAAGTACACTGAATGCACTTAAAATTATATTTATGTAGCTACGTCTGTATTAATGTTGGAATGAATTTCATTACTAATTTTTAATGTTAGTATATAGGGGGCCAATTCTACAAACATTTATTAATGTTAAACGTGTACAAAGTGTTATATGTGTGCATAAAGGATATCCAAACTGAATACATTCAAAATGTACTTTGCTGGAGACTGAAATTGTTAGTATTTGGTAGAAAAGGGAGACATTTTCAAATGAGTCATTTTTGTTTCACATATACTCCAGAAATATTGATGCTGTATACTTCCATTTTAGTTCTGAGTTTATCTTTGTCAGTACCAATGAACCAATATTAAATCTGTCTAAACTAAACCAGATAGAAAATTCACTAAAATATCACCGAAAAAGTGGTGATGAAATACAAACTAATAATTAAATTGCATGTGGTTATTAACACATAATACTTAAACATTCTACTACTAGACCAATGACATTTGACAAAACTAGCTTTTCAATAGTTATCTTCTGAAAATATCATATGAAGTTTATTATTAATTGCTAATAAATTGATAAATTAATATTTCATTTCCAATTAAATCTTTTGTTAAATTCCTTGTTGCAGGATTTGTACTCTAGTTTTAGACTTAATTTGTACTCTGGTGCTTTATAAACCATTACTCCATAGGTAGATGTGACTTTATGGTTATTAAATCCTATGAAATTAAAACACATTAATCAAAATTTTGCATAAAAAATCAGAGCAAGTAAATACTAAAACTGGAAATTTCTCTTTCAGGGGATGTGAATTCACATATTTCAACCCAAAATGGTTTGCCTCCTTTGAACCCTGCCTCAAATGGGGCAACATAAATAGTCTGATTAGCTTTTTGTTCAATGCTAAGATAAAAATAACTCCAGCTACAAAAGCTAAAATAATTGCACAACTCATGGCATCCTCAATGCAGTACAAGTCCAAATGATGTCTGATCATTAGTGTTTTCTTTCAACACGCTGGGTTGTCTACTACCGACTCCCACCAATTATTTCCTCTTTTTTTTTGGAATGTATTCCATATTGATTATTCAAAATAGTAATAGGCACAGATACTTTGCAAGTAAACTGCTGTAGTTTTGCCTCTGTGCACTTGCAGAAGATCAACAGGATTTCAGGATAACAGGAGCCTTCTTTATCAAGTCAGAAATGTCTCCTGTTTTGTGACAATAGAGCTATAATAAACAGTTCTCATGGATGCATTTGAAGAATCACCCTTTTAATAACTTGGCCTTGATGTGATAAGTATGGACTTCTAAAAGCATTTGACAAAGATGCACCTACAAACCTATCAGTAATATGTTAAGCTGCACATTTCAGCTTGGCACTGAGATAGATAAAGAAGCTGACTAGGGATTAGAAAACAGTAAGTACTTGTTGGAGGAATTATGTCAGGATGAGAGGAGGTATTAAATGGGTTTTCACATCGATAATTTGTGGGATCACTTTTATTTACATTTTATGTCAGTGATTTGAATTTAAAAAGTCAATGCAAATCTGTCAAATTAGGACAGAAAGTGGAATTGGAGGCAGCAACCTTAAAATTACAATTGGACAAAGTGTGTGAGTGGAGAGAATGATGACAGATTGAATTTACAATTTTAAAGTACTATTCATGGAACGCACAATGCACGAAATATTATTAACCAAAGCTGAAGTTGAAAATGAACTTGTGGTTCTGATAGACATTCAAATGTTAGATTACTGATTGACATTACTTAAATGTAGATTAAAATAGCTGACATAGGAATATTCAATCAAATAAAATGTGATAAATCTGTACATTCTCGAACTCTGACTGTGCTCTACAGACAGACAGCGTTGTTTACTTGCAAAGGTATGCTTTTAATTTCAATTTCAATTTACTGTTTGTAATTTATAATTTATATTAGAACTGAAGACTGGTTCTTGTTTGAATTAATATCTGCTATATTCTCATAACTCCAGAATACTCCCTAACATACCCTCCTCTTGGCCCCTGGATGGAAATCTGTCCCAGTAAGACCAAATGTTAAGGAGGATCTAATTAAGTAGGATCCCTTCCCTAATTATTAACCTATCATGTCCCTATGTTCATCACCACTATCATCCCTAACTGCTATCTACAAGGTGAAGCAAAGATGGTAATAAAACGTACCTGAAATTTAATCAAATCCTCTTCTTGGATACTTTGTCCTTTCATTGTCTTTAAAATGCAGTTTTGTCATTCATGTACTTTTGGCTCCTTCCCCACTGGCCCACTGCACTTTAATCACATCCTTTCCTCTGCTCCTTCAATCTCTGATAACTGAGACAATCAGAAATGGCTGCCAGTAGTGACTCCAGGGAGCACCAGGAAAGGTTCATAAACAACTGTTCACACTCCATGCTATGACAGAAGATTATCTGAATCATTTACAAGTCTCTCAGTCACTTTGATGGATGTACAGGAGGATTTGGGTGGTCTTTATTTAAATGGCTGCAGGGACCTCACCCCAGTGACAACCACTCCTAGATTGTCCTTTTGACCGCTGGCCCAACCACTGAAAGGGCCCAGCCCATTTGTGTTATCTCCCCATTCAGGCTGGGGTGGCCCCCTTTAAACATTGTGTGCAATTTCTTCTCCTTCTCATTCTACCTTGCCATTGAAGTTGTGGAACTTGATATTTGCCATAAATTGGATCCCTTCCCATCTATTTTCCCCAACATCTCCTCTATTCCGATCCTATATAACTAATCATCTGCCTTCCAGAACCAATCTTCATTTCGAAGTACAGTTAACATTACACTTTAATGCTTTATTTATGGCTGGTTGACACATGCTCTCTATGTTTTCTGCATTCACATTCCCATTCCTTTTCATCTGCAAGTTTGTGTCCATCAGGAGTAGTCAGATGTGAAGCAGCAGGCTGGTGTTTATCACTTAGATTCTCTGTAATGACATTGTACTGGGTAGACTTGATCCCTTCTTCTGTCTGCTAGGGCGGCAGGAAGGTGAGTCATGTTGTTTAACCTGAGTCCAGTGTTTTCATTTGCTAGCTCACCGGGTCTGCACACAGACACAGATGTCACTTGTTGGAAACACCTCCTGTGGTCCTATCCACCTGGGAGTGAACCCTACCTTTTCAGGCAGCTCCCTTACCATGACTTGGTTACCTTGGTGGGCGGATTATCTTCCCTTCCACAGGTTTTCTCTGATCAGTTATGTTGCTGCTACTTAGCTTGGTCCCTCTGCACTTTAATCTAATTACAATGGCCCTTCATGTCTCCATATAATCTTACTAAATGGTCTCTGGAAGTTTCTTTCTGGATACTTCCAATTTCTGTCATCTCATGTTTCTCTGTTGCTCTCTTTGCCCCTGTGATCGGCACTCTCATTCCATTTCTGCACCTTTCTCTCCCCTTTCTGGTAAGCCTTTCCCTTAATTGCTGCTGCATCTGCAGGCAGGGAGACTATTTTTAATACTTCTTGACTATGTTTTTCTCCCTATCCTTGGGTCTTCCTGACATGATCCACACACGTCATCCCATGTCCTGTCCCTGCTTGGGACTGTTGTCTCTCTATGGGCTATCACACATGTTCACTGTCACAATGCTGTCCATGTCATTTCTCCCTTCCCTGAATCAATGATAGAACTTGCCTTACTTAGTGTGTCTACCCCCAGGACAGTTCTCTCATTGTTTGGGCTCACCCCAAAATCTACAGAAAGTTGGATTCCCTCAATATCAAGACCCTAATGCTCGCTTCTCATTGCCCTCATTTTTTCAGCTCCTGCACCGGTAATGTAAATCAGCTTTTTAGTTATGGGCAAGGGTGGATCAATTATTGACGCTGATGACCACATTGATATCCACGAACATACCACATTGCCAGACCCCTAGTAAATATCTTGTATAAATCCATGCGTGGTCATTACTGGCAATGGATGCTTCTGCCAGTCATTTCTCTGACTTGGATGCCGTCCTCACCAGCTCTATGATCTGTTCAGCAGTTCAATTCAGACAAACAGAACACTGCTATCATTTCTTCCCATTTTAGTGGCTGCCTCCCATGCCTCCCTCTCTTTTTAGGACACTGCCTCTAACCATGGCCTGAGAGGCCACAGCTGTAAAAATTATTTCCTTTGCCCTTTTACCTTGTTTCCAAAAGTTCCTTGCTAGGTACCTTGATTTCTGGCACAAAGCAAGTCCTCTGTAACATACGTAATGCCCACTATAGCCACTTCATGATTTCTCTTTCCCTTTCTCTGATCTATCTCCCTGGCCCATGATAATATCTTGGAGTAGATCAATTCCACAGTGATCCCCAAAGAAAAACTTCCTGGTGGGCTCAGCTCAGGCTTTTCTTCAGAATTTTCTGGAAGTCTGGATTAGACCATATGTCCAAAAGACATAGGAAAACTATGTCTTCCCCACACTGTATTCCATCTGCCAATTCTTTGCCCATTCTCCCAATCTAAGTCCTTCTGCAGATACCCTGCTTCCTCAAAACTACATGCCCCTCCACCTATGTTCATATTGTCCACAAACATGGGTCAAGGTCTCCAATTCCTTCATCCAAATCATTGACATACAGTATAACATGGAAAGAAGTAATCTCAAAACCGACCCCTACGGAATACCACTAGACACTGGCCATCAACCAGAAAAAGCTCCCTGTGTTCCTACTCTTTGCTTCCTGCTAGCCAGTCAATCATGTTATCTTTGCTGTAATACCTACGGCTCTCATCTTGTTAAGCAGCCTTCTGAAAATCCAAAAAAAACCCCACAACATCCACTGACTGCTTTGTCTATCCTGCCTGATATATCCTCAAAGATTTCCAACAGATTTGTCATGCAAGGTTTCCTCTTAAGGAAATCATGCTGACTTTTATCTATTTTATCATATGCCTCCAAGTACCTCAAAACTTCATCCTTAATAATGGACTCCAACATCTTCCCAACCACTGAAGTAAAGCTAATTGGCCTTTAATTTTCTTTTTTTCGCCTTCCTCCCTTCTTAAAAGAACAGAGTGACATTTGTGATTTTCCTGTACTCAGGAAACATTCCAGAATCTAGTGATTCTTGGAAAGATCATTACTAATCCTTCCACAATGTCATTCAGCTACCTCATTCAGAAATCTAGGGTATAGCCCATCTGGTCTAACTGGCTTATCTACCTTCAGATTTTACATCTTCCCAACCACCTTCTCCTTAGTAATAGCATCAATATTCACTTCAGCCCCCTGACACACTTATTTTTTTGATATTATGCTAATGTCTTCCATTGTGAAGATTGATGCAAAATACATCTTGAGTTCGTTTGTGTTTTCTTTATCCCCCATGACTATCTCTCCAGTGGTTCAATATCCACTCATCTCTTGTTTACCCTTCATTAAAGAATCTGAAAAAGCCTCTCTTATGTTATTGGCTAGCTTACCTTCATATTTCATCTTTTTTCTCTTTATGACTTTTCAGTTACCTTCTGTTAGTTTAACATAGCTCCCCAATCTTCTACCTTCCCACTAATTTTTGCTATATTATATACTTTTCCTTTTATGTTGTCTTTGACCTCCCTTGTCAATATCGGTTACCTCAGCCTCCCTTAAGAAAGTTTCTTCATCTTTGGGATATATCTATTCTATGCCTTCCAACTTGCTCCCAAAAATTCCAGTTATTGCTGTTCTGCTATCATCTCTGCTGGTGTTCTTCCAATCAATTTTGGCCAACTCCCCTCTCATGCCTCTGTCATTCCCTTTGCTCCACTGTAATACTGATACGTTTGATTTTAGCTTCTCCTTTTCGAATTATAGGCTGAATTTTATCATATTATGAACACTGCCTCCAAAGAGTTCCTTTACTTTAAGCTAATCCTAATCAAATCTAGGTCATTACAGAACACCCTGTTCTGTCACCTTGTAGGCATTCTATAAATTCCCTCTCGGGAAAAGCACCAATCAGATTTTCATGCACATTGAAATCCCACATGACTATTGCAACATTACCCTTTTTATATGACTTTTCTATTGCTCATTGTAGTTTGTAGCCTATGCTTTTCAAAGAAATGTATATAACTCCCATCTGGGTCTTTTTATCCTTGCAGGGTCTTAACTTTATCCACTGAGATTGTACATTTTCTGATCCTATGTCCCCTTTTTATAAGGATTTGATTTCATTTTTTACTATTAGAGTCACATCACCCCATCTGCCTACCTGCCTATCCTTTTGATATATGTGTGTCCTTGGATGTTAAGCTCCCCACTATAATCTTCTTTCAGCCACAGTTCAGTGATGCCCACAAAATCCTACTTGCCAATCTCTAACTGTGCTATAGGATCATCTATCTTATTCTGTGTACTGTTTATTCAAAAATAACACCTTCAGTCCTATATTTGTCACCCCTTTTGATTTTAGATCATTTTTGCACTTTCACTCATTTCACTGACTACAATTTTGCCTGACCGTCTGCCTGTTCTTCCTGACAGTCTCACTACACACAGCCCCTGCTTGTAAGCCAACTGCCCCATCCTCAGCCTTATCATTTTGGTTTTTGTCCCCCTGCCAAATTAGTTTAAATGCTCCCCAACAACCCTTGCAAATTGTTCACGAGGATACTGGCCCCCCTTGGGTTCAGGTTTAACCTATCCATTTTGTAAAAGTCATTCCTTCCTCAGAAGAGATCCTAATAATCCAGAAATCTGAGACCCTGCTCCTGCACCAGTTCTTCAGCCACATGTTCATCTACCAAATCATCCTGTTCTTACCCACACTGGCGTGTGGCACAGGCAGCAATCCAGAGATTACTACCCTGGAGGTCCTTCTTTTCAGCTTTCTACCTAACTCCCTGAATTCTCACCAGGTTCT
The DNA here is from genome assembly GCF_963921235.1 of Mobula hypostoma. Lineage (NCBI taxonomy): Eukaryota > Metazoa > Chordata > Chondrichthyes > Myliobatiformes > Myliobatidae > Mobula > Mobula hypostoma. Next base: position 131,316,248 of record NC_086099.1, read on the forward strand.
CCTCCCTTTTCCACCTTATGTCATTGGTACAGATATGTATCACGACTTCTGGCAGTTCACCATCGCCCTTCAGAATGCTGTGGACACAATCCAAGACATCCCTGACCCTGGCACTTGGAGGCAACATACCGTCTGGCTGTCTCTTTCACGTTCAAAGAATCTGCTGTCTGCTCCTCTAATTATGGAATCCCCTACCACAACTGCACTTCTGTTTCTCCCCGCTTCCTTTCTGAGCCACAGAGCCAGACACAGTGCTAACCATCAAGTTGCTGTGCTTGTCCTGGTAGGTCGTACCCCAAACAGTATCCAAAGCGGTACCCTTATTATTGAGGGGAACTGCTGTCTTTTTTCCTTTCTCTCTCCTGACAATCATCCAGGTACTATCGCCTGCCACTTAGAGGTGACTGCCTCCCAGTAGCTCCTGTCTAACATCTTCACATTTTCTTTCATGAGCCAAAGGTCGTCCAGAGCAGCTCTGACGTCTTAGAGATTAAGGAGCTGTAGTGTTCATCGTGCTTCTAAGGAACTTTGTGCAGATGTAGTTATCAGGGAGGCTGGAGGTCTGCCAAAGTTCCCACATCTCACACAAGGAACATACCACTAACTCTAGACTCATTGTCAGGAGCTCTAGCTAGGTAGTAACAGAAAAGAAAACTCACTAGAAACTTACGTAGAACCTCCACCTCTGCTTCCCAGGGCCTGTTCTCACTGAGGCATATTTAGCCAAAGCCTGACCACTCTGACACTGCCCACTCCAACAATTGCTGCTCCCACATTCTCATTCCCCAATTACTCACACCTTCACCCAGTTGCTGCCTCACTTATCTCATAAGACAGCAATATCTCTCCTTGTTTCTGGCATTCCCTTTAGTTGCATTTGTACCACTCTGCTCCCTGGGCCACACTGTTTCACATATCTCACTTTTACCAACACATATACATCTTTTGGGTGTGTCTGGTGAATTTCAATCATTTCTTCAAGCTTGTGTCAGAATTCTGAATTCCCACAAGCAACTTCCTAAGTGAGGACAGCTCAGACAAAATGCTTTGCTTCTCCCTGGGGGTGAAGGCTATGGATGGTAGTAATCAGAGTGAAAGGCTAGTTGGGGTTGTCAGGGTTCTTGACTTGCCATTGTCTGACCTCAGTAGGTACCATCCCAACAGATATACCTGGCTGTAGCCTCTCCCTCAGATATTTCCAAATTCCCATATTAAGCAAAATGTAAGGAGTGGATAGAAATTAAACAGTGCAGATTTAAAGCCACAGAGTATGCACTCTATAATCTTCCACTTCCGTGCCACTGACTTTATAATGCCTGTTGTACTCCCTCCCATATAAAAGTCTGTTATTACAAAATTTCACACTTATTCTAAAACACATAAACACATTCACATACAAGCACACTGCTATGCAATTTCCTGAACAAGTACACACACAACCTTTTAGCATCCCGAATGGCCAGCTGACAACTGCCTCACCAAACTACACAAAAATGTCTGATAGATGATCCCTTACACAAACACAAACACACACACACACACACACACACACACACACACACACACACACACACACCCTGCTTTTATACAGTATATACTAGTTCAGCTCTCCATCATGTTTTTTGATACTTTGCGATCCCGTGGTTGTTGACCTGATCAGATTTAAGTGTGGGTGCTACTCTTAAAAATATTCATCTCCTTAGACTGCTTAAACTGCTGGCCACACCGTGGGTCACAAACGTATTCTGTATAAGCCTCCAAATGTGATAAAATCACTGGAGAAAAACTACAGTTGGTGATATAGACATCTTTATTCAACACCACAAGCAGGCATCCTTCTGGAGATCCTCTCGGTAAAGTCTTACAAACTCAAAAGTACATCACATTTTTAGACCCTTAACTTCAAAGGTCACAGTGGGTGATTTATACAATTTCAACAGTTACAATGAACGTAATTTACTTCAATATTTTGGGTTGACAATGCTTCCTTTGAATGAAATATTTACAGTGACAGACGGTTCTGAATGCTCAAACACCTCTGATGGGACAAAATAATTCACACACAATAGTCTAAACGCTCCTGGGGACAGGGATCACAGACATCCAAATCTATTGATAGATTATGTATTTGCTGTACTAAGTGATAAATTCAGTCTGGTCTGCAAGCTTCCTTGAACTCAAGTCACGGTGGTGCAAAATAACTTAGCCAAGTTGCATGATTTGATGCAGGCCCAATTGTTTTACATTCCATCTCTTGGGGACCCAGCCCCTTGCTGTTGGTCAACCTGTTCTCCACAGAGAGTATTATTTATTTGCAAAGGTGTGCTTTTAACTTCAATTTACTGCTCACAATTTACAATTTACACAAAGAACTGAAGACTGGTTCTTGTTTGAATCAACATCTGCTATTTTTTTATTCCTGTAACTCCAGGATACTCTAACAAACTGGAGAAAATGTTAAGAAAATAGGACTGATTCCCAGAATGAAACTGATCTGTGGATAAGGAAGCCCAAAAAAAAAATATATGCAACCTTAAATGATGTTTGAGTGGTTACCTTGCAGATGCATGAAATAATAACGAGAGTAGGGAAGATGAATTGGACAATGACACAGGTAAAAACACAATAATGAATCAATCGCTGATATTACATTAATTTTCAATGAAGAAGTGGTTAACTGAAGAAAAAAATGCTGGAATAATTTAATAAACAATTTAACGAACTTAAAATTGTTTCTGGACCATTGAGCTAAGATACCTTCCATGTACTCATTGCAGTTTTGAAAAAGAACATTTAAGCAAAACTAATAGAGGTTGAAAGAAAAATGAAAGAAGTACTATTATTAATTGAAAAGCAATTGCACATTTTGCTTGAAAAGTGGGCATTGTCAAGTTGAAATTAATCCTGCTCTTAACACCATTCTTTCATTTATCTGATTATGACTACTGTTTACAACCAAATTTCATAGAAACCACATTTTCAAGTGCAATCTAGAAGTAATCTCCAAACTGTATTAGAATCTAATTCCTAGTGGATTCCTTATGCATGAATTATCATTTCAGTATACTTACGGAGTCATCTCAAAATCGCAAGGCTTTGTGTCCACCAGAATGTTCTAATATGGACAAAGGTTTCTCCCTGGTTTTATGTCTTTGGAAGCAGTGATTAGTTTGGATTGGGACAAGTAGATTATCTTGAAGTGATAAGACAAAAATGTTGTGCTTCAATATAATTTGTATCAATGTATATTGTATTAAAAAAATGAAACAAAAACACCAGCAAAGCACATTTGTAAGTTCGCTCATTAACTTAAAATATGTGGGTACTCATGTTAAAATTACCACAACCAGTACAAATGGTGCAATACATTCTATGGTACAAATGAATATGAAACGATTGATTGGCATATCTTAATAGTATTTTCCTTCTATATTGTTTTAATTCCACATGGTGCCATCAAGTTCAGAGATGCATACATAATTTCACCAAAGAACTGTCCTTTATGTGTGAGCATAACAATTGTATGATATTGCAATGACTTACTTTGTAAGATTTTCCAGCATTGTAAATGACAAAATATGCTTAAGATAGTATTCTGGAACACAACCACGAGAATATCAGAATAGGCCAATGGAACAAGAAGCCGGATTGATTTCTGGCATATACTCAAGGATCTGTTTCTGCTTGTGGCACTGCAACTTTCAACTTTATCAACTTTATCCATAGTTCAAAATAAATTTGTTATCAAAGTACATATATGTCACCATGTACAACACTGAAATTCATTTTCTTATGGGCATACTCAATAAAACCATAATAGAGCAGTAACCATAGTGGAATTAATGAATGACCACACCTACCTGGGCATTCAACCAATATACAAAAGACAACATTGCAAATACAAAAAGAAAGAAAGAATAGTAAAAATAAATAAGTAATAAATATTGAGACATGAGATGAAAAGTCCTTGAAAGTGAGTCCAAATGTTGTGGAAACGTTTCAATGATGTGGTAAGTGAAGTTATCTCCTTTTGTTCAAGAGCCTGATGGTTGAGGGATAATAACTGTTCCTGAACCAGGTGTTGTGAGTCCTGCAACTCCTGTACATTCTTCCTGATGGCAGAAGTGGGAAGAAAGCATGCCTTGGGTAGTGGGGGTCCTTGATGATGGATGCTGCTCTGCCATTTCATCATTGGATCCCATTCAACCCCGTACACCTGCCCTCTCACCATATTCCTTGGAGCCCTGACCAATCAGGAGTCTATCAACTTCCGCTTTAAATATACCCAAGGACTTGGCCTCAACTGCAGTCTGTGGCAGAACATTCCACAGATTAACAACTCTTTGACTAAAAAAAAAATCCTCCTTACTTCTGCTCTAAAAGGTTGCCCCTCAATTTTGAGGCTGTGCCCTCTAGTTCTGGATACCCCCAGCAGAGGAAATATCTTCTCCACATCCACCCTATTTAGACCTTTCAATATTCGGTAGGTTTCAATGAGATCACCATGCATTCTTCTGAATTCCAGTGAGTAGAGGCCCGCCCAAAGCTGCCAAACACTCCTCACATGTTAACCCCTTCAATCCCTTTGGACTCAGTTTCAAGGACTTTTCATCTCATCTTCTCAATATTTATTGCTTACTTATTTGTTGTTATTATTTCTTTCTTTTTGTACTTGCACAGTTTCTTATCTTTTACACACTGGTTGAACGCCCAGGTAGGTGCAGTTTACTATGGTCATTGCTCTATTATGGTTTTATTGAGTATACCCATAAGAAAATGAACTTCAGGGTTGTATATGGTAAGATGTGCTCAATGGTTTGGAAGGTTTCACCCATGATGAACTGGGCCGTATCCACTACTTCTAGTAGGATTTGCCATTGGTGTTTCCATACTAGGCTGTCAAGCAGCCAGCCAATATACTTTTCACTGCACATCTCTGGAAGATTGTCAAAAATTTAGATGTCTTGCTGAATCTCTGCAAACTCCTAAGGAGGTTGAGGTGCTGCTGTGCTTTCTTTGTAATTGTACTTACATGCTGGGCTCAGGATAGATCCTCCAAAATAATAACACAGAGGAATTTGAAGTTGTTTACCCTCTCTACCTCTGATCCCCCAATGAGGACTGTCTCATGGACCTCTAGTTTCCTCACCCTGAAGTCAATAATCAATTCCTTGGTCTTGCTGGCATTGAAGTAAGATGTTGTTGTTTTGGCACCACTCAGCCAGATTTTCATTCTCCTTGCTGTATGCTGACTCGTCACTACATTTGATTTTGCCTACAACAGTGGTGTTATTAGCAAACATGAATATGGCATTGGTGCTTTGCTTAGCCACACGATCGCAAGTGTAAAGCGAGTAGAACAGGGGTCTAAGCACACAGCCTGTGGTTCACCTGTGTTGATGGAGATTGTGGAGGAGATGTTGTTACCAATCCATATTGACTGAGTTCTGCAGGTGAGGAAATCAAGGATCCAATTGCACAAGAAGGTAGTGAGGCCAAGATTTTGAAGCTTATTGATTAGTTTTGAGCAGATGATGGTATTGAATGCTGAGCTGTAGTCAATAAAGAGCATCCTGTTGTATGCACCTCTGCTGTCCAGATGTTCCAGGGTTGAGTGAAGAGCCAATGAGAAGGCAACTGCTGTGAACCTGTTGCTCTGGGCAAATTGGAGCAGATCCAAGTCGCTTCTCAGTAACCTCTCTAAACACTACATTACTGTGGATGGAAGTGCTATTATTTCATTGATATCGGCTACATATATTTACATATATTAGGAATTTGCTGTGATGTGTTGGCATGAGATACAACAAAATAACAACATTCAATAATTATAAGAATAAAAAATGATGTAAAAATAAACTTAGATGTTGAAGTATGGATTTGGAATAAAATGTGCATAATATATAAACTTAATTATGTATTTGCAATGTAAAACATCATAAAAAATGCTTAAAGTGTTCGCAGTGCAGCGACTGAGGTAATAGATAGAAGGCCTGGGAGAGGGGCTAACTAGAATGGTTGATCAGATTAACTGCCTGGGGGAAGCAACTTTTAAGATGATGTGAAGTTTTTGTTTCATTAGCCCAATAGTGCTTTCGAGAAAGAAGCTTTTGGAAAAGGCAGTTTGCTGGGTGAGTAATGTCTGCAATGATTTTTTTCCTGACTGCTTCTTTGAAATCATTTTCTTGAAACTCCTTTGAACCCTCTCCAATATCAGTACATTTTTTCAAATATAAGGTGCCCAAAACTGCTCACAATACTTCAAGCAAGACCTCAGCTTTCTATTTTATATATCCTTGCTTTTATATTCTAATCCTTTTGAAATGAATGGTAACGTTATATTTGCCTTCCTCACCACAGTTTCAACCTGCAAATTAATCTTTCGGGAATTCTGCACAAGGACTTGTAAGTCCCTTTGTGCCTCAGATCTTTAAATTTTTTCTCCATTTAGAAAATAGTCTACCCTTTTATTTCTTCTACCGAAGTACATGACCATACACTTCCCAACACTGTATTCCATCTGCCACATCTTTGCCCATTCTGTTAATTCATCTTAGTCCTTCCTGTAACCTCTCTACTTCCTCAAAACTTCCTGCTCCTCCACCTATCTTCGTATCATTCGCAAACTTTGAAGCCAAGCTATCTAATCCATCATCCAAGTTATTGACATATAACATAAATAGAAGTGGTCCCAACACAGACCCCTGTGGAACACTACTAGTCACTGGCAGCTAACAAAGGCCTTTTGAAAATCCAAGTACACAACTCCAACCACTTCTCCTTTGTCTATCATGCTTGCTATTTCTTCAAAGAATTCTAGCAGATTTGTCAGGCAACATTTTCCATATTTTATCATGTTCTCCCAAATAACCCAAAGCCACATCCTTAACAATTGATTTCAACATCTTCACAACCACTGAGGACAGACTAACTGACCTATAGTTTCCTTTCTTTTGCTTCTCTTCCTTCTTGAAGAGTGGAGTGACATTTCCAATTTTCCAATCTTCCAGAACCTTTTCAGGATCTAGTGATTCTTGAAAGATCTTAACTAATGCCTCCACAATCTCTTCAGCCACCTCTTTTAGAACCCTGGGGTGTATACCATCTGGCCCTGGTGATTTATCTACCTTCAGACCTTTCAGTTTCCTAAGAACTTTCTCCCTAATAATGTCAACTTCACATGCTTCTGATCCATGACACTCTGAAATTTCCACCATACTGCTAGTGTCTTCCACAGTGAATACTGATGCAAAATACTTATTCAGTTCATCCGCCATTTCCCTATGCCCCATTACTACCTCTCCAGCATCGTTTTCCAGCAGTCCACTATCCATTCTCACCTCTTTTACACTTTATGTATCTGAAGAAACTTTTGGTACCCTCTTTAACATTATTGGCTAGCTTACTTTCGTATCCCATCTTTTCCTTATTAATGACTTTTGATTTACTTGCAGAACCTGGTAGTTAAGTTTGGGGAGTTTCTCTTGCAGAAGCTCAGGGATGATGGTATTTAAGGCTGAACTGATGTATGCACTAGGGCAGTTGAGGGGACATAGTATGAAGTCCAAACCAATGTTAACTGCATCATCCACAGGTTGATTGGTGCTTGAAGCAAACCACACTGCAGCTGATCAAGTAAATTTTGTGGTGTGGGTTCAAGAAATGACAAGACCAGCCTTTCAAAAGTCTTTGTTATGACTGATGTGAGTGCTACTGACCTGTAGCCATTGAATCCAGTGATCTTTGATTCTTTAGGGGATTGGAATAATAATAGATTTCTTGAGAGATGCTGGAGCAGTGCATGTTTAAGAGACTGATTAAGGTATCTGTAAACTATGATGACAGCAGGCTAGTACATCATATAAAGCTGTTAGATGAGAAGGAATCAGGGCCAGGAGCCTTGTTGATATTTTGATTACTCACCTCCTCTTACTTGAAACAAGGGGTGTGGGGCATTAGTGATAGGTCTGGCAGAATGGCCTCTGGAGGGGGTCTTTGAAGTGAGTCAGATCTGCAGTAAAACACGTTTAAGTGGTTTGGGAGAAGAGAGTCATTGGGGCCACAGGTGCTTTCTATTTGTAGTTGGTAATTGAGTGAATAAAAGCCTTTCCAGACTGAAGAACAGTCATTGGCAGTAAACTGGTTTTCCAGTTGGACTGAATATTGCTATTTGGCAGCCTTCTCCAGCTTGTGTTTGACAATTTCGAACCCCTGTTTATCTCCACTCCTGAAAGCCTCATCCTCCTCTAGACACAGATATCTAAGCAAGGGGTAGGTACCATATATCTTATCAGTTTGATCACATAGGCATTTTGGTTGGCTATTATGACTGGTAATATAGTAACGTATTGGGCATCAAGCATACCAGTGCCCAAGAAGGGCATCAATCATACTGGTGCCCAGGAAGAACAGGGTGAGCTGCACAATGATTATCGCTGATTGCACTCACATCTACTTTGCTGAAGTGCTTTGAGAGATTAATGAGGGTCGGAATTACCTCCTACCTGAGCAAGGACCTGGACCTGTTGCTGTTTGCCTACTGCCACAACCTGTCTACAGCTTTCACAATTTCATTGGTTTTCCACTTGTGTTGGACCACCTGGACATCAACTGTACCTATGTTAATCTGATGTTTATCAGTTACAGCTTGGCCTACAACACCATCTTCCCCCCAGTACTAATCAACAAGCTTTAAAACCTGGCATCTGCAATGGGGATTCTTGACTTCCTCAATGGGAGACCATCATCAGTATGAATTGGGGATGACATCTCCTCCTCATTGCCAATTAATATTTTATTAGCTTACTTATGGTATAAAATTTTGGTTCATGTGCTGTGTGTGATCTATGTTGTGTGAGTGCATGGTGGTCCAGAGGAACACTGTTTCATTTGATTATTTAGACGTACAGTCAGATGACAATGAGCTTGAACCTAAACTTGAATCAACACAGGCATAACTCAAGGATGCATGCTAAGTCCACTGCTTACTCTATCTACGCTCATGACTGTCTGGCTAGGTACAGTTAAAATGCCAATAAATTCACTATTGACACCACTGATGTTGGTAGAATCACAGATAGTGATAAGGAGGGGTACGCAGTGAGGTAGATCTGCTGGTCAAATGGTGTCACAATAACAACCTTTTACTCAACCTCAGTAAGACAAAGGAATTGATTGTAGACTTAAGGAAGTGGAAGCTGGGCAAACACACACTAATCTTCATTGAATGGTCAGTGCTGAAAGGGTGAGCAGTTTCAAGTTCCTGGGTATCAATATCAATATCCTGGGTCCACCATATTGATGTAACTATGACGAAGGCATGCCAGTGGCTACACTTCATTAGGAGCGTGAGCAGATTTGTATGTCACCAAAGACTCCAGTAAGTTTCTACAGACATACTGTGGCAAGCATTCTGACAGCTGGGATCACTGTCTGCTATGGAGGCTCCAATGCACAGGATCATGTGGCTTCAGAGAGTTGTAGACTTAACCAGTTCCATCACAGGCACAATCCTCCCCACCATCAATGACAAAGGCAGTGCCTCAAGAAGGAGGCATCGATCATGAAGGATCCTCACCATTTGGGAAATGCCCTCTTCTCATTTTCCTCAGGGAGGAGATAAGGAGCATGAAGTTCCAAATTCAATGTTTTAGTAACAGCTTCTTCCCCTCTGACATCAGACTTGTGAATGGTCCATGAACCCATGAACACTACCTTGCTCCTTGTCTTTTGCACTTTTTTCGTTAAATTTATTATAATTTGTCATACCTGACTGTACTGCTGCAACAAAACAATAAATTTCGCAAACTTATGTCCGTGACCATTGACCTAACTCTGATTCTGTTTTACTCGCTAGAAGATCCATCTGAAGAGGTTCAGTATTGGCACATTGCTATTAAAGTAAGAATAACTTTTTCACCACTAATAACGATAAAACAACTTTTCTATTGCACAGACTTACAGCAGCTTCAAATATTTGAATGATTGCAAATGTTTGCTGAAAATAAACTCCCACGCCTGTTACACAGGTCTATATTATAAATGAGAAATGTTTTTCTTTCAATTCTAAAAGCATTTACAAAACATCTTCCTTCTTAAATGTACAGAAGAAATTGTTTGCGTGGCCAATTTTTCATAAGTTCAATTATAGTGGTAAATAGTTATAAATGGCTGGAGCAATATCGCTTACACAGGAAAATGCTAAGGATGGATTACTCTATAATCAGAAATTTTTTCTATGAATTGGGCAATGCCATTCAGAGTAACACTATCCTCTGATCTCCTTAAGTACTTTGACAGGAGTAGATGATGTAGCCTAACCACATTTTTTCACTTTTGCTGGAGTATAAGAAGTTAATAACACTATAATTTAACGATAAACACCACGCAAAGATAATATTTGGAACAGCCAATACTACAATCCAATTACTATTGAAGTCTAAGGACATTGACTACAGTTTTTTTTGTTGCTAATTTTTAAAGAAAAAAGTTTATTATTAGAACCCTAACTAAAAATTCCCAGTGAAAACATATTGTCCTTTTTCTGCCTGAGATATGTAAAATCAGGACTAACTTTGATGAGTAACTCACATGAAATGCTGGAGGAACTCAGCAAGCCAGGCAGAATCATTGGAGGGGAATAAACAGTTATTGTTTTGGGCTGAGACCCTTCATCAGGACTGGAAAGGAAGGGCAGAAGCTAGAATAAGAAGGTAGGTGAAGGAGTAAGGGGGAAGGGCTTTGGTGTGTGTGTGTGTGAGGGGGGGCGAAGTAAGAAGTTAGGAGGTGAAAGGTGGAAGAGGTAAGGGGCTCAAGAAGAAGGAATCTAATTGGACAGACAGTGGACCATGGATGAAAAGAAAGGAGGAGGTGCATCGGAGGGAGGAGATGGCAAGTGAGAAGAAGAGAAAGGGCAAGAGGGGAACTAGAATGGGGAATGAAAAAGAGGATAAGAGAGAGGGGGAGAATCTACTGAAAGTTTGAGAAATTGATGTTCATGACAGGTTGGATGGAACCCACATGGAATATGAGGTGTTGCTTCTGCAGACTGAGTATGACCTCATTGTGGCAGTATGGGAGGCCAAGGACAGACATGCTGGAATGAGAATGGGAAGTTGAATTGAAATGGATGACCACCAGGAGATCCTGCCTTTTGCGACAGAAAATATTCTGTCTGGGTAGCCTCCCTCAAACTATTTGTTGTGGCTTCTGTCCCTTCCTGTCCAGTCCTGAAGAAGGGGCATTGACTGTTTATTCCCTCCATAGATGCTGCCTGACTTGCTGAGTTCCTCCAGCATTTTGTGTGCGTTGCACAAGATGTCCAGCCTCACAGAATCGCATGTGTTGGTGACTAATTTCAATGAGCAGCATTCTGCATCTGAACTACGAATAAAAGAAAAATAGTCCATTTGACTCGGACACTCTCTAAGCATTCCTGGCAGCTACCTAAATCAAGGCCTTTATAAAAGTAAGCAAAGGCTTATAGCCCAGGAAAGTTCATGTTATGAAATAGAGCAGAACAGAACTTGGATCTGTTCTGCTTCTTGTTCTGACAGGCTGACTGAACGTCACTAACCAATAATCTTGGGATAAAATAAACATGTTGCTGTGGAGTCTGGCAGGGTAAGACTGATCTCTAACTGGCACTCCTACACTGAATTCTCCACACCCTATTGCATGCACATGCCAGTGACTACCGCAATCACTCTGTCCCCATCCTAACACCCCGATCCTGCCAGAATAGCCTAGACTTACATTCCATCAAGTCGCCAAGTATTAATTTCTCAATAAGTAAACTGGTGATGGACATGAGATAAGTATTCACAGTTCACCCATTTAATTGTAATGACAGTTAATTATGGACCTTGCAGTTAAGATGTACAAATTGTGCATGTTTGTTGAATTTTAACTCTATTGTGTTTGGTCATACAAGTTATGCACTTAATTTTTGGCTGTAGGCTAATAACCATGTGTATCATGCACAGGTAGGTGTTTGTGACATAAAGTCCCAAGCAGGGTTTCAGAAAGGAAGCATCTATAAATTTACTTGCTGACATTGCAAACTGCTTTGTGAAAATGTACCTTTAGTGACAACATCAGTTTCAGACAGTGTCTCAAAGTTCAAAGTAAATTTATTATCAAATTACATTTGTGTTACCATATTCTACCTTAAGATTCATTTCCTTGCAGCCGTTTACAGGGAAAAAGAAATATAATAAAACTTATGAAACACTCTGCATAAAGGAAGACTGACAATCAACTAATGTGCAAAATAAAACAAACTGCATCTGTACCTTCTGTCCGATAATAGGAGCGAGAATAGGACTTGGCTTCGATGGCTGATTTCTACATAATTAGTGTGCAGTACTGAGTCTATATGAAAATTCTCTATTGTGACACATGACTTGCCAGTGATGTCAGAGACGTCCATACTCTGGTCATAGATGAGCCAGCACTGTTAAAGCTGCCCCCAAAAGGGGGAATGCTGGAAGGATTACAGATTTTGAATAGTGCAGCGGGGAAAAGGACATGGTAGTGAGATGCAACAGTTTGCAGAAAGTTAACAGCTGTGCTATCATCCCTTCATAGAAAGGCTAACTTGGCTTGGGTAGCACAGTAGCGTGACATTGCTACAGGTCATGGCGTCGCAGTTTGGAGTTCAATTCCAACATCCTCTGTAAGGAGCCTGTACATCCTTCCCATGGAATGCATGGGTTTTCACCTGGAGCTTCGGTCTTCTCCCACAGTCCAAAGACATACTGGTTAGTAGGTTAATAGGTCATTGTAAATTGTCCTGTGATTAGGAAAGGATTAATTTGGGGGGGGGGGGTTGCTGGGTGGTGGGCTCGAAGGGCCGATTCTGCACTGTGTCTCAATAAATAAATAAATAAATAAATAACTATAAAAGGGCTGATCTAATCACATCTACTAGGGTCGGCAGGTTATAGTAGATGGCCTGACCAGCTTTCTCTGCTCCTCCTCAGGAAATTCAGGAGTTTATTTTCAATGAAAACTGGCAGAATGGAATTATGTTGTTGCTTTACTTTGACCTTTGACACCCCCTCACATTTCTAACCCAGAATCTACTCCAATTTTAAGTAGGTTAATTTTGTGCTTGTGGTGTTTAGCAAATCTTCGTTATTTAAATTTTCGTTATCTGAATTTTGTTAATGGACAGAATGCTTTCAATCTGTTTCCCTTCATTTTGTTTTTCTCCTCGTATGTACTGAATGACTAAAGTTGTCATCGGGGAATGTTAGTGGATCTTATATGGACTACCAGCAGAAAGTTGAAGCTCAAAAATTGATTGCAGATTTTTGACCTGATGATGGTCTGAGTGGGCGGAGACAGCACATTAATTTGCAGGCTGTGACCATTGGAATGCTACAGCTTGGAGCTCACATGTATCCAAGTTTGCTCTTGACACAAAGTAGGTAGCTTCGCGGATTGAAATCGCAAAGCAGCTTAGCTACACCACATGGAGTCTGGTCATGAAGAAATGCAACAGACTTTATCAGTAACTGTCTCTTAGTGCATCTGAAAGTAGGGCTATGTGAGTCCAGTGCTAACTGAGCTGGAAGCAGCTGAAGGCCAAAGGTTCCTTTTGGAAATGTCGGGCATATTGTTCATGATTTGCCGCAGGAGCCCAGAAACTCAACCATATAATGTATGTTTTTTTTCCTTGCAGTTTCAATTTTACCTGGATCATATTGGATTAATGATCCAACAGTATCTGGGTGAAAGTGTACCAATCGTGAAACGGAGCTGGACACTTCACTGAGCAATTCTCATTAGTTTGCCTGACATACCCCTAGCTTCAGAGCTGTACCTAACAATGTCACCTGTGCAAAACCATTTCTGCCTTTACTAACTTTTTAAAGACAACTAAGGGATATTGGCTGACTTGATTGGCAGCTTTGCAACTAAATTTGGTCTACACTTTCCAAGATGAATGCAGTGTGTGCTACAGTTAAATGAATGTTCTTTCCTGCATTTAACTGCTGAGATACTAGTCCAATGTGTGCCTCAGAAGTGAATGGCAGAAGGCACAGACACATCAGTGAAGAATGTACTTCCACAGAGTGCTCAGAGATAATATGTCCTATCAGATCTCCTGAGGAAATAATAGGCTCAGGTTTTCCCAGACTATCATCACAGAAGCCTGTGAAATTCCATAAGGAGATCTTCAGACATGCTCTTAAGTCTGGTGTGCTCTCTGTTTCAGGGTAAAGGGAAGTTTGGCTCTCAGTTTCCTGTGAACTTTCCAAGTGGCTGCAGTAGACCTCTCCTATGCTTCCCACTTTACTAGATTTCACCCATGCTCTGTATTCACAACAGAAAAAACAATAGTTTGTCTACTTTGATTTCAACACAGAACCTGAGATACTTCAGCTCTGGGAATTACCAGCAATCCTGGCTTCCCATCAGCCATTGACTGCACTGAAAACTTGGACCTTTTTTAAGAAACTCAAAAGTTCAATGTAAATTTATTATCAAAGTATGTCTATGTTACAATATATACCCTTGAGTTGCATTTTCCTGCAGGGATTTACATAAAATACAATAGAATTTTATGGAAACTATACATAAACAAAGACTGATAAACACTGAAATGTAGTTTGCATAAAGAAGTCAAATTGTGCAAATTAAATAAGATGTGCTGTAGAGTCCAAGGTAAACGGGTAGATTGCAGAATCAATTCAGAGTCCACGTAAATGTACAATGAAGGGTGGGGTGGGAGGGGAGGTGGTGGTCTGTGCCTGCACTTTCCCCACTTCTTTCTTCACTTCTCTCCTTCTAAGACTGAAGGTAAGATGGTGGCATGCTTAGTCACTCTGGCCCCTTCATGTCCAACAAATGTTTGCCTTAAGTGATTTTGTTGTGATTGCAACACCCTGCTGGGCATTGGTAATACAAAGTACTGCAAGTCTGATTCATTGGTTCAATGGGAAAACTGACGGTGAGGGAGCTGTGTGACCTCGGTTGTTGCACAGACCAGGCCCTCATGCTGAGGCGTAACCTGCTACAGCCACTCAGGTGAGGAGTTACCTGAGGCGATGTGGGACAGAACAGAGGTGCGGAGGGCGTGCTGAAATCCAGCGCATAATGAGGAACTGCTGCATACCAGTCCTTGCAGAAACATGGCTCCTGGACAGCATCACGTGCACCATCAATCTTCAGGCCATGCCACTGATGGACTTGTGCTGACAATAATTTTTGTGACTGTATGTGCTATTGTAACTACATACATTGTAGGCTGTGCCGTGTGTGCTGTGTGTCACTGCATGTACTGTCTTTTACTTACTTAGAGGTACAGCACGGAATAGGCTATTCCGGCCCCTCAAACTGTGCCACCCAGCAGCCTCTGACACCTTCCAATTAACCCTCACCTAATCATGGGTCAAATTAAGCTACAAATCGGTACTTCTTTGGACTGTGGGAGTAAACCAAAGCACCTGGAGAAAACCTCAGCGAGAACGTACAGACTCCTTACAGGGGACGCTGGACTGAGCTCTGAACTCTGATGTCCCGAGCAGTAATAGTGTCACATTAACCGCTACGCTACCTTGGCGACCACGCTTTGAACCCTGACCCCAGACGAAAGTTGTGTCATTTATTGTATGCACGTATCCGGTTGAACTACTGTACAACGAATCTTGAACTCAAACACTTCTTCATTGCAGGGTTAGTTGTGGATCACAATATTCTCTTGATGGATATCAATGTTACGGGAAGCACATTTGAATCTTTAATCCTGAGGAAGTATACAATGTTTGACATTTTCAGTAGCCAGCACCATGGAGAAAGACGACTAATTGATGAGGGAGATGAATTACAAAGAAGGCACACCAGCAGCACTACTATGTTAGGAGTTTGAGGAGATCTGGTATTTTACAAAAAACTCTTGCAAATTTCTATAGACGTATGGTGGAGAGCATTCCAACTGGTTACATCATGGAGGATGGAGGATGCTGTTCGTAAAATAGGAGCGGCCAGTGCTGTAAGAGGTGGGGCAAGGGAACTCCATGTATGAGGGCCAGGTAGTAAAGTGTGGAATGGAAGAAGCACCAGAGGAACAGGAGAAGAAAGAAGGCCATCGGGTAATCACCCTTGTTCAGGGATGTCAGGCTCATTTTCCAGCTGCACAGATGAAGCACTGGCTGCATAGTGTATGATGGAATCATTAGCAGAGAGAATGTTTCCACAGAGATATTAAAGCCTTCAAATACTGGAATCTAGAGCAATACGCAGGATACTACAGGAACTCAGCGGGTCAAGCAGTATCTTTGGAGGGAAACGGACAGTTGATGTTATGGGTCAAGACCCTTCATCTGGACTGAGAGATAGAGGGGAGATCTCCAGTAGAAAAGCTCCAAGTAACTATATCATATTATATATTATGTATATGTTACCTTGAGATTCATTTCCTTGTAGGCGTATTCAGAAAAAAATAAAAGTACAGAATTTTTCAAAAAAACTATACATAAATAGACAATGGTGGGCAAACATCAATGTGCTATGTGCACAAAGATAACAAATTGTGCAAAAAAATAATACTGAATATAAAAAAGGTGAATGTAAGTTGTGGAGCAAGAGCTTGCAAGTGATAAGTGGATCCAGGTGAGGAGGGGTGTTTGGCAGATGGAGAAGGGGAGAGTTGAAATAATGATAGAAGCAGTGAGGTAGAGGTGACCGAGGGCTGAAGATAATAGAATCTGATAGGAAAGAAAGGTGGGGAGTGGAAACAGTGGGCGATGGGAAACAGTAGGATTTTCATAAAGTTTTCACAAAAGCCTGCAAAATAAAATTCTCCAAAGCAAGTAAATAAATAAAGCGAATATTCTCCCAATTAATTGATATTGACCTAATTCACCAATAATCCCAGATAACATATAAACTCGCCTCCCTCTTGCACTGGAAGTAAAATGCCATTGAATGATTCCCTGTCCTTTTAATGTAAGCAGTGACAAAATCTCTGTATTTCATGATTATTGACATCTAGGTTCAAACAATTATGACACTGCACAAATTACATTTTCCTTCAATCAAGCTTCACTCTGCAGGTCTTAACATCAGTTGAGATCATCAATCCTTTGGACTGCTATTTTATGCTGATAATAACAACACTGTATTGTAATAAAGGTGCAAATTGCACATAATGACATATTCACTTTCAAACACTGGAAATATTCAGCAGATCTGGCTGCATCTGTGGAAAAAAAAGTTATTTTGGGTCTGCATCCCTTTGTCAAAACTTATGAGAGGTCTTTGGTCTAGATGGACCTGATTTAGTTCTGCTGCTTGGGGCCAAATTAGGGATCAGTCTGGGCAAGCTGTCTGCAGGATATGGGTAAGTTTGTTGCCTGACAGATCTTAGTGGCATTAAGGCATGTTTCTCTCAAGAGGGGGAGCATCAGATTTCTTATGCCTTGTGCCACATTTAACCTATTACTTCCTGATGAATTTGCCGGTGACACACATTCCTCTCATCTAGTCTGCCATCCTTCGCGAGGAGCATCTCCAAGGGAGTGGCAGGTGGAATGATCACCATCTCTCTCCATCACCCTTCTGTGTCTGTCCTCTATTGCCTCTCCTGCTCCAAATAAATCTTCTGGGAGAGAGAAGCAGGGAGCCTCCACTGAAAAATTCAAAACAAAATATAGTTTGAATTGTAAGCTTTCCCCAAACAGTTAATACAGAAGCATAGAGTCACGGTCTACTGTTGATTAATTTAAAGGGGAAGTGGTCATTACAGTTTTGAGACTAACCTGTCAGATTTCCCATCTCTGCTCTTACTGGTATAGTGCAGTGGCATTTTTTATCTAAAGATGCAAATGCAATCATGGTTAAGTTTTCATTTAGAGCACCAAACAAAATCATGTACCAAAGCACCAGTACGGAAACTTGAACTTACATGCTTTTAATCAATATGGTGTTACTGCTCTCATGTCTTTCTTGTTTACTGTGCGTGAAGGTCAGGATGCAGCTGATGTGAAAATACATGGGGAAGCTGTATGGAGTGCAGGGGTAGAGAGCATGCTCATGATCTGGGAGTAGTGTTTTTATTTTGCTACAGTTGATTCTTATTGTCACTTCCAGTCAAAAAATGATGATAAATGTGAAGTGACAAAAACAGGGTTTCATTTAAATATGATATTATTTGCTCTAAGAAACCTTAGCATTGAAATAAAAAAATACAATAAAATTGCTGTAAAATGTCTGTCACTTCTTACAGTGACTGCTGCTGTAATTTGGTTGAAATACTGATTACGTCGTCAATTTAGATTGCGCTCTGAACACTTGCATCTGACTGGTATGACAAGAAAATGATAAAGTGTACATGTACATGACAGTTTTGTGTAAAAAAATGACAATATATGAGAACTGACAATAGAAGGTGACATTATTAGAGAGAAATGAGTAAGGATGTGGCAAAATTGAGTTGGAAATTTAGAAAAAAAAGCAGTGAGTGGCAAATTAGAACAGAGGGAATGATGATAATAAAGATTATGTGAATACCAAAAAATACTGTATTCTTTATGCTAATCTTCATTTACTACAGCCTGACATAAGGGCTTCTTTCCAACTATGTGAAGGTTTATTTTTAATTACAAACCATTTGTGGTATTGCTATTACCATTTAACTTCCACTGATTTTCAGGAGATTCATTTTCATATTCGTATTATTCCCAGAAATGTTAGTTCCTCTATTATTTTAAAGCTAAAGCGTATTGAGCTCTGCATGAGTACCGTTGGAATTTTGTAGGAACTGAGAATGAAAGAGGTAATTGCTGATGGAAACGAAGAACTTCAGAGTTTTAAGATAGAGTAATACAGCATGAAGTCAAAATGGTTGTTGTGACGCGTCCAGTGTGGTGGTGTAGTGGGTAGTTCTTGTCGCTCTCACTTTAAGCTTCCACTGCTGGCTAGACATCTTGTGAAAAGGACAATCAAGTGTGTAAGCCTCTCCCTGCCAGTGCATAGCCTCTCCAACAGCAAGCCTTATGTAGTGCCTTCTTGCTGGTGACACACAGAAACTGAACTCCTTTCTGACAGAGGCTGAACTGTAGAAGTGGGGGTGGAGGTCTGGTCCCTGCAGATGTAGCACGCAGGCCCACCGGCGTGTAGACACGCCCTGGTACGTGTGAACCAGATCCCCAGCTCTGGGTAAATAGCCCCACTGCCTCATAAGCACCCTTGGGAGAGACGATGGCTATGGGAGTAAACCCAGACAGCAAATCGGAGTGAAGCCCCTCAGGCAGCTGGACAATATTGAACATCCTTCTGGTAGCTCAGCTGGTGCCAATTGCATTGCTTCATAAGGTTTCCTTTTGACCACACTGGTGAAGCCAAGAGGGAGATCTTGACAACTGGACATCTCAGGATCTCCATACCTTCTGCACAGGTTTGTGATGATCATCATCATCACCCATTGTCCTTCGAGATAGAAGGATGCCAACCAACAAATACAGGATGGACACAATCCTCTTGGACAACTTGACCAGGCCAACCAATGTTGTCCATTTGCCCGTGTTTGGTCTACATCCCTCTGATCCTCTCTAACCATATACTCATTCAAACGTCTCTTAAATGTTAATGTTATTATACTGCATCAACCACTTCGTCTGGCAGTTCATTCCATATACGTACTCCCTACGTGTAAAGAAATTGCCCCTGGGGCTTCTTTTAAATCTTTCACCTCTCACCTTAAACAAACTACTGTATGTCCTTCCCTGGGGAAAAAAAAAGACTATGTGTGTTCATCCTACTTATTTCTCTCATGATTTTACACATTCTTATATGGCTGCTCCTTAATTTCTGATGTTCCAAGAAATAAAGTCCTCGCCTGCCAATCTCCCCTATTGCTCTGGCCTTCAGGTCCTGGAAGTATCTCCAGAAATCTGAGATGGCAGAGCATAATGAGTAAAGGTCATGGCCATGGCTTCAACACAAGATGAAACAAAGAGTAGAAAGAGAACTTGGAATGCTACATTGGAAATTAGGAAGAAATTAGGTGGGAATGTTGAAAGAAGTTTTCCCTGTGATAGAAAAGCAATAAAAGAAACTATGGATGCTGGAAATTTGAGATAAAATCACAAAGCTGGAGGTGCAGAATCTCAGCAGAAGGAGAATTGACATGTTGGGTCATTGACATATCAGGACTAGCTTGGGTTAGACATCAAGGATGCTTTAAGCTGCAGAGAAGGGTGAGGGTTAGGGAGAACAGAAGATGTCTTTAATAGAGTGGTGACAAAGAAAAACGAAATAGCATAGTTGGTGCGGGTGCCAGTTGAAAAAGGATGTTGAGGCCTTGTCAATTGAAGCTGATCTGTCTGAAGGAGATGTCAATAAGCTGCTTGTCTGTCAGAATTGGCAATGGAATTAAAAAAGCTGATAAGCAGAAGTTGAATGAATTCAATGCCGAGTCTAGTCATAAGTTAAGATTCTGTTGCTGGAATTCATGAGGAGACAGCATGGTGGAGAAGCTAGTGGAGGTTCTACCTCAAACTCCAGCAAGATGGTTGAAAGTGAGAATGTGGGGGGAATAAAATAGGTGTTTGATGGCATCACTGACTTGTGGGCCATCAAACACCTATGCGCTGTGACTCTTACATTGTTCCAATAAAGCCCAGTGTAAGAGGCCAAAGACAGTGGGGGAGGCTGGAAAACTAAAGTAACAAGCAGCTGGGTTGTTTAAGTCACCCTTGTGCCTTGTAGTCCAATTGTACTGACCATGGGATGAGAAAGAGGAGTGGAAGTTCAAGCATGATCATTTTTCAGTATTCAAATAGCACTGTTGCTTTCACACATCACACTAACTCTGATTATTATAAGCATATTCATCCATTCAGGACACTTGCTCATTTTGAGCTGACAGATGTACTGTAGAAGGGCAGGTAATGATTATTTTATAAGAATTGTGTTTCTGCTGCCAATTTACTTCGAACAGTAGAACACTGGACAGGCCATTCATGCTGACTTTGATGCCAGTTTATACTAAATGTCCTTCTCGACTGCATTTCTCTCAGAGTTCGGTGGGTAATACCGTTCCGGCTGACCGGAAGTGCACTGAAAGCGGTAAGCATAAAGGAGTTGGGTGCTTACTGTTCTGGCTAACAATGGATGGTGCAATCCCGGGTATATTACATCGAGGAATGTGTTTGCAGACTGGATATTGAACTTTTTACTGTTGGACTTCGGCCACATTCCACCGTGATACAACACTTGGCGGCATGGGAGGTCGTTCCTGCCTGTGGCCATCGAACGTGCAGCTCCTCCCGTGGAGGATCAGACACCCTGAGCCAATGAACTGGTCCGGGACTTATTTTCCATCTGGCATAGTTTGCATTTTGGTGTTTGATTGTTGGGGTTTTTTGTATTGCTATAGTTACGCTCTATTCTTAGTAGGTGCAGCTGTAACGAAACCAAATTTCCCTCGGGATTAATAAAGTATATCTATCTATCTATATTCATTTATCTATGTAAAAGCCTCTTAAACTCCATCAAACTGCCTGATTTTTCAACTACATCTGGTAAGGCACTTATCACTCTCTGCATTAGAACAACTTGCTTCTCGTATCCTCTTTAAACTTCCTCTCTCTAATCTTAAAAGCATTTCCTCTGGTGTTACATATTATAACCCTGGGGAAAATACGAGGGATGATTGATAAGTTCATGACCTAAGGTAGAAGGAGTCAATTTTAGAAAACCTAGCACATTTATTTTTCAACATAGTCCCCTCCTACATTTACACACTTAGTCCAACAGTCACGGAGCATACAGATCTTGGACCTCCAGAAAGTGCCCACAGCATGGGTGATTGATAAGTTCATGGCCTAAGGTAGAAGGAGATGAGTTATACAGCTCTCGTTACATGCACATGCAGTTCAATTCTTTGAGTGACTATGCAGAAAGTTTGAAGTTAATAACTCATCAGGGGTGATTGATAAGTTTGTGGCCTAAGTTAGAAGGAGATGAGTTATTAACTTCAAACTTTCTGCATAATCACTCAAAGAATTGACCTGCATGTGCATGTAACAAGAGCTGTACAACTCATCTCCTTCCACCTTAGGCCACGAACTTATCAATCACACATGCTGTGGACACTTTCTGGAGGTCCAAGATCCGTATGCTCCACGACCACTGGACTAAGTGTGTAAATGTAGGAGGGGACTATGTTGAAAAATAAATGTGCTAGGTTTTCTAAAATTGAATCCTTCTGCCTTGGGCCACAAACTTATCAATCACCCCTCGTATTCTGATTGTATACCGTACCCATTCTGACTACCTACCTTACCAATGCCTCTCATAATTTAAAATTATCCTTTAACAGGTGTCTACTTAGCTTCCAGAGTTCTAGAGAGAATAATCTTAGTCCAACTTTTGCATATAGCTCATATCCTGTACTTTCTGAAACAACCGACCATGTCAAATGTCTTATTGAAGTCCACATGGATAATGTTCATTACCTTACTTCTACTGATCTGCCTTGTCACCACTTCAAGAAGCTCAGTGAAGTTTGTAAGACTTGACCTGCCCCACACAAAACCATACTGACTATCCCCAAGCAGGCCATGCCTTTCCATCTGCACATAAGTTGTGTCCCTCAGTGTCCATTCTATCAGTGTCGCTACCACTGATGTGTGACTCTCTGGCTTATAGTTACCTGGACTCTCTTATTTCCTTTATTAAACAAAGTCACAGTACTTGCCACTCTCTAATCCTCTGGGATCTCATGTTGCTGGTGAGAACAAGGACCTTTGTCAGAGCCAAGCAATCTCCTCACTTCCTTTTTTCAATATTCTGGGGACCTGGGGATCTTACATAATGCTTTTCAGAAGTTAAAACACTACCTCTTCCTTAATTTCTAAATGTTTCAGCAGATCAACCTTCACTATCCTTCAAATCCTTCTCAGTAAATACCAATACAAAGTACTCAGCCACTTGCTCTGCCTTCAATCACAAACTCCCTCCTTTATCCAGAGTGCACCCATCCTCTTTTTTGGTTGTCCTCATTTTCTTAAATAAGTTCAAAATGCATAGGAATTCTTCGTGATCCTGCTCGCCAAGCAATTAAGCTAGGATCAAGCCAAGGGTCAAGAAATTTTATGGCCCTTTTTGGCCTTCCTAATCACCGGCTTGAGTGATTTCCTGCTATCTTTATATTCTACAAGAACCCAGTCTGATTTTAGTTCCTGAACCTTAGATATGCATCCTTTCACATGCCTGACTAAATTAATGACTTCTTGAGTCATCCAAGGTTCCATTACCTTGTCATTCTTATACTTTCTCTTTACCAAAACACACTGATGCTGACCATCTGGTCTTTAAACAACTTGCACGTGTCAGGCATGGACTTGTCCAACAGAACCGTCTCCCAATCAACACTCTGTTCATCCTGTCATACATTGCCCTTAGTACCTTCCCACAAGATCCAATTTTGTCTTATAACATAGTGAGCTCTGGCCACTATCCCCAACATATTCACCCACCTTCAATTCTGCCATTGACCTGGTTCATTTCCCAAAACCAGGTTCGGTATGTTTCTTCCTCTGGTTGGACTCTCCGCATACTGTTTCAACATCCCCTTCTGGATGCACTGAAAAATTCCTGCCCGATCTGTACCTCTTGTATGAAGGCATTTTCCTGTAGAATATAACTGATCATACTCACATAGACTCTTGCTATCAATTCGCTTTTGAATAAAATTGCTAATACTTTCAAACAAAACTTTCCAAGCAGGTCATTAGTGCAATCTAAATTGAAGAGAATTTATAGATGAGATTTCCTAATTTTTCACACACCATTATGATGTGCACGATTTACAGACTCAGAGAGAGAGGGACACAACAGGCAAGAAGTTTGTAACATTTTATACTGAGAAATATCAATTATAAAACCACAAGATAAACCCTTGCAGTAGATATGTTAGAGATAGTAGGACTTTCACATACTGTATGCTCTACACACATGCAATAGTTCTTTGTTAGTGTATAGTATCTTTTGTAAACTCAGGAATATCTTTAAATGGCCATTCACATGCATAAATTGTGCTGAAAGGCATTTTGCAAGGTTTTTAACTGCTTTTCTCATCAACACAAGAAGCTGTGAAGGCTTCTCACACCTCCTTGTACATCTGCAGTTTCAGACTCCTGTGAGTGTACATAACACACAACCTCTCATGGTCCCAGAACAGATCCTACACCATCAAGAAAGCTCACCAACGTCTCTTCTTTCTGAGGAGGCTGAAGGGAGCTGGACTTTGCTACTCGTACTTACATCATTACAGAGACGCGCAGCAGAGCATCCTAACAAGCTGTATCACTGGTGTGGAAACTGCACTATGCTGGACAGGATGGCTTTACAATGAGTGGTTACATTTGCCCAGTGCATCACTGGCACCAACCTAACACCATTAAGGACTATATGCAGAAAGGTGCCAGGAAAGGACCAGTAACATCAAGAAGGATCACACACACCCTGCTCATGGACTGCTTGTCCTACTCCTAACAGGGCAGAGGCTACAAAGCATCCATACCAGGACTGCAAGACTCAAAAACAGTTACTGTCCCTAAGCTACAAGGCTGATCAACACCTTCATCCACTAACTTCACCATTACTTTATTATTTCCTGACAGTCATCTTATATACAGCCCAGCATCATGTTATGGACATCCAGTCAATCCAGGTATATGAGCTATCTTATGTGTTTATAATTAATTGTGTATTTTATATTATTATTATTGTATTCTTTATCTTTAGTGTTTTTTATGCTGCATCAGATCTGGAGTAACAATTGTTTCATTCTCCTTACAATTGTGTACAGGAAATGACATCAAACAATCTTGAATCTCCCTTGAATCATAAGGTAAATAAGAGAAAATCTGTTGATGCTGGAAATCCAAAGCAACACACACAAAATGCTATAGGAACTCAGCAGGCCAGGCAGCATCTGTGGAAAAGAGTAAAAGTTGACATTTCAGGCCAAGACCCTCATCAGGACTGGAAAAAAAGAGGAGAAGTTAGAGCAAGAAGGTGGGGGAGGTGAAGAAGTAGTACTAGCTGGAAGGTGATGGATGGAACCGGGAGAGGGGAAGGGGTCAAGTAAAGAGCTGGGAAGCCGATGGGTGAAAGAGTTAAAAAACTGGAGAAGAGGAATCTGATAGGGGAGGATAGATGACCATGGAAGGAAGAGAAGGGCGAGGAGCACCAGAGGGAGGTGATGGGCAGATAAGGAGATGGGGTGAGAAAGGGAAACGGGAAGGGGAGTGGTGGAGGAGGGTAGGGCAATTATCCGACATTCAAGAAATCGATGCTCAAACCATCAGATTAAAAGGCTCCCCAGACGAAGTATAAGCTGTAGGTCCTCCAGCCTGAGTGTGGCCTCATTGCAGCAGTAGAGGAGACCATGGACTGACATGTTGAAATTGGAATGGGAAGTAGAATTGAAGCGGATGGCCACTAGGAGATCCCACTTTTTCTGGGCGATGGAGCATAGGTGTTTGGAAAAGCAGTCTCCCAATCTATGTCGGGTCTCATTGATACACAGGAGGCCACACCGGGAGCACTGGATACAGTAGACAACCCCAACAGACTCAAGATAAAGTGTCCCCTCACCTGGAAGGACTGGGGCCCTGAATGGTAATGAGGGAGGAGTTGTAGGCATAGGTATGGCACTTGTTCAGCTTGCAAGGTTAAGTGCAAGGAGGAAGATCAGTGGGGAGGGATGACTGGACAAAGGATTTGTATAGGAAGCGATCCCTGTGGAAAGTGGAAAGGGGTGGGGGAAGAGAAAGATCTGCTTGATGGTGGGATCCCATTGGAGATGGCGGAAAGTATGGAGAATTATGTGCTGGACGCAGAGTCTACAGCGGTAGTAGGGGAGGACAAGAGGAACCCTGTCTGCGAGGGCAGACAAGCACGAAATGGAAGGGATGTGGGTGAAGGCAGTGTTGATGGCAGAGGAAAGAAAGACCCTTTCTTTGAAGGAGGAGGACATCTCATTAGTTCTAAAAACAAAACCCTCATCCTGAGAGCAGATGCATCAAACATGGAGGAACTGAGAGAAAGGAATGGAATTCTTGCTATTGACAGGTGGGAAGAGGTATAGACCAGGTAGCTGTGAGAATCAGTGTATAAATACTTCTTCGGAATTGGATAAATTGATTAACATCAACCTAAGGGAAAGAACAACTCTGACACATACATACAGAGCTTATAAAAAGTATTTCCACCCTTCCCCAGAAGTTTTCATGTTTTATTGTTTTACAACATTACATCACAATGGATTTAATTTGGCTTTTTTTTGACACTGATCAACAGAAAAATACTCTTTTGTGTCAAAGTGACCACAGATCTCTACAAACTGATCTAAATTAATTACAAATATTAAACACAAAATAATTGATTGCTTAAGTATACACCCCCTTCAAGTCAGTATTTAGTAGATGCACTTTTGACTGCAATTACAGCCTTGAGTTTGAGTGGATAGGTGTCTATCAGCTTTGCACATTTAGACACTGCAATTTTCCCCCATTCTTCTTTATAAAACTGCTCAAGCTCTGTCAGGTCACATGGGGATCATGAGAGAACAGCCCTTTTTAAGCCCAGCCACAAGTTCTTAATTAGATTGAGGTCTGGACTCTGACTTGGCCACTCCAGGACATTAAGTTTGTTGTTTTAAGCCATTTCTGTGTAGCTTTGACTTTATGCTTGGGGCCATTATCTTGCTGGAAAACAGATCTTCTCCCAAGTTTCAGTTCTCTTGCAGACTGCATTAGATTCTCCACTAGGATTTCCCTGTATTTTGCTGCATTCATTTTACCTTCTACCTTCACAAGCCTTCCGGGGCCTGCTGCAGTGAAGCATCCACACAGCATGATGTAGCTTCATCGTAGGGATGGTGAACTTTTGATGACAATAGTACCTTCTTCCAGCTGACTTCAGAGTCTCCCAAGTTTTCTAGAAAACTCTAACTGAGATTTCATGCGAGTTTTTTTCAACAGCGGCTTTCTTTTTGCCAGTCTCCCATAAAGTTGTGACTGGCAAAGTACCTGGGCACAGTCTTTCCCATCTCAGCCACTGAAGCTTGTAGCTCCTCCAGGGTTGTCATATGTCTCTTGGTGGCCTCCCTCATTAGTCCCCTTCTTGCACAGACACTCATTGTTTGAGAATGTCCTTCTGTAGGCAGATTTACAGCTGTGCCATATTCTTTCCATTTCTTGATGATTGATTTTACTGTACTCCAAGGGATATTCCATGACTTGGCAATTTTCTTGTATCCATTTCCGATTTGTGATTTTCAATAACCTTTTGTAGAGTTGCTTGGAGTGTTCTTTTGTCTTCATGGTGTAGTTTTTGCCAGGATACTGACTCACCAGCAGTTGAACCTTCCGGATACAGATGTATTTTTACTACAATCAATTGAAACCCCTTGACTGCACACGCTGATTTCTACTTAACTAATTATGTGACTTCTTAAACCAATTGGCTGTACCAGTGATGATTTGGTGTGTCATATTAAAGGGGGGGGGTGATACTTATGCAATCAATTATTTTGTTTTATATTTGTGATTCAATGTTGTAAAATAATAAAACATGAAAACTTCCGGGGGTGTTGGTTGAATACATTTTTTGGTACTGCATACCTTACAGGAATTACTAAATTCTAGACAAGTATCTCAGAACTAGAAATAGATTATTGAAGTACAATTTTGTAGCCATTACTGAAACTTGGTTGTGAGAGGGGCAGGAATGGGTGATTAATATACGTTTGTACAAGATTTTCAAAGTTTTCGACAAATAAGAGAGGAGGAGGTAAAGGGGGTGGGGTGTTGTATTACTAATCAGGGAAAATATCATAGCTGCCCTCTGGGGACATGTAATGTAGGGGTCAGAGTCCATCTGAGTAGAACTGAAGAATAGGAAATGTGCAATCACACTGATGGGATTGTACTACAGACCACATTTCATTAATCTGTAATCAGATTAATGAAACGTGAAAATAATAGGTTTGTTGTCATAGGGGATTTCAACTTTCTGAATATAACCTGAGACTTCTTAGTGCAAGGGGTTTAGATGGTGCAGAATTTGTTAAGTGTCTCCAGGAAGGTTTCTTAAATCAATATTGGGACAGTCAAACAAGAGGAGGGACTGCAGTGGACCTGGTGTTTGGGTAATGTGCCTGGGCAGGTGACTGACCTTCCAGTGGGGTAACAGTTAGGGAGCAGTGACTTTTGGGATACTGTAGCTATAGATAAGGTTATATATGGTCCTTGTGGGAGAGTTTTAAATTTGAGTAGGGCAAATTATGAGAACATTAGGCAGGAAATAAGAAGCGTTATTTGGGAACAACTTTTCTATGGCAAGTCCACATTAGATGCATAGGGTATTTAAAGATCGAATGCACAATGTACAGGAAAGGTATGTTCCTGTTAGAAGGAAGAACAGGGATGGAACAATAAGAGAACCAGTGACGAGACAAATTTAGTCAAGACAAACGAAAAGTATGTAAAGCTTCGAAAGTTAGGATCAGACAAAGCACATGAGGAGTAAAAAGAAGCCATAAAAGAACTAAAGAAGGGAATTATGAAAGCCAGCAGGGGCCATGAAAAGTCCTTGGTGAGTAGGATTAAGGTGTATCCCAAGGCATTCCATACATACATCAAGGGAGGAAGGGAGGGAATGTTGACTCAGACCATGAAAGGCCTGCGTCGGGCATTTTCATGCCTTACAAGGCACAGATTGGAAGTCTGTGTGGGGCGCCACTCCTCACAATGTGTGATTAAGTGCCTTGCTCAAGGACACAAACACGCTGCCACAGCTGAAGCTTGAACTAGCGATCTTCAAATCATTAGACGAACGCCTTAACCACTTGGCCACGTGCCCAACACAACACATCAAGGGCAAGAGGATAACTAGGGAGAGTGTGGGACCACTCAAGGATAAAAGGAGGAACATTTGCTTGAATGCAGAGAATGTGAGTGATTTACTAAATGAGTAGTTTGCTTCAGTATCTACCAAGGATATGAAGGATCTGGAGATTAGAGCTAGAGTGTATAAGTACGTTAGGTCATTTAGAAGTCAAGGAGGCAGAAGTGTTGGGCCTCCAAGAGAATATTAAGGTGAATAAGTCCCCAGGGGCTGATGGGATTGACCCTAGGTTATTGAAGGAGGCAAGAGAGATTTCTGGGACCATGACCAGTATCTTTGTGTCTTCTCTAGCCACAGGTGAGGTCCCAGATGACTGGCGAGTGGCTAACGTTGTATCTCTATTTAAGAAGGGAACAAGGGAAAATCATATAGACCAGTGAGTCTCACTTCAGTTGTAGGGAAGTTGTTGAAGAAATATGAGCATTTGGAAACCCATGGCCTAATTAGGGAGAACCAGCATGGGTTCGTGTGTGGCAGGTCATGCCTTACCAACTTGACTGAGTGTTTTGACAAAGTGATGAGAGAGATTGATGGGAGTAGGGCAATGGATGTTGTCTATATGGATTTTAATAAGGCATTTGACAGAGTCCCTCAGAGATTTCAAAGCTACATTCAATATCAGAGAAATGTATACAATATACATCCTGAAATGCTTTTTCTTCGCAAATATCCACGAAAAACAAAGGAGTGTCCCCAAAAAATGAATGACAGTTAAATAGTAGAACCCCAAATCCCCCCCAGCTCCCGTCCCTCCTGTGCATAAGTGCCAGCAAGCAACAATCCCCCCTCCCCCCCACCAAAAAAAAAGCATTGGCACCTGCCACCGAGCACTCAATCGTGAGCAAGGCAACAGCAAAGACACAGACTTGCAGTACTCCAAAGGCTTCACGTTTCACCCTATATTTGACATACCATGGGCTCTCTCTCTTCCTAATAAGGGAGAAAGAGGTATCTCCCTTTCACAGTGAGAGGGGAGACATAACAAACAGCTCATTGGTTTATGATGTTAAAAGTCTGTTGCATCGCTTTTTCCAAGCTCTGTGCCCAAAGTTCTTGGGTCTCTGGGCACACAGCCAAAGATCTTCCAGCTCCCACGACACACCGACCTGTCGGGACACTGACCTTCGATCTGCCTGTCTCCAAAGCCATACGATCCTGGGCCTCCAAAGGTGAGCTGAACTCTTAGGCCATCGATGAAGTGGACAGAGAGTATCTGCTGCCCAGGGTTGAAGTGTCTAACACCAGAGAGCATGCATTGAAAGTAGGATGGAGTAGATTCAGGTGGGATGTGAGCGTTTTACTTCGAGAGTGGTGGATGCCTGGAACGAGATGCCTGGTGTGGGATAGAGGCAAATACATTAGGGGCCTTTAAGAGACATTTGGATATGCAGATATTACATTGCACTGAATAAGGAAGTTGGAGGGATATGGACATGGTGTAAGTAGGAGGCTTTAGTGTTAGGGTGTTTTTGATTTACGCTTAAGCTGATTTGCACAACATTGTGGGCTGAATGGCCTGCTCCTGTGCTGAACTTCTATGATTTTGACACTTATTTGACATTTCTATGAATTTGACATTAATTTCATATAAAAGTAGCCTAAACTAGCTCAGCAAACCTGCTGAGACTGATTGGGACTGATTCCCAAAACAGTCCATTCCCAGGTCTGTCATAAGAGATTTCCTGAAAGATAGGAAAAACAAAATTGAAGAATGTTTTTGAAGTTCCTTGAAAACATGTATTTCCACTAACGTATGAATACCTGACATATTTTTAGTGAAGAAAGGTTGTCTGAAAGGCACTGAACTCCACGTTCACCAAGCTAGAGAGCATGTGGGGGTCATTTACAAACTGTGGAAAGTGCACATAACATTCCCGTTTATCCAACCGTGCATTATATGAAGCTACGCATTTCAGCATTAAGGGTCATGATTGTCATCATCATTATGTGCTGCCGGTGATCACAGTGACCATGATTGTTCTTGGCAAATTTTTCTGCAGAAGTGGTTTGTGATTGTCATCTTCTGGGCAGTGTCTTTACAAGACAGGCAACACCAGCCATTATCAAATACTCTTCAGAGATGGTCTGCTTGGTGTCAATAGCCGTAGAACCAAGACTTGTGATATGCACCATCTGCTCCCATGGTTGCGTGTGACTCTGATCAGGGGCTAAGCTGGTGCTACACCTTGCCCAAGGATGATCTGCAGACTAGAAGGAAGGAGTGCCTTACACCTCCTTCGGTAGAAATGCATCTCCACCCCATCACTCAGCTTTAAAGGTAAGATTATATTAAACAAAAGCAGCTTCAAATCAGAAAAAAAAAGATCAGGTACAGGAAAATTTTACTGTACAAGAAAACACACAAATAAGCAGCACTGAATAAATTCTGTAGAAAGGATTGCACAATTTTTTGTATGAGGAAGATCTGAAAAGGAAATTAACATGAACGGAAAACAGCAATTCCAAAGATTTTCGCTGATACAAACTAAAAACTTACACAATGATATTAATTGCATTGAATAAGATGATCTGGACACAAGGATGTAATAAGAAACTCTATATTAAGCTCAAGAAGTGAAACAATTTGGTTTGTCACACCATTGGGTTTTGGTGAGGGTCACGTGCCCTCATGAAGGTGTGGACTTTAAAAATCAGGCAGAAGGTCACAATAGCACATTCAGTACAAGGGTGTTTTTTTTGTGGGCCAGAGGTGAAAACTTCTAGAAAATGAGCAAAAATATTTTCAGTGCAAAAAAAAAGAAAAATAACAAAAAGGACAAAAGGAAAAAAAAATGAAGATTATATACCAGCAGACCTTCAGAACTACAGCTCCAACACATCAGTCTGAAGTAATACACCGTTTCTTCCTCTTCCCCACTTAAAGCAAAATGAGCCTTAATTAATGATGCAAACATGAGGAAATCTGCAGATGCTTTCCAGCTCTTAGCTCCATCCCTCCCCCTCCTGTCTTCTCCTATCATTTCAAATCTCCCCCTCCTCCTCCCACTTTCAAATCTCTTACTATCTCTTCTTTCAGTTAGTCCTGGTGAAGGATCTCGACACAAAATTTCAACTGTACCTCTTCCTATAGATGCTGCCTGGCCTGCTACATTCACCAGCAATTTTGTGTGTGTTCCTTCATTAATGACTGTCTGGCTGTGTCTTGTTTTACGGCGGCTGGCACCCAGCTTAATGGTGCATTACCGCCACCTTCTGCTCCAGAGTGTACAATAGACATACATTTTAAATCCTTTCACCCAATCTCACACACACACACATACCCTAACCTACACTTTATCCTTCCATCTTTGCCCATCCTAGTACCCTATTCCTGTTTATCCATCATATTCTATAAAAGCCCCTGTACCCTTAATTAATGATCTCCTTACTCCAGGAGAAAAAGAAAAAGGGTAGTCCATTCTTTGGAATACAGTGGGGGTTGGGAGTTGTTACATGAGCCTGAACAACTATACAAAAAGAAAAGGAATACGCATCCTTCTTCACAATCAAAAATGTCCACAAATACATTAATCACAATAAGATCACAATGACATTGCTCAACAAAATCAATCAATAACTAACTATCTTCCAGGAGCCAGCACTTTTCCCCTCTTCCCCCAAGATGAACTCTTCCACTGAGCCTGCACTGGGCATGTGCCACCACTAACAGGCACTTTTGTTAAGACACCCCACCCTTCTGTCAGGTTCCCTCCCTGAAACTGGAAGCAACAACAAACAGGATGTGTCAAAGAACACCACTGTCCCGGAGTGTGCGTGTACAAACAAAAGTGTCCATGCTGCACGTGAGCCTAGTGTGTGTGCCTGATAAACATAACATCAACACTGCCAGACAGAGATAATGATAATGAGAATTACGGGGCTACTGGGGGTGGAGAGGGGGGAAGGAAGGTATAACTTGTGACAGACCTGCTCTATTACGTTACCCTCCACTCTCTTCTAGTTTACCCAAGTTGGGTAAATGGGAAAGAAAATCCGCAGTGACATTCTGGCTGCTCCTGTTTGGTAGATTGTGAAGTGGAAGGGTTGCAGGGCTAGATATTATCTGGTAATGTGAGCATTTTGATCTTTCCTGGCATAGATCCAGGTAAAGGCACAGTGGTCTGAGTCCAAAACAATCTCCCAGACAAGGAGGTAGTAGCATAAATTGTCTAGATCCCACGTAAGAGCCAGAGCCTCTTTCTCAACAGTCAAATACTGAGATTTCCTGGGTCACAGCTTCCTACTCAGGTATAAAACAGGCCTCTTTTCGCCCTCTTCTCCTTGGGACAAGACAGCTCCTATCCCTACTCTATAAACATCCATTTGCACCAGGAAGGGCTTGCTGAAATCAGGACGAATGAGTACCAGTTCTTCACAGAGTGCCCCCTTCAAGCTCTCAAAAGCCAGTTCGCACTCCTCTGTCTAATGTACAGGTTTCTTTTTGGCTTTAAGCTCAAACTAGTCAGAGGAGTTGCCACCTCAGCAAACCATGGTATGAAACGTTGCATTGATACCATCCAACCAGTCCAAGAGAAGACCTGACTTGTTCCTTTGTGCAAGGGTGGGTGGTGTCCTGAATTGCTTGTATCTTGTCCACTTGAGTCCGTATCAGCCTGCCCCCAAGCTGGTATCTCAAGTACCAAGCCTCTGTCTTCAGCCTCTCGCATTTCTGTAGTCTGAGTGTAAGACCTACTGACCCAGAACCTCGTTGCAGTGCTAGAGATCATCTTCCCAACTTGTGCTGAAAATCACCATAACACTCAGGTAGGCCAACAGAACTTCTCACACCCACTCAATACACTGTTCATAAGGCACTGAAATGTTACATGAAGGCCAAACAGGCTCTCGTAAATCAGCAGCACGGGAGGGATAAATAGCTTGAATTTTTAAGTATAAGTAGCTTAAAATTACATCATTAAACATTACTAGACATCTTGCAAGGTATATGAAGTGAAAATATTGGTGTTATTCAAGGGTATTAATATTGGTGTTACTCAAGGGATAATGAGAGTTACGGGCCTACTGGGGGTGGGTAGGAAGAAATTACTTGTGGCAGACCTGTTCTGTCACACGGTGTTTGAGATCACACTTGTGCCATACACACATCTGGTTGCTTTATACAGATACATAACTACAACCACTGAATGGATAGAAAAGGGATCAATCAGCTTGATGGAACTGATCTGCAGATTGGAATATGTGGAATAATATTATAAGCGGACATTTTCTGGGGGAAGGTTGAGAGATGATGCAATAGCTGTTCTCTGGATTCAAAGGACATTAGATAAATTTAGGCTGG
Source organism: Mobula hypostoma (assembly GCF_963921235.1). Lineage (NCBI taxonomy): Eukaryota > Metazoa > Chordata > Chondrichthyes > Myliobatiformes > Myliobatidae > Mobula > Mobula hypostoma. The sequence continues at coordinate 131,350,479 of NC_086099.1, forward strand.
TAGGCAACACATTGAGAATTTAGCAGTAACCTTCACAAATTCTGCATTTAACTGCAACGTTTTAAGCTGCTTGCTGTAATCCTTTTGGGAGAAACTGGTTGTCAATTTAAATAAGTTAATCAGTCAATTATAGAGATTAGTACAGAAATGAGAAATGATCTTGGCTCGGAATCAGCTTGAGTGGAAACAAGAAATAGCAATGGAAATAAGACATTAGTGAGAGTACTCTATAGGAGCCCAGTGGTAGTTATACTCTCGGACAGACGATAAATCAAGAAATAATGGCAACCTCTAAGAAAGGTACTGCAATAATCGTGGGTTACTTTAATCTTTATCTAGATTTGACAATTGAAATTGGCAAAGGTAGTCTTAATGGATGAGTTCATGGAGTATGTTCAGGGAAATTTCTTTGAATGTACATTGTGAACAGGCTATTTTGGATATGGTCAGGTGTAAAGAAATAGGATTAGCAAACTGAAAATAAAAGGTCCACCAGCAGAAAAGTGATCCTAACAGTTGGGTAATCATTTAGACAGCGAAGAAGGTGGGTTTGAAACTAGCGTCTTAAAGGTTAATAAAGGAAATTACAAAGTTCTGAAAGCAGATCTGAATTAAGTAGTTTGACACAAAAAATAAAGAAAAGTAATAAATAAGCAGTGACAAAGTTTTATAGCGATCTTACAAAGTTCTCAATATTCTGATAAGAAATAAGTGCATGATTGGTCTATGGGTAGCTAAATCGGAAAGTTAACAATAGTATCAAATTCAAACAAAAGTTTATTACTGTTTTGAAAATTTGTCATTGGGTAGAAGATTAATAAATTTATAGAAACCATTAAATGATGACAAAAATATGATAAAGGATAGAAAATAAACTATGAGAAAGCATAGGCTAAAACTAAAACTAAAAGCCAGGTAGTAAAGATTTCAAATGGTATACAATTAAAGGATGAATCTTTGTAATGGAATGTAAAGAAATGCCAGAGAAGTTGAACAAATATTTTGCATAAATATTCACCCTAGAATGTATTTAAAGCATTTTGAATAATAGTAGATGGTCAATAATAAATGGGATGAAGAAATTCAAAACAAGTTATTATCAGACAAAAAAGTAGTAAGCAAATAAATAGGATTAAAGCCAACAGTAAGAGATTCTGCAGATGCTGAAAATCTTGAGCAACACATACAAAATAAAAAGACCATGAGGAATATGAGCAGAATTAGGTCGTTTGATCCATCGGGTCTACTCCACGCTTCATCATGGCTGATTCATTTTCCCTCTCAGCCCCCATCTCCTGGCTTCTCCCTGTATCCCGTCATGCCCGAACTAATCAAGATTCTGTCATCCTCTGCCTTAAGTGTACCTAATGCCTTGGCTTCCACAGCCACTAGTGGCAACAAGATCCACAGATTCACCACATCCTAGCTGAAGAAATTCTTCCTCATCTCCATTCTATAAAGATGTCCCACTATTCTGAGGCCATATCCTCTGGTCTTAGACTCTCCCACCATAGGAAACATCATCTCCACATACATTTTATTGAGGCCTGTCAACATTCGATAGCTTTCTATAAGGTCACCCTAAATTCCAGCCAGTACAGGCATAGAGTCATCAAATGCTCCTCATGTGATAAGCCTTTCAATCCCACAATCATTTTTGTGATCCCCCTTTGAGCTCACTCCAAGGTCAATACATCCTTTCTTAGATAGAGTGGCCCAAACCACTCACAATATCCACGTGAGGCCTCAGCAGTGCTTTATAAAGCTTCAACATTACATCCTTGCTTTTATATTCTAGTCTTCTTGAAATGAATGCTGACATTACATTTGCCTTCCTTACCATAGATTCAACCTGCAAATTAACCTTTAGGAAATCGTACATAAGGACTTCCAAGTCCCCTTGCACCTCAGATTTTTGAACTTCCTCTCCATTTAGAAAATAGTCTACCCTTTTATTTCTTCTACAAGTGTATGTCCATACAATTCCTAACACTATATTCCATCTGCCACTTCTTTGCCCATTCTCTTAATCTTAGTCCTTCTGTAACCTCTCTACTTCCTCAAAACTACCCTCTCCTCCACCTATCTTCACAGCATCCAAAGTTCTATCCATGCTGTAGTATCTTTCTTATAATACCATGGGCTCTTAACTTCTTAAGCAGACTCGTGTGGCACCTTGCCAAAGGCCTTCTGAAAATCCAGTTACACAACATCCAATGATTCTCCTTTATCTATTTTGCTTGTTATATCATCAAAGAATTCCAACAAATTTGTCAGGCAAGATTTTATCTTAAGGAAACCATGCTAACTATGACCTATTTTATCATGTGGCTCCCAAGTACCTGGAAACCACATCCTTAACAATCAACTCCAACATCTTCCCAAGCACTGAGGTTGGACAAACTGGCCTATAATTTCCTTGCTTCTGCCTCTCTCCATTCTTGAAGAGTGGAGTAACATTTGTAATTCTCCATTCCTCCTGAACCATGCCAGAATCAAGCGATTCTTGAAAGATCATTACTAATGCCTCCACAATCTCTTCAGCCACCTCTTTCAGAACCTTGGGGTGTACACCATCTGGTCCAGATGACTTATCCACCTTCAGACTTTTCAGAGCATTCAGTTTCCCAAGAACCTTCTTCCTAGTAATGGCAACTTCACACACTTCTGCCCATGACATACTCAAACTTCTGGCATACTGCTAGTGTTTTCCACAGTGAAAACTGATGCAAAATTTCTTTGTACTTCATTACTATGTCTTCTTCATCATTTTCCACTGGTCTGATATGCACTCTCCCTTCTTTCTTACACTGTATATATCTGAAAGAACCTTTGGTATCCGCTTTAACATAGCTCATTTTCGTATTCCATCTTTATCTTCTTGTCTTTGTTAATTGCTGCCTTTTGGTTTTTAAAATCCTCTTATTTCCCACTAATTTTTGCTCCATTATATGCCCTCTCTTTGGCTTTTATGTGGCTTTGACTTCTTTCATTAGCCACGGTTGTGTCATTTTGCCTTTAGAATACTTCTTCCTCTTTGGAATGTATATATCCTGTGCCTTCTGAATTGCTCCCAGAAATACCAATCATTGACACTCTGCCATTATCCCTGCCAGTGTTCTTTTCCAATTAATTTTGGTCAGCTCCTCTTTCTTGCCTCTGTATTTCCCTTTTCTCTACTGTAATACTGATACATCTGACTTTAGCTTTTCCTTCTCATATTGCAGGGTGAATTCGATCATATTATGATCACATTCCCTTAAGGGTTCCTTTTCGTTAATCTCTCTAATCAATTCTGGTTCCTTTCACATTACCTAATTCAGAATAGCTGATGCCCTAGTGGCCTCAACCACAAGCTACTCTAGAACGCTATCTCATACAAATTCCCCTTCCACCCCCAGATCCAGCAGCAACCTGATTTTCCCAATTTAACTGCATATTGAAATCCCCCATGACTATACTAACATTGTCCTTTTGACATGCATTTTCCATTTCCCATTGTAATTTGTAAACTACATCTCTACCACTGTTTGGAGGTCTGTATATAACTCTCAACAAGGTTTTTTACCCCTGCAGTTTCTTAACTCAGCCCACAATGATTCTACACCTTCTAGTTCTATGTCACCTCTTTCTAATGATTTGATTTCATTTTTTACCAACATAGCCACACTTCTCCCTCTGTCCATCTGCCTGTCCTTTCAATACAATGTGTATCTTTGAACATTAAGCTCCCAGATATAATCTCCTTTCACCCACGATTCAGTGATGCCCATGTCATATACCCCAATCTGTAACGGTGCTACAAGTTCATCTACCTTATTCCATATACTGTGCTCATTCAAATATAGCACATTGAGTCCTGTTTTCACGGTTTTCAATTTTAACCCCTTTTACTTTGCAACTCATCCTGTTGACTGCAATACATGATTTCCAGTATCTGCAGATTTTCTCTTGTTAGCTGTTGCCTGCAATTTTGCCCTATTATCAGCCTCTCCTCATTACACTCTGCCTCTGTTTGTAAACCAACTACCTCATCCTCAGCATTATCGCTCTGTTTCCCATCCTTTTGCCAAATAATGATGGAAAACTTAGCAAGTCAGATAGCATCGGAGGGGGGCAGGGGGCGGTGTGGGAATAAACAGTTGACATTTCTGGTCAAGACCCTTAATCAGAACTGAAAGGAAGGCGGCTAAAGCCAGAATAAGAAGATGGGGGGAGGGGAAGTAGTACAAGCTGGCATGTGATTTAATAGGATTAAAGATCAAGAAGTCACTCAAAGCTGCTATGCAGGCTGACTGTGGTTAACAAGGCATACGGTACATTGGCCTTCATCAATCGTGGAATTGAATTTAGAAGCCAAGAGGTAATGTTGCAGCTATATAGGACCCTGATCAGACCCCACTTGGAGTACTGTGCTTGGTTCTGGTCACCTCACTACAGGAAGGACGTGGAAACCATAAAAAGGGTGCAGAGGAGATTTAGAAGGATGTTGCCTGGATTGGGGAGCATGCCTTATGAGAATAGGTTGAATGATCTCGGCCTTTTCTTCTTGGAGTGATGGAGGATGAGAGGTGACCTGATAGAGGTGTTCAAGATAATGAGAGGCGTTGATCGTGTGGATAGTCGGAGGCTTTTTCCCAGGGCTGAAACGGCTAGCACAAGAGGGCATAGTTTTAAGGTGCTTGGAGGTAGGTACAGAGGAGATGTCAGGGGTAAGTTTTTTACACATGTAGCCCCCTGGTAAGCCTCAGGCTCGCTCAGCTTGCTTCCATCTAGGGGGAGCAGCCTTTGACCCCAGCAGACTGGGTAATCAAGTTTGCGTAGATGCTGTGTGATGTACCCCACCTCGCCAAATAACAGACAGTACACCATGTGCGATTAAAGGGTTACACTTTATAGATCTTAGCGGAACTATGCAATTAATAGAGATACAATATAAAAGGAAAGTAAAAGGCGCCAAACTTATCAAGATTCAACCACTTCGTGCACAACAGTTGGAGCTCAATTAACGGGGTCTTCTTTCCACCATTTGATGTCCTCCGACCCTCAAATGGGACCACCGTCGGTGGTTGACCAAACACTCCACACAAGTCTGTCCTCGTCTTTTCTCCTTGCCGAAGACCCTGGGCTTCCGTTTCCTGCTCGGGGTCCGTTCCGTCGCCCAGCTTACAGCACTACGTCGCCTCTCTATGCCCCCATTGTGCCTTCTGCCCCAAAGCCTGCGACAACAATAGCTTATAGACATGCAAGAACGAATAGCATCTATCCCAATTGGTTAGCAAATGAATACAATTCTCGTTATCAGTAATTATAACCCAAACAAGCTGTTAGAGAGAGAACCACTGTCTCAGCAGTTAACATCACAGAAAAGCTATTTTATTTTTATCATAACAAAGAAGCCATCTTATTAGCCTTAGCAGTAACATAAAAGAAGCAACCCCTTACACGTAGAGCGTGGTGAGTGCGTGGAATGGGCTGCCGGCGGCGGATACGATAGGGTCTTTTAAGAGACTCCTGGATAGGTACAAGGAGCTTAGAAAAATAGAGGGCTATGGGTAAGCCTAGGTAATTTCTAAGGTAAGGACATGTTCGGCACAGCTTTGTGGACCAAAGGGCCTGTATTCTGCTGTAGGTTTTCTATGTTTCTAAGTCAGCCTGGATCAACATCCTAGGGTCTCCAGACATAGTAGACGTCATGACCCTGTAACATTCCCTAGATGCTGGAAAGGCCCTAGCAGAATGAAAATCTACATGAAAAGAGGAAGGCTGAACACAAGGCTACAGGTCATCCAGTCTGGCATCTGTAATTGGGAAGAAGTAGCAGGACATTTATGAAGTTATAGTCAGTGTCAAGATGTTTAATTTTTAAAGGAATTTTGTTACTTTTTGGAATTCTCTACTGTAGGTAGCTGTGGAAGCTGAGTAACTGAATACATTTGAGCCTAAGGTTCATGGAATTTTCTTCTGCTGGAGGGTCGAGGTCTATGGAGAATAGGCAGGTAAGTCATGATCAGATCAAATCCTGGTAAAGCAGGCTCGAGGAATTAGCTGGCATAATCCTATCTCTTAATACTTATATTCTGATGATTTTGACATGTTTTTGATTGCAATCTAATTGTGTATATTCACTGTAAAGGTAAGGCAATGGGAATTAGAGGCTGAAGAGTGACCAGGTATGATTTGCAGAGGGCTATTTCAGGGGCGAAGAGACAATTTTGAACAAGGTTGGAGATGACTTCAGACGTACAACAACTCTGGTAAGGTTTACAAAACATTACTTCCTACAAAAGCGAATCCCAATAATATGAATGCGTCACTACCAGATGAACTCAACGCCTTCTATGTCCGCTTTGAAAGGGAGAAAATAACTACAGCTGCGACGATCCCTGCTGCATCTGATGACTCTGTGATCTCCGTTTCAGAAGCCGATGTTAGGCTGTTTTTAAAGAGAGTGAACCCTCACAAGGTGGAAGGTCCCGATGGAATACCTGGTAAGGCTCTGAAAACCTCTGCAAACAAACTGGTGGGAATATTCAAGGACATTTTCAACCTCTCAATGCTATGAGTAGAAGTTCCCACTTGCTTCAAGAATTCTACCAGTGCCTAAGAAGAATAATGTGGGCTGCCTTAATGACAATTGCCTGGTAGCATTCACATCAAGTGTTGAAGTCCTTTGAGGGGTTGGTCATGACTAGATTGAACTCCTGCCTCAGCAAGGACCTGGACCCATTGCAAGTTGCCTATCGCCATAATAGGTCAATGGCCGATGCAATCTCAATGGCTCTCCACATGGCTTGAGACCACCTGGACAACACAAACACCTACGTCAGGGTGCTGTTCATAGACTATAGCTCAGCATTTAATACCATCATTCCCACAATCCTGATTGAGAAGTTACAGAACCTGGGCCTCTGTAAACACTCTGCAATTGGATCCTCGACTTCCTAGCTGGAAGACCACAATCTGTGTGGATTGGTGATAACATCTCCTCCTTGCAGTCAATCAATAGTGATGCACCTCAGGGGTGTGTGCTTACCCCATGACTGTGTGGCTAGGCATAGCTCAAATACCATCTATAAATTTGCTGATGATACAACCATTGCTGGTAGAATCTCAGATGGAGAAAAGAAGGCATATAAGAGTGAGATATGCCAACTAGTGGAGTGGTGTTACAGCAACAACCTTGAAATCAACGTCAGTAAAATGAAAGAGCTGATTGTGGATTTCACGAAGCATAACAGGAATGAACACATACCAATCCTCACAGAGCCATTGAAGTGGAGAGAGTGAGCATTTTCATGTTCCTGGGTGTCAAGATCTCTGAGGACCTGGTCCCAACATATTGATGCAGTTATAAAGAAGGCCAGACATTAGGAGTTTGAAGAGATTTGGTATGTCAACAAATACACTCAAAAACTTCTGTAGATGCATTCTGACAGGCTGCATCACTGTCTGGCATTGGGGGGGCGGGGGGTGGCACAGGACCAAAAGAAGCTGCAGAGGGTTGTAAGTTTAGTCGGCTCCATCTTGGGTAGTGGTCTACAAAGTACCCAGGACATCTTCAAGCAGCGGTGTCTCAGAAAGGCAACGTCCATTATTAAGGACCTCCAGCACCCAGGGCATGTCCTTTTCTCACCGTTACCATCAAGTAGGAGGAACACACTCAGCGATTCAGAAACAGCTTCTTCCCCCCTGCCATCCGATTCCCAAATGGACATTGATCCTGTGTATACTACCTCACTTTTTAAATATATATTATTTCTGTTTTTGCATGATTTTTAATCTATTCAATATATGTATACTGTAATTGATTGATTGATTGATTGATTGATTTTCTTCTAAATTATGTATTGCATTGAACTGCTGCTGTTACGTAAACAAATTTCATGACACATGCCGGTGATGATAAACCTGATTCTCTTTCTGATTCTGACATATCAATAGTCCAGTAAGTACTGTCATAGCATAGCTGCTGCTTTCTCTTCGGAAGGGAAAGATTACATTCACAGATCTTATGTTGTTACAACAACATACATCAAAGTTGCTGGTGAACGCAGCAGGCCAAGCAGCATCTATAGGAAGAGGCGCAGTCGACGTTTCAGGCCGAGACCCTTCGTCAGGACTAACTGAAGGAAGAGTGAGTAAGGGATTTGAAAGCTGGAGGGGGAGGGGGAGATGCAAAATGATAGGAGAAGACAGGAGGGGGAGGGATGGAGCCGAGAGCTGGACAGGTGATAGGCAAAAGGGGATACGAGAGGATCATGGGACAGGAGGCCTAGGGAGAAAGATGGGGGGGGGGTGACCCAGAGGATGGGCAAGAGGTATATTCAGAGGGACAGAGGGAGAAAAAGGAGAGTGAGAGAAAGAATGTGTGCATAAAAATGAGTAACAGCTGGGGTACGAGGGGGAGGTGGGGCCTAGCGGAAGTTAGAGAAGTCAATGTTCATGCCATCAGGTTGGAGGCTACCCAGACGGAATATAAGGTGTTGTTCCTCCAACCTGAGTGTGGCTTCATCTTTACAGTAGAGGAGGCCGTGGATAGACATGTCAGAATGGGAATGGGATGTGGAATTAAAATGTGTGGCCACTGGGAGATCCTGCTTTCTCTGGCGGACAGAGCGTAGATGTTCAGCAAAGCGGTCTCCCAGTCTGCGTCGGGTCTCACCAATATATAAAAGGCCACATCGGGAGCACCGGACGCAGTATATCACCCCAGTCGACTCACAGGTGAAGTGATGCCTCACCTGGAAGGACTGTTTGGGGCCCCGAATGGTGGTAAGGGAGGAAGTGTAAGGGCATGTGTAGCACTTGTTCCGCTTACACGGATAAGTGCCAGGAGGGAGATCAGTGGGGAGGGATGGGGGGGACGAATGGACAAGGGAGTTGTGTAGGGAGCGATCCCTGCGGAATGCAGAGAGAGGCGGGGAAGGAAAGATATGCTTAGTGGTGGGATCCCGTTGGAGGTGGCGGAAGTTACGGAGAATAATATGTTGGACCCGGAGGCTGGTGGGGTGGTAAGTGAGGACCAGGGGAACCCTATTCCTAGTGGGGTGGTGGGAGGATGGAGTGAGAGCAGATGTACGTGAAATGGGGGAGATGCGTTTAAGAGCAGAGTTGATAGTGGAGGAAGGGAAGCCCCTTTCTTTAAAAAATGAAGACATCTCCCTCGTCCTAGAATGAAAAGCCTCATCCTGAGAGCAGATGCGGCGGAGACGGAGGAATTGCGAGAAGGGGATGGCGTTTTTGCAAGAGACAGGGTGAGAAGAGGAATAGTCCAGATAGTTGTGAGAGTCAGTAGGCTTATAGTAGACATCAGTGGATAAGCTGTCTCCAGAGACAGAGACAGAAAGATCTAGAAAGGGGAGGGAGGTGTCAGAAATGGACCAGGTAAACTTGAGGGCAGGGTGAAAGTTGGAGGCAAAGTTAATAAAGTTAACGAGTTCTGCATGCGTGCAGGAAGCAGCGCCAATGCAGTCGTCGATGTAGTGAAGGAAAAGTGGGGGACAGATACCAGAATAGGCACGGAACATAGATTGTTCCACAAACCCAACAAAAAGGCAGGCATAGCTAGGACCCATACGGGTGCCCATAGCTACACCTTTAGTTTGGAGGAAATGGGAGGAGCAAAAGGAGAAATTATTAAGAGTAAGGACTAATTCTGCTAGACGGAGCAGAGTGGTGGTAGAGGGGAACTGATTAGGTCTGGAATCCAAAAAGAAGCGTAGAGCTTTGAGACCTTCCTGATGGGGGATGGAAGTATATAGGGACTGGACATCCATGGTGAAAATAAAGCGGTGGGGGCCAGGGAACTTAAAATCATCGAAAAGTTTAAGAGCATGAGAAGTGTCACGAACATAGGTCGGAAGGGATTGAACAAGGGGTGATAAAACAGTGTCGAGGTATGCAGAAACGAGTTCGGTGGGGCAGGAGCAAGCTGAGACAATAGGTCGGCCAGGACAGGCAGGTTTGTGGATCTTGGGTAGGAGGTAGAAACGGGAAGTGCGGGGTGTGGGAACTATAAGGTTGGTAGCAGTGGATGGGAGATCCCCTGAGCGGATAAAGTCGTTGATAGTGTGGGAGACAATGGCCTGGTGCTCCTTAGTGGGGTCACGATCGAGGGGTAAATAAGAGGAGGTATCCGTGAGTTGTCGCTGTGCCTCGGCAAGGTAGAGGTCAGTACGCCAGACTACAACAGCACCCCCCTTATCAGCGGGTTTAATAATAATGTTAGGATTAGTGCGGAGGGAGCGGAGAGCAGAGCGTTCTTATGTTGTTACGTAGTTTTACAATGTTAGAGTTTGCTTTGAAAATGGCAGATATTTTAAACACTTTGACAAATCAGGTTGGGTGCTAAATACTTCAACATTTGTGAGGACAAGATAAAACAGGATGATATTGAAAATGTCAAATTTAAGAAAGATGATGTGCTACAACTTCTGAAAAATATTAGGCTAGATAAGATCCCTTGGCCAGTTGGAATATACCCTAGGTTACTGTGAACAGCAAGGGAAAAGATTGCTGTGCCTTTGGTGATGATGTTTGCGTCCACACCGGCTACAGGGGTGAACCGAGTTGATTGGAGGGTGATAAATGTAACTTGTTTGTTCAAGAAAGGGACCAGGAATACCCAGTGAAATTACAGACCACTGAGTCTTAGTATTGGACAAACTATTGGAGAAGATTCTAAGACACAGGATTCGTGAGCATTTGGAGAAGCTTAGTTTTATTATGGATAGTCAGCATGGCTTTTTGAGGGACAGGTTAATCCTCATTAGCCTGATTAACTTCTTTGAGGATGTAACAAAACACAAGGAGGTAGAGCAGTGGATGTGGTGTGCATAGATTTTAGTAAGACATTTGAATAGATGCCCCTTGGTCGGCTCATTCAGAAAGTCAGGAACCATGGGATCCAGGGACCTGTAGCTGTATGGATACAGAATTGGCTTGCCCACAGAAGATGGAGGGTGTTTTTAGGTGGAGCACTTTCTGCTTGGAGGCCAGTGAATCAGAATCAGAATTAGGTTTAATATCATCGGCATATGTCATGAGATTTGTTAACTTTCCGACAGCAGTACAATGAAAAACGTGATAAACATAGAGAATAAAACTGAATTACAGTAAGTATATATTGTTGAGTGCTATCAAATGATCGTGGAATGATGCCAACACTATTGATAGTTCAGTTGTAAATAGGGTTTTTGTGGCAAGATATGGAAGTAGATTGCCAGGCCTTTCTTCCGCGCAGATACTGCTGTTGCCCAGGTTAAAGGAGCCGGCCGGATTCAAACTCAGGACCATCTCCCTCAAAATCCAGTGATCATGTCACTATATAACTGGCTGGTTAATTTAAGATAAGTAGTGCAAAAAAACCCCAGTAGTGAGGTAATGTTGATTGGTTTAACGTCCATCAGATGGCACACGGGAAGAAGCTGTTGCTGAATCACTGAGCGTGTGCACTGAGACTTCTGTAATCCTGGATGATGGTAACAATGAAAAGAGGGCATGTATGGGATGGCGTGGGTCCTTAAGGCACCGCTCCTAGAAGATGCCTTCGAAACTATAGAGGCTGGTACCAATGATGGTGCTGATTAATCTTACAAGTTTCTGCGACTTAGTTCGATCCTGTGCAGTAGGCCACCCCCCCTACCTCCCCGCCATACGAGATGGTGATACAGCCAATCAGAATGAATGCTATCCATGGTACATTTGAAGAAGTTTTCGAGTGTTTTAATTGACAAATCAAATCTCTTCAAACTGCTAATGAAATATAGCCTCTGTCTTGCATTCTTTATAACTGCATTAATACGTTCAGTCCAGGTTAGGTCCTCAGAGATATTGACACCCAGGAAATTAAAATTGCTCAATTCTTTGCACTTCTGATTCCTGTATGAGGATTGGTTTGTGTTCCCTTTTCTTACCCTTTTGAAATCCACAATCATCTCTTTGGTCTTGCTAACGTTGAGTGCAAGTTTGTTGCTGCGATACCACTCAACTAGTTGCTATAGCTCACTGATGTACGCCATCTATTTATGATATAATATTGAGCCAAAAAGGCTGTATCATCTGCAAATTTATAGATGGCATTTGAGGTACTCCTGGGCACACAGTCATGGGTATAGAGAGAGTAGAGCAGTGGGCTAAGCACACACCCCTGTGGTGCACCAGGGTTGATCGTCAGCGAGGTGGAGATGTTATTTCCAATCTGCACAGATTGTGGTCTTCTAGTTAGGAAGTTGAGGATCCAATTGCAAAGGGATGTACAGAGGCCCAGGTTCTATAGCTGAGGAGCAGATTTGAAAGGTGGGGGGGAGGAGAGAGAGAAACACTAGGCATGAGGTGAAACTTGGAGGGGGAGGGATGAAGCAAAGAGCTGGGAAGTTGATTGGTGAAAGAGACAGAAGGCCATGGAAGAAAGAAAAGGGTGGGGGGAGGAGCACCAGAGGGAGGCGATGGGAAGGCAAGGAGGTTATTATCGATTTCTCAAACTTCTGGAAATGCCTCCCCTGCCCCACCCAACTTCACTACTTCCCATCTCCTATTCCCTCTCTCACGTTATCTCCTTGCAAGCTGGGGCTTTTTTCTTTGGAGTAAAGGAAGATGAGAGGTGACTTGATAGAGGTGTACGAGATGTTAAGAGGCATAGTTTGAGCAGACAGCCGGAGACCTTTTCCCAGGGCAGTAACAGCTAATAGGAAAGGGCATCATTTAAAGGAGATTGAGGGATAGTACAGGGGAGATGTCAGAAGTGGATTTTTTTACATGGAGAGTGATGGGTGATGGAATGTGCTGCCAGGGATAGTGGTAGAGGCAGATACATTAGAGACATTTCAGAGAATATTAGAGGCAATAGATGGTAAAAGAAATGGAGGGTTATGTGGGAGAGATGGGTTGGAAAGATCTGAGAGTAGATTAAAAGGTTATCACAACACTGTGGGCCAAAGGGCCTGTGTTGTGCTGTAATATTCTGTATTCGGCTTTGTCACTCAGGGGTTGACCATTAGTGTCAACGACAGGGGCGGGGTAGTGTACCCTTCACATCGCTGCAGCTCCGTAGAGGGGCAGATGTCTGCAGGGAGATACGGTTTTCAGGAGGCCTTGCTTGGTGCATTAGATCCACAGGCAGAGTATGCGGTTCCTTCACATAGGCGACCCCTAACATCACGGAACAATCAGCTTGTGCTGAACATGTACCACCTGATGGCAGATGTGATTGTCACACCTCAGACCTTAATGTCACAGTTACCATCTCTTGTAGAGACCTTTAGAGGACCTCAGAGACAGCATTACAAAACTGCAAAGGAAAAATTACTTGACAGGGCTGTCAAAAGTAGACTGGAGTGGGAATGAGACGGAAGATTAAACTGTCATGTTTCCAGAAGCTTGACTGTTGTAGAAAATGGTCCTGTGTTCTGCATTTTGTCTCCATAGAACAGAGGAGGCTATCTTTTGGAAGCAAATACACCATCCTGTGGATTCGGAATTGACTTGCTCATAGAAGGCAGAGGGTGATTCAGGCATATTCTGCCTGCAGGTGGGTGAAATCTGGTGTTTTTTGCAGGGATCTGTTCTGGGACCCTCGCTGTTTGTGATTTTGATAAATGATTTGGATGAGGAAGTGAAAGGGTGGTTTAGTAAGTTTGCAGATGAACAAAGGGTAGTTTAGAAGGTTGTTGGGGTTACCAAGGGACACTGATAGGATGCAGAGGTGGGCTGAGAAGAAGCAAATAGAGTTCAAACTGGAGAAGTCTGAAGTGATTCAAATTGGAAGGTCAAATTTGAAGGCAGAATACAGGGTTAATAGCAGGGTTCTTAACAGAGTGGGGGAACAGAGAGATCTTTGGGCCCACATCTATATATTCCTCATAGTTACCATGCAAAATGATAGGATTGTTAAGAAAACGTTTGGTATGTAGCCTTCATTAGTCAGGGGACTGAGTTCAAGAGCCACAAGGTAATGTTGCAGTTCTCTAAAACATTAGTTAGACAACACTTGAAAGTTTGTGTTCAGTTCTGGTATCCTCAGTAAAGGAACATGTAGAATCTCTAGAGAGGGTGCAAAGGAAATTTGCCAAGATGCTTCTTAGATTAGAGAGCATGTCTTATAAAAATAGGTTGAGTGAGCTAGGGCTTTTCTCTTTGGAGCGAAGAAGGATGAGAGGTGACTTGATACAGGTGTACTAGATGATAACAGGCACAGATCAAGTGGATAGCCAGAGACTTTTTCCCAGGGTGGAAATTATTAATACTGGGGGCATAATTTTAAAGAGATTGGAGTAAGATACAGTGGAGACACCAGAGGTCAATTTTTTTTTTGCACAGGGCAATGAGTGTTGTAATGCCCTGCCAGGGATGATGGTAGAGGCAAATACGTTAGGAGAATTTAAGAAATCCTTACATAGGAACATGGATAATAGAAAAATCAGGGGGCTATGTTGGAGGGAGGGTTAGATTGATCTTAGGGTAGGTTAAAACTTCATCACAGCATCGTGAGCTGAGAGGCCTATATTGTGCTGTTGTGTTCTATGTTAAATTGAAAGAGGTGTAAGTAAATCACTGTTTCATCTTGAAATGCTTTTCTACAATCATATATATAGTTCTTGCCATATTCTTGTGCTTAGCTTTGTGTCTTTGGTTTCTTACATGTATAGAGTCTCATTGACTTTACGGAATTAGGTTAGATGCGAGGCATCTCAGGAATATTCATCAACCGTATGGACAGCAGCTGACTTTTGCTGTATCAACATGAGAGAGCAGGTGGGTCTTGGATCTGTACAAAAGCATCTTTGCCATTAGCTTCCGGTATGTGACTTCAACTTAAATTTTCCGACTGCTATCCGCTGAGGCTCAGATCAAAACTATTCCATAGTTTGAGTAGGTCACCTTTACCTCCATGTGGCTCACTCAAACTTAATATTGTGTTGTTGTAGGATGTGTTGTAAAGGATGTATCTTCTTAAAACATTTGTTGCATTCAAAACAGAATTTATAGTTTACTGCTCTGACATACTGTCAGACGGATGCTGTCCTATTAAATGTGCAGCATCCCTTGACAGATGAGATTTAATCCATCAGAAAACTGTAAATTGAACTTCCATGATTATTACAGAATCCAATTTGTTACGAGGGATTCAACATCAGTAACTTCAATATTTTGACCTTTTATGTTAGTTTGGCAGTGAAAATGAATGCACCACAGTTTTCTGTTTATAGCTCATGGATTGTTTTAGATTTATGTTTTATTTTTATTTCAAGATACAGCGCGGTAGCAAGCCTTTCCAGCCCAGCAAGCTCGTGCCGCCCAATTACACTCATGTGACTAATTAACCTACTTATGCGTACATCTTTGGAACGTGGCAGGAAGCTGGAGCATCCGGAGGAAATTCACGTGCTCACGAGGAGACGAGGAGAATGTATACGCTCCTTATGGAGTGACAGAATTGAAGCCAGGTTGTTGGCACTCTAATAGTCATAGAAAACAACAACCCAGAAGGAGGCCTTTCGGCCCAGCTAATCCACGTTGAACCATTTAAACTGCCTAGAACCATCAGCCTGGGCCTGGACCATACCTTACCATACCCCTACCATCCATGTGCCTATCCAAACTTCTCTTAAATATTGAAATAAAAATTGCATCCACCACATGCTCTGGCAGCTTGTTCCACACTCTCACCACCCTCTGAGTGAAAAAGTTTCCCCTCATGGTCCAATTAAACACTTCACCTTTCACCCTTAACCATGACCTCTAGTTGTAGCCTCACCCAGGCTCAGTGGAGAAAGCATACTTGCACTTACCTTATGTATACCCCTCATAATCTAGTATACCTCTATCAAATCTCCCTTCAATCTTCTATGCTCTAGGGAATAAAATTCCAACCCATTCAATCTTTCCTTATAACTCAGGTCCTCCAGTCCTGGCAATATCCTTGTAAATTTTCTCTGTATTCTTTCAAACTCACTTACATTTTTCCTGTGGGTACATGACCAAAACTGCACGCAATACTCCAAATTAAGTGTCATCAATATCTTATGCAAATTCAACATAACATCCCAACTTCTGTACTCAATACTTTCTTCTATGAAGGCCAATGTACTAAAAGCTTTCTTTACAATCTTATCTACCAGTGACACAACTTTCAATGAATTATGGGCCCGTATTCTCAGATCCCTTTGTTCTACCACACTCTTTAGTGCCCTAACACTCATTGTGTAAGACCTACACTGACTGGTTCTTCTGAAGTGCAACATCTCTCACCTGTCAGCATTAAATTCTATCTGTCATTTTTCCGCCCATTTTTCCAGCTGGTCCAGATCCCACTGCAAGCTTTGATAGTCTTACTGACTACAACCCCAATCTTGGTGTCATTCATAAATTTGCTGGTCCAGTTTACCATAATATCATCCAGATCGTAAAATAGATGACAAACAACAATGGACCTAGCACCGATTCACTAGTCACAGGCCTCCAGTCAGAGAGGCCACCATCTATTACTACATTCTGGCTTCTCCAGCAAAGCTAACGTCTAATTCAATTTACTACCTCATCTTGAATGCCAAGCAACTAAACCTTCTTGAGCAACCTCCTATGTGGAGCCTTGTCAAGTGCCTTGCCTGAAGTCCATGTAGACTCACAGTGCTATGTTAACTACAACATTACTGTGCTGCCCTATTGTTGCATTGTTGCTTGTCTAAAAGGATTTTCAATTAAATAAATGGAAGGTTGGCATCATAGGTAGGATACAAGAATGCCAAAGCTAATTTAACAGTCTTCCAAGAAGAACTTGTAATCTTTTGGGTTCTACAAATAGTTCTAGTCTTTTTTTTTTACCTTTGCATTAGCAGTTCACTAACGCTAGTGGTAATAGAGGCACTTAGCTTGTTTTTCAAAGAAAAAAGCAAACTGATAACTAGAATAGTGGCGAAGTTGTTGTTGGCCTAACAAGGCGGGACTGAGAGTCACTTTGCGGTATAGTTTACCGGCGGACAGAGCGGAGTTTTCCAACTTCAGCAAAAGACCCTTCAGCGAGGAGGCACGTTTGAGTAGCCGGTAAAGCTTTTGTAGTGGTTGAATAAAAATGTCACCAAACTACAACTAATTAAATAAAGTAAGGTCGATGCAGGATCAGGTGATGTGCTGTAGCTGCATGATGTGGGAGCTGGTGGACTCCATTGTGGTCCCTGGTGAGCACATCTGCTCGAGGAACTCAGGCTCAAAGTTGCTGACAACAGATCATTGACTATGCTTCAGTGATGGAGTTTTTGCATAGGCACAATGAAGAAAATAAACCACAAAATCTATTCTGTTATATCAATTTATTATATACATTGCAGACCAAGAATTTCTTTACACTGCCTGTCTCTGGCATATATTTTCCATAAAAGCATAATTAGTATGTAAGTTTTGACCACATTTTAGGAATTTTTTGAAACAGCTTCTTCTCCACCATCGGATTTCTGAATGGACAATGCACCCATTTACAAACATTTGTACATTACCTCACTAGTCTATTTCTTTGCTCTCTTTTTCCACTGCTTATTCAATTTCTTTCTTAAAAATATATTTCTTTATTGTTATTTATAGCTTTTAAATTATTATGTATTGCAATGTACTGCTGCCAGAAAACAACAAATGTCATGACACATGTCAATCCCCCTGCATCCCTCTACTACTTTGATAATGTTGGATGCTTCACCAAGCCAGCAGGGCATAAACAGAGACCGTGGGGGTGTCACAGGTAAAGCAGTTGTCATACCAAGCCAATATGCATCCAGATTGGATGCTTTCTTTAGTGCCTCTCTAAAAGTTGGCAAGGATGAAAGGGGACAGGCCGGATTTCTTTAGGTCCCTGAGGAGGGAGAGGTGCTGCTGAAATTTCTTGGCCAGTGTCTATGTGGCTGCACCAGGATAGGCGATTGGTGATGTTCACTCCTAGGAAGTTGAAGCTTTCAACCTCAGTGCTACTGATGTAAAAAGGAACATGGGCACCACCCCATGTCCTGAAGTCAATGTCCAGCTCTTTTGCTTTGTGGACATTCAGGGATAGATTGCTCTCGTGACACTATGCTATTAGGCTCTTTATCTCCTTCCTGTACTCTGACTCATGATTATTTAGGTTTTTACTATAGTGGCATCATTGCTAAATGTACAGATGGATTTAAAGCAGAATCTGACTATAAAATCATGAATTTATAGGATGTAGAGTAGGGGGCTGAGGATATACCTTGTGGTGTACCAACAGTGAGCATAATTGAAGCAGAACTGTTGCTGCCTATCCTTACTGATTGCAGTCTGTTGGTCAGGAAGGCAAGGATCCATTTGCAAAAGGAGATGTTGAGTCCTAGGTCTCAGAATCTGGAGATAGTTTTGCTTGGAGTAATAGTAAATAAGGTAGAACTACAATCAATAAATGTAGGTGTCTTTACTGTCCAGATATACCAGCTGTGACAGCAGAGTCAGGAAGATGGCATGTGCAATAGAACACTTTTGGTGGTAGGAAACTGCACTGGGTCGCGGTTGTCTGGGAAGCCGAAGTTAATGCGTGACATGAATAGCCTCTCAGAGCACTTCATGATGGCAAAAGCCAAAGCCAGTGAGTAGTGGTCATTAAGGCATAGTACCTTGTATTGCTTATGTACTGGGGTCATAGCGGTCTTCTTAAAGCAGGTGGAAATCTCAAACTGAAATAGAAAGAGGCCAAAAATGTCTACAAGTACCCCAACCAGCTTATCTGAGCAGAATCAAAAGATGTGGCTGGGCAACTTCTGGACTAGATGCCTTCCACAAATTCACTCCCTGGAAGACAGATCTGACATCTGCAGTGGTGGGTATTGGTTCAGGTGCATTGAAGGCTATCGGGGTGTGTGGCGACATACTCGTTCCCTTCTGTCCAAAATGTGCATAGAATATGTTAAGCTCGTCGGGAAGGGATGTGTTGTTGTCAGTGATGTTTCCCAACTTTGTTTTGTAGCGTGTAGGTCTGGGACTTGATTTAGGCCTTGTACTGCCTTTTAGCATTCCTGATAACTTTACCTTTGACGGCAGTGTGGTCAGGTTGGCAGAAGTCAATCTGACTGGGTGGATGGAAGCATAGTGGTTAGGACGATGTTATTACAGTTTGGGGCATCAGAATTCAGAGTTCAATTCAGCCATCTATAACAAAGTTTTCATTTTCTTCCCATGTGTGCACAGGTTTCCTCCAGGCACTCTGGTTTCCTCACACAACCCAAAGATGTACCAATTTGGGTGGAGGAGGAGATGGTGGCAGGACGCAGCATGAGAGGCCTCTCCGGTGAATGATATCTGTAATCTGTCAAGTAGGGGACCGTGCACAATTCTGATTTGATGGAGACAGACATGAGAGTACGGAGGAACATCTGGAGAAACTTCTGAAATGTCCGCTTTGCTACTGCTACTACTGTGTGGTAACCGGAATCTCGGAGCAGAAGGCCCCGAATCCTCGGCTTTGCTTGTTTCGGCGGCCGGGGCTAGGTCAAAGGCGCTCGGGAGGCTGTATCGGAGGGGCTGGTCGGAGGCTCGAAGTTTTCAGATGGACGAACCTAGTGTCGGCTGTGGTTGGCTGCTTCCAAGGCATCGGCAGTTGTCAGTGCCTTGGAGGTTTATAGCAGGGAGTTTCTCCCTTTTGCCGCCTGCTATCAGGGACTCGGGAGTCGATCGGGACTTGAGGCTATTTTTTACCGTGCCCATGGTCTTTTCTTTATCAAATTATGGTATTGTTTTGCACTGCTGTAACTATATGTTATTATGTGGTTCTGTCAGTGTTCGTCTTTGGTTTGTCCTGTTTTCTGTGATATCACTCTGGAGGAACATTGTATCATTTCTTAATGCATGTATGCATTTCTAAATGACAATAAAAGAGGACTGAGTGTTCTCGTAATCTAAAAATTAGTAGGTTAGTTGGTCATTGTAAATTGTGCTGTGATTAGTCTAGGGTTAAATCGACGGGTTGGTGGGCAGCCTGGCTCATTGGGTTGGAAGGGTTTGCTCTGCTCTGTATCTCTAAATAAATGAAAATAATCATTGTTATTCTGCCGTTGCTTTTGCTGTTACCTGCTAGGTGGCCAGATCTACTGCTCGTGGTAAAGGGAGGTTAGCCTGGTCTTCAATGGCCAAAGTTGTGCAATATCCTCTACCACAGGTCATGCTGATGTTCAAAGTAAAATTATTATCGAAGTATGTATGCCATATACAATCTTGAGATTCATCTTCTTATAGGCAGCCACAAAGCAAAGGAAGAAAATTGAATCCATGAAAAAATGCACAACAAAGACTAACAAAGGTTCTTTGATATTCTTTGGTAGTTTTACAAATTGACAGTGCTGTCTCTGTTCTAAAATAATGGAGCTAGAGATATATGAAAATATGAATGAGAAGCAGAAGTTGGCTCCTTGGCCCCTTGTTCCTCCTCTTATGTTGAATCCAATCACGGCCAATTTCGCTTAACTTCACATTCCTGCCTATTGATGCTAAATTTATACTCGCTTGCTTAACCACGTTCTACCTTCTAGTTCAAAGTTCTAGTTCTAGTTCTAAGTTTAAAGATCAAAGTAAATTTATGTACATACATGTCACCGTATACGACCTTGGAATTCATTTTATTGCAGGCACACTCAATAAATCCAATAACCACAAGAGAATCAATGAAAGACAACCAGTGTGCAAAGAACGAGTTGAAGAGTCCTGGAATGTAACTCCATTGAAGTTATCCCCTTTGGTTCAAGAGCCTGATGGTTGAGGGGTAATAATTGTTCCTGAAGCCTGAGGCTTCTGTACGTTATTTCTGATGGCAGCAGCAAGAAGAGGGCATGACCTTAGTGGTGAGGTCCCGGATGATGGATGCTGCTTTTCTTCAACAATGCTTCTTGTAAGTGTCCTCAATGGCGAGGAGGGCTTTACTTGTGATAGACTGTGCTGTACGCATGACTTTTTGTAGGATTTTCCATTCAAGGGCATTGGTGTTTCTAAACCAGTCTCTGATGCAGCCAGTCAATATACTCTCCACCACTGTACATTCTTAGAAGTTTGTCAAAGTTTTAGATGTCATGCCGAGTCTTCACAAACTCCTAATGAAGTAGAGGCACTGCCGTGCCTTCTTCATAATTGCTCTTAAGTACTGGGCTCAGGACAGGTCCTTTGAAATGATGACACAGAGTAATTTAAAATTGCCGACCCTCTCCACCTCTGATCCTGTGATGAGGACTAGCTCATAGTCCTCTGGTTTCCTCCTCTGGAAGTCAATAATCAGCTCCTTGATCTTGCTGTCATTGAGTGAGAGGTTGTTGTGACACCACTCAGCCAAATTCTCAATCTCCCTGCTATAAGCTGATTCTTCCTCACCTTTGATTCAGCCAACAACATTCTTCAAGTCAGCTAACTTTTGTGTGGCTTAGCCACACAGTCATAACTGTAAAGCAAGTAGTTCGGTGGGCTAAGTATTGTGGTGCACCTGTGCTGATGGAGATTGTGGAGAAGATGATGTTGCCAATCAGAAATGAATGGGGTATATAAGCAAGAAAAAGAAAAATCCAATTGCACAAAGAGGTATTGAGGCCAAAGTCGAAGCTTATTGAATAGTTTTGAGGGGATGATGGTATTGAATGCTTAAAGAACATCCAGACGTGAAGAGCCAATGTGGACTTGTTGTGCCTGTAGGTAAACTGAAGTGAATTAAAGTCACTTCTCAGGCAGGCTTCAATATGTTTCATAACCAACCTCTTAAAACATCCAATCACTGTGGATGTAGTGCTACTAGGTGATAGTTATTTAGGCAGGTTACCATGTTCTTTATTGGCACCGGTATAATTGAAGCCTGCTTGAATCAGGCTTGAATCAGACTGCTGAAGTGAAAGGTTAAAGATCTCAGTGCACACTCCAGCCAGCCATTTGGGTTGTACTTTTGAAATGCAACAAAAACAGGTAAAGGACCAAGAAGTGTAAAAAGGTAATTGGTTAACCTTTATGTGCAATATGAGCTAATTTCTTTTTCAGAAAAAATATATTAGTAATGTTTGCTTGTAGCTGTTTTTATGCTTGGATTATAGCCAGATGAATATTGTGATGGTTAGCGATAGACTAAATCGATGCTACTGCTGATAAAGCATACTAATACCTCTACTTCCTCATAAGGTAAAGGAGTTTTAGCATGTTCCTGATGACTTTTATATTTTTTTTATCTGTGCACCTTAGAAAGCATCTTATCTGGATGCATCAGTACGTCACATGACAACTGCCCTGTCCAAGACTCTAAGAAATTGTGGTGAGTTGTGAACGCAACCAGCCTCTCCTCCGTTGACTGTATATCCCACTGCCTTGGGAGAACAGCAAACAAAATCAAGGACCCCAGTCACGTTGGTCATTCTTTCTTCTCCCTTTTCCCATAGGGTGGAATTATACAGAAGCCTGAGAGTACAAAAACCACCTGACTTGGACAGTTTCTACCCCAGTATTTTTAGTGTCCTGAACCAGCTTCTAATATGATCAAACTCTAATATAATCAAGATGAACACTTGATCATGCGTGCTGCCTTCAAGAGAGTGAATCAAAGGAAAGCTCCCAGTCTGGATGGAGTACCTGGCCATCTCATCTCTCTCTCTCTCTCTCCCTCTCTCTCTCTCTCCCCCCCTCCCTCTCTCCCGCTTTCCCTCCCTCCATCCCTCTCCCCCTTCCCCTCCTCTCCCCTCTCCCTCTCCCCACCTTGTGTTTATGTGTGTTGGGGGGGGAGTAGGGGAGCTTTGGGGTTCTAACATTTTTACTGTCACTCATTCTTTAGGGCAAGCTTCTGCTTTTATGGTTGTCTGCAAAAAAAAAGAATCTCAGGGTGTATACTGTATACATTTCTCTGATATTAAATGGAAT
The DNA here is from genome assembly GCF_963921235.1 of Mobula hypostoma. Taxonomy (NCBI): domain Eukaryota; kingdom Metazoa; phylum Chordata; class Chondrichthyes; order Myliobatiformes; family Myliobatidae; genus Mobula; species Mobula hypostoma. The sequence continues at coordinate 131,373,348 of NC_086099.1, forward strand.
TATTGAACTATTAGTTTGTGGCAGGGCTTTCTCCTCAAAGTGGCAGGATTGCACAGGATACAGCAGGCCAGCACGACTCTAGCTACCACAGTGTTGAATGCTGTAGAGTTCATCCAAAGTGGTCAAGGCAGCACATGTAGTGATTTAGAACACTAATATTTTTTGTCTTATTTTGTTTGAATGCATGGTTTTTATTGCATGCATATTTCCATGTGTCACAGGTCCCTCTGTAGAGTCAGTCTTATCCGTGTTACCCAGTAACCAGTATGTAGTTAGTTATGATGACTCAAAAGCAGATGACACAGAACCCTGCCAGAATGATATATTGTGACTGTTACCAGGATATTGTGCTTGGTAACCAGCAGAATTTGCTGCCTACTGTCAGACCCTGGCACCTGAGGAATCAAATCCTTGTCAGTTCTTTTGTCGAGCAGATTCTACATGTGACACCTGTAAAGTTTTATGCTCAGTATGTGATCAACAGTATCCTCCAACTTGAAGAAGAGCTCAAACCAAGACCTTCACTTTGCAGTCCTTCACTTCTTGCTGATGCCTGCCCGCAGAGCATCAAACACTCCTTGAATAGAATGTTCAATAGCTTGTCTGATGTAATAGCATTCAGCAAATTGTCAGCTGCTGCAAATCATCTGCTTTTTGCAAGGAAGAGGATAAAGAAACATTCATTTCAACAGCCATCTTGAGAGACAGAAGCAACTCTTCTGAGTCGTGGTGAGATTTGTGGTGGTATCCTCTAATATTGTTCAACAATCTCTTCTCCAGCACTACATCAAAGGACTTCTGAATGTCCAAAAGCAGTCTATCTTTTCTGCTAGTTATAACCACAAAAATGTCAACAGATTTGGCAAATTGACATTACTATTGGTTCATTACTACTACGTGTAGCAAGACACAGTGAAAAGTTATCGCTTGTGTGCCATCCAGATAGACCATACTGTGTATGTTCAATCCTAGTACTTTGGTGATCCAAGAGTTCTTCAGAGGTCAAGAATGAGACATGAAATTTATTACTTGTGGCCATTTCATTACATTTTACAGGATGAAAAATGAACAAAGAAGGAAAAAATAAGACAAGTTGTGGTCATCTTATACTCAGACTAGAGATAACCAGCATTCAAGTAATGACAATTAACATATAAAAGAGCCAGTTTTAAGTGGTGTGACACCTGCTGCAGGAAAACTGAGAAGTTTCCAGAAAAATACAAAATCACCTACTGGAAAATAAACTGAATTATTATACTTGAATAAGCAAGCCGAGGAAAGTTAAACCACAAGAAAAAATACAAAAAAAACCAATTCCACAGCCTAATCCAACATACCACCCCTCCACTTTTGATTCTAACTCGCACATTTATAATCATTACATCTGAAAATTCAGAGGCAGAAGGACTTGCAGTACCTGCATTAAGCATTAAGACAGCCAAAAGTTCACCGAGTTATGAAAACATCAAAGGTCGTTTGTAGAATAATGTCATTGTCAGATGGATTATCCTTCTATAAACTATGAATGGATACACTTCCGTGATTTTGAGCAAGTCTGTTAATGATGGCTGTTATACAAGTAATTGGGATGCAACCCCAGCTTCCTGGCCTGATGTTGATTCCAGTCAAATCCCATCCATCACGAATATGTTCTACCAAATCAAGAATATTTCCCAACTCAAACACGAGGAAATCTGCAGATGCTGGAAAGTCAATCATCCCCTTCTCGCCTATCCCTCTTCCCACCCTATCTCTTGCAAAAATGCCATCCCCTTCTCACAATTCCTCCGTCTCTGCCGCATCTGCTCTCAGAATGAGGCTTTTCATACCAGGACGAAGGAGATGTCTTCCTTTTTTAAAGAAAGGGGCTTCCCTTCCTCAACCATCAACTCTGCTCTCAAACGCATCTCCCCCATTTCACGCACATCTGCTCTCACTCCATCCTCCTGCCACCCCACTAGGAATAGGGTTCCCCTGGTCCTCACCTAACAACCCACCAGTCTCCGGGTCCAACATATAATTCTCCGTAACTTCCGCCACCTCCAACGGGATCCCACCACTAAGCACATCTTTCCCTCCCCCCCCCCCCGCTTTCCACAGGGATCGCTCCCTATGCAACTCTCTTGTCCATTCGTCCCCCCCATCCCTCCCCACCGATCTCCCTCCGGCACTTATCCTTGTAAGCGGAACAAGTGCTACACATGCCCTTACACTTCCTCCCTCATCACCATTCAGGGCCCCAGACAGTCCTTCCAGATGAGGCAACACTTCACTTGTGAGTCGGCTGGGGTGATATACTGCGTCCGGTGCTCTCGATGTGGCCTTTTATATATTGGCGAGACCCGACGCAGACTGGGAGATCGTTTCGCTGAACACCTACGCTCTGTTCGCCAGAGAAAACAGGATCTCCCAGTGGCCACACATTTTAATTCCACATCCCATTCCCATTTTGACATGTCTATCCACGGCCTGCTTGACTGTCAAGATGAAGCCACACTCAGGTTGGAGGAGCAACACCTTATATTCTGTCTGGGTAGCCTCCAATCTGATGGCATGAACATCGATTTCTCTAACTTTTGTTAATGCCCCACCTCCCCTTCTTACCCCATCACTTATTTATTTATTTGTTTATTTGTTTGCTTATTTATCTATTTATTTATTTGTTTGTTTGTTTGTTTATTTATTCATTCCACTTTCTTTCTCTCTCTCTTTTTTCTCCCTCTGTCCCTCTCACTATAACTCCTTGCCTGCTCTCCATCTTCCTCTGGGCTCCCCTCCCCCTTTCTTTCTTCCCAGGCTTCCCGTCCCATGATCCTCTCCCTTCTCCAGCCTTGCATCCTTTTGCCTATCACCTGTCCAGCTCTTGGCTCCATCCTTCCCCTCCTGTCTTCTTCTATCATTTCAGATCTCCCCCTCCCCCTCCCACTTTCAAATATCTTAGTAACTCTTCCTTCAGTTAGTCCTGACGAAGGGTCTCGGCCTGAAACGTCGACTGTACCTCTTCCTCTAGATGCTGCCTGGCCTGCTGCGTTCCACCAGCATTTTGTATTTCCCAACTCATCAGGTATGTAAATACAACACTCCTTTCCTAGAACAGCATGCATTCCTCCCTTACAAAATGCCATACAATCTTGGCAAGTCAGCTTGCACATTGCATATAAGGCGCCAGCGCTGTCATTGCTTCCACTTTCTAAAGCTGTAGCAACATTTTTAATTGGATGAGATAGGTAGAAATACAACAACAAAAACATCAGAATAATCATCGTGTCCAGTAGTGATCAATGTCTTCTGGCTGGTTAGTGAATTACTCACTGTAGCCCAGCTGTGTAGAGGTTACTAGCACATTAACCTCAATGTTCACTGTCTTCATTTGGGTAACACATTATCTCACTCACAATGTTTAGCATGTATCCACTTACTTTTTACTTCAACTTTCACCACTGAAATGGTAATCAACAGCACTTGATAAGGTTCTTTCCACTGAGCTCCCAAGGGCTCCTTGTGTGCTTTCTTAATCAGGACCCACTCAACAGGAATTATCCAAGCAGCAGAAATCTGTTGAAAAGCAGACTGAACAGCTTGGGATAGTTTCACACAATAGTTAACTAAATATTCTGCTATAATTTTACATCAGCCTCTCTGAGATCAAGAGCCCCCATAATTTAGTTTTTTTGTGGGGTGGTTACGCTGATGCTACATAAGACCATAGGAAGGGTCATAGGCCCTGGTATGTGCTCAACATGATTCTTAGTTGATCATTATTTGATGATGCCATTCATTCATTCTACTTGTCCTGATGATTCTGAATGATGTGGACAATGGAAGGAGCATTAAACGTTCATCAGTCGACATAATTACTGAGGGCTCTTCCAGTGAAGTGTGTCCCTTGGTCAGAGTCAATATGACATGGCAATGCCCAACTGGCACTATAGTCTTTGAAGAGCATTTTTGCTGCGTGTGTGGCAGTGACTTTTTTGCCAAGCCAGCTTCCACCCATCGTGAAAACTTGTCTGCTATTACCAATACATCTGAGTATCCTTGACACTTTGCTAAAGTAATGTAGTCCAGTTGCAAGGGCAATAATGGGGCACGGGCACTTAATTGTGGTAGTTTTTTCTGGTGCTTCAGGATAATGGATTTGACTGATCATATTCATAAAAAAGCAGTGAAGATACATCGTCTGATGGATAGGATTTGACTGAAATCAACATCAAGCTAGGAAAGTAGGGTTACATTCCAATTACTTGTATTAATAGAGCTGCTCAAAATCAGGGATTTGATTTCTAGCACATAATGCATCTTTACAACGTTTCTTGAGCTTGTGCCCGTAATTTTGGATTCCACCACCATTGGGAGAATCTGTTGATCATCTTTTCAACTGAAATGTTTCCTAGGCAGCATATCTGCTGTGCCAGATAAGGAAGCAACATAGTTGCAGCCACTAGTCTGTGAGCAGTTCCATATCTTCATGCCCCATCACTGTTTATATTCCCACCACTCTCCATCTAGAACTACTTTTCTTTGTTAAAGCATTGGGTTTGCTTGTTGCAAATATCTTGAATGTTTGTCTGTGATCATTTGCTCCGCATGTTTACTTTACTTTGCTTCTTTTATTTCTTCCCATGCTGCCTTTTTTTTTCGCTATTCTACATTTTAAAACAGCTGTGTTTTGAAGGCAATTGTATCTAATATCCATTAATTCCTGTACTAGTTGATCATTCTTGACTGGGGTTCTTATAGCCTTAAGAAATCCCCTTTGCCCCCATAAGCTTCCAAGATTGTGAGCAACCTTCTACAAGAGGCCGTGTAGAAGTTGGCTGAAGTTCCTTCTTAGACTTCAGAACTCAGAGTAGTCAGGATGCATAACCACTCCTCCCTCCCCATCATCCTCAGCAGGAGTCCCCTGAGGGCTGTGTGCTGAGCCCACTGATGCACACTCAGCTCACTCACGACTGCACAGCCGAACACCCAAGTGATCACATTGTCAAGTTCACCAATGACACGACAGTAGCGGTGCTCATCGCCAACAATGATGGGACTGGCTACAGAGAGGAGGTGGAAGACCCAGTGCATTGGCAAACATGTGGCTGTGATCTAAATCACTGGAGAGACACTGAAGCTGGTGGTTTAGAAGTCTTTATTCAGCACAACGAGCATTCTGGAGGCATTCTCAGTAGAGGCTCACAAACCCAAAGGTAAATCACATTTTTATACACTTGGATCAAAGGCAACAGCAGGAGATTCAATGCAATTTCAATAGTTACAATAACATTGCTTACTTCAATTTGAGTTGACAGGAGGTTCCTTTCAGATACATAGTGGAAGCACATTGTAATTGATAAGGACACCTCTGAAGGACCAAACACCTTTGGGAGAAGCTAACTAATACAAATATACTAAAACCTTTTGATGACAGAGAGCCAGACACCAAAATTAATGTTGTCAGAGCTTTTTCTGAGTACACAAACATGAGAAGTACACAGTACTATTGATTGCCTATACCTGTGACCATATTTGATATGCTGTGACAGCATCCGTCTGGTCTGTCAGCTTGCACTCAAGTCATGATAGTGCAAATAACTTATCCATGTTGCTTAGTTTGATGCATTCCAGTTAATACAACCCCATTATCTTAACGTTTGTCTCTTGTGTGTACAATCTCTTAGTCTGTAGAGAAAACTGTGCTTTTCACTTCAATTTACTGCTTGCAAAACAACTGAAGGCTAATTGCAAACTTCCTGAACTTATTTAGATTTACAGAACTGAAGCATGGTTCTTGTTTGAATTAATACCCGCTATATTCACGTAATTCCAGAATACTCCCCAACAGTGCCAGGCAAATAATCGCTTCCTCAATGTTAACAAGATAAAAAAGATGGTTATCGACTTCAGGAGAATTGGCACCACTCACATACCTCTTTACATCGGCAGCACGTGGTGGAACTTTGAGCAGTTTCAAACTCCTGGGAGAGAGCATCTCGCACAACTTGTCATGATCCCAGGACACATCCTACACAAACAAAAGAGCTCATAATGCTCATCATACATTCTGAAAGGGGCTGAAGGAACTGGACTTTGCACATCAATACTCACAACCTTCTATAAATACGCAGTGGATAGCATCCTAACATGCTGCATCACTGCGTGGTATGGAAACTGCTCTGAGGTGGACACAAAAGTTTTACAGTGGGTTGTCAAAACAGCCCATTTCTTCACCGGCACCAGCCTAACCACCGTTAAGGACCTATATGCAGAAAGGTGCTGAAAAAAGCCCAGCCATATCATGAAGAATCCCACCTACCCTGCTCATGGACTGTTTGTCCCACTCCCATGAGGGACGATGCTAGTAGCATCCAGGCAAGGACAACCAGACTCAAAAACAGTTACTTTCCCCAAGCAGTTAGGCTGATTAACACCTCCTTCCACCAGCCCACACCATCACCACATCATATCCTTCCTGTCAGACAATCTTAAGCACAGAAATTTCTGAACCCATTATCACTTTATGTACATACAATCAATCTACGTATATAAGCTATCTTATGTTTTTATTTATTTGTGAATTTCTTCTTACTATTTCTTTATCTTACTGAGCTTTAATTGTACTGCATTGGATCTGGGGTAACAATTATTTCACTCTTTACACTTGTGTATTGGAAATAACATTAAACAATCTCAAATCTTGAATTTGCTGTCAGCTTACAGGCTTCAATCAGGGAGTTTCGTTCTGCCTGTTGTGCAGAGGTAGCAGGAGCTATATTTCCTGCTGCCTGTACCTCAGCTTCAGAAATAATGGCCCATCCTGCCATTTGAACTCCCCCTTCAACTGTCAAAGAGCCACTGATGTATTGACTCAGATCCAGGTTTGATAGAGGCATCTCTTAGCAATGACCTGCACCTTCATGGCCTGTTATTCCCCTGGCACAGTCATGGCCATCATGTTCAATGGCAAAGGCCTAGCCAAATTCACTGAGCTCACTTGCTGCATGATAATATTAGTCGTTTCAAGAACATTGGACCATTTAGTCCACTTAGTTGTTACCTGAGAGGCCCCATTCATTGTCAGTAAGTTGTTTACTGAATGAGGACATTAATCATTCACAACTTAATCAAGCACAATACTGGAGGCAACTATGACTATCAGGCAGGTTGCTTGCATTGCTTGCAAACACGAACTCCATCCAAATGCTGCGTTGTCCAGTTCAGCGGAATAATAAGCAATGGGACGCTTTGGTGTTCATGTTGTAGAGTCAAGACTGCCATCATGTAGTCTTTTTTCATGGATATACAGGGTAAATGATTTACTCATGTTAGGGATCCCTAATGCAGGTGCTATGCATATTGTTGTGTTTAATGTTTGAAATGTTCTGTCATGTACCTTTTGCTAGGTCTTATAACCAAGAAATAAAAAATACTAAACAAACACAGAGTGGATCTGTTCAAAAGACCGTTTATGACTTGCAAGATGGCCCACTTCCTCTCCTTACAATGGATGGCAGGCAGCTTCTGTTTTACAGTTTACAAAGTTCATTTTTAAACAATCCTTTTGTGTTGGCTGATTCAGCTCCTCTCTTGGCAGCTGCAGTCTTGTTTCAAACCCACGCAATGTACTGAATCCTCTTAGTTACACAATGTACAATGATCAGAACTGTATATGTTACCTGCCATGTACACACTTAGCATAATAGCAAAGCACTCTGAGATTATACAGATTCAATTTTGTTACATTAGAAGATCAAATACATAAAAATCTCAAGAGCTTCTAATATATTTCCATACTTCTGATCCTGATGAATGATCTTGGCCTGAAACATCAACACTTTATTCCTCTTCGTTGATGCTGCCGGACTTGCTGAGTTCCTCCAACATTTTGTATGTGTTACTCTGGATTTCCAGAATCTGCAGAATCTCTTGTGCTTTTGAAGCTCTTCCAGTTATTTTTTCATTAAGAGTAACAGGTTCATCTGAGCACTTGCTGCCCTTCAACACATAGTTGTCTGGTTATGTAACTTCAGCATGTGAATTAACCCATGCATTGTTGTAGTTATACAAATCCAGAAATGATTGGAGTTGCTGGACTGTTGCTGCAGGTGGTTTTACTAATCTGACAGCCTTTGCACAATCCTCAGCCCCGCTTACCTTGGGACAGTTTCTGTCCCAAGGAAGTTACTATTTGTTGCAATTATGCCTTGTCCAAATTTGCTTTGTGACCCTTGGAGGATAAATAATCAAGTAATTAAAGCAGATTTTATTTCCTGCTTTCCTGCCATGTCAGATGCAATCAGAACATCATCCAAGTACTGTATAAGAGTTGAAAAAATGCCTGGTAAGTCCGTTAGATGCTGTTTCTAAGCCATGTAGTAGACAGTGTGACTATTGCACGTCTCTCGTGACACTACAACTGGTATTGTTGATAAACTATATAAAAAAAATCATGGATGACATCAGGCACCAGTGGTCCAGACCAGAATCTATTGGTCAGATCATATCCATTGGGTGGCAGAGTAGTGCAGTGGTTAGCACAACACTGTATAGTGCAGGGGACCTGGGTTCAATTCCCGTCACCGCCTGTAAGGAGTTTGTACGTTCTCCCTGTGACCGTGTGGGACTCCAGGTGCTCCAGTTTCCTCCCACTGTCCAAAGACCTACTGGTTGGTAGGTTAATTGGTCATTATAAATTGTCCTGTGATTAGGATTAGGCTAGCATTGAATCAGGGGATTGTTGGGCAGTCTGGCTCAAAGCACCAATTGTGCTGTATCACAATAAAGAAACAATAAAAAACATAACTGTAAGCAACCTGTGTAGTGCTTCAGCAGAGAATAGAGTTTACCTTCACTCTTGATCTTCCTATAGTTAGTGCATTGAACCGAGAACTAGGTGCTTCTCAGATGATTAGGAATGTAAGCAGGAGGCTCTTACCTCCTGTTAAATAATATGCACTAATGATTTCCCCTTCATCTGGGATTCTTCCATGTCCTTAAATCTTTGCAACCATACTGTCAGCTATGCCAGCCTGCTGGATCCTGGTGTTCTTGGGATCCAAAAGATTTCAGAAGTCTAGAATGATGCATAAAGCTTGTAGCTTATGGCCATTTTATTAAAGGCAACAAGAATGAAGAAGAAACAAAGAAATGATAAAGAAATTATCACAGTGGTCTCATAGAGTTTGGCAAAATCCAGTGATAACAATTAATCTATAAAAATAGCCAGAATCAAGTGGTGTGACACCTGCTGCAGAAAAACTGAGAATAATCTAGAAAAATACAGAATCAATTGTACCACAATTACTAGAAAATTCATTGAACAGTTGCAAGTATTTACCTAATTATATAAAAAACAAACAAGCATAGGAAAGTTAAACTACAAGAAAAAAAGAAGAAAACTAACAGTTTTCCACCCATATAAGCACAATGAGAGTGGGAATAAAAACAGATTTCTGAATATACTTTAGTGTTGCATTTATGGGGAAAGTGTAATGCCAGTAAACAAATAAAGTGCAAAGGCCACGACCAAGAAAATGGAGAGGTCAAGCGTTGATCTTTTAGTGTTTGAGAAGTCTTTTGAAGTGTCTGAAAACAGAAGGATTGAAGTCCTTGAGTCTGGTGATTTGTACTGTTTTCTGCCTGATAGGAGAAGGGAGAAGGAGCAGGCTAAGAGAGACCCTTGATTATGATGGCTGTTTTCCTGACGCAGCAAAAAGTGTGGACAGGGACAGTGGAGGAGAAGCTCATTTGCATGATCATCAATCCATGTTGAATAAAGAAGTACATTGGTCCATAATCAAATTAAGTGGCCAAGATATAATAGGACTGGATGTTCTTCCATCACTGCAGTCTTCAGAATTTGCACTGCTAAGCATGGCTGTGCCCTCTTCATTGGCTCTGGAACCATCCAGAAACCTACTGCTGTGGGTGAACTTATGCATTCAATGACAGTAGGTTTGAGAAGCCCATATACACAGCACTTAAAAATTGCTTTAAATCAGTGCTTAAGTACAAAACCTGCAGGTGTCTGTTTTTTGGTATCTGCAGACAGTTTAAATTATTGCAATTGATAATTAGGATCAGAATTTTGTGCTGAAACTAGACTTGAGAACCTAGTAGCACAACGCCCACTTAGTGCCTTTTTCACCCTTTCACAAAAATAACCCCTTGTATTAGTAATATTGTTGTCAATGAACTAAGGTTAGACATAACAATGCCAACCTACTGGCACTGATATTGTTCTGTTCTGTGTTTGCTGTACTTCACTGCTCTGAAATCCATGAAAATCAAGAAATACTCTTTATTGGTTTAAGAGCGCACCCTAGTGGCAGCTCCTGAGTAATTGCAAGAACAAAGAAATGAAATCTATTCAGAAGAAAAAGAAAGGATTTAATAATTTGTTTCATTGATGTTTGATTTTTTTTATCAATATATTTATACTGCAGGTATAATTTTAAATGACTATTAATTTTCACCTATTAGTAAATCCAACACTTAGGTCCAAGGGAAAGATTTCTGTTTCTAGCTGGTAAATTTCAGTCAACTTAAAGCATGACCAAAAGCAGCCAGGCTTTCAAAGCATTTTTAAAAATGAGCTGTTTGTAGCTGATTTTCTGTTAGAAAGAAAAACATGTAGTTGTAGTATATATGAAAGAAAAGTAAAAGAAAATAATCAGGATACTGTATTCAGTGATAACAATGGGGCTTGGTCCTGACTCTGAATGAAACACCCCACAAAGGTCTATCAATACTTTCAAACTATCAATAACCAAACGTGAATTGGCTTTTCTTTTAATAAAATCAGTTCAAAAGGATCCTTTCTAATGTTTCATCAAACTGGCTGCATATTAAAAATGTAAAACAAAACTAATTAAAATTGAGAAAATGCTCGCAATACTAAGGTGAAAAATGAAACATCACAACAGTTTTATAAAAAAAGTGTAAAAGATAATGTTCTTTATAATTTGAAATGTTTAAGTATACAAATTTAAATCTGTATGCATAAAATGTGTGCTTTCAGAGCTTGAGCTATGCCAGCAGAAGTTTTTGCTTAACACGCTGTCAGAACCTGTTTAGATGTCATGTGTTGAAACATAATGGCATGGACCTTCTGCTGGCCCGCTAAGCTCACTTGTGGTCTGACCTCAAAAGCTTTCGCTTCATGAAGTATCTCCACGAAGGGTGTAATTTATAGGAAACTGCTTGCCAGCTAATTCACATGGCCTATTAAGACCATAAGATATAGGAGCACAATTAAGCCATTTGGTCCTACGAGTCTGCTCCACCATTTCATCATGGCTGATCCAATTTTCCTCTCAGCATTAGTCATCTGCCTTCTCTCCATACCACTTCATGGCCTGACCAATCAAGAATCTATCAACCTCAGCCTTAAATATACATAAAGACTTGGCCTCCACAGCTGTCTGTGGCAAGGAATTCCACAGATTCGGGATCCTCTGGCTGAAGAAGTTCCTCCTCATCTCTGTTCTAAAGGACTCCCCTCTATTCTGAGGCTGTGTCCTCTGGTCTTAGACTCTCCCACTATAGGAAACATCCTCTCCACATCCACTCTATCAAGACCTTTCACCATTTGATAGGATTCAATGTGGTCACCCCTCATTCTTCTGAATTCCAGTGAATACAGCCCTGGAGCCATGAAATACTTCCCATTTGAGAATCCATTCAATCTTGGAATCATTTTGTGAACCTTCTTTGAACCCTCTCCAGTTTCAACACATCCTTTCTTAGATAAGGGCCCAAAATCTGCTCACAGTTCTCCAAGTGAGGCCTCACCCATGCTTTAGATAGTTTTAATATTACATCCTTAAAACCTTATGTTTCCACAAGGCCATAAGACTATTAATACATATGATGCATATAATACATATAATACATCCTAGGATGTGCTGAGGAACATCATCAGTGATGTATCCTGGAGTGTCATTGGGTGTTTTGGGTCTTTTGACATCAGACACCCTTGCCCAGGTGACCCAGCCAGGGCTGATCCACCCCCGGCTTGTGTCCCAACAGCACTGGTCCACGGATCATACTTCTTGATACAAAGTCATTTGGAGGCTAGCTCAGCAGCCTCTGTAACAGTCCTGATGGTTCTTTTCTTTGTATCCCTCCCGATGCCAAGGAGAGAGTAGGTTCTGCATAACGAACAGCCCTCAGAGACTCTACACCCCACTTCTATAGGCTCTCATCATGCCCTCCACCCCATCTCTGGCACTGCTCCAGCAGCTCCTGATAGTTGGCTTTCTTACGCTCAAATGCTCCCTCAATCTGATCTTCCCAAGGAATGGTCAGTTGTACAATGACCCCCTGCTTCGAATTTTCTGACAGAATGACCCTGTCAGGCCTCATGGATGATGATGCAGTGAAGTCACGGAACTTTAATTGCTTGCCAAGATAGACTTTCAGTTGCAAGTCAGATGCGTGCCAAGCAAGCCTGCTGGTGATCTGGGCTGAGGCTGTGGTTAGTCTCCAGCCTTGACAAAGGCTGTGGGTTTTCTGGGTTGGCAGAGGTGTCTACTGTTGTTAATGGCCAAGGAGATACTTTCTGCCATTGCCTTCAGCACCTGGTCACGGTACCAACGCTGGTAGCCTTCTCCTATGGCTTTTGGGCAGCTAATCAGGATATGTTCCAGTGCAGAGAGGACATGATGATGCCTCACTTTTTACCCAAGCACAAAGGTTCGCTGGACTAGGCAGAACATCGTACAGAGCCAGGGTCATGAACTTGATACAAGATATTGCTGAGTAAACCTGGCCTTGAGATACATTTTGACAGCTGATTAAGTTTCTGCCCCAAGAACTTCACTGACCGCAAAAGATGTCAGAAATTATAAATGTTTCTGACGTTCACATCCAAATACACTCAAAAACTATTAAGCGTAAGAGAAATGTGAAAAACTTCCTTTACGCAATGAATTGTTGGAGCATGGAATGTATTAGCACTGGAAATAAGATAAGATATAGGAGCAGAAGTAGGCCATTTAGCCCATCGAGTCTGCTCCGCCATTCAATCATAATTTTTTTTAGCTAGTTATCACCTTGGACACCAGCTAGTGGCATAGTGGCATCAGCGCAGGACTGCCGGGCGGGAGGTTCTGAGTTCGAAGCCAGCTGGCTCCCCTGCATGCCTTTCATCCATGCTGGGTTAACAGTTGGTGATCTCTTTGAAAATCTCACCCGGCAGAAGGCAATGGCAAACCACTGCTGTAACTTGCCTCGTATGCGATCCCAACTACGTCAGAGTGGCGTGGGAGGAAGTCGTCCGTTAACTGGAAAATTCTGGATGCGACCTTTTTTTTTAATCACCTTGGAGAATTGATAGGTTACATTCTCTAAGATTTAATATTCTCTACAGAATAACTTAACTGTGATTTAAGCGATGCTTTGTAGAAATCCATCACACCATCTTTAACTTCGTACTTTTAACCATTACTTATAAAACATTCCATTGGTTTTACGTAACTGCTCTTACACATTCAAGGATTTTGTGTTCCTGAATGCCCCCACTTAGCAGCTTTCTAGTATTTGCTGTCCTGTTCCTTAGTTTTCCAATCAAATGCATGACCAAGAGCTTAATTTTGTAAAAGAGCAATGATGCTAAATGCTATCCATGACTTTACATTTTTGTGAGAACATCATATAATAGAAGGCATATAAGAATATTTTTAAAAATTCCAATGTAGATTTTAAGAAGCTTTTTAAAGTTACATGCAGAGGCAGAGAGATTGAGGGAATACTGGAATTTAGGGCTTTGACAACTGAAGGCATGTGGTGTCTTGCTGTGTAGAGGTGGTAGTTTGTCAACTGTGTCATAGCTTTTGAAAAGTACGATTAAAAGATTGACAAGTTATACTCTAAAGATATGTGAGAATGTAGTGAGTGAACTGAGATCTGCTCTTTCCTTATCCAGCTTTGCACCAGGCCTTTGCAGAAAGGTGCACATTGAGATTGCTATTATGGAAGCAAAATACTAAGGTTGCTGATTTCTTCTACCGACTATCTCTGCACTAAGTGCCATTTACAGCGGACATTTAATTAACTAACCAGCACATCTTTGTGATGTGGAAGGTAGCTGGAGCATCAGAGACAAACAGGGAACACAGGGCAAAGCAAGGCCCAGCAGCATATAGAGAGAAGGAACTGAAGTGAGCAAACTAGAAGATATGGCAGTGCAGAATCATTGACTTCAATTAGCACAGGAGGGTCACTTTTCATCAAGTCAATGCTAATTTCTATTATAGCAAACTCCCTCAGTCTCATTCCCTGTTGCTTTTCCCACAGTCCTGCTAAATCACCTACTCGACAGTCAGACTGAAATTCCCATCTGATAATGGCAAAAGCTGAATTCTCCAGCTTTTCTTTTCTTTCAGGAATGATTATTGATCTTCCTGTGCAAACAAGAGAAATTTTTTTTGGTAGGTTTCTACCTCATCAGACTGTTGAATCATTCCTGTTTGGCGGGAGAAACTTCAGTTATGTGTGGAAAATATGTTTCAGTAGATTCAACACAAAGGGGGTGGGTAGGAGGAGAAAATCAGTATGGTGGGATGAAAGCTATGTTGCCTGTAAAGTAATCCACTGGATCAACAGATAGCGTACCAAATGCGTGCGACAGCTCACTGGTAGTTCAAAAGGCAAGAAATTTGACTAAAAACATCACTAATAGCACCTTTTCTGATGTAAATTCTGGTAAATTATCACCACAAACAATGAAGAAGCAAGTGGAGGCAAAGCAGACTTGAAGGATGCGCCCTGTGGGTGCATCGCCAAGCTGAGGTGCTATGTGTTCAGACGTGGTCACGGACGGAATTGATATCATTGTCGCTGTTGGAGTGAGTGATTTGGAGAGGAGTCAATGTGGAAAAGTTACGATACCCGTCCACCTAACATGGGTGTGTGATTGGATTGCTCCAAGTGATCTGGTGAGTTAAGACCAGCTTCGGGCTGTGTGCCGGGTTCCATGACTATGTCCTAGAGTGAGGCACTACCTGATGCTTGGACAACTTAAACGCCAGTCCAGATAGATTGGAAACCCCGAGTGTTGGGACCTCTGGCGAGGGTAGGGCTGATTTTGCTCGCTCTCTTGTATGTTCATTCCTCTCTCTGTGGCGCCAAGGCTGTGAAATACTCTAGCAGCTATTGTCTTTGTGAATTGCGCAGCATTTTTGCCCAACTAATGTGGTGAACTGAGATCAAGGCCTGGGCCTACTCTGGCTACTCCAGGGAGCGGATCTAAGGGCTTAATCTGGTTCAGAAAGCTGTCATTTGCTCCTGTTGTGTGTGTGTGTGTGTGTGTGTGTTTGTTTTCCTCTTCCTCAGCACAGTGGTTATAGTCTTGCTTTGCTTTTTAATTGGGTTCTTTGGGTTCGTTGCTTTGTGCTGCCTATAAACAAACAAAGCTCAAGGTGTATAATTTACACGTTCTTTGACAATACCTGTACTTTGAATTGAATCTTTTGAATCTTTGGTCATGACTAATAATCCAGAGGATCACATCAGAGCAGAGAAAGAATTTCAATTCAGTTCATAAGCCTCTGGAATAAAAAAAACACTATATCAGAAAATGTGACCATCGAACTGTCAAATTGCCATTAAAGCCAATGACTTCAGATGCGAGTTAATTTGTCCAAGAATTCTGAATACATTCTCCAACTGGAGACATCAAGACACCGGGATGATACTGTATTTTGCTTCCCTGGTGCTGGATCAAGGGTGCCTCAGATCAGGACCATGGCATTCTCAAGAGCGAGGGTGAGCAGCCAGAAGTCTTGGTACATATTAGCATCGATGACAGAGGTAGACAAGATGAGGATATACTGAACAGAGATTTTTGGGAACCAGGTAGAAAGCTAAAAAACAAGAGCTTCAGAGTAGGAATTGCTGGATTGCTGCCTGTGCCATACACCAGTGAGGGTAAGATTAGGATGATTCGGCAGGTGAATTCATGACTGAGGAACTGGTTCAGGGGTAAGGATCTCCTCTGAGGAAGGTACGACCTGTACCGAAGGAATGGGTTACAGCTGAACCCGAGGGGTTCCAATATCCTTGCGGGACATCTGGCGAGAGTTGTTCAGGAAGGATTTAACTAATTTCACAGGGGGATGGGAGCTAGCACGATAGTGCTGAGGATGAGGTAGCTGGTTGATAAATAAAGGCAATGTGTAGTGAGACTCCCAGCAAGGAGAAGCTGATGATAGGGCAAAATTGCAGTTAACAGGATGAGTTGCAATGTAAAAAGTGGACATAATTGTAAAGAATGAAGGTGTCACATTTGATTGTGTGAAGTATTTGGAAGTAGGTAGATGAACTTGTAGCACAGTTACAGATTGGCATGTATGATGCTGTGGGCATCACTGAATTATGGCTAAAGGAAGATTATAGCTGGGAGCTTAATGTCTAAGGATACACATTTTATCAAAAGGATAGGCAGGTAGGGAGAGGGGGTGGCATGGCTCTGTTGGTAAAAAATGAAATCAAATCATTAGAAAGAGGTGACATGGGGTTGGAAAGTGTTGAATCGTTGTGGGTAGAGCTAAGGAACTGCAAGGGTAAAAAGACCCTGAGGGAGTTATATACAATGTTTGTACATACCCCCACACAGTCATAAGGATGAGGTCAACATATTGCAATGGGAGATAGAAAATACAAGCTGAAACAACAATGTTATGATAGTTATGGGTGATTTCAATATATAGGTAGATTGGAAAAATCTGGTTGGTGCTGCATCCAAAGATGGGGAATTTCTAGAATGCCTATGGGATGGCTTGTTAGAACAGCTCATGGTTGAGCCCACTAGGGGATCAGTTATTCTAGGTTGGATGTTATGCAACGGACCAGAATTGAATAGTGAGCTAAATATAAAGGAACACTTGGGAGGAAGTGATCATAATATCATTAATTTCACCCTGCATTTTGAGAGGGAGAAGCTAAAGTCAGATGTATCTGATTTACAGTGGAGTAAATGAAATTACAGAGGCATGAGAAAAGAGTTAGTGAAAGTTGATTGGAATGGGATACTACCAGGGATGATGGCAGAGCATCAATGTCTGGAATTTCTGGGGGTAATTCAAAAGGCACAGGATATATATACATCCCAAAGAGGAAGAAGTATTCTACGGGCAAGATGACACAACCATGTCTAACAAGGAGTTAAAGCCAACATATAAGCCAAAGAGGGAGCATATAATAAAGCAAAAATTAGTAGGAAACTTTTAAAAGCTAACAGATGCCAACTTAAAAGACATTAAGAAGGTAAAGATGGAATATGAAAGTAAGTTAGGTAATAAAGAGGATACCAAAATTTCATCAGATGCATAAAGTGTAAAAGGCAGATGAGAGTGGATATTGGACTACTGGAAAACAATGCTGGACAGGTAGTAATGGGGTAAAGAAAATGGCAGACGAGCTGAATGAGAACTTTGCATCAGTGTTTGCTGTGAAGACACTAGCAGTATGGTGGAAGTTCCAGGTGTCAGGTGTCATGAAGTGTGTGAAATTACCATAACTAGACAGAAGGTTCTTGCGAATCTGAAAGGTCTGAAGGTAGATGAGTGTCATAGGGAGGTGGCTGGGAACAGACCCAAGTGCAAGACACAGACACTGAGGTACTAGGGACAGGACTAGGATACAGGGTGAGGGCAAGGACATGGACACGAAAACCAGGAACCCAGAACAGGACTGGACAAGAGAGCTAGGAGCCCAGGCTTGGACTCCGAGCCAGAGGCTGGACAAGGACCCAGTACCTGGGTGGCTCGGACACCAGAACTAGGCAAGGACAAGGCTTGGCTGGCAGGCAGGACGAGGCTGGAGTCTTCAGGCTTAAGGCTAGAGTCTAGGCTTGGCAGGAGGCAGGAGGCTGGAATCTTCAGGCTTGGGCCCGGGCTTGGACTCCGAGCCAGATTCTGGACAAGGACCCAATATCTGGGTCTTGCCTCTGGCTTGGACCCCAGAACTAGGCAAGGACGAGGCTTGGCAGGCAGGCAGGATGAGGCTGGAGTCTTCAGGCTTGAGGCTAAGAGGCAAGGCTTGGCAGGAGGTAGGAGGCTGGAGTCTTCAGGCTTCAGGCTAAGAGGCGAGGCTTGGCAGGAGACAGGAGGCTGGAGTCTTCAGGCTTGAGGCTAGGCAGGAGGCTGGAGTCTTCAGGCTTGAGGCTAAGAGGCGAGGCTTGGCAGGAGGCAGGAGGCTGGAGTCTTCAGGCTTGAGGCTAGGCAGGAGGCTGGAGTCTTCAGGCTTGAGGCTAAGAGGCGAGGCTTGGCAGGAGGCAGGAGGCTGGAGTCTTCAGGCTTGAGGCTAGGCAGGAGGCTGGAGTCTTCAGGCTTGAGGCTAGGCAGGCTCCTCCTGGCCAGGGCACGGATCACCACCTGACAGAGGCATGGAACAGGAAGGGACATAACCAACTGCAGGTAACGGCAAGACGGCCTGGCTTACCCGACGGAGGCAAGGGACAGGAAGGGACAGAACCAACCGCAGGTAATAGCAAGATGGCCTGGCTTACCCGACAGAGGCAAGGGACAGGAAGGGAGCTAGATACAGGGCGGCTCCAGGACAAGACTGCGGGCAAGACGAGGCGAGAGTTACCAGCAAGACAAGACAAGGCTTCTGGCAAAGCAAGGCGAGACGAGAACTTCAGGTGAGGCGAGAGTTACTGGCAAAGCTTCAGGCGAGGAAACAGAAGGCAGAAGAAGGGATACAAGGAGTAAGGACAAGAACAATCCAGCAGCCACACCCTGATCTCTGAAGGTATTTATGCAGCCAGCCCCTACAAGCATCAGCTGACTCAATTAGAGCTCAACAAGAACAGAAACAGGGTAAACAGGAAAACCTGGAGCAAGGGTCGATGGACCGGACCGTGAACCGGAATACGGACTTCACAGACCGGACCATGACAATAAGTCTATTGGACCAGATGGTGTACACCCTAGGGTTCTGAATGAGGTGGCTGAAGAGATTGTGCAGGCATTAGTAATGATCTTTCAAGCATCACTAACTTCTGGAATAGTTCTGGAAGACTGGAAAATTGCAAATGTCACTATACTCTTTATTAGATTATGAAGACACGCAGTCCTTTTTTATTGTCATTTAGTAATGCATGCATTAAGAAATGATATAATATTTCTTCCGGTGTAATATCGCAAAACACAGGACAGACCAAGACTGAAAAACTAATAAAACCACATAATTATTACATATAGTTACAACAGTGCAACAATACCATAACTTGATGAAGAAGTCCATGAGCACAGTAAAAAGTTCAAAGTCTCTCCAATGTCCCACATCTCACGCAGACGGGAGAAGGAAGAAAAACTCTCCCTGCCATGCCCGACCACAGTCCGACTCTGAGTCATCCAAAAACTTCGAGCCTCCGATCAGCTCTCCGACTCCGCGTACTGAGCGCCATCTCTGTCCGAGCGATTCAACCTCAATCTCGGTCGCCAACAGCAGGCAAAGCCGAGGATTTTGAGGCCTTCCCTCCAGAAGATTCTCGACCGCGCAGTAACAACAGCAGCGAACTGGCGTTTCAGAAATTTCTCCAGATGTTCCTCTGTGCTTTCACGTCCATCTCCATCAAATCAGAATTGTCCACAGCCCCTATTTAACGGATACGATATCATTTTTCGCCGGAGGGCTGCGCACGTGCCGCACACTGCTCTCTCTCTTCCCGCTGAAGAAGGGACAGAAGCAGAAGAAAATATATAATAAGCCAATTAGCCTGACCTCAGTGGTTGGGAAGAGGTTGGAGTCAATTGGTAAGTAAGTGGTTTCAACGTATTTGGAGGCACATGATAAAATAGGCCATAGTCAGCATGGTTCCCTTAAGGGAAAATCTTGCCTGCCAAATCTGTTGGAATTATTTAAAGGATAGACAAAGGAGAATTGGTTGATGTTGTGTATTTGAATTTTCAGAAGGCTTTTGACAATATGCCACATATGAGGCTGCTTAACAAGTTGAGAGCCCATGGTATTGCAGGAAAGATTCTAGCATGGATAAAGCAGTGGCTGATTGGCATAAGGCAAAGAGTGGAAATAAAGGGAGCCTTTTCTGGTTGGATGTCAGTAAACTGTCGTGTTCCACATGGGTTTGTGTTGGGACTGATTCTTTTTACGTTATATGTCAATGATTTGGATGATGGAATTGATAACTTTGTTGCAAAATTTGCAGATGATACAAAGATAGGTGGAGGAGCAGGTAGTTTTGAGGAAGTAAGGAGACTACAGAAAGACTTAGATTAGAAGAATGGGCAAAGAAGTGGCAGACGGAATACAGTGTTGGAAAGTGCAGGTCTTGTATTTTGATAGAAGCAATGAAAGTGTTGACTATTTTCTAAATGGAGAGAAAATACAAAAAACTGAGATACAAATGGACTTGGGAGCCCTTTTGCAGGAGATCCTTAAGATTAAATTGGAGGTTGAGTCTGCAGTGAGGAAGGAAAATGTTAACATTCATTTCAAGAGGACTAGAATATAAAATCAAGGATGTAATGTTGAGTCTTTATGCAGCAACGTGAGGCCTCACTTGGAGTACTGTGAGCAGTTTTGGGTCCCCTATCTTAGAAAGGATGTGCTGAAACTGAAGAGTTCAAAGGAGGTTCACAAAAATGATTCCAGGATTGAAAAGCTTGTCATATGAAGAGTGTTTGATGACTCTGGGCCTATATTCACTAGAATTCAAACGAATGAGGGGTGACCTAGTGAATGTTGAAAAGCCTTGATAGAGTGGATGTGGGGAGGATGTTTCCTTTGGTAGGAGGGTCTAAGACCAGAAGATACAGCCTCAGAATGGAGGAGTGTACTTTTGGAATGGCAATGAGGAGAAATTTCTTTAGCCAGAGGGAGGTGAATCTGTAGAATTTGTTGTCACAGGCAGGTGTGGAAGCCAAGTCTTTATGTATATTCAAGGCAGAAGTTGATAGATTCTTGATGGTCAGGGCCTGAATGGATACTGTGAGGGGGGAGACAGGAAGTTGTGTCTGAAACATAAAATGGATATCAGCCATGATGAAATGATGGAGCAGATTCGATGGGCCAAATGGTCTAATTCTGCTCTTATAACTTATGGTCTTGTAGTCTGAAATATATAATGATCATGAAATACAAGGAAATTCCTATTGTGGAAGTGAAAATCTCCAAACATATTTGTAATTAGATGATCTTGATAATGAATAATATGTTTTTAACAATAAGAGTGGGAAGTTGTAATCATATATTTATAATATTTCAATTATATTTATCTTAATAATGAGATGCTGCATGCTTTGGTTGGCCAATGCGAGGATTAAAAAGCTTCTCAGTTTAATTTTGGAAACTATTATCTGTAAACGTAAATAAACACTAGGAAGCCCCATAATCACATAAGATATGAAATTTTAATTAATGAGTCTAAGATGGAATAGCTCGAAAGCAGAGGTGTTGGGAATCTTAAAGCTGAATTTGTGGTGATCCAACTGTATAATTATAGCATGTAATCACTTTGTCGTTCTGTGCTGTGCTGTCTAGACCTGGTTCTAATTTTAGATCATCACTCATAGCACTAAATACAGAAAGCACATAATTTTCTGCGCATTCATTTTAAAAGCCAGTCTTTGTGAGTACCACACAGAGAATTCCAGTTACATGAAGAGTGTAGCAGGAAGCCAAAGACAAAAATCACTGTATCCTTTTTTAAGGCAAGGCATCCAAATAAATGTTCTTGTTTGTATTATTTCTAAAAAGGTAAATTGTTTGTCTAATAATATTTCCCTATCTCCTTATGATTTAGAAGGAGGCCATTGACTCTATATTTGCTCATGGAGCAATCCTATTTCGCTACAATTAATTTATCTTCAAACTAATCTCCCTGTTTTCCCATCAGCTTCTCCACCATACCTACCTTCCCATTGCAGCCCCCTCGCATCTCGATGATTCTACCAATTAAATACACTCCAAGGGCAATTTATAGTAGCCAATACATAAAGTCCATAATTTGTTTTGTGAAGACAACAGGCACAGAAATTAAGGAAAGCTTTTGTTTGACACTCAGGAGGCACAAGATGCAAGTACCCAAGGAGTGTGAAATCCTCTAGACATTGGGTTTCGTATGGACAGATTGAAAACAATTGGTAGTAGTATAATAGAAAATATAGCTGGCGTTAAGTGAATTTGAGGGAATGATTGGGGGTTGACAGACATGTTTTGGGACAAGTAGTCATGGAATTGGGATGGCAGGAAACTCAGGCTGAAGCTAGAAGACTGGATGGATCCAGGTTGAGAATGGAGAAGTTTGGGTGCTCCAGGTGATACCTGATACCTTGTCAGGTTCTCCACAAGAAATTGCTGGCAAAAAGAGAATATTTTAACACAACTAAAAGTATAAATCTCTACTCTTTTCTATATCTAATTATGGTAGGGGGTGTTAAGATGCTTTAATTCAGAAGTTAATCCAGTTGACATGTATAATTTTCAGTTTTATGGTCAGAGTATGCATTTTGGGCTATCAAGAAATTTTCGCTGGAGACTAGGGGTCAGGGTTTTGTATTGTGGAGTTTTGAGACTGTGGTTACAAGCTTACGTATCCTCTTTATTGGAATGGGGAGAGCAGGAAAGCATAGAGAAAGGAAGTAAGGCACATCTAGTTCTCTATCACATGCATAAAGTGGAAAATGAGAAGTTAATATGCCATCAGCAATAATCGTGTGGTGCAGTTAAGAAGAATACCAATCCAAATCAAGAATTTATGATAGCACCCACAGTCCCATTTTTGTATGCACGTGGAGTGGGAAAGCAGAAAACATTTTTTTCTCATCTAGGGTCTAACTGTAGGAGCAAAACAATGGTATAGAAAATTATGAGGGTATAGATGGGGTAAATGCATGCAGACTTTTTCCACTGAGGTTGGGTGGGACAACCAGAGGCCATGGGTTAAGGGTGAAAGGTGAAAAGTTTAAAGGGAACATGAGGGGAAATGTCTTCACTCAGAGGATCGTGAGAGCTGCCACACAAGCTCGATTTCAATGTTTAAGAGAAATTTGGATAAGTACATGGATAGTAGAGATACGGAGGGCTGTGGTCCTGATGCAGGTTGTTGGTAGTAGGCAGTTTAAATAGTTTTAGCATGGATTAGATAGGATGACGGGCCTGTTTCTGTGCTGTACTTTTCAATGACTCTATGACTCAACATATTGTAAGTCAGTAAATATCAGATGCTAGACCCCTAGGCCAAAGATAAAAGATAAACATCAGCTTTATTTGTTACATGTACATTGAAACAGACAGTGAAAAATGTTGTTTAAATCAATGACCAACACAGTATGGGAAGGTACTTGAGACAGCAGCAAGTATCGCTATGCTTCTTGCACTAACATAGCATGCTCTCAACTTACTAACCTCAACCCATGTGTCCTTGGAATGTGGAAGGGAACTGGAGCACCCATGGTCATGAGGAAAACATACAAACTCATTACACACAGTGGCAGTAATTGTACCCTGATCTACAATCAGCTGCTACAGAGGGGAGTTTAAAATGCCCAGTGCATCACCAGTAACAGCATCAAAGAAGTATATATATATATAGACAGGTGCCAGAAAAAGGCCAGCAATATCATAAAGGATCCCAACACCCTGCTCTTGGACTGTTTGTCCCACTTCCAACAGGGAAGACGCTACGCTGTATGCACACCAAGACCACCAGACTCAAAAACAGTTACTTTCACCAAGCCATCAGGCTGATCAACACCTTCACCCATTAATGCACCAAACCAGACTCACCACCACCACCACTTTATCATTTCCTGTCACCTTACGTACAGATACTCCTGTACCTGGCTTCACTTGATGTACATATGATCAGTCTATGTACAGTATATAAGTTAATCATGTATTTATACAGTATTTTAAGTGCTTTTTAGTTGTGTCTTTTTATGATTATTGTGCTTTTGTATGCTGCATCGGATCTGTAGTAACAAACATTGTGTTCTCCTTTACTGTTGTGTACTGAAGAATGAAAATAAACAACCTTGAATCTTGAATTACTGGCACCGTAAAGTCTGTGCTAATTCCTACACTATTGTGCCAAGAAGTTTGAGGAAAATTGAAACACAAAATCTGTGAAAACAATAGCATCTGTGAAAGTTCAAGAGAGCCTTGGTTTAAATATAAAGAATGGAAACACTCAATGCAAGGGGTCAATATGCATGCATTTTAATCTGTCAGGTACCTTTGCCTTCAGTCTAACATCGTGAGTCTC
Source organism: Mobula hypostoma (assembly GCF_963921235.1). Taxonomy (NCBI): domain Eukaryota; kingdom Metazoa; phylum Chordata; class Chondrichthyes; order Myliobatiformes; family Myliobatidae; genus Mobula; species Mobula hypostoma. Next base: position 131,397,568 of record NC_086099.1, read on the forward strand.
CTAAATGTGATTAGCTTAGACAAGTAGAAGATGACTCAGAAAAAGTAATTTCCAGATCAGTCAATAAGCTCCTAGATCTTGGCCTCAATAACTCCTTGGGCAATTGGATCCTCAATTTCTTCACTTGCAGAGCCAGTCAGTTCAGATTGGCAGCAGCATCTCCTCCATGATCGCCAACAGCACAGGTGTCCAATAAGGCTGTGTGTTTAGCCCCCTGCTCTACTTGCTTTACACTTGTGTCTGTATGGCTAAGCACAGCTCCAATATCATAGTCAAGTTTGCTGACTCAGCCACTGTCATTGGCCAAATCAAAGTTGGTGACGAATCAGCAAAGAGGAGGGAGATTAAAGATCTGGCTGAGTGGTGCCACAAAAATCTCTCATTCAAAATCAGCAAGACCAAGGAGCTGATTATTGACTTCAGGAGGAGGAAACCAGAGAACCAGTACTCACTGGAGGATCAGAGGTGGAGAGAGTCAGTAACTTTAAATTCCTCAGTGTTATTATTTCAGGGACCTATCCTGGGCCCAGCACGTAACTGCAATTACAAAGAAACCACACCAGCGCCTCTACTTCCTTAGGAGTTTGTGAAGATTCGGCATGACATCTAAAATTTTGACAAATTTCTATGGATGTATAGTGGAGAGTATATTGACTGGCTGCATCACAGATGGTTATGGAAACACCAATGCCCTTGAATAGAAAGTGCTACAAAAAGTAGTAGTTACAGTCCAGTCCAACATGGGTAAACCATTCCCCACCATTGAGCACATCTACATGAAATGGTCTTTTAGGAAAGCAGCATCCATTATTAATAAACCCTGCCAACCAAATCATGCTCTCTTCTCACTGCTACCATCAGATAGAAGGTACAGGAGGCTCAGACCACGCACCACCGGGTTCAGGAACAGTTACTACCCTTCAACCATCAGGTTCTTGAACCAAAGTGGATAACCTCACTAAACATCATTTGGCCCATCATCGAAATATTCCCACAACTGATGAACTCTCTTTCATCTCATGTTCTCAATACTTATTGCTTCTTTATTATTATTATTACTACTTTTTTTTGTAAGACAAAGGAGATAGTAATGGACTTTAGGAAGACTAAGCCTACACTGCTCCCTGTTACTATTAATGGCGAGGATGTGGATGTGGTGAGGACCTACAAGTACCTGGGGGTGCACCTGGATGACAGACTTGAGTGGAGCACCAACACAGAGGCTGTGTACGAGAAGGGCCAGAGTTGCCTGTACTTCCTGAGGAGACTGAGGTGCTTTGGATCATGCAGGCCTCTCTTTCACATGTCCTACCAGTCTGTTGTCGCCAGTACAATCTTCTATGCAATGATGTGCTGGGCAATGACATCAACACGGGTGATGCCAAGAGGATCAATAAACTGATTAGAAAGGCTGGCTCTGTTATAGGAGTCAAACTGGAAACACTGGAGCCTGTAGTAGAACAAAGGACCCTACGGAAAATTCTAGTAATTCTGGACACCCTGCACGCCACTTTGGCTGAACTGGAGAGCATTTCTAGTAATAGACTAAGACAACTGTGCTGCTCCAAAGAGTGCTACCTGAGGGCATTCTTACCCTTGGCCATTGGGCTCAATAATGAGCCAACCTATAGCCGGGGAAGTGATGACCCCCTCCTGTTAGACCGGTTGAGGTAACATTTTTTATTCTTTCTTCTAGTATTTATATATTTGTATACAGTATATGTATATTTGTATGTCTGTACAATTGTATTACTACTGAGAAACTGTAATTTCTTTTGGGATCAATAAAGTATCCATCTATCCATATATCTATTTGCGCAGTTGTTTTTTGCACACCGGTTGAATACCCATGTTGGTGTGGTCTTTCATTGATCCTGTTATGGTTATTAGTCTATAGATCTATTGAGTATGCCCGCAAGAAAATAAGCCTCAGGATTGTATATGATGACATATATGTACGTTGATAATAAATTTACCTTGATCTTTGAACTTTGAATAAGGGCTTTCTTTCAATTTACACAGATGGCAAATCTTCTGCAGAAAACGATCGAATGTTCCACCTGCTGTTTGGCTACCTTAAAATATCCCATGGTTAAAGCGAAGTTGTGTCCAAAAGCACAGCAGAGGCATTGGAAATAAACATATCACAATAAGCAGGAGGATTTGGGATTTTTCAAACAAAACATAGCCCAAACAAATAAATATTTACTTATTATTCTGTAATGTTGAAAGCTTTCATTGCTATTTACATTTTCATCGAAATGCTGAGATAAGATTAGCCAATATTATTGAACGGCAGGGTAGGCCTGGGGGGTGGGGGCACTGTGTAGGCTCCTGCTGTTCCCACTCTTTAGCCTCTTATTTAAATTGCTAATCAAATCATTAGCACAATGGTGGCACAGACTTCCAAGATTAATTATCTGCAGAGACCACCATGGCTCTACTGAGTTCATAAACAGCAAAGAATGTCTAATCGTGCTTACAATTTTTTAAATGGAGAAATGAGAATAGGAATGTCTAAATTTATAGCAAAGCTAGGGATTATTACTTGCCCCGACATGTTTTGAACTGCACCTTTCAACTTGGAAATCCAAAATATTGGAAGCTATCTTTATGTTATGCAGATCTAGCTTGTGTGACTACTTGAGTTTATTGTGTGTTGTGTGTGTGTTTGTGAGCACACGCTCTTTACTTCCACTCAGGCAATGTAGAGTACATAGAGAAACATGAAAAGACAAGGTGAGTTGCTAACACAAGTGCAAATCACACTTCCCATTAGTGCAATAACTGGGGTGACATGGAGTACATTGAACATTTACATACTGTACATCATTTACTACCTTGGCCCTACCCTGCTTTCTTTTAGCCCTCTTGATTTGTTTCTTAAGTGTTCTCTTGCATGGGTCGGCACTGTGGCGTAGTGGTTGGCACAACAATTTACTGTTGAGGTGACCTAGGTTCGATTCCCGTCGGTGCCTGTAAGGTACGTTCTCTCCTTGACCCTGTGGGTTTCCTCCAGGTGCTTCGATTTCCTCCCACAGTCCAAGGATGTACCAGATGGTAGCTAATTGATCAATGTAAATCGCCCCATGATTAGGCTAGGATTAAATCGGGGTTTGTTGGGTGGCTTGGCTCGAAGGATCGGGAGGGCCTTTTCCATCCTGACCTCAATATGTTGCTGTTGGATGGTCAGTAATATATTCCCATTATCGCCTCTGTAGACAAGTTCTACAGTCTGTCCTGACTTAGACTTTCCCTGAATAGTAACACCACCCCTCTTACTTTCATCCCTCCCAGTCTGTTGCGTCTAATAAGAAGGAACCCCAGGATATTGAGCTGCCAGTCCTGCCCCTCATGCAGCCAAGTTCCATTAATGGCTACCGTGTCATAATTCCAGGTGCTGATCCATGCCCTGAGCTCATTTGCCTTTCCTACCATAAATTTTGCATTAAAATATACACAGTTCAGGACATTAGTTGCACCATGCTCAACCTTTTTGTTCCTGGCTTTCCCTGAGATCTTAATAACATCTGTTGCCGCAATCTCTCCACTAACCGTTATGGGACTCTTTCCCTTCCCCCTTCAACTCTAATTTAAACCCACCATGCAGCATTAACAAAACTGCCCTCTAGGGTTTTAAGCAACACACACAGAAGTTGCTGGTGAACGCAGCAGGCCAGGCAGCATCTCTAGGAAGAGGTACAGTCAAACGTTTCGCGCTGAGACCCTTCGTCAGGATTAATTGAAAGAAGAGATAGTAAGAGATTTGAAAGTGGGAGGGGGAGGGGGAGATCTGATATGATAGGAGAAGACAGGAGGGGGAGGGATGGAGCCAAGAGCTGGACAGGTGATTGGCAAAAGGGATATGAGAGGATCATGGGACAGGAGGCCTAGGGAGAAAGAAAAGCGGGAGGGGAGGAAGCCCAGAGGAACATCTGCTGAACACCTACGCTCTGTCTGCCAGAGAAAGCAGTGGCCACACATTTTAATTCCACGTCCCACTCCCATTCTGATATGTCTATCCATGGCCTCCTCTACTGTCAAGATGAAGCCACATTCAGTTTGAAGTTCCATCTGGGTAGCCTCCAACCTGATGGCATGAACATTGACTTCTCAAACTTCCGCTAATGCCCCACCTCCCCCTCATACCCCAGCCTTTATTTATTTATTTATATACACACATTCTTTTTTTCTCTCTCTTTTTTCTCCCTCTGTTCCTCTTACTATACCCCTTGCCCATCCTCTGGATCCCCCCCCTTCCCCTTTTCTTTCTCCCTAGGCCTCCTGCCCATGATCCTCTCATACCCCTTTTGCCAATCACCTGTCCAGCTCTTGGCTCCATCCCTCCCGCTCCTGTCTTCTCCTATCATTTCGGATCTCCCCCTCCCCCTCCCACTTTCAAATCTCTTACTATCTCTTCTTTCAGTTAGTCCTGACGAAGGGTCTCGGCCCGAAACATCGAGTGTACCTCTTCCTAGAGATGCTGCCTGGCCTGCTGTGTTCACCAGCAACTTTTGTGTGTGTTGCTTGAAATTCCAGCGTCTGCAGATTTCCTCGTGTTTGCACCATTAGGACATTAGTCTCCTTCTAGCTCAGGTGCAAACCATCCCTTCTGTATATGTTCCATCTTCCCTGGAAGAGAGCCCAATGATCCAAAAATCTAATGTCCTCCCTCCTAGATCAACTCCTTAGCCATGTATTAAATTGTATAATCTTCCTACTTCTGGCCTCACTTGCACATGGCACGGGCAGCAATTCTGAGATCAAACCTCTGGAGGTGTTGCCCTTTAATTTAGCACCTAGCCCTGAATTCCTTTCTCAGAATATTGTCACATGTCCTACCCATATCATTGGTACCTGCATGGACCATGACCTCTGGCTGTTCACCCTACCATTTAAGAACTCCGAGGGCTCATTATGAGAAAACCCAGACCCTGGCACCCAGGAGACAACATACCATCCAAGAATCTACAAACGTAATTCACATCCACAGAACCTCCTGTCCATTCTCCTTAACTAACTAATCCTCTGAAATCACAGCTTATCTCTTCTTCCTCCTTCCTTTCTGAGTCACAGAGTCAGGTTCAGTGCCAGAGACCTGAGAGGGATGGCCACAGGGGTACCCTGCACCAACTGTTTAATCCCTTTCCCCTTCCTGACAGTTACTCACATACCTGTGTCCTGCACCTTGGGTGTAACCAACTCTCTATATGTCCTATCTATCACCACCTCAGCCTCCTGAATGATCAGAAATTCATCCAGTTCAAGCTCCAGCTCCTTAACACGGATTGTTAGAACCTGCAGCTGTAGTCTTCAAAAAGTCTTTAAGCATTCTTATTGAAGTCTCAGCTACAACACTTTACGCTAAATGTTAAGGTGAAATACGTGTGCCTGGTACAATTTATTTCTTGCAGTGTTTAAATGGAATCAAACAAGCCCGAATATAATCTATTACATTTAACTTGAAAACCATGCAGTCAAAGAATGTCTGAGTTCTCATTTGGAAAACCTGACAATGCATATTCAATATTACTTAGTTTCTAAGATCTGTCTCAGTTATGTAATCATATTGAAATATAATAGCTACCATTTGCTTTATAGACATACTGTCACTGTGGCTGTAACTGCTCGCTTGGTGTACTTAAAATGCCAACAATATATAAATGAAAGGAAAGGGAATTGATGAATTCTTTTCAGTCCAGAGCTAATTCCCAATGTCTCTTTCTCAGTGCGTTTAATGCGAATGCGGTTGAGTTTTTTTTCTTGGCAATTATGTGACTCCCACGTTATAACCTGATGCATTGAAACATAGAAACATAGAAAACCTACAGCACAATACAGGCCCTTCGGCCCCCAAGGCTGTGCCGAACATGTCCTTACCTTAGAACTACCGAGGCTTACCCATAGCCCTCTAGTTTTCTAAGCTCCATGTATCCATCCAGGATTCTCTTAAAAGACCCTATTGTTTCCACCTCCACCACTGTCACCGGCAGCCTATTCCATGCCCTTACCACTCTCTGCATAAGAAACTTACCCCTGACATCTCCTCTGTACCTACTTCCAAGCACCTTAAAACTATGCCCTCTCATGCTAGCCATCTCAGCCCTGAGAAAAAGCCTCTGACTATCCACACAATCAATGCCTTTCATTATCTTGTACACTACTCTCAGGTCACCTCTCATCCTTCGTCACTCCAAGGAGAAGAGGATGAGTTCACTCAACCTATTCTCATAAGGCATGCTCCCCAATCCAGGCAACATTCTTGTAAATCTCCTCTGCACCCTTTCTATGGTTTCCACATCCTTCCTGTAGTGAGGCGACCAGAACTGAGCACTGTACTCCAAGTGGGGTCTGACCAGGGTCCTATATAGCTGCAACATTACCTCTCGGCTCCTGAACTCAATCCCACAACTGATGAAGGCTAATGCTTTTTTAACCACAGAGTCAAACTGTGCTGCAGCTTGGAGTGTCCTATGGACTTGGACCCCAAATCCCTCTGATCCTCCACACTGCCAACTTCAATGTACTTATGGTATGCAATTGCAGAATTGTGAAAAAAATTTCACTACTCATCTGCTCTTGGTATAAAACATATATCCTTGACTCAATTCCACTTTATGTTTTCCTTCACTAATTCGTATTAGTACTGTTGCAAGAAGTGACAAATGTCTAACACATTACTGTATTAGATTATCTAATAATTGTCTAAGTTCTGCAATTGTTCCAGGTTTCCTTAACTTCACAAACGTTTCCATGTTTACTGGTCATAGTCTATTTTTGTCTAATTTAAGCCCAATCTGAATTTAACATGAGCTTTACATTTTGTTTGCAGAGCTACCAGAACACTCATAACATTTATAAGACCATAAGACATAGGAACAGAATTAGGCCATTCTGTTGGGCATTCTATGGCAGCTGACTTATTATTTCTTCTCAACCCCATTCTCCCTGTAACCTTTGACCCCTTACTAACCAAGAACCTAGCAACCTCTGCTTTAAGTATATCCATGACTTCTCTTCCACAACCATCTGTGGCAATGAATGTAAGATCTTCTTCTCTGGTACTTGTGGCTACTGGAATGTTATTTTGATTCCATAGACAACAATCGATACCTTGTGGTATTTGATCTGTGGCAGTTTGAAAGATCCTAATAGTACGGCAGTGAAAGTTGGTGAAGAGGGTCGATAATATCTTATGCCTGTGATAAATGGAACAGGTCAGCAAGTTTGCTGGTCTGAACAAGATCAGTAATCTTGAGACATAATAACACCATATATGAAGATTTGAAGATGTTGGCATCTATATAAAAAGGCCACGTTTTTGTTAAATTCAAACCTTTGTCATGCAGTATATTATTGAAATACAAAATAAGATACACAGCTAAACTTGCATCAAGAGCTAAAGTTGTTTTCACATTTGTTTGAACATTTACATAAAACCAGCGAATAGGAAACCAGGGTGGGCCAAGCAGATTTTATCATGGCTCTTTGAAAAGGAAATAGTTAAGTATATTAAGAGAAAAAAAGTGCTAGGTGGCAGAAAAAAAGTCAAGAACAGACCAACTAGATAGCCCTTGAAAATTGCCATACTGGGCTTGATGGACTCCAGAAGTTAGTATCAAACAGAGCACATAAGGAATATAATGAAACAAGAAAATATATAATGAAGGGAATTAGGACAGCTAGCAGGAGTCATGGAACGTCCTTGGCAAGTAGGATTAAGGTGAATCCCAAGGCATTCTATACATACATCAAAGCAAGAGGATAACTAGGGAGAGGGTGGGACCACTCAAAGATAAAGAGGGTCGCATGTGCTTACTTTGCTTCAGTATTTACCAAGGAAAAGGACGTGGAAGAACAGAAGATAGATGTTGAGTGTATAAATACGTTAGGGTATTTAGAGTTCAAGAAGGAGGAAGTGTTGGGCCTCCTAATGATTACTAATATGGATGTCCCCAGGATCTGATGGGATTTACTAAAGGTAATTGAAGGAGGCAAGAGGTGTGATTGCTGGGTCCTTGACCAGTATCTTTGTCTCCTCTCTAGACACAGGCAAGGACCTAGAGGACTACCAAGTAACTAATGTTTAAGAAGGAAACAAGGGAAAATCCTGGGAACTATAGACTGGTGACTCTCACATACTTTGTAGGGAAATTTCTGGAGAAAATTTTTAGGGGTACGATATATGAGCATTTAGAAACCCGTGGCCTAACTAGGGAGAGCACCATGGCCTTGTGTGGGGCAGGGCATGTCTTATAGGAACTTACTGAGTTTTTTGACAAGGTAATGAGAGAGATTGATGAAGATGGGGCAGTGGATGTTGTCTACATGGATTTTAGTAAGGCGCGTGTTAAAATTCCTCATGGGAGGCTAATCCAGAAGATTAAGATGTATGGAGTCCGTAGGGAATTGACTGTTTAAATTCAGAACTGGCTTGCACATAGAAGACAGAGTTAGTGGTTGAAGGGACTTATTTGAGCTGGAGGTCTGTAATTAGTGGAGTTCTGCAGCCATCTGTGCTGAGACCTCTGTGGTTTGAGATGCATATAAATAACCTGGATGAAAATGCAAATGGATTGGTTAGTAATTTTGCAGATGATACCAAGATTGGTGGCGTTTTGGATAGTGTAGAACACTGGTAAAGAACACAGTGCAGTATAGTGTTACATGCCTCAAGGAGATCTGGATTTTTTTGTGAGAATGATGTAATGGTCTTTTGGAGGTCACCTGATGTGATTTTCCCGCCAATGTGAGGTCACGTGATGACATGTGCACCATGAGTATATAAGGGTAGACCCCAGATGACGCAGTTAGTTTTCAGTTTGTAGATTTCCAGGTAGAATGTGCTGTGTCTCCGTTTCTGTTGCATATTTGTTTTTATGATGCAGTTTCATTTTTAAAACGGAGTGTTGTCTTCTGTTGCAAGATACAATATTATTGGACTGGAAACTTTTGGCTAGATGTGCTGATTTGCCCTATTCCAGCAATAGAAGGGAGAGTGAAGACTTTATCGAAGTACAGAACTCAAAGGACTGAGAGGAGTCAGCATCGTTTGGCAGTTTACCAAAGGATCGACCTTATTGAGTCTTCATTGAAGGAGTAGCGACCTGCATCGAAGATAACTCTTGCCAAAAAAGAAAAGAGCTCATGCAAAGGTTTGCTCTCTAGAAATTAAGGTCAGTTGATTTAAACTGTTCATTTACTGCATCGTGAATCCTTTGAACAGACCAGCAGGAAAGTCGCATCTATGAAGAAATTCTTCTCCAGAGAAGTCTCTCCTAATTGAACGTAAAAATCTGTTGGACTTTCGAATTTACCAGTTTAAGAACTATATCTGACTTTATTGCTTTAAGAATTGTTTTCGTACTTAACGCTTTAAGAACCAGTGCTGAGTGACGAGGTGTTGAACGGCTGAATAACGGTTAACTTGCGGTTAAGGTTTTCGTTTGTTTTTTGTTTATCGTTTATCCATGTTTAATAAATGTTTGGTTGTTTTTATATAACCTGTCTCGATTGATATTCATTGTTGCCGGTTACGTAACAATAGATCTGTTGAAGATATGGGCAGAGAAATGGCAGATGGAGTTTAACCCAGATAAATGTGAGGTGTTGCATCTTGGTAGGGAAAATGCAAGGAGACAGTACACTGTTAAGGGCCAAGACCCTTAAAAGTGTTGCCAAGCAGAGAGATTTTGGGGTCCAAGTGCACAGCTCCATAAAAGTGGCCATATAGGTTGATTGGATGCGTAAGACGGTTTAGGGAATGTGTGTTTTTATTAATTGAGGCATTGAGTTCAAAAGTCAAGAGATTATGTTGCAGCTTTTTAAAACTCCGGTTAGGCCACAACTGAAGTATTGCATACAGTTCTGGTCACCCCATTGTAGGAAGGATGTTGTAGGTGGTGTGGAAGAAGTTCACCAGAATACTGCCTGATTCAGAGGGCATGTGCTATCATGAGAGACTGGACAAACCTGACTTGTTTTCTTTTGAGCAACAGAGGCTGAGGGGAGATCTGAGAGAGGCGAGAAGATTATGAGAGGCATAGATAGAGTAGACAGGGAGCATCTTTTTCCTAGGGTAGAAATGTCTAATAGCAGAGGGCATACATTGATGGTGAGAGGGGGTAGGTTCAAGTGGGATGTGACGGGTAAGTTTTTAACTCAGAGATTGGTGGATGCCTGGAATGCGCTGCCTGGTATGGTGTTAAAGGCAAATACAATAGAGGCTTTTAAGAGACGTTTAGACAGGCACAAATGCGAGGAAGATGGAGGGATATAGACATTCTGTAAGTAGGAGGGATTAGTTTTCTGGTGTTTTTGATTTATTTTTTAACTGATTCGGCTCAGCATTATTGGCAGAAGAGCCTGTTCCTGTGCTGTACCGTTCTGGGTTCTATGTTTTATACCCTACCCCACAAAGTGCAGTGCTAGCAAACCTTGCTACAAGAATATTAGTTTCCCTCCAGTTTAGGTGCAAGCCATCTTATCTGTCTTGTCTGTGCTTTCCATGAGTTCCAGATATCTATAGGAACATTGTAAGGGACTATTCTGAATCTTTTAAGCAAATAAGCATATTTAATAGAACAGATCTATCAGGTTGGAATCAATGCCTGCTGTTTAACATTTCTGAATGATGCGGTATTGTTTCTGTCATGTAAGTATGAAGTCACTTCACAAAACATGTAATTTGCTAAGAGCAATTTTAGGAGAATATTTATTTCTTGCTGTTTTCCTTGAGACAAACCATACATTAATTTTGTCTTAATTTGAGTTAAGGTGCAGGTTTACCTTGTAAAGGACCTCCAGAACTGTATATAAACTCAAGGATATGGTAAAACCTTTTTTTAAAAGCTCCCATTTTCTCTATTGTAGTTTATGCAAGTTCAACATTTGGTTTGCAGTTGGTTGCACAAGACTAAAGCTTCCAGATCCAGCAGTACTCATGAATGTACAATGTAGTGCAAATATTACCTCATCCATTAATTTGGATGCCAATTGTTTGGCAACACCAATGTCTAAAGATAGAAAGGCTGTAGGATTATATTCATCAACAGCATATTTAAGATAATCATTTGGCACCAAGCTTCATGAGAAGGTGTTAAGAAAGATAATCAAAAGCTTAACCATAAACTGTAATTTATGGAGTTTGATAAGTTTCATCCTGCTTCTGAAATTCCAAGACAATGGAACCAAATTTTAGAATGGCTGCTTTTATATACATTATTGATCAACTGAGGGTGAATTTCTGTGCTATTAGTCTTTTCTGTATTTAATTGGAGAACATTTGTACACACTCATTGGTTGTCCTACATATGGGAAAATAGTTCAAAAGCATGAGCAGACAGGATGGTCAGAGTGGGTTGAAAGTAAGGTGCCAAAATGGTAGAAATACTTAGCAGACCAATCTGCATCGGGGAGCAAATCTATAATTAAGGTTTTGGTTAGCATATTTCTGAACATTAACTTATCTGCTTGCTCTGGGTACCTGGAAGGTTGGCAAAGTGGTTCAACAATCTTGTGTTTTCAAGGCGTATTTCCCAAATCTGATTTTTACTTTTTGCTTTTAGAAGTGATTTTTACTCTTGGTTCACTCTTGATATCAAGAGCAGATGTTGCGTCATCTAGCAGCAGTATTTTTGGATCACACATGAGGGCTCATGCAATTTCTATTTGATGCTTTTCTCTTCCTGATAACTGGATGCCTTTCTCTCTAACTTCAGTATTGTGCTTCTAGAATGAAAATAAATCTTGTCCAATTGCATAGTACTCAAAAGAATATGCCAAATAGGTTTGAAAGCACTAGGATGGTTTCTTTTTTCCTTGTACTACAACTACCAATTTTTTTTAACAGTAATAGAGTATGCTTCACTTTTGTCTTTAATTTTAGATATGCAACAGGTGGGACTATTTTAACTTGTTGATTTAAGAAAAGGATGGCTTAACAAAAGCTCCTTTTGCTGTTTAAAATTCCAATACAGCACCAATAAATCTGTTGTATTTTCAGCAACATAATTTACTCAAGCTAACAATTTGGGAAAAATCATGAAGATTACAATGATCTTTGATTTAGTTATAACAAATGATGAACGTCCAGCTATTTATAGCTATCATCACTTTACGTACACCACATTGTTCCACATCTTTAGACCTGCAGAGCATGAGATTGCAGCAGCCGTTGCTTGTGGTAGAAACCACAGATTTGAAAGCAACTGGGGCATGTTGGGACATTCTGCACAGCTTGAAATTACTTGGTTTATTAGGTACTTGATAAGGGCCAATTAAAAGAAATTAGGTTTAAGCAGATTGGCCATTGTGGGAATGGACAGAGCTAGAGAGGCAGGGGCTTGGTTGAAGTTTCTGTCAGGTTTTTCATTCTTTCTTTGTTAGTGCCTAGCTGGAGTAGTGAGAATGGATTCCAGGACAGTGGTGTACTCCTTCTGGAAGACGTGGGAGATCTGAGAGCCTTCCAGTCTCCCTGACTGCTACCTCTGCGACAAATGCATCTGGGTCCAATTTCTTTGAGACTAGTTAGAAAACTGGAGCTGAAAGACCAATGGATCATTTGGGAGTATGAGAAGTTCACAGATCGGAGCTACAGGAAGACAGTCACACTAAGTTTCCGAAGGTAGGTAGATGAATGACTATCAGGAGAGGGAAAACAAATAAGCAGATAGTGCAGACTACCCCTGTGTCTGTTACCCTGAGTAAGAACGGGGTAAACAGCAAACAGTATGGAAAAATATTTAATTTGGGAAGAGTGAATTATGATGTTATTTGGCAGGAATTTGGGAGATTAAATTAGGAACAGGGGTACTCAGGGAAATACGCAACCGAAATTTTTTGAGGATGTAACTAGTAGAGTGGATAGGGGAGAACCAGTGGATGTGGTATATTTTCAAAAGGCTTTTGACAAGGTCCCACACAGGAGATTAGTGTGCAAACTTAAAGCACACGGTATTGGGGGTATTGTATTGATGTGGATAGAGAATTGGTTAGCAGACAGGAAGCAAAGAGTGGGAATAAACGTGACCTTTTCAGAATGGCAGGCAGTGACTAGTGGGGTACCGCAAGGCTCAGTGCTGGGACCCCAGTTGTTTACAATATATATTAATGACTTAGATGAGGGAATTAAATGCAGCATCTCCAAGTTTGCAGATGACACGAAGCTGGGTGGCAGTGTTAGCTGTGAGGAGGATGCTAAGAGGATGCAGGGTGATTTGGATAGGTTAGGTGAGTGGGAAAATTCATGGCAGATGCAACTTAATGTGGATAAATGTGAGGTTATCCACTTTGGTGGCAAAAACAGGAAAACAGATTATTATCAGAATGGTGGCTGATTAGGAAAAGGGGAAGTGCAACGAGACCTGGGTGTCATTATACACCAGTCATTGAAAGTGGGCATGCAGGTACAGCAGGCAGTGAAAAAGGCGAATGGTATGCTGGCATTCATAGCAAGAGGATTCGAGTACAGGAGCAGGGAGGTACTACTGCAGTTGTACAAGGCCTTGGTGAGACCACACCTGGAGTCCTGTGTGCAGTTTTGGTCCCCTAATCTGAGGAAAGATATTCTTGCCATAGAGGGAGTACAAAGAAAGTTCACCAGATTGATTCCTGGGATGGCAGGACTTTCATATGATGAAAGACTGGATCAACTAGGCTTATACTTGTTGGAATTTAGAAGATTGAGGGGGGATCTTATTGAAACGTATAAAATCCTAAAGGGATTGGACAGGCTAGATGCAGGAAGATTGTTCCCGATGTTGGGGAAGTCCGGAACCAAGGGTCACAGTTTGAGGATAAAGGGGAAGCCTTTTAGGACCGAGATTAGGAAAAACTCCTTCACACAGAGAGTGGTGAATCTGTGGAATTCTCTGCCACAGGAAACAGTTGAGGCCAGTTCATTGGCTATATTTAAGAGGGAGTTAGATATGGCCCTTGTGGCTAAAGGGATCGGGGGTATGGAGAGAAGGCAGATACAGGGTTCTGAGTTGGATGATCAGCCATGATCATACTGAATGGCGGTGTAGGCTCGAAGGGCCAAATGGCCTACTCCTGCACCTATTTTCTATGTTTCTATGTTTGGGGAGCACTCGCATGGGGTTCTGGCTATATTTGTCCCACTGAGGCAGGAAAAGGATAGGAAGGTGAAGGTCTGGAGAGTTACAAGGTAGCCGGAAAGGAGCTTAAGAATGGATTTTGGAGAGCTACAAGGGGACCTGAAATAGCCTGGGAGAACAGGATTAGTAAAATCTCCAGGAGTTCTCCATGTTCGTGAAAAACAGGATGATTACTAGCGTGAAGGTCGGGCCAATCAGGGATGAAAGAGGTAGATGAGGTCCTTAATGAATACTTTGCTTCAGTATTTACCAGTGAGAGAGTCCTTGATATTTGTGAGGGCAGCAATGAACAGGCTAATATGCTGGAACCTGTCTACATTAAGAAAGAGGTTGTGCTGAACGTTTGCAGAATATTGGAATCGACAAGTCCATGGGGCAGGATAGAATATACCCGAGATTACTAGGGAAGTGAGGGAAGAGGTTGCTGAGCTTTTGGCAATGATCTTTGTGTTCTCATTGGCCACAGGATCAGTACCAGAAGATTGGAGGTAGCAAATGTTATTCTTTTGTTGAAGAAAGATAATATGGGTAATCTGGAATTATAGCCCTTATAGGAGAAGATAGGTAGATACTTTATTGCTCCCAAAGGACATTACAGTGTCACAGTAACATTACAAGTGCACAGATATACAAATATACAAATATATAAATATTAGAAGAGAAGTAAGAAAGAATAAAAAATAAGTTACCTCAAACAGTGTAACAGGAAGGGGTCATCACTTCCCCAGTTGTAGGTTAACTCTTCATAAAGACTAATGGCCAAGGGTAACAATGACGTCAGATAGCGCTCTTTGGAGCAGCACAGTTGTCATAGTCTATTACTAGAAGTGCTCCTCTGTTCAGCCAAGGTGGAATGCAGAGGGTGAGAAACGGTGTCCAGAATTGCTAAGACTTTCCGTAGGGTACTTTGTTCTACCACAGCGTCCAGTGTGTCTAGTCTGACTCCTATAATAGAGCCAGCCTTTATAATCAGTTTTTGAGCCTGTTGGCATCACCTTTGTCCATGGTGAAGCAATTGCCCCAGCACACCACCACGTAGAAGATTGTACTGGCAACAACAGACTGGTAGAACATGTGAAGGAGAGGCCTGCTTACTCCAAAGGACCTCAGTCTCCTCAGGAAGTAGAGGCGACTCTAGTCGTTCTGTACACAACTTCTATGTTGGTGCTCCACTCAAGTCTATCTTCCACATGCACTCCCAGGCAGTTGTAGATCCTCATTTCATCCATGTTTTCACCATCAATAGTAACAGGGAGCAGTGCAGGCTTAGTCTTCCTAAAGTCCATCACCATCTCCTTTGTCTTACTGATGTTGAGCTGCAGATGATTCAGCTTGCACCATTTGACAAAATCCTCCACCAGGGTCCTGTATTCATCCTCCCGTCCTCCCTTTATACACCCAACTATTGCTGAGTCGTCAGAGAATTTCTGCAGATGACATGAGTGTTGTATCTGAAGTCCAAAGTATACAGGGTAAACAGGAAAGGAGCCAATACAGTCTGCTGTGGGGCCCCAGTGCTGCTTAAAGCCATGTCTGACACACAGCCTTGAAACCACACAAACTGTGGTCTGCCAGTCAGGTAGTCCATTATCCAGGATACAATAGAAATGCCAGCCTGCATTGAACAAAGCTTTCCCCCAGCAACAAGGGCTGAATGGTATTGAAGGCCCCTGAGAAATCAAAAAACGTGATCCTCACAGTGCTGCGACACAGGATTTAGGAATATTTTAAGAAGCCTAATCTGATTAGAGTTAGTCAACAGGCCTTGCGAGGGGCAGACCATGCTTTCCCAGCCTGAATGAATTTTTCGGTGAAGTGACAGAACAAATTGAGGAAGATAGGGCAAAGGATGTGGTGTACAGCAAGGCATTTGACAGTGTTCCCCATGGTAAGTTCGTACAGAAAGTCATAAGGCATGGGATCCAGTGAAGCTTTCCTGCGTGGTTTCAGAACTTGCTTGTCCACAGAAGACAGAGGGGTGGTAGCAGATGGAGCATATTGTACTGCAGGTCACTGACCAGTGGTCTTCTGGAGGGATCTATTCTAGGACCTAGCCCTTTGTGAATTTTATAAATGACTTGGATGAGAAAGTGGAAGGGTGGGTTAGTAAATCTGCAGATGAACCAAAGGCTGGTAGTGTTGTGTGTAGCGTCGAGGTTGCTGTCAGTTTACAATGAGCTTGGCTGAGAAGTAGTAGGTGGAGTTTGCTCCGGGAAAATGTGAAGTAATACACTTCGGAAATTTGAACTGTGCAACATTATTGACAGGATCCATATCCATGTGGCAGAACAGTGGGGTCTTTGGTCCATGTCCATGGACCCCTCAAAGCTGCCACACAAGTTGATAAGGAGGTTAAGAAGGCATGTGGAGTGTTGGCCCTCATTGTTTGGTGAATCGAGTTCCAGAACAGCAAGAAAATACTGCAGCTCTATAAAACTCTTGTTAGACCGGACCTAGAGTATCGTGTTCATTTCCAATCAACTCATTATAGGAAGGATATGGACGCCTTAGAAATGGTGCAGAGGAGATTTACCTGGATAATGCCTGGATTAGAGAGCATGTCTTCTGAGAAGAGGTTGAGTGAGCTAGGGCTTTTTCTCGTTGGAGAAAAGGAGGTTGAGGGGTGTCTTGACAGAGCTGTATAAGATAATAAGGAACATTAATGGAGTGGACAACTAATGCCTTTTCTCTTGGAGAAATTGGCTAATATGAGAGGGCGTAAGTTTAAAGTAATTGGAGTTTAGAGAGGATGTCAGAAGGTGCTTTCTTTACACAGAGAGTGTTGGATGCATGAGAGAGGCAGGTACATTAGGGGCATTTTAAAGACTCATAGATAGGCACATGGTTGAAAGCAAAATGGAGGGTTACATAGGAGGGAAATGTTTGCTTCGTCTTGGAGTAGGTGAAAAGGTTGGCAGAACATCATGAGCCGAGTGTCCTGTACTGTAAAAGCTCTGTAGATTTCTGCTTACACCTAGATTGCAAATATTTAAACTAGCCATGCATTAACCGTAGTTAAAAACAGACTCTGGTTAGCTCTTGGCACTGAGGATATACTATCAGTTTTATACAGCACTATAAATTCAAGTTAGGAAAGTTATGTTAAGAATATTTATCTTGTGAACTTGTGGGATCAGCAAATATATCTTAAGTGTTTCCTTTACATTATTTTGCCAGCATTAGTAAATTAGATGATAAATGTATTTTTGTCATCTTCAGGAAATAAGTAAATGATTAAATAAACTCAGACAGTAAATGGAGATATGCAGTGATATATTAGATGATGTGATAGTGATCACATCCTGACCAAGTATATGATTTAAAGAATGATTTTTAAAGACTTTTTTTTTCCATTAAAAGAATCAAATGGCCCGTGAAACTGCATTATTATGGAGCTGCAGCTGGCACCACATCTGTTCTAGTAGAACCTTTCATGCAGGCTGATGTGGTGATGGTAATGCAGAACTTTTGGCGCAGGCTTCTACCAGCTGTTCCACGATCTAAGATAGCTGGAGAAGGTCCCAACAGGGCAATAAAATCACTGTAATATTGAAATGATTTTCAACAACAGAAACACAATGAAGTGCTGACACATACAAATTCTAGAGTATAGGTGATCTCAGCACAACATCATTTTTTAGTTTTCTTAATTACTACACAAGTCTGCAAACCGTCTTCAAACCATAACATAACACTTCAGAAGCATTTTGTCTAAAACATTTTACCTCAGAATTATTGTTTCGACAGAACTGTTGTATCAAATGCTGATTGACACAACTGTGGAGTCAATCAGTGTATGAACATTACTGTAAGATAATTATGATTTTTATTAACACGAGAAAATCTGCAGATGCTGGAAATCCAAAGCAACACACTCCAAATGCTACAGGAACTCAGCAGATCAGGCAACATCTATGGAAATGATTAAACAGTCAATGTTTCAGGCTGAGACCCTTCTTCAGAACTGGAAAGGAAGGGGGAGACACCAGAATAAAAAGCTGGGGATAGGGGAAGGAGGATGGCTAGAAGGTGAAGCCAGGTGTGTAGGAGAGATAAAAGGCTGAAGAGAAAGGAATCTGAAAGGAAAGAAGAGTGGACTATAGGAGAAAAGGAAGGAGGAGAATATGTAGGGGAAGGTAATAGACAGGTGAAAAGAGATAAGAGGCCAGAGTGGGGAATAGAGAGGAGGGGGTGGATTTTGTACCGGAAGGAGAAATCAATATTCATGTCATTAGGTTGGAGGCCACCCAGATGGAATATAAGGTGTTGCTCCACCACCCTGGGGTTGGCCTCATTTTGGCACAAGAGGAGGCCATGAACTGACATGCTGGAATGGAACTGGGAATCGAATTTTAAATGTTTGGTCACTGGGAAGTCCTGCCTTTGGGGGATAGAGCAGAGTGCTTGACAAAGTCCAGTTTATTGCCATTTATCTACATAAATGTATATAACATATGTAACATATAATGTTTCTAAAACCAAGACAACATTTCTTTGCATCAGTGTGTAAAACACAGTAGTACACATAACTTAAGAAGGTAGAAATAAAATCCACAGATGAATCTGACATAAATAACAAACTAAAGTGCATTAATTTTAAATATTGGAAGGTATGGAACAGATTAACCAGTGAAACTTTGAATACAATGTGACTCTTCAATCATATCTTATAACTCAGGTCTTCCAGTCCTGGCAACATCCTTGCAAATTTTCGCTGAACTATTTCAATTTTATTTACATGTTTTCTCCAGATAAGTGGCCAAAACTGCCCACAATACTTCAAGTTAGACCTCACCAATACCGTATACAACTTCAACATAACATACAATCTCCTGTGCTCAATACTTTGATTTATGAAGGTCAATGTGCCAGAAGCTTTCTTACCCACCCTATTTACCCGTGAGGCCTGTATTCCCAGATCCCCTTGTTCTACAGCTCTCTTCAGTGCCCCACCTTCACTGTTTAAGACCTACCCAGGTTGATCCTCCCAAAGTGCAACACCTTGCACTTGTCTCCATTAAATTGCATCTGCCATTTTCAGTCCATTTTTTGAGCTGGTACAGATCCAACTGCAAGCTCTGAGAATCTTCCTCACTGTCCACTATACCTCCAATCTTGGTGTCATCTTCAAATTTGCTGATCCAGTTAACCACATTATTATCTAGATCATTGATATAGGTGACAAACAACAACAGACCCAGCACTGATACCTATGGGACTCTACTAGTCACAGGCCTCCAGTCAGAGAGGCAACCCTCTACTACCACTCTCTGGTTTCTCCCACAAAGCCAATGTCTAATTCAATTTACTACCTCATCTTGAATGCCAAGTGACTGCACACTCTTGATCAACCTCCAGTGCATGACCTTGTCAAATGACTTACCAAAGACCATGTAGACAACAACCACTGCCTTGCCTTCAACAACTTTCCTGATAACTTCCCGAAAAACTCAGAAGTTTTATTAGACATGACCTACCATGAATGAAGCCATGTCGACTATACTTAATCAGACCACGTCTATCCAAATACACTTATATCCCTAAGAACATAAGACAGAGGAGCAGAATTAATCCATTTGCTCCATCGAGTCTGCTCTGCCATTTCATCATGGCTGATCCATTTTTCCTCTCATCCACAATCTCCTGTCTTCTCCCCATATCCCTTCATGCCCTGACCAATCAAGAATCTATCAACTGCTGCCTTAAATATGCATAAAGACTTGGCCTCTGCAACTGCCTGTGGCAAAGAATTCCATAGATTCACCAATCTCTGGCGAAAGAAATTTCTCCTCATCTCCGTTCTAAAAGGAGGCCTCTCTATTCTGAGGCTGTACCCTCTGGTCTTAGACTCTCCTACCATAGGAAACACCCTCTCTACATCCACTCTATCAAGGCCTTTCACCATTCAATAGGTTTCAATGAAGTCACCCCTCATTCTTCTGAATTCCAGTGAATACAGTCCCAGAGCCATCAAATGCTCTTCATAAGACAATCAGTTCAAACCTGGAATCATTTTCATGAACTTCCTTTGAACCCACTCCAGTTTCAGCACATTCTTTCTAAGATAAAGGGCCCAAAACTGCTCACCATACTCCAAATGAGGCTTCACCAGTGCTTTATAAAGCCTCAGCATTACATCCTTGCTTTTATATTCTAGTCCTCTTGAAATGAATGCTAATATTGCATTTGTCTTCTTCACCACAGACTTAATCTGTAAATTAACCTTTATGGAGCTCTGCACAAGGACTCCCATGTTCCTTTGCATCTCAGATTTTTTATTTTTTCTCCATCCACATAATATCCAGCCCTTCCATTTATTTTACTAAAGTGCCTGTCCATGCACTTCCTGACACTGAATCCATCTGCCACTTCTTTGCACGTTCTCAGATTCTGTCTAAGTCCTTCTGTAGCGTCTACTTCCTCAAAACTACCTGCTCCACCCTTACCTTCATATTGTCCACAAACTTTGCAACAAACCTCTCAATTCCATCATTCAAATCATTGACATATAATTTAAAAAGAATTGGTCCCAACACAGACCCCTGTGGATCACCATCAGTCACTGGCAGCTAATCTTTGCCTCCTGCCAGTCAGCCATGGCTTTACCCATGCTAGAAACTTCCCTGTATCCTACTTAACATTATTGGCTAGCTTACTTTCGTCTTCCATCTTTACCTTCTTAATGACCTTTTTAGTTAACTTGTGCTGGTATTTGAAAGCTTCTCAATCCTCCAACTTCCCAGTAATTTTTTGCTGTACTATATGCCCTCTCTTTGGCTTTTCTGTTGATTTTGATTTTGACTTGTCTTGTTAGTCTTGGTTGTGTCATCATGCTTTTTGAATGCTTCTTCTTCTTTGGGATGTATATGTCCTCTGCCTTCCAAATTGCTTCCAGAAATTTCAACCGTTGCTGCTCTGCCATCATCCCTGCTAGTGTTCTTTTCCAATCAATTCTGGCCAACTCCTCTCTCATGCCTCTGTAATTCCTTTTACTCCACTGTAATGCTGATACTTATATCCGGTCCCTTAGAATACCTTCTAATAACATTCCCAATGCTGATGTCAAACTCACTAGCCTATAATTCTTTGGTTTATTTTTAGAGCCTTTCTTAAATAGCACAACAACATTAGCTATCCTTAAATCCTCTGGTACCTTCACCTGTCACTAAGGATGATTTAAATATCTTTGCAAGGGCCCCTGCTATTTCTGCACTTGCCTCCCACAGAGTCTGCGATAACAGCAAATCAGGCCTTGGGGATTTACCCACCCTAATTTGCCTCAAGACAGTAAACACCTCCTCCTCTGTAATCTGCATAGGGTCTATGAAGTTGATGCTGCTTTGCTTCACTTCTATGTGCTTATGACACAGTGGCTTGATGGCCCTATGTCATTCACGTACTTTTACATATAACCTATAATGAATTATTTAAACAGCAAAGAATGCACAAGTAAACAGCATATTTACAATATTACTCAAACATTAGTGTCAAAATGGTTGTTGTGATGTCTCTAGTGTTGTGATATAGTAGGTAGTGCTTGTCGCTCTCGCTTTCAGCTTCCACTGCTGGCTAGCAATCTTGCAAAAAGGAGAGCTGAATGTGTAAGTCTCTCCCTGCCAGTTCATAGCCTGTCCAACAGTAAGCTTCATGTAGTGCCTCCTCAGTGGCGACACATGGAAATTGAACTCCTTTTGGACGGCGAGGAGTTCTGGCCCCTGCACACGTAGCAAGCCTCATGTAGTACCTATTTGCTGGCGACGCACGGAAACTGAACTGCTTCCATTCTCAGGGTGAACTACAGAGGACAGGGAGGAGGTTTGTCCCCTGTACACGTAGTACGCAGGGCCACCGGTATGTGGATACACCCTGGTATTCAATAACCAAATCACCAGCTATGGGTAAATAGCCCACTGCATGGTGGGCAGCCTCGGGAGAGACAAAAGCTACGGGAGTAAGCCCAGACAGCAAATCTGGAATGGAGCCCCAAAGGCAGCTGGACATCATTGAACATCCTTCCAGCAGCTCCTGCAGCCAAGCTGGTGCCAAACATATTGCTTCATAATCTTTCTTTTGGACTACACTGGTGAGGCCAAGCAGGGGACCTTGATGACTGGGTATCTCAGGATCTCCATACCTTCCATTTAGGGTTGTGATGATTGTCCTTTGATTCAGACGGATGCCAAACACCACTCAACTATTACTGAAATACTAAATACACAACACTACTCCTTGCTTAGATATAAACTCAAACTCAGTATAGAATGCATTGCAAAGATATACATAGCACACAAAATCATGCAACTATTATATCAACATCCACAGCATAGTAAATTTTATATTGTCCCATTCAGGGCTAAAGAGTCAAATGTTGTGGCGGATTTCTTACCCTTGAGGGACAACATCTTTCCTGACAAGGAGAGGTCACTCTGCTTGGCAGGTGAGACTTGTGGTTGTGAAACTATCTCAGGTTCTGGGGCCTTTCCCCATGGTGGTAGTAGGAGTTTCTTCTCCGTGGATTGTCACCTTGTCGTGGTGGAGAAGCTTGTGTGGTCCTGTGATCCCAAGAGCAATGCCGTCTGGAGCTATGCTCCTGGTAGGGTCACCCCTGGTGGTAAGGTCGAGGGTGAGGTCCCTGACAAAGAACAATCCAACCAAGACCTCAACGGTGGAACAGGCGGACGAAGTTACTTCGAACTCAATGGCTGTGAAGGCAGATGAAGGCTGCAACAAATCCATCAGCTCCAATCGTCGTGGTTTCCATGCCATTGGAATCATTTGGTTGATTTGTGAAGTATCGTGTGCTTCTTGGAGTGCAACATCAAGTACACATTAGACAAATACACGCACAGGCACCTTCGCTCTGTGGGCCACTTCTAGCCACTTGAGAGCCCATAAATAGATCAACGGAATGAAGACCATCATCCTCGACCTCGAGGGATAGCTATGACGATGACAGTAGGAGATGACTTTGGAATTGCAGGAAGTAATTCTGACAGCTCTGGCCACCTTTCCTCCAGGCGTGTTGGCATCCTGAACAGTGCATGGCAAGCTGCTTCATCTGCTGAGCTGACAACCTTCAATCCAATGCCTTCATTTTGACCATGCCTACATGACCAGCATGTAGCTCCACTAACACTTTAGCTCTCAGCTCTGATGATACGACAACTCTCAATCCTCACATGAGGAAACCTCCATCGAGGGCACGTTCATCTGGCACTAGTAAAAATGGGGGAAACTGGGATTTCTGTTACACATTCCAGCCATTTTGTGTTGCCATGTAGACCTGAGACAATGCAATGTCTTTTCAGTTTCCCTTTGGGTCATCTCTGCTGTGATAGCAAGATATTCAATTTGCATTCAGGAGAATATATCAAGAGGAGTGTCATCTTTTGTAAATATTTCAGATATTTCCTTCTCCACAGGTAAACAGGACAACTATCAGCAGCTCCATGATTAGTTATCCTCTTGAATTCAATCTTGTAATTGTGCCTTCCAAGAAGCAGAGCCCATCTCTACATTTGTGTTGCTGCTATTAGTGGAACACCCTTCTGTGATTTGAAAATGGACATTAGTGATTATAGGTACTGGTTGAAGCATTTTACACCCCAAACCAGACTTAATGCCTCTCTGTAAATCTGTGCATAGTTTTTCCCTGCTGTCGTAAGGAAACATAATGCAAAGGCTATGGCCATTTACTTCCATCACATTTGACAGGACTGCATCTATACCATACAGCAAGGCATCACAGGCATGCTTCACTGAACAATATGAGTCAACGTGTGAGTATAGTATCTGAGTCACCATTTCTTTTGCCTTTTGGAAAGCCACCTCACACTGCTTTGTCCATTGTCATTTCTTCCCAATCTGTTGTAATGAGTTCAAGGGGTGGAGCACAGTAGCCAGGTTTGGCAGGATCCTGTTATAGTAATTGACAAATCCTAAAAAGGACCACAATTGTGATATGTCTTTGGGCCTTTGGACATCCATCACTGCATGAATTTTCTCAGCACACTTGTGTAAAACTTGTGCATCAATAGAGTGACCACAGTAAGTGACGCCTGGTTTAAAGAATTCACACTTGTTGCATCATGCTCTGAGCCCATAATCTTCTAATCTTTTTAATGCTGTCATGGGATTTTGGAGATGCTCCTTGTCATCTTTCCGGTAACAATGATGTCACCCAGGTAACACAGATTATTTGGGCACCCTTACAGCAGCTGGTCCGTAGCTTTCTGGCAGTGTGCAGATGCAGATGTTACTCCAAAAATAAGCCTATCATAATGATAAAGCCCTTGGTTAATGTTTATGTTGGGATTCACATTGGATTTTTCTTCCATTTCCATCTGTAGGTAGGCCTCAGCTAAGTCCACTTTGCTGAAGTGTTTCCCTCCAGAAATGTTTACAAAGATATCCTCTACCCTGGGTAGTGGGTATTGATCTACTTTCAGTACTGTATTAGTGGTGTCTTTAAAATCACTACAGAGCCTGACAGACTCTATCTTCTTAGCTACTGGGAACTGACATTTCCCATGGGATCTACTCAACCTTGAAAAGAATTCCTTCAGCCTCCATGCAATCGAGCTCTATGGCTATTTTATTATGGATGGTGTAAGGTTATGCAAAACTTGGGTGCGGCATTTTCATTAAACACTATTTTACCCTTGTCATGTTTGAGTTTTTCAAATACCATGGAAATAAGTTGTAGCTATCTCAGCCAATCACATCCCCACAATGCTGGCCCAATGTGGCTTGTTGGTTGTTGTGTTACACTGTTACAAATATCATTCCTTCAGGAGTTTTTTTACTCTTGTGCAAGTTCTTAGTTGGATATCTGCAGGTTCAGTTCAGTATCTTTGAAATACTGTTCAAGTTTATTTTTTGGAATGATCCAGTGTCCAATTCCATTTTAATTAATTTGCTGTTCACTTCTGGTATAAGCCATATTGCTCGTCTATTGTTAGTTTTCACATTGTAGATCTCAGGGCTATGCAGTCCTGTTTCATTCTCATCATTAACAGTATTTTTTTCATCAACAGCATGCAAATTAGTTCTATCTCTGAAACTGCAACTTGACTTTTTATCTTTTTCTCTTCCCTGTGCAGTCCACTTACTTTTGTCTGCCCAACATCCTCTTTCTGTCACAAGGGGGTGCTGGGAATGGACCCAAATGCAAGACACAGACACTGAAGTACAAGGAACAGGACTTGACTAAAGTAAGGACGTGACAGGATTCAGGCAAGGAGCAGGGACAAGAGCGCAGACTTGGGCATAGGGAAAGCAGGATCAGGACTAGGAACCATGGACTAGGAGACAAGGCTTGGACTCCAAGCCCGAGACTGGACAAGGACCCAGAACCTGGGTCTTGCCTCGGGCTCGGACCCCGGAACCAGGCAAGGACGTGATATGGCTTCAGGACAGGACAGGGCTGGGGTCTAGAGGCCCGAACTTGGAGAGAAGACAAGGACCCAGAACCTGGGTCTTGCATCGGGCTTGGACCCCAGAACCAGGCAAAGACATCACATAGCTTGAGGCTGGGGTCTTGGGTCTTGAGCTTGGCTTGGGATCCTTGAGGCTTGGGGTCTTGGGTCTTGAGCTTGGCTTGGGATCCTCGAGGCTTGAGCTTGACTTGGGATCCTCGAGGTTTGGGGTCTTGGGTCTTGAGCTTGGCTGCAGGCTGGGGTCTTGGGTCTTGAGCTTGGCTAGCGATCCTCAAGGCTTGGGTTCTTGGAGCTTGGCTTGGGATCCTCGAGGCTTGAGGTCTTGGGTCTTGAGCTTGGCTTAGGATCCTCGATGCTTGGGGTCTTGGGTCTTGAGCTTGGCTTAGGATCCTCGAGGTTTGGGGTCTTGGGTCTTGAGCTTGGCTGCAGGCTGGGGTCTTGGTTCTTGAGCTTGGCTAGGGATCCTCATGGCTTGGGTTCTTGGAGCTTGGCGGGATCCTCGAGGCTTGGGTTCTTGGAGCGGCTTGGGATCCTCAATGCTTGGGTTCTTGGAGCGGCTTGGGATCCTCAAAGCTTGGGTTCTTGGAGCTTGGCTTGGGATCCTCGAGGCTTGGGTTCTTGGAGCTTGGCTGCGGGATCCTCGAGGCTTGGGTTCTTGGAGCTTGGCTGCGGGATCTTCAAGTCTTGGGTTCTTGGAGCTTGGCTGCGGGATCTTCGTCTTGAAATGCGGAGGTTGATAACTCGGAGGCAGGAGCTGAGAGATATACTGGGAACTGAACATCTACATAGAGCCGGGACTTATCCTACGACAAGCCGGGACTCAACTTCATCTCCACACCAAGGTGGGACAGGTCCGCCTGTTGGGTAATGGCAAGACGGCCAGACTTACCCAACAGAGGCAAAGACAAGACATGTCCCCCTGCAGGGCAACAGCAAGACAGCCTGACTTACCCCACGGAGGCGAGAACAAGACAAGACAAGACATGACCCCCTGCGGGGCAATGGCAAGACAGCCTGACTTACCCCATGGAGGTGAGGACAAGAAGAGACAAACACCAAAGAACAACAGACAGTTCCATCTCTGCTCCAGTGTAGCTCCAAGTCTCAGTTCGGCTAGCAACCTCAGCTTGCCACAGAAACAGCCGGATCCCTACCTAGCTTGGAGTGGCTGGCAGCCACTCAGCTGGGCCAGGAAGCAGCCAAATCCATACCACAAGGACAGCTCTGACTACTGACAGCAAAGCTCCATGAAGGGATGGTTCCCCAACGTGGCCTAAAGATGGCAATTGGCTGCTCTAGCCTTCCACCAGCAAGTTGCTCCAAGGGGGACTGACAAGACAAACCAACCGCTCACATTCAATCCCAAGGCTACTTATATTGCAAGCCCAAAGATGGGAATCAGGTGCCTATGATTAACTCAAACAAGGGACAGCTGGAAGACCCGGAGTCCTGAGTCCACGGACTGGACTGTGAACTGGAATGCGGACATCACGGACCAGACCATGACACTTTGTATGTGTCCTACTTTGTTACATTTTCTGCAAGCTTTGTCTTGGTCTGGTGTATGTGAGCCCCTACTACAATGGTAATACAATACATTGGGCCTGGCATGCCTCTGTCCAGATGCTGCAAATTTGTTCATATTCACTTTCTTTCCTGATTGCAAGTCAGTTGCATCTCTGGCTGCAGTTTCCATTGATACAGTGATTTCAACTGCTCTTTTAAAAATATGTTGTGCTTCAGCTAGGAGTTATTTTTGAATGCTTTGTTTTAAGATTCCACAAACTAATTGATCTCTCAGTGCATCATTAAGCCCATCATTGAACCTACAATGCTCAGACAATCTCTTCAATTCAGCCAAGTACAATGAAATGGACTCCTCTTCCTTTTTATTCTGCTTATAAAACCTAAAGCATTCTGCAATCAACAATGGTTCTAAATCTTCCGCATTACTTTCATAATATGAGCAAAGTTTATTTTGGCTGGTTGGTTGGAGCAGTCAAACCTCTAAGCAAAGTGTGTGCTCTTTCACCCAATGCACTCAGCAAAACTGGCACTTGCCTCTCATTAGCTGTTCCATCTTTTTAAAAATACCTCTCAATTCACTCAGTATATAATATCCAGTTATCTCTTGTGCAATCAAACATGTCTATATCCTTGATGTAGCTAGTAATTTCTGTGTTTTAATTTATGATTGTTATCACCCAGTGTTTACTGTTTTTGAACTGATGAATTTGTCAGATCGCTGCCTTTTTTTAAAACTCAACTGTCCCTGTCTCTTTCCAATGAAGAACGTGCTGCACTGTTTTGTACTTAATCACTTCTCAGTGCATTTGAAAAAAAATTTGGATGTCTTGCTGCTCTTCAACAGGTAGGTAGTTGTCTTGGGTTCATTTAAAACTTATTCATCATCACTGTTATGTTTTGTAAAATAGATTGAAAGGAAAACATGTAGCTAGGAGAAAATGTTTCAACTCTAAGTTTTGTGTTACTTTAAGTGCTTATGAGGTGGTGGCATGACATAGGCCATTACATATAACCTGGAATGAATTATTTAAACCACAAAGAATGCTTAATCAAGCAATATATTTACAATATTACTCAAATATTACTTAGATATTACATACACAACACATCTGATTTTAGCTTCTCCCTTTCTAATTGCAGGGTGAATTTTATCATATGATCATTGACACTTAAGTGTTCCTTTACCTTAGGCTCCCTAATCAAATCTGGTTCATTACACCATACCCAATCCAGAATTTCCTTTCTTCTAGTGTGCTCCACCACAAGCTGCTCTAAAAAGCCATTCTTGTAGGCGAGAAAGAACTACAAAACTTAATTGATATAATTGTTGAAGAAAGTGCAAAAATGGGTCTATCTATCAATTGCAAAAAGACAGAATGTATGGCGATATCCAACAAGAGGGAGAATCCTATCTGCAGGCTGAGAATAAACGGGGAAGACATAAAACAAGTACAGAACTTTTGCTACTTAGGAAGCTGGGTGACATCAGATGGCAGGTGTGACATGGACATCAAAAGAAGAATAGGGATGGCAAAAGACACCTTTACGAGAATGAAGAGTATACTGACCAATACTAAACTTGGCATGACAACCCGCCTCAGAGTACTGAAATGTTACATTTATCCAGTTATGCTATATGGCTCAGAATGTTGGACAATATCTAGTAACATGAGGAAATGAATTGTAGCAACAGAGATGTGGTTTTTGAGGAGGATGCAAAGAATATCATGGACGAAACGAATATCTAAAGAGGATGTCATGAACAGAGCAAAGACAAAAAGAGAAATAATGTATGAGATCATGAAAAGGCAACGTAACTTCATTGGACATGTGATCAGGAAAGAGGAGTTAGAATGCACAGGAAAAATGGGAAAGATTGAAGGGAAGAAAGCAAGAGGAAGGCAAAGACAAATGATGATGGAGACAGCAGCCAGAGAACTGGAAATGAATACCAATGAATTGATCCACTTGACCTGAAACAGGAGTGTGTGGGCCATGGCAGTCAAAGCTCAAACTGGGCATGGCACCCGATGATGATGATGGTGATGTAGGGATTCTACAAATTTCCTCTTTTGAGCTGCAGGATCAAGCTGATTTCTTCAATCTACCTGCATATTGAAATTCCTCATGACTCTCATAAACAACAGAGAAATAGTGATCATCCTAACAAGACACATTGTTTGAGATAACAGCCACTCACATGGAATCTTTTTGAATTTCCTTTGTATACTTAAACTCTATATAGAGTAATATTTACAACAGGGCATTTATCTTTTCACCAAACCAACATCTGTGCAACAACAAATAAATATATATGACCCTTTTTTGAATCAAGTGTCCTGTCATCACACAGTTAACAAGCACATGCATATGAAAACAGTGACACCATTGAACTGAATCAGTCTCTATTTCAGTGCTCAATAGCCAACAACTATGCTACAATTTAACAACTTAGTGATCATGTTTTATTAATATTTAGGATTGTAATTGAAACATATTTGGAAACACTACCAATAAACAACTGCACTTTCCACAATTGGTTTCAAATTGCAGCTGCAGTTTTAGAATTTCTTGCATATCTTATTTATGTACTTAGCGATACAATGTGGAGTAGGCTTCCCGGTACATCTTTAGACTGTGGGAGGAAACCAGAGCACCTCAGGAAAACCCACACGTTCCACAGGGAGGACCTACAGAGATTCCACAGACCAGCATGGAAATTGAACTCCAAACTCTGGAATGCCCCAAGCTATTATAGTGTTACGCTAACTGCTACACTACCATGGCACCCTTCATTAATATGACCAATATTAACTTGTCTTGCGGACCTGAAAGAGTGGATTAAGGCAGTAACTGTAGTTATCCTTGATATATCATGACCCACCTTTATACAATAGCTAAGAAGACTTTTTCTTCAGGAGAATGTCACCAATGGCTTTGGTCAATTCTCATTTAGATTAAATTCTTGTTATCCCTGAGGGACAAGGGCAAGGACTTCCCATGGATAACAAAGCATGCAGATATCACTGAGAACTCACTGGTGAGTCCCCTAAACAAACTTTAATATGTTATTTAATTTTCAAAAAGCATTAGCATGTTTTATGATCACATTATAATGTTTAAATGCCTAAAATGAAATTATATTAGGTAATGATCTTTTTCTGCTGAATGGATGGAAATTCAGATGCAGTAATTAGTTCAGAAATCACAATGTGCAACTGCTCACTACAGAACCTATAATCTAGAAATAGATCTCTTTATTTACACAATGATTGGTTTCACAATGTGTATATGTATGCAGATAGAGTTGTTCAAAACACGTTTGGGACAGAGCTGGAAATAACTTCATAAGAACATGGAGCTGTGAATAATAAATCACCTGATAATGAGACTGAGTGTACATCATTAGCTGCTTGTTGATGAAAGAACTTCTGTCAGCAGTTAAACTTTAAATTAAATAACAATAGGAAATGACAGTTCAGTGTTAATCCTACCCCACACATAAGAATTTGGCTCAAGTTAATATAAAGAATTATTCCTACTGATTCCCACAGACGGTATCAGGCCCTGATGATGTCCTTGGCTGGGTACTGAAAACCAGTGCCAGTCTGTTGGCTGGAGTATTCAAGGACATCTCTAACCTTGCACTGCTGTGGTCAGAGGTTACACCTGGTTCAAAAGGGCATCAATCATATCAGTGCCCAGGAAGAGCAAAATGAGCTGTCTCTATGACTACCACTTGATAACACTGAAAAGTACCACAGTGAAATCCCATGTGAAGTTGTTTGTGACAAAAATTTAACTCTGCCTGAGCAAACAGCTGGACATGCTGCAATTCATCTACTGCCATAACTGGTCTGCAGCAAACACAATCTTACTGGCTCTCCACTCTGCTTCGGAGCACCTAGACAACCACATCAGGCTACTGCTTATCGATTACAGCTTGGTGTTCAACCTCATCATTCCCTGAGTACTAATAACCAAGCTTCTAAACATGGGCTTCTGTACCTCTCTCTGCAACTGGTTTCTTGTTTTCCTTACTGGGACTACACAGTCAGTGGGGATCGGTATTATCATTTCCTCCATGCTGTCAACACAGTTGCATCTCAAGGATGTGTAAGATCATAAGACCATAAGGTATAGGAGTAGAATTAGGCCAATTGGCCCATTGAGTCTGTTCCACCACTTCAACATGGCGTTCAATGTTCAATCAGGTTTGTGGGTCTGGCGAATGAGACAGAAAACACTATCATTTAATACGGAGATCTTATAGAAACATATAAAATTATGAAAGGGATAGATAAGACAGAGGCAGGAAAGTTGTTTTCACTGGTAGGTGAGACTAGATCTAGGGGACATAGCCTCAAGATATGGGAGACTAGATTTAAGACGGAGGTGAGGAGGAACAGCTTTTCCCAGAGGGTGGTGAATCTGTGGAATTCTCTGCCCAAAGAAGCAGTGGATGCTACCTCAGTAAGTATATCTAAGACAAGGTTGGATGGATTTTTGCATAGTAGGGAAATTAAGGGTTATGGGGAAAAGGCGGGTAGGTGGAGGAGTCCATGGTAAGATCAGCCATAATCTTATTGAATGATGGAGCAGGCACAATGGGCCAGATGGCCGACTCCTGCTCCTATTTCTTACGTTCTTATGTTCTTATTTAAAAACAGTAGAAGTTTGACCGAACATTCACTTTCTCCAAGTTACAGACACAACAAAGCTGAATATTCAACAAACGTACTCAGTTAAACACACACACAAAGCAAACCTTCCTAATGGTTATGTGCAGTGCTGGCCCTAAACAAAGGAAGAGAGAGCAAGCCCCTTCCATATTTTATACCCAGGATATTTGAAACTGGACACCAGGCAGCTAACCAATAGGGAAAACAGCTGCAGTTTCTAAACAACACACATAAAAAATGCTGGTGAACGCAGCAGGCCAGGCAGCATCTATAGGAAGAGGTACAGTCAACGTTTCGAGCCGAGACCCTTCGTCAGGACTAACTGAAAGAAGCGATAGTAAGAGATTTGAAAGTGGGAGGGGGGAGATTCAAAATGATAGGAGAAGACAGGAGGGGGAGGGGTGGAACCAAGAGCTGGACAGTTGATTAGCAAAAGGGATATGAGAGGATCATGGGACGGGAGGCCTAAGGAGAAAGAAAGGGGGAAGGGGGAAGCCCAGAAGAAGGGCAAGGAGTATAGT
This sequence comes from Mobula hypostoma, assembly GCF_963921235.1. NCBI lineage: Eukaryota > Metazoa > Chordata > Chondrichthyes > Myliobatiformes > Myliobatidae > Mobula > Mobula hypostoma. The sequence continues at coordinate 131,429,853 of NC_086099.1, forward strand.
GAGAGGGACAGAGGGAGAAAAAGGAGAGAGAGAGGAAAAAAATTAATAATAATAATAAATAAATAAATAACTGATGGGGTGTGTGGGTACGTGGCCAAGTGGTTAAGGCATTGGACTAGCTACCTGAAGGTTGTGAGTTCGAGCCCCAGCCGAGGAAACATGTTGTGTCCTTGAGCAAGGCACTTAATCACACATTGCTCTGCGACGACACTGGTGCCAAGCTGTATGAGTCTTAATGCCCTTCCCTTGGACAACATTGGTGTCATCGAGAGGGGAGATTTGCAGCATGGGCAACTGCTGGTGTTCCATACAACCTTGCCCAGGCCTGCGCCCTGGACAGTGAAGACTTTCCAGGCGCAGATCCATGGTCTCGCAAGACTAACGGATGCCTTTTTTTATATTTTTATAACTGATGGGGTACGAAGGGAAGGTGGAGCATTAAGGGAAGTTAGAGAAGTCGATGTTCATGCCATCAGGTTGGAGGCTACCCAGACGAAATATAAGGTGTTGTTCCTCCAACCTGAGTGTGGCTTCATCTTTACAGTAGAGGAGGCCATGGATAGACTTATCAGAATGGGAATTCTGATATGTCTATTAAAATGTGTCCACACATTTTAATTCCACGTCCCATTCCCATTCTGATATGTTTATCCACGGCCTCCTCTATTGTCAAGATGAAACCACACTCAGGTTGGAGGAACAACACATTATATTCTGTCTGGGTAGCCTCCAACCTGATGGCATGAACATCGACTTCTCTAACTTCTGTTAATGCCCCACCTCCCCTTCGTACCCCGTCAGTTATTTATGTATTTATTTATCTATCTATTTATTTATTAATTATTACTTTTTTTCTCTCTCTCCTTTTTCTTCCTCTGTCCCTCTCACTATACCCCTTGCCCATCCTCTGGGCTTCCCCCCCCCCCGCCTTCTTTCTCCCTAGGCCTCCCGTCTCATGATCCTCTCATATTCTTTTACCAATTAACTTTCCAGCTCTAGCTCCATCCTTCCCCCTCCTGTCTTCTCCTATCATTTTGGATCTCCCCCTCCCCCTCCCACTTACAAATCCCTTACTAACTCTTCTTTCAGCTAGTCCTGATGAAGGGTCTTGGCCCAAAACGTTGACTGTACCTCTTCCAATAGATGCTGCCTGGCCTGCTACATTCCACCAGCATTTTGTGTGTGTTACCTGTCTGTTCATCCATTTTTCATACCTGGAAATGAGCACCCTCTTCTTCATACTCTAAACCTTAGAATAATTAAATTGCTGTGCTTGTAGATGACCAACAGTTGGTGCTATTAAAGACAGTGCTATTACTGTTATTGGAGAAGCCACTGCCATAATCAAATGTTCCATCATTCCAGAAGTTAATTTCACATCCTCTGCTGGGTTACCATTATCACAGTATAATCTCTGCTAAGAGCCCACTGGCGTAGAACTTTAGTGCCTCCCTTTACTGTGCTCCATTCTGCTTGGTGTTTTAAATTTCATTCAGTAAGGGAAGGATACCAAAATTTAACCGTTGCTGTTTCTTGATCCCAAGGTGATGCATTATGCTCAGGGGCAGTAGGTAGCGTTCTCAGGGCATTATTGATCATGTGTTGGGAGGATAGGCAGAGATTGGAGCTGAGAGGGAAAATGAATCTGTGCCTGTGGGGGGCATGGCTTATTCCGAATTCATCATGATTGGATACTCTTGAAACTTCAGCTGCTTTTCCCATTGGTTAGCTGCCTGGTGTCCCTTTCAAATACCCTACGTATAAAATAGCACGTGGAAGGAGCTTGATCTCCCTTCCTCTTGTTTAGGGCTAGCATTGCACATGACTTTTGGGAAGGTATGCTGTGCATGCGGTTTTAACTAACTATGTTCGTTGAACATTCAGCTTTGTAGTCTCTGTAACTTGGGAACATGAATGTTTGGTCGACTTTTGACTATTAGTAAATAAATGATTAATATATCCATGCATTTTCTATCTCCCATTGTAATTTATAGACCTCATCCTTACTACTGCTTGGGGGTCTGCATATAACTCCTGTAACACCCTGGTTCCATCGGCTGCCTAAGTCTAGGGAAGACACCCTCTGGCTCCGCCAAACGTGGGAGATTGAAGTGCCACCCCCCCCCACCGAATCCCCCTGTTTGAGTGAATGCTGCGTGATTTGTTACCCTGTTACAACTCAGTACCAGAAAGTAACAGACAGTACAGTGCATACAATTAAAAGGTTTAACTTTATAATTCTTAATTTGACTAAAGGGTTAGTAAAGAAAAAGCAAAAAAAGAAATGGGCCCATTTAAAATGAAACAGTCCAATGTGCACAAGTTGGAGCTCACAGTTTCCCCTTCTCTGATCCTCCATCGATCTCCCCGGGCTTCATCAAACCACGGCCCCACTCCGGGTTGACGCCTCCAACCTCTTCTCTCTTCTCCCCTCTCAAAAGCCCCAAGCCCAACCTTAGTGTCCCTCACCCGAGAAACCTCCTCTGAATCCATTCATTCCCATTAGATGGCACACCTTTCTCCTATCTCTTATCTTCAACAGTAACCCAAACAAGCAGCTTACACAGAGTACAGGAAAGCACAACAGAGAAAATATAAACAATGTGAACCCAGGGCATTACACTCCCATCAGTGTCCTTTTACCCTTGCAGTTCCATTAATCTATCCACAATGATTCAACACCTTCCAACCCTATGTCACCTCTTTCTAATGATTTGATTTCATTTATTACCAACAAAGCAGTGCCTCCCTCTCTGTCTTCCTGCTTGCCCTTTCAATACAAAATGTATTATTGGATGTTAAGCTCCCAGCTATAATCTTTCAGCCATGATTCAGTGATGACTACAACATCATACCTGCCAAACTGTAACTGTACTAAAATTCTTCTACATTATTCTGTATACTGCATGAATTCTAATATAACAACTTCAGTATCGTATTCACACTTTTTGATTTTGTCTGGCTTTTACGTTGTTTCTCATCCCGTTGACTGTAATTCTGCCCTATCATCAGCTTCTCCTTGTTAGGAGTCACACTACACATTGCCTCCGTAAACCAACTACTGTACCTCATCTTCAGCACTATCATTCCAGTTCCCATTCACCGGCCAAATTAGTTTAAACCCACCAAAACAACACTCGCCAGCTTGCCCACAAGATTATTGAACCCCCTCGATTCAGGTGTAACCTTGTCCTTTTTGTACAAGTCGTACCTTCCCCAGAAGAGATCCCTACATCCATAAATCTGAACCTCAAGCCCCCTGAACCAGTTCTTCAGCCATGCATTCACCTGCCAAATCATCCTATTCTCATCCTAGGCGCGTGGCACAGGCAGCAATCCAGTGATTACTACTCTGGAAGTCTTGTTTTTTAACTTTTTTGTGGCTCCCTTTAATCTCTCTTCTGGATCTCCTCAACTTTTCTACATATGTCATTGATGCCAATATGTACCAAGACTTCTGGCTGCTCACCCTCACACTTGAGAGTGCCATGGACCCGACCTGAAGCTTCCCTGATCCAGCACAAGAGAAGCAAAATACAGTATCGTCCGGGTGTCTCGATATTATTAGCACCATTATAACATGAGAAGTTATAACCTTCTCCAGTTGGAGAATGGGATTCAAAATTCTTGGACAAATTAACTTGCATCTGGGGTCCAACACACAGAAAATGCTGGAGGAACTCAGCAGTCTAGGCAGCATCTATGGAAAAAAGCACAGATTGTTCAAGCCATAACCCTTCAGCAGGACTGGAAAGGAAGGAGGAAGAAGCCAAAGGAAGGAGGAAGAAGCCAAAATAAGGAGCAGCCAGAGGGGAAAGGATACAAGCTGGCATGTGATAGGTGAAACCTGGTGAGGGGAATGGATACAAGCTGGCATGTGATAGGTGAAACCAGGTGAGGGGAAAGGATACAAGCTGGCATGTGATAGGTGAAACCAGGTGAAGGGAATGGATACAAGCTGGCATGTGATAGGTGAAACCTTCTGAGGGGAATGGATACAAGCTGGCATGTGACAGGTGAAACCTGGTGAGGGGAATGGATACAAGCTGGCATGTGATAGGTGAAACCTGTTGAGGGGAAAGGTAGGAGGGTGGTGGAGGGTCATGATGTGGGATGCTGGAAGAGATAAAGGGATGAAGAAGGAGGAATCTGATTAGAGGGGACAGGTGGCCATGGAAGAAAGAGAAAGAGCAGGAGCATCAGAGGGAGGTGATAGACAGGTGACAAGAAAAGAAAGGGTAAGATGGGAGCCAGAATGGGGAATGGAGAAAGAGAGAAAGAGAAGGGGGAACAGGATTACCAGAAGTTAGAGAAATCAACGTCCATACCATCAGATTGGAGGCTACCCAGATGGAATATGAGGTGTTGCTACTTCCCTTTCTCCCATGGTCCACTGTCTTCTACTATCAGATTCCTTCTTCTTCTTCTTCAGCCCCTTACCTCTTCTGCCTAGCTTCTCAATTTATTCCCCTCCCCCCTCACCTGGTTTCATATCTCCTGCACCTTCTCCACTTTCTTACTCTGGCATTTTTCCCTTCCTTTCCAGTCATGATAAATTGTTATCCACAACATTCCTCCGCAATCCTTTGATAATTGACAAACATGCTAATGCTATTCAATATTTTTGAATGTGTTTGATACACATAAACATTTGAAGAATTAAGTGAAATTAAGTATTTCAAAACTGATTACAATGGAAGTTTTATAAAGTAAAATGAAACATTTTTAAATAAAACCACAATGTAAAACACATTAAAGTATTGTAAGTTTATTCTTGTCTTTTTGCTCTACAGCCCATGAAGCACATTCAAAAAACCTGTGCCATAAATCATATATAAATAATGAAGGATTTTTGGAAGTGGACTCCAGTAAATTTTGAAACTCCACACTTATGGGAGAATCTTACTCTGACAAATGCTGACAAAATGTAGCAGAGTGGGCCATCGTAATAACGAGTACTTTTTCACTTGGAGAATAATATGTTGCAACATTTATATATTATTTTGCAGTGGCTTTGAGAATTCCAGATGGAGAGACCAAGCACTGTTTGAAATTACTTTGTCTTATAACCACACAGTGCAAAACAAGATCTATCACTATTCAATGTGTGTGGGGGTATTTGCAGTGAAATTACAGCATGTTCTTAAACTATTGAGAAATTGAAAACACTGTGACCCTTCATTACTACAAAAATCACAAAAGCTCTGCGAAATTCAGAAACAGGATCAGTTTCCATATTCACTTGTTTTATTCTGATAAAGGTCATTAAGATTTTGGTGTGACTGTCGAAGTCAATATAGACATATGCATCAATATTGAAACTAATTTTATCTAGTCACCAATAATAAAAAAAGGCGAATACTGTGAATTATGAAGGAACACATTATGATGTTTCATCACAAAATAAATCATGTTTGTAATTATGCAATATCTTAATGAGAGCTTGAAATGGGTATGCCACTCTAGATTTCCATCATACTGTCTTTCAAAAGTCAGTTCTATGGTGAGAGGAACAACAGGGCAGGTCTTTTCCACAGTTCTGTTGCTACCTTAATGTTAACAGGAAAAAGAAAGTTAATCAGGTGTAAGGTTTTCAACATTTTACTGAAGAATATTGAAATCCTGCATCTTAACTTTCTGAATCAATATCTTTCTCCTTTTTAACCCCCAGGCTACTACTTTTAATCAGATCAACAACTTCTTCTGTTCACAGTTAATAAATATCCAGGTTTTCGTAACACCATTCATTCTCTGGGGAGCTGTTACTTGATATGGTAAAGTGATTGGGCTAGCAGTCATATTTCTTGGTTTGAACATGGGTTTGAATCCTCCCATGGCAAAATTTAAATTATATAATAGTATAACTGTATATATATATATATATATATATATATATATATATATATATATATATATAATTATATTATATCTGAAATTTTTAAAAGGAAACAAGTTCCATTAATAGTTATCACTAAACTAGTTTGAGAAATCTGTTGTCCTTATCTGATCTGGCCTATATATGACTTCAGTCACACAAATGTGTTTGAGTTTTAAGCGTTTCCTCTGTTAAAGGAATGGGCAATATATGTATTTACTGTATACAGAGAGGGTTCTACAGCTTTTGGTGCTTTCTACCATTCTTTAAAGTTGTTAAAATTTACAAATGTCAAACTTTAAAGGACTTTGTCCTAATTTTAAGCTTTTGCAAGGATTAATTGCTCCTATGCATACTTGTAGGTATTCTCCTTTGAATACAGCACGACTAGGAGAAAGAGCAGAAAATAGGCAAAGCAGGACAAGCTGCAAGAAGAGGAAGACCTTCTCTTTAGTTTATATTGTATGAGATGTTTCCACTTCTCATTGAAATCTGACAACCACTCCAGTGACATTTGCAAACTCAGTGGAAGATACTGACCACATTCCAATTTGCAATCCTGGTGACCATGCCAATGAACTTTCAAGTACCTGGCTCCTTCCTAGCCAAAGTGTATATACTGTACTTGCAACACTTACAGTCTACTATTCCTTATCACATAGGAGAAGTCTATTCAATAATGTATGACTGCATTTCAATTTCTGATCAGAAAGCAGCAGGCTGGTCAAACACATGATTTCATAAGCATGGCAGATTTCCAATGGTACAGGCTGTCACATTCTAATTCTGTAACTGAAAGAGATTTCATTTTTTCAATGCCCACTGGAGCATGACTTTAGCCATCATCCCATGCAGGTCTCACTTTGGGTTTTCAGGCTTCTGTGATGATCTCTTGGTTCTGTGGCAATATGCTGTACCACTTGTGTTTGAGTCAGAGCAATTAACCAAAAGGTAACTGCAGATGACAAGGATTACCTAAGGGCATCAACATTATTGTCCACATGTGAACTGCATGTAATTTCATTGCATAACAAGAAAATCTTGTTTTTTTTTAAAAGAGTCCTTTGGAATTGATGATTTACTTTCTCTCTGGTTTTGTAAGTTTTGAGATGACCACAAAGGCCAATATAGGAACCGTAAACTCTCACAGAAATGTCTGACAGGTTAGACTATTTGGTAGCTTGTGAGGTGCTGTTATTTACATAGGGTTTCTATATGCTCCCAATACATGGACTTCACATTTTCAATTACATCCTGAATGCTCTTTCTCCACTTGAAGTGATAATTTGACAGGAGTCCCAAGAAAGTGAGCGTGTTGCATTTTTATTCCAGAATAATTCAGATATTTCCTTGAATCTTTTCTTCTGTCTGTCTGGTATTCCTTTTCTGTGGTAGAGTTCAGAGTAGCATGTAGATCAATAGAATATTACAACTGTTCTGCAGTCACAGCTACACTGGCAGAGTGGATGTGAGGTGTCATGATGCTCCGCTGGGTTCTGCATAACACTGTCAACCTGACAGCCCAGCCTTTGCCATCTTCTGCAGTGCAAACAGTTGAGGAGGAGGAAGAAAAGAGAAGGGAAAAAAGGAAAAAGAGGAAGGAAGCAACAAAGATGAATTAGTTCCTTTCTAGGTGCCCCATTTGTGAACAACTCTTCAGAATGCAATTCAAGAAAGCACATCCTGGCAATAGTACTATTTCTTCATTGGAGTTCATTTCTTGCTGATTGTGAGGGTCCCTGCTTGTTCACAATGCAAGACAATAAAAGCCAGAAGAAAATATTGAGTATCAAGTTTGGAAATGAAAGCACACATATCTCCATAGTGTTCATACTCTGCCCATGTTCCTGTAAAATGTTATCCCAGTGGTTGTAGAATGTTTGGTTATTGCTTGTTGAGTGATTCAAACTGTCTTGGATTATGATTTTGAGCAGATTTGGAGCTAATGGCCTGAATTTAAAGTATTGTGCTTTGGCAAGGGTAGCTCTGCTCTGGCTGATTGGCAGGCAGTAGCAAGGGAACGTACACAGGAGTAGTTGAGGATAAGAGTTCTGTCGCTCTGAGAAATGATGACAACTTCAAGTTTAAAGAGAACTTCATTCCCTGAGGAGAGTGTATCAACAATCTAAGTAATCCACTGGGTGAATAATCTCTGGAGCAAAGTGAAATCCTGCATACTGTAAAAATGCCTCAAAGTCACGATAGTAATTACTTAGAGAGGTATGGCAGAAAACTGAGCTAATCGAATAATAATACAAAGTTGCATGTCACAAGGCTGCGGTCCCCCTGGAGCAACCAGTCATAATGCTTATTCCTCCCCCCACCCCCACTGAAACTTGAGTCATTGGATGTAAGATGCAAACTGGATTGGGTTTTGAGAATGAACCAGATTGGATTTGGGGTCTTAAGGTATAGGAGCCCTTAGGAGGCAGTGCTTATGATATAATAGACTTCACCCTGCAGTTTAAGAGGGAGAAGCTAAAGTCGCATGTATCAATATTATAGTGGAGTAAAGGAAATTACAGAGGCATGAGAGAGGAGCTGGCCAAAGTTGATTGGAAGGGTACATGAGCAGTGATAATGACAAAAGTTTCTAGGAGCAGTTTAGAAGGCGCAGGATAGATACATCCCAAAGATAAATAAGTATTCTAATGGAAGGAGGGGCAACTATGGCTAATAGGGATAGTCAAAGACCACATAAAAGCAAAATAGAGAGCATATAATACAGCAAAAATTAGTAAGAAGTGATTGGAATGGGATCCTTTTGAAAACCAACACAAGGTAACTAAGCAAGCACTAAGGAGTGAATAGATTAAATATGAAGGTAAGCAAGCCAATATTATAAACAAGGATACCAAAAGTATTTTTAGATATACAAAGAGCAAAAGAGAGCTGAGAGGTGATATTGGACCACTGGATAATGATACTGGGGAGGTAGGAGTGGGGAACAACAAAATGGAGGAGGAACTAAAAAAGTATTTTGTATCAGTCTTCACTGTAGATGCCACTAGTAGTATGCTGGAAATTCGAGAGTGTCAGGGAGCAGAAGTGAGTGCAGTTGATATTAGTAAGGAATAGGTGCTTGGGAAGCTGAAAGATTTGAAGTTAGATAAGTCACCTGAACCAGATAGACTGTATCCCAATGTTCTGAAAGAGGTAACTAAAGAGATTGTGGAGGATTTGTAAGTGATCTTACAAGAATCACTAGATTCTGGAATAGTTCTACAGGACTTGAACATTGCAGTCTTTAAGAAGGAAGGAAAGCAAAAGAAAGGAAATTACAGACCAGCTAGCCTGACTTCAGTGATAGGGAAGATGATCGAGTCCATTATTAAGTATGAGGCTTTGGGGTACTTGGAGGCACATGATCAAATAGGCCAAAGCCAGCATAGCTTCCTTTAGAGGAAATCTTGCCTGACAAATTGTTTGGAATTCTTTGAGGAGATAACATGCAGGATAAACAAAGGAGAGTCAGTGGATGTTGATAATTTGGATTTTCAAGAGATAAGGTGCTGCATGTGAGCCTGCTAAGGAGATAAGAGCATGTGGTATTACAGGAAAGATACTGGCATGGATTGAAGATTGGTTGACAGGAAGGAGGGAAAGAGCAGGAATAAAGGGGTTTTTTTCTGTTTTGTTGCAAGTGACTGGTGGTATTCCCCAGGGGTCAGTGTTGGGACCTTAAGTTCATAAGACAATAAGATTTAGGAGCAGAATTAGGCCATTTGGCCCATCGACTCTGCTCTGCCGTTTCATCATGACTGATCCAATTTTCCTCTCAGTCCCAATCTCCTGCCTACTCCCACTATCCCCTCATGCCCTGACCAGTCAAGAATCTATCAAACCTCTGCCTTAAATATAGAAACATAGAAACATAGAAAATAGGTGCAGGAGTAGGCCATTCGGCCCTTCGAGCCTGCACCGCCCTTTATTATGATCATGGCTGATCATCCAACTCAGAACCCTGCCCCAGCCTTCCCTCCATACCCCTTGACCCCCGTAGCCACAAGGGCCATATCTAACTCCCTCTTAAACATAGCCAATGAACTGGCCTCAACAGTTTCTTGTGGCAGAGAATTCCACAGATTCACCACTCTCTGTGTGAAGAAGTTTTTCCTAATCTCGGTCCTTAAAGGCTTCCCCTCTATCCTCAAACTGTGACCCCTCGTTCTGGACTTCCCCAACATCGGGAACAATCTTCCTGCATCTAGCCTGTCCAATCCCTTTAGGATCTTATATGTTTCAATCAGATCCCCCCTCAATCTTCTAAATTCCAAAGAGTACAAGCCCAGTTCATCCAGTCTTTCTTCATATGAAAGTCCTGCCATCCCAGGAATCAATCTGGTGAACCTTCTTTGTACTCCCTCTATGGCAAAGATGTCTTTCCTCAGATTAGGGGACCAAAACTGCACACAATACTCCAGGTGTGGTCTCACCAAGGCCTTGTACAACTGCAGTAGTACCTCCCTGCTCCTGTACTTGAATCCTCTCGCTATAAATGCCAGCATACCATTCGCCTTTTTCACCGCCTGCTGTACCTGCATGCCCACTTTCAATGACTGGTGTATAATGACACCCAGGTCTCGTTGCACCTCCCCTTTTCCTAATCAGCCACCATTCAGATAATAATCTGTTTTCCTATTTTTGCCACCAAAGTGGATAACTTCACATTTATCCACATTAAATTGCATCTGCCATGAATTTGCCCACTCACCCAACCTATCCAAGTCACCCTGCATCCTCTTAGCATCCTCCTCACTGCTAACACTGCCACCCAGCTTCGTGTCATCCGCAAACTTGGAGATGCTGCATTTAATTCCCTCATCCAAGTCATTAATATATATTGTAAACAACTGGGGTCCCAGCACTGAGCCTTGCGGTACCCCACTAGTCACTGCCTGCCATTCTGAAAGAATACATAAAGACTTGGCCTTCACAGCTGCCTCTGGTAAAGGATTCCCCAGATTCACCACTCTCTGACCAAAGAAATTCTCCCTCATCTCTCTTCTGCAACGAACCCATCTATTCTGAAGCTGTGTACTCTGGTCCGAGACTTCTCTACCATAGGAAATATCCTCTCCATGTCCACTCTATTAAGCCTTACAATCCTGGAATCATTTTTGTGAACTTCCTTTGAACACTCTCCGGTGTCAGCACATCCTTTCTAAGATGAGAGGCCCATAACTACACACAATTCTCCAAGTGAGGCCTCAGCAGTGCCCTATAAAGCCTGAACATCACATCCTTGCTTTTATATTCTTGCCCTCCTGAAATGAAACATTGCGTTGGCCTTCTTCAACTGCAAATTAACCTTTAGGGAATCCTACACAAGGATTCTAAAGTCCCTTTGTGCCTCATATTTTTGAATTTTCTTTCCATTTAGAAAATAGTCTACCCTTTTATTTCCTTTACCAAACTGCATGACCATAGAGTTCCTGACACTGTATTCCATCTGCCCCTTCTTTGCCTATTCTCCTAATCTAAGCCCCTTCTGTACTTCCTCAGAATTACCTGCTCCTCCACCTCTCTTTGTAACATCCATGAACTTTGCAACACATCCATCATTTCCATCATCCAAATAAGATGAGGTTAGATTAGATTAGATTATGAGGACATGCAGTCCTCTTTTATTGTCATTTAGTAATGCATGCATTAAGAAATGATACAATATTTCTCTGGTATGATATCTCAGAAACACAAGACAAACTAAGACTAAAAAAACTGTCAAAAACCAGATAATTATAAGATATAGTTACAACAGTGCAAAGCAATACCATAATTTGATAAAGAACAGACCATGGACATGGCAAAAAAAAGTATTAAAGTCTCTTGAAAGTCCCATCATCTCACACAGATGGTAGAAGGAAGAAAAAAACTCTCCCTGCCATGCACCTCCAGCACCGCAAACTTGCCGATGCAGCACCCTGGAAGCACCTGACCACAGCCGACTCTTGAGTCCGTCCGAAAACCTCGAGCCTCCGATCAGCCCTCTGACACCGAGCACCGAGCATCATCTCTGCCGAGCACTTCGACCCCAGCCCCGGCAGCAGGCAATAGGCAAAGCTGAGGATTTGGGGCCTTCCCCTCTGGAGATTATCGATCACACAGTAGCAGCAGCAGCAAAGCGGGCATTTCAGAAGTTTCTCCAGATGTTCCTCCGTGCTTCTTCACGTCTGTCTCCATCAAATCAGGATTGTGCACAGCCCCTACTTAACAAATACGATATCATTTCGGAGCGGCCGCGCACACTGTGTCGCGTTGCCATCTTCTCCTCCCCTCCTCAAATCATTGACATATAACAAAAAAAGAATCAGTCCCAAAACAGAGCCCTGTGGAACACCACTAGTCACTGGCAGCCAACCAGAAAAGGCTCCCTTTATTCCCACTCTTTGCCTCTTGCCAATCAGCCACTGCTTTATCCATGCTAGAATCTTTCCTGTAATACTATGGGATCTTAACTTGTTAAGCAGCCTCATCCATGGCACCTTATCAAATGCCTTCCGAAAATCAAAATACACAACATCCATCAATTCTCCTTTGTCAATCCTGCTTTTTACTTCTTCAAAGAAATCCAGCAGATTTGTCAGGCAAGATTTTCCCTTGAGGAAACTATGCCAACTACGTCTATTTTATCATGTGCATCCAAGTACTCCGAAACCACATTCTTAACAATCGACTCCAATGTATTTCCAAGCACTGAGATCAGACTAACTGTTTTTTTTTCCCTTTCTTCTGCCTCTCTCCCTTCCTGAAGAGTGGAGTAAAATTTTTCAGTCTTCTGGATCCATTCTAGCACCTAGTGATTCTTGAAACATCATTACCAATGCCTCCACAGTCTCTTCCGCCATCTCTTGCAGAACACTGGGGTGTACATCATCTAGTCCAGGTGACTTACCTACCTTCAGACCTTTCAACTTCTCAAGAACCTTTTACTTAGTGATTGTAACTTCACATAATTCTGACCCCTGACACCTGGAAGTTCCACCATGCTGCAAGTTACTCCCATAGTGAAGATTGATGCAAAATATTTATTCAGTTTGTCCACCATTTCCTTGTCCGCCATTACTACTTCTCAAGCATTGTTTGCCAGCATTTCAATATCCACTCTTCCCTTTCTTTTGCACTTTATGTACTTGAAGAAAGTTTTGGTATCTTCTTTAATATTATTGGCTACGTTAACTTTTGTATTCTGTCTTTTCTTTCTTAATGACTTTTTAGTTGCCTTCTGTTGTTTTTTAAAAGGCTTCCCAGTCCAGTCCTCTAACTTCCCTTTAAGTTTTACTCTTTTATTTGCTCTCTCTTTGACTTTAATGTTCACATCATATGCAAAGATTTGGATGACAGGTTGATGGCTTTGTGGCCTAGTTTGCAGATAATGTGAAGATAGATGGAGGGGCAGATATTGCTGAGGAAGCAGGGAGCTGGCAGAAGGTCATAGACGGATTAGGAGAATGGACAATGAAGTGCCAGATGGAATATTGTGTTGGAAATTTTCAGGTCATGCACTTTGGTAGAAGGAATAAAGTACAGATTATTTTCTGAATGGGGAGAAAATTCAAAATAAAAGGTGTGTGCAGGTTTTTGTAAAGGTTAACTTGAAAGTTGAGTTGGTGGTAAGAAAGATAAATGCAATGTTAGCATTGGTTTCAAGAGGACCAGAATATAAAACAAGGATGCAGTTTTGAGGCATAATAAATGAGGGCTAAGAGGCCATGATGAAATGATGGAGCAGACTTAATGGGCCACTTGGTTTAATTCTGTTCTTTGTGGTCTTGTCATGAATTCCATTAGGGCCTGAATTCACTATTTCCTAATTTTATTCATCTTTTGTTGGTAAGGGAGTAAACAACCTTGAATTTATGCCACTCCAAGAAGGAAAATTTAACAAAAGATAATATGAACAGGACTGAAAATTTAATGGTTTTGATTTTAAATTAAGACCGAGGCACAAATTTTGCATGAATGTTCCCTTTGACTGATTTCCTTTCATTCATTGGTACCATAGGTGAAATTCTATTACTCTGGAAAAATCCGTTTGCATTGACCCTATCTATGCCCTTCATAATTTGACACACTATTTTTAGATCATTCTTTATTCTCCTAAATTCTGTCCAACAATATCCCAACCTGATCAGCCACTCTCCATAACTCAGTCTCTCAAGTCCCTGTAGCATCCTCGTAAACATTTGCATTATTTCCAGGTTAATGTTAACTTTTCTAAAGCAGTGTGATCAAAACTGAACACGATACTCCTAATCCAGCCCTCTCCAACATCTTATACAACTGCAACATAGCCAGCTTAACTTCTATTCTCATTGCCCTGATGAATGAAGGTCAGCATGTCAAAATCATTTTTCACCACCTTGTCCACCTGTGATGCTACTGCGTATTTGTACTCTTAGGTCTGCCTGTTCTGCAACACTCCTTTATTTCCCTAGAGTAAATCATCAATCATGGGCCTTCAGTCCCCACAACAACCTTTTGCCATCATCCTCTGCTTCCTACCATCAAACCAATGTGCATCCAAGTAGATAGAGTGGGTCTCCTTGGATCCCACGTGATCAAACATACCATAACAACCTATTATGGGGAACCTTATCGAAGGCCTTGCTGAAGCCAGCATAGACTACATCTACCAACCTGTCAACATCGATCTTCGTGGTTAGTCTTTCAATATCTCAAGAGACACAGCCTCCCATGCACAAGGCCAAGCTGACTCTCCCTACTCAACTTCTGTCTTTGCAAAAGCATACATATCTTGCCCCTCAGATTCCCTCTGACAAGCTACCAACTACAGATGTTGGGCTTACTGGTCCATAGTTCCCAGGATTTTCTTTGCAGCCCTTTTTGAATAAAAGATAAGTTTTATTTTTCATGTGTACGACAAAGCATACAGTGAAATGTGTTCTTTGTGTCAAATCAAATCTTCAGCCTACAAGTGTTGGCACACTTCCGGTGCCAACGTAGGAAGCCAACAAATGTATGTACATCTGGAGGGAAGGTGGGAAGAAACTGGAGCACCCGGAGGAAACCCATGTAGTCAGTCACATGAAGAACATAGAAACTCCTTACAGACAGCAGAGGGAATCAAATCTCAATCTTACTGCTGCTCTTGCAAAGCTTTGCACTAAGTGCTCATAAAAGCAAACATTAACCACCCAACGATCTTCCAGCACTTCCCCCACTGTTATTGATGATGCCTCTATCTCAGATTCTGCAATTTCTTCTCTAGCTTACTACGGTGGGAGGCACAGTAGCATAATGCTAATATAGTGCCAGCAATCTGTCTTCCATTCTGCTGCGATCTGTAAGGAGTTTGTACATTCTCCCCATGATCATGTAGATTTCAATTGGATGCTCCAATTTCCTCTCACGTTCCAAAGACGTACAAGTTAGTAAGTTAATTGATCCCGTGGGTGGAATTAGGTGGCACAAGGTCATTGGGCCGGAAGGAGCGATTACTATGCTGTCTCTCTAAAAATTGTTGCTGGAAGTCATTCTGAGGGATAAGATATATTTGGAAAGGCGGGGGTTGATTAGTGGTAGTCAACATCATTTTGTGCAGAAGAGATCTTGTCTTAGGAATTTAATTCAGTTTTTTTCATAAAGTGTTATAGAAGGTTTGTGAGGTGAGGGGAGTAGATGTAGCATAGATGAATTTCAGTAAAGTATATGATAAGGTCTATCTGGTAGGATTTTCTGGAAGGTTAGATCACATTGCATTGAAGAACAAGCAAACTGCATGCACAACTGGCTGGATGGTAGAAAACAGAAGGTGTTTTTCAGACTGGAGATCTGTGAGTCGTGGTGTGCCTTAGGGATTGGGCCTATTATCTGTCATCTGTAGCAACAACTTGGATGAGAATATATGAGAAATAGTTAGTAAGATTGCAAATGACACTAAGATATGTAGTGTCATAGGCAGTAAAGTGAGGTATCAAAAATTGCAGTGGGATACTGATCAGCTGGGTCGATGGACTGAGAAATGTCAAATAGAGTTTAATTTAGATAAGAGGCGAGTGTTAAGTTTTTGAAGGAGAAGTCAAGATAGGAATTTTACATTGAACAAAAGGGCTCTGGCTACTGTTGGAGAACACAGTACCCTTGGAGTGCAGGTGCATATTTCCATTTACGTGGAGTCACAGGTAAATAGGACAGTGAAGATGGCTTTTAGCATGCTAATGTTCATCATTCAGAACATTGTCTACAGAAGTTGAGACAGTCCATGATGTTGCTGAAGCAACACTTGGCATATTGTTTTCAGCATTTGTCACTGTGCCATAGAGAGGATGTAATTAAACCAGAAAGAGTACAGAGAAGATATACAAGGACATTGCTAGGATTCAAGAAACTGAGTTACAGGGAGAGATTGAACAGGCTCGCTTCTTCTTGGAGTGCTGGAGACTGGGTGGTGATCTCATAGAAGCATACAGAATCATGAGAGCATAGAGAGGGTAAGTTCTTTTTTCCAGGGATTATTTTTGTTTACAATAAGTGATAGATATATGGAATGAACTATCAGAAGAAGAAATATATTTGATTTAAGAAGAACATGGACAGGTATATGCATGACAAGAGTTTAGAGAGATATGGGCCAAGTACTGGGAAATGGGATTAGTTTAAACATGCATCTTAGTCAGCATGGACATATATGATGGAAGGGATTTTTTTCTTTGCTGTAACTCTATGTTCTTGGATAATGATCAATTCCTGGAGATATATCTAACTTCATACAGTTTAAGACATCCTGCATATCCTCTGCTGTAATGTAGACATTATGTGACAACCCATCCTCATTAACTATCTCAAGTCCGAATGTCTTAATGTCTTTCCCTATAGTAAAAAATAAGAGGAGAAATATTCATTGAGGACCTCATCCGTCCCCAGTGGTTCTTCACAACAATGTTCACCTTGGTCTTTGAAGGACTCTATTCTCTTCATAGTTACTCTTTTCCCCTTAATATAAAATATTCTTGGAATCTCCTTAATCTTCTTTGTCAAAGCTATTTCATGCCCTTGATTTGCCCCTTTGATTTCCTTCTTAAGTATATTCCAGTATCCCCTATACTCTTCCAGGGATTCACTTGATCCCAGCAGCCTGTGCCTGCCCCATATCTTCTCCTTTATCCTGAGCAGAGCCTCAATTTCTTTCATCATCCAGGATTCCCCAATTGAGCAGAAATATGTAGATCTTGAACTCTCATTTTCTCCCATTTGAGAGTGTCCCACCTATCAGACATCCATTTGCCTGCAAACAACCTACTCTTAAACAACAGTAGTAAGTTCTTCTCTTGCACCATCAAAATTTACCTTGCCCTAATTTAGAACTTGAATTTGTCAACCAGATCAGTCCCTATCCATAACTAATTTAAAAATAATAAAACTTTAGTCATTTGTCCCAAAGTACTTCCCCATTGTCACCCCAGTCAGTTATCTTGCTCTATTTCTCAAGAGTAGCTCAAGTCTTCAGTAGGACTTTCAGTATATTGCCAGAGAAAGTTTTCCTGAATACATTTAACAAATTCCACCCTATTTAATGCTTTCACCCCATGACAACCCCAGTCTAAATTAGAAATTTTAAAATCCCTTACGATGACAGTCGACCTAAACCTTTGTTCCTCTAATTCCTGTTGAATATTAGGGAGCCTAGAATGATTATCCTCTTCTTATTTCTCAGATCCACCCATAAAGACTCCTTGGATAATCCCTTAATAATTTTGTCTTGAACCAACATTATCTCAAACAAACATTATAAATTTGATATAATTGGGAGCCAGTAAGAGTATTTTTTATCAGTAGTTTCAATAATGTCAGAACAACATGATCTGGAAATTATAATGTAGATAAAAGATAGCTACTCTCTGTTCAGACTTGTGATGCCTTTGTTTTGAACCCTGTAGTCAAGGACCCAGTGTTGTTTTTTTTTTCATTTTCAAATCAGGCAGTCTCCGAGATAGAGAGGCAGAGACAGAGAGGAAAAGAGAGAAGCTACAAATGAAGCACAGCGCCAAAATGAAACTCTTACAGAACAGTTGGTGCCTTTGGTCTTGCCTTAAGAACCACAATCATCATATGAAAATGGTCAATTCAAAATAAATATAATTCCTTCAGTTGTTTTCTCTGCTACAATCACACATGCAAATTACCTGTACATAATTTAATTTTGATGTATGCAAGTCAAGCACCTCAATATTTATCACCTGATAAGTCTCAGTTAAACTTACTAAGTAATAGAGGCATCATGCTAAAGGAGGATAACACAATGTCATCAACAATAGCAGTACTGACAGAGAAGGAAGATCCAATTTTTACTGGAAAGGTTTTCATTAGATTCACGGTGCTGAGGATAGTGCTCATCTGCATTTGTTGTTTTCCAAACAGCATCCTTTTCACCTTATTAACTCACACTTTCCAGAAGCACAAGAGTGCTGCAGGTACTGGAAATTCAGAGGGTCTTGGCCTGAAATATTAACTATTTATTCCTTTCCCTAGATACTGCCTGATGTGCTAAGTTCTTTCAGCATTTTGTGTGTGTTGTACATGTTACAGAAATATTTTCATTTTGGATTCAGCTTTTTGATTTTGTATTATTAGTGTTAATATTAATATTATTCTGCAACAAGATTAACATCCAGTAGGATAGCTCTTTTGACAGAGTAAAAGATTCCAAGGGATTTCATGGGATTATTATAAAACTCTGGGGTTATTTAAAAATTAAACAGTTTGGGGCTGAAGTCTTTTTGTACTAGTGGAAGATCCAGGTACTTTCCAGGGCTAAAAATAGGTCTTAGTGCTTTCCCAGCATATATGACAAATAAACTCTTCTCAGACTTCCTTTTTCACTCACCTCTATGGGGAGGCAGTTCACAGCAATATTTGTTACTTTGAATCAATGTGTAAAGAGAAGATGAGACTTCTTTGTTCTTTAGTCTTCCTTCTGAGATGCTGGGGCAAGGATTTTTTTAATTCTGTACCCGGTTGGAAGCCCAAGAAGAGTTTATTCATATTTAGTGTTGGATAAAGGGAAAAAGATAGTTAGTTTTTGGTAGGTTTAAGTAACTTAAACAGGAGAGGTCCAAGGGAAAATAAAAAGTGTAGGGCAGAGATAGCAGGAAAAAAATAAAAGCAGGCAAGATTAAGGAATCTTCCAAAACATTTAAAAGAGAGAAAGTTGTTGTGTCTGTACACAACTACATATGGATTAAATAAGAGCAAGAACACGGGAGATAGCTTTAACTGGTGTAGAGAGAGAACAATGCACATGCACAAACAACAGATCAATTCATAGTGCTAAGGGGAGGACTGTTGCTCTAAATGAAATAGATCCATACGTTACACTTCCTCCCCTTTAGAATTATACAACATAGAACTGTGTATGTACAAAACATTTAATTTCCCTTTCATAAGCCCATATTCCAAATAAACACGCTTTCATAACAACTAACTAACTTCATAACTAACTCCATAACTAACTTCACAGTTCTTAAGATTCAATCTTTTGGGTGGTGCTCTTTTTCTTTTAAGATAGCACCTCTGCACCCGTGGATTGGCATCAGGTTTGACAGGTATCTTGTCAACAATAACATTCTTGTCACACCTCTGGGCCTGTGGAGTGGCATCAGGTCTGGCAGGTGTCTTGTCAACAATAACATTCTCAGTTTCCATTGTCGCATTACTGTCAGTGACATCATTCGGTGACTGTAATGTGTCCATCGTGTTGGAAGTAGTCAACTCAGGTGCGTTCTTCGGTTGAGCAACCAGTATCTGGTCCACATGACTTCTCCATGTCTGATCTCCAACATCCACTGTGTACATCAGTGGCCCAGTTCTTGTAGATGTCCTACCGGATGCCCACTTGTCTTCCAAGTAATCACGCGCTAGGACATCCTGTCCGATCTCGAAGCTCTCATCATTCATGTCCAAAAAGTGCTGGCTCTCCATTTTTCAGTAAAGCTCTAACTGCTGTGTTTGACCTCCATACATCACATTCACTTTGTTGGCCTTTGGGAGACACTTTTTTGCCTGTGTAGGTCTTCAGCGTTGCTGAGGTCTTCTCTAACGGTACCTCAGAAAACAGTCTGTTGTAGTCACCCTCTGAAATTATAGACAAAGCTGACCCTGTATCCAGCTCCATTTTCAGTTTTACACCAGACATATCTATTGTGATCCAGATGATTTTGTGATCTGATTCAGTTATACCATGCAGTTCTGGTCATGAGAGTTCACCTTTGTCAGACTCTATATTGTCCGATTCTGTTTTACATTTGGTAACTTTATGCATTTGCTTAGCTTTGCATTTGAGATTTTTCATTCGGTTGTGCTTTTTGTGTGCCTTGCACACTCTCTCCATGTGACTTTGTCTGAGACACTTCCTGCAGATTTTCACTTTGAACCAACAGTCATTTGCATCATGGGAGAAGTTGACACATTGTTAACATTTTTGGATGTTTACACCATTTTGGTGTAATGACATTTTGTTCATTTCACATTCTAACCTCCTTTCCTGTAGTTCTGCTGCATCTTTCGCTGCAGTCTTGAATGATACTGCAATGGTCAATGCCTGTTCTAAGGTTAGGTCTCTTTCTGCCAGTAGCCTCATTTGAGCGCTTCCACTGTGCATGCCACATACAAGCCTGTCCCTTAATGCATCAGGAAGTCCAACTCTAAAGTTACAGTACTGGGAAAGTTTGCAGATTCTGCAATGTATTCAGAAAAGATTTCATCTTTTGACTGGTTCCTTTAGTACAATCTAAATCTCTCAGCTATTACTACTGGTTTAACATTCGAGTGATTTTGAGAAATTGTAGCATTTTAGTTGAACGCCTTGCTTGCTGGTTTTGCAGGGGTTACTATGTTGCATAGGAGACTGTACATTCTTGGGCCCATTAAGCTAAGAAGTGTAAGGGCTTTCTTTTGCTCCTCCACGTTGTTCATCTTACAATACAGTTCTTGATTTATGACTCCCAGTCTTCAGTAGTGCTATCAAGTATGTCAACTTTCCAACTGAAGCCATCGCCATGTTAGTTTCATCTTAAATTCAGTGCATCTTTCACTGTTACTCACACATTCATTTGTTAGTGTTTGTGATGGCTTTCTCGTGCTGTTTAACTCTAACTGTTTCATCTGGTAGCTGTCGGTGCAGATTGTGATATTTTCTGACATTCACATTTGTACTTTTCACCAACTTCTTGTCTCTGAGCACAGCTACATATTGATTAAAGAAATCCACGGACATGCGAGATGGCTTTCATTGGCGAATCCACATTGCAGCAAGAGCAAGAGAGAGAACAATGCACATACGTAGACAACAGCACCTGCACAGACAACAGATAGAAACATAGAAACATCGAAAATAGGTGCAGGAGTAGGCCATTCGGCCCTTCGAGCCTGCACCACCATTCAATATGATCATGGCTGATCATCCAACTCAGAACCCTGCACCAGCCTTCCCTCCATACCCCCTGATTCCTTTAGCCGCAAGGGCCATATCTAATTCCCTCTTAAATATAGCCAATGAACTGGTCTCAACTGTCTCCTGTGGCAAGAATTCCACAAATTCACCACTCTCTGTGTGAAGAAGTTTTTCCTAATCTTGGTCCTAAAAGGATTCCCCTTTATCCTCAAACTGTGACCCCTCGTTCTGGACTTCCCCAACATCGGGAACAATCTTCCTGCATCTAGCCTGTCCAATCCATTTAGGATTTTATACGTTTCAATCAGATCCCCCCTCAATCTTCTAAATTCCAACGAGTATAAGCCTAGTTCGTCCAGTCTTTCATCATATGAAAGTCCTGCCACCCCAGGAATCAATCTGGTGAACCTTCTTTGTACTCCCTCTATGGCAAGGATGTCTTTCCTCAGATTAGGGGACCAAAACTGCACACAATACTCCAGGTGTGGTCTCACCAAGGCCTTGTACAACTGCAGTAGTACCTCTCTGCTCCTGTACCGAATCCTCTCGCTATAAATGCCAGCATACCATTCGCCTTTTTCACTGCCTGCTGTACCTGCATGCCCACTTTCAATGACTGGTGTATAATGACACCCAGGTCTCGTTGCACCTCCCCTTTTCCTAATCGGCCACCATTCTGATAATAATCTGTTTTCCTGTTTTTGCCACCAAAGTGGATAACTTCACATTTATCCACATTAAATTGCATCTGCCATGAATTTGCCCACTCACCTAACCTATCCAAGTCACCCTGCATCCTCTTAGCATCCTCCTCACAGCTAACACTGCCGCCCAGCTTCGTGTCATCCGTAAACTTGGAGACGCTGCATTTAATTCCCTCATCCAAGTCATTAATATATATTGTAAACAACTGGGGTCCCAGCACTGAGCCTTGCGGTACCCCACTAGTCACTGCCTGCCATTCTGAAAAGGTCTCGTTTATTCCCACTCTTTGCTTCCTGTCTGCCAACCAATTCTCTATCCACATCAATACTTTACCCCCAATACTGTGTGCTTTAAGTTTGCACACTACTCTCCTGTGTGGGACCTTGTCAAAAGCCTTTTGAAAATCCAAATATACCACATCCACTGGTTCTCCCCTATCCACTCTACTAGTTACATCCTCAAAAAATTCTATGAGATTCGTCAGACATGATTTTCCTTTCACAAATCCATGCTGACTTTGTCCGATCATTTCACCGCTTTCCAAATGTGCTGTTATCACATCTTTGATAACTGACTCTAGCAGTTTCCCCACCACCGATGTTAGGCTAACCGGTCTATAATTCCCTAGTTTCCCTCTCCCTCCTTTTTTAAAAAGTGGGGTTACATTAGCCACCCTCATATCCTCAGGAACTAGTACAGAATCTAAAGAGTTTTGAAAAATTATCACTAATGCATCCACTATTTCTTGGGCTACTTCCTTAAGCACTCTGGGATGCAGACCATCTGGCCCTGGGGATTTATCTGCCTTTAATCCCTTCAATTTACCTAACACCACTTCCCTACTAACATGTATTTCCCTCAGTTCCTCCATCTCACTGGACCCTCTGTCCCCTACTATTTCTGGAAGATTATTTATGTCCTCCTTAGTGAAGACAGAACCAAAGTAATTATTCAATTGGTCTGCCATGTCCTTGCTCCCCATAATCAATTCACCTGTTTCTGTCTGCAGGGGACCTACATTTGTCAGAACCAATCTTTTTCTGGTCACATATCTATAAAAGCTTTTACAGTCAGTTTTTATGTTCCCTGCCAGTTTTCTCTCATAATCTTTTTTCCCCTTCCTAATTAAGCCCTTTGTCCTCCTCTGCTGAACTCTGAATTTCTCCCAGTCCTCAGGTGAGCCACTTTTTCTGGCTAATTTGTATGCTTCTTCTTTGGAATTGACACTACCCCTAATTTCCCTTGTCAGCCACGGGTGCACTACCTTCCTCGATTTATTCTTTTGCCAAACTGGGATGAACAATTGTTGTAGATCATCCATGGGATCTTTAAATGCTTGCCATTGCATATCCACCGTCAACCCTTTAAGTGTCATTTGCCAGTCTATCTTAGCTAATTCATGTCTCATACCTTCAAAGTTACCCTTCTTTTAGTTCAGAACCTTTGTTTCTGAATTAACTATGTCACTCTCCATCTTAATGAAGAATTCCACCATATTATGGTCACTCTTACCCAAGGGGCTTCTCACAACAAGATTGCTAATTAACCCTTCCTCATTGCTGAATACCCAGTCTAGAATAGCCTGCTCTCTAGCTGATTCCTTGACATGTTGGTTCAAAAAACCATCCCGCATACATTCCAAGAAATCCTCTTCCTCAGCACCCTTACCAATTTGGTTCACCCAATCTACATGTAGATTGAAGTCACCCATTATAACTGCTGTTCCTTTATTGCACACATTTCTAATTTCCTGTTTAATACCATCCCCAACCTCACTACTACTGTTAGGTGGCCTGTACACAACTCCCACCAGTGTTTTCTGCCCCTTAGTGTTATGCAGCTCTATCCATATTGATTCTATATCTTCCAGGCTTATGTCCTTCCTTTCTATTGCGTTAATCTCCTCTCTAACCAGCAACGCCACCCCACCTCCTTTTCTTTCCTGTCTATCCCTCCTGAATATTGAATATCCCTGAATGTTGAGCTCCCATCCTTGGTCACCCTGGAGCCATGTCTCTGTGATCCCAATTATATCATATTCATTAATAACAATCTGCACTTTCAATTCATCCACCTTGTTACGAATGCTCCTTGCATTGACACACAAAGCCTTCAAGCGCGCTTTTACAACTCTCTTAGCCCTTATAAAATTATGTTGAAAAGTGGCCCTTTTTGATGCTTGCCCTGGATTTGTTGGCCTGCCACTTTTACTTTTCTCCTTACTACTTTTTGCTTCTACCCTCATTGTACACCCTTCTGTCTCTCTGCACTGGTTCCCATCCCCCTGTTGTGAACTAACCTCCTCTCGCCTAGCATCTTTAATTTGATTCCCACCCCCCAACCATTATAGTTTAAAGTCACCTCAGTAGCCCTCGCTAATCTCCCTGCCAGGATATTGGTCCCCCTAGGATTCAAGTGTAACCCGTCCTTTTTGTACAGGTCACACCTGCGCCAAAAGAGGTCCCAGTGATCCAAAAACTTGAATCCCTGCCCCCTGCACCAATCCTTCAGCCACGCATTTATCCTCCACCTCATTGCATTCCTACCCTCACTGTCACGTGGCACAGGCAGTAATCCTGACATTACTACCTTTGTGGTCCTTTTTCTCAACTCCCTTCCTAACTCCCTATATTCTCCTTTCAGGACCTCTTCCCTTTTCCTACCTATGTCATTGGTACCTATATGTACCACGACCTCTGGCTCCTCACCCTCCCACTTCAGGACATCTTGGACACGATCAGAAATATCCCGGACCCTGGCACCAGGGAGGCAAACTACCATCCGTGTCTCTGGACTGCGTCCATAGAATTGCCTATCTGACCCCCTAACTATCGAGTCCCCTATTACAACTGCACTCTTCTTCCAATGTATAATGTTAAAGGGAGGATCATTGCTCTAAAAGAAATAGATCCATACAATACAAAGGTAACCAATTAAAGAGTAGGCCCATTATGGACTAAATTAATATTCTATCCATGGAACTCAAGGATGTAAGTTGAGGTTTTAAGTAAATACTTCTCACATCTAATCACTTTGGAATGGGGCATTATACCTGGGGAAGTCAGAAAGGTGGTTAATGACATTCTGTAATGAATTACCACTGAAAAGGATGAGGCTTTAGATACATAGCAGAATCAAAGAAGGATAGATTATTGGAGAATTAAAAGGATGAAATAGACACTATGAATACTATACTCCCCAGGAAGTGTTGAGGAACAGAGAAACACAAGAGATGCAATTGCTGGGATCTGGACCAAAGAACAGCTGGAGGAAATCAGTGGATTGAGAAGCATCTGTGGAAGCAAAGGAATGGTCAAAGTTTTGAGTCAAGACCCTGCATAAAGACAAAGTTTAGAAGGAAATTGCAAATGTAAAGAGTATAATGAAATAAAGGGTCCTTGCATTACACATCCAATGATCCATAAAGGCGAAGCACAGGTAAATAAATGGTTAAGGTGTCATATAGAATACTCGCTTTAATTTGCTGAAGCACAGAATACAAGAGCAAGCGGGTTGTGATACAAAATAATACTTAGTTTGATCTGGCCACTGAACTTTGAGAAGGATATAATTGCATTGGATGGAGGATTGTAGTATGACGCAAGACTGATTAGGTTGGATTTGCTTTCCTTGGAGTTGGAAAGGCCAAGGGGGATCTGAATGAAGTATATAAAACATTGAGGGGTATGGATAAGATAAACAGGGAGAAATTTTACCCATGAGTAGAGGAGACTTTTACCCATGAGTAGAGTAGAGTGTAGAAGTTTAAGGTTGGAGATTTAGAAGAGACTTAAAGAAGAATGAAAATAGGTTGAGTGAACTCGGCCTTTTCTCCCTGGAGTGATGGAGGATGAGAGGTGACCAGATAGAGGTGTACAAGATAATGAGAGGCAGTGAATGTGTGGATAGTCAGAGGCTTTTCCCCAGGGCTGAAATGGCTAGCACGAGAGGGTGCTTGGAAGTAGGTACAGAGGAGATATCAGGGGTAAGTTTTTTACACAGTGAGTGGTGAGTGCGTGGAGTGGGCTGCCAGCACCGGTGGTGGAGGCAGAAATGATAGGGTATTTTAAGAGACTCCTGGATAGGTACATGGAGCTCAGAAAATAGAAGGCTATGGGTAAGCCTCGGTAGTTCTAAGGTAAGGACATGTTCGGCAGAGCCTTGTGGGCCGAAAGGCCTATATTGTGCTGTAGGTTTTCTATGTTTCTATGTTTCTAAGAGTGAATGAAATCTGTAATGCACTACCTGAGAGGTATGCGGAAACTTAGTTTTGTTTTATTTAGAGATACAGCCCAGAACAGGCCCTTCCGGCCCTTCAAGCTGCACTGCCCAGCAACCCTGAGCAACCCTTGATTTTACCCTAACTTTATCACAGGACAATTTACGATGAATAATTAACCTACTCTCCAGTACGTCTTTGGACTATGGGAAGAAACCGGAGGACCCAGAGAAAACCCACGCATTCCATGGGGAGGAATTATAAACTCCTTCAGAGAACGCCAGGATTAAACTCTGAACACCAATGCCCCAAGCGGCAATAATGTCATCATCAAGGCATCAAACATCAAGGCATGGAAGTAATGGCATGAGCGTTGGTGAATGGGATTAGTGCAGTGTACACAGTGGGCTGAAGGGCCTGCTTCTATGTTGATTCAATGCCATTCCATTACATACTATGACTTCAAAGAAATTGAAAAGGGTTTCAAAAGTTCCACTGAATAATCTAAACTGTTGGAAGTAATCAAGCTTATTAAAATTAGAAGAAAAGGTAAGTAAAGAACCCACAGTTAACTAACGCATTAATGATAATTAGCTGAAACTTCCACTCTTTTGGCTGTGCCTGACAATGGGTGCAATTGCAGTTTCTTTTTTAACCATGAGATGGAGCTAAGGAACCGCCATCTGGACACAATTTTGCGCGCACACACACACACCATTACTCGCAACTAGTCAGATTCCAGGCCAAGAAAGAGCACTTATGATCCATACCAACCTCATGTAACATTGCCTTCAATGCCAGTTTCATTGTGAGGGGTTTCCTCAAATCTCTCAAACATAAAGCCTGAAGACAACTATACAGACTTAAATTATCTAAACAGAAGTAAAACACTTTGAAATCCTATGGCTTGTTGATAAAACAGCTGGAATGGATTGTGTTGCTAATGTTTAGTTTAATGTGCAATTATAGAATTGCTTAAGCTCTGCAATAAAAGGCAATATTTATCTGCTGCCAAGAGAGTGTGAGAACTGCCAGGTCCCCATATCTTCAATATTTTGTTTTAGTGCTGCCCAGATTTCAATAGGCACAAATACTTTATATTTTCCAACAGTATTTGTTTAAATCACTGCTGATTTACTGTCCAGTAAAGGACAGAAAGCATAGCACTATTCATTTTTATTATTCCTGACTCTGTACATACTCACTCCTACTAAATGTGAAACACAGGAATAGCAATATATTGTGTTTCACTTCCAAAAAATTCAGTTGCCAACCTGAACCAAATTCTAGCAGAGGAATATTACATGCAGCCATGACTTTTTTTACATGTTCAATACAAGTAACAAACGATAAATGTCTATTGTATATACAACAATGTGAAATGTAAATGGAATTATTTATCTGGAACTTTTTATTGGTGCTGTTTCATCATTTTGCTCTGGCCTCATATCTCTTATCTTGATTTTAAGTGTATGCTAGTGATTTTATTTGATCACTTCCCACTTATTAAGCAAGAGCTTCACGTTTTCACATGTTTAAAAGACTATGTGATAGTCTGTCGGTTCTTCAACACTGGGACTCTCTGCTTCCTCAAACCTACCGACCCCTCCACATACCTTTATCTCATCTGCATATCTGTCCATAAAGCTGTCAATTCTGTCATCTAAATTATTGACGTATTACGTGAAGGAAGCAATCCCATCACTGAAATCAGTGGAACATTTCATACCATCTGCTAATCAGCCAATCTACTATCCATGCTAGTAAGTTTCCTGTAATATCATGAGTTCTTATCCTCTTTCACAACCTAATGTGCAGCACTTTGTCAATACCCTTCTGAAAATCCAAGCACACAACATCCACCGGCTGTTCTTTATCTATCCTACTTGTTATTTCCTCAAAGATTTCCAACAGATTTGTCAGACAAGATCTCCCCTGAAAGAAACCATGCTGACTTTGGCCTATTTTATCATGTGCCTCCAAGTTCCCCAAAACTTGATCTTTATTAACAGACTCCAATATCTTCCCAACCACTGAAGTCAGGCTAACTGCCCTATAATTTCCTCTCTTCTGCCTCCCATCCTTCTTTAAGAGTGGAGTGATATTTGCAATTTTTTCGGTCCTCAGTAACCATTCCATAATCTGGTGATTCTTGAAAGATCATTATTAATGCCTCCACAACCTCTTCAGCTATCTTTTATTAACACTGAGGTACGGTCTATCTGCTCCAGGTGACTTCCCAAGCACCTTTTCCTTAATAATAGCAACCACATTCACTTCTGCCACCTGACACTCTCAAATTTCTGGGATTCTGCTAGTGTCTTCCACGGTAAAGACTGATGAAAAATATTTAATAAGTTTATCCACCATTTCCTTGCCCCCCATTCGTACCTCTCCAGTGTCAATTTTCAGCTATCCGACATCAACTCTCAGCTCTCCTTTACTCATTATGTATTGTATAAACTTATGGTGTCGCCTTTTAAAACTATTGGCTAGCAAACCTTCATATTTCATCTTTTCTCTCTTTTTTGCTATTTTAGTTGGCTTCAGCTGTTTTTAAAAAGCTTCCCAATCCTCTAACTTACCACTAATCTTTGCTATATTATATGCCCTCTCTTTTGCACTTTTGCTACCTTTGACTTCCCTTGTCAGCTATGGTTGCCTCATCTATCCTTTAGAATACTTCTTCATCTTTGTGATGTATTGATCCTACACCTTCCAAATTGTCCCAGAAACTTTAGCCATTGCTCTTCTGCCGTCAAGCCTATAGTGACCCCTTCCAATCTACTTTGGACAGCTCCTCTCTCATGCCTCTGTAATTCCCTTTACTGCACTGTAACACTGACCCATCTGGCTTTAGCTTCTCCCTGTCAAAATGCAGGGTGAATTCTACCATATTATAATCACTACACCCTGAAGGTTCCTTTACTTATGCTCCCTAATCAAATCTGGTTCATTACACAACAACCAATCCAGATTTGCCTTTTCCCTAGTGGGTTCAAACACAAGCTGCTCTGAAAAGCTATCTTGTACAATTTCCACAAATTTCTTCTCATGGGATCCAGCACCAACATGATTTTCCCAATCTACCTGTATATTTAAATCCTCCATGGTTATCGTAACATTGCCATTTTTACAAGTCTTTTCTATTTCCTGTTGTGATTTGTACCCCATCCATATTCTGGTTACTATTTGGAGGTCTATACATAACTCCATTTGGGTCTTTTTACCCTTGCATTTTCTTAACTCTATCATACATAAGATGTGATAAGAAATGCTATAAACAGTGATAATATTCCATGCATTGCCACAACTTTTGTGTTTTGGTAATCTTAAATAACTTCTAATCCTTAACTTAATGTGCAATTGCCTTTAAATGCCAAGATGCAACTCACTCTACTGTTGGCCCTATCCATGTCTGGAGCATGTCTCCAAGATGAACAGCATCTGATATGTTGCAACAATACAGGGAGGGGAAGCTGGCAGAATCAGCAGACCTGGACCTTACACAGGGATTCATTTTCTGCTCTGAATGCACATGCCACTGTTGTCACCGACTTCATCAAGTTCAGTGTGGATGTGTGTATGCCTTCAAAAACATACCAAACATTTTCAAATCAGAAACCTGGATGAACCAGAAGATTCACAGTCTGCTGAGGTCCTGATCCGTGGTGTTCAGGACTGGCTATCCATAACCCTGCAAGAAGTCCAGGAATGACCTATGGAACACCATTGTGAAAGCAAAAATTCGATTCCGTGTGACAGTTCAATGCATGATATCTGTGGCAGGGTTTGCATGCCATTACTTCCTACAAGGCAAAACGTAACAGTATCAATGGTCATGTTTCTCTCCCCAATAAGCTGAATACTCTTGAATGCCTTCACTAAAGCAAATAAAACAGCACCTGTGTGAATCCCCACACCCTGTGATCTGTCTCAGATGCTGACATCAGAACATCCTTCAAAGGCATGAACCTTTGCAATGCATCAGGCCCTAAAGGTGTACCTGGAAGTTAATGAAAACCTATGTCGACCAAGTGGCTGGACTGCTTCAAGGACATTATATTTTCTCACTGCTGCAGTTTGACGTTCCCACCTGCTTCAAAAGGGCAGCATTCATACTAGTTAGTGCCCAAGAAGAGCAGGGTGAACTGCCTCACCTCATCTACTGTGGCAATCTCACCTACTGTGATGAAGTGCTTCGAGAGGTTGGTTAAGGTTGGAATTAACTCAAGCCTGAATAAGGACATGGACCCACAGCAATTCACCTACCATGACAATTGGTTTGCAATGCCATTCACTCGCCATTTGGCTCAGGAGCACCTGGACAACGGCAGTACCTACGTCAGGGTGCTGTTATCAATTACAGCTAGGTGTTCAATAGTATCATCCCCTCACTACTAATTAACTGGCTTCCAAACCTGGGCCTTTGTACCTCCTTCTGCAACTGGATCCTTGACTTCCTCATTGGGAGACCACAGTCAGTGCGGATCGGTGATAACATCTCCTCTCCACTGACAATCAACGCAGGAGCTTAACCCACTTCACTACACTAAAGGCTGCATGGATAGACTCAGCTAAAATACCACCTATAAATTTGCCAATGACAACAACGTTGGTGACAAGATCTCAGATGATGATGAGGTGGCATACAGGAGTGAGATAGATTGGCTGGTTTGAGTGGTGTCAAAACAACAACCTTGCAATCAATGTCAGCAAGACCCAGGATCGATCATGGACTTCTGGAAAGGGAATTTTGGAGAACACACGCCAGTCTTCATTGAGGGGGTCAGCTTCAGGTTCCTGGGTATCAACAATCATGAAGATGGCATACATGGTGGAGAGCATTTGGACTTCCTACCACTGAGAATAACTAATAAGCCTGATGCTGATTCCAAAGAAAATTTGTTCCTTTTTCAAAGATAAACGCCAAGAACATATGCTGGTGTATCATCTGTTTTCTCCAGTCTACTATAGAGTAGGAATAAATTCTCCACGTACTATGTTACATACCTCGTGGGTATCTTGTGACTGTCTTATGCCCATGATGTAATGCTCTTGTGATGGTGGGGTGATGTGATTTTCCCGCCAGTGTGAGGTCACGTGATGATATGCTCTCAACAGGTATATAAAGGGAAACCCCTGTAGTTACGTAGTTTAGTTCGTTGTTTAATTCTTCCGTTACTCCATTATGCTGCATATTCATCTCATGACGCTGTTCCATTTTAAAGTGGAGTTTTATTTTCTGTTGTAAGTCTAGTATTGGAGCGTGAAGACCTACTAAAGTGCGGGAACCTGAAGGATTGAGTAAAGTTGGTGCCGTTCGACGGTTTCATAAAGGATCAACCTGATTGAATCTCCATTCAGAAATAGTGACCTGCATCTGAGATAAACCCTCTAAGAACAGGAGGGTTTGTGCAGTGTTCATTCACCAGGAAAAGGTCAGTTCCTTTAAGCCATTTTATTTCCTTCGTCGTGAATCCTTTGGAGAATCAGCAGTAACGTCACGTCTTTGAAGAAATCCGTTTCCAGACAAGTCCCTCCTTATTGACTGTGTAAATCATTTGGACTTTCAAATTTACCACTTGAGGAACTGTGTTCAAATTTACCACTTTAAGAACTGTTCCAGAGTTGCCGTATAGCAGCTAACTTCCAGTTAAGTTAGTCGTTTGAATACTCTTCTCTATTGTTGAGCAGAGTTTAATAAATGTTTATCTTTGTTTATAAAACTTGACTCAATTATATATTCATTGTTGCTTGTCACATGACAACTAATAATCCTTGAACTCTCACCATCATCTCCTTCTCCTGCAAAGCTGACCACCCTTCACCACAACTCTTTAGTGAAATTAATGTCACACAACTAAGTGAACTCATGGGCCTTGTAAAGTACAGAAATTAGCACAGAAGATAATAATTTGAGTCAATTGTCATGGAGATAATTCTTTTGTATTATAGAAAGGACTTGGGTGGAATAGTGGGAAAACTAGGCAGTTTTTGCAAAGAAACTACAAAGAGATCCCATCAATCTGTACAGACAGGGCCAATATGGGGATGGACAAGTAATCAGGGTCAGAACAAGTAATAGGGGGAAGTGATAATACAGTTAAGATTTAAAGGCTGTGTAATAAGCTGCAGCAGTACTTGGGAATTTTTTTTAGCTCTTAATAAAGCTTCTTATGTTGCCTGATACAACCTTATGGTGTTTAATCTCATAGGGTCATGGAGCTATACAGAATGGACATAGGCCTTTCAGCTGAACTCATCCATGCCGACTAAGGTGCCTTCCTGAGCTAACCCCACTTACCTGTATTTAGTTCATATTCATGTACCTGTCCTAATTGCTTGAACTTCGTAATTGCCCCACCTTGACCACTTCCTCCGGAACACTTGTTGATAATCAACAGAATGGCCTTTTCTTGCAATTTCAAAGCCCTTCCCAGCAGTGAAACATTGGTGGTCTCTATCACCAGGTAGGGGCTAGAAATCTTGGGTTTCTGTTCTTTGATAGTTATGGCCATACGACTTATAAAGGACAAACAAAAATTGCATATATGAGAATACATACCCAATGGTTCAGCCTTTTTAAACATGATGATATTTTACTATACTATCACATAACTGCCTAAACAAGGATCACTCATGAATATGAAAAGGTATTAAGAGTAATCAAAAGCATCATCAAATAATTAAAGTATTTTTGTATGACGTGGAGCATAGTTGAGCTTAGGTTTGTATTACCTCTGT
The DNA here is from genome assembly GCF_963921235.1 of Mobula hypostoma. Taxonomy (NCBI): domain Eukaryota; kingdom Metazoa; phylum Chordata; class Chondrichthyes; order Myliobatiformes; family Myliobatidae; genus Mobula; species Mobula hypostoma. The sequence goes on from NC_086099.1 coordinate 131,462,811, forward strand.
CTTATTTTCCTTCATTTCAGTTGCATCATGAGACACACAGTACTCTTCACGCTTGATAAACTGCATTACGTACATGCATAAGGCAGATATTCCTTTTCACCGGTCGTTGCTTCATTTTCTATTTCTTTTCAATTTTTCTCTGTGCTTAAAAATGTCTTCAGTTGTATCAAACAAAAATAACCGTTATAATTAATTATAACATGAACTTGTTAACTGACAACTAGGTTGTGGCTCTTTTCTGTACAGAAGCCTTTCAAGTAATAATTTCATTGGCACATGACAATTATATTAGCACCTGCTTTCAGAATTTTAAAATTGCAGAGTTCTTTTGAAATTGTAATAATAGCAAATACTACACAACAATAGCAAAAACTTCATTTAATGAGAAGACGTTGAGATTAATTTTGACTTCTAGGCAATTGTAATACAGAGTTTGCCAATGACTACTTTGAACAGTGGTTTCCAACATCATTGGTGCAAACCACTTGAGGTCCCACTCAGAACAAACTTCTAATTTTTTGGCAGTAAAATTTTGGTTTTCCTTTGTTTGTCAGTTAACCTATTACGAATAGCATGACTTCAGGATTACAAGACTTTCCAGCTTTTAAATGAAGCAATGTTAAGAAGGATTTTGGGAAATGCTGATACAGACAATCAGATCATTCCTTCATTAATCTAGACTGTGAAGTCAATGATATATCGATAATATTCCCTGCAAGAACAAGCTTTTAACTCACAAATAGTTGCAGTTTAAACTCAGTATTAATTCTCCCTATGCACAAACTGCTACTTCAGCAATATACAGTATATTTCAAGTTAATTTCTGACTCTGATTGGAGATGCCAAATTAATAGAAGTCAAGGATGAATCAGGGAATCCAGGAAACATTGCTGACCAATCATTAATCATAGACATACAAGCTGGCTAATTTGAACTCCAAAATAAAAAGATAGTGGGCCTGAACAGGTAAATCCAGTTGTATCCAACAACTTGTCCAATAAGATTCTGCTAGTGTAAGAAGACATTGATCTTCAGTGATGATCTTCATCACTGTTCTCAATGAAGACTGACACACTGGAGCCTGTGCCCAGAGAATGCAACCAAGATTTTCTGCATTATACATATGGATATGAACCATGGATTATTTTTTTTTTCAGTCTTATACTTTCTTATATTCTGTGTTTCTCGTTTTTTTTGTGCAGAGAAGGGTGATTTGGGGGTCAATGTTTTGTGATGTTTTGTCTGGGGGAGGGTGTACTGGGTGGATGTTCTTGTTGCATTTTTTCATTAGTTTCTTAGTGCGAGGAGAGTGGGATTCAGAGTCCAATGTTCCCTTTGTGTATGTGTGGGGCAGGGTGTTTGGGAGGCAGTGTTCTTGCTGAATTTTTGTTTGCTTTTTTGTGTGTGGAGAGGGTTCTTTGGGGGATGATGTTCTTATGGTGTTTCATGTGGGAGAGTGGGGTTGTTGGGAGTTGAAGATCATGTTGCTGTTCTTGTTTCATTGTTTTTGTGGCTATCTGGAGAAGAAAAATCATAAAGTTGTATGCTCTGGCAATAAGTTCAAGTTTGAATCCATTGAAATACTTATTAAGTTAGCCTGCCACTTTTTGTTCCACATCACCAGCTCTCCAGCTTCATTTCCCAGTGGTCTGATATCCATTCTCACCTCTCTTTTACTCTTTATACTGTATACCTAGAAAATCTTTTTGTATCCTCTTTTATATTGTTGGCTAGCTTACCTTAATATTTCATCTTTTCTCTCCTTATGGCTTCCTTAATTGCTTTCTGTTTGTTTTTAAAAGTTTCCCAACCCTCTAACTTCCCACTAGGCTCTGCTATATTATCTGCCTTCTCTTTTACTTTGATGCTGTCTTTGCCTTTCCTTGTCCGCTTTGGTTGCCTCATCCTCCCTTTAGAAAACTTCATCATCTTTGGGATGTATCTATCCTCTGACTTCTGGATTGCTCCCAGGAACTACAGCCATGGCTGTTCTGCTGTCATTTCTGATAGTGTCCCCTTCCAATCAACTTTGTCTAGCTCCTCTCTCATGCCTCTGTAATTCCCTTTTATATAGGCATCCATTAGTCTCATAAGACCATAGATTTGCACCTTGGAAGGTTTCCAGGGCACAGGCCTGGGCAAGGTTGTACGGCAGTTGTCCGTGCTGCAAGTCTCCCCTCTCCATGCCACCGATGTTGTCCAAGGGAAGGGCATTAGGACCCATACAGCTTGGCATCAATGTCGTCGCAGAGCAATGTGTGATTAAGTGCCTTGCTCAAGGACGCACACACTGCCTCAGCCAAGGCTTGAACTAGCAACCTTCAAATCACTAGACGAACACCTTAACCACTTGGCCACGCGCCAACACAATTCCCTTTACGCTACTGTAATACTGATACATCTGACTTTACCTTCTCCCTCTGAAATTGCAGTGTGAGTTTTACATATAATGATCACTGACTCCTAGGTCTTCCTTTACTTTAGGCTCACGAATCAAATCTGGCTCATTGAACAACACCCAATCCAGAATTACCTTTTCCCTAGTGGTCTCAAACACAAGCTGCTCTTAAAAGCCATTTTAAATGCATTCTAAAAATTCTACAAATTCCCTCGCTTGGGATCCAGCACCAATCTGATTTTCCCAATCTACTTGCATTTTGAAATCCCCCATGATTATTAAAACATTGCCCTTTTTACACGCCCTTTTCCATCTCTCATTGAAATTTGTAACCCACGTCCTGGCTCCTGTTCAGAGGCTCCCATCAGGGTCTGTATATAACTCCCATCAGGGTCCTTTTACCCTTGCAGATTAATTCTACCCGCAAGGATTCTACATCTTGTATGTCACCACTTTCTAAGGATTTGATTTTGTTTTTTAACCAACAGAGACGCCCCACTCCATTCGCCTATCTGTTTGTCCTTGTGGTACAATATGTGTCCTTTGATTTTAAGCTCCCAACTATGATCTTCTTTCAGTCACGACTCAGCGATGCCTTCGACATCATACCAGCAAATCTATTACTATGCTACAAGACCGTCTATCTTGTTCCGTGTGCTGTGTACTGTATTCAGTCCTGTATTCACAACTCTTTTCAATTTTGCCCCCATGTTACACTTCGGCTCATCTCACTGATTGCAGTTTTGCCCTATCATCTGCTTGTCCTTCCTCACAGTCTCACTACTCACTTCATCTACTTGTATACCAATTTCCCCATCCTCGGCTTATCACTCCAGTTCCCATTATGCTGCCAAATTACGTTAAACACTCCCCAACAGCTCTGGCAAACCTGCCTGTGGGGATATTGGTGTCCTTATAGACTCCTGAAAATTCCCTTTTCCATCATCACTGTAGGCAATATGGTGCCATGTATTTAATTTAAATCTTGGGATCATGGAGCAACTCAGTGTCAAAATGACCTTTCAGCACAACCAAAATGCCCATCGAAGCTAACCCTATTTACTTGTATTTGGCTCGTATCCTAGTGTTGTCTGAGAATGACAGGTCACCTGAACTCAAGATTTGCCATCCTACCAAGCTGTGGGCTTTCCCATAATTAGTGGTGTGGACAGGGTTTTAAACTAAGTAGCAGGGGTGTGGGTTCAACAGATTAGAGAAGTATGTATAAAGTAAAAGATAAAAGTGTGGATAAAGATAAAATACAAGCAGAAGTTAAAAAAAAGGAAAGTAAGAGTAGAATGCAGAAAAGTCAAGTGCAAAGGAGACCCAAAAATTACCAGATTTTAAAAGCACCGTGAGTGTAAGGGCACTTAATCTGAAAGTCCGTAGAATTCGAAACAAAGTCAGTGAACTTGTTGCACAAATCAGTACGAAGGGGTATGATTTAGTGGTTGCAGGGTGGACAGGATTAGGGATTAAATATCCAAGGATATCAGGTAATACGGAAGCATAGGCAGGAAAGTAAGGGAGGTAGGGTAGTGCTCTTAATCAAGAATGAGATCAGAGTGATAGTAAGAGATGATATAAGATTTAAGGAGCAGAATGTTGAATCCATCAGGGTAGAGATCAGGAGTAGTAAAGGGAAAAAAAATCACTGGTGAGAGTTGTTTATAGGCCACCGAATAATAACATTACAGAGGCACAGGCAATAAACAGAGAAATATCTGAGGCATGAAAGAATGGAACAGCCATTATCATGGGGGACTTTAACTTGCGCATAGATTAGGTGAATCAAATTGGTCAAGGCAGTCTTGAGGAAGACTTCATAGAATGTATACATGATCGCTTTCCTGAACAGCATGTTACTGAACCTACAAGGGAACATGCTATCTTGGTTCTGATCCTGTGAAATGAGACAGGTTAAATTAGCGATCTTGTAGTTAGGGATCCTCATGTAAAAAGTGATCATAGTATGACTGAAGTTTTCATACAAATGGAGGGTGCAATAGTTCAATCTAAAACCAATGTATTATGCCTAAACAAGGGAGACTACAACAGAATGAGGGAGAAATTGAATAGGGTAGACTGGGAACACAGGCTATATGGTGGGACGGCTGAGGCACAGGGAAAGACTTTCAAAGAGCTTTTTCATAGTGCTCAACAAAAGTATATTCCAGTTACAAGCAAGGACAGTAAGGGTGGGGAGAGCCAGCCATGGATAACTAAGGAAATAAAGGAAGGCATCAGACTAAAAGCTTGTGCATACAAAGTTGCCAAGACTAGTGGGAAACTGGAAGATTGGGAAAACTTTTAAAAAAACAAAGAACCACTAAGCAAGCAAGAAAGAATGGGAAGATAGAATATGAAAATAAACTAGCACAAAATATTAAAATGGGTAGTAAACGTTTTTTTAATAACTATATAAAGTGGAAAAGGATGGCTAAAGTGAATGTAATTCCCTTGGAGGATGAGAAGGGGGAATTGATATTGAGTAATGAGGAAATGGCAGAGGCGTTAAATGATTATTTTATGTCAGCCTTCACAGTGGAGGACGCGTCTAACATGTCAAAGAGAGATGATATGGATGTGATGGGAGATGAGGGCCTTGATACAATAGCTATTACTAAAGAGGTAGAGCTGGGCCTAAAGATAGATAAGTCCCCTGATCCTGATGGAATGCATCCCAGGGTACTGAAAGAAATGGCAGAGGTTGTAGTGAAAGCTTTTGTGATAATTTAACAAAATTCACTGGGCTCGGGGCAGGTCTCACTGGATTGGAAGAAGATGAATGTTATACCACTGTTCAAAAAAGGATGTAGTCAAAAGGCAAGTAACTATAGGCCAGTTAGTTTAACATCTGTAGTTGAGAAAATGCTTGAAGTTATCATTAAAGGAGAAATTGCGAGGCATCTGGAAAGAAATGGATCCATCAGGCAGAGACAGAATGGATTCAGCAAGGGCAGGTCCTGTTTGACAAACTTACTGGAGTTCTTTGAGGATATAATGAGCATAGTAGATAGAGGGGAACAGTTGGACATTATTTACTTGGATGGTCAGAAGGCATTTGATAATGTGCCACATCAAAGACTTATCTATAAGATAAGGATGCATAGCGTTGTGGATGATGCATTAGCTTGGATAGAGGATTGGTTAAAGAGTTGGGATACATAGGTGTTTCTCTAGTTGGCAATCAGTGATGAGCAGTGTGCCATAGGGGTTGGTGCTGGGCCCACAACTGTTCACAATACACACTAACGATCTGGAAGAGGGGACAGAGTGTATGTACCTAAGTTTACCGATAACACTAGATTGAGTGGCAAAGCAAACTGTTCAGAGGATATGGAGAGTCCTCTGCATAGGTTAAATGAGTGGGCAAGGGTCTGGCAGATGGAGTAGAATGTTGGTAAGTGTGAGATCATCCAATTTGAAAGGAAAAATGGAAGATCAGATTATTATTTAAATTGTAAAAGATTACATCATGTTGCTGTGCAGAAGGACTTGAGAATGCTTGTGCATGAATCACAAAAGGTTGGTTTGCAGGTGCAGCAGGCAATCAAGAAGGCAAATGGAATGTAGGGCTTCATTGCTCGAGGGATTGAATTTAAGAGCGGGGAGGTTATGCTGCAACTGTACAGGGTACTGGTGAGGCCACATATGGAGTACTGCATGCAGTTCTGGTGTCCTTATTTGAGGAAGGATATACTGGGTTTGTAGGTGGTGCAGAGGAGATTCACCAGGTTGATTCCAGAGATGAGGGTGGTTAGACTATGAGGAGAGAATGAGTCACCTGGGACTGTACTTGCTGGAATACAGAAGAATGAGAGGAGACCTTAGAAACATATAAAGTCATGAAAGGGATAGATAAGATAGAGGCAGCAAAGTTGTTTCCACTGGTAGGTGAGACTAAAACTAAGGGACATAGCCTCAAGATTCGGGGAGTAAATTTAGGATGGAGATGAGGAGGAATTGCTTTTCCCAGAGAGTAGTGAATCTGTGATATTCTCTGCTCAATGAAGCAGTGGAGGCTACCTCAGTAAGTATGTATTTAAGACAAGGTTGGATAGATTTCTGCATAGTAGGTGAATTAAGGGTTATGGGAAAAAGGCATGTAGGTCCATAGTCAGATCAGTTATAATTTTATTGAATGGTGGAGCAGGCACGACAGGCCATATAGCCTACCCCTGCTCCTATTTCTTATGTTCTTATGTTCTAATGAAACTTCTTTCTTGCAAAAGCCATCTCCACCCTCCAAATGATCTAATACCCAAACATAGTGTTCCGCACAATGTGATTAGCACACACTGCCTGCTCTTCAAACAAATCTCCATTCATTATTCCTTCCTGGTTTTGAGATTGGTAATATAGGGGCTGCTGGAACACTTTGTTCCAAGACGGTTTCTTTAATTGCCGAATGCCTTCCACAGCCTCAGGTAACATTTTATATTGCCTTATGGATGGTAAGACCACATTAGTTTGAGATGAACTTTATGCAGCGGGGTGGAGTGAAAAAGGCCAATATGATTCTCATGCCATGAGTGAATGAAATTGAAATTGAGTATTCTGGGGAAGGAGGAGTAATTGAATTGGCCTAGAAAATGGATGCAAAGCAAGCATCCTGCCTGGTCTGAAAAGAGCCGTAAAACCGTATTTTAATTAGGAAGGGGAATGTACTGCATTGGTTTTTTAGCTTGCAAAGCCTTTACTATGGGTCCAAGCAACTTGGGGGTAGTGGGTGACTTTATTGCAGTAGTAATACGAGGTGCTCTGACAAAATCCTACCTTGGCGCTTCACCGTGGCGTAGGAGTGCCACTGGCCGAACATCAGCAAAATACGGCGGAGATTCGTTCTCTGGCAGGTCTAACCTAGCCGTGAAGGTGATGTTCCATCGATTATCTACTAGACTAGATCTAGTAGTAGGATCGTGGCTAGCAAAGTCAAGGAGGTAAGCATGCCTTTGCTACTTTGTAGGTTACGCCTCTTCAGGCAAAGGCTGCACCCAACGAGGACGCCGGCAGTAGGGCGTCTGATGGTGTCTGTGGCAGATGAATCCAAAAGGGTCAATGGTACAGCCACCTTGGTGGCATGCGGAGGAACCAGAGTGCTGGTCACGGATGGCATCACTAGACTAGTTAGTTGTCACTGTGGGGCAGCTTCCTTATCCACGAAGTCTGTTACACTCCTGTGTACCACTTTGCATCAGATTTGGAAGCCCAGAGAGACTGTATGGTGGGTGCACGACACCGTCTGTCTTATTACTGTGCAAGGCGGGTTGGAGTAGAGTTTCTGGATGGTGTGGAAAGCCCTGCGGCAATGGATCTCATGTGATGGCATCAGGCTTGAGGAGCTGGAAGCTGCTAGCATGAACTCTGCACATAGGTGGCTCACATAAGATGGTCACTACCTTGTTGAGTGTTCTGAGCAACAACAGGGTTGAGGCAGCTATGTGAGTGTCCGGGCAGCCCCCTTTAGGGATAGCACTGCCTGCGTTGGAAGGGAAAGCCCCTAGAAAGGGTGGGGTAAAGAAAGCTTGCTCAGATTTCACTTGGCTGGCTCACTACAGCCAGCGGGTCTTCACCACTGTGGTAAGAAGTTTAAGAAGATGAAACTGATTGTTGCCACGTGGAATGTGCGAACAATCCTGGATAACGACTCAAGACCGGAAAGGAGAACTGCTTTGATAGCTAAGGAATTGGCAAGATACAACATTGATATTGCTGTGCTCCAAGAGACAAGGATTGAAGGACAAGGCCAGATCCAAGAAAATACTCATACTTTCTTTTGGATTGGGAAAACCAACAAAAGGAGAGATGCAGGTGTGGCCTTAGCTATTTCCAACAAGATTGCTAGCAAATTGCCAACACTTCCGATAGGGATATCTGAAAGGATCACGCGACTTCGTGTTCCCATCGGAAAGGATCGTTTCCTGAATTTGATCAATGTGTATGCACCAACCATGGCATATTCTGACAAAGACAAGGAGTCCTTCTATCAGGAACGGGCTGAAGTAACTGATAATGTCCCTAGGGCAGACAAGTTGCTCATCTTGGGAGATTTCAATGCCAGAGTAAGCAAGGATCACCGTACCTATGAAGGTGTCATTGGCAAATTTGGTAAAGGCAAAAAGAACACCAATGGTGACCTTATGATAAACTTCTGCGCTCAGAGGGAATTGTGTGTTACCAACACTTTCTTTTGTCAACCCGAGAAGAACTACTTCACCCGGATGCACCCAAGGTCAAAGCATCTCCATTTGCTTGGCTACGTTGTGACTCACAGAGCAGGTATGCTGGAGGTTCTATTAACAAAAGCAATGCGTAGAGCACAGTGCTCATCTGATCAGTACATGGTACAGTCACAACTTAGACTTAAACTGCTGCTGCCAAGGCGAAAAGCACCTAGTGAAGCACCCAAGAAATTGGATACGAACAAGTTGGCCAGTGAGAAACATCAGAGGAGACTTGACACAGCATTGACATTATCTCTCCAAGAAGACAAAGACCCTCTCAATGACCCAACCAATATTGAAGAATGCTGGAAGCAGCTCAGGAAAACCATCCATTCAACTGCAAGTGCGGTGCTTGGCCACCCTGAGAGAAAATCTCCTGACTGGTTTCAAGAACAAAATGATTCAATTCAAGAACTGTTGGAGCTGAAACAAAGGCTTTATATGTGTCATTTGAAAGAGAACTCTGGAAGAAGCAAAGCAGCATTTAAGGCCGTGAAAGCCAAAGTTCAAAAGGAGATCAGGGCTATGAAGAACAACTGATGGAATGTTAGACAGGAATGATTACCATGGGCTCTTCTCAGGACTGAAATCTATCTATGGTCCAAGAAGCAATACAGTGGCCCCAGTAAAAACTGCAGACGGGAACAAGCTATGCACTGACAGGAAAGACATCACTGAGCAATGGAGGGAACACTTCTGTGACCTTCTAAACCAACAAGGTGCAGCTGACAGCAATGCATGTGAAAGGCTCACAACTAGACCGGTAAGAGAAGAGCTATGTGGACTCATCACTATGACAGAACTTAATAAGGCTTTTATAGATACCAGAAGTGGTAAAGCATGCGGGCAAGATGGCATTCCATCAGATGTACTGAAGCAAGGTGGTCCTGCTCTGAAGACTGAACTGTTGAACTTATATAATGCTTGTTGGCAGAGTCAATGTCTCCCTCAGGACTTCAAAGATGCGCTGATAGTCACCAGCTACAAGATGAAAGGCGACTGTAGTGTTTGTGGAAACCACCAAGGAATCTCCCTTCTGTCCACAGCTGGCAAGATTATGGCGAAGATACTGCTCAACCAGCTCAAGATCATCTCAGAAGATGTGCTTCCTGAAAGCCAATGTGACTTTAGAGCTGGAAGAGCAACCACTGACATGATCTTTACTTTGAGGAAACTCCAGGAGAAGGTGGTAGAACAGCAGCAACCATTGTACATTGTCTTTGTTGATTTCTCACAAGCATTTGATAAGGTGGACAGAGAAACACTCTGGGAAGTGCTCAAAACTTGTGGCTGTCCAGGTAGGCTGGTTACAATGATCAAGTTGCTTCATGAGAACATGTCTGGCAAATTATCTATTGGAGGAGATGTCAGCAAAGCCTTCATCATCAACCATGGGGTAAAATGGATGCGTTCTTGCTCCAACTTTGTTCACGCTATATCTTGCTACAGTTTTAGAAATAATGGACCATAATTTGGACTAAAGTGTGTACATCAGGACTTGCTCAGATGGAAGATTGTTCAACCTGTCAAGACTCAAAGCATCAACCATATCAAGAGAGATATGTGTCAGAGAGCTTCTTTAGGCAGACCACTCAGCTCTGGTTGCTACTGATGTTAATGTGATTCAAGAAATTGTAGACCACTTCTCATTTGCTGCCATTCTTTTTGGTCTTAGAATCAATGTCTCCAAAACTGAACTTCTGTACCAGCCTCCTCCTCTGTGTAGTCCCAGTGAGACCCACCCACCAGTCATATCAGTCAATGGGGTAACGCTAAAATGTTCTGACTCTTTCACATACTTAGGAAGCGCTGTGACCAACACCAACTCATCAGATCTGGAAGTTGAGAGGAGAATTCAATCAGCTACAAAAGTCTTTGGTGCTTTGTGAAGCGACTTTGGTCTCGCCACAACATTAAAATGACAACCAAGGTCAAAGTGTATAACACAGCTGTTTTACCATCTCTGGTTTATTCAACTGAAACGATGACATTGTATCAGAAGCACATTAAGAAATTGACCAAAACACAACACAAGTATTTACGTCAAATATTACACATCAAATGGCAAGAGAGGGTAACAGATGTGGAGGTGCTCAAACGTGCTGGGACAGTCAGCGTAGAATTGCTCATTATAGCTTCTCAGCTGTGTTGGACTGGTCATGTCACAAGAATGAGTGATGATCGTTTACCCAAAGCTGTTTTCTCTGGCGAGCTACATGAAGGAAAGAGGAAGCACGGTGGTCAGAAGCTGTGCTACAAAGATGTGCTCAAGCGCCATATGAAGAACACTGACATGAATGTCAACACCTAGCAGAAAGATGCTTTGGACAGAAGAAGCTGGCACTGCTTTGTCAAGAAGTCAATCCCAGCTATCGAGGAGAAAAAGCAGAAGAAACGTGAAGCAGGTCATGAACGCAGACATTCGGTGCTAGACCAGTCAAATCACAAATGCAACCGATGTGGGAGACAGTGCCGATCCAATGCTGGTCTTGCAGCCCATAAACGTGCCTGCAGAGACTAAACTCTCAGCACAGTCGACATCGAAATCGATGGACAGCCAAAGAGAAAGATATGGGGTGCTGATTCACCCCTTTTCAAATTTTTTTTCTGGGTTTTTGTCAAATGGAGAAAAAAATTCAAAAATCTGAGGTGCATAGGGACTTGAGAGTCTTTGTGCAGGATTCCCTAAAGGCTAATTTGCAGGTTGAGTTGGTGGTGATGAAGCAAATGCGATGTTAGCAGTTATTTCAAGAGGACTGGAATATAAAAGCAAGGATGTAATGTTAAGGATTTATAAAGCACTGGGGAAGCCTCACCTGAAGTATTGTGAGTAGTTTTGGGTGCATTACCTAAGAAAGTATGTGCTGACATTGGAGATGGTTCAAAGGAAGTTCACAAAAATGATTTTAGGATTGAAAGAGTTATATGAGGAGCGTTTGATGGCTCTGGGCCTCTACTCACTGGATTTCAGAAGAATGAGGGGTGACCTCTTTGAAACCTATCGAAGGTTAAAAGCCCTCGAAAGAGTGGTTGTGGAGAGGATGTTGCCTATGGTGGGGGAGTCTAAGACCAGAGAACACAGACTCAGAATTAAAGGGACACCCATTTGGAATGGAGATGTGGGGAATTTCTTTAGCCAGAGATTTGTGAATGTGTGGAATTCATTTCACACATGGCTGTGGAGGCCACGTGATTGGGAATATTTAACACAGAGGTTGATATATTCTTGACTAGTCAGGGCAAGAAAGGACACGGGGAGAAGGCAGGAGATTGGGGCTGAGAGGAAAATGGATCAGCCATGATGAAATCATGGGCCAGACTCAACGGGTCAAATGGTCTAATTCTGTTCCTATATCATATGGTCTTATGGTCTTAACAATCGAAACCAACATCTTCCCAACTATTGAGATCAGACTAACTGGCGTATAATTTGAAGATTCTCATTGACAATTTTCCAGTCCTCTGGAATCATGTCAGAATCAACTGATTCTTGAAAGATCATTACTAATGCCGCGACAAACTCTTCAGCCACCTCTTTCAGAACGCTGGGTGTAGACTATCTGGTCCAGGTGACATCTATCTTCATACCTTTCAGTTTCCCAAGAATCTTCTCCCTAGTAATGGCAAATTCACACTTCTGCCCCTTGACGTTCTCAAACTTCTGGCATACTCCTAGTGTCTTCCACAGTAAAAACTGATGTAAAATACTTTTTCAGTTTGTTCACCTTTTCCTTGTCCCCCATTACTACCTGTCCAGCATCGTTTTCCAGTGGTCCAATATCCACTTCCGCCTTTCTTTTACACTTTATATATCTAAAGAATCTTTTGGTATTATCTTTCAGATTATTGGCTAGCTTACTTTCATTTTCCCTCTTTTCCTTCCTCATGACTTTTAGTTACCTTCTGTTGGTTTTTAAAAGCCTCCCAATTCTCTAATTTCCCACTAATTCTTGCTCTATTTTATGCCTCTCCTTGGCTTTGACTCCTCTTGTTAGCCATGATTGTGTCAGCTTTCCATTCGAATACTTCTTATTCTTTAGAATGTAACATATCCTATGCTATCCGAAATGCTGATTCATTCCAGCCATTGCTGTTATGCCATTAACCCTGCTAGTGTTCCTTTCCAGCAACACACATCAAAGTTGCTGGTGAATGCAGCAGGCCAGGCAGCATCACTAGGAAGAGGTACAGTCGACGTTTTCGGCTGAGACCCCTCGTCAGGACTAAATGAAGGAAAAGCTAGTAAGAGATTTGAAAGTGGGAGGGGGAGATCCAAAATGATAGGAGAAGACAGGAGGGGGAGGGATGGAGCCAAGAGCTGGACAGTTGATTGGCAAAAGGGATATGAGAGGATCATGGGACAGGAGGCCCAGGGAGAAAGAAAAGGGGGAGGGGGGGAAAAACTCAGAGGATGGGCAAGGGGTATAGTGAGAGGGACAGAGGGAGAAAAAGGGAGAGAGAGAGAAAGAGTGTGTGTATATAAATAAATAACAGATTGGGTACGAGGGGAAGGTGGGGCATTAGCAGAAGTTTGAGAAGTCAATGTTCATGCCATCAGGTTGGAGGCTGCCCAGATGGAGTATAAGGTGCTGTTCCTCCAACCTGAGTGTGACTTCATCTTTACAATAGAGGAGGCCGTCTGGGTAGCCTCCAACCTGATGGCATGAACATTGACTTCTCTAACTTCCCCTCATGCCCCACCTCCCCCTCGTACCCCATCCATCATGTATTTATATACACACATTCTTTGGATCTCCCCCTCACCCTCCCACTTTCAAATCTCTTACTAGCTCTTCTTTCAGTTAGTTCTGACGAAGGGTCTCGGCCCGAAACGTTGACTGTAATATGGATATATCTGTCTTATCTTCTCTTTCTCAAATTGTAGGGTGGATTCTATCATATTATAATCTCTGGTCGCTAAAGGCTCCTTTACCTTAAACTCGATTGGCCAAGTGGCCTAATTCTGTTCCTATGTCCTCTGGTTTTAAGGTCTTATGGAAGTATATGAAGAATATTCAGATAAACGCAGAGTTGTGGAATATGACCACCTTCAAATGATATAGGCTTCCAACTACATCACCAGCCTCCTCCACTGTGTGACCGATTAGCTCTGAATCCCCCTCACCCACCTACAAACATCCCTTATCAATTAGTACTTACCATTGCAATTTAAATGCTTCATCTGCCCCTCTTCTCTCAGTAATTTCACAAACCTTGTCTCCACAATGCATGCCTTGCATGTTCTTGTATCTGTAGGCAATCCCTCCTTTTCCTACTTTGACAATGCAGTTGTGGCTGTAGTACTTGGGAGATTTTAATTATAACAAATTTGGGAAGCAGAATTGTCTCCTGCTTTGGTTCTTGTGGTTAGAGAATTGCTTCAGAAGATCCTTCCTGCTGTGTGCACTTCCCCTCTTTAATATCTCCCTCATCCAAAAGACTGACCTTCAGTGCATGGTCCCTCCTCACCCTTTTATTTCTATTTGCTTCTAATACTAACCATATGTGGAAACAATTTGTTCCAGCAAAAGCTTTTAAATGAACGATAAAGTACTTGAGTATCAACAAAGTCACTTTCTGTGTACTGAACTTTCAGCCAAATAAAGCTCCATGCTTCAATTATATGTGCAACTGCAAAAAGTGCCAGTAGGAATAAATCACATCTAATCTGTATGTAACTCATGATCCATCAGGGTTCCTTTGTTGTATTCAGTGTACTTAACTGTGCAGGTTTAGCTGCATTGTGGAATTGGAAAATGTCAGTGGTGATATGAATAGAAGTTGCACACCAAACGTTGTCATGATCCGCCTGACATGCACACTGACAGTTGTTATCAGTAGTCATTTCCCATCAGGAGTATTTCAGATCTTGTGTTTGTATGGTGGCATAAAATTTACAAATATGTGCACTAATATATTTAATTTTCCTCCATAAAATCTAGTTCCAATTTTCTATACTTTTGCGATGGTGATGCTTTTCTGCCTTCTGCCCCATTTTCAGAAGTAAACAAAGCAGGATTGCTCATTTATTTAATTGGCTCATTAATTTAGTAGTTATTTCTCATAACCTGGTATGCTGCTTGGTTATTTTTGTATTACATTGTTTTTATTTCAAACCTCTATCTAAGATACAATAGTGATTTCCAATTCCTTTCACTTAAACCCTCCCAAGGTGACTGACGATAAATTGGAGACGCAGGAATTTGGAGACCCGAAATGTCAGCTGACCATTTCCTTGCACAGATGCTGCCTGACCCATTGAGTTACTCCAAATTTTGGTGCAACTGATGATAAACACAGTGTTAGTTCTTCCCTATAGAATGGTAATGAGTGTCTGTTTCACCACAAAATATTCAACGTAGAGAAGCAGGAACTGTTGGGGCAAGAAACCAACAGTAGCATCAGTTTGCTTGGTTGGAAGATTTGCAATATGCTTTATGAAATTTTTCATCCAAGGAAAATCAGGACTATGACATGTAATGGATGCCACAGAAATATAGCAACAGTGAAGCGCAGTGATGGTTTCTATTGTATGAATGAATGAATGAATTGACTTTATTTTTTGCATCCTTCACATACTTGAGGAGTAAAAATCTTGATGTTACATCTCCGTCTAAGTTTGCAATGTGCAATCATAGTAATTTATAATAATTTATAATAAACAGATCAGTCAATGCAACATAGAAATGCACTCAAGTCAGCGTGAGTTAATCAGTCTGAATGGCCTAATGGAAGAAGCTGTCCCGGAGCCTGTTGGTCCTGACTTCTATGCTGTAGTACCGTTTCACGGATGGTAGCAGCTAGAATAGATTGTGGTTGGGGTGACTTGAGTCCCCAATGATCATTTGGGCCCTTTTTTCACACTTGTCATTGTAAATGTCCTGAATCATGGGAAGGTTATCATATTATAAGAACATTACCTATTGGTATACTGATATGACATTAAGTAAAGTGTATGTTGGTATACTGAACTGATGTTATGCAGAAGCTCACCGTGCCTATCTTCCATTCAATCCTAACATTGATGGGATACTAAACAAATATTCTATTCCACTGACAATGCAGTGTTGCAGTATCGTCTTATGCAGCAGCAGTCCAGTGACTATTCTAATATCTCTCCACTTGACTTACTGTAGCATAGGTTTCTCATAGGTTACTCTTAAATGAAATTAGTTGTAGGAAGGAGAATAATCCTGTTGGTGGTATATGACACATAATTTGTCAGTGATCCATTTGTTGTGCATGAAGGTCTCTTGGTACACGTGGCTCTGGAAAAGGCCATCGTTGCAAAGATATGCTGGTACTTGATTTTTCGAATTACATTCACTGCATAGCATTTTGGCAAAGGAAATGGTACCTGTGCTGCTATGAGCGATTGGTAAACTCCTTTATTTTCCATCAGTTCTGCATGAGCCCCCTGTTCCACTAAAACTCTATTTTGAAAGCTTGCTATCACATCTGCTGTTGTAATTATGAACAGATGGTGGGCAATGATGATTGTAGTTCTTCCTTTACTTGCATGTGGAAGTTAGAGAGGTTATCATAATTTCAATCACAAGTTTTTCATTTGTTTTTTGTTTAAACAGTCATTTATTTACTTTCCACAATTTGATTTAAAATGTTAATTTATATAAGAGACATTATAATCAATTGTTTCTGCACTATTTTTCCTAGTATTTCTACAACTGCAGCAGACAATAAGAAAAGCTGTGAATATTTGATTTTGTGGTGGACAATAAAATCAATCCTTGCCCATATTAACCACCTTCTGAGAGGAAATAACAAAAAAAAATTATGGAATGAATTTTTATGAGATGTTCTGCTAAATGTCAGCCAAAACTTTTTACTAAACAGGGTACAAATTACTTTTCTGTCTCCCTAGAGATAATATGATGGTGAATGAGAGAGGGAAATCTAGAGCATGTCATCTAAGCTATTTCCGGATGTGCTCAATGGTCCAGCTGTTTCTCCTTCCATGGTTTTTAATCTTGTGTACAAGTTATCAACATGCTCAGTCATAAAAATCTGTTTTTTTCTGCTGAACACCAGACATTTCTTGCAACTACAAGTGCCAGAAACTTTTTACCACAGCAAAAAATGTTTCTTCCCTTTGCTTAATATGAACAGCAAAGTTTAAGTTTAATCAAAATGTGCTTGTACCTTATTTTTATTGAGCTTGAACGACAGCTTCACTTAGTACCCAGGGCTAAAGTGGTTTTATCTAACTAAAGGATTATGTGCTGGGGCCATAGCAATTGCAATCCTTTGTTCTTGTCCTCCACTTAGTTATGAACACTTTGGTCCAGCAAGGCGTTGAATTCTGTAATGAAACACAGAATATAAGGAGTTCTTTATGGCACAAAAGTTCAGGATTAAAATACTTGCTTCGTACATCTTACAAATATCTATGAGGACAGTAATTAAAAACAATGCTCCCTTGATCTCACCAGTCTGGGGCACCAGGTAGTTGTTCTTCCTAGGAAGTACTCAATTTCTGCATGACGAATCCCTTTGAATTGTGGATCTTAATGAAAAGTGTTTGTGAGTGACACCTCTATCCAAGCAGCTGTTGAAGCTTGCACATTTTCCTGTTATCTTCTTGCCATGGTAACTAGACAAGATTCTCAAGTCTCTTGCCATTTAGCAGATACTTTCCAGTTTATCTTCCACCACCGGATTTGTGGTTCTCTATATAATTTTGAAGCCTCTTTATATCCTCCTCACTTCTCACACCCCATCTAGTTCAGTATCTCGCATAGATCTGGAAACATAGCATTTTTCCCCCTCCACCAAATTATTGACATCAATTGTGGCCCAAGCTCCAGTGTCGAGGGTTCCCAGCACTCATCGTCTCCCACCATGCCACGCTAAGGTGAAGATGATCTTGTTGACTCTGTATGCTGGAATGTGTTACCTAAATCAAAGGAGAATCCTTGCAAGATGCCTGTGACCAAGTAGTCCCTTTTCACACATGCAAGGTGAAGTCCTCCGAAAATTCCTGGAATAAATATTGCTCCTACAACTTTGGTGTTCCAAAAGTCCAACATTTCCTCTTTACAATTTTAAAATCATACTTTCATGGTAATCATTTTTAAGTGCTGAAGGTAAATGCCAATAAAAAATCTCCAGCACTTTCCATCCAAAAGATAATAGCTGCCTAGCCACACTATTCACCAATGATAGGGTAATTTCTGCCTCCGAGAATTCTAACAAACTCAGTCAGAAAAACCATAAGTGTAGGTGAAGTCCTGCTCCATCATTGTTAGGCAGTGGAATGCTTACTTCGTCTTTTCAACAAGAATATATGCATCAAATAATAAACTTCAGCCATGCATTCAGACTTTGGAAAGGAAAAGTGGACTTCTTTGCCTAGGGAATAAAGTGCTGAGAAAATGGGAAGGAAGATGTTGTGCATGATATGAAAAGTGAAGATGGACAATGACCAAAGAAGTTGATTAAGGGAAATGTGGAAAATAGGAATTTTTAATATTTCCCTAACTAGAGCTCTTCAGAGCACAGGGTCTGCAAGAAATAACTCTTCTTCTGTGCATTTCAAAGCTGGATTCATGCACCACTCAGCTTTTACTCCTCATAAGGTCAGTACAAATGATGCTTTGGAGAAAGGTCAGAAGTCGACTCGGAAATCATGTTACATACGTTGACTGTATGGTCATGCACTTTGGTACATGGAATAAACGTATAAGCTATTTTCTAAATGAGGAGAAAATTCAAAAATCAGAGATGCAAGGATCCATGTGCAGGCTTCCCTATACGATGACTTGCAGGTTGAGTCAGTGGTAAGGAAGAGAAATGCAATATTAACATTCATTTCAAGAGGACTAGATTACAAAATCAAGGATGTAATGTTGAGGCTTTCAAGGGCTCTGGTGAGGCCTCACTTGGAGTATTGTAAGTAGTTTTGGGCCCCTTTTCTGAAAAAAAATGTGCTGGCATTGGAGAACGTCCAGAGGAGGTTCATGAGAATGATCCCAGGAATGAAAGGGTTAACATATCAGGAGCGCTTGATGGCTCTGGGCATATACTCACTGGAGTTTAGAAGAATGTGTGGGGGGGGGTGATATCATTGAAACCTATCGAATATTGAAAGGCTCAAACAGAGAGTGTGTGAAGAGGATGTTTCCTATAGAGGGTGAGTTTAGGACCAGAGTGCACAACCTCAGAATAGGGGAATGTCCATTTAGAACAGAGATGAGAAGGAATTTATTCAGCCAGAGGGTGGTGAATCTGTGTTATTCATTGCCACGGATGTTTGTGGAGGCCAAGCCATTGAGTATATTTAAAGAAGAAGTTGGTAGCTTCTTAGGTAGTCAAAGTGTCAAACGTTACTGGAAGAAGGCAGGAGAATGGGGTTGAGAGAGATAATAAAACAGCCATGATGGAATAATGGACCAGACTTGATGGGCTGATTGGTCTAATTCGGTTCCAGTGTCTTATGGTCTTACTTGTGCATCGTTGTACACCTAAATTTACAATACACATAAAAGCCAAAGAGAGGTCATGTAATAGAGCAAAAATTAATGGGAAGTTAGAGGAATCAGAATCAGGTTTATTATTGTTGGCTCGTGTTGTGAAATTTGTTAACCTGGCAGCAGCAGTTCAATGCAATTCATAATAAAGAAGAAGAAAAATAAATAAATAAATAATAAATAAGTAAATTAATTACAGTATATGCATACTGAATAGATTAAAAATAGTGCAAAAATAATTTATATTAAAGAAGTGAGATAGTGTTCATAGGTTCAATATCCATTTAGAAATCAGATGGCAGAGGGGAAGAAGCTGTTCCTGAATGTGTGCCTTCAGATTTCTGTACCTCCTACCTGATGGTAACAGTGAGAAAAGGGCATGCCCTGGGTGTTGGAGGCCCTTAATAATGGACATTGCCTTTCTGAGACACCACTCCTTGAAGATGTCCTGGGTACTTTGTAGGCTAGTACCTACAAGATGGAGCTGACTAAATTTACAACCCTCTACAGCTTCTTTTGGTCTTGTGCAGTAGCCCCCCACCTCCCATACCAGACAGTGAAGCAGGTTCCTTTCAAAAACTAACAGAACGGAACTAAGAAAGTCATTAAGAAGGTAAAGATGGAATACGAAAGTAAGCTAGCGAATAATATTAAATAGAATATCAAAAATTTCTTCAGATACATAAAGTGTAAAACAGCGTGGATACCAGACCTCAGGAAAACAACACTGGAGAAGTAGTAATGAGGAGACAAGGAAATAGTGGATGAAGTGAAAAAGTATTTTGCATCAGTCTTCACTGTGGAAGACACTAGAAGTATGTTGGAAGGTCCAGTTGTCAAGGGTAATGAATTGTGTGAAGTTACCATTACTAGAGAGACAGTTCTTGGGAAACTGAAAGATCTGAAGGTAGATAAATCATAAAGACCAGGTAATGTACACCCCAGGGTTCTGAAAGATGTGGCTGAAGTGAAGGCATTAGTAATGATTTTTTTCAAGAATGGTTCCGAAAGACTGGAAAATTGCAAATGTCACTCCACTCTTCAAAAAGCAAGACAGGCAAAAGAAAGTCTTCTATAGTCCAGTCGGTCTGACCCCAATGGTTGGGAAGATGTTGGAGTCGATTGCTAAGGATGTGGTTTTGGGGTACTTGGAGGCACATGATAAAATAGACTATAGGCCACATGGTTTCCTCAAGGGAAAATCTTGCCTGACAAATCTGTTGGAATTCTTTGAAGAAATAAAAAGCAGGATAGACAAAGGAGAATCGATGGATGTTGTGTATTTGGATTTTCAGAAAGCATTTGATAAGGTACCATATATGAGGCTGCTTAACAGGTTAAGATCCCACGGTATTACAGGAAAGATTCTAGCATGGATAAAGCTGTGGCTGATTGGCAGGAAGCAAAGAGTGGGCATAAAGGGAGTCTTTTCTTGTTGGCTGCCAGTGACTAGTGGTGTTCCACTAGGGTCTGTTTTGGGACCAACTCTTTTTACATTATATGTCAATGATTTGGATGACAGAATTGCTGGCTTTGTTGCAAAGTTTGTAGATGACACAAGGATAGGTGGAAGGGCAGATAGCTTTGAGAAGTAGACAGGCTACATAAGGATTTAGACAGATTAGGAGAATAGGAAACAAAGTGGCAGATAGAATACATTGTCAGGAAATGTATGGTCATGCACTTTGCTAGAAGAAGTGAAAGGGTTGATTATTTTCCAAATGGAGAGAAAATACAAAAAACTGAGGTGCAAATGAACGTGGGAGTCCTTGTGATAGATTCTCTAAAGGTTAACTTGCAGGTTGAGTCTGTGTTGAGGAAGGCAAATGTGATGTTAGCATTCATTTCAAGAAGACTAGAATACAAAAGCAAGGATGTAATGTTGAGACTTTATAAAGCACTGGTGAAGCCTCATTTGGAGTATTGTGAGCAGTTTTGGGCCCTTTATCTTAGAAAAGACAACTTGAAACTGGCAAGGGTTCAAAGGAGGTTCATGAAAATGATTCCAGGATAGAACGGCTTGAAAGAGCATTTGATGGTTCTGGGCCTGTATTCACTAGATTTCAGAAGAATGAGGGGTGACCTCATTGAAAATTATCAATTGGTGAAAGGAATTGATAGAGTGGATGTGGAAAGAATGTTTCCTATGGTGGGGGAGTCTAAGACCAGAAAACACAGCCTCAGAATAGAGATATGCCCATTTGGAATGGAGATAAGGAAGAATTTCTTTAGCCAGAGAGTGGTGAATCTGTGGAATTCATTGCCACAAGCAATTGTGGAAGCCAAGTCTGTATGTATATTTAAAGCAGAGGTTGATAGGTTCTTGACTGGTCAGGGTATGAATGGATATGGGAGAAGGCAGGAAATTGGAGCTGAGAGGAAAATTGGGTCAGTCATGATGAAATGGTGGAGCAGACTCGATGGACCAAATGGCCCAATTCTGCCTTACATAAACCTATTTAGATCCTGAAGTATTCGTATTTTGAACAGTTGAAAATTTGCAGGACAACCTATCAATGATGTCAATTATAGCTATTGCCATTTATTTACTGCACAAATCCTCCAAATAATGAAAATGTAAAGGTATCACCAATTGATCAGCCACAAGTTTTCACTACTGTAATTCATCATTTTATGTTAATAGATGGGATTCATATACATTTGGTTCATTTCTCTTGTTAATTTGTGATTGTGGTGATAGCTTTTATGTAAATAACATTTACAGAACTGAGGATGACTCTACTTAGAAGCTGCTCTTTGTTAAACAAGAACAAATCTTGACTTTGCATTATAGTATAAAACAGATTGTAGAAATTTGTGATCTAGTTTACACTTCTCTTTCACTTTTATTTTGACTAAATATAAATCATACTTTTAAATTATAGAGCATCCTCAATATAATGTGCTTTGTAAGTTTGGAGTTCTGGGTATGTTACTAATATTAACACGTCCTCAAAGTTGAATGTTATTGAACATTAACTCCCCAAATAATGCATTTCGCATTCAGCTGAGCATCTGATTTCATGAGCATTAGCACTGCCCTACAAAAAGCCTGCCTTCATTTCTATTTATTTATACATATTCTGTTTATATGTATTAAATTTGTGATGCTAATTTAATAATTATGCTGTAGGACAAGCAAGTACCAAATGCATTTTGAATCAATGCCAAGTAAGTTCTCAGATCAATGCAGTAAACTTCTGTTGCATCATGACCAATGTTAGTAAATGTTTGTGCAATATAGGAAATGGTTTATTTGTATCAAAGCATTTCACAACAGGAAGCACTTGGTCCAACATTCATAATTATGTGACTCATCCTGTTGTTAGTGACTTTGAGAAACATTGATTTTCAAAAACACTGCACAAAGAAATTAACTCAATTTCTAAGTAAATGATTGTGACAATTCCAAATAAGATACAATCAGTTAGGGTGGCCTAAGTTGTTTAACATGGTAAGTTACTCTGTTCATGTGTTTCTGGAGATATTTAAAGTGTTTTTTTCACAGCTCAGAGCTAGTTCATAAATCCTTTCCTTCCCTTGCTGTGGTTTCCTTAACATTGTTATAGTCGGGGGTTGTAAGGGGAACAAGCTCCCACTACCTATTATTGAGGAGAGTTTAAACTAGAATTGTTGGGGGGGGGTGGGAACTGCACTGAAGAGATGGAGGAAGGGTGGTTGGCTTACAGATAGAGAAAGCTTGTAGGCAGTGCAAGAGGGAGAATAGGCAGGTGATAGAGAAGGGACACACTCAGACTGATGGTTTGAGATGTGTCTATTTTAGTGCAAGGAGAATCATGAACAAAGTGGGTGAGCTTAGAGCGTGGATCAGTACTTGGAGCTATGATGTTGTGGCCATTACAGAGACTTGGATGGCTCAGGGGCAGGAATGGCTACTTAGAGTGCCAGGCTTTGGATGTTTCAGAAAGGACAGGGAAGGAGGCAAAAGAGGTGGGGGCGTGGCACTGCTGATCAGAAATAGTGTCACGGCTGCAGAAAAGGAGGAAGTCATGGAGGGATTGTCTACTGAGTCTCTGTGGGTGGAAGTTAGAAACAGGAAGGGGGTCAATAACTCTACTGGGTGTTTTTCATAGACCACCCAAAGAGGGATTTTGAGGAGCAGATAGGGAGACAGGTTCTGGAAAGGTGTAATAATAACAGGGTTGTTGTGGCGGGAGATTTTAATTTCCCATATATTGATTGGCATCTCCCTAGTGAAAGGGGTTTAGATAGGGTAGAGTTTGTTTGGTGTGTTGAGGAAGCTTTCCTGATACAATATGTAAATAAGCCTACAAGAGGAGAGGCTGTACTTGATTGGGTATTGGGAAGTATGCCATTCAATAGTACATTCCAAAACCAAATGGTCCATCGTCTATATGAGAAATTAGAAAGCTGCTTTTGACATGCATTCTTCATTGCAAAATAAATGCAGAGTTGACATTTTGCTGGGACAGAGCTTTGATGGTGAAATATATTTTTAAAAAATAAAAAGAGCATTTAAAGGTAAGATGATACTATTTTCTTTTAACTTTGTACTTATATTTAATGCCTTGATTTAATCCAAAAAAGATCTTAAAATGCTGAGGTGTTGCTTTTGAAAACTAAATACGGGTTTTTAGCAACTTGATCCACAATGTGGGACCTGTCCCATGCGTGGTTCAGAAAATGTCTGGTTCCTTCAATGGTTGCAAGTCTTTTCCAATCTGTAAATTTTCTACTCTCTACCTGTAGTTAAGTCTGAACTTGTTATGTTCTTCCTCTTTACTAAACTTTAGTGTTTGGATAATCCTGCACAACTAATGTTACTTTATCCGTTCAAATCGTTAATGTCCAAATACGGGGAAGATGTACACAATTGAGCTAAGTATTACAATGGCTTGGTGAATTAAAATAATCAGAATTAACTCTCAGCAAGACGTTCAATGACCTGGTTAATACCTTTCATTGATTAAATATATTCGGTGAAGAACTGATAATCACATTCCTGTTTCTAGCTAAGAGGGATGTTTAATAAGTTCGTGGCCTAGGGTAGAAGGAGTCAATTTTAGAAAACTTAGCACATTTATTTTTCCTACATTTACACACTTAGTCCAGCGGTCGTGAAGCATACGGATCCTTTCTTTATAGAAGTCGGCGTTTTGGACCTCCAGAAGTGGTCCACAGCATGGGGTGATTGATAAGTTCATGGCCTAAGGTAGAAGGAGATGAGTTATTAACATAAAACTTTCTGCATAATCACTCAAAGAGTTGAACTGCACGTTCATGTAACGAAAGCTGTATAAGTCATCTCCTTCTACCTTAGGCCACGAACTTATCAATCACCCCTGCTGTGGACCACTTCTACAAAGAAGGGATCCGTATGCTCCAGGACCACTGGACTAAGTGTGTACATGTAGGAGGTGACTATATTGAAAAATAAATGTGCTAGGTTTTCTAAAATTGACTCCTTCTATCTTAGGCCACAAACTTATTAATCACCCCTCGTATATTAATGTACATCCAATAATTATGTTCAAATTGTATATCTTTTACCTCCAGTGCTTCTCAAAAACATGAAATGATTCTTACAGCTTTTACGGTTTTCACACAGAGATTGAGCTACATGAATACACAAGCTCAAACATTCAATCGCTCAGATAGAATGAGCAAGTACAGCTGTTTGCATTTTACACCTGCTTTACCCACAAAATACACAAATAATTGTATTATTCTTGCGATATTTTGTGGTAAAATCTTCTTCAACTCATCATTCAGTGCTGTCTTAGCATTCAGCACAAAACAAACAATCACTTTCTTCTTTACCTCCTCTGGAACTTCATACATTTCAAATGAAGCTCCTCAGGCATTAAAGAACATTTCAACATATGGTGCTGTTTGTTCAATAGAAAATGTTCCAAAAGTGACATAGAAAAATATCCAAAACAGATAAAGACAAATTATAAGTATAATTTAAGGTGTCCTCATTTCATGAAAGATAAGATTACTATCATGTGGGAAAATTGAAAACATAGGAGTAAATTTGAAGAAGATAGAAAGCTGACAGCACTGGACTGGGTGCTAGTGATATATTTTATCAAATTTTCTTTTACCTGTGCAGAACATACTGTACATGACACAGTGTGGAGTAGGTAGAACTCTGCTATCACCTAAACTGTTAATTATCCTTATAGATATTTACAAATACATTTCAATTTAGAAAAAAATCTCCAAAGATAGAAATTCTTTCTCTAAGTCAATTCATTTCCAGTTCTTGTAAAGTTTGCCAATCAGTCATGTTACAATATGTCCATATCCAGATTGAAAACAGGCGACTTTGTGGCCTTATGCGGCCCTGTGGACACAAATTCTCGCTGGTGTGGTGAACCGAAGTGTAGCAGGAGCCGAAACATCGAAAACAGCATGAGGAGCTGTCGGAGGGCTCTGCACTCAGTGACCAATCATTTTTCCCCCTTCTCTCTCTCTCTCGATGGTGAGGGAGAGTTTGCTGCCGATTCTCGAGTTGGGGAACTCAAAATAAAGGGCAATGTTTCAGACTTATTGTAACTTCAAAATAGCGACTGCTGTTTCCCTGGTTGCTGTGGAAGGAGCGATATCTGTCTCTCCCTTGTTAGTGAGAGAGAGTGCCTGTGAGATGTTAAAAAATACTGGAGTGATCAATTAGTTTTTGACGCACTGTAGATCATGATCTTTCCTTGGAGGCTTTGATGTTGCTTCAATGGTGGGAGGTATGAATGCTGATGCTTTATACTAGAATAAGTGGTGGAGGGTTTGATGCTGCTTGCTGCTGCTTGTGTGTGGGAGAGGGTAGAGGGTTTGGGGTTCTTACTTTTTTTCTGTCATTCATTCTCTGTGTGTTTCTTCTGTTTTGAGGATGTCTGCGGAGAGTGAGAATTTCAGGTTGTATATTGTATACATTCTCTGATATTAAGTGGAACTTTCAACTAGTGAAAGGCTACCTCCACCCTTCTGATAAGGTTAAGGCAATGGTCCATTTTGAAATGTATAGTTGAGTCAAGAGGAACAGGTAGACATGATTGGTCTTGCTCATAATAATTCACAGCCCTGTCCCCAATTTGAAATGGCAGTTTACATCCACTATACAGGCTCATTTAATAATCAAGATCCCAAAATATGCCTGGCAATTGTCAATCCATAGTGTAACATAAGCTAGCAACCTGAGCAGTGGGGATCAAGCAAGGATCAAATCAGTTAGATTGAATTTTAAATTGCAGAGCAAGCAAACTCTACATATTTCCATTATCCTACTGCCCAGGAGCCAAACAGAGGATGTAGGAAGTTTGAAGGCCACAACAACCAATCTCACAGACGTACAGGTGTGGGCTACAAACATTGCTTCCTCCCCATCTGCTCTCATGCTGTGATTTGTAGACCAACATGCATTATCATCATTTCTCTTGACCAGGACAGACATAGACCAGGTGGACCCAACTGTACAGAAGACCAAAGACAAAGGGTGAAGTTGAATGAAGAATCAATACTTATGGATTGGTTTGTAGAGAACACAGGCTAGGACTCAAGAATCATTGCACACAGCGTAGGTAACCTCAAGACTAAGCAAAATACAGACAAAGCAGATGAAAGTTAAATGGAGAGGCAAAACAAGGCATGCATGCACTGTTAACTAAAATGAGACACAGGTGAAAATAACCAACTAGTAATCAGGGGAGGAGGAGAATGAGAGCCCGGTGGATTCTGGCATTCCCTGATGATCAGGCCAAAGCATGACAGGACCTGAAAACTTCCCATATATGAACATCCTTCTTTGTAATTTGTTACTCTACCCAAAAGCAATTATTCGCAATTATATTATCAATGATGGAAAGTTGCTCCTAGAAGGACTTCTGGACTGTTTACTGCATTTGTAATTTGTGCAATCCTCTTACTGCTTAACAGAAGACATATAGTCACACATTAAAGATGTTTCAGTAAACAGCTGAAATGCTGGCTCTGATTGGGAGGTATTTGAGACAGGAATGGTCCTTCATTCTTGAAGACTTTACTGCAGGCAAATCAATGGAAAGAAATTGTCTAACTAGTTCACATGTGTTGTTTTCAGAGCATTCGTAAGAGTAATTGCTGTTGTGTGAATGTAGTCACCGGGGAGAAGTACTGGTGGTTATGAAACAGATTCTTTATTCGACACAGTGAGATGCACTGAGAGACCCTTTTGGAGGAAGAAGGTCTACTTGATCCAGCGCTACATGACTTTCTGGGCTAAAGATCAAAGAAAATTCAGGACAATTCTATATTTTCAATGCTTTCCTTGAACAACACGCCACTTTCACACCTTCCTCCTTTGCACTTATACTACACGCATCCAGCTACACACAAATAATTAATATAAGCAACACACACAAAATGCTGGTGGAACATAGCAAACGGTCTCCCAGTCTGCGTTGGGTCTCGCCAATATATAGAGGGCCACACCAGGAGCACCGGACACAGTATATCACCCCAGCCGACTCACAGGTGAAGTGTCGCCTCACCTGGAAGGACTGTCTGGGGCCCTGAATGGTGGTGAGGAAGTGTAAGGCCAGGTGTAGCACTTGTTCCGCTTTCAAGACTAAGTGCTGGGAGGGAGACCATTGGGAAGGGATGGGGGGGGGACGAATGGACAAGAGAGTTGTGTAGGGAGTGATCCCTGCAGAAATCCCTGCCTTCTGTATATTGGTGAGATCCGATACAGACTGGGAGACTGTTTCGTTGAACACCTACGCTCTGTCCGCCAGATAAAGCAGGATCTCCCAGTGGCCACACATTTTAATTCCACATCTCATTCCCATTCTGATCTGTCAATCCTTGGCCTCCTCTACTGTGACGTTGAAGCCACACTCAGGTTAGAGGAACAACACCTTATATTCCGTCTGGGTAGCCTCCAACCTGATGGTATGAACATTGATTTCTCTAACTTCCATTAATGCCCCTCCTCCCCTTCTTACACTATTTCCCTTATTTATTTATTTATTCATTCATCCCCCCCCCCCACTTTTCTCTCTCTTTTTTCTCTCTCTGTCCCTCTCACAATCACTCCTTGCCTGCTCTCCATCTTCCTCTGGTGCTCCCCTCCTCCCTTCTTTCTTCCCAGGCCTCCAGTCCCATGATCCTCTCCCTTCTCCAGCTCTGTATCCTTTTGCCAATCAACTTTCCAGCTCTTAGCTTCATCCCTCCCCTCCTGTCTCCTCTTATCATTTCGGATCTCCCCCTCCCGCTCCCCCTCCCACTTTCTAATCTCTTACTATCTCTTCTTTCAGTTAGTCTCTGCCCGAAACTTCGACTGTGCTTCTTCCTATAGATGCTGGCTGGCCTGCTGCGTTCCACCAGCATTTTGTGGGTGTTGTTTGAATTCCCAGGATCTGCAGATTTCCTTGTAATGAATATAAATTAGCTTTGTCTTGTCTTCCACTGAACCTTGGTGCCTTCCAATTAACTTGGTGCATTGTTCTTAAGGGCCCATTGTTCAGAATTGCCTTTTAGATTTAATCTTCAATGCATATTCAGACCTGAAGTTTGGTCACTGAAGTCAATATTCGCTTTATGTCCTAACCCCAAAAATGGCTAAGATAATTATGGATTTAAGTATGCAGAGAATTGAGGTGTCACTTACAGTGCATGATATGATCCAGGAAATGAAAACTCTCTTGCAAATACTGAATCTACAAAATCAAACGTAGATATTTGATGCAAAAGGAAAATTATTCCAAGTTATAGGGCATGTGATGACATCTGTCTGAGAAAATTCTGATTCTAACAGAAAATTCAAAATCCGATAAGCTACTAAAATACCATACCCGCAGATATCATAGACATAAGCAGAGGATTCAGTTTATATAAACAATTTAATTTTAGAACCATTTCAAGAGCAGACACAGAGAGTTCGTCATTGCTCCTGGACTATAATGTTTACTTAAAAGTTATTGTTTGTAAATAGTTTATCTTTTTCACACCAGCCTTGGACCATAACACAGCTGATAATGCAAGAAATAGACTTTTGGCCAGAATGAAGAGATATCTTCCATCCTTTTGTAAAAGCAACAATTGGACCTGCTGCAAAATTTGATGTGTTCTGGAACAAAAATCCAATCTTATTAGCAATTCCCTTGTTGATTTTGTTGATGTCGCTGATCAATGAAAAGACACAATCCACTCAATTGCATTTAAAATGCTAATATTTACAGTAATAAGAGTATTTCAAACAAAATGAAACACTCAGTGACCTATTCCAAAAATGTTCCATTTTCACGCATTTAAACATGTGTTGAGTTTTCCTACAGGATTAATGTCAAACCGGCCAATAACTTTCTTCAGTATAGCATGAAAGATTGTCTTTCGGAGCCTTTGTGTCTGTCTTGCTGAACTCACAACTCAAAAGGAAACAAATGTAAACACGCAGTGATAATCCTGCTCCAGTTTCAACACAGTAATAGGAAAATCTAGAATAGCAGCAATGATTATGTCACTACAAAGTAAGTTTCTCTTCTATAAAGGTAGTCATAACAAAAGTGACCTGTTTTAGATCTTAGGTATTCTGCAGAGTGAAGGTAAGATCCTTTGTATTTAATATAAATGAAAATTGATTCTTTGAAAGCACACTACAATAATTTGGGAAATGAATGCTACATCTCACCACTGTGCAATTATTCGAACATGTAATTATTCTAATAGCACTTACTTAGCCACTTGTTCTTCAAAGGGAATCTCATCACAGTCCGTTTTATTTGCTGTGTAAAAAAGCTGGAAAGTAATTTCTGTATTGCAGAGGAGATAACAAAATATTTATTCTGCATTGGTAACAGCATTGATATTAGCCAGAAAAATGTTGAGGAAGTGTTATGATGTTGGAGAGTAATCTGAAGTTCTGTGAATATGGAGAAGTACAGCACAGAAAGAGGCCCTTCAGTCCTCCTAGCCCATGTTGAAACTATTTAAACCTCCTACTCCCATCGACCTGTACTGGGACCATAGCTCCCATATCCCCACTATCCAAGTACCTATCCAGACTTCTCTTACATGTTGAAATTGAGTTTGCATGCACAACTTGTGCCAGCAGCCCACTCCGCACTGTCACGATGCTCTGAGTGAAATTTTCCCTCATGTTCCCCTTCAACCTCACCTTTCACCTCTAACCTATGACCTCTGGTTGTAGTTCCATGCCACTCTCAGTGGAAAAAGCCTGCTTGCATTTACTCTATTTATACCTCTCAAAATTTTGTAACCCTTAAAGGAGAGGAGATTTGATAGAGGTATACAAAATTATGAGGGGTACAGACAGAGTAAATGCGAGTAGGCTCTTTCCACTTAGATTAGGAGAGATAAATATGTGAGGAAATGGCTTTAAGGTGAAAGGGGAAAGGTTTGGGGGAACATTAGGGGGAACTTCTTCACTCAGAGAGTGGTGGGAGTGTGGAACAAGCTGCCATCTGATGTGGTAAATGTGGACTCACTGTTAAACTTTAAGAATAAATTGCATAAATACATGGATGGGAGAGGTCTGGAGGGTTATAGAAACATAGAAACATAGAAAATAGGTGCAGGAGTAGGCCATTCGGCCCTTCGAGCCTGCACCGCCATTTATTATGATCATGGCTGATCATCCAACTCAGAACCCCGCCCCAGCCTTCCCTCCATACCCCCTGACCCCTGTAGCCACAAGGGCCATATCTAACTCCCTCTTAAATATAGCCAATGAACTGGCCTCAACTGTTTCCTGTGGCAGAGAATTCCACAGATTCACCACTCTCTGTGTGAAGAAGTCTTTCCTAATCTCGGTCCTAAAAGGCTTCCCCTCTATCCTCAAACTGTGGCCCCTCGTTTTGGACTTCCCCAACATCGGGAACAATCTTCCTGCATCTAGCCTGTCCAATCCCTTTAGGATCTTATACGTTTCAATCAGATCCCCCCTCAATCTTCTAAATTCCAATGAGTACAAGCCCAGTTCATCCAGTCTTTCTTCATATGAAAGTCCTGCCATCCCAGGAATCAATCTGGTGAACCTTCTTTGTACTCCCTCTATGGCAAGGATGTCTTTCCTCAGATTAGGGGACCAAAACTGCACACAATACTCCAGGTGTGGTCTCACCAAGGCCTTGTACAACTGCAGTAGTACCTCCCTGCTCCTGTACTCGAATCCTCTCGCTATAAATGCCAGCATACCATTCGCCTTTTACACCGTCTGCTGTACCTGCATGCCCACTTTCAATGACTGGTGTATAATGACACCCAGGTCTTGTTGCACCTCCCCTTTTCCTAATCGGCCATCATTCAGATAATAATCTGTTTTCCTATTTTTGGACTGGGTGCAGGTCAATGGGACTAGCGGAATAAAGTTTTGTCACAGATTAGAAGGGCCGAGTGGCCTGTTTTCTGTGCTGTAGTGTTCTATGGTTCTATGTTCTACATTCTAAAGAATATAGTCCAGACCTATTCAATCTTTCCTTATAACTCAGGTCCTCCAGACCCGGCAACATCATTGTAAGTTTTCTTTGTATTCTTTCAACCATGTTTGCATCTTTCCTGTAGGCAGTTGACCAAAACTGCTCACAGTACTCCAAATTAGGCCTCACCAACAACTTATCATGACGTCCCATAACTTTCCCACTGATGTCAGACTCACTGGCCTATAATTTCCTGGTTTTTGTTTAGAGCCTTTTTAAACAGTGGAACAACATTGGCTATTCTCCAGTCCTCTGGTACCTCCCATCACTAAGGACGATTTAAATAACTCTGCTAGCGCCCCGGCAATTTTTGCAGTCATGTCTCGTAGAGTCTGAGGGAACAACTTGTCAGGCCCTGGGGATTTATCCATCCTGATTTGCCTCAGGGTAGAAACCACCTCTTCCTCTGTAATCTGTAAAGCATCCATGAAATTAAAACAACAGGAATTCTGCAGATGCTGGAAATTCAAGCAACACACATCAAAGTTGCTGGTGAACGCAGCAGGCCAAGCAGCATCTATAGGAAGAGGCGCAGTCGACGTTTCAGGCCGAGACCCTTCGTCAGGACTAACTGAAGGAAGAGTGAGTAAGGGATTTGAAAGCTGGAGGGGGAGGGGGAGATGCAAAATGATAGGAGAAGACAGGAGGGGGAGGGATAGAGCCGAGAGCTGGACAGGTGATAGGCAAAAGGGGATACGAGAGGATCATGGGACAGGAGGTCCGGGAAGAAAGACGGGGGGGGGGTGGCCCAGAGGATGGGCAAGAGGTATATTCAGAGGGACAGAGGGAGAAGAAGGAGAGTGAGAGAAAGAATGTGTGCATAAAAATGAGTAACAGATGGGGTACGAGGGGGAGGTGGGGCCTAGCGGAAGTTAGAGAAGTCAATGTTCATGCCATCAGGTTGGAGGCTACCCAGACGGAATATAAGGTGTTGTTCCTCCAACCTGAGTGTGGCTACATCTTTACAGTAGAGGAGGCCGTGGATAGACATGTCAGAATGGGAATGGGATGTGGAATTAAAATGTGTGGCCACTGGGAGATCCTGCTTTCTCTGGCGGACAGAGCGTAGATGTTCAGCAAAGCGGTCTCCCAGTCTGCGTCGGGTCTCACCAATATATAAAAGGCCACATCGGGAGCACCGGATGCAGTATATCACCCGAGTCGACTCACAGGTGAAGTGATGCCTCACCTGGAAGGACTGTTTGGGGCCCTGAATGGTGGTAAGGGAGGAAGTGTAAGGGCATGTGTAGCACTTGTTCCGCTTACACGGATAAGTGCCGGGAGGGAGATCAGTGGGGAGGGATGGGGGGGACGAATGGACAAGGGAGTTGTGTAGGGAGTGATCCCTGCGGAATGCAGAGAGAGGGGGGAGGGAAAGATGTGCTTAGTGGTGGGATCCCGTTGGAGGTGGCGGAAGTTACGGAGAATAATATGTTGGACCCGGAGGCTGGTGGGGTGGTAGGTGAGGACCAGGGGAACCCTATTCCTAGTGGGGTGGTGGGAGGATGGAGTGAGAGCAGATGTACGTGAAATGGGGGAGATGCGTTTAAGAGCAGAGTTGATAGTGGAGGAAGGGAAGCCCCTTTCTTTAAAAAATGAAGACATCTCCCTCGTCCTAGAATGAAAAGCCTCATCCTGAGAGCAGATGCGGCGGAGACGGAGGAATTGCGAGAAGGGGATGGCGTTTTTGCAAGAGACAGGGTGAGAAGAGGAATAGTCCAGATAGCTGTGAGAGTCAGTAGGCTTATAGTAGACATCAGTGGATAAGCTGTCTCCAGAGACAGAGACAGAAAGATCTAGAAAGGGGAGGGAGGTGTCGGAAATGGACCAGGTAAACTTGAGGGCAGGGTGAAAGTTGGAGGCAAAGTTAATAAAGTCAACGAGTTCTGCATGCGTGCAGGAAGCAGCGCCAATGCAGTCGTCGATGTAGCGAAGGAAAAGTGGGGGACAGATACCAGAATAGGCACGGAACATAGATTGTTCCACAAACCCAACAAAAAGGCAGGCATAGCTAGGACCCATACGGGTGCCCATAGCTACACCTTTAGTTTGGAGGAAATGGGAGGAGCAAAAGGAGAAATTATTAAGAGTAAGGGCTAATTCCGCTAGACGGAGCAGAGTGGTGGTAGAGGGGAACTGATTAGGTCTGGAATCCAAAAAGAAGCGTAGAGCTTTGAGACCTTCCTGATGGGGGATGGAAGTATATAAGGACTGGACATCCATGGTGAAAATAAAGCGGTGGGGGCCAGGGAACTTAAAATCATCGAAAAGTTTAAGAGCGTGGGAAGTGTCACGAACATAGGTCGGAAGGGATTGAACAAGAGGGGATAAAACAGTGTCGAGGTATGCAGAAACGAGTTCGGTGGGGCAGGAGCAAGCTGAGACAATAGGTCGGCCAGGACAGGCAGGTTTGTGGATCTTGGGTAGGAGGTAGAGACGGGAAGTGCGGGGTGTGGGAACCATGAAATTAATGCTGCTTTGCCTCACTCCTATAGACTCTGTGTCTATCTGCTGAGTGCATACAGATTTAAAGAATTCATTTAAGATCTCACCCATCTGTTTTGGCACCACACATGGATTACCATTCTGGTCTTCTGGTGGTAGATATTAATTCAAACAAACACCAGGCTTTAGTTCTTAATGTAAATGTAATTAACTTCAGGAAGCGTGCAAGTAGCTTCAGTTTTTTTTTTGTAAATTGCATGCAGTAAGTTAAAGTTAAAAGCACAAGGTGCTCCACTTACTAAGAGATTGCACATGCAAGAGTCAGAAGTTAAGAAGACGGGGTTACATCAAACCAGGGAACATGGTGAAGTTATTTGCACCATTGTGACATGAGAGCAAACTGGCAGGCCAGACAGATGTTGTCACTTAACATATCAAATATGGTCACAGATATAAGAACTCAATGGTTTCTGTGCACTTGCCGTATTTGTGTACTCAGAGTCAGCCCTGACAATGTTAACTTTGGGAATCTAGCTCCCTGCTGTCAAAATGCTTTAGGATATTTATGTTAACTAGTTTCTCCCAGAGGCGTTTGGACCTTCTGAGGTGTCTTATCAACTACAATGTTCTTCCGCTCTGCCTCTCAAGGGAACCATTTGTCAACCCAAAGTTTTAAAGTCAACAGTATCATTGCAACTATTGAAATTGTATTGCATCACCTACTCTTACCTTTGATCTTAAAGGTATAAAAATGTGATTTACCTTTGGGTTTGTGAGTTTCTACTGAGAATGTCTCCAGAATGATGCCTGCTCGTTGTGCTGAATAAAGACCTCTATATCACAAGCTTCAGTGTCTGTCCGGTGACATTGATGACAGTCACAAAATATGGCAGCTTGTCCAGGATACGTATGTGACTCACAGTGTGCCCAGTGACTTCAGCAGTCTAAGGAGTGAGTTTTTTTTTAAGAAGAGCGCCCATACTTATTTTTTTCTCTACGAGATTATGTATTGCATTGAACTGCTGCTGCTAAGTTAACAAGTTTCACGTCACATACTGGTGATAATACTTGTTCAGTGGTAACAGATTAAGTGGAGCATGGCTACGGAGAACACTTGGGTATTGTTAGAGATACAGTCTGGGATGCCAGAGTGTGTGCATATACTCATTTGGGAAATTCTTTGTGTGTGCCTGACTGTGTGCGGGAAAAGCTGAGAGTCAAAGTCTATTTCTGGTGATACTGCAGAAATATTAGCTTTCTAGTTAAAAGGGATACAGCAATATCATGGGTTTCATTATGAAGAGGGGAGATCTCACAGAGTATATACTCCATAAACCTGAGAAGGTTGAACAGGAATGGACAAAGCTGGGTGGATTAAGACCTGGAGCCCAGAGGAACATTGGCAGTGGTGGAAAAGCGGATAAAAGACAAAAGGAGGTAAAGTAGCAGTTATTCTACGTCATGTATGTTTACAAGAGGACAATGTGCTTGAGATCACAAGATGTACAAATAGTAGAGCTACTTAGGGAAGATATGAATACAGTAGCTGTGAGAATGTACAGATTGAAGGAAGAGTTAGAACATTTACAGAGAGAGATACACACTCACACAGGTGAAAAACAGGTAGAACAATACAATGAGTTCCTCAGAGATCTGGGCAGACTGAGAGGAAAACGGGATAATACTTGAACTGGTTGCTGAGGTCCCACAGGCTATATTACCCATGCTTGAAGCTACTCCGGTCGAAGTTTCACTTGCTGTGTGGGGCGTTCCCTCAGCAGCAGGATGCCTGGTTCACCGATGGCTCTGCGATATGGTAGAAAGGTCATCATTGCTGCAAGATTACTGCCTTTAACCCTCTCATCCAACAAGTTCTGAAGAGACTGAGGAAGAGGCGGTTGGTTCACAAATAGAGAAAGCTTGGAGACAGTGTGTGAGGGAGGAAAGGCAGGTGATAGAGAAGATGCCCTCAAACCGACAGTTTGAGACGTGTCTATTTTAATGTAAGGAGTATTGTGAACAAAGTGGAAGAGCTTAGAGCATGGATCAGTACTTGGAGCTATGATGTGGTGGCCATTACAGAGACTTGGATATCTCAGGGACAGGAATGGTTACTTCAAGTGCCGGGTTTTAGATGTTTCAGAAAGAACAGGGAGGGAGGCAAAAGAGGTGGGGGCGTGGCACTGTTGATCAGAGATAGTGTCATGGCTGCAGAAAAAGCAGACTTCATGGAGGGATTGTCTACGGAGTCTCTGTGGGTGGAGGTTAGGTACAGGAAGGGGTCAGTAACTCTACTGGGTGTTTTCTATAGGCCGCCCTAGAGTAACAGGGATATCGAAGAGCAGATAGGGAAACAGATCCTGGAAAGTTGTAATAATAACAGTGTTGTCGTGGTGGGAGATTTTAATTTCCCAAATATCGATTGGCATCCCCCTAGAGCAAGGGGTTTAGATGGGGTGGAGTTTGTTAGGTGCGTTCAGGAAGGTTTGTTGACACAATATGTAGATAAGCCTACAAGAGAAGAGACTGTACTTGATTTGGTATTGGGAAATGAACCTGGTCAGGTGTCAGACCTCTTAGTGGGAGAGCATTTTGGAGATAGTGATCATAATTCTATCTCCTTTACAATAGCATTGGAGAGAGATATGAACAGACAAGTTAGAACAGCATTTAGTTGGAGTAAGGGGAATTATGAGGCTATCAGGCAGGAACTTGGAAGCTTAAATTGGGAATAGATGTTCTCAGGGAAAGGTACAGAAGAAATGTGGCAAATGTTCAGAGGATATTCGTGTGGAGTTCTGCATAGGTACGTTCCAATGAGACAGGGAAGTTATTGTAGGGTACAGGAACCATGGTGTACAAAG
Organism: Mobula hypostoma; assembly: GCF_963921235.1. NCBI lineage: Eukaryota > Metazoa > Chordata > Chondrichthyes > Myliobatiformes > Myliobatidae > Mobula > Mobula hypostoma. Next base: position 131,499,684 of record NC_086099.1, read on the forward strand.
GCTGTAGTAAATCTAATCAAGAAGAAAATAAAGGCTTATGAAAGGTACAGAGAGCTAGGTAATGTTAGAGATCTAGAAGATTATAAGGCTAGCAAGAAGGAGCTTAAGAATGAAATTAGGAGAGCCAGAAGGGGCTATGAGAAGGCTTTGGTGGGCAAGATTAAGGAAAACCTCAAGGCATTCTACAAGTATGTGAAGAGCAACAGGATAAGACGTGAAAGAATAGACCCTATCAAGTGTGACAGTGGGAAAGTGTGTATGGAACTGGAGGAAATAGCAGAGGTACTTAATGAATACTTTACTTCAATAGACACTATGGAAAAGGATATTGGTGATTGTAGTGATGACTTGCAGCTGACTGAAAGGCTTGAGCATGTAGATATTAAGAAAGAGGATGTGTTGGTGCTTTTGGAAAGCATCAAGTTGGATAAGTCACTGGGACCAGATGATATGTACCCCAAGCTACTGTGGGAGGTGAGGGAGGAGATTGCTGAGCCTCTGGCTATGATCTTTGCATCATCAATGGGGATGGGAGAGGTTCCAGAGGATTGGAGGGTTGCGGATGTTGTTCCCTTATTCAAGAAAGGGAGTAGAGATAGCCCAGGAAATTATAGACCAGTGAATCTTACTTCAGTCGTTGGTAAGTTGATGGAGAACATCCTGAGAGGCAGGATTTATGAACATTTGGAGAGGTATAATATGATTAGGGATAGTCAGCATGGCTTTGTCAATGGCAGGTCGTGCCTTACAAGCCTGATTGAATTTTTTGAGGATGTGACTAAACACATTGATGAAGGAAGAGCAGTAGATGCAGTGTATATGGATTTCAGCAAGGCATTTGATAAGGTACACTATGCAAGGCTTATTGAGAAAGTAAGGAGGCATGGGATCCAAGGGGACTTTGCTTTGTGGATACAGGACTGGCTTGCCCACAGAAGGCAAAGAGTGGTTGTAGATGGGTCATATTTTGCATGGAGGTTGGTGACCAGTGATGTGCCTCAGGGATCTGTTCTGGGACCCTTACTCTTTGTGATTTTTATAAATGACCTGGATGAGGAATTGGAGGGATGGGTTAGTAAGTTTGCTGATGACACAAAGGTTAGGGGTGCTGTGGATAGAGTGAAGGGCTGCCAGAGGTTACAGCGGGACATTGATAGGATGCAAAACTGGGCTGAGAAGTGGTAGATGGAGTTCCACCCAGGTAAGTGTGAAGTGGTTCATTTTGGTAGGTCAAATATGATGTTTTTCATTCTTTTGATCTTTATTATAGAATAGATCTCATGATGTAACTTTGCACACGGCTATGAAAATTGTCACATAGCATACAATAATTGCACCATAATTAAGGTGAAGCTGACAATTCTGCATTGATATTTTAAACTAAAATTTGAAGCACATGAATTCTTCATACCTTTTGATGAACTAACCTTGGTAACTGTAAATTGTTGTTAATAATACTTCTAACATTCTAGACTCTCAAGAATACAAACATGGCCGGGGTGGTCATCACTGGGGGTGGACACTGTGTTGAGGCCTGAGGGCAGGGGATGAACCCATGGTTGGCTCCACTAGTCTGCACTGATTACAGCATCAAGCAAGATTAAAATCGTCGAGGACAAGAGCGGAAAGTGAACAGTTTTCAGCACCATCTGCCTGTCTTTGGGGTTTCCTCTCTTCTTGGAACTACCATGGGGTAAAAGGTGTAGGAGACTTGGGTTCCACTTCAACACACACAAAATGCTGGAGGAACTCAGCAGGCCAGGCAGCATCTATAGAAGCGAGTACAGTCAATGTTTTGGGCTGTGACCCTCCAGCAGGACTCACTTCACCAGGTTTGGGAACAGTTGTTGCACTGCAACCTCTGGCTTCTGGAATGGGCTTCATTCACCTCAGCAATGAATGGGCTCTGCAGTTCAGGACTCACTTTCAGGGATCCTGTGGTTCATGGTCCATATGTTTTTGTTTGATTTTTCCTCCCATTTGTGTGATTTGATCAAGGTGTCAAGGCCTAGGGTGGGGGGGGGGGACCACAGTTCAGCTCACTACTCCATTTGCTTGCTTCAGTGCTGAACTGGCTTTGTGGTCTGCAATCATCAGCACTCACCTCAGTGCTGAACTGGTTCCATGGCTATGGCCTGCAGCCATTGGGCTCTTGGCCTGGCTTCACTCACCTCAGTGCTGAACTGGCTCTGCAGCTGTGGACTCACTTTTGGTAACTCAGTGGTTAATATCTTGTGTTTTATTTGTTTAGTTTTTTATTGTTTGCATGATTTGTTCTCATTTTTCACACGTTGGGTATTTAGTGGTCTTTGTTGTGTGGGTTTTTTAAAATAGGTTCTGTTGTGTTTCCTTGTTTTGTGGCTGCTTGCAAGAAAATGAATCTCAAGGTTGTATATGATATGCATACTTTGATAAGAAATGTACTTTGAAGTTTGATAAAACCATTTCTCGTATCAGCAAAGAACAATAGTTAATAGTGGAAGACACATTCCATGAGCAATCATTATCAGTAAAATGTCTTAGCCATCTGCAAAATTAAAATTTAAAAAATGTGTGAAATAGATTAGTTTTCAATGTTTCCTTATCTGAACTATGTAAAAACAGACAGACAAAATATCACAAGGTCAAGGATATTGTCACAAGCAAGGTCCATGAAAGCGCCAATGCTCTATTTTTGCCCTTGATTTGTCAGCTCTCCCACTTAAATGAATTGCAATTAATTAGTAGTCACTTTATATTAGTACATGCTGCAGCCATGATCTGTGTTTTTTTTAAACCTGATGTTGGCTAGGAAGATGTGATATATTGAGGCCTATTCAGCACCACAGAACACTGTCAATTTCAATCATGCATGACATTAACAATTCAATGAACACTACTTTTATACCTTACCAATGTTGGATACTGATACTATTGCAATCCATAGATTCTTCTGAAGTCAAAAATGAAGCATAAAGGTTGTCGCTCATGTCTGATTTATTAAGTGTTACAAGAACGAAGAACAGACAAAAGAGAGCAAAGAGAACAAAAAGACAACGGAAAAATACAGTCATGTCCGACTCATGCACAGATTGGAAATAACAAAAATTCCAAAGATAAAAATGAACCTATAAAATAGCCAGATTAACCTATACAATAGCATGTCACCTGCTGCTGAAAACTCGGAAATGTCTAAAGAAATAAAGAAGCAATTGTACCATAATTACTGGAAAATTCACTGAATAATTACATGTATGTAGGTGATTAAATAAACATACAAGTAAGCATAGGAAAGTAAGAAAAATATTAATCCTACAACCCAATTGGCAAAACATTACATAGGATTATATTGTGAACTCCGGGGGAGAGGAGATGTGGTAGACAGCCTGCCCCTGCATTTCTAATGAACAGCACTGTTTATTGTTTTTGTGTTAAAATGCTTTTGTGGAATTATGGTGGGAAGTTCCAGTTCATTTATCGCTACATTTTAGCTTGAGTTATACAGTTATTCACTTGTGTATTTGTGAGTCACAGTAACTGCAACTGCGGTGTGTGATGGTCACCTCCCCCGTCTGTATGGTCCTCTCTCCGGGTTATGGTGCCCAGTCTGTTTTGTGTTTGTCACAATAAAACAGTTGTTGAGCCTAATGAGCTTCTTAATCTGTCATTATGGACCAAATGCTCACCACAATACAGATATTAGGACAAGATATGATTCCCCAACAAGCTCTGTCTGTGATACCTGCCCTGTTCCTATTTCTTTTTGTTCTTCAGCTGAGTGAAGAAAATATTGTTTTAATTTAGAAAAGGTAAATTTCATGCATTTCCCTTTCACACACATAGAAAAGTAAATCAAGAGAAACAACTTTAAAAACACTACAAGCCTTTGTGTACAATACTCACACAGCAACATCTCTAGTTCCAAAGGCCATAGCCATATTGAAACCATTTGTTGATATTTCATTAAATTCAAATTTGTCACCAATGAAAACAGTAAAGCAATGAACTATACATTTCAACAAAAACAAAACTCACATACCTTCTGAAGAGTGCAAATTGATAGCACTTTCTCAGATTTCCTTTCATTTTTGTGCTTCCTAAAAATAAAAGGATTACAGTTTAAAATATTACAGGAAGTGAATGCTACTTTACTTGCTTTCCCACATGCTGCATGAAGCAACACTTTTTGCCCACACGATGTTTAAACTAATTTTGCAGGGGGCTGGGAACCAGAGCCCCAGGTCAGTAATGGAGGGATTGGATGAGAAGGTAGATGTCAGGGAAACTATTGAAAGGCAAAATAACAGGCATGTTATTTCAGGAAGTGTGTATATTTTAATGCTAGGATTATTATGGGTAAGGGTGATGAGCTTAGAGTATGGATCAGTCCATGGAACTAAGATGTTGTAAGCACTACTGAAACTTGGTTGAGAGAGGGGCAGGAATGGGTGACTAATGTACCAGGTTTTCGAAGTTTTAGAAAAGATAAGAGGAAGTAAAAGGATGTGGAATTGCACTACTAATCAGGGACAACATCACAGCAGTATTCAGGGGAGACATAACAGAGGGGTCAGACACTGAGTCCATTTGGGTGGAACTTGGGAATAGGAAGGGTGTAATCACACTGATGGGATTGTACTACAGACCCACCAAAGAGCCACCGGGACATTGAGGAACAGATATGTAACTAGATTAAGCAAATAGATTCGGTTGTTGCCATGAGGGATTTCAGCTTCACTAATATAAACTGGGACCTTCTTAGTGCAAGAAGTTTAGACGGGGCAACATTCATTAAGAGCATCCAGGAAGGTTTCTTAAACCAATACATGAACGGTCCAATGAGAAGAGAGGCCATACCGGACCTGGTATTGGGTACTTAGTCTGACCAGGTGACTGACCTTTCAGTGGCTGAGCAGTTCCACCACAGCGACCACAACTCCTGAACTTTCAGGATAGCAATAGATAAGGATAGGTATGGTCCTGGCAGGAGGGTTTTAAATTGGAGAAGAGCAAATTACAAGGGCATTAGACAGGAACTAAGCATAGTTAATTGGAAACACCTTTTTTTTCTGGCAAGTCCACATCAGTCACTTGGAGGGTGTTTAAAAAATCAATTACAGATGTTCCTGTTAAAATGGAGGATGGGGATGGAAAGATAAGAGAACCTTGAATGTTCAGAGATGTGATGAGTTTAGTCAAGAAGAAAAAGTAAGTAAAGCTTCAGAAGTTAGGATCAAATAAAACACATGGGAAGTATAAGGAAGTCAGAAAAGAATTAAAGAAGGGAATTTGGAAAGCCAAGAGGGCCAACAAAAAGTCCTTGATCAGTAGGATTAAGGTGAATCCCAAGGCATTCTAAACATAGATCAAGAGCAAGACGATAACTAGGGAGAAGAAGGGACCACTCAAGAATAAAGTGGGGAACATTGCTTGGATGCAGAGAATATGAGTGAGGTACTTAGTGAGTATGTTGCTTCAGTATTTACCAAGGGAAAGCACATGGAGGACCAGGAGATCAGTGCTGAATGAATGAGTACTTGAGGGCATATAGAGATCAAGGAGGAGGTGGTTTTGGGCCTCCTAATGAGTATTAAGGTGGATAAGTCCCCGGGGCCTGATGGGATTTGCCCCAGGTAATTGAAGGTAGCAAGAGTCAAGATTACTGGGCGTGTCATCACTAGCCACAGACGAGGTCCCTGAGGATTGGCGGGTGGCTAATGTACTTTGATTTAAGAAAGGAACAAGGGAAAATCCTGGGAACTATAGACCAGTGAGTCTCACGTCAGTAATAGGGAAATTGCTGGAGGAAATCCTTAGGGATCGGATATATGAGCATTTAGAAACTCATGGCCTAATTAGGGAGAGGCAGCATGGCTTTGTGCATGGCAGGTAGTGCCTTACCAACTTGAGTGAGTTTTTTGACAAGGTGACGAGAGAGATTGATGAAGGAAGGGCAGTGGGTGTTGTCTACATGGATTTAAGTAAGGCATTTGACAAAGTCCCTCATGGGAAGCTAATCCAGAAGATTAAAATGCATAGGAAAGGTTGCAAATAGGCCGTTTGGACTCAGAACTGGGTTGTTCACAGAAGAGAAAAGGCAGTGGTTGAAGGGACTTATTCGAGCTGGAGGTCTGTAACTAGTGGAGTTCTGCAGAGATCTGTGCTGGGACCTCTGCTATTTGTAATGTATATTCATGACCTGGATGAAAATGTAGATGGTTGGGTTAGTAAGGTTGCGGAAGGCACCAAGATTGGTGGAGTTGTGGACAGTGTAGAAGACTGGTAAAAAGTGCAGCATGATATAGGTCAGTTGGAGATATGGGCAGAAAAATGCAGATGGAGCTTAACCCAATTAAATGTGAGGTCATTCATAGCTTGTCACACCAGACAGCCAGCCACTCTAGTGTTGTTTGGTTGATGTTGAGCAGGTCAGTGTCAGCTAAATCAGGTGAGAGTGGGCAGTTGCGCCAAATGTGTTCAATGTTCTGCACCCTTTCGCCACACTCACAGGATCCGCTGGTCTTTAAACCCCACTTCACCATATTGTCTCCCATCCTACAAACTCACGCTCTCGCTTTGTTGAGAGTGCACCACTTCCGTCTGTCAAGCAGTGCCTCGTCTGCCAACATTTCTGTGGGGTCTTGCACTGTATTGTTTGGTGGAGTTCTGGCTTCCGTTTTTTGCCAGAGGTCAATCCTGTATGTCTGGTGGGAAGTTCCATGCGGTAGTTCCTCCACTGTAGCAAAGCTTTTCCTTGATTTTAGGCAGTTGGAAACTGGCACATGATGGTGTAGTGGGTGCTGTGGATCCGAGTTCTGTTTACCTTTTTCAATTGTTGTTGTAGTGTGTCTTCGGATCTCTGGGGGAGCAATGCCTGCAAGTCTGTAGATGATGTTAATGGGTGTGGGGCGCAGTGTGCCCATGATTATTCGACAGGCTTCGTTAAGCAACGGGTCTATTTTCTTTGCATGGGATGATCTGCCCCACACAGGTGCACAGAATTCTGCAGGTGCATAGCAGAGTGCTAGGGAGGTTGATCTAAGTGTGTGAGCATTAGCTCCCCATTTCGTGTCTGCTAATTTTTTCAAGAGAGAGTTAAGAGAGCCAACTTTCCCTCGGAGATTTTGGATGTGTGTGGCAAATGATAGAGTTCTATCCAGTGTCATGCCCAAGTAAATTGGAGTCAGATGGTGTTTGAGTTCCTTCCCGCACCAGAAGATCTTGAGTTTCCGAGCTGCTTCTCGATTCTTCAGGTGGAATGCACACAGTTGAGTTTTTGATGGATTTGGGTTCAGAGACCATTTTTCATAATACTGTTTCATTGCTTCAAGGGCTGCTGTAAGTCGTACTTCAACTTCTTGGAAGGAGTTAGCTTGTGTTGCTATGCATAGGTCATCTGCATAGATAATCCTGTGTGTGTTAGGAAAGGTTGGTTGGTTTTTTGTGTAAACATTAAATAGTGGAGGTGCCAGGACTGATCCCTGTGGTAGTCCGTTCTTTTGTGGACACCACCTACTCTTGATTCCATTCATTTCTACATATAATCTGAGATTTTCTAGGAGGCTTCTTATTACTCTGAGTGTAGTTTCGTTCTTTAACATTTTAGATAATTTCAGTAGAAAGCCTCTGTGATTCACAGTGTCGTATGCTGCTGTTAAGTCAATGAATACCGTCCCTGTAATTTGTTGCATTTCAAAGCCAACCTCAATATACTGAGTTAAGTTCAAGACTTGACCGCAGCAAGAGCGGCCTGGCCTGACCCCGGCTTGGTCTGGTGTTAGAACATTTTTGACTAAGGGGAATATTCTTTTCAGTATGAGTCTCTTGAAGAGTTTATAGAGGGTGCAGAGCAAAGAAATTGGCCTGTAATTTTTAGGAATATTGGAGTCTTTATTGGGTTTTAGGAGAGCAACAACTTTGGCTCTTCTCCACTTTTTAGGTATTTTTAATGATCTTAGGCAACAGTTAAAAAGGGACAGAAGCCAGTGGAGTGCTTTAGGTCCAAGATGTTTAAAGAATTCATTAAGAACCCCATCTATGCCGGCAGCTTTGTTGGATTTTAGCTGTGATACTTCATCCTTTAATTCTTCTAGGGTGAGAGACGGGAAGTTGTTATTCCCGTTTGAGAGAGCTGACTCCATCTCCTGATGTTGCTTTTTGTTTTGCCTCCGTTCCTTGTTATTTGGTCGACCATTTAGTATTAGTTGGTGGGCAACCTGACTGGGTGTTACAGCAGCAATTCTCTATGGTGGTCTATTGTCTGGGTTGAGTTTCTGAACAGTTGCCCATGCCTTCTTACTGTTCTTGGTCATGTCTGTGTTTTCTATCAGTTCCTGCCAATGCTGTTGTCTCTGTTGGCTCAGTAGGGACTGAACTGATTCTCCTATTTCAATTATGTCTTGACCAAACGGGTCTTGGTCGTATAATTTGACATACTCATCTTAACTTTGCTTGATATCACTAGTCAATCCCGGAATATATTTGATTCTGCAGCCTCTAGGTATGTTCTGCTGCATTACTCTCCAGATTAGTCGGACAAATTCATCATAATGATCGGGTTCTGGTGGTATGGTCTGCGAAAGATGTCCAATTCGCTTTTCTCAGGTTAAATCTTGGTAGGTACTTTGATGGTACAGGTCTCAGAACTGGAAGGGATTGAACCTGGACTGGTCGGTGTTGGGATTTGGGTACGTGTTGGAGGACTGTTTGTGTGAAGAGGTTGGAGCTTGCCGAGGTAACAAAGGCAAGGTCTGGGGTGTATCCTTTTCTCCATCTGGCACTTGTGAAGGTAGGGGTGTCCTTTGACTCGTATAGTAGCTCAAGGCTGTTGTTTAGAGCCCATGATACAACTTCTTCTTCATTTGCATCGTCATCTTCGTATCCCCAGTTGGTGCTATGGCTATTAAAGTCACCAATAATGAGGTACATTTTGTCCAGGAGATCTAGGGTAGGTGGCCACATGAATGCTTCATTAGGGGGTTTGTAGACCGAGATGATACTTATGTGTTTTGTTTCAACTTTCAGAAGTTCCATTGAGCCAGTTTGGATGTTTGCAGTAAACAGAAAATACTCTGCAGATGCTGGGGTCAAAGCAACACGCACAACATGCTGGAGGAACTCAGCAGGTCGGGCAGCATCCGTGGAAACGAATAGTCAACGTTTTGGGCCAAGTCCTGACTGTTCATTTCCACGGATGCTGCCCGACCTGCTGAGTTTCTCCAGCGTGTTGTGTATGTTGGCTGTGCTCATTACTATAGATTTATCTTTAACAAAGATTTGGCTAGGGGTGTCAATAGCCAAATGCATTCCTGGCACATAGGGTTGGCTGTTCAGCCTGTAAGTTTCTTGAATGCACAAGATGTCCGGTTTTAAGTTTGCCAGGATTTCTGCTTTACTGTGGCTGAAGCCTTCGATGTTGTGGCTAACAATTTTCATGATTTCCAGTGGGCCGAGTGGTTTTCCTTTTACCACCCTCTGGATTTCTTGGTCTGGCACGTAATGTCAGGACTGGTCTCCTTTTGGATTAACAGGGTCACGGCATGATCGTTCCTGACTCGGTGTGAGGTGTTGCGCCTTGATAGGGCAAATACAAGCAGACAGTACACTGGTAAGGGCCAGATCCTTAATAGTGTAGATGAGCAGAGAGATCTTGGGATCCAAATTTATAGCTCCTTAAAAGTGGCTACAGAGATTGATAGGGTGGTTAAGAAGGCTTAAGGAATGCTTGTTTTTATTAGGCCCCTTCTGGAATACTGCATACAGTGCTGGTCGCCCTGCCACAGGAAGAAAGTTAAGGCTTTAGAGAGAGTGAAGAAGAGGCTTACCAGGATGCTGCCTGGTTTAGAGGGCATGTGCTATCACAGTATGTTGGTAAATTTGGGTTGTTTTCTCTGGAGCGCCGGAGTCTGAGGGGAGATCTGATAGAGGTTTATAAGTTAGAGTGGACAGAGATTATCTGCTTCCCAGATTCAAAATGTCTATTACCAGAGAGCATGCATTGAAGGTGAAAGGGGTTAGGTTCAAGAGGGATGTGAGGGGTAAATTTTTAACTCAGACAGTGGTGGGTGCCATATATGGTGGTGGAGGCAAAGACATAAGAGGCTTTTTAGAGGCGTTTGGATAGGCACATGGATAAAAGGAAGATGGAGGGATATGGACACGGTGTAGGTAGGAGTGATTAGTGTTTGGCTGTTTTTTGATTTTGCTCTTCAGCTGGTTTGGCACTACATTGTGGGCCGAATAACCTGCTCCTGTGCTGTACTGGTCTATGTCACTGATAATTACAATTTCAAATTAGTATTATCAATTAAATTATACATGTTTTGACAATTAATAATTTTAGTCATTTTCACCCTGCAACCGCTGAGCCACAGCACTATTAGTATCTGTAAGATAATATAAGGGAGTTTGGGTCTTTTCCGCAAAGGATGTAAAAAGGGGTGGCTTGACCTTCATGTTTCCAACAGATCAGCACTCTACCTTTTCCTGATAAACCATTTAAACTTTAATAATCCACACCTGATCACAGAAATGCTCCAGTGCTGAGAGAGGGCAGTACTATATACAATTAGGCAGAGTTACCAGAGGCTACTTGCACAGCTTTCTTTGGGCATCTGCAACTTGTTCATCATAGCAAGGAAACAAAATAAACTTCACTCCTAGTCTGTCTTCCTTTAATTCTGGCACTCATCTCCTACCCTTCCACTTGGCAGCAAGCCATGCTTTGAACTCAAGCCAGTTGTTCCCTTGCTTTCCAAATTGAGATTCTTTTCCTTTCTCTCGCCCTCTCCCCTCTCAATTCATCCAAATATTTACTCCCCAGTTAAGATCAGCACAATTCTTTCCACTTTTCTCTTGCATAATATTGACATCCATTTTCACTATATTCTTCAGTTAACATCGATGCTTTCAACTTTTCTTCATAAAGCTTCAATTTCTCTTTCTTTTCTTTCATGGGTTCTCTCTCACATATCCTTTAGAAAAAGTGTTGCTGACTTTACAGTTCCAAACTATAAGATCACATGAATACTAGAAATTAGGATTGGTGTAGACCAACAGGCCCTTCAAGGCTGCTCCAGGATTTAAATATCAAGCATTTATCTATCATTTTAAATGCTTCTAAATATCTACTATCCATTATCTGTCAGGGCAAAAAAATCCGGAGATTACACCCAGCTTTCTTTCCATCTCTAAAGCACAGATCCTGGAAACTTCCTGCTTCCTATAGAAAAATGTAGAATCATTCTCCTTCCTCAAACCAACAATTTCCACCTTTTGGTTTTAACTCTCCAGTTTCCCAGCAAACAAATTTTGCTTCTTATTTTTTTTTTCTTTTTCCCTCAATGTCTCCTTTACCCAAATCCTGGTGTAATTGTTGCCAAATGCTATATATTGTAAATAGGATTTCTGACCTTGGAGGAACATTGCTTTCAACCACAAGGAAACTGGTTTCAGAAAAGTTACATGTTGTGAGAATTTTTGATTCTTTTGCAAGTTTCAATTCTAAAGCAACAGTCCTTCTACCTCAAACACGAGGAAATCTGCAGATGTTGGAATTTCAAGCAACACACATAAAAGTTGCTGGTGAATGCAGCAGGTCAGGCAGCATCTCTCCTCCCCCTTTCTTTCTCCCTAGGCCTCCTGTCCCATGATCCTCTCATGTCCCTTTTGCCAATCTACTGTCCAGCTCTTGGCTCCATCCCTCCCCCTCCTGCCTTCTCCTATCACTTCGGATCTCCCCCTCTCCCTTTCAAACCTCTTACTAGCTCTTCTTTCAGTTAGTCCTGATGAAGGGTCTCGGCCCGAAACGTCGAATGTACCTCTTCCTAGAGAGCTGCCTGGCCTGCTGCGTTCACCAGAAACTTTTATGTGTGTTGCTAGTTCCTCTACATTTTGTGTTCAACCTCTAAAGGATCTTCCAGAGGCTTTTCCTTGTCTTTACCTTGGTTAAAATGATCACATCTCAAATTAAATCTATCTATTAAATCCATTGTTATGTGATTTAGTACAGTGAACATTTTAGATCCTTCCACATTTTTATCTTTTTTAAAATTGATAAACAAGGTTAAACGTAAACTTGTAAAATCAGGCTCAAATTTGTAACATACAGCAGTTAATATTATACTTTATAGATATTACCCGATTTATAAATCAGGCACCACCCAAAAATATCCTCCTTATTTCTACTAAGTTTTAATCTTGTCAATGGCAGTCATTGTTCATAACAAAATTCCTTTGGCAATCAAGAATTGAAGTGATGAGTTAATAGTTAATAAGTGCCAATCAACTTCAGTTTCCAAATTTTTTAAACGGCCCTTTCTACATTTATTGTAAATAATTCATCCTCTTCCATTTTTTCCTTTGCAATCCTTGATGCGATATGTTGCTAGCTTCACATTTCACCAAGTTTGCAGTTGCTTAGTTCTCCTCATCATGCCATAATCTAACAACTCCTCCAGCATATTATGCTTCAAAAAGGATTCAAGCAAAAAGAAACATTGAAGAGGACTAATGCACAGTCCAATAAGATCCAACTCAGAAATGTGCTACAAAAAAGCTAAAAGGAAACAGAAACTGTGTAGAATTTCAGCCTGTGAATGTGTCGACTTTACGCATTCCTGGAGAACCGGCAAGTTTTTCCTGGCACAAACAGGAGAAAATCTGCAGGTGCTGGTAATCCAAAGCAACACACACAAGATGCTGGAGGAGCTCAGCAGGCCAGGCAGCATCTATGGAAAAGAGTAAATAGTTGATGTCTCAAGCCAAGATGCTTCTTCAGGACTGGAAAGGATGGGGAGAAGTTAGACTAAGAAGGTGGAGAGAGAGGAGGGAGAAGTACAAGGTGTCAGGTGATGAGTGAAATTGGCAGAGGGGGAGGGGTGAATTAAAGAGCTGAAAATTTCATTGCTGAAAGAGATAAAGGGCTGGAGGAGGGGGAAGCTGATAGCAGAGGATAGAAGACCATGGAAAAAAGTAAAGGGGGAGGAGCACGAGAGGGAGGTGATGGGCAGGTAAGGAGATAAGATCAGAGAGGGAAACAGGAGTAGGAATGGTGAAGGGGGGGAGCAATTACTAGAAGTTCAAGAAATCAACATTCATGCTATCAGGTTGGAGGCTACCCAGATGGAATACACGATGTTGCTCCTCTAATCTGAGTGTGGCCTCATCGCAGCAGTAGAGGAGGCCATGGGCTGACATGCCAGAACAGGAATGGAAGTGGAATTGAAACGGGTGACTATGGGGAGATCTCACTTTTCGTGGGAGACAAAGCAGTCTCCTAATTTACATTGGATTCACCGACATATAGGAGATCACACCGGGAGCACCTGATACAGTAAGTGACCCCAAAGGACTCACAGGTGAAGTGTCGCCTCACCTGGAAGCAATGTTTTGGGCCCTGAATGGCAGTGAGGGAGAGGGTGTAGGGGCAGATGTATTGACTTTCATCAAGGAACTAGGTGAGGAAACTCACTACACAACTTTTAATTAATCGAAGCTCACAAGCTTGACTCTGCACAAACAACTTCTTTGCTATGTCGACACCGGGCCAAAAACTTAGAACATGAATTCTACTGTTCCCTCTGTACCAATACTCACTCAGACCACTTTTCCAATTTGCAACACGGAAATAGAGGCTCTTGGCTGAGCAGACAATCAATCCTTTCTTCTCCCAGCCACTGGCGTGGGAGTTCTTCCTTGCGATGGTGTTTCTCCAGAGTTATCGCTGATAGCACAATCAAAGTGTCCACTTTTATATTCATTCCTTATCAATTCAAATGTAGCGTTCCAGTGTCATTGGACACACATCATCTGGCTGACCCTTAACACCTTTGTACTGGCTCTGGTTCAGGGCTACAACCCACATTGTTCTCTGGTTTCTCCCTCCCTGCCTTGAGTATTTGTTCCTTTTAACTCTGACTGGTCCAAACCAGTCAAACAAGGTGACCCGGAGACTGAGATTACAAATTGCTTCTCCGGTAGGTCTTGGCACTTTACATCATAAATATCTACTCATCCGAGAATAGCCTCAGGATTAGCAGGTCATTACCTGAAGCTCCTTGTGTCCACATTTAACTGCTCTGATTAGATTATCTTCCAGCAAAAATCAGTTCAGAGTCCACAAGATGGAAGGGAACTGCAAGGACAGTCTCACAAAACGGGCATCTCCATTCCACTATCCTTAACACATTTGTTTTGATGTTTTCTTCCATATTTTTGCCATGGCTAACTTGTTCCACTTGCAAGGATAAGTACCAGGAGGGATGTCAGTGGGGTGGGATGAGTGGACAAAGGAGTCAAGTAATGAGTGACCCCATGGAAAGTGGGTGTAAGATGTGCTTGGTGGTGGGATCCCGTTGGAGATGGCAGAAGTTACAGAGAATTAGGTGCTGAATTTCTTCAAACTTTGGTATTTATCACTTGATAGTCCATAACCATAAATTAGTTATATTCACATTATCCAGTCATTTCAGCTGCATTTGCAATGATCCCACACCCAGAAGGAAGTTGATTCAATCATTAATATTATACTCTGATGGTATACATGACAAATGAGAAGCCAAAACTGTTAGTGACAAAATTACAATGTAAAGGATTCGATGAGACCATCAAAGTTGTTTAATTAACTTCTGCCAAATTTTCACTGAAGTAACCACAAGAGCCTAGTGACGCTGAAAGGATGGAAATAACATGTGAGAATAGGCAAGCGAACAAAGACATTTTCCGTACAATGCTTGAGAACTGAGGGATTGGATTAGATTCTCCAAAATCAATTCAATGTTCAACAAGCTTTCAATGGACTTCAGTATGGTTGCTTCGTATTTGTATTCTTCATATGTGGGAATGGATAAAGGGTACACTATGTCAGACAACCAAGTCCAGCTAGGTACTCTTGAGATATCAGAGCCCATGATATGTAGGATGAAGGCAAGCCCTTTGTCTCATCGAGACAACACAGACCATCAAGAACTTAATTACAATTGTCATGAACCAATCTTATTTTATTTTCTTGATATTCCCATTACTCCCCCTAGATTCTTCCTATTCCCTAAATGCTGTGGACAATTTACTGAGGCCATTGAGCAGCATTCAAGTGTTAGGGATTTCAGAAGAAAGCAGAGTCCCTGGAGGTAACTCATACAGTCACAGGGAGAACATGCAGACTCCACACAGACAGCACTGGAGGTCAGGATTGAACTCAGCTGACTGGAGCTGTGAAACAGCAGTGACTGTAATTGCCCCAGTTTACCATCCCCCAAGTAACCGCATGTTTATGCCAGCTGTTTGATAGGATAGCCCAAATTTAACCCAGCCGGCCTTCTCTCTTTCTTTTGTTACTATGTCTTAAAAGATTCACTTTTCTTCACCTTATATACCACTTTAGCAAAGCATCTCATACCCCAAAGACCCTTGTTTAAAAGCTTCTATTAAATATCTTTGGTGTGGTGAGAAACATAAATGGAGTCTGTTAATAGAAAATAGATACAGTTCACAAAGAATTTATTCAGACATTGATGAAGGTATGGTGCTCACTAACGTTGAAAGAGTGGCTGAAATGAAAAGCATACATGCATTCTACAGTGAGGGATAATCATTTAATTATAACTCATGAATTTATGTGCATTATTTCCTTTAAGCATCTATTAAGTACATAATTACCTCTCAATAGATATTTAAAGGCAATATTTCCACTTGTTGCTTTTCCTCCCAAAGTGTATGATCTTACACCTATTCATCTTATTTATTTAGCAATAGGGTGCAGAGTAGACCCTTCTGGCCTTCAAACCACAGTGCTCCAGCAACCCACAATCCAGGTTATTCCTGACCTAATCACGGGACAATTTACAACGACTAATTAATCTACCCAGTACGTCTCTGAACTGTGGGAGGAAATCAAAGCAACTGGCAAAAACCCACTCGTTCCACGGGGAGGACGTACAGAGACTCCTTACAGAAAGGTGCTGGAATTGAACTCTGAACTCTGGAAACCCTGAGCTGTAATAGTACTGTGATAACCGCTATGATACCATCCATGGAGCCCCACTGAAACTTAAACTGAACTTCTAATTTTTTCTATACATTCCAATAATTTTTGTTTATTTTTTGTGAACTCTGATATGTTTACTATAACTACTAGTTATATTTCTATTATTGTACCATCAAAATTTATTGAGATTGGGTCTAATCAAATGGCACAGACTCCCATCTAGAATCACTGCCTGCAATCTTCACACTTTCCTGGGCCAGATGTGGAGGGCCACCCCACTCCCAACATGGTCAGCATAATTCTGGTCATTGTGCTTCATATACCCAAAACCCAATTACCTGTCTATATTCAAAACAGAAATAGACCCAGCACCACCTCCCAGAATAAATCATTTAGCACCCTAATGTAAGCTAATGGATACACCTTTCCATTAAACAATATTAAATTTATACTGCTGTGACTCTTATTCCATTTGCTTTCAAAGTTCAAAGTACCATTTATTATCAGAGTACATACACATCACCACATACAACCCTGTGATTCTTATTCCAGTGAGCACACTTATCAAGTCTATAGAACAGCAACTGTAAACAGTATCAGTGAACAACAAACTGCGCAAGTGCATACATAAGTAAATAGCAATAAATAACAAGAGCATGAAATAACAAGATAAAGAGTCATTAAAGTGAGACCATTGATTGTGGGAACACCAGAAATTGAATGAGTGTAGTTATTTCCCTTTTGTTCGAGACCCTCATAGTTGAGGGGTGGTAACTGTTCTTGAACCTGGTGGTGTGAGTCCTAAGGCTCTTATACCTTCTACCTGGTGGTGCATTGAAAAATAGAGCATGGGTGGTGAGGATCTTTGATGATGGATGCTGCTTTTCTGCAGCAATGTTTCAAGGAGTTGTGCTCAGTAGTTTGGAGGACTTTTACTTGTGATGTACTGGACCAAATCCGCTCGCTTTTGTAGGATTTTCCGTTCAAAGGTAGTGCTTTTTCCATACCAGGCCATAATGCATGCTTTCCACCACACATCTATAAAAGTTTACCAAGGTTTTTGGTGACACGCTCAATCTCCACAGACTGTTGAGGAAGTAGAGGTGCCGTTATGCTTTCTTGTTATTATATTTGTATGATAGGGTCAGGACAGGTCCTCTGATAGAGTGACACCAAGGAATTTAAGTTAATTCTGATCCTTCGATGAGTACTGACTCATGAACCTCTGGTTTCCCTCTCCTGAAGTCTATAATCAGTTCCTTCATCTATTAACATTGAGAACGAGGTTGTTATTATTACATGACTCAGCCAAGTTTTCAATCTCCCTCCTGTTTACTGATTCATCACCAGCTTTGATACAACTCACAACAGTGGTGTCATCAGCAAACTTGTATATGATGTTGCAGCTGTACTTAGCCACACAGTAAAGCGAGTAAAACAGGGGCTAAGTACATGGCTGCTGTGCTCCTGTGCTGATGGAGAGTATGGAGATATCTTTGCCAATCCGAACTGACTGGGGTCTACAAGTGAGGAAATCCAGGATCCAATTTCGTAAGGGAGTATTAAGGCCCAGATCTTGGAGTTTACTGATTAATTTTGAGGGAATAATGGTATTAAATGTTGAGCATCCTGATGTATGCATCTTTATTGTCCAGATGTTTCTGGATTGTGTGAAGATCCAATGAGGTGGCATCTGCTGTAGACCTGTTGCTTCGGTTGGCCAATTGGAGCAACTCAGACAGGAGCTGATATACATCAACACCAGCCTCTCAAAACACTTCCTCACTGTGGAAGTAGTGCGACAGGGTGATAGTCACTGAGGCAGGTCACCATGCTCTTTTTGAGCACTGGTATGAATGAAGCCTGTTCAAGCAGGTGGGTACCACACACTGCATTACCTCTGACCCCTGTATTATTTTATTTATTTATATGTTTCACATGAATAATATAATCAACATTTATTCCCCCATCAATGCAAGAATATATGTTAATTTGCTTAGGCACCTTGCCTGCATGCAAAAATCTGTGACTACTAAAGATTTTGGTGAAGTCTCAATGTATTTGAGAGTGGGCCGAGTGTCTTCAGATAACATAACTAAGTTGCAGAAAAACTGTAGGTGAAAAGGAGGAAGAGATAATGGTCTAAGAAAAAATGAAAATGCCTGGCCTACAATCAGAGAGTTTAAAGCAGAAGCAGATAAGGACAAAAGTGGAAAGGAAGATGATGATCGATCTATTACTCTTGCATTATTAAATTTATTCATTTGTTTAGAGATTCAGCACATTAACAGCCTCTTCCAGCCCTCTGAGCCTACACCACACAATGGCATCTATGTAACCAATTAAATTATTAACCCAAACATCTTTGGAATGTGGAAGGAAACAGGAGCACCCAGAGGAACCCCAGGCAGTAATGGGGAGAATGTACAAACTCTTTACAGAAAGCAGCAGGAATTGAACCCTACTCTGTAAAGTGCCACACTAACCGCTATGCTGCCCGTGTAGATCTCATATCCCTTAATGATTATCATGTCTAACAGTCTGTTGACTGTCTCATTGCTGCTGAGTTTCATTTTAAGACAGAGAGAGAGAGAGAGAGAGAGAAAGGAAGGAGTTAAAACAGCAAGTCTAATTGACTGGCTTAATGACAGGAATGTAAGCTCAAGCAGACTGGCCACTGGCAGAATGTGACTTCAAGGCTTTGGAAAGGACCAGACAGGACCTTTCCTGTTTAAACTACTCAGGTGGACGAATTGCTTAGTAGGCTTGTTGCTGAGATTTAAATGAGGTTACTGAAAATATAATAATTAAAAAGAGACTAAATTACAGCTAATTAAACAGTCTGTGCTTCAAGCAACAGATGGGTGGGGAGAGTTGCCTGGATGCTGTGCTTCAGGAGATAGTCACACCCATGAGATCAAATCTGAGGTCAGGGACACGAGCGAGTGATTGTGAGTGAGGCAGGTATGGAGTTCCAATATTGAGCCTGAGGAGCCTCAGGTTTCAAACTTATCCAAGGGATCTGAACTTCTGGCTCACTGCATGCACAAGAGAGGGGGCTGTAGGAACGATGAGCAATCTAACTGTGATTTAGGGAGCCGTTCAAGAGGAGGGAATAAAGATTAATGTAGGTGTAATTGGGAATAGTATAGGCAGGGGAATACATACAATTCTCTGCCATAGAGATCAAAGGTCCTGAAGGCTACATGCAGTACCTGCCTGGTGCCTGGGTTCAGGACATCTCATCAGACCTGCAGAAGAATTTGGAGAGAGGGGAAGGATTCAGTTGTTATGGTCCTGTGGATAGAAATGACAGAGGGAGAACAAGGAAAGAGGTTCAACAGAAGGGAAGGTGAGCAGCAAAAGACTAAACTTAAAAAGTGGAACTAAAAAAGTAATAATATCTGGACTGCTACCTCAGCCATATGTAATTTGCCATAGGGTTAATATAATGACGGAGTTAAATCTATGGCTGAAAGATTGGTGTGGGAGAAGTAGGTTTATGTTTGTAGAATGCTAGCATCAGTATTGTGGAAGGAGAGAGCTGCACCCGTGAGATGGGAGCCACCTGAGCCACCTGGGACCGGGGTCCTGGTGAAAGGCACAACTAAGGCTGTGGTTAGGACTTTAAAACAAATAGTTGTGAAGGATGAAGGGTTCAACAGATTGGAAAAATATAGATAAATTCAAAGGGAAGAAGAAAGCAGGACTGGATACTGAAGTCTCCAGAATAAACAATGACAACTTTTGGAAAGAGATGAGAGTTTAACTTCAGGCAACTTGGAGTCAAATTTAAGGGGGTGATGAACACAGGATTGAAGGAATTATTTGAATGCACACAGGATACAAAATCAAGTAGTTGAGCTTAGAGCACAGAAATTGACAAGTATGACATTGTGGGCATCAAAGTTATGGCTGAAAGAAGATCACAGATGGGAGTTCAACAGCCACACAAAATGCTGGAGGAAATCAGCAGATCAGGTTGCATCTATGGAGAAAAATAAAGAGTTGACATTTTGGTTCAAAACCCTTTCATCAGGACTGGGAAGAAAAGAAGCCAGAATAAGAAGGTGGAGGGAGGGGGAGGAGAACAAGTTGGTAGGTGGTAAGTGAGATCAGGTGAGAGGAAAGGTGGGTGGGGGAAAAGAAATGAAGTAAGAAGCTGGGAGGTGATAGGTGGAAGAGGTAAAGCACTGACGAAGGAGGAATTAATAGGAGAGGGAAGTTGTCCATGGAAGAATGGGAAGGAGGAGGGAAACAAGAGGGTGGTGACGGGCAGATCATAAGGGTGGGGGGGGTGGTGAAGAAGAAAGGGGTGAATAGGCAGCCAAAATGGGGAATAGATAAAGAGAAAAGAGGTGGGAAGAAATTATCATAACTTAGTAATTGGAGGCTACTCCAATGGAATATGAGGTGTTGTTTCTTCAACCTGATTTTGGCCTTAGTGTGGCCATGGTCAGACATTATGTTATGGGAACTGGAAATTATATATAACCATATAACCATATAACAATTACAGCATGGAAACAGGCCATCTCGGCCCTTCTAGTCCATGCTGAACTCTTAATCTAACCTAGTCCCACCGACCTGCACTCAGCCCATAACCCTCCATTCCTTTCCTGTCCATATAGCTATCCAATTTAACTTTAAATGACAACACTGAACCTGCCTCAACCACTTCTTCTGGAAGCTTGTTCCACACAGCTACTACTCTCTGAGTAAAGAAGTTCCCCTCATCAACTTTTGCCCTTTAACTCTCAACTTATGTCCTCTTGTTTGAATCTCCCCCGCTCTCAATGGAAAAAGCCTATCCACGTCAACTCTATCTGTCCCCCTCATAATTTTAAATACCTCTATCAAGTCCCCCCTCAACCTTCTACGCTCCAAAGAATAAAGACCCAACTTGTTCAACCTTTCTCTGTAACTTAGGAGATGAAACCCAGGTTAACATTCTAGTAAATATTCTCTGTACTCTCTCAATTTTGTTGACATCTTTCCCATAATTCGGTGACCAGAACTGTACACAATACTCCAAATTTGGCCTTACTAATGCCTTGTACAATTTCAACATTACATCCCAACTCCTATACTCAATGCTCTGCTTTATAAAGGCCAGCATACCAAAAGCTTTCTTCACCACCCTATCCACATGAGATTCCACCTTCAGGGAACTATGCACCATTATTCCTAGATCCCTCTGTTCTACTGCATTCTTCAATGTCCTACCATTTACCATGTATGTCCTATTTTGATTAGTCCTACCAAAATGTAGACCTCACATTTATCAGCATTAAACTCCATCTGCCATCTTTCAGCCCACTCTTCTAACTGGCCTAAATCTCTCGGCAAGCTTTGAAAAAACTACTTCATTAACCACAGCTCCACCTATCTTAGTATGATCTGCATACTTACTAATCCAATTTACCACCCCATCATCCAGATCATTAATGTATATGACAAACAACATTGGACCCAGTACAGATCCCTGATGCACACTACTAGTCACCAGCCTCCAATCTGACAAACAGTTATCCACCACTACTCTCTGGCATCTCTCATCCAGCCACTGCTGAATCTATTTTACTACTTCAATATTAATACCTAACGATTGAACCTTCCTAACTAACCTTCCGTGTGGAACCTTGTCAAAGGCCTTACTGAAGCCTATATAGACAACATCCACCCCTTTACCCTCATCAACTTTCCTAGTAACCTCTTCAAAAAATTTAATATTTGTCAAACATGACTTCCAATGCACAAATCCATGTTGACTGTTCCTTATCAGACCCTGTCTATCCAGATAATTATATATACCATCTCTAAGAATACTTTCCATCAATTTACCCACCACTGACGTCAAACTCACAGGCTGATAATTGCTAGGTTTACCCTTAGAACCCTTTTTAAACAATGGAACAACATGAGCAATATGCCAATCCTCCGGCACCATCCCTGTTAATAATGACATTTGAAATATTTCTGTCAGAGGCTCTGCTATTTCCACACTAACTTCCCTCAAGGTCCCAGGGAATGTCCTGTCAGGACCCGAAGACTTATACACTTTTATATTCCTTGAAAGCACCAGTACTTCCTCTTCTTTCAATCATACTGAAATTTGTGGCCACAGAAAAATCCTGCCTTTAATGGTAGAGAAAGCAAACCTGCTTAATGAAGCATTTCCCTTATCTGTGTTGGGTTTCACCGACGTAGAGGAGCTTGCACTGGAACCAACAGATAAAATAGATCGTTCTGACAGATTCACAGGTGAAGTGTTATCTCACCTGGAATGACTGTCTGTGGGCTCCCCTAGTGGTGAGGAAGGAGACATAGAGACAGGTATAGCATTTGTCATAATTTCAGGATTAAGTGCCAGGCAGGAGCTCCATATCGAGGGACAAATGGATAAGGGAGCCATGTAGAGAGCAATCCCTACAGAAGGCAGGGGTGGTGGACATGTGGGTGGGGCGGAGGGAGAGGGAAAACTGTTCCCATGAGAAGAACCCATTAGAGATGGCAGAAGTTGTGGAGAAGGATGTGTTGGATACCGAGACTCATGCAGTGGTAGGTAATGGACAAGGGGCAGGAGGACTGGGGTGAGAGCAGGTACGATGAAAGGGAACCCTCGCTTTTTGAAAATAGAGGACATCTCAAATATTTCTTGTGTGTGGGAGGTAAACATGCAAGGATACACTTCCTATTGAAAAGACAGGTAGGTGGGCAGAGTAAATGTGATATCACTGTTGGTAAAAAGTGAAATCAAATCCTTATCATGACTTGACATAGGCAGAGCAGAAAAAGTTGCTGTAAGTAATTTCGAAGAGGCAGGATCACTTTATCCCAATGAAGAGCAAGCATTCCAAAGGGAGGTTGTGGCTGACGAGATGTCAAAGGTAACATAAAAGAAAAGAAAAGGAAAAGGCATACAATATTGAGAAAACTAGCAGGAAACTGGAGGCTTAGGAAGCTTAATTGCATCGAGTTAAAATTAATCCCAATTCCAAACAAATAAACATATTTGTTGTCACAGCACATTTTTTCACTTTTTATTTCCCATTTCAAGCATCTTATGGTATATGTGTTATATTTTTCTATTGTATCGTTAAAGTAGTTTTATTCACAGATTTTTAAAAAATCATTGCCTATGCCTGGAAACGTCAGTACACTGGAACTGGGTTAATGCTATGGAACAGCATTGTATTACTATTGCAGTATATTGAAACTTATTTGTGACTGAGGCCCAAGGAGCACAAGATATGGGTGAGTAGGCCGGGAATGGCCTGGCCAGATGCATTAGAGGAGTAGGGAGGCTGGACGCTTCGGGGTGGAGTGGTGAATGTTAAAATATCACGGAGACTGTAGAAGTTGGGGAAGGGTGGATCAAGACTGCCATTCTGGAAAAGGATCAGGAGCAGCAGTATTGGAGTGGGTAGGATTCAGAAGCAGGAGCATGGTTGATCACTGGGGTGTTAGAGACTGGGATTGTTATAGGAAGTGTGGACTTGCCAGTCTGAGTATTAGAGGAACTGAATACAATGATTTTGATAATGAATTTGTCATGGTCTGGTCCGTGAAGTCTGCATTCCGGTTCACGGTTCACGGTCCAGTCCATTGCTCCTTATTCCAGCTTTTCCAGTTTTACCTTGTCCTGTTGTATGCCTCAATTGAAGCACACGATTCCCATTTTGGGCTGGCTACATAACAGCTCCTGGGTTCAGCTTCAGTTGCTGGAAGTGGGGGTGGTGGGCGAGTTGCTGGTGGTGGGATTCCGGCTGTGCTTGGCTGGCGGCTGGTTTGTGGGCTGACTGGACTTGCTGAGGAGGCGCTGGAACTGCTGTGGTGTTGTGGGGGACATTCTGTGGGAATATTGACCGACGGCCTGTATAGGTCCGGAACGATATTCGTACATGGTTCCTTGAAATCTCTGATAGGATGGCAGGGAGGGAGACTGATGGTAACAGCAACTGCATGGAGTTTGAGTGGGAAGAGGTGGGAGAGGGACTGAGAACAGGAAGGTGATGGGTCGGAGGAGAATGAAAGGAGGTGGATCTAGTGTAGGTGGATAGGAAAGTGATGGAAGAGAAGTTGAGGGGAAAGGCCCGAGGGCAAAATTGCTAAATGTTGTGATAAGATTTGAAGGAGAAGGGGGAGTAAAGAAAATTGATCCCTTTAAGCTAACAAAAATCATCAGAGGACAAGTAGGGGAAGTGAGCCGTGCGAGAATTTTAGGAGCTGGAAACCTGCTGATAGGATGTGAAACCAAACAGCAGATGGAGAAGGCAATGAAGGTGACTAATGTTGGGAAAGTCAAAGTGTCCAGGGTTGTAAGAGTTGGAGCACAAGGGTCAATGGTTGCAAGGGGGTGGTCTCTGGGGTTCCCCTCAGTGTTAATATGAAGGAGCTAGTGGAGAACTTCAGAGTGAGGAATAGTTCAGTGAAGATTGTGAAAAGAATGACAAGGGGAGCAGAGAAAAGGGAGACTGAAACCGTTCTGGTAGAATTTGAGGATAAGGTGCCTCCAAAACCAAAGGAGTTATATTTTGGATTTCTAAGATGCAATGTAAGAGAATATGTACCAAAACCTATGAGGTGTTTCAATTGCCAGGAGTTTGGGCATGTGGCAAAAGTGTGTAAAGGAAAGAGAAGATGTGCAAGGTGTGCTGGGGAATATGAATACGGAAAATGTGGAGAGGGAGTGAGACCAAAGTGCTGTAATTGTGGAGGTAACCATAGTGTAGTGTACTGGTGATGTGAAATGTTGAAAAAAGAGGTGGAGGTGCAGTGGATAAGGATGAAGAAAAAAGTCTCATATGCTGAGGCAGTAAAGTTGGCAGGACAAAAGAAAATGAATGAGGAAGGATGTAGCAAAGAGCAAGTGGCAGCTAAAGAAAGGCAAAATAAGAAGAATGCATGGATAGAGAAGAAGAAATTGGTGACCTTTATAGCAGGAGTGGTAAGTGCAACGTATGAGATCAAATCTAAAACTGGAAGGATTCAGATTACTGTGAAAGCTGCAGAGCACCATTTGGGTATGTTGGGATAAAAATGGGAAGAAGTAAATGATGAACTCAGAGTACAGTCAAGTCAAGAGACAGTATGTGTGGGTTGATATTACTAATAATGCTGCTACTTCAATGGAATGCAAGAAGCCTGATTACTAATGGACAAGATTTCAAGCAGTTTATAGCTAGTAGGAGAGAAAAGCTAGATGTTGTGTGTATCCAGGAGACCTGGTTAAAACCTAATTTAGATTTTGTTTTATATGGTTATGAGGCAGTAGGTTGAGATGGAGGTGGGGGGGGGGTGAGGAGGAGGATGTGCAACTTATGTAAAGCAAGGTATTCCTTATAGAATACTAGGTATAGGAAGTGAACAAGAGTATGTGGTAGTAAAAGTATGGGCTGAAAGGAAAGAATTGGTGATTGTGAATTATTATAATCCATGCAAAAGACTAGAGTTAAACAAGCTTGAGGAGATAGAAGGGCAGAATAGTAGTAATGTTGTTTGGTGTGGTGATTTTAATGAACGTAATGTATTATGGGGGAGTGACAGAACAGACATCAATGGTCAGGTAATAGAGGAGTTGCTAGATGAGAAGTATTTTGTGTGCCTAAATGATGGCAGTAGTACTAGAATTGATGTTAATACAGGTAAAGAATCTGTGCTTGATCTTACATTAGTATCAAACTCCATTGCATCAGTGTGTGATTGGTTAGTGTACCAAGAAGGAACTGTAGGGAGTGATCATTACCCAATTTGGTGTAAGATAAATATTTCTGCCTCATTGGTCACAGAGAATACAGGTGGGAAGTGGATCCTTGAGAAAGCCAATTGGGAGACATTTCTGGAAAAAGTGATAGATATCTAAGTCAGGTCAGTGATGGAATGGACACAGAAACACTTGACAGCCATATTAAAACAAGGAATAATATCAGCTGCATTAGAATCCATTCCATAAAAGTAAAGGAAGAACAAAGAAGAGAGTAATACCATGGTGGGAGGATAAGTGTAAGGAAGCAGTGAGAAATAGAAATAAGGCATTTAAACCGGTTAAAAGAACTCATAGCTTCCAACATGTGATTCAGTACAAACAAGCTCAGGCAGTAGTAAGGAGGACAATAAGACATGCTAAAAGGACGCACTGGAGAAAATATTGTGATTCAATCAGAAACACAACTCAAGTAGGAGAAGTGTGGGGGATGATAAAAAGGATGGGAGGGGACAGGAGAGAATGGAGGTACCCAGTTCTGGTTGATGGAAATGTGACTGCAGTAACAAATAAGGAAAAGGCAGAGTTGTTGGCAAACACTTCTGTTATGGTACATAGTTCCGATAATTTGTCTGAGAAGGGAAGAAGAGGTAGAGAGAGAACAAAAGCTGAAAATATAGAGGCTTTATGTGGGAAAACTAAACTTGATGGTGTGTAAGATGTCCCTTTCAGCATGGGAGAATTAAGAAAGGCACTAGATAAAACAGGAAAGACTGCACCAGGTAAAGATGAAATATGTTATAGTATGATAAAACACTTGAGTGAAGGAAGTCTGGAGAAACTACTGCTTCTGTTTAACAAAGTCTAGGATGAAGGGAGAATACCAGGGAACTGGAAAAAAGCAATAATTATTCCAATAAGGAAACCTGGGAAAGACGCCAGCAGGCCAGGAAACTACAGGCCAATTGTCTTGACGTCATATGAATCTAAACTTATGGAAAGTATGATAAATGAGAGGTTAGTGTACTTCTTGGAAAATAGAGGTATGGTGGCTACGTATCAAAGCGGGTTCAGGAAAGGAAAGAATACTATGGATCCAGTGTTGTGTCTAGAGGATGAAATAAGAAAAGCTCAAGTAAAGAACGAGACAGAGGTTGCAGTTTTTTTGATGTTGAGAAAGCTTATGATATGTTATGGAAAGAGGGGCTCCTAATCAAGCTACATTTAATGGGAATCGGGGGGGGGAGCACGATGTTCAATTGGGTTAAGGACTTTTTAAATGGGAGAACTATTCAGGTGAAGATAGGATCAGAGCTATCAAGCCAGTATGTTGTAGAAAACGGGATGCCTCAGGGGAGTGTAGTGAGTCCAATTTTATTCTCCATTTTGATAAATGATATATTCGTAAATATTCCAATGGAAGTAGGGAGGTTGTTGTTTGCAGATGACACGGTTTTGTGGAAAAGATGGAGAAATATTGAACATATAGTTACGAAAATGCAAGATGGAATTAATCAAGTTGAAGAGTAGGTGACAAAGTGGAGTGTTAAATTTCCAGTGGAGAAGATACAACCCATGTTCTTTACAAGGAAAAAGTTCAGGGGACTTAATTTGAATCTGTATGGAAGTAATGTGGAGAGAGTTGAAAGTTTTCAGTTTTTGGGAGTGCACTTTGACTTGAGATTATCATGGAAAGAACATGTTAGATATGTAGTTACTGTAGCCCCCCCGGCCACCCTCAGGGTCGCTCGGCTCTCTGTCATCTAGGGAAACAGCTTCGGCCCCGCCAAACTGGGTAATTCGTTTGTGTGGATGCTGTGTGAGGTACCCCACCCCGCCCAAATAACAGACAATACACCAGATACAATTAATTGATTTACAGTATATAGATATTACTGGAACTATATAATTAAGAGAGAATAAAATATAAAAGGAAAATAAAAGGCGCCACACTTATCAAAGTTCAATCTCTTCGTGCACAAAACAATTGGAGCTCAAGGACCTTCTTCTTCACCCTGCGACCCCTTGGACCACCTCAACCGGCCGCCTGGGACCAACAACGGTGGTCGACCAGACGCTCCACACAAGTCCATCTCCGTCTCCTCGCCGAACGCCCTCCTCGGGGTCTGACCGCATTAGCGGACATCACAGCACCTCGTCCATCCTCTGTCTCGCTCTCCTGCCTTCTGCCCCCAAAACCCGATGCATACAGTATCTTCAAATAAACCAAAAACGTAACAACTATCCCAATTGGTTAATAACATATTTCTTATCACACTCTAAACAAAAACAAGCTGCTAGCGCAAACTTTCTCAGCGTTTAACACAACAAAGACGCATTCCCCAGATTAACATAACAAAGAGGCCATTTTAATTAGCCTCCGCAGTAACATAAAAGTCGAAACCCCCTTACATTACTAAATGTAAAAATCTGATAAATGTCATGAGGTGTCTTGCTGGATTGAAATGGGATGCTGATTTTGCATCACTAAAGTATATTTATGTAGCATTAATAGGATCAAGATTAGACTATGGAAGTATTGTATATGGGTCAGCAGCAAAATCTGTGCTGGCAGAACTGGATATCGTGCAAGCTCGGGCTCTAAAGGTGTGCTTGGGAGTGGTTAGAACTTACCCAGTGTGTGCACTCCAAGTTGAAGCAAATGAAATGCAATTGGGGCTGTGGCGTAAACAGCTGGAGGCCAATTATTGGATTAATTTAAGGGGGCATGGTGATAGCCATCCTACAAAAAGGGTGTTACAGACATGCTGGGAGAAGGAGAGGACACAAAAAGAAAGTTTTGGCTGGACAGGGGAGCAAACAGCAAAAGATATGGGTGTATACGATAAAGAGTTATGTCCAAGTGTGGTGTGGCCTGTCAGACCTTTCTGGGTATTAGAAAATCCCTCCGTAGATTTGGAATTGTTTAAGATTAAACATAGTAATAAGATGGCTGATATACTCAGTGAATCTCATATTTATAGGGAATGTAAGTATAAGGGCATACAGATTTTTACGGATGGATCAAAGGATCCAGAAACAGGTGCAACAGGGTCTGCAATTGTTGTGCCAAGTTATCAAGTGGAAATTAGCAAGAGATCACCTGATTGCTTGAGTGTATTTGCAGTTGAAATGTTTGCCATATTGTTAGCACTAGAATGGAGTGAGCAGGTTGATTGTAATAATATTGTGATATGTAGCGATTCTGTATTGGCCCTTGCAAGCATTAAGGCGGTTACAGCTAGAGGTCACCAGGATCTGCTTTATGAAATCCTGTTTGCAAATTCAAGACTGGCTGGACAAGGCAAAAATATCACATTCATGTGGGTTTCAGCACATTCGGGTATCATGGGAAATGAGACAGCAGATAGGCTGGCAAAAGCAGCAGTCAAAAAAGGATCTATCGAGGTCAATATTAAACTATCAAAATCAGAAGGGAAGAGCACAGTGTGAAGAAGGATAAATCAACAGTGGCAGCAGCGTTGGGATAGAGCAATAAAAGCAAGACATTTACATTCAATTCAGAACAGAGTAGATATGGCAAGAAGTAGGGGAGTAAAGCGAAAGGAGCAAATAATTATAAGTAGACTGAGAACTGGGCACAGCAACTTTAATGGCACTCTGGCCATCATAAATAAGCATCCAACAGGTTTTTGTGATCTATGTCAGGAGACTGAAACAGTAGAGCATATCCTTATTTCATGCAGGAAATTTGCACAGGAAAGACAAGAAATGTTACAATTACACAAAATTGGACTGGTAGAGAACAGTGTTAAAGGGTTATTGGAATGCGGGGACAGTGATCGGGGAGGACATTGTTGTTTAGTTTTTTAAGGGTGATGGGAGTGGAAAGACGGCTTTAAAGTGAATTGACAGTGAGGGGCAATAAATCCTGAAGATGGCAGTAATGCAACAGTGTGGATAAGGAGAAGAAGAATCAGTTGCTGGACTGTTCCCTTCCCTTCCCCTTCCTTCTGAAGCCTCGCCTGAAACCTTTGCCTGAAGCCTTGCCTGCTACCTTGCTTCTGTCCATGCCTCCGCTAGGTAGGTCTGGCTGTTTGCCGCTACCTTCAGTTGGGAACTGTCTCTGTGTCCACGCCTTCACTAGGTAGGTCTGGCTGTTTGCTGCTACCTTGTGTTGGGAACCGTCTCTTTGTGCCCTTGCCTCCGCTGGGTAGGTCTGGCTGTTTGCTGCTACCTTGAGTGGAGATCTGTCTCTCAGTGTTCTGTGTATGAGTCCCTCCCTACTTCCTGATCCCTAGGAGGGGCCTTGACTCTGTGTAGAGCCCCTGCACCAAGTCCTGTTCCCAAGGAGGGGTCCTGGCTCTGTGTTCCATGTTCCTGTTCTCGCTCGACCAAGTCAAGGCTTCATGTTCTCATCCTGTCCATGTGCCTCGCCCGGCCCAGGAGTACCTCACACAGCCCGGTGCTAGGGTTCCCTCGTCCTGTCCAGGAGTCTCATATCCAGCCCTGTTGTCACTCCTCATCCTGTAGCCACGTCTTGTCCTCGCCTGGATCTGGGTTCCGAGCCCGAGTCAAGACCTAGGTTCCGTGTCCCTATCCAGTCTCTGGCTCGGAGTCCTTATCCAGGTTCCAAGTTCCTAGTTCCTCATCCAGGTCCCGCTTCCCTAGTCTAGTCCTAGCCCAGGCCCTGTATCCTAGCCTCGTCCAGGGCCTGTGTCTTGTCCAGCGTCATTTCTTCCCCACTTATCTCACTTACCTAACTCACTTAGTCCTGTTCCTAGTACTCCAGTGTCTGTGTCTTGCACTTGGGTCTGCCACCAGTGCGCCCCCATATGACAGAATTGGCTTCATGAGTTTAGAGTCAACATAAAGTCACACAGCATGGAAGCAAGTTCTGCAGCCCTCAGAGTTCACATTGATCATTAAGAACAAGTTTATACTAAACCTATGTTAATATTATGTTTAATCTCCCCATATTCTCGTCACCTCTCACTCTCCAGCCCCCAGCCACCACAATTCACCTACAGTTCAGAGGCAAGTAAGAGTGGCCAATTACCTTTACAACCTGCATATCTTTATGATATGTCACAGAACTGGTAATTCGTATAGAAACAAAAGCTCCACACAGACAGGACTGCAGGTCAGAACTGAACCTGGGTCACAAGAGCTATGATGCAGCCAAGCTACTAGTTGTGTTATCGTGTCACCTTGTCTTGTGACTATCCCATGATGAGCCGTAGGCTGAAAAACATATGCTTTGTGTTCAAATTTGTAGGCATTAATAATGAAAACATATGTCACTTATTTTGTGAGGAAATCCGATAAACATGTGCCAACGAAGAAAGAGAGGAACAGAAAAATTCTCTTTGTGACTTTCAATCTCACGTTGTGGACTTAGATTGATGCCTCCTTTTATACCAAATATTCTATCTAGTTTACATTAACTTTATCTCTTCCACTTCATCCATGTTCCAGGGTCTAACCTCTTTTAAATCTAACAGTGCTAATGATGCTCGATATATTTTTCATTTTAATTTGCTCTTGGCTTTAATTACTACTGGTCTTACAGGCAAATATCATTGTGTCATTTTAATCACTCACTCACAGCTGGCTCTGAAGTAGTTTTGGATATACTGAGAAGTTGTAAAGGTCACACATAAACACAAGGCTTTCTTTTCTACTTCAACTGGGTATTTGCAATCGCTGACCCTGAACTGAAACAATGCAGGGCAATGGCGGTCAGCAACCATGGTCTATCCAGAGTTAGTTCTTAGATTTCTGGAAGGAGAAAAGCACAAGGACAAAATTATTTTGCGGGAACAGGGAGTTGTAAGAAATGCATGTTTACATCAACTGCACATTGTAATTTGAAAAGATAGAGATTTCCTGTAAATGAGGAATAATTGAAATGACAGCATTATTTAGCAAACTTAATCAGGTTTATAACTTACAAATTTTGATTTTACTGAGAGTATAAGAATAAACCTCACTCCAATAATTTTGGAAAACACCACACTAAACCCTATTGGAACACTGCCACCTATAATCAGAAGATGATATATGGCCATTCTGTTTCGTTCAGAGCAAGAACTTGTGAAAGCAAAAGTTCTGGTTACTTTTCTTCCTACTAAATTATCAGATCTGAATTAACATCATTAAGACAAAATGACATCAAGCTTGCTGTTCCGTCTCAGATAAATATTATGTAGTCTAAACCCATTGCTCTGTAAAATGCCTTTCACTTTAAAACAAATGCATTTTGATCAGAATTTGATTGGCTTGAGTTAGACCACAAGGTCATTTGACATAGGAGCAGAATTAGGCAATTCAGCCCGTCGAGTCCATTCTACCACTTCATCAATGCTGATCCCGGACCCCATTTAACCCGATACAACTGCCCTCTCACCATATCCCTTGATGCCCTGACCAATCAGGAATTTATCAACTTCTACTTTAAATATATCCATGAATTTGTCCTCAACCACATTCTGTGGCAGAGCATTCCACAGATCCCCCATTCTTTAGCTAAAAAAATTCCTCCTTACTTCTGTTCTAAAAGGTCGCCCCTAATTTTGAGCCTTTGCCCTCTAGTTCTGGATACTCCCACCAGAGGAAACATCCTCTCCACATTCACGTTATCTAGTCCTTTCAACATTCGGTAGGTTTCAATGAGATCCCCACGCATTCTTCTAAATTCTAGTGGATACAGGCCCAAAGCTGCCAAATGCTCCTCATATGTTAAACTCTTCATTCCCAGAATCATCCTCGTGAGGATTTTCATGAGTTGTTTGATTATATTACAAATTTATAACCAGCTTTACTCTCATGGGGTAGAAGGGATTTTGAAAGCAAGCTGTAATTATTGAATTTTATAAGATATAAACTAGGCCTGAAAAGAAAGTTCCCCTTTCACAGTGCCTGTTGTTTTTTTTACCCTAATTTCATTAACAGATGTTTATTATTGCAGCATTAAATCTTATGTTTTTTTTTAAACTGCAAACTTGTGTACCTCTTCATAAAAGCATTCCTCTATTCTCCTTACTTTTCACTAGTCTTACAAGTTTCCTGTTATAGAGTCACAGAGTAAGGCAACATGGAAACAAGTCCTTCAGGCCCACCAAGATGTTCATCAAAGCTAGTCCCAAATGCTGAACTTTGGTCCATATCCCTGTAAACTTTCCCTATCCCTGTACCTTCCAAAAGTCTTTTAAATATTGTGGCATTTGCAAAATTGGAAATTGTCATCTGTGCACACAAGTCCAAGTAAATATATATTGGAAAAAGCTAATACAAGCTTAAAAAGTTCATTTCCTTCAACACCAAAACCAAACTTTCTATTCTACATTCTGTTTCCTATTGCTACAAAATAGCTGCCACAAGCACTTGTTAATCTATGGTCTTCAATCATGATGATGCCTAATATGCAGCACTTTATTATATGTCTTTTGTATGTCTATATATTCCAAAGCAAACAAATTTGCCTTGGTAACCCTTTGCTCTCTGCTCCAATATCTCAATCAACTTAGGCAGACATAATTTGCCTGGAACTAGCCCCTGCTGACTTCCTTTAACCAATTCACACTGGCTCAAGTCACTATTCATTTTACTCTGGATATTCTTTTCAAACTGTCCTCACTCATAAGGACTCACTGACTGGCCTGTAGTTATTGGGTTTATTCCCATACTATTTTCATGAAAAACGATGCAACAGTTGGGTTTTTCTGATCCTCAGGACCACCCCTATATCTCTAGATGTTTGGAAGATTATGGATAGAGCTCTTATGATTTCTTTCATTATTTCCCTCTGTAACCAAAAATGTAAGCCATCTGGACCAGTTAATTTACTCATTTTAGTTTTAACTAGTTTTTATAGTACCTGATCTTTATTATTGGTTTAATATATACATATTTGCATAAAATATTTCCTATATGAAAATTTAGATCCAAACAATTTGTTTTCTACTTCATTGTTCTGTTTCTGTAAACTTCTTGCCTGATTTTCTTTTGAAACCATTCCTGCTGATCATATGTATGGTTTTCTCAAGTCTGCTAATTTTCTCCAAAGTAACGTTTTGTTTCTTCAATACCATCTTTGTTGAACTCTTAGACATGAGGAAAAAAGAAAAGATTTTTAGGATTTCTGACTAACTTAAATGCTGTATTTTTGAGTGCGTAAAGATACACTGGGTCAAAATACAATAATGCTCTTAAGTGAGCAATGTAAATTTTGATTGTCAAATGTTAGTAGCAAGTTACCCAAGATACTTCAAGTTGCAGGAATAGTTGGTTGCAGATTTTAAGCTGCTCTGTAAACTGGCCAGCAAAGAAACCTGTTCAAAGGTAGTGAGAAGGCTGGGGGGAGCGGGAGATTGGAAATGTAACTCTTTTTGCATAAGTGTGTAAGACTAGAGGATACATTTGAGAACTGGCCATACTTTATTAACATCATCCTATTTGAGAAAATACAAATTAGACCATCATGTTCCATCAATACAGCAATGGATCATGGCCAAAAAAGCTCTGTAGTGTCTTTACAAAAGCATTGGAATACAGCATTATCATAGGTAGTTATTTATTTTGCAAGACATTGCGCTTAACCCATTTATACGTTGAGAATTTAAGATGGGTGACTGTATGTCTATGACACTACTGAGAAGTAGGCACATTAGGCAACATTTCTGTCTAATAAGGAGAACTTACTTTTGCAAAGAATAAATATTAGTTTAGTTTTAAATGATGTGGTTTCAATATTTCAACAAGTCATAAACATTCAGCACTGAAACTCCACTGCAGTTTAAAGCATTAACTTTTATTTATTCAGCACTGTCAATGTGAACAAAATATCCCAAGCCCTTGGCAGAAGTGTAGTGATGAAAAACTATTGCTACTCCAAAAAAAGAGATACGAGACAAGGCAGCAAAAGATCAGTCAGGAATCACTTTTAAACATTGTCCTAAGGCTGAAGATGCAGTGCAAGATGATCCAATGGGTTTGACCAAGCCAAAGGCAAAAAAAGAGCATGGGGAAATCAGCAGCTTCCAGACTAAAATGGGCAGAAGTTTTCTGAAGGAATGTTGGGTGAAGTAGGTTACTAAGATTGGGAGAGCAGGTCATAAAAGAGTTAAAAACAGAGATGAAATTTTTAAAATTCATGACTATAGAACACTTATGCTGTGGCCACAAACACTTACAAATGTTTTAATATAGACAATTGATGCTTAATTTATTCATAATTTATGAAGAAACAAACAAGAGCTCAACTTGGTAAATCAAAATAGAACTTTGCTCCTTTCAAACCCTACATTAATTTTGTACAGTTCAAGTTGTGTGTTGCAGTTAATTATAAAATGGCTGAGTCACACAGGCATGAGATTTTAAAAAATAAAATCATGCAGATTCTGGAAATCTGAATAAAAAAACATAAGTACTGTGGATACCTAGTGTGTTAGGTCACATCTTTAAAAGGAGAAACAGAAATACCATCTCAGACCAATGACCCTTCAATAGAACCGGGAATGTGAGAAAGCAAGTTTGTTGAATTTGCAGTGAGAGTGAGACCTCTGGTGAGGACAGATGAATGTCCAAGGGACCTAATTGCTTTTGGTGCTTTCCTGTTGATCATAGCAGATCTTTCTGCAGGAGTGGAAGTAGGAGATAAATGAGAGTAGTTCAGGGGAACAAACCCAGCTAGAATATATGGAACTCAGAGATGCAGAAAAGAGGAGTTTCTGTAAAGCTGAAAGAAAATGCTAGAGATACTCATCAGATCAGATAGTCCCCAGGTTAACATTACAGACAGATTACCTTGCATGATTACCAGCACAAACAGGAAAGACTGATTATCTGAAAAGACTGAATTCAATGTATAGTCCACAAGGGATCAAACTGGCATGTTGCTGCGTTACTTTGAAGTAGGTTATAAGATCAAAGATAGCGTGATCTGAGTAAGAAAGGGATGAAGTTTGAAAAGTTGTCACCCTTGCAGACTGAACAGAGTGATCACCTTATCATTGAACTCAACAACTTCAAATAATCAGCTGTTCCTGTATAAACAAGCAGTTCTGTGATAAAAGGCAACATTAATTCAAATGTTCTCTCTGACCAGATGCTACATAACTTCCTGCGTATCTCTGGTATTTTTATCTATTTCAAGATTTCCATTCGTTTATTTTCTTTACTCTATTTTTTCACAAATCGCTTTGTTCATCTTATTCTATTTACACTCCAGCAGACAGATTAGCTATGATGTGCTGGACAAGAATGAAAAAAAATATATCATTGGGACAATTTTGGTCCCACCCAATCATAGGCACAGGCTTTTTCCTTCCCAAGAAATCCCTACTCGCCCTACTCTATAACTTAAAGCACACTTGATTTATTGTGAGCTGAAGCATCATGCATTCCACCCATTTGATTCCAGTTGGAATAAGTGGCAGAAAAAAGACTTTTGAGATATATAATAAGCAGCATTTCTATGATAAACCTCTTCATACTCTCGTGGAAATTGAGATTTACCCACTCAGCCTGCCACGTTCCCAAATATCTCTTCCCAAATTACTGCAACATCAACACAGATCTTTCAGAGATTTGAAAAGAATCAGGTGAAGCAGAAAATTTGTCAGAAAGTTTTCAAGACTAGTTCCAAATCCATTATTGAACATCCGCCATAGGCCATTAGAAGCAAGTGAGAATCCTTGGAAACCCAAACTTCTAAATGAAGTGTCTTCCAGTTTTGCATAGAACATGCTTGTCCCATCAGCAAACTATCTTAAAATGATTGCATAAAACTAATGACTGATTCTTCTCTTTACCTCCATCCTCAATTCGAACATTCACAATAGTAAGGGAAAATTTCTCAATAGTACTAAGGAACCTGATATTTAAAAAATGCAAAATAATTTGACCTAAGACTTGCATTTCTGCTATAAAAGGGATTCACCCATATTCTACGATTAAGAGAAAGTAACTTCTTCAGATTTCCAATAAACTGTTGAGACGAAATAAATAGATTGCATGCAAATTATACAGCTACGTCTGTCACAGAACAAAACAAACAATGCTAATTTGGTTACGGTTTACGGCTTACCTGCTGCATTTCAAAGGAATAATAGATGTCCTTCTTGTTCATAAGTTCACTGTAAATTCTTTGTTCAGTAATCATGCCATTGGAAAAGGCAGCAATAATATCAGCAGTATTGGTCGTTGAAAGGCGATGGACAATCACAATAGTTGTAGGACCAGTTCGTGCCTAAAGTGAAAGAGTGATTAGACAGGACACTGACAAACTTTGTTCATAAGACTTGGAAACGTTAAAATATTAACTTTAGGAATTTCATTGCTTCTCTATTTTAATTGCATGTTAAAGAATTGTGTTGATTTAATGGCTTCAGTATGAGTCCCCACATCACTGGATGACCTGTAATTTCAGTCTCTGAGGCTGGCATCTGGAAATCTTCAGAAGGGTGAATTCAAGCAATACATATCGTCCAGAAAGACTTTCCTGGTCAAGTAATAATGATTTGTATGGGTAGATTCAAACACCTGCTGCTGAGGTGAGGGTTCCACCTGCTTAAAAATGAATTCAGTGCTGATGCCTGTGTCACATCACTAGTCATAGGCCTACAGTCAGCGAAGCAACCATCTACTACCATTCTCTGGCTTCTCCTACAGCCTATCTCTAATCCAATTTATTACCTTATCTTGAATGCCAAGTGACTGAACCTTCTTGACTAATCTGTCATGCAGGACCTTGTCAAAGGCCATGCTAAAGTCCATGCAGAAATATCCATGACCTGGTTAGACACGATCTACCATGCACAACGCCTTGTTGACTATCCCAAATAAGTCCCTGTCTATTCAAATACTTCTATATCCGGTACCTTAGGAAAACTTCCAATAACCTTCCCACTACTGATCTCAGGCTATGGAACACTAATGCTGCTGCTGCAGGGATTTTGGTCAAGAAGGTTCAGTCCCGTGGCATTAAAGGTCAGGTAGTAAACTGGATTAGACATTGACTTCACAGGAGAAGCCAAGAAGTTGTAATAGATGGTTGCCTCACTGACTGGAGGCCTGTGACTAGTGGAGTGCCATAGGGATCAGTGCTGAGTCCTTTGTTTGTCACCTATATCAATGTTCTGGATGATATTGTGGTCAACTGGACCAGCAAATTTGCAGATGATACAAAGTCTGGGGGTATAGTGGACAGCAAAGGAAAACAATCAAAGCTTGCATCAGGATCTGAACCAGCTGGGAAAATGGCAGATGGAATTTAATGCAGACAAGTGTGAGGTGTAGCACTTTGCAAAGACAAACCGGGGAGGTCTTACATGGTGAGTGCTAGGGCACTGAAACATGTGGTAGAACAGGAGGATCTAGGAATATAGATCCATAATTCCTTGAAAGTGGTGTCACAGGTAGATAGGTCATTAAAATGCTTTTGGCACAGTGGCATTTATAACTCAAAGAATTGAGTATAGTTGTTGGGATGTTATGTTGAAGTTGTGTAAGTCATTCATGAGACCTAATTAGGAGTATTTTGTACAGTTTTGGTCACCTGCCTGCAGGAAAGATGTAATAATATCGAAAAAGTGCAGAGACAATTTACAAGAATGTTGCCAGAACTTGAGGACTGTATTGGGACTGCTACTTTTCACATTGTTTGGTAATAATTTGATTAATGGAATTGATGGCTTTGTGACAAAGTTTGCAGATGATACAGAAATAAGTGGAGGAGTAGGTAGTGCTGAGGAAGCAATGCAATTGCAGCTGGACTTAGACTAATTGGAAGAATGGGCAAAAAAGTGACAGATGGAATACAGTGCTGGGAAATATATGATAATGCATTTTGATAAAAAGAGCAATAGTGTGGACGATTATCTAATTGGGGAAAAGGTTCAAACATCAGAGGTGCAGATAGACTTAGGAGTCCTCGTGCAAGACTCCCAGAAGGTTAATTTACAGGTTGAGTCTGTAGTAAAGAAGGCAAATGCAATGTTAGCATTTATTTCAAGGGTATTAGAATAAAAAAGCAAGGAGATAAAGTAAGGAGATTATTTCCTTTGGCGGGGGTACCCCGAACTAGAGGGCACAGCCTCAAAATTGAGGGGTGACCTTTTTGAACTGATGTAAGAAGGAATTTTTTTAGCCAGAGTGTAGTGAATCTGTGGAACGCTCTGCCACAAACTGTGGTGGAGGCCAAGTCCATGGGCATATTTAAGACGGAAGTTGATAATTTCCTGATCAATCAGGGCATCAAAGGATATAGCAAAACGGCAGGTGTATGGGGTGGAGCGGGATCTGTGGTCAACCACAATGGAATGGTGGAGCAGACTAGATGGGCTGAATGGCCTATTTCTGCTCCTACGTCTTATGGTCTTATAATAAATCACTATGGGTTCGAGTAATGGCAGCAGTTAAACTTCACTCTTGCTGAATGGAGTTTAAAACTGCAACCGGAATGGAGCACAGTTGAGGAGGTTACCAAAATTATTCACCGTATGGTATCAGAGAATTATACTGCAATAGTGGTAGCCCACCAGGAAATGTTGAATTAACTTCTGGAATGGTAGGACAAGTGGATATGTCTGGAGTTTTCCAAATAAAAGGGGTAGTACTGTCTTTAATTGCACCAGCTGTTGGTCATCCTATAAGTACAGTGATTCATTTATTGAGGCTTTTAGAGTATGTAGACAAAGGCACTCATAGCCATATCCAGAGGTTTGATAAGCAGGCAGGGAATGGGGATCCGGCATGTCCCATAAAGAAATGATTTTAGCTTTGCTTACAGCTGGGGTTCTGGAGGAGCAGGTAAATGGGTTCCCACCCACACCCTCTATACAATGTGGAAATACTGTCAGGAGGAGCAAAAGAGGGAGAATGCTGAGGGGAAAGGGTTATTCTTCAGGTCCTCTGCAGATCAGGGTTCCTTTTGTCCTCTGCCAGATTCCTTGCGTTCCATTTAGGGTTCCCTGCAAAGAATATTGGCTGGCATTCACCAGGAGTGGGAATCAGGGAGTGGCTAGTACACTTACACCTTATTGTTGTAGGAAGGCGGTCATTCGACCTGCATACCCCTTCCTGTCAATAGAGTGTGAATGATTTGAATGCGGAGAAATCTGACGTGTGGCCGCACATGCGTGTGTGTGTGTGTGTGTGTGTGTGTGTGTGTGTGTGTGTGTATTCAGCCTTTAAAGAGACTTTGTGAATGTGTTGGGCCCCACCCAATTGCTTTTCCCTTCTCAGTTGTTTTCTGATAAGTGCTCTTTCTTTGTGAGAAATTAACTGTTTTAAGCTTTTGCAGTTCCATGGGAAATTTTAAAGAAGAGTATAACCTGGGCTTTGTGATTTGTACATTGTTTCTTGTGTTTGTTTAGTCAGTTACTTTGTTTCTTGCTTTTAAAATCTGTTAGTCATTCATTGTGCCTTAATCTGCTACTTTGTTACTTGTTTCCCCATATAATTGGTTTTAGGGATAACTCAGTTTTCATATTGACCATGTGAACTTTGAGTAGAAATTTGGGCAACCTTATCTCACATTTCAGAGGGAATTGAGCATTTGGGGAGTAATTCTTGCAGTTCTGTTGTTTTTTGTGTTTTCTAAATACCCAGTGACTAATCAGGAGCAAGTGCATTTGTATCTCCCTGCATTACAGAATGGCAAAATGCTGATTTGTGGTGCTAGATCCTGTTATATATTCCCATGGATGGCATTTGAATTTGCACACTGGACCAATGGGTCAAATTGTGAATTTGTATGAAGACTAACTACATCACAACAAGGAAAATACTTGAGGGAAATTACCTGTCTTCTTGGGTTTTGGCATTTTGTTTTGGGGGACCTGGAAGTGGGTATTCTATTTCAGCCAAACTTGACCTGGAGTATGGTAACAGCTTTATGGGACTTGAGTCTAAATAGCCCTGGAGGATTGAGTACTTTAAGGGCTGAATTTTCCCTACGTACCATTTGTTGAACTGGAAAGTCCTGACTCCTAGTGATTTCCCCACCTGACAGAGTGTTGGTATAGGTGATATGCTGAGTACAGGTACAAGGTGTTAAAGAGGATGGTAAATGTGAGCAGGGGTAGTATCTGGGGATGGCTGTGTCAATGCCAAATGATGTTGTGAAGCTGGGCATTTGTTGGATGCTGAATGGCACTCATTGTTTATGCAGTTCCTTGGACTACCTGTGGAACCCACAAGGTGACGCAATTGATATGTGGTGCTGTATATATGCCACCCAGGTGCCCTGGATGAGCACCTTGCCCATGTTGGTTGGTAAGAGGGCTATTACAAAGGAAAAATGATTTGAATGATAGCCTTTCTCAGCGTGGTATGGCCAGACTGACCCGGGAACTGATTTTGATTACCTTGGATTACCCACTCCTAAAGAAGGTGACATTTGTACTTTAATTGGCCAAGAATGCTGCAGCTGCATTCCTGACAGATCAGGTAACATCACTCACCTGGTGGATCATATCTATGAGTCAGTGTACAAGATTACGTGGGGGACCAGCTTATTAGCTATTATACTCAAGCATGGGGTAGGTGTACTTTGAGAGCACAGGGAGGCTGGTGGACTACTTAGTATATTGGAAGGTGACTATTGGGCTTACAGTACTGGGTATTATATGCTTGTGTTTTAAGTGTAACTTAGTTCAGAGGTTGTGAGAATCATAATAGTCTGAGGGTTAGATAATCACATTCAGAACTTTCAAGAATTATCCTGAGGGGGAGTGGCTTATTCTGATTGTTGAATGTCGCTTCCATAGTGATGGGTTGGTATAGAAACAGCAGCTGCTTTTCCCATTGGATAGATGCCTGTTGTCCAGTTTCAAATATATAAAATAGCTTGCCCTCTTCTTCCTTTGTTTAAAACAAGGATGCACAAAATGTTTGAGAAAGTATGCTCTGTGTGCACTTTTAACTAATTGGCATAAGAGAGGAACTGGCCAAAGTTGACTAGAAAGGGACACTGGTGGGAAAGACAGCAGAGCAACAGCGGCTGGAGTTTATGCGAAAAGTGAGGAAGGTGCAAGACAGGTATATTCCAAAAAAGAAGAAAATTTCAAATGGAAAAAGGATGCAACCGTGGTTGACAAGAGAAGTCAAAGCCAAAGTTAAAGCAAAGGAGAGGGCATACAAGGAAGCAAAAAATAGTGGGAAGACAGAGGATTGGGAAGTTTTTAAAAGCTTACAAAAGGAAACTAAGAAGGTCACTAAGAGGGAAAAGATTAACTATGAAAGGAAGCTAGCAAATAATATCAAAGAGGATACTAAGAGTTTTTTCAAGTATATAAAGAGTAAAAGACAGGTGAGAGTAGATATAGGACCAATAGAAAATGATGCTGGAGAAATTGTAATGGGAGATAAGGAGATGGCGGAGGAACTGAATGAGTATTTTGCATCATTCTTCACTGAGGAAGACATCAGCAGTATACCGGACACTCAAGGGTGGTAGGGAAGAGAA
The DNA here is from genome assembly GCF_963921235.1 of Mobula hypostoma. Taxonomy (NCBI): domain Eukaryota; kingdom Metazoa; phylum Chordata; class Chondrichthyes; order Myliobatiformes; family Myliobatidae; genus Mobula; species Mobula hypostoma. The sequence goes on from NC_086099.1 coordinate 131,541,786, forward strand.
GTGTGCGCAGTCACAATTACGACAGAGAAATTACTCCGGAAGCTGAATAGCCTAAAGGTAGATAAATCTCTTGGACCAGATGGAATGCACCCTCGTGTTCTGAAGGAAGTAGCTGTGGAGATTGCGGAGGCATAAGCGATGATCTTTCAAAAGTTGATAGATTCTGGCATGGTTCCGGAGGACTGGAAGATTGCAAATGTCACTCCGCTATTTAAGAAGGGGGCAAGGAAGCAAAAAGGAAATTATAGACCTGTTAGCCTGACATTGGTGGTTGAGAAGTTGTTGGAGTCGATTGTGAAGGATGAGGTTACAGAGTACCTGGAGGCATATGACAAGATAGGCAGAACTCAGCATGGATTCCTTAAAGGAACATCCTGCCTGACAAATCTATTACAATGTTTTGAGAAAATTACAAGTAGGCTAAACAAGGGAGATGCAGTGGATGTTGTATATTTGGATTTTCAGAAGGCCTTTGACAAGGTGCCACACATGAGGCTACTTAACAAGATAAGAGCCCATGGAATTATGGGAAAGTTACATACGTGGATAGAGCGTTGGCTGATTGGCAGGAAACAGAGAGTGGGAATAAAGGGATCCTATTCTGGTTGGCTGCCGGTTACCAGTGGTGTTCCACAGGGGTCCATGTTGGGGCCGCTTCTTTTTACATTGTACATCAACATTTTGGATTATCGAATAGATGGCTTTGTGGCTAAGTTTGCTGATGATACATAGATAGGTGGAGGGGCCAGTAGTGCTGAGGAAACAAAGTGTCTGCAGAGAGACTTGGATAGATTGGAAGAATGGGCAAGGAAATGGCAAATGAAATACAACGTTGGAAAATGTATGGTTATGCACTTTGGCAGAAGAAATAAACAGGCAAACTATTATTTAAATGGGGAAAGAATTCAAAGTTCTGAGATGCAACGGGACTTAGGAGTCCTCGTACAGGATACCCTTAAGGTTAACCTCCAGGTTGTGTCGGTGGTGAAGAAGGCGAATGCAATGTTGGCATTCATTTCTAGAGGAATAGAGTATAGGAGCAGGGATGTGATGTTGAGGCTCTATAAGGCGCTGGTGAGACCTCACTTGGAGTACTGTGGGCAGTTTTGGTTTCCTTAATTAAGAAAGGATGTGCTGACGTTGGAGAGGGTACAGAGAAGATTCACTAGAATGATTCTGGGAATGAGAGGGTTAACATATGAAGAATGTTTGTCGGCTCTTGGACTGTATTCCTTGGAGTTTAGAAGAATGAGGGGAGACCTCGTAGAAATATTTTGAATGTTGAAAGGCATGGACAGTGTGGATGTGGCAAAGTTGTTTCCCATGATGGGGGAGTCTAGTATGAGAGGGCATGAGTTAAGGATTGAAGGGCGCCCATTCAGAACAGAAATGCGAAGAAATTTTTTTAGTCAGAGGGTGGTGAATCTATGGAATTTGTTGCCATGGGCAGCAGTGGAGGCCAAGTCATTAGGTGTATTTAAGGCAGAGATTGATAGGTATCGGAGTAAGCAGGGCATCAAAGGTTATGGTGAGAAGGCGGGGGAGTGGGACTAAATGGGAGAATGGATCAGCTCATGATAAAATGGCGGAGCAGAGTCGATGGGCCGAATGGCCTACTTCTGCTCCTTTGCCTTATGGTCTTATGGTCTAATTATGTTAGTTAAATGTGCATATGTTGGTTGAACACTCAGCTTTGTATTGTCTGTAACTTGGGGAACATGAATGTTTAGTCGAGTTTTTACCATTTGTAAATAAATGATGAATATACCTTTTCGCAGAGAGTACTTTTTGTATCACCTGCCAAATCCACGAACCTGATTCAACATTACAGGAGCATGAGGAGGAACTTCTTCACTCAGAGGGTGGTGTGAGTGTGGAACGAGCTGCCAGTGGAAGTGGTGGATGTGGGTTCAACATTGAAGAAAAATTTGGATAGGTACGTGGAAGAGAGGGGTATGGAGGGCTATGGTCCAGGTGCAGGTCAATGGGACTAAGTAAGTTAATGGTTTGGCAAGGACAATGTGAGTCAAAGGGTTTGTTTCTGTTTTGTAGTTTTCTATGACTCCATGACTCTATGGAACATAGAAAATTACTGTGTGGTGCAGAGCCTTGAACCCTTCAACCTGCTCCAAAATCGGTCTAACGCTTCCCTTCCACGTAGCTCTCCATTTCCCTTTCATCCACGGGCCAATCTGGAAGTCTCTTAAATGTCTCTAATGTATAATGCAGTGTGTTCTATGCACCTACCACTCTCTGTCTATAAAACCTGCCCTCTGATGTCCCTCCTATACTTTCCTGCCAACACCTTAGGGTTATGCCCCTTTTAGTGTGCTAGGCTTATATGGACATTGAGCCACAATTACTGTATGTATACATCAAATGTATTGTCACTGTTTTGCTTCTAATGGTGACCTTCTAGAGTTTTCACGGACTATCGAGTACATAGATTGATAGAGCTCAATATTGATAAATGTGTGGGTCAGAGTAAGGGCGATGTTACGATAATGGTGCTTAGGGAGTTTTATCGGGTGAAGTGGGTAAGGTGTATCATTCTGGTAGTTGGTGAAATTCTTTTTCTCCAATTCTTTTGATGAATTTAGCAGCAGAACTGATTTGTGTAATTTATTTCCTGACTGCAGTTAACTGTATTGAGAAATTGACCATCTGCCGAGCGTGTCAGCCCACTTCACAGCAAGGGAATGAAGGAACAGTGAGAAGGAGCAGAAAAGGCTAAGGACAAGACAGCTAAGGTTCCAGAAGAATGGTGATTGAAGACCAACATCATGGTCAGGGCTGGGTAGATAGTAGGAGCCTACAAAGGTTGATAGGTGGGAATATCAAAAAGAAGAAGGGAAACTGGCAGAGCTGATAGACTGGGAGGGTTGTGGGAAGAATTGGGGTAGAATTGTGGAGAGATGTGAGTGTTGAGTGGATTAGGAGGGGTATAGAGGGGTTCAGAATAATTAGGAAAGACTGGGAGTAGTGCAACAAGCATTAGAGGATATGGGAATTGGAAAAGCTAAGATATTTGGAGAGTTTTATCAGTTGAAGTAAATCAGAATAATTGGATAGGGAGCATAATTTTGGGGAGATAAGATCTGGGAGTTAATGAAATGGGTTGGGAGGACAGAAAAACTATGGGTAATTAAAGCTTGGTGCAAGATACTCAAGTTTGAGAAATGAGAAATTATAAAGGGTAGAAAGATCAGAAAAAGATTAGCACTGAAATGAGGAGTCAAAGGAGATCAGTATGGATAAATAAAGTCAAAGGGGTCAAGAGGATTGGAGAGGTAATATCAAATTGCAGAAGATCAGAGGGAATAGAGAAAGTCGTGGGGGAGGAAAGAGGGGGTGCAGATAGATGAGATGGGAAGAGTGGTTCAGGGTGCTTGTGGCTGGAAAGAACCAGATTCTGGGTGGATTCAGTCAAAGCAGGGCTGTGGCATATGGTTCTGATTATCAACTTGAAATTGAAAATTTCTATTTCTTCTGGCTCACAATTTCTGCTGCAAGGCCACTTACAATACATTCAGCTACCTTTAGCTGCAAGAAATGGGTCCAGTCTATTTCAAACTTAAAACCTTGAGCTTGCACAATCAAGTTCTGCATGATTGACATTCATTGCTGGCACAGGTTTTAATCAGTGAATGGAAATAACTTTTTCCAGGTATGCCTTCCATGGTACTTATTTAGTTTATATTGATAAAACCAAAAGGCTCAATCCTGGCAAACTTCAAAGTAAATTTATTATCGAAGTACACATATGTCACCTTATACAATGCTGCGATTAAATTTCTTGCGGCCGGACTCAATGAACCCTTAATAGAATAATTACCATAATAGAACCAATGAACGACTGCACCACTGGGCAGTCTGCAAAAGACAACAAACTGTGCAAATACAAAAAGTACAAAATAATAACAATAAATTTTGAGAACATAAGATGAAGAATTCTTCAAAATGAGTTCATAGGTTGTAGGAACATTTCAGTGATGGGGTAGGTGAAGCAGCATAAAGGTATCCACTTTAGTTCAAGGGCCTGATGGCTGAGGGGTAATAACTGTACTTGAACTTGGTAGTAAGTTCGAAGGCTCCTGTACCCTCTTCATGATGGCAGCAGTGAGAAGAGCGGATGAGCTGGGTGGTGGGCATCCCTGATGATGGATGCTGCTTTCCTGTGACAGTACTCCGTGTAAATGTGCTTTACCTGTGATGGACTGGGCCATATCCCTTCAAAGGCATTAGTGTTTCTCTACCAGGCTGTGATGCAGCCAGTCAACATATGCTCCAAAACACATCTATGGAGGTTGATCAAAGTTTTAGACGTCATGCCGTGTCTTTGCAAACTCCCAAGGAAGTAGACGTACTGCCGTGCTTTCTTCATGATTGCACTCGCATGCTGGGCCCAGGACAGATCCTCTATCATGATACACTGAGGAATTTAAAGTTGCTGACCCTCTCCACCGCTGATCCTCTCAATGAGGAACTGCCTCATGGATTATTGACTTCAGGGTTTTCTCTCCCTGAAGTCAATAATCAGCTCCTTGGTTTTGCTGACATTAAGTAAAAGGTTGCAATACATGCAAAATGCTGGAGAAACTCAGCAGACTAAGGCTGCATCTATGGAAAACTGTGAACAGCTGATATTTCAGGCCGAGATGCTTCTTCAGGACTGGAAAGGAAGTGGGAAGAGAAGGAAGAAGTACAAGTTGGAAGGTGTAAGGTGAAACCAGAAGAGGGAGAGGGGTTGTTGTAAAGAGCTGGGAAGTAGATTGGTGAAAGAGATAAAGGTCTGGGAAAGGGAGAATCTGCTAGGAGAAGACGGGAGACCATGGGGGAGAAAATAAAGGGGAGGAGCATCAGAAGGAGGTGATGGACAGGTTAGGAGATAATGTGAGAGAGGGAAACAGGAATGGGGAATGGTGAAGGAAAGGAGGGGGGTGGCAATTATCAGAAGTTCGAGAAATCAATGTTCCTGCCATCAGTTTGGAGGCTACCCAGACAAAATATAAGGAGTTACTTCTCCAATCTCAGTGTGGTCTCATCGTGACAGTAGAGGAGGCTATGGACTGACATGTTGAAAAGGGAATGGGAAGTAGAATTGAATGACTGGCCACTGGGAGATCCCACTTTTTCTGGTGGATGGAGCGAGAGTGCTCAGTAAAGCAGTCTCCCAGTCTATGTTGGATTCACTGATATACAGGAGACCACAGCAGGAGCACCGGATACAGTAGATGACCCCAATAGACACACAGGTGAATGTCACCTCTCCTGGAAGGACAGGTTTCTGCTGAACCTTTGTTAAATGTTCTTTAGACCAATGGAATATTTGTAAATTAAAATAAATATCTGATGAAAATTAAATTAATATGAGTAGTAATAATCTATACAGATTAGAACATTTTCAAAAATCGGAAATGATGGGACAATTCAGCAGATTAGGCAGCTTCTGTGAGGAGAAATGCAGTTTCAGAAAAAAAAAACAGATTTTCAGTGAAGTTGTAGGTTTCTTCTGTTGTCTGAGCTCAGCCAGGAAAGCTATTGGATAGCACCTTCATTCTGACAGAAATAGCAACCAAAAATCAATCCTTGTTTTATGCTCATCTAATATCCATTTCAACAATTTATAAGTATGAGATGATACGCATTGTCCTAGCTCACAATGACCAATGCTAATTAGTTAATTTTTGTTTATATGTTGGTGATAGGGAGCTCTGAATTGTTGGAAATGCCAGCATCCATTGTGAAGCTGACTGTGAGCAACCTTGCAAATTGAGTAGTCACACAATGCCTGAGAGGTACAATTAATAATTTCAGGAGAAGTAAGGTGAAATCTCAGTGGGGTGGCTGGTCAGATTTGTATTTGGGGTGGCTGTGAAGTGATGAGGTAGAGAGAATAGAAATGATATTTCACAGGAGCAGCTGTGATCTTGAAAGGGGTGACTAGGTATTGCAGGGTGGTACAGGAAGTGCACTCATATTCCTTCTTGCTCCTGAAAAATGTTCAGGATAATTTACCAAGGATTTTCAGCAGTTCCTTTACATATCCTCCGTGGTCTATCTGAGGCTGGTAATTGCTAATTTTCCAAAAAGATGCAGTTTCCATTTTGGAGTTGTTTCCCTCATTTTCAGTATGAGTAGGTATTTGCATATAAAGAGGCTACTTGAACAATCACATCAAGTGTACCATTTTGCAGAAATGAAGTGGCTGAATTGTTGCTGTTCTCCTCCCAATTGATCTTTTTGAGCTCCCCCTCCAAATACTCCTACCCCTGTACACTTCCCATCCAACTGATGCATCACTTCTTTATCTGGAGACATGAGAAACTGCAGATTCTGGAATCTGGCACAACATGCAAAGCATTGGAGGAGCCAACAGGTCAGGTAACATCTATGAAGGGAAACAGACAGTCAACATTATGGATTCTGATTTTTCATTCTTGTATGTTGCGTCACTTTAATTTTTAATTTCTGAATTTTAATTTTTTTTTTCAGAAGTTGAAGCCTGGCATTTGAAAGTTATTCATCAACATTGTTCAGCAAGTAATGGTGTTACTAAGCAAATGGCAAAAAAAAAAAATCAAAGTCCAAATGATGCCATCAAGTTGAGGTAGAGCCAAAGGCATTTTGAATGAAAGGACAAACACGAGGAAAGCTGCAGATGCTGGAATTTCAAGCAACACACATAAAAGTTGCTGGTGAACGCAGCAGGCCAGGCAGCATCTCTAGGAAGAGGTACAGTTGAAGTTTCGGGCAGAGACCCTTCGTCAGGACTAACTGAAAGAAGAGCTAGTAAGAGATTTGAAAGTGGCGGGGGGGAGGAGATCCGAAATGATAAGAGAAGACAGGAGGGGGAGGGATGGAGCCAAGAGCTGGACAGGTGATTGGTAAAAGGGATAAGAGAGGATCATGGGACAGGAGGCCTAGGGAGAAAGAACCCTGTTCCCACCAGGGAGGAAGAGGGTCGGATAATGCCCACCACGAGAGATTCACTGATGTAACCTTCCATTGCTTCTCTCTCTGGCCGGAACAAGTTATACAGCCGACTGGTGGGTAGAGGAGCTCCGGGGAGACGGTCGATAGCACAATCGTACGGTCGGTGTGGAAGCAGGGAAAGGGCGCATTGTTTACTGAACACTTGTCGCAGGTCGTGGTACTCCACTAGAACTTTGGACAAGTCAGGGGGTTCAACAGCAGATGAGGTCGTGGCGGTTTTTACAGGGGAAAGGGCCGACTGTAGACAAGTGGAATGACAAAATGGACCCCAGCTGGCTATCTTCCCAGTGGACCAATCAATGTAAGGATTATGACGGCTTAACCGGGGTACCCAAGACCTATAGGAGCTTGAGGAGAGGAAATTAAGTTAAATTGTACCTGTTCCCAATGGGTCCCAGAGAGGACCAAAGACAGTGGTGGGGTACAGTGAGTGACTCGGGCCAGAAGTCTTCCGTCCAGTGCCCGGACTTCCAGAGGGGTACTTAACGGCTCCCGAGGAATTCCAGCCTGGGAAGCTATGTCATCATCCAACAGATACCCCTCAGCACCGGAGTTCTATCAAGGCAGACAAGGACAGGGACTGTTGGTTGTAACTTACAGTAGCTTGGATCTGCATCCGGGATTGGGGAACAAAAGGGAATGTAGTCTGACTCAACAAGGTCCCCGTATTGATAACATATGAAATGCATTGCAACATATTGATGAGATTATGAAGAAGCCACAACAGAGGCTAATTTTATTAGGAGTTTGAGGAGATTTAGTATGTCACCAATGTCATGGTTCCGTTTGGCTGTTCCCCTTTAATGCTGCTTTCTCCCTGATTATGCCCTAATTTCAGTCATTAGATTTCCAATTGTTGCTAGTTTACTTAATTACAGTATACCTGGTTTCCATCAGAAAATGCAGGATAAAGATCCTGTGATCACAACAAGGAGCTGCCAGTTCATTGGTTGACCCTAGTGTGAGTAAACCTCATTTCTTGATTCCTGAGAACTATCAGTTCTAAGTTTCGCATCGTTTCCTGGATACTCTACCTGACCCTTGTCTCTGTGTAAAGACTCTCCTGGATAGCAGTTCCCCATTTGCGGTGGTGATAACACCTCACGACTCTGCCTCAACGCCTGTGTCCTGCACTTGGGTTCATCCCCAGCCACATCCTTGCAACAAAAAGAACTGGCCACCATGAACCCAGCAGATACGAATCCCCTGCAACAAGCCCTCACCAGCCAGGGCTCCCTACTGGGCTTGCATGATCAGCTACTCCAGGAAGCCATGGAAAACCTCTGTTCCCTGTCAGTAAATGTAAGAAAGGTCAGTGAACAGGTCGACCGAGTATCCGCCCATCTTACCCTGTCGACTCCAGGAACTCTGTCTGACCAGCCCAGACAGCCTGTAGTGGAGACGCCCGATGCGTCAACAATGTGTCCACTAAAGGCTGATTTATACTTCTGCGTCAAATTGACACCATGGGTACGGTGTAACCGCGAACCCTATGCAGTGCCTATGCTGATCTCTACACCGTAGCCTGATGCGCACATTTCCGAAAATGTAACTACGCGTCTCAGCAATGCAGACCACAACAACTGGGATTGGCCCGCTTGGGAGCATTGCATTTCCTCCTATGCTGCAATAGCTTCCCATTGGGCGACTGAAGGGCAGGGAAGGAACTCTGGCTGCAATGCTTTCTATAAAGCTTTACAGACCACCGAAATTATGGAGGACACATTTCGCTTTTACGGAAAAAGAAAAGACGCTTGCTTTAAACTTGTTTACCCCGAGAAAGACTACCATGACCATGAAGCCTTGCATGGACAGGTCTGTGCACATGCGTAATGTGCGCGAATTGCAGAGCGAAGCAGACACACCAATGCACAAGTATAAATGCTCACAACGGCGTTGCCCTCTTGCGTAGACTACGGCGCAGGCTTGACGCACATGTATAAATCAGCCTTAAGAGAGCCACACGTACCTGAACCTGAACCAGAACCCTATGCCGGAGATATGGGGAAGTGACAGGCACTTCTGCTGCCATGCTCCTTGGTGTTCGAGCAGCAGCCATCCACGTATGTCACGGACAGATCTAAAATAGCTTACATTATGGGGTTGTTGCGAGGAAATGCCTTAGCGTGGGCCACCGTGATTTGGGATAATCAGCCAGAGACTTGTTCTTCCTTCCCCACCTTCATCCCAGAAATAAGGAAGATTTTTGACCATCCTGTCTGTGGTAAAGATGCCGCCAAGCGGCTACTCACCCTCCATCAAAGCTCACGCAGTGTTGCCAAATACTCCATAGAGTTCAGGATGGTAGCGGCCAACTCAGGTTGGAATGATGAGGCACTCCACGAGGTACTCCGGCAAGGCCTCTGTGACAAGGTAAAGGACGAGTTGGCGGCTAGGGATGACACTAACAGCCTGGATTCATTGATCTCCCTAGCCACTAGGCTGGACAACTGACTCCGGGAATGTCAGAGAGAGAGAGAACCGGTCGTCCTACTCCTTTGGCTACCCCACGACTCGCTTTACCATCTACTCCCAGCCCTAACCTCTCTCCTCCTCCCACTCCGAGAAGAGCATCCGGCCCGGCCGTTTCCACCACCCCAGGAGAGGAACCAATGCAGCTGGGATGGAGCCGGCTTTCTCCCTCGGAGCGACTCCGGAGAGTTAGAGCAGGGGATTGTTTCTACTGTGGTCAGTCTGGCCATTTTCGTGCTACCTGTTCCTTTCGGCCAAAAGGGAGGGCACACCAGTAGAAAGGGGAACCTGGTGAGTCAGACCACATTCCCTCCTGTCCCCCAATCCCGGATGCAGATCCACGCTACTGTAAGCTACAACCAACAGTCCCTGTCCTTGTCTGCCTTGATAGACTCCGGTGCTGAGGGGAATCTGTTGGATGAAGACATAGCTTCCCAGGCTGGAATTCCTCAGAAGCCATTGAGTACCCCCCTGGAAGCCCGGTCACTGGACGGAAGGCTTCTGGCCTGAGTCACTCACTGTACTCCACCATTGTCTTTGGTCCTCTCTGGGAACCATTGGGAACAGGTACAATTTAACTTAATTTCCTCTCCTCAAGCTCCTATAGTTCTTGGGTACCCCTGGTTAAGCCGCCATAATCATTACATTGATTGGTCCGCTGGGAAGATAGCCAGCTGGAGTCCATTTTGTCACGCCACTTGTTTACAGTCGGCCCTTTCCCCTGTAAAAACCGCCACGACATCATCTGCCATTGAACCACCTGACTTGTCCTGGGTTCCAGCGGAGTACCGCGACCTGGGACAAGTGTTTAGTAAACAACGTACCCTTTCCCTTCCTCCACACCGACCATACGATTGTGCTATCGACCTTCTCCCCGGAGCTCCTCTACCCACCAGTCGGCTGTATAACTTGTCCCGGCCAGAGAGGGAAGCAATGGAAGGTTACATCAGTGAATCTCTCGTGGCAGGCATTATCCGACTCTCATCCTCCCCGGGGGGCGCAGGGTTCTTCTTTGTGAGGAAGAAGGATGGTTCTCTCCATGCCTGCATCGACAACCAAGGCCTTAATCATATCACCATAAAGAACAAGTACCCACTGCCTCTTATAAGCTCTGCGTTCGAACCACTTCGCGGAGCCACCATCTTCTCAAAGTTGGACCCGAAGTGCCTACCATCTGGTCCGAATAAGGGAGGGGGACAAGTGGAAGATGGCATTCAATACCCCTCTAGGCCACTTCGAGTACTTCATCATGCCTTTTGACCTCACCAATGCCCCCACAGTCTTTCAAGCCTTGATTAACGATGTACTAAGAGACTTTATTAACCACTTTGTTTTTGTCTATCTGGATGACATCCTAATCTTTTCCAGCAGTCCCCAGCAACACGTTCATCATGTCTGCCAAGTCCTGCAGAGGCTGCAGGAGAATAAATTATTCGTAAAGGCGGAGAAGTGCGAATTCCACATCCCCTCAGTCAGCTTACTAGGTTATATCATCAAGAGCAGACAGGTAAGAGCTGATCCCGAGAAGATCCGGGCTGTGGCAGAGTGGCCCAAACCCATGGACCACAAGTAACTCCAGCGGTTCCTGGGGTTTGCGAACTTCTATCACCGGTTCATCAGAAACTACAGTCAGGTGGCGGCTCCTCTGACCCGACTTGCCTCACCTACCACACCTTTCCTTTGGAACTCCGAGGCGGACTCAGCACTCGCGGAACGAAAGAGGCGTTTCACGTCTGCTCCCGTTCTGATTCAACCAGACCCCTCCAGTCAATTCATTGTGGAGGTTGATGCCTCCGACTCCAGGGTGGGAGTGGTACTGTCCCAACATTTGGACCCGGATCAGAAACTACATCCCTATGCCTTCTTCTCTCGCCGACTGTCTCCTGCTGAACGAAATTATGACATGGGGAACCGGGAGCTACTGGTGGTCAAACTGGCGTTGGAAGAATGGAGACACTGGTTGGAGGGGGCAGAACACCCGTTCACCATCTGGACAGACCATAAGAATCTTGAATATATCCAGACTGCCAAATGCCTGAATTCCCGCCAGGCCCGTTGGGCATTACTTTTTGGCCAGTTCAGGTTTACCCTCACCTATCCACTGGGGTCCAAGAACGAGAAGCCCGATGCTCTCTCCTGTCAATACATTTCCAAGGAGGACCTTCCCAACCCCGAGACCATCCTTCCATCATCCTGTGTAGTGGCTGACCTCACCTGGGAGATTGAGTCCAGAGTCAGAGGCCTAAAGGATTCAACCTGAACCTGGCATTGGACCTCCCAATCGGCTCTTTGTACCTGATTCTGTTCGATCACAGGTTCTCCAGTGGGGGCACACTTCTCGTTTTGCCTGCTATCCCGGAATCGATCGGACTCTGACCCTTCTGAAGAGACATTTCTGGTGGCCATCCATGGATGCTGACAACCGTTCCTATGTCTCTGCATGTTCTGTCTGCGCCCATGGAAAAGCTTCCCATCAGCCACCTGCGGGATTGCTTCATCCCCTGCCTGTCCCTGGTCATCCCTGGTCACACATCGCTCTGGATTTTGTCACCGGTCTACCCCCTTCACATGTAAACACTGCCGTATTCACTGTGGTGGACTGTTTCTCCAAGTCGGTGCATTTTGTAGCCCTCCCTAAACTCCCTGCCACGCAGGAGACCGCAGACCTTCTCGACACCCATGTTTTCTGACTTCACGGAATTCCCTCAATCCATTTTGCAAGTTTGGAGATATTTTTGTGGAACCCTTGGTGTCGCGGTTAGCCTATCATCCGGTTTTCACCCACAGACCAACGGGCAAATGGAAAGGGTCAACCTGGAGTTGGAGGCGGTGTTACGTTGTATAACAGCCAACAACCTATCACCCTGGAGCAACCATCTTGCATGGGTAGAATACACCCACAACTCACTGGTCAGCACCACTACCGGAAAATCTCCTTTTGAATGCTCTCTTGGTTATCAACCCCTGCTGTTTCCCGCCCAGGAAGAAGCGATTGCGTTGCCGTCAGTCCAGGCCCATATACACAGGTGGTGAAAAATCTGGGAAGACACACGCACGGCCCTGCTTTGCTCAGCCAACTGTAACCGAAAAATTGCCGACCGCCATCGTACCCCTGCTCCTGATTATCGACCTGGGCAGATGGTGTGGCTCTCATCTAGAGACATTCTTCTCAAGAACGAGCCCAAGAAGCTCGCTCCCCGCTTCCTGGGACCATTCGAGATTGAGAGCATTATCAAGCCCACGGCAATCCAGCTCAAAAACTACCTAAGTCTATGCAGATCCATCCTACATTTCACATCTCCCAGTTAAAACCAGTTTCTTTCAGTCCCTTGTGCCCTCCAACCAAACCCCCTCCACCTCCCCCGATCATCGACCACCAGCCGTCGTACACAGTCAGGCGGTTATTGGATGTCCGTCGTCGGGGCAGATATCTCCAGTACCTGGTTGACTGGGAGGGGTATGGCCCAGAAGAACGTTCCTGGATTCCCTGCTCCTTCATCCTGGACCCTCCTCTCATCTGGGATTTCCATCTGGACTATCCAGACAAGCCTGGGGGATTGCCTGGAGACTCACATTGAGGGAGGGGTACTGTCATGGTTCCATTTGGCTGTTCCCCTTTAATGCTCCTTTCTCCCTGATTATGCCCTAATTTCAGTCATTAGATTTCCAATTGCTGCTAGTTTACTTTATTACAGTACACCTGGTTTTGATCAGAAAATGCAGGATAAAGACCCTGTGATCACAACAAGGAGCTGCCAGTTTGTTGGTTGACCCTAGTGTGAGTAAACCTTGTTTCTTGATTTCTGAGAACTGTCTGTTCTAAGTTCTGTATTGCTTCCTAGATACTCTATGTGACCCTTGTCTCTGTGTAAAGACTCTCCTGGATACCAGTTCCCCATTTGTGGTGGTGCTAATGCCTCATGACTCTACCTCAACACCTGTGTCCTGTACTTGGGTTTGTCCCCAGCCATGTCCTTGCAACAACCAAGGATTCTCACAAATTTCTGCAGATGTACCATAGACAGCATTCTGGTTTGTTCCCCTCCATCGGATTTCTGAATGGGCAAAGAACCCCTGTAGACTACCTCACTTTTTTTCTTCTTTTCTTGCTTGCTTTTTGGACTACTTATTTAAATTGTTGTTTATAGTTTATTTATTAATATGTATTCTAATACACTGCTGCCACAAAATAACAAATGTCACAACATATGCCAGTGATCTCAAGCCTCATTCTGACTCTGGTATGTTCTAAATAAACTCTAGCAACAATCTTTTTTTAAAGAATGAGAAAATATAGTAGGGAAGGTAGAAATAGCATTTCTCCCTGAAAAAATATGAGGTTGTATAAACAGAGAAGAAATGTGTGGAATTAACAACCTGGACATCTGGGAACATAAATTCCTATTAATTATGTCATATTGTTTTGTTTTCCCAAACTGAGCTAAGTGATGCAGCTGGTGGATTATAAATTATCCAGTGTGCAGAAGAGATTTTTTTTGACTATCGGTTTGTTGAGGAACCAATGAAGCGTTGTTCCTTCATTGTGACACTTAGTGGGCAGCCCTCAAAACTACTAGATAATGCTTCTTCTGAACTAGATGGTACATACATATTGTGCACTAAAGGCGAAGGGAACATTCAGAATGGTGAGTACCACTCAAATGGGCTAACATATTTTGGAGAGTGTCAATTTCCTAGAGAGTTGTTGGAATTCTAGATTTTCAGCCAAATAGGGAGTATTCCATTGCACTCATGATTTGTGCATAGCTGATGGAAAGAGATTGGGGTATCAGGACATGAGAGCTTTGCTCTAGGATATTTAGCCTTCATCTTGATCTTGTAGCCATCATACTTACTATAGATAGCTGGTTCAGTTGAGTCTTCAAACAATGCTAACCCTGGGTATTGATGGTTGGGTACTTGGCCCTGATGATACTACTGAGTGTCAAAGGGAAGTGGTTGGATTTACTCCTGTTGGAGATTAACACTACCTTAAAAGTTATGTCATGGATGTTACCTGCTACTTTTAATCTAAGTGGGAATGCTGCCAAAATCTTGCTGTTAGCAGGTATGTGCTGGTTCATTCACAGAAGAGGTATAAGTGGAAGGGGATGTCATTCAATCATCAGTGAACATCCCCATTCCTGATATTATGATGACTATGCCATTACCTTGAGGAGCTCTGGTAGTGATATCTTCAGGTTAGGATCACTGACCTCCAATATTCACATCTGTCTCCCCTAGGGTGAGGTTATTTTACCCCTTGAAGGTCACTGATTCAGTTTTAGCAGGCACTTTGATGCTACACATTCTAGAAGGCTGTCTTGGCATTACTGTAATCTTACCACTCAAAGTCAGCTCCAAACGGAATTAGTAGGCAGATTATGGATAAGTAAGTGCCATTTGATAGTACTGTTGATGACAGCTTCCATTATTTTTCTCACTTTTACTATCACTTTCAGAGAATATGATTTAGAAGAAGGGAATGGAGAAGGTTGATGAATATTTCCCAGAGTTTGCATGACAGTCAGTGTAACACTATTTATGAAAGACAAGATCAGGGAATAATAAACCAGTTAAGCTGATATCAATTGCTGTGCAAATATTAGAATCTATTATGTGGCAATGGACCACTGTAAAATTATAATAAAACTGGACAGAGTTAATATAGGTTTATACAAGGGATTAATTACATTTAACAAGCAGAATTGCAAGTTCAGGATTTTTGTACTGGCCACAGTCATGCAAAGAACTATTAAACTTAGCTCCAGGAAAAAACTGAGCCAATGGTTTTTACAATGGATTACATATTGTCAATCTAATGAATAAACTGCATGTTTCATGATTTTGGTCTGTATAGTGACAGACTGATCAGTGAACCTCCAGATGTAACTATAGTGTATGAGAAAATGAAGCAAGCATCAATGAGATGCATTCTATATTGAGATGTAGTTTATAGCTAAGCGGGGAGGAATGATGTGTATTTAACATTTCAGTAATATTTGAGTATTATTGTAAGTATATTTGAGTAAGCATTCCTTGTTGTCATAATGCATTAAGGGTTAAACATAAAGCACGTGATTGGCATACATCATGTCAACATGCCATAGTCTTAATGTAAAAATGAAACAAAGGCACATTCTTCTGTGCCTGTCTTTTTTTGTAATTAGTTTATCTTTTGGAGTTACAAAATATAACAAGGCCCAGGACAAATCTTGTTCTGTGAAAACAAGAATGAAAGCTATAAGACTGTCACTATGAGATAGAATTGAGCCACCAGATTTTTTAAACAAATTAAAGTTATTGGAGGCTCATCTCTGATAAAGCCAATGAAACATTGTAATATTTCAAATGAAGTGACTGAGGCATGTAAGAGGCAGAAGCAGGTCATTTTCAGGAAGTAACAAAGGCTGAAAAGGTAGCTGAGGTTGTGAAAATCTGGGTCATCCTGGAAAGTTGGCTTGGAAAGAGATGGAAATGACAGTAGGGGTATGTAATTTAAGGATCATGACTTCATCTTTTTCATCTTTCCCAATGTTCAACTGAAAGTAATTTCAAATGATATACATAGAAATTGTGAGGAGATAAATGGCAATCGGCCCATATTCAGCAAATAAAGTTATTAAAGAAGATTTGAAATAGAACTGTTTGGGGAGGAGGAACAAGTTTAGAATTTAGAACTTTAAGGATTTGTGCTCAAATTTCTTGACCACATGGATTTTTGTGCTCAAATTTGTTGGTTTCGTTTTTGCAAAACTATGTGTTTTCCATTCATTTGGCCGAAAATTACTGACAAATAAGAAAGGCATATTGCGATTTACTGAGTGCCTGGGCAGCCAAGCGGCATTCGGTTCATAGCTTTCTACCAGCATGCAGATGCAGAAGCTACTCTAAAAATTCCCCTATTATAGTGATAAAGCCCTTTGTGAGGGTTCATGTTGAGAAACACTTTGGACTCTTCTTCCATTTCCATCTGTAGGCAGGTCTCAGCTAAATCCACTTTGCTAAAGTGTTCCTCTCCAAAAAGGTTTGCAAAGATATCCTCTATTCTGGGCAGAGGGTATTGATGGTGACCTTAAAATCACCACAGACCTTGACAGACCTATTCTGCTTGGTCACTGTAACCATGGATGTTACCCATGGACTCCATTCAACATTGGAAAGAATTCCTTCAACCTCCATGTGAGCTAGCTCACTGGCTACTTTTTCATGGATGGTATAAGGAACAGGACGGGCTTTGTAAAACATGGTGTGCCATTTTCATTTAACACTATTTTACCCTTTATCTGTCTGAGTTTTCCAATGCCATCCTTGATCACTCCTAGGGCATCATCCAGTACCTTTCTTAATTCACTTTCAGTTGACTCTATTGCAGGGGATATGGCATGCAAACAGTGGATGATCTCCAATAATTTAAAATTGACTCAGCCAAACAAATCCGCACAATGCTGTCTCTCCTGTCTTTAATACTTACAAACCCAACGTGGCATGTTGGTTGTTGTATTTCACTGTTACGAATGTCACTCCAACAGACATTATCTTTTCACCAGGATAAGTTCTTAGTTGGATATCTGCAGGCTTCAATTCAGTATTTTTTTTGTAATTCAAATTTTCATTATTATTTATTCTTATTTTACAAAGCAGCACAGCATATTTACACAGCCATCCCATGACAGGAAAACAAATAAAACTTAGAGACAGAAAGAAGTTCTAATTTAAGTTTAAATTAACATACAACCAAAATTAATCCCATGCATCTTGCACTTTTCCCACACTGTTAATTCTTCCCAACATGTGTTCATATGATGAAATCTTAATCATTTCCTCAGTCCATTCCTTCACAATGGGACATCTGGGTTTCTTCCAGTTTTGCAATATAATAATTGCAACTGTGATGAGACCCACCTTTAAAATAGTAAATTTGTCCTTGATTACATTAGGTATCTTTGTCCTATCACCCAAGAGACAAAGTCGTGGGCACAAGGGCAGTGTGGAACCTGACCAATTCCCCAACAAATCAAGAAATTTACACCAAAATGGATGAACCATGGAACACTCCCAAATCATGTGAAAATATGTGCCCACCTCATTTTTATATTTCCAGCATAAATTATTATCAACAATCCCCATTTTGTACAGTCTGGTTGGTGTCCAATAATATCTGTGTACTACCTTATACTGAATAAATTTCCCTCTTGCTTCCCTGATATGTTTACCCACATTTGATAAAATATTTGACGACTCATTATCTTCAATATCGCTTCCAAGATCCTTCTGCCATGCTGCTTTGAGATTGTTACACGATTCACCCACCGAGTGCTTGAACATTTTATAAAACACTGATGCTTTATGAACTTCCTGTGGTAATGTAAAGTATTCAGTTAAAGAATTACTTTGTGGGTCACCGTTCAGTATTTTTAAGATGGCATTCACACTCATTTTGGGAATGACTGAAACAGCCAAACCAGAGTCCAATTCAATTTAATTTGCCATTCACTTCTGATGTAAGCCATATTGCTGCTTCCTCCTCCTTCCCTTTCTTTCTCTCTTATCTCATTCCCCTTTCTCCAGCCCTTTATTTCTTTCACCAATCAAATTCTCAGTTCTTTACTTCACCCCCTCCTCCTCCTCTCCCGGTTTCATCTATCACTTACCTCCGTGTACTTCTTCCTTTTCTTACCCCACTTTCATCCTCTGACTTCTCCCCTTCCTTTCCAGTCCTGATGAAGAGTCTCGGGCCGAAACATCAACAGTTTCCTCTTTTTCATAGCTGATGCCTGTCCCTCTGAGTTCTACCAGCATTTTATGTGTGTTTCTTGCATATTGTTAACTTTCACAATGCAAATCTCAAGGCTACTCAGTCCTGTTTCACTCTCATTATTATCAGATTTCTCATCCACAGCATGCAGATTAGTGCACTTTTTGAAATTGCAACTAGACTTTTTATCCTTTCTCTTCCCTGTTCAGTCCATTTATTTTTGGCTGCCCGACATGCTCATGTCCTACTCCGTTGAACTTTTTGCGAGATTCACCTTTAACCCTGCATTGCTCTGGTGTACATGAGCCCCTGGCACATGGTAACATAATTTGTTCAGCCAGGGCTGGTTTCTGCTTCAATACTGCAATTTTGTTCATGTTTACATTTTTTCTGACTGCATCTCAATTGCATCTCTGTCTGCTCTTTCCATTGATATTGCTATTTCAACTGCTTTTTAAAATGTAAGTTGTGCTTCCATTAGGAGCCTTTATTGAATGCTTTCTTGTAATATTCCACAAACTAAATGATCTCTCAGTGCATTATTAAGCCCATTACTAAACTGACAATGCTTCAATTCAGATATATATGCTGAAATGAACTCCCTTTCCTTTTGATTCCACTTATGAAACATAAAATATTCTGCAATCAATGATGGTTTCAGTTCTAGAAGTTTCTGCATTACTCCCACGGTATCAGCAAAGCTCATCTCAGCTAGTTTGGTTGGAGTAGTCAAACTTATATGCAAACTGTATGCCTTTAAACTCAATGAGTTCAACAAAACTGGCACTCACTTCTCATTGGCTATTTTATTTACTTAAAAATACTGTCCAGCTTGTTCTGTATACAATATCCAATTATCTCTTGTGCAATTGAACATGTCCATCTTTCCAATGTAGTCAGCCATTTCTAGGTTTTTGTTTATGACTATAATCAACCAATATTCACTGTTTATGAATCTGAATTTGTCCGTTTTCTACCTTTTCTTAACTCAACCATATCTTCCCTTTCAAAGAATACAGTGATTTTTTTTTTAATTTGAAGGTTTTGCTGTGCTTTTTTAAATATTCAAACATCTTGCTGTGCGAGTCAACCGAGTGGACTAACAGGTAACTAGTCCTCTTGGGTTCATTTTCAAACTTGCTTGTTACCACTGTTACGTTTTGTAACTCCAAAGCAGAAAACCAATTGCAAGAAAAAGATGGGAGTCCAAGATGCAGGAGCCCAAAATTTAAGTATCTTATTCTCAGTTTAAATGTTTCATATCCTTTCCCTTCCCTATCTGTAAAGTTCTCTGCTGTGTAAAGTCTGCTCTCCACTGTCCGGTACCCTCCGGTTAGATAACAGTGTGTGCAAACACAGTGACCTCTTGGGGGCCAACTGAAGGTGATTCTTTATTTTGAAAAATTTGTTTTTTACAATCCAAAGGCAATTCTACTCCAAGAATATTGGGTACTGTAGGGCTACTCCATCAGTGAGCTGCTTGTTGATCGGAGTAGCTGGACTGATGTCACAGGGGGCAGCCATGATGCTGGAGAAGGAGCTAGCCGAGGAGTCAAAGGGGCCAGCTGAGGGCAGAATGGTAAAGAAGGAGCTAGCCAAGATGTCAAAGGAGCCAGTCGGAACATCGGAGTAGCTGGTTTGTGTTCAGACGTGTTGATCTGGCAGCAGACCGCTACTCAGAAGCATTGAGGTAGATGCAATATAAATGTGGGAGATTGTCTAGGTCATTTTATTTGTGATTGCAAGATTCTGTTGGACATAAGTCATGTAAGTCGTCTTAGATTTGTTACCCTTGTCTGTTGGAAGGACAGACTATTTGGGATCTGTGTAGCATCAGTTGTGGAGAGGGCTAGGCCTCAAGCCTTGGGCTTACCTGATGCTGCAGACCAAGTGAGTGACATAGAAGCATTTACAGCATGGCATCTGAACTCTTCCATTCCTCCTGTGTTCGAGTAGTGGAATGACAAGCTGGGATAGCATGTGTCTGCATATTGCTGGTAGACTGTACCATCAATTGCTGCACATTGTCACTCAGGGTCTTGGACTACATAAATGTTTATTTTTTGAATGAATATGTTTCTTTGCTCACTATTTTGATTATGATACTCACTATTTTTGGATATTTGCTTGCTACTTTGAAAGTTTTACACCCCTTCTTGTTCAGCTGTAAATGTGTATGGCTTCAGTGATAATTAAACTTGATTTTATTTGGAAGACCACTGCCTGTTTCACATATGGCTGAAGAACATTTCCCATTTGTCATTAATATAGATGTGATATAGTATAATTCACAGTCAAGGAGTATATATTGCAAGCCTTTTAGTCCCATACAAATCTGATGCGGCTACCAGATTTGATCTCCCTACTCTTTTACATTACTTTTCAGTGGAGACGTGGTGTTGACTTGACTTTTGGACTGCCAATTGACTTGAGTGATAGATATATGGATACACAAATTGTTTGTAGTTTGCCAACATTTTATGAAAAAAATCTTTTCTATTCTTCCCTGCTGTAAAAGAAAATCAGGTAAATTAGAAGTATCAAACCAGATTGAAAAATCTAACTCATTTCATCCCATTGACTTTTTTCCCCTGCAGATCAGTCTAAGTTACAACACAAATTAATTCTGCCCATTCAATTAATAAATCCTTTATGATTTAATTAAGTAGTAATTTGTTTAAGTAAGATGGTTCCTTACTTCCTCTTTTTTGTACAAACCTGTTTGGATTTTTCATCTTCCTGGTAGCTTGGATTGTCATAGCCAGCATTACAGAATCCCATGGAAATAAAATATTTTTTTCTGAATTTCTATAGTGTATTTTTTTTAAAACAAATTCAATAGCCAAGCTGTATCCAAAGTTGATCTGTATTTAAGTGACAGTGACTAATCAGTTACCTTTGACGGGTTTCTCAGTGAAAAATTCCCTAAGGAAGCTAGTTTCCAAGTGGTCAGCCAGACCCAGCACAACATCGAGTCTTTCTAATAAAACTGCAACCAAAATGCTTTGACAGCTACTTAAACCTCACCCAGGGACTTCCATCAATTCCATCACTTAATGAGTGATCTAATATGTATAAGGTGTGACATGGAGTGATCTAATATATTCTCACTCTGTTGCCTCCTTCCCTTCTTTAACTTTCAATATCGACCAAAAAAAAGCAGTATCCACCCATGAAAATGCCAGCTCAGTGGATGGCATTGAATCCCTGATGCTATTTTAGAGAATATTCTGGTCATTTTTTTATCACTCACTCAATCAATATAATCAAAACTGAATACCACACTGCTTTCTGTGAAGATTTCATTTGTATAAAGTGTCTGTGTTTTCCTGTATAAGAATAACTATACTTCAAGAGTACCTCTGTGATACTGAGGTGCTTTGGGATGTTGTGAAAAATATGATGCAGTTTGTATCTTTGCATTTCTTTTTCTCATTCCCCAGTTCCTTTCTGTGTGCATCACTATCACTTGGTTTGGCTGTGTTGGTTGTTACGATGAGCAACAAATTACTATTGGTTACAAACTTTGGGGGGCTGACAGTTGCCATGGTTGTCTAAGTGTCCATTCATACAAAAACATATTATACGTATAAATGATAAGAAACTTGGAAGCATACTGACCACTAAGCAGGACAGAAGTAGGCTAAAGAGATTTGGACAGCATAGTGGAATGGGGATATTGTTGGCTGGCAAAATATAATGGTCAAAAATGTGAAATGTTATATTTTGGTTAGAAAAGAGAAGAATAAACTAAAGGAACATAAGAATAAAGAGATACAGAGGTGAATGTGCACAATTCATTGAAAGTGATGGAGCAGTTTAATAAGTACAGTATGCAGGATTGTCAGCTTTATAAAATGTCATCAGATATAATGATGAAGAAATTATGAATTGTTATAGAATCAAAACACATGAGGCCACAGGTTGCGGAATCTATAGAAACAAGCAACCTGCTGGTGGAACTCAACTATCAATATTCCTGATGACCCAAAATACCAGCAATTGTTTTCTCCCCCACCAATGCTGCTTGATGCGCTTCACATCAGCTGATTGTATTTTTAAATCTTTACATTTAAAAAAATGGTTCATCCACATGAAGAATATTGTATCCAGTTCCTGGTGTTATAGTTAGTGGAAATATATGAAGGTTTGGTGCAGAACAGATTTACCAGGTTGAATGCAATTTCAGCTAAGTGGGTAGACAGGAGAAGTAGGAGTTGTTATCCATTGACCAGAAGAACTTATGAGGAGAATCAATATTGTAATTGATAAAGGCTATATTCAGAGTACCGTACATCGAAATTCAAAGCAGTGGGAATAGAGTACAACTGCTTAATATTCCCATGTAAATTCTGAGGAAATGCTAGCTTAGAACATTTTAGAAGCAAACATAGAAATAAACATAAGTAGCTCCATTTCCAACACCCTCTCCCTCCAAGTCTATCAAATTGAATCTACAAATTAAATACATTTTAATCTGTTTATGTATTACTTTTTAAAAATAGTGCCTTGCAAATTCATGATGACTTACTCAAGGTCAATGAGAATGAGACTCCAGGAATGCTCGAGTTCTTTCAAAACCACTACATAACAACTTGGTTATGATCCTACTTAATTGTCCTATTTCCCGTATCCTTTTCGCAATCTTTTTTCACGACATGGCCAGATAAATAAATCAACAAGCATTAATCATTTCCTAGAAACACAGCAGAAGCTATTTTCCTACAACACAATCTGCTACAGATGTCTTGAAATATCCTAGAATTGGTTAACTTAACCTATTTATTATTTCTTGTTGCAACACTCAGGAACACAACACATGTATAAAATAAAAGCTAACAACAATAATAACATAATAACAGCATGAAAAGAGTTATAACTATCACAAGAACATGATATCACAAGGGCACCATGACCACAAAGGCTATGACAGCTCGGGTCGTCAGAGATCTGACTTCAATTCTGGCGTCCTCCATAAGAAAGTTTGTACATTCCTTCCCATGTATGTGTGGGTTTTCTCCAGGTGGTCTGGTTTACTCCCATAGTCAAAAGAGATACCGGCTAGTAGTTCAATTGGATATGGTAAATTGTCCTGTGGTTAGGCAAGGGTTAAATGGATAGGTTGCTGAGTGGCACGGCTCAGAGGGCCAGAAGGGCCTGTTTTGTGCTTTATCTCTAAATAAAATAAAACCAATGAAAATTACAGCAGAAGTAGGCCACCTGGCCCCTCAAGCCTATCTTGCCATTCAATATGATATTGGCTAAACCACTCCAAGCCTCAACTCCTCTTTTGTGTCAGTACTCCATAGACCTCAATCCTCTGATCTTTCAAAAATGAATCAACTTCATCTTTAAATACTTCTATTGTTTCCCTCCATGACTCTGTGAAGCAAAGATATCCAAAATTTCTGAAGAAATTTCTTCTTTCCTCTGTTTTAACTGACTGCCTTTCTTGATACTAACTATATCTCGAATAAAAAGATCTTGATTTTAAATCATTTTCCCACTGGTGAAAACATCCCATCATCTACATTGTCATGTACTCTTAGGATCATACATGTTTCCCCATACACAACTGAGGAATTTCCTACTGTAGTTATGTAGATGCCATTGTGTTCACACCTGTTATGTGACACCAATGCATACCATCAACCACACCATCTCCACCAACCTGCTGCTTTACTTTATTGAAGAACTGCTTGCCGCAATTTGACAGTAACAATTCCCTATTGTCTATGTTTGTTAAGCGTGGCATTTTTAAGCCAAGTAATTTTGTTCCAGTCAATGCTCTTTAAATTTCCCACCTTTGAGGAGCAACTCCCTGTCTTTTAGTATTATTATAGACTAATTTGAAAACTATGAATTGAAGATTTAAGGCGATGGCCAAAGATGAGATCTGAGTGTGAGGGAAGACAGTGATGTGGATCTGGAACTCTGTGCCTGTAAAGCTGATGCAAGCAGAATCAATTCAGGCTTTCAAAAGGAAATTGGATGTTATTTCAGAGAAAATACCAATGAATTCTATGTGAAAAGAGCAGGCATGGTAATTCTCTGTGCCACTATGATTCCATTTTAGTGTTATGGAATGCACATTTTTGAATGAAGAACTCTGAATATTTTTGAATGAACATATAATACCTGCATGTTAGCAACATGCCACTTAATTGCTCCATTTGACACATTTAATATTATCCTTAAAAGATGTGAATGAGATGATGCAGAACAAATCATGTTGGCATGTTTTCAAACAATGCACTGCACAGTTATTACTCAAGTGACTGCTGTATTTCCACTGCGAACAAACTTCAGTGTTTCTGTAAAGTTGTATTTTGTCACTTTAATAAATCATAATCTGAGTGCTTTATATGTACATTGATTGCCAACAGAGTTTTTTGAAGCTTTGAATAAAACGTAATGTACTTCCATATCTCAATTCCTTGTCAGTTTAAGAAAACTTGTTCCTTAAGTATCACGTTAATGTGAGAAACAATCTGGTTTCAACAATCTATTTGGCCAAACTTATGTGCTTTTTACAACACATGCCAGAAAATGATAAAATACAGAATAAACACAGCAATATCCTGGGTCTGGTTTGGCCAAAATTCTTCTTTCATCTTATCATGTAATTTTCTTCTTTCTGCTTTTCTCCCAATCTCTGTAATAAATTTTTAAAAGATGTATCCATATTTTGGGTAAATAGTTAGGCAAATTAGATACCATTTCCAGAAAGGAAAAGGAAAAGTGGTGTCTGTGGTTATAATAGTCCACCAGTAAATCAAACTAGATAATACAGTATATCTTCCATAAATTAATTTCAGGGTAATACAATTTGATGGGACATATTCTGAGTTCAACAGAGCATGAACATCAATCATTCATTGCATCCTGCACTGGCTCATAGACTTTTCTATTGAAATTTATGGTAAAATCAAGAGTGGCAAAGTGCATCAATCTTTACAAATTTGGGTGAAACTGTACCTGTCTTTTACTTGCCCCAAGAGTAAAACCACAAAAAGCATTAGATTATGGTGGCTGCACATTGAAATGGCCCTCTGCAAAATTAGCATGAATCTTGTCTGTTTGTGAGATGTTACTCCTCACCCTTCTTAATAGGTTGATTACATTTATAGAATATAGAATAGTATAGCACAGTACAGGCCCTTCGGCCCACCATGTTCTGCCGACCCTCAAACCCTGCCTCTTATATAACCCCCCACCTTAAATTCCTCCATATAGCTGTCTAGTAGTCTTTTAAATTTATAAAATTAATAAGTACAATGCCACACTAATAATCAATTAAAGCCATTCAAAGTAATTTTAAAATAATATTATATACAGTTTGTGGTTTAACACATACCGGCCTACCGTGATCCACAAGACTTGAAGATCATGCTCTTTAACTACCGTCATGCTTGAAACCAAAGTCATTTCCTCTTCTTGGAGAAGAACCTGGTGCAATAAGACAGACCTAAGTTCTGTGCATATCAAAGGTTCAAAAGGTCCAATTTAATGTCAGAAAAATGTACACAATATACATCCTGAAGTGCTTTTTTCTTCGCAAACGGAAATGCCCCAAAGCATGAACGACAGATAAACACAGGAACTCCAAAGTCCCCAGTAGCTCTTCCCCTCCCGCACGGAAGTGGCAGCAAGCAACAACCCACCCCCACCATCCCCCCGGCAAAAAAAGAAGCAAGCATCAGCACCGTCACTGGGCATTCAAACGTGAGCAAAGACACAGACTTGCAGTTACCCCAAAGACTTCACATTACTTCTGGCATTCGACATACCGCAGGTTCTCTCTCTCCCTAATAAGGGAGAAAAAGGTATCTCCAATTTCCCAGCGAGCAGGGATATATAACAAACAACTCACCGGTTTATGATGTTAAAAAGTCTGTTATGTCACTTTCGAGTTCTTCGCCTGAAGATCATAAAGATCCCGGGTCTTCGGGCCCACAGCAGATATTCTGACTCCTCTGATGACACACGGGTCCCCTGTCGTGACACCGACCCTCGATCCGCCCAACTCCAGAGCCCGGAGACCTTAGGCTTCCGAATTCGAGCCGGACTCTCAGGCCGATCCCTTGGCGTGCTGAACAACAGCCAGTCCTGAACCCCGAGGACGGGTCCATTCCCACAAAGAACCAAAGTCAGTGTCTTCAAAAGAACCCCGAAAGGAAAAAACAAAACATTAAAGATGGAAATAGATCCGTTTCTGAAGATGCAAGCGAAGGAGTCACTGTTTAACACCATCTTAACTTCGCTCCGCCATATGGACATCAAACTTCAATTAATAAGTTTGATAACATCCTAAGTGTCAACTTTACATCCTCTAACAGAAATTGGTGAAGGTTCTTATGATTTGAATTCTTCTGGAATTTCTTAGAATGATTACTGACTTACTGTGTATATTTATAACCCTAAGGTTATGATGTTGAGTTCAATGTTGACTGGCTACTCCTGCGAAGCCACAGGTGCCAAACTATGTCGGTCTCTGCCATTCCTTTGGATTCATGGAGAGAGGGAGCCCGCTACATGGGCAGCAGCTTGCTCTCCATATCATAGTGCCCTGGCTTACATACTGGCTTGTGTATCCATGGTCAATCCCAACCAACTGAGGGCCTCAGTAGAAATTCATAACTGAAATGCACAGTTCAGCAATGTTTTGGGTGTATTTCACATGCAACCATCTCCCACATTTTATTTAAATCCAGGGGGAGGGAAATTGCAGAACGGAAGCAGATCCTGATTTGGATAAAATAATGGATAAAAAATAAGAGCATGTGGATTAAGTTTAAAATTCCCTAGAACTAATGATCCCACTAACATCAGTCAAACAATTGACTCTCCACAAATGACTCGTTCTATTCAACGTTTGCCTGATGTTCATGGGACATGCTATAAAAATATAGCAAAGAATCTTATTTTTTTAAATCTGGGACACTGAGTGTGCTATTAAAGAAACATTCACTAATTTCCCCTTAAAATGTGACTACCCAACAGACTATCATGTGCAGTTCACTTATTATTACAGAAGGCATATTAAATTGACAAAATGTACAGGGTAGGTTCACCTAGATGATGCAGTATGAAATTCTAGCAGTTTCAAGGACATAGACACCACTGAAATGAATGCCAAAAAGATTGTTATGATTTTAATAGGGTTTAATTAGGTGGAAAAAGTGTTACACTTGTTTAGTAAAGACTAATCTGTTTAAAACTCCTTACATAAAATCTTACAGAAAAGTGAACATTTCACAGAATATATACCATACTTTTAAAATGCTTTTGTTTGTGAAATTTTGACAGATGCTACAAATTTTAAATTGCCATTGCAAAGAGAGTTTGTTTATGCAACACCTTCAGGCGCTGGAGCAGGGACCTAATCGCAGATCAAGTACTGTTCACACTGCGATATTTATTGAGTAGCAAATCCAGAGGCGCAAACAAGGTCAGCGTCAAAGTTCAGGCAGAGATCGAACCATACAGAGAAATCCAAAAATCAGAATCAGGAAAACTCACTGGTACAATCTGGCAACGAACAGGTGAAAACACCGGACTGAAATACACTGAGCAATAAACAGAGAGGCAGATGATAGGTGGAGCACAATGAGACACAGGTGGCAGCAATACAGGTAATAATGGGAAACAGGTGAGGGCAGAATACTCAGTGATACAGGGCTGGAGTAGGGCTGGAGTAGGGCGGGGACGGGGACAGGAGCAGCAGCACATGGAGCATGAAAACAAACGAGAACATGACAATACAAAAACAGAATGACAGCTAGGGGGAAAACACACAGAGACAGAGTTCAGCTGGAGATACTATTGCAATGTAAATTGATTGATCTCAAAAGTTAGTTGACAAAAAGACAAATGAATTTTTAAAAGAAAACCTGAAAGACCAAGGCATCTGGGCTTAATTCATTCATTCATCCACTGTAACAGGTTTTCATACTGCAACATTTCACTTAAATATTTTTAAAGTAATGCAAATATAAGAGTATATTTGTGGTCTCCTCAGAATTATGTAAACAGATACAAGCAACCTTTGAAAATTTAAGTACCACAATGCCCCATTTCACTCATATGCTTGTGAATTGTTTTCCATCAGTGACAAATAAGTAAGTGACAGCTGGCTCCAGGTTAATAGTTCAAAGTTCAAAGTAAAACTTATTATCAGAATGCATACATGTCACCACATACAACCCTGAGATTCTTTTCTGCGGACACATTTAGCAAATCTTTAGAACAGTAACTGTAAACTGTAAATATCAGGAACTATTAACTGTAAACAAACAGTGCAAATGCAGAAATAAATAACTAGCAATAAATAGCGAGCATGAAATAACAATATAACAGCCTCCTTAAATGAGCGTAGCTATCCCCTTTTGATGGTTGAGGGGTAGTAATTGTTCTTGAACGTAGTGGTGCTAGTCCTGAGGCACTTGTATCTTCTACCTGATGGCAGCAGTGAGAAAAGAGCATGGCCTGGGTGGTGAGGATCTTTGATGATGGATGCTGCTTTTCTGCAGCAACTTTTCATGTAGATGTGCTGAATGATTGGCAGGGCTTTGGCTCATGACGTACTGGGCCAAATCCACTGCCTTTTGTAGGACTTTCTGCTCAAAGGCGTTGGAGCTCCCATCACAGGCCAGAATTCAGCTGATCAGCACACTTTCCACCACACAACTATAGAAGTTTGCCAAGGTTTTCAATGACATGCAAACCTCTGCAGACTCCTGAGGAAGGCAGGACCTTGTCATGCTTTCTTTACAATAATATTTATATCATGGGTCCAGGTCAGGTCCTCTGAGATAGTTACACCCAGGAATTTAAAGAATTTATTGACGAACTCCACCTCTGACCATCCAATGAGTACTGACTTCCCTCTCCTGAAATCTTCAATCAGTTCTTTGGTCATATTTACATTGGTGAGAGGTTGTTGTTATTACACCATTCAGTCAAAATTTCAATCTCCTTTTTGTATGCTGATTTATCAGCCCCTTTGATACAACCCACAACAGCGGTGTCGTCAGCAAACTTGTACATGGTGTTGGAACTGTACTTAGCTGCACAGTCATACGTGTAAAGTGAGTAGAGTGGGGTGCCAAGCACACATCCTTGCAGTGCCCCTGTGCTGATGGAGATAGTAGAGGAGATGTCTTTGCCAGTCTGAACTGACTGGGGTCTATAAGTGAGGAAATCCAGGATCCAATTGCACAAAGGAATATTGAAGCCCAGGTCTTAGTGTTTACTGAATACTTTTGAGGGGATGATGGTGTTAACTGCCGTGCTGTAATCAATAAAGAGCATCCTGATATATGCATCTTTGTTGTCCAGATGTTTCAGGGTTGTGTGAAGAGCCAACGAGATAGCGTCTGCTGTAGACCTGTTGTTTCAGTAGGCGAATTGGAGCGGATTCAAATTAAAGTGCTAGAGTCCTGGGTTCAGTCTTAATCTCTTGCCCTGACCATGTGGAGTTTGCACATTCTCCTCATGACTGAATGGCGCTACTTTGGGTGCTCCAGCCACTTCTCTAAGATGAGCAGGTACGTTAACTTTGCACTCCATACTTTGTCTTTGAGCTTCCTGACTTCATAGTAATGGGATAAGTCATCACACTGACGCCAGCATTTCTTTAGGGTTTACATGTATTTCAGAGCACTGTTCCCAAATCCTATAATGAATCATACTTAAGATGGTTGACATGAAGCCCACATCTGGAAGATCCATAATTTTCTGATCTCCTTCTTTGCCTGCTGGCTCTGAGCCAGATTATGTAAATATTATTCAAATATAATGGACACGTTGAAAAGTGGTTGGGAAAAAAATTGGGTGCTTGCACAAGAGGAAGCTGATCTTTATATTCGAAATAACCTGGTCAGCTTAAATGTGCTTTATTGCTTTTAACTGTGTAGTTTTTTACCTATAAAGTTAATTCACACTTTTTACTACTGTTTTTGAAAATATGTGGACATCAAAAGTATGCACAGATCATCAGTTTAAATAAAATGCAGGAAACACTCCATAGTTCTCTCAGCATTGTGGAAAGAGAAGTTTAGTTAACACTTCATGTTGAAGACATTCAATTTAAAAGTGACTTTAAAGTCCTGCAAGTTGGGACCAGGACCCTAACTTTTGTCAAGAGTTTTCTGGGAGATAAACTAGTCATTTGAGCTCAGAGAGATCCTGCACTATATGTATTGCACTAGGTTCACAATTACATTCATAATGTTACAGAATTATGAAGCACAGATGTAGACACTTCAGCGCACCACATCTATACCAATCATAATATATCAATTCCATTTACCAGCATATGGTCTTCAGCCAACCCTACCCAGGTGATTCAAGAGCTCATCCAGATGTTTCCTAAATGCTGTGAAAGTTCATCCCTCTACCACCTTGTCAGAGAATTTGTTCCATTCCCTTTAAACCTCTTGCTTCTTAATTTAAATCCATTTCCTCTGGTCTTACTAAGAACATAAACCATAGAACATCAAACAGTACAGCTTGATACAAGTCTTTGGTCCCGCAATGTTGTACTGACCTTTTAACCAACATCAAAATCGGTTCCCTTCCAAATAGCCTTCCATTTTTTCTTTCATCCATGTTCAAATTTAAGAGCCTTTTAAATGTCCCTAATGTAACTATCCCTCCCACAAACCCCAGCAGTCCATTCCATGCACTTACCAATGTAACCTAGCTCTGATATCCCCCTTTATACTTTCCTCTCAAACACCTTAAAAGTTTGCCCTCTCGGATTTTGCAACCCTGGGAAAAACACGCCAATGCTACCCTGGGAAAAACATGCTGGCTCTCCTCTCCGTCATCTTATATACATATATCAAGTTCATCCTCCTTCATTTCAAAGGGAAAAGCCTTGTTTATTTAGCCTTTCCTCATAAGATGGCATCCTTGTAAATCTCCTCTGCACTCTTTCTAAAGCTTCCAATTCCTTCCTATAATGCAACCAAAACTGAACATTGTGGTTTAACAGATTTTTATAGAGGTGCAACATTACCTCACAGCTCTTGTAGTGAGCCTTTGGGTCAAGAAGCTTCGAAGAATGAGACAGAGACTGAGGCGAGGTTTCCATGAAGGTTCCCTTTCTTTTTTTATTATTGCATTGGTAGAGCAGTGAGAATGGTAGGTCAGCAGTGTGCTCCTCTTTCATGATGTGGGAAGTCAGGGAGACCTCTACTGCCACTGATGATTATACCACTGCAGTTGCTTACAGACTCAGATGGGGAACTGGAGTTGGAGTTGGATGACCTGTCAATTATTTGGGTAAAGGAGAGGTTAATAGACAGGAGCTAGTCACACATAACATGCAGGAAGCAGGTAGCCGGGCGATTGTCAGTAGAGGGAAAGGAAATAGGCAGCCGACGCAGAGCAGGCATGTTGCTACTCCGCTCAATAACAAGTATACTGCTTTGGACCTACCAGGGAAAGCTCAGAAGTTAGGTGCCTGGCACATCGTCTGGGTCTCTGACTCAAGAGGAAGCAGAGGAGAGTGGTGCTGTTAGAGGATTTAGTAGTTAGTAGAACAGACAGGAGATTCTGTGAACATGAAAGGGATGCCCAGATAGAAGTTTGCCTCCCAGGTGCCAGGTCAGGGACATCTCAGATTTGATCGACAGCATTCTTAAGGAGGAGGGTGAGCAGCCAGAGGTTGTGGTACATGTTGGTGCCAACAACATAGTGAGGAATAGAGCTGAGTTCCTGAAGAGTGAATATAGAGGGCTCAGAAGGAAGCTAAAAAGTAGCACCTTTAAAGTTGTAAT
The DNA here is from genome assembly GCF_963921235.1 of Mobula hypostoma. Classification (NCBI taxonomy): domain Eukaryota; kingdom Metazoa; phylum Chordata; class Chondrichthyes; order Myliobatiformes; family Myliobatidae; genus Mobula; species Mobula hypostoma. Next base: position 131,573,799 of record NC_086099.1, read on the forward strand.
CTCTGGATTGCTGCCATTGCCACATGCTAGAGAGAGTAAGAATATGATGACGTGGTAGATGAGGGTGTGGCTGCACATTTGGTGCAGGGAGCATAATTTCAGATTTGTGGATCACTGGGATCTATTCTGGGAATGTATAGTCTGTAGAAAAAGGGGTGAGTTACACCTGAACACAAAGGGAACCGTCATCTTTACAGAAAGGTTTGCCAGAGCTGTTGGGGAGGGTTCAAACTAGGTGGCGACCAGAGCCAGAGGGCAGATGATGGAGCAGGTGGAGTAAAGGCAGATGCAATGTGTAGACTGACAGCTAGGAAGGATAGTCAGTGGAAGGGTATAAATGCAGTCAGTTGGAGTCAATGACGCTATACATCAGAAACAGGAAGGGAACAGTCACTCACTGGAAGGTTTCAATAGACTGCCCCAACTGCAACAGGGACACAGAAAAGCTAATTGAAAGGTACAAAAATAACAGAGTTGATGCCATGGATGACTTCAGCTTCCCTGATATTGATTGGCAGCTCCTTAATGCAAGAGGTTTAGATGCAGCAGAATTTTTTAGCTGTGTACAGGAAGTACACTAAATAAACGGGCTGATTAGAGAAGAGGCCATAGTGTATCTAGTACTTGGCAATGGATGTAGTCAGGTGACAGATTCCTCAGTGGACGAGCATTACAGAGACAGTGACAACAACTCCCTGACTGTTAGCGCGGGTTTGGACAAGGGTAGGAGCAGAGACAGAACGGGAAAGTATTTAATCGAGAGAGGGCAAATTATGATGCTATTAAACAGTAACTTTGGAGCGTAAATTGGGAACAGATGTTCTCAGGGAAATTTACAACAGAAACGTGAGGTTGTTTAGGGAACACTGGCATGGGATTCTGAAGAGATTTGTCCCACTGAGGATAGCAGGGTGACAAGAGTGGTGGAGCACTTAGTTAAGAGGAAGGAGAAAAAATACTTGTGGTATAGGAAGCAAATCAGACAAGGCTCTTGAGTATTTTAAGGTAAACAGAAAGTAGCTTCAGAAGAGAATAAGGAGACGTGAGAAGGTCTTGCTTCTCCTTATTTGTGGATGTGGTGTATATGGGTTTTAGTAAGCCTTTTGACAAGGTTCCCCATGGTAGGCTCTTTCAGAAAGTTATGAGGCATTGGATCCAGGGAAACTAGGCTGCAGAGATTCATAATTGATTTGTCCTCAGAAAGCAGAGGGTAGCAGTCGATGGAGCATATTGTCCCTGGAGGTCCGTGGCTAGTGATATTCGACAGGGATCTCTTCTGGGAGCATTGCTCTTTGTGGTTTTTATAAATGATTTAGGTTGACATAGTAGTAATAGTAGTAGGTGAAGTAGTGGAAGGGTGCATTAGTAAGTTTGCAGATAATATGAAAGTTGGTGGTGTTAGGGATAGTGTAGAAGATTGTCATGAGTAGCAACAGGTCACTGATAGAATACAGAGCTGGCCTGAGAAGTGATAGATGGAGTTTAATTTGGAAAAGTGTGGAGTGGGTATTCTTTGGAAGGTCAAATGTGAAGGCAGAGTACAATTTAAATGGCAGGGCTCATTGCAGTGTGGAGTAACAGAGGGATCTTGGGGTCAACTTCCAAAGGTCCCTCAAAGCTGACATACAGGTTGATAGAGTGGTAAAGAAAGATTTCATTAGTCATGGTATTGAGTTGAAATGGTGAATTCAACCCCCTTCATTCGTTGGGGTTTTAGTTCATGATTTCTCAACTTAAGCCTTTGCCATCTATTCTGTTCCCTTTAAACCCTTTACTTGTTACCTTGAACCCTTACCCTCTGCCCTGAGGAGAAAGTTTCTAACTATCTACCATATCTAAACTTCCCATAAATTTGCATATCATTTTTTTCCAAGTATTTCCTCAATCATCTCTGCTCTAAGAAAACAAGTCTTTATATATGGAGTATTCTGACTGGAATATTCCAAACCAGGAACATCCTGATGAACTTCCTCTGCGGCCACTTCAGTGCAATCACATTCTTGCTAGTGCAGCAAACAGAGCTACATATAATCCTCCAGATGTAGTCTAAACAATAGATCTGTGCTAGGCTCCAGCTCTAGAGACAAACGTCTTTTTTTGCCTACAACATCCTAAACTAGACATTGTAATGCTACCTTCAGCTATATAGATGTGTAAAAAAGAACCTAAGAAAGAAGGTAGGAGAGCAAAAAGGAGCCATGAAATATCAATGGCAAATAAGATTAACGGAGATTGATCAGATATTCACCAAGGACAAGGAAATGGCAGTGACTTCAGGGAGGGAGAGGTAGATAATCTGCAACAACTCAATATTCAGGAGGGTATATTAGATATCATGTGATACCTAAGTCCCAAGGGCCAAATGAGACCAATCTGGGTTGCTATGGGAATCAAACGAGAAGATAGCTGGAACTCTGTCTTTATTACCCAAGATATCATTTTGGAAAACTGGAGGACAGATAATGGATTAATGGGGTAAAATTTATGTGCATTTGGAAACTTGACAGCTGATCATGGATAGCCACTATCCTGTCTCACCAATTTGTGATGTCAACCTGGAATAGGATATACACAGTAACTGGTAGAGCATCAAAAATATTTACGAGCAGAGAAGCATCAGAATCCAAGTCCATAGCTCTCAGGAGGTGGCAACACAGCCAGTTAGAGTGGTGAAGATGGCATCTAGTATCTTTATCAGGGGCATTGGATATAGAAGTTGGAAACTTATGTTGCAACTTTTAAAAACTTAGAGCAGTGCCCATTCGGAGATTATAGTTCACACAGGTTTACTACTTGAGCAGAAAAGGCAGCGACTCATGGCAGGTTGTTTCTCTGAGCAGCACCCAATCCGTGTGAAGGATTGATTGGCAAGAAAAAAAATTAAAGAAAGACAGGGGCAAGTGGAATGGCCATTGTTGGAGTGGACAGAATTAGAGTGAGGATTCTGAGATGTAAGCTCATCGAGGCTTTCAGCAAGAAGAGGCCTCTGTGAGAGAAGGTAATAAAGCTGTAGGTAGAGATCCACACTGTCCCACCCTGCCACAGTTTATTGTTCTTCCTTCTTTAAGTATGCTCAGTCAGAATGGTAGAGATGTCAGTTAAAATAGTGGAATGCTCTTCTTGAGGGATGTGGAGGACAGGGACACCTTCAATGTTCCTGATGACTACACCTGCAAGAAGTGCATCTAGCTGCAGCTTCTAAAACTCTGTGTTGAGGAGGTGGAGCTGGAACTGGATGAGCTCTGGATCATTCAGGAGGTTGAGGGAGTGACAGATCGGACATATAAAGAGGTGGTTACACCCAAAGTGCAGGGCACAGGAAAGTGGCTGGCAGTCAGGAAGGGGAAAGGGTTTAAACAGTCAGTGCAGAGTACCCTTCTGGCCATCCCCCTCAACAACAGGTATATCACTACGGATACTTTGAGAGGGAATGACCTAGCGGAGAAAAGTCACAGCCGTCAGGTCTCTGCACTGAGTCTCTGCGAATCAGAAGGGAGGTTTTGAGAAGAGGCGAGCCGTGGTGATAGGGGATTCATTATTTAGGGGAACAAAAAGGAGGTTTTGTGGACGAGAATGAGACACCCTGTTGGCATGTTGCCTCCAAGGTGCTAGGGTCAGGGATGTCTTAGATGAAGTCCTTGGCATTCTTAAATAGGAGGATTAACAGCCAGAGGTTGTAGTTCATGCAGGTAACAATAACGTAGGTTGGAAGAGTGACAAGATTCTGCAAAGTGAGTTCAGGGGGTTAAGTGCTAAGTTAAAGGGCAGGACCTCCACAGTTGTGATCTTAGGATTACTACCCATGCCAGGTGCTAGTGATGCCAGAAATAGTCAGATTATACAGTTTAACAGGTGGTGAAGAAGTTGGTGTAGGAGGGAAGGCATAAGAATTTTGGATCATTGGGTTCTCTTCCAGGGAAAGTATGACCTGTACAGAAGAGATGGTTTGTACCTGACCTGGAAGGGGACTTGTATCATAGCGGGAAGATTTGCTGGTGCTGAACTGTGGAGTTTAAACTAGGGTTGCAAGCTTTGTATATTTCAATGTAAGAAGTAGCATAGGAAAGGCAGATGAGCTCAGGGCATGGATCAACACCTGGAATTATCATATTGTAGCCATTAGTAAGACTTGATTGCAGGAGAGGCAGGACTGGCAGCTCAATATTCTGGGGATCCATTGATGTAACAGAGTGGGAGGGATTAAAGGAGGAGGGTTGGTTACTAGTCAAGGAAAATGACACAGTAGTGCTCAGTAGGGTCACACTGGAGAACTCGGAGAACTCGTCTACTGTGGGATTACGGGGGGACACTGAGAAATAAGAAATGTGTGACAACCTTAATGAGATTACATATCTTATAGACCACCCAACAGTTCACAGGATTTAGAGGAACAAATATGTACAGAGATCACAGACTGTTGCAAGAAACTTGAAGTTGTTATAGTTGCCAATTTTAGCTTTCCTCATATTGACTGGGAGTCCCATACTGTAAAAGGACTAGATGGGATAGTTTGCCAAATGTATTCAGGGAAGTTTTCTTAATCAGTACGCAGAAATCCCAACACGAGAGTGTGCAATACTTGATCTCTTATTAGGGAATGAGACAGGGCAGGTGACAAAAGTTTGCATAGGGGAACACTTTGCATCTAGTGATTATAATGCCATTAGTTTCAAGATAATTATGGAAAAGAATAGGACTGCTCATTGGGTTGAGATTTTACGTTGGAGAAAGGCCAATTTTTTATGTTATCAGAAATGATCTGGCAAGTGTGGATTGGGACAGACTGTTTTCTGGCAAAGGTGTACTTGGTAAGTGGGAGGCCTTCAAAAGTGACATTTTGAGAGTGCAAAACTTATATGTGCCTGTCAGAATAAAAGTCAAGTAGAACAGGTTTAGGGAACCTTGGTTTTCAAGAGATATCTTGGCCTTGGAAAAAAAATAAAAGGAGCAGGAGTAGGCAGGTAGGAACAAATGAGGTACTTGATAAGTGTAAGAAATGCAAGAGAACACTAAAGAGATAAATCGGGAGGGATAAAAGAAAGTGTGAGTTCGCTCGAGCAGATTTGGTGAAGGAAAATCCTAAGGGCCTCTACAGATACATTAAGAGCAAAAGGATTCCAAGGGGCAAAATTGGTCCTCTGGCAGATTAGAATGGTAATCTATGTATGGAGTCAAAAGAGATGGGAGAGATCTTAGATGGATCACAGAGACTATAGAAGTGAGTCAAAGTGGCAGCGAGTTCATGGACACTATACAGATTACAAAGGAAGAGGTGTTTGCTGTCCTGAGGGAAATAAAGTGGATGGATCTCAAGAGCCTGACAAGGTGTTCCTATGAACTTGATGGGAGTCAAGTGCAAATATTGCAGGGGCCCCTAGCAGATATATTTAAATCATCCTTAGCAACAGGTAAGGTACCAAAGGATTGGAGGATAACTAATACTCTTCCATTGTTTAAGAAAGGCTCTAAGAGTAAACCAAGAAATTATCGGCCGATGAGCTTGATATCAGTAGTGGGAAACCTACTGGAAGATATTCTAAGTGACTGGATATGTGAGTGTTTGGATAGACAAGGGCTGATTATGGGTAGTCAGCATGATTTTGTGCATTGTAGGTTGTGTCAAACCATTCTTTTAGAGATTTTCAAGCAAGTTACCAGGAAATTGATGAAGTCAAAGAAGTGGATGGTGTTTATGTAGACTTCAGCAAGGAATTTGACAAGGTCCCACATGGGAGGTTTGTCAGGGAGGTTCAGTCACTTGGCATTTAAGATGAGGTAGTAAATTGGATCACACATTGGTTTTGCGGGAGAAACCAGAGAGTGGTAGTAGAAGGTTTCCTCACTGACTGGAGGCCTGTGACTAATGAAATGCCGCAGGGACCGGGTGCTGGGTCCATTGTTTCTTGTCATCTATATCAACGAACTGAGAAGCGTTAACTGAGAACACATTTTCTCTGGCAAGTTCACATCGGACATGTGGAGGGTGCTTAAAGATCAATTGCACAGAGTACAGAAAAGGTATGCTCCTGTTAGAAGGAAGCACTGGGGTGGAAAGATAAGAGAACCTTGGATGTCCAGAGAGGTGATGAACTTAGTAGAGTAGAAAAAGGATAAGCATGTAAAGCTTCTTAACTTAGGATCAAGCGAAACACATGAGGAGCATAAAGAAGCCAGAAAAGAACTAAAGAAGGGAATTAGGAAATCTATGAGATGCCATGAAAAGTCCTTGGCAAATAGGACTAAGGTGAATCCCAAGGCATTCTGTACATACATCAAGAGCAAGGGGATAACTAGGGAAAGGGTGGGACCACTCAAGGATAAAGGGGGAAAGATTTCTTGGATGCGAAGAATGTGAGAGAGGTACTTAATGAGTACTTTGCTTCAGTATTTACCAAGGAAAAGGATATGGAGGATCAGGAGATCAGTGCTGAATGTATAACTATGTTAGAACTTTTAGAGGTGTAGGGCTTCATAACGAGAATTAAGGTGGACAAGTTACCAGGGCCTGATAGGATTTACCCCAGGTTATTGGTTATTGAAGGAGGCAAGAGACGAGATTGTTGGGCCCTTGACCAGTAGCTTCATGTCCTCTCTAGCCACGGGTGAGGTCCCGGAAGAATGGCGAGTGTCTAATGTTGTACCTTTACATAAGAAGGGAACCAAGGGAAAATCCTGGGAATCCCAATGAGTCTCACATCAGCTGTTGGGAAATTGCTGGAGAAAATTCTTAGAGGTAAGATATATGAGCATTTGGAAACACATGGCCTAATTAGGGAGAACTTTGTGTGTGGCATGTCATGTCTTACCAACTTGTTTGAGTTTTTTGACAAGGTGAAGAGAGAGATTGGTGATGGAAGAGCAGTGGATGTTGTCTACTTGATTTTAGTAAGGCAGTTGATGAAGTTCCTCATGGGAGGCTAATCCAGAAGATTAAGATGCACAGGATCTGCAGCAAATTGGCTGTTTGGATTCAGAACTGACATGTGCATAGAAGACAGAGTGAAGGACTTATTCGAGCTGGAGGTCTGTAATTAATGCTGTTCCACGGGGACCTGTGCTGGGACCTCTGCTGATTGTGATAGATGTAAATTAGCTAAATGAAAATGTAGGTGGGTGGGTTAGGGAATTTGTGGATGATACCAAGACTGGTGGAGATGTGGATAGCGTAGAAGACTGGCAATGAAATCAGCACGATATAGATCAGTTGCCAATATGGACAGAGAAATGGCAGATGGAGTTTAACCCAGATAAATGTAGGGCAAATAGAACATAGAACATAGAATAGTACAGCACAGTACAGGCCATTTGGCCCACAATGTTGTGCCAACTCTCAAACCCTGCCTCCCATATAACCCCTCACCTTAAATTCATCCATATACCTGTCTAGCAGTCTCTTAAACTTCACTAGTGTATCTGCCTCCATCAATGACTCAGGCAGTGTATTCCACGCACCAACTACTCTCTGAGTAAAAAACCTTCTCTAATATCCCCCTTGAACTTCCCACCCCTTACCTTAAAGCTATGTCCTCTTGTATTGAGCAATGGTGCCCTGGGGAAGAAGTGCTAGCTATCCACTCTATCTATTCCTCTTAATATCTTGTACACCTCTATCATGTCTCCTCTCATCCTCCTTCTCTCCAAAGAGTAAAGCCCTAGCTCCCTTAATCTCTGATCATAATCCATACTCTCTAAACCAGGCAGCATCCTGGTAAATCTCCTCTGTACCCTTTCCAATGCTTCCACATCCTTCTTATAGTGAGGCGACTAGAACTGGACACGATACTCCAAGTGTGGCCTAACCAGAGTTTTATAAAACTGCATCATTACATCGCGACTCTTAAACTCTATCCCTCGACCTATGAAAGCTAACACCCCAAAAGCTTTCTTAACTACCCTATCAACCTGTGAGGCAACTTTCAGGGATCTGTGGACATGTACCCCCAGATCCCTCTGCTCTTCCACACTACCAAGTATCCTGCCATTTACTTTGTACTCTGCCTTGGAGTTTGTCCTTCTAAAGTGTACCACCTCACACTTCTCTGGGTTGAACTCCATCTGCCACTTCCCAGCCCACTTCTGCATCCTATCAATGTCTCTCTGCAATCTTCGACAATCCTCTACACTATCTACAACACCATCAACCTTTGTGTCGTCTGCAAACTTGCCAACCCACTCTTCTACCCCCACATCCAGGTCATTAATAAAAATCAAGGGGACAGTACATTAAGGGCAAGGTCCTTAATTGTGTTGCTGAGCAGAGAGATCTTGGGACCCAAGTTCATAGCTCCTTAAAAGTGGCTACACAGGTCAATAAGGTTATTAAGGCGGCTTATGGAATGCTTGCTTTATTAGTCAAGGCACTGAGTTCAAAAGTCAGGAGGTTATGTTGCAACTTTATAAAACTATGGTTCAGCCACATTTGGAGTATTGCATACAGTTCTAGTCTCCCCATTGTTGAGGCTTTGGAGAGGGTGCAGAAGTGGTTTCCCAGGATGCTGCCTGGTTTAGGGGGCATGTGCTATCACAACTGGCTGGATAAACTTGGGTTGTTTTCTCTGGAGCGCTGGAGGCTGAGGGGAAATCGAATAGAGGTTCACAAGATTATGAGAGGCATAGATAAAGTGGACAGAGAGCATCAGTTTCCCAGTGTTGAAATGTTTAATACCAGAGGTGGGAGGGGGTAGGTTCAAAGGGGATGTGAGGGGAAATTTTTTACTCAGAGAGTGGTGGATGCCTGGAATGCACTTCCTGGTGTGGTGGTCGAGGCAAATACATTGGAGGCTTTTAAGAGACGTTTGGATACACACATGGATGTAAGGCAGATGGGATATGGACATGGTGTAGATTTGAGGGATTAGTGTTTTGATTTGCTCTTTAGCCGGTTTGGTACTACACTGTGGGCTGAATGGCCTTTTCCAGTGCTGCTGCTGTTCTATGTTCTATGATAGCATGGTTAAAAGGATCAGCAAATTTGCTGATGTCACCAATACTGGGGTGTAGTGGAGAGTGAGGGAAGACTATCAAGGCTTGCTGCGGGATCTGGACCAGCTGGAAAAATGGGCTGAAGAATGGCAGATGGAATTTAGTGCAGACAAGGGTGAGGTTTTTCACTTTGGAGGATCAACCCAGGGGAGGTCTTACACAATGAGCAGTTGGGCGATGAGAAGGGTGTAGAACAAAGGAATCTGGGAATTCAAGTAATCAATAAAATAGATAGGGTCACAGTTAGATAGTTTCATAAGGAAAGCTATTGGCACATTGGACTTCATAAATCAAAGTACTGAGTACGGGAGTTGGGATGTTATGTTGAAGTTGTACAAGCCATTAGTGAGGCCTAATTTGGAATCTTATGTGCAGGTTTGGTCACCTACTTACAGAGAAGATATAAGTAAGATTGAAAGAGTACACATAAAATTTACAAGGAGGTTTCCAGGACAGGAGGACCTGAGTTATACGGGAAGATTCAACAGGTTAGAATTTTATTCCTAGAGTGTAGAAGATTAAGGGGAAATTTGATAGAGGTATGCAGAATTATGAGGGGCATTGATAGGGTAAATGCAAGCAGGCATGGTAGAATACAATTTGAGGTCATGAGTGAAGGGTCAAAGGTAAAATATTTAAGGGGAACTTGAGGGGAAACATCTTCAGTCAGAGGGTGGTGAACATGTGGATCAAGCTGCCAGTGCGAGTGGTGAATGTGGGTTCGATTTCAACATTGAAAAGAAACTTGGATAGGTATATGGATGGGAGGTGTAAGGAGGGCTATAGTCTGTGTGCAGGTCAATGGGAGTAGGCAGTTTAAATGGTTCAGCATGGACTAGATAGGCTGAATACCCTGTTTCTACACTGTAGTCTTCTATGACTCTGTGTTATTGCTGCTGTTGATGATTGCACATTACAGAGTAAAAGAATTTTACTTGCATATTATCAATTCATATCTATCCAAAACTGATTATAATGTTCGGTTCTGAATATGCATGAACTCCCAAAACTATGTTGCCCTGGTTATATGTGATTTTGTAAAATGTACCTTTTGCATGAGTTGATTAGTCATCATTAAGGGATTACATTACATTTACAAAACATAATACCTGTAGGAGGCTCATAATCAATGAGAGGATTTATGACTAAAGAGTGAGAATAATACTGAAGCGCAAATCTCCTTCTTAGTGTAAAACTCTGACGTACACTCAGTGGCTACAGTATTAGGTGCACCTGTACACATGCTCATTAATGCAAATAACTAATCAGCCAATCACATGGCAACAACCCAATGCATAAAAGCATTAAGACGGTGCAAAGAGGTTCAGTTGTTCAGAACAAACTTTAGAAAAGGGAAGAAATGTGATCTATGTGATTTTGAAAATGGAACGATTGCTGGTGCTAGACAGGTTGGTTTGAGAATCTCAGAAACTGCTGATCTGGGATTTTCATACACAAAGCTCTAGAGTTTGCAGAGGATGGTGTGAAAAACAAAAAAAAACACATCCAGTGAGCGGCAGTTCTGTTGACAAAAAATGCCTTGTTAATCAACGATGTCAGAGGACAATGGCCAGACCGGTTCAAGCTGACGGGAATGAATGCGACAGTATCTCAAATAATCATGTGCTAAAACATAGTGTGCAGAAGAACATCTCTGACTGCACTACACAGTAAACCTTAAAGTGGGTAGGCTACAACAGCAGAAGACATTAGGTTCCACTCCTGTACCTACTAAAGTGGCCACTGATTGTGTAAAATGATATAGAACTGGTAATTATTTGTTTTAATTTTAGTTATTGGTTGATTGATGATTTCAAAATTCAAAGTTCAAAGTGAACTTATTATCAAAATATGTATATGTCACCATGTATTACCCTGAGATTCATTTTCTTGCAGGCATTCACAGTAGAAAAAATATAACAGAATCAAAAAAAATCTACATCCAAAGACTGACAAACAACTAAAGTTCAAAAAGAGACAAACAGTGCAAATATAATAAAAAATAATAAGTAAATAAATAATAGTGCAAACATAAAAAGTAGAGTCATTGAAAGTGTATGCAACAGAGCCTAGTAACTGATTTTAGATGTAATACCTACAGTATGTTTCGACACATCTAATTTTAACCGGATATGAAACAGAGCTCAGATTGATGGTTATCCTTTCAACCTGCCAGAACAGATGTCTTCGATATTTGTAACCAATATCTTAAGGCACATTTTTCAACTTGAACAGCTTAGCCTGAAAACCTTGTGCTGGCCTCTCACTTACATAACTTTACACTATAGAATGTTGAAAATCTTCATTTCATTCAGGAGTAGGAAAATGCATTGCAAAAGTCTACTGTCAACCAAAGGTTATGCTTTGTCACTTGATTGTCAAATCATTCATGTGTAATTGCTGCTGTAGCTATGTTTCCCACTTACCACTCCATATGCCCTGTTCTAGTTGCTGAAATTACAATATTTCCCTGCAATCAGTCAACTCTATTCCTAGGGCTGTGAGTAATGATTCATTATGGGAACCAGTTCCTCCCATTTACCTCAGAACTCATGAGTCTCAGAAAATGCAGCAACTAACATCTCACCCCGACCATGTTCCAACATGACTTAATTAATACTTTGCCTTGAGCATGAATCATCTCACTGGATGGAACATAAGTTCTACTGGAGAGGATTCAACTTATAAATTATAATATGGATGTTCATTTGTGTATTTAATATTTCAGTAATATTTGAGTAATATTGTAAATATGTTGTTGATTAAGCATTCTTTATTTGTTTAAATAATTCATTACGGGTTATATGTAAAAATACGCAAATTGCATACCTCATGATGCTACCACATAATATGTACATGCCTCACTTAAAATAACTACAAAGTTAGAATCATATTTCAGACACTCATCTTTTCCTTTCAATTACTTTAATGTTTTGGAATTACAAAGCATAACTGTGGTGATGAGAAAGTTTTAAATGAACCCAACATGACCACCTACCTGTTGAAGCACAGCGAGACATTCGAGTTTTAAAAAAAGCACAGCGAGAAATGGTCAAGTAAAAAAAATAGTGCAGCATGTATTCTTTGGATGGAAAGACACTGTTGAGTTTAAAAATGGTAGAAAATGGAAGATTCATAAACAGTGAGTACAAGGCGATAATAGTCATTTTGAAAAAGGCAGAAATGGCTAGCTATATCAAAAGGTAAATGCGTTAAATTGCAGAACAGATAACTGGCTTATGTATACTAAGCAAACTGAGCAGTATTTTGAAGCAAATTAAATAGCCAATGAGAAAAAAGTACCATTTTTTCTGAGTGCATTGAGTTAAAAGGCATACAGATTGTTTTGAAATTTAACTGCTCCAACCAAACCAGCCAAATTCAGCTTTGCTGATATCATGAAAGTAATTGTAGGAATGTTAAGAAGCAAAACCATTGTTGATTGCATAAGACTAGAATTCATAAGAGGAATCAATCAAAAGGAAGGGGAATCCATTAGGAAGGGGGATCCATTTCAGTGTACTTGGCTGAATTGAAGAGATTAAGAATTGCAAGTTTGTTGATGGGCTTAATGATGCACTGAGAGATCCATTAGTTTGCAGAATCTGACAAGTAAGCATTCAAAATGCTCCTAACTGAAGCACAACTTACATTTTAAAGAGCTGTTGAAATAGCTATGTCAATGGAAACAGCAGACAGAGATGAAATTGAGTTGCAGCCAGGAAAGACAGTGAGTGTAAGCAAAATTTTAATGTCTAGATGGAAGCAAGCCTAGTTGAACAAATTGTGTTACTGTTGTAGCAAGGGTTCAGGTCTAAAGGCAAAACTAGCAGATAATGCAATAAAGTAGATCATATATCTACAAAGAGCATGTTGAGCAGACAAAACTAAATGGATTACACAGAGAAGAGAAAAAGAAGTCCAGTTGCAGTTTCAAAAAGAGCACTGATCTGCATGCTGTTGATGAAAAATCTAATAATATTGAAAATGAAACAGGACTGAATAGCCTTAAGATTTACAATGTGAAACCGAACAAAAGACAAGCAATCAGGCTTACACCAGAAGTGAATAGCAAATTAATAAAAATGGAGTTGAACACTTGCTTGACTATTTTGGTCATTCTATAAAATGAGTTTGAAAAGCATTTCAAAGATACTGAACAAAAGCCTGCAGATACCAGCTAAGAACTTATACTTTAAAAGATAACTACTGTGGGAACGACATTCGTAATGGTGAAGTACAACCAACAAGCCATATATAACCATATAACCATATAACAATTACAGCATGGAAACAGGCCATCTCAGCCCTTCTAGTCTGTGCTGACCTCTTACTCTCACCTATAGCCACCTACCTGCACTCAGCCCATAACCCTCCATTCCTTTCCTGTCCATATATCTATCCAATTTAACTTTAAAAGACAACATCGAACCTGCCTCAACACTTCTGCTGGAAGCTCGTTCCACACAGTTACCACTCTCTGAGTAAAGAAGTTCCCCCTTATGTTACCCCTAAACTTTTGTCCTTTAACTCTCAACTCATGTCCTCTTGTTTGAATCTCCCCCGCTCCCAATGGAAAAAGCCTATCCACGTCAACTCTATCTATCCCCCTCATAATTTTAAATACCTCTATCAAGTCCCCCCTCAACCTTCTACGCTTCAAAGAATAAAGACCCAACTAGTTCAACCTTTCTCTGCAACTTAGGAGATGAAACCCAAGTAACATTCTAGTAAATCTTCTCTGTACTCGCTCAATTTTGTTGACATCTTTCCCATAATTCAGTGACCAGAGCTGTACACAATACTCCAAATCTGGCCTTACCAATGCCTTGTACAATTTCAACATTACATCCCAACTCCTATACTCAAAGCTCTGATTTATAAAGGCCAGCATACCAAAAGCTTTCTTTACCACCCTATCCACATGAGATTCCACCTTCAGGGAACTATGCACTATTATTCCTAGATCCCTCTGCTCTACTGCATTCTTCAATACCCTACCATTTACCATGTATGTCCTATTTTGATTAGTCCTACCAAAATGAAGCACCTCACATTTATCAGCATTAAACTCCAGCTGCCATCTTTCAGCCCACTCTTCTAACTGGTCTAAATCTCTCTGCAAGCTTTGAAAACCTACTTCATTATCCACAACTCCACCTATCTTAGTATCATCTGCATACTTACTAATCCAATTTACCACCACATCATCCAGATCATTAATATATATGAAAAACAGCATTTGGACCTAGTACAGATCCCTGAGGCACACCACTAGACACTGGCCTCCAATCTGACAAACAGTTATCCACCACTACTCTCTGGCATCTCCCATCCAGCCACTGCTGAATCCATTTTACTACTTCAATATTAATACCTAACGATTGAACCTTCCTAACTAACCTTCTGTGTGGAACCTTGTCAAAGGCCTTACAGAAGTCCATATAGACAACATCCACCACTTTACCCTCATCAACTTTCCTAGTAACCTCTTCAAAAAATTCAATAAGATTTGTCAAACATGACCTTCCACGCACAAATCCATGTTGACTTTTCCTAATCAGACCCTGTCTATCCAGATAGTTAAATATATCATCTCTAAGAATACTTTCCATCAATTTACCCACCACTGACATCAAACTCACAGGCTGATAATTGCTAGGTTTACTCTTAGAACCCTTTTTAAACAATGGCACAACATGAGTAATACACCAATCCTCCAGCACCATCCCTGTTTCTAATGACATTTGAAATATTTCTGTCAGAGCTCCTGCTATTACCACACTAACTTCCCTCAAGGTCCTAGGGAATATCCTGTCAGGACCCAGAGACTTATCTACTTTTATATTCCTTAAAAGCACCAGTACTTCCTCTTCTTTAATCATCATCGTTCCCATAACTACCCTACTTGTTCTCCTTACCTTACACAATTCAAAATCCTTCTCCTTAGTGAACACCAAAGAAAAGAAATTGTTCAACATCTCCCCCATCATTTTTGGCTCCACACACAGCCGTCCACTCTGATTCTCTAAGGGACCAATTTTATCCCTCACTATCCTTTTGCTATTAGTATAACTGTAGAAACCCTTTGGATTTATTTTCACCTTACTTGCCAAAGCAACCTCATATCTTCTTTTAACTTTTCTAATTTCTTTCTTAAGATTCTTTTTACATTCTTTATATTCCTCGAGCACCTCATTTACTCCAAGCTGCCGATATTTATTGTTGATCTCTCTCTTTTTCCGAGCCAGGTTTCCAATATCCCTTGAAAACTATGGCTCTCTCAAACTTTTAACCTTTCCTTTCAACCTAACAGGAACATAAAGATTCTGTACCCTCAAAATTTCACCTTTAAATGACCTCAATTTCTATATTATATCCTTCCCATGAAACAAATTGTCCCAATCCACTCCTTCTAAATCCTTTCACATCTCCTCAAAGTTAGCCTTTCTCCAATCAAAAATCTCAAACCTGGGTCCAGTCCTATCCTTCTCCATAATTATATTGAAACTAATGGCATTGTGATCACTGGACCCGAACTGCTCCCCAACACATACCTTCGTCACCTGACCTGTCTCATTCCCTAACAGGAGATCCAACACTGCCCCTTCTCTAGTTGGTACCTCTATGTATTGCTGCAAAAAACTATCTTGCACACATTTTACAAACTCCAAACCATCCAGCCCTTTTACAGAATGGGTTTCCCAGTCTATGTGTGGAAAATTAAAATCTCCCACAATCACTTAATGTGCTTAATATAAATATCTGCTATCTCCTTACAAATTTGCTCCTCCAATTCTCGCTCCCCATTAGGTGGTCTATAATACAGCCCTATAAGCGTTACTACACCTTCCCCATTCCTCAATTCCACCCAAATAGCCTCCCTAGATGAGTCCTCTAATCTACCCTGCCAAAGCACTGCTGTAATATTTTCTCTGACAAGCAATGCAACACCTCCCCCTCTTGCCCCTCCAATTCTATCACACCTGAAGCAACGAAATCCAGGAATATTTAGCTGCCAATCACACCCCTCCTGTAACCATATTTCACTAATAGATACAACATCATATTTCCAGACATCAATCCATGCTCTAAGCTCATCCACCTTTCTTACAATTCTCCTAGCATTAAAATAGATGCATTGAAGAAACTGTCCATCTCTTACTCTCTGTTTATCCCTCATGGTGCAAACAACTTTGTTATCTTTTTCTTCCTTCTCCCCTACATCTTGGGTCTGAGTGCTCCCGTTCTCTGTCCCCTGCCTATCCTCCCTCACACACTGTCTACAAGCTTTCTCTATTTGTGAACTAACCTCCTCTCTCCTAGTCTCTTCAATTTGATTCCCACCCCCCAACCATTCTAGTTTAAAGTCTCCCCAGTAGCCTTCACAAATCTCCCCGCCAGGACATTGGTCCCCCTAGGATTCAAGTGCAACCCGTCCTTTTTGTACAGGTCATACCTGCACCAAAAGAGAGCCCAATGATCCAGAAACCTGAATCCCTGCCCCCTGCTCCAATCCCTCAGCCACACATTTATCCTCCACCTCATTCTATTCCTATACTGACTGTCACGTGGCACAGGCAGTACTGCTGAGACTACCTTTGAGGTTCTGCTTCTCAACTTCCTTCCTAACTCCTTGTAGTCTGTTTTCAGGACCTCCTTCCTTTTTCTAACTATATCGTTGGTACCAATATGTACCATGACCTCTGGCTGTTCTCCTTCCCACTTCAGGATATCGTGGACGCGATCAGAAACATCCCGGATCCTGGCACCTGGGTGGCAAACTACCATCCGCGTTTCTTTCCTGCGTCTACAGAATCGCCTGTCTGACCCCCTAACTATAGAGTCTCCTGTCACTGCTGCCATCGTCTTCCCTTCCCTACCCTTCTGAGTCACAGGGCCAGACTCTGTGCCAGAGGTGCAACGACTGTTGGTCCCCCACCCCCCAACAGTACTCATACAGGAATACTTATTGTTAAGGGGGACAACCACAGGGGTACTCTCTAGCACCTGCCTCTTGTCCCTCCCTCTCCTGACTGTTAGCCACTTATCTGTCTCCCCAGGCCTCGGAGTGACTACCTGCCTATAGCTCCTCTCTATCACCTCCTCACTCTCCCTGACCAGACGAAGGTCACTGAGCTGCATCTCTAGTTCCCTAACATCGTCCCTATGGAGCTGCAGTTCGACGCATCTGGCGCAGATGTGGCCAGCCGGGAGGCTGGGAGCCTCCAGGACCTCCCACATCTGACACCAAGTACAGAACACCGGCCTCACACACATACTTCCTGTCTGTATTCTAAACAGATAACCTACCTCGCCTCGAACCTTTATCGCCGAAGCCTCGTTAAGCCAAAGCCTTCCTACTCTGACAGAGTGAAGCACAATAACTAATTCGAAATATTACAGGAAACTCTAGATCTAGATTTGAAAGACCTCAGACTAATCAGAAATCTGTACTGGGAACAAACTGCCGCTATAAGAATAGATGGAGAAGTGAGTCAGTTTATGAAAATCAAGAATGTGTTTTCTCCCCTGATTTGTTTAATGTGTATAGTGAAACTATATTACAAAAAATAAGAGACATCTTGGGAGTCAAAGTTGGCGGTGAAAACATCAATAATTTCAGATATGCGGATGACACTGTGCTAATTGCAAGTACAGAGGAAGAACTACAAAATTTAATAGATATAGTTGTTGAAGAAAGTGCAAAATGGGTCTATCTATCAATTGCAAAAAGACAGAATATATGGTGATATCCAGAAAGGAGAATCCTATCTGCAGGCTGAGAATAAACAGGGAAGACATAAAACAAGTACAGAACTTTTGCTACTTAGGAAGCTGGGTGACATCAGATGGCAGGTGCGACATGGACATCAAAAGAAGAATAGGGATGGCAAAAGACACCTTTACGAGAATGAAGAGTATACTGACCAACACTAAACTAGGCATGACAACCCGCCTCAGAGTACTGAAATGTTACGTTTATCCAGTTATGTTATATAGCTCAGAATGTTGGACAATATCTAATAACATGAGAAAAGGAATTGAAGCAGCAGAGATGTGGTTTTTCAGGAGGATGAAAGAAAATTTGGAAATGCAAGAAATTTGGGTGAAAGTGTTCCTTATCCTTTAGTTAATATCCGATCACGTGCAGCTGATGCAAAACAGTTATTGTTGATCACTTCAAATTTATACAGAAAACCCCAAAGTGCATGGCCCATTGGACTGGTCAGTGTATAATACAATAAATGAAACGAATATCTAATGAGGATGTCAAGCACAAAAAGAGAAATAATGAATGAGATCATGACTAGGCAATGTTACTTCACTGGACATGTGATTAGGAAAGAGGAGTTAGAATGCACGGTAATTATGGGAAAGATTGAAGGGAAGGAAGCAAGAGGAAGACAAAGACAAAGACAAATGATGATGGAGACAGCAGCCAGAGAATTGGAAATGAATACCCATGAATTGATCCACTTGACCTGAAAAAGGAGTATGTGGGCTATGGCAGTCAAAGCTCAAACTGGGCACAGCACCTGATGATGGTAGCGGAAACACGAGGATATCTGCAGATGCTGGAATTTCAAGCAACACACAAAAAAGTTGCTGGTGAACGCAGCAGGCCAGGCAGCATCTCTAGGAAGTGGTACAGACGACGTTTCAGGACGAAGGGTCTCGGCCCGAAACGTCGTCTGTACCTCTTCCTAGAGTTGCTGCCTGGCCTGCTGCGTTCACCAGCAACTTTCAAATGATGGCCCAGTCGATTTGCCGAGCGATGATCGGGCACAGTGCGCATGCGCATGTCCGTGACATCGATCTGTGCGCGATCGATTGATAGGCGTGTGGTTCCCGCGCAAGTTCAGCTCTCGCATCTCGGTCTGTTTTAATAATCACAGCGTTGAATGTAAACCAAAATAGTATTTATTCAGAAATTGATAAAATGCGATACAAGTGCAAGAAATGCAACAACAAAACATAAAATAGCTGCAATTTAATAAATTAATAGTCCATAAAAACGATTAAAATCTGCATAATACCAAACAAGGCAGTCCCAGAGGGATTCGAGTAAAACCTTTAACTTTGCTGATCTCCAGAAATAATTCCACCCATTTCATGGCTAAATATTATTCAACCGGCCAGTTTAGTTCTATTAAGATAAATAGGTTATTATTTACAAAATATTTATAAAAGTGGCTGGAAATGCCAGTTTCTGTTCCCTTGATGTGCTTCGCTGGATATCAAGACAGGACATCGGCTGGTGAAACCAGCTGGGTGGGTATTCATTCGGATGCCCTGATTCACTGCATTTTTGAATCGTTCCTGCTCAAACATGTTTCCTGGCTGGAAATGCCAGTTAACGTTGCTGTGAAATTCTGAGGCGACGGTGAAGCCAGGGCGCAGGATGCTGAAACCAGTGGTGCAGGGTTTCATGTGGATACGCTGGTTTATGTTGTTATAGTTTCTTTCCTGCTGCAGAGCCTTGGCTATGGCGCAAATACGCAATTTCTTTAACCAGACATCTGATGTCGACTCCATTTCTGCAAGTCCCTCCGTCGCAGCGTGTCCTTTCATTCGGAAAGATACATCTTTCTCACTGACTTGTGAGGTTTCTTTCAGACTTTGGTTGCTTTCCTCTCGGCCGCTTGCCTCTCCCTCACGATGGCCATCTGCTGTGTCGGTCTTTCTGCAGATTGGTCCAGAGAGGTTCTGGGCGCCACGAATTGCACTCTGCACCATATGCCAAATCAACCACACTGAAAACATTTTCTCAGCTCACAGCGCTCCGGAGAGATAACCACGTGTCTGAGTGCAGAAACGGGAGCGGTCGCCGCTATTTATTGGGTGGAAATCAATGTCGTCACGTGATGAAGTGTCACATCAACAATGGTTACCATGGTGAAACCTGCAAAACAACAACTGAAGGACATTCCACCAATGGAGTGTTTGGGCAGACGTATTGTTCATGTCCAAACATGGCGTCACCATCGTTACGATAGCATTATTTGACCACAATGCATGACGTAGGAAATTTGGGTGAAAGTATTCCTTAACCTTTAGTTAATATTCGATCACGTGCAGCTGATGCAAAACAGTTATTGTTGATCATTTCAAATTTATACAGAAAAGCCCAAAGTGCATGGCCCATTGGACTGGTCAGTGTATAATACAATAAACATTTGTAACAGGCCACACAGATAGCATGTTATATTTGGCATCAGTGCATGTCATATGCGGTCTGTCAGGATGCTGGACCTAGCACTCTGTGATATTGACTGAAACTCCATATCCATACACAGTAAGGCTACCTCAAACACTTGGTTCGTTAGTTGAATGTAATGAAGAAGAGCACAATTGAAAACACTATTAAACTGCGGTTCTGATCAAAATAATACAATTGCCAATTCTCACTGACTGTTAGTACTGAAATGTGTCTCTTCCAATTCCTCCCAGATGTCACTTTGCTCTCAGTCACACAGCGTTCCCATAAGGTTGTTCTGGTGTAATGTGTCCTAAGTATCACCGTGTCTTTCTCAGGATGACCCACTGAATCTGTCTTTTCTGCTAGGATACACAACAGTTCTTTAGGGCTCTTTATGATGGCTCGTTCCACATTTTGGAATGGAAAGAAAAGACTTTTATCCTAGGAAAGAGGGGTAAATATGAATGTATTTTAGTGGATCGCCTTGAACCGGCCTCTGCTGTTACTTCACCCATGCAACATAGGACTCAAGCTGGGTGGATCATGTCTGAGCTCCAGACAAGCTCACAATGCTGTTTTTTGTGAATTCGGGGTGGGGGATGCTGGATAGGGTAATGTACTCGGTAGAAATGTTCATAATTCACAGCCACTGACATTGAGTTGGGGGTTCAGTTTAAAAGACTGGTGTGATGTGATGATGTAATTACTTCAAGTATTTTCACCATGATTTGTGTTCAGTGTTTCGAGTACAATCAATGATTTGCTGCGGTGTCTCAGAAACATTAGACGTCTCTGGTGTTTCATTTGCGAAAGTGTACAACCCACTCAGTCTTTCTCAGGCTGACAACTCCCCATATCTGTCTCAGGCTGTCCTCAGGCACTTCCTTCAATGGGATTGCCACCACTGAAGGTTTTTTTTTGCCTGGTATCCATGTTCATTTACACCGTTCGATAAGGGATTAATTGTTCTTGGTGGTGTAAAAGTTCGGCCAAGTTGTTCTGTCCTATCTTTACTCAGATCCTCACATTAGTCACCAGCTGCATTCATCTTGTCAAGAGTTCCAGACAGATTTAGAAGATGCCAGGTTCCCCCTAAAATCATCATGCCTGCAACTCAACTGATGAATATCATTAATAATTGGTTTCCAATACTCAGAAGTGATTTCACCATATCTAAGTGCACAATATAGAGCTGTTACTGCTGTTTATTGAGTCAGTATCAAATTCATCCTGTGAAGTTCCATATGAACAATGGTTACCATGGTGAAACATAGAAACATAGAAACCTGAAGCACAATACAAGCCCTTCGGCCCATTATGTTGTGCTGAACATGTACTTACTCCAAAATGCTCTCTCACTGAGAGACTTGAGACCTGACCAGGTCTATTTCCCAATACCAGATCAAGTACAGCCTCTCTCTTGTAGGCTTATCTACATATTGTGTCAGGAAATCTTCCTGAACACACCTAACAAACTCTACCCCATCTAAACCCCTTGCTCTAGGGAGATGCCAATCAATATTGGGGAAATTAAAATCTCCCATCACGACAACCCTGTTATTATTGCACCATCTCAGAATCTGTCTCCCTATCTGTTCCTCAATGTCCCTGTTACTATTGGGTGATCTATAAAAAGCACCCAGTAAAGTTATTGACCCCGTCCTGTTTCTAACTTCCACCCACAGAGACTCCCTAGACAACCCCTCCATGACTTCCTCCTTTTCAGCAACTGTGTCCTTTCTGAAACATCTAAAGTCTGGCACTCTAAGTAGCCATTCCTGCCCCTGAACCATCCAAGTCTCTGTAATGGCCACAACATCATAGCTCCAAGTACTGATCCACGCTCTAAGCTCATCCGCTTTGTTCATGATACTCCTTACATTAAAATAGACACATCTCAAACCATTGGTCTGAGTGCATCTCTTCTCTATCACCTGTCTATCCTCCCTCTCGCACTACCTCCAAGTTTTCTCTATTTGTGAGCCAACCGCCCCTTCCTCTGTCTCTTCAGTTCAGTTCCCAACCCCCAGAAATTCTCGTTTCAACTTTCCCCAATAGCCTTAGCAAACCTCCCTGCCAGGATATTGGTCCCCCTCGGATTCAAGTGCAACCCATCCTTATTGTACAGGTCACTCCTGCCCCAAAAGAGGTCCCAATGATCCAGAAATCTGAATCCCTGCCCCCTGCTCCAATCCCTCAGCCATGCAATTATCCTCCACCTCATTCCATTCCTACTTTCACTGTCGTGTGGCACAGGCAGTAATCTCGAGATTACTACCTTTGCGGTCCTTCTTCTCAACTCCCTTCCTAACTCCCTATATTCTCCTTTCAGGACCTCTTCCCTTTTCCTACCTATGTCATTTGTACTTATATGTACCACGACCTCTGGCTCCTCACCCTCCCACTTCAGGATATCTTGGACGCGATCAGAAACATCTCGGACCCTGGCACCAGGGAGGCAAACTACCATCCGGGTCTCCTGACTGCGTCCACAGAATCGCCTATCTGACCCCCTAACTATCGAGTCCCCTATTACTACTGCCCTCCTCTTCCTTTCCCTACCCTTCTGAGCTACAGGGCCGGACTCTGTGCTGGAGGCACGGCCACTGTCGCTTCCACCCGGTAAGCTGTCCCCCCCCCCAACAGTACTCAAACAGGAGTACATATTGTCAATGGGGAAAACAGCCACTGGAGTACTCTCTTGTACCTGACACTTCCCCTTCCCCCTCCTAACCGTGACACACTTGTCTGCCTCCCATGGCCCCGGTGTGACCACCTGCCTGTAACTCCTCTCTATCAACTCCTCACTCTGCCTGACCAGACAAAGGTCATCGAGATGCAGCTCCAGTTCCCCAACACAGTCCTTTAGGAGCTGCAGCTCGGTGCACCTGGTGCAGATGTGGTCGTCCGGAAGGCTAGGAGACTCCAGGACCTCCCACATCCGACACCAAGAACAGCAAGCTGCCCTCACACTCATACTTCCCCCTTTCCTCAAGTAACGGAAAATTGAAAACCAAACCTACTTTGCCTCGCCCGTTTCCGCCTAAGCCCATTGAGCCAAAGCCCTTATGCCTTCACTCTGCTCCTGGCTCACTCCGCTGCCTGCAAAACGATGCTGCCCGCTGTATAAGGCTGTGTTCCTTTTAAATCTTCCACTCTTCACTGCCTGACGTCACACACCTGCACAGTCCCGCCTCTCTTAACTCCGATGAGAAAAAGAAAAAATCAAAATGGCTTCTGCCACATTCCTGCTCCGATTCTCAGACTTCCTTCTCCGAAAAAAAAAGCCACATTGGATTTATACGTGGTAAAAACAGGATGGCCAGCATAGTGGAGTCATGAGTGGTTCAGACAACTGCAGCTTGATTGGAGATGTATCCACCATTTGCATGCCACATTCCCTGCAATAGTGTTAACTGAAAGTGAATGAAGTCATGTCAAGTCACTTTTTATTGTCATTTCAACCTTAACTGCTGGTATAGTACATAGTAAAAATGAGACAGAGTTTTTCAGGACCATGGTGCCACATGAGACAATACAGAAACTACACTGAACTACGTAAAACAACACAAAAACTACACTAGAGTACAGACTTCATAAAGTGCACAAAACAGTGCAGGCATTACAATAAATAATAAACAAGACAATAGGCACAGTAGAGGGCAGTAGGTTGGTGT
This sequence comes from Mobula hypostoma, assembly GCF_963921235.1. Lineage (NCBI taxonomy): Eukaryota > Metazoa > Chordata > Chondrichthyes > Myliobatiformes > Myliobatidae > Mobula > Mobula hypostoma. Next base: position 131,597,661 of record NC_086099.1, read on the forward strand.
CAGTCCAGGCTCTGGGTATTGGGGAGTCTGATGGTTTGGGGGAAGAAACTGTTACATAGTCTGGTCGTGAGAGCCCGAATACTTTGGTGCCTTTTGCCAGATGGCAGGAGGGAGAAGAGTTTGTATGAGGGGTGTGTGGGGTCCTTCATAATGCTGTTTGCTTTGCGAATGCTGTGTGTGGTGTAAATGTCTGTAATGGCAAGAAGAGAGACCTCGATGATCATCTCAGCTGACCTCACTATCCGCTGCAGGGTCTTGTGATCCGAGATGGTGCAGTTTCCGAACCAGGCCGTGATGCAGCTGCTCAGGATACTCTCAATACAACCTCTGTAGAATGTGGTGAGGATGGGGGGTGGGAGATGGACTTTTCTCAGCCTTTGCAGAAAGTAGAGACACTGCTGGGCTTTCTTTGCTATGGAGCTGGTGTTGAGAGACCAGGTGAGATTCTCTGCCAGATGAACACCAAGAAATTTGGTGCTCTTAACGATCTCAACGGAGGAGTTGTCGATGTTCGGCGGAGATTGGTTGTTCCGTGTCCTCCTGAAGTCAACAACCATCTCTTTTGATTTGTTCACATTCAGAGACAAGTTGTTGGCTCTGCACCAGTCCGTTAGCCGCTGCACCTCCTCTCTGTATGCTGACTCATCATTCTTGCTGATGGGACCCACCACGTTCGTGTCATCGGCGAACTTGATGATGTGATTTGAGCTGTGTGTTGCAGCACAGTCGTGGGTCAGCAGAGTGAACAGCAGTGGACTGAGCACACAGCACTGGGGGGCCCCCGTGCTCAGTGTGATGGTGTTGGAGATGCTGCTTCCAATCCGGACTGACTGAGGTCTCCCAGTCAGGAAGTCTAGGATCCAGTTGCAGAGGGAGGTGTTCAGGCCCAGTAGCCTCAGCTTTCCAATCAGTTTCTGAGGAATGATTGTGTTGAATGCTGAACTGAAGTCTATGAACAGCATTCGAATGTATGTGTCTTTTTTGTCCATGTGGGTTAGGGTCAGGTGGAGGGTGCTGGCAATGGCGTCGTCTGTTGAGTGGTTGGGACGGTATGTGAACTGCAGGGTGCCAATGAGGGGGGCAGCAGGGTCTTGATGTGCTTCATGACGAGCCTCTCGAAACACTTCATGATGATGGATGTGAGTGCAATGGGATGGTAGAAAATTAAGAAAGGTACTGGAAGATGCTACAATGGTCCCCATGCTGTACACCATAAACCATTGCCCAACTGATGCAGGTGCCAACCTCTGTGTATCTGGTTGGAAAGCATGCTGCTTGGATGATTATTGAAAGCGACAAAAGCAGCTTCAGTGAAGTTGTAAGCAATCAGCATTTGAGAATATAAAGAACTAGAATCTACTCTGCTTGCATTAATGTTATTACATGAGCTTGATGTGTGAGACAAAAAGCTGCTTGCAAAAGTAGATGTTAAAGACCAAAGCCCAGCTGGATAAATGGATGGCCAAAAAGAAAGGAGTCAATGAAGATATGAAAACTGAGGATTCATCAGATGATGTTATGCATGAGGAAGTCAACAGGAGCAATCTGATCATAAAGGGAGCAATAGAAGGATTAATAAGAGAATACTCCAGTTTTTTTAAATGCACCTTCCCAAGATCAAGATGCACAAACTAGAAAGAAGAAAAAGGGGGAAAAAAAGAGGAGGATGACATAAATGTTATGGAAGTGGAAGAGGATAAACAAGTCCTGATTTCTCAAGATATTAGCAAATTCAGAGATACTCACGAGAAACTCAAAGACAAAGGAAGGTGAGAAAAAAGACAATTTGAAAAGAAGAGGTAAGAGAAAGAATGTGAGTGAGAAAGAGAGAAGTAAGGCGAGAAGGGAAAAGAGTCAGATAAAGAGAGAGAAAGAAGCTGGAGCTAGGAGAGAAGCAAAGACCAAAGTAAATCCAGAAAGAAAAGCCGAAAAAAGGAGATTAAGGGTGTCCACAGCTGTCAGAATTACTTCCTACAGTCCCAGAGTCAACTGCTACACCACCACAGAGGAGGCCCCAGAATCTGAGATTGTTTCACAGCCACAAGTCTCTCCTACCATGCAGAGTGACTCCCTCGCCCCCCCCCCCCACCATCAAGAAAGACGCTATCCCATAAGATTAAGAAATCCTTCCTGGTGATTAAATTTTTAGGCCTAAATGGGACAACTTAAAATTCACGATACTGTGGATGTCTGTACAGTTTGCCGCTTGAATGCATGGACAAAGTGCCTCCATACAGTCATTCAAGAAACCCTCTTTGCTGATGACTCTGCGCTCCTGGCGCACAAAGAACGTGATCTACAGTTGCTGCTGAACAAATTCTCAGATGCTGCTACGCTCTTCGGCCTGACAATCAGCCTGAACAAGACTGAAGTACTTCACAAGCCCGCCGCAAACACCTACCCCATAGAACCAAAAATCACTGTTGACAACACCCAGCTGACAAATGTAAACAGCTTCAAATACTTGGGAAGCATCATCTCGAGTGATGGGTCTTGACTCCAGGATCAGCAAGGCCAGCCAGGCTCTGGGTAGACTGCGTAACAGAGTGCTCAATCAACACAATGTCCACATCTCCACAAAGCTGAAAGTCTACAGAGCTGTGGTCATCCTTTCTCTCCTATGTGGATGTGAGACCTGGACTCTGTACAACGACACATCAAACAACTGGAGAAATTTCACATGCACGCCCTCCGCTCCATCCCTGGCATTCATTGGCAAGACCGTGTCTCTAACCTGGAGGTCTTGGATCACCCAGAGACCACCAGCATTGAGCCCCTGATCATCAGAGCCCCAAGGCGGTGGGTGGGACACGTCATCAGAATGGACGACCACCGTATGCCTCGCCAGCTGCTCTATGGTGAACTGGAGACCCGAAAGAGACCTCAAGGTCATCCACGCAAGCGCTACAAAGACACTGTGAAGGAAACCCTATGCTACTGTGACATCCGGCCAAGGGAACTAGAGCTGCGTCTGCTGACAGAACCTGCTGGCGAGCTCTGTGTGAAGCCTACACCAGTTTTGATGACAGGCACCGCCAAAAACTGATGGAAAACCGTGAGCGGTATCACAGAACAGCAGCCACAATTATTACAACAACGGGCTTCCAGTGCCCCCACTGTGCTCGACTCTGCTCTTCCAGACTGGGACTGCAGAGACACCTCCGTGTTTACAGGTGAACTGCACAACAGCGTGTCTTCTTCGAATCTGAAGGACTACCACTACTGGTTGTATTATATTGTTTACTGTGTACATAAGTTGAGATGCATTCTGTATTGAGTTGAGTTTCTAGCAAAGCAGGGAAGAGTGTTGTTCATTTAATATTTCAGTTGTATTTAATTAATATTGTAAATATGTTGTTGACTAAGCATTCTTTATTGTTGAAATAATTCCTTACGGCAGTTATATGCAAAAATACATGAATTGCCTACATCATGATGCTACCATGTGATATGTATGTGCCTTGCTTAAAATAATCATGAAGTTAGACTCACATTTCAAACTCCCGTCTTTTTCTTTTAATTAGTTTAATTTTTTGGAGTTACAAAACAGAGCCGTAAACATTCAATTCTTATTGATTGAAAAGCCTAAACACAATATATAGGAATATGGAGACAGGTCCATATTAGCAGTTGGCTTTATGTAGACCTTGGACTTTATCCTTCTCAGAATGGAGCCGGTGGTCATTTTCATTTACACCCAGGGAACACATTGTGTCAAAATAACTGAGTTGATTTTACCAAATCCACTACTACACCAATAGATTTCAAACCATCTATTTTGACAAATCAGCTAAAAGCCTAATAGCCCACAGCTACATCAGCTAAACATTCTCCCATCCTGCCTTCTGGAAGATCTACATTTCATTCCCCTGTCATATCTTCTGCAAAGATGAGGTTTTCAATACACTTGCCTCTAAAAGGTCTTGCTTTTTTCTGAATTGTAGCTTCTCTTTGATCATAATTAAGAGTGCCCTTAACTGTATCCTTCTTCTCTCATAGTCAGAGCAAAGGTAACATGCCTGGGCTCTCACTTTTCGCCCCATCAATCTCCACATTCAATTGATCATCTGTACAAATGATTCATTTGTTACCCCCTCATTAGTGCTTTCATTTCCACCAAATGTTCTTACAGCACTTTCCCATGCAAAACACTTCCATTAACTCAAACAATTCTCAAGTGTTACATTTCTGATTTAATACCTTTCCTTCGATGCTCACAATGAAGTGTCATCTGCCCTGGAAAAATCAAATGCATATAAAGTGACTTCTCTATGGAGTGCCAATGTTTGACCTACAGGTGCAATATGAGCTTCCCATTACCTGCCACATTAATTCTCCATCACACTCGCACTTTGACATATCTAGCTGATGCCTCCTGCACTGTGCAATGAAACCCAAAGCAAGCTTCAGCAGCAACTTCTTACATCAGGACACACTGCAACTTTCTGACCTACACACTGAATTCAACAAGTTCAGGTAACTTCCTTTCTGATTTAGTACTGAGCAGCTTCACTGTGGTTCTTCTATCTGTAACATTGGCTCTGTCCACTCATATGGCTTGACACTTTTGACATCTCCTGCAGCCCTGCATTTCACAGCTTTCACATTCCTTTCTTTGACTTCTCTCCAACCTCCTCTTTAAACTATCCACCACATACCCTCATCCACAGCTTATCCCCCTGGCATCACCCAATCAGAGAAATTTCCTTTTTCCCATCCAACCCTCCCCCCCAACTCCACTTCATATTCTTTCTGCAATTTAAAATTAACTTGTTTTCACTCTTTCATCATTCTGACCATGGCTCTTCAATCTGAAATGATAACTCTGCCTTTCTTTCTGCAGACGCTGCTAAATTGCTGAGTGCATCCAGAATTTTCTGCTTTTGTTTCAGATTTCAAACATCTGTAGATTTTCAGGTTTCGACAAAAGTTTGTGTGGAAAGTTCTGACCACTTCCTTGCAATCTTCACAATGATGCAATGGTGGAATGCCAGTGGTCAAAGGAATTTGCAAGTTTTAATAGCAGACTGTGAACATCTTTAGTACATCATTAGGATTGCAGAGATACTGACATGGGAAAATTGCAATCACTCCATGGACTACTAACCTGCTGAGCTCTCTCGCACCTCCCTGATCCATGCCCTTGCTGTTATCTGTCAGCCAGTCAGTCTAAACTTATCGCCATTACGCAATAGGTGAAACTGCAGGCAGAGCTACTTGCTGGAGTGTGTCCTCTTCCGGTGATGCCTACACCGAAGAAGTTTAGATCCTCTCTTCGACGGGAGTTCAGTGAAACCATCTCTCACTGCTCCCCGTCTGTAATTTCTTTGGCTCTTCAACTTTTCGACCACACTTTGACTCAAACTCGCTATCACAGCCATGTATCCTTTCTTGGAACGTGCCTCCGTCGCCAACTTACTCCAGTTGGCTTTAGGATTCGTTTCCAAGCCTCTCAATTTGGACCTTCTGAGGATCCCAGGTACTCACATTTTATTGACTCTGCCTCTCGCCGCTTCTCCCGTCAAGCTCTGAAGGCGACGCTCTCCGCCATGAGGAGGTACTTGGTGTCCCTATCCCAGACCCTTCCACACCTTCGGGACACTTTCTTCGCCGTCTGTAATGGTCCTACCCGCTATTTCATCCTCCGTCGGATCCACGCCTGCAATCGCCGTTTTTTTGACTTTGTCATGTTAGGCAAAGATCGCAAGATCTTACATCTACGGACTCCAGAGCCTGCCGGCCCCGACGCTAGCAGGCATGAACTTTCAATTGCGGCCCCTGCCATTGATTTCGGCGGCTCCAACACCTCAGGACATATTCAAAACCCGGACTCCAGCAACGACCATGGACACATTCGAAGTGATTTCTCTTGCCCATCCTCTGGGTCACCCCCCCCCTCCATCTTTCTTCCCGGACCTCCTGTCCCATGATCCTCTCGTATCCCCTTTTGCCTATCATCTGTCCAGCTCTCGGCTCTATCCCTCCCCCTCCTGTCTTCTCCTATCATTTTGCATCTCCCCCTCCCCCTCCAGCTTTCAAATCCCTTACTCACTCTTCCTTCAGTTAGTCCTGACGAAGGGTCTCGGCCTGAAACGTCGACTGCGCCTCTTCCTATAGATGCTGCTTGGCCTGCTGCGTTCACCAGCAACTTTGATGTCGGTCATTTGTGTTCTTCCTCAAGGAAAGGATAGAGTGGATGTGGAGAGGATGTTTCCTAAGGTGGGAGAGTCTAAGACCAGAGGGCACAACCTCAGAATAGAAGGGTGTCCTTTTAGAATGGAGATGTGGAGGAATTTCTTTAGCCAGAGAATGGTGAACCTGTGGAATTCTGTTGCCACAGGTAGCTGTGAAGGCCAAGTCTTTATTATATATAAATGGCAGAGATTGATAGACTCTTGATTGATCAGGGCATGAAGGGTACAAAGGAAAGGCAAGATAATGGGGCTGAGAGGAAAATGGATCAGCCATGATGAAATGGTGGAGCAGACTCGATGGGCTAAATGGCCTAATTCTGCTCCGACTGTATATCTTATGGTCTAAAAGCCAAGCGATATCATCAGGCATGCCACAGTCTCTGAGCTATCTGTACAGCCTGAGATTAATGTTAAAGTTTTCCAGGTTCACTCCTCTTGACTTTATGTCAGTCCTCATCAGGGGATCAGAGGTGGAGGAGGTCAGCAGCTTTAAATACCACAGTGTTATCATTTCAGAGGATCTGTCCTGGGTCCAGAATGTAAGTGCCATGAAGAAAGAACAACAGTGTCTCTACTACCTTGGAAATTTGCGGAGATTCAGCATGACATCCTAAAGTCTGACAAACTTCAACGGATGTGTAGTGGAGAGTATAGTGACTGCTTGCATCATGGTCTAGTCAGAAAACGCCAATGCCCTTGAATGGAAAAGCCCACAAAAAATAGTAGATATGGCCCAGCAGGCTCAATGGGCTAAATCGAGTCTATCACGGGTGAACCACTCCACACCATTAAACACATTTACATTAAGCATTGTCACAGGAAAGCATTAGAGACCCTCACCACCCAGGCCATGATCTCTTCTTGCTGCTGTCATCAGGTGGTAGGTACAGGTGCCTTAGGACCCACAGCACCAGCTTCAGTAGCTGTTACTACCCCCTCAACCATCAGGTTCTTGAACCAGGGGGGAAAACTTGATTTGTTGTGCTTTTGTGTGGATTATATCCAATATCCAATGGGCCTACTGAATATACTAGTGCAATATTTTTATTTTAACAAAGTGGCTTATTAGGTCATTTCATATAGCAGTTAACAGTTGTCTCCATTTCTGTGGTTCTAGAGTCACATACAGCATATGCTAGGCAGTTAAGGACATTACAATCCCTTCCCTAAAAGGACATCAGAGAACTAAAGGGTTCTTGTGATAATCTTGCACTTTCATCAGTATAGTTGTTCATAATGTTACTTCCTTTCATTCTGAATTAATTTAGCTTACTGTGTTCCAACTTTATGAGTTACTATGGTTAGAATTAGAACTCCCTGGCTTTGAATCACTGTACTCTTCTAGATTGCAGTACCCTTCTGTGCTCCTGGTAATCTTCCCTCCATTATCAAAATGTTTCAAAGCATCAATTATCAAATGGACAACCAGCAGGAGAAACAAACATCCATCACATTTAATGATTCTTTGAGGTAGTGATGACTACAAAGAGGTGGGTGGGTTCACTCTTTTCATCGATGCAAAATTAAGGCAGAGTGCTAACTAAGGAAAGCAGTTTAATACCAGGCCATACCAAGCCAACTAAAAAAATGGTGGCAATACCATCTATTTTGCACATACACACACTAGAACCAATGGCTTCATTCCCGTTCTGGAATAGCATTCTGTGTATCTCCCATTGGAAGTATGTTCACAGGATCCTAAAGGATGGGTTGCACCTGAATCCGAGGGGAACCAGCATAATTGAGGGCAGGTTTGCTGGTGCTGTTGGGGAAGGTTTAAACTAAGTTGATAGGGGAATGGGAGCTGGAGTGATAGGGCTGAGGTTGGAGCCATTGGTATACAAGTTGAGGCAGTGTTTAGTGAGACGGTGAGGGTGGACAAACAGATGAATTGGGCAAAATTACAGTCAGTGGAATGAGTCTAAGTGTAGTGGGGTGGGGGGAAGTAAAAACAATCATCCTGAATGCAGGATGAAGCTGTTTTATTGGAGAGCACTCAGTGTACGGAATAAGGTAGCTGATCTTGTAGCTCAATGAAAATCTAGCAAGTAAGACATTGTGGGCATCACTGAGATGTGGCTGAAAGAAGATTAGAAGGGGACACTAGCAGGGATTGTGGCTAGAGTTTCTGGAGGCCATTTAGAAGGTGCAGGATAGATATGAAGAAGAAATATTCGAAAGGGAGGATGAGGCAACCATGGATGAGAAGGGAAGCCAAAAACAGCATCAAAGCAAAAAAGAGGCATACAATATAGCAAATATTAATGTGAAAATAGAGGATTAGGAAGCTTTTAAAAACCAAGAGAAGGCAACTGTAACAAAAAAAAATCAGAAAAGACGAATTATGAAGGTAAGGAGCCAAAAATATCAAAGAGAATGTCAAATGTTCTTTCAGATAAATGAAGAGTAAAGGAGGAGTGAGAGTGGATATTGGACCTTGGAAAATGATGCTAGAGAGGTAGTAATGGGGGACAAAGAAATGGCAGATGAACTTTATAAGTATTTTGCATCAATCGTCACTGTGGAAGACATTAGCAGTACGCCAGAAATTCAAGGGTGCCTGAGGGCAGAAGTACAGTTGCTGTTACTAAGGAGAAGGTGCTTGGGAAGCTGAAAGGTCGGAAGGTAAATAGGTAATCTGGACCAGATGGACTACATCCCAGGGTTCTGAAGAGATTGTGGAGGCATTAGTAATGATCTTTCAAGAATCACAATATTCTGGAATGGTTTCGTTGCACTTCAAATTTGCAAATGTGACTCTTTAAGAAAGGAAGGAGGCTGAAGAAAGGAAATTATAGGCCTGCTAGTCTGATTTCTGTGCTTACGAAGATGTTGGAGTCCATTATTAAGGATGTTTCGGGATACTTGGAGGTTTATGCTATAGTAGGCCAATGCCAGCATAGTTTCCTTAAGGGGAAGTCTTGCCTAACAAATCTGTTGGAATACTTTGAGGAAAGAACAGGTAGGACAGACAAAGGAGAGTCAGGGGATGTTGGTTACTTGAATTTTGAGAAGGCCTTTTGCAAGTGCCACACATGAGGGTGCTTAACAAGATAAGAGCCCATGGTATTACAGGAAAGATACTAGCATGGATAGAAGATTGCTGATTGGCAGAAGACAAAGAGTTTGAGTAAAGGGGCCTATTCTGATTGGCTGCTGGTGCCACGGTGTTCTGCAGGGTTTGGAATTGGGACCACTTCACGCTATATATCACCAACTTGGATGATGGAGTTGATGGTTTTGTGCTCAGGTTTGCAGGCTATACAAAGATAGGTAGAGAGACAGGTAGAGTTGAGGAGGCAGGGAGTTCTTGGAAGGACCTTGAGAAATTAGGAGAATGAGTAAAGGGTCAGATGGAATATACTGTATGGAAGTGCGTGATCATGCGCTTTCGTAAAAGGAATAAAGGTGGTGGAAATGAAGGCAATGTAATATTAGCACTCATTTTGAGGGACTGGAATATAAGTGCAAGGATGTGACACTGAGGCTTTATAAGGTAGTCATCAGACCATACTTGGATATTGTGAGCAGGTTTGGACCAAAGATTTTCAGGCATTGGTGTGTGTGTGTATGTCGGGGGCGGGGGGTGTCCAGAGGAGATCTATGAGAATGATTCTGGAAATGCAATGATTAATATATGAGGAGTGTTTGATGGCTCTGGGCCCATACTTGCTTGAGTTTAGAAGAATGGGGGGTGTGGGGAATCTCATTGAAACATTGAATATTGAAAGGCCCAGACAGAGTGGATGTGGAGAAGATACTTCCTATAGTGGGTCAGTCTAGGACCAAAACACACAGCATCAGAATGGAGGGAAGTACATTTGGAAACCATATGATAAGAAACTTCTTTAGCCAGGTGTTAGTGAATCTATGGAATCCATTGCCACCGGATGACTGTGGAAGCTAGGTTTTGAGTATATTTAAATCAGCGGTTTATAGTTTCTTGATTAGTTGAAGCCTCAAAGGTCACAGTGAGAAGTAAGGAGAATGGGATTGAGAGGGATAGTATATCAGCCATGTTGGAATGGCCGAGCAGACTCAATGGGCTGAATGGCCTAATTCTGCAACTCTGTCTTATTATCTTGTGGTCTAATGGTCACATAAACAAAATAGCTATTAAAGACTGGATTAATTTTTCCTGTAACTAAACTTGCTGACAGTACAGAAAGGGAAGGAAAACAGTTATGAGGAGAACATATGATAAGTTGAGTGCTTGGGGAAAAATATGGCAGACGGAGTATAATATGAGGAAACAGAGCGTGAGCTTATCCACGCTGCTAGGAAGAACAGAACATAGCTTAAGTGTAAAAACTGCAGAATCCTGCTGTCCTCGTAAATGAAGCACATTGTTAGAATGCAGACCTAAGAATCAATTATGAAGATAAATGTAATGTTGGTCTTACTTGCAAAAGTGATAGAGTTGAAAAGTAACAATGTCTTATTACAATCGTGCAGGGCACTGATGAAACTATACGCAATGTACCACACATAGTTTGAATTTTTTCATTTAAATTTAAATATATTTGCATTGGAGGGAAATTGAAGAGAGTTCACCAACTTGATTTCTGGAACTGAAGCACAAAGCAGATTGGGCCCATACTTACTAGAAGATGAAATATGAAATTTATCAGCCTGCATAGAGCTGTTTCCTCTCAGTAAAATCTGGAACTAGGAGCATTAATTCGGAAAAGGCAGTTTTCCATTTAATGGAAGGGTAAGGAGTTTCCATGCACATGAGAATTATGGTGCAGGGAATTCGAGTCTAAGACAGATTTCTAGAAGACAAGGTGTCATGAAGTATGGGGAGCAGATGTGGATTAGAATAAAGAGCAAAATCAGATTGACATAATTGTATACAGTAAAATAGCCTTACCTTTTCCTATTATTAGATTCTCATGGTGTAGCCCAATTTAGCACATCGAGTATTTTTGAATAATCTTTATGAGCTACGTTAGACTTTGTAACATCAGAACAATGATTACAAAGGTGAGGGTGCCAGGGTAGTGTAGCGGTAGGGCGACAAGATTACAGCTTGAGGTATTCCAGAGTTTGGAGTTCAATTCCAACGCTGTCTGTAAGGAGTTTGGTCATTCTCCCCGTGAACCATATGCGTTTCTTTTCGGTGTTCCTGTTTCGCCCCACAGTCTAAAGATGTATGGGTTAGTAGGTTAATTGGTCATTGTAAATTTTCCTGTGATTAAACCAGGGTTAAATAGGTGGATTGCAGGTGGTGCACCTTGTTGGGCTAGAAGGGCCTGTTCTGTGCTTTATCTCTAAATAAATAAAATAAACAATGGTTTTTGTATATTAAAAGGAAGCATATTTAAAGACATAATTATAATCATGGAAGATGACTGCCTACTGTTCTTGCTACTTCACTCAATGAATAACGTCTCTGACAGTTAGCATGTGTTCTGATAAAATAGTGAGGTAAATGTTAATCAGACATTTCATAACTCTGAAAGAGATCCTAGGAGTAAAATGGCGTGGCAGATCATCACGAGGAATTTCAATGGCCTCAAACAAATGGGAAGCTCCTAGTGTGATTTTTGTCATATGCACGGGGGCAAAGTGCATCAGGATCCTGCTCATGCCATATTTCATAAACCATCATAGAAATCTGCCATATACAACTGGATGACTCAGATTCTCAAGCTATCACTGACGTTTCCTCCTGAAATGCAAATAGAAACATAGACATAGAACACCTACAGCACAATACAGGCCCTTCGGCCCACAAAGCTGTGCCGAACATGTCCTTACCTTTAGAAATGACCTAGGGTTCCCAGAGCCCTCCATATTTCTGAGCTCCATGTACCTGTCCAGGAGTCTCTTAAAATACCCTATCATATCCACCTCCACCAACGTCGCCCATTCCACACACTCACCACTCTGCATTAAAAAACCTACCCCCCCGACACCTCCTCTGTACCTGCTTCCAAGCACCTTAAACCTGTGCCCTCTCATGCTAGCCATGTCAGCCTTGGTAAAAAGCCTCTGACAAATGGTTAAAACATTTTGGTTTGCTGTCCATGCAACAAATGAAGTTTTATTCAACAGAACATTTGAAAACACTTACAAAAGCCATAATTTTGCCAAGTAATTACAGGAGAATATTTTGAAAGGAAAACAATGTTACAGTCTTAATAATTATTGTTTTTATTGTAAAAGTAGTCTCAACTATTTAGTATTGTAAGATATAACAACAGTAATCAAAGAAATTATTAAAAAAACATAACACTACAATATAATTTTAAAATGCTACAAATTTGTCAATATTCAGTGCTAGGTTTGTTGATTAAGCAACCAGACTGGTTTATTCGAAGTCTGCAATTTGTTGCAATGTTCGAGTTGAGTATTGGTCTGCAATGTTATTAAAAGAAGTCTTCAACTTCCGATTTTCTCAGCCCTGGTAGCATCACCATGTATAAATGAACCTGTAACTTTCCTGTGCATCAAAACTTATTTAGTAACAAAATAAGCATACAGCATTTTGTTTGGGGCCAGAGTACTTGGTATTGTGCTCATTTAGAAAAAAAAAAGATAGAGGAAATGACCTTTAGGGTAAGGAGGGCCAGGGTTAATGAGGAAGAACAGTCATAAGGATGACTTTTCTTACCCCAAAATTTCCATTGGTAGTAAGCTTTTAACTTGTAAACTGACCTGAAGAGTTTGGAGGCTTGCATACTTCAGTGAGCTGGGGAGCTATTATGGCAAAGCTCTCTATGCTTTGGCTCTTGGTAGGTTCACCCATGCCAAACAGGTCAAAGGGTAGAGGCCAGACTAAGAGTGGTCCACCAGTCCTCCAGGATTGGGGGTTCAGCTCAGGGCTAACAATCCTGACTGGTAAAACAAAACTATTATGGAAACATTAATGCAGAACCTTTCTACATCTGAGTTTGACAGAGTTCCTGAGTCTCCACCCAGAACTTGCATGATTGACAGTAGTGAAGAATGAGCTACTGACACAATGATGGAAGTCCTGAACAGCACCAAAGATGTAGGACCTTCATTACTGTTCTAAACGCCAGTGGTGTAACAGGCCGTAGAATTACCTGGAGTAAGCAACCAGTGTTGAACTTGATAATCTGTGACTGTATTTGGCAAGAACCTTTTAAGTAATGCCAAAGTAGGCCTCACATGTATTGAAATGTTTAACTAGTTCTGTCACTGAGCAATGTATGAATAGTTAAAAGTCACAGAGGCCACCATTGCACATGTTCCAGCAGAGGCTCTTGGATCACTCTAGAATTGAATTTCTAAGCAAAAACATACATTTTATGACAATAAAATGTTTCTAAAATGTTTATAATTGATGTGGTGTGAATGTCTAAAATAATTAGATAACCTGTTTAAGTAATTGGATTGCATTTGTGCTTTGTAACTTGGACATGAAAAATCAGATTACTTTTTTTTTAGAAATAATTTAGGACCATGTTGCATGGTGTTTATTTAGCTTATGATGTTTGAACAAAGAACCCTCATTAACTGATCATACTTCATCCATTTTAGACCTTCGATATCTCTATCAGAGGTTTGCAGAGAATCAATTAAATAGCCATTTGCAGCATTCAATGATTAATTAGCAGCAATTTTGAAGACAAATGCATCATCATTATGTGAGACTGCAAGAATAAACCACTTTGGTAATAACATGCTTAAACAACATATTAACACACAGTATGTTAACTATTGTCTTAGATTCTTTAAGAATATAACATTTTACAGACACCAAGTGTAAACCTAAAATTATCGCCTATAGAAAGAAATCAAAATAATTTACTGAAACTCAGATATTATATAATTATTTATTCTATGGATCAGAATTCATAATAAATAAGAGAAGTTTAGTTAATTGTTAGTGCAAGTTTTAGAGTTGGGGATTGACATTCTATTGCTATTTTATCATTTCAGTAATTAATGTGAGAAATTGTACCAGTTGCTGATTATGTTGTTTTCTAAAGTGCATAGTGTTAACCAATGCCTCTGGTAAGTTCAAGAATTTCTATTATGAAATAATTGGTTGTGTTATTGCAGGCCAAGCTATACCATTCAAATAAAAGTTGACCTGCAATTCTTTTCAATTGCTGTTGTACCATTTCAAAGATAGCAGTGGCATCATTGCACGTTTTAGAAATATGCAAGGTGACTAAGGAAATGAAAAGCTTGGGATATTTGTCATCCTTGAAATGGGTTGTGTTGATAGTAGGAAACACCAGTATGCAAACTACAGAGCTATAACAAAATAATTCTAATTTAATGCTTTCCTCATTTTGGTTAAAGAATGAAATATAATGTTAATGCTCACGGATATAATTCCACTTGAACCACCAAATCTGGGGTAATTCTAACACATGCAAAATAAGAGCACAAAGCATATATGAGAATTCAACCTCTGTACTCTTTGAGATGTTTATGAATATTATGTTAATTCAGATTCTAAATTGCTATTTTTTTTAAATGCCCCTTTAAATTAATATAATAGAAAATGTAACTTGGCTCAAATGCTCCTCTACCATTATGTTCCAGGGTTATAATTAAAAACAATAATGTGCTAACAACATGCACAGTAATGCTGGAAATAGATGGTCAGATAGGACAACTCACTTCAAGAAACCCAACAGCGGATATAAACAATTACGCAGTTTCATCTTTAAAACAACTGCCCTTGCTTTTGACCCTGTAAAACTTGGTTAACCTCACATAAATTATAAAGCTGAATGTTAATTTTATGACTGTCTCACAAACAGAATATCTCCAGTGCATTAAAAAGTACTTCACAGTTCTACAGCAAAAACATTACACAAAAAAACATGAAAGTTTGTTTATGCATACACACTTGTACATATAGCTACATGTAAATCAACAACACTATTGGTTATTAAATAAATATATTATTAGACTTAAGGCAAATACATTATGTGAGATTCTGCTTATAAGTAGATGATGAAGACTTAAAACTGAATTTGAAGATTTTTTTTGAGATCAATTGTATGGTTTTTGACTGAAAAGCAAAATCAAATAGGGTGCTTGATCCTCTGCAAACATTCTTCTGCTACTGTTGATAATTAAAATCAGCCCTTCTTTTGATTAAATTGATGTAAATGGTGAAATATTGGTAACTTTAGGAAAAGATTGGTTACCCATAAAAATCGCACAGGAATAGAGAAACTGAAGGTAAACAGGGGATGTTTTCATTACAATGAATAACATCTGACAGAAAGTAATAATAAGTGTGCACATCCTGGAAAACCTTGGATCATGCTTAGTTTCAAGGGTTGAGAGAGACTGTTGACTATAATTTTAAGGAACTTCTTCTAACAAAACATGGGCTTTGAAATCTGAAGCAAAGATGTAATGAGTAACCTCATCAGTGTTGTGAAGTGCCACATGGCTAATTTTAGCACAACCGGCTTATAAATAGGGTCCTACCATGGAAGTTCATATCCACTTTATTTCGGATAATCAGTATATACTTACTATACTTATTAAAAATACATCAGCAATTTCAAAATATTTAAAAACATAAATAGCAATTGAAAGTAAGTATAGATACTGATGATCAGAAATATAACTGAGAGTAAAAGAAGGTGAAATTGTTAATTAATGATCACAGTAGTTACTTTCTTGAGAATTATTTTCACAGATTGTATTTGGAACCAATTCAATATTGGTGATCATTTTGTAAATGTGTACTTTGTAGAAATCACAATAATATTTCTATTATTTCCAGGGATTTGCTTACAAGTATATTGCACAAAGACTGGTTCTTGGAGCCATAGTTCACATAAGTTACAGCATATTATCAAAGAAAAAGTTTTGAAGAAATGCTGGTATGTTCAGAATTATAGGATAACTCTCTTGTGGTCATTACTTACAATTTAATTCACATTTAATTTCCATTAGTTTGAGTCTGAATGAGATATAATTCATCTGAGGTTGCAGTAAAGTCAAAATATCAATTCATCACATGATATGTTATCTTGAAGACTAAATGCAATCTCGTGTTATATCTAGTATTCAGATACATGGAAGCAGTTCTCTCAGAAAAAAAATCTATTTCACAGTACTGAATTATAACAGAAAAAAGAAGCAAGTGAAGGTATTCATTTCTAATGGGAGGTAACTGAGATAGTATTTGTAAATAGTATAAAAAAGGAAAATGAAGAACGTGACTTAAAGTTAAGCTGTAATCTTAGAATGAATGAGTATAGGTCATAAATATATAGATAGATTGGTGCTAGGAAGTTTTGTTTATGGAGAGTAATCAAAATCTAGGGCTGAAATTTGGGCTATAGCAGAAAGCAACTAATAATTAATCGGCAACCCACTTTATACTTATCAAATAGATTTTCCAATTCTGCTGTTTTGTTTGCATTGGCAGCCAAGAATAATTTCTCTCTATGGCAGAGATTTCCTCATTCAATAAATCTGGCAGAGACCTTCAAATGTGAATGCAATAAGCGATGAATATTGTAGGCAGTTGACAATGCTGCCCTTCTGAATGGATCAGAGCAGAGACAATGCTCATTGCCTTCCACATTCTGATGATTTGAAATATATTAACCAGTTTGAGATCCTACACTATTCTTTAAAGTTTCTATTGTAATTTACTGTTCTGAATTACTTGTCATTTGTCAATGTATGCATGAAACTCTTCTGGTTTGTCATGCTTTAAAGATACAGTATTTGAACTAACTATAGATAACGAAGTTCCTTCCTTAAAAAGGGAAGTAAATTTACACCCTCAGTAGTATATATCAGCATATTTTCATCACAATAATTTACCAGAAACTATCTAAACACTTTTTAAACTTTCTGGCTACTTGTAAATCTGTAACCTATAAGTTCTACTTTTTGTGGAGGAGATACTTTGCAATTATTTCCAGGGTGAGTTGATTCATTTGAATTCCAGTGCATCATTATCTGCCTGATTACGATCACAATGATTAATCCTGTGATGACTGTACCAGCAGAAAAGATAAGAAATGTTGCAAGAACCTTGTGTCTAGAATAGTATTCTGGAAAACAATAATATTAATTAGAGTCCGGAGACAAATCTAAAAACAGAAATGCTTCACATTCAAATTTCACTTCAAATGTTGTGTAATTACTGTGCATGAATGTTCAAAAATATTTGAAATGATCAAAATTAATTTACTCTGTACTTATATTAAACAACTAATTTTACAGGTTACAACTTATAAATAAAATGAACTAAGTCTTCAGAACTGTTGTGTTTATAGATTGCTATGGTTGTAAATTCCACTCTTCTGAATTCAATACTATATAATTCAAATAATACATTAATTAAAATAAGTTGAAAATAAAATTCAGATAACTCAATCTTTTTTGAGTAAACTGTGACATCAAGTTAACAGCAGTAGTCTGTACTTCCCTTTCAGTTTGTTAAAGTTGCTTTTATGTTCACTAGCATTCATGTAGACCGTGTTGTGTTCGTTACTGAGGGATAGTGCAGAGCACACCAGGATGCCAGCATGCAGGATTCTCAGCTGAACTTTATTGATCCCTCCTTGTGCTGTATGTGAACTCCTCTCATGTGGGAGTGGCTAACTGAGTGGCATGGGAATAACGCTATTAGCTATTGCTACATCTCCTAGGTATGGACTTCTTGTCTATAGTATTGAAATTATATCACTGAAATTGAATGATTCAGTTCACTTCACCTATAGCATGTAACTTATGCTCCTTAAAATAAATATAAAAAAGAATTGCCAACATTATAACTATCTCTTTTTCTTCATTTTTAACAGTCTCTCTCACTTTATTTTCCTCCTTTTTCGCCAATTCTTTTTTTTAAAAGAATGGTCTCCTTTTGTGAAATGTTTTCAACATTAGAACTCTTTTTAAAAAGCACTAAATCTAATAGAGTCAGGGCAGATTGCCTGTGCACTCCACCAAAGCGAGAGGATTATCCTGCCTCTTTAGTCACTTCTCCTAAGCTATTAGGCTATGGCGTATATTTCTGTGGTGGGACAGATAAATGACCCGATCCATTATAAGTTCCTGGAAGTGTTAGAGAGGATGGAGATTCTTGAACAGATGTGTCCACCTCAGGTAAGTAGTACTCATCATAAGATCAGGCCACTCTAATACTTCCTCTACTTTTCGTGGACTTTGAAGGTACACACACGCATGCCTGTTCCTTCTGATTTCACCTTGTCATGTCCTATCACAAACGAACATGGTGCATGCTGATGGACTATTGTTTCTTCAGTGGATTGGTCTGAAACACAACAGTTTCACCACTCCTGAGCAGTGAGCAAAGATTTTGCTCTGTGTCTGAGTTCATGCATGCTCTTCATTTTCTCATGCTGTGTTGTTTCAAAAAATGTCTCACTTTGTCTAAGTCCAGTCAGTGAGGTTGGAGAAGAGAAGGAAGAACAGGCAGGCTTGTTCTCAGACTCCAACCCATTGACAGCTCTGCTGTACTGTAGCCATTCACAAGAGGTGTGGAGTGATAAGCTAGCAGTGCCTTGTAGGGGTCTTTAGCCTTCAGTAGGAGACTCTGAACAGTTTTCCCTGCTTTTTCCACTTCTCCATTTGCCTGTGGGTACTGTGGAATGCTTGTCTGGTGTTTGAGCTCATAGAGCCTAGCAAAGGCTTTGAATTCTGAGCCCCTGAAATGTGAACCATTGTCTAACACAAGTGTCATTGGTATTCGACGGTGAGTGAATACAGTTTTCAGCTGCTGAGGATCAGGACAACTTGGACACTTCTACATTCTGTAAGTGGTAATCCACAATGAGAAGATACTTGTCTCTTTTCAGCTCAAAAATGTCTGAGCCTGCAATTTGCAATGGAAAGGCAGGGAATTCTGTGGGGGACTGAAAGGATCAGAATGATTTTTGTGCAATTTCCTGCATGCTTCACATTGCTTTACATAATTTCCCAGGTGACCACACAGATTGCCTTGCTCTTAGGCAACATTGTTTGATGCCTTAATGCCCTTGGTGGATTTGACTGATGATTTCTCTGTGCATAGAAGCAGGAATGATGTCTGGAGCCCTTTGGCAGCAAACCATCAAGAAAGGTGAGTGTGTCTCTTTCAAACCAGAAAGGTCTGAGTTTGTGAACTCCTTTTGGATCAGCTGGCCATCCATGCTCACAGTATTCCATAACCTTGCTGCAGATTTGTTCCTTTTCCAACTCAGTGAGGATTTCATCCAGTTTACTCTGTAATGCAGGAAAGTTTTCAAGTACCTGAGCTAAGCAGATATTGGTATCTCCCATGAGGGTGGAATGAGCTACGGTCCACTCACTTTTGCGTGGCCTCTTTGATAGGGTCTGGTGTTGTGAAAGGTTTGCAGGGCACATGTTCAATTTCATATAAGTATCACATGAGCCTCATTCTGAATCTTTGCAAACACAGAGGTAAGTCATCCAAGTGTTTCAAGTTGAGGCTGACAAGTAGCTGGTCTGTTTCAAGTAGGAATTTAGTGACTATCAAGTAGCAGCTGAAGCGTTCACAAGCCCATACGAGAGCTAGCATCAGTGTCTCTTTTTTGATTTGGGTGTATGAGTAGGTACTGGCGGAAGTGCTTTTGATGCATGTTCCACCAGTTTACATACAACACTGCAGTATTGCATGAGCACTCCCCCAAGGCCAAAGGAAGAGGCAGTTGTTGAGACCTTGGTTGCTTTGTTTGGATCAAAGAATGCTAATATTCACGGAGAGATAAGCTCTGCTTTAAATGATGAAAATTACTTCTCCTGTAGTGCATACTAGGTCTAAGTGCTCTCTGAGCGAGGAAGTCCCGTGGTGGCCTTGTTTTTTCCATTAAATCTGGAATGAACTTTCCCAGCTGGTATACCATGCCAAGAAAACTGCAGATATCTGATACCTTTGTAGGTTGTTCCATGTTCCAAACTCCTGCCAATTTGTCTGAATCTGGTTGCACTCCTTACAGTGACAGTTGATGGCCTAAGAACTTCATCTCCATCTTTGCAAATTTGGTTTTATTTTTGTTCAGGGTGGTTCCAACTTGTTTCAGTTTCTCCAAGGCAGCTTTGTCACATTCCTCACCTGAGCCTCCAAAGATAAATATATCATCCATGTGATAGACTACTCCTTCCAGTCCCTTCAAAATTTGGTCCATCCTCATCCGAAAGAGTTCATGGGCTAATGGGGTGCCAAAAGTGAGTATCATGCATTATCATAGCATTATTCAATTTTATCAGATGAACACAGATCCTCACTCTGCCATCTGGCTTGGGAACAGGAATAATGCCAACACAGCAGTCAGTAGGTCCATTCACTCTAGTTACAATGTTAAGTGCTTCCATTCCCTCAATGTCAGCTTTGACTTTGTTTATCAATGGGACTGGTATACACGTTGCCGTGATCAGAGAGTAGGATGTCACTCCTGGCCTCAGTGGGATAAGGTACTCTTCTTTCAGTACACCCAAGCCTGTGAACAACACCAGATAATTGTCCTGCCACTGACACACTGTTTAGCAAATCCAACTTTGCGATTCTCAATGGCATATCATACCAGTAGTGGTGAGAATAGATTCTGAACAACATGAACATCCTCTTTTAACTGTTTCTCATTTTTACGGATGGGAGTAGAAAACATTCCTTTCACACTGAGCTTATGTTTCCCTGGCCCCATTAGCACTTTCCTTGCTGACTTAGCTCAATGCCTGTTTCCTTCACCAGTTTTGTAAACAAACATTCGGGGATGGCGGTGACATCTGCCCCGTGTCCATTTTGAAAGTCACTGTTTCATTTTGCAATTGAAACATGGTACACCAGTCTTGTCTATTTGAATCTAGAAACACAAGGAAAGCTCCCTCTTAATCTGAATCATGGTCTTTGACCTGAAGAACTGTCTGTGAGTGATACTGGCTTTTATAATAGCCGACTCTATTACACTGGTGCAAATTCACTTCTTTTTTCTGGACAGAGCTCTTTGACGTGGAATGGAGACTTGCCGCATTTCTGGAGTTGGACATTTTACCTGCTCTTTGTTTTACTTGTCTGTTTTGTTTGAGCTGAGCTCTACTGTCACCCCTTTCTGTTCATTCTGACTGCACCTTGTTGTACCTTCTTTTTATACTTTTTCTAGCTTCACCTCAGCATCATTTTTGTGCCTGAGTTCTGCCTGATGCTGACAAACCTCCTTACTCTGCTTGGACCATAGTTATAGCTTTCTCTATGGTGAGATTTACTTGCAAATGAAGTCAGCCTGACAATTTGATGTTGAATAGCCCAAAAACAATCCTGTCTCTAATGAGATTATCTCTCAGATTTTCATATAAGTAATTGTCTGACAGGACATGCAATTAAGTCATTTACACTTTCATTTGGTTCCAGTTCTCTGGAGTTGAATGTTGCCCTCTCATATATCATATTTCATTGTCCTGTGAAATATTCTTTGAATTTGTCCTGGACTATTTTGTACTCCTTTTTCTGAGCATCTGTCAGTCCCAATCTACCCATCTGCTTTGTCAGCCATGCAGTATATCAGTGTGCTTACTTGATGCTCCTCTGAAGCCTGAGTTAGATTGCTTGCAACCCTAACTCTCTCAAAGCATCTGGGCCATCTTTCAAAGTCCCCTGGTTTAGAGAAATGAAATATATTGGTGGGAGGGGGGTGGGGGAAGAGCTTTATTAAGTAAGTAGATATTTGCATAATTTTCCTGTTCTTTTGCTTATTTAGTATTTTATTTATTTGGACTACAAAAGTCTTCTTTTAGACTATGACTGACTTCTCTTCTGTGTCTGTGTCTCTGTGCACTACCCCAGGCTAGTGGCCCACAGATTATTACAATGTATTCACTTTTGTGTCTAGCTTGAAAGTGTTGCCTAGCAATCCTCACCCTTTCTCAGCTCATGCCTCATGGTGCACAGCATACAGTCAGCAAGCTAACATTGGCAGTTTAGGTTGATAAGTCTCTGGATATTTTTCATAGATATGTGCAAACAAAAATAGTCGTACTGTAAATTATTTTTCGTTGGGGATCTTACTTAGTCTGTGGCACCAATTCTGACACCATGTTTTGTTCATGGTTGAATTCTGCCTGCTGGCACTCCACACAAGTTGCAGTCATTTCACACACACCCTTTCTGAGGCCATGCCGAATAAACATTATTCCAACCAGTTTCTGTGAGGCCTTCCAGCCCAGATACGAGGTCAGGTATGGAATCAAAAACAGTCCGCCTCTACTTTACGGGCACAATGGGCTGAGGGTGACTGGTTAAGACATTGTACAGGAGAGAAAGCCCAGCTTTCCTGAACTTAAAGTCAGCCAACCGCAGTCCATGACTGCTGTTCGGTACGCCTGGACCTCTGGGTCAGTAACTTGGTCGACTGCCATGCCAGCATAGTCAACCCGTATGGGTGTAGACTCAATGCCTGGCCATGAGAAGCAATCGGCCACAGCATTATTTTTCCCCTTGATACGTTGTATATCAGTTTTGAACTTGGATATGTAGGCCACATGGCAGTTTTGCCAGGTAGACCATGGGTCTGATATTTTGGCCATCGCATGCACGAGGGGTCTCTGGTCAATGAATGTTGTGAAATGGTGACCCTCTGGAAGAAAATGAAAATGGCGGACAGCCAGATAGAGACTGAGGAGTTCACAGTCAAACTTGCTGTACTTCCTTTTGGGGGAACGGACCTGCTGGCTAAAGAAGGCAAGTGGCTGCCACCCAGCTCCAACCAACTGTTCGTGCACAGTATCCACAGCATAGTCCGAGGCATCAATAGTAATGGCTATGGGTGCATTGGAGAGTGGGCGCACCAGTAGGGTTGCATTGGAAAGTGCTCTTTGAAATCAACAAATGTCCTGGTCATGTCTGCTGACCAGTCAAGCAAGTGATTAGGGGTATTGCCTTTAAGTGCACTATATAAGGGGAGCATAAGTTCAGTAGCTCATGGATTAAAAGGGTGATAGAAATTCACCATGCCTAAAATCTCCTGTAGTTTTTTGGTAGTATGGGGCAGTAGGAAATCAATAATAGTGGCTACCTTTGGTGGAAGGGGTTTCGCACCTTCTGTGAAGATGTGATGGCAGAGAAGGTCAATGGTTGACTACCCAGACTGACACATAACAGGGTTAGTAATCAACCCACATTGGCTTAAGCATTCGAAAAGTGTGCAGAGATGACATACGTGTTTGGATTTGGATGCACTAGTGACAAGTATGCCGTCCAGGTAAACAGAAAGAAATCCAAAACCTAAACACAAAAGTGCGCTAAAAATCTTTACGTAACGATGTCATCATGTCAGACCAGCCTCATAAAATGAAATGCCAACTCAGAGTCGGTGGTTATGAATTCTATACATTTCTCCCATTTATGTTACCCTACAACACATCTATCACCCTGCTTCCTGTAAGTCATCATTTCACTTTTTTGAGTATTACTCATCTCAATGTAATTTGTTGCAGTGATGGAACCTTCCTCTTCGATACCATTCAAATTTCCTCTTTCCTCCTGAAATTGGGCTTCCCCTCCACAATAGCAGATGGAGATCTCAACCACATTTCCTCAATTTTCTACATGACTGCTCTCATCCCCTCTATACGGGGATAGAACAAAGAGTTTCCTGTCTATTCCTATTCCACTCCACCTGCTGTTGCTTTGAAAGCATTATCCTTTGCAGGTTCTGCTCGCTCCAACATGATTGCCACTCCCCAACCCCCAACCATCCCCTTCTGCATTTCACGGAGGCTGCTCACTTCATGACTTTTCAATTACACCCTCCACTCGTCTTGTGGCACCTTTCCAAGCAACCCGAGATGCAATACTGTCCATTCACCTTTTCCTATCCCAGGATCCAAGGGCCAAACAATCATTCCTGATGAAGTAGTGACTAACTTGCACATTTTCAAATTCACTTGGTGTTCACACGGTGGCTTCCTCTACACCAGGGAGACTCCAGGTTGAATGGTTACTTTGCAGAGCACCAATTCTCAATCCATGGGATGATCCTTAGCTTCCCATTGCAAATTACTTCAGACTCAATTCCACTTCCATTCCAACATGTCTGCTTGCAACCTCTTCCACTGCCTTAGTGGTTACAATTAAATTAGAGGAACAATATCTTATATGCCATCTGCATATTTTCAAACTTTCAGAACGAACATGGAATTTCCAGCATCAGGTAAGCTGCTCTCTCATTATTTTCCCTATCATATTTATGTTTCTTTCTCCTCATGTTTCTTACTAATGATCAGTCCTCATGTTCCTTATCAGATCTGCCTTAACCGATCGCCGTATGCTTTATTTACCAAACAGCTCATGCCTCTCCCAGCTTTGCCTTGAAAACAGTGAACCCTCCCCTCTTCCTCCAGCTTTGAGAAAGGATCACTGACCTGAAACGTTAACCAGTTTCCCTTCCCACAGACGGTGGGTGCTTGAGTGACTCAGTTCTTCCAACAATTTTGTTTTTGTTTGGATTGTTGCTGGTTTGTTTCCCTGACGTTTGAATGCTAAGGAGGACTTAGCCCACTCAAAAAAAAAGTTGAGTGTGTGCAAGTGGTCCTGTGAGGTGACACATCGCAGATATCATAATCCTCCACATATTCCATTCTTCTTCGGCTGTGATAAATAGTCATTCCTTGTTTTTTTTTTGCTAACGTATCTTTCTAAACACAGCATCTGCCATTTGATATGGATATTGATTTGGACATGGCAAGCAATATGCACTGTTTCTGTGCTGGATGATTCTATAACTTGAAATAATTCAAAAATCTAAACAAAATATTATTAAAAGTAATTAAAGGTAATTAAAGAATTTCCTATGAGAAACTGACTAGAAACTCAAGTTTTGAGTAATGCCCTTACTCAATTATATTAGAGACTCACCTGGGCCTTTCAGTACATAAAGAAGTTCTTTCTCAGTGCTTGTTGTGACCATTTTAAATTTGTATAACAATTTATCGCTTTCTTGAAAGACACAGTATTGTGATTTTTCTTCCTCAGATTCTGATAATGGAATATAAAATAATAACATAATTAGCAAAACAGGGTTTTGATAGTCTTTCACTGAATGTTCTTCATATTACTTAACTGAAGACAGAAGCACTGAGATTAATGGCATAGGACTCTAATGTGTTTTTCCAAGTTTTCATCAAGTGATTCAAAAAATGTCTACTTTTTTGGTGTACTGTGAGGCAGAATTTTGCCCTCAGTTGCATGACGAAACATGTTATAACGTAATTATGTGTACACCTGAAATTCAGTTTCAGTGAAGTCAATAATCAGAATGATTCATAGGATAAACCAAATGATATTGAATGACTAACCATTATAGAACTTAACCGGCCACGAATCAATGGAGATGCATTGTATAATTTAAGAAGATGAATGGTGAGTGATCTAATATTGTCAATTTTTCATCTTTATTAAGAATGAAAGTCTTGCTCATTGCTTTCTTCTTTTCATTACCACATACATTACAAAATACCAAACTACAAAAAGCAACATATACCTGAAATCTGGTCCACTACCATCATTTGAGAACATGAGGCGCTGCAATTGGCAGGATATACTGCCCAGTAGTTTAATACATGGCACTGTACACACTTCCTAGAACGGAGAAGTTAAAAAGGAATACAAATGTAAATATACACAGTTAGACAGTATACTTATGACTATATGCAAGCTCTTCAGCCATAGCAAGAATCAAACAATATTGTTCACCAACTATATGGAGTGTATTAGATACTTTATACGATTTAAACAGCTCTCTTGACTCTCATTTCTGGGCAACAAAGACAATAAGGATCCATTGTGGATTTCATGTAATATACATTTGTGTAACTACATTCATAAATGGAGCTTCTTTCATTGAAGAAGGGTCTCTGATCTGTTTCTTGACTCACACACACTGCCACAGCAACTGAGTGTTCCAGCATTTTCCGTGTTTATTTTAAATTTCCAGGAACTGTAGTTTTTGTTCTTCCTTCTTTAGCGTGATTGCTCCAGACATAAAGCATCTGTAAAATTGGGTTTAGAGTCCACTTTCTGGCCCTTTTCTGAAATTGTTTTGCAATGAGTCTGTTTTGCTTGGGATTCTTCAGTTGATGCTGCAGTGACACCATCTAAGAATGGAATTATTGAATAGAAATCTAGAATTGCCTTCCCTGAAGCTGCAGGTGTGGCATCAACTGAAATTTACAAAACAAAATTTGCTATTTTACTTTGTTGTGCAAAGTAATCAAAAGATATGGAGCAATGGTGAATAATTAGGAGTTCAGCCATGACCACAAAAAATAATTCATCGGAAAATGGTTGTTTTACATTTATTTGGAGATAAAGCGTGGGATAGGCCTTTCTGGCTCAACGAGCCGCATCGCCAGCAACCCACCTATTTAACACTAGCCTAATCACAGGACAATTTACAATGACCTATGAACCAGTAAATATTTGGACTGTGGGAGGAAACTGGAGCACCTGGAGGAAGGAACGTGTCACTTATAGAGGACACTAGAAATGAAATCTAAATTCTGAGCTGTAATAGCAGTGCGCTACCTATGGAACCCCAAGTTGGTAGAAGTCTATTCTGGATCTAATGCTCTTACCTACAAAAGTATGAGAGTTTTATTCCTCAGGATTCACAACAATTTTTCTGTTTGAAAAATAAACTCGTATCCATTAAGGAAGCTCCCATACATAACTAACTTACCATAATAAACATTGCATTACACTCCTTGGGGTAGAAACAAGATACAAGATACAAAATTAAGCAAAACAAGACACATATCAAGCCTTAGGCAGAAATTTGACATGTATTTTGGAAAATGGTTGCAGGTAACATTTTGAAGGTGAAACCAGTTGACTAAATTTTTTCTGACACTCTTCTAGTGCACGGAGTATGTTTGAATTTAGTGCTAAAGTGAGTAAATTTATGCAAAAGGAATTGGTGAACCTTTTTGCACATAGATGTATGCACGTGAAAGAAAACTATGTGGTTCTCATTTAAAGTTGTACATGGATCTTGCAGGTGCTGTGTCATTGTTGGGATGGCAGTTCGAACATGAATAACACCACAACGCGGAAGCCACAGACCTACTGCAAGAAAGGCTGCTCTGGAGGTGAGGTAAAATACATGGAAGGCAATAGGAGAAATCAGCCAATCTCAGTTGTATTAGAAAATCCTCCTTACTTGGAACATGTCTGATCACTCCCTGAGCCCAAATGGCTCCAAACCACTGAAAGGAACAGACTACAGACTGATTGAAGGGCCAGTGAGCACAACAGGTTGGCGACAACTTTCTTTTTTTAAAGAAAAGGCTGATAGGTTGAGGGTACTGAATTATTTTTCATGTTGTTTAAAAAGTGAGGTCAGAGGTGTATGCAAAACATCAATGTATCAGTCCAGACTTCTCTGGTATTTTATTCTTCAATGCACTATGTTTAAAACAAAGTTTTTATCCAAATTAACAATAAAGGTTTTAAGTTCAGGACTGTTTGAGGATCATTTGATGGCTTTGAACTTGTATTTTTTTGAAGTTTAAGAGAATGAGGGAGATTTCATTGAAACCTAACCAATATTGAAAGATCTAGATAGTGTGGACATGGAGTGGATGTTTCCTATACTGGGAGAGTCTAGGACCAGAGGATAGAAGGAGGTTCCTTTAGAACAAGGGTTCCCAGATTTTTTTATGTCATGGACCCCAGGTTGGGAACCTCAGCCTCATCAAAGATAAAGAAGAATTTCTTTTGAATTCAACCACTGTGAATTGAATTGAATTCACTGCCACAGACAGCTGTGAAAGTCAAGTCATTAGGTATATTTAAAGTGGAGGTCGATAGTTTCTTGATTAGAAAGGGTGTCGAAGGTTATTGGGAGAAGGTGGGAGAATGGGTTTGAGAGGGATGATAAATAAGCCATGATCGAATGGTAAAACAGAGTGGATGAGTTGAATAACCTAATTCTGCTCCAGTGTCTAGTGGTCTTATGACATTTAGGTTTCCTGTAAAAGTGCAGAATTTCTATCAGCAGTGGAGGATATGCATGCTGTGTGAGCTGTGATATCATTATGTGTACATCTGATGCTGATTGAACTTCAGCCACAGACAGTTTCTGTTTGTTGTAATGACCCAGATTGCTGCTGGTATACCCAAATTTGCAGAAAATATTTTTAATGCATGATCTGCATACAAATGTGTATGCAACTGAGTTCCAATTCTAGGGCAGAAATGATCTTGAGGTACTGAAGAGTTTGGTGCAGGAAAAGGTATGGAGTAATTAGTGAGGACTGAAGATGATGACCTCAGCATTTATAATGTTTAGCATGAGCATTAAAGGTGATATCAACTGATAGGGCAAGAGGTAGGGAAAGGTTGGTGATCAAGGAGAGAGACTGAAGAATGGATATGGGCTGAGAGGGACCTCAAGCATGAGGTTTGGGGTTTGTGGTGCTGGAGAGAAAGATTAGGTATGGTGCAGGGGATGAAAAGTGAAAGGGGTACAAATAAACTGTCAGTTATTGATTGAAAAGATGGAAAAGCAAAATTGGCACGTGAATAGGGACCAACAGCAAGGCCCTGATGGGCACTGTGCCAACCAGCTGGCTGAGGTGCTCAAGAACATCTCAACCTCTCACTGTTTTAGTCAGAATTTGAAACAGGCAGCAGTCATTCCAGCGCCCAAGCTGCCTCATTGACTATCAATCAGTAGTACTCACATCTATTGTGCATTGGGAGGTTGGTCATAGCGAGTATTAGCAAGGCCCTAAAGTCATTGCAATTTGCCTACTGTCACAACTTGTCTACAGCAGACACCGTCTCACTGGCTCTCCACTCAACAGGCGCACCTATACAACCAAACATATATCAGGCTGCTGTTTATTGAATACAGCACAGCATTCAAAACCATGCCAAACAACAAACTTCTACACCTGAGCTTCTATACATTGCTCTGCATCTGGATCCTGACTTCCTTGTCAGGAGACCATAGTCAGAGAAAATCAGTAATAGCACCTTGTCCGTGCTGACAATTAACATAGACACACCTCAATGGTGCTTAGACCACTGCTCTACTCTCTCTACATTCATAACTGTGTAGCTAGGTATAGCTGAAATGCCATTATTAATTTGCCATTGGCACAACTGCCGTTGGGAGAATCTAAGATGGCAATTTCGGACTGTACTCGCTGGAGTTTAGAAGAATGAGAGGAGAAGTTATACATACATATAAAATTACGAAAGGGATAGATAAGATAGAGGCAGAAAAATTGTTTCCACTGGTAGGTGAGACTAGAACTAGGGTACATAGCCTCAAGATTCGGGGGAGTAGATTTAGGATGGAGATAACGAGGAACTGTTTTTCCCAGAGAGTGGTGAATCTGCGGAATTCTCCGCCCAATGAAGCAGTGGAGGCTACTTCAGTAAATATATTTAAGACAAGGTTGGATAGATTTTTGCATAGTAGGGGAATTAAAGGTTATGGGGAAAAGGCAGGTAGGTGGAGATGAGTCCACGGCCGGATCAACCATGATCTTATTGAATGACAGAGTGGGCTCAATGGGCCAGATGGCCTACTCTTGCTCCTATTTCTTATGTTCTTATGTTCAATGAGAGGTGTACAGGGATATAAATCAGTTGTTTGAGCACCAACAACCTTGCATTCAATGTCAACAAGAGCAAGCAGCTGATTGTGGGAATTTGGGAGAATGTGCACCAATCCTTATTGAGGGTTCAACTGTGCAAAGGGTGAGCAATTTCAATTTCCTGGGCATCAACATTTCAGATATTGGGCCCAACACATTGATGCAGTCATGAAGAAGGCACAACAGAGGCTCTACTTCATTAGGAGTCTGGAGATACTTGGCACATAACCAAAGGACCTAGCAAACTTCTAAGAATGTATGGTGAAGAGCATTCTGACTGGTTACATCACCACCTGGAATGGACGCTCCATTGTGGAGGGTCAAAAGAAACTGCAGAGGGTTGTAAGCTCCACCAATTCCATCACAGGCACAACTCTCCCCATCACTGAGGACATCTTCAAGAGGCAGTGCAAGAAAGCAAACTCCATCATTCCACCTCACCATACAGTACATGATCTCTAATGATTACTACCATCAGGGAGGAGATCTAACAGCCTGATTACACACACTCAGTGTTTTAGGAACAGCTTCTTCCCCTCCACCATCAGATTTCTGAAGAGTCCATGAATCAGAATCAGAATCAGAATCCTTTATTATCGCCAAGTATGTGGACACATACAGGGAATTTGATGAACACTACCTCGTTATTTCTTTTTCCCACTATTTGTATATTTTTCAACTTTTGGTAAATGTTATACCTTGTGCCATACTGCTGCTGCAAAACAACCAATTTCATGATATATGATAGTAAACCTGATTCTGTTCTCAGTCATTCTGGAAGTAGCATTGGGGACATGGTAAGAGAGAGCTGCAATGTTGAAGGTGCACCAGTTTAGAAGTTACAGCAATGGATTGGGAGAAATTCAAAGTTAATTCATAACAGTACACAACCATGCATAGAGACAGACCATGTTTGACATTGGGAATGATATGCCAAAGGCTCAAATTTCAAAGTTCAAAGTAAAATTTATTATCAGAGTACATACATGTCGCCACATACAACCATGAGATACTTTTTCTGTGAGCATACTTAGCAAATTTATAGAACAGTAACTGTAAACAGGATCAATAGACAACAAACTGTGCAAATGCAGATATAAATAAATAGCAATAAGAAATGAGCATGAAACAACAAGGTAAAAGAGTCCTTAAATAAGTGCAGTCTTCCCCTTTTGTTCAAGAGCCTGATGATTGAGGGGTCATAAGAGCTGTGCGAGTCCTAAGGCACCTGCACCTTCTATCTGATGCCAGCAGCGAGAAAAGAGCACGGCCTGGGTGGTGAGGATCTTTGATGATGGGTGCTGCCTTTCTACAACAATGTTTCATGTAGATGTGCTCAATGGTTGGGAGGGTTTTATCTGTGATGTAGTGGTCTGAATCCATTACCTTTTGTATGATTTTGTGCTCATTAGTGTTCCCATACCAGGCCGTAATTCAGCCAGACAGCACACTTTCCACCACATTTCTACAGAAGTTTGCCAATGTTTTAGATGACATGCCAAATCTCTGCAGACTCCTGAGGAGGTAGAAGTGATGTCGTGCTTTCTTTGCAATTATATTATAATTATAAGTCTCTTCTGTTTTGCTATCCACAAGATCTCACAAATAAATTGGTGCACTTATTCATTATCCTGGAATTGACGTGGAGACTAAATTATAAACTCTGTTTAATATAGTTTAAATATTTGAGAGTTCAACAGTTAAAAGTTCTTGTTATAGTAAGGAACTTAAGTGACTTTTGTTCATGTAGTGTGCTCACTGTTGATGTAAATTTATTGTCGTTACTGATTTAGTGGAAAGTATCCTGACTAGTTGTATCATGGCCAGATATGGAAACACCAATGTCCAGGAATGGAAAGGTCTACAAAAAATTATGGATACAGCCCAGCCCATCACAGGAAAAGCCCTCGCCATTACTGAGCACAAGAAAGCAGCATTCATCATCCAAGAACACCAATCATCCAGGCTAAGCTCTCTTCTTGCTACGACCATCGGACAGGAACTGCAGGAG
This sequence comes from Mobula hypostoma, assembly GCF_963921235.1. Classification (NCBI taxonomy): domain Eukaryota; kingdom Metazoa; phylum Chordata; class Chondrichthyes; order Myliobatiformes; family Myliobatidae; genus Mobula; species Mobula hypostoma. Next base: position 131,629,458 of record NC_086099.1, read on the forward strand.
CCTCAGATCCCACACAGCCAGGTTCAGAAACAGTTATTACTGAACAACTTCAGGCTCCTGAAGCAGTGTGGATAACTTCACTCACCTCAACACTGAATTGATTCCACAACCTAGAGACTCACTTTCAAGGACTCTGAGTCAGTATTATTTATTTATTTTTATTATCTGCACTCTGGCTGTTTGTCAGTCTTTGTTTTTATAGTTTTCATAAATTTGATTGTATTTCCTAATTTTCCTGTAAATGCCTGTAAGAAACCAGATCTCCAGGTAGTGTATAGTGCTTTGGTAACAGATTTGCTTTGAACTTTGAATTATTTGGTGCGCCTGAGCTGGAAAGACAAGTACGGTACTCATCAGCTACAAAATGTGCTGCATGAATCGAATTCAGTTAATACTGCAGTTAAAAGTGTGAAACTGAACAGATGAGAATTGCACAAGCATACCGGCTATGTTCACAGGAATTTTCACACGTTGGGCAAAGCTCGCACAAAGGGCCAGAGGCTCTGGAGTCAATGCAATGACAACGGCCGCAGACACACACTCCTCTTCCGCTGCAGATCTGACCCTGCTCTGTTCTGCAGGACATCAGAGATGAAGAACAGTTACAGCTTTCACCTTGCCAGCCCAAGTAGCACTGGCATTCCCCTCCTTTACATTCACCATTCCCTGCAACAAGAGACATAATAAAGAGGCAGGATGCTAAGTAACTGGGCATCCATGTCTTCATTTGTTTTCTATGGTGGAAACCACAATTTGGTCATAATTAATTTCAAACACAGAGCACCTCACAGACTTGCTAAAAATGGTAGGTTTCATATTGAATTATATTTTACTTTATTAATTTTTTTTCAAAAAATGTGCACATTTGCATTATATTACAATACTTTAAAAACATAGCTATTTAAAATTAACAGGGGAGGCAAACTACACACTTGCCAAAAATAGTCACCATTACACCTCCAAGTAGATAAATAAATAAACATCAGACCTAGGGCGAATAGTTATTCCGTCTCCTCACCAATCTCAAATGCATCTCAATTGCATAGTATAGTGAAATGCTTGAAATTCAAGACACGCTAGAGGCAGGAAACATGTTCTCGATGTTGGAGGAGTCCAGAACCAGAGGCCACAGTTTAAGAATAAGGGGTAGACAATTTAGAATGGAGTTGAGGAAAAACTTTTTCACACAGAGGGTTGGAATTCTGTGGAATGCTCTGCCTCAGAAGGCAGTGGACGGCAATTCTCTGGATTCTTTCAAAAACGAGTTAGATAGAGCTCTTAAAGATAGCGGAGTGAAGGGATATGGGGATAAGGCAGGAAAAGGCTACTGATTGTGGATGATCAGCCATGATCACAGTGAATGGTGGTGCTGCCTTGAAGGGCAGAATGGCCCACTCCTGCACCCATTGTCTATTAAATTATTTACAACCATATAGAATTTTGGGGCTTTTGAGGTAAGACAGGCAAGACCCTGTGGGTAGAGTTAAGAAACTGCAAGGGTAAAAAACCCTGATGGGAGTTAGAAAAGGGCTCGAAACAGTAGCCAGGTCGTGGGATATTAATTCCAACAGGAAATAGAAAAGGCATGTAATAAGTGCAAGGTTATGATAGTCATGGGGATTTCAATATGCAGATAGATTGGGAAAATAAGGTCGGTGCTGGATCCCAAGAGAGAAAGAATTTGTAAGAATATCTACGAGATGACTGTTTAGAGTAGCTTAAGGGGGAGCCCACTAGGGGAAAGGCTATTCTGGATTGGGTGTTGTGTAATGAAATGGATTTCCTTATGGAGCTTAAGGTAAAGAAACCCTCAGGAGATAGAGATCATAATATGATGGAATTCATTCTGCAATTTGGGAGGGAGAAGCTAAAGTCAGATGTATCAGTATTACAGTGGAGTAAAGGGAATTACAGAGGCATGAGAGAGGAGAGCTGGCCAAAGTTGATTGAAAGGGGACATTAACAGTGATGACAGCAGAACAGCAAAGGCTGGAGTTTCTGGGGGCAGTTTGGAAGGCACAGCATAGATACATCCCATAGAAGGAAAAGGTATTCTAAAGGCAGGTTGATGCAACTGTTGCTGACGAGGGAAAACAAGAACAACATAAAAGTTAATGACAGGGCATATAACAGAGCAAAAATTAGTTGGAATTTAAGAAAATTGGGAAGTTTCAAAACCCAATAGAAGGCAACTAAAAGGTCATAAGGGGGGAAAATATGAAAAAAAAATTAAGATAGCCAATAATATCAAAGATGATACCAAAAGTTTTTTTTCTGGCTATATAAAGAGTGAAAGAGAGGTGAGAGTCAGACTGCTGGAGAGATAGTAATGAAGGACAAGGAAATAGCGGATGAACCGAATAAGTATCTTACATCAGTCTAATGAGGAAGACATGAGCAGTATGATGAAGGTTTGAGAGGAGAGTGTCAAGGGGCAGAAGTGACCGCAATTACTATTATTAGGGAAAAGGTGCTTGGGAAGGTGAAAGATCTGAAGGTAGATAAGTCACTTGGACCAGATGGACTACATCCCAGGGCTCGAAGGAGGTAGCTGAAGAGATTGTAGAGACACTAGTAATGATCTGTCAAGAATCACTAAATGCTGTCATGGACCCAGAGGACTGGAAAATTGCAAGTGTCACTCCATTCTTCAAGAAGGGAGAGAGGCAAAAGGAAATTAAAGACCAATTAGCCTGACTTCAGTGGCTGGGAAAATGTTGGGGTCGATTGTTAAGGATGAGGTCTCAGGTACTTGGGGGCACATGATAAAATAGGCCAGGGTCAGCATGGTTTCCTTAAGGGGAAATCTTGCCTGATAAATCTTTTGGAATTTTTTGAAGAAATAACAAGCAGGATAGACAAAGGAAATTTGGTGGGTGTTGTGTAGTTGGATTTTCAGAAGGCCTTTGATGAGGTGCATGCATGAGACTGCTGAACAAGATAAGAGCCCATGGTATTACAGGAAAGATACTAGCAGGGACAGAGGATTGGCTGATTGTCAGGTGGCAAAGACTGGGAATAAAGAGAGCCTTTCCTGGTTGGCTGCCAATGAGAACTGATGTTCCGGAGGGATTGGTGTTGGGATTGCTTCTTTTTAAGTTATATGTCTATGATTTGATTCACGGAATTGATGGTTGTGTGACTAAGTTTGTGGATGATAGGAAGGTAGGTGGAGTAGCAGGTGGTGTTGAGGAAGCAGGAATGCTGCAAAAGGTCTGGGCTTGTACTCGGTAGAATTCTGAAGAATGAAGGAATGTCTCATTGAAGCTTATCAGATGTTGAATGCCAAGATAGAGTGGATGTAGAGAAGATGTTTCCTATAGTGGGGGAGTCTAGGACCAGAGGGAGCAACCTCAGTATTGAGGGACATCCATTTGAAATGGAGATGCAGAGAAATTTCTTTAGTCTGTGGTTGGTGAATCGGTGGAATTCAGTGCCACAGATATCTGTGGAGGCAAGGTCATTGGGAGTATTTAAGGTGAAGTTTGATGGATTCCTGATAAGTCTGGATTTGAAAGGCTATGGGAAAAAGGCAAGGGAATGCAGTTGAGAGAGAAATGGATCAGCCATGATCAAATGACGGAGCAGACTTGATGGGCCAAATGGTCTAATTCTGGCCCAATATTTTATGGTCTTATTGTCATTCATTTTGACGGGATGAATATAAAAGCAAGGATGTAATACCAAGGGTTTTTTAATGCACTGGTAAGGTCTCACTTCAAGTATGATGAGCAGTTTTGGGGCCCTCATCTAAGAAAGGATGCCCTGGCATTGGGGAGGGTTCAGAGGAGGTTCGCGAGAATGATTCCAGGAATGAAAGGGTTTGGAAGTTATGATGGCCCTGGGCCTGTACTCATTGGATTTTACAAAAATAAGGGGGATCTCATTGAAATGTATAGATTGTTGAAAGGCCTAGATACAGCGGATAAGGAGAGGATGATTCCTACAGTGGGGGAGTCTAGGACCAGAGGGCACAGACTCAAATAGAGGGATGTCCATTAACAACAGAGATGAGGAAGAAATTATTTAGCCAGAGAGTGGTGAATTTGTGGAATTAATTGCCATGGGCAGCTGTGGAGGTTAGTTCATTGGGTCTTCACAGGGGAAGTAAAACACAGCATAAAATCAAAAGAGAAGGTGTACAGTAGAGCAATAAGTAGTGAGAGGTTTGAAGATTTGGAAGCTTTTAAAAACCAACAGTAGGCAACTAAATAAAACCATAAGGGGATAAAAGAAGAAATATGAAGGTAAATCAGCCAAACGTATGAACGAGGATACCAAAAGTTTTTTACAGATATACAAAGAGTAAAAGGGAAGCAAAAGTGGATATTGGACCATGAAAAATAATACTGGAGAGGTAGTAATGGGGGATAACGAAATTGCAGACGAACTTAATAAGTATTCTGGGCAAAAATGAGAGTAGTTACTATTACTAGGGAGAAGGTGCTTGGGAAGGTGAAAGGTCTGAAGGCAGATTAGTCACATGGACCAGATGGACTACAACCCATGGTTTTGAAGAGATAGCTGAAGAGATTGTGGAGGTGCTAATAATGATTTTTCAAGAATCACTAAATTCTGGAATGGTTCCGGAGGACTGGAAAATTGTAAAGGTCACTCTACTCTTCAAGAAGGGAGAGAAGGTTTCTCCTGTCATGCCGAAGGGTTTCGGCCTGAAACGTCGACTGTACTTTTTTCCATAGATGCTGCCTGGCCTGCTGAGTTCTTGCAGCATTTTGGATGTTGTTTGCTTGGATTTTCAGAAGGTCTTTGAGAGAGAAGGTGCCACAGATAAGGCTGCTAAACAAGATCAGGGCCCATGGTATTACAGGAAGGATACTAGCATGATTAGAAGATTGGCTGATTGGCAAGAGATGCAGAATAAATGTCGCCTATTCTGGCTGGCAGCTAGTTAAAAGTGGTGTTCTGCAGGGGTCGGTATTGGGACTACTTCCTTTTATCTTATATGTCAGCGATTTGAATGACAGAATTGAAGGCTTTGTAGCCAAGGTTACAGGTGATACAAAGATAGGTTGAAGGGTAGGTAGTGTTGAGGAAGCAGGGAGTCTGCTGAAGGACTTGGACAGATTGGGAGCATGAGCGAAGAGGTGGCAGGTGGAATATAGTGTAGTGAAGTGTATGGTCATGCACTTTGGTAGAGGGAATAAAGGTCCAGACTTTTTTCTAAACAGGGAGGAAATTCAAAAATCAGAGGTGCAAATGGATTTGGGAGTCCTTGTGCAGTATTCCCTAAAGATTAATTTACAAGTTGAGTCAGTGATAAGGGAGGCAAATACACTGTTAGTATTCATTTTGAAAAGACTAGAACATAAGAGCAAGGATGTGATGCAGAAGTTTCATAAGACATTGGTCAGGTCACACATGAAATATTGTGGGCAGTTTTGGGCCACTTCTCTAAGAAAAGATGTTCTGGCATTGGAGAGGTTTCAGAGGAGGTTCAGGAGAATGATTCCAGCAATGAAAAGGTTAATGAATGACGTCCGTTTGATGGCTCTGGGCCTGTAACCTCTGGTGTTTAGAATGACTGCGATTTTCATTGAATCCTATCAAATATTGAATATTGTAAGGTCTAGGTAGAGTGGGTGTGGAGAGGATGTTTCTTTTAGTGGGTGAAGTTAGGACCAGAGGGCACAGCCTCAGAATAGAGGCCATTGAGAACAGAAGTGAAAAAGTATTTCTTTAGCCAGAGGGTGGTGAACTGTGGAATTCATTGTCAAGAATGGCTGTGAAGGGCACGTCATAGAGTTTATTTAAAGCAGAGGTTGATCAGCTCTGTTACTCAGGGCATCAAAGGTTATGGAAGAAGGCGGGGATGATAGGTCAGCCATGACGGAATGGCAGAGCAGACACGATGGGCTGAATGGCCTAATTGTGCTTCTGTGTCTTGTGGGAATGCAAGATATTGGGGCGGGAATCTTTTATGCCAGGCTTAAAGAAGAATTGTGACATAGTTTGAACCACAAGGGTTTCTTTTGAAATTGTCATCCTCAGTGAAATTAAGACAAATATAGTTCAGTGGAATTTCAGAAAATTCCAGTAATCTCCCAAGATCTAGAGTACATAATACTGTATTCTCAAAGGCAAAACACTCCTTAGCAGATTATAAAGTTTATTCTGCTTACTGCAGCCAGTTGCAAAGAAACTTTTGTGGAAAGGTGGAAAGGTCTATCGTGCTTATTACTTTTGTGAGCAATATTTCCTGACCGCAAATATTATGCTCGGTTAATCAGAATCACTTCCAGTTTCATCAGGCACCACCTCACTTCAAAGCATCTGAAACTAAAAAATTACACAGGTTTCATGCCAGCTGCCCACATTATTGTTGTTCCAGAAGTTCAGGTTATTCAGGTTATTGGACATGTCTCAATCTATTTAATTATAGTGAACCTGTTTTTTAATAAGTGATGTAAATGATGAAACAGATGATATATATGATGTAAATAAACTGGAGTAATTACATATATAATACTTTATATTGATTCTTTATCCATGATGAATTATTACACAAAACCCAAACTCTTGGTTCACATATACAACATATATTATTCACAGGTATGTGGTACCAGTAAGAATACTTTATCCGGACTTGGATAATACTAGTAAATAATCCCTATTAGATATTTGAGTACAGGTTTCAGCAATATCAGAAAGGCAGGGGGAATTGTAGCTATGCCAGGGATTTTTTGAACTACATAAACTTTAACTTTAAAGGTTAACTTTAATTCCACAACTGATTACTGATTATAATGCTATTATGTGCATGGCAAAGAGAATTATTTCCAAACATAACAGATGAAAAAAGCAACACACATCAAAGTTGCTGGTGAACGCAGCAGGCCAGGCAGCATCTCTAGGAAGAGGTACAGTCGACGTTTCAGGCCGAGACCCTTCGTCAGGACTAACTGAAGGAAGAGTTAGTAAGAGATTTGAAAGTGGGAGGGGATGGGGGAGATCCAACATGATAGGAGAAGACAGGAGCGGGAGGGATTGGCAAAGGGGATATGAGAGGATCATGGGACAGGAGGTCCGGGGAGAAAGACAAGGCCGGGGGGGGGGACCCAGAGGATGGGCAAGGGGTATAGTCAGAGGGACAGAGGGAGAAAAAGGAGAGTGAGAGAAAGAATGTGTGTATAAAAATAAATAACGGATGGGGTACGAGGGGGAGGTGGGGCATTAGCGGAAGTTAGAGAAGTCAATGCTCATGCCATCAGGTTGGAGGCTACCCAGACGGAATATAAGGTGTTGTTCCTCCAACCTGAGTGTGGCTTCACCTTTACAATAGAGGAGGCCGTGGACAAACATGTCAGAATGGGAATGGGATGTGGAATTAAAATGTGTGGCCAAAAAATATGCTTTCCAATTTATGCTTTCAGGGTTTAATCAGCTGGATAGAGCGATGCAATTATTTTGAGAGATGCAATTATTTTTGAGAGAGAGAGGAAGTTTAAAGTTAAAGAGTGCATTTGATCCACTAGACACACAGCACATAGTAAATGAAGAGCAAGAAATGCCGACAGCCCATATATAAGGCAGAACATGCACAAGCTCCTCAATTTGGAAACAAAAGTATGAGTTAGACTGTTTCATAAGATACTGGATCTTGAATCAACATTTATGTAAATAAAATATTGTAACACGTAACTTGTGACTGTTCTAGACAATGACAAATGGAAATGACATCAACATTATTTTCTTAATTGCGGTGATTGAGACATATCTGTATTTTATGCATTACAGTGCCTATGAAATTACTAGAAATATTTTGCATGCATGCACTGAATGTTATAGATATTTATAGTTGACCACAAGAATACAGAAATTAGGAGCATCAGAACACTAGCTGGCTCTTCAAGCCTGTTCAGCCATTCTTCAAAATTGTGGCTTGTCTTCAATCGTTCTCCTGCACTAATCCCACATCGCTCAATTCCCTTACTGCCCAGAAACTTATTGCTTCTTGTTCTAAGTGATCTCAATGACTGAATCTTTACAACCGTCCAGGGAATAGAATAGGTAAGAAACTATCAGGCAGGAGTGATCCCTGCCCGTTTGTGTCTTTTTGCAACAGGAATCACCTAAAGCAGACATCTCAATGTAGTGAATCACCAACCTTTCTTTTACCAAGGTGAAGGCTGCAAACCACACAATCTGTGAAAGCAGCAAATCACTCAAAAAAAAATTCCACATTAAACTTTACTGGTTGTTTATTGACCAAATTACATGGCACCTAACAGTGACTCCTTCACTTGCATCTTCGGAAACAGCTCTATTTCCATCTTTAATATCTCTATTTTACCCTTTCAAGGTTCTTTAGAAGACCCTGACCTGGACCTACACACTGACTACGGTTCTTTACGGGAATGGGACCCGCTCGTGGGGTTTCATGAATGGTCATTGTTCGGCACACCAAGGGCTCAGCCTAAGAGCTTCTCTCACCTTCAGAGGACCGAGATTTTGTGGCTCTGGAGTGAGCGGGATCAGTGGTCGGTGTGTCATTGGAGATGGAAGATCTCCGGCTGTGTGCCCAGAGAACCGAGATCTTTGGGCACGGAGCTCGGAAGAAGCGACGCAACGGGCTTTTAACATCATAAACCAGCGAATCATATGTTATGTCTCCCCTCTCGCTGTGAAACGGAGTCATCTCTGTCTCCCTTATTAGGGAGAGAGAGAGCCTGTGGTATGTCGAATGCCGGGTGAACAAGTAGTCTTTGGAGTACTGCAAGTCTGTGTCTTTGTTGTTACCTTGGTCACGCTTTATAGGCCCTCTACTTTGCCTATTGTCCTGTTTATTATTTATTGTAATGCCTGCACTCTTTTGTGCACTTTATGCAGTCCTGGGTAAGTCTGTAGTCTAGTGTAGTTTTTGTGTTGTTTTACGTAGTTCAGTGTAGTTTTTGTATTTTTTCATGTAGCACTATGGTCCTGAAAAACGTTGTCTCGTTTTTACTGTGTACTGTACCAGCAGTTATGGTCGAAATGACAATAAAAAGTGACTTGACTTGGCTTGAGTGCACGGTGGCGGATGCCAATGCTTTTTTCCTGCCGGCGGGGAGAGGGGGGGTTGTTGCTTTGCTGCCACTTGTGCGCGGGAGGGAGGGGAGCTGGGGGGGACTTTGGGATTCTAATATTTAACTGTCATTCTTTCTTTGGGGGCACTCCTCTGTTTTTGTGGATAGTTACAAAGAAAAAGCATTTCAGGATGTATGTTGTATAAATTTCTCTGACATTAAATGTACCTTTGAAACCTTCATAGGAAAATGATGCTTTGTTTTATGACTGCAGAAACTGAACTTAAATATTTGACCATATCAACAAAATACCTTAATTAATGGAATTAATCACTGTCCTTTAAAATTTCAATCACCCTTAGATTCATGGGACATGAGAAAGTCAAAATTACTACTAATGACATTGAAAGTGTTGATCCTGGCAATCCTGAAATTCCACTATAGAAACCTGAAACAATGGCTTCCTTCTATGGTGGAAAAGGAACATGTGTGTCAATTTATTACAGCTAATATCCACTTTACCACCTTAAATCAGGTGATGGTGCTATAGCAATTCTGTCAACAGCTGCTGCGAGCTGTATTGTTGTGAAAGGAACTGGTATAATCCAGAAAAATTGATTATATGAGCTAATCAAAAAATCTATCAACATAAAAGAGTCTGCTGAATGATTCTGTCAGAATGAAAATGGGGTATCAGCAATTTGGACTGAATCTGCAGTTCCCTGGTCTCTATTCCTCTTAAATGTGAGTAGCTTCACCTTTCTAATGGCTATTTTGATCCAAGTCCAGTCAGCAGCATTCATGGCTTGTTGGGCAGCCAGCCCTCCTTCTGATCTTCAATGTTTTATTTCTTGCAAACAACAGGAATTCTGCAGATGCTGGAAATTCAAGCAACACACATCAAAGTTGCTGGTGAACGCAGCAGGCCAGGCAGCATCTATAGGAAGAGGCGCAGTCGACGTTTCAGGCCGAGACCCTTCGTCAGGACTAACTGAAGGAAGAGTGAGTAAGGGATTTGAAAGCTGGAGGGGGAGGGGGAGATGCAAAATGATAGGAGAAGACAGGAGGGGGAGGGATGGAGCCGAGAGCTGGACAGGTGATAGGCAGAAGGGGATACGAGAGGATCATGGGACAGGAGGTCCGGGAAGAAAGACCGGGGGGGGGTGACCCAGAGGATGGGCAAGAGGTATATTCAGAGGGACAGAGGGAGAAAAAGGAGAGTGAGAGAAAGAATGTGTGCATAAAAAAGAGTAACAGATGGGGTACGAGGGGGAGGTGGGGCCTAGCGGAAGTTAGAGAAGTCAATGTTCATGCCATCAGGTTGGAGGCTACCCATACGGAATACAAGGTGTTGTTCCTCCAACCTGAGTGTGGCTTCATCTTTACAGTAGAGGAGGCCGTGGATAGACATGTCAGAATGGGAATGGGATGTGGAATTAAAATGTGTGGCCACTGGGAGATCCTGTTTTCTCTGGCGGACAGAGCGTAGCTGTTCAGCAAAGCGGTCTCCCAGTCTGCCTCGGGTCTCACCAATATATAAAAGGCCACATCGGGAGCACCGGACGCAGTATATCACCCCAGTCGACTCACAGGTGAAGTGATGCCTCACCTGGAAGGACTGTTTGGGGCCCTGAATGGTGGTAAGGGAGGAAGTGTAAGGGCATGTGTAGCACTTGTTCCGCTTACACGGATAAGTGCCAGGAGGGAGATCAGTGGGGAGGGATGGGGGGGACGAATGGACAAGGGAGTTGTGTAGGGAGCGATCCCTGCGGAATGCAGAGAGAGGGGGGGAGGGAAAGATATGCTTAGTGGTACTATAAGCCTACTGACTCTCACAGCTATCTGGACTATTCCTCTTCTTCTCACCCTGTCTCTTGCAAAAACGCCATCCCCTTCTCGCAATTCCTCCGTCTCCGCCGCATCTGCTCTCAGGATGAGGCTTTTCATTCTAGGACGAGGGAGATGTCTTCATTTTTTAAAGAAAGGGGCTTCCCTTCCTCCACTATCAACTCTGCTCTTAAACGCATCTCCCCCATTTCACGTACATCTGCTCTCACTCCATCCTCCCACCACCCCACTAGGAATAGGGTTCCCCTGGTCCTCACCTACCACCCCACCAGCCTCCGGGTCCAACATATTATTCTCTGTAACTTCCGCCACCTCCAACGGGATCCCACCACTAAGCACATCTTTCCCTCCCCCCCTCTCTCTGCATTCCGCAGGGATCACTCCCTACACAACTCCCTTGTCCATTCGTCCCCCCCATCCCTCCCCACTGATCTCCCTCCTGGCACTTATCCGTGTAAGCGGAACAAGTGCTACACATGCCCTTACACTTCCTCCCATACCACCATTCAGGGCCCCAAACAGTCCTTCCAGGTGAGGCATCACTTCACCTGTGAGTCGACTGGGGTGATATACTGCGTCCGGTGCTCCCGATGTGGCCTTTTATATATTGGTGAGACCCGACGCAGACTGGGAGACCGCTTTGCTGAACATCTACGCTCTGTCCGCCAGAGAAAGCAGGATCTCCCAGTGGCTACACATTTTAATTCCACATCCCATTCCCATTCTGACATGTCTATCCACGGCCTCCTCTACTGTAAAGATGAAGCCACACTCAGGTTGGAGGAACAACACCTTATATTCCGTATGGGTAGCCTCCAACCTGATGGCATGAACATTGACTTCTCTAACTTCCGCTAGGCCCCACCTCCCCCTCGTACCCCATCTGTTACTCTTTTTTATGCACACATTCTTTCTCTCACTCTCCTTTTTCTCCCTCTGTCCCTCTGAATATACCTCTTGCCCATCCTCTGGGTCACCCCCCCCCCGTCTTTCTTCCCGGACCTCCTGTCCCATGATCCTCTCGTATCCCCTTCTGCCTATCACCTGTCCAGCTCTCGGCTCCATCCCTCCCCCTCCTGTCTTCTCCTATCATTTTGCATCTCCCCCTCCCCCTCCAGCTTTCAAATCCCTTACTCACTCTTCCTTCAGTTAGTCCTGACGAAGGGTCTCGGCCTGAAACGTCGACTGCGCCTCTTCCTATAGATGCTGCCTGGCCTGCTGCGTTCACCAGCAACTTTGATGTGTGTTGTTTTATTTCTTGAGCTGTTTTACAGGCAACTTCTTCAAATTTTAATCAAATGCTCTCAGTTAGACTAACAGGATCTACATCTGCTTTATGCTTTAAACTGGAAATGCAATAGTGAAGGAAAAAGACAAATAGTCTCTCATTGCCATTGCAATAGGGCTCCAAATCTGAGGCTTGATTTACCATTCCTCACCTCCCAATCTGAGAACATCAGGGTTACCTAGTGGGAAGCAAAGTTTCTACCTCTATTACATATATGAACACTTACCCAGCAACTTAAATGACAACATTTCACGCATTTGGAACAAGGTTATGGCAATAATGTTCAGCCCTCTGTACCACTGCTCTTATGGAAGTTCCAAGCTTATACCTTTCTTCCACTTTACAAAGAAAACTTTACAGCATATAGTTCAAAACCATTAGATTGAACACATTGAAAGTGAAACTAACAAAAACTCTGCTTTGGACTGCTACTGTCAATATGGCACATATATTAAATTTGAATATTATTAATGCAAACAGAAATGTGTCATGGATGGGGATAAATCAATAGGAATTCAGTCATTGAATATTGGAGTATGGGAACAGAACTTTTGGTCCAGCTTGGCCAAGGTGCCTTCATGAGAGGGTCCCATTTGCCTGCATTTGGCCCTTTTAGCTCTAAATCTTTCCCTCTCCAAAACCAGTCAAGAAGTTTTTTAAAAAATATTATCATTGTACCTCCCCCTACCCCTTTTTCTTATATAACAGGGTAGAATTAACCATATAACCATAGAACAATTACAGCACGGAAACAGGCCATCTTAGCCCTTCTAGTCCATGCCGAACGCTTACTCTCACCTAGTCCCACCGACCTGCACTCAGCCCATAACCCTCCATTCCTTTCCTGTCCATATAACTGTCCAATTTAACTTTAAACGACAACAACGAACCTACCTCAAGCACTTCTGCTGGAAGCTCGTTCCACACAGCTACCACTCTCTGAGTAAAGAAGTTCCCCCTCATGTTACTCCTAAACTTTTGCCCTTTAACTCTTAACTCATGTCCTCTTGTTTGAATCTCCCCCACTCTCAATGGAAAAAAGCTTATGCACATCAACTCTATCTATCCCCTTCATAATTTTAAATACCTCTATCAAGTCCCCCCTCAACCTTCTACGTTCCAAAGAATAAAGACCCAACTTGTTCAACCTTTCTCTGTAACTTAGGTGATGAAACCCAGGTAACATTCTAGTAAATCTTCTCTGTACTCTCTCTATTTTGTTGACATCTTTCGTATAACTCAGTGACCAAAACTGTACACAATAACTGTTAATAGTTAACAATTTTGCTGTTAATAGTATATTTTGGTAAGGATTTTTTTCCCCTTTAGAAATTTGTAAAAGTAGGGGCTGTATGTTGCTAATAACCAACAGCCATGTAGTTTCTCATAAAACTAGTTCTTCATCTGGTTTTAGTTAGAACACACCCATTCCTGAGTTTTGTCGTAAGTTTTTTCTCTAACCACCAGGGGGAAGTCAATTATCACAGTAGAAGAGTGAAAAGCTGTGTAATGTTGTAGATAACTAAATTTAAGCTGTAAGATTAATTTTATGGACTTGTATACCCCTTGTGGAATTTTGCCCATAAATAATGAGTAACGGGAATTCAAGCATGTGAATTTTCCATTCAGTAAAAATCTCCAGTATGTTTTGACCATTCTCCTCAGTGATACAATCATTCTGGTGAAAAATACACACTATTAGAAGAAGCAAAGTAAGAAACACACACACTGTGGAGTGTCACAGTAGAACAGTAGTTAGTGTCACACTACTACAACTCGGGGCATTGGAGTTCAGAGTTCGATCCCGGCGTCCTCCATAAGGAGTTTGCACACCCTCCCCGTGGAATGTGTGGGTTTCTTCCGGGTGCTCTGGATTCCTCTCACAGTCCAAAGACGTAGGGGTTGGTAAGTTAATTGGTCATTGTAAATTGTTCCCTGATTAGGCTGGGGTTAAATCAGGGGTTGTTGATGGCACGGCTCGAAGGGCTCGAAGGGCTGGCAGGGCTTATTCTGCTCTGCATTTCATGGACTAAAAATAAATAAACTTGGGAATTAGTACTACAGAATAAGGGGCAAGGGACTTGAATAGTTAGTTCAGCAAGAAGATGATTCATAAAGTAGCTTATCTGCTAAATTTTCTGAAATTAATAAGCTGAGTGAGACATTTCATCACACTCTCTCAGCTCCCTTTGCAACCAACGAACATTGTAAATGCTGGAAACACTTAGCAGGCCAGTCTGCTTCTGTGTAGATGCTTTAGTTCTGGAACCCTTCAATTCTCAGTATTGATGAAGGACCCCGGACTTGAAACAGGAGCTGTTTGCCCTTTGATGTGTGAGTTTTGGCCTCTGTATGTTTCTAATACTTTCTGAATTTATTTCGTATTTCCAGCTTCTGCTATTTTCATTTTCACTCTAAAATTGCAGATGGTCTGCATCTGGTTTCTCTATGGCTGGCAAGCAACGTGGGCAATTGTAATTACTGACACACTCAGTTTATATTGGCTGAAATGGTTGAAAATCAACACCATGGAAAAGATGGTAGTTTAATGCTGTATGGAAAAGAATAAGTGTATAAATGAAGGAACACTGTAATCCATGGGCTCTAGATCTTCCCAACAGTAACACTCAATATCCATTTCACATCTATAATGAAAGTATAAGTTACACTGGTGTAGTTAAGCCAGAACAAACTTAATTTTCATAGACAGCCTTGGCACAAATGTCTTGCAAATCTACCATCTTAAAATATAAAATACTAAAAAAATAAAACTCCAGAAGCATAAACACTAACACAATTAAAATGTTTAAAACAAGTAAAACAATTAGAACAAAATAAATTAACTAAAATGTACTTTTGTCCTTTGAGACCTCCCTGTTCTCATTTGATAGTGAATGAGCCAGTTGATAAGATTCCTGAACAGTCCAATATTGGATAATTCAACATTACTATACCTTGTTAGTCTACTAACGTTTCTGGGCAATAGTATCACCGAGAATATTAATGGTGTGGGATTCAGTGCTAACAAAATTGCTGAATTTAAATGGATAGGTTGGTATGACTCTCACCTGATAGGAAGTCAATTCCTGTACACAGATGGCATGAAATGCACAGATAAACCCTGAGCACTGGATCTGTGAGGCAGCAACTCTACCAACTGTACCATAAACCATCCTCTCAGAGTCAATCATTTCCATTCAAATAAACAGCTATAGCTTCAGCTATTGATTCCGTAATGGAAATGCTAGTGAACTGCAGTAACTTTGCACTTCAACCCTGGACTCCACAAGGAGGATAGTATTGTAGTGGAGACAGGGACAGAAGAACAGATAGCAAACTTGGGACTCCCACATTCCTGAATTTGGCTGAATAAAGACTTGCCAGCTGGCTATGTCAGTAGCTGAGAAAAAAAGATCACTTCTAACCAACTAAACTAAATACCAAATATTGCCTACAGAGTACAGCTAATTAGCTGATAATTATTTATGTGATGAAATACGCCAGACCTGCAGAGGGATTTATCATGAGGAAATTAAACCACAAATTCTGATGTATAAAATACATACATATATTTGCAGTATTCACCAATTCTGTTCCATCCTAGACAATTTCTTGCTCATATTTTGTACAGCCATAATATTGATAATTTAAATGTTAAATATTACAAATTCCTAGCAGTTTTGAAGCAAGGAATAACATGTTTTCAGATGTACAAGCAGGCAACAACTACAACTTATATTTCAATAGTCCTGAAAGAAGGCTGATTTGTTTGTATAGTTTTGTCTTACTGAGTTGTCAAATCCATATCAAAGGAAAACAGGAGATTACATCCCAGGAATTTCAGACTCCCATCAGATCTGGATTTGCAACTGATGAATTAAACATGTCTCATAAATGGAAGCTCTATTTTTGCCACTGTAGTTGGAGTCTTCAGGCTAAAGGGTCACAGGGTTATCCATTTAGAAAAGTTTTCAGGTCTGCCTACTGAGTTTGATCAAACCTTGACAACAAGTAATAAATGCAGGTGCTACCAGATACACCTACACTCATTGAATTATTTTAAAATATCCATGTAAGTAACTCTCACACAATCTTTTCAATCCTTTTACTATAACTTTGAGCCACTGACTAAGTTCTGTTTTGATAAGCCCATTTATGGCCACAATTAAAACAAATGTGCTAACTTTCACCGCGGATCACTCCTGCACTGCTGTGTTATGACAAGATTAGATGTACAATGGTGTTTGCTAAGTTCTGACTGCTATCTTGTTCTTTCCTTTTTTAATCTGAATAAATAATGAAATAATGTTAGGAATTTACTGTTAGTTCAACAGTTACAATAGCCTTTACGTATCTGAAATGTAGGAAATTGTATGAGGATCTCAGATTTACAATCAGAGAATTAAAGAGATGCCTCCGCTGGCAGAACAGAATTCCAGCTTAAGAAATTTATAAAGGCAAAGTTTATAAAAGTAACCAGAGGGATTTAGAAATGAATGAAAAAATAATGTTAGAATGCACGGTGTTAAAATTAGTATTGAATTCTTACTCCTGATAATAACATATTATAGTGCCCTTCCCCTGGACAACGTCAGTGGCATGGAGAGGGGAGACTTGCAGCATGGGCAACTGCTGGTCTTCCATACAACCTTGCCCAGGCCTGCGCCCTGGAAACCTTCCAAGGCACAAATCCATGGTCTCACGAGACTAACGGATGCCTATAACAATAACATAAGAAGTTGAGATAGGATCAAGTTTTGTCTCATATTCTGGTAACTGCTAACTGATCTCTCCACTCTCCACCTGTGATATGCATTGGGGTTAAGAGACAATTTTTGGTTCCCTTGTGGTTTTGTATTTTTTTAAGTCATCGAGTATTATTCAAACAGAAAAGTCATTGTTATAGAATGTTAGTACAGACTGTCCATCATTGCCTGAAAAAACTTTCTGCTTTTTTGTGCATGCACGAAGAATTGTTTAATACAAATTTTATGTGAATAAAATTTGAAATTTCTACTCAAACTTTTTCTTTGAAAACAATTAAAGTTGACCAAACCTATTTTCATTGGTAATTTTGACATTAAATACCCCAACTGTGTTCTGGGAAATAGCCAGTAGGATCTGCCTTCACCTGGAATGGAGACAGTCCTGAGCACAAAACAACAATTCAAATACCAGTTTTGGGAAGAGGCAAACATTTTCACAGACTTTAATGATTCAAGAAATTGTACAAAAGAATTTAAATTCAAGGACAATATTGCAATGCAAAAAGTAGATTAACAACCTTATCAGATCAGAAATGTCAGTCATCGTGGGACATTCACCTTATTCTTACATGCATTTCGCTGCAATTACTTGTGTTCCATCTATTCTATAAGCTTACTCCAGCAGATCTTTTCCAAGACTGAAAGTCACACTGCATTAATACCCCTTTCTCTTGTCTATGCAACTTCATATATCCTTGTCTGTCCAGGCACGACCGATGTGCACTTCATTTTTATATAACACAATGCTTTTCTTCATTAATATTTAAAAAACTTTCCAACCACTTGATCATTCAATATTTGTTTCTGTTTTTCCATCCTTGCAGGCAAAAGCAGATACAGAAACAAGGAGAGGCAGGGCACTCTTCCTACAGATGATATAGCAGTAGAGATGCACAAAACGTCTGAATACACAGCTGTCTAATGTGGGACTTTCACATCTATCTGGTGTCAGAATTCAATCACATCCAGCCACAAGGTATATAACACTCATCAATGCTGACTTTGAGCCACCAGTACATAATAATCATCTGGAAAATTACTAGCGTCATTGTACTAATTCAAATATTGAATCTCCCTAACACCTTTCATGCACCCTGCAAGATGTGATGCAGAATCTTCTGCTGGGGCACACTATTACAAATTCCAGGACTCGTATGATAGTTTTTCAAGCAGATTTCCAAGTGGCGCTTGACATCACACAAGGGAGGAAAAGCAGATGATCAGCAGTCCCCGTCAGTGGGTACTGGTGCCTAAAGCTCTACACAGGTGAATGTGGATGCTACATATCTGAGCCTTCAGTGAACAGGATACTTCCAGCACTGCCCCAAACAACAGACAATGTACTGGTAGGTATCCTTGCTGCAGCGGGTAGGCTTAGAGATTGAAGAAAGCCTTCTTGAATATGAAAGGCAAGATGTCACAGGTCTTTGAGATGATATCTTCAGCCATCAAAAGAGCTGTCACCTGCATGAAGCAACATATGTGGCAGTCTTTAATGGAGGTTTGCAATTGAGGTCTGCCATTCGAGTGTCAGTCATTTGTACACCCATCGTCTGTAGCAAAGCATGCAGCAACGGGAAAGTGGAGGTAAGCTCTGAGAAGGATGAGAGAATTAACGGCCACAGGAGCATTAGCTCAAATCCCTCTGCTTTCTGTCTGTTCTGTCTAAAAAAACCCTCCCAGCCCCACACAATCCAAGCCTACTTTAGACTGATTCATAGGTGAATCCAACCTTAAATGGCTGGACAGGCAGCAGACACTCAAAAGCTTCAAAGCGAAGAAGACATCAGCAGTTTGAACAACCTCCTTCTAACTCTGAAGATACCAGAAGGGATGCCTCACATTCGAATTCTTGTAAAAGTAAATGCACATGGACAACAAATATCATTTTAAATAATTGATTTTTGGCTGTAATTTTGACTAACACACATATTACTTATCTCTAAAACTTGCTTGCCTTAATCATTTTTGTTCACTGTGGATTGATGGCAAAACAGAAACTGACGCTGGCAAAGTGGGAGCAGTGAAACAATTTTGGTGGCCGATTAATTTGGAAGTGAGGATGAGCACTGCTCTGTGCCTTTTGCATGTCCAAGCCTCACTGCTGCAAAACACGGCCCAAAGTTCAATATCCTGCACAATCATCACTGCACAGATCCTATACCTGTAGATGAATACAGTCGGCCCTCCTTATCTGTGAGGGATTGGTTCTGGGACCCCTCGCGGATACCAAAAAACGCGAATGCTCAAGTCTCTTATTCAACCTGTCTCAATGCGGTGGATCTTAGGACCCAGCGGAACCCCGGACCTTATTTAACCTGTCTTAGTGCGGTGGACATTAGGACCCAGCGGTGAAGCTCTGAATTCGCAGTGTTTCTGTTCACGAAAATAATTACGATCACAATTGAAAATAAAGTGAAAATAATAAAGCAATCGGAAAGAGGTGAAATGCCATCGGTCATTGGAAAAGCGTTAGGCTACAGTTGGTCAACGATCGGAACAATTTTAAAGGATAAAGTGAGAAAGGCCCTGCCCCGATGAAAGCTACAATTATTACTAAGCAACGCAGTGGTTTAATTATTGGGTTTTGGGGTTTTGGTGTTTTGGGTTTTTGATCCTCCACATCAACCTGACACGGATGGAAAGCAGGCTCGGGAGCGATCTGTCACTGGATCGAACTTGGGAACTTCTGTTCCCAAGCCTGGCGCTGAAACATACGTTTCTTAAGTGTTTTCTATGCATAGAGAAGTAAAATATATGTTATATACTAAGACAAACGTTTGACTGACGCTAAATAATACCGGATGTACCGATTCCGACTTACTTAGTAGGAGAACTTCCGTTTTTTTTTCGATCCCGATCCACAATAACCTACACACATCCTTCCATATACTTCAAATCATCTTTAGATTACTTATAATACCTAATACAATGTAAATGCTATGTAAAATAGTTGTTATACTGCATTGTTCAGGGAATAATGACAAGAAAAAAAAATCTGTACCTGCTCGAACAACAAGTGCTGGAAGAGCACTTCCGGGTTTTCTCGATTCGCGGTTGGTTGAATTCGCGCATGTGGAACTCGCAGATAAGGAGGGCCGACCGTATTTGCAAATTTATTCAGGCACCTTGAGCATACATTTAACTTGCTCAATGACACCAGTGCTTCTCACTGGACTTTCCTTGTGCTGTTGTATCTCTGATAGGTATCATTAGGCATATACAGCATTAAGGAGATATCCTTTGGTTCCAGAAAGGGTGGGCTGCCAGAGCATGAAGACAATGTGATAGACATGAGACATAGAAGGCTGCAGATGGTGAAATATGAAGCAAAAAAAACAAACTGCTAGGGCAACTCTGATAAAGAGCTTGGACCTGAAGCATCCATTGTCCATTTCCCTCTACGAACGTTGTCTGATCTGTTGAGCTCCTCCAGAAGCTTGTTTTTTTTTGCATTCAGGTGGCTACCTGGGAATATTGATTAAACTTCAAGACAGATCCTTTTATGGCTGCACCCAAATGCATATTGATGAGTAAATATCCTAAGGACAGAATAAGTCCTGGGTCTGATTTAACAGATACAGTGATTGTCACGTCAAAACATAGAAACATAGAAAATAGGTGCAGGAGTAGGCCATTCAGCCCTTCGAGCCTGCACCGCCATTCAGTACAGTCATGGCTGCTCATCCAAGTCAGAACCCTGTACCTGCCTTCTCTCCATACCCACTGATCCCTTTAGCCACAAGGGCCATATCTAACTCCCTCTTAAATATAGCCAATGAACTGGCCTCAACTGTTTCCTGTGGCAGAGAATTCCACAGATTCACCACTCTCTGTGTGAAGAAGTTATTCCTCATCTCGGTCCTAAAAGGCTTCCCCTTTATCCTCAAACTGTGACCCCTCGTTCTGGACTTCCCCAACATCGAGCACAATCTTCCTGCATCTAGCCTGTCCAATCCCTTTAGAATTTTATACGTTTCAATCAGATCCCCATCAATCTTCTAAATTCCAGAGAGTATAAACCTCGTCGATCCAGTCTTAAATGCACGCAGCATAAGGAATAAGGTGGATGATCTTGTCGTATAGCTACAGATTGGCAGGTATGATATTGTGGCCATCACTGAGACCTGGCTAAAGGATGCATGTCTCTGGGAGCTGAACATCCAAGGATACACGGTGTATCGGAAGGATAGGAAGGTAGGCAGAGGGGGAGGCGTGGCTTTATTGGTAAGAAATGATATTAAATCATTAGAAAGAGGTGATATAGGATCGGAAGGTGCAGAATCTTTATGGGTTGAGCTAAGGAATAGCAGGGGTAAAAGGACCCTGATGGCAGTTATTTATAGGCCTCCAAACAGCTGCAGGGATGTGGACTACAAATTACAACTGGAAATAGAAAAGGCTTGTCAGAAGGGCAGTGTTATGATAATTGTGGGAGATTTTAACATGCGAGTAGATTGGGAAAATCAGGTTGGCACTGGATCTCAAGAGAGAGAATTTGTAGAATGTCTGCGAGATGGTTTTTTAGAACAGCTTGTTGTTGAGCCCACTAGGGGATCGGCTGTACTGGATTGGGTATTGTGTAATGAACTGGAGGTGATTGGAGAGATTGAGGTGAAGGAACCCTTAGGAGGCAGTGATCATAACATGATTGAGTTCACTGTGAAATTAGAAAAAGAGATGCCGAAATCTGATGTGTCGGTGTTTCAGTGGAGTAAAGGAAATTACAGTGGCATGAGAGAGGAACTGGCCAAAGTTGACTGGAAAGGGACACTGGTGGGAAAGACAGCAGAGCAGCAGTGGCTGGAGTTTATGCGAGAAATGAGGAATGTGCAAGACAGGTATATTCCAAAAAAGAAGAAATTTTCGAGTGGAAAAAGAATGCAACTGTGGTTGACAAGAGAAGTCAAAGCCAAAATTAAAGCAAAAGAGAGGGCATACAAGGAAGCAAAAATTAGTGGGAAGAGAGAGGATTGGGAAGTTTTTAAAACCTTACAAAAGGAAACCAAGAAGGTCATTAAGAGAGAAAAGATTAATTATGAAAGGAAGCTAGCAAATAATATCGAAGAGGGTACTAAAAGCTTTTTCAAGTATATAAAGAGTAAAAGACAGGTGAGAGTAGATATAGGACCAATAGAAAATGATGCTGGAGAAATTGTAATGGGAGATGAGGAGATGGCAGAGGAACTGAACAAGTATTTTGCATCAGTCTTCACTGAGGAAGACAGCAGTATACCGGACACACAAGGGTGGCAGGGAAGAGAAGTGTGCGCAGTCACAATCACGACAGAGTAAGTACTCAGGAAGCTGAATAGGCTAAAGGTAGATAAATCTCCTGGACCAGATGGAATGCACCCGCGTGTTCTGAAGGAAGTAGCTGTGGAGATTGCGGAGGCATTAGCAGTGATCTTTCAAAAGTCGATAGATTCTGGCATGGTTCCGGAGGACTGGAAGATTGCAAATGTCACTCCACTATTTAAGAAGGGGGCAAGGAAGCAAAAAGGAAATTAAAGACCTGTTAGCTTGACATCCGTGGTTGGGAAGTTGTTGGAGTCGATTGTGAAGGATGAGGTTACAGAGTACCTGGAGGCATATGACAAGATAGGCAGAACTGAGCATGGATTCCTTAAAGGAAAATCCTGCCTGACAAACCTATTACAATTTTTTGAGGAAATTACCAGTAGACTAGACAAGGGAGATGCAGTGGATGTTGTATATTTGGATTTTCAGAAGGCCTTTGACAAGGTGCCACACATGAGGCTACTTAACAAGATAAGAGCCCATGGAATTACGGGGAAGTTACATACGTGGATAGAGCGTTGGCTGATTAGCAGGAAACAGAGAGTGGGAATAAAGGGATCCTATTCTGGTTGGCTGCCGGTTACCAGTGGTATTCCGCAGGGATCAGTGTTGGGGCCGCTTCTTTTTACATTGTACATCAACGATTTAGATTATGGAATAGAAGGCTTTGTGGCTAAGTTTGCTGACGATACGAAGATAGGTGGAGGGGCCATAGTGCTGAGGAAACAAAGAGTCTGCAGAGAGACTTGGATAAATTGGAAGAATGGGCAGAGAAGTGGCAAATGAAGTACAATGTTGGAAAGTGTATGGTTATGCACTTTGGCAGAAAAAATAAACGGGCAGACTATTATTTAAATGGGGAAAGAATTCAAAGTTCTGAGATGCAACGGGACTTGGGAGTCCTCGTACAGGATACCCTTAAAGTTAACCTCCAGGTTGAGTCAGTAGTGAAGAAGGCGAATGCAATGTTGGCATTCATTTCTAGAGGAATAGAGTATAGGAGCAGGGATGTGACGTTGAGGCTCTATAAGGCGCTGGTGAGACCTCACTTGGAGTACTGTGGGCAGTTTTGGTCTCCTTATTTAAGAAAGGATGTGCTGACATTGGAGAAGGTACAGAGAAGATTCACTAGAATGATTCTGGGAATGAGAGGGTTAACATATGAGGAACGTTTGTCCACTCTTGGACTGTATTCCTTGGAGTTTAGAAGAATGAGGGGAGACCTCATAGAAACATTTCGAATGTTAAAAGGCATGGACAGAGTGGATGTGGCAAAGTTGTTTCCCATGATGGGGGAGTCTGGTACGAGAGGGCATGACTTAAGGATTGAAGGGCGCCCTTTCAGAACAGAAATGCAAAGAAATTTTTTTAGTCAGAGGGTGGTGAATCTATGGAATTTGTTGCCACGGACAGCGGTGGAGGCCAAGTCATTGGGTGTATTTAAGGCAGAGATTGATAGGTATCTGAGTAGCCAGGGCATCAAAGGTTATGGTAAGAAGGCAGGGAAGTGGGACTAAATAGGAGAAAATGGATCAGCTCATGATAAAATGGCGGAGCAGACTCGATAGGCCGAATGGCCTACTTCTGCTCCTTTGTCTTATGGTCTTTCATCATATGGAAGTCCTGCCATCCCAGGAATCAATCTGGTGAACCTTCTTTGTACTCCCTCTATGGCAAGAATGTCTTTCCTCAGATTAGGGGACCAAAACTGCACACAATAATCCAGGTGTGGTCTCACCAAGGCCTTGTACAACTGCAGTAGTACCTCCCTGCTCCTGTACTCGAATCCTCTTGCTATGAATGCCAGCATATCATTCGCCTTTTTCACCACCTGCTGTACCTGCATGCCCACTTTCAATGACTGGTGTACAATGACACTAAGGTCTTGCTGCACCTCCCCTTTTCCTAATCGGCCACCATTCAGATAATAACGTTTTCCTGTTCTTGCCACCAAAGTGGATAACCTCACATTTATCCACATTAAATTGCATCTGCCATGAATTTGCCCACTCACCTAACCTATTGAAGTCACCCTGCATCCTGTTAGCATCCTCCTCACAGCTAACACTGCTGCCCAGCTTCATGTCACCCGCAAACTTGGAGATGCTGCATTTAATTCCCTCATCTAGGTCATTAATATATATTGTAAACAACTGGGGTCCCAGCACTGAGCCTTGCGGTACCCCACTAGTCACTGCCTGCCATTCTGAAAAGGACCCGTTTATTCCCACTCTTTGCTTCCTGTCTGCCAACCAATTACCATACCCCCAATACCGTGTGCTTCAAGTTTGCACACTAATCTCTGTGTGGGACCTTGTCTAAAGCCTTTTGAAAATCCAAATATACCACATTCACTGGTTCTCCCCTATCCACTCTACTAGTTACATCCTCAAAAATTTCTATGAGATTCGTCAGACATGATTTTCCTTTCACAAATCCATGCTGACTTTGTCCGATGATTTCGCTGCTTTCCAAATGTGCTGTTATCACATCTTTGATAACTGACTCCAGCAGTTTCCCCACCACCGACTTTAGGCTAACCGGTCTATAATTCCCTGGTTTCTCTCTTCCTCCTTTTTTAAAAAGCGGGGTTACATTAGCCACCCTCCAATCCTCAGGAACTAATCCAGAATCTAAAGAGTTTTGAAAAATTATCACTAATGCATCCACTATTTCTTGGGCTATTTCCTTAAGCACTCTGGGATGCAGACCATCTGGCCCTGGGGATTTATCTGCCTTTAATCCCTTTAATTTACCTAACACCACTTCCCTACTAACATGTATTTCCCTCAGTTCCTCCATCTCACTAGACCCTCGGTTCCCCACTATTTCCGGAAGATTATTTATGTCCTCCTTAGTGAAGACAGAACCAAAGTAGTTATTCAATTAGTTTGCCTTGTCCTTGTTCCCCATGATCAATTCACCTGTTTCTGACTGCAAGGGACCTACATTTGTCTTAACCAATCTTTTTCTTTTCACATATCTATAAAAGCTTTTACAGTCAGTTTTTATGTTCCCTGCCAGCTTTCTCTCATAATCTTATTTCCCTTTCCTAATTAAGCCCTTTGTCCTCCTCTGCTGGACTCTGAATTTTTCCCAGTCCTCAGTTGTGCCACTTTTTCTGGCTAATTTGTATGTTTCTTCTTTGGAATTGATACTATCCCTAATTTCCCTTGTCAGCTACGGGTGCACTACCTTCCCTGGTTTATTCTTTTGCCAAACTGGGATGAACAATTGCTGTAGTTCATCCATGCGATCTTTAAATGCTTGCCATTGCATATCCACTGTCAACCCTTTAAGTATCATTTGCCAGTCTATCTTAGCTAATTCATGTCTCATACCTTCAAAGTTACCCTTCTTTAAGTTCAGAACCTTTGTTACTGAATTAACTATATCACTCTCCATCTTAATGAAGAATTCCACCATATTATGGTCACTCTTACCCAAGGAACCTCACACGACAAGATTGCTAATTAACCTTTCCTCATTGCTCAATACCCAGTCTAGAATGGCCTGCTCTCTAGTTGGTTCCTTGACATGTTGGTTCAGAAAACTATCCCGCATACATTCCAAGAAGTCCTCTTCCTCAGCACCCTTACCAATTTGGTTCACCCAATCTATATGTAGATTGATGTCACCCATTATAACTGCTGTTCCTTTATTGCACGCATTTCTAATTTCATGTTTAATGCCATCCCCAACCTCACTACTACTGTTAGGTGGCCTGTACACAAATCCAACCAGCATTTTCTGCCCCTTGGTGTTATGCAGCTCTACCCATATCGATTCCATATCCTCCCGGCTAATGTCCTTCCTTTCTATTGCGTTAATCTCCTCTCTAACCACCAATGCCACCCCACCTCCTTTTCTTTCATGTCTATCCCTCCTGAATATTGAATATCCCTGAATGTTGAGCTCCCATCCTTGGTCACCCTGGAGCCATGTCTCTGTGATCCCAACTATATCATATTCATTAATAACTATCTGCACATTCAATTCATCCACCTTGTTACAAATGCTCCTTGCATTGACACACAAAACCTTCAGGCTTGTTTTTACAACACTCTTAGCCCTTATAATTATGCATGCATGTGTTCAAGAGTCAATGATCCAGATGCCTATTCATTCTAAGCAACACACACAAAATGCTGGAGAAATTCAGCAGGTCAGTTAGATTAGATTATGAGAACACTCGGTCCTCTTTTATTGTCATTTAGAAATGCATAGATGCATTAAGAAATGACATAATGTTTCTCCGGAGTGATATCACAGAAAACAGGACAAACCAAAGACTAATACTGACAGAACCACATAACTATAACATATAGTTACAGCAGTGCAAAGCAGTACCATAATTTGATGAAGAACAAACCATGGGCACGGTAAATGAAGTCTCAAAAGTCCCCAAGTCGATCGACTCCTGAGTCCCCGATAGCAGGCGGTAAAAGTGAGAAACTCCCTGCCATAAACCTCCAGGCACCATCAACTTGCCGATGCCTTGGAAGCAGCTGACCACAGCCAACACTGAGTCCATCCGTCCGAAACTTCGAGCTTCTGACCAGCCTCTCCGATACAGCCTCCTGAGCGCCATCCTCTGCCGAGCGCCTTCGACCTTGCCCCGGCCGCTGAAACACGCAAAGCCGAGGATTTCGGGGCTTTCTGCTCCCGGGGTACCGGTTACCACACAGTAGTAGTAGCGGCGAACCGGGTATTTCAGAAGTTTTCCAGATGTTCCTCCGTACTCTCACGTCCATCTCCATCAAATCAGAATTGTGCACGGTCCCCTACTTGACAGATAACAGACATCACCACCGAAGTGGCCGCGCGCGCTGCTGTCGCACCGCCATCTTCTCCTCCTCCACATTAGCATCTATGGAAATGACTAAACAGTCAACGTGTCGGGCCAAGACACTTCTTCAGGACATAGATCCCAGCTTGAAACTTCAACTGTTCATTCACTTCCATGGATGCTGCCTGACTTGCTGAGTTCCTCAAGGATTTTGTGTGTGTTGTTTTGGATTTTCAGCATCTGCAGATTTTCTCATGTTTATAGCCTGTTCATTCTATCTTGTGTCATCATGGACAAGTCATTAGTCATTTAGCTTATGCAAGTACACACCACTGATTGAGTTCCTACAAGTGCCTTACTCAGAATCACAGAGGGATCCTAAGGCAAAGAAATTGAGGGCACATTGACATTAAATGATAAAATGTGGCCGGGCCTCTGAATCCAATGGATAGCAGTTGCTGCTTCAAACTTCTGTTACTGATTGAATCAAAACGAAAATCAGAATGAGGTTTAATATCACTGGCATACCTGCATATGATGAAATTTGTTATTTTATGGTAGCAGTACATAGCAATACATAATAATAAAAATGTGAAATTACAATAATTGTGGCCAGAAGAACCTACTTTGTGCTGTACTGAATGAATAAATAGATTAATAAACTAACTAAATGAGTGCAAAAAGAAAGGGGAAAATACTGAGAAAGTGTTCTTGGGTTCATTGTCCATTCAGAAATCACATGGTGGACAGGAAGGTGCTGTTCTTGAAACATTGAGTGTGTGTCTTCAGTCTCTTGTACCTGTAACACTGAGAAGAGGGCATGTCCTGGGTGATGGAGGTCCTTACTGATAGATGCTGTCTTTTCGATGCAACACCTTTTGAAGGAGTCCTCGTTGATGGGGAAGTTACAACTTCTTGCACCTTTTTCTGATCCTGCGCTGTGGCCCGTCCATACCAGACAGTAATGCAGTCAGTTAGGTTGCTCTCTACGGTACATCTGTAGAAATTTGTCAGCGTCTTTGGTAACATACAAATTCTTCTCTAATTCCTGAAGAATTATAGCTGCTGTTGTCCCTTCTTTGCGATTGCATCTATGGGTTGGACTCAGGAGAGGCCCTCAAAAATATTGATAACCAGTAACTTGTAACTGCTCACCTTTCCCATTTCTGATCCCTGGAGTCCATTCCTTATCCTCACCCACAATCAATCCCTTGGTCTTGCTGACATTGAGTGCAATGTTCTTGCTGCGATACCTCTCCACCAGCTGATCTACCTTGCTCATGTACGCCTTCTCATCTCCGTCTGAAATTCTGCCAACAGCAGTTGTGTCATCGGCAAATTTATAGAGAGTGCTTAAGCTGTGCCTAGCCACACAATCATGGTTGTAGGGAGATGAGAGCAGTGGGCCAAGCACGCACCCTTGAGGTGTGGCAGTACTGACTGTCAGCGATGAGGAGATGTCATTTTTGATCCGCACAGACTGTGGTCTCCCGGTGAGGAAGTCAAAGATTCAGTTGCAGAGGGAGGTACAGAGGCCCAGGTTTTGGAACTTTTTGATTAGAACTGAGGACATGATTATGTTGCACACTGAACCGTAGTCAGTAAACAGCAGCATGACATAGGTATTACGATTGTCTAGGTGACCCAAGGCTGACTGGAGAGCCAATGAGATTGCATCTGCTGTAGACCTATTATGGTGATAGGGAAATTGCAGAGGGTCCAGGTTCTTGCTTAGGTAGGAGTTGATTCTGGCCATGACCATCCTCTCAAAGCACTTCATCACCGTGGATGTGAGTGCTACTGGGTGAGCCATTGAGACAGCTTACCCTATTCTTTTTGGGTATGATTGTCACTCTTTTAAAGTAGGTGGGAAAGTCTAACTGCCTGCAGCAGTGAGAGACTGAAGTTTCCTTGAACACTCCTGCCATTTGGTTGGCACGGTTTTTCACAGATCTACAGGGTACACCATCAGGGCCTGATGCCTTACGAGGGTTCACCCTCCTAAAAGATGTTCTGACATCAGCCTCTGAGACAGAAATCAAACAGTCACTGGATGCTGCAGGAACTCACATAGATGTAATTTTTTCTCCCTTTCAAAGCGAGCATAAAAGGCATTGAGCATCATTGCTGTTCCTGAACAAGAGAAAATCTGCAGGTGCTAGAAATCAAAGTAGTCCACACAAGATGCTGGAGGAACTCAGCAGGCCAGGCGGCATCTATATAAAAGAGTAAACGGTCGACGTCTTGGGCCGAGACACTTCATCAGGACTGCCAGGATCGACTGTTTACTGTTTTCCATACATGCTGCCAGGCCTGTTGAGTTCCTCCAGCATTTTCATGATGTTAGGTTTCCCTTTGCAGGAAGTAATGGCCTGCATATCCTGACAGAGCTGATGTGCATCCAATTCTACCTCTAACCTCAATTGGAACTGTTTCTTGCTCTTAAGATAGCCATCTGTAGAATATACCTGGACTTTTTGCATATTCCTGGATCAGTGGTCTTGAATGCCTCACAGATCTAGCCCTCATCAGGCTATGAATATCTTGGTTCTTCCACGGTTTTTGATTTGGGAATGTCTGGTATGTTCTCAAAGGCACAAACTCATGCAATCAGGTTTTGATAAAGATGGTTACAACTGAAATGAATTGAATTGAATTGAATTGACTATTACTTACATCCTTCATATACATGAGAATAGAGATCTTTATGTTACGTCTCCGACTACATGTGCAATGCGCAATTTAGAGTAATTTATAATAAATATTATAAATATTGTACAACAGGATAGTCAATATAACATAGAAATACAGTTGCATCAGCATGAATTAAGCAGTCTGATGGCCTGGTGGAAGAAGCTGTCCCAGAGCCTGTTGGCCCTGGCTCTTATGCTGTGGTACTGATACTGGATGAATTCATTCAGAATTGAAGATGAATCCCTGAATCTTGTCCAGTCCAACAACTCACAGCAGCTCTGTAAGCACTCCTCCACCTCCCGTGTACATAAACCATAAGACTAAGCCATTCGGCCCATCGAGTCTGCACTGCCATTTCATCATGGTTGATCCATTTCTATCTTAATCCCAATCTTCTGCCTTCTCCCCATAATTTTTCACGTCCTGACTAATCAAATACTAATCAACCTCCGCTTTAAATGCACCATGACCTGGCCTTCACAATTGCCTGTGGCAACGAATACCACAGATTCATTACTCTCTGGCTAAAGAAATTTCTCCTCATCTGTGTTCTAAATGCACATCCCTCTATATTGAGGCTGTGTCCTTTGGTCTTAGACTCCACCACCAAATGCAACATCCTCTTCACATCCACGTTATTGAGGTATTTCAACATTCTCAATAAGGTCCCCCCTCATTCTCCTAAATTCCAATGAGTACAGGCCCAGAGCCATCAAATGCTCCTCACATGATAACTCTTTCATTCCCGGAATCTTTCTCAAGAACCTTCTCTGAACCCTCTCCGATGTCAGCACATCCTTTCTTAAATAAAGAGGCCCAAAACAGCTCACAATACTCCAAGTGAGGCCTCACCAGTGCCTTATATAGCCTCAGCATTACTTCCTTGCTTTTATATTTTAGTCCTCTTGAAACGAATGCTAAAATTGCATTTGCCTTCTTCACCACCAACTCAACATGCAAATTAACCATTGGGAACCTCACACAAGGTCTCCAAATCCATTTGGACCTTGGATTTTTGAAGTTTCTCCCCATTTAGAAAATAGTCTATGCTTCTACCAAAGTGCATGGGTATATACTTCCCAACACTGTAACCATCTGCCATCTCTTGCCCATTCTCCTAATCTGTTTAAGTTCTTCTGTAGCCTCTCTGCTTCCTCAGCACAACCTGTCCCTCCATCTACCTTCATGTTGTCCACAAATTTGGCCACAAATCCATCAATTTCACAATCCAAATCGTTGACATACAATGCAAATAGAAGCGCTTCCAACACAGAACCCTATGGAACACCACTAGTCACTGGCAGCCAATCTGTAAAGGATCCCTTTGTTCCTAATCTTTGTCTTCTGCCAGTCACCATGAGTAATATTACCATCCATGGTATATCGTTCCAGTAGTACTCTGGGGCTCTTATCTTGCTTAGCATCCTCATGTGCGGCACCTTGTCAAAGGCCTTCTGAAAATCTAAATGTGCAACATCCACCGATTCTCCTTTTTCTACCCTGCTTGTTATTTCTTCAAAGATGTTCGGCACAGACTAGAAGGGCTGAGATGGTCTGTTTCCGTGCTGTAATTGTTATCTGGCTATATGTCCAACAGATTTATCAGGCAAGATTGCCCCTTAAGGATCCCATGCTTACTTTGCCGATTTTGTCATGTGCCTCCAAGTATCCTGAAGCCACGTGCTTAACAATTGACTCCAACATCTCCCCAAACACTGAGGTCAGGCTAACTGGTCTATAACTTCCTTTCTTCTACTTCCCTCCCTTGTTGAAGAGGGGAGTGACATTTGCAATTTTCCAGTCCTTTGGAACCAAGCCAGACCTATTGATTTATGAAAGCTCATTAATAATGTGTCCACAATCTCTTCAGCTATGTCTTTCAGAATACTGGGATTTAGTCAATCTGGTTCAGGTGATTTATCTATTTTCAGACTTTACAGTCTGAACACCTGAACACCATCTCCCTAGTAATAGCAACTGCACTTACTTCTGCCCCTTGACGCCCTCGAACATGCAGCATACGACTAGTACGTCAAACACGAGAAACTCTATATGCTGGAAATCCAAAGCAACACACCCAGAATGCTGGAGAAGGTCAGCAGACCGGGCAACATCAATGGACAAGAGTAAACAGTCAATGTTTCAGGCTGAGAACTTTCATCGGGACTGGGGAGGAAGGGGAGAAATCAGGGTAAGAAGGTGGGGGGAGGGAAGGAAGAATTACACGGAGGCAGATGATAGGTGAAACTGGGAGAGGCAGAGGATGTGAAGTAAAAGGCTGGAAAGTTGACAGGTGAAAGAGATAAAGGGCTGAAGAATGGGGTAATCTGATAGGAAATGAAGACCATAGGAAGGGACAGGAGCATATTACTAGAGCATATTACCACGGCGAAGACTGATGGAAAATATGCATTCAGTTCATCTGCCATTTCCTTGTCCCCCATTACTATCTCTCCAACATCATTTTCCAACCATCTAACATCTACTCTCGCCTCTCTTTTACTCTTTATATATATTAAAAAAAACTACTGGTATCATTTTTGATACTATTGGCTAGCTTGCCTTCATATTTCGTCTTTCTCCCCTCAAGGTATTTTTAGTTGCCTTCTGTTGGTTTTTTAAAAATTCCCAATCCTGTAACATACCACTATTTTTTGCTATATTACATGCCCAGTCTTTTGCTTTTATGATGGCTTTGATTTACCTTGTCATCTTGCCTTTAGAATACTTCTGCTTCTTTGGGATGTATCTATCCTCTGCGTTTGTATTGCTCCTAGAAACTCCAGCCATTGCTGCTCTGCCATCGTCTCTGCTAGCATTGCCTTCCAAACAGTTTTGACCAGAGCCTCTCTCATGCTGCTATATTTCCCTTTACCCACTGCAGTACCGATACACCTGACTTGTCCTTCTCAAATTGCAGGGATGAATTCTATATTATGATCACCGGCCCTTAAGGGTTCCTTTACCCCAAGCTCTCTAAACAATTCTGGTTCATTGCAGAACACCCAATCCAGAATATCTGATCCTGTAGTGGGCTCAACCAGAAGCTGCTCTAAAAATCCACGTCAGAGGCATTCCACAAATTCTCTCTCCTGGGATCCAGCATCAACTTGATTTTCCCAATCCACCTGCATATTGAAATCCCCCATAACTAATGTAACATTGCCTTTTTGACAAGCTTTTTCCGTCTCCCATTGTAAATTGTAGTCCATATCTTGTCCACTTTTTGGAGGCCTGTAAATAACTCCCATCAGGTTCTTCTTACCCTCTTTTCTTCACATAATTGAAGAAATTAATTGGGGTTGGGGTTTTCCTTTACCCTACTCGCCAAGGCCTTCTCATGCCCCCTTCTGGCTCTTCTCAGCCCCTTCTTAAGCTCCTTTCTTGCTTCCCTATATTCCTCAATAGACCCATCTGATCCCTGCTTCCTAAACCTCATGTATGTTGCTTTCTTCCACCTGACTAGATTTTCCACCTCACTTGTCACCCATGGTTCCTTCACCCTACCATTCTTTATCTTCCTCACCGGGACAAATTTATCCCTAACATCCTGCAAGAGATCTCTAAACATCGACTACATGTCCATAGTACATTTCCCTGCAAAAACATCATCCCAATTCACATCTGCAAGTTCTAGCCTTATAGCCTCATAATTTGCCTTTCCCCAATTAAAAAATTTCCTGTCCTCTCTGATTCTATACTTTTCCATGATAATGCTAAAGGCCAGGGAGCAGTGGTCACTGTCCCCCAGATGCTCATCCACTGAGAGATCTGTGACCTGACCCGGTTCATTACCTAGTACTAGATCTAGTATGGCATTCCCCCAGTCGGCCTGTCCACATACTGTGACAGGAATCCGTCCTGGACACACTTAACAAACTCTGCCCCGTCTAAACCATTGGAACTAATCAATATTAGGGAAGTTAAAGTCACCCATGATAACAACGGTGTAGAACACATAGAAAGAGCATGTCAGGCAGACAGAAATAAATGGACTACACAGGAAAGAGGAAAAGATAAGAAGTCTAGATGCAGCTTCATAAAGGACTAATCTACACACATTTGATGAAAAATCTGATAATGATGAGAGCGACACAGAACTGTGTCACCTTGAGATATCCAGCATGAAAATTAACAATAGTCAAGCAATATGACTTATGCCAGAAGTGAAGGGCAAATTAATTAAAATGGAATTGGACACTGATTCAGCTTTTTCTGTCATTCCACAAGTTTGAGAGGCATTTCAAAGATACTAAACTGAAGCTTGCAGATATCCAACTGAGAACTTCTACTGGTGAAAAGATACCCACGGCGGGAATGACATTTGTAACAGTGAAACAAGCCACATTGAGCTTGTATGTGGTAAAACCAGGAGGACCAGTATTGTGGGGCGTGATTGCTAAGACAACTACAACTTGATTGGAGATCCATACACTATTTGCATGCCACATCCCCTGCAATAAGGATAACTGAAAGCAAATTAAGAAAGGTACTGGATGATTTCAAATCTGTCTCCATGCTGAACACCATGCAAATTTGCCCAACAGAGGACAAACAGGTGTTGGTATCAACCTCTGTGCCTCTGGTTGGAAAGCATATTGGACCAAGAAAGGACAATCCTGCTCAGAGGAAGCATGAAAGTGCTGGTCCGACTAGAACAGTTTTTGTAGCAGCATATCTGAGAAAGCTTCTGATATGTTAATCAAGCAGTTACTTGTGAAATGTGGCTTGGTTTTAAGCTGGAAGAGAGTTCAAGGAGCTTCAGGAAAGTTGCAAGCATTTGGCTTTCGTGAGTATAAAGAACCAGAATCTAATCTGTGTGCATTCAGGTTATTGCATGAACTTCAAATGGGAGACAAAAAGCTGCTTGTAAAGGTAGATGCAAAGACCAAAGCCCAACTGGATGAATAGAAGGCCAAAAAGAAAGAAGTCAATGGAGATACGAAAACAGAGGATTCGTCAGATGATGCTGTGGAAGAGAAGACCAAGAGGAGAGGTCAGATCATAAAGGGAGCAATAGAAGGATTAATAAGAGAATACTCCAGTGAACTAAATGCACCTTCCCAAGATCAAGATGCACAAACTAGAAGAAGAAATGTGTCCAGAGCTGTCAGAACAACTTTCCTGCAGTTTCAGTGTCAATTCAGATGATCACCACAGAGGGGGTCCCAGAACCTGAGATTGTTTCACAGCAACAAGTCTCACCTGCCAAGCAGAGTGATCCTCCTTATCAGGTAAGACGTTAACCCACAAGAGTAAGAAATCATCCACACTGATTTAATCTCAAAGCCTGAATGGGACAATTGAAAATTTACTATGCCGTGGATGTCTGTATATAGTAGTTGTATTATATAATGTACTGAGTATTTTATTGAGATGCATTCTCAATTGAGTTGGAGTTTATAGCTAAGCAGGGAGGAGTGTTGTCTATTTAATATTTGAGTAGTCTTGTGTATATACTGTATATTGGCTGATTAAGCATTCTGGTTCATTCAAATAATTCATTATGAGTTATATGTATAAATACGTGAATTGCATACATCATCAAGCTGCCACATGATATGTGTGTGCCTCGCTTACAGTATACCCGGAGTTACATCCACATTCCTGGACTCCCGTGTCAACCTTTGAATTAGTTGAATGTTTTGAAGTTACTAAACAGCTCTTCCGGTTCCACAGGTGATATGTTGATGGTAGATGTTCAGAGATTGCTTCAAGCTGGCCTGGTCGAAATCTCCCGCAATGAGAGGCAGGGCATCATGGTGCGCAGGCTCGTGCCTGCTGATCACAGTGCTCAGTTCCTCCAGTGCTGGACCTGAGGGGGAATGCACACAGCCACCAGGAAAGCTTCACTCAAACAATTTTATCTTCTGCTTGGACATGCAGGGATGGACTTCTGCAATCTGCATCTCACCATTGAAGCCCACCATTTTGTGCTGCAGATATCCATGTTCAATTTTGTCCTGACCACAAGTTACAAGCTGAGGCAGCATTGTCAGCATTTATGGCTGATGTGGATATTCTGAGCTCCTCAGTGCAGCTCGTTTGTCATAATTAACATATATCAATGTTGCAGCTGTCACAAATTCAGTGAAGGAAGCCTTTCACATAATCATCCAAGAAAACAGCTGTGGCAATGCTTACTAATCTCCCTGGCAACTGCTTGGCCCCCAACATACCACTGTATGCCCATCTTGTTTTCACTGACCAATTTTAGTTAGTAAATAAAAGGATATGAAATCGCAGATAAGATTCATGACTCGAAGAAACATGCCACTCCTGAGGGATATGGTGGGGAGGGGAGGTGGTGGGCGGGGGTGGGGGGGGGTGAAAGGACCAGTAATGGGTAATAGTTGCTCACCTGAAGCTTGGTGCATTGAGATTTAAAAGGGAAAGATAGTGGGTTGGTGCTTTCCGGAAATCACAGTCATTTTCTGCACATTTAACCTGCACGATTTCTATTTGTACTTGGCTCAAGCTTGACCCTAAAATGCTGCTGATACAAAAGGGGCATGTGAGATTAATGCTCAAATTTCTTAGTTTGCTCACAGATTTTCAGTTACTAGTCTCCAGAGTCGCAGTAATGGCTGCCATTTTCCCTGAATTTTGATCATAAGGTTGCTCGAGAGTAGTTTTTATTTCTCAGTATGCTTATCTGATGTGGAACCATGATGCACTGTTGCTGAGAGAGATCCTCATACTCTGTTATTTGCAATAAAGTACGGAAGATAGCATTTAAATGTATGCATGGATATTAACAATGCAAAAAGGATTAAAATTCACATCCTCATTATAAAGTTCCATATCAAGGTTTAATTTACTAATATTGAAAGAAATAGTGTAACAATCTAGTGAATAGTTAGCTTTCTACAGGAGGTTAATGAATGTCATGAATTCATCAGCTTACCAGCACACAGCTGCCCTTGATGATAAGGACAAGAAAAGTCATCGAGTTCACAATATTTTCCATAAACTCTACCTAGTTTCGTTTGGTAGCATAAACACTTCCCACAGTTGCAAATCCCTCGATTACTGCAAACAGGTTGGTGTTTATATTGCCGGCAACTTTCAGTGAGACATTGTTCTTGGGACAATCCTCTGCAGGAAGAATTGGTAGCATTGTCTTCACACTGGCAAAGTCTACAATCTGGGTCAATCTCTTTATTGAAGCATCTTCCACACTCATGACCTTTAGGTCCTTTGCACTGACAAGTACAAGTGCTGCTTATAGAAATAACAGTTGTTTCATTGTATCCAACGGGTTTTAAAGTAATAGACTTGATGCCTTCAAAACACTCTGTCACTCCAATTGTCACATTAAACGAGGCCTAAATCGAAAGAAAAATCCGAGAATTAGCATTGGGAGGACCACGCTCGGCTATAAGTATATTTTACCAAAATGTAAGTAAAATACAAGATAAAAATTAAAAACTATCTTTCTTTTTGTTTGAAACCTGCTTGCTTAACAACTGGATTTCCCCTGTCCTGGTATGTTAAGCTTGTTAATGATAAACAGAATGCTAAATGTCCTCGTGCTCTTTTGGGGTAAAATCATGAAACGATACAAAAAAAACTTATTAGAAGTAATGAAAGGGGATTTTGCCCACAGGTTCCTGCATCAAAATGAGACCTTTATAGTTTTCAGGCAAAGTCAGTTGATTCCAAGTAATTGATTGATTGGTCATTACAGTATGTCCCTCTGGTGTTTCTTGCTCTCCTCTCTTCCCACGCTCAGTTCACAATAGAGACCCAATCAGAATAAGGATTATCATCACTCACATATGTCATGAAACTTGGTTTTTTTTGTGTGACAATAGTATAGTGAAATAGATAAAATTACTAAAGTACTGTGCCAATGCCCTTGAATGGAAAATCCTACAAGTAGTGGATAAGGCCCAGTCCATCACAGGTAAAGCCCTCCACACCATTGAGCTCATCCACATGAAGCATGTTACAGGAAAGCAGCGTCATCACCACATCATGGTCATACTCTCTTCTCACTGCTGCCAAGGGAAGAAGGTACAGGAGTCTCAGGACTCAGACCACCAGGTTCAGTAACAGTATTCACCCCTCAGTCATCAGGCTCTTAAACCAAAGGGGATAACTTCACTCAACATCACTTGCCCAATCATGAAATATTTCTGCACCTGAGGACTCACTTTCAAGGACTCCATCTCATGTTCCCAATATTCATTGCTTATGTATTTATTATTGCTGTTTCTTTTTGTTCTGCACAGTTTGTTGTCTTCTGCAGTCTGTCTAAACACTCTAGTTGGGTGGTCTTTTATTGATTCTGTCATAGTTGTTATTCTATAGATTTGTTGAGTATGCCCACAAGAAAATGAATCTCAGTATATGGTGACATAGCTGTACTTTCATAATAAATTTACTTGGACTTCGAGGTATACACGTGTGCCTAAGACATTTGCATAATACTCTGTTGCCTCACAGTTGCTAGCCTGACTACTTGGAGGAAAGTCAAGGCCAAAAGAACTCTCCCCATCACTACTGCTCATCAGTGGCAGAATAAGCTGCTTGGGAGTTAAGGAAAGCACATGGGAGGAAAATCACAATTCTAATGTGCCTGGGCAACCCCAAGTGAGGGTTTGGCCTGATTGCCTCCCATACTGTGAGTGGCACCACAACCCTATTCAGTGTGATCCAATGACCACTGAACACAGCACTGATAGCTATTCATCCATCGTCAATGTCGATGAGGACCTTGACACCATTATGATGGTGCCAAGACTAGCGCATGATTTGGATTTAAGTGAGGGAGAGTTGTGCAGCGTCAACCTCACTCTCTCTTCCCAATTCCCATCTGGATCCAGTGACAAGACAGAGTTGGGACGGCTGGAGATGGGACTAGGCACAGTGGATGACCAGGATGTCTTCTGTGTCTTGTCCTGCTCTACACGTTCCACGACACTTGCAGAGACTGCCTTCTTGATTGTTGGACCTTCCATTGGTCTCACCCGCTCAATCCGCCGGAGTCTGTCTTCACATGCTGGGATAGACAACCCCCTATCTCACCGAGGGTTTGAGACCCGTCGGCTACTCTCACCTGGTTTAGCCGGCTTGTCGAAGCCGTTTCCTGGGGTGTGGCCGCTGTCCCATGCAAACAGCTATGGGGAGCCACAGGCGAGAGCTGAGTGCCAGGTGAGCACCATAGATATTAAAAGAGGCTGTGATCAGTGATGGGAACTCCATAAACTCATTAACATGCAAGCCATTAAAAACTGAGGATAAGGATGAAGCAGAACACTAATGTGGCAAAACCCACAATTTAATTGCTATTCCACTCCTAAGCCTGTGTGATGTTCTCCTGATTTGTTTAAAGAATTAACAATGAAAACTATAGGTTTTCCCCAGAACATAGATTTCTCTTTGTCATGGGGGAAAATGTGCAGTGCATGATCTTTGACGCCATGGTGATTGCCTTAGAGCAAATGTCCTTTGGGTTATGATGAATCACACCCAGAATTCCCTGATTTCCCAACATTTGCTAATCAACCGGGAAATGATCACTGACATGATTGCATTTACACAGAATTAATTTTATACATGACTAATTTCTAGACAGTATCATTTTGTTTAATATTCCACATTCTTTGGCTCTCAATTCCAACTCAACTGTTTAACATCCAATAAGATCCATCTAAAATATTCTATATTTCTTTGCTCTGAGGAGCTTCTTTACATTTCCTCAGAATAATGTAAACCATAAACCTATATCTAGCCTCTCACTGTTAACTGGTTGTATAAATGTAGATTGCTGGAGACACAAACAAACAATCTGCCCTTTAACCCTGAAAACAACATCATTGTTGTTTTCACTGTGGCTCTGTTATTGGATATTGATAACAACACACAAAGGAACATGCCTCTCTCTCTATGCTGGGTAGATATGGAATTCATGTGGAAACGCATTATTCTGCAACGATATCAGATCGCTTATTTTCACATTCCATGGAAGCAGACTGAACTTGATTCACATCGCCCTTTCATTTCAGCTAACAGTTGGGTTTTGATTTATTTAAAAGATTTCTGCTCCTCCCTCTAGCTCTGACAATCCCTGGAGCTAAATGCAAGGATCTTTAGATCTACAATTGTTAATATCATGCAAACACGAAACCAAACAAAATACAAAGCCATTATAACTTTCCCCTTCAATTTAGCATATTGTAACCATTTATGAGAATAAAATGCTCTATCAATGGAGTAAAAAAAGAAAAGGATATCAAAAAAGGATTCTTGAGGTGTTACCATGCTATAGTCTGTCATTTTGAATTTTGATTATTTCAAATCAATTGCTGGTAAAATGGCCAGAAAAGTAATCAATGCAATTTTATGATTGTACAAAATTATTATTAATTGACATGTGTTGCAAAGTCACATGCATGGAGTTTATTTCCATCCTACTTCCACGCTTATTGGAGTGAGAAGAGGAAGAAGAAAGCCCTTAACTCCGAGTGGAGTCATCGGGACGCTGTCATGACGGCGTTCTTTCTAAGCAGGTTTTCTTATTTTTATGAGGCCGAGTTGCGAGCTTCACGCTCAACCCAGCACGGATGGAAAGCGTGCAAGGGAGCCAGCTGGATTCGAACTCGGGAGCCTTCGCTCCGAAGTCCGGTGCTGATGCCACTACACCACCAGCCGGCTACTGGAGTGAGAAGTGAGGAGTGAGGGTGAATTTCTATAAACAACATAGAAATTGCAGAGGAACATGCCAGGCAGAACTGACCAGTAATATTTAAACTTCATATGAGGCAGCTTCTACCCTTAAAGGTATAATCTTCTACTCCATTCTACCTCAGCTGCATCCATCTTTCTCTCAAATACGATTCAGTTTTCCTAGTGTGCATTATTCCATAAACAACTTGAAATGGATTTAACCACTCTGTTTATTCAACAGATGTTTGTAATCTATAACAGCATAATTTCTATTTATTTATTTAGAGATACAGTGCAGAACATATCTTCCAGCCCAATGAGCCACACCACCCACCAATCCGTCTATTTAACCCTAGCCTAGTCACAGGACAACTTACAATGACCAATTAACCTACTAACGTTTTTGGAATGTGGGAGGACACTGGAGCACTTGGAGGAAACTCACGAGTTCATGGAGAAGATGTAGAAACTCCTTACGGACAGCATCAGAATTAAACCCCAAACCCCAACACGCTGAGCTGTAATGGCATCGTGCTAACGGCTATGCCACCGTGGTGCCCATATCTGATGGCATTCCACAAAATATCTTGGAAATCTGAATAGTGCTTGTCTGAAACTAACTTTTATGCTCTATTTATACCACCACATGAGGGGAAAATGTGATCTTCCATTCATAAAGTGGATGAACAATCAACTGTATTGACATTAGGTAAAACAGTGGGAAACCTCTTTTTTCCTGAACGGTGTCAAATTATATTTTAGATTCTTCTGAATGGAAATTAACGTCTCAGTTTGATATTTCATCTCAATTTGAAACCTCACCCAGTATGTGAGAAATTGGTTCAAATATCACCTGATTTTGATTGCAGGAAGTTACAATAGCCCTACTTCGCAACCAGGAGTGACCATAGGTTTCTAGCCAGAAGAGTGTTGCCAGCTATATTGAGCAAGGGCAAGCAAGAAGCATCCCTTACAGGTGTCTGATGCATGCGCTGGGTCCTTTGAACAAGCAATTATATTACTTAATGCCTTTTTTGTGTGGTCTTTTCTCTAAGAATCTTCCTTATAGTCTTCCATTGTAACATATGCTGTAATCAGAACACACAACTCAAAGGTAATATTAGAAGAAAATACTGAAATATTCAATAGGTCAGGCAACATCTGTGGAAACATATTCACTTGCAGGAACAGAGAAAATGGAGGAGGGAAAAGGTAAACGAACGAGAGCATCTCTGATAGACTGAGACCAAATGGGTTAATAGGGGTAAAAGGAGTAGCAGTCATGAACAAACTACTTTCTTGGTTTGTGTCTGTTGTAAATAGCGAGGTTGTGGAAGATACCTAGCAAGCTCAAAAAGAAAAAGGAAAACTGAGCCACGGAAGGCTGCCGGATCAGACAATATTCCTGGCAGAGTGCTTAGAGGATGTGCAGACCAGCTAGCTGAGATTTTCACTGACATCTTCAACATCTCCCTGAGTAGCGTCGTCGTTCCTACGTGCATCAAGGCCGCCACCATCGTCCCCATGCCAAAGAACTCTTCAGTGTCCTGTCTCAATGACTACCGTCCCGTCGCACTCACATCCATCATCATGAAGTGTTTCGAGAGGTTCGTCATGAGGCACATCAAGACCCTACAGCCCACCTCACTGGACCCCCTGCAGTTTGCGTACCGTCCCAACCGTTCAACAGACTACGCCATTGCCATCACCCTCCACCTGGCCCTAACCCACCTGGGCAAAAAAAGACACATACATTCGAATGCTGTTCATAGTCTTCAGTTCAGCATTCAACACAATCATTCCTCAGAAACTGATTGGAAAGCTGAGCCTACTGGGCCTGAACACCTCCCTCTGCAACTGGATCCTAGACTTCCTGACTGGGAGACCTCAGTCAGACCGGATCAGAAGCAGCATCTCCAACACCATCACACTGAGCACGGGGGCCCCCCAGGACTGTGTGCTCAGTCCACTGCTGTTCACTCTGTTGACCCACGACTGTGCTGCAACACACAGCTCGAATCACATCATCAAGTTCGCCGATGACACGACCGTGGTGGGTCTCATCAGCAAGAATGATGAGTCAGCATACAGAGAGGAGGTGCAGCGGCTAACGGACTGGTGCAGAGCCAACAACCTGTCTCTGAATGTGAACAAATCAAAAGAGATGGTTGTTGACTTCAGGAGGACACGGAGTGACCACTCTCCGCTGAACATCGACGACTCCTCCGTTGAGATCGTTAAGAGCACCAAATTTCTTGATGTTCACCTGGCGGAGAATCTCACCTGGTCCCTCAACACCAGCTCCACAGCAAAGAAAGCCCAGCAGCGTCTCTACTTCCTGCGAAGGCTGAGAAAAGTCCATCTCCCACCCCCCATCCTCACCACATTCTACAGAGGTTGTATTGAGAGCATCCTGAGCAGCTGCATCACGGCCTGGTTCTGAAATTGCACCATCCCGGATCGCACGACCCTGCAGCGGATAGTGAGGTCAGCTGAGAAGATCATTGGGGTCTCTCTTCCTGCCATTACAGACATTTACAACACACGCCGCATCCGTAAAGCAAACAACATTATGAAGGACCCCACGCACCCCTCATACAAACTCTTCTCCCTCTTACCATCTGGTAAAAGGCACCAAAGTATTCGGGATCTCACGACCAGACTATGTAACAGTTTCTTCCCGCAAGCCATCAGACTCCTCAATACCCAGAGCCTGGACTGACACCAACCTACTACCCTCTACTGTGCATATTGTCTTGTTTATTATTTATTGTAATGCCTGCACTGTTTTGTTCACTTTATGCAGTCCTGCGTAGGTCTGTAATCTAGTGTAGTTTTGTGTTGTTTTACATAGTTCAGTGTAGTTTTTGTATTGTTAATAGAGCACCATGGTCCTGAAAAATGTTGTCTCGTTTTTACTGTGTACTGTACCAGCAGTTACGGTAGAAATAACAATAAAAAGTGACTTGACTTGACTTGAAAATGATGAGTGGCAGAAATGGGGAGCTCTGGTACAGAAAGATAAGTATGAGTTGAAGATCTCCACACTGAGTCCTGAAAATCAGAGTGGAAGTGAGTTGGTGAATGAAACTGACAAACAGAAGCTCAGGGCCTCTCCTACCAACTTAGTGCAGATGCTTAACATGCCGATTTTTCTTTGTTTATTTTTACAATATATTGTAAACATCAAATACAGCACATTAGAATCGAAGAAGTGCATGTGAATCACTGCTTCCTTTGGGACTGTTTGGTAGAAAATGAACACTACCTCACTATTTCTAACGCTCCTTTTGCACTACTTACTTAATTTATATTCTTATATATATTTCTTATTGTAATTTATAGTTGTTTATTATTATGTACTGCTGCCACAAAACCACAAATTTCATGACATACGCCAGTGGTATTAAAC
The DNA here is from genome assembly GCF_963921235.1 of Mobula hypostoma. NCBI lineage: Eukaryota > Metazoa > Chordata > Chondrichthyes > Myliobatiformes > Myliobatidae > Mobula > Mobula hypostoma. Next base: position 131,673,253 of record NC_086099.1, read on the forward strand.
CTGATTCTGACATTGGGAAGGGAAGAGGTGAATGGATGGGTGTTGCATCTTCCTCAGCAGTACAGGAAGTGCAGTATGACAGTAAGTGGTAGATTGCTACCCTCCTCTCCCCATTTTTTTGTGCACCAGTCTATTCTGGTGTGCATGTCCTTTGCTCATTCTCTCAGCCTTGCTGAAAAGAAAAGGGAAGGCCTGATAATCACTTATCCGTAATAGTAGGATTTTAAATGTGAAGGCAAAGTTTTTTAGCACCTGCTACACCTTTCTCTGCGGGTTCCAACCAAATCTGAAGAACTCCAGAGAGCACAAGGCTTTTTTATAACTGAGCGATAAACCAATTCCTATAAATAGTGCCAGTGACTTACTTCTTCATGCTTGTTGAACTGTGTGACATTAAGAGAGGTAATGAGCAGAAGAATGTATTCAAAAATAATAGCTGCAATAGAAAAATGCTGTCATATCCAAGTTTACATCACAAGCTGCCCAAGTTCATTTAGTGTCAAAGCTCTCACCACGCTGTTACCTGGAATTACTTGTGTCTTTGATAACGCCATCAATGAATTCACCGATGACACCACTGTGATTGGCAGATGAGGATGCGTACAGCAGTGACACTGATCATCTGGCCAAGTGGTAACGCAACAACAACATTGCCCTCAACATTAACAAGAGCAAAGAATTGATTGTAGACTTCAGGAAGGGAAGTTGGGAGAGCACGCACCAGTCTTGATTGAGCAGTCAGTGGTGGAAAGGGTGAGTGGTAAGTTTCCTGGGCATCGTCTGCTCAAAAGATCTATCCTGGATCCAACACATTGATGCTATCATGAAGATGCGCACCAGTGGCTGTACCTCATTAGGAGCTTGAGGAGATTTGGTATGTCACCGAAGGCTCCAGCAAAATTCTACAGATGTACTGTGGAGAGGATTCTGACTGGTTGTATCATCCTCTGGTACAGGATCAAAAGAAGTTGCAGAGGATTGTAGACTCAGACAACACAACCCTCCCCACTATCGAGTACAACTTCAAAAGCTGATGCCTCGATAATATGTAAGGCTCCTCACAATTTCTTCTCATTACTACCATTAGGGAGGAAGTACAGGAGCCTGAAGACCCACACTCAACTTTTTAGGCACAGTTTCTTCTCCTCTGCCATCAGATTTTTAAATGGTCAATGAAGCCTTCTTCTGCAATTGAATCCTCGATTTCTTCACTTGCAAATACCAGTCAGTTCAGATTGGCAACAATATTTCCTCCACGATCTCCATTAGCCCAGATGCACCACAAGTGGTGGCATAACAATAAACCTCTTACTCAATGTCAGGTAGACCAAGGAGCTGATTATTGACTTCAGGAGAAGGAAACCAGAAGTCCATGAGCCAGTCCTCATCAGAGGATCAGAGGTGGAGAGGGTCAACAACTTTAAATTCTTCAGTAGTGGTTAGCCCATCTCCATTCCTCCTGTAAAGCCTTGTTATTCCTCTTTTGCACTAATTATATCTACTTCTTTCTTTATTTTTATGTTTCTTATGTTGTGCACACAAAATAAGAAATTTCATGACATAAACCTGATGATAATTCAGATAAATGTGTATTTACTGGAAACAATTTTAGAACTTGCAACCACTTTCAACCGCTGCCAGGAAGTCAAACTCTTTTGCAGCATGAATATAAAGTGATCCAACAATAGTAAGTGTGCTCTTTCTGTGAAAAACATTGTATAGATTATGTAATCCAAGGAATATCAACTTGAACTAAATTTATAGAAAGTAGAGCAGGGGTTCCCAACCTGGTGCCCACGGATCCCCTGATTAATGGTATTCATCCATTGCATAAAAAAAGTTGGGAATCCCTGACGCAGAGATTCTTTTAAAACTTACTGTTTCATTAGGTTTCACATTTCTGCACTTATTTTGCCCTGTAACTGTGCTTCCATCAGGACAAATTGCAGTAATGTTCACATAAACCCCTCTGATGTGGTTGTCCACCTGCAGTTCTACTTCAGAAAGCAGTGCCTGTGTAAAAGGAGAACACATACATAAAAACAAATCATGCAATAAACTACTAACTCTAATTCTGTGGCTTTAACATAGTAAGAAATAATTCGACAGCGAGGGCTTAACAATACAATCAAATCGTTTTTACTTCACACAAGCAACAGAAATGACTTACATATCTGTAGTAAGTGTTTATTATTTCCAAGAAATCCATCCAAAATATTAAAATTCAATGCCTCTTTATATTTGATATGTGAAATGAATGCATTATTGTGTTCAGGTTTTTCCAAAGATCAGTTCAGAAAAGGTTTCAGTATAATTCAGGGATAGTTCTGGTCCAAAGCTTCAAATGCTAAAGGTCCATGTTGGAAATCAAGCAAATAACCAAACAGCTAACAAGCCTTCCCAGCATCACAGATGTAAACTTAACTCTTCGATTCCCAGACAAATCTAATATACCAAGTAGATAAAATCATATAAAAGGAAAAGTCCGAATAATATTTCAGCTCCTCAAGAACACCCTATCTGTACATAAACCTTACAATCTGAGTTTCCTGAAAGAAATAAATTTAAAAATTTAAATGCTGGCAAATAAAGAAATGTAACCATTTATTCTTCAACATTAATTAAGCTGAGCTTAAGATGGCAAAATACCTTAATTTCTCATTATTGGAAATAAGTAACAACTTCATTTCTCATTTTTAGAATAAATAGCAAAAAAGATTAGTTCTAAGGTTATATAATCAAAACTAGCAATAACAAGTTTATGTGTCATTCTGATCACTGTCCACCCACCTACTAATCTAAAATGTTGATCAGAGACATAAGAAATTCTGCAGATGCTGGAAATCCTGAATGCCAGACAAAATGCTGAAGGAACTCAGGAAGTCAGGCAGCATCTATGGAGGGGGATAAAGTCCTAGTGAAGGATCGCGGTCCGAAGTGTTGACTGTTTATTTCTCTCCGTAGTTGCTGCCTGACCTGTCGAGTTCCTCTAGAATTTGGTGTACATTGCTGATCCCAGCTATCTGAAATACAGGCTTACCCAGCTGCAAGCCTGCTTTGTTTTAGCTTTGTACATGTAACTGGAGCAGAGTACCTATACATCTTCCCACTGCTTGCCATCCTGATACAAATGAAGCTGCCCCTCAAACCGAAGCCCCTAACCTGGCATGCATGGCAACAGCTGAAAAATGTAGGTATCCTCATGAAGCCAGAACATCATATCTGGAGGCACAGTTAGTTTGGAGCACGAGTATTCAGTACCACAGCTAGATCCAATGCCTTTTGCTGCATTTCTAGTGGACAGCCATATTTGGTATTGCAGAGGCCCTTGCAGAGATATTTGTATTCTTGCTAGCCACTAAAAAGTTGCTGAAGACTGGAGGGTAGCTGACATTGATCCATTTTTAAGAAAGGCAGTAAGTCAAGCTGAGGAAAACTATAGGCCAGTCAACCAGATATCAGTGAGGGGAAGTTACTGGAGGGAATTCTGAGGGACAGTATCTACCAGCTATTGGATTGGCACAATCTGACTAAGAGTAAGCAAACTGGTGACTGGTGGTGTGCTGCAGGTTGAGGTACTGGGTCCTTTGTTATTTCTTATTAATGTAACAAGGCAAACGCACAAGGCTTGATCAGTAAGTATGCAGATGATACAAAATTGGGAGGTGTTGTTGATAATGAAGAAGGCTATCCTAGATTACAGAGGGACCTTAGTCAGTTAGGGAAGTGAGTCGAGAACTCACAAACAAGTTCCAATATAGAATAATATTGAGGTGAATCAAGCCAGAGTTGGACTTATACGATGAATGGTAGGGCATTGGAAAGTGCAACGGGACATGAAGACCTAGGATTCCAACCGTATAGTTCATTGAAATCAGCATTATAGGTGGACAGCACAGTGAAAAAGGCATTTAGCACTCTAGCCTTCATCAGTCAGGACTCTGAGTGTAGGAGTTGGGACATTTGGTGACAGCTGTAGAAGTCATTGGTGAGGCGGCACTTGAAGTCCCATGTATAATTCTGGTTATCCTGTTATAGGAAAGACGCAGTTAAACTGGAGACAGTGCAGAAAACATATACGAGGATGTTTCCAGGACTAGACGGCCTGAGTTATACAGAGGTTTGCCACGCTAGGTCATTATTCCTTAGAATGTAGGAGAATGACAGGCCATCTTATAGAAGGTGGGCAACTGCCTTTTCCCCAGGATAGCGGAGTCCAAAATAGGGGGCATAGTATTCTAACTCTAGAGGTGCTGTTCGTTTTGTATGCAGTTCATTTTGTACAAACATCACTCCATGTTCATAAGCTGTTTTTTTTCTTTACATCACTTCCAGAAGGGGCTCATTCAGATTTTGACTCGAAGCACACAAAGTAGAAAGACATCCATCCCCATCCCTCTTTACTTGCCCTTGGAATGGCAATATCTGTGAGTCTTAAGCTTTCTTAATATTGGTAAACATTTCGTAGATGTACTTTGATGGAAATATTATGTTCATCGTTTATCGTTATTAAGCCAGCGTCACGCCATGAGTTTGCTCTAATCCACGGCATAGCTATAGAATGCAGCATGTTTGTATTACCTTTTTAACACTGTTTGTGAGAATAATCAATAATATTAGTGTATTCGGGCACGAGGCGACTCTGGATTGAATCTAATACATCTTTTGCTTAATCTTCTGCACTTTCACAAAGTTTTCTCATTAAAAACCCTGATGAAACCTTTGGCTTGGGTCATCTTTGAGAAGGTGTTTAACTCCTTGCCTAGCTTTGTATGCAATGCAAAGTGAGGGCAGTAGACAAACAGTGGATTTAGGATGAGAGGGCAATGGTTTAAAATGGATCGGACGGGCAACCTTTTCACATTGAGTATATGGAATGAATTGCCAGAGGAGGCAGGTATAATAAAAAAGATCTTAACCATTACATACTATTCGGGTCAAATTTGACCCATTTTGACGTTTGACAGCAGTAAAAACACCCTAAATGCTATTTTTTTTAGCCAAAATTTGATGACTTTACCTAAAGTGACCCAAAATATGCAAAAATGAAAATACTTAAAAATTTACATCAAAGTTGCTGGTGAACGCAGCAGGCCAAGCAGCATCTATAGGAAGAGGTGCAGTCGACGTTTCAGGCCGAGACCCTTCGTCAGGACTAACTGAAGGAAGAGTGACTTCAGTTAGTCCTGACGAAGGGTCTCGGCCTGAAACATCGACTGCACCTCTTCCTATAGATGCTGCTTGGCCTGCTGCGTTCACCAGCAACTTTGATGTATGTTGCTTGAATTTCCAGCATCTGCAGAATTCCTGTTGTTTGCGTTAAATTATACTTAAAAATTTTATACTTTTGTACATGTGCTACAAATTTTTGTACATTGAGGTGTTCCAGGTCAAATTTGACCCGTATCTATTGAAATGGATTTTAGATCGCTGAAACATTAACTAAGGATTAATCACCCATTTATTAATGTCAGATAGGCTATTTATATGTTCTAAATAGATCTGTGGTTCAAAATTTGGTATAAACGCTTGTTATGAGGGGATTCTTGAGCCGGGTCAAAATTGACCCGGACCATGCTGTGAAGGTATGGAATATGAACAGGTTGGCTGGGTTAAAAATACATGGAAGGACAGGGATTAGAAGGATATGGGCCACATGCAGGAAATTAGGACTAGCTGAGGAGGCACTGTGGTCATAATGGACTCAGTGGGCCAAATAATCTCTATCCGTGCTACAAATGCTCTACGACACAAAATATTAACCATTCATTTTTCCACTGATGCCATCTCAGCTGCTGTCATTCTTTCCTTAATTATGCTTTTAGTTAACATTCCATTTGTAAGTTTAATGACAAAAGAATCAAAAGGAGCATGCGTATTTAAAAAACATATTTATATATACAGCTTCTGAGAGTCCTGGAAGCAGATTCAATCTAAATCTTCAAAAGAATAAACTAGATAAAGAGGTGAGAGGGGAAGATGGAACATGCATAATGGATTGAACAGCTTCCTTCAGTGATGCATGAATTTATGTATTCAAGATTACTTCAAAAGTGGAAGTAACTTTCCGCCACAAAATCCATTGAGTTCCAATCACAGTAGATGATAAGGTGGTCATTCAGCAATTTGTTCAATTGAAGCATGGTCAAATTTAAATGCACCAAAGGTTTCTTTTTCCAAAATCTTTGCTATTCAATGCTTGTTGCAATGATGAAATCAGTGAATGAAGAATATTCTGTTCAGACTCAGAAAAATAGGAGAGTGCCCTATAATTCTTTCAATTGCTTCACAAAATTAAGAGTATTTTTCCAACTTTAACATGGCATTTCAAAGTACAAAAATATAATCAATTGTACATTCATTTTTAATAGAATATGTACTAAAAAGAAATGGTGATGTAACTAGTTAGGGAGCATGACCATCCTAGATGTGCCCTTAGATCTCATCATAACCTAAATTGTAATCCGAGTATGTGTGTAATCTAAATACAGATCTGATTCTGGCTGAGGCACAGGCCTGAAGGAGGGTTGTGCAAATATAAATGGAAAAGAAAGTAATACCCACTAAAAACAACTTTCCTATTGACTACTTCTAAGCCTGTACTGATAAGGCCACGTTAAAACTGGGAAAATGCTTTAAGCTTGTGAAAACACAAGCATTGATAATTTTCTAAAAGTTCTTGTAATTTCACCAGAAGTCAGTGCAATAGCCTACTTTGAGGTGACCACTAAGCTTAGTTACTAAATTTAGCATGAGAATTTTGAGTTTACACCTACTAACTGTTGTGTTTACTATTATTATGCCTAATTACACATAGTACTTCGGTGCAACTAGCTGAACTATACTGAATTGAGATCCCTTAACTTCAAGCGACACCTACACAGAAAGTAATATTTATCTGATTTCAAAATATATATTAATTCGCAATTGTTCTTGCATGAACCTTAAAAATTGTACCAAATGTATCATGGCACTGCCAAAACTCAACTATTCGCTTCCTTAATCTAATTAGATCCAAATCAAAATAGTCAGATTGAAAGTAATGGAAATAAGGGAAATATTTTCTAACAATCCTATTGTATTCCTTACAAAATATCCCACAGAAATATATAGCCAATGAAGTACTTTGTTTTTGAAGGTGAAATGCAGGAAAGGTGATGTTACTTTTGCACAGCCAGCTTCCACAGACAATAATGTGATGAACACTGAATAATCTGTTTACAGTCAATTGATTGAGAAGGAGTTAGGAAAAATGTGGATGCCTACCCTATACTTGTTCAAAATAAAGCTCTGGTCCTTTGCAGCGACCAGCTTAATAAAAATAAACACAGAACCTTCGACAGTGTTATGTCAGGCAAGATTTTTGGGCATCCATATCTATAATAGAGCTTTAGACAAACACTTCTTAATAATCTGTAACTAATGTCTTAAAATAATGGAGAGAAGAATTTAGTATCTTCTCTGCATTATTTTAAGCTTTCGAAAGAAAAACAAATTTTGCTTTCCATTTCGTGACAAATTGGCAACAAATCAACCCATAGCCAAGTTCTAGAAACAAAAAATTTGATAATTATCTGTATTATTGGTTTGATCAATACAAGCTGTCAGTACACAGAGTTCCGTGGAGACCCCACTGATAAAGTAAACATGAACTTACTTTCTAAACTTTGGGAGATATTTTTTCTTTGAACATCACAGTAAACTGCATGGGTACTGTCAATAAACCTGTGTAACTCGAGTTCCGAAAATAATTATTAGAAACCTTATTACATTTTTAATTTCCAGTTTGATTCTGTAATGTTAACTCATTTCTTAAAGTGAAAGGATTTTGACTAACTATTTGCATTGCTTCATGAGCTTAGCATGAGAACCATTTTATGCTGTAAAGGATCATAAAATCAGCTCTGGGGCAAAACATATAAATTGTTATTTGTGGACGGAGAAAACTGAAATGCTTCATTAGGTATTAAATGGTAGTAGAGATCTACCAGATGTGTTTATGTAGATTTGTTTGGATGAATAGGAGCAGCCACTGGAACTGTCCGCTTTAAATCCTGACCGGCACCAAGATAAACACTGGTGAGAATATCTCCTCCTGATGATTAAAAGCCACATCCTCTCAGCTGATTAAATGTCACTGCTCAATGTTGAACACAACACAGAGCAGAGGTCACCAAAGGCAGAGGAGCTACAAAGAGTACTGTTCCTCTGAATGAGCTGCCATCGTCCTGAAGGACATACCTCCAAGGCAGGAGAAAAAAAGGAGACAAATTTATGGGAAGCATACTGCAGAACATAGAGCAGTTTAGCACAGTACAGGCCCTTCGGCCCACAATGTTGTACCAAACTTTTAATCTAATCCAACAGTAAACTAATGTTGCCCTTCTGTGTAGCCCTCCATTTTTTTTCATCCATGTGCCTATCTAAAAGTTCCTTAAATGTCTGTAATGTATTTGCCTCCAACATAACTCCTGGCAGTGTGATCCATGAACACATCATTTGCATTTAAAAAACCCTACTTCTGACATCCTCACTATACCTTTCTCCAATCATTTAAAACAGGAGTTGGGATAGGAACCAGGACTGAGGATGAAGCAGCTGGTACACGTGTCAGTGCAGTGTGTAGTGAAATTGTAAGGATGAACAGGCATATGATAGGGCAAATTTTCAGTCAGTGTGATGAGTTCAAGGGTAACATAGAGGCAAAATCAAAATCTGTGAAGAATAGAGGAATTAAGGTGTTATATTTAAATACACACAGTATACAGAATAAGGTAAATGATCTTATAGCGCAGTAACAGATTGGCAGGCATGACGGTGCGGGCATCACTAACTGAGTTGTGGCTGAATGAAGATCAAAGTTGGGAGCTTAAAATCTAAGCATACACTTTGCACTCAAAGGACAAGGAGATAGGCAAATGGGGTGGGGCGTCTCTGTTGGCAAAAGAATGAAATCAAATCCTTGGAAAGAAGTCACAGGATCAGAAGATGCAGAATCCTTGTGGGTATAGTTAAGAAACTGCAAACCTAAAAAGACCCTGATGTGAGTTATACACAGGCCCTCAAACAGTAGCCAGGATGTGGGATGCAAATTTCAGAGGGAAATAGAAAGGCATGTAAAAGTGTCAATGTTATAGTAGTCATGAAGGATTTCAGTATGCAGGTAGATTGGTAGATCAGGCTGGTGCTGGATTCCAAGAGAGGGGATTTGTAGAATGCCTATGAGATACACATTTTGAGAGGGAGAAGGTAAAGTCAGATATATCAGTATTACAGTGGAGTAAAGGGAATGACAGAGGCATGAGAAAGGAGCTGGCTAAAATTGATTGGAATGGAAACACTAGCAGGGATAGTGGCAGAACAGTAATGGCTGGATTTTCTGGGGGCAAATTGGGAGTTGCAGGATAGATACATCCCAGAGATAAAGAAATATTCTCAAAGGAGGATGACACAACTCTGGCTGACAAGGGATCAGATACAACATAAATGGAAAAGACAGCATTAAAGGAAAAGACAGGGCATGTAATATAGCAAAAATTCGCGGGAAGTTAGAGGAATGGGAAGAAGCTTTTAAAAACGAACAGAAGGTAACCCAAAAAAAAATGTGGACAAAAGATGAAACAGGAAGGTAAGCTACCTAATAATATCAAAGAGCATACCAAAGATTTTTCAATTTTATGTAAAGAGTTAATGAGAGTTGAGAGTGGGTATTGAACCCCTGGAAAATAACCCCGGTGCTCCTACTGTGGCCTCCTGTATATCGGTGAGACCTGATGTAGATTGAGAGTGCACTTCACTGAGCACCACCAGAAAAAGCAGGATCTCCCAGTGGCCAACTATTTTCATTCCACGTCCCATTCCCATTCCAACATGTCAGTCTATGGCCTCCTCTACTGTTGTGACGAGGCCACACTCAGTTTGAAGGAGCAACACCTTGTATTCCATCTCCTGACTTTCTGAATGAGCCCCCTGTGGGGAACCTTCTGGAATGCCTTACTAAATACAGATACATCTCATCGATTGCTCTGCCTAGATCAATTTGTTTATTACTTCCTTAAAGAATTCAGGCAGCTTGTAAGGCACAAGCCATCCCTCACAATTGTAATCAGAAAATGCTTCCACTAAAGTTCGTAAAACCTTCCACTAAATTCTCTAAGACCTCTCCAATTGTTTGCCCACCAGTGACATGACTCATTAGTCTATAATGACCAGAAATATCCCTATAACCTTTCTTGAACAAAGGAATAACTTTTGCCAATTTCCAATCTCCCGGTGGTACCTCTATGCCAGGTGAAGTCTCAATAATTATCACCAAAGGTGCAGTCTCTTCTCATCGTAACAAAAAGTATATTCTGTCTAGCTCCATCTATCCTAATATTTTTCAGAAGTTCCAGCACATCCACTTTCTTAACATTAATATATTGCAGCATATCAGCCCTTGTCAAGGTTCATCTCACAGATGAACACTGAATATACATTAAGGACCTCCCCTATCTCCTCTGACTCCAGTCACGTTTCATATCTTCTCCCTAAATCAGTCATACCATCACTCTAGTCGCCCTCCTGTTCTTCACATATGTGTAGAATGCCTTGGGGTTTTCCCTCAATCCTACTCAAAGCCCTCGTAATTCTTCAAAGACCCTCTCGAGCTCCTAAACACAAAATAATCTGCAGATGCTGGGGTCAAAACAACACTCACAACACACTAGAGGAACTCAGCAGGTCGGGCAGCATCCGTGGAAAAGATCAGTCGACGTTTCGGGCCGGAACCCTTCGTCGGGACTGTAGAGGGAAGGGGAAGAGGCCCTATAAAGAAGGTGGGGGGGAGGGTGGGAAGGAGAAGGCTGGTAGGTTCCAGGTGAAAAACCAGTAAGGAGAAAGATAAAGGGGTGGGGGAGGGGAGGCAGGGAGGTGATAGGCAGGAAAGGTGAAAAAAGAATAGGGGAAAACACAATTGGTAGTAGAAGGAGGCAGAATCATGAGGGAGGTGATAGGCAGCTGGGGGAGGGGGCAGAGTGACATAGGGATAGAGGAAGGGAGGGGGAGGGAATTACCGGAAGTTGGAGAATTCTATGGTCACACCAAGGGGCTGGAGACTACCTGGACGGTATATGAGGTGTTGCTCCTCCAACTTGAGTTTAGCCTCATCATGGCAGTAGAGGAGGCCATGTATGGACATATCTGAATGGGAGTGGGAAGCAGAGTTGAAGTGGGTGGCTACTGGGAGATCCTGTCTGTTGTGGCAGATGGAGCGGAGGTGCTCGACGAAGCGGTCCCCCAATCTACATCGGGTTTCACTGTTGGGGTCATCTATTGCATCCGGTGCTCCCGGTGCGGCCTCCTCTGCATCGGTGAAACCCTTCCTTCAGTTAGTCCTGACGAAGGGTCTCGGCCTGAAACGTCGACTGTACCTCTTCCTAGAGATGCTGCCTGGCCTGCTGTGTTCACCAGCAACTTTGATGTGCGTTCCTTCACTTTACCATCTTTTCCTTGCCTCAGTGGGACAAACCTATCCAGAACACCATGCACGTGCTCTCTAAACAATCTCCACATTTCCCATCTGCATTACCCAGAGTATCTTTTCCAAACCTGCGCTCCCAAGTTCCCACATAATAGCATCATAATACATTTTCTCCCCAATTAAATACAGCTATTTATAAATAGCAGTATACTATAAATATCCATGTCATCATATATTCCCTGTCCAAGGTTATGGTAAAGGTCAAGGAGTTATGGTCAATATCTCTGAGTTCCTCATCCACTGACAGATCAGACACCTTATCTGGTTCATTGCCTAGTACTAGATCCAGTTTGGCCTCTCCTTCAGTTGCCCTGTCAGCATATTGAGTCAGAAAACCTTCCTGGATATGCCTAACAAATTCTGCCTCATCTAAACCTTTTGCATTAAGGAGACGCCAATCAATACTGGGAAAGTTGTAGCCACCCATGACAATAGCCCGATTATTTTTGCACCGTTCCAAAATCTGCATCCTAATCTAATCTACAGTGTCTCTGTTGCTGTTGGGCAGGTCTATGTAATTCTCCCACACAAGGATTGCTCCCTTCCTGTTTCTGACTTCCACCCACACTGACCCAGTGGACAACTCCTTCATGACATCCTCCCTTTCTGCAGCTGTGATACTGTCTCCGATTATCACTGCCACTACTCCACTTCCTTTCCTGTCCCTTTTGAAATATCTGAACTATGGAACATCCAGCAGATATTGCTGCCCTTCTGACAGCCAAGTCTCAGATGGCCACAACTTCGTAGTCCCATGTACTGATCCATGCTCTATTTTCATTACGTTTGCTCCTGATACTTTTCACATTAAAGTAGACATATTTCAACCCATCAAGTGAATGCAATTACATCCTATCCAATGCCTATCCTTCCTCACAGTCTTTCTATATGCTGCATCTAACTTGGCAACAACTTCTCCATTCTCTGACTTGTGCTCCTGTCCACTGCCTACATATTTTGAACCCTTCTAAACAGCTCTAAAAAACCAGCCTGCAAGGAGATTAGTCCCCCTCAAGTTCAGATTTAACCCATCACTTTTGTACAGGTCATAAGCTTCCCCAGAAGAGATGCCAATGATTCACAAATCTGAAATCCTGCTCCCAGCACCAGTTCTTCAGCCACACATTCACCTGGCATGTCATCCTAATCTTATCGTCACTGGCCATGGCACAAGCAGATCCTGCTTTTCAGCTTCTTACCTAGACCCCTATATTCGCTCTTCAGGACCTCGAAACTGTTAGATAGGGTGATGGATGATGGAAAAATGGAGGGATATGTGGGAGGGAAGGCTTAGATTGGTCTTAGAGTAGGTTAAAAGACTGGCAAAACATCATGGGGTGAAGGGCCAGTACTGTGCTATAATTTTCTTCCCACTTAGAAAATAGCCTATATATTATTCTTTCTACCAAACTGCATGACCATACACTTCCCTACGTTATGTTACATTTGCCACTTTGCTGCCCATTCTCCCAAACTGTTCAAGTCCTTCTGCAGACTCCCTGCTTCCTCAACACTTCCTGCCCCTCCACCTATCTTTCTATCATATGTAAACTTGGTCACAAAGCCATTAATTCTGTCCTCCAAATCACAGACATGTAACATGAAAAGAAACCGTCCAAGTAACAATCCCTACAGAACACCTTGTCACCAGCAGCCAACCAGAATAACCCCCTTCAGCAATAGACTCTAACATCTTCCCAACCACTGAAGTTAGGCTAACAAGCCTACAATTTCCTTCCTTCTGCCTTCCTCTCTTCTTAAAATGTATACAGGTGTCCCCAGCTTTTTGAACATTCGCTTTACGAAACCTCACTGTTACGATAGACCTAAATTAGTTCCCTGTTTTTGCTAACAGAAGGTGTTTTCACTGTTACGAAAAAAAGCAGCGCACGGAAAAAGCAGCGTGCCGCGCGCCCCAAGCAACCGCTCCTCCCCTGGACTCTCGCCGGCATTGTTTAAACACGTGCCTGTGATGAATTCTATGGTATCGGAAAAACCTAGAAGAGCTCGTAAGGGTGTTACACTTAGCGTAAAACTAGACATAATTAAGCGCTTTGACCGTGGTGAACGAAGTAAGGACAAAGTGAGTCTGGCTTGTGGAAGTTGGCGAAGATGATGTTGAAGAGATTTTAGCATCCCATGACCAACAACTGATAGATGAAGAGCTGATGCAATTGGAAGACGAAAGGATAACAATCGAAACCGAATGAGTAATGATAAAGTACAGTTTTAATTTTGAAAGGGTATGTCGGTTTAGGGGATATTTTCAGGATGGTTTGAGTTCTTACAAAGAATTGTATGATCTAAAAATGCGCGACGCTAAGCAGTCAAGCAAGCCTTCCACATCTGCCACAGCAGACGACGAACCTCGACCTTCGACATCGAGGCAGGCAGAGATAGAAGAAGATGACCTTGCCTGCCCTAATGGAAACAGGCGACGATGAGATGACACCCCAGTGTCCCACCACCCCAACTCCTAGGCTGTGGACAGATACCGATTCGCGGAGATTGCAACAGTAGCCGGGAGGCACACAGCACATCTTTAAGAAAAAAGCCAAAATAAACATGCTAATTAATTAGGTGCTGCCAGGCAGGTAATTGTCGGCTCAGATCAGAGGCGATGCAATCGGCAATCGCCTCTGATCTGGGTCGACCTTTACGTGCCGGGCGGCACTTAATTAATTAGCTTGTTTATTTTGGCATTTTTCTTAAAGATGTACTGTGTGCCTCCCGGCTACCGCTGGACCCCTGCATGCTTCATGGATCGGTATTGGTTTGCTGCCCGGAGGGTGGGTACCACTGCACCACCCCAACCTCCGACAACTGAGCCTAACACACCATCATCAGTGTGCTCTGCGCTGTCTTCCCGATTCCCGTAAGTGATACTACACTGTACATACATTATTTCTACTTCATATCGGCTGTGTATTTTTACGTGTTATTTGGTATGATTTGGCAGCTTTCATAGCTTAAAGGTTACTGGAGAGCACTAGCGCCGCGTTTTTGCCCAGAGCACTTGCATGAGATTTTCGCTACGGAGAACAGTGCAGGCAATGATTGTGGGAAAGTATTTCTACTTTATATAGGCCGTGTGTTTATCATATCATTCCTGCTTTTACTATATGTTGCCGTTATTTTAGGTTTTATGTTGTATTTGGCATGATTTGGTAGGTTATTTTTGGGTCTGCGAACGCTCACAAAATTTTCCCATATAAATAAATGGTAATTGCTTCTTCACTTTACGACATTCCGGCTTATGAACCGTTTCATAGGAACGCTCTACCTTCGGATGGCGGGGGAAACCTGTAGTGACATTTGCAATTGTCCAGTCCTCCAGGACCATTTGAGAATCTAGTGATATTTGAAAGACCATTCTTAATGCCTCCACAATCCCTTCAGCTACCTCTTTCAGAACCCTAAGGTGTGGTCCATCTGGTCCAGGTGACATATCTACCCTCAGATTTTTCAGCTTCCCACGCACCTTCTCCTTATTCTTATCAACTAAACTCATAGCTGCCCCCTGTCCCTCTCAAATTTCTGGTATACTGCTAGTGTCTCCCACAGTGATGACTGGTGAAAAATACTTCAGTTCATCCCAAATTTCTTTGCCCCCATTACTACCTCTCCAATGTCAATTTCCAACTGTCCAATATCCACTCTCACCTCTCCTTCACTCTTTATATATCTGAAACGAACTTTTGGTATCCTCTGATATTATTCGCTAACTTTCCTTCATGGTTCATCTTTCCTATCCACATATTTTTTTTTACTTGCCTTCTGTTGATTTTTTAAAAAACTTTCCAATCCTCTAACTTACCATATGCCCTTTATTTTGCTTTGATGCTGTCATTGTCTTCTCTTGTCAGCCACAGTTGCCTCATTCTCCCTTTATAGTATGATGCTTTAATCTTTGGGATATATCTTTGCTGTGCCTTCTGATTTGCTTCCAGAAACTCCAGCCATCATTTGCTGTTCTGCCATCATTTCTGCTAGTGTCCCCCTCCCATCAACTTTGGCCAGCTCCTCTTTCAAGCCTCTGTAATTTGCTTTAGTTCACCTGAATACTGATAGATCTGTCTTTATCTTTTCCCTTTCAAACAGCAGGGTGAATTCTATCACAGTATGATCACTCTCCTATGGGTTCCTTTACCTTAAGCTCACTAATCAAATATGGTTCATTACATAACACCCAATCCAGAATTGCCTTTCCCCAAGGGGACTCAACCAAAGCTGCTCTAAAAAGCCATCTTACTGGCATTCTATAAATTCTCTTTCTTGAGATCCAGCACCAACCAGATTTTTCAAATGCAACACATACAAAATGCTGGAGAAACTCAGTACATCAGGCAGCATCTATGGAAATGAATAAACAGTCGATGTTTCAGGCTGAGACCCTTCTTCATTTTGTGTGTGTTGCTTAGGATTTCCAGCATCTGCAGAATTTCATGTGTTTCTGATTTTCCCCAATGTGCATACATATTGAACTACTCCATGACAGTTGTAACATTCCCCTTATTACGTGACTTTTCTATTTGCCATTGAAATTTATATCCCACATCTTGTCTACTGTTTGGATGCCTGTATATAACTCCCAACAGGGACTTCTTACACTTGCAGTTTCTTAACTCTACCCACAAGGATTCTACATCTTCCAATCCTGTGTCACCTCTTTCTAAGCATTTGATTTTATTTTTTTTTTACCAAGAGCCACTCCACCCTCTCTGCTTTAGATGTTAAGCTCCCAACTGTGATCTTTCAGCCACAATGTCATACATGCCAATCTCAAACCGGCATGTGACGTGAAATTTGTTAACTTAGCAGCAGTTCAATGCAATACATAATGTAGAAGAGAAAACAAAATAACAAAAATAACAATAATAAATAAGTAAATCCATTACAGTATAGGTACAAGTTTCCCCCGCCATCCGAACGTAGAGCGTTCCTATGAAACGGTTCATAAGCCGAAATGTCGTAAAGCGAAGCAGCAATTACCATTTATTCATATGGGAAAATTTTGTAAGCATTCACAGACCCAAAAATAACCTACCAAATCATGCCAAATAACACATAAAACCTAAAATAACAGTAACATATCGTAAAAGCAGCAATGATATGATAAATACACAGTCTATATAAAGTAGAAATACTTTTCCACAATCATTACTGAAATGTTCTCTGGAGCGAAAATCTCACGCAAGCGCTGTTGACAAAAATACGGTGCACGCGCTCTCCAGTAATCTTTAAACTATGAAGCTGCCAAATCATACCAAATAACATGTAAAAATACACAGCCGATATAAAGTAGAAATAATGTATGTACAGTGAAGTATCACTAACCGGAATTGGTTCAGCGCCAAGCACACTGATGATGGTGTGTTAGGCTGAGTCGGAGTTTGGGTGGTGCAGTGGCCCCCACCCTCCAGGCCGCCGAGTGATACATTGCCGCGAAGCACGCAGGGGTCCAGCAGTAGCCGGGATGCACCCAGCTCATCTTTAAGAGAAAAGCCGAAATACACATGCTAATTAATTATGTGCTGCCCGACACATAATTGTCGGCCCAGATCAGTGCCGATTGCCAATTGCTGCATTCTCCACAAATCGGTACAGTATCTGTCTGGGGCCAGGTGTTGGTGTGGTGGCACACTTCCTCAGTTTCATTACACAATGCATCAACATGCATACAGGTTGTCCCATCCTCAGCCCTATCACTCCATTTCCCATCCCAAGCCAAATTAGTCTAAACCTTCCCCAACAGCTCTAGCAAACCTGCCTACAAAGATCTTGGTCCCACTCACGTTGAGGTGTAACCCATCCTGTTTGAACAGGTCATACCTTCCCCGGAAGACAGCCCAGTAATCCAGAAATATGAGACCCTGCCCTCTGCACCACTTCCTCAGTCATTCTTTCATTTGTACTATCATCCTATTCCTGTCATGACCAGCACAGGGTAGTGGGAGTAATCCAGAGATTACTACCTTGGAGGTCCTACTCTTCTGCATCTTCCCCAACTTCCTATACTGACTGCGCAGGACTTCATCCGCCTTTCTACCTATGTTGTTGGTCCAACATGCATCACAACCTCTGCGGCGCACCTTCCCTTGGGGATCTTCTGTAGCCCCACAGACAAACTGAAACCTGGCACCTGGGAGGCAGCACACCATCTCAGCTTCTCGTCTGCAGCCAGAGAATCTGCTGTCCTTCCCCCTAGCTATCGAGTCTCCTATCTCTCTGTCCTGGCTTCACTCTTCCCTGCTGAGCCTCAGGTATAGCCACAGTACCACTGGCCAGGCTGCTGCTGCTGTGCCCTGACTAGTCATCTCCACAGCAGTATCCAAAGAGGTCTACTTGTTGCTGAGGGGTATGGCCAGAGGGGAGCCTGCACTGACGGCTCACTCCCTTTACTTCTTCTGGTAGTCACCCATCCACTATCTGAAGCCTCCACTCTGGGTATGACCACTTCAGCAAAAGGTTCACCAATGAGGCTTTGAGCCTTCCTTACGGTCCTGAGTGCATTTCAGCTCCTTGAGCTGGTTAGTCAGGAGCTGAAGTTGGGTGCAGTATCCAAATCAGCATGCTTGTTATTGGGGGGAAAGTCCACAGGGGTACAGTGAAGCATAAACAATGATTTCATCATTCTACCTATAGCCAAAATATGGTGGAAATGGTCGGACTATCTACTGCACAGTGCTCGCAGAGGCAAAGTTAACAGGGCAAGTTCAGAGCACAGAAACTCAGTGCTGGGAATCCATGGTCCATCAGTAACAGCTGAAATGCAAACACATGACAGAATGATAGACCTAGACCCCACTTGACAATTGCCATCAAACTAGAGAGTCAAAATTAGCTCAATCAGGACACAAGGGAACATGCCAGGAACTGCAATAGTTAGTAATGAAACATATAAACTCCTTTCTGAGGAGCGAATTGGATCCACTCCAATTTGCCTACCATCATGGCAGATGCCAATTCATTGGCTCTTCACTCGTCTCTGGAACATCTGGATGGTGAAGATGCATACATCAGGACGCTTTTCATTGTCTAGAACTCTGCACGCAAAACCATCATGCCCTCAAAACTAATCAATGAGCTCCAGGACCTAGGCCTTAATACCTCCTTGTGTAATTGGATTCTTGATTTCCTCACTTGCAGACTCCATTCAGCTCAAATTGGCAACAATATCTCCTCAACTATCGCCATCATCACAAGTTCACCACATGGCTGTATGCTTAGCACCCTACTCTGCTCATTTTACTGTGTGGCTGAGTACTGCTCCAACATCATACTTAAGTTTGCTGATGACATCACTGTTGTTGGCCGAACCAAAGGTGGCAATGAATCAGTATACCGGAGGAAAATTGAAAATTTGGCTGAATGGTGCCACAACAACAACAAGCTCTCAACATCAGCAAAACCAAACAGCAGATTTTTGACTACAGGAGGAGGAAACCATAGGTCCATGAGCCACTCCTCATCAGGGTATCAGATAACGTCAGTAATCGGAGCAGACTCAATGGGCCATGTGGCCTAATTTAGCTCCTAGGTCTTATAATTTTAAATTCCTTGGCGTTATTGTTTCAAAGGATCTGTCCTGGGACCAGTACGTAAGTGCCATTAGAAAGAAGGTACGGTAGCACCTCCACTTTCTTAGAAGTTTGTGAAGACTTGGCATGTCATCTACGACTTTGACAAATGTCCACAGATGCACAGTGCAGAGTATACTAACTGGTTGCATCATGGCCTGGTATGGAAACACCAATGCCCTTGAATGTTAAATCCTACAAAAATAAGTGAATACAGCCCAGTGTATCGAAGGTAAAGCTCTCCCCACCACTGAGCACATCTACAGGAAGTGCTGTCACAGGAAAACAGCATCCATTATCAAGGACCCCCACCATCCAGGCCTTGCTCTCTTCTTGCTGCCTCCATCAGGAAGGAGATCCAGGCCCCCACACCATCATGTTCAGAAACAGTATTAACCCTCAAGCATCAGGCTTCTGAACCAGAATGGCTAACTTCACACACCTTAACACTAAACTGATTCCACAACCCATGAACTCACTTTCAATGACTCTAGAACATAGGTTTTCAATATTATTTATGACTTATTCATCTATTATAATTTTGTTTTTCTTTTTGTTTTTGTACAACTTAATTGTGTATTGTATATTCGGTGTTCATCCATATTTTTGTGCATTTTTTTATTCTATAGTGTTTCTTTGTATTTACTGTGAATGCCCATAAGAAACTGGATCTCAGTCTATACAGTATGTACTTTCATATACATTTACTCTGGAACTTTGAAACTAATAGTAAATGTCAACACATTGCCAGACTTTTGAGATGGTAAGACATGCATGCACATAAGATACTGTTGACAGAGCAAAGTGATCCCACAACCTAAATGAGATTCTGCAGTGCAATCCCAAATGCCAGTGGACAACTAAATAGCTAACATGAATTGCTGGCTGCATGAACATCCCCATTTGTCAATGATGCTGGAGCATGCAACTAGTAGAGATTTTACAACAACCTCCAGTGAGATGTGCCAGATGATCCATTACAGCCCCTTCCCCAGGTGATAAATATCACTCAGTCAAATTCAGTGGATAGTAAGTGATGTGAAGAAAGTATCAAGTACCCAACTTCATAAGATCAGCTGTATTGTTGACAAGTTTGATAAGCCATTCCAACTACAACACAGGCATCCCGCTGACAAACTATAAAATTGTCACGTACAACTATAACCTTTTCCAAGCGCAATGCAGCCAATTACCCCTATCAACTGGCTCGCAAACCATGAACAAAGTGATCAGAAGGTCCACAAGGACACAGTAACAACCTCCTTGAAAACATTGTTGTCCTTGTTGGGTCTCAACACCTCTCTCTGTATCTGGATGCTGGACTTCTTGACAGAAAGGCCACAGTCAGTCAGTGTTGGCAGAAACACCTCTACCTCCATCACACTGAACACCGGCAACCCCCAGGACGGCATGCACAGCCCACTGTTGTTCACACTGCTGACAAATGACTGCACTACCTCCAGTTCAAACCAAATCATCATATTTGCTGATTACACAACAGTAGTTGGTCTCATCAACAACAAAGATAAGGCAGCATACACAGAAGAGATACAGTGTTGGTACAATGGTGCGTGCACACCAGCCTGGATGTCCTGCTCACTTAAAGTGAAGTGGTTTTCCACAGCCGCACCTTTCCAAGTGTAGTGATTGCCACAGGACCACTGTTCGGCTTGCTATACAGGAGGTCACTCGCATATGGCCTCTCCTACACTACTGTGTCTATAGCAACACCTTCACGTGGCATCCCTGTTCTTACAGAGTTTGCGATGTCATGGCACGACCGAGTGCATTACTGGGTGGGTGGGCTGGACACATCAACCTAGGTTAGCAACCAGCCGAGGAGAAGGACAACTCTGATTCCAAACCCAGGCAGATGGGACCCGTGAGCCTTACTAGGCAGTCTGTCTAGGAGAAGGAAAGCTCCGAAACTCAATCTACAGCCTTGCGGTCTCCACAGTCGGCGCAGCTCGCTGTGCCATTGTGGAATGCCCCCCAGTCTAAAGAGTGGAATTGGTTCACATGCACTGATCCTCACTGTAAACCTACGCAGTGTAGGCGAGAAGAAAATTTCTACAGCAATGGAATTTTCCCTCCTGATCTTCACAAGCGAAGAACCAGCCATCATAACCAAACGTTAATCAAGAGCATTTGAATACTATTTACTAGCTGCCTAAAACTCTTGTCAGATACTGAATTAAATGCTATGTTCACTTTTCGGACAAACTATAGGCAGCAATAGAAAGAATGTAGAAGAAATTCACCAGAATCTTGCCTGAAAAGGACGACTGAGAGTTTCATAAAAAAAAAGTAGGAGGGACATTATTATGATTGTCTTTTCATAAGTCAGGAAATCTAGGATTAGGTCACATGTTGAAGGTAAGAGGGAAAAATTTAAAGGAGATCTGTGGATTACGTTTTTTACATTTGGTGATGAATATCTGGAATGAGTTGGCTGAAGAAGTGGTGGAGGCAGATACAATTACAATTTGAAGGTTGTTTGGACAAAAACTTGGATATTAATGGTGCAGAGCAGGGGTTCCCAGCCTTATTTATGCCATGGATCCTTACCATTAACCAAGGGGTCTGTGGACACCAGGCTGGGAACCGCTGGTGTAGACAGATACAGACCTAACGTGGCCATCAGGCATGAGACAGGCTGAAAGGGACAGTTTCTATGCAGGATGTTTCCGTGATTCTAATGATATATTAGCACTGACCAGGAATGTACCACAGATTCACCCAAGCTTAAAAAGTTACATAACAACAAGTTACATAAACATTCTAAGAAGATTGAATGGATGATAAATTACTTAAGTGACTAAGCACAGCTCCAATCTCCTTTTCAAGTTTGCTGACAACACCAAGCTCGAATCAAATGTGGTGATGAATCAACACGTAGGAGGAAGATTGACAATCTGGCTGAGTGGTGTCACAACAGTGTCTTACTCAATGTCAGCAAAACCAAGGAGCTGATTATTGACTTCAGGAGGAGGAAATGAGAGGTCCATGAACCAATCCTCCTGTTATCATTTCCAAGGACTTGTCCTGGGCCCAGCAATTAAGTGCAGTTATGAAGAAAGCACAGCTGTGCCTCTACTTCCTTAGTAGCTTGTGAAGACCTGGCATGACATTTAAAGCTTTGACAAACCTCTATAGATGTGTGGCGGAGTGTATACTGACTCTCTGCATCACAGCCTGGTATGGAAAAAACAATGCCCTTGAATGGAAAATCCTGCAAAAAGTAGTGGAGCCCCCCCCCCCCGCCATTGAGCACACCTATACAAAACATTGTCACGGGAAGGCAGCATCCAATATCAGGGACCCCCACCACCCAAGGTCATGACATCTTCTCACTGCAGGTGTAGGGACCTGAGGACTCACACCACAGTCACACTGCAGTCTGTCATTGATTCCATTATGGTTATTATTCTATTATGGATTTATTGAGTTTGGCCACAAGAAAATGAATCTCAGGGTTGTATAAGGTGACATGTATATTCTTTGAACAGAAGTTTACTTTGAACTTTGATTTAAAATTAAAAAAGGAACAGGGTAGACATGGATAACTTTTTGCCTCTGGTGGTGAAAGTCCAGAACGAGCTAGTATTACACAGGTCTGAACTGTGCTGACATCTCAGGATGACTTCCTGGTGTATGCAGTCAAATGGAGGTGTGCTACCAGACAAATGGTAGTAAATGTGACTTTACTCTCTGTTACCGAAATGGCTGAAGATGGCCCCTGGATATATTCAGTATCCAAGCCACAGCTTCTTGCTAGGATAAGGGTCGGCATACAAACAGTCAGTCCTGGGTATGACTCCAAACTGCAACCGGTGATGAGGCTCTGATTGGGGACTTCCAGAGCTTTGGGGAAGGTGGAATTACCCCTTAGTCATTCATTGCTCCCAGGGCTGCTCTGACCTGGAACAGTAGCACCCGCAAGGGTTCCTGCTCAGGATACGAGCGAAGGCCAACGACAGATCTGGCAGGTTCAGCAGCTGAACTTATGACAGAGGAGGCGGATGAGCTAGGACCTCAAATGTCAACGGCTATAGTATAGGCGGATGAACATTTGGGAAGAGAAATGGTGATTTCTTTAGTTCGTCCAACGGTAGGCAATAGCAAGCTGTTGCAATTTGCTAAGAAAACCATGGTCAAACTCACAAAACGTATCACACAACAACAGCATCAAGAGGATCTCCAAGACAACTCTGAAGATGTTTCGCTCGGTAGGGTTGATTCTGGCCAGCAGGGGATCCCCGACCATCATCAAGCTACTGCTCATAAAATTAAAGTAACATAGAAGAAAATTATTGCCACTTGGAATGTAAGAACCCTATATCAAGCAGGAAGATTGGACAATGTGATAAATGAAATGGAAAGACGAAGATTTACACCATGGGAATTAGGGGAGTTCGTTGGATAAGTGCTGGAACATGTCAGATTAGAAATAAAACACTAGTTTATTCTTGTGAAACATCCCATACTAATGTAGTAGGAATTCTTAAGGATGAAAACATGGCAAAAAGTGTTTTAGGGCATTGGGCAATATCAGAAAGAATGCTCCTTGTTAGATTCAGAGGACAACCATTCGATTTAGCAATTATACAGGTATACGCACCAACAACAGGTGGAACAAATGAGGATATAGATAAATTCTATGAAGAGCTTGAACAAGCAAAGAATGGATGCAAATCTCAAGATATTGTTATTGTCATGTGAACTCTAACTGCTAGTAGGACAAGGTGCTGATGTAAATACATTAGGAAAATTTGGACTCGGGGAAAGAAATGAAAGAGGTGAGAAATGGGTAGAATGGTGCAAGATGAATAATCAGGTCATTATGAATACTTGCTTTAAAAACCATCCAAAACGCTTGTGGACCTGGAAAAGTCCAGGTGATAACACTGGAAATCAAATTGACTTTATTACTATAAACCAAAGATTTAGAAACTCAGTGACTCAATGCAAAACATATCCAGGTGCAGACTGTAATAGTGACCATAACCCAGTAGTATGTCATGTAAAAGTAAAACTTAAGAAACTAAAGAGGCAAAAAAACAATTAATTAAAGAAGATAACTTAAGACAAAAATTTACAATTGAAGTAAGGAACAGATTTCAATGTCTAGAAAAAGAATCTGTTGAAGATGATAGCAATCATGTAGAAATGAAATTTGACTCTCTAAAGGATGCCTTGGTAGAATTAGCAAAGTCAGAGGTTCCTAAAAAAGAAAAAAAGCACAAAGAATAAATGGATGACAGATGAAATAATCAAAAATCTAATGGAAGAAAGGAGATGGAAGAAAGCAAATCCTATAGAATACAAGTCCTTAGATAAAAAAGTTAAAAGTTTATGTCAAAAAGCCAAAGAAGAACTGCTAAACCAGGAACGTGAGCAAATAGAAAGAATCCCTATTACTGATCTAAAGAGGTTACATCAACAAATCAAGAATATCACTGGTAAAAATTTCCTCTGATCTTCAGGCGGATGTTTGAAAGCAAAGGATGGTGCCATTATCATGGAAAAAGATGAGATTATGAACAGATGGACTGAGTACATTCAGGAATTGTTTGAAAACAATCGAGGCGAAAAACCAGAAATTAAGAAAAACATTGAAGGTCCAAGTATTTTAAAATCTGAAGTTCGTAATGCAATAAATAAGATGAAGAAAGGAAAGTCAGCAGGTCCTGATGAATTAGTAATAGAACAAATTATTGCCCTTGAAGATTATGGAATTGAAAAACTTACTGATTCAATCAATGACATTTATGAGATTGGAATAACAGCAGAAGAGCTAAAAGTAAGACACAAGCTGAAATAAGCAAAGAACAATGTGGTTTCCTGAAAGACAAAGGTACAAGAAACGCAATATTGATGTTAAGGATACTATCAGAACGAGCTATTCAAGTGCAAAAAGATTTGTTTGTTTGTTTTATCGACTACACAAAAGCATTTGATAAAGTGAAGCACAATAAGTTATTTGAAATATTACAGAAAACTCTAGATCTAGATTCAAAAGACCTCCGCCTAATCAGAAATCTGTACTGGGAACAAACTGCCGCTGTAAGAATAGATAGAGATGTGAGTCAGTTTACGAAAATCAAGAGAGGCATTAGACAAGGGTGTGTTTTCTCCCCTGATTTATTTAATGTGTACAGTGAAACAATATTACAAAAAATAAGAGACATCTTAGGAATCACAGTTTGCAGTGAAAACATCAATAATTTCAGATATGCAGATGACACTGTGTTAATTGCAAGTACGGAGGAAGAACTACAAAATTTAATTGATATAGTTGTTGAAGACAGTGCAAAAATGGGTCTATCTATCAATTGCAAAAAGACAGAATGTATGGTGATATCCAAAAAGAAGGTGAATCCTATCTGTAGGCTGAGAATAAATGGGGGAGACATAAGACAAGTAAAGAACTTTTGCTACTTAGGAAGCTGGGTGACATCAGATGGCAGGTGCGACATGGACATCAAAAAAAGAATAGGGATGGCAAAATACACCTTTACAAGAATGAAGAGTATACTGACGAATACTAAACTAGGCATGACAACCCACCTCAGAGTACTGAAATGTTACGTTTATCCAGTTATGTTATATGGCTCAGAACGTTGGACAATATCTAGTAACATGAGGAAACGAATTGTAGCAGCAAAGATGTAGTTTTTGAGGAGGATGCAAAGAATATCATGGACGAAACAAGTATCTAACAAGGATGTCATGATGTGACAAAATACCAAGTTATCAGAAGATTGAGGCCGATAAGAAAGACAATGGGGGAACTTTCAGAAATGTTAATGGGAGACGAGAGAGATTACGAAAGGAGACACAGTTCCGAATATTGTCAGAGACCAGTTGCTTTGAACCTGAACTGTTTGAAGTTTGATGGACAGGCAATACCCCAGCAGGGGGATAAAAGGAACAGGTTCGTTAAGGCAACAGACACACACACGACACCACAAGATAACAAGACCCTGGAAAAGCGGTGTGCCCCCACAAGTTGGTGGGAGTTTTGGAGGTCTGGTCGCAGGACCAACCATAGACGCACAGGGTGAGAAGGTACGGTCGGCGGGAACCTGGTGTGTGTGTCCACCCTTGCCTGGGTGCCGGGTTCACTGCAAAAGCACGATTGTATCCGGAACAGAGGTGTCACAGTCGGTGACCTCAGAAGACATTAAAAAGTGCTCGCGCCGATAGCTAACTGCGAAGAACAAAGGTCGGTCTGTTGAATCCGATTTGAATATCATCATTCGCTCTCGCTCTCTCTCTCTCTCTCTCTCTCTCTCCCCAACGGCACGACAGCGATTACTGCGAACTGAAACTGAACTGAACTCTGTGTCACTTGAGACTGATCATTTTACCCCTAGACTGCGATAGAGTTTGATTGATCCTATTATCCTAGTTCTGTGTACATGTGTGTTTATTCATTGCTAACCTGTTGCATTTATATCCTTACCATTAGAGTACTGTGTTACTTATTTCTTTAATAAAACTTTCTTAGTTCCAGTAATCCAGACTCCAACTAAGTGGTCCATTTCTGCTGGTTTGGCAACCCAGTTACAAGGTACGTAACAATGAACAGAGCAAACACAAAAACAGAAATAATGTATGAGATCATGAAAAGACAACGTAACTTCATTGGACATGTGTTTAGGAAAGAAGAGTTAGAATGCACGGTAATTATGGGAAAAATTGAAGGGAAGAAAGCAAGAGGAAGACAAAAACAAATGATGATGGAGACAGCAGCCAGAGAATTGGAAATGAATACCAATGAATTGATCCACTTGACCCGAAACAGGAGTGTGTGGGCCATGGCAGTCAAAGCTCAAACTGGGCACGGCACCTGATGATGATGATGATACAGTCAGCCCAGAACAGGGATACTGTCAACGGAAAACAGTAAATGCTTCACTTATTTCACTTTATTTTTACATGTTTTGATATTTATTATTATTTTAAAATTCTGATAATTCAGTATACCTTTTAAAAATTTATTTCAACCTGTCTGAACAGGTTTTCCTCGGAGGAGACTGCATACCAGGCTGAGGCCTTCTCTCAATAGGATTCATGCTTGCTTAAAGCCTCTATGGTGAAGGGTGTGATCCACCTGACCATAAACTGTACATCCAAAGAATAAGCAGTCTGTAGGTATGTACAGAGCTTGGGCAGTGAGTAAGAACAGCAGGAAATCGAATCCATTAAATTCAGAGAGCAGTCATTCAGAGTTAAACTAGGGAAACATCAGCACAAATGACAGAGCTAAAGCCATTCCTAAAATGTTTCGCCTGCTGGAACCACTGGGATCTTCACCACACAGTATAGTAGATTTGTATTTGGTAAAGGTAACAAGGGGTACAAGGCATTGAGTTACTCAGCTCTCTGAATGTTCAGCAAAGCAAGCTCGGAAGGCTAAATGACCCACTGCTCTTCCCTGCTGTGCCTCAGTCTCTTTCCTGTCTTGCTGCACATTTGGCTATCCGGGGGAATTCCACCATCAACAAATATTATTGTTTCTCTCATCTGTCCTTGTTTCTGTACACATTCAAGTTTCTTTGCTAAATGGGGTTAGGCAGGTTAAATTTCAAATTGCTCTACAATGCCACCAGGCTTCAGTGAAATACAGCATATGACTTAATTATATGCTTGTCTTCCCTTTTATGCTTGTATGCAGCTTCTAAGAACTGCTGCACTCTGAATGCCCTGCCAAACAATTGTCTGGAGCCCCTTGCATTTGTGGAAAATATCCAGTGAACATGTTAATATTGAATCAACTCAACCTCCTGAATTTCAGGAATTTGGAAGCAATCTTCAATAGAAGAGTAACTAAATCTTTCCTAAGATCAGAAGCTGGCCCTGAAGGTTTGATACGAATAAACAGCTTAGTGGAACAACAAAGTGGCTCTGTTCTTTCAAGATAACAGGGTGACTACTTAACTGCAGTATTACTTGTTCTTTGTGACCTGATTATACAGTAGAGGTTGACAATGGGCAAAAAGCCAAAAACTCAGCTCGGTAACAATTATAATGACATAATTTTGGCAAAATAACTTATTTTAAAGCAGTCTAATTTGACATAGTTAGGATTCCAGAATAAAAATTGCCCACCTGGACAAGGTATTTTCCTGGGATTAGAGGAGCCTACAGATCTGTTGTACCAAACAACAGTCAGGGCCAGTGGGCAACAAAATTGTGTCAGTACAATGATAATGGACGAAAGTGAAACAACAGCTCCTCTTTACAACAACACCACCCCCACCTGAAACCATCATTCCATTTCGAAAATGTCAATTTGGCAATGTCCAAATAATCCAATCACAAACAAAAGAAAATCAGCAGATGCTGGAAATCCAGATAACACACACAAAATGCTGGAGGAACTCAGCAGGCCAGGCGGCATCTATGGAAAAGAATATGGTCAACATTTTGGGCCAGGACCCTTCAGCAGCGCAAGAAAGGAAAAGAGGAGTCGGAGTTGAAAGGTAGGGGGAGGGGAGGGAGAAACACAAGGTGATAGGCGAATCTGGAAGGGAGAGAAGTGAAGTAAAGAGCTGGGAAATTGATTGGTGAAAGAGATACAGGGCTGGAGAATGGGGAGTCTGATAGGAGAGGATAGAAGGCCATGGAAGAAAGAAAAAAGGGGAAGAGTACCAGAGGGAGGCGATGGGCAAGCAAGTAGATAAGGTGAGAGGGAAAAGGGGATGGGCAATGGTGAAGGAGACAGACATCCCACCTCTCCCAGAAGTTCCGGGAGTCTCCCGCATATTAATAGCGGCTCCCTGATGCCCGCAAATTATATACAATATCACGGAAATCAACTTTTTTGAGAGCGAGCGAGCAAGCGAGAGAGAGAAAGCGAGAGTGCGAGAGCGACCATGAGAGAGAGAGCGCATGAGAGAGCAAGAGCACGCAAACAAGAGTGCGAGAGAGCGTGCGAGTGAGCACAAAGAGTGACCACGAGAGAGACAGAGAGAGAGAGAAAGAGAGAGAGAGCACGCCATGGCAGAGTGTTCCAAAAAAAATATAAAACTTATGTCACCCCAGACTACACTAAAGTGTACCCCTGCCTAATAGGGGTCAAAATAATCACAGTGTTGCTCGCTGCACTGTTTGCAACAGTGACTTTTCTATTGCCCATGGTGGGTTAAAATGTAAAAGACATGTTGAGGTGAGTTTAACAGGTGTCATTCGTTCATTAGCATAGCTAACGTTATTTAAACCAGCTGGCCAGCTGCTAAGGAGCTACTCTATTGCAGACATCCCACCTCTCCCGGAAGTTCCAGGAATCTCCTGCAAATTGATGGTGCTACCTCCCTGAAATGAGTTTTTGCAGGGTGGGATGCCTGAGGAGAGGTGGGGGCCATTACTGGAAATCTGAGAAATCGATGTTTGTGTCACCAGGTTGGAGGCTATCCAGATGGAATATCAGGTGCTGTTCCTCCAACCTGAGTGTGGCCTCATCCCGACAGTAGAGACAGCATGTTGGAATAGGAATGGGAAGTGGAATTAAAATGGGTGGTTACTGGGAGATCCCACTCTTTCTGGCAGATGGAGCGTAAGTGCTCGGCAAATGGTCTCCCTGTTTACGTTGTGTCTCATCAATGCAGGAGGCTACACCGGGAGCACCAGACACAGTGATTGACCCCAACAGACTCACAGGTGAAGTGTCCCCTTTTTCTTTCTTCCATGGCCTTCTGTCCTCTCTTATTAGATTCCCCCTTCTCCAGTCTTGTATCTCTTTCACCAATCAGCTTCCCAGCTCTTTACTTCACCCTTCCCCCTCCAAGTTTCATCCATCACCTTGCGTTTCCCCCACCTTTTAAATTTACTCTTTTTTTTTCCCACCAGTCCTGCCAAAGGGTCCCAGCCCGAAACATCAACTGTACTCTTTTCCATAGATGCTGCCTGGCCTGCTGAGTTCCTCCAGTATGTTGTGTGTGTTCCAAATCATCCATTTGGGTCTCTGTTTTGCAAATCAATTGAGTTTAGAATGAGCCAGCTTGTTACTCAGGACTCCAGGAAAGCAACATACTAACGAGAAACAGCATAAGATATATTCAGTAGAAAAATGCTTTATAAAAAAGTGCAAAGAACAAAACTATATCCCCACAAGTCCTCAGGCAATCTGCAGCAATAATTACTTTTCATTTGAAATCCATAATCATTCCTTACTGATTAATGGTCTGAATTTCTTCCCTACTACCAGTCACTGAATCATGATATATTCTGGTGGCCATGGTTGGTCTTCAACTCTGGGCACCTACCTCCAGCACTTCTGACCCAGCAGTCCATCAATAGGGCCAGCTGCTGAGAGGGCAAGAGTGGAAATATGGTAAAGAGGGTGCATTTCCTCTATTTTCATTATTTCTTTTTATCCTGTGAAATACACTTTTGTGCCCTTCCCGTACGTACCAGTGGCTATAATGCTGGGTTGGTAATCATGTGGGCTAACCACTTGATTTGCTCTGCTAACAGTCATTTCATTCTGTGTGTGCAACACTTGAAAGCACAAACTTCTCTTAACGTACTAGCAAAAATCAATTCACTAACATACTAAGTTCTGTATTATAAAAGCTCTGATATGAAATCTATTCATCCTAATGTAATACATGCGCATTTTATAAAATGCATATCAGAGTAAAGTGTTCAAGCCATTTGCTTACTCTTGGCTCCAAAAGCTTTCAGGAGCTACCTGATTCAATGGGTTGATCAAGAAGCATTGAAAGGATTAATTCCTTTGTACAGCAACCTGTTTTACTAACTTGAAGTGACACCTCCCAAAGGAATGAACAACAGATGTCTTGTATGATCTATGATAAAAACTGAATAAAAGGAGGAAAGCCATATTTTTAATAAATGGGAATGAAGAGAGAATACTTTGATAATTCTCAATACAACCTTGGGCATTTTACAGAGCATACCACGGTTCTTCTTCTGTCAAGCTAAATGTTTCATCCGATTTTTTACATCAACATCCAATTAACTCTAAATATTTACTTTTGCCTGGGAGATTTCTAAGACAATATTTACCTAAACATTGACACTTGGTAATAAATCCTTTTGCTGTTATTCAGGCACTTTGTCACAGTGAATGTAAATGTTACAAATGGCATTAAATTGAAAACAAAATGTATCAGAATACTCGCAACCCATTGTACAAATGAATAGTTATATCAAGATTGAATAAAAAAAGTCCATATTTTTTGGAAATATTAGCCATCGTTGTAAAACTTCAGGTAGTAGTTTGGAAGGCTCTGAAAATGTTATTGTACAACTGGGTTAAAATTTATGTTAGAAAGATAAAAATGGTCCAGTAACATGAATCTAACGTCTACAAACAAAGCTGTAACAATCCTAGACTACAAATGTGATTGCTGAAGTGTTTAATCATTCATTAAGATATGCATTTTCACATACTCATGCAGAGTGATATCAAGGGTAGCACCATACCTGATAGGCGCCTTCCACTAGTTCAGAGAGGTTTGACAGTTCTGAATTTAGCTGCCTAGCAAATGCACCAGGCATCAGGGGAAGAAGATCCTTCAAGCAAAATAGAGAATTGATTTATTTTTAAATTAATCTTTTTTTTTGCAAAAAGGCTTCCAAGAAAAGTGGAATCATTAAAATCAATAACAACCACAAAAAATTGTTTAAATTCTATATTTAAAACTGACATGAACGATCAATTCTTAGATTTGCTACATCCAATTGTTCATGTGAGCACAAATGACCCCTGAAAAGAATAACCTTAGAAAATTGCTATAAATTTTGTTTCGTTTGGAGTGATTTTACGCTGTAACAATTCTACCAACAATTATAATGTACCTTCAACTGCTGTTTGAAATCTTATTAGCTGCATTTAGTGATAATTCAGTCATCAAAGCAATGAACGTGCAGCCCTTCGTACTCCCCGCCTATCACCTCCTAGCCTATGTCACTATTTCCACTCTTACTATCTGCCTATCATTCCAATTCACCAGATCTAACTATCACTTGCTGGTGTTTGTTTCACTTCTTGATTCTTTATACTGGATATCTCCCCTCTACATTTCAATCCAGTTGAAAAAGTCTCAACCCAGAATCTGACTGTTCATTCTCCTTCACAGATGCTGCCTGGCTCACCGTTTTTCTAGAAACATAGAAAACCTACAGCACAATACAGGCCTTTCGGCCCACAAAGCCGTGCTGAACATGTCCTTACCTTAGAAATTACCTCGGGTTACCCATAGCCCTCTATTTTTCTAAGCTTCATGTGCCAAATGTTCCAGATTCCACTATCTGCAGTCTCTTGTATCCCTGCTTTACATGTAACCTGATCAACTGCAAAATAATTCACTTTTCATAGGAAAGTGAAATCAGGAAAGTTAGATCAGTTGCAGATATGGGTAGAGAAATGGCCGATTGAGATTAACCCAGATAAATGTGAGATGATACACCTTGGTAAGGAAATGCAAGAAAACAGTGCACTGTTAAGGGCAAGACCCTTTAGCAGTGATGCTGAGAGGAGAGATCTTGGGATCCAAGTTTATAGTGGCTATACAGGTTGATAGAGTGATTACGATGGCTTATGAAATGCTTGCTTTATAAGTCAAGGCATTGAGTTATGCTGCAACTTTGTAAAATTCTGGTTAGGCCACATCTGGAGTATTGCATACATTTCTGGTCGCCCCACTATAAGAAGGATATTGAGGCTTTGGTGAGGGTGCAGAAGAGGTTTACCAGGAAACGCCTGGTTTAGAGGGCATGTGCTATCATGCGAGGCTGGACAAACTTGGTCTGTTTTCTCTGGAGCATCGGAAGCTGAGGATAATATCTAATAGAGGTTTACAAGATTATGAGAGACATAGATAGAATGGACAGAGTATCTTTTTCTCAGGGTAGAAATGTCTAATACCAGAGGGCATGCATTGGAGGTGAGAGGGGGCAGGTTCAAAGGGGATGTGAAGGTTATGTTTTTTCACTCAAGAGAGTGGTGGATGCGCTGCCTGGTATGGTGGTAGAGGCAAATACATAGAAACATAGAAACATAGAAAATAGGTGCAGGAGTAGGCCATTCGGCCCTTCGAGCCTGCACCGCCATTTATTATGATCATGGCTGATCATCCAACTCAGAACCCAGCCTTCCCTCCATACCCCCTGACCCCTGTAGCCACAAGGGCCATATCTAACTTCCTTTTAAACATAGCTAATGAACTGGCCTCAACAGTTTGCTGTGGCAGAGAATTCCACAGATTCACCACTCTCTGTGTGAAGAAGTTTTTCCTAACCTCGGTCCTAAAAGGCTTCCCCTCTATCCTCAAACTGTGACCCCTCGTTCTAGACCTCCCCAACATCGGGAACAATCTTCCCGCATCTAGCCTGTCCAATCCCTTTAGGATCTTATACGTTTCAATCAGATCCCCCCTCAATCTTCTAAATTCCAACGAGTACAAGCCCAGTTCATCCAGTCTTTCTTCATATGAAAGACCTGCCATCCCAGGAATCAATCTGGTGAACCTTCTTTGTACTCCCTCTATGGCAAAGATGTCTTTCCTCAGATTAGGGGACCAAAACTGCACACAATACATTACAGGCTTTTTAAGAAACAATTAGATAGGCACATGAATGTGACGATGATGGAGGAATACAGATATTGTGTAGTTAGGAGGGATACATTTTTGGGAGGGTTTTATTTAGCTGGTTTGGCACAACATTGGGCTGTGGTCTGAAGGCCTGTTCCTGTGCTGTACTTTCCTATGTTCTAAGTTCTATGAACTGCCAACACTGCATCAAACTTTCCCTAATGTTAGCAATGGTGAGCTCACCTTGTACCAGTTAATGCTTGATCCCTGAATTGCAAAAATTACATGGATACTATTTTCCAGCAACTTATCCACAAGCAATCCCAGAGATGGATGCTCCTGTTAAAAGAATGGATCAGTGTTATACACGACATGGTGAGAGCATTTTGGAAAGATCTGTGAAGAGCATTTTGTGCTTAGCATGACCATATAATTAAAGGATTTGTCCTTATCTAATTAGAGTAAATTGGGTATAATTCACATATACATTTCTGTGACCTTAGTTTTAAATACTAGCTGCTTAAACATGACAATCCGAGATAAGTTAGCCATATCTAGACATCAGCAGCACCTAAAAACATTTGAAAATGGATACAACCATACCTTGGTTTTAAACGACCAGACCCTTTTCCTCAACCTTATCTAATTATTTAGGATTCTCACAATCATAAAATCTCTTCAACATCTATATTATAAAGTCCCTTAAGATCTTGTATGTTTGAATAAGGTCTTCCATTCCACAGTCTTATCAGCTCCTAGGTATAGAGACCTAGACCTTCTGGCCCCACTTGAGCGGATAACACTCCCATCCAGAACT
The DNA here is from genome assembly GCF_963921235.1 of Mobula hypostoma. NCBI lineage: Eukaryota > Metazoa > Chordata > Chondrichthyes > Myliobatiformes > Myliobatidae > Mobula > Mobula hypostoma. Next base: position 131,707,741 of record NC_086099.1, read on the forward strand.
TAGCCTGGTGAAGCTCCTTTGTTCTGTCATCAACATTAATAAGCCTGTTTTTAGGTAGGGGGAGCAAAAACTGTGCACAGTCCTCTAGGTGTGGCCTCAACAATAATCTGTACAACTGTAATAAACTTTCTTACTTGATTCCAAATCTGGTTGCAATGGAGCCCAACATTGTCATACCTTTTTAACTTTCATGTACGGGAACATCTAGATTCCTCCGAACTTCACTCATGTGCAGTATCTTTTCATTTAGATAATAATCCACCTTTTTTCTGTGACTGGGGTGCATGACCTTGCACATTCCGCACATTAAAATACACCTGCAAAGTTTTCACCCAATCATTCTATCACAATCGCTATCTATATCCCATTGCAGAAGCACAATGTCCTCCTCACAACATTTCTATTTATTTTAGTACCGATAAAATTACATCTTTATTTGGTATTTTTGGAGCCTGGTATTCACAATTTCATGAGTTCACTGCCTGTTTGGGAGAGAATCCCTTGAACTGGCTCCTCAGAAGAAGGTCAATAAGATTGTGATATGGGAAGAGAATCAGTGGGAATAAATCTCGATGACTGCCAGTTTGATCTACCAGATACCATCACCAGATGTCATTCTTTCAGCATATGAAGTAAAATGTAAAAAGTAGAATGCCTAGAGATACCAAAGATCTGAAATAACCAAAAAAAACTCAACAGGTCAAGCAGCATCTGTGCAAAGAGAAACATGGTTAACATTTTCTGCCCTGTAATTAATGGTGAAGATGTGAAACATGACCAGCAGGCCAGACCAGACAAAGAGAAGGAGAAGAACTGAAATAAAACTACAACAAACACAAAATGATGGGGAAACTTGGCAGGTCAGGCAGTGATTACAGAAATGAATCAACAGTCGACATTTCGGGCCAAGATCCTTCATCAGGACTGGAAAGGGAGGTGGAAGATGCCAGAATAAGATGGTGGGGGGGAGGGAGGACAAGCTAGAAAGTGATAAATTAAGCCAAGTGGGTGGCTGGGGGAGGGGGGGAAGAAGCAAGAAGCTGTGTGGTGATAACTGGAAATGGCAAAGTTCTGGAGAAGAAGGAATCTGATAAGAGAGGAGAATGCACCATGGGAGAAAGAGAAAGAGCCATAAAGCAGCCAGCATAATCAATTACACCTCCCACCACTGAGATACTCCCTCTTCTCCTCTTCCAGAAAATACAAAAGGCTGAAAGCAGATATAAACCAGGTTCAAGAACAGGTTCTGACTCTAGAACAGGCCTCTTGTATGATAAGGTGGACTCCTGACCTCACGATCAACCTCATTATGATCCCACAGCACTCTTTTGTTTACCTGCACTGCATTGTTATTGTTTTACCCTGTACCATCTCAATGCACTGTGTAATGACTGCATCTATGTGAATACTATGCAAGACAAGCTTTCCACTCACTGGATCTTGGTACACGTGACAATAATCAACCAGTGCAATAAGCCAATATTCTCTCCACTCCTGCCTCCCTCTGTGATGTAAAACATTGTTATTTCCAGAATCATTGACCTGAAACACCCTGTTCCCACCTCCACAGATGCTGCTTGACCTGCTATTTCCAGCATTTTCCATTCAGAAAGGGGAAGAGAAGGGAAGAGAAGAGGAAAAGGGATAGAAAGGAATTCAAATCACAAGTTGAAAGTCATGGTGTGAATCCAGTTCACTGTCTGATTTCCCCAGGTTAAGGCTTCAAGACGAGTAATTTTTTGGAAATCAAAATAAATGTATTCTCCCCAGACAAATAATCTGGCCTCAATAACATTTATGGTGTTATATTGGTAACAAAATATGGCTGTAGGGGAGGGGAAGGTGATGAGTAATGAAAAAGAGAATCTTCTATGTGCATTCATGAAATATACTGCAATATATATTTTCCCAGGTATCACAAAGCAATTAAGCATTGAATTACCTTACCATAACAGTCGAATGAGTGTACATATTGTCCTTTAGGTGGCAGTTCCCATCGTTAGGCAGGACAATACCTCCCAATCTGCTGTCAAGTGCCAAGTGAGATAGCTGATCAGTTATTAGCAGCAGCAATCGTTTTGCTTCCTTACGCCATCCTATTTGGCTCTAAACCAAAAGAAAGAAAGTAGTTTTTATTTTTAAGTACTCGATTATAACAGTCAGTGAAGACCCAGGGAGAATTGGAATCTGATCTCTTTGGGCAAATGACGGTAACAAAGCAACACAAACAAAATGCTAGAGGGACTCAGCAGGTCAGGCAGCATCTCTGAAAATGAATAAGCAGCTGTCATTTTGGGCTGAGACCCCTCATCAGGACTCAAGCATCTTGTGTGTGCTGCTCTGGATTTCCAGCATCTGCAGAATCTCTTGTGTTTATGATAACAATAGTTAGCAACATTCCATGCTATAAATTATTTTTCTCAGCATTTATTCAGTGCTTGGGAATTAAACATTTTTCTGTGCTGAGTTAAGTTGAAACATTCCAAGAGTAGAGACAGCATAGTTTAGATATGGAATAAAGCTATCTGAAGATTGCCACAGGAATGGGAGTTTTTTTTTTACTATCATTTGAAGATAACAATGATAAAGATTGGTCTAGTGGACAGCAATGATAATTCAAAATAGATGTGAATTAGCTCACTCAATCTGGTGGAGGGAATTCAACTCGATGGCAGAATATCTGCTCAGTAATTTCATAGCAATTATTACAATAATTAGTCTGGTGGGATAGGGATTACATATATATATATATATATTAAACTGTTGTGAAACTTAGCCGTATTTTCCTCATGGGACACTGAAGCCCACAATTTTAAGTCATGAATTTCCTGCTTTTTGACTTTAAAACCCAGATGCTGATTATTCACAACAATAGGTTTCATTCTAACTGCATATTAGTCTTTCAAATCAAAATGTGACCATGTATAGCATGTTACAAATGCATTGTGCTTAGTTAACCAGATGCTTGCTCACCAGCACTCTCTTTACATTCTTGGCTACTTGAGGAAGATATGACTGATGAGCCACTTGAAAGGCTCACAATATGTGAACTTGCAGGCAAGTCTTGATTGGGTATAATAAGACTATTTGTGGTGAACGAACTCAACTCCTAGTAATAAATGAACTGACTAAGACCTTTAGCTATTATAATTAAAACACAATAAAATTTATGTCCTAGTTTCTCCAAGTAAACAACTTTCACAATATACACACTTAATAAACCCAAGACCAGTCATGCTGCATGTCAGTAAATATGATTTTGAAATATAAATATTTCTTACAAATTCTTATAAACATACCCTATTAGTATTGAACGATCATAAGAGTTAAAATGGTTCACAAATACATCAATGACCATGAAGATGCTGACAGTTTAGATCAGGGGTTCCCAGCCTGGTATCCATGAACCCCTTTCATAATGGTATTGGTCCATGACAAAAAAAGAGTTGGTTACTGCTGGTTTAGATGGGGCAGCACTTCACAGTCCGGCAAAGTCCTTCTGAGATTCTCGTCAGCCAACTACGTTGAGGCAGCCTCAGTGCTGAAGTGCTGGCTGCCAGTTGGACTGCCGAGGTTGGGAGAGGGGCAGAGAGCCAATGATATTGGGGGAAGGCTATAGCAACTCTAATATCCCATTAGCTTTTAATAGATTTAGCCTAATTATTTTAAAGGAAACTCATTCCATATACCAACTACCTCGAACTACTATGGCAAAAAAAATTGTTATGGTTTTTGAGTGGTGCTGTCAAGCAAAACTCACCTCACAAACTGCAACCTGGAGCAATGCATCCAAACTTCCTTCAGGTGTGTCCTCATTTCCAGAAATAGTTTGTTTCTCCACTGCTTTCCTGAATTCAGTTATATTGTCAGTCAGTGACAGCACATGCATAAACCCATGAGCAGGATGACAAGATGTCTCATAAACGCTACATTGAAAGAAAAAAAAATGCATTTTGACACCAGATACAAACGATGTTGAATATACTCTAGAAGGTTTTAATGAAACATTTCAAATGCCCCTGAAAGGGGGATATTCATTTGATTTTGATCGAGTAAGTACTTACCTGCATGGGTTAATAAGCTTGTCTGGATGAATGTTAATAAACGGAGAGACTGGCTTATCAACAAATGATCCAAACCCAAACTGAAAATCACTGGAATATTTTGCCATCCTTCGTGATAAAGAGTATCCCATGGAGTGTAGCCTTTCCAGATTGGTCACCATTGATGCCGATGTATCAACTAAATGATAGAGATCTACAGGGTAGTTTCTCAGTTGATGAACGTCCACTATTAAACTTGTCTCACCACCTGTTTGGCAAAATGTAGGAAAAGTGTGGTTGTTAAATGACCATAGATAACACACAAAAAAAGAAGCAAATATAGAAATCTGAAATTGGATAACATTTCTGGAAAGGCATGAAAACAGAAAATTTAGAAAATTTCAATTAAATATTAAACTTGTAAGACCATAAGATACAGGAACAGAATTAGGCCATTTGGCCCATCGAGTCTGTTCCGCCATTTCATCATGGCTGATCCAATTTTCCTCTCTGCCCCAATCTCCTGCCTTCTCCCCATATCCCTTCATGCCCTGACCAATCAAAAATCAATAAACCTCTGCCTTAAATATACATAAAGACTTAGCCTCCACAGCTACCTGTGGCTAAGAATTCCACAGATTCACCACTCTCTGGCTAAAGAAATTCCTCCTGATCTCCATTTTAAAAGGACCCTCCTCTATTCTGAGGCTCTGTCCTTTGGTCTTAGACTCTCTCACCATAAGAAAGATCCTCTCCACATCCACTCTATCAAGGTCTTTCACTATTTGATCGGTTTCAATGAGGTCGCCCTTTATTCTTCTGAAGTCTAGTGAATATAGGCCTAGAGCCATCGGATGCTCCTCATATGACAAGCCATTCAATCCTGGAATCATTTTTGTGAATCTCCTTTGATCCCTCTTCAGCTTCAGCTCAACCTTTCTACAATAAGGGACCCAAAACCACTCACAATACTCCAAGTGAGGCCACACCAGTGCTTTATAAAGTTTCAACATTACATCCTTGCTTTTATATTCTAGTCCTCTTGAAATGAATGCTAGCATTACACTTGCCTTTCTCATCACAGACTCAACCTGCAAATTAACCTTTATGGAATCCAACAAGGACTCTCAAGACCCTTTGCACCTCAGTTTTTTGTAATTTTCTCTCCATTTAGAAGTCAATGCTTTCATTCCTTCTATCAAACTGCATGACTATACTCTTCCCAACACTGTATTCTATCTGTCATTTCTTCATCTATTCTCTCTACTTCCTCAAAACAACGTGCCCCTCTATCTTCATATTGTCTGCAAATTTTTCAACAAAGCTATTAATTTCATTATCCAAAATCATTGACATAAAATGTAAAAAGAAATCAGTCCCAACACAGACCCCTGTGGAACATCACTACTCACTGGCAGCCAATCAGAAAAGTCTCCTTTTATTCCCACTCTTTACCTCTTGCCAATCAGCTACTACTTTATCTATGCTAGATTCTTTCTTCCAATATCATGGGCTCATAGCTTGTTAAGCAGCCTCATGTGTGGCACCTTGTCAAAGGCCTTCTGAAAATCCAAGTACACAACATCAACCAATTCTCTTTTGTCTATCCTACTTGTTAGCTCTTCAAAGAATTCTAACAGATTTGTCAGGCACATTTTCCCTCGAGGAAACCATGCTGACTATGTCCTACTTTATCATGTACCTCATCCTTAATAGTCAACTCCAACATCTTCCCAACTATTAAAATCAAACTAATTGGCCTATAATTTCCTTTCTTCTTGTTCTCTCTCTTCTTGAAGAGTGGAGTGACATTTACAATTTTCCAGTCTTCTGGAACTATTCCAGAATCTAGTGACTCTTTGAAGATCATTACTAATGTATCCATGGTCTCTTCAGATCTGGTCCAGGTGACTTATCAACCTTCAGTTCGTCCACCATTTCATTGTACTCCATTACAACTTCTCAGCATCATTTTCCAGCTTTCCGATATCCACCCTCACTTCTCTTTTACACTTTATGTATCTGAAATAACTGTTGGTATCCTCTTTAATATTATTGGCTTGCTTACTTTTGTATTCCATTCTTATTTTCTTAATTACTTTTTTTTAGTTACCTTTTGTTGGTTTTTGAAATCCTCTAACTTCCCATTAATTTTTGCTGTATTATGTATGCCCTCTCTTTGCCTTTTATGTTGCCTTTGACTTCTCTTATTAACCACAGTTGTGTCATCTTTCCTTTAGCATACTTCTTCCTCTTTGGGATGTTTTTATCCTGTACCTTCCGAACTGCTTCCAGAAATCGTAGCCACTGTTGCTCTGCCGTCATCCCTGCCAGTGGTTTTTTCAATCAATCCTGGCCAATTCCTCTCTCATGCTTCTGCAATTCCCTTTACTGCAGTGTAATACTGATACCTCTGACTTTAGCTCATCTTCTCAAATTTCAGGGTGAATGTTATCATATTATGATCACTTTCCCCTAAGGATTCTTTTACCTTAAGGTCACTAATGAATTCTGGTTAATTGCACAACAGCCAATTCAAAATAGTTGATTCTCTAGTGGACTCAACCATGTGCTGCTCTAAAAGGCCATCTCATAGACACTCTATAAACTCCCCCTCCTGTAATCCAGCGCCAACTTGATTTTCCCCAATCTACCTGAATATTGAACTCCCCCAAGATTATTGTAGCATTGAACTTTCGACATGCATTTTGTGCCTCCCATTGTTGTAATTTGTAGACCACATCCTTACTACTGTTTGGACGTCTGTATACAACTCCCATCAGGGTCATTTTACCCTTGCAGTTCTTCAGCTCTATCCATGAGGATTCAAAACCTTCCAACCCTACATCAGCTCTTTCTAATGATTTGATTTGATTTTTTACCAAGAATAACGCCACTCCCTCTGCTTTCTTGCCTATCCTTTTGATACAATGTGTATCCTTGGACATTATATTGAGAAACTTTCAAAATTGGATACAGCTTTTCATAATTACATTCAGCACTGCCACAGATACATGAATCAAAGAAACATACAACTATTTTGAATAGAAAAATATTAATAAAAGCGAACAAATTTCAGAGAATAAAATGGTATTCGCCAAAAGCATTTTTTCTGCTAAATTAGTTTATTATACATTGGATCAATGCTTTTTAGAAAAGTAACAGAAAGTGTAGAAATTTATGTTCTTTCATGAAGTTGCACTTTTGAGAATTTCACTCTTTATCTCTGTTTAGCTTCTGTCTATTTATTCCCCTCTGTATCCTGAGCTTCTCCCTTTGTTTTCTTTCTTTCCTCCCTTTGAGCTGGAGATTGTTGAATAATGCAGTAGAGTATTAAATGAGAATAAGACTCAGCAAGGAAATGCCATATGACCATTCACAGTCTTTTTCTCTGTCCTATAATGATTCTTTGATTGATACGGCTCCTCATCAGTGATGATTAGGATTTTTGCCTATGCTGGAAACTGTGTTGTAACTCCATCCTGTCTCAGCATAGCTATGATGTCCTCTTTTTTTTTTCTCACTTAAACCACAGAAGGCAATTCTGCTATTTAAAAAAAATCTCTCCATAAGTTTCTCATGGTTGTTTCGACTGCTTGAAGTTGCTATTTTATAGACACTATTTATGCTTGTGTCTCCTGCTTGCCACAGCAATTGGAAGCATTTCAGTCTGTTAATTGAATCTTGTCCCATTGGAAGATAGTACAAGGGAACAAACTGCAGTCAGTCAGTAAAAGACAGCTGAAATCTTAGCATATTGCACAATGAAACTGTCCACATAACAGAACTGGTGCTATTATGCTTGACATTACCATGTTCTATATATCAAATGTCAATTAATGTTGTTAGTTTCAGAGTCATAAACTTGCTTTATTCTCTGCATTTTTGCAATTGCAATTATCTGCACACAAATCTCCGGAAAGTCACAGAAGAAAAAAAATATATCTTTCAGCCAGCATTCAACTAGTGCAGATGTGCAGTGAGGAGGCAACACTTTGAAATAAAGCGAGTCCGGCCAACTCCTTTCTGCAGCTTATCAGAAGATAACTTCCATCTTCAACTGGAAGAAGAATGTGCGGCTGCTGTAGTGTAAAGAAAACACTGGCTCTGGTTAGAAAAGAGCATGGAGCATTACACTTCTGAATGTCGCAATTAATTAGTCAAAACAAGTTTTTCACCTTCAACATAAAACACAGCTGGCAAAATAATGAACTAATTATAATCTTACTTCTATGGTACAGAAGTTGTGTAAAACACGCTCAAAGTATTTTCCATTGCATCATTGGCAACATCCATTGGTGTCTAGTGCTCTGTTGCATTTGCAGTGTTTATGTTATAAGGTATGCATTGGCCATAATTTACTTGAAGATAGGACTACTATTCTTTTACAGAAAAGGAACAATAGATGCAAGACTTAAGAGTTTGGTTAACACTTGTGAAATGAACAGCCAAGCTAACTATTTCCGATTGCCAACAATTCCAGTTTTAGGTTCCAATGGATTGCAATGTTGACATCTGAGTATCAAATAATCCTATGGCAGTATTGCACGAAAGATCTTTTCATGAGTATTCTTTCTAGAGTAGCTCCCAGGTCTATTTTTCTAAGTCTAAAACTTGCAAATGATTAGTTTTACGATAGAGAGTATAACTTTTTTAAGCACCGAGCAATAATATCCATTGCGTACAATAGTCAGAGTAAACTTTGCAATATTAGAGTTTTCATACTTGCTAGGAAATGAATTATATCTCGTCTGGCTTTTTCTATATGTTAAAATTCATTACTAAACATCCTCCTGTTGAAGCCATTTTTGGGTTTAGCACACTTACATTTAGCAAATGACTTCAGCCATCAATTTTCAAATCCGAACACAAATTGTAGATTTAATTTAAAATGCAGCTCTGAACAATAGGTTCCTGCAAACTTTGAATCACAGACCAGACAGTGCAGATTGAAATTCACTTAGATGTTTGTGGTGTGGGTGCGAATCGGAAGGTGTGAAATTTGTGTGTACTTTCAAAGAAACGTTGTGGATACATTGTGAATATGGAATTGCCCTTTGAAGTTTAGCACGTAAGATACCCTTTCACTAAAAGCGTCTCCATATGCTACCTGGTGCATCTCGTTGTGTTGAATAAAGAAGGTGCTAAATATCTACCAGTACACTTTTCTCTGGTGACTTCATTCACGCAACATCATAGCTTTAGAATAGTATTTTAAACACAGAATAAACTTGTTATTATTGTCGGTATGCCTCTAAATCATTATTTTAACAAAAGAAATGTTATGTTTTGCCCAACACAAGTGAAAACCTGCTGTTATTGATGAGTAACAGTAGAAGTTTAATGATGTAAATTTAAAATTTAATCCTTAAATATGGAAATAACACATCTTCAGAGACTTAAACTATTTGTGGAGATGTACTACCAATTGAATCTCCACGAAATCTCCAAATCTATTTATAAAATAAGCAAACTAATATTAATGTCCTCTCCCAAACCAACAATTTGGTTATCAAAGCCTTAATGACAGCTGGCTGCTTTGGACATCCGTAAATACACAACTGCAAATTTTATCATAGCAGGAAAGAGAGAAAATGATTCAAGGATGTTCTCAAAACCTCCTCCATAAGTGTTTCATATTCTAAAATGCTGAAAACACTCAGCAAGTTAGACAGTATTTGTTGAAAATTTAAGCATTTACCCAGATCAGACCCAGAACCCTTTCTTTCAGAACTGCATTGTAGAAGCTCTTTTTCAGCATGGTAGTCCATGCTTTCAGGCTTTTGTATCTTAGGTCCAATGAGAAAGGGAAGAGAAAAATGCCCAGAGTGGGTGGGGTCTTTGATTACATTGCCCACTTTACTGAGGCTTCAAGAAGTATCAACAGAGTCCAGGGAAGGGAGGCTAGTTTCTCTGATACGTTGAGCTACATCCACAATACTTCACAGTTTGTTTGCAGTCACAGGCAAAGCAGTTGCCCAATCAAGTTGTGATGCATCCGGGTAGGAGACTTTCCATGGTGCATCGAAGTGTCAACAGGGACATCAAAATTCCTTTATTCTCCTGAGGGAATAACAGTGTTGGTGATAGTAATAGTGTCTATGTGGTTAAACCAGGGCAAGCTACTGGCGATTTTCACTTCTAGGAACCTGAAGCTCTTTACCTCAGCATCACTGACCTAATCAGGAGCACGTGCACCATGACTTCAGGAAGTCAATGACCAGCTCTTTTGTTTTGTTGACATTGGGGGACATGTTATTATAATACCATGCAACAAGCTCTTTAACTACTTCCTATATTGCAAATCATAATTTTCCTTTGACATACAGACCACTACAGTGCTATCACCTGCAAACTTGTAGATGGAGCTAGAGCAGAATCTGCCCTCGTAATTGTGAGTGTACAGGGAGTAGAGTTGGGGCTGGCCATGCAGCCTTATGGAGTGCCAGTGTGTTGATCATGAAGTTGAGGATCCGTTTGCAGATGGAGGTGCTGACTCCTAGGTCTTGCCTTTTGTGATGAGTGCGCTTCAAATTTTAGTCTTGAAGGCTGAACTGTAATTAATCAGCAATAGGCTAATATGCATGTCTTTACTGTCCAGATGCTCCAAAGATGCGTGTAGGGCCAGGGAAATGGGTAGAACAATGGGAGTGTCTGTGATAGGACAAGTTGAAATGGCTTAATGGGGACACCGATCAGCATATTAAACTTCCTTATCCATGTAATCTGTTGTAAATGGTGAGGCAGAGTGAGCTGCCTAGTAGGACAGACTGCAGAAATAAGAACTGAGCCAACATGATGATTGACAGAAATAGCCATGTCACCTGAATTGGGCCTCATTGTAACACTGCAGACAGGAAGGTCAGAGTTGGACAGGGTTTGTGAATTAAAGTGACAGACAAACAGAAGCTTGTGGTCAGTCTTGCAATCAGAAAACATCACTTTCAGCTCAAAACGAGCACCTACCTGTATATCCTGTCCATCATAAATGATAACTACTTAGCCACTTAGAATAGGTGAGTATAAACCAAAATAACAGTTATTTACTGGCCTGTTCCTTCCTCTGAGAACAGCCAAGTCATTTTCTCAAAGACTGTCAGCAGTGTAGCAGCTACGGTTCCTGTCTGCTTGCAATATGTTACTGTGTGAGAAGTACAAGTGTAGGGTCCTAGTAGTTGAGGAATAGGCTGTGCCCACCTATATCCATTAAATGAGTGATGTTAAAAGGAACGCATGGGACTGAAACAAAAGAGCAAGTTTTAAGGTAGTTACATTTTTGTCCAATAATGGTTCCCCAGACTTCACAGCAATCTTCTTCCTGCTATCTCCCCTTCACTGCCACAAGGAGAAAAGCTGTGAGTTGCTCCGTACTCGAGCAGCTTTTGCCCGGTACAGAGATCCAGGGGAGCTTCACAGTCATTTCAAAAGTCCACCCACAGCATACTGGAGTTATAAAATGAAGCCCAAACCTCCAGACGGTTAAGGACACTCTAGAGGGAAGCCGGTTGAAGTCATGATTCAATTTGTGATACGTTTGAGAATGGTTTATGAAAACCAGTCTGCCTAAGAGAAATATATTTGAAGCAACATAAAACAGGATTCTTTTGTTACTCAAAGATGATTTTTTGTTTCTGAGCATGTTACTGAGTGTATTTTTTTTATAATATTTATAGTCGAATAACTGTTGCACCAAAAAAGACAAGGTATACTTCTAAAAAAGTACAAGAAAAGACTATTGTTCAACAACAGGAACGTCATCTACAAACGTTTGTACAATTCAAACAGTAGTATTGAAAATACCCATCATCGATAACAATTGCCATCACTTGCAAAGTATTATCTTAAAACATTAATGTCATGAACAGTTATTCACATACACCATAATTGTAATGAGTTTAATTTCACCACTTAAAAGTTAAAGTCAAACAAAACTTAAAATTATCACTGTGATATTAAGCAATGCAAAAGCATGTTCAAACACCACCAACATGTTAAGACAAAGATAATCTGGTTCAAACCTGGTTGTAGTTGTAAAGAGACTTTGCCAGGGACCAGCTGAGAATACTTTTGTTCTTCCACGATTTTTTTGACATGAAGAGATTCAACGAAATCGGAATCACAGCCTCTTTGAATTAGGTTGGTGATCAAGTCACACCTTCTTTGCAGTGCTCCCTCTGAAAATTCCTAACAAATTCAAAATTCAATCATTTCCAGTATCCAAGCGTAAAGGAGAAGAAAATAACCTGTTACAACAGATCCCGTGCAGCACAAATTGGATAAAGTACATGTAATAAAAACACAATAAATTCAAATACATAAGGGAGCATATATACATAGATTGATTGTATTTCCACAAAGTGACAATGGGCACAGGAGTGTCTGTACATAAGATGACTTTAATGATAAAGTAATGCTGGTGAGGTTTGGGGGATGTAGAGGTGTTGATCAACCTTACTGTTTAGGGAAACTAACTGTTTTTGATTCTAGTGGCCCTGATGTGGATGCTTCATAGCCTCCTCCCTGTTGGCAGTAGGACAAGTCAGTCCTTGAGCAGGGCGGGTGGGATCCCTCATGATGTTACTTGCCCTTTTCCGGCACTCCTCTGTGTCTATGTCCTTGATGGCTGGTAGACTGGAGTTGGGGATGTACTGGGCAGTTCTGACTACCTCTTGTAGGGCCTTCCTTCTGCCACAGTGTAGATTGTGTACATAATGATTCAGCATGCTAGGATGCTCTCCACTGCCTGTCTGTAGAATGACGTGAGTATAGATGAGCATAGACTCCTCAGAAGGTAGAGGCATTGGTGAGCTTTCCTGATTGTTAAGGATGTGTTCTGGGACCATGAGAGTTTGTATAAGATGTGCACTCCCAGGAGTTTGAAATGGCTCGCAGTTTCCATTGCTGTGCTACCAAAGAGGGGTGTGAGTGGTGCGAGTTCTCACTGGTCGAGTCATAGAGCTAAACAGCATGGAAGCATAGTCTTCAGTCCAACTCATCCATGTTGACCAAAGTATCATCCTGAGTTGGTCCAATTTCCCTGCACATGGCCCATATCCCACATAACCTTTCCTATCCATGAACCTGTATAAATGTTTTGTAGAGATTAAATTGTAGTATTGTACTCGTCGCGGCCATTTCTTCTGGCAGCCTGTTCCACATACTCACCACAGAATGTGTGGAAAAACTTAGGTCCCTTTTAGACCTCTCCCTTTTCACCTTTAATGTCCCCTAGCTTTAACCCTACTGCCCCCCCCCCCCAATCCACCTTATCTATGACCCTCATGATTTCATAAACCTGTATTAGGTCAGTGCTGAGTCTCCTTCACATCCCTCGCAGTAAACAGTGAGCAGCAGACCCTGTGGTTGCAAGCTGTCAGGCAGTGACAGGCAGATATCCAACAGAATGAACATATCCACTAAGATTCAAAACTTAGCTAAGCACCAAACAGGATACTAAGGTTATAAATGGTTAGGTTAAGGCCATAAGATCAAGGTGTAGGAGCAAATTAGGCTATTTGGCCCATCAAGTCTGCTCCACCATTCCATCATGTCTTATATATTATCCCCCTCCATCCCATTCTCCCGTGTCCTCCCATAACCTTAGAAGCCCTGACTAATCAAGAACCTATCAACCTTCGGTTTCAATATACTCAATGACCTGTCCACCACAGCTGTCCATTACAATGAGTTCCACAGATTCAACACCCTCTGGTTAAAGAAATTCCTCCCCATCTCTGTACTACATCTCTATTCTGAGGCTGTGCCCTCTGGTCCTAGACTCCTCCACAACAGGAAACATCCTAACATCCTCTCCACATCCACTCTATCTGGGTCTTTCAATGTTCAATAGGTTTCAATGAGATTCCCCGCCCCCGCCCCCCATTCTTCTAAACTCCAGTGAGAGCAGGCCCAGAGCCATCAAACTCTCCTCATACATTGACCTTTTCATTCCTGGAATCAACCTTGTGAACCTTCTCTGGACCCTGAACAATGCCAGCATATATTTTCTTATATAAAGGGGCCCAAAACCGCTCACAATACTCCAAATGCAGTCTGACCGATACCTTATATATCCTCAGCATTACTTCCTTGCTCTTAAAATCTAGTCCTCTCAAAATGAATGCATTTGCCTTCCTTACCATCAACTAACCTGCAAGATAACCTTTAGGAAATCCTGCATGATGACTCGAAAGTCCCTTGGTAAATCAAATTTTTGAATTTTCTCCCCATTTCGAAAACAGTCTGCACTTTTATTTCTTCTGCCAAAGTGCATGTTGATACACTTCTGAACACTGTATTCCATCTGCCACTTCTTTGCCCATTCTCCTGATCTGCAGGATCACTCCTTACTCAACACTACAAGTCCCTCCACCTATGTATGTATCATCCACAAACTCGAGCATAATGTCATCAGTTCCATCATCCAATGTGAAATAGTGGACATACAACATGAATAGGAACAATTTAAACTCTGGACACTGCAGAACGCTACTAGTCACCAGAAGCCAACCAGAAAAGGCCCTCTTTATTCCCAGCACCTTGTCAAAGGCTTTCATAAAATCCAAGTAAACAACATCCCCTGACTTTCCTTTTGTCTGTCCTACCTGTTATTTCCTCAAAGAATTCAAACAGATTTGTTAGGCAAGATTTCCCTTAAGTAAACCATGCTGATTTTGGCTTATTTTATCATGTGCCCCCAAGTTCCTGAAGCCTCATCTTAATAAAGGATTCCAGCATCTTTCCAACCACTGAAGTCAGGCTTGTAACGTGAGAGTTAAGGAAGGTGGTGGCCCCAAATGCGGAGTACAGTCTAGAACTGACTCAGACTCAGGCTGAACAAGGCGACACAAACAAAATCCAAAGGCGAAATCACAAAAAGTAGAAGAAATGGGACTCATATGATTGAGCACTGAGTGCTCAGCACAAGACTTTCCATGAATGAATGTGGCAGGCAATAATTGGCAGTCTTGCGTCTTAAAGGAACAGAGGCAGCTAACCATAATCGGGAGAATTGAAGCAATGAAACTTCAATGCCTGTCACTGTTCAGTTGGGATGATGACAAGGCTAACTGGTCTCCCTTCTTAAAGTGCGGAGTGACATTTTCAATTTTCCAGTCCCCCAGAACCATTTCAGAATCTATGAATCTTGATAGACCATTATTAATGCATCCATAAACTCTTCAGTTACCTCTTTCAGTACTCTGCGGTGTAAGTCCGTCTGGTTCAGGTGATTTATCTACCTTTAGACCTTTCAGTTTCCCAAGCACCTTCTCTTTAGCAAAAACAACTACACTCACTTATGGTCACTTCTGCCCCCAGATACAATTTCTGGCATATTGCTGCTGTCCTTCACAGCAGTATGATGCAAAATACTTATTAAGTTTGTTCACCATTTCTTTGACTCCCCCCTCCCACCAATTACTACCTCTGCAGCATCATTTTCTAGTGGTTCAATATCCACTCTCATCATTCTTTTACTCTTTATATATCTATAAAAAGACTTTTGTTATCCTCTTTTATACCATTAGCTAGCTTACCTTCATATTTCTTTTTTTCTCTCCTTATGATATTTTTAGTTGCCTTTTAGTTGCCTTTAAATAGCTTTATTGGTATTTAAAAGCTCCCCAATCCTTCCCACTATTTTTCGCTATATTATATGCACTCTCTTTTGCTTTTAAGCCATCTTTGACTTCCCTTATCATCCGTGGTTGCCTCATCCTCCCTTTAGAATACTTCTTCAGCTTTGGATGCATCTATCCTGCACCTTTCAAGTTACTCACAGAAATTCTAGCTATTGGTGTTCTGCCATCATCCCTGCTAGTGTCCGCTTCCAATCAAAATTGCCCAATTCCTCCCTCATACCTCTGGAATTCTCTTTACTCGACTGTAACACTAATACATCTGACTTTACCTTCTCATGCTCAGACTGCAGGGTAAATTCTATCATATTTTGATCACTGCCTCTCAGGATATCTTTACCTTAAGCTCCATAATTAAATCTGGGGGTTCATTACACAATGCTCAATCCAGAACTGTCTTTCTCCTAATGAGTTCAGTCGCAAGCTGCTCTAACAAAAACCATCTCTTGGGCATTCTTCAAATTCCCCTTCTTGGGATCCAGCACCAACGTGATTTTCCCAATCTGCCTACATATTGAAATCCTCCATGACTCCCACAACTTTGCCTTTTTTACCCGGCCAGCAACCAGTCAGAAGTGAGAGCTACAGAGAAAGTTCATGGGAACAATACAATTGTAATTCATCCTTTGTTGTTAGTGCCAAACAAGCAACAGTGTCACATT
Organism: Mobula hypostoma; assembly: GCF_963921235.1. NCBI lineage: Eukaryota > Metazoa > Chordata > Chondrichthyes > Myliobatiformes > Myliobatidae > Mobula > Mobula hypostoma. The sequence continues at coordinate 131,724,085 of NC_086099.1, forward strand.
GTCCACTGCCACCAGATATGCCTCAGTGGAATATGATACAGTTACTACCTCATTGTTGCCTGAGTGTCAGAAAATCAAAATTAGTTTAGTATCTTTTGTTTCTGTCTTTCTGATATCCAGTCAGAAATGTACTATATTGAATAGTGAAATCAGACAAGCAGCAAAATAAATCAGAACCAGTGGAAAGAACAGCATTAGTGGGACCGTGATGACCTGAGTGGTGTTCATATCCACGGGAAACTCAATAGTAGAATCAATATGAAACACCATTTCAGAACGCCAGGTTTTAACTGCTTCACCTAACTACACGAACTAACAAGGAATATTCAATTGTTTAATATCTTAAATCTTCCAAATAATAATAAATTGAATGTCAATTTTTTCCTAGCCATGTAACTCTAGCATTTGCAGAATCTCTTGTGTTATGTCATTTTGGGTCCTTTGTTTTATCACCCTCAATCTGGGCTCCTATTACTCAGGAACTCAAAAAGCCAGTCATTTTACATTAAGAGCAACAGATCACTGGTCAAAGTACCTTTTGAAAGCACCATCCACATTCAGGACCAAGGAGCAGGCATTCGGAGCAGCGGTTCGTTTTTTCGGCAGTGCATTTGTTCTTAACTACAATGTTGAAAACAATGGAAAGAATTAAAACCTTATAGCTCATTTATTTTGTGTTGTTCTTTCTCCAGAAGGTCTAATTACAAACCACAATGTATCAATCACAGTTGTTTCGAGAAACAAAAAATAAATAAAGATTTAATGAAATACACTCCCTTTCAAAGTGCGGCGCGGATGTTTACCATATAGTGGGGGTGGGGGCGAGTTAGAAAACAATCACGTATAATATCACTTGTAAACTCACCACCTGTCCTGCTTGCTGTAACCGCGATAGCCAAAATGTGAACAACGCTTAAGACCGCCTTCGTTGGAAAGTGCCTGGCTTTTGGAAAGGAACCGGCTGCGATGACAAATACGCGCAGCTCCATAGCGTGGGTATGTGATCGGACAAAGCGTACGAGACGAGCGCCGGAGCTACGAAGAGAATCACACCAGCCCCAGAGCGAAGCATCCCCAGGGCACCGAGCACTCGTTGACGGACTTAGCTCTTTGCTCTGCGACACACATTCACTCTATTGTGCACAAGCCTCGAAGTCTCTCGAATCACCCACTCATTCAGCGAGAAGCCTATCGCAAGGCGAGGGAAGTCCAAAGGAGAATAAACTACTCCCCCAGCAGTTTATACAACATTTAAAGACTTCCTTTAAGTCTTTTTTCAGACGGGGGGGACAAAGAATCAGTTCTCTTTGTTCCAAAGACCATTCAGTAAGTTTAACACATAAAGTCGCAACGACAGATTCAACCACACCGCAGTGTATAAAATGGACAGAGGGAGCTTCTCCGATTAGCTTTTGAAACTATGCAGTCAAAATCCTTGTTGCTACGGCAATATGGGCGGAGACTGTGGAGACTCGGCCTCCACCGACGCATTTTAAAGGTGGAAAGGACATCATTGCCTCCTAACGCGAAGATTCACTTCGATCATAGCATCCCACTGTAATTATATTTTTAAAAGCAAACATTACATTATCTCGGATAAATTCCCGTCAAAATCAAAGAGGCGATTATTCTCTTAACTCGTCGATTATCGTAAATAAAAACAACACGCACAACACGCGGGAGGAACTCAGCAGGTCGGGCAGCATCCGTGGGAACGTTGACTGTTCGTTTCCACGGATGTTGCCCAACCTGCTGAGTTCCTCCAGCATGTTGTGCGTGTTGCTTTGACCCCAGCATCTGCAGAGTATTTTGTGTTTGTAAATAAAAACAAAACTGTTGGGAACACCCGAAATCGTGCTCTGTCTGGAGAGAGAAAATGAGAGGAAACCTTTTAGTTCGATGACTTTTCATCATGAAAGTTCTTTAGAACAGGTTTGACTGTTTCTGCAGGGAGAGAGGTGTGATGGAGCCGAACCTTTCTTTGTCATTTATCATCATCTCATTTTGTCTTTGCTCTCTCTCCAGTCACTGTCTTACAGGGCAATTAGAGACAGTTTCTAATTTCCTAGTCCCAGTTAGCTCATTCTTACTTCAAACTTTCTGCATAATCACTCAAAGAGTTGAACTACATGTGCATGTAATGAGAGCAGTATAACTCATCTCCTTCTACCTTAGGCCATGAATTTATCAATCACCCTTGCTGTGGACACTTTCTGGAGGTCCAAGATCCGTATGCTCCACGACCGCTGGACTAAGTGTGTAAATGTAGGAGGGGACTATGTTGAAAAATAAATGTGCTAGGTTTTCTAAAATTGACTCCTTCTACCTTAGGCCATGAACTTATTAATCACCCCTCGTATATAAAAAAAACTACAGGACTGAAAAAAAGTCTATGGTTCAAGTCTATATGCAAAATGCAGAAAACCTGGGTAACATTCTCTGGGCCCAGTGGCAGACCTTTCCCTCTCCAGCAGCAGAGCGATCAGAAGTTAGTAACAAACATCCATTACAAGCCCACATATTCACACAGATATTAAAATCAAAGTCAAGGTAAATTTACTGAAGTACAAATATGTTACCATATACTACCTTGAAAATGATTTTCTTGCAGGCATTTACAGGAATATAAATGAAAGAGAATTTATGGAAATTATACATAAATAATGACAAATAATCAATGTGCAAAAAAAGATAAATTGTACAAATTTTAAAAATGATACTGACAACATAAGTTGAAGAGTCCTTGAAATTGAATCTGTAGATTATGGAATCAATTCAGAGTTGTGGTGAGTGAAGTTATCCACACCAGTTCAGGAGCCTGGTGGTTGTATGATAATAACTGTTCTAAACCTAGTAGTGTGGAATCTGGGGTTCCTGTACCTCCCGTCCATAGACAGTAGCAAAAGAGAGCATGATGCTGCTTTCTTGTGGCAGTGCTCCATGTCAATTGCTCAGTGGTGGGGAAGATTTTGCCTGTGATGGACTGGGCTTTCTGTAGAGCTCATTTCAGTCTAATGAAGGCTAGCAAATCAGATAATCACCTTATTAACTTGTGCTGACGAAGTCCTGACAAAGGGTCTCGGCCTGAAACGTCGACTGCACCTCTTCCTACAGATGCTGCCTGGCCTGCTGCGTTCACCAGCAACTTTGATGTGTGTTGCTTGTTATTAACTTGTGCGACAGCTTTGAGAGATCTATGGACTTGGATTTCAAGATCTCTCTATCCTCAACACTACTAAGAGTCCCACTTTTAATTTTGGACTCTGCTTCAAGTTTGACCTTCCAAATTGTATCACTTCACCTCTTGAGGCAAAGTTTAAAAAAAATACATAACAGGTATTGAATACAAGTGCAGAGCATGTAACAAAGTATTAAGGTATGAATGTTTATACTTGTGAAAGTTATTTAAATAACAGCAGAAGTTTTAGTTTAGTCTTTGTGCAGTTCTGAACTACATAATCACCAATATCCTTTTTAAATTAATTCCCTAATCATCTTTTTAAACCAATACATAATTATGCACTTCTGCAAAGTGTATTTCAGCACATTTACTGAAAAGAAAATTGTAATTTTTTCTTCTGCTTTCAGCTCAATAATACTGTACTCTTATTCTCCAGTTATCTGCTAATTCTGCTACTACATTAATTTTTTGAATCAGGTTAAGACATACTGGTATAAATAAGTGCAAATTTCTTCAAGGGCATAGGTATATATCAAAGCAAAGAGAAAAAAATTGAGAAGAAACATGGTGTCATGGCTCATTTGTCATAACATATCTAGGTGTCACCACATGCAGAAGCAGTCTGCTTAACCTTCTCAATAGAATTGTGTATTGTGAGTCATTACCAAGCGTTCCATTTCTGGAGCAACAAACAATCTGCTGGAGGAACTCAGTGGGTGAACCAGCAGCCACTGAATTCCTCCAACAGATTGTTTGTTGTTCCAGGTTCCAACATCTGCAGTCCCTTGTGTCTCAATTACTGTTTCTGACATTGTTGAAGAAACAGCAGATGGTTGAGTCGAGGACACTGCCCAAGAATACCCTCTGGAGATGCACTCAGACTGAGATAATTGACCTTCAACAAGCAGAGCCATCCAAAGCACAAGATATGTTGACACTGAAAATTTTCCTCTCAATTCACAATGAATTGAATCTTACCAGATCTCTTTGATTCCATGTTATATCGAGGATAGGTATGTTCATCTCATTTCTGGAAGTTAACGCTCTTGTTCACATTTGGACCAAGGGACTGAAGAACACTAGTTGCTTATTGGCAGTCAAGAGACATTTCATTAGACCTTCCACCACAGGTGGAAGTGTGTAGCCTAATTGGATTTTCCTGCTTCCTATGGATATGACACATGGATAATTCAACAATTTTGAGGAAATTACAGTATTGAAACTATTGGGCTAGTTTGAATAACAAGTGCAACTATTTCCACAGTTCAAATCTTCAGCATTTTAGCTGGGATGCCAGCTGTTCCAATGGGCTTTGCAAGATACAATTCTTTCAGCTGACTCTTAATATTACATGAAATAAATAAATTGTCAAAAGACTGGCTTCTGAGATCGTGGAGTTCCAGGAAAGATACAAAAGATATCAGCTTGGCCCCTCTAGTTAATATCATTTACCAGGAGTTCAGTCGTGTCCTAGACATTCATTTGTTGGGATCTGTATTAGTTGAGAATGGTGATGTTCTTGGAATGTCCTTCTCTAATTTAATTGTCCATTAATAACAGGATATGTCCAGACTGCAGAACTTTGCTTTTAGAAATGGGATACTTAGCTGTTCATTACATAAAGCATTTTTTTTTCCTTTTAAGAATGTTTATAGCCTTGTGTTACATAGAACATAGAACAGAATTTCAGTTCAAGCACTTCGACCTACTATGTTGTGCCAACATTTTAACCTACTCCATGATCAACTTAACACTTCCCTCTCACATTGTGTTTCACATGCCTATCTAAAAGTATTTTAATCTGTCTCTACCACCCCCCGGCAGTGCATTCCATGCACCCACCATTCTATATTTCAAAAAAAATCTACCTCAGACATCCTTCCTATACATTCCTTCAATCACCCTAAAATGATGCCCTCTCATATTGGTCGTTTCCGCCCTGGGAAAAAGGTGTTGGCTATCCAATCTATGTATGCCTCTTAACACCTTATACACCTTTATCAAGTCACCTCTCATTTGTGACTCATTTGTTCAAAGAGAAAAGGACTAGCTTGCTCAACCTGTCCTCATAAGACATGCTCCCTAATCTAGGTAGCGCTGTGGTAAATCTCCTCTGCACCCTCTCTAAAGCTTCCATGTCTATAATGAAGTAACCAGAACTGAGCACAATATTCCAAGGAAACACATGTAAAATGCTGGGGGAACTCAGCAGGCCAGGCAGCACCTATGGAAAAGAGTAAACAGTTGACTTTTCGGGCAGAGACCCTTCTTCGGGACTGGAAAGGAAGAGGTCAGAATAAGGAGGTCAGGGGAGGAGAGGAAGAAATACAAAGTGGCAGGTAATAGGGGAAACAGGGAGAGGGGGAGGGGTGAAGTAAAGAGCTGGGAAGATGATTGGTGAAAGAGGAAAAGGGCTGGATGTGGGGGGGGGGGCGCTGTCTGATTACAGAGGATAGAAGACCATGGAAGAAAAGGAAGAGAGAGGAGTACCAGAAGGAGGTGATTGGTAGGTATGGAGATAAGGTGAGAGAGGGAAACAGGAATGGGGAATGGTGAAAGAGAGGTGCGGGGGGGGGGGCAATTAACAGAACAGAAGTTTGAGAAATTGATGTTCATGCCATCAGGTTGGAGGTTACCCAGACAGAATATAAGGTGTTGCTCCTCCAACCTGAGTGTGGTCTCATCGCGGCAGTAGAGGAGGCCATGGACTCTCAGGTCGGAATGGGAATGAGAAGTGGAATTGAAATGGGTGGCGACAGGGAGATGCAGATTTTTCTGTTAAAATGAGCATAGGTGCTTGTTTAATCAGTCTCCCAATCTACGTCAAGTCTCACTAATATATAGGAGGCAACACCAGGAGCATCAGTAGATGACCCCAAAAGACTCGCAGGTGAAGTGTTGCCTCACCTGGAAGGACTGTTTAGGACCCAGGATAGTAGAGAGGGAGGAGGTGTAGGGGCGGGTGTGTCACTTGTTTTGGTATCCCTGCTGTTTCTGATTTTTATAAATAACTTGTGGAAGTGGAAGGGTGGATTAGTAAATTTGCAGATGGCATAAAGTTTGGTGGTGTTGTGCATCGTGCAGAAGGTTGTCATGGGTTCTAATGGGACATTGACAGGATGCAGAGCTTGGCTTAGAAGTGGTAGATGAAGTTCAAAAGTGTGAAGTGATTCACTTTGGAAGTTCAAATTTGAAGGCAGAATACATTGTTAATGTCAGGATTCTTAGTAGTGTGGAGGGACAGAAGGACCTTGAGGTCCATGTCCATAGACCCCTCAGTGCTGTTGTACAAATTGATAGGATTGTTAGGAAGGCATATGGTCTTTTGGCCTTCATTACTAGGGAGACTGAGTTCCGGAGCTGTGAGGTAATTTTGGCTCCATCTTACATAGAATATTGTGTTCAGTTCTGGTTGCTTCATTAGAGGAAGGATGTAGAAGGATGTAGAACTCTAGATCCTAGATTCGAAAGAACTCCGCCTAATCAGAAATCTGTAATGGGAACAAACTGCCGCTGTAAGAATAGATGGAGAAGTGAGTCAGTTTACGAAAATCAAGAGAGCCGTTAGACAAGGGTGTGTTTTCTCCCCTGATTTATTTAATGTGTACAGTGAAACAATATTACAAAAATTAAGAGACATCTTGGGAATCAAAGTTGGCGGTAAAAACATCAATAATTTCAGATATGCAGATGACACTGTGTTAATTGCAAGTATGGAGGAAGAACTACAAAACTTATTTGATATAATTTTTGAAGGAAGTGCAAAAATGGGTCTCTCTATCAACTGCAAAGAGACAGAATGTATGGTGATATCCAAAAAGAAGGAGAATCCTAGCTGTAGGCTGAGAATAAAAGGGGAAGACATAAAACAAATAAAGAACTTTTGCTACTTAGGAAGCAGGGTGACATCAGATGGCAGGTACAACATGGGCATCAAGAGAAGAATAGGGATGGCGAAAGACACCTTTACGAGAATGAAGAGTATACTGACCAATATTAAACTAGGCATGACAACCAACCTCAGAGTACTAAAATGTTACATTTACCCAGTTATGTTATATAGCTCAGAATGTTGGGCGATATCTCATGTTACTACATGAGGAAACGAATTGTAGCAGCAGAGATATGGTTTTTGAGGAGGATGCAAAAAAGAATATCATTGGCCAAATGAATATCTAACAAGGATGTCATGAACAGAGCAAACACAAAAAGAGAAATGATGTATGAGAACATGAAAAGGCAACGTAACTTCATTGGACATGTGATTAGGAAAGAGGAGTTAGAATGCTCGGTAATTATGGGAAAGATTGAAGGGAAGAAAGCAAGAGGAAGGCAAAGACAAATGATGATGGAGACAGCAGCCAGAGAACTGGAAGTGAATACCAATGAATTGATCCACTTGACCCGAAACAGGAGTGCGTGGGCCATGGCAGTCAAAACTCAAACTGAGCATGGCACCTGATGATGATGATGATGACGATGTAGAAGATTTAAAGAGGGTGCAGAGGACATCTAATAGAATTCTGCCTGGACTAGAAGGCATGTCTGATGAGAACAGGTTGAGCGAGCCAAGGCTTTTCTCTTTGGAGCGAAGGAAGATGAGAGTTGTTAGAGTTGTACAAGATGATAAGACTCATAGAGTGACTGGGTAGCCAGAGACCTTTTTTGCAGGGCAGAGATGGCTAATTTAAGTGGTCATAATCTTACGATAGTTAAAGGAACATATAGTGAGGATGTCACAGCTATGTTTTTTTACAAAGAGAGTGGTGTGTGCATTCAACACCCTGCATCAGTGGTGGTAGAAGCAGATACTTTGTGGACATTTAAATACATTATGGACATTTAGGAGACTCTTAGATAGGCACATGGATAATAGAAAAATATCAGAGGTTAGGGTTAGAATGGCTTTAGAATAGGAAAAAAGTTCAACACAACATCATGGGGCAAATGGTCTGTACTGTTTTGCAATGCTCCATGTTCTATAGTCTAAAATATTTCTTTAATTTATCTACATTTCCATGGTGCAATTCCACTTATCTTAATTTATTAGGGGACAGCTATGTTTTTTCCCTTTCTTTTACTTCTGTGCCTTGAGCTGCCTATTGTTGGTGATGTAAATCTCAGAAAGAAAGAGGATAGTAGCTGCCCAGTAGATGGTGAGCTTTCTGTCATGTCTGAGGGCGCGATCTTCAAACACTCTATTCCTCAAGTGTCCAATGTCTGCCGTAATTCATTGAAAGCTTGGAGAGTGTCATCGTTGGTCCGCTTTCCTCAAAAGATTACTTTGCTGTGACCTGCTTTCGTCAAATGATACCATGGCCAAGCGAGGACAGGTTTATTAAATACCTTTATCTTGTGAATAGTGAGTGTAAAGCTCATACTCTTACATCCTTCAATAAATAAATCAGTGATGCCACTAAACTCTGTCATGAGTATATGCAAAAAAAAACAATCATAGTCTTCGTACTGTGGCCATTCCACTGAGGTTTTGGGGCCGAACGTAGTTACCATAGGTTGTACGGTTCCTTGAAAATTCTGAAGGTCAGGTTCTCATCTGCATGAAGTTTGTTGGAATTAATAATTTTATAGCAAAATGATTGAAAGTAGTGTTGGGGCAATGAGGTATACTTCGCTTTAACATCTGTTCCCATTGTGATTTGCTCAGTTCTAGTCCATTGGTTGGTATCTTGGTTTGCTGATTTACCAAGCTTGACAAGGGGGTGAATTCTTGTGGGCTACAGAATTTCGCAAGAGTATTCTACAAGTCACTCTCAATTGCTGGAGCCAAATGCTACAGTGAGGTCAAAAAACACCATATTCTGTATAATAGCTATTGCCACACTGTCCCTGCAAAATCCTCCAGCATCACTCAAAGAACAAGTAAGCAATGTGAGCATTCTTTCTACGCCAACACCTCAATACTGAAACCCTTCCTACACTCGGTTTTCTATATTGGTCAAGTCGTGACGTTTGTGTGCTCATCCACCAAACTCCTTAAATGGACACTCCTCTGTGCTCTGTCGCAGAAAGAGACTGCCACATGGACAGAGAAAAGGATTCAAGGATGCTCTAAAAGCTTCCTTCAGAAAACACAGCATTCCTCTGATTTCTGGGGACTCCTGGCCCATAATTACACAAAGTGATGAAGGAAGTGATAAGGACATTGAGACCCCGGGCCAAGAGCACACTGAAACTTAGAGTCTGTGGCTGAAGGATCACGTGTACACACAACCTTGTATTTATGTCCTACCCCATCAAATACCTTCAGCTCCAATTTAGCTTCTGCACTGGCCACATCAATCACCTCAGAACTAGAAAACTGGGGTAGAAAAATGTCATCCTGGAGTCCGAGGAAGAGGCTAAGAAGAAGAAAATAGATTTATCTATAAAACATTTAACAAATTGTTTTTGTCCTTTGTGAAATATCTGCTGGCTTACTGCTTTCCCTGGTAAAATCCTCTGCCATTTCTTTCATCTATTACTAATTTTAACTTCTCTTAATAACCATGGATGGACTGTATTTCCCTTTCGGACTTTATTCCTTAAAGGAATACATGTTTCTTTTAAACTCTATTTAATTCTTTACTGATTCAGTTCAGTTTGTTTATTGACACATTTTTCAATGTAGTTTACAACATGCCCTAGTGAGGTAATGTTTCATGCCTTCATAGTTTGCTTTATTCAGTTTTAGTTCCCTAGTTACATGTCAAGTTAAATCACTTTCAATCTTTATAACAGTTTTTGTCATATTATCATCACTATGACTTGAAGACTCTTTAATTACTTGGTCCTCTATTTTTCCTCAATGTGCAACACTAATTTAAAATAGATCATTCCCTTGTTGTTTCCACAACATTGCTCCTAACACTAGAACATCACTAATAGTACAAAGTACACTAAAAGTTACCAATAATATTTAATTTGACAGATGCTGAGATCTAATTTTGGTCATTGCCCCAGTAAAGCACCAACTTGCACCACCTCACCTCTGCTTGGCGACCTTCAGTGGCTTCAGATCTTCAAATCCCTCTGCACCCTCAGTTCTCTCTCTTCCTGTGCTTTTCAACAAGTTATCTGTACGGTTTGCATTCTCAACTCTTGACTGTATGTATTTAATCAGTCCATTACTAGCACCTTCTGAAACTACTCAACCTTCCTATCTCTCTTTCTGCTTGAGACACTCGTTAAAACCTATCTAGCTAACAGAATGTTTGGTCATCAGCCTAATATCTCTTCCTAAAGCTTGGTGCCCAACTTTGTTTTCTAACTCTGATAGAGCACTTCAGGATAATTTACTTTAGAAGTAGCTCTTGTATAGTACAGATCAAAAACCCTACTCCTGCCACGCTGGACACTCAACAATATGGTTACCGACAGAACCTTCCTGGGCACTATTCAGTGTTGACACAGCTGGCCCAGGATACTGCTCCTGCTCACCCTTATTGTTCCCCACTGACTGGTTGGACCTGTGCCTGCACCAACACTTCATCCATTTCCCTGCTGGCAGAGAGGTTACTCTCCAAGTTGGGAGTATAGAATTAGACAAGTCATAAGTAGGGAAGCACCAGCCCTTAAAACACCTACTCCACCAGGGGTTACTGAGATTTAGGTTCCTTAAGCCATTCCCATACGATGGGTTATGGACTCCGCCCTCACAGCTTTCCCCGAAACTGAATACCAAAGCCCGAGATGTTGGACAAGTTCTTCCAGCAGTCCTGTTCTTTATTGTTAAAAGGGATACGAATCAACAGCATCTCTTCTGCAGTGTAGGATGGTGCCCTCATGCAGACACAACAGTCCCAAAGCATTGGTGTGGTTCGCATACTGGCATGGCATCTGTAGGAATATGTTGTATGATCTAACACCAAACATCATCATCATCACCACTGCCGTCAGCATCCACCACTTCACTATTCAGTAATGTCGGGGTCACACACTCACTGACTACTGGTTAATCACTGGGTTTTTAGACAGATTATCCTCTACGCCCCCATTAAGTCAGTCATCATATTCACTGTTTCGTGCACCACAATTCAGGTTGGCTGGTGGCGCAGCAAGATCTGTACCAGGCTCGAGAACGGAGGTTCCCGAGTACGATCCAGTGACAGACCGCTCCCGAGCGTGCTCTCCTTCCGTGCTGGGTTGACGTCGAGCTCGCAGCTCGACCTCGTAAATAAAAACACTGCCACCTCCAGTTTAAATTCTTCCCACACGGAATATCGTGGAGGATCACATACCAATACCCAGTCTCCACGTGCCCTGGTGGCCCCAAACATTTCCTGGCTCCTCCTCCAATTCCACCTCTTCTACCTAGGGAGGATCTGACACGACCAAGTGCAGGAACATGAAGGACGTCCCGGCCAGGAGCTCAGGTTGTCCACCACCTGATACAACACACTCAGGCGCCCCTGAAAGGTACGGTTGGAGGTCAGTAACTGATAACTACTGCTGCTTCAGCAGCCTGTTCACAGGATGTTCGATCAACCATGCTGCCTGTAGGTGGTAGCGGATGTGTAATGGCAGACTCATCTCCCTCCAAAAACAAACTTAATCCATGCTTGTGTTGTGCTTCCTTCAGATCATTCACAAGTAACTGCAAAACCCAGAACAAACAATTGATTTCCACAGTGGAAAACTTTAACACATTTTTTAAAGATCAAAGGGAAAGAAAAGACTACTGGGTGGGACCCCACGAAACATGAGCACATTCACACAGCTGCTTAAATGCACAGCCTTCTTGAAAGATAAGATTTCCTGTCAATTTAGAATCAGAATCAGATTTATTATCGTGAGATTTATTAACTTAGCAGCAGCAGTTCAATGCAATACATAATGTAGAAGAAAAAAAGTTAAAAAAAATAAGTAAACCAATTATGGTATATGTATATTGAATAGATTAAAAATTGTGCAAAAACAGAAATAATATATATTTAAAAAGTGAGGTAGTGTTCAAGGGTTCAATGTCCATTTAGAAATCAGATGGCAGAGGGGAAGAAGCTGTTGCTGAATCACTGAGTGTGTGCCTTCAGGCTTCTGTACCTCCTACCTGATGGTAACAGTAAAAAAAGGACATGGCCTGGGTGCTGAAGGTCCCTAATAATGGACACTGCCTTTCTGAGACGTCACTCCTTGCAGATGTCCTGGGTACTTTGTAGGCTAGTACCCAAGATGCAGCTACTAAACTTACAAACCTCTGCAACTTCTTTCAGTGCTGTGCAGTAGCACAAACCGCCCCCCGCCATACCAGACAGTGATGCACCCTGTCAGAATGCTCTCCACAGTACATCTATAGAAGTTTTTGAGTGTATTTTTTAACATATCAAATCTTTTCAAACTCCCAATGAAGTATAGTTGTTGTCTTGCCTCCTTTATAAATGCATTGATATATTAGGACCAGGTTAGGTTCTCAGTAATCTTGACACCCAGGAACTTGAAACTGCTCACTCTCTCTACTTCTGATCCCTCTATGAGGATTGTTATGTGTTCCATCATCTTACCCTTCCTGGAGTCCACAATCAGCTCTTTTGTCTTACTGACATTGAGTGCCAGGTTGTTGCTGCAACACCACTCCACTAGTGGGCATATCTTAGTCCTGTACGCCCTCTCATCACCACCTGAGACACTACCAACAATGACTGTATCATCAGCAAATTTATAGCTGGTATTTGAGCTATGCCAAGCCACACAGTCAAGAGTGTAGAGACAGTAGAGCAGTGGGCTAAGCACACACCTCTGAGGTGCACCAGTTTTCCGTTGTTTAAAAAAGGATCGAAAAGTAATCCTGGAAATTATAGGCCGGTAAGTTTAACGTCAGTAGTAGGTAAGTTATTGGAGGGAGTACTAAGAGACAGAATCTACAAGCATTTGGATAGACAGGGACTTATTAGGGAGAGTCAACATGGCTTTGTGCGTGGTAGGTCATGTTTGACCAATCTATTGGAGTTTTTCAAGGAGGTTACCAGGAAAGTGGATGAAGGGAAGGCAGTGGATATTGTCTACATGGACTGCAGTAAGGCCTTTGACAAGGTCCCGCATGGGAGGTTAGTTAGGAAAATTCAGTCGCTAGGTATACTTGGAGAGGTGGTAAATTGGATTAGACATTGGCTCAATGGAAGAAGACAAAGAGTGGTAGTAGAGAATTGCTTCTCCAAATGGAGGCCTGTGACTAGTGGTGTCACAGGGATCTGTGCTGGGTCCATTGTTATTTGTCATCTATATCAATGATCTGGATGATAATGTGGTAAATTGGATCAGCAAATTTGCTGATGATACGAAGATTGGAGGTGTAGTAGACAGTGAGGAAGGTTTTCAGAGCCTGCAGAGGGACTTGGACCAGATGGAAAAATGGGCTGAAAAATGGCAGATGGAGTTTAATACAGACAAGTGTGAGGTATTGCACGTTGGACGGTAGAACATACAGGGTTAATGGGAAGGTACTGAGGAGTGCAGTGGAACAGAGGGATCTGGGAATACAGATACAAAATTCCCTAAAAGTGGCGTCACAGGTAGATAGGGTCGTAAAGAGAGCTTTTGGTACATTGGCCTTTATTAATCAAAGTATTGAGTATAAGAGCTGGAATGTTATGATGAGGTTGTATAAGGCATTGGTGAGGCCGAATCTGGAGTATTGTGTTCAGTTTTGGTCACCAAATTACAGGAAGGATATAAATAAGGTTGAGAGAGTGCAGAGAAGGTTTACAAGGATGTTGCTGGGACTTGAGAAACTCAGTTACAGAGAAAGGTTGAATAGGTTAGGACTTTATTCCCTGGAGCGTAGAAGAGTGAGGGGAGATTTGATAGAGATATATAAAATTATGATGGGTATAGATAGAGTGAATGCAAGCAGGCTTTTTCCACTGAGGCAAGGGGAGAAAAAAACCAGAGGACATGGGTTAAGGGTGAGGGGGAAAAGTTTAAAGGGAACATTAAGGGGGGCTTCTTCACCCAGAGAGTGGTGGGAGTATGGAATGAGCTGCCAGACGAGGTGGTAAATATGGGTTCTTTTTTAACATTTAAGAATAAATTGGACAGATACATGGATGGGAGGTGTATGGAGGGATATGGTCCGTGTGCAGGTCAGTGGGACTAGGCAGAAAATGGTTCGGTACAGCCAAGAAGGGCCAAAAGGCCCGTTTCTGTGCTGTAGTTTCTATGGTTTCTATGAGAGTGGAGAGATTTAATAGTAACCTGAGGTGTAACTTTTTCACCCTGAGAGGGTCAGTATGTGGATTGTGCAGCAAGAGAAAGTGGTTGAGGCAAGTACATTATCAATGCTTAAAGGGTACTTGGACATGTATATAGATAGGAAACTTTTAGAGGGATTTGGGCCACAGGGACAAGTTTAGATGGGAATCTTTGAAGGCCTGGTCTTTTTCTGTGCTGTATGAATCTATTGTCCTCTGGGGCAAAGATATTCACTGTTTTCTGTGAGAGGAGATTTCCACACAGAGTTTTAAATGACTGGTCCCCTATTTTGAAACTATGTACCCTTATTTGATCATAAACAAGAGAAAATCTGCAGATGCTGGAAATCGAAGTAACACACACAAAATACTGGAGGAACTCAGCAGGCCAGGCAGCGTCTATGGAAAAAAGTACAGTCGATGCTTCGAGCCAAGACCCTTCAGTGGGACTGGAGAAAAACGGTGAGGAGTAGATTTAAAAGGTGGGGGAAGAAGAGGGAGAAACACCAGGTGACAGGTGAAACTGGGACGGGGAGGGGTGAAGTATGGAGCTGGGAAATTGATTGGTGAAAGAGATACAGGGCTGGAGAAGGGGGAATCTAATAGGAGAGGGCAGAAGGCCATAGAAGAATGAAAAGGAGGGAGGAGCACCAGAGTTGTAATTGAAAGTAGCATCACAGATAGATGGTTGTAACAAAAACTTCAGGTACACTGCCCTTCATAAATCAAATTGTTGTAGAAGTTGTTTAAAATGCTTGTGAGGCCTAACTTGGAGTATTGTGTGCAGTTCTAATCATTTAACTACAAGAAAGAGTCAATAAGATTGAAAGGGTATAGAGAAAATTTGGAAGGATATTGCCAGACCTGGATTATTGGGAAAGGTTAGGACTTCATTCACTGGAGGGTAAGAGAATAAGAGGAGATTTGATAGATGTATACAAAATTATGAGGTCTATAGACAGTGTGAATGCAAGGAGACATTTTCTACTGAGGTTAAGCAAGACTAGAACTAGAGGTCATGGTTTAAGGGTGAAAGATGAAATGTTTAAGGGGACATGAGGGGGAACTTCTTTGCTCAAAGGGTGGTGAGAGTGTGGTACAAGCTGCCAACAGAAGTGGTGGATGTGGGGTCAGTTTCAACATTTAAGAGAAGATGGGATATGAATGTGGAGGGAGGGATGGGAATGCGGGTTCTTTTTTAACATTTAAGAATAAATTGGACAGATACATGGATGGGAGGTGTATGGAGGGATATGGTCCATGTGCAGGTCAGTGGGACTATGCAGAAAATGGTTCGGCACAGCCAAGAAGGGCCAAAAAGGCCTGTTTCTGTGCTGTAGTTTCTATGGTTCTATGGTTCTATGGTGTCGATTGTCAGCAAGGAGGAGATGTTATCACCAATCTGCACGAATTGTGGTCTTCCAGTTAGGAAGTCAGTGATCCAATTGCAGAAGGAGGTACAGAGGCCCAAGTTCTGTAACTTTGCAATCAGAATTGTGGGAATGATGGTATTAAATTCTGAGCTATAGTCAATGAACAACAGCCTGACATAGGTGTTGTCTGGGTGGGCTAAAGCCATGTGAAGTGCCATTGAGATTGCATCTGCCGTTGACCTATTGTGACAATAGGCAAATTGCAATGGATCCAGGTCCTTGCTGAGGCAGGAACTCAGTCTAGTCATGACCAACCTCTCAAAACATTTCATCACTGTAGTTGTGAGTGCTACCAGACGATAGACATTAAGGTCCAGCTCATTCTTCTTAGGCACTGGTGTAATTGTCACCTTTGGGAAACAAGTGGGAACTTATGCCTGTAGCAGTGAGATGTTGAAAATGTCCTTGAATACTCCCGCCAGTTGGTTGGCACAGGTTATCAGAGCCTTACCAGGTACTCCATCGGGACCATCCACCTTGCGAGGATTCGCTCTCATTAAAGACAGCCTAACATCGGCCTCTGAGACAGAGATCACAGGGTCATCAGGTGCAGCAGGGATCATCACAGCTGTAGATATATTCTCCCTTTCAAAGCAGGCATAGAAGGCATTGAGTTCATCTGGTAGTGAAGCATTGCTGCCACTCATACTATTGGGTTTTGCTCTGTAGGAAGTAATGTTTTGCAAACCCTACCCTAGTTGTTGTACATCCGATGTCGCCTCCAACCTCGTTCAAAATTATCTCTTCGCCCTTGAAATAGCCCTCCACAAATCATACCTAGTTTTCTAATACAGGTCTGGGTCACCAGACTTGAATGCCACAGAACTAGCCTTCAGCAGACGACATATCTCCTGGTTCGTCCACGGCTTTTGGTTTGGGAATGTACAGTAAGTCTTTGTAAGCACACATTCATCCACACGTGTTTCAATGAAGTTGCTAACAACTGCAGCATACTCATCCAGGTTCAAAGATGAATCCCTGAATACAGTCCAGTCCACCGATTCAAGGCAGTCCTGTTGGCACTCCTGTGCTTCCCTTGGTCCTCACTGCTGGTGCTGCAGTCTTCAATCTCTGCCTATACTCAGGGAGTAGAAATACAGCCAGGTGATCAGAATTCCTGAAGTGAGGGCATGGAGTAGCACTGTAGGCATTCTTGATGTGTGTAACAATGGTCCAGTGTGTTGTTTCCTCCTGTACTGCAAGTGATCTGCTGATGGTAATTGCTTAGTGATTGTTTTACAGACCGGCCTGGTTAAAATCCCCCAAAACGATGGTGAAGGCATTAGGGTTCATCCAATGGAAAATATTTCATTGGTCACCTTTCCTGCTGAAGCATAGGGTTAATTTAACAGACTTCCAATACAGATTTAACACACACACACACACACACACACACACACACACACACACACACACACACACACACACACACACATTCACTCAAGTGAACTAATGTGTGGTCACACCTTATGAAACATTTTTCAAAATCAAACCATTCACACTTCAATATAAGAGGGGAAGCGTGCAGGGTGAATGATTTCCCTCCCCCTGAATGAGAGTGGGCCACCCACCACCCCACCCCCCCGCCACTGAAGGTCCTCCAGTGCCTTTTGCAGAGCCTTTAGCAAGTGATAGAGGGAACCCTGAGTGAATGTGAGGAATCCTGCGGAGTACAGAAGGAGCCCGTATCGGGAGAGGGCTCGGAGAAGGACCTTTCTCCCTTAATGGTCTCCTGACCTCCCTTTCTCTGGCAGTGCTTCCTCTACATGGCATGGAGGGTGGGAGTGGAAACACCATTTACCTGCTCCCTCAGGACTCTGGCTCAGAGCAATGCCATAAACATTTCTTTACAGGCCAGGCGAGGGCTTCCACCCTCAGATCATTATCTAATTTGTGCATCTGATTATCTCCTCCCATGTGCTCTAATCCCTCCAATAATTTGATGACAGCATTCATTGTACCCTCTCATGTGTCCCATTAAGGGGAACACCACTGTCTCAAACTGGAAGCCCCTATAGCTTGCCCTGGTACCCCCTATTGGCAGTACCATGCAATTCAAATTGTGAGCTGCTGTCTTAACGAAATACTCCCACCATGATTGAGGTTAACCTATGACCTTCCAGTGGGACGTCACTGTCATGGTAGATCTCTGTGATCAGAGCCCACTGGTGAAGGGCTCTGGTCCCTTCCTCCATGGTGCTCCACTCTTCCTGGGGCTGAAAGTCCCACTGGAAGACTGAGGGATACCTGACCTTCAATGCACTATCACCCTGCCCCATAGCAAATTCTCACCCCCCCCCCCCCGAGAAGCGGGTGGCACTCTCAGGGCATGATTGTTCATGTGGTGAGATGACAGGCCCCCGAGGGTACACATCTCCCCATTGGATAGACTCCCTGTGTCCCAGAACCTCAGCAGCCACGTAGGCAGAGGCTTGCCTGGCTTCTGCCTATACCTGTCTCCCAGCTCTGCCAGTTCCTCGGCGGAGAACTCCCTGATGGTAGTCATCTTGGTGTGACCCGCTGTGTAATCTCCCTGATACCTCTCCCCCAGCCTGCTGCTCTTCCTTACCCTGTTTCACGGAGGCTGGAGGGACTAGGGGCCAGCGGCCCCTTTGCTTGGGTCTGGGACCACATAGCCACCGGTCTGACCTGTACTGGCATGGCTACAGAGGGGGAAGAGTGCTCACTTAGAGGGGGATCCCCAAGGCTCTCTTCTCACCTCTCTTCTCCTTCCTCACCATTCTCACGTCCACGTGTCAGGATCGCCTCCCTACAACACCAGGGCTCGGTTGCCAATTAGCCCTGTGGGCAGCCTATACCTGCTTCACCTCCACTAGCTGAACGGCCCTCTCAGTGTTCCTATCCTCTAACTCCCTGTCCCAGGTCTGCGCTGCCTGGGGAACTGCTCCCATAACAACACATCACAGGTTTAGCAATTCCGCCTATTTCCTCAAACCATCTTCCTCTTTCAGCTTTTGTGAGATTTTCTCGAGCTGCCACTTTACCACGGTTGCCAGCAGCCGGAAGCATTTTTCCAGCTCCCCTTCCTCTCATGGAACCCTGTCTTATTAAGCACAGACATGATGTGGTGTCTGATTTTCACCCCACAGAGTCCAACTTGTCTCACCAGTCTACGGGCGTCCTGTTGTCCGCCAGTGGGTCGGTGATATTTCCAAATCCTGCTTTGTTGTTGGTCCACTCCGGGACTTGGCTCTCCTCACACAGCGTGTTCTCTTCTTAATTTTCCTTTCTAAAGATACTCACCTTCTGCACAAACACCGAAGCCTGCTCTCAGCGCTGATGCCTGTGGAAAATCAGTGTCAGGGCTCGGTGAGTGGGACGGAAGACCCACACCAACACTGAGTAGGTTAGTTGTCTATTTGCAGGACAAAACAGACACTAATCATTCAGTAAACTCTTCAAGCTAAACACGGTCACAGACACTTCTCTAAACTGAGCGCCTGGTGTGGAAGGACAAAGCAGATACTAAACATATACACAGTGGCAAATATTTGTCTAAAGTGTGTGCCCGGGCCCTCTGCACTGCAGTACACTCCCCACTGCCTATTGTTTCCACGACACCTTGTCTACCTGGTCCACGGCAACCCAAGTCGTTTACCACGTGCTTGATTTAAACTTGGCTGGCGCTGTGACATCATCAGTTAAACTGCAGCTAGTTGGAGGGGCAGCAGTGCTCCTCATACAGGCCAATCCCTGCCTCCCACGGGGAGTGGCTTTTGATGAGTGGGTAGGTTAAGACAAATACTACAACAGCACCCTTCTTTACATCGGTGGCACAGCAGTGGAAATTGTGAGCAGTTCCTAACTCCTGGGTGTGAACATCTCACGTAACCTTTCATGTCCCAGGACACATTCTACACAATCAGGAAGGCTAAGCAACACCTCTGCTTTCTGAGGAACTGAAGAGAGCAGGATTATGCACATCTATACTCACATCATTCTACAGACACGCAGTCGAGAGCATCCTAGCATGCTGCATTATTACATGGTACAGAAGGAGCACTGTGGTGGATGGGAAGGCTCTACAACAGGTAGTCAAAACTGCCCAACACATCACTGGCATCAGCCTACCTGCCATCAAGGACATATATAGAGAAGGGTGCTGGAAAAGGGGCAGCAACATCATGAAGTGTCCTACCCACCCTGCTTATGGATTGTTTGTCCCACTCCCAAGAGGAAAGAGACTACGTAGCATCCACACCAGGACCACAAGACTCACAAACAGTTACTTTCCCCAGGCAGTAAGGCCGATCAACACCTCCAATCACTAACCCACCTTTCCACAACCCCCACCACCACTACTTTATCATTTCTTGTAAGTCATCTTTTGAACTGTCACTCCTACGACTAGCATCACTTTATGGATGTATAATCAATCTACACATATAAACAAACTTATGCATTTATATTTATTGCTTTTTTATTATTGTGTACTTTTTGGGCTGTTGGATCTGGAGTAACAATCATTTTATTCTCCTTTATACTTGTGTACTGGAAATGACATTAAACAATGTTGAATCTCATGTTAGTATATCAAACAGTTATAAAATCTCACTTAATTATAACAGTAGCCTTTTCAACTTTGCAGATGTTATTCATTGTTTTTGAATAATATGAGTTTATCCAAAATCTGCTCCAAAGTATACATAATTTATTGGAGACAGCTGATGTCCATAACAAAGGATGAACAAATTTGGTAAAGATTATTTATGCAGACAAAATCTATTTTTTTTTGGAATGCCCAAATCTTCCAGTCCAATAATGCAATTCCTGTATCACCAGCTAAGAATTATTTTCATAAATAATAAACTCAGTTCCATGAAGCAACAATCCAAATATCTTTTAAATGAAGTGTATAAATACCACAAGTTGTTTCATAATTTAAACAAATTGAAATTTGCTTTAGCGTGAAATAGCAGTGCACATAAAAGAGATGTACAAAACATTTTATAGAAGGCAACTGACTGCATGTAAAATACTTGTTGCTTTTGGCATTATAGTCATAGAAAATTACAGCACAGAAACAAGCTCTTTGTCCAGTCTAGTCTATTTCAGCTCTCTAGTCCCATTGACTGCACCCAGACAATAGCCCTCAGTACCCCTACTATCCATGTACCGATCCAATCTTCTCTTAAACATTGAAATCGAGCTGCATGCACCACTTGTGCTGGCAGCTCATTTCATACTCTCACCACCCTCTAAGTGAAGAGGGTTCCCCTCATGTTCCTCTTAAACTTTTCACCTTTCACCATTAACCCATGACCTCTGGTTGTAGTCCCACTCAACCTCAGCCTGCATGCATTTACCCTATCTATACCCCTCATCATTTTGTATACCTCTATCAATCTCCCCTTAATATTTGCAGACAGTATATTGTGATAAGCCTTGATTACATGCTAAACTGGAAGAGATTTGACAAAAACTTCTCCAATTGTTAAATGTGTCAAAATTCAAATTCCCTTTATGCTTTGGCTGCAAGTGATGTAATGTACTTGAACATGCAAGGACATCAATTATAGCTACTAAAGTAATTTTATAATTCTAAATTGTAACATTACATCACTCTGACAGTATGATAGACAAATTGGTCACCTTTTCTAATGAAAGATGTGTTTAGACTGGGGGTTGTTCAAAAAACAGATTCTTTATTTCAATGTCTATAATGAAGGGGTTGCCTTACTTAATTACACTATTCCTTTTTAATACTACATTTCCTTTCATTCCCCCAGCTCAGATGATTTCTATACTATAGTGCTCTGGTTGAGTCATTTCATTGGTCTTCCCTGTAGTCTCTGCCTCATTCACAGAAGGCATAAGAATACCTACCTCTTCCAGGGTTGTGGCACCTCAAGAGCTTGAATACCCGTATCTGCCTCACTTGCAGACACACCCCGCTGTTGCTAATTGCTGGGAAACCGACAATAATTAATTTGAGGAAAGTTATTGCTTTGCATGGAATATAATGACCCAGTAACTCTCACACTCCCCTGTGTATTTGAGTATCCACAGTTCAGATACCAATCCCATATCTTAAAGCTGAAATTCCTTGAGCTGTAGGCAATTACTCCAGATTTGGTTACAGTGATCTCACCAGCTTTCATGTGCTACTGTTGCACCCATCACCATCTGTTGTAACACATTAATTTTAGAGTCATAGGCTCGACTATCACCCAATGGCACTCATATCTACAGTGTGAAGTGCTTTGAGAGGTTGGTCATGGTTGGAATCAACTCATACCCAAGCAAGAACCTAGACTTACTGCAATTTGTCAATCACCACAATAAATCAACAGTGGATGCAATCTCACCTACTCTCCACTCAGCCTTGGATCTCCTGAACAGCAGCAATATCTATATAAGGCTGCTGTTTATTGATTACAATTCAGCATTCACAATCAATCCTTGCAATCAATAAGCTCCAAAACCTGGGCCTCTGTACTTCATTCTGCAAATGAATCCTTGACTTCCTTACTGGGAGACGACAATCCGTGCAGATTGGAAACAGCCTTTCCTCCTTGCTGACAATCAACACCGGCAACCTCAAGACCGTGCTTAGCCCACTGCTCTACTCTCTTTATCCCCACAATTGCGTGGCTAGGCACAGCTCAAACACCATCTATAAATTTGCCAATGATGCAACTATTGTTGTCAGAATTTCAGATTACGATGAAGAGACGTACAGGAGTGATAGATCAGCTGGTTGAGTGGTGATGCAGCAGCAACGTTGCACTCAATGTCAGTAAGATCAAGAAATTAATTGTGGACTTCAAGAAGGGTAAGTCAAGGGGTTACACATCAGTCCATATCGAGGGATCAGAAGTGAAAGAGGAGAAGGTTCAAGTTCCTGGGTG
Source organism: Mobula hypostoma (assembly GCF_963921235.1). Classification (NCBI taxonomy): domain Eukaryota; kingdom Metazoa; phylum Chordata; class Chondrichthyes; order Myliobatiformes; family Myliobatidae; genus Mobula; species Mobula hypostoma. The sequence goes on from NC_086099.1 coordinate 131,746,754, forward strand.
TCAACTTCTCTGAGGGTCTATCCTGGGTCCAACACATTCATGCAGTTAGAAAGGAGGCACAACACTGAGTATATTACATTTAGATTTTGAGGAGAATTAGTATGCCACCAATGATTTTTGCAAATTTCTACAGTTGTACCATGGAGAGTATCCTAAGTGGTTGCATTAATGTATAATATGGAGGGATCACTGCACAGGATCAGAAAAAACTGCATAAAGTTGTAATCTCAGCCAACTCCATTATGGGCACCTGTTTCCCCAGCATCCAGGACATCTTCAAAAGTCAATGCTTCAAATAGGTGGCATCCATCATTAAGGACCCCCATCTTCTAGGACATGCCCACTTCTCATTGCTACCATCAAGGAGGCGGTTTAGGAGACTGAAGACACACACTCAATGTTTCAGGAACGGCTTCTTCTCATCCACCATCAGATTTCTTAATGTACAATGAATCCATGAACACTATCTCACTATTTTCCCTTTCTTTTTGCATGATATCTAACTTTCTTTTTAAAATATTTTCTTATTGTAAATTATAGTTTTATTAATATATATATTGCAATGTACTGCCCATGCAAAACAATAAATTTCATGACATCTGTCAGTAACATTAAGCCTGATTCTGATTCTGGGTGTTAGAGCACCATATCACAGAAACAGGCCTTTTGGCCATCTAGTCTGTGTCAAACAATTATTCTGCATAGTCCCATTGACCTGCAGCTGGAGCATATCTGACCATATCCCTCCCATCCACATTCATATCCCATCTTCTCTTAAATGTTGAAACTGATCCCACATCCACCACTTCTGCTGGCAGCTTGTACCACACTCTCACCACCCTTTGAGCAAAGAAGTTCCCCCTCATGTCCCCTTAAACATTTCATCTTTCACCCTTAAACCATGACCTCTAGTTCTAGTCTTGCTTAACCTCAGTAGAAAATGTCTCCTTGCCTTCGCACTGTCTATAGACCTCATAATTTTGTATACATCTATCAAATCTCCTCTTATTCTCTTACCCTCCAGTGAATGAAGTCCTAACCTTTCCCAATAATCCAGGTCTGGCAACATCCTTCCAAATTTTCTCTATACCCTTTCAATCTTATTGACTCTTTCTTGTAGTTAAATGATTAGAACTGCACACAATACTCCAAGTTAGGCCTCACAAGCATTTTAAACAACTTCTACAACAATTTGATTTATGAAGGGCAGTGTACCTGAAGTTTTTGTTACAACCATCTATCTGTGATGCTACTTTCAATTACAACTCTGGTGCTCCTCCCTCCTTTTCATTCTTCTATGGCCTTCTGCCCTCTCCTATTAGATTCCCCCTTCTCCAGCCCTGTATCTCTTTCACCAATCAATTTCCCAGCTCCATACTTCACCCCTCCCCGTCCCAGTTTCACCTGTCACCTGGTGTTTCTCCCTCTTCTTCCCCCACCTTTTAAATCTACTCCTCACCGTTTTTCTCCAGTCCCACTGAAGGGTCTTGGCTCGAAGCATCGACTGTACTCTTTTCCATAGACGCTGCCTGGCCTGCTGAGTTCCTCCAGTATTTTGTGTGTGTTACTTCGATTTCCAGCATCTGCAGATTTTCTCTTGTTTATGATCAAATAAGGGTACATAGTTTCAAAATAGGGGACCAGTCATTTAAAACTCTGTGTGGAAATCTCCTCTCACAGAAAACAGTGAATATCTTTGCCCCAGAGGACAATAGATTCATACAGCACAGAAAAAGACCAGGCCTTCAAAGATTCCCATCTAAACTTGTCCCTGTGGCCCAAATCCCTCTAAAAGTTTCCTATCTATATACATGTCCAAGTACCCTTTAAGCATTGATAATGTACTTGCCTCAACCACTTTCTCTTGCTGCACAATCCACATACTGACCCTCTCAGGGTGAAAAAGTTACACCTCAGGTTACTATTAAATCTCTCCACTCTCATAGAAACCATAGAAACTACAGCACAGAAACGGGCCTTTTGGCCCTTCTTGGCTGTACCGAACCATTTTCTGCCTAGTCCCACTGACCTGCACACGGACCATATCCCTCCATACACCTCCCATCCATGTATCCGTCCAATTTATTCTTAAATGTTAAAAAAGAACCCATATTTACCACCTCGTCTGGCAGCTCATTCCATACTCCCACCACTCTCTGGGTGAAGAAGCCCCCCTTAATGTTCCCTTTAAACTTTTCCCCCTCACCCTTAACCCATGTCCTCTGGTTTTTTTCTCCCCTTGCCTCAGTGGAAAAAGCCTGCTTGCATTCACTCTATCTATACCCATCATAATTTTATATACCTCTATCAAATCTCCCCTCATTCTTCTACGCTCCAGCGAATAAAGTCCCAACCTATTCAACCTTTCTCTGTAACTGAGTTTCTCAAGTCCCAGCAACATCCTTGTAAACCTTCTCTGCACTCTTTCAACCTTATTTATATCCTTCCTGTAATTTGGTGACCAAAACTGAACACAATACTCCAGATTCGGCCTCACCAATGCCTTATACAACCTCATCATAACATTCCAGCTCTTATACTCAATACTTTGATTAATAAAGGCCAATGTACCAAAAGCTCTCTTTACGACCCTATCTACCTGTGACGCCACTTTTAGGGAATTTTGTATTTGTATTCCCAGATCCCTCTGTTCCACTGCACTCCTCAGTGCCTTCCCATTAACCCTGTATGTTCTACTGTCCAACGTGCAATACCTCACACTTGTCTGTATTAAACTCCATCTGCCATTTTTCAGCCCATTTTTCCATCTGGTCCAAGTCCCTCTGCAGGCTCTGAAAACCTTCCTCACTGTCTACTACACCTCCAATCTTTGTATCATCAGCAAATTTGCTGATCCAATTTACCACATTATCATCCAGATCATTGATATAGATGACAAATAACAATGGACCCAGCACTGATCCTTGTGGCACACCACTAGTCACAGGCCTCCACTCGGAGAAGCAATTCTCTACTACCACTCTTTGGCTTCTTCCGTTGAGCCAATGTCTAATCCAATTTACCACCTCTCCATGTATACCTAGCGACTGAATTTTCCTAACTAACCTCCCATGCGGGACCTTGTCAAAGGCCTTACTGAAGTCCATGTAGACAATATCCACTGCCTTCCCTTCCTCCACTTTCCTGGTAACCTCCTCGAAAAACTCCAATAGATTGGTCAAACATGACCTACCACGCACAAAGCCATGTTGACTCTCTCTAATAAGTCCCTGTCTATCCAAATGCTTGTAGATTCTGTCTCTTAGTACTCCCTCCAATAACTTACCTACTACCGACATTAAACTTACTGGCTTATAATTTCCCGGATCCTTTTTTAAACAATGGAACAACATGAGCCACTCTCCAATCCTCCCGCACCTCACCTGTAGACAGCGACATTTTAAATATTTCTGCCAGGGCCCCCGCAATTTCAACACTAGTCTCCTTCAAGGTCCGAGAGAACATCCTATCAGGTCCCGGGGATTTATCCACTTTAATTTTCCTCAAGACAGCAAGGACCTCCTCCTTTTCGATCTGTACAGTTTCCATGATCTCACTACTTGTCTCCCTTAATTCCATAGACTTCATTCCAGTTTCCTTAGTAAATACAGACGCAAAAAACCTATTTATGATCTCCCCCATTTCCTTTGGTTCCGCACATAGCCGACCACTCTGATCTTCAAGAGGACTAATCTTATCCCTTACAATCCTTTTGCTCTTAATATACCTGTAAAAGCTCTTTGGATTATCCTTCACTTTGACTGTCAAGGCAACCTCATGTCTTCTTTTAGCCCTCCTGATTTCTTTCTTAAGTATTTTCTTGCACTTCTTATACTCCTCAAGCACCTTATTTACTCCCTGCTTCCTATACATGTCATACAACTCCTTCTTCTTCTTTATCAGAGTTGCAATATCTCTTGAGAACCAAGGTTCCTTATTCCTATTCACTTTGCCTTTAATCCTGACAGGAACATACAAATTCTGCACTCTCAAAATTTCTCCTTTGAAGGCTTCCCACCTACCGATCACATCCTTGCCAGTGAACAACCTGTCCCAATCCTTGCTTTTTAGATCCTTTCTCATCTCTTCAAATTTGGCCTTCTTCCAGTTAAGAACCTCAATCCTAGGACCAGATCTATCCTTGTCTATGATCAAGTTGAAACTAATGGTGTTATGATCACTGGAACCAAAGTGCTCCCCTACATAGACTTCTGTCACTTGTCCTAACTCGTTTCCTAACAGGAGATCCAATATTGCATCCCCTCTAGTTGGACATACACTCTCTATTTCTTGATTCCCTAACATTTTGGAAAAAAAAAAATCAGTGCTTATCGGCCCTGTCTATGCTTCTCAAAATGTTATACATCTCTGTAAGATCATCCTTCAATCTCCAAGTTCCCATGAAAAAATCTCAAATCTGTTCACCTTTCGCCATAACTAAGTCTATCGAGGCTTGGCAAAGCCTTCGTAAGTTCAAAGTAAATTTATTATCGAAGTATATACTGTATATGTCACCATATACAACCCTGAGATTCATTTCTTTGCAGGCATATTCAATAAATCCATAGAATAATAACCATAACATAATCAATGAAAGACCGCATCAACTTGGGTGTTCAACCAATATGCAAAAGACAACAAACAGTGAAAATAAAACTTATGACCTCTAGTTCTAACCTCACTTAGCTTCAATAGGCTGAATGGCCTATTCCTGCACCTATTGTCTATTGTCTATTGTCTATTGAAATCCTGTTCACATTAAAAGTCTGTGAATTATGGACCTCTTCAGCGCCTCCCTTGGGCCATATCCAAATGCCTTGACAGCATGTCTTGCCCACACAAAGCTGGATCAAGCGGAAAGAGAACAGCTGACCTTAGCCCTGAGATTCATTCGTGAGGTAGGGGACAATCTACAGGTGATTGGATCTGTTCTGGGTGAAGTTACAGAAGCAGTGAGGCAGATAATCTTGAGCTGACAAGCCTAGTTTCATCTGGAGGGACAGGTATCACTCCTCGCAGCAGCTGTTCCGAGGAGGCAAATGGAGTCAGGTGTCTGCGATTTCTGCTCTCACGACCATCGCCCACAAACTTACTGCGGGCAGCCAGCATCAGCTAACAGCCATTAGCGTTCTCACCAATACAATTCAGCAGCCTCTGGGCGTGTCAGTACCACTCCCAGCAACTCGCAGTTCCTCCTTTTCTACTGCCCCAACAATCTCTGCCACTAATGCTCCCATTCCAGCATCTGGACCAGAACTGACTTCGCGCTTGGACCACCACAGACCCCATGTCCGTACAAGGACCGAGCCTTCCACCACTGGACAGATACTCTGGTGATGTCAATGGCTGCGGGAATTTCATTACCCACTGCGAGCTGGCATTCCAAGCCCAGCCTGGTCGCTTCGGCAACGTGAGGAAACTGGCATATGTGGTCAGTCTCCGAGGTGACCTCCACTCAGCCTGTACAGCATTTTATGGGAGCAAGGTTATTCCCCAGCCCAGTCATTCCGACATTTAATTGCCGAGTTAAGGAGGGTTTTTGACCTTTCAGTACGGGGTCAGGAGGCTGCACACCGACTCCTGAACCTGCGCCAAGGCAGAGGGAAGGTGAAGGTCTATGCAGTCAAATTCTGCATGCTTGCAGGAGAGATGGGATGGAATGAGAGATCTCTCTGCACTGCCTTCCAGCGTGGAATGAACGCAGGGGTCCAGCACAAGATCGCTGTCTGTGACAGCCCGGATAATCTGGATGACCTGATTGATCTGGCTATTTGAGTTGACGACCAGGTAACTGATTGGCACAGTGAAATAATGTCTCAAGCTTCCTACCTGAGACATCTTTCCTCACCCTGTCCCTCATAACCCATCACCCAGTGCACAGAGGAGCCTATGCAAGTGGGGCTCATGGAACTGCCTGGCTGTCTGGGTCCAGCTCAAGCACTGTTCCATGAATCCCCTCCTGTGTCAGGTAAGGATGTGAACCTGTCTTGGATTTTGGCTGAATATGTTGACCGCCTCAAGGTCTTCAGTGAAAGGAAGGCCACCACCCTGCCCTTATAAGTGGCTAATACACTCAATTTCATTTCTAAAAGGGTTTATCTAATGAATTTAATATTAAATACACAGCGCATATTTTCCCCGTATGAACATATAAAATCATTGCAACACACTAATATTGCTGAATCAGTGGGAGCCCTGGGCTTGTTTCCCTGCAACAAGACAGGGGTGATGGGAGACAGTGATACTCGAAGGGGGTTCCTTGTGTCCAGTCTATTCCGCAATTTAGTTTTCGTTACATTCCTTGCAGAAAAGCCCGCTTCGCAGAGATATGTTGGAAATGGAAGCAAGGTTTTCAGTGCTTTCACGGCTATCTCAGGATATTCAGCCTTGACTTTGATCCAGAATACCGGCAGAGATGTTATGTCAAATATACTTTTCAGCCCGCCATCATTTGCAAGCTCAAGGAGTTGATCTTTTTCCTGTGCTGACATGGATGATGCGTGCGTAATGACCTCATGTGGGTAATGACCTCGCATGCGTTCAAGTTGCAGTAGTGGGCACGACAGGGAATGAAGAAAGGTGCAGCTGACTAATATCATTTCATATTGCCAAATCATATCGTTTCCTCGCGACCCGGTACTGGTCCATGGCCCAGTGGTTGGGGACCACTGTCCTACCTGGCACTAGCCTTCCCTGGGGCCAGTTCTTTTCCCTCTCTCATCCTGAAATGGTGGCCATGGAAGAATACATCAAGGAGGCAATGGCTATGGGGTTTTCCGTCCATCAATCTTTCCCGGAGGAGCAGGCTTCTTTTTCGTGAGCAAGAAAGATGGCATACTCCATCCTTGCATCGATTATCAGCCCCTAAACAACATCGCTGCACTCTTCCCCTACTTGCATCCACGTTAGAACATCTCCAGTGAGCAACCATATTTTCCAACATTGAACTGCGCAATGCTCATAATCTAGTTTGTATGAGACAAGGGGATGAGCTTTCAACACCACTAATGGTTACTATGACGCATGTGATGCCCTTTGGTCTGTTTTCCAGGTTTTAGTTAACAACATGCTCAGGAACATGTTGAAAGAGTTTGTTTTTGTGTATTTAGATGGCATCCTTATCTCTCATCAGGATCACGTCCGGCATATCCAGAGGGTTCTCAGATGGCTCCTAGAAAATAACCCATATGCCGAACACGACAAGTGTGAGTTCTATAAGCACCAGATGTCATTTTTGAGCGAGATACTTACCCCATCCAGTGTTCAAAAGGACCTGAGTAAAGTTCAGGTTATGGAGTGGCCTAAACCACCTACAGTCAAATAGCTACGGCACTTCATAGGGATGAAAACTTTTATTGCCGCTTCATCCATATTTTCAGCTCTATCACACCTCCCATAAATGCACTCACCAGGAAGATCTCAGCAGGATTCCATTGGAAAAATGATGCCGACCAAGCATTTTCGAAGTTTAAGCGACGTTTAATCACTGCAACACCCAGACCCACCACGGTCATTCATAGTCAAGATGGATGCATCGATTGTCAGCATTGGAGCTGTCCTCTCTCAGTGCTCTTCTGCAGGTAGCAGGCTGCACTCTTGCACCTTTCTTTCTCGTTGTTGACTCTGATGAGATTAATTATGATGTTGGGAGCCAGGAAGTGCTGACACTCAACGAGGTCCTGGAAGAATGGCGACACTGGCTGGAGGGGGCAGAGTATCCTATCCTGGTCTGGACAGGTCAGAAGAATCTCTCCTACACTCAGGATGCAAAAAGACTCAGCTCCTGTCAAGCCCGCTGGGCTCTCTTCTTCCACCAGGTTTAAGTTCATCCTCACCTATCACCACAGCAGCAAGAATACAAAGGTCGACGCACTGTCCCGGCAGTTCGACGGATCTGAGGACAATGTCGATCCAGAGCCCAGCCTCCCTCGCTCGTGCAATGCTGCTTGGTGATCTGGAGAATAAAGGCAGAGGTGAGGGCTGCTTAACTGTCGGATCCAGGCGCAGGTGGGGGACCTCCCAACTGGCAGTACATCCCTACTACCGTGCGTTCCAAATTGCTGGAATGGGGTCCCTCCTCACATCTAGGTGGCCATCAGGGAATTGAACAGACCCAGGAGTTTAGAAAGAGACAATTTTGTGGCCAGCTATGTCTCAGGATGTCCATGACTTTGTATTTGGCTGTCCCACCTGCACTCAGAACCAGACATCATGCCAGTGTCCTGCATGTCTGCTACGTCAGCTGCTTGTGCCCCACAGCCCTGGTCCCACCTCTCGGTGGATCTTATTACTGGGCTGCCCCCATCAAATGGAAAAACTACCATTTTGGTTGTTGTGGATCAGTTCTCCAAGGCTGCCCACTCCTTTGTCCTGCCCAAGCTCCCATCGGCTCGTGAGACTGCCACACTCAAGGCTCAACTTGTGTTCAGGCTCCACATATGCCTGATCATGGACCACAGTTCACTTCCCACTTTTGGAAGGCTTTCTGCTCTCTTGAAGGAGCCACAGCCAGTCTCTCATCTGGTTTCCACCGTCAATCTAGTGGCCAGACTGAGAGAGTGAATCAGGATTTGGAGGCGACCCTGTGCTGCTTTGCTCTTCCAACCCCATATCCTGGAGCTGCCAATCGCTTTGGGCAGAGATTGTCCACAACCACCTCCTGTTATCCTCCATGGGTATATCTCCCTTTGAATGCCAGAAGGGATTCCAGCCACTGCTCTTTCCTGACCAGGAGACCGATGTAGGCGTTCCTATTGCTGAGTAGCTGATCCAGCACTACAAACACAACTGGAGGTGAGCCAGGGTTTCTCTGTTGCGCGAACCGAGACAACATGCCCAGCAGATTGATTGGCTCCACCAAAAGGTGACACCTTTCAATCCGGAGGAAGAGGTCTGGTTGACATCAAGGGATCTTCCCCTGAAAGTCGAAAGCCACGAATTGGCTATGTGGGACCATTTGTAGTGGAAAAGGCTGTCAACAAGGTCTCATAAAAATTGCATCTACCAGCATCACTGAAGATCCACCCAGAGTTTCATGTTTCCTAGCTCAAGCCAGTTACTACCTCTCCCCTCGTCCCGGTCACCTCCCCTCGTCCTGGTTACCCCCCTCCCCCACCCTTCTCTGCTTGGTGGATGGTTCCCAGGTCTACACTGTGCAGCACCATAGCATCTCGCTGGGTATGGGGTAAGTCAGTTCTGCTCTTGGTGGTTTTTATAAATGATTTAGATGAGGAAGAGGAAGGGTGAGTTAGTAAGTTTGCAGATGACACAAAGGTTGATGGAGGTTTGGATAGCGTGGAAGGTTGTCAAAGGCTACAGCGGGACATTAACTGGATGCAGAACTGGGCTGATATGGCAGATGAATTTCAACCCAGAAATATATGAAGTGATTCAATTTGGAAGGATGTATTTGAAGATAGAATACAGAGTTAATGGCAGTGTGGAGGAACAGAGGGATCTTGTGGTCCATGTCTGTAGTTCCCTCAAAGTTTCCAAGCAAGTTGATTGGGTGATTAAGAAGGAGTATGGTGTACTGCCCTTCATTCGGTTTGGAATTGAGTTCAAGGTAATGCTGTAGCTCTATAAAACTTTAGCTAGATTACACCTGGAATATTGCGTTCGGATGAGGTAACCTCATTATAAGATAGAGGGGGAATATTGACTCAGACCATGAGAGGCCTGCGTCGGGCATTTTCATGCCTTACGAGGCACAGATTGGAATTATAAAATAGACGTGGAAGCTTAAGGGGTGGAAAGGAGATTAACCAGGATGTTGCCTAGACTTCAGAGAATTTCTTATGAGGAAAGGTTGAGCAAGCTAGGGCCTTTGAGTGAAAGAGGATGAGAAGTGACATGATAGAGGTGCTTAAGATAATAAAAGGCTTAGATTGAGTGGATGGCCAAAGAAATTTTCTCAGGGCTGAAATGGCTATTTTGAGAGAGTATAATTTTAAGGTGATTCAGGGAAAGCATGGCGGGGCTGGAGATATCAGAGGTGAGTTCTTTATACAGGGAGTGGTGAGTGCATAGAAAGCTCTGTCAGAAATGCTGGTGCAGGCAGATGTGCATTTAAGAAATTCTTAGATAGGCCAAAAAGCCTTCTTCACCACACTATCCACTTGCAATTGCAGTTTCAGAGAACTATGTACTTGTACTCCTAAAACTCTGTTTTACTATCAGGCGTAGGCTCCACCATTCCATCATGGCTGATTTATTATCCCTCTCAATCCCATTCTCCTGCCTTCTCCCCATAACCTTTGACACACTGACTAACTAGAAGCTATCAACCTCTGTTTTAAATATACACAACGATTTGGCTTCCATCTGTCTGTGGCAATCAATTCCACAGATTCACTAACCACTATTCTAAATGGATGTCCTCTATTCTGAGGCTGTGCTCTCTGGTCCAAGACTAACCCACTATAGGACACATCCTCTCCAACTCGGCCTTTCAATATTTGATATGTTTCGATGAGATCCCCGTCATTCTTCTAATGTCTAATGAGTACAGGCCCAGAGCCATCAAACGCTCCTCACATGTTAACTCTTTCATTCCTTGAACCATTCTCACAAACCTCCTCTGGATCCTGTACAATGCCAGCACGTATTTTCTTAGATAAGAGGCCCAAAACTGCTCACAGTACTCCATGTGGTCCAGCTAATGCCTATAAAGCCTCAGTATCACACGCTTGCTCTTATATTCTTGTCCTCTCAAAACGAATGCTAACATTATACTTGCTTTCCTTATCACTGACTCAACCTGCAAGTTAACCTTCAGGGAATCCTGCACAAGGACCCTCAAGTCCTTTTGTACTTCTCATTTTTGAATTCTCTCCCCATTTAGAAAATAGGCTACGCCTGTATTCCTTCTACCAAAGTGCACGATCATACACTTCCCTACACTATATTCCATCTGCCACTCCTTTGCCCAGTCTTTCAATCTGTCCAAGTCCTTCTTCAGGTTCCCTGTTCCCTCAACACTACCTGCCCCTCCGTCTATCTTTGTATTATCAGCAAACTTGGCCACAAAGCCATCAATTACATCATCTAAATTATTGACATATAACGTGAAAAGTAGCAGTCCCAATACCGACCCCTGTGGAACACCTATAGTCATTGGCAGCTGACCAGAAAAGGCTTTATTCTGAACCTTCGTCTCCTGCCAGACATCCAATCTTCTATTCATTCCAGTATCTTTCCCGTAATACCATGGGCTCTTAACTTGTTTAACAGTCTCATGTGTGGCACCGTGTCAGAGGCCTTCTGAAAATCCAAGTAAACAACATCCACTGACTCTCCTTTGTCTATCCTGCCTGTTATTGCCACAAAGTATTCCAACAGATTAATCAAGATTTCTCCTTAAGGAAACCATGCTAACTTTGGCCTACTTTATCATGCACCACCAAGTACCCTGAGACCTCACAATTAATAATAGACTCCAACATCTTCCCAGCCACTGAAGTCAGGCTAATTAGCCTATAATTTCCTTATTCTGCCTCCCCCCTTCTTAAAGAGTAGCGTGACATTTGCAATTTTCCTGCCCTCCAGAACCATTCCAGTATCTTGTGATTCTTGAAAGATCATTATTAATCCCTCCACAGTCTCTTGGCTATGCATTTCAAAACATTGGGGTGTAGTCCATCTGATCCAGGTGACTTAGCCACCTTCAGACCTTTGAGCATCGTGAGCAGTTTCTCCTTAGTAATAGCAACTACACTTCTGTCTCCTGAAACTCCTGAATTTCTGGCATACTGCTACTGTCCTCCACAGTGAAGACAGATGGAAAATACTTCATCCACCATTTTTTTGGTCTTCTATTACCACTTCTCCAGCATCATTTTCCACGGGTCCAATATCCACTCTCACCTCTCTTTTACTATATCAGCGAAAACTTCTGGAAAAAGAAAACAACTCTCTCCAGGGCCCTAACATTTACTCTGAAATTCCTACCCTCACATGTCTTCCACAAATATAGCACCTGACACTAGTTAAATTAAGCTCCATTTGTCACTCCTCAGCATTACCTAATTGATTCCGGTCCCTTCTGTAAGTCTTGACATCCATCTCCCCTGTCAGTGACACCACTTATTTTATTGTCACCTAAAACCTATTTTGGTGCCACTTGTGCAGTTGTGGATACCAGATCATTAGAAGTATTTAAAGTGGAGGTAGATCAATTTTTGAAAAATCAGAGGTTTGAGGTTTATTTGGATCTTGTACAGAGGAGGAGTTGAGGCCAGAGGTAAACCAGATATGATCATATTGAATAGTGGGTAAGCTTGAAGAACTGAGGGGTTGTCAACTCCTATTCCTATGTTCTTGTGTTCTCAATATCACACAGTCTGCACAATTACTACTACTACTACGTTGACTCAGGCCTAGGGGGCCGGCATCGGGCACGATGACGGACTCTCCACTTCTCCCTCTCCCTCATTTGCCCAATCAAATGCACCCCTAACCCCATCCCCATCCCTCACTGATTCTCAAAATCATGTTTTGGATTGGCATCATTTTGTGTAATTTGCAACTTCACTTTCCCAGAGTAAAGCTTCACCATTGGGTATGTTATGCAGGAATTCAGGCAGGATGGAACATTAGTCAAGAAAAATGTACTCACAAATACAGAATTCACAGGGAATCCTCAAGGTGTTTAAAACTCAGTACTGGGAGCAGGAACTTCTAAAGCAGAATTATTATCAGAGAAGAAGTGATGCTGTTCCACCATTCAATTAGATCAGATTGACTCCTTTGTGCATTTTGTTTTGTATCCCTTGAAGCACACACCAAACGTCATAATAGAATTCCATTGCATCCCCCATACTCAGCCATTAAACGTCTTTCAAAATGCTTTCCTACAATATTATCTGATAATGTATTAAATGCAGGTTAGTTGTGTGGCATGCATTTATTTCCTCCATGACATGTTGACTTTGGGTACAACATTTCTATGAAGCTCAAAGGATATGCACCCAGAGGCGAAGTATTAATTACCACAAAAAATAGAAGTTACATTTATCAAGCAGTTTTTAATAACTTGTAGTTTTTTTCAATCCATCTAAATTATGTTGCAAGTGTAGTCAGTGCCTAGAATCACCTAGCACTTTTATGCCTAGCAATGAGATAAATTATTATTTTCAACCATTTCTGTATTAATTAATTATTTTACCTACTTACACACTTACTTATTTATTTAGATACAGTTTGGAATAAGCCCTTCCAGCCCTTCAAGCTGTGCCACCCAGCAATCTTCTGATTCAGTCCTAGCCTAATCATGGGAAAATTTACAATGACCAGTTAATCTACCATCTGGTATGTGTTTGGACTGTGGGAGGAAACCAGAGCACTCTGAGGAAACCAACACAGACACAAGGAGAATGTACAAACTCCTTGCAGGCAGTAGTGGGGATTGAACCTGGGTTCCTGATACTGTAAAGCATTGTGCTAACCACTGCACTACTGTGCTACCCCTGCCTTTCATCAATTGGTGTCTCATCACTTTGGAAAATAAGCAGCTGAACATCAAATACAGCAGACAGCATTTCTGAAAGTAATACCTTCAGATCATTTGAAACTGAAGGTGTCAGGGAAGAAAAAAGCAATTTGAACAGCATACAACAGCAAGCATGTTGCAAAATATTCAGCAATTAATGAGAATAAACAATATTACAAATATCAGTCACAAATTTCAAACTCAAATGGAAAGTATGAATGAATATGCAATTACATTTTTCTTGGAATAGGCTCATGTTTATAAAGACTCACTGCAAACCAGGTAAAGACAGAGCTCTATTGTCTATAACAGATAATGAAGTCAGTATCTTATTTCTGAGATTAAAAATTACCTGAAGGGGTAGTATTCCTTATACAACAAGGAACAACAGTCACAAGGCATGCAGACACCTGCAGGACCACGATTTCTGGGAGTGGTAAATGAATCAGTCTTTTTGTTATAGAAGACAATTAGCCATTACAAATGTCAGGTTGACTTATCTGAAACATGTATGCATTGCTAACAGTACTATAATTTAGATAAATGGACAAGAAAAGAAAGGATCAGCCAAGCCAATAATGATTCATGAAATATCTATTTCAGAGTGCAAAGAAAGTAGCTACTTGGTTATTAAACAATAAAATCTTTTCAAGGATAACCTTTGCTCACACGTAATATGCCAGAAACTAGATAACATTGAACGTCAAAAATTGTTAGTAGTAGGGAAAGACCAGATATAAATGGGACCAACAGGTGGTAAAGACTAATAATAGCGAGAATAGGCAATCTGAAGCCAATTGCAAAAAAAACCGAAGCTTCTAAGTTAAATGCAATGTCAATTTTATGATACTTACACGTCCATTGGGAGGAATTGTGAAGAATCCTTTACAAATTTGGCTGTTCTCAGATATTTATCACGAACCTACATATGTTACATAAACAAATGTAAATCATGATGCCATTCAGTGGGCCCACTACAGATTCATTCCCAGAACAGGCTTATGTCAAACAAAACTATGTTATTACACTAACTCTATTCTCATTCCCCCTGGTTGCAAACTTGCACCTTGTCTCCAACAAGCTCTTAGCTGGAGTGAAATTAATGTATGCACAAAAATGTGAATTGCTATTGCCTGCACTCAAGAACCCAGGTCACACTCAATACCAGTTATTAATTAACAGAACACAGACAAAGCTTGTGAATGTAAACACTTCAGGCCTTGCTCCTAGTTATCACTGGTTCGTTCACTGAAGGGCATGAGAGGCCTGACAAGACCTCAGATTACCTCCTCAGGAGCCAACTCTAAATCAAGATAGACTGATGATAACATTCATTAAAATGCTTCCAGTCCAGTGGCACTGCCATCAGCTGACTGAGAAAAAATGTGTTTCAAAAACGAGGTCTAAAACCTGACACCAAGACCATGGCCTACTGGCCGTGGCGATCACTGTCCTTCCATATCGGTCAGCGACATGGGTCATTTGTAGCAGGCACTGCATAACAGACGTAACATTAAAGCTGCCTCCAGTAAACCTTCTGAACTAATGTGCCAGACAGCGAATTCAATATCAGTAACACCTCCTAAGTCAACTTTCCCAGCACTATGATGAAATCATCATAACCAGTTCCAGATTTGGACCACATTATTTGCATGCCTGACACCAGACCTCCAAAACAAGCACTTTACTGTGAGGCAAGCGATCTTCAGAACAGGAAAAACATGTAACAACCCATGAACAATGACAGAGGAATGCTCTGAATCTTTTGAGTTGCCACTGGCAGAAGAAACACATAACCTCTAAAACTACCTAGCATGATGCTTCCGGAAGGTTCCATCTGTCTCACCTGTTGAAGGGTCTGCAGTTCGTATTGGCCACTTTGGATCTCACAGGACTGAAGTGGAAGCAACTTATCCTTGACAGCAATGATTTCCTAAAAGGGAAGAGCAAGGCACTTACTGTATAACAAAATGCTTCAAACACTTGACAAAGGTAAAGGCAATCAAACAAAGATTAAAATTTTGAAAGAAATAAAATAAAGCGCTCCTAGCCTTGAGTTTTTTTAGAGAAGTTCCAGGCTACAATGTGAAAAAGCTGTTTATGAAGTACTGAGTATGGTGGTGAACTTCTAAGTGAAAGTTCAGAGCTCCAGTACTTGGCAGTGATTGGCATAATACAGGTCAGTTGATTTCAGGCCAGATCAGGAATGGGTGTAATCTTGCTTCAGTGGTAAAGTGTGTGGGAATAAAATCAGAATCAGATTTACCATTACTGTTTTATATGTCATGAAATTTGTTTGTGGGTAGATAAATAAGCTCACAGGAATTTACATAATAAAACTATGCCCATAAATTAAAAAAAACAATTACAGCTGTGGTATTGGATGCAAACATTTCTTCAGTATAAATTTCCACGAAAATTTGTGGTGAGTATAAATTCTGAGAGAATTATGAAAAATGACCGAATGTAATCACAAGAAGTCTGGAGCGTATGTTACATGAGCTGAAAACCTACATTTTGGCAGAGGAATACTGAAAGATACAACATATTTTGTAGCCAGCAGATTAAGACCAACCCACTTCCATGAAATTAATAACAGGTGGAACAATGATCAAATGGCATGCTGCAGTGAGCTGCCTACTAGTGCAAAAGTTCTTGTGAAATTATGCAGATTTTGTACATTGGAAAAGACAGACTTCCACAATATTGATGTCTTTCAAACACCATGTAATCATTGGAGTGATATGTATGAGCAAAATATGAAAGTAACTGAGCATAAGAAAGAGGAGGCATTCACTTTGTTGTATCTGCTCTGCTAGTCAGTAAAATCATAGCTAATATTTACCAGTGTCATTTTTCCCTGACTGTTCTTTTATCTCTGGATTCCATTAACATCTAAAAATCAACTGACCTGTATTAAACTTGCAGTTGAAGATGGCACTACTGGAGATGTATGACAGCTTACTGGTAAATCATAAGGCATGAGATTTGACTAAAAACGTTATTTATAACATCTGAAGCAAATTGTGGTGAACTATCGCCAATGACAATGAGGAGGCAGGTAGATGGTGAAGCTGGTTCGGGGAATGAGCCAGACTTTGGCAATGCGAGGCACAACATGTTCGAGTTGCAGACAGAGATGCAGTTCATATCGCTGCTGGAGATGGAGTGGGGGATTTGGAGAGGAGTCGATGCAGAAGAGTTTCAATGCCTGTCCAGCTAACTGGGGTGCGAGGTTGGATCGCTCCATGTGCCAAGCCAGTTTGGTGAGATTGAGAACGGCTTCAGGCTGGGTGGCCCAAGTGTATCGGGGGTCCTGGAGCGTGGTACTACCTGTTGCCTGGACAACTTCAACATCAGCCCTGATAGACTGAAAGCCTGAGGGTCAGGTATGAAGGTGAGGTTGATTTCGCTTGCTCTCCCGCGAATGTTTATTCCTTTCTCTGTGGCGCCGAGGCTGTGAACTGATCCAGCTGCTGTGTGTTTTGTGATGAACTGGGGACTGAGGCTTGGCTTGGGCCTACTCTGGCTGCTTCGGGAGCCGGTCTGGGATTCAGTCTAGTTTGGGATGCTGGATGGCTTGTTTCGACTGTGTTTTATTTCTCACTCTTTCCCTGCACAGTGGTTTTTGGTCTTTTGTCTTATTGGGGTATACAGACTTCTTGCTTTGTACTGCCTGTAAGCAGACAGATTTCAAGGTGCGTAATTTGTACATTCTTTGATAATAAATATACTTTGAATCTTTGAATCACAGTGACAGACTTCCTGGGGACAGAATTCCAAAGAATCACTACCACCTGGATGAAGACATTTCATTTCTGTTCTGAATAATTCCTTCTGAACATCAACATCTTTCAGACTTCCATGATTAAAATCAGATTCCATCTTCTCTTTAACCAAAGTGGATAACCTCAAGTTTTCCAAATTACATTCCATTGTCCTGTTTTTATCTCACACTATCCCGCTGATGGCCTCCACATCCAGCTCACAAATTCACACTGTGACCCAGCTTTTTAATTTGGATTGATTACCTTATACTGTTTATCGGCTATATCTACAATCAGTGGCCACTTTATTAAGTACACATGTACGTATGCTCATTAATGCAAATATCTATTCAGCCAATCAGCTGGCAGCAAATCAAAAAAAAACATGAAGACATAGTCAAGAGGTTCAGTTGTTGTTCAGATCAATCATCATAATGAGGAAGAAATGTGTTCTAAGTGACTGTAACTGTGGAGTGATTGCTGGTGCCAGACAGGGAGGTTCGAGTATCTCAGAAATTGCTGATCTCCTGGGATTTTTACACTTAACAGCCTCAAGAGTTTACAGAGAATGGTGTAAAGAAACATCAAGTGAGCAGCAGTTCTGTGGGCTAAAATGCCTTCTTAATGAAAGAGTTCAGAGGAGAATGGCCAGATTGGTTCAAGCTGACAGGAAGGCAAGAGTAACTCAAATAAATAACCATGTGTTACAACTGTGATGTGCAGAAGAGCATCTCTGGATGCACAACACATCAAACCTTGAAGTGGATGGGCAGCAGCAGCAGAAGACTACACTAGGTTCCATTCCCCACGGAGTTTCTATTACCCCATAGTATAAGTCCAAATATGGATTTATTATCCTTGATCCCATTATCTAAATCATTGATATAGACTGTAAAATGTTGGGGATTCAGCATCAGTACTCCCCAATTCACGCCAGTTTGCAAACCCCCAGTAAAATGTTATTTAATATTCACTTTTGATGCACTACAATAAAGGCCTTTGCTTGTTCATCCTCAACATTTCTGCTGGTTACAACCTAAGAAACTTTAATAGGTTTATCAAATTACGGGGAAGTACAGGCTTGTGGAGCTACTGCCTCTAGTGGTTCGGGCTCAGTTCTGATGACCACTGGTGACGGTAGGGAGTTTGCAGAGTCACTGTCGGTGGGGTTTGCACATTCACTCTGGGTGTTTTCATTTCCTCCCACATCCTTGTGGGAAGGTTTGCTGCTACTGAACCAGGGTGTGTAAACAAGAGTTGCAGGAGGCTGGCAAGTGCGGTTTGAAACAGATTGCTTTCTGGCAAAGGGCATACTTGGTAAGTGGGAGGCCTCAAAAGTGAAAGTTTGAAAGTACAGAGTTTGCATTTTATTTTCAGAATAAAAGGCAAGGAAAACAGATTTAGGGAACCTTGATTTTCAAAATATATTGAGGCACTGGTTTAGAAAAATAAGGAGGAGCATAGCACATATAGGCAGGTAGGAACAAATGAGGTACTCATGGGGCAAAGAAATGAAAAAGAACACTTAAGAATGAAATCAGGAGAGCTAAAAGAAGGCATGAGGTTGCTCTAGCAGACAAAGTGAAGAAGAATTCCAAGGGTTTCTACAGATATATTAAGAGCAAAAGGATAGCAAGGCACACTATTAGTCCTTTGGAAGATCAGAGTGGCCATCTATGCATTGAGCCTTAAGAAACGGGAAACCTTAAATGGATTTTTTTGCATCTGTTTTTACAAAGGAAACAGACAGAGTCTACAGAGGTGAAGTAACACAGCAGTGAGATCATGGACCATATGTGCATTACAAAGGAAGAGGAGCTTGTTGTCTTGAAGCAAATTAGGGTGGTTAAAACTCCGGGGCCTGACAAGATGTCGCCTTCTACCTTGTGGGAGACAAGTGCAGAAGTTGCAGAGGCCCTAGCAGAGGTATTTAAAATGTCGTTTGCCACAGGTGAGATGCCAATGGAGGTTAGCAAATGTTGTTCTCTTGCTTACGAAAGGCTCTAAGAATATACCAAATTAGAGGCTGGTGAGCCTGACATCAATAGTACTAAGCCATTGGAAGTTATTCTAAGGGCCCAGATATTTGGATAGAAAGGGACTGATTAGGGTTAGTCACCATAACTTTGTATGTGGTAAGTCGTGTCTAACCAATCTTATTGAGTTTTTCGAGGAAGTTACCAGTAAAGTTGATGAAGGCAAGGCAGTGGATGTACTTTCTACATGGACTTTAGCAAGGCCTTTGACAAGGTCTACTTGGGAGTTTGGACAAGAAGATTCAGTCGGTCGGCATTCAGGATAAGGTAGCAAATTAGGTTTGACATTGGCTTTGTGGGAGATGCCCGAGAATGGTAGTAATTGGTGCCCCTCTGACTGGAGGCCTGTGACTGGCGATGTGCAACAGGAATCGGTGCTGGATCTGTTGCTGTTTGTCATCTATATCAACAATCTGGATGATCATATGTTTAATCTGATCAGCAAATTTGCAGATGATACCTAGATTAGGGGCATAGTGCACAACAAGAAAGGCTATTAAAGCTTGCAGCAGGGTCTGAACGAGCTGAAAAAATGGGCTGAAAAATAGAAGATTCAGTTCAATGCAGATAAGTGTGAGGTGTTGCACTTTGGGAGGACAGACCATGGTAGAACTTATAGAATGAATGGTTGGGCACTGTGGAGAGCTGTAGAATAGAATGATCTGGGAATACAGAGCCATAAGTCCTTGTAAGTGGTGTCACAGGTAGATAGGGTCATATAGAGAGTTCTGGGCACATCGGCCATCATGAATCAGAGTACTGAGTATAGGTGTTGGAATGTTGTGTTGAAGATGTGTAAGACATTGGAGAGGCTTAACTTGAAGTGTTGTCTGCAGTTATGGTCATCTACCTACAGGAAAGTTATCAATAAGATTGAAAGAGTGCAGAGAAAATTTTCAAGGATGTTGCTGGGACTTGAAAGAAAGGCTGAGTAGGTTAGCACTTTATTCCTTGGAACTTGGGAGAATGAGGGGAGATTTGATGGATGTATACAAAATTATGCAGGTATAGATTGAATAAATGCAAGCAGTCTTTGTTTCACTAAGGCTGGGTGAGACAGGAACTAGAGGCTATGTGTTAAGGGAGAAAGGTGAAATGTTTAAGGGCACAAGAAGGGGGAACTTCTTCACTCAGATGGTGTGAGAGCGTGGAACGAGCTGCCAACAGATGCTGTGAATGCGGCTTCGATTTCAACACTTAAGAGAAACTTGGATTGGTGCATGGGTGGGAGGGTGATGGAGGGCTTTGGTCTCTGTGCAGATCGATGGAGGTAGGCAGCATAATTCTTCAACACAGACTAGATGGGCCGAAGCGCCTGTTTCTGTGTTGAAGTTCTATGACTCTGTAACTCTCCCAAACATGCTTGGCTTGATAGGTTAATTGTCCACTGCAAATTGGCCCCACTGTGCGCTAGTTTTGTGGGAATTAATGGGAATTTATGAAGAATAAAATTTGGGAGGAGTTTTAATAGGTATTTCATGGTCAGTGTAAACTTAATGGGCCAAAATCTGTCTCTATGCTTTTAAAGGCTGTGATTTCCCATTTAAATCTATGTATACTGGCTCTGCCCAGTTCTATTATTATTTTCTACATGCTCAGCTACCAATAGCTTAATACTAGATTACAACATTTTTCCTACTTCTCATGCCAGCCTGACTAGCCTTCCATATTTTCTTTCTCTCTACTCTCCTAGATAATGGGGCCATATCTGTTATTTTTAAATCTGTGAGAACCAATCTAGAATCTATGGAATTTCTGAAGATGACAGCCAGTGCATCTTTTGGTGCCATCATAACAAACTCTTCAAAATGTAGCATCAGATTGTTGGGATTTATTGCCTTTCAGTCTTATTAATTTCTACAAAGGTATTTTTTATTACTGCTATTTTCTTTGAGCTTCTCATTCACGCTGGATGAGTAGTTTGTTGGGCTTACACAAAATATCTGTTTAATTGGACTGCAGCACCAATTGTGTACCACGTTGTCCTGTTGCTGCACATGTCTGAAGGAAGCTATTTATTCCTTGGTATTTCTTGTGAGATCACACGGAGTTGTTCAAACCAATGCAAAAGATTGCATAATTACACACTATAGCACTAGCTGAGTTTCTATTACAGGTGTCCCCCATCTTTCGAACGTTCGCTTTACGAAACCTCACTGTTACGAAAGACCTACATTAGTACCCTGTTTTCGCTTTCAGAAGGTGTTTTCACTATTTCGAAAAAAAAGGCAGCGCGAGGGGAAAATCAGAGCGCGAAAAAATCAGCACGCAATAAAAGGCAGCGCGCGCCCCGAGCAGCCGCTCTCCCCCAGATTCTTGCCGGCATTGCTTAAACACGAGCCTGTGAGCAGTCATTTGCAAGATGAGTTCTAAGGTATCGGAAAAGCCTAAAAGAACTCATAAGGGTGTTACACTTCGCGTAAAACTAGACATAATTAAGCATTTCAATGGTGGTGAACGAAGTAAGAACAACGTGAGTTTGGTTTGTGGAAGCTGACAAAGATGATGTTGAAGAGGTTTTGGCATCCCATGACCAAGAACTGACAGATGAAGAGCTGATGCAATTGGAAGACGAAAGGATAACAATCGAAACCGAATGAGTAATAATAAAGTACGACTTTAATTTTGAAAGGGTATGTAGGTTTAGGGGATATTTGCAGGATGGTTTGAGTCCTTACAAAGAACTGTGTAATAGAAGTGTGTGCGAGACTCAGCAGTTAAGCAAGCCTTCCACATCAGTCATAGCAGACGACGAACCTCGACCTTCGACATCGAGGCGGGCAGAGATAGAAGAAGATGAGCTGCTTGCTCTAATGGAAACAGACGATGACAAGATGACACCCCAGTGTCCCACCACCCCAACCCCTGGGCCCCGGACAGATACTGTACCGATTTGCGGAGAATGCAGCGGTAGCCAAGAGGCACACAGCACATTTTTAAGAAAAATGCCGAAATAGACATGCTAATTAATTAGGTGCCGCCGACATGTAATTGTCGGCCCAAATCAGAGACGATGCAATCGGCAATTGCCTCTGATCTGGGCCGACAATTACGTGCCGGGCAGCACATAATTAATTAGCTTGTTTATTTCGGCTTTTTTCTTAAAGATGTGCTGTGTGCCTCCCGGCTACAGCTGCATTCCTGCATGCTTCGTGGCAATGTATCGGGTCGGCAGCCCGGAGGGTGGGGGCCACTGCACCACCCAACCTGCGACGACTCAGTCTAACACACCATCATCAGTGTGCTCTGCGCTGTCTTCCTGATTCCCGTAAGTGATTCTACACTGTACATACATTATTTCTACTTTATATTGGCTGTGTATTTTTACGTGTTATCTGGTATGATTTGGCAGCTTCATAACTTAAAGGTTACTGGAGAGAACGTCTTTGCCGAGAGCGCTTGCGTGAGATTTTCGCTACGGAGAACAGTTCAGTAATGATTGTGGAAAAGTATTTCTACTTTATATAGGCTGTGTATTTATCATATCATTCCTGCTTTTACTCTATGTTACTGTTATTTTAGGTTTTATCTGTTATTTGGCATGATTTGGTAGGTTATTTTTGGGTCTGCGGACGCTCACAAAATTTTCCCATATAAATGAATGGTAATTGCTTCTTCGCTTTACGACATTTCGGCTTACAAACTGTTTCACAGGAACGCTCTACCTTCGGATGGCGGGAGAAACCTGTATCTTTTACCCTTAAAACAGAGCCCTTCCAAATACTTGAGTATACTAGATGGCAGATTTTACAAGCCTTCTAATTAAAAACAAAACATATTGGTTACCATTGTCAAATATGATTAGTAAATTACTCTATATGACATATTATACCAGAGTATTATAACTTCTAGTTAAAAAGAATCTAGTGTTTTCCCAGCGTATATGATGAATAAACTCTTCTCGGGCTTCCAGTCGGATACAGGTATTGATTATAATTGACGTTTCGATCACAAACTCTGTTATCTTTATCAGCGATGATGCCTGGGCATGTCTAGTCCGGTGGTATTTATACCCCTGTAGTCCGTCCCCCCGCTTGGTTAGTCTTCATCCAATCAGGTTTCCGCTGTCCCGCCTTGCTTACAACTGAAATTCATTTCTTACTTAGAGTGAGACCTTTGGTGGAAACTGCCATCAAAGAGCATAGGAGGTGTATCCGCTTGGGTTACTCGAATAAATCAGCGGTAGCAGAACAAGGCCATAGGCTTGATTTCGATGGCACAAAATTACTGTGCTATGCCACATACATCAAAGTTGCTGGTGAACGCAGCAGGCCAAGCAGCATCTATAGGAAGAGGTGCAGTCGACCCACTGTGCTATGCCAATGGCTTTTGGGATCACCTGGTAAAGGAAGCCATTGAAATAAAATTAGAGGAAAAGAATTTTAACAAAGACAAAGGTCACGTTCTAGGTAAGAAGTGGAATTCGATTGTAAACAAGTTGGGAGATTGGAAATCTGATTGGATGAGGACTAACCAATCAAAGGTGACAGACTACAGGGGTATAAATACCACAGGACTAGACAAGACCAGGCATCATCCCTGAGAGTCTGCCATTGAAACGCCGGTTATAGTTGATACTTGTACCTGGTGGAAGACTGAGTAGAGTTAATTTCTAGTTGTTCATAGCTGACATTAATCCACTTGACCCGAAACAGGAGTATGTGGGCCATGGCAGTCAAAGCTCAAAATGGGCACGGCACCTGATGATGATGATGATGATGATGATAGTTGACATATTCACAGGTATTACATACTCCCTCAACACCCCCTTGTGCAATTGCATCCTGGATTTCCTCACTTGTAGACTCCAGTCGATTTGGATTGGCAAAGACTTTCCTCCACAATGTCCATCAGCACGGGAGCACAGCCGTCATGTATACTTAGCCTCTGTTCTACTCGCTCTACTGTGTGGCTAAGTACAGCTCCAACATCATATACAAGTTTTCTGATGACACCACTGTTGTGAGTTGTATCAAAACTGGTGATGAATCAGCAAACAGGAGGGAGTAAAAACTTGACTGAGTGATGTAATAACAACAACCTCTCACTCAATATCAATAAGACCAAGGAACTGACTGTAGGCTTCAGGAGAGGGAAACCAGAGGTTCATGAATCAGCTTCATCAGAGGATCAGATGTGGAGAGCGTCAGTAATTTTAAATTGTTGGGTGTCACTATCTCATAGGTCCTGTCCTGGATCGTTCATATAAATATAATTGTGAAGAAAGCACATGAGCGCTTCTACTTCCTCAGGAGTCTGAGGAGATTCAGCATGTCATCAAAAACCTTGGCAAGCTTCTATAGATGTGTGGTAGAAAGTGTGCTGACTGGCTGCATTATTGCCTGGTATGGGAACATGAATGACTTTAAGTGGAAAATCCTCCAAAAAGTAGTGGGTTCTGCCCAGTACATCATGGGTGAAATTCTCACAACCATTGAGTATATATAAGTGAAATATTACTGTAGAAAAGCAGCATCCACCAGGCCACGCCCTTTTCTCACTAATTTGATGATAGATACTGTCTTCAGGTAGGAGGTACAGGTGCCTCAGGACTCATACTAGCAGGTTCAAGAACAGTTACTACCCCTCAATCGTCAGGCTCTTGAACAAAAGGGGATAGCTTCACTCACTGAAGGACTCTTTTCCCTTGTAATTTATTGCTATTTATTTATATCTGTATTTGAATGGTTTGTTGCCCATTGATTACATTTACTGTTCTATAGATTTGCTAAGTATGGCCACAGAAAAAGAATCTCAGGATTGTATGTAGTGACATGTATGTACTCTGATAATAAATTTTACTTTGAAATTTGAACTTAATCAGCGACATTATTCAGACATATTAACAAAATCAAACTACATTTAAATACACTAAGGACAATTGCAAAATATATTATTCTAAATTGTGCCCAATAATGCTGGCTCATCAAGAATCATGTAAATATGAAAATGAATTTTAAACCATAAGGCCAGTTTTGCATACTAAGCTACTTGTTTGTCTGTTTTTGTTTATTTAGAGTGGCATAATTAATTGTGAGAATGCCATGTACATACAAAGTAGAATCTCTTTATGCTAAAACTTGGAGCTACAAAAATGTAGACCAACAGAGATCAAGTTATTATTAAAAGCTAAATTATTCTTACACATTACAATTTCCTTCTGCTTGCCAGAGAAAACTTGAGTTCCAGTTCATATAAATACATCAAAGACACCAGAGAATTGAAAAATGTCAAATCGTTAGTAAGAGATGTCATGTTCTGACTTTGTAAGGTAATACAAATTGCTGATGTAGTCAGCTGATGTCAGATATACAAAAATAAGGCACGCAAGTAGCCAATGAAAGCACAGGAGGATCTCAGCTGTTGCAAAATATGATGATAATTTAACTTTCTGTACTGGACAGAAACAATGCATGGAAAAGATTTACCATCCTGTGATTAGTCTATGCCCACATAGCCATTTCTTTTTCATCACCTTTCAAGTTAGATTAGTCACCTGATGGTGGCTCCAAAATTCAAATAAAAGCTGTGATCTAATGACCTTAATGACGCAGGCATTTTATTTTTGTTGAACTCAGGTGGATGTATGAACAGTAGTGTGGTAAACCATATAAGTATGTTGTAACTGGGTTACCTGTCTGGACACGCCCCTCTGCTGACTGCTCCTGTGGCTCCTCCCACAGACCCCTGAACAAAGGCGATTAGGCCATTGCTACTCCTTTCAGTCCAGGGGCAGATACTCAGCATGGTGGAAGTCACATTTTACTGCTAATAAAAGCCTTTCAGTATTTACTCTACTTCCAGTCTTTTGGAGTTATTGATGGTGCATCAAGTAGAAAATGCCCAACAAAACTGACAGGAGGCTAAAGAACAGCTAAAGGTTAATATTAGTCAGAGGAATCTTTGCTTCTTCCCTGTGTCCATATTCAGTATCATCATTCCCAATTTAAGATACTGGACCCTAGCTTGCAGGTACAGAATTGCAAATTTTCAACATTTTAGACACAGCCAGACACTCTCATCAATAAAGCATATACTTTCAACATTTGAACAATTGCCCCATAATAGAGAAAGTGAAGTCAATGGAATGATTTAATGACCTTGATCTATTTTGTAAGTAGCTTCAAGTGGCTACTGGTCACTGTTAGTCGGTGATTATTGCTGGATTTCTGTGCCTTAGGTGAAATGATTGCAGCTGGGAGCAATGAAAGCTCAAGAAAGATAGAAACAGCTTTCTTCCACTCAGAACAATGCAACAGAAGTGTAAAACAAAATGCAGGAACAAGTGTTTTCGATGAAGGCCTCTAGTTTACATTACTTGATTTTGAGAATGAAGTGTGATCGACATTTAAGAAAACATTAGCTGGATAGTTGATGAAAATGAAAATGTAAAATCATAGAGTGAAAATGGCTTGATGAGATATACAATAGCTGGTGAAAAGTTTAAACAGAGATAAATGGTCTGATTTCATGTTGTAATTGTTGGATTAGGGTCTAAATTGTCATTTTTTGTAGTTTAAACTTCTTTATGCTTGTTTATATGTTTGCAGAATTATCTGTTTGTAAATGCTAAGTGGATTTTCAGTAATTTGTAGTATAATTGGTTCTGTTTTTTTTTGTAGTTCCTGCAGTCTGTGTCACAATCTAAATTAAACTGTTTCATGGGCAATTCTCGTCAAGGAATTTCTTATCTAGTTTTCAGCACAAGTCTATTCCTTGTTTTCTTCTTTTGGATTGTACTTCCAGTAGAGTGAATCAGTTACTGCTATTTCTTTGTTGTGTACGCCTCATAAAAAGATTTTAACCACAAGATTTATGCCTCATTCCTGACATTTGGAGAACATTCTGGAAAGCATCATCTCCTGATCCAACATAATCTTTGTGCAATTCTAAGTCAGTGCCATCTAAACGATGGCCACAAGAGAAAGGTGTTTGCCAAATGAACTCAGACATTGGATTCTTCATGGCAATGTGTGAACAACTACATATCCTAATGATTACACCAAGGTAGTAGTAGGTAGTGTGCTAAATGAAGCAAAAACAACAAGCATTGAAGCCTACGTCATCAAGAACCAGCTCAGATGGAGCGGTCATGTTGTTAGGGTGAAAGACGAACATCTGCCGAAACAAATCTTCTACTCCCAGCTTAAAGAAGGCAAACGTAAAAGAGGCGGAAAACCGAAGAGATTCAAAGACGTCTTAAAAGCCAACATGAAGAAATGTAACATCGACATCAACAATTGGGAAACCAATGCCAAGGACAGGAAACTCTGGCAAGCCATCATCCGAGAAGGAACAGCAAATTTCGAAGCCAACAGATGTGTAGAATTAGAAGAAAAGAGAAGAAAATGGAAAGAGAGGCAGCAACAACCAAAGCCCGATCTGCCATCTGGAGCTACCTGTCCTGAATGCAGAAGAACTTTCAAAGCCAAGATTGGACTCATAAGCCACTTGAGAGCTCAGAAGTAGATCAACACAACGAAAACCATCACCCTCAACCTTGAGGGATAGCCATGACAATGACGACGAGTAGGTAGTGTGGTCACTTCAGCTGAGTATGACGTTCTCCTAAGGGGTTGTCTAATGGTGAGTCCCCAGGTGGCTGCAGAGTGGACAAAAGTAAGTGGCAGCTGTGGTTATTGGTTGGGTCTAGTGGTTATTCAGTCTCTCCTTTTGTAGTTGCCACTTGTTCCCTGTAGTATAGAGGAGGTCACTGTCACATAGTGCAGCTCCCACTTGAAAAATTTCCTCCAGGTGTATCTATTGAGTCAATGTCTTCCCAGTTTTTCGATGTAATGTTGAACTTCTTTACTCTGATTCTGATGTCATTGTTAAAGCGTATCCTTTGCCCACCAAGGGCCCTCTGACCTTCCTTCAACTGTGAGTAAAGGATCTATTTGGTGAGATGTGAATTAGGCATCTGAATGACATGACATATCCATTGGAGTTGGTGTTGCTTTATCAAGGTGGAGATACTGTTCATGTTGACATCCTCCATGGGTGAAACTGAGGAATAAGAAAGGTATGACCATGTTAATTGGGCTATATTATAGACCACTTGACATCCTGCTGGATTTAGAGGAACAAATTTGTAGAGAGATCACAGACTTTTGCAAGAAATTAAAGTTGTTAAAGGAGCTGATTTTAAATTCCCACATATTGACTGGGACTCCCATAGTGTAAAAGGACTAGATGTGATAGAGTTTGTCAAATGTGTTCAGGAAAATCAATAAATAGACGTCTCAATGAGAGACTGTGCGATACTTGATCTGCTATTTGGGAATGAGACAGGCAGGTGACAGAACTTTGTGTTGGGCAACACTTTGCATCTAGTGATCATAATGCCATTAGTTTCAAAGAAGGTATCAAAAGAGATAGATCTGGTCCACCAGGCTGTGATTCTAAATTAGAGAAAGACCAAATGTGATGGTATCAGAAAGGATCTAGCAAGTGTGGATTGGAACAGGCTGACTTATGGCAAAGGTGAGCTTGGTAAGTAGGAGGCCTTCAAAAGTGAATTTTGAGAGTACACTTGTATGTGCCTGTCAGAATAAAAGGTAAAGATAACAGGTTTTAGGGAACCTTGGTTTTCAAGAGATATTGAGGCCATGGCTAAGAAAAAAAAGGAATAGGTATAGGCAGGTAGGAACAAGTGAGGTACTTATGGAGTATAAGAAATGCAAGAGAACACTTAAAAAAGGAACCCAGAGGGCAAAAAGAAGGCATGAGGTTGCCCTAGCAAACCAAGTGAAGGAGAATCCTTAGAGATCTGAATGGATTCTATAGATACATTAAGAGCAAAAGGATTGCAAAGGACAAAATTGGTCCGCTGGAAGATCAGAATGGTAATCGATGTGTGGAGCCAAAAGAGATGGATATCTTGAGTGGATTTTTTGCATCTGTATTTACTCAGGGACAGATACAGAGTTTATAGAAGTGAAGCAAAGCAGCACCAACTTCATGGACCCTATAAAGATTTAAAGGGTGGAGGTGTTATTTGTCTTGAGGCAAATTAGGGTGAATAAAATCCAGACCCTGACAAGTGACAGGTGATGTACTGAATTATTGGAGGATAGCCAATGTTGTTCCATTGTTTAAGAAAGGCTCTAAAAATAAACCAGAAAATGATAGGCCAGTGAGCCTGACATCAGTATGAGAAAGTTTTCGGAAGGTATTTTAAGGGACCGGATATAAATATTTGGATAGGCATGGACTGATTAAGGATAGACAACATGGTTTTGAGCGTGGTATGTCATGCCTACCCAATCTTACAGAGTTTTTCAAGTAAGTTACCAGGAATGTTGATGAAGGAAAGCCATGGAATGTTGTTTACATGGACTTTAGAAAGGAATTTAACAATGTCCCACATGGGAAGTTGGTCAAGAAGGTTCAAGAAGAGGCAGTAAATTGGATAAGACATGGGCTTTGGGGAGAAACCAGAGAGTGGTAGTAGATGGTTACCTCTCTGACTGAAGGCCTGTGAATAGTGGCGTGCCATTGGCATTGGTGCTGGGTCCGTTGTTGCTTGTCATCTATATCAATGAACTTGATGATAATTTGGTTAACTGGATCAGCAAATTTGCAAATGACATCTAGGTTGGGGGCGTAGTGGACAGTGAGGAAGACGGTACCAGCTGGAAAAATGGACTGAAAAATGGCAGAGGGATTTTAATGCAGTTAAGTGCGAGGTGTTGCAGATTAGTAGGACCAACTGGGGTTGGTTTTACACAGTGAGTGGAAGGGCAATGAACAGTGCAGCAGAATAAAGGGATCAGAGAATACAGATCCATAATCCATTGAATCTGGTGTCACAGGTAGATAGGGTTGTAAAGAAAGCTTTTGGTATATTTGCCTTCATAAATCAAAGTACTGAGTACAGGAGATAGTATGTTATGTTGGAGTTGGTTAATATATTGGTGAGGCCTAATTTGGAGTATTGTGCGCAGATTTGGTCACCTACCAACAGGAAAGATGTAAATAAGGTTGAAAGAGTACAAAGAAATTTTACAAGGATGTTGTTGGGACTGGAGGAGCTGAGTTATAAGGAAAGATTGAATAGGTTAGGACTTTATTCCTTGGAATGTAGAAGATTGAGAGGAGATTTGATAGAGGTATAGAGAATTATATACGAGAATTAAATTAAATTATATTTGCGAGAATGAAGAGTATACTGACCAATACTAAGCTAGACATGACAACCCGCGTCAGACTACTGAAATGTTACATTTATCCAGTTATAGAAACAAAGAAACATAGAAAATAGGTGCAGGAGTAGGCCATTCGGCCCTTCGAGCCTGCACCACCATTTATTATGATCATGGCTGATCATCCAACTCAGAACCCCACCCCAACCTTCCCTCCATACCCCCTGACCCCTTGTAGCCACAAGGGCCATATCTAACTCCCTCTTAAATATAGCCAATGAACTGGCCTCAACTGTTTCCTGTGGCAGAGAATTCCACAGATTCACCACTCTCTGTGTGAAGAAATTTTTCCTAATCTCGGTCCTAAAAGACTTCCCCTCTGTCCTCAAACTGTGGCCCCTCGTTCTGGACATCCCCAACATCGGGAACAATCTTCCTGCATCTAGCTTGTCCAATCCCTTTAGGATCTTATACGTTTCAATCAGATCCCCCCTCAATCTTCTAAATTCCAATGAGTACAAGCCCAGTTCATCCAGTCTTTCTTCATATGAAAGTCCTGCCATCCCAGGAATCAATCTGGTGAACCTTCTTTGTACTCCCTCTAAGGCAAGGATGTCTTTCCTCAGATTAGGGGACCAAAACTGCACACAATACTCCAGGTGTGGTCTCACCAAGGCCTTGTACAATTGCAGTAGTACCTCCCTGCTCCTGTACTCGAATCCTCTCGCTATAAATGCCAGCATACCATTCGCCTTTTTCACCGCCTGCTGTACCTGCATGCCCACTTTCAATGACTGGTGTATAATGACACCCAGGTCTCGTTGCACCTCCCCTTTTCCTAATCGGCCACCATTCAGATAATAATCTGTTTTCCTATTTTTGCCACCAAAGTGGATAACTTCACATTTATCCACATTAAATTGCATCTGCCATGAATTTGCCCACTCACCCAACCTATCCAAGTCACTCTACATCCTCTTAGCATCCTCCTCACAGCTAACACTGCCACCCAGCTTCGTGTCATCCGCAAACTTGGAGATGCTGCATTTAATTCCCTCATCCAAGTCATTAATATATATTGTAAACAACTGGGGTCCCAGCACTGAGCTTTGCGGTACCCCACTAGTCACCACCTGCCATTCTGAAAAGGTCCCGTTTATTCCCACTCTTTGCTTCCTGTCTGCTAACCAATTCTCCACCCACACCAATACCTTACCCCCAATACCGTGTGCTTTAAGTTTGCACACTAATCTCCTGTGTGGGACCTTGTCAAAAGCCTTTTGAAAATCCAAATATACCACATCCACTGGTTCTCCCCTATCCACTCTACTAGTTACATCCTCAAAAAATTCTATGAGATTCGTCAGACATGATTTTCCTTTCACAAATCCATGCTGACTTTGTCCGATCATTTCACCGCTTTCCAAATGTGCTGTTATCACATCCTTGATAACTGACTCCAGCAGTTTCCCCACCACCGACGTTAGATTATATGGCTCAGAATGTTGGACAATATCTAGTAATGTGAGGAAACGAATTGTAGCGGCAGAGATGTGGTTTTTGAGGAGGATGCAAAGAATATCATGGATGAAACAAACATCTAATGAGGATGTCATGAACAGAGCAAACACAAAAAGGGAAATATTGTATGAGATCATGAAAAGGCAACGTAACTTCATTGGACATATGATTAGGAAAGAGGAGTTAGAATGCACGGTAATTATGGGAAAGATTGAAGGGAAGAAAGTGAGATGAAGACAAAGACAAATGATGATGGAGACAGCAGCCAGAGAACTGGAAATGAATACCCATGAATTAATCCACTTGGCCCGAAACAGGAGTGTGTGGGCCATGGCAGTCAAAGCTCAAACTGGGCATGGCACTTGATGATAATGATGATGATGATGGTACAGAATTATGAGGGATATACGGAGGGTAAATACAAGCAGGCTTTTTCCACTGGGGTTGGGTGGGACTACCACTAAAGGCCATAGATTAATGCTGAAAGGTGAAAAGTATGAGGAAAACTTCTTCACTCAGAGGGTCATGACACTGTGAAATGAGCTGCCGGTGCAAGTGGTGCATGCAAGCTGGATTGTAATGTTTAAGAGAAGTTTGGATAGGAATATGGATGCTAGGAATATGGATAGCTATGGCCTTGGTGCAGGTCGATGGAAGTAGGTAGTTTAAATGGTTCAGCACGGACTAGGTGGGCCAAAGGGCCCATTTCTGTGCTGTGTTTTTCTATGACTGTATTACTCTATGCAAGTTCAACTGTAAAATCTTAGAGAGGTTTTGATATGTAAATGGGCGAGAGCAGCATGGAGGGCTTTGTTGTAGGTGCAGGTAGATGGGACTAGGAGAAGTACAGGTTGGAATGTACTAGATGACCCAAAGTGCTTTTTTCTCTGGTGTAGTATCCAATGACTCTCATTAACTTCAATGCAGACAAATGGGTGTGTGGGACAGGGACCTGTATTTGTTAATTTACTATTTAAAAATAATGTTATAGACGATAGACAATAGGTGCAGCAGTAGGCCATTTGGCCCTTCGAGCCAGCACCGCCATTCACTGTGATCATGGCTGATCATCCACTATCAGTATCCAGTTCCTGCCTTATCCCCATAACCTTTGATTCCGCTATCTTTAAGAGCTCTATCCTTCTCTTTCTTGAAAGCATCCAGAGACTTGGCCTCCACAGCCTTCTGGGGCAGAGCATTCCATATATCCACCACTCTCTGGGTGAAAAAGTTTTTCCTCAACTCCGTTCTAAATGGCCTACCCCTAATTCTTAAACTGTGGCCTCTGGTTCTGGACTCACCCATCAGCGGGAACATGCTTCCTGCCTGCAGTGTGTCCAATCCCTTAATAATCCTATACGTTTCAATAAGATCCCCTCTCAGCCTTCTAAATTCCAGAGTATACAAGCCCAGTCAGTCCAATCTTTCGACATATGACAGTCCCGCCATCCCGGGAATTAACCTTGTGAACCTACGCTGCACTCCCTCAATAGCAAGAATGTCCGTCCTCAAATTTGGAGACCAAATGTTGAATAAAGTTTAACATGTAACGTGTTTTTTGTGTGTAATTGTGTTCAGTTTTTGTGTTTTTACACTTTTAATTGCTTTTAAATGTTATTGTGTGTTTCTAAAAGTTAGCATAAATGAAAGACAGCCTTTTTCCTTGCAAAAGCACTTTGACCATGACAAAAACTTGTGTTTGTATAAGTGTACACTGTATTTTTTATAAATGTCCCAGTTTCTAGTCTACAGGATCTCATGGATAGTAAACATCTAATCCTTTGGAGCCCCAACAGTGCCTCATGATGTTAGTTTCAGATCAGAATCCGAATAAAAATGAGTACCAGGTTTCTTATCACTGACATTTCATGAAATTTGTTGTTTTGTTCCAGCGGTACATGAAAATGACTATCAGCGACAATAAGAAATATATAAAAATATAAATCAGTCATGCTAAAAGGGAGCAAAGGTGAAGTAGTGTACATAGTCCATTCAGAAATCTGACATCAGAAGGGAGGAAACTGTTCCTAAAATGCTTAGTGTGTGTCTTCAGGCTCCATGAGATGGTTCCAATGAGAAGAGTGGATGTCCTGGATTGTGCTGCCTTTTTGAGGCGTCACCTATTGAAAATATTCTCAGTAGTGGAGAGGCTATTACCAATGATGGAGCTGGCTGAGTTTTCAACCTTGTGCAGCTTTTTCTAATCCTGTTCATTGGCACCTCCATACCAGATGGCGTAGCAACCAGTCAGAACGCCTCCACACTGCATCTATAGAAATTTGCTAGAGTCTCTGGTAACATACCAAATCTCCTCAAACTCCTAATGCTATATAGCCATTCTTGTGCCTTCTTTGTCATTGCATCAATATGTTGGGCCCAGGAGAGATCTTCAGAAATGTTGACACCCAGAACTTGAAGCTGCTCACCTTTTCCATTGCTGACCCTTCGATGAGGACTGATAGGTGCTCTCCCGACTTCCCCTTCCTGAGTCCACAATCATTAAGCACTGGTGAGGCCTCACTTGGAGTATGGCAAGCAGCTTTAGGCCCTTTATCTGAGAAAGGATGTACTGAAACTGGAAAGGATTCAAAGCGGTGGGGGGGGCACTCATGAAAATGAATCCACGTTTGAACGGTTTGTTATATGAAGAGCTTTTGATGGCTCTGGGCCTGTATTTACTAGAATTCAGAAGAATGAGGGGTGATCTCTTTGAAAGCTATCGAATGGTGAAAGGCTTTGAAGAGTGGATGTGGAGTGGCAGTCTAAGACCAGAGACACAGCCTCAGAATAGAAGGGCGTCCTTTCAGAACAGAGATGAGGAGGAATTTCTTTTGCCGGAGAGTGGTGAATCAGTGGAATTTGTTGCCACAGGCAGTTGTGGAAGCCAAATATTTACAAATATTTACAAATATTTAAGGCAGAGGTGGATAGATTCTGGATTGGTCTGGGCATGAAGGGATATGGGAGAAGGCAGGAGAGTGGGCCAGGAGGAAAAATGGATCAGCCATGATGAAATGTCAGAGCAGACTCAATGCACTAAATATCTTATATCCTTATCAGTATTATAGAATCAATATTGAGTGAGCGGTAGGTTATCAAAGGTGCTTTTTTCCGGATGTGCTGTAAAACCAAATACCCTTTTTGCCTTGCTGTGCTGACGTAGGCAACCCATGACACAATGGTGACACAGTTGTACAGCTAGCAGAACTGCTGCCTAACAGTAACCTGAGTTCATTCCGGCCTTCTGGTGCTTTCTGCTTGGAGTTTGAATGTCCTCCACGTCTGCATGGGTTTCCTCCAGATGCTCTGATTTCCTCCTACAACCCAATGATATGTGTATTGGTTGATTAATTGGCCACTGTAACTTGCCCCTGGTGTGTACATGAAACATAGAACAGCATTACACTACATAGTCCCTTTAGCCCATGATGTTGTGCTAACCTTTTCTGTTCCAAGATAAATCTAATGCTTCCCTCCCACAAAGCTCTCCATTTTTCATTCATTCATGTGCCTTTCTAAGAATCTTTTAAATGTCCTTAATGTATCTGCCTCTACCACCATCCCTAGCAGCACGTTCCACATTCCCATCACTCTCTGTGTAAAATACCTACCTGTGACCTCCCCTCATACTTTCCCCCGATCATCTTAAAATTATGCCCTTTCATATTAGCCACTTCCACTCTAAAAAATATTGCTGGTTTTCCACTCTTTGTTGGCCTTCTATCAACTTATCACCTCCACCAATTTACCTCTCAGCCTCCTTTAATCCAATGAAAAAAGCTCTAGCTCACTCAAACTTTCCTCCTAAGACCTGTTCTCTCTGGTAATTTCCTCTGCTCCCTCTCTAAAACTTTCACATCCTTCCTATAATGATACAACCAGAACTGAACACAATACTCCAAGTGTAGTCTAAGTAGAGTTTCATAGAGTTGCGACATTACGTAAAAGCTCCTGAATTCAACCCCCAGTAAAATCCGACACACCATATGCCTTATCCATTTGCAAAACAAGATCGCTCCGTTCCTCCACAATGCTACGAACCCTGACATTAACCCTGTGTTCTTCCTTCAAGCTCAGCCTTCCAAAGTGAATAGCTTCACAATTTTCCAGATTGAACT
The DNA here is from genome assembly GCF_963921235.1 of Mobula hypostoma. NCBI lineage: Eukaryota > Metazoa > Chordata > Chondrichthyes > Myliobatiformes > Myliobatidae > Mobula > Mobula hypostoma. The sequence continues at coordinate 131,782,829 of NC_086099.1, forward strand.
CCATCTGCCACTTCTCAGCCCACTTCTGAATCCATGAATCATGGCCCACTGTAATTTATGGGTGGTAGAATCTGACGGGAAAGCTATGAACAACAGGTTATAAAATACTGGATTAGTTAAATGGTTGGCACAGATTCAAAAGGCTGAAGGGCTAATTCCTGTGCTGTATGAATCTTTATCACTACATCGAGGTAATCTGCAAAGTGATGGCCAATATTAAGCCCACAAGCAGGATCACTAAAATAAAGCAGATTACATGGTCTTTATCACTTTGCTGTCGTGGGATTGGCTTTCACATCGCCCACAACAATGACTGCACTTCAAAAATATTCCATTTCTTGTAAAGTGCTCTGGGAAGTTCCAAGTTCATGAAAGGCAGTTTAGAAAAGCATGTTTTGTTTTTTAATGGCTTATGTAAAAGAGAAAGCTTCCATTTGGCTGATATTCTGGTTTTAAATCAGATGCGTAAATTAAGACTGTTTATCGTTCTCAATATGCTGCAGTAAAACTCACGTAATCTGCACTTTGATGATTCAGAAGTGCTGATGGTTCAGTAACTGGACCCAGGTGCTGAGTTGCATGCTTCCTTTCACTCTCAGAAGCCAAGTTCCCACATTCTTCTGCTGAAAGTTTTGAAAGCTGCCTTTTATCTCATCTGGCTCTGTTTCGAACCCCTGAAACTCACCACAGTCCTTGAAATTTATTGGTGCCCTATTACCCACTTTCTTCTTAGATTTATCAGGTTCACTGGAAAATTTATTTTACTGTCTACTATGCTGCAGTAATGACAGAATAACATCCAACGGTCCAAAAAATCTATCAATTCAGCATGCCAGATTTCTATATTTTGTGTCATCAATATTAATTGAAATAACTGACTAGACTAAGAGATCAGGAAATTAAACATACTCACTTGTTTAACAATTTGTTTGAGTTCTTAGGCATGAAGGGAAAACGTATAAATTAAGGTTCTGCCTCTACTCAAAATCTGAAGCAATAACTTGATGAAGTAGACTTTAAGTTTTTTCTTCTACAGCTGAACCAGTATTAAAAATCAGCTGCCTTGAAGTGAGAGCAATGGACTTCATTGGCCTATCTCTGAATATCTGGACCATCTTTGAACATCTGGATAATTTCTGAACATCTGACCCTTTGATAGTCAGAGTACCATACACACAAAATGCATAAAATCACATTGAAATTATATGAATAAATTCTGTGAATTTTACAAGCTGTACCAGTCATGTAGAAAATCACAGAGTTCCAAGACTGGAACTCATGTCACAGTCCATAGACAGTGCAATATATTTCTCATTAACAAGTGCAACAATAGCATGACATTATTCCACTTGCATGATCATATCTATCAACCAGTATCTTCACTGCGATTGCTAGTAATGCCATTTTCCACTGGCATATCTGAGGTAAGGGAAGAATGTAAAATCAACTGGCCAAAAAATCCTTAATATCGCCTAATCTCTGAAATTGACAAGAAACCGTAGGCAGGAAAGCACCTGCTGTATATTGGTGAATGCCAAATCCTCTCCTCTCAACTCATAAATCAGATGCTGAACACTGTCTGGAGGAAGCACAGTGGATCCATAGGCATGGAAATTCAGCACCAAAAAATTCCCATTAATAACACCAGTGACTGCGCTGACTAAGTTTTAAATGACAAAGCTGTCAGATAAGCCTGCATTTCATGCTAAAGGAATGACAGTAAAATCTTTGTTCTCAGCAATCAATGTGTCAGAGACATATCTGTATACAATAGGATCAGCAAGAATACCCAGTTTATATAACCTGTGAAGGCAAAGTTGCAATTCCTCGGTCAGAAAAACTTCCATAATGCAATACTGCACTAAAGCTAAGCTCAGTATGACAGACACTTTAAGATTTGTAGTTCGAACCAGAGGTATGATAACTTCTGTTGGAGCATAGATTTTATCCTGCCTCTTTAACCTCACAGTTCATTGGCTCTTTCATTCCAACCTTGTAATGACAACTGAATTCTAATCCTGGTTTATTGAAAAGGGTAAATGAGAAACATCTTTAAGCATGCTACGGATGAAGGACTAACCTCGCAAAGATATGGCAGAAACTTGCAAAGTTTAGTTTGAGCTTAGCACTGTTAATGAGCAAGAATGAAGACTTCAAATTTTGATATATCCAGTTGAGAGTAGGAAATTCAAAAGGGAAAAAGATCTAAAAAAAACCTGTATCCTGAATCATACATAGGTGCACAAGACAAGGTAATTGCAATTACAATCATGTAATTTGTTAATTACAATCATAATATTTGTACTCTGTTGACTATCCCAATGTGTTTGCTGAAGTATTCCAAATATCATTCAACCATATTGGCTCAATGCAAATGACAGTCAAATATGGTTTAGGAATAATGCGGGGCAAGATTTTGACTCTGATAACAGTCTGACAGACAGTACTTGCAGCAAAATGTGGCCTGGGCCTGGCTATGTTAGTGCAACTATGTCACACTTACCAAGGTGAAAAATGGATTACAAAATACAAATTTGGTTCAGTTTTACCATAATTAGATTATTTAGATTAGTTTCAACGTTATTGTCATTGTGCTGAGTACAGATACAAAGCCAATGAAGTACTGTTAGCATCTAACGAGAAATGCAAAGAATAGTGTTATTTACAAAATAACTGTGAATTAAAGGTAAGTGCTACAGCACACAAATATAAAAGTACTGAGACAGTACAATATGGGTGCAATACTGCTTAGCGCTGTGATGTGAGGTTCAGCAGGGTCATAGCCTCAGGGAAGAAGCTCTTCCTGTGCCTGCTGGTGTGGGAGCGGAGGCTCCTGTACCGCCTACTGCATGGGGGGAGAGAAAAAAGTCCATGGTTAGGGTGAGATGCATCCTTGATAATGCTTTTCACCCTGCCCAGGCAGTGCTTATGGTAGATGTTCTCAATGGTGGGCAATTTGGTGCCGATAATCTGCTGGGCAGTTTTCACCACACGCTGAAGTGCTTTGTGGTCCAATACGGGACAATTGCCATACCACACTGAGATGCAGTTGGTGAGTATGCTCTCAATAGTACAGCAGTAAAAGTCCATCGGTATCCTGGGACAGAGGTGAGCTTTCTTGATGCTCTGCAAGAAATAAAGGCGCTGTTGCACCTTTTTGATCAGGATGGAGGAGTTCAGGGACCAGGTGAGATCCTCAGAAATGTGGATCCTTGTAATTACTGGGGTCCAGAACTTGTCACACTTTTGAACTGTAAATTAGACGTGAATGACAGGAAAACATGACACTAACTCTCTATACCAAGGAGAAATTCAGGCAGGTGTAATGTCCAAGAGCTTCAGATAAAATGAAGGCAACTTCAGTTGCAACAAAAACCTCTGAAATAAAACAAAATTTATTAAATAATTTGTAGTTCAAGTATCACATTTAAAAGAATCATAACAGGATACTCTTTAGTTCCTGCATGTAATTACCTTCCTTTATCTTATTATTAACCTTACCTACTTTACTATTTGTGTCCCAATTATAATCTGTATTATAGAAAGTTGTGAGTGAAAATTTTAAACTGCAATCATGTATATTTTCTTCTACATACAGTACATCTTGTAAAGTTGCAAAGTGATGCAGGGAAAGCTTTGTTATCACAACGCATGCAAGACTTGACAAGTATTAATGAATCAAAAAATGAGGGTCAATCAGGTTATATCATCCATTAAGCACATCACATTTTAAAAACTTACAAAATGAAATGAGTAATATATGAAAGCTAAGGCGTTCTCGTTGAGTCATTAGGTATATCTGATCTATACCTGGCGAATTTACAAAGGGGTGCCACAGTCATATGCCAATTATTTCCAACATTGAACAAAGTTATGGAAGAATGTGGTAAACTATATAGACAGATGTCTGAAGTAGCAGTTACTGGAGTGTTCTTGATTATAAAATGCTGAATAAATGAGTGCAAAGCAAATCAGAGATTCGTCCAAAATAATAAAAAAAAGATAGTAAAAATATTTAAAAAGTTCTCAGCAGATCAAGCCACATCTGTGGAGAAGGAAAGAAAATGAACTATTTTGCTCAATAACATTACATCACTACTTCCAGGGGTTGATGTAAAAAAAATCACATGGTATAAAGGCATTTTGCCTGGTATATGGATAGGATAGGTTAGAGGGATATGTCCAAACACATAGAATTGTATAGTGGCTTACTTGTTTGTGAGTGTGTTTGTGTGTTTTAGAGTTTAAGTTTGAAACCTTGGTAACAAAAGTTTTAAACGCAAGGGGATGTAATAGGCATCATGAGCAATGTATCCACTAAGGTGTGTGCATGTACGTGCGCACAAAGGAACTTAAACTGTGTACAAAATGTTGTCATCCTCTATCTTGTTGGCATGTTAAGTGCATTTCACGATTGTACACAATCATATTTCCTTTTTGATTTCTGACACGGATGGTGTTGACAATCTGGAGTTTGTGATGATTTGCAAAGAAATCATTCAATTTGCACATGTTGTTGTCACTGGCCAAAAAATTGCACAGCACAAGATTTTTGTACACACTGGTCTTTACAAACTAGAGGGAACATTGATCATGAGTTCAGTGGTATATAAGTGTAATATTACTCTGTGGTTTTAAGTATATACTGTATAATTTTTTTCCATCCTTTATATTTTGCATAGTATGAGAATTAGTATAGAAATATTTGAGAGAGAGGTTATACTCAATGTATCTGTTGGGATGGCACCAATTGAGGTCAAACAATGTCAGGTTGAGATTCCTGATGGCCCTGCCAGTTCTTGACAGTAATTACTACTCCACAAGCTCTTCACCCCTCGGAGAAGCAGAGCATTTTGTCTGAGCTTAAAGTCGCTTGTGGGAATACAGAATTTTGGCATAAAAGATATTCACATATTGTATTGGTAAAAGCGAAATGCTCAAGGAATATGCACATGGGCATCGACCAGGAATGCCAGTAATGAAGAGAGATGTCACTTCTTTAACGGAGAAGTTAGGCAGTGACTGGGGGAGATTAGAGTAACTGGGGAATGATAATGTCAGTGGTTCAGAGAGCTGATGAGTCTGCCATGGATTATGCAGACTGTAAATATCAAGTGTTCAGGGTTGGATAATTCAGGGAGGAATGAGCCAGTCTTCCTGAAAATGCTGAAGGAAGACCTGAGCTCAATGCACCAGGAAGTTTTAGATTTGGGGATAGCAGTATGATTGATTTGCCCCAGGACAGAATTATGGGTCAGGGAGGTAGACCAGAGGAGGAGGACGAGAAGTCATAAAGTGGCTGTGTGGACTTAGCTACTGTGAAGATACAGAGGACTTGATCTGTGTGCCAGCAACCAGGTTACGTAGCAAGGGAGTGCCAGAAAAGATATAGAAAGGTGAAGGAGATGATTTGTTACAGCTGTGGCATTTCAGGCCATAGTGGCAGGCAGCATCTTAAAAATGGAAGATGTGTGAGTCACTCATCAAAGCGGGCAGAATCCAGAGCAACGCCTGTCTCTATCCAATTTGACTGCCGACCAGATTATAGAATTGGTGAGGCCGGCATCCAGCTCAGATAAGTGGCTGGCGGCAGCCTCCATTGTAAGTGCTGGCCACCCACGGATGTATACAAAGCATTTATTAGGGGGGCAGCAATGTGAAATGTTAGTGGATTCAGGGTTGTCAGTATCAATAACTGACCTACCCTTGCCCATGACTGGAGAGGTGATTTACGTTGCCAGTACAGAAGAGTGAAACAATGAGGGCAGAGCAAAGTGAGCTTTAGGTTTTTGAGATTGAGGGAATGCAGTTTCCTCTGGATTTTTGGGTGAGCCCAAACAATGAGAGAACTGACCTGGAAACAGACACACTAAGTAAAGGCAGGTGCTATCATAGTCTCAGGAAAGGGAGAATTAACATGGACAGTATGGTGGCAGCAAATGTGTCTGATCCCCAGAGTGGACAATATAGCTCACAGAGAGATAGCAGCCCCAAGCAGAGGTAGGAGATGGGACTATGATTGTGAGTCAGTTCAGGACACCCCAAGCATAAGGGCCAGACAAGGTGAAGAGCTGCTAGAAGTAGATCTGCTGCCTGCAGAGGCAGCAGAAATTAAAGATGCACCAGGAAGGGAAGTGTAAGGAGCAGATAGGGAATGAGTGTGCAGGTCTCGGGGCAAAGACAGCAACAGATCAACATGAAATGACAGAGTTGAAAGCATACAAGAAGAAACTACTAGAGACAATTTAGAAAGATTATATGGTAGTGTGAAGATCCATTGTAACCAGATTACTATGATGAGGGACAGTGCAAAACAGCAGCAACATATTGCTGATTGGAGAGAGCCACAGAGAGAGAGGTTAATCTTGCCACAGCCGGTTGGGCAAGACATGGTAAGGGAGCTGCCTGAAAAAGCAGGTTCGCTCCCACAAATATAGGACCATGAGTGGTGCTCCTGCCAAATGAAACCTGTGTTTGTGTGCAGACCCAACGAGGCAGCCAGTGGAAACAACGGACTCAGGATAAACCGTATGACTCACCTTCCTGACACCCTCACAGACAGAACAAAGGATCAAGTCTACCCTGTAACAGTGTCATTGCAGAGAATCTAAGTAATAAACACCAGCTTGCTGCATCACATCTGATCACACCTGATGATAGTACAGCCACAGATGAAAGAAAAAGGAAATGTAAATGCAGTAGAGAAAGAGAGAGAGAGAGAAAGAAAGAAAGAAAGAGCATGTCAGGTTAATTGTGAATAAAGTTTAAACTATAATGGTAACCTATACTTCGTAATGGAGATTGGTTCTTGGAGACAGATCAGAATAGAAAGATATTGGGGAAAATAGACAGGAAGGCATTCGAGTTGAGCCAGAGAAATCGTTCCACAACCTTGATGGCAAGGAAGGCCAAGAACATGAGAAGAAATCACACACAGCGTCAGAAGGCAACCACTCCAGCTGAATGGGGATTGAACACAAATAAGCTGGGCTCTTTCAGCAGTTGGGCCAACAATCGAATGGACAATATGGGAGGGAGTGCCACTGGAGCAACGCTCTGGTAACTATTCGAATAGAGACCATCCCTAATCCTCCTGTAGATCAATCCACAAGACTGAATGTCAACATCATTCTGTTAATCTTCTGCATGGCATGGAAGGTGAACTGTTGCCTGTGAACCTGAAACACAGTTAACTTGCTGTGACCCTGCCCACAGAGTAACTACAGATAGTTCTGATAGTTTTAGTTATCAGAAATTGAAGGGACGAAGAGGATGTGATGAAATATGTGAAATATTTTATTGTCATCTCTGTGCTGTTTAGCAGATAGCCATTTAGGGGTGCTAGATAGTGTAGATGTAGGTACACATAGGTGAGTAGTAGGGGAAGGGATCCAAAGTGATGGGCGTTTTCACTGTGCCACTTAATCAGACCCTCCTTAAAGTTTGGTTTTCCTGGGACAGATTTCTGTCCAGGGCCAAGAGGAGGGTATGTTAGGGAGTATTCTGGAGTTATGTGAATATAGCAGATATTAATTCAAACAAGAACCAGGCTTCAGTTCTTATTGTAAATGTAAATAAGTTCAGGAAGCTTGCAATTAGCCTTCAGGTTTTCCTTTGTAAATTGCAAACAGTAAATTGAAGTGAAAACCACAGGCTGTTCCAAAGACTAAGAGATTAATATGGCAAGAGCCAAACATTAAGACAGTGAGTTTGTGTTAATCAAATAGGCAACATGGTTAAGTTACTTGCTCCGTTGAGCTTTAAGTGCAAGCTGGCAGACCAGATGGATGTGGCCACTTAGCATATCAAACATAGTCACAGCTATAGGCAATCAACAGTTTTGTGTACTCAGAGACAGCCCTGCAACATTAATTTTGAGTGTCTGCCTCTCTGTCTTCAAAAGGTTTTAGAATATTTGTGTTTAATTAGTTTTTCCAAAAGCTGTTTGGACCTTCAGAGATGTCCTTAACAATTACCATGTGCTTCCACTATGTATCTGAAAGGAACCACTTGTCAACCCAAATTGAAGTAAGCACTGTCATTGTAACTATTGAAATTGCATTGAATCTCCAGCTGTTGCCTTTGATCTGAAGGGTATAAAAATGTGATGTACCTTTGGGTTTGTGTCCCTCTACCAAGAGTGTCTGCAGAATGATGCCTGCTTGTTGTGCTGAATGAAGAACACTACATCACCAGCTTCACTGTCTCTCCAGTTATTTAGATCACAGTCACAGCAATACTATTAACATTCCCGATTTGGGTGCAAATTGAGTTTGTCAGGTATTTACATTTTTGAGCACACTGTAATTGTTAATCTGCAGGAGTCTGAGAAATTTTTAAAAAACAGTAATCAGAATGCTGAGAGTTCACTAGTAAATCAAGGCATGAATGGAATTGATTGTAGATAAAATCACTGGCTGTTAACTCATATCACACTTATGCTGAACTATGTAAAATATTGATTAACTTCTGGTTTGAAAGTAAGAAAAACAAAGCTTTAAGAATGATCGTAAAAATCAACACATGGAAAAACTCTTGAGAATCTGCTATCCTATTATTCAGGAATCATGATGGATGGATATCTGGCTAACACAGGTCATGCCCCTTTTCCACTCACTGAGGTCTCAGTTCCTGTAGTCCTTTTTCAGCTACTAGGAGTCCTGGTTCTTGACATCCCTCTACCATACCTGTCACGTATGCACCTATTACACTCCACCACATGGGTTTTGGTGTCCCACTTCTATACTCCTTTTCATCTCACCTGGTTCAATGGAAAATTTAGCACACTATGTATCATCTTTAAAAAAAACTGAACTAAAGAATAACAATCAACATGTAGGTGAACTATTGGTTTATTCTTTTCCCACCCATGCAGCCTGATCTGCTGAGTACTTCCATCATTTTCTATTCTGAATAAAAATGCGCTGAGGTATCAATAAATAACATCTAATAATGTGGAAAACCTGCCACTTTGGTGTCATCAAGGTCCTGATCATGCCAAAATATCAGAATTTGATTGCATTCTCAAGGGTCATGTACCCAGACTGTTACTGGAAATATACAGTATTTGCCATTTTCATTGGTATCAGGCTTGACAGCCTTCTGACTAGGATGGTGGAATGAAATTCACATGAGCTAAAACCAACTTATATCTCAAACTACTATCAGTGTAATTTCAATCTTTGACACAAGCTGACTAAAATCTAGAGCGTTTAACCATAAGTGGTTAGTCAGACAGATCACTCATGCTGAGCTCATCCGTTTCATTAGCATTGCCTCCAACCTCCAACCTGCCCTTAACTTGGTCCATATCTGACACTTCGCTCCCTTTTCCCTATCTCTCTCTCTCCACCTCTGGAGACAGACCGTCTCCTGATATTTCTTTTATAAACCCCCTGACTCTCACAGCTATCTTAACCATACTACTTCTCATTCTGTCACTTGTAGAAGTACCACTCACTTTTCTCAATTCCTCTGTCTCCACCGCATCAGTTCCCAGGATAAAGCTTTCCTTCTTCTTCAATCCACCTGTTTTCCACCTACCACCTTGTAGCCTCTCACTTCATCACCCCTCCCCCCTCCACCTACTTCCCCCTCACTTGGCTTCACCTATCACTCCTAGCCTGTACTCCTTCCCCTCCCCTACCTTCTTATTCTGGCTTCTTCCCCCTTCCTTTCCAGTCCTGGTGAAGGGTCTTCAGCCTGAAACTTTGACTCTTCATCCCTTTCCATTGATGCTGCCTGGCCTACTGAACTTTTCCAGCATTTTGTGTCTGTTACTCTGGATTTCTAGCATCAAGAAGCTCCTGTGTTTAGTAAGGCAAATTGTATTTTTTGGTAATGTCACTCAGCATGAAACCTATCATTGAGAAACCAAGCAACCTTTTATAATTTCTTGATCCATTCATACAATGCTACACTAACTAATATCAATTATAAATGAAAATGGAAGCCACAAGTAACATCAGTACAATAGCCATCTCAAAGGCACATTAGACCCTTAGGTATGAACTTTAAATTACTTCTGCATTTCAGTGCATTTAAAGCAGCTTTTTAAAATTATTTCCACAATAAAATCTATTTTCCTGGATAATCTTCACATTCAAACAAGGACACATTTCGCCAATGAATGGCTTCCTTTGTTTCCTTTGTTGGATGATGTACATTCAGCCACACAGCATGTCCTTGATCATGTAATGAAGACTTGGGGTACGACAGCAATATTTTAAAACAACAGATGTTATGTTTTTTGCCACTGCATACAAGACTTGCATTTGAAACAGACAAGGTTAATACTCCTCATTATCTCATGTTGCACTATTGTTCAAAATAGAATTTGATAGGCATTTAAAAAAGAACATAAAGTACACATTGAATTGTATTGAATTTACTTTATTTCTTACATATTTCACATACATGAGGAGTAAAAACCTTTACGTCTCCATCTAAACGTGCAATGTACAATTTATAGTAATTTGTGATAAATAGTATGTTCAACAGGACAGTCAATATAGCATAGAAGTACAATTGGTAGTATGAATTAATCATTCTGATGGCCTGGTGGAAGAAGCTGTCCTGGAGACTGTTGGTCCTGGCTTTATGCTCCGGTACCGTTTCCTGGATGGTAGCAGCTGGAACTCGGGTCCCCCCTTTTTACGCACCTGTCTCTGTAGATATCCTGAATAGTGGGAAGTTCGCATCTACAGATGTGCTGGGCTGTCCGCACCACTCTCTGCAGAGTGCTACGATTGAGGGAAGTACAGTTCCCATACCAGGCAGTGATGCAACCAGTCAGGATGCTGTCAATTGTGCCCCTGTAGAAAGTCCATAGCATTTGGGTACTCATGCCAAACTTCTTCAATTGTCTGAGGTGAAAGTGGTGCTGCGGTGCCTTTTTCCCCACACAGCCAGTATATACAAACCAGGTGAGATCCTCGGTGATGTGTATGCCAAGGACCTTAAAGCTGTTCACCCTCTCAACCCCAGATCCACTGATGTCAATAGGGGTTAGCCTGTCTCCATTCCTCCTGTAATCCACAACCAGCTCCTTTGTTTTTGCAACATTGAGAGAGAGGTTGTTTTCTTGATACCACGGTGTCAGGGTGATGACTTCCTAAGGATTAAGATAGTTGAAAGAGCTTATAGAATACAGAACAGTCATCACTGACTTTATCAGCAAGTATTTTAAGGAGGAGTGTGCACCAAAGAGGAAAATCTGGGTGTTGCCAAACCAGAAGCTATGGATGAACTGGGAGATCCACTCACTACTGATGTCCAGCACTGCAGTATTCAAACGGGTGACTATGACCTCTACAAAGAATGGACATATAACTTCCATAGATTTATTGGATTTGTTATGCCTGCAGAAAACAGATGTCAGAGTGGTCTATGGTGACATATATGTACTTTGATAATAAATTGAATTGGAACTTCGAACTATTAAATATACCAAGTACAACGCCAGTACAAAATCGACTCTCAGAACAGCCATTAGTTGCGGCTGGACTTACATGCTCTAACGGGCTGCAATAAAAGTCATGCAGTATCACCGACATCAGCACATCCCTTGCTGATGATCTTAACATGTTTTATGAATGCTTCGAACAGAGGAAACGGGGCATGTCACATCCATACCAACAGCCTCCAATGTACCCAAATTCACAGTCATGATTACAGATGGAAGAGCAGTCTTCAAGAAAGTGAAGCCCCAGAAAGCATCTGGCCCAGATGGTTTCTCTAGCTGTGCCCTTATATGCTGTGCATATCAGCTGCTAGGAGTATTACAGTTACAGTATTTTTAACTTTTCCCGGATTCGGTCTGAATCATCCACCTGCTTTAAAAAGGCTACTATCATCTTGCTACCTAAGAAAAACAAAGTAATAACAACCACTGCCCAGTGACTCTGACACCCACCATAATGGAGTATTTTGTGAGGTGGGTCATGCTATGCATTAACTTCAGCCTCCCAGACAACCTTGACCTGTTGCAATTTGCCTACCACCAGAACTTTCTGCAGCAGACAACATTTCCCTGGCCCTACTCTCAACTCTGGAGCATCCGGACAGTAATGTTATTTACATTACCCTATTGTTTATTGACTACAGCTCCACTTCTAATACTATAGTTCCAGGGAAACGCATCACCAACCTTTGAGACCTGGGAGCCAACACCTCCTTCTGCAAATGACTTTTCTGTTCCCAGACCAACAGACCTCAACCTGTTAATACAGGCAGCAACACCACCACCACAATTATTCCAAAGCCTGGAATAAAGCTTTGCAAGAGAGCTTAGTGACATGGTAAATTACAACAACCTTTCATTCTATGTCAGCAAGGTAAAAGAACTGGTCATTGCCTTCAGGAAGGGAGCAGTGCACATTCTGTTGTCTTCGACAATGGTGCTGAATTTGCGAGGGTTGAGAGTTTCACGTTCCTGTGCGTGGACATCATCAATAGCCTGAACTGGCCCAACCATGTTGATGCCATAGCCAAAAAAGGTCACCAGTGCCTCTGCTTCCTCGAAGACGAAAGGAGTTTTGCATCTCACCTTCAACCCTTACCAATTTTTACAAATGCACCTTATGTATCCGATTTGAATGCATCATGGCTACGTCTACCAAACGTGAATACAAGAAACTGCAAAGAGTTGTGGATGCAGCTCAGCATCTCACAGAAACCAGCTTCCCATCCATGGATCTATCTCAGTAAAGCAGCCAGCGTATCAAAGGCCCCTCCCATCCTCTCTCCCCTCTCCCATCAGGCAGACAGTCTGCGTTGGCAGATACATCTCTAACTCCGTCATGCTGAGCAGCAGCATCCCCCGGGGATGTTTCCGCTGCCCTTGCATGACTGCACTACAAGCTCCAGTTCAAACCGAATCATCAAGTTCACTCATGACACAGCAGTGGTTGGCCTCATCAACAATGACGACGAGATGGCGTTCAGGAAGGAGGTAAAGCAGGTGTTAGGATGGTGCCAGCACAACAACTTGAACCCCAGCGAAGACAAGCCCGAAGAGATGATTATGGATTTTAGGAAGGTGCAGGCTGACCACTCCTTACTGCTCATTGCTTGGCTCATCTGTGGAGAGAGTTAGGAGCGCCAGGTTTCTGGGAGTGCACATCATTGGTCAAGAAAGCACGGCAGCATCTTCACTTCCTGAGGGGATTGAGGTGAGTGAGGTTCCGCCCTCCCTGGACTCCCATTCTAGACAGTTTTTACAAAGCACCATCGAGAGTGTCCTGACCAGCTGCATCTCCCTCTGGTACAGGAATTTCAAGGCATCTGACGACAAGTCTCTACAAAGGACTGCAAGGACTGCTGAGAGGATTATCGGGGTCTCCCTTCCACCCACCTGAGATATTTATCAGGAGTGCTGCATACACAGGTTTCTTAGAATTGTCAATGATCCTTCCCATCCATCCAACAATCTCCTTGACCCTCTACCATCAGGCAGGTGGTACTGCGACATTTGGACAGAACTGTTAGGACGGGAAACAGCTTCTTCCCCCCAGGTCATAAGACGACTGGACTTCCTGTCACCACCTAGGTCTCATCATGAATGAAGTGCCCGTAGCGTTATGCTGTTTACTTTTTAACTTGTGTCACAAATGCACCTTATTATTGATTAATATGCTAGTGGTAATATTGCTTTCATGAGTTAAGTGTGCAAGTTATACGTACTGATTTGTGCACCTTGGTCCAGAGGAATGTTTCTTTGTTTGGCGGTGTATATATTTACAGATGAATGACAATAAACTGAACTCGAACTTAATCTTGATGCAAAAGCCTGAAAGCACATACCACCAAGCTAAAGGTCAACTTCAACAGTGCTGTTATAAGACTATCTGTTTCTGGCCTTGCATCTTATCTGCCTGCACTGCACCTTCTCTGTAGCTGTGCACTGCATTCTGCACTCTGTTATTGTTTTACCTTGTAATACCTCAATGCACTGTGTAATGATCTGATCTTTATGAGCAGTAGTGCAAGACAAGCTTTTCACTGTATCAGTACAAGTGAAAACCAATTCCAATGAATTATGCAGTTTTCTTGATTCTGTAGAAGTTGTTTTTAGATTATAGAATTCAAATCATTGATTTATTTTTAAGAGGAAATGCTAGTTGCTTATAAAATTTGAACCTTTAACATGGGGACTGCAAACCTTGTGTAATATTCCAGTATGTGCTTATTTATGGAATGAATAGTTAGTTTTACTGTAAATGCTCTTGTGTAAAAATTGAGCTGGGGAAATAGGACAATAAATAAGTCATAAGGAAAACAATAGACTTCAGTTGAGAAGGTCGGAACTTCTGAGAAGTGGAAGTAACCAAAAAGAGACAACAAAACACGACAATGCTAATGAGTTTCAGTTCACGACGTGACTGCAATGCCAATTTGAAAACTAAAAGTAACAAATTGACATGCAAAGTTTGTGCAGCAAAAGAGCAAAGATATTTAAGATAGAACTTAGATGTTTTTGTGTCTGTTTTCCATTTATTTGTGCTTGTAAACATGTGTTATTTTTGTGGTAGGATATTGAAGTTTTAAAATGTTGATCTGAGCAGGAGATGCAGAACACTTCAACAATTTACACGATGAGCCGTTAAGCCGTTGGTGAAGATACCTTTATAAACTTTTGAGATACCACTATAGTTTTTCAAGGCAGACATATCACAAACAAGAGCACACATAGAAACAAAGAAATACTGAATGATTTACTGCAACTCAGCTTTCACACATTCAGCAGAGTGCCACGGCATATTAAAGTACATATTCAATGAACAATAGCTAAAACTTTAGTCTTGTGATGGTTTTAAAGTAGTATAGCACAGGAACAGGCCATTCGGCCCTCAATGTAGTGCTGAACCAGCTAAAAAGCAAACCAAATGCACCTAAACATTCATCCCTCCTATCGACACCACGTCCATATCCCTCCATTCTCCTTACATCCATGCGCCATCTCTTAAAAACCTCTAATGTACTTGCCTCTACCACCATACCATGCAACACATTCCAGGCATCCACCACCCTCTAAGTAAAAAACTAACCGTCACATCCCCCTTGAACCTCCACCCTCTCACCTTCAATGCATGTCCTCTGGTGTTCGACATTTTAACCCCTGGAAACAGATACTCTCTTCTCACTCTGTCCATGCCTCTCATAATCTTGCAAACCTCTATCAGATCACACCTCAGCCTCCAGCGCTTCAGAGAAAACAACCCAAGTTTATCCAGCTTGCTGTGATAGCACAAGCCTCAAAACCAGGCAGAGTCCTGGTAAACCTCTTCTGCACCCTCTCTAAAGCCTCAACATCCTTCCTACAGTGGTGTGACCAGAACTGTGTGCAATACTCCAGATGTGGCCTAACCAGAGTTTTATAAAGTTGCAACATAATCGCTTGACTTTTGAACTCAATGATCAACTAATAAAAGCAAGCATTCCATAAGCCTTTGTAACCACCCTATAGACTAGTGTAGCTACTTTCAAGGAGCTATGAACTTGGATCCCGAGATCTCTCTGCTCAGCAACACTGTTAAGGTTCTTGTCCTTAGCAGTGTACTGTCTCCTTGCATTTGCCCACCTCACATTTATCTGTGTTAAACTCCATCTGTCATTTCTCTGCCCGTATCTGCAACTGATCTATATTATGCTGTATTCTTTGCCAGTCATCTACACTATCCACTACGCCACCAATTTTGGTGTCTTCCGCACATTTACTAACCCACCCATCTACATTTTCACCCAGGCCATTTATAAACATCACCAACAGTGAAGATCCCAGCACATGTCCTTGCAGAACTCCACTGATTACAGACTTGCAGCCCTTCACCCACTACCCCCTGTCTTCCATGAGCAAGCCAGTTCTGAATCCAAACAGCCAAGTCACCTTGGACCCTATGCATATTAATATTCTGGATTAGCCTCCCATGAGGGACTTTTTCAAACTCCTTACTAAATTCCATGTAAACAACAACCCCTGCTCTGCCCTCATCAATCTCTCTTGTCACCTTGTAAAAAAACTCAAATCAGGTTGGTAAGGCACGACCTGCCACGCACAAAGCCATGCTGCCTCTCCCTCATTAGGCCATGGGTTTCCAAATGCTCATATATCCGATCCCTAAGAATTTCCTCCAGCAATTTCCCTGCAACTGACATGAAACTCACAGGTCTATAGTTCCCAGGACTTTCCCGTGTTCCCTTCTTAAAATAGAGTTACAACATTGGCATTTGCTAGTCTTCCAGGAACTCGCCTGTGGCTAGAGAGGGCACAAAGATAATGGAAGATAATTACTCCAGCAATCTCATCTCTTTCCTCTTTCAATAACCTGGGGTAAATCCCATCAGGCCCTGGAGACTTATCCACCTTAATACTCTCTAGGAGGCCCAACACTTCCTCCTCTTTGACCTCTAATTGCTCAGATGTATTTGTACACTCAGTACTGATCTCCTGACCCTCCATATGCTTTTCCTTTGCAAATACTAAAGCAAAGCTCATTAAGTACCTCATTCACATTTTCCGCATCCATGCAAGTTTTGTCCCCTTTATTGTTGAGTGGTCCAACCCTCACTCTCGTTATCCTCTAGCTCTTTATATATTATAGAATGCCTTGGGATTCATCTGAATCCCACTTGTCAAAAACTTTTCATGGCCCCTCTTGGCTTTCCCAATTCCCTTCTTTAGTTCTTTTCTGGTTTCTTTATATACCTCATGTCCTTCATTTGATCCTAACTTCTCAATGTTTACATATTCTTCCTTATACTTCTTGACTAAATCTATCACCTCTCTGGAAATCCAAGGTTCTCTTATCATTCCTTCCCTATCCCTCCTTCTAACAGGAACATACCTTTTCTGTTCTCCATGCAATTGATCTATCAACACCCTCCACATGTCTGATGTGGACTTGCCAGAGCAAAGGTATTCCCAATTAACGGTCTTAGTTCCTGCCTAATGCCCTCACAATTGTCCTATTCAAATTTAATACTGTTCTACAAGGACCATGCCTATCCTTATCCATACCTATCCTGAAAGATAATGAGTTGTGGTCACTGTCCCCTAACCGTTCACCCACTGAAAGGTTAGTCACATGGCCAGGATCATTAAAACCCCGTTATTTAAGGTAGATATTTCTGTTTATTTTGTAATATGATTATAATTACATTGTGGGATGCATCATATTCTAATTCATGTGTAGTCTTAAGTTTACATTGTGGGTAATAGAAGATGGTATGTCTTGGTGCCTATTAAAATGGGGCTCTTTGCACTCAGTAGAGGAGAGAGATTGGGGCTGCTAGGACTTTCACAGTGGACAAAGTATGGAGCTAATATTGAGTTTTCTGGAAGATATCTTTCTGTAAATATTGGCAGTCTTCTTCGCCATGGCATAAAAAAGGTTGGGGACCCCTGCCCTAGAGCATAGAGGAATGAGGAAGATTTCATAGGAGTAGACAGAATTATGAGGGGAAAAGATAGGTAAATTGTAAGCAGGCTTTTTCCATTCACGTTATGTGAAACTAGAACAAGAGGTCATGGTTTAAGGTGAGATGTTTTAAGGGAACATAAGGGGGAGTTTCTTCACAGAGGGTGGCGAGAGTGTGTAATGACTTGCCAGAGCAAGTGGTGGATGCGGTTTCACTTTCAACATTTAAGAGAAATTTGAATATCTACATGGATGGAGGGCTATGGCTCGAGTGCAGGTGATGATACTAGGCAGACTAATAGTTTAGCATGGACTAGATGGATCAATGTGCCTATTTCTACAGCTCTTATGTCTTGCAAACTGAGTAAGAAATATTGCTTCTTTTCTATGGTTTGATTTCATTTGACAGCATAGATTTCACACAACCACAGTATGGATGATGCTAGGACAATAATATGTGCCATATCAATGCTGGCCGCTTTCATAAGAAAATTGTATTTTCCATTCAGCCCCTCTTAAGCTTAAACCTTTAGAAAACACGGGAGGAGTCTCTGTTTGAAATACACAAAATACTTACCATACATCAGGCATCCAATCATGACAGTGTAGAGGTTGCTACATAACAAAGGCAGAGTCCCTGAAAATGACTCTATAGTCAGTTCAGAGCAGAGCCGAGTAAAGCCATTAACACCAGTCCAGGAGTCCAATGGTTGACGGGCAACAACTGCTCCAGAACCCGAAGGCATGGACCCAAGACTCTTGCATCTCCCACCCAATGGTAGTAGCAAGGAGAGAGGTAGATGGATCAAATGCAGGAAGTAAGGATGGGCTCAGGTGGGGATCCTTGGCTCGCACTGAGTATTGGAGCTGGACAGTGGTTCGTTTCATGCTCTCAGGCCTCCATGCTTTAATCTGGCTTGAAGTCTGCCTGGTGGTGGTTGATCTTCAATCTTCTATTCAACTGGCAGTACTAAGTACTGTGTGGCTAAGTACAGCTCCAGCACCATATTCAAGTTCGCTGATGACACCACTGTTGTGGGCTGTATCAAAGATGAATCAGCATACAGGAGGGAGTTTGAAAATCTGGCTGAGTGGTGTCATAAAACAACCTCTCACTCAACGTCAGCAAGACCAAGGAACTGTTTGTAAACTTCAGAAGAGGGAAGCCAGAGGTCCACGAGCCAGTCCTCATCGGAGAATCAGAGGTGGACAGGGTCAGTAACTTTCAATTCCTGGGTGTCACTATCTTAGAGGACCTGTCCTGGACACAGCATATAAATGCAATTCCAAAGAAAGTACGACAGCACCTCTACTTGCTTAGGTGTCTACAAAAATTCGGCATGACATCAAGATCCTTGACAAAATTCTACAGATGTGTGGCAGAAAGTGCATTACAGCCTGCTATGGGAACACCAATGCCTTTGAATGGAAAATCATACAAAAGCTAATGGATTCAGCCCTGTACACAATGTGTAAAGTTCTCCCAACCATTGAGCACATCTACAATGAAATATTGCCACAGGAAAGCAGCAACCATCATCAAAGATCCTCACCACACAGGCCATGCTCTTTTCTCACTGCAGATAGGAGGTACAACAGCCTCCAGACTTGTACCACCAGGTTCAAGAACAGTTACTACCCCTCAAGCATCAGGCTCTTGAACAAAAGAGGATAGCTACACTCATCTATTGAGATGTTCCCACAACCAGTGATCTTACTTTAAGGACTCTTTATCTTGTCATATCATACTATTTATTTATATCTGCATTTGCACAGTTTGTTGTCTTCTGTGATCTTACTTTTTCATTGCTCCTGGTTAGTTATTATTCTATAGAATTGCTGTGCATGCCTTCAGGAAGAAGAATCTCAGGCTTGTATGTGGTGACATCAACTCTGATAGTAACTTTTAAATTAAATTTGGTACAAGCACAGAGGTACCCATACATTTTGGCTTCCAAGAGAAAGGTAAAAATAATTAGGCATTTTGTTATTTTAATCTTCAGTATGTGATGGGCATTTTTCACTTAAATGCAAAGAAATAAATCAATTTAATTAAAAATAAGTTATTTTGATTTTTTTAATTTGCTCCGAGTTACTGAATTAAAATGTGAAAGACATTGCAGACATCTGATAGCCCCATCATATCAGCAGTTCTGACCGCCAGTAGGTTGGTTTCGTGCCTCAGCTTCTGCAAAAGGAGTTTACAAGTCTAGTCATCCATTTGTGCTGAGACAGACACTGAGCTGCAATGCACCATGCTATAGTGCTGTGAACTGATCTTCGACAGAAGACTTTGCCGAGGGTCAAGTAAGGCAATGAAAGATTTGAAGGCAACAGATCACATGTCCCCCCATTCTGGAATACAGTTTTATTGTCTTGTCCATGAAAGTTAGCCTGTTCACAGTCAACTGCATGCACGGCTCCTTGTGTTGCAATGAGTACTACACTTGCAATGATGTCTGTGAAACCTCATCAGAGTAGAATTTCAGTTTGTAAGTCCTTTTGATCTAAACCAATTGATTGAATCAAATAAAGTATCTGTCTTTAATCGTTATTGAATTTTCTGTAGCAGGGCCAGTTTGCATATCAATGCATTATACGCATATCACCACCTTTTCTTTGAAATTGTCTTAATTTCAAAAATTGGATAAGCCCTTCTACGGTATTTATATTGTAAACAGCTAAGCCAATATTGCTTGCCAGGTTTCAATGGCTGAATAAAACTTCAAGTTTCTCCTCTTGACTGATGTTTTCAACTGCCACTGAGTTTTTGTTTGCTTGTTCTTGCCTCAGATCTACAGACTGTCAACACGTCAATTTGAAACACATAATGATACTGAATTGACAAAGGTTCTGGTGAATGGTAACAATTGAAACAATAGGAACTGACACAAATGGTCTTATCAGTGTGCTTTGGCCGCAGTTCTCTAAAGTTTGTGGATACTTTTTCCATTGACATAGCAATTTTTATGCTAATTCAAAATGCCAGGTTTTGTTCACCTAGCAACTTTGATTTCATTCCTTTAGCAGTCCCAATACAAATTTACAGTTTAAGGCATAATCACAGAAGATTTTAAAATTATAATACAAGGAGGGATTAATGAAACAATGTACTCATCAATTCTGTCATGCATTCCTCGTCCTGAACTCAGAGTTCAGCTACTCTAATTGCTGCGGTTTGAAGTTAAACTTCCAGTTTCCATACAACTTTAAATAAGGGACATTACAAGATTTGTCAATGTGCCTTATACATCTGCTTCATCTCCAGCAAGAATATTGCCTTTTAAAATTGCAAATCATATTGTTTTAAGCAACCATAATATCAGTATATTCTTTACTCTATACCATAAAGGTTGCTTTTGAAGCACAGTTCAAACTTCTTTGTAATTGGTACTTAAACTCACTGTATATTTTTGAGGCTCTTAATGAAGCCAGTTGAGGTAACTGTGTTCACATGAGGAATTCTGCAGATGCTGGAAATTCAAGCAACACACATCAAAGTTGCTGGTGAACGCAGCAGGCCAGGCAGCATCTCTAGGAAGAGGTACAGTCCACGTTTCAGGCCGAGACCCTTCATCAGGACTAACTGATGGAAGAGCTAGTAAGAGATTTGAAAGTGGGAGGGGGAGGGGGAGATCCAAAATGATAGGAGAAGACAGGAGGGGGAGGGATGGAGCCAAGAGCTGGACAGGTGATTGGAAAAAGGGATATGAGAGGATCATGGGACAGGAGGCCCAGGGAGAAGGAAAGGGGGGAGGGGGGCAAAATCCAGAGGAAGGGCAAGGGGTATAGTCAGAGGGACAGAGGGAGAAAAAAGGAGAGAGAGAGAAAGAATATGTGTATATAAATAAATAATGGATGGGGTACGAGGGGGAGGTTGGGCATTAGCGGAAGTTAGAGAAGTACTCTTCGTTCAGTTAGTCCTGACGAAGGGTCTCGGCCCGAAACGTCGACTGTACCTCTTTCTAGAGATGCTGCCTGGCATGCTGCATTCACCAGCAACTTTGATGTGTGTTGCTTGAGGTAACTGTGTTGTCTCCTTTCTGTTTAATAGTGAAACAGTTAAATTCTGTGTTTTTGATGGTTCAATGATAAATGAAAACTGATGTTTCTTGCTGTGAGGCTAGCTTGCTATGCATTCTCATTTGTATATGCTGAAGCTTTGAAAACAGCATTTTTAAAATATCAGATTTTAATTATTAATTCACTTAAAATTTGCCAAACAAGAATAATCAGTTCTTCAATAATCCTAAAGGAAAATTACAATCTTTATTAGTTACCACCAATTTGTAACATCCTCATGAGTGCATTGAAAAACATTCATTTTATCCAAACAATTAGTGGTTTATTTGCAAACAGAACAGAAAAACCTATTAATTTTATTAGCTGTTGATACAGACTGTGCCTGCCTGTGACATTGATAGATTGTTGTAAAGCAGTTATGTCACAAATCTCAGAATCAGAATAATAATCAGGTTTACTATCGCTAACATATGTCACAAAGTTTGTTGTTTTGTGGTACAATATAGTGCAAGGTATAGAAATTACTATAAACTACAAAATGAATAATCAAAATAAAGTTTAATATCACAGGCATATATTGTGAATTTGTTCTGTGGCAGCAGTACAAGGTAATGGATTAAAAAGGAACTGTAAATTACAGTAAGAATATATTTAGTGCAGAATGAGGGCAAAAATGGTAAGCTAGTTAATGGTAAGTTAAGTAAGAGCATAGAAGACAATGAACTGTGTAAATGTAAATATAAATAAACAACAATAAATAACGAGAAAAAATAATAAACAATAACAATAAATAAAATAAAAGGATAAAGAGGTAAGATCATTGGTTGTGGGAACATCTCAATAGATGTATGTAGTTATCCTCAATTGTTCAGGAACTGGATGGCAGTTACTGTTCTTGAACCTGGGGATGTGACTCCTGGGGTACCTGTACTTCTACCTGTCGGCAGCAGTGAGAAAACAGCATGGTCAAGGTGGTGAGGATCTTTGATGATGGATGCCTCTTTTCTACGACAATGTTTCGTGTAGATGTGCTCAGCTGGTGGGAGGGCGTTTCCCATGATGCACTGAACCCAATCCACTACCTTCTGTAGGATTTTCCAATCAAAGCCATTGGTGTTCCCATACCAGGCCATAATGCAGGCAGTCAATGCACTTTCCACCACACATCTGTAGAAGTTTGTCAAAATTTTTGATGACGTGCCAAATCTCCGCAGACTCCGAAGGAAGTAGAGGCTCTGCTACTCTTTCTTTGCAATTACATTTATATGATGGGCCCACGACAAATCCTTTGAGATAGTGATACCCAGGAGCTGAAAGTTACTGACCCTCTTCACCTCTGATCCTCCAATGAGGAGGATCCTCCAATGGACATCTAGTTTCCCTCTTCTAAAGTCTACAATCAGTTCCTTGGTCTTGCTGGGCTTGAGTGAGAGATTGCTGTTGTTACACCACTTGGCCAAGTTTTCAATATTCCCTCTGTATGCTGATTCATCTCCACCTTTGATATGGCCTACAACAGTGGTGTCATCAGCAAATTTGAACATGGTGTTGGAGCTGTACTTAGCCACACAGTTAGAGGTGTGAAGCAGGTAGAGCAGGGGGCTTAGCACACATCCCTGCAGTGCTCCTGTGCTGATGGAGATCGTAGAGGAAACGTTTTTGCCAATCCAATCTGACTGGAGCCTGCATGTGAGGAAATCCAGAATCCAATTGCACAAAGAGGTATTGAAGCTCAGTTTATTGCTTAGGTTTGGGGAGATGATAGCATTAAATGCTGAGCTACAATTGATAAGGAGCATCTTTGTTGTCCAGATATTCCAGGGTTGTGTGAAGAGACAATGAGATGGCATCTGAGGTGGACCTGTTGCTCCAGTAGGCAAACTGGAGCTGATCCAAGTCACTGCTCAAACAGGAGCTGATAACTTTCATCACCAGCCTCTCGGAACACTTCATCACTGTGGATGTAAGTGTGACAGGACAATAGTCATTGAGGCAGGGTACCACGTTCTTCCTGAGCACTGGTATGATTGAAGTCTGCTTGAAGCAGGTGGGTACCACACATCACAGAAGTGAGAGGTGGAAGATATCCATGAATGCACCAGCTAGCTGGTCAACACAGGTCTTCAGTACCTGTCCAGGTACTCCTTCTGGACCAGATGTTTTCCTTGGATTCACTCTCTTGAAGGCAGCCCACATGTCATCTTCAGATTCTGAAACTAAAGGATCATCGGGAGACATGGGTGTGCGATTTTTTTCTTCTTGTTCTGGTGGTCAAAATGAGCATAGAAGGGATTGAGCTCATCTGGAAGTAGAATTAACTTTGTAGGAGGTTATGGCATTCAAACTATGCCACAGCTGTTGAGCATCCCTCATTGATTCCAATCTAGTCCACAGAATCCACTTCGCTCATGAAATGGCTTTCCGGCAATCATACCTGCACCTCTTGTAGCATTCTTGATCTCCAGTCTTGAATGCTTCTGATCTGGCCGTCAGACAATTCCAGATTTCATAGTTCATCCAGGGCTTCTGACTGGGGTAGACCTTAAATGAGTTTGTGAGGACACACTCATCTACACCTCCTCGTCACCATCTGAGATTCTACCAACAGTTCTTTTTCATCAGTATACTCATAGATGGCATTTAAGCAGTGCCTACCATGCAGTCAGGGGAGTAGCGAGAGTAGAGCAGTGATCCAAGCACGCGTCCTTAAGGTACTGATTATCAGCGAGGGGAGATGTTATTGCCCATCCGCATTGACTGTAGTCTTCTGATGACAAAGTCAGTTGCAGAGGAAGGTATAGAGGCAGAGGTTTGGATGCTTGTTGATGAGTATTGAAGGTATGATGGCGTTGAACACTGAGCTGTAATTAATAAATGACAGCCTGACATAGGTATTGTTGTTGTTCAGGTGGTCCAAGGGTGAATGGAAAGCCAATGAGATTGCATACATTATAGAACTACTGTGGGGATGAGCAAGTTACGCGCTACAGGTCCTTGCTTAGGAAGTAATTGATTCTGGCCATGACCCCCAACCTCTCAAAGCACTTCATCACAGTAGATGTCAGTGCAACTGGGTGATAGTTGTTGAGGAAGCTTGCCCTGCTCTTCTTGAGCATTGGTAAAATTGTCCTTTTGAAGCAGATGGAAACCTCCGACTGTAGCAGGGAGAGATTGAATCTGTCCTTGAATACTCCTGACAGTTGGTTGACAAAGGTTTTCAGTCTATCACGTTGGAGCCTGATGCACCGCTCACCCTCTTGAAAATTGTTTCGACATCAGCCTCTGAGATAGAGATTACAGGGTCACTAGGTGGTCCAGAGATTCACACAGGTGTAGTTTTATTCTCCCCTTCCAAGTATTGAGTTCATCTGGGAGTGAAGAATCAAAGTCATTTATGATGTTAGGTTTTGCCTAGTTGGAAATCATGGCATGCAAACCCTACCAGAGTTGATGTGCATCCAATCCCATCTCTAAATTCAATCGAAATTGTTTTCTTTTGCTCTTACACAAACTTTTGTAGGTCGTACTTGGACTTCTTGTTTAGTTCTGGACCATTGATGTTAAACGCCACAGATCTAGCCCTCAGCAAACCGTGAATCTCTTGGTTCGTCCATGGCTTTTGGTTTGGGTATGTCTGGTATGTTCTCGAAATCCACACTCATCCACACCGGTCTTGATGCAGTCCATGACAAATGTCAGATTTGATGATAAATTCCTGAATATTATCCAGTCCACTGATTCAATGCTGTTCTGTAAGTGCTCCTTCACCTGCCTTGGCAAATGGTGTTGTGGTCTTCGGCCTCTGCCTGCATATCAGGTGAAGAAGTACAGCCAGATGATCAGATTTGCCAAAATGTGGGCGTGGGCTGGCACGGTAAATGTTCTTCATGGTGTTGTAATAGTGGACAAATGTGATGGCTCCTTTGGTTCCACAGGTAATAGGTTGATGACAGTTGGTCAGAGACTTCTTCAAGCTGGTCAGGTTGAAATCACCCACAATGATTGGGAAGGCATCAGAATGCATTGGTTCAGGAGTGGTGATCACGGTGCTCAGCTCCTTTAGTACCTGCCTGTGGAATGTACACAGTTACCAGGATGATGGCAGTAAGCTCCTTCGGCAGATAAAATGGACAACATTTGACCACTAGATGTTCCATGTCATGTGAGCGGGGTAGAGGCAGAACCAGCACTTCTGTGCACCACAATGAGTTAATCACAAAGCATATTCCACCCCCTTTACCTATAAGAGACTCAGCTGTCCTGTCCATGCGGTGAATTTTAAAACCCCAGGGCTGCAACGCTGCATCCAAAATGGTAGGAGTGAGACATGTTTCTGTGAGGCAAAGTGCACAGCAGTTTCTGATGTCCCTCTTGTACTGTAATCTTGCTCTGAAATCTTTAATTTTATTTCCCAGAGACTGTACATTTGCCAGCATCATAGTAATGAGATAGTTTTCATGGTTCATCGACTATTCTGAAATATGATGGCAGAGGAGAAGAAGCTGTCTTTAGAACACTGAGAATGGGTCTTCAGGCTCAATCCAGGTAATAAGGGTCTTTAATGATGAATGCTGCCTTCTTGAAGCATTGTCTGTTGACGATGAATCCAATGGTAGAACGTGTTGTGCCTATGATGAAACTAGCTGAATCTATAGCTCTCTGCATAATCCTGTACTTTGGAACCTCCATATCAGGCACAAATGCAACCAGTCTGAATGCTCTCCACGTCATATCTGTAGAAATTTGCAAGTGTTTGGTGACAAACCAAATCACCTCAAACTTCTAATGAAGTAGCATGTTGATATCCATTCTTCATGACTGCATCTATGTGTTGGGACCAACATAGATCCCCTGAGATGTTGATGCCCTGGAACCTGTAGCTGGTCACATACTCCACCTCTGACCTTTCCATCGGGACTGATGTGCGTTCTCACAACTTCTCCTTCCTGAAGTCTACAATCAAACCTTGGTCTTGCTGACATTGATTGCAAAGTTATTGTTGTGACACCATTCAAACAGCCAATGTATCTCAATCCTGTGCACCTCCACCTCACCACCTGAGATTCTGCCAACCACAGTTGTGTCATTGGCATATTTATAAATGGCATTCGAGCCATACCATACCACACAGTCATGAATATAGCGAATCCAATTGGCTAAGCACACATCCTTGAGGTGTGCCTGTGTTGATTGTCAGTGGGAAGGAGATGTTACTTCTGATCCGCACTGACTCTGGTCTCTCATTGAGGAAGTCAAAGATTGAGGTAGAGCAGCCCAGCTTTTGATGCTTGTTGATTAATACTGAGGAGATGATGGTGTTGAACACCAAGCTATAATTGATAAACAGCAGGCTGATATACAGTTTGCTGTTGTCGAGATGCTTCAAAGCTGAGTGGAGACCCAGTGAGATTGTGTCTGGTATAGAAGTGTTGGGGTGTTAGGCGAATTTCATTAGTTCCAGGTCCTTGTCTAAGAGTTAATTCTTGCCATAACCAACCTCTCAAAGCTCTTCATCATAGTAAACATGAGTGCATTCAGCCAGCCAACACTGCTCTTCTTGGGCACTAGTATGAGTGATGCCCTTTTGAAGCAGGTGGGAACAGAAGTGAGGTAGAAGATGTTTTTGAATACTCCAGCCGATTGGTCAGCACAGATTTTCAGTACCCTGTCAAGTACACATCTGGGGTTTGATACCTTGCAAGGCTGCACCCTCTTGAAGAATGTTCTGACATTGACTCAGAGACAGTGATCAGAAGTCACCAGATGAAGTAGGGATTAAGTCCGACATAGTGTTATTCACCCTTTCAAAGCGCACTCTCCTGTCTAATCAGCAAAATGAACACATATGGATATTGAGAAAAAGGTATACCCATTTTAAATTAACACTACAATGTTTCAAATCACAAACCTAAGAGAGAAAAATAGAATTGAAATTTTGTTTTCTAAGTGAAAGGTTGTTTATTTAAACTAATTCTTGCTGCAGAGACAAGATCAATATGCATAACATTATCTGCATGTTCACGTGCCTATCTAAGAGTCTTTTAAGTGCCTCTATCATCACCCCTGGCAGCATATTTCAAGCACCAACCATGTGTCCTGTACATCTCCTTTGAAATTTTTCCCCTCACTTAAATTGTATCCTCTCTGATATTGGACATTTTGATCCTGGGAGAAAGATATTATTTATGCTTCTTTTAATTTTATAAGTTTCTACTAAGTCTCCCCTCAGCCTCTGCAGCTCCAGAAGAAACAACCCGAGTTTGTTCAACCTCTCCTATGGCACACAACCTTTAATTCAGGTGGCATCTTAGTGAACCTTCTGCACCCTCTCCACAACCTCTACACCCTCTCCACAACCTCTGCACCTTTCCTTTACTGGGCCGACCAGAATTGAATACAATACTTCAGATGTGGCCTGACCACAGTTTTGTAAAGTTGCAAGATACTGAAATTGCTGACTTTTGTACTCAGTGCCTCAGCTAATAATGGCAAGAATGCCATACACTTTCATTCATTTTCTTCTCACGTTCATTGAAACATACAGTGAAACTTATCACTTGCATTAACAGCCAACACAACCTAAGGATGTGCTGGGTGCAACCCACAAATGTCACCATACATTTTGGCACCAGCACGGCATGCCCACAATGTTCAGTACCCTGTCAACCCATGCAGCCACTTTCAGGGAACAGTGGACTTCAATCTTGAGACCCATCTGTAAGTCTACAATTAATCTATACTGTCAGTAATTGTGTACTTTTTCTTTGCATTTGATCTCCCAAACAAGTCACTCTTGTCTGGTTTAAACTCTGTCTGTCATTTCTCCACCCATATCTGCAAATGATCTATATCCTACAGCATCCTATGCCAACCTTCTACACCAGGGGTTCCCGACCTTTTTTATGCCATGGACCCCAGATTGGGAATCTCTGTTCTATCCTATGCCCAATGCCACAAATCCATCTGCATCTTATTTTTTTGAATCTGAATATTTGCTCCTCAAATGTTGAAAGGTTCATTTATTATCAAAGCATGTAGCCATATACAACTTGAAATTTGTATTCTCCAGATAGCTCCTCCTTTCTTTGTTCCCTTCTCTATAGCAGAACCTTCAATCAACTGCTTCATGAACTCTCTTCCTGAACTCCATCTCTCTCTCTTCAACTTCAATAACTTGCTCATTTCACCATACCTTAATATCTCCAATCACAAAAAAAAACTTTGGGACTTATTTTATTCTATTCACAACTCTGTAACGAAGCAATCCATTCCTGTATGATAAACGATGAGGGCTGAAAACTGATGAGGAACACTAGTACCGTACAAGTAGTTGGAATGCCCACCTCTACCAAAACCATTGACATCAGTAGCAATAGGAATATCCTTAAGTGTAGTCATGAGCCTGAAACTCAAATGGCCCAGTCATCATGACTTCAAGCTGTGTGCTTTGAATGCAAACCCTTTGAACTGAATGGGTTCCCTTCCACATCCCAATGATAGGCAGGATAGCTGGCAAATAAATTCCCATTACTATAATCAAATCACAAGGGGGCAGAGTAGGGAGTTGATGGGTAAATTTGATATATAGATAGATTAATAGGTAGATAACTTTATTGAGCCCAAAGGAAATTATAGCGTCACATATCAAGTGCACATACATACAAACATTAGAACAGAAGTAAGAAAGAATATAAAATAAATTACCTCAAATACTTCCCCAGCTATAATTTGACTCATAATAGAGCCTAATGGCCGAGGGTTAGAATGACCTCATATACTGCTCTTTGGAGCAGCACAGTTGTCTTACTCTATAACTGAAAGTGCTCCTCTGTTCAGCCAAGGTGGCATGTAGAGGGTGAGAAACATTGTCCAGAACTGCCAGCATTTTCTGTAGGGTCCTTTGTTCTAGTAAGGCTCCAGTGTGTCCAGCTTGACTCCTATAACAGAGCCAGCCTTTCTAATCAATTTATAGAGCTAGTCTGAAATAATAAGAGGAGGAATGGAACAAAAGAGATTGCTCTGCTGCAAGTCAGCATTTAACTGTGAACTGAATGGCCAACTTTGTTGAAGTAAGTAAATGTATAAACTTCTTAAACTCTAAGTAAACTTATCTAAATGTAGGAGACATGAAAAAATTGTAAATAATATGGAAATAAAATGGATTCTCTTCATGATATTAAAACTTAAGAAATAAAAAGGTTTTAATTATATAGATTCTTCACATCGCTTTTGGAATGTCCAAAGTGATTTACAACCATTAATGTACTTTTGAATTTCAATCACATTTGTTATGTAGGAAATGTAATGGTAGATTTGAATACAGCAAACTGTTATAGAAATAGTTTAATCATAACCAGATACTGCATCTTTCAGAAATGTTGATTGTATGATAAATTAGACAGGATGCCTAGGATAATTCCCTGTCTTTGTCCAAATAGCATTGTGGATCCATTTGCGAGATCAGACGTTCGAAAAGTGTTTACATAAAACCTAGAACCACACAGCACAGTACAGGTCCTTCAGGCCACGATGTTGTGCCGGCCTTTTAACCCTATTCTAAGCTCAATCTAACTATTCCCTCCTACAAAACCCTCCGTTTTTCTATCATCCGTGTGCCTCAAGGGTGTCTTAAATATTATCAGCACTTTCAATTTCAATTTCTAAACGTTGTGCACCTGAGGCATCAAAACAGACTAGATGAACCAAATGGCCTAATTAGACCATAAGACCATAATAGCAGAATTAGCCCATTTGGCCCATCAAGTCTGCTCTGCCATTTCATCACATCTGATCCATTATTCCTCTCAGTCCCAATCTCCCTACTACTCCCCATATCATGCCTTGACCAATCAAAATCTCTCAAACTCTGCTTTAAAAATTTATAAAGATATTGCCTCCACAGCTGCCTGTAGCAACGAATTACACACATTCACCACTCTCTGGTTAAAGAAATTCCTCCTCAACCCCATTCCAAAAGGATGCCCTCTATTCTGAGGCTGTGTCCTCGGGTCCTAGACTCTCCCACCATAGGAAACATCCTCTCCACATCTACTCTATCAAGAACTTTCACCAGTTATTAGATTTTAATTAGGTCATTCTTCTGAATTCTATTAAATACAGGTCCACAGCCATCAAGCGCTCTTCATATGATAAGCTGTTCAATCCTGAAATCATCTTGTAAACTTCCTTTGTACCCTCTCCAGTGTCAGCACATCCTTTCTAATATAAGGGGCCAAAAACTGCTCAGAATACTCTAGGTGAGGCCCCACCAGTGCTTTGTAAAGCCTCAACATTACATCTTTGCTTTTATTTTCTAGTCTTCTTGAAATAAATGCTAACATTGCATTTGCCTTCCTCAACACAGACTTAACCTGCAAATTAACCTTTAGGGAAACCTGCACCAGGACTTCCAAGACCCTTTGTGCCTCAAGATTTTTGTATTTTCTCTCCACTTAGAAAATAGTCAACCTGTTCATTTCTTCTACCGAAGTGCATGACCATACATTTCCCGGCACTGTACTCCATCTACCATTTCTTTGCCCACTCTCCTAATCTGTCTAGGCCCTTCTATAGACTCTCTAATTCCTCAAATCTACCTTCCCCGCCACCTAGCTTCGTATCATCCATAAACTTTGCAACAAAGCCATCAATTCCATCATCCAAATCAAGGACATATATTATAAAAAGAAGTGGTCCCAGCACAGACCCTTGTGGGACACCACTAGTTTCCGGCAGCCAACCAGAAAAGATTCCCTTTAGTCCCAGTCTTTGCCTCTTGTCAATCAGCCACAGCTTTTTCCATGCTAGTATCTTTCCTGTAATACCATGGGCTCGTAATCTGTTAAGCAGCTTTATGTGTGGTACTTTGACAAAGGCCTTCTGAAAATCCAAGTACACAACGTCAACCAATTCTCTTTTGTCTATCCTGCTTATTATTGTTCAAAGAATTCCAACAGGTTTGTCAGGCAAGCTTTTCCCTTGAGGAACCATGCTGACTACAGCCTATTTTATCATGTGCCACCAAGTACCCCAAAACTACATCCTTAACAATCAACTGCAACATCTTTCCAACCACTGAGGTCAGACTAAGTGGCCTATAACCTCCTTTCTTCTACCTCTCTCCTTTCTCGAAGAGTGGAGTAACATTTGCAATTTTCCAGTCTTCTGGAACCATTTCAGAATCCAGTGATTCTTGAAAGATTATTACTAATGCCTCCACCATCTCTTCAGTCACCTCCTTCAGCACTCTGGGGTGTACATCATCTGGTCCAGTGTCTTGTCTACATTCGGACCTTTCAGTTTCCCAAGAACTTTCTCCCTAGTGTTCGCAACTTCACACACTTCTCACCCCTGACATGCTGGGAATTCCACCATACCACTAGTGTCTTCCACAGTGAAGACTAATGCAAAATAATCAGTTCATCCACCTTTTTCTGTCCCCCATTACTATCTCTCCAGCATGGCTTTCCAGTGGTCTGATATTCATTCTCATCTCTCTTTTACACTTCATGTATCGGAATTCTACTTCTATGTCTTATGGTCTTGTGATCTAAGCAAATAATCTTCTGGGTATGCAGCAAAAGTGATGTAAGCAAAATGAAATGTATTTTTGACTTCGCTGCAGCTTCTATGGAATTTGCATATTTGCAGAAAAACAGTTTGAGCCTTAAGTAAAATAGCAAGTTTTAGCAGAATGATTAAGGCATACTTGAACTTGAGTTAAACGTGAATTAATTTCAAGCCATCCAAAATGGCCATGTATGTATTTTTCCCATTAAGACAGGTTTTTATGTATGTTTACCTTATGTGTTCTGCTTCAGTTTGGAGATCAGTGGGACCAATTCGCCAATAACATAACGTCTAATTGTCTGCATGGAGCCATTTCCCCTGTGTTCATCGCCAATCCACATAACAGATTATTAATTCAGGCAGAATTGAAGCATAGCAAGAATTTGTATTTTGTGTAGGCACTTCATAGTTCTTGAAGTTACATATATTCTACTGGTTATAACTAAAGGCTTAGGATCCACTCACATGTGGCACAACTCTTGCATAGATGTGTACAGGCAATCTCCCTCCATCCTGGAAAATAGTTAGCATCAGCCCTCTGTGCTAAACAGTAACCCAAGCATTTATTAAGATGGACAAGCTGTGCTGTCTACTGAAACCAATCAAAGTACAGAACCCTCATGAGCCAGCTGGAGACTCATAATGTGTCAGAATAATTAAGTTGATGTAAAATCCAGTCCAATCATAAAACAAGAAGTAAAGAAAAATGGAACTGAGAGAGATAAAAGGGAGAAGTAATTATACTAGTCTGATCCAATAGTATTGGAATTCTGAAGGAATGCAACTCTATGTTATTTTTATTTATATTATCAGTTGCAGAATTATTGAACAAGAATGATAACAATTGCATTTGGTTGCACTAGCCCTGGTTATTTTCTATTGAGTTCAGTGGGAAACCAGAGCTTCATGTCCCTACATGGATTTCAATGCTGAGTAACCAGTTGTGTGCAGTTTCTGGGGGAGCATGGCTACACAGGCATAATTTTGAGATTTCCACATTTAACTATGCATGTGTGGATTCCAGACGTTCCTGCCCAATTTGTTCCACGATAAAAATACACATAAATAGCTTCACCACTATTCTTAACATAAAATTTGGGCCAATATAATTTCTGTCATCTGATACTTACATACTTGTTGCCATAAATTTAACCAATAAAAAGAATTTTAAAACTAAAATCTGATCTGACCCTGTATAGTTTCCATAGCTACAATCGTGACACTAAAATACCTCAAACTCAGAAAGGTTCAACAAGCAACAATGAACTTTATGCAAATTTTAATGAAGGCATTCCAACAATGTGACAGTCATACACATAAATACTCAGTGTACAGAACTTGCTGGACAGAAAGAAACAATTTAATGTTAGCATCATGTAAAGAACTAACTTTATTTTCAAATAATGGGCCTTCTTAAGTTGCAGCGGATTTAAGTTAATTTAATAAAACAGTGCTTAACAGTGGACATGTATCTCTGTGGATCTGAATTGAAAAAGAATTTAAAAAGTTAAAAAGCAGCCTATTAAGCCTGGTCTGGAAATTTATGAAACTTGCTATCCTCAGTTTAGCTTCAGAATTATCACCCAAAATCTGCCCTGAAAACCCCTGGGCCCACAATTCCATCATAAATATTTGCATGTGTCTGCCATTGACCTCAGTGTTAACCTGACCAAATTTGGCAGAACTGCAAGATATCATCTATATTAAGTAAATCCCATGGATATCCACAGCAGTACATGAGTATGTTAGGTGCTGTTTGTGGATAGAATTTACACAAGCAGTTAAGAATGTCATAACCATTAATTGCTATAGTCCCATTTCAAAAGATCACTAACCTGTGCTTCTAATGAGCATGAGAAATACCGAAAGAATACTAATTATCTGAGTATCCAGACTATGACATAACTTGGAACTAAAATAGCTCTTATATCTCTTTATTTGGCAAAACAAAATTCCCAATTAAAGCAAACAAACAGCCTGAAACCTCTTATCCTTTTGTCATGATCCATCAAATGCTGATGTTTCTGCTTGGCTTTGATAGAGGTTATATTACAAGACGTAGATGGACCCAATTCTGCCACACAATCTATCAATACTATTGCTGTTGCTATACCAATCTGTCAGCCTTTAGTCGTGCCAAGGTCAAAGAACCTAACCAATTAGAAAACCTTCATCTTCTTATACTAATAATAGACCTAACTTGTTAAATTGTGTTGTACCTTTTGTATGCTGCATGACCAAATGTTATCAAAAACCTCAATGTAAAAGAATAATTTGTTCATAAGAAGCATACTTTTTGAAATTTGCACCCTTTTCACATGTATGTAGACAAGTGAAGGAAACTTGCATCTAGTCGCCCAATGTTCCTCATTACAATAAGGAAGCACAATTGAACAAACAGTATAGGTCGCTTCTAATGGCTAAAGCAGGCTCATTTCTACTCTGATGCCTGTCTGTGGTGTTGGCATGTTCTTCCTATGACCGCATGGGATACCTCTGGGTGCTCTTGTTTCTTCCAACATCTTAAAAATATGTGTAATTTAGTAGATTAATTGGCCACTGTAAATTCCTAGTGTTTAAGTCAGTAGTAGAATCTGGAGGGAGTTAATACGAATGAGAAAAGAATAAAAATATAGGATTGGTGTGAACTTGTGCTGGATTACCAGTAAGTACTCAGTGGCCCAAGGGCTGTTTCATGCTGTATATAACTCACAACATTAATAACCATTTGGCCAACCCACTTCTTCTACCCTTATTTCCTGTTTCCACGTCTTCATGACTGAGGCCAGGCCCAAATTCTGTTTCACAATTTGCGTCCAAATTTATTTCTATCCCTAAACAATAATCTGATCCCACCTGTGGCCTTCTTGCATCCCTAACTCACCCTCTTACCAACCATCAAACCTTCTTGCCCTACCCTTCACATTCTCTGCGTGCTACCTAATCTCCACTCTGCACCCCTATTTTCAATGCCTCATTCCTGGAGCCTCCCTCCTCCTTCCAAACACTACCATGAGAGAGGTCTTTTACCAAACCCCACATCCTGAAGCCTGGGCTGTGGGTAAGTTAGTTTTCTTTTGCTGATGGGTGCCAGACACAAACTTGACACTTTTAGGTGGTATACAATTTCTAGCTTTCTTGGTTTTACCCATTTCCTTCCCACCTTCCACAGATCAAACAATCTTTCAGATTCACTTGCATTTCTAGGGCACTGCATTTCTTGTTCTCAATGTCTCCTCTGCAAATGCAAATAGGGTGATTACATTATGATCATTTTCATTTGGGTAATTTACATTCTTCTTGTCTCAATATTGAACTTTACAACTTAAGGTAACTTGAAACCTTGGTTGGTCTCATTATAAATCTATAATATGAGACCTACAAGTGACTTATATCCACTCCAATTTGCCTGCTGGAGCTACAGGTCCACAGCAGATGCCATCTCATTGGCTCTTCACTCAACTCTGGAACATCTGGACAGCAAAGATGCATAGATCAGGATGCTCTTTATTGACTACAGCTCAGCATTCAATACCATCTTCCGTTCAAAACTAATCAATAAACTTCAAGACCTCAGCCTCAATACCTCCTGTTGCAATTGGATCCTCGGTTTCCTCAGTTGCCGATACCAGTCAATTGAGATTGGCAACAACATCTCCTCCACAATCTCCATCAGCATAGGTAGATGGCAGCCTGTGTGCTTAGGCCCCTGCTCTACACGCTTTCCATTTATGACTATGTGGCTAAGCATAGCACCAATGCCATATTCAAGTTTGCTGATGACACCACTGTTATAGGCCGAATCAGAGGCAGTGTCAAATCAGCACATTGGAGGACAATTGAAAATCTGGATGAGTGGTGCCACAGAAACATCCTCTTTCTCAATGTCAGCAAGACCAAGGAGCTAATTATTAACTTCAGGAAGAGGAAGCCAGTGGTCCATGAACCAGCCCTCATCGGTTCTGGTGATGAGCAACCAAGGTGGAGAGGGTCAATGTGAAGTGTTTTGTGCATGATTTGACTGTATAGTTGCAGAGCTACAATTCAGAATTTATTCCTTCATGGTGTGGTACTTCGAGACATCCTAAAAGGATGAAATATGGAAGCACTTCCTTTACATGACCACATAATTGACTCTAACATTCAATCTTCTCAGTGTGCATGCAATAGCAAAATTACCCCAACCTCTAAACAGAAATTAAGTTATCAACACCCACCAACTGAGCAGAAATACTGCCATTAATCTCTAACCATTTCGCAGGTACATGGTGCAATTCTGGCAGCTTCCCACTTTTCCTGTAAGTAGGCCACAGATACTCATTTAACAGAAATGTAGTCATTTCACCTCTGTACATTGACGCCAATGAGGTACTGCAGACTGAATGAATGTTGGCTTCCATCCAGTGTTTCTTTACCTTCCTCCCCCACCATCCCTGACATACTGAACTCAAAAGGTCATGCTCTTCCCCCCATTTAAAATAAATAGCTTCTTATGCTAAGCTGAAGCTTGTCCTCTCCAACCCAGCTTCCAACATGATCAGACATTTGAATATTAACTGATTCCTACCATAATCAAAAAATAAATTCCCCATCCTTTCAGACACAACACTTGCTCAACAACTTTTGTTCCTCATCGAGAAACAAGAACGACCCATAACCCAGATTAAAACCTACAGTTTGTAACATTTTCCCATCCTCACCCTCAAATGCACAAAATAGGTTAATTTTTAGCCAACCTTTCTTGGATAAAAAAAAGATAGTTAAGCTTAGTTTACCGTTCTTGAAATTAGTCTCTTTCTTTCCAATTCATAAATTTTTAAAAAATTGTAAGGCAAATGTTATGCATTTCTCAATTCAGGTCAAACTTGAGATAAGCACACACAGATTTCACCTTCAACTGAAATGAGGTAATTTCTATGCTTGCTGTTGATGCTTGTTAAACAAGGAAAAGCTTGCTCACACATGTAAGAAGTTGAAAACTGCAGCAAAATTTTCATTGCTGAATGGCAGGATATTATTCTTTTACAGAAATCCAGAACTTGCACATGGGCAGGTCAATAAATCTCACCTTGATGGCATGATCAGAGTGAAGCTCACTAAGTTTTTCTTCTTCTCTCAAAGTCAAGTTCTTAGGCTGAGCAGAAGATTTAAGCAAGGGGTCCCTCACCCAGTCATACGCTTGTGTTGAAAGGGAGGAAAAATACTCTTCAATTTTGTTCTGCAGTACTTCCAGGTAGTATTCAATAAGATTCGAGACTTTCTGATATCTCTCCTCACTCTCAAGCCCAAGCAGCAGTGGAAACATTTCAGTATTTTCTTTTGCAACATGATTTTCCCAAAGGCTCAGTTTCCCCTCAAATCAAAGAATCTTGCCATTTGAAGTCATAAAAGTTTCTCCAGGGCCTTGCAGGGACTTGTTCAATTGATCCATGTGATGAAAAATGTCTGCCAAATAGGCTAGTTTTTTTTTTTTAAGTACTCCTGTAATTCACCTTTCAGCTCAAACACACTGCTGAGATCTTTTCCTCTGCTAAGCCATCGGAATTCTGTATGTAGCAGGAGATTGGTGAGCTCTTTCTCCAGGTGTTCACAGCTTTTTAAACATTCTCAAGTGTATTGGTCTTAAAGCTACTAAATAACTTGCTTCTTGAATCCTTTTACTAACTGTAACTTTATTTTCAAAAGCTTTAGTCTGTTTTGTTTTGAGATTCCAATAGTCGTTTAGAATAATCAGCACTTTTACATGTCATATGGCTATAATTTGTAGTTAAGTGTCTTTTCAATTTTGCTGGAGCCATTTGTAAGTTGTTTGTCACAGATACAGACAGGTCAGTGCGATCATGTTTGCTGTTGTGTGCTGGGGCAGCAGGCTGAGGGTAGCAGACACCAACAGAATCAGCAAACTCATTCGTAAGGCCAGTGATGTTGTGGGGATGGAACTGGACTCTCTCACAGTGGTGTCTGAAAAGAGGATGCTGTCTAAGTTGCATGCCATCTTGGTCAATGTCTCCCATCCACTACATAATGTTCTGGGTGGCACAGGAGTACATTCAGCCAGAGACTCATTCCACCGAGATGCAACACAGAGCGTCATAGGAAGTCATTCCTGCCTGTGGCCATCAAACTTTACAACTCCTCCCTTGGAGGGTCAGACACCCTGAGCCAATAGGCTGGTCCTGGACTTATATCCTGGCATAATTTACATATTACTATTTAACTATTTATGGTTTTATTACTATTTAATTAATTATGGTGCAACTGTAACGAAAACCAATTTCCCCTGGGATCAATAAAGTATGACTATGACTATGACAGACAAGGCAGAATAGGATAACTTGGATCACCAGTCCATAGGAAACCCATTGATAGGTAGCTTTCATTGTAAAGACAGACAGACAGAATTTTTTTGCGTCCGTTGTTACATTGGTGCAGAGAAATGACTCAGAAGGTTGTAATTCTTCATTCTTAACCTTAGCTTTCTTTCCATTTCTTTCCAACATAAATGTGAACTGTTCGGATTATGTTTGATATCAAGAAGAGCAGCCTTGTGCATGAATGCCGGAGTTGTGTCACCCTCCTTCCTCAGAATTTTAATCACAAAAATAATGAGGGTAGTTCAATCCTAGCTCCCCCCACAGGAGTCTGATAGATAGGGGATTTATTTTATCTCCCCTTGACGTTGCATTCCATTCCACTAATTGGCTCCTGAATTCCATCAGATTTTCAATAAAGCTGCTTAGAATTATAGGGAAGTTTGCAAAACGTAATAATATTTGGAATGCTTATAGAAGGTTAATGAGACTGCTTCAGCAGGAACATTTTTTTTGAGGGGGTGAAATACATCATTTCACATTTCAATCAGATTTCACAATTTGTTTATGAATCATTATAATGACAAATATGATCAGGGATATGAGCCCCTTTGGTAATGAAAGCATATCCAGTATACAACGATGTTGAATTACTCAACATGCCATATAAACGAAACACCTTGTCTATATCCAAATATGGTCTGAAATAATCAGTTGTAATCTGCTGTGAAAAACTATGATATCGTCCCATTGGATTTTTATGGTGACCCAAACCACAGTACTGTCAGTTCTTCAAGGGCACTTCCAATATATTAACTTCAACAATAAAGACATTTAATATTGCTGTGTTTCTTTACACTGAACAGTGACAACGTACGCATTGTACTGAGGGTTCTGGCAGAAAATCCCAGGATGCAGAAAAACCAAGCTTTCTTTGTTGGTTCTGAAATACAAACCCTTGACTGACCTTTCAGTCACTAGTCATTCCTTTTCACTGAATTCAGCATGAGTCACTCCTATCACAACAGAAAGGAAATTGCTCATGTACTTTATAAACAAAGCTTCTCAAGCTATTTTTTTATTATACGTACAATGACTTCACAAAGAGTTCAATTCCAGCAGTTACACATCATATAGGTAAATTGGTATAGACGTTTTCCTTAAAAGTAAATAAAATAATTGATGTGAAGTCTCCAAAAAAAATCTACTGCATATTTTCCAAAACCACACAATACAATTTAATGACTGTCGGACAAATTGAGAATATTTTTAAAAATCAAGAATTCTTTGTTCTTTCTCTTCCGCATAACATGAGCAATGAACTAAAGCCAACATAGCTCTCCAGGGGGAGGTCTTCAGAATGTGAGATCGTTTGACAACACATTGCATTATCCCTTCCCATAATTTTCTTTTTCCCATAGCCTGAAGAGCGCTCCCGTGCTATCTCTGTTCATTTCTATTTCTCACATTCACACAATTCTCATAAATATGAGAGGTGGAGACAGAAAAAGACCTTAAAATGTCATATCCAATCTGTGATCACATTAACTAATTCTACAATCTATTACATTTAATTAATTTCTGATTCTTGTGCATTGTTAAAATACACTATCATTAGAGACCCTCACCACCCAGGACTTGCCCTTTTCTCATTACTACCATCAGGGAGGAGGCATAAGAGTCTGAAGATGCACACTCAACAATTTAGAAATAGCTTTCTCCCCTCTGCCATCACGTTTCCGAATGGTCCATGAAACCAAGGACACTACATCTGTATTTCTCTTTTGCACTATTTATTTTTCCTTGTTGCAATATAGTTATGTCTTGCACAGTACTGCTGCCACAAAAAAAAACAA
The DNA here is from genome assembly GCF_963921235.1 of Mobula hypostoma. Taxonomy (NCBI): domain Eukaryota; kingdom Metazoa; phylum Chordata; class Chondrichthyes; order Myliobatiformes; family Myliobatidae; genus Mobula; species Mobula hypostoma. The sequence goes on from NC_086099.1 coordinate 131,823,005, forward strand.
ATTTCATGGTAATTCAGCATCTGCTGGCTACAGTTTTCTTTGTATTTAAATAGTTCCTTTTCCATACATTACCCCTTTGCACCAAGACAGGTGATTTTTTTAATCGCAGAACTGAACAAAGAATCAAATTCAGAACTCTGCTTAATTTTCAGTAATTTCATCCTGAAATCACAAATTCTATAATTCATTTTTATTCATAAAGAAATTAACAACAGTATATCACTATGACATTAAATTGTTCACATAAAAGCTTTTACACCAGGCTCAGATGCACCCAGTGTGCATCTATAGAAGTCTGTCAAACACTTAGGTGACATGTCAAATCTGTGCAAACTTCTGAGAAAGTAAAGGTGCTGCCGTGCCTTCTTTGTGGTGGCACGTGCACACCGGCCCAAGGACAGATTCTCTGTTGTAATAATGCCGAGGAATTTTAAGTTCCTGATTATCTCCACCTCCTATCTGCTAATTAGGACTGCCTCATGGACCTTCGACTTCTTCCTCCTATAACTCAAAGACATTTTCCTTTGATTTGTTGCAATGGGATGCCCAGTAAATACAGTACCTTTAACTTGCCATTTAATATTTTTTTTATGACCTAAGTTTACTTTTGATATTGTCTCCTACAATTTGCTTCGACAGGTCAATGGAAATGAAGGTCCTGGTTAATACTGGAAGTGTCTGTCACTCTCATTTCCCTGGCCTGTCCATTGATTTAAATAAACATTGGATTGAGCTTTAGTAGTATTTTCATATGGATCTTCATTCCAGTTTTGTACTTTATTTAGAGATACAGCGTGGCAACAGGCACCTCCGGCCCAACGAGCCTGAGCTGCCCGTCCAAACCCGTGTGACCAACTAACTTACTAACCCCTTCATCTTTGGAGTGTGGGAGGAAACCGTAGCACCTGGAGGAAATCCACCGGTCATGGGGGAACGTACGATCTCCTTACAGACAAGGGCGGGTACTGCACCCGGATTACAGTGTTATGAGAACCACTCTGCTACTGTGTCACCCCAATTAAGTAATGACTTACTTACTTAACTGAATATTCCCTGAGTTTGTGAACAGCATCCTATTATTGCAGACACTAAGGTAAGTAGCTTCAATGCAGGAGTGGTGAATAGAAGAGAAAAGAGAGCGAACAAATTAAAACTTTTTCTTGGAAAAACAAAAGTCTGCAAATGCTGGAACATGGTGCAAAAAAACAAACTGTTGGAGGATCTTAGCGGATCAGTCTGCTGCTTCCAAGAAGAAAATGATCAGATTGATCAGAGATTCAAGGTTCTGAGAATACAAAGTATACCTGTGACTGAAAGCAACTTGACACAGAACTGAGCCCAAATCTTGTGTTCTATTCCCATTAATCAACAAATTCCTGTGGTATTCAAATTGTTTACTAAAAAAAATGTTAGCTTATTTTAAGCTACATTATTACTTTTATTCATGCAATGTACAGTACGTGCTATATAGCATATAAACTGAGAAAGAACTGAACGACTTCGCCAATGAAAACAATTTTCATCCCCCACTAACACCATGACATGGTGACTGCTTTATGTACCACCCTTAGGACACAATATTTGTAACAGGATGAACAGAAGTAAACAGTCAATCTTGTTCCAATTACAGTGTGTATTGAATGGAAATTAAATCAGGACAGATGCCAAAATAATACTCCTCCATATTATCAGATATTTTACAATAATAACTTAGTTTGTAGATTCTTTAGTAGTTTCCTAGGAAAGACCCAAGACAACATTTCAAGAGAATGCCTGAGATACAACAGTAATGCAGTTAATAATTGGGATAACAACAACATACATCAAAGTTGCTGGTGAACGCAGCAGGCCAAGCAGCATCTATAGGAAGAGGCGCAGTCGACGTTTCAGGCCGAGACCCTTCGTCAGGACTAACTGAAGGACTGACGAAGGGTCTCGGCCTGAAACGTCGACTGCGCCTCTTCCTATAGATGCTGCTTGGCCTGCTGCGTTCACCAGCAACTTTGATGTATGTTGCTTGAATTTCCAGCATCTGCAGAATTGCTGTTGTTTGCGTAATAATTGGGATTGTGGATTTCAGGGATTGTTCCTAGTTCCTGCGTTAAGTATCACCAATTGGTATAAATACTGATTTTAGATCAAAATGATCATAATGATAAACTAGGTATTCTAAATTGAACATGGTCGGCAGCTGCTTTGTTGATTGGAAACTGCTTTCCCTAAAACAGGAGATAGATGTCAATAAAGAAATTTTGCTTCTATAATACATTTGCCTGGAATAACTGCTAAGATGTTTTTGTTAACATGGGGGGTACATATAATGCAGAAGACAAGGCACAGATGTCCCAGTCTGAGTTGATCCTTTTTGTACTACATCTTGACAAACCAACTGGGTGTACAATACTGTATACTGTCAAGGTGGCAGCAAGAAAGTGCTACATTACAACTGTCAAAGGTTGTAAGTACATTTTGGGCAGGAGACTTGTCAGGCACAGAAGGCCAGATTACTCAGCCCCAACACTTTGAGAAAAATAAATGGGAGTATGCCAGGAATCAGCAATAAGTCTAAACAGCAGGCTGGATCCAAGAAAATCTGGCCAATAACATTCTCTCCTGAGTCTCGTTCACCATTTTTGCAACTTCTGTTTTATGACAAACTATTTGAGGTGTGGTGACTAATCTGCTTGCTTTTAAGAGAAGCTGGAATTACCTAATTTAGGCCTAGACTCATAGAGTCGTCAAAAAGGACAGTGCAGAAACATGCCCTTTGCCCATCTAGTCAATGCTGAATCATTTAAGCTGCCTCGTCCCATCAACCTATCTCAGGCATTCTCTTGAAATTTTGTAGATTCTTTAGTAGTTTGCGAGGAAGGGTATGGAGCTCCTCCTGTCCTGGCAACATCTTTGTAAATTTTCTCTGTACTCCTTCAACCTTATTTACATCTTTCCTGTTGGTAGAAGACCAAAACTGCACACCATACTCCAAATTAGGTCTCACCAAAGTCTTACACAACTTCAACATAACATTCTATCTGCTGTACTCAATACATTGATGTATGAAGGCCAATATGCCAATAACTTCCTTTGCGACCCAATCTGTGACTTGATTTTCAATTAATTATGGCCTTGTATTCCCAGATTCCTTTGTTCTACCACACTCCTCAGTGCCTTACCATTCACTGTGTTGGTCCTACCAAAGTGCAACACCTTCCACTGCTTGCATAAAGTTCCATCAGCCATGTTAACCCATTTTCTGTTTCAGATCCTGCTGCGAACTCTGATAGTCTTCCTTGCTGTCCACAGTATCACTCACCTTGGTGTCATCCACAAATTTGCTGATCCAGTTTACCAAACTATCCAGATCATTGACATAGATGACCAACAATAACAGACCCAGCACCGATCCCTGTAGCACTCCACTAGTCACAAGTCTCCAGTCAGAGAGTCAACTATCTGCTATCACTCTCTTGCTTCTCCCACGAAGCCAATGTCTAATCAAATTTATTACCTCAGCTTTAATGCCCAGTGACTGAACCTTCTCGACCAACTGAACTTGTCAAATGTCTTGCTAAAGTCCATGTAGACAACATCCACTGACTTGCCTTTGTCCACTTTTCTGGTAACATCTTCAAAATGCTCTACAAAATTGGTTAGACATGACCCACCATGCATAAAGTCATGCTCACAATCCCTAATCAGTCCATGTCCATCCCAATACTCTTATATCCGGTCCCATAGGACACCGTCCAATAACTTTCCCACTACTGATGTCAGGCTCACCAGCCTATAATTTCCTGTCTTATCCTTAGAGCCCTGCTTAAACAGTGGAACAACTTTAGCTATCCTCCAAACCTCTGGTACCTCACCTGTCACAAAGTGTGATTTAAATATCTCTGCAGGAACCCCTGCAATTTCTGCACCTGCCTCCCACAGGGTCCAAGGGAACAAGGGTATGAATGAACAAAGAAAAGTACAGCACTGGATAGGCCATTTGACCCATGATGTCATGCCAATCTTGATGCCAACATATACTAAGTGTCCTCTTCCTGTGCATGATCCATAACCTTCTGTTCCTTACAAATTCATTCATCTCTATAAAAGCCTCTTAAATTCCACAAAACTGCTACCCCTGGTAACGTGTTCCAAGCAGCTAACACACTCTGTATAAAGAATACTTACCCTCAAGCGAACTTTAAATTCCTCCACCCCCACGCACCTAACCTTAAAAGTATGTCCTCATTCGTTAACATTTCTACCTTGGGGAAAAGGTTCTGACTGTCTACCCTATTGATGCCACACATAATTTCAAGTCTCCATCAAGTTCTGGTGCTTTCACAAAAACAACCCAAATTTACCCCACCTGTCCTTGTAGCTCAGACCCTTGATCCAGGCAGCATCCTGGTAAAACTCTTCTGCATCCTCTCCACAATCTCCACACCGTTCCTATAATAAGGTGACTAGAACTACACACAATACTCCAAGTGCAATCTGACTAAGGTGTTGTATAGCTGCAGCATGACTTCCCTACTCTTATACTCAACAACTCTACCTATGAAGGCAACATGCTGTACTCCTTTACCATCTTATCCACTTTCAGGGAATTGTAGACTTCAGCCCTAAGATCTCCCTGTAGCTCAATGCTACTGAGGGGCCTAACATTAACCATATACTTTCTCCTTTTATTTGACCTTCCAAAATGCAACACCTCACACTTGAGAACAAGATCCTTTTTTACCTCACACTTTCCCAGGTTGAACCGTATTTTCCACTTCTCTGCCTATATCTGTAATTGCTCTGTATCTCACTGAATTCTTAGATAGTCCTTTACACTGCCCACAACTCCCTTAATCTTGGTGACAGCCACAAACTTGCTAATCCACCCATCTATATTTTCACCCAAATTATCAATATGTATTACCAAGATTCCAGGACCAGTTCTTGCAGAGCACCACTGGTCAAGGACCTCCAGCCAGAATAAAGGCTTTCCACCCCTACTCTCTGCCTTCTATGGGCAAGCCAGTTCTAAATCCAAACTTTCGCTCTGGATCCCAAGTAACTTTATATTCTGAATCAACCTACTATGAGGGCCCTTACCAAGTACTTTACTAAAGTCCATGTAGGTAACATTCACTGCCTTACCCTCATCAGACTCCTATGACATGTTTTCAAAAACTTGATTAAGTTTTTAAGGTATGACCCACCCAACACAAAACCATACTGACTGTCCCAGAGCAGGCCATGCCTTTCCAAATGCACATAAATCTCGTGCCTCAGTATCCTCTCAAATAGCTACGGGATTATATGTATCGAACGCTGGGGATTTATCCACTTTACTGCTTTTCAAAGGACCTAACACTACCCCCTCCTTAACCTGAAATTGTCCTAGCACATTCACATGCCCTACTCTGTTTTCACTATCTTGCGAATCTTTTTCCTCAGTGAATACTGTTGCAAAATACTAATTTAGCACCTCAGCCATGTGTGTTAACTCTAAACACAAACTAATTCCCTTATCTTTCAGTTAACCATCCACAAATTAACTACCCTTTCCTCAGTTTTCCTCATTTTCTTAATATAAGCATACAATATGTTGGGTTATCCTTGACCCTGCTCACCAAGGACATTCCATATTCTCTCAGGCTTTCGTCATAGCCTAGCTTGAGTACTTTCCTCCTTTTCTTGCATTTTCAGAAAAGCCTCTATTTCTATCTTTGATATTTCTTTTTTTTCCCTTTTTGGGGTGTGGGGTTTCTTTTGAAGACCCTGACCTGGAGTTACACTTTGACTTTGGTTCTTTGCGGGAATTGGACCCAATCTGAGGGCCTCACAACCAGCCGCTTTTGATATCCCAAGGACGTAGCCTGGAAAACGAGCGCGCCTTCAGGGTTCCGGAATTTCATGGCTCTGGGGACATGCTGATTCTAGGCTGGTGCCTGACTGAAGTGTTGTGGGAGAACACGGAACATCAGGAGCCGTGGATTAGCTGCCAGGTGCTGTGTGTCCGGAGAGCTGTGCCGTTTTGGTGTTGACTCTCTGGGTGCAGAGCTCGGAAAAAGCGACGCAACAACATCGTAAATCAGTGAGTTGTTTGTTATGTCTCCCCTCTCGCTGTGAAATGAGGTCACCAATTTTTCACTTATTAGGGAGAAAGAGAGCCTGTGGTATGTTGAATTACCGGGTGAACGAATGGTCTTTGGGGTACTGCAAGTCTGTGTCTTTATTGATGCTTTGCTGCATGCTTGGCTGCTCAGTAGAGGGTGCTGATGGTTTTTTTGCTGGTGGGGGTGGGGAGGGGTCATTGCCTTTTTGCTGCTTGTGTGTGGGAGGTGGTGCTATGGGGTTCTAAGGTTTTAACTGTCATTCATTCTTTGGTGCACTCCTCTGTTTTCATGGATGTCTGCAAAGAAAAAGAAATCCAGGATGTATATTATATACATTTCCCTGACATTAAATGTACCTACTGAAACCTATTGAGTTCTATTGTCTTCATATTCCACAAGGGCCCAGTCTGATTTTGGCTTCCTAAACTTTACATATGCTGACTAAATTTAGGACCCCCTCAGGTCATCTAAGGATCCCTTACCTCACCATTCTTGTCCATTTTCTTTACAGGAACATGCCGATCCTCAACTCTGATCAGCTGGTCTTTAAACACCTCCTACATGTCAGATGTGAACTTGTCCACTAGCACCCTATTAATGCTTCTCAGTTCCTGTCTTATCCCGTCACCATTTGTCCTCCCTCAGTTCAGTACATTCCTGCTAGATCTAATATTATTCTTGCTGATAACTATCTTAAAGCATAAGGAGCTGTGGCCATAATTCCCAAAATATTCATCTACTATCAGATCTGTCACTTGGCCTAGTGAAGATAGACCTGCAAGTGTCATTCTTTTCTCATGAAAGTGATGGCATATCAACAGCACTATGACAGCATGAAAGCACTGTTTCCCATTACCAGAGTTTAATGACATTTATTAGTTGGATAAAGAGATTAAGAGAGCTGAAAGCAATTCTTAATTTCAATGGGAATTCCTAGCCTTTATTCCATCCCTAAATCTATCCAAGTTTGTATTCAATGCAAATGAACATAGAAAATTTGGTTTTGGGAAGCAGACCATACACATTACCCATTGAAAGTTGCTAAATGTTAAAACAATTTTGTTTGTCCTACTTGCATTGCAAAAATTATCTGGATAAATGATTTAAATTACTAAAACAATGGAACTGTTTGAAGGATTGTTCAATGCTGTTTCATTATCATTCAGAACATAAAACAAGTAGTCTGTGTTAATTAGTACCAAAATAAGATTCCTTTCCAAGCACTGAAGTTAAGAATGTATACTTTGGACTTTTAAAGATAGTACATGTTTAACTTATTTTTAAATGTACATTCCATTTTCATTGCTGGGAATGAGGTTTAAAATTATCTCTCTGATAACACTAAAGGACACTGATTGCCAGAAGTTCCATAATATTTATCATGCTTATGTAGGAAGATTTTTTTTCTAGTATGCACCTTTTAATAGCATGTGAATAGGTTTGCTCCCATGGATAGTATTACAAGAAGAGCAAAGGTTAACGTCTGCACATCACTCAGGCAACTGAAAGAATCTTGTTTAAAATACCATGGTATTACTATTTTTTAATAATATTCCCGTTGATAAATCTGTAAATGATAGAAATGCTATCCTTCTGTGGAGAAGAAAAACATTTGGTGCAGTTACAATAACTTCATTTGGCCCATGGAATTAATCAGCATTACCAGTATATTTTCTATGTTTTTAGCTTTTCCACTGACAAGCCACAGCTAAAGAAAATCACATTATTTTTGACAGTGTAAAGATTTTAAAATATTGCTTTTTCTAAAAGCAGTTTTCCAGTTTCCCTCAGTGACTTCTCAGAATGAGTCAGCCCATGGTTTCAACTTAAAGGCAATTCATTAAAGATACTGCTTCAGCTTTACGCATGCATAGGCACAGTCATACACCCGGATATATGCATGTATACCCACAGAATCTGCGTGATGACACACACTCAAAATTTGCCCATATACAGATAATGACAAAAATGAGCCTACATTTACATTACAAACAGATACACTTAAAATGAAAGGCAGAACTGCAATATGCTTTCCTCTTGCTCAACCCACGAATGCTGAGAAGTTAGATGAACATAATTGTCTCCTGACCTGATGAGCAGCGTCACAGTGACTGACGTCTGAACTGTTTATCACAAGTGGGAAGAAATATGATAAGTTAATGCAATATCCAGAGAAATGTAGCAGGTGCATTTCAGGAGAATGGTTTAATCTCTGAAAGAAAGTGATAGGAAAATCTCATAATGACAGGTGTGTAAAGTCCAACTTTAAAAGAAATCTGGAATAAGGAATATGAAAAAGTCAAAGATGAAACTTAGCTAACATTGAAAAATAATTCAGCCACACACATTCCAGTGCTTTTGTTTTTTTTCATATATTTGAGGTCATGCCAGACAATAACTTACTGTAATCAAACACAGATACTCAATGAATCACAAAGCTGGTTGATATCAAACCAAGGTCAAAGCAAAATTCCTTGGCTTGGATCTTTCAAAAATACTTCGTTCATCTCAGAAATGCACACTTAAGTGAGCCAAAGTTTTGATACATTCAGAGCAATTTATCTATTCAATAAGTGGAATTCTCCTCCAGGGTTAGATTCAAAAGATGAAGGATTTATTCAATTATGAACTGCGATGAGAAAAATCTTTTCTCAGTGCGTGATGGACCTCTGGAATCTTTTATTGAGAGCAATTCAATTCATATTATTACGTATATTCAAGAAAGGGTGGAATATTTACTTATTTAGAGATACAGTGAGGAACAGGCCCTTCCAGACAATCAACCCACACCGCACAGAAATCCAACTATTTAACCCTAGCCTAATCACAGGACAATTTACAATGACTAGTTAACCTACTAAATGGTACATCTTTGGACTGTGGGAGGAAACCAGAGCTACAGTGGAAACCTGTGCTATCCGCAGCACTGCTGTGGCGCACCTATTCTAAGAATCTCTTGCCCTTGTTCTTGTGGTAAAAAGAGAACAATGGATGTGGGAGGAAAGGAGGACAGAGCACCAGTACTAAGTTAGGATGATCAACCATAATCGTATTAAATGGTGGAGTGGGCTGAAAAGGCTAGACCGCCTTCTCCTGCTTCTAGTTTCTATGCTTCTATGTTTCTAGACAAAGGAGGAGTCAGATATCTAGAAAGCCAAAAGGCCAAGAAGATCAAGGAATGTGGGGAGAAAGTAAGAACAGGGTACTGCCATGGTCATGTTGAGGGTAACCAAAAAATGGGAAATAATTATAAGCTAAGGGGTCAGTCATGCAAAACTGAGGTGTGAAGAAATTTCTTTTCTATTACCCTCATAGTGCATATGTACAAAGCGATGCTGCAAGATAAATACTTTCTCAGAAATCACCTGTGATGAAAGCTGTCTTCAGGATTTTTAATGAGATCTTACTTGTGAAACTGCATAAAGTTAAGTAAAATACGTATTAAATACAATACAGAATTGTCGTGCACCTGAATATACTAGTACTGCTGATTAGTCTCACAATTGGTGTTAACCAAGGTAAAAACACACGCAACAGTCTGTGACAATGCTGTGTAAACAAGAATAAACTTGTGGCACATCGAGAACTTAATAACGACAAACAATAAACATAACACATCCTTGAAAATATATCTACTCAATGTTTACCAATATTAACAAAAACTTAAGACTCACAAGTATTGCTGTTTCAGGGACAAATGGAGACAAATGCCTTTCCACTTTGCACTTCAAATCGAATCCAAATTAACCCACAATGATTATGGGATTGTGAAGTATTATAGAACTGATTTGGTAGATATAAAAATGTAATGTGTTTAAGGGACAAGCTATGAGATAATATTGGGCAGTTTGGTGAGACAGGGCCACCAGTTGCAAAAGGTGACCATTTGGGACGTCAGAAGGGAGAATGCATAAACAGTATACTTGTTCCTGAATGTGTTTGTTTGTGGTGAGAATAAATTTGGAACTGTGAGGTTAGAGATTTTACATGGAAGGGAATACAACAGGCATTAAGAGTTCAGCAGCATAGAAGTGGAAGATTGCAGAGTGCATACTCTGCGGTTTTAAGTATGCTCTATTTAATTTTTATCAATCCCTTATACTTTGCTTAATATGGGAATTAGTGTGGAGATATTTGAGGGAGAGATTATACCTAGGTATATCTGTTGGGATGGCACATAGACAATGGCATGTCAAGAATCCTGATGACACCAGCCACGGATTGCAACCATTTACAACTTCGTATCCCTAGGGAGAAGCAGAGCATTTTGTCAAACATGTCCTCACTTAAAGTCACTTCTGGAAATTCTGGTGCAAGCTTGAAGAAATGATTCAAATTCACCAGATGTATCCAAAGGACATAGATGCATTGGTTAAAGCTAAATACCTCAGGAATATGTGGAAGAATATGGCCCAGGAGGTGAGGGATGGCCCACGGGCAATTAGTGGGAAGGCCAGTAACAAGGAACAACAATAACAATTGCTGTTTTAAAGGGGAAGTGAAGCAGAGACTGGGGGAGGTGACAGTAACAGATTAACCTACCATGAATTATGCAGAACATAAATATTGATCATGAATCAGGGTCGGACAGGAAGGGATGATTCAGTCTTCCTGAAAATGTTCACCTCACCATGACATTCTTGACTTAAGGGCAGCAGTGGGATTGATTTGCCTTGTAATAGTATCATCGGCTGGGAAGTAGACAGAGGAGGGGAAAGAGAAGGGTGAAGTGGTAGTAGTGGATGTAGCTGCTATGAAGAAACAGAGGACTTGCTTTGTATGCTGGCAACTGAGGCACCTAGTAAAGATTTGTTGGAGTAGATGTAGAAAGGTGAAGGAGATGATTGGCAGTCATGCCCTAAAATGGGAGTAAGGTCATAGAGTCATAGAAAGGTATAGCACAGAAAACGCTCTTTTGGCCCATCTAGTCCATGCCAAACCATTTAAATTGCTTATTCCATCAACCAGCACTGGGACCATAGCCCTCCCTCCATGTACCTATCAAAACTTCTCTTAAACATTGAAACCAAATTCTTGTGCTGGCAACTCGCTCCACACTCTCATGACCCTCTGAGTGAAGAAGTTTCCCCTCATATTCCCCTAAAACTTTTCACCTTTAACCCTTAAGCTGTGACTCCTCATTGTATTCCCACCCAACCTCAATGGAAGAAAGTCTGCTTATATTTCCCCTATCTTTATCCCACATAATTTTGTATACCTCTATTAAATTTCCCCTCAATCTTCAACGTTCCAAGGAATATAGTCTTAGCCTATTCAATCTTTCTTTATAACTCAGGTCCTCCCATCCTAGCAACATCTGTACTCTTTCAAACTGATTTATATCATTCTTGTAGGTAAATGACCAAAACTGCACACAATATTCCAAATTAGGCCTCCCCCAACCTCAACAACTTCAACGTAACATCCCATCTGCAGTAGTCAATACCTTAATTTATGAAGGCCAATGTGCCATAAGTTTTCTTTAGAATCCTATTTACAATACCTGCAACACTACTTTCAAAGAATTATGGACCTGTATTCCCAAATCCCTTTGTTTGACAGTATTCCTCAATGCCCTACTGTTTACTGTGTGAGAATTACATTGGTTGGTCCTACCAAAGTGCAACACTTCGCACTTGACTGAATTAAATTCCATCTGCCATTTTTCTGCATATTTTTCCAACTTATTCATATTCCATTACAAGCTCTGATAGTTCTCCCTGCTGTCCACCACACCCCCAATCTTGGTGTCATCGCAAACTGGCTGATCCAGTTAAATAACAGAACAATATTTGCTCTCCCCCAATCTTCCAGTACCTCACTGGAGCTGAATTACACACCAAAACAGACAGAAACCATAGCAGCACTATCTCTGTTTTATCTGACTGCTTACTAAATCACACAGTTAGTGAGGGCAAGTATCCAGGTCAGACAAACACTGGCAGAACACGGCGGACAGCAGAATTGGTAGACAAAAAGTCTTTATTCACACAGCAAACTTTCAGGAAAGAGAGTCCAAGAGAATCCGACAAAGTCTCACACTCTTGGCACACTGTTTTATAATTCACACAAAGATAACAAGAAGTGATTAACTACAGATTTAATTGCGATAATCAACAATTTTAACATTTGAATATAGTCAGATAATTTTACAGAATTACATATCTACAATGGTAGCACATCCAAATGTGCAGAACCCATTTGAATATCAGTACAGATGTCTGTTCCAAAAGTCTGAGTGCAAGCTCCAGATACCCAAAATATACTCTTCTTTATACTGTGTAGAAGGATGGCTTTGTAAATATACAACTAACCGGAAGATAAAGCAACAAAACTGATTTGTCCTGACTGCCCATTAAGTGATAGGGATACACCTTTGAAATGTGCTCACAGAAGCAGCGTTTACGGGGCAGGGAGCAGAACCAGGTGGAGACACTATGTCATTTTCTTATTAATTAAACTTAACTTTCAGTGCATTTCCAGATCATCCCTTATACCAGAATCTTTTTTCCTATGAATTTGTTAGTGGTTGGAGAAACTTGGGATGAATTCACTCTAGTGTTGGAGGCTGAGGAGAGACCTGATAGAAGTGTATAAAATTGTGTGAGACAGAAATAGGGCAGAATCTTTCTTCAGATGACGGGGAGGGCGTTTAGATGAGGTATAGGGGTCAAGTTTTTATTTTACACACAAAAGTAGTAGGTGCCTGGATCAGGCTACCAGATAAAGTATTGGAAGTAGATACATTGGAATTATTGGAAGTAGATACATTGGCAACATTTAAGAGGCTGTTAGATACACTCTTCACATAGCCTTGGATCACCTGAACAATACTAACACTTACGTTAGGCTTCTGTATACTGACTACAGCTCAGCACTTAACACAATCATTCCTACGGTTCTGGTCAAAAAGCTCCAAAACCTGGGCCTCTGTACCTCCCTCTGCAATAGAATCCTCAACTTCCTCAGCCAAAGACCACAAACTGTATGGATTGGAAATAACATCTCCACCTCGCTGATAATCAACATTAGCGCATCTCAAGGATGGGTGCTTAGCCCACTACTCTGCTCTCTCTACACCAATGACTATATGGCGAGGCACAACTCCAATGCCAAACACAACTACTATCGGCAGAATTTCCAGGTATTGATGAGGAAAGCATACAGGAGCGGGATAGATCAGCTGGTCCAAAGATAGACCAAAGAATTGGTTGTGGACTTCAGAAAGGATAAGAAAAAGAAACACAAACCAGTCCTCATTGAGGGATCAGAAGTGGAAAGGGTGAAAAAATTCAAGCTCTTGAGTATCAACATCTCTGAGCATCTATCCTGAAGTGAATATATCAATGCAGTCACAAAGAAGGCACAACAGCAGCTATATTTTCTTAGGAGATTAAGGAGATTTGTATGTCACCAAAGACACTCACAAATTTCATCAGATGTATCATGGAGAGCCTTCTAACCGGTCGTATAACCATCTGGTGTGGAGTTGTGGTGGGCACTGCACAGTATCAAAATAAGCTGCAGAAAGTTGTAAACTCAATCAGCTCAATCATGGGCACCAGCCTCCACAGCATCCAGGACATCTTCAAGGAGTGGTGCCTCAAAAAGACAGCATCCATTATTAAGGACCTCCAGCACCCAGGACATGCCCTTTCCCCACAGTTACCATCAGGGAGGAGGTACAGGAGCCTGAAGGCACACAGTCAGCTATTCAGGAACAGCTTCTTCCCCTCTGCCATCATATTTCTGAATGGACATTGAACCCCTGAAGAACACCTCACTACTGTGTCTTTTCTCCTTTTGCACTACTTATTTAACTAAATATATGCAATTCACTGCAATTTGCGGTAATTTTCTTCCTTACCATAATTTTAATATTATATATTACAATGTATTGGTGCTGCATAACAACAAATTTCATGAAATAAGCCATGATATTAACCTGACCTTGATCCTGAATATACAGCTGATGGAGGGATATGAGTGATTTACAAGCAGAAGAGATTTAGTTTAAATCAGCATTATGTTTGCTGCAGACATTGTGATCTAGGGAGCCCATTCCAGTGCTGTTTTGCTCTACGTTCTAAATTTAGGTTTGAATGTTGAACACATAAAAACTTGGAACTCAAACTTGTATTTAAAGTATCTGCCAATGGAATTGCCAATCAAAGATGTTGGAGTTACTTTTATCACTCACAATTTATTAGTGTAACTGCAATCCAGAGTTAAAGAACATTGCAGAGTTCAAACCTATAAATCTGAATCCAAAGTGTGTTGATGGCAGCCGTTTAGTTAGTTGCTATAGGTGTGGTCGTCATTTATTTCAGTTTTAATAATTACCTTAGCTGCCAAAATGCTCACATTCAACAGCCTACAGATCAAAGGATTACATAAACAATTACAGTACCCAAAAAAAAGGGAACACCATCATTTGGCAGATCATTCCGACAATGAAAAACTTGGAATGAACAATATCAAAAGATGAAAAATGATCTTGTGCTTTCCTGATGTTTATGATGAATAAACTCTTCTCAGGCTTCCAGCGGGGTAGGGGTATTGATTTTAAGCAATATTTCGATGACAAACTCTGCCATCTCCATCAGGCATGATGCCAAGGCATGTCTAGTCCTGTGGTATATATACACCTGTCATCCTTTCCTTCTGATTGATTAGCCCTCATCCAATCAGGTTTCTGCTGTCCCACCTTGTTTACAATTGAATTCCAGGCACTCCAACAGCTCCATGATCATCTGAACAGTATATATCCAAACATTCAAATTACCATGGAGATGGAGAAGAATGGTTGTCTCCTGTTCCTGGACATTCTAATATGACGGAAACCAGACGGTAGCCTTGGACATAATGTCTATCGGAAGGACACTCAGACAGACTTATACCTCAACAATAACAGCCATGATCATGCCTCCCAATGTAGAACATTTCTTTCTAATTTAATTACTGTGCAAAAACTATTTCAGACCCGAAGAGTCTCCATGATGAAATAAGACAATTACGTACGACGTTCCTACAGAATGGCTACAAGCTGAAGGAAATCAGTTAAAAGGACTGATGGAAAAACCAGGAAACCTAACAAGGAGGAACTGTCGCTACCACTGGTCTTCCCTATTCTTCCATGGTTTCTAGAAGGTTCACCAGGATCCTGAGGAAATACCAGATTAATACCATCCACAAATCTGTAAGGCAGCTCAAATTATAGCCTATGTGAGTCAAAGATGCCCTGGGACTCAGGATTGGTGGTGCTTACAGGATTTCCTGTGAATGCTGAGTAGCATATATTGGCCAGATGGCACAGGCGGTGGAAACCCGCATCAAGGGGCACAGGAGGTGTATTCTTTTGGGTTACCTGGAGAAACTGGTGATAACAGAACATTACACTTGCAATGGCCATAGGATTGACTTTGATGGCACAAAACTACTGTGTTGCGCTAATGGCATTTGGGACCGTCTGGTGAAGGAAGCCATTGAACTAAAACTAGAGAAAAAGAATTTTAACAAAGATGAAGGTGAGAACTTGAATTTGATTATAAACAAGGTGGGGCAGCGGAAATCTGATTGGATGAGGACTAACCAATCAATAGGGACAGAATGCAGGGGTATAAATACCATCAGACTAAACATGCCCAGGCATCGTCCCTGATGAAGATGACAGAGCCTGTCATTGAAACGTTGGCTAAAATCAATACCCATACCTGGCTGGAAGCCCAAAAAGAGTCTATTCTTAATATCAAAAGATAATAGCAACAGGCAGACTTTGAGTAAAGGATAACGAGTTAATAAATGAGTAAGTTCATTGTTATGAGACCTGGAAACAGGGCAATTTCAATGGGAAATAGTTTCTAATTCAAGTCAAAGCAGGGTCGAAGAATATTGAATATTGATGCTTTGAGATTCAAACTTGAGAAGTTATTTTGAAAGTTGTGGTGACACATTCAAAGAAATTACACAAACATAATTAATAAGTCCACTGCAAGCCCAGACAAGACCATTATGCTTTAAAATATCGAGTTCAAATGGAATTAGATACTCTGGAAAAATCGGTATTCTTGTGAGAGGCAAGCAGAGTCAGGCATACCAATGGCAAATGCGCCTCAGGCTGACAGCACATGCAGTTGTGTGTGATTACGAAATTGTAATGCTTTGTAACTCCAGAAACTAATCAAAAGAAAATCACAGGAGCCGTGATTTTGTGTACTTTGCTATTCTTTAGTGAAGCACTCACAAATGACATGGTGACAGAACGACATATGCCATACACATATTGATTTATTGAGAATAAGTGCAGACCAGGCCCTTCGAGTGCCACCACCCTGATTTAATCTTACCTTGATCAAGGGACAATTTACAATGACCAATTAACATTCCACTGATACTTCTTTGGACTGCGTGAGGAAACCGGAGCACCAGAGGAAACCCACGTGGTCTTGGGGAGAATGTACAAACTCCTTACAGACCACGGCGGAAAATGAACCCAGGTAAAGGATTGTGCTAACAACGATGCTAAAACTCATAATGAATTTTAAACAAAGTATGCTTAATCTAACAATATATTTACAATATTACTCAAATACTGTATTAACAAAATATTGAATACACTACACTCCTCCCTGCTTAGCTATAAACTCCAACTCAAAATAGAATGTATCTCAACCATGTACACAGTTTACTTATTCTTGTGGGATAACGTCTTTTCCGACAAGAAGGTAGCACTCTGACTGTCATGTTCTGGGGCCTCCTCTGTGGTGGTTGTAGGAGTGGACTCTGGGATTATAGGAAGTGGTTCTGACAAGCTCTGTGCACTTACAATTAACTCTGCTCTTCTCAACTGATTGACATGTCATCTCCAGATGATAGCAGACGCAATCTCCACTAAGTAGGAGAGTGGTCTAGTTCCACTCTTATTCTTTCCGAGTATCCAATTTTGATCATCTCTGTAGTGTCTTGCCAGGGCTGCATGTCCTGGAGTGAAACATCAAACCTCCTTGTTTGAGGAGCCTTCAATTTGTCTCAGCTGTTTGTCCTGCGTACTCCTTCTGAGATTGGGTTTGAGGAGATTCCAGTGTGAGTGCAAGGAATGATCCAGGAACAGCATAGATGAGGAGTTGTTGGTTGTGGAATGTGCTGCATTGTGATATGCAAGGAGGAAATTGGCGAGCTTCTGATTCATTGTTAGTGTCGTGTGATCTGCTGACATTGCTCGCAGTACATTCTTTAGATGCTGGACAAACATGTCCTCCAAGGCATTTGTAGCCAGGTGGTATGGTGCAGGTGTAATGTGTCTTATTCTATTAATTTTTGGAAATGACTGGAACTGTTCCACAGCAAACTGTGGTCCATTGTCATTGACTAAGTGTTCTGGAACACCAGTCCTAGAGATGAGGCTTCTCTACACATCAACAGTGTGCAAGGCTGTAGTGGAGGCCATTGGGAACATTTCTAACAACTCTGTAGCTGCATCCACTATTACCAAGAAATTTGTACCCATGAATGGTCTGGCAAAATCCACATGAATCCTCTGCCACGGCAATGCAGGCCATTCCTGGGGATGGAGAGGTGCTGCTGCTCTGGATGTACTGGCATCCCAGATAGTACACGGCTAGCTGCTCGAACTGCTGACCTCTCCCAGGTCACCTGACAAAGCTTCAGGACAATGCTATAATTTGATCATGTCTAGACGCAACCTCCTCCAACAATTTAGCTCTCAGCTTGGATGGTACAACAGCTCTCAATCCCCTCATTAGGCAGGCCTTGTCAATGGCAAGTTCATCCTGGCGCTGGTAAAAATGGGAAACTGGGACTTCCACTGCACATTTCAACTACTTTGGGTGGCCTTGTGCACCTGAGGCAGTGTGCTATTTGTTTTCTGGCTCCCCTTTTTGGATCATCTCATAATAGAGAGACTTACAATTTGCATTAGGGAGAATAAGTCGAGAGGAATGTCCGCTTTCGTAAAGATTTCAGGTATTTTTCTTTCCAAGGATCAATGGGACAATCCATCAACATTTCTATGATTGGTCATCCTCTTGAATTTGATCTGGCAATTGTGTCCTCCAAGAAACAGAGCCCATCTCTGCATTCGAGCTGCTGCTGTTAGTGGAACACCCTTCTGTGAATTGAACATGGACATTAGTGGTTGATGATCAGTACCGAGGGTAATTCTCTCCCATGCAAATACCGGTGGAAATGTTTTACTCCCCAAACCAAGCTCGCCGCCTTTCAGTTAATCCATGTTTAAATTTTCTCTGCAGCAGTAATGAAACATGTTGCAAAGGTTATGGGGTGTTCATTTCCATTATACACAACATGTGACATGACTGCATTAATAACATAAGGCAAAGCATCACAGGCAAGCTTCAAGGGGTGATGTGGATCATAATGTGTGGGTACAGTGTCTGACATCACCATTTCCTTCTGCATCAACGGTGTGACCAGCTTAAATGATGCTTGGTTTAAAGAATTCACACTTGTCTCATGCTCTGAGCCCGTAATCTTCAAATCTTTTTAACACTGCATGAGATTTTGAACATGTTCTTTGTCATCCTTACCAGTAACAATGATGCCATCCAGGTAACCCTGAGTGTCTGCGAATTCTTGCAGCAGCTGGTCCATAGTTTTCTGCAAGAGTGCAGGTTCACATGCTACTCCAAGAATATCATATGCCTCCAAATACCCCAAAATCTTATTCTTAATAATGAACTCCAACATTTTCCCAACCACAGAAGTCAGGCCAACAGGCCTATAATTTCCCTTCTTCTGCTTCCTCCCTTCTTGAAAAGTGGAGTGACATTTGCAATTTTCCAGTAATCCAAAGCTGTTCTAGAATCTAGTGATTCTTGAAAGATCATTACTAATGCCTCCACAATCTTTTCACCTACCTCTTTTACAACTCTGGGGTGTAGTCCATCTAGTCTAGGTGACTTATCTACCTTCAGACCTTTCGGGTTCCTAAACACCCTTTCCTTAGTAATAGCAACTACACTCACTTCAGTCCCCTGACACTCTGAAATTTGTGGCATACTGCTAGTGTCTTCACAGTGAAGACTGAGGCAAAATACTTATTAAGTTCACCTGTTATTTCTTTATCCGGTATTATTACCACTCCAGTATCATTTTCCAGTGGTCTGACGTCCAATCTCGCCTCTTTTACTCTTCATGACTTTGAGAAAAAATGTTGTTATCCTTTTTTATATTATTGGCTAGCTTATATCCATATTTCATTTTCTCACCTTATGACTTTTATAGTTGACTTCTATTGGTTTTGAAAAATTTCCCAATCCTCTAACTTTGCACTAGTTTTTGCTCTAAATGGCCTCTCTTTGCCTTTAATGCATTTTTTGATTTCCCTCGTCAGCCACAGTTACCTCATAGTCCTTTAGAATACGTCTTAATCTTTGGGAGGGAGCTATCCTGCACCTTCCAAGTTGCTCCCAGACACTTCAGCCTTTGCTGTTCTGACATCAGCCCTGCTAGTGTCCCATCTAATCAACATTGGTCAGCTCATATTGAATGACCCAGAACTGAATCTCTTTCCACTCATGTTGCCAGACCTGCTGAGTGTCTTCAGCATTTTCTGTTCATATGTCAGATTTCTAGCACCTGCAGAATTTTCCCCAATAATGTACATATGATGGCTGCTGAAAAAGACTGCCAAGTGAAGGTTTCTATATTAATTGTGCTATTTTATGCAAGGTAAAGTTAGCATATGGCACTTCAGTTATGGTTTAAATATAGGCAGATTAACAAATTAAGTCAAGTTAAGTGAAGTTTAGTGTCATTTAATTACATACAGTCACAGTGCCTATAAAAGTATTCAACAACGCGCCCCCCCCCCGGAAATTTTCATGTTTCATTGTTTTACAACATTGAATCTCAGTGGATTTCATTTGGCTCTTTTTGACACTGATCAACAGCAAAAGACTTTTTCGCGTCAAAGTGAAAACAGATTTCTATAAAGTGATCAGAATTAATAACAAATATAGAAACACAAAATAATGTATTGCATAATTATTCACTCCCTTCAACTCAGTTTTTAGTAGATGCAAATCCAGTAGCAATTACAGCCTTGAGTTTGTGTGGATAGGTCTCTACCAGCTTTGCACATCTGCACACTGCAATTTTTCCCCGTTCTTCTTTATAAAACTGGTCAATCTCCATCAGATTGCATGGGGATCATGAGTGAACAGCCCTTTTCAAGTCCAGCCATAAATTCTCAATAGGATTGAGATCTGGATTCTGACTCGGCCACTCCAGGACATTAACCTTGTTGTTTTAAGCCATTCCTATGTAGCTTTGGCTTTACGCTGGGGTCATTGTCTTGCTGGAAAGCAAATCTTCTTCCAAGTCGCAGTTCTCTTGCAGACTGCATCAGGTTTTCCTCTGGGATTTCCCTGTATTTTGCTGCATTCATTTTATCCTCTACCTTCACAAGCCTCCCAGGGCCTACTGCAGTGAAGCATCCCCACAGCATGATGCAGCCACCACCATGCTTCACGGTAGGAATGGTGTGTTTTTGATGATGTGCATAATGTTTATTCTGATGACCAAAAAGCTCAATCTTGGTTTAATCAGACCATAGAACCTTCTTCCAGCTGACTTCAGAGTCTCCCACATGCCTTCTGGAAAACTCTAGCTAACATTTCATGTGCTCTTTTCAACAGAGGCTATCTCTGCCACTCTCCCATAAAGCTTTAACTGGTAAAGCACCCGGGCAACAGTTATATGCGCAGTCTCTCCCATCTCAGCCACTGAAGCTTGCAATGCCTCCAGAGTTGGCATAGGTCTCTTGGTGGCCTCCCTCACTAGTCCACTTCTTGCACGGTCACTCAGTTTTTGAGGACAGACTGCTCCAGGCAGATTTACAGCTGTGCCATATTCTTTCCACTTCTTGATGATTGACTTAACTGTACTCCAAGGGATATTCAGTGACTAGGAAATTTTGTTGTATCCATCTCCTGACTTGTGCTTCTCAATAACCATTTCAAGGAGTTGCTTGGGGTGTTCTTTTGTCTTCATGGTGTAGATTTTGCCAGGATACTGGCTCAGTAGCACATCACACAAATAAATCTTCCGTCCTTAGACTCACTTTAAACCACACGCTGTCAGAGAAGTGCTGCCAGGATAATGAAGGACACGACCCACCCAGCCAACACACTTTTCGTCCCTCTTCCCTCTGGGAGAAGGCTCAGGAGCTTGAAGACTCGTACGGCCAGATTTGGGAACAGCTTCTTTCCAACTGTGATAAGACTGCTGAACGGATCCTGACCCAGATCTGGGCCGTATCCTCCTAATGTCCGGACCTGCCTCTCAGTTTTTTTGCATTACCTTACTTTCCATTTTCTATTTTCTAGTTATGATTTATAATTTAAATTTTTAATATTTACTATCGATTTGTACTCCAGGGAGCGGGAAGCGCAGTATCAAATATCGCTGTGATTATTATATGTTCTAGTATCAATTGTTTGGCGACTATAAAGTATAAAGTATATTTGTAATTAATTTAGGTCACTTTGTAGAGAACTGTTTTCACTTTGACACATAAGAGTCTTTTTCTGTTGATCAGTGTCAAAGAAAGTCAAATTAAATCCACTGTGATTCAATGTCGTAAAACAATAAAACATGAAAACTTCTGGGGAGGTGGGTGAATACTTTTTACAGGCACTGTATATAATGTATACAGTAATGAGACAACATTTCTTTGAACCAGGGTGGAAAGCACATAACACACATAACACTTGATAACTTAAGAAGGTAAAGATAAAATCTATAGATGAACAACAAACTAAAGTGCATTAATATTAAATATTGTAAGGTATGAAACAGATTAACCAGTAACATTTTGAATATGATGCAGCCATCAGTTCAGAAGCCTAATAGCCTGGGGGAAGAAATTGTTTCTCATCCTCACCACTCTTATTTTTATACATCATGGTCTCTGCCTGATGGTAGAAAGTCAAAGAGGATGCTGGGTGGATGGGTGGGATCCTTAATGATACTAAGCGCCCTGTATATGCAGCGCTGCTGATAAATGTCCTTGGTGGATGGTAGGGAGACCCCTATAATCCTCTCAGCTGTTCTCACAATTTTTAGGAGGGACTTCCAGGCCGATGCTCGACTGCTCCCATTCTAGACGGAGGTGCAACTTGTCAGGATGTTCTCAGTCGTGCTCCTGTAAAACACAGGTAAGATGGGGGTGTGGAGTCTTGCTTGCCACAATCTTCTTCAGAAATGGAGGTCCTGCTGTGCCTTCTAAGTACTTGTTTGTAATCAAAAAATTCCAGATTTTACTGGGCAGGCCCTAAAAACAAGTTGTTAGTCACCACAAATTATATAGGTCTGAAAGCAAAGATCCAAGCAGAACACAATCTCAGATGTTTTGTTATTGCTACTGCAGGGAACTGAGTGTTTTGAAGTAAATTTTTGAGAGATGCTGAAAATGTTGTCAATGAGAAATCCTAGGGAATAAAGAAAAAACATAACATGCTGGAAAAACTCAGCAGCTCAGGCAGCCCTGGAGGAAAGAGAAATAGTGTTAACATTTCGGTTCAAGTAACTTAATTTGTCTGACCTGAAACCCAGAATGTTAACTTGGTTGCTCTTTCCACAGACACTTTCTGACCTGCTTTCATCACGTTATGCTTTTGTTTGAGATTTCCAGCATATGTAGTTATATTGTTTTGACTTTCAGAGACTCCTCAGTAACTGTGTTTGAATCTGCTGACATTACTGGAAATTATCTATAAAAATATATTGAAATAATGAACAAAATCTGAAAAAGGTACAGGTAAGGAACTGAATAGTTCTGCAATCGTAGCAATAATGATGAAATGGGATAATAATGTATCATCAGGTCATGGGATGGTAATTCTGGAATAAACAATTTTGGCCGAACTTGATGTTGATCACAAAGGATATTGTCAATATATAAACTTTTATTTCCTGGCTCTGATTGGATAATAACCCTAAGTCGTGTGTTCTGATGTTTGGACAATATAAATGCTGACCCAGCTAGACTGATGTCTCCTCTCTCCACTATGCTGATGCTGTGAGTCTTCCCCGAGATGCTGTGCTTCGTGGCAGCAAACTCTGCAGTGATCTGCCAGGCTAATACAGTGAATACAATTGAAGGCGGAGCTTAGAAGGGTTAATGGCACCTAACGGCAACTCCTTTGCTCACATCTTTGGACACAGCTCTATTTCTATCTTTAATATCTCTATTTTTCCCTTTCAGGGTTCTTTTGAAGATCCTGACCTGGTGTTACACGCTGACTATGGTTCTTTGCAGGAATGGGACCCACTCTCGGGGTTCCATAACTGGCCGTTGTGCAGCACGCCAAAGACTTGGCCCAAGAGTCTGGCTCGAATTTGGAAGCCAAGGATCTCAGAGCACTGGAGACGGGCGGATTGAGGGTCAGTGTCACGACAGGAGACCCGTGTGTCTTTTGGGGAGTCGGAATATCTGCTGTGTGCCTGGAGACCCGGGATCTTTGCGATCTTCAGGCCCAGAGCTTGAACAAAGCAACATAATGGACTTTTAACATTATAAACCAATGAGTTGTTTGTTATGTCTCCTCACTCGCTGGGAAAATAGAGATACCTCTTTCTCCTTTATTAGGGAGAGGGAGAGCCTGTGGTATGTTGAATACCGGGTGAATGTGTAGTCTTTGGGGTAACTGCAAGTTTGCGTCTTGGCTATTGCTTTGCTCACACTTGAGTGCTTGGCGGCGATGCCGATGCTTGCTTTTTCTTTTGCCGGTGGGGGGGGAGGGGGAGCTTGTTGCTCACTGCCGCTTACGCACGGGGGTGGGGGGATTTAACTGTCATTCATTCTTTGGGACACTCCTCTGTTTTCATAGATGGATGCGAAGAAAAAGCATTTCAGGATGTATATTGTATACATCTCTCTGACGTTAAATTGTACCTTTGAACCTTTGAACCTTTGAACTGAATACCGAGGCTTTGGGCCTAGTCTGGACTGCTCTGCAGATTTGAAGCTATGGACTTAATTTGGTTCAGAATGCTGTTATAGTTGCTCACTTCTATTGTTTACATGATTTTTGTTTTTATTCTTCTTCTCTCTGTGCACTGGGGTTTGCTGTTTATACTTTTTTAATTGGGTTCTTTCAGGCTTCTTGCTCTGTGGCAAACAAATCTCAAGGTTGTATAATTTATACATTTTTTATCATAAATACACTTTGAATCTTTGAATCATAAACAAGCAAAAGCAGTCAACGCAACAAATTGGTGGCGAGTGTAAACCTGAATGTCAGAAAAAATTACTAACTGCACCAACAGTTACGGGACAAAACAGCGAGAGTTATACAGCACGAGAAAGCCGTCATGGATGCTAACAAAGGAACTTGTGAGTAACAGTGAAAGACGCACTGAACTTGAAGTGAAAATAACGTGGCATTGGCATCAGTCAGGAAAGTTGCTGAATCTGATAATGCAAATAACGGCTGGGAGTCATATTTTGAGAGGGTTGAAATGTATTGTGACGTGAACAACGTGGAGGAGCAAAAGAAAGACCCTACAGTTCATAGCTTAATGGGCTCAAGAACATCTCTTCTCTCCCTGCAAAGCCAGCAAGCAAGACATTTAATGAAATTTTACAAAATCACTTGAGCCCTAAACTGCTGGTAATAGCTGAGAGAGTCAGATTTTACGAAAGGAACCAGTCAAAAGATGAAAGCCTTTCTGAATACATTGCAGAACTGCACAAACTTTCCCATTACAGGTGTCCCCCGCTTTTTGAACGTTCACTTTATGAAACCTCACTGTTA
Source organism: Mobula hypostoma (assembly GCF_963921235.1). Lineage (NCBI taxonomy): Eukaryota > Metazoa > Chordata > Chondrichthyes > Myliobatiformes > Myliobatidae > Mobula > Mobula hypostoma. Next base: position 131,847,906 of record NC_086099.1, read on the forward strand.
TGAAAGACCTACATTAGTTCCCTGTTTTCGCTAACGGAAGGTGTTTTCACTGTTATGAAAAAAGGCAGTGCGCGGATAAAGCAGAATGCGAAAAAAATCAGTGCGAGATAAAAAGCAGCGCATGCCCCGAGCAGCCGCTCTTCCCCCGGATTCGGAACGGCATTCTAGCCAACATTGCTTAAACACGTGCCTGTGAGCAGCCGTTTGCAAGATGAGTTCTAAGGTATCGGAAAAGCCTAAAAGAGCTCATAAGGGTGTTACACTTAGCGTAAAACTAGACATAATTAAGCGTTCGATCATGGTGAACGAAGTCAGGACAAAGTGAGTTTGGCTTGTGGAAGTTGACAGAGATGATGTTGAAGAGGTTTTGGCATCCCATGACCAAGAACTGATAGATGAAGAGCTGATGCAGTTGAAAGAAGAAAGGGTAACAATCGAAACCGAATGAGTAATGATAAAGTACGACTTTAATTTTGAAAGGGTACGTCGGTTTAAGGCATATTTACAAGATGGTTTGAGTCCTTACAAAGAACTGTATGATCTAAAATGCGTGAGGCTCAGCAGTCCAGCAAGCCTTCCACATCAGTCACAGCAGACGACGAACCTCGACCTTTGACATCGAAGCAGGCAGAGATAGAAGAAGATGACCTGCCTGCCCGAATGGAAACAGACGACGATGAGATGACACCCCAGTGTCCCACCACCCCAATCCCCAGGCCACGGACAGATACCGATTCGCGGAGAATGCAGCGGTAGCCAGGAGGCACACAGCACATCTTTAAGAAAAAAGCCGAAATAAACAAGCTAATTGATTAGGTGCCATCCGGCACATAATTGTCGGCCCAGATCAGAGGCGATTGCCCCTGCATGCTTTGCGGATCGGTATCGGTTCACCGCCCGGAGGGTAGGGGCCACTGCACCACCCAAACTCCGACGACTCAGTCTAACACACCATCATCAGTGTGCTCAATGTCTTCCTGATTCCAGTAAGTGATACTACACTGTACGTACATTATTTCTACTTTATATCGGCTGTGTATTTTTACGCGTTATTTGGTATGATTTGGCAGCTTCATAGCTTAAAGGTTACTGGAGAGCGCTTGCGCGTGTTTCTGCCAAGAGCGCTTGCTGAGATTTTCGCTACGGAGAACAGTTCGGGCAATGATTGTGGAAAAGTATTTCTACTTTATATAGGCTGTGTATTTATCATATCATTCCTGCTTTTACTATGTGTTACTGTTATTTTAGGTTTTATGTGTTATTTGGCATGATTTGGTAGGTTATTTTTGGATCTGCGAACGCTCACAAAATTTTCCCATATAAATGAATAGTAATTGCTTCTTTGCTTTACGACATTCCGGCTTACGAACCGTTTCACAGGAACGCTCTACCTTCGGATGGTGGGGGAAACCTGTGCCATGACTTTAGAGATGGACCTTCTGATGCATTAAGGGACAGGCTTGTATATGGCATGTATAGACAAAGCACTCAAGTGAGACTACTGTCCGAAAGAGACCTAACCTTAGAATGGACGTTGACCATTGCAATATCGTTAGAGACTGCAACAAAGGATTCAGCAAAACTGCAGAAAAGGAGGTTAGAATGTGAAATGCAGAAAATGTCCCTGAATGGTGAAGAAAGCCAAAAATGTTATCGATGTGGCAAATCCTCCCTGACTGTTGGTTCAAAGAACAAGTCTGCAGAAAGTGTCGCAGACAAGGTCACATAGAGAGAGTGTGCAGGGCACACAAAAAGCACAACCAAGTGAAAAGACTCAAAAACAAAACTAAACAAATGCATAAAGTTACTGAATGTGAAACAGGATCAGACAACATAGAGTCTGACAAAAGTGAACTGTCACGCTTAGCACTGCATAGTTACTGAATGCAAAACATAATCAGGCAACATAGCATCTCCAAAGGTGAACTGTCATACCTAGAACTGCATAGTTTAACTGTAACAGACCGCAATATAATATGGATCACAATAGATGTGTCTGGTGTAAAACTGAAAATGGAGCTGGATACAGGATCAACTTTGTCTATAATTCCAGAGGGTGACTACTACAGACTGTTTTCTAAGTTACCATTAGAGAAATCCTCAGTGATGCTAAAGACTGACACAGGTGAAAAATGTGTCTCCCACAGGGAAACTGAAGGTGAATGTGACATTTGGCATCCAAGCACAGCAGTTAGAAACTTATGTATTGAAAAGTGAATGTCTCGCATTTTTCAGGTGTGAATTGTTGAGAAAAATCCAACTAGACTGGAGCTCAGTCAAAGCCCTCAGTGTGACATCAACAGGCAACTGGAGCCCAAATAGTAACATTAACTAGAGAGTGGCACAGCTGCTTAATACTAACAAGAAGGTGCTTGAGAAGGGAATTGGTAAACTCAAAGGCAGGAAGGCCGGAATTGAATTGAATGAAGCAGCAACACCAAGGTTCCATAAAGCACGTCTAGTGCCTTAGGCACTATGTCCTAAAATGGATACTGAACTGCAGAGCTTGGAGACATCTGGAATTCTCTCCAAGGTTGTGGAGTGATTGGGGAATGCTTCTTGTCCCAGTGATCAAGAAAGGAAATGTCGGATCAGAGGTGGGAATTTCAAGGTGAGCATCAAACCTGCACTGCATACTGTGCAGTATCCCCTGCCATGAATAGAAGACATTTTTGCATCTTTGGCAGGTGGGGACAGGTTTTCAAAGATTGACTTGTCACAAGCCTACCTGCAAATGGAGATTGAGGAGTCAAGCAGGAAGTTCCTCACAATCAGCACTCACAAGGGACTGTCTCGTCTTTGGCATTGCGTCAACTCCAGCAATTTGACAAAGAGAGATGGACTAAGTGCTCCAAGATATCCCAGGAACACAATATTACCTTGATGACATCATTGTGTCTGGCAAGAATAATGAAGAGCACCCCCAGAACCTTGGTAAAGTGCTTACCAGACTGAGTGAGTAGGGTCTGCATGCAAAGAGAGAGAATAGTGAATTTTTCAATAATAATATCTGATTGTGGACATATCATTGACAAGCATGGTTTACATAAGTCACAAGAGAAGACTAAAGCAGTGCTATAGGCACCCAAACTGGAAAATGTGTCACAACTGAGGTCATACTTGGGCCTGGTAAATTACTACCATCGGTTTCTCCCCAACATTGCTACAGTGCTGCATTCACTGAATCCACTGTTGCAGACAGGAGCAAAGTGGGAATGGTCAGAAAGATGTGAAAAAGCGTTTAAGGAAACAAAGAGACTAATAACATCTGATGAACTGCTCACCCATTATGTCCCATCCCTGCCCATCAGATTGGCGTGTGATGTGCCCCCTTATGGCATTGGAGCTGTTTTGACACATATTATGAAAGATGGACCTGAATGCTCAATGCATTTGCTTCAAGATCACTGAGAAGCACAGAGTGCAAGTACGCACAGATCGACCAAGAGGCCATTAGTCTTGTATGGGGAATAAAGAAGTTCCACCATTGCCTCTATGGATAAAAGTTTTCACTAGTGACCGATCACCAGCCCCTGGTGTCCATTTTCAATCCCTGGAGGAGAATTCCAGTGATGACTACTTCCCAGTTACAATGTTGGGCACTATTCCTAGGAGCCCACTTTATGACATAGAGTTCAAGGTACCAAACAACACAGCAATGCAGATAGCTTATCATGTCTTCCACTGTGGGCAACAGAAGAAGAAAAATCTTCATACTGTGACCCAGCAGAAGTGCTCCACAATGCATTGGTGGACCAGTTGCCAGTAACAAATTCCGAAATACAAAGGGAAACAAGGAATGATCCAACATTGTCAAAGTTCTATGAAATCACCATGCAAGGATGGCCTGCTCATGGTAACCCTATGTTTCCAGAGCTCTCAGCAAAATAAGATCAGCTGTCGGTATGTCAAAGAACCCTGGTAAGTGGATCTCCTGTTGTGGCTCCCTCTAAACTGCACACCAGAGTGTTAGAGAACCTGCATGAAGGACACGTGGTCAAGATGAAGAGTCCTGCCCGGAGCTACGTGTGATGACTGGGAATAGATAAACAGATTGAAGACTTGGCCAAAAACTGTTCAGGATGCCAAAAGTTTCAAAATGCACCCTCACAGACACCGTTACACCCATGGTAGTAACCATCATCACCATGGCAAAGAGTACATATTGACTTTGCTGGACCATTCATGGACTCCATATTTTTAGTTGCTGTGAATACTCATATGAAGTGGCTGGAGGTTATACCAATGAAGTCAAGCACCTCAGCAAAGACTGTCTCTGCTCTGAGGATTATCTTCACTAGAAACGACTTACCAGAACCAATTCTGAGTGACAATGGACCACAACACACACCAGAAAAATTCTGACTTCATGAAGAAAACTGGTATCAGCCATCTCAAATCAGTTCCTCACCACCCAGCAATGAATGGGTTAGCTGAAAGGCTTATCCAAACCTTCAAGAAGTCCATTAAAGCAATGGACAAGGAGGACATTTCTCTGTAAACAAGGTGGACAATTTCCTTTTTGTGTATCAAAACTCTGTTCATGCAACATCAAATCAAACACCTGCAATGCTGTTCATGAGCAGGAATTTGAGATCTCGCATAGACCTCCTGAAACCAGACCTATGGAGGGAAGTATAGAATGAACAGTTCAGCCAGCTGCCAACTGGAGCAGCAAGGAGCTTCGAGATTGGACAGGATATCCTAGCATGTGATTACAGTGAAGACAAGTGGACACCCAGTAGGATAGCTACAAAAACTGGACCACTGATGTACACAGTGGATTCAATTCAATTCACTTTATTTTCCATGAGGAACTTCATATTTGCAGTGGTAAGGACAATATCACAGAGCTCAAGATACACGACACCACACTACAAATAGTTAAACACAATATAAAATACTCACAACAGATAATAAATACTAAGAATTAATGCGTGTGATTTAAAATACAAATACACATAATAAAACTGATCGTTTTTACTGTCAAAGGTGCGATGCATACTATGTACTCAAAATTGGGTGTTGAGGAGGTGAATGGAGGAAGGCACAAAACCGGATAAGGCTCTTCTGGTGCTGATGGGCAGGGGCCTGTAACAGCATCCAGATGGAATGAGAGTGTAGTATGTGTAATGCCCTCCGTTACTTGTTAAGCCTTCTTTATTGTTCGTCTCTTATGGATGCTGCTGAGTGCATCTTGTTTCTGGCCAATGGTTTTGCTGCTTATTCTGACAATTCTGTGGAGTGGGCTGGGGTTGATCGTTCTCATTGCTCCGAACCGTGCGTGATGTTGTAGGTTAGTATTGGTTCAAGAAGTATTTATAAAAACTCCGGAGAATCGATGGCTGGGCCTGAAGAGTCCACATCTTCCTGAAGGAAAATAGCCGTTGTCGGCACTTGGAGACTATCAACCCACCATTGGTCTTAAACATGATTTTGTTATCTATAGTTGTGCCGAGGTACTTGTATTCTCCAACATGCTCTATTGACTGGCCACTTATTTCCAGGGTTGGGACAGTGCACTGCTGTCTTCTAAAGTCCACCACCATTTCCTTAGTTTTACTGGGGTTCAGGTCCAGATAGATGTTTGTGCCCCACCCAGCAAATGAATTCATTTCCTCTTTGATGCAGAGTTGGTAGCGTCAATGATGACTATGTCACCTGAGCACTTGGTGTACTGTATGCCTGGGTGTGAGCTACTGCAGTCTTCTGTGTACAGTGTAAACAGGACTGGTGAGATAAAGTGCCTGTTGGTGCTCATACAGCCATTATATCTCACTTTTTGATGTCTGTCTGTAGGGAAGGAGAGGCTGAGGAGTATGAGGTGGGGGTTTACGTTCATTTGCTGGAGTTTCTGTCCCATGATGAGGTTGCATGGTGTTAAGTGCGCTGGAGAAGTCCACAAACAACATCCTAACAAATGATTTGGAGTTATCCGGGTGGGTGTAGGTATGGACATTAACGTTATAAAAACAAACTGGAGTGGGTCAGCGAGCACACATACCATCGCCCACAGTCGTGGTAGGAGGAGCCTTTCAAAGGAGTTTATCACCAGTGATGTTAGAGCAAAAGGACATAGTCATTATTGCTTTTCTTGGGAATTGGCCACATGATGGCGGCTTTCCAAATGGTTGGTATGGAATGTTCAGAGAGAGAGTGATTGAAAAGATGACAGAAAACCTACAGTGATCTACAGCAGTTTCAGTAGCCGTCCACTGATGTTGTCTGGACCTAGTGCTTTACTGGGGATTTTTCTCTTTAGTACTCTCTCCACCTCTCTCAGATGAAACTCTATATTGGTGCTGCTGAGTGCATCCAATAGGAGAATGGTGGTCAGCTCCTCCATCTCCAGTGTGAACTTGTGCTGATCAAACCTGTAGTAAGAGCTGTTCAGTCACAGGAGAAGATGGCGGTGCGATGCAGCGCGCGCAGCCGCTCCGGAATGATAGCTGTATTTGTTAAGTAGGGTACCGTGCACAATCCTGATTTGATGGACACGGACGTGAGAAGCACAGAGGAACAGCTGGAGAAACTTCTGAAATGCCCGCTTCGCTGCCACTGCTACTGTGCGATCGAAAATCTCCGGAGGGGAAGGCCCCAAATCCTCGGCTTTGCCTATTGCTTGGCGGCCGGGGACAGGGTTGAAGCGCTCAGTGCTCGGTGTCGTAGGGTTGGTCAGAGGCTCAAAGTTTTCGGACGGACTCAAGAGTCGGCTGTGGTCGGGTGCTTCCAGGGTGCTGCATTGGCAAGTTTGCAGCGCTGGAGATTAATGGCAGGGAGAGTTTTTCTTCCTTCTGCCGTCTACGTGAGATGATAGGACTTTTGAGAGACTTTGGGACTTTTTTTTACCATGCCCATGGTCATTTCTGTATCAAATTATGGTAATCCTTTGAACTGTTGTAACTATATGTTATAATTATGTGGTTTTTGTCAGTTTTTCAGTTTTGGTCTGTCTTGTGTTTCTGTGATATCATGCTGGAGGAACATTGTATCATTTCTTAATGCATGCATTACTAAATGACAATAAAAGAGGACTGTGTATCCTCATAATCTAATCTAATCAGTTGTTCTGCAAACTCTACACATTCCTTTCAACCTAGGAGACTGGAGGCTGGTGATTACGGAGGCCAGCCATTATCTTGACACCTTTCCAGGCATTTCTAGCTTTGCCCTTTTGGAAGAGCTTTTCCACTTTCTCTTTATAGACCCTTTGGCTTGTTTTATTTCTTAGTTTAGTCTCGCCTGAATAAGTTTAGCCTTAGTCCTGTTGCCAGAGGTAAAGGCTGTTTTCTTCAGGTTAAGTGTGTTTTTCAGATTCTTCGTGACCATAAGACCGTAAGACATAGAGCAAAATTAGGCCATTCAGCCCATTGAGTCTGCCCTGTTATCCCATCATAGCCAATCCCAAATCCCACTCAGCCCATACACTTGCCTTCTCGCCATATCCTTTAATGCCCTGACCAATCAGGAAACGACCAACTTCAGCCTTAAATATACCCGCAGACTTAGACACCACCATAGTCTGTGGCAGAACATTCCACAGATTTGAACTCTCTGACTAAACAAAAATTCTCCTTACTTCTGTTCTAAAGGGTCGTCCCTCAATTTTGAGCCTGTGCCCTGGTATTGAAAAATACCTTGACAGTTTTTTTGGGAACGAACATGTCTTCACAGACAAGTATATAGACAGTGATGATGTCAGTAGCCTCCTCTAGGCTGCTTCCAGCTGTGAGCACCTCCCAGACACTACATTCATAGCAGGATTTCCACAGAGTCTTTAAGTTGGAAATCAGATATGGAGACATCATGTGGGCCAGATACTGGATGCTGAACCAAAGAAAACACCTGAGTTGACTGCATCCAACAAGATGGACACATTACAGTCACCCGACTTACCTCTCAATGATAATCATGTCACTGACAGCAATGTGTCACCAGAAACTGAGAACGTTGTCTTAGACAAAACACCTACCAAACCTGATGCCACTCCATAGGTCCAGAGGGGTGATGAGAACGTCATCATTGACCAGACACCTGTCAAACCTGATGCCACTCCATAGGTCCAGAGGGGTGATGAGAACGTCATCATTGACCAGACACCTGTCAAACCTGATGCCACTCCACAGGGCCAGAGGGGTGATGAGAACGTCATCATTGACTAGACACCTGTCAAACCTGATGCCACTCCACAGGGCCAGAGGGGTGATGAGAACGTCATCATTGACTAGACACCTGTCAAACCTGATGCCACTCCACAGGGCCAGAGGGGTGATGAGAACGTCATCATTGACTAGACACCTGTCAAACCTGATGCCACTCCACAGGGCCAGAGGGGTGATGAGAACGTCATCATTGACCAGACACCTGTCAAACCTGATGCCACTCCACAGGGCCAGAGGGGTGATGAGAACGTCATCATTGACCAGACACCTGTCAAACCTGATGCCACTCCACAGGGCCAGAGGGGTGATGAGAACGTCATCATTGACTAGACACCTGTCAAACCTGATGCCACTCCATAGGTCCAGAGGGGTGATGAGAACGTCATCATTGACCAGACACCTGTCAAACCTGATGCCACTCCACAGGTCCAGAGGGGTGATGAGAACGTCATCATTGACTAGACACCTACCAAACCTGATGCCACTCCACAGGTCCAGAGGGGTGATGAGAACGTCATCATTGACCAGACACCTGTCAAACCTGATGCCACTCCATAGGTCCAGAGGGGTGATGAGAACGTCATCATTGACTAGACACCTGTCAAACCTGATGCCACTCCACAGGTCCAGAGGGGTGATGAGAACGTCATCATTGACTAGACACCTACCAAACCTGATGCCACTCCACAGGTCCAGAGGGGTGATGAGAACGTCATCATTGACCAGACACCTGTCAAACCTGATGCCACTCCACAGGTCCAGAGCGGTGATGAGAACGTCATCATTGACCAGACACCTGTCAAACCTGATGCCACTCCACAGGTCCAGAGGGGTGATGAGAACGTCATCATTGACTAGACACCTGTCAAACCTGATGCCACTCCACAGGGCCAGAGGGGTGATGAGAACGTCATCATTAACTAGACACCTGTCAAACCTGATGCCACTCCACAGGTCCAGAGGGGCGATGAGAACTTCATCATTGACTAGACACCTATCAAACCTGATGCCACTCCACAGGTCCAGAGGGGCGATGAGAACGTCATCATTGACCAGACACTTACCAAACCTGATGCCACCTCACAGGGCCAGAGGTGTTATCCTAAAAGAAACAGAGTGCCAGCCAAAAGACTGAACCTTCAGAGCCGTGAAGTTAGTTATGGGCTGTTATTGTGAAAGCATGTTTATTTGGAATATGGGTTTATGAAAGGGAAATTGAATGTTTTATACACATACAGTTTTATGTTGCATTAACCTAAAGGGGGAGGAAATGTAATGTGTGGATCTACTTCTTTTAGAACAATAACCCATCCCTTAGCATTATTTGATCTAAAGTCTACACATGCACGTTGTTTACTCTCCCTCTCTCTTTCTCTCTCTCTATCTCTCTCCCTCTCTGCAATGTGAATACATTAGTTAAAGCCATCTCCTATATGCATGCACTTATTTAATTGACATGTTCAGTAGTGCTAGAAAGTTTGTGAACCCTGTAGAATTTTCGCTATTTCTGTATAAATATGACCTAAAATATGATCAAATCTTCACGTTAAGTCCTAAAACTAGACAAAGAGTACCCAATTAAATAAATAATACTTGTTCCTTTATTTCTTGATAAAAATGATCCAATATTACCGGCACTTGTTGGAAAAAGTTAGGGAAAATTTGCTTTCAGTAGCTGGGGTGACTTCCCATGTACTGCAATAATTTCAACCAAATGTTTCCAGTAACTGTTGATCAGTCCTGCCCATCAGCTTGAGGAATTTTAGGCCATTTCTGTGGGCTTCCTTGCATGAAATGCTTTCTTCATGTCCTTCCATAACATTTCTATAGGATTAAGGTCAGGACTTTGACCCGGACATCCCAAATCCGATATTTCAGATCGAGTTCTCAATATTCTCAAGAGGGAGTATGAGCAGCCAGATGTCGTGGTCCACATAGGGACCAATGACATGAATAGGAAGAAGGAGGAGGTTCTGCAAAGAGAATTTAGGGAGTTAGGTGCAAAGTTGAAGGACAGGACCTCCAGGGTTGCAATCTTAGGATTGCTACCCGTGCCAGACGCTAGTGAGGCTAGAAATAGGAAGATAATGCAGCTAAATATATGGCTAAGGAGTTGGTGCAGGAGGGAGGGCTTCATGTTTCTGGACAATTGGGCCTTGTTCCAGGGAAGATGGGACCTGTTCCGATAGGATGGGTTGCACTTGAACTGGAGGGGAACTAACATCCTTGCGGGAAGGTTTGCTAGTGCTGCTCTGGGGGGTTTAAACTAGATTTGCAGGGGAAAGGGAACCAGAGTGTTAGAGCAGATAGTGAGGTGGAGGAGGATAAAGGTCATGCGAGAACTGTAAGAATAGTGCATGGAGTAAAGCCAGTTCTAAAATATAAAGAGGCTTTGAGGAAAGAGAAACAGAATAAAGGGTGTAAAGGTAGTAAGGTAGAAGGGCTAAAGTGCGTGTACTCCAATGCAAGAAGCATCAGGAACAAAGGTGATGAACTGAGAGCATGGATATGTACATGGAATTATGATGTAGTGGCCATTACAGAGACTTGGCTGGCACCAGGGCAGGAATGGATTCTCCATATTCCTGGACTTCAGTGCTTTAAAAGGGATAGAGAGGGGGGACAGGGGAGGAGGGGTGGCATCACTCTTCAGGGATATTATTACAGCTAAAGAAAGGGTGGTTAAGGTAGCAGGATCCTCTTTTGAGTCAGTATGGGTAGAAGTCAGGAACAGGATGGGAGCAGTTACTCCATTGGGAGTATTCTATTGGCCCCCTGGTAGCAGCAGAGATACCAAGGAGAAGATTGGGAGGAAGATTTTGGAAAGGTGCAAAAATAACAGGGTTGTTATCATGGGTGAATTTAACTTCCCTAATATTGATTGGCACCTGATTAGTTCCAATGGTTTAGACGGGGCAGAGTTTGTTAAGTGTGTCTAGGATGGATTCCTGTCTCAGTATGTTGACAGGCCGACTAGGGGGAATGCCATACTAGATCTAGTATTAGGTAACGACCCAGGTCAGGTCACAGATCTCTCAGTGGGTGAGCATCTGGGGGACAGTGACCACTGCTCCCTGGCCTTGAACATTATCATGGAAAAGGATAGAATCAGAGAGGACAGGAAAATTTCTAATTGGAGAAGGGAAGAAAGGCTATAAGGCTAGAACTTGCAGGTGTGAATTGGGATGATGTTTTTGCAGGGAAATGTACTATGGACATGTGGTCGATGTTTAGAGATCTCTTGCAGGATGTTAGGGATAAATTTGTCCCAGTAAGGAAGATAAAGAATAGTAGGGTGAAGGAACCATGGGTGACAAGTGAGGTGGAGAATCCAGTCAGGTGGAAGAAGGCAGCATACATGGGGTTTAGAAAGCAAGGGTCAGATGGGTCTATTGAGGAGTATAGGGTAGCAAGAAAGGAGCTTAAGAAGGGGCTGTGGAGAGCAAGAAGCGGGCATGAGAAGGCCTTGGCGAGTAGGGTAAAGGAAAACCCCAAGGCATTCTTCAATTATGTGAAGAACAAAATGATGACAGGAGTGAAGGTAGGTCCAATTAGAGATAAAGGTGGAAAGATGTGCCTGGAGGCTGTGGAAGTGAGCGAGGTCCTCAATAAATACTTCTCTTCGATATTCACCAATGAGAGGGAACTTGATGACGGTGAGGACAATATGAGTGAGGTTGATGTTCTGGAGCATGTTGATATTAAGGCAGAGGAGGTGTTGGAGTTGTTAAAATACATTAGGATGGATAAGTCCCTGGGTCCTAATGGAATATTCCCCAGGCTGCTCCACGAGACGAGGGAAGAGATTGCTGAGCCTCTGGCTAGGATCTTTATCTCCTCATTGTCCACAGATATGGTACTGGAGGATTGGAGGGAAGCAAATGTTGACCCCTTGTTCCAAAAAGGTAGTAGGGATAGTCCGGGTAATTATAGACCAGTGAGCCTTACATCTGTGGTGGGAAAGCTGTTGGAAAAGATTCTTAGAGATAGGATCTATGAACATTTAGAGAATCATGGTCTGATCAGGGACAGTCAGCATGGCTTTGTGAAGGGCAGATGGTGTCTAGCAAGCCCGATAGAGTTCTTTGAGGACGTGACCAGGCATATTGATGAGGGTAGAGCGGTGGATGTGATCTACATGGATCTTAGTAAGGGATTTGACAAGGTTCCACACAGTAGGCTTATTCAGAAAGTCAGTAGGCATGGGATTCAGGGAAGTTTGGCCAGGTGGATTCAGAATTGGCTTGCCTACAGAGAGCAGAGGGTCATGGTGGAGGTTGTACATTCGGATTGGAGGGTTGTGACTAGTGGTGTCCCACAAGGATCGGTTCTGGTACCACTACTTTTCGTGATTTTTATTAACGACCTGGATGTGGGGGCAGAAGGGTGGGTTGGCAAGTTTGCAGATGGCACAAAGGTTGGTGGTTTTCTGGATAGTGTAGAGCATTGTCGAAGGTTGCAGAGAGACATTGATAGGATGCAGAAGTGGGCTGAGAAGTGGCAGATGGAGTTCAGCCCGGAGAAGTGTGAGGTGGTACACTTTGGAAGGACGAACTCCAAGGCAGAGTACAAAGTAAATGGCAGGTTACTTGGTAGTAAGGAGGAACAGGGGGACCTGGGGGTACATGGCCACAGATCCCTGAAAGTTGCCTCACAGGTGGATAGGGTAGTTAAGAAAGCTTATGGAGTGTTAGCTTTCATAAATCAAGGGATAGAGTTTAAGAGTCGCGGGGTAATGATGCAGCTCTATAAAACCCTGATTAGGCCACACTTGGAGTACTGTGTCCAATTCTGGTTGCCTCACTATAGGAAGGATGTGGATGCACTGGAAAGGGTACAGAGGAGATTTACCAGCATGCTGCCTGGTTCAGAGAGTATGCACTATGATCAGAGAATAAGGAAGTTAGGGCTTTACTCTCTGGAGAGAAGGAGGATAAGAGGAGACATGATAGAGGTATACAAACTATTAAGAGGAATAGATAGAATGGACAGCCAGCAGCTCTTCCCCAGGGCACCACTGCTCAATACAAGGGGACATGGCTTTAAGGTAAAGGGTAGGAAGTTCAAGGGGGATATTAGAGGAAGGTTTTTTACTCAGAGAGTGGTTGGTGCGTGGAATGCACTGCCTGAGTCTGTAGTGGAGGCAGAGACACTAGTGAAATTTAAGAGACTACTAGACAGGTATAGTGTGGCGCATGGCCACGTGGTTAGGGGGTTGGGCTCACGATCTGAAGGTCGTGTGTTTGAATCTCGGCCAAGGCAGCGTGTTATGACTTTGCGCAAGGCCCTTAACCACACACTTATCCTGTCCACCCAGCTGAAAATGGGTACCGGCAAAACGCTGGGGGTTAACCTCGCGATAGACTGGCGTCCTATCCAGCGGGGGGGGGGCGTGGCGAGGTGTCTCAAACTCTCAGTCGCTTCACACCACAGAAACCAGCATAAGCACTGGCCTGATGGGCCACATGGCTTGGGACAGACTTTAACTTTAACTTTCAGCTAGACAGGTATATGGAGGAATTTAAGTTGGGGGGTTATTTGGGAGGCAGGGGTCATATGTCGGCACAACATTGTGGGCCGAAGGGCCTGTACTATTCTATCTTCTATGTTCTATGTTCTAAAACACAAATTTTCTTCTTTTTAAACCTTTCTGTTTTTGTTGATTTACTCTTGTTTTTTGGATCATTGTCTTGTTGCATTATCCAACTTCTATTAAGCTTCAGACAATGGACTGCTACATCCTCCTGTAAAATGTCTTGATACAATTTTGAATTTATTGTTCCCTCAACAATTGCAAGCTGTCCAGGCCCTGAAGCAGCAAAGCAACCCCAAACCATGATGCTCCTTCTACCATGCTTTGCAGTTGGGATGAGATTTTGGTGTTGGTATGCAATGCCTTGTTTCTTCCAAACATAGCAAAGTGCATTTCTGCCAAAAAGTTCAACTTTTGTCTCATCTGTGCACAGAACATTGTCCCAGAAGCATTGGAGAACATCCCGGTGGTGTTTTGCAATCCTGAGATGTGTAGCAATGATTTTTTTTTGGAGAGCAGTGTTTTCTCTCCTGGTGTTCTTCCATGAATACCATTCTTGTTCAGTGTAATGTATTATGTTTTTTGTGTTATTTATTTAATCGGGTTCTCTTTATCTAGTTTTAGGACTTACGTGAAGATCTGATCACATTTTAGGTCATATTTATGCAGAAACAGAGAAAGATTTACAGGGTTCATAAACTTCCTAGCACAACTGCACAGACACAATAGGTATGTCCACATTCAGCCTGAAGTCAGGCGCCTTTGGGGCCACATGTGGCTCTGTGGGCACAAACTTTTGGCGATGTCGTGAACTATAGTGCAGCAGCAGCTGGAACATCAAAGACAGTATGAGTGGCTATTGGAGGGCTCTGCAATTGGTAATCTCTTGATGGTGAGGGAGAGTTTGCTGCCAATTCTCAAGCCGGGGAACTTGAGATAAAAAGCAATGCTTCATCTGAAATAGACGATGTCTATAACATTGAAATAGTTGTCTCTCCTCACTGTGAAAGGAGCAATATCTGTCCCTCCCTTCTTAGTGAGACAGAGTGCCTGTGGCATGTCAAGAAAGTTGGAGTGAACAGTTAGTTTTTGATATACTGTTGGCCATGGCCTCTCTTTGGAGACTTTGCTGTTGCTGGCATGGAGGGAGGTGGGAATGCTGAAACTTTATGCTAGAGTAAGTGGGGTGAGATGAAGGATTGATGCTGCTTGCCATTGCTTGTTTGTGGGAGGGGAACGGGGGCTTCAGGGTTGTTACATTTTCTCTGCCATTCATCCTTTGGGGTTTTTCTTCTGTTTCACCGATGTCTTCAGAGAGTAAGAATTTCAGGTTGTATATTGTGTATGTTCCCTGATACTAAATAGATCTACTGAGCTAATGAATCTTAAAATATTTTTAAAGACATATTTTAATATGTAGATTTTCAGTCAGAGTCATTAAATGATGTATACAACACAAAAAGGCCCTTAGAGTCATAGAGAAATATAGCACAAAAACAGGACCTGCGGCCATCCTGAAACCATTTAAACAGCTAACTCCCAATGATCTGCATCAGCACCATAGCCCTCCTGATCCTTACTATCCACATACCTATCTAAATTTTGGTTCCACATTAAAATCAAGCTCACATACATGTCCTGTGCTGGCGACTCAATCCCCACTCGCTTGACCCTCTGAGTGGAGAAGTTTTCCCTCATTTTCCCCTTAAACTTTTCACCTTTCACCCTTAAACCATAACCTCCAGTTGTAGTCCCATCCAACCTCAGTGGAAAAAGCCCGCCTGCCTTACCCTATCTATACCCCTCATAATTTTGTATATCTCTATCAAATCTCTCCTTAATCGTATGCACCCTAAAGAATACAGTCCTAACCTGTTCAATCTTTCCTTATAACTAAGGTCCTCCAGGCCCAGCAACATCATTGTAAATTTCCTCTGCATTCTTTCAACGTTGCCCAAATCTTTGCTGTAGGTAGGTGACCAAAACTGCACACAATGTAACATGCCATCCTCTGAACTCGATACATTGACTTATGAAGGCCAATGTGCCAAAAGCTTTCTTAGCAAACCTACCTACCTGCGATGACACTTTCAATTAAAAATGTACCTGTATTCCCATATCTCTTTGCTCTACCATACTCCTCAGTACCCTACCGTTAACTGTGTAAGGCCTACTCTAGTTGGTCCTACAAAAGTGCAAAACCTCACACTTGTCTGCATTAAATTCCATGTGCCATTTTCCAGCCCATTTCAGCCGATGCAGATCCCTCTGAAAGCCATGATAGCCTTCCTTACTGTCCACTACACCCCCAATCTTGGTGTCATCCTCAAATTTGCTGATCCAGTTTACCATATTATCATCCAATTCATTGATATAGATGACAAACAACAGAGGACATAGCACTAACACCTGCGGCACTCCACTAGTCACAGGCCTGCAGTCAGAGAGGCAACCATCTACTACCACTCTCTGGCTTCTCCCACAAAGCAAATGCTTAAGCCAATTTACTACCTCATCCTGAATGCCAAGCAACTGAACTTTCATAACCAACCTCCCATGCTAAACCTTGTCAAATACCTTGCTGAAGTCCATGTAGACAACATCCACTGCCATGCCTTCATCCACTTTCCTGGTAACTTCATTAAAAACTCTAAGATTGGTTAGACATGGCCTACCCTGCACAAAACCATGCTGACTATCCGTAATCAGTCCACGTCTATCCAAATACTTATATATCCGATCCCTTAGAATATCTTCCAATAAATTTCCCACAACTAATGTCAGATTCACCGCCCTATAATTAACTGCTTTATGTTTAGAGCCTTTTTAAAGCAATGAAACAATATTGGCTATCCCCCAATCCTCTGGTATTTCTCCGGTTGCTAAGGATGATTTAAATATCTCTTCTAGGGTCCCTAAAATTTCTGCACTTGCCTCCCACAGTGTCTGAGGGAACACCTTGTCAGGCTCTGGGGATTTATCCACCCTGATTTGCCTACTGGTAGCAAACACCTCCTCCTCGTAATCTGCACAGGGTCTATGAAGTTGATGCCACTCTGCCTCATTTCTATAGACTCTGTATCCATCTCCCAAGTAAATATCGATGCAAAAATTGCAAAGATCTCCCCTCTTATTTTTGGCTCCTCACATAGATTACCATTCTGATCTTCTAGAGGACCAAATTTGTCCCTTGCAATCCTTTTGCTCTTAGCATATCTGTAGAATCCCTTCGGATTCTCCTTCACCTTGTCTGCCAGAGCAACCTCATGTCTTCTTCTAGTCTTCCTGATATCTTTCTTAACTGCTATCTTGCATTTCTTGTACTCTGTAGGCAGCTCATTTTCTCTATTTGCTGTTACCTCTAGGCACCTCCTTTTTTTCTCTTAACCAGGGTTCAACATCTCTTGAAAACTAAGGTTCCCTACATGCATTAACTTTACCTTTTATTCTGACAGACACGTACAAGCTTTGCACTCTTAAAATTTTGTTTTTGAAGGCCTCCCACTTTCCAAGAAAACTTTTGCCAGAAAACAGCCTGTCCGGATCCACACTTGCCAGATCATTTCTGATACCATCAAAATTGGCCATTCTCCAAATTAGAACATAAATCCACAGAACAGACCCAACTTTTTGCAGCAATTTAAAAATTCCGTGCCATTATTATATCAGCGGAGGTACAACAGCACCTCTACTCCCTTCAAAGTCTGCATAAATTTGGCATGCCGTCTAAAATTTTGACAAACTTGTATAGATGCACAGTGGAGAGTATCCTGACAGGATGCATCATGGCCTGGTATGGAATTACCAATGCCCAGGAACGGAAAGCAGATAGAAAGTGGTGGATACAGCCTGGTCCATCACAGGCAGAGCTTTCCCCGCCATTTTGCACTTTTACAAGGAGCACCGCTGCACTCTTCTGGCATTAATCATCTAGGACCCCCACCATAAAGGCCATGCACTCTTCTCACTGCTACCATCAGGCAGGAAATAAAGGAGCCTTAGGTCCCACACTGCCAGGTTCAGGAACAGTTATTACCCTGCAAATATCAGCCTCCTAAACGAGCACAAAGAACTTCACTCATCTCAGCTCTGAACTACCTACAGAATCCCTCTCAAAGTCTCCACAACTCATGCTCTCAGTATTTTTTTTATTCACACATTGGTTTTTATGCATAGTTTTCCTAAATTCTGTTGTACTTCTTTATTCTCCTGTAAACACCTGCTAGAAAATGAATCTCAAGGTTGTCATATAAGATGATGTATAGTAGGCAGCTGCTGATCCCAGGCAATCATGGGATGCGCCTCTGGTGGACTGTGTCCTCTCCAGGGCACAAGCCTGGGTGGGAAGGTTTGAAGAACCGGCTGTTGCCCATGCAGCAAGTTCCCCCTCTCCATGTCACTGATGTAGTCCAAGGAAAGGGCAAGTGCCGATAGAGCTTGGCACCAGTGTTGTCACAGAGGTTGCCAGAGTGAAGTTGTAAACTACATCAAACTGCCTTAGATCTGTCTTTGTTAGATAATTATTTGTTCTGCTGTTCACTGTTCACTTTATGGTCTATACCATTATTGCTCAAAGGAGTTTACTCCCGAAGCCTTTCCCATGAGTGGGCATGGCCGCAAGGCAGCAGAGGTTTAAAATCAGAGTTTTCCTTCTCCAAGGCCGGCTGCCGTACAAGGCTGACGAGCCCCACCTGCCCGAAGCAACTGGTTTTGAGGCACCGGTGATCTGCCTTCGCCCCTTCTCTTGTCAATGAAAACAGTTCTAAACAGTTCTGCCAGGCCTAGTAGCTAAGCCACACCTGTAGGCCGAGAGTTGGACTTGGATGTCGGAGGCTGCTAGTGACGCATGACATTTGGAGCACTTTATAGGCAGTGGGAGCTTATCCCCACTACCACCTCTGGCTATGACAACCTTATGAACCAAGATGACGCATACGTACTTGAATAATACATTTATTTAGACTTTCAAACCAGACTATCTCAAAGAAAATTACATGGCCATCAAGAGAACCTGCCAACTCTACACAGATAGTATGTAAAGTCTTGACTGTGTGAAAGACTTTGTGAAAAGGAAAATGACAGTTTATTGGTGTTGCTCAAATTGGATTTTTTATTTCTTCCTTAGTTCCTGTAACTGTGTAGTACTAGTGTTCAATTAAAATGTAAAATAGACAAGTTTACAGGCTGTAGCTGCTTTATCTTATGTTAGATAATTATTTGTTCTGCTGTTCACTGTTCACTTTATAGTCTATACCATTATTCCTCAAAGGAGTTTTCAAGAAATAGGATAGACTTTACATGCCTGGGCTCACACCTCCATTGAACATTAGCCATGTCAATTGGCTTTAAACCGATAATGGTAAGTTTCTTGCTGCCTGTATTTATCTCTCAGAGGTTCTCCAGAGACACCTCTTTTGCCAGCTCAGCTGTGCTACCTCCAATAATTCTCTCTGTCATGTCCAGAGTTTGTGCAAAAAGACACACCTGCCATGGGTGAGCGGGTGAGTGAGTACCCAAGTACTGTACTGTAAGTGGGACTAGGGTGAAAACATCATTAAGATAGGCACAACGATCACTGGATGCAGCAGTAATAACAACTTACTTAAGGTGGTACAGCTCCAGTCATGCAGAGCTCATCAATCCTGCTACATCAGACTAAGGTCACAGAGGCAGTCGGGTGGGCAAGAGGAGGATTCATAGAGCAACAGGCAACAGATATAGGCTCTTTGGCAATCAGAGAGGCAGAGTGGGGGACGGCTAGGTAAAGGTAGAGTGGTAGGAAGGATAAATGAGGCAATCACGTTTACAAAAAATAAATGAATTTTTTATGAATTGTATTAAGTAGAAATTGGTCAAATTTTATTTCTACATAAATAATTGTATGGAGGGTGGGTGCTCTCTTAGCTTTGATAGTCAGGCAGGCTTCTTTATAGCTTCCTGAAGTTATTGACTCCAAAAAAGTACTTTGAAATAGCATAGCAGCATTTCACTATCACTTGCAGAAGTTGCTACCAAACACGTGACTGGAAACCACAGGGCTGTACATCTGTACTTTAAGAAGAGTTGGCTACAACTGCACAGTAAGTGAACAGTGAGGAGGAGTCAATTGGAAATTACACTGGAGAGCAGCTAGCTGGCGTTAGACTAGCACAGACACAGCTGAGGGTCAGTTGGGATATGAACTGATTTTGGACGATGTGTTCTTTGGCTTCAGGATAACCCTGGTTATTACACTGAAGAGGCCACCTTGGTAATGAAATATTGCAAAACTTTCCCCAGCCGGAATTGTTTTTTCTGGAGACTGCAGTAATTTATAGTGAATGCAAGTGAAAGTTCATTATTAGGACAATGTTGTTGGTGAGCTGAATACATGAACATTTCGGAATGAGGTTCTGATCATTTTAACATTCAGGCCATATCGAAATAATGCAGGACTATCTCATGAATAAAACTGCACATGTGTGAAATCATGGGAGGAAGCCAGGTACCTTCTAACAGCAAAATAATAATGCTGAAGTTAAACCAGGTTCTAATACACACACAACTCTTCATACTTAGAAATTACCATGTTTGTTTTACATTTATTCATTTAAAAATGGCTAGCTCTCAGTTTTGAGACCACATTTTAAATTGCATCTTTGCAGCTTTGGTTTTTGTAAGCGGTTTCTTTTAACCTCTTGTAGTACCTGAAGGCTTGGCAATTTCACCTAATTAATAATTTGAATGGTATCAATACATTTCAGTGTTTATTTAAATTTACCAACAAGTGACATTCACAGTCCTCCAAAACTGTTGCCACTATTTAGCAATTGTACTAGTTAGTAACATTCTAACAACAGAATCTACTTCTGTAAATCGAATCGGATTATTACCAACACAAGTGCAATTTACTTCTGTCATATCTGACGATAATGCAACTACAGTGGAATGCCACAGGAAGGAAGTGGTAGCGAAGATGTTGGTCTGGATTCTACAGTAAAAAATAATAGTGAAGGGAATAGTTTTCACTAATGTTTGGGTGTACAATGAACAGCAACATCCAGTAAGCAGATTTCAATCTAAAAATCCAGTTTAAGTATGATGTTTATGCACCTCTCTTTTATAAATATACATTCCTCGCCCATTTTCAAGATTGACTTGTATGTAAGAGTTTTCAAGCACTTAAGGAATACTTTCAAACCTTAGGTTTAGTTCTATTTGAAAGGCAAATTTGTAAAAATCTACTGATACAGCCTGGGGTCCTGCTGAAGGGTTTCAGCCTGAAGCATCAACTGTATTCTTTTCCTAGATGCTGCCTGAGCTGCTGAATTCCTCCAGCATTTTGTGCGTGTTGCTCGGATTTCCAGCATCTGCAGATTTTCTCTTGTTTGTGCTTCTGGCTAGAGGTGCTGTGTTCTTTGTAAACAGATTGTATCATGATTTTCTGTAATACAAAGTTGCTTCATCTCTGCATGCAGCAGTGATGAGCCCACTGCTGTACACATGACTGCAGGGCCAAACATCCAGATATTGAACCCATGAACACTACTTTTCTTTTATTTCTGTTTATTTTTGCACTACTTCCTTTAAATTAACTATTTATATATACTTACTGTAATTCAGTTTCTCCTCTACACTTACCAGCATTTTATTGTACTGCTGTCATAAATTTAATGAATTTCACAACATATGCCAGTGATATTAAACCTGATTCAGATGATCACATTGTCAAGTTCACTAATGTGGTGGTGCTCATCACCAACAACTATGAAATGGCCTGTAGAGAGGAGGTGGAAGAGACCTGGTGCCAGGCAAATAACCTCTTGCCCAATGCCGACAAGACAAAGGAGATGGTTACTGGCGTCAGGAAAACTCGCACTCCTCACACCCCTCTTTACATCAGTGGCACAGCAGTGGAAATGGCAAGCAGCTTCAAACTCCTGGGAGTGCACATTTCACACAAACTCTCATGGTCTCAGAACACATTCTACAGAATCAAGAAAGCTCCTCAGTTCCTCTAATTTCTGAGGAGGCTGCAGAGAGCTGGACTATGCACATCAATACTGATGATATTCTGGTAGAGAACATGCTACCAAGCTGCATCTCTGCATGGTACGGAAACTAGACAGCCATGGACAGGAAGGCTGTACAACGGACACTCAAAACTGCCTAACGCATCACCGGTACCAACAAACCCACCATCAAGGACAGATACCATAAATCCAGAAGAGTGCCGGGAAAAGGCCAGCAATCACGTGAGGGATCCCATTCACCCTGTTCATAGACTGTTTGTCCCAATCATCAAGGAGGAGACTATGAAGCATCCATGCCAGACAGCAAGACTCAAACAGTTACTTTCCCAAACAGTGATCAACAGCCCCCACTGACACAAAAACTGAGATCTATTCATTTTTATTTGGTTATCGTTGAAATCATATACATTCTCAATCAAAGACCTATATTTTTCTACAAATGTGATATAATTGTTTAATGATGTTACATTGTTATATTCTCCAAAGCACACAGGAGCCATAAAATTGTCCATCAAAGAAACTGGCCCCTTGGCTGACGACTTCTATGCCAACCATGATGACTATTCTAATCCCACTTGTCGGCATTGATCTCATTTCCCTCTGTGCCTCACTCATTCGGATATCTGAACATCTTAAACATTATTACAGAATCTGCCTCTGCCTCTGCAGCTGCACCTTTAAGTGAGGGCAGCTCACACAAAATGCTTCGCTTCTCCCCAGATGGTAGTAAGCAGAGTCAAATGTTAGCTGGGGCTGACACTCGCCATTGTCTGACCTCAGAAGGTACCATCCCAACAGATCTACCTCCACTGCTCATACTAGATACCAACTACTCTGTGCAAAATATTTCCCTTCAAATCCCCTTTAATTCTCCTCTCTTTCATCTTAAACCCAATGCCTTAAAACTACTCTGACTATGCTTTGTGACTGTGTTCAGGGTCACCGGAGAAAACTGAAGCTGGTGTTATAGAAGTCTTTGTTCTTCACTTTGACTGTTGCTACCTGTGCAGGCAGCTTCACTGCTTCTGTTGTCCACTACCCTTGGGACATCTTGACATGATTCACGAACATTGTCTCATCTCCTGTTCTTGCCTGGCACTGCTGTCTTGCTGTGGGCCATGTTGTCTGCTTTATGGATAGCACGTGTTCACTATCCCTGCTTTGTCCATAGTATTTTTCCTTTTCCTCCGTCTATGATCGCACCTGCCTTATCTAGTGTGTCTGTCCACAGTGTAGTACCTTCATTGTTTGGGCACACCGGCATGTGCATATCCTTTGGATGTACCTGGTGAATTTCAATAATTTCATCAAACTTGTGGCATAATTCTGAATTCCCCCAAGCATCTTTAAGTGAGGGCAGCTCAGACAAAATCCTTTGCTTCTTCCAGGGGGTGAAAGGTATGGATGGTAGTGATCAGAGTCGAAGGCTAGTTGGGTCTCTCAGGGTTCTCGACTTGCTATTGTCTGACCTCAATAGGTACCGTCCCAACAGCATATCCTCTCCTACAAATATTTCCACTCTAATTTCCATATTAAGCAAGATATAAGGGATGGATTAAAATTAAACAGTACATACTTAAAACAGCAGAGTACGTACTCTGCAATTTTCCACTTCTGTACCCTGAACTCACGATGCCTGTTGCATTCCCTTCTTTTTTGGTGCTTTGAGCAACCCATGCCATACCCCTTTTAGGCTTGCTCTGTAATGTGTAAATCTATCCATATCATGTCAACCTAAGTGGGAAAGACTTCCAATATCACGTCTTAAAGTTTTTATAGAAGCAGTACAGCTGCACTTTGAACAGAAATGTCTATGCTGCAAATAGGTCTGTGGGAAGTATTAAGTATTTCAAAGTGAATTGAGTATTATAAAGTGTCACACACAGTACACATATGACTAATGGTGTCCTCCAGACTGACTGAAGTACCTTTCCATGTGTTGTCTCCACTTGAATAACTCAATAAATGTTTTTTTTTAATTTCCAAAAATAAACTTTATTCATAATAAAAAATGTACAAAAGAACAGTGCAATATTCTTTACATTCTTAGTGTCATTCATTCTACACATTCAGTGTAGCTGTTCTATGTATCATATTTCTAGCACATTCAGAGCATCATTGCCACTCAAGGGTGAGGACCCTGGGGTGATACGCTCCTCTGTTACTTGGGTGACAGACACAGAGTTGATAGAAGTGAGGCAAAGCACAGCGAGGTCATGGACCCTACACAGATTACAGAGGAGGAGGTGTTTGCTGTCTTGAGACAAATCAGCATGAACAAATCCCCAGGGCCTCATAAGGTGTTCCCTCAGATCCTGTATGAGGCAAGTGCAGAAATTACAGTGGACTCTAGCAGAGATATTTAAGTCATTGTTAGTGACAGGTAATGTACCGGAGGATTTGAGAGTTAATGATGTTCTGCTGTTTAAGAAAGGATCTAAATATAAAACCAGAAATTATAGACCGGTGAGCCTGACATTAGTAGTCAGAAAAGTACTGGAAGGTATTCTATGGGACCGGATATATGAATATTTGGGTAGACAGGGACTGATTAGGGACTGTCAACATGGCTTTGTGTGTGGTAGGTCATGTCTGACAAATCTTATAGAGACTTTTGAGGAAGTTACCAGGAAAGTTGATGAACACAAAGCAATGGATGTTGTCTACATAAACTTCAGCAAGACATTTGACAAGGTTCCACATGGGAAGTTGGTCAAGAAGGCTCAGTTGTTTGATATTTTCAATGCCAAGCAACTGATGAAGTAGTATAGTTGATTGGACACTGGCTTTGTGGGAGATACCAGAAAGTGATAGTAGATAGTTGCCACTCTGACTGGAGGCCTGTATCTAGTAGTGTATCACATGGATCGATGCTGGGTCCATTGTTGTTTGCCATCTATATCAACAAGCTAGATGATAATGTGGTTGACTGGATCAGCAAAACTGCAGATGACACCAAGTATGGGGGTGTAGTGGACAGCAAGGAACTCTGTCAAAGCTTGCAGCAGGATCTGGACCAGGTGGAAAAATGGGCTAAACATGTCAGGTGGAACTTAATGTAGACAAGGTTGAGGTTTTGCACTTTGGGAGGACCAACCAGGGCACGCCTTACACAGTGAGCGGTAGGGCACTGTGGAGTGCAGTGGAACAAAGTGATCTAGGAATAAAGGTCCATAATTCATTGAAAGTGGTGTCACAGGTAGATAGGGTCATAAGGAGAGCTCTTGGTACATTGGCCTTCATAGATGAAAGTTTTGAGTACAAGGAGTTGGAATGTTATGTTTAAGTTGTATAAGACATTGGTGAGGCCAAGAATGCAGTCTTGATCACCCAACTACAGGAAAGATGAAAATAAGATTGAAAGAGTACAGAGAAAATTTATAAGGATGCTGCTGGGACTGGAGGACCTGAGTTATAATGAAAGATTGAGTAGATTAGGACTTCATTCCCTAGAACATAGAAGATTGAGAGGAGATTTGTTAGAGGTATACAAAATTATGAGGAGTATAGATAGGGTAAATGCAAGCAGGAATATTCCATTGAGGTTGGGTGATGCTACAACTAGAGGTCATAGGTTAAGGGTGAAAGGTGAAATGTTTAAGGGGAACATCTTCACTGAGTGTGGTGAGAGTGTGGAACAAACTGCCAGCGCAAGTGACAGATGCGATCTTGATCTCAATGTTTAAAAGAAGTTTGTCAAGGTACATGGATGGGTGAGGAACGTAAGGCTATGGTCTGGATGCAGGTTGATGGAACTAGGCAATTTAAATGGTTCAGCATAGACTAGATGGGCCAAAGGGCCTGTTTCCGTGCTGTACTTTTCTATGACACTGTGAATCTAAATTTGCCACAATAAAATGGCGGAGCAGGCTCAATGGGCCAAATGATCTAATTCTGCTCCTATGTTTTGTGTCTCATTAATCAAGAACCTATCAACCTACACTTCAAATATACCCAGCAACTTAGTCTCCACCGCAATTTGTGGCAATAAATTCCACGGATTCGCCACACACTGGCTGAAGAAATTTCACTCATCTCTGATTTAAAGGAATATTCTTTTATTCTCAAGAGAATAAAATATAAAAGCAATAATAGTAATATAAAAGAGCATCCTATTTTATATTATTAGATAGCATGCATTGATATATCATCTTTTCTCCCCTTATTGCTATTTTTAGTTGCTTCCTTTTGGTTTTTGAAAGCTTCCCAATCCTCTAGTTTTCTACTAGTTTCTGTAATATTTAATGCTTTCTCTTTAGAGATTATGCTGTCCTTATCAATCACAATATCCTCATCCTCCCTTTAGAATACTTCCTCTTTAGGATGAAATGATCCTGCATCTTCCGAGTTACTCCCTCAAACTCCAGCCACTGCTGCTCCACTGCAATCCCTGCTGGGGTCCATTTGCAATGAATGTCAGCCAGTTCCTTTCTCATGCCTGTGTAGTTACTTTTACTCAACTGTAATATCAATCAATCTGATTTTAGTTTCTCCCTCTCAAACTGCGGGATGAATTCTCTATTATGAGGACTGTCTCTAAGATTTCCTTTACCTCAAGCTCAGTAATTAATACCAAATCCAGAAATGTATATTTCCCTAGTGGAACCACAAGCTGCTCTCAAAACCCATCTCATAGGCATTCTACAAATTCCTTCTCTTGGGATTCAGCGCTGACCTAATTTTCCCAGTCTATGTGCACGTTGAGGTCCCCCATGAACACCATAACGTTGTCTTTCTTATATGTCATTTCTATCTCCTGTTGCATTTTTTACCCAAAATCCTCACTACTATTTGGAGTCCTGCAAATATCTCCCATAAGGCTAATTTTCGCCTTGCAGTTCCTTAACTCTACACACAAGGACTAGTTCAGTAGAATTACTGGGGAAACATAGTCAACCTACATAATACTTCTTCTGCATGGTGGACCATACTTAACCTTCAAACTGTGATCAGGTATTTCAATAACTTGCATGAATAAAAGTTCATTTGAACCCTTGCATAATAAGATTAATATCTGGATCGTGTACTTAATGTAAGAACATTCCTTTTGACCCCATTTAACTTCTGGATTTATTTTTGGCTAGCAGGGCCACTGTATCCCCCTCTGCCCACCTACTTGTCATTTTGTTAGAATATGTATCGTTGGATGTTTAGGTTCCAGCTACAATCTTCTCTCAGCCATGATTCTATGATGCCCACAACATCATACCTGCCAATTTCCAAATGCACTATAAAACTCATCCAGTTTGTTTAGAGTACTGCATGCATTTAAATATAACACCTCCAGTAGGGTATTCTCAAATTGTTTCCATCTTGCCTGTAGTTAAATTATTATCCTTAAAATCAAAACCCTTGACCTTCCTCTTCACCAACAAATAACAATTCTGATGCTCTTATTGGCAGCATTCATGAACTAAACTCCATGAACTACCACACATTTTCTGTGCAGCACCAGGTGACAGCCTACCACCAGCTTCAAGTCTCCACTATACTGATAAAGATTAATGCAAATAGTTCTTACACACACTCAGACTATCTACATGCTCTCCTCTTCACTGCTGATTTCAACTGAGGTCCTTACTACTCTCTCCTATCCCATACATTCATATTCACTGTCGTTTAAAAATCCTATCATGCTTTTCCTCAAAATTTCCCTTCTTGACCAATATGATCTCCTGAATAGCTCACTTTCTTCAAACTCAGGCTCCATGCATTTCCTTCTTCCTTTCTAATATCTAATTGGTGGTGGAGTATTTGGATTACTGAGTTCACTCTCTTTTCCTCAGCTTTAAACACAATGAGACACATCTCGCTCACCATGTTCCATGCCACCTCATTGAATCTTTCACATTCTGGTTCATTACTTGTTCTTCCCATTGTGAAAGGTTTGGGTTGTTCCTTTACCCTAATTGCAATGATAAATTTGTGTTATTGTTATTGTAGTTGACGTTTCTGAGCCCGCTCCTGTTATTAGTACATTATAAAAATGCCAAAACACTGACACTGGCTCACTGCAAACACCTTTATGATACTATGATTCTGACATAGGCAGAGGCGGAGTATGATGGTGCTAAATTGTGACCCTTTCATGTCCATCTACAAAAACAGCTTAATTTCAACCTTTGATGTTTCTCCTTTTCTGTTTCAAGATGGGTGGTGTTCTGTCGAGGACCCTAACATGGAGTTACACTTTGACTTTGGTTCCTTACGATGGTGGGACCTGCTCCCGGGAGTTTGGGGCCGACTGCTTTTCGATATCCCAAGGGCGCAAACTAGAAGATGAGTATGCCTTTGGAGTTCTGACAGGCTGATTCTAAGATGGTGCTGTGACTGAAGCATAGCAGGAGAGAACTGTGGATCAGCTGACAGAGTCTCTGTACTTGGCGAACTGTGCTCTCTTTCTCTCGTTGGTGGATGAGAGATTGTTGCTGATTCTCGGGTCACAGAACTCAGAAAAAAAACAGCACTACAGACTTTTAACACCATAAATCAGTGAATTGTTTTGTTCCCTTCTTGCTGTGAAATGGGACTCCTGTTTTTCCCTTTCTTAGGAAGAGAGAGAGAGCCTGTGGTATGTCAAATTGTCAGGTGGACAATTAGTTTTTGTTGTATTGCAGATCATGGTCTTTATTGGAGGTTTTACCATTGCATGCTTGTTGGTTGGAGTGTGCTGATGCTTTTTTGCACAAGTGGGTAGGGATGGGGAAGGTTTTCTTTGGCTGTAGCTTGTGTGTGGGGGGGGGAGTAGGGGGCCTTTGGGGTTCTAACATTTTTACTGTCACACATTCCTTGGGCACTCTTCTGTTTTTGTAGATATTTGCAAAGAACAAGAATTTCAGGATGTATATTACATACATTTGTCTGATAAGAAATAGAATTATTGAACTACTAGTTTAGATAAAATGCCATTTGATTTAATCAATGACAGATTTTTTTCAAATAACAGGGAAAGATGTGGAATTTGAAGGTTTTATTATGCATGCATTTTCAATCAGACTTGTTGGTGGCTGGACAATTTTCATTGTTACATAATATCATTCAAACCATTTCATTTAGTTGTTCATTAAAACAACTGAGGATACATACCCATAACCCATATACTTCTCCTTCTACATGTGCTCTTAACCTTCAAACTGTGTGATCAAGTATTTCAATAACTTGCATCGATAAAAGTTTATTTGAACCCGTGCATAATAAAATAAACATCCTTGATCTTGTATTTAATCTAAGACAATTTCAATTAATTAATAACTACACTTAGTATTGCATACAATTTTATTTTGTTAGTTTTGTGAAAATGTATTCTTGCTTGCAATAAACTTGTAAATAAAGAAAGAACACTCCTTATTTATGAGAAACCAACTGTAAAGGTGAGAGCCTACCTTAAGCTTTAAGTCCCTACTATACTGACAAAGATTGAAGCAAATAGTTCTTGAACACACTGTGATACGGTTACACAGACTATACTTCTCTCATTTCCTCAATGAGCATCATTAACCTAGAAAGAAGCAATTGCTCTAAAATTTCCAATCGAATCTATCAGCTTTTTAAATGTAAACTCTTTATATGCTTCAAGCAAAATATATTGCATAAACTATCTCTATTTTTAACAATAATGGATTGAGAAATTAGTGGGAGAGGAGAAGTGAAGATTTTGGGAAAAGACAGGGATGCTGGCGAGCAGTGTGAAGGTGCATTAGAGGTAGGCTTTGAATAAGTCATCTTGATAGAAATTTGAGATGTCATGGTTACTGAAATGACATCAATTAATTAAGGTCACACACTCAAAGAGAAACTAAAGAGGCTCACATACATCATATGTTGACTGCAATATAGTCATTATGAAATTTCCTTTACAAAGTGGAGAGTACCAGGTTGTCTTCCTTCTGCGACAGTGATATTTAAGAATATCAGAAGTCTTATTAATTCTACTTGTCTGTGCAGGGTAAATAGTCTGACAGTAGGAGGATACTTTCTATTTTCAGACTTATCTTTAAACTAAGACATTGGAAACCCTATTCATTTCTAAGAAACTAAATGCCAAATAGTTCTGGCTATTCTCCTGCATCTAAAGACCAATTCGTTTTTAACATTTTAAAGTTTTCCATTGAGTCAATGAGATTTTTTAGCAGACCTACTGTAGAACAAGTTGAAATGCTAAGGTGAAGTTTAAATTATATAATTCAAATGAAAACGTAACTGCAAAATCGGAACACATGTTCATCAATAAACACAATTATTTGATATAGGTGTAAAGGATTAGAAATAAAATCAATGGGTGTTCAAGTGGGAGATGTTCATTCATTGATATAAGCAAAACCCTCTGGAATGTCACACTCTGCACACTGAAGCTTTAGCAAAACTGAGAACAGACCCTGGAAAATATCCCCTATTGGGTGAATAAGTCATAATCATTTGGATAAGGTTTGATGGACAACCAAAAGTGAGCAAGATGATGCAAGCAGTGTTGATGTTTGGAACCTTGATATGGAGAAGCAGATGGGAAGTGCAGGGCAGGAAGGATCCAAAACCTCCTTTTGCAGATAATGGAGGAGAACAGCTCCCTCACGGCACCTACAGGAAATGACAAATGCATGTTAAAAATAGTCCTGTCTTCGGCTTTGGATCCCAGTGTGAACTTGCTATTAATAGCTTTCCTCATTTAGTGCTCAATTTATTGTGAAGACAGATCATATCTCTAACAGCTGTGGAAGAACCTGAATACTTATAAGGAGCTCTGCTAGCTCAACTTGTTTTCCCCAGTCCCAGTGAGTTAAAAGTTGAACCCTCAGTATTCCATTTTACCTCTAGCCAGAAGGTGATTAAATAATTTTTGTTCCTTTCATGTACCACAGCAACAAAAAAAAGGATTTAACATATCTAACAGGGAAGTTAATACTTTTCACTGAGAAACCAGCTGGCTAACTTTGTCATGGATTCCATTATTTTTGTACCCAGATTCAATATTGAGTCATTCCTCTCTCCCTCCTTTCACACGCACAGAAACATAGTCTCACCCTTAACTGTGGAAAACATCTAATGGAAAAACACTCCCAGGGGAGCTTGAGAGAGTCAGTGGTTGGGGTGGAGGATGAGCACCCCAATCTGACAGACCCAAAGTTAACGGAGCATGGAATTGGAAAACTGACAAGTGTGGAAGGCATTTGCGGAAGATCTGCAAGAACACCGAGGCTTGAAGATTCACAAGGCCCGGATGAATTGCAGGGTGGGTGAAGCAGCGACACAGTCCACAGGGAGAGCACCTGGTGAGATGCAGGAGGAACCAGGCCCAGAGTCACCCCACAATGCCCAGAGCCTCCATGTGTTGCAGCAAACCATACAAGCAGAATATCTGAGAAAGTTCAAAATAAAATGGCCATAGGTCTGTGAGACGACAGGCTGGGGGCAGTTTGATGAGGATGTCGACAGGGTGCTG
Organism: Mobula hypostoma; assembly: GCF_963921235.1. Classification (NCBI taxonomy): domain Eukaryota; kingdom Metazoa; phylum Chordata; class Chondrichthyes; order Myliobatiformes; family Myliobatidae; genus Mobula; species Mobula hypostoma. The sequence continues at coordinate 131,879,049 of NC_086099.1, forward strand.
GACCCAACAACAAAGGGAGATGCTGAAAGATGAATGCTGGCAAGGACGACAATTATAGCCAATTTTGCTGAGGAAGGTTTGGTGCAGGGGAACAGAAGTCAGCCAGAGCACAATACACAATGAACCAGAGAGTGGGCAAGATCCACAAAATCCACCAGGAATTGAAGTCACTGAAATGCCAATATGAGCAGGACAGTGAGGAGCAGCGACTACCTCTGGCAGAGCTGCTTAGCATCCTCAGGAAGAGTCCTATGACCCTGTGCAGAGCCAAGTGGCAGAGAAGATGCTGCATGGAGAAAGGCAGGAGGTGAGTAGCCTTCATGGCCAACCCTTTTGGGCTCACCAAACAACTACTGGGGCAGAAGCTAAGTGGGACCTTGGTTTACTCCAAAGGAGGAACTAGACCTACATATACAGTCCACTTACAGTGACCCCAACAGAGGAAGAAATTTGTGTTACCGTAGCATCTTGGTAGATCCACCTCCACCCAGCACTGAATTTGATAGCAAGGAACCATTACCGAAAGATGTGCAAGATGTGGTGAGGAAGGCCAGGTCCAGATCAGCACTTGGACTTTGTCCATACAAAGTCTATAGACATTGTCTCTGACTGTTTAAGTGGCTGTGGGGGATACTGAGAGTCATTTGGGGGAGAGGAAAAGAGGCTGAGCAGTGGTGTTTTGCTGATGGAGTTAATCCCAAAGGAAGAAGACTCCAGGAGCATCAACCAGTTCAGAATCATCTCCTTGCTTAGTATCAAAGGAAAGATCTTTTTCAGCATGGTCGCAAGGTGGCTGGCAGCTTTCCTCTCCAACAATGGCTACACCGATGCACCTGTGCAGAAGGGAGGTGTTCCAGGAGTGCCCGGGTGTTTGGAACAGGTGTTTGAAGGCTGCCTGAAAGTCACATCGTCAATCCAGGCAACCTGTCAGGAGAAGGAGATGAGCAGTCAGGACTACCTGGCAAGTTCAAGGTCTGGATATACCAGTACAGCATCCTACCAAGGATTCTTTGGCCACTGTTGGTATATGAAGTTCCAATTTCCACTGTTGAGAAGGTAGAGAGCAAGGTCAGCAGCTTTCTGTAAAGGTGTCTGGGATTGCCAGAAGCGTCACCCTCTATGGAAAGAACGAAAAACTGCGGCTGCCCTTGAAATCCTTGGAGGAAGAGTTCAAGCTGACAAGAGCAAGGGAGGTGATGCAGTATAGAGTGTCCAGCGACTCAAAGGTGGCCCAGGCAGGGGACATTGTGAAGACTGGGAGACAGTTGAGAGCGGAAGAGGCCATGCTACGGGCTGAATCTTAGCTGTGTCACAATGTCCTGGGGCGGGGAGGGGGGGGCGCGGTCAGTGACCTGAGAAAGAGGTGGCCTGGGAAGCCTCCCAGTCCCCAGTTATAACGTGGCTAAGGGGAGGGAGAAGCACAGGCTCATCCCGGAGGAAGTGAGAGCAGCCATGGATGAAGAGAGATCCACCAAAACAGTAGGCATGAAGCAGCAGGGAGCTTGGACCAGGCAGGAGTAGGCCATGGAAAGGAAAGTGACATGGACTGATCATGGTGAGCAGAGCCACACCAAATCAAGTTCTTTGTCCAGGCGGAGTATGAAGTTTTGCCCAGCCCATCCAACCTGCATAGCTGGGGAAAGGTTGATGTCCCAGACTGTCTGTTGTGTCCCAGGAGAGGAACCCTGGAGCACAACCTAAGCTGCTGCTCAAAAGCTCTTGAAGAGGGATAATATCACCAGAGACATGATCAGGTATTGAAGACCCTCGCAGAAGCAATCTTCTTAAGAATCAGTAACAGCAAATGAGCACAACCCTGCAATTGAGCCACCACCTTTTTACGAGTAAGAGAGCAACCAGAAGTAAGAGCAAAGCCACCCACGAGGATTTTGGCGCCCGTTCAAGACTGGCAGCTCATGACTGACTCGGAGAAAGATCTAAAGTTCCCACAGCAACTACCTTGAGACCAGACATCCTCCTGGTCTCAAGAGGCAGCAAAACACATCATCCTGCTGCAGATGACAGTGCCATGGGAGGGGTGTCTGGAGGAGGCCCATGAGAAAGAAGCTTGCCGGATATGAGGAATTGGTCAGTGACTGTCAGAGGCAGGGATGGAAGGCAAGGTGCATAGCCACTGAAATGATCTGCCAGGGCTTCGACTGGACAGTCCCTTCACAGAGCCCTCAGCATATTGGGCATCACATGTTACAAGGAGGCAGAGAACTGTTGGCAACATTACTGAGGCCGTAGGGAAAGCCTCAGGGTGGCTCTGGATGAAGGGAACAAGTCCATGGGGATCTGCAGAACATGCTACCTGAACATAAGCCGTGGCTTGATCAACCACAGCTGGGTCGCCTGGGTGTTGAAAGACCGAAAACACCGGATGACCCCAGGTTAGATCACTGATGATGTGTTCAGAGCATCATAACATGCATTCTTCAAATATGCACAAACATCTACTATTAAGGAACAATTAAAGCGCTTTCAAGAAGTCATGCTATATTTAGCCATGATGAGCAAACTGTTATGCTTTATTTGGTAACTTAGACTTACCTGTTATGCATTCTGCAAAGTCCTTTTTCAAAAGTTTATTCTTCAGTTGCAAATGTTTTCAAAATTCATTGGTACTTTTCCATCCAGATTTATTTCTTGATTAAATATATTACACTTGGAACTTGTAAAGATCTGCAAGTATATTTTAAAATCAGAAATATAATGCTGAAGACTCAATCATGCTTAGTCAAATTTAAAGTTCCAATTAAAGCATAATTTGCTACAGGCTTTTAAACCACAAAATCTATCCAGAAATTCTTCCCACCATCAATAAATATATCTCATTCCTAGCATAAATTTATGTATGTTGTGTTAAATCAAATTTTCTCCAAAGTTTTCCATTGTGAAACTGACAAAGACTTTTCCAAAACTTGAACAGATAGTTTAGCTAGATATAGCACCTTTTAGAGTCATAGTGCAATTAAGAAGTACAGCACAGAAACAGGCCCTTTGGTCCATACCAAAACCATTTAAACTGCCTGCTCCCATCGACCTGCACTGGCATCATAGAGCTCTTCACCCCTACTCTCCGTGTACTGATCCAAACTTTGCTTAAATGTTGAAATCAAGCTTGCAAGCACCATATGTGCTGGCACCTAATTCCACACTCTCACAACCCTCTCAGTGAAGAAGTTTCCCCTCATGTTCACCTTAAACTTTTCACCGTTTATCTTAACCAATGACTTCTGGTTCTGGTCTCACCCAACCTCAGTGGAAAAAGCCTGCATGCAGTTACCCTATCGATACCCCTCATAATTTTGTATACCTCTTTCAAATCTCTTCTCAATCTTGTACATTCTAAGGAATAAAGTCCTAACCTATTCATTCTTTCCTTATAACTCAGCTCCTCCAGTCCCAGCAACAACCTTGTAAATATTCACTGTACTCTTCAACCTGACTTACATTTTTCTTGTAGGTAGGTGACCAAAACTGCACACAATACTCCAAATTAGACCTCACCAATATATTATATAATTTCAACATAATATCTCATCTCCTGTACTCAATACATTGATTTATGAAGGGCAATGTGCCAAAAGCTTTCTTTACAAACCTATCAACCTGTGACACCACTTCCAATGAATTATGGAACTGTATTCCCACATCCCTTTGTTCTACCACACTCCTCCGTGTCCTACCATTCACTGTGTAAGACCTACCCTGGACCCTGGTTGGTCCTACTCAAGTGCAATACTTTGCACTTGTCTGCATTACATTTGATCTGCCATTTTCAGCTCATTTTTGCAACATTTTTGCATCCCTCTGTGGGTGCCTTCCACTACGCCCACAATCTTGGTGTCATCTGTAAATTTGCTGATCCGGTTAACCACATTATCATCCAGATCATTGATATACATGACAAACAATAATGGACCCAGCACCGACCCCAGCACTAGTCACAAGTCCCCAGTCAGAGAGGCAAGCACTTATGACCATTCTTTGGTTTCTCCCACAAAACCAATGACTGAGCTTCTTGACCAACCTCCTATGCGGAACGTTGTCAAATGTCCATGTAGACAGCATCTACTGTCCTGCCTTCATCCACTTTCCTGGTAACTTCCTCAAAAAACTCTAAAATTAGTTAGACACAGCAACAGAGGAGCGGAAGGCAGTGTGGACAGGGCCAACGTACTTAACCTGTTCTTTAACAGATTTGACATTGTGACCCCTGCCTATCCCCCACATGAGCCATCTGTTGTCGGCCCCCAACCAACACATATTCCACTCTCCCCTCCTACCCCTCCTCACAGTCCCCCACCCTACTCTCATGACTATACCCCTCCCCCACACGAAACCACCATGGTGGGCTTCACAGCTTAACAGGTGAGAAGACAGCTGAAACGTCTCAACCCAAGCAAGGCTGCAGGACCGGATGGTGTCAGTACCAGGGTGCTCAAAGCCTGTGCCCCTCAGCTATGTGGAGTACTTCGCCATGTATTCAACATGAGCCTGAGGCTCCGGAGGGTTCTTGTACTGTGGAAGACGTCCTGCCTTGTCCCTGTGCCGAAGACGCTGCGCCCCAGCGGCCTCAATGACTACAGACCGGTGGCATTGACCTCCCACATCATGAAGACCCTGGAAAGACTTGTTCTGGAGCTGCTCCGGCCTATGGTCAGGCCACACTTAGATCCCCTCCAGTTCGCCTACCAGCCCCGACTAGGAGTTGAGGATGCCATCGTCTACCTGCTGAACCGTGTCTACGCCCACCTGGAAAAGCCAGCGAGCACTGAGAGGGTCATGATTTTTGACTTCTCCAGTGCGTTCAACACCATCCGCCCTGCTCTGCTGGGGGAGAAGCTGACAGCGATGCAGGTGGATGCTTCCCTGGTATCATGGATTCTTGATTACCTGACTGGCAGACCACAGTATGTGTGCTTGCAACACTGTGTGTCCGACAGAGTGATCAGCAGCACTGGGGCTCCACAGGGGACTGTCTTGTCTCCCTTTCTCTTCACCATTTACACCTTGGACTTCAACTACTGCACAGAGCCTTGTCATCTTCGAAAGTTTTCGGATGACTCTGCCATAGTTGGATGCATCAGCAAGGGAAATGAGGTTGAGTACAGGGCTACGGTAGGAAACTTTGTCACATGGTGTGAGCAGAATTATCTGCAGCTTAATGGGAAAAAGACTAAGGAGCTGGTGGTAGACCTGGGGAGAGCTAAGGTACCGGTGACATCTTGGTCAATGTCTCCCATCCACTACATAATGTACTGGGTGGGCACAGGAGTACATTCAGCCAGAGACTCATTCCACCAAGATGCAACACAGAGCGTCATAGGAAGTCATTCCTGCCTGTGGCCATCAAACTTTACAACTCCTCCCTTGGAGGGTCAGACACCCTGAGTCGATAGGCTGGTCCTGGACTTATTTCATAATTTACATATTACTATTTAACTATTTATGGTTCTATTACTATTTATTATTTATGGTGCAACTGTAATGAAAACCAATTTCCCCTGGGATCGATAAAGTATGACTATGACTATGATTATGACTATGACATAGCCTACCATACACAAAGCCACACAGACTATCCTTAATCAGTCCATGTCTATCCAAGTACTTATCTATCCATTCCCTTAGAATAGCTTCCAATAACTTTCCCACAACTAATGTCAGACTCACAGGCCAATAATTTTCTGGTTTATCTTTAGAGCCTTTCTTAAACAGCAGAACAACATTGGCTATCCTTCAATCCTCTGGTACCTCTCCACTTAAGAACAGAATCAACAAACTCGCTCATAAGGCCAGTGATGTTGTGGGTATGGAACTGGACTCTCTGATGGTGGTGTCTGAAAAGAGGATGCTGTCCAAGTTGCATGCCATCTTGGACAATGTCTCCCATCCACTACATAATGGACTGGTTGGGCACAGGAGTACATTCAGCCAGAGACTCATTCCACCGAGATTCAACGCAGAGCGTCATAGGAAGTCATTCCTGTCTGCGGCCATCAAACTTTAGAACTCCTCCCTTGGCGGGTCAGACTCCCTGAGCCAATAGGCTGGTTCTGGACTTATTTCCTGGCATAATTTACATATTACTATTTAATTATTTATGGTGCAACTGTAACGAAAACCAATTTCCCTCGGGATCAATAAAGTATGACTATGACTATGAATATCTCAGCTAGGGCCCCAGCAATTTCTGCACTTGCCTCCTGTAGGGTCTGAGGGAACACCTTATCACATCTTATTCACCCTGATTTGTCTCAGGATAGCAAACATCTCCTCCTCTGTCATCTGTACAGGGTCCATGAAGTTGATGCTGCTTTGTCTTGCTTCTAAAGACTCTGAGTCTGTCTCCTGAGTAAGTACAGATGCCAAAAATTTCTTTAAGATCCCCTCCCATTTTTTTGGCTCCACACATGGAATACCATTCTGAGCTTCCAGAGAACGAATTATGTCACTTGCAATCCTATTGTTCTTAATATGGCTGTAGAATCCTCCTTCACCTTGTCTGCTAGAGTAACTTCATGCCTTCTTTCAGCCTTCTGGATTTCTTTCTTATGTGGTCTCTTGCATTTCTTATACTCCATAAGCAGTTCTTACCTGCCTATACTGCTATGCACCTCCATTTTTCTCTTAACCAGGGCCTCAATATTTATCGAAAACCAAGGTTCCCTACACCTGTTATCTGTATCGCTTATTCCTCCAAGCACATACATGCTTTGTACTCTCAAAACTTCGCTTCTGAAGGCCTTAAAGTTTCCAAGTACATTTTTGCCAGAAAACAGCCCGTCCCAATCCACACTTGCCAGATCCTTTTTGATACCATCAAAATTAGCCGTTCTCCAACTTAGAATCTTAGCCCATGGACCAGACCTTTCTTTTTGCAGATTTACTCTGAAACTAATGGCATAGTGGTCACTAGATGCAAAGTGTTCCCCTAAACAAACTTTTGTCACCTTCCCTGTCTCATTCCCTAATAGCAGATCTAGTATTGCACACTTCTTCATTGGGACTTCTACCTACTAGAAACATTCCTGAACGCGTTTGACAAAGTCCGGCGCATCTGGTCCTTTTATAGTATGAGAGTTCCAGTCAATATGTGGAAAGTTAATATCACCTACTATAACAACATTATGTTTCTTGCAACAGTCTGTGATCTTTTTACAAATTTGTTCCTCTATATCCCTCGGACTGTTGTGTGGTCTGTAATATAGCTGCTTTAACGTGATCATACCTTTCTTATTTCTCTGTTCCACCCATAACGCCTCATTAGACGAGTTCTCCAATCTGTTCTCATGGAGCACAGCTGTGACATTTTCCCTGACTAGCAAGGCCACCACTCCTCCTTTAATGCCTCCCACTTTGTCATGTCTAAAGCAACAGAACCCTGGAATATTGTGCTGCCATTCCTGCCACTTCCTGTAACCAAATCTCGCTATTGGCTACAATATCATTATTCGAGGTGTTGATCCATACCCTCAGCTCATTTGCTTTTTCCACAATACTATTTGGATTGAAGTATATGCAGCTCAGGATGTTAGTCGCAACGTGCTGAACCTTTTGATTCCTGACTTTGTCTGAGGTCTTACCAACATCTCCACTAACTGTTCTGGCATTCTGGTTTCCATCCCCCCCGCAACTCTAGTTTAAACCCCACCATGCGGCATTAGCAAATGTTCCTGCCAGGATATTAGTCTCCTTCCAGTGCTGGTCCCACCTTCCAGCCTGACAAACCAACTGCAATTCTTTGAGGAAATTACAAGCAGGGTAGACAAAGGAGATGCAGTAGACATGGTGTACTTGGATTTTCAGAAGGCCTTTGACAAGTTGCTGCACGAGGCTGCTTAGCAAGATAAGAGCCCATGGAATTACAGGGAAGTTACTAGCGTGGGCGGAGCATTGGCTGGTTGGCAGAAAACAGAGAGTGGGAATAAAGGGATCCTATTCTGGCTGGCTGCCGGTTACCAGTGGAGTTCCACAGGGGTCGGTATTGGTACTGCTGCTTTTTACAATATATATCAATGATTTAGACTACGGTATTAATGGATTTGTGGCTAAATTTGCCGATGATACAAAAATAGGTGGAGGAGCGGGTAGTGTTGAGGAAACAGAGAGCCTGCAGAGAGTTTTAGATAGATTAGGGGAATGGGCAAAGAAGTGGCAAATGAATTCAATGTTGGAAACTATGGCCATGCATTTTGGTGGAAGAAATAAACTGGCAGACTATTATTTAGATGGGGAGAGAATTCAAGATGCAGAGATGGAAAGGGACTTGGGAGTCCTTATGCAAGATACCCTAAAGATTAACCTCCAGGTTGAGTTGGTTGTGAAGAAGGCGATTGCAATGTTGACATTTACTTCTAGAGGCATAGAATATAAGAGCAGGAGTGTGATGTTGAGGCTGTATAAGGCACTTGTGAGACCACACTTGGAGTATTGTGTGCAGTTTTGGGCTCCTTATTTTAGAAAGGATATACTGACATTGGAGAGGGTTCAGAGAAGATCCACAAGAATGGTTCCAGGAATGAAAGGGTTATCATTTGAGGAACATCTGGCAGCTCTTGAGCTGTATTCCCTGGAGTTCAGGAGAATGAGGGGGGATCTCGTAGAAAAATTCCGAATGTTAAAAACCTGAACAGATTAGATATGGCAAAGTTATTTCCCATGGTAGGAGATTCTAGGACAAGAGGGCACGACTTCAGTATTGAAGGTCGTCCTTTTAGAACTGAGATGTGGAGAAATTACTTTAGTCAGGGGGTGGTAAATCTGTGGAATTTTTTGCTATGAGTGGCTGTGGAGGCCACGTATTTGGGTGTATTTAGGGCAGAGATAGATAGGTTCTTGATTAGCCAGGGCATCAAAGGTTATGGGATGAAGGCAGGGAAGTGGGGATGACTGGAAGAATTGGATCAGCCCATGATTGAATGACAGAGCAGACTCAATGGGCCAAATATCCTACTTTTGCTCCTTTATCTTATGGTCTTATGGCTGAAGAGAGTCCAATGATCCAAAAATCCAGCATTCCGAACCTCCTTTCTGTTCCCCTAATTAATGAATTTCCTATCACTGCAGTTTGCCTCTTATCCTCCCTTCCCTTCTGAGTCGCAGAGCTTTTATGTCTTCAGATGGATATATAACAGAACTAACCACATGTTTGTTCAGGGGTTAATGTTTATCTGTTTCAGAAGAGGAGGGAATTGAAAGAAAGTTTTGGGAAAGTTGTTCCATGGTTTAAGGGAAAGATAAAAAAAGGTCAGTAATGTATAACCTTGATTTTTTCTTTGCTACAAGTGGCTAAGTGAGGGAAACAGGTAATTCTCAGACAGTTTTGAGGTTGGAGGAAGTTCTTGAGGAAGGCAAGGATATTGAGACGTGCAAAGACTAAAGGTAAATTAGAAAATGTTCCTCTTTGGTTTCAAGCATGAATAGATTTTTCTTTATTATTGGAAAAATACGTGACAAGGACGAGACCATATTTCATGTTCATAAATCTATGGCGAATATTGATAAAACAACAACAGGAAATCTGAAATGTATAGAGAAAATGCTGAAACCACAGAGCAAAATTAGTTTTCTTTCTCTCCACAATGCTGTCTGATTTGCTGAGTATTACCAGCATTTTATGTTTTAATTTCATATTCATTTCTTGCTCTTTCCAAAATAGAGCGGCCACTATTCTAAAAACACATTTCTGGGTGAAAATTTTGTTTTTATTAGCTGTAGTGAGAACACAACTGCTTATAAAGCAAAACTAGGTTAAATGCACAAAGAAAATCTACCCCTAGTGGTAGACTAAGATTCTGGGCTGCAAGTCATTGTGTGTTTATAATTATACCTAAAGCTCATTATCAGGAGAGTGAGGACCCATTTTGTTGCTTCATTTAACAATTAAAATGCAAAACTTCCAGCTCCCAGAGTACGTTTTGACATAGAAAAGTCTGATGGGTTTTTGTGGTACCTTCTAGAGGACAGTGCCTTCAGGCAATCCAACAATATGGTGACTAAACAAAGGAGGGAAAATAAGTATCTCCAGAAGTATTTTCATCTGAAGAACCAACTGGAAATATTAGAAGCACAGGCAGATAAAAAGAAGGTTGTCTGAAATACAGAGCAGCTCAACATCTGAGAACAGATCAAAAGGCCAGGTAGAACCAGTAGACCAATTCTAATAGCACAAGAAAGTTCTCAAGTTAATTGCTTTATGATACTTTTCAGGTTTACGGCAGGAGCTAAATTTCTAGCCACCAGTTCTGACAGCTTGCAAACACAGTTTTTGAGATTCACGACAATGATATGAACTCACAACTTGGATAATCCAACACCTCAACACAAAACAACCAATAATTAGCCCTTCTTATCTAACGTCAACCAGAAATGTCTAAACCAATTTCATACATTATGTCTCCTTGTTTTCATGGATTGACGCAAGTTTAGAAGTCTATTGCTTCAGGGAGGGTAATTTATATGAAGCATTTGTGTTACTTATTTGATTATCTTGCACCTTCCGAATTGCCTCCAGGAACTCTAGGCTTTGTTGTTCTGCCATCATCCCTTCTAGCGTCCCCTTCCAATCAACTCTAGCCAACTCCTCTCTCATGCTCTTGTAATTCATTTTACCCCAGTTTAATACTGATGCATACAACTTTATCTTCTCCCTCTCAAACTGAATTCAATCATATGTTTGAGGAAATAACAAGCAGGATAGACAAAGGAGAATCAGTGAATTAGTGAATCAGTGTTAGGAGCATACTTAGGCCATTCGGCCCTTTGAGTCTGCTCCGCCATTTCATCATGGCTGATCCATTTCCCCACTCAACGGCAATTACTCTCCATAATCTTTCACTCCCTGACTAATCAGGAAGCTATAGACCAATATCTTAAATACACCCAATGACCTGGCCTCTACATGCATCTGTGGCAGTGAATTCCACAGATTCGCCGCCCTCTAGCTAAAGAAAATTCTCCTCATTTGCTTTCTAAATGGACATCACTTGATTCTGAGGATGTGCCTCTGCTCCTAGACACCCTTACTATAGGAGATATCCTCTCATCCTCTCCATTTCCACTCCATCTAGGTCGTTCAGCATTTGATAGGTTTAATGAGATTCTCCCCCCCGCACACATTTTTCTAAATTCCAGTAAATGAGGCCCAGGGCTATCAAACACTTCTCATACAATAACCTTTTCATTTTTGGAATCATTCTTGTGAACCTCTTCTGAACCCTCTCCAATGTTAACACATTCTTTTTTAGATAAAGGGCCCAAAACTGTTCACAGTACTCGAAGTGAGGCCTCACCAATGCCTTATAAACCATAACTATTACTATTACATCCTTGCCTTTATACTCTACTCCTCTAGAAATAAATGCTAACACTGCATCAACTCAACCTGCAAGTTAACCTTTCAGGAATCCTGCATGAAGACACCAAAGTCCTTTTGCACCTTGGATTTTTGAATTTTCTGCGCATTTAGAAAATAGTCTATGCTTTTGTTCCTTCTTCCAAAGTGTATGCCCATACACTTCCCAACACTGTATTCCATTTGTCCCTTTTTTGCCCATCGGCATAATTTGTCTAATTCCCTCCGTTGCCTCCCTATTTCCTCAACACTAATTGCCCCTCCACCTATCTTTGTATCATCCACAAACTTGGCAACAAAGCCATCAATTCCGTCATCTAAATCATTGACCTATAACCTATAAAGAAGCAATCCCTACACCAACCCTTGCGAACACCACTAGTCACCAGCAACAACCAGAAAAGGTTTTATTCCCACTCTTTGCCTTCTGCCGATCATCCAATGCTCTATCCATGTTAGTATCTTTGGTGTAATACCATGGGCTCTTACCTTGTGAAGCAGCTTCATGTACAGCACCTTGTCAAAGGCCTTCTGAAAATCTAAGTACAGAACATTCACTGATTCTCCCTTCGCTTTTATGGTCTTTGTATGATCACTGTCTCCTTAGGGTTCCTTTACCTTCAGCTCCCTGATCAAGTCTGGTTCATTACACTGCACCCAATCCAAAATGCCTTTCGCTGGTGGGCTCAACCACAAGCTGCTCTAAAGTAGGCATTCTATAAATTCCCTCTCTTGGGATAAAGCACCAACCTGATTTTCCCAATCTACCCTCATACTGAAATCCTCCATGACGATTGTAACATTGCCCTTATTACATGCCTTTTCTACTTCCCATTGCAATTTGTATTCCACATTCTGGCTACGATTTGGAGGCCTGTATATACCTCCCATCCTCCGCCCTATTGCTCTGGTTCACATCCCTTGTCAAAATAGGTTAAACCCTCCCCAACAGCTCTAGCAAGTCTGCCCGAAAGGATACTTGTCCCTGAGTTCAGATGTAACCATCGGTTATTTATTTATTTATATACTCACTATACCCCTTGCCCATCCTCTGAGCTTCACCCCTCCCCCTTTCTCTCTCCCCAGGCCTCCCGTCCCATGATCTTCTCATATCCCTTTTGCCAATCAACTGTCCAGCTCTTGGCTCCATCCCTCCCCCTCCTGTCTTCTCCTATCATTTTGGATCTCCCCCCCCCCACTTTCAAATCTCGAACTAGCTCTGCTTTCAGTTAGTCCTGACGAAGGGTCTCGGCCCAAAACGTCGACTGTACCTCTTCCTGTAGATGCTGCCTGGCCTGCTGCGTTCACCAGCAACTTTTATGTGTGTTGCTTCAGATGTAACGGGTCTTTTTTATACAGGTCGTGCCTTCCTCAGAAGAGATCCAAGTGATCCAGAAATCTGACACCCTGCCTCCTGTGCCACTCCCTCAGACTTCCCTTTCATTTGTACTATCATCCTGTTCCTGTTCTGAGCGTATGTGGTACTGGGAGTCATCCAAAGACGACTACCTTGGAGTTCCTGCACTTTAGCCTCTTCCCAAACTTCCCATGCACTGCACAGGACCTCTTCCTCCTTTCTACCTATGACATTTGTGCCACCCTTTGCTCACCCTCCCTCTTGAGAATATTCTGCTGCTGCTCTGAGACATCCTCGACCTTAGCACCAGGAAGGCAACACAGAATCCTGGCGACTCTATTGCCGCCTCAGTGTCTCCAGTCTGTTCTGTACCTCTAGTTCAGTTACAGTACTGGAATCTATTGAGCACTATCTGAAAAACTGTCTTGTTCACAGTGAAAACAGGACAAATTCAATCTGGCTAAAACTTCCCTGTCAATTATCAGCAAAGTGCTTGAAGCTATTGTCAATAGTGCCATCAAGTGGCACTAATTCATCAATAATTTATACAGCAAAAGCAACACACATAAAATGCTGGGGAACAGTTTGGGTAGCATTTATGGAAATGAATAAACAGTCAATGTTTGAACTGAGACCCTTATTCAAGGCTGAAAAGGAAGGGGGGGACACCAGAATGAAAAGGTGGGGAGAGGAGAAGGAGGATAGCTAGAAGATGCCAGTTGAAGCCAGGAAGGTGGGAAAGGTAAAGGGCTGGAGAAGAAGGAACCTGATAGGAGAGCAGAGTGTTCCACACGAGAAAGGGAAAGAAGAGGGGACACAGGGGGAGGTGATAGGCAGGTGGGAAGAGGTAAGAAGCCAGAGTGGAGAATAGAAGAAGAGCAGAGGGGAAGGGAAACATTTATTTTACCATGAGGAGAAATTGGTATTCATGCCATCAGGTTGGATGCTACCCCCAGACAGAAGAAAAGGTGTTGCTCCTCCACCCTGGCACAAAAGGAGGCCATGGACTGACAAGTTGGAATGGGAATGAGAATCTGAATTAAACTGTTCCGCCACTGGTTAGTTCTGCTTTTGGGGGATGTAGCGGAGGTACTCGATGAAGAGGTCCCCCAACTTACGATGGGTCTCACTACATAGAGGACGCTACATCTTGAGCACCAGACACAATAGACAACTCCAGCAGGTTTGCGAGTGAATTGTTCCTTCAACTGGAAGGACTATTTCGGGCCCTGAATGGAGGTGAGGGAGAAGGTGTATGGGCAGGTGTATCACTTAGGCCACTTGAAGGGTTAAGTACCGGAGGGAGATTAGTGAGGAGAGATGAATGGACAAGGGAATCACAAAGGGAGCGATCCTTGTGGAAAGTGGAGAGAAGTGGGGAGATAAAGATATGTTTAGTGGGAGAGTCCCTTTGGAGAGGGTGCAAATTGCAGAAGATGATATGCTGGATGTGGAGGCTCATGGGGTGGTAGGTAAAGATAAGAGGAACTCTATCACTATTAATGCTGCGGGAAGATGGGGTGAGTGTGGATGTTCAGGTAATGGAGGAGATATGGGTGAGGGCAGCATCAATGGTGAAGGAAGGGAAATCTTTTTCTTCGAAGAAGGAGGACATCTCTGATGTCCTGAAAAGGAAAACTGCATCCTAGGAACAGATGGGGTGGAGACAAAGGAACTGAGAAAAGGGAATAGCATCTTTACTGGAGACATGGTGGAAAGAGGTATTGTCAAGATAATCATGAGAATGAGTATGTTTATAAAAGCTGTCGGTTGACAGTTTGCCTCCAGAGGTGGAGAAAGAGAGAGATTGAGAAAGAGGAGAGAGTTATCAGAAATAGACATAATGAATTTAAGGCCAAGGGGATGTTAGAGGCAAACTTAATAAAATTACCTTCTTTGTGTTTTACTGGGACCACACTCATTCAGACTTCATAGAACATAGAACAGTACAGCACAAGAACAGGCCATTCAGCCCACAATGTTGTACCAACCAATTAAGTTGGTAATTAGTTGGCCAACAAAACTAATCTCTTCTGCCTACACAATAGCCATATCCGTCAATTTTCCTCACATACATGGGCATTGCTAATGGTCTCTCAAGATTCTGATGTATTTGTCTCTACCACCACCCCAGGTAGTGCATTCCAGACACCCACCACTCTCCGTGTGAAAACTTGCCCCTCGCATCTTCTTTGAAATGACCCCCTCTCACCTTAAATGCAGGCCTTCTGGTATTTGACATTTCAAACTTTGGAAAGAGATAATTATCTTCATTACAGCATTAGTTCAAATGTAGACTAAAACACTGAATTGATGATGAAATTACTTTCCTTCTTTCATTATGTTAGAAGTGGGATTGTTTGCTGGTAAGTCCACATTGCAACTACTCAGCAAATTCTATCCAGCAAGACCTGAAGAATTCTCAAACAGGGGTTGATAAGTGGCAACTAACATTTAAGTCACAAAGTCATGAGCCATAATCATCTCCACTAAGAAAGAGTCTAGCAGTCTACCCTTGAAATTCAATGACTAGATTCTTCCTTACTGAAGACTTCCCCTCACTACCAATCCCCCTTTCACCAACATTCCTGGGTGTCACCACCAACCAGAAACTCACCTGGACCAACCATATAAAGTTTGTGGCCACAAGAGCACCACAAAGCCTGGGTATCCTCTGGTAAGTCACTCACATCTGAATATCCCAAATTTATTCCACAATCAACAGGCTACAAGTCAGGGGTGGATGACTGTAGCTCAACAATGCTCTAGAGAGTTGACACTATCCAGGAAAGAGCAACGTAACTGATTATCATCCTATCATATCTAAAATACACTTTAATTACTTGGTCCAGGTAATCCAAGACCATCCCGCAAACAAATGACCTCTACTAACGAATACAAGGATGGCAACTAGATGAGAACATCTCAGGTTATACACCATCCTCATATGGAAATATATCATTGATCCTTCATAGCTGCAGAGTCTAAAATCTGGAACTACTCCACCCCACTCCCCCCACCACCACCACCATCTAAAGGAATTGTGGGAATACCTCTACCAGAAAGACAGCAGTAATTCAATAAAGTAGTTTACCACCACTTTCTCCTAAGCATTTATCAGGAATAGCTTAGAACTGCTGGTATCAATGACAACACACAATCCTGGGTTGGATTAACCTAATCAATCTCCAGCCAATGCCAATGTCCCTATCTAAAGGAATAGACTTCATAACTACTTAAAGTATCATGACTATACAATAAGTCTGGAATATACCAGACAGAAAATCTTTGGCCTTTTTGATTATTTTAATACACTTGATGTCTACGTAGATGGAATAAAACTTACCTTTGTAGCTTTATCTCAATATTTACTAAGTAATTATTTTCATATTCGAATTAGATAACATGCTTTTCTTCACTGAAATTAACTTAGTTTGCTGAATGAATTAATATATCATTGTAATTTAATTCTTCTAGGTAATGCTGTTTATTGTCAACTGCAAACTGGACCAATGAATTAATATATCACAATCTAAGCTATTAATAAACACAGTGAATAGATATAATCGCAAACACTGCCAATTATAACAGTCTCTAACTCTTCAAGCTATTTTCTAACCAGGACAATAATTTGAATTCAGTTCAATAAGCTTTACCTTGAGCACGCAACCCTCTAGGGCAGTCATTACTAAATACCATCTGCAGTTATTCACATTACCCCTATCCATTACTTACTTAAAAAAATTTAGTCAGCTTCATCAAACATGCTTGCTCCTTTATTAAGCAGAACACAGAGGACAAGGATTATTTGACTTAAATAGTTTCTGAGGAGACAAACAGGTTTTGTGTGAGTTCCAAAGATTCTGTTGCAAATAAGCTTATTTGCATGTCAATCAAGCACAAATATATGTGACAAAATGACATCATCATAAATGCCACTTGAACTCATTTATTTATTTGCAATAATGTGTATAAACCAAGCTCTGAAACTTTAGGTGACTCCTAGAGATTATTTTAGATATTAGTTACCAATATTACAAGACTACCTTACATACCACCTCCAAAGATATGATAATTGTCATCCTATTCCTGATTATAAATCTTTGTTTAAATTTTTTAATATAATTTTTATTGAGTTTTCAAAGTGAATACATGAAAAGATGATGTCTACCCTCACCCCTCCCCTTAACCCTTCCCCCCGATATATACTCCTACCTAAAAAAGAAGAAAGAAAGAAAGAAGAAAAAAAAAGAACTGCCTGGATATTGGAAGGTTTCCACATGTTCCATGGGATTCAAAATAAATTTAGTATATTTATTTATTACTTTCCCCAAGGGACCAAGTTCTTCATCATCGGAGCAACTAAATATGCCATCCTATCTTTTGTAAATATGGGCGCCAAATATTCAAAAATGTTTCATATTTATCTCTTAAATTATAAGTAATTTTTTCGAGTGGAATAGAACTAGCCATTTCATTGTTCCAACGATTCATACTTAAATTCGAATCGGATTTCCAAGTAACTGCTATAGCCTTCTTGGCTACTGCCAATGCAATTTTTATAAATTCTTTCTGATATTTATTCAATTTAAGTTTCGGTTTTATCCCTTCAATATCACCCAATAGAAATAATACAGGGTTATGTGGAAGTTGAGTTCCAGTAATTTGTTCCAATAAGACTCTTAAATTTATCCAAAAAGGTTGAATTTTAGAACAAGACCAAGTAGAATGTAAGAAAGTACCAATTTCTTGATTACACCGAAAGCATTGATCAGATAAATTTGAATTTAGTCTATTTATTTTTTGTGGGGTGATATATAATTGGTGTAAAAAATTATATTGTACTAATCTAAGTCGAACGTTTATTGTATTTGTCATACCGTCAAGACACAGTCTTGACCTAATCAGTTCCCCTCTACCACCACTCTGCTCCGTCTAGCGGAATTAGTCCTTACTCTTAATAATTTCTCCTTTGGCTCCTCCCACTTCCTCCAAACTAAAGGTGTAGCTATGGGCACCCATATGGGTCCTAGCTATGCCTGCCTTTTTGTGGGCTTTGTGGAACAATCTATGTTCCGTGCCTATTCTGGTATCTGTCCCCCACTTTTCCTTCGCTACATCGACGACTGCATTGGTACTGCTTCCTGCACGCATGCAGAACTCATTGACTTTATTAACTTTGCCTCCAACTTTCACTCTGCCCTCAAGTTTACCTGGTCCATTTCCGACACCTCCCTCCCCTTTCTAGATCTTTCTGTCTCTGTCTCTGGAGACAGCTTATCCACTGATGTCTACTATAAGCCTACTGACTCTCACAGCTATCTGGACTATTCTTCTTCTCACCCTGTCTCTCGCAAAAACGCCATCCCCTTCTCGCAATTCCTCCGTCTCCACCGCATCTGCTCTCAGGATGAGGCTTTTCACTCTAGGATGAGGGAGATGTCTTCCTTTTTTAAAGAAAGGGGCTTCCCTTCCTCCACTAACAACTCTGCTCTTAAACGCATCTCCCCCATTTCACGTACATCTGCTCTCACTCCATCCTCCTGCCACCCCACTAGGAATAGGGTTCCCCTGGTCCTCACCTACCACCCCACCAGCCTTCGGGTCCAAACATATTATTCTCCGTAACTTCCGCCACTTCCAACGGGATCCCACCACTAAGCACATCTTTCCCTCCCCTGCTCTCTCTGCATTCCACAGGGATCGCTCCCTACGCGACTCCCTTGTCCATTTGCCCCCCCCCATCCCTCCCTACTGATCTCCCTCCTGGCACTTATCCGTGTAAGCAGAACAAGTGCTACACATGCCCTTACACTTCCTCCCTTACCACCATTCAGGGCCCCAAACAGTCCTTCCAGGTGAGGCAACACTTCACCTGTTAGTCGGCTGGGGTGATATACTGCGTCCGGTGCTCCCGATGTGGCCTTTTATATATTGGTGAGACCCGACGCAGACTGGGAGACCGCTTTGCTGAACATCTACGCTCTGTCTGCCAGAGAAAGCAGGATCTCCCAGTGGCCACACATTTTAATTCCACATCCCATTCCCATTCTGACATGTCTATCCACGGCCTCCTCTACTGTAAAGATGAAGCCACACTCAGGTTGGAGGAACAACACCTTATATTCCGTCTGGGTAGCCTCCAACCTGATGGCATGAACATCAACTTCTCTAACTTCCGCTAATGCCCCACCTCCCCCTCGTACCCCATCTGTTACTCATTTTTATGCACACATTCTTTCTCTCACTCTCCTTTTTCTCCCTCTGTCCCTCTGAATATACCTCTTGCCCATCCTCTGGGTCACCCCCCCCCTCCTTGTCTTTCTTCCCGGACCTCCTGTCCCATGATCCTCTCGTATCCCCTTTTGCCTATCACCTGTCCAGCTCTCGGCTCCATCCCTCCCCCTCCTGTCTTCTCCTATCATTTTGCATCTCCCCCTCCCCCTCCAGCTTTCAAATCCCTTACTCACTCTTCCTTCAGTTAGTCCTGACGAAGGGTCTCGGCCTGAAACGTCCACTGCACCTCTTCCTCGAGATGCTGCCTGGCCTGCTGCGTTCACCAGCAACTTTGATGTGTGTTGCTTGAATTTCCAGCATCTGTAGAACTCCTGTTGTTTACAGTCTTGACCAATTTGTTTCATCAATATTAATATTCAGATCCGTTTCCTATTTTTGTTTTGACTTGTGGATTCCTTGTTTAATCATCTGATTTTGAATCAAATTATACATACAAGAAATAAATGTTTTAATATTTCCTTTTTGAATTAAAATTTCAATTTCATTGGGTTTTGGCAAAAACATTGTTTGACCCAGTTTGCCTTTTAAGTAAGTCCTTAATTGAAGGTAACAAAAGAAAGTGTTATCTGATATTTTATATTTATTCTTTAGTTGTTCAAATGACATCAATATACCCCGTTCATAACAGTCTCCTATAGAACTAATCCCTTTTTGGTACCAATTATATAAAAGTTGATTATCCATTGTAAAAGGAATAAGTCTGTTTTGGGACAAAGGTCTCATTGCTAATAAAGATTTCTTTATTTCATTATCAACATTTATCTTATTCCATAGAACAATCAAATGTTTTAATATAGGAGATTCTTTCTTTTCCCATATCCATTTAGATTCCCATTTATATATAAAATCTTCAGGTATATTTTCTCCTATCTTATCTAATTCTATTCTAATCCATGTCGGTTTTTGTTCATCAAAGAAAGATGCAATAAATCTAAGTTGATTTGCTTTATAATAGTTTTTAAAGTTTGGAAGTTGTAACCCTCCTAACCCAAATTTACATGTCAATTTTTCCAATGATATTCTTGACATCTTACCCTTCCAAAGAAATTTTCTCACACATTTATTTAACTCTTGAAAAAATTTCTGTGGCAATTGTATTGGTAATGTTTGAAACAAATACTGTAATCTAGGAAATATATTCATTTTTACAACATTGACTCTACCCACTAATGTTATTGGTAGTATCATCCATTTGTCAAGATCTTCTTGAATTTTTTTCAATAGTGGTAAATAATTAAATTTATATAAATTCTTTACATCATTATCAAGTCTTATACCTAAATACTTTATACCATTTACCAGCCATCTAAATTGGGTTGCTAATCAACATTGGCTATAGTCTCCTTTAGTAAGAGGTAAAATTTCAGTTTTATCCCAATTTATTTTATACCCTGATACTTGCCCATATTCATCCAATCTAGAAGATAATTTAGGTAATGAATGCTGTGGGTTTGTTAAGTAAATCAAAACATCATCAGCAAAAAGATTAATTTTATATTCCTCCTGATTAACTCTAAAACCCATAATATCTGGATCAATTCTAATTAGTTGCTAATGGCTCTATCGCCAGCACAAATAAAGCAGGTGATAATGGACAACCCTGTCCAGTTGACCTTTTTAACTGGAATGGTGTTAAAATTTGAGTATTTGTCACTACTTTAGCATTAGGGTTAGTATTTAAAGTTTTAATCCAGTGTATAAAAGATGTTCCTAACCCATATTTTTCTAATATTTTAAATAAAAAATCCCATTCCAATCTATCAAATGCTTTTTCTGCATCCAAGGCTGCTACTATACTCATCTCCTCCCTTTTCTGTGCCAAATGAATTATACTGAGTAGCCGAATTACATTATCTGCCAATTGTCTATTTTTAATAAATCCCATTTGATCCATATGTATTAATTTTGGTGAATATTTAGATAATCTATTCGATAAAATTTTTGCTATTATTTTATAATCCGTGTTCAACAAAGAAATAGGCCTGTATGATGCTGGTTTTAAAGGATCTCTGTCTTTTTTTGGCAATACTATTACAATCACTGTTGAAAAAGATTCTGGAAGTTTATGTATTTTTTCTGCTTGACGTATTAACTCCATAAAGGGAGGAAATAATAAATCTTCAAACTTTTTATAAAATTCAGGTGGAAAACCATCTTCTCCTGGAGATTTATTACTTTGGAGTGATCCTAAAGCTTCTTCAACCTCTTCTAATGTAAAAGGCATATCTAATCCCTTCTGTTCTTCCGCCTGATTATAAATCTAAGTACTTTGTTTATACAGCTAATCTTCAAATAAAACAGCAAAGGCATTTTATGTTTAAGAAAAATTGTAACAACTCACTTGTACTCGTAACACTGACACAAAGTGCAATGAAAGTACTTTACATAATTACGTCATCATCTCAGACCAGCCACTTAAGCTGAACCTCAACTCAATGTCGGTGGTTGCAAATTATGTATGTTTCCACCAATTACATTGTCCTATGCTAAATTCACTAAAAGGGGCATTGTGAGCCATTCCAGAGCTAGGATGAGCTGCCCAGCTCGGGTCCTATATTCCATGGGTGGAGGAAGAGCAGGTGTCTCTGGCTTGTCCAGAGGTGTGTTGACACACTCATAGTCACGTTGTGACGACAGAGGCGTGGTAGCGGAATCCTCTAAATCTTGGTGGGGCCTGTGTGAGGCAATCTACCAAAATACATTCAGGCTTACCCCTCTAATGTATGTCAAAAGACACCATTCCAAAATACAGAACAGGCCATCTTAAGGGGGCCTAAGGGGAAGTTGGTGTGCATCATGGCAGATGAAAACAAATGAGGCAGAATGTAGGTCAACAGCAACCCAAGAGTTCTGCACACCATGATGCGAGGTAGGAATAGGTGAAAAGAAATTAAATTTACTGAGGAGGGTGAAATGCTGTTGAGAAGACAACCAGGCAGTCGTGAGGTCAGGAATAAAATCACCTGGCATTCATAATGGCTTCATGTATGCCAAAGCCACAGACAACTCAAGGTCCTCACTTGGAGCTGTACTGAGCTCCAGTAGGACCTATGGGAGACAATCATGCCAACACTTATCGGTTAGGGAACCCCTCAGAGCAGCCTTTAAGGAGCGGTGAGAGGCCATGTATGGAGTCAAAAGCAGTCTGTTTCCAGTTTGCGGGCACAATGAGGCGAGGATGAACGGTTGAGACATCACACAGGAGAGAAGCCCCAGATTCCCTGAACTTAATGTCAGCCAGCTGCAGGCCCGTGACGGCTGTTCGGTAAGCCTGGACCTCTCGGTAAGTAACTTGGTTAGTTGCCATGCCAGGATAGTCAATCCCTATATGTATGACTTCACAGCTGGCAATGAGAGGAAATTGGCCACGGCATTGTTTTCCCTTGATGTGCTGTATGTCGGATATGTGAGCTAGCTCTTATTGCTGCCATGTAGACCAAGAGTCTGATATTTTGGCCATCATGTGCACGAGGGCTTTCTGGTCAATGAACGCTGTGAAATGGCGATCCTCTAGAAGAAAATGAAAATGGTGGACAGCCAGGTAGAGACCGAGAAGCTGACAGTCAAACTTGCTGTATTTCCTTTCGGGGGGACAAAGCTGCCAGCTGAAGAAGGTGAGCGGCTGCCAAACACCTCTGATCAACTGCTCGTGCACAGCACCCACAGTATAGTCTGAAGCGTCAGTGGTAATGGCTGTGGGTGCATTAGGGAGGGGGTACGCCAGTAGAGTTGCATGGGAAAAAGCTCATTTGGTATCAGCAAATGTCCTGGTCATGTCCGCTGACCAGTCAAGCACGTGATTAGGGGCATTGGCTTTAAGTGCACTATACAGGGGGAGCATAAGTTCAGTAGCTTGCAGAATGAAGCGGTGATAGAAATTCACCATGCCCAGAAACTCCTGTGGTATTTTAATAGTATGGGGCCGCGGGAAATCGATAATAGCAGCTACTTTCGATGGGAAGGGTTTCACACCTTCTATGGAAATGCGATAGCCAAGATAGTCAATGGTTGACAACCCAGATTGGCATTTAGCAGGGTTAATAATCAACCCATGGTGGCTTATGCACATGTGGAGATGAGATACATGTTTGGATTTTTGCACTGGCGAAAAGTATGTCATCCAGGTAAACAGAAAGAAAATCTAAACCTTTTAATACAGAGTCCATCAGCCATTCTAAAGTCTGTGCTGCATGTTTTCACCCAAACGGCATGTGCAGAAACTCAAAGAGACCAAATGGGGTTATCACAACCATTCTGGGTATGTACTCCAGGCACACAAGCACCTGATGGTAGCATTGACTATCTCGGCTATCACATCTCCATAGAAGGTGTGAAACCCTTTCCATCGAAAGTAGTTGCTATTATCGATTTCCCGCCGCCCCATACTACTAAAATACTATAGGAGTTTCTGGGCACGGTGAATTTCTATCACCACTTCATTCTGCGAGCTACTGAACTTATGCTCCCCTTATATAGTGCACTTAAAGCCAATGCCTCTAATCACGTGCTTGTCAGCAGACATGCCCAGGATATTTGATGATACCAAACGAGCTTTTTCCCATGCAACTCTACTGGCGACGAAGGGTCTTGGCCCGAAACGTCGACCGTACCTCTTCCTAGAGATGCTGCCTGGTCTGCTACGTTCACCAGCAAATTTGATGTGTGTTGGATGTGGTAATGATCAGGTGTTAGCCTCATTAAGGTTTCAGTAATCGCCACATGGGCAGTAACCACCATCAGACAAGGAAACCACATGAAGGGGCAAAGCCCAAAGGCTATTCAATTGGCATATAATTCCAAGGCTTTCTGTGTTGGAAAACTCAGCCTTTGTGATTGCCAGCTTTTCTATCTCTAATCTATGCATACAGGCATGGACTTGAGGACCAGTTGTAGAAATTATATGCTCAACACCATGTTTTGGGACTGTACTGGAGAATGTGGGCTTGGTGAAGTTTGGGAATTCGCCCAGCAGTCAAGTAAACTCACATGCGATGTTGTATGCACTTGACAGAGTCGTTGTGGGGAACTAACCTGGGGAGCAGGGTAACAAGCCAAAATCCTTGACATCCACAAGCGGCAGTTCTTAAGATCGATTAATACTCCTTGGGCACACAGGAAATCTGCACCAAGCAGAAGTCCAGCCACTTTAGCCAGGATGAAGCCCCATGTGTGACGTCGCCCACTGAAGCCGAGTGTCACCCATCGTGTCCAGTAAGTCTGGATCCTGCTGCCATTGGCAGCCTCCAGTGAGGTTTTGTCCCTCTTTGTCTTCTCATCAATAGGCAATGCTGGCAGCACACTCATTTGAGCACCCCTGTCACGCAGGAAGCATTGCCCTGAAATGGTGTCTGTAATGCACAGTAGACGGTCCTGGCAGCTTGAACCCACAGTGTTCACAGACCTTTGATGTTCTGATGCTTCCCTGTATTGGAGGCCTTGTTGACTGGGTTTATTGAAGCAGAGAAAGGAGGAATAATGCTGAGTGTAGACTATCAGCCATTTTAGGAAGCTCCCTATAGTCCTTCATGGGTTCATTAGTGTCGGCTATATGAACTTGATCAGGCACTTGCTACATGAAGAGTTCTTTAAAAATAAAACAAGGATGGTGATTTCCCAGGAGAGACAGCATGTGGTCCATTAGCTCTGATGGCTTAGCATCATTGACGCCAGGCAAGGAAAGCAACTGTTTGGTTCAGTCAGACCCCGATAGTCCAAAAGTCTGAAAAACGTGAGAGTTCAACGATCGGTATTTATCATGTTCAGGTGGGTGTTCTAATAGACTCACTGTTCTTGCAGCTGTGGAGTTGCCTAGCGATGATACCACATAGTAGAATTTGGTGTCATCAGCAGTGATTTCTTGCAGCACGAATTGGGGCCTCGGCTTATACAAACCAAGCAAAAGCATTTTGCTGCGAAAACTCCCTCAGTTTCAAAGAGACTATGTTGGCCCATGTGCTTAATGACTCTGGAATCATCCTAGAGCACCGGGGTCACCAACGTAGGGTTTTGCAAATAAAACTGCAGAGGTGTTTTATGTTTAAGAAAATCAGTAACAGCTCACGCATTGTAATCCAAACACTGAACACAAAGCACGGTCACTGTCCTTTACATAAGCTGGTCATCACATCAGACTAGCCTTTTAAAGTGAACACCAACTCGGTGGTTGTGAATTATGTACATTTCCATCAATTGCATTACCCTTTGCTACCATATTATGAACTTGATATTTTCATACACTTCAGTTTACTACTTGATATTATCTGCTGTGTGCATTACCTTTGAATGCCCTTTGTTTCAGAGTATTTGTATGTTCTGTAAATTTTTTTCTACTCCCTGGAGGAAAATTACTTATTTATAAAATTTTAATTCCAATCTAATTAGGCCAGCTGCCTTATCAACTTACTTAAATCAACACTTTTCTATAATTTTTCAGATACATCCCTGTCCTTTTCTAGTACTATTCGAAACTCAAAGACAATCACACATTGAAAGCAAGTAACTTAACCAATGCATCTACAGTATTTGTGTAGAAGACAATTGTCTTCATAGATATGTACACCAAGGCCCTCTAATAAGACTATAGATATACACACTAAATTCTAGGCCTTCGAGGAAGTCTTCCCAAACTGTGTCTCCTCACATTTTTTTTAGAATTCAATCAAATCATATTTAATTTTCCTTCAAGCCATACATGGATACAGCTGAACGTGGCAGTCTTCCTCTGGGGCCAAGGTATACAGATTCAAAATAATGAGAGGGAAAAAAAGAGCATAGTCAAGTAAAAAAAAGACACCTCTTGAGTCCAAGACCCTGAGTGACAAGTCCTGCAAATTGATGGTTCCTGGCAGTCCAGCCTGTGATTCCACCGATCCAATAGCGGAGGGCAGCACCAATGGAAGAGGCTGCCCCAACTGAGCATGGACACCATGCTACACAGCCTCTGGCATCTCCCCCTCACCTAGACTCCAGCAGCGGGCAAGCCCATGGCTTGAGGCCTAGTCCTTGCCACAACAGAGGTGACACTGCTGCTTTGCCTCTGGTCTCCCCACCAACCAAGGGAAACAGGCCTGCGGCAATCAATGTCCAACAGGGTCCTGTGATTGCAAAAGGAACGTCCAAGGCAGTCAATCACAGTTTCTCTGCACGCCGCCTTTGCGCACCAACTCCGGTGCCTTTGAGCAGCAGCCAGCAGCACGGTCTGCATCCAAGTCAGCTCCCCCAAACCCAATCCGGCACTTCCCACAGCCTGGCAACCTGACACTCCTGTCATGGTCCAGCAGCCCGTCTTTCCTCCGGCAGCCCGCCGGCCAGCCTCCCCTTCTCTGAACCACCAGCTGGCTTCTCCGAACAACCAGCAGCTCAGTAATGCAGTAGACCTCCTGCACAGGTAGCTATTGGAGTTCAGCATAGACTTACAATAATAAAAAAAAACAAATTTAACAAAGAAATAAAGCACCTTTGGTTGGCCCCCAAGAGGCCGCTGAATTTACACGCGCTCCCATCTTACCAGAAGTATTGAAACCTAGCTGCCATTTCACTGCTCATCTAATCAACATCATCATGTAGGTAAAGACTGCACTCCTCACCACTAACAACTCCTCTAATTTTTGTGTCACTTGTGAACTTACCAAACACATTCCTTACCTTGATATCAGAATTGTGAATGTATGTAATAGTCTGGGTTAAAACACTGATCATTGCAGACACCAGTAGTCACAGGTTTCTAACTGCAAAAACAACCCTAAACTATCACCCCTTGCCTCCTATTACTAACCTAATTTAGGATCCAATTTCTCCAATTATTCTGGATCCCATGGGATTTTAGAAAAGTTAAGGTACCTAATGGAGTCCGCATGAACTAGGTAAAAATGAGTCACTTCTACAAAAATTTCAATAAAATCATACAAGAGCTCCCTTTAACAAATCTATGCTGCCTATCCCTGCCTCTTCAAATACAGATGACTCCTTTAGAATTTTTTTCCAATAATTTCCATGTTGCAGATGCTAGATTCCCCGGTCTGTAATTAGTTGGTGAATCTCTGCTGACCTTTTTTTATGAGTGAAGATTCAATATTCACAGTCCTTCAGGAATAAAGAGCCTTTTCTGAAGATTTGAAAAGTAAAAATACAATTATAAGTAAAATATTAGTTAAAAAGGTAAAGAATTGAAACATTAAGTATGCAGGAAATAACTGAAAACAAAAGCAAATCGATGCTGCCTGGCCTGCAGAGTTCCTCCAGTGTTTTGTGTTTGTTGCTTCATATACCCTATTGTTTCTCTTCCCAGCAACCCAACAATCCCAATTCAGATCAGTGCATTCACTAATTTGGCACAGGATCCAAGAGAAACTCCCAATGAAAACAATGAGGAATCTCAGCATGATCCAGCTGTTCTTCTGAACAAACAGCTGATGGAACTCAAAGAACAATCTTGGAACTTCTGCGTGAGTACAAGTCCTGAGACTTATTAGTATCCGTAGTGAGAAATGCCAGAAGTGCAATGCATCACAGACAGGACTTCATGAAATCTTGATCACTTTGTTCTCCAAATGTCAACTATCTCAAAGTGATGTAATTCCCCCACTTTGTTTCCCAGAACTAGATGCATCTCTTCCTTGAAAACATTGATTGGAACAAATTCATAATATTTTTCAGTCCTTTAAAGGAACCCAAAGATGTTTAACTTCATCCCAGCTTTTGAACTCCAAATGCAGAACCTCAGACATCCTCTTCCTAAGTCAAATATTCTGGATCCCATGGGAATTTGACCAGTCAAGGTACATCACGGTACACTTTCAAAGGCTTAATGGAATCCCAATTGAAATGATAACTTTTGATTTGCTTCACTTTTACACTTTGTACTTTTAAATGGATCCGCACTCTCTTGATGATGTTGTTTGCATTGTAATCAGTGAGGCAGCGTAACCGTCAGTATACATGTTGGTGATAGATGGATAAGCATTTATTCTTTTCCATGAGTGTGGAATTGCCAATATTTATTGCATTCTTACTCCTACTTCTATCCACCATACATACAGATTTTAATTTACAATATTAGACTTCAGAATGCATGTCTCCAAGTTGTCATTCTCACCACAATTCAAGATCAAGTTCAAGTTTAATTGTCATTCAACCATACACATGAAAATAGCCAAATGAAACAGCGTTCCTCTGGGTACCAACAGTCACACACTGCGTACGGCACATATAATTACAATGGCAGTAAACATACCGTCACAAAAAACATATAGCCAAGTCCCTGAGTGACAAGGCCTACAGACTGATGTTGTCCTGGAGGCACATTTCTGCAAAAACAAGTATGCAGCATTCCTCATCACGAGCTAGTGCAGCCGCAAATAAGCGCAGTCCAGTTTGTCTCCCACCGAGCGAGTACTGGAGAACAGCATAGACAGCAAGAGCCAGCCCCCAGCCCAACATGGCTCCATCGTGCCCGCCACGCCCCTGCTCTCTCCCACACTCACCTCTGGCATTTTCTCGCCTGGGCAGCTGCAACAGGCTATTTGGCGGCACAAGGCCCTGGTCGGTGCAACAGAGGTCGCACAGCATCCCCGCCATTGATCTCGCCAATGAACCAGAATTGCAATATTCTACATTACCGATGTCCATCAGGGTCTGCAGTCACAAAGCAACCACTTGCACTGTCTATTAGAGCTATGCACTGCATCAGACGCCTTCCTCCTTGGGTGACTGTAGCAGACAGCAAGAGTGTAAACAACATATCTAGCTTCACCGCCGTCCAACAATTCGTTTATGGGGCAGACCTGCAGTACCTGATGTTCTTAATATCCAGCAATATCTTACAATCATAAAAAAGACATAAAAGATGAACGATTCACCTTTGTTGGGACCCAGAGAAGTTGCTGCAAATCAATTTAATACTGAAATCAGTTTGTGTGTCATGTTGCAGAGTTTCTTCATTCCCCAGCTCCTTCCCATGGACTACCACTACTTATCCAGAACACTTCCAAACTTTCTATAATATATACCCACAACTTTCAAGGCTCCTTTATGTCATTCAGTAATTCCTGCCGCTTCACAAACTCAGACATGTTAAGCTGTATCTCAAGCAGAGAAAGGCACTTACTGCACTAATGATAATCCATTTCAGATAGTGGACTTTGGCTGTCTCATCTTCACTCTTAGTGTCTTATAGATAATTTCCCTTTAACTCCAAATTATTATTTATTCAACATTCATGTATACCAGATTTTCTACATGAAATTTTGGTCTCTTCATTGGTCTCTTCACTGACTACTAAGTTTAATAATCCACTCAGGTCTTCCTCAATATATCTAGTCTTCACTATCCAAGGGCAGTGATTATTTTTTCCAGCTGTACTTCATCAGTGTCATTCTTCTCCATTGGCAGTGGTCATCATCTCTTCCCCAATACTCTCATTCATTATTAGTTTGGACTAAAGATAATAATGAGGTTAATTCTATTGCAACAACAGTATTTTAATCAGTTTCATGATGATTCTGTCAATTCCCAAACCAAATGATATAAAGCATGTCAAAGTTCTCTTTCTTTTGGTGTACAGTACTAGCTTTCGAAAATCTGGATAGAAGTGCTCAATTCTGGTCGCCTTACTACAGGAAGGATGTGGAAACCATAGAAAGGGTGCACAGGAGATTTACAAGGATGTTGCCTGGAATGGGGAGCATGCCTTATGAGAATAGGTTGAGTGAACTCGGCCTTTTCTCCTTGGAGCGATGGAGGATGAGATGTGACCTGATAGAGATGTACAAGATAATGAGAGGCATTGATCATGTGGATAGTCAGAGGCTTTTTCCCAGGGCTGAAATGGCTAGCACAAGAGGGCATAATTTTAAGGTGCTTGGAAGTAGGGACAGAGGAGATGTGAGGGGTAAGTTTTTTTTACGCAGAGAGTGGTGAGTGCATGGAATGGGCTGCCGGCGGCGGTGGGGGAGGCGGAAATGATAGGGTCTTTTAAGAGACTCCTGGATGGGTACATGGAGCTTAGAAAAATAGAGGGTTATGGGTAAAGCCTCGGTGGTTCTGAGGCAGGGGCATGTTCGGCACAGCTTTGTGGGCCAAAGGGTCTGTATTGTGCTGTAGGTTTTTTATGTTTCTATGTTTCTAAGTGTTTCCATCTGTCAGACACAGCATGGATTCCTAAAAGGCAAGTCCTGTTTGACAAACTTATGGGAGTTCTTTGAGGATATAGTGAGCGCAGTGGATGCAGAGGAACAAGGTGGATGTTGTATACTTGGATTTCCAGATAGGTGCTGCATATATGAGATAAGGCATGGGGTTGGGGACATGGATAGACGATTGGTTGACCATTAGAAGGCAGAGAAAGAATGGAAGTCAGCAGTAAGTGTAGTGCTGCAGCGTTATTGCTGGGTCTTCAACTGTTTACAATATACATTAATGATTTGGAAAAGGGGACTGAGTGTAGTGTTATCTAACGTTGCTGACAAAACTGAATTGAATGGAAAAAAAGAATTGTGTGGAATATATAGCACCTGGAGAGAGATATAGATAGATTAAGTGAGTGGGCAAGACGTTGGAAGATGGGGTACAATGCTGGTAAAAGGGAGGTCTTCCACTTTGGAAGAAAAAAATAAAAGATCAGATTATTGTTTAAATAGTGAAAGATTGCAGCATGCTGTTGTGAATGAATTGCAAAAGGTTGGTTTGCAGGTACAACAGCTTCTCAAGAAGGCAAATAAAATGTCTGTCTTCATTGCCAGAGGGATTGAATTTAGGAGCAGGGAGGTTATGATGCAACTCTACAGGACACCAGAGAGGCCATATTTAGAGTACGGCGTGCAGCTCTGGTCTCCTTACTCGAGGAAAAACATACTGTCTTTGGAGTCAGTGCAGAGGAGGTTCGCAAGGTTGATTCCTCAGAAGATGGGTTTAACCTATGAGGAGAGACTGAGTTTTCTGGGACTATACTCACAGGAGTTCTGAAGACTGAGAGGGAATCTTATAGAAACATATAGAGTTATGAAAATAATAGATAAGATAGAGGCAGGAAAGTGGCTTCCACTGGTAAGTAAAGCTAGAACAAGTTAAAGTCCAACTTTACTTGTCATTCAACCATATGCATGTATACAGCAAAACAAACAGTGTTCCTTCAGGGCCAAGGTACAAAACACAGTACATACAGTCATCCTCAGCACACAGCTACGGTCGCACATACAGTCACAAAATAATATTAGCACAAGTCTCTCAATGGCATGGCCTAAATATTGATGGTTCATGGGATCTTGCTTTGGAGCCATGCTTCTGCATGAACAAGCACGCAGCAGTTCCTCATCTTGTGCTGGGTCAGTTGTAGACAAAGGCAGTCCAGCTTGTTTTCCAGGGAGTGAAGACTGAAGAGCAACAATGACAGAAGAGATGGCCTGCAGGGGCCAGCCCCAACAAAGCACAGATTTCAATGCACCGGCTGCATCTCCTTTCACTCTCACACTGCCTCCTCCCCTGCGTGATGCTGCAGCATGAGTTCCTGGCCCATATAACAACCCAAGGCCATGCAACTCCCCCATTGTTGGTCTTGCCAATGAAGCAATGAACCAGACTTCCAGTATTTTGAATTACAGTGTCCAACAGGGTCTTTCAATGACAAGAGAAACTCATCAGACAAAACTTTGCGCCATTTGTTGGACCCGGAAAAGCTGCTGCGACCAAGTGCGCAGTCCATCTTACCGGAGGTCAAGGGAACACAGAATCAAGATCTAGGGCAGAGATGAGGAGAAACTTCTTTTCTCCGAGAGTAGTAAATCTTTGGAATTCTCGACCCTATCCAAATAAGCAGTAGAGGCTATGATATTAAACATGTTTAAAACAATTAGATAGATTTTTGCATGGCAGAGGAACTAAGGGTTATGAGGAAAAGACAGGTTGAGCTTAGTCCATGGCCAGATCAGACATGATGTTGAATGGTGGAGCATGCTTCACAGGCCAGATTGCCTACTCCTGCTCCTAGTTCTTATTAAGCTCACAACATCGAGACTCTAATTCGAATCTGATGATCAAATATATCTTTTGGCTTTTTGTTTGAAAGTGTTTGTTTGCCAGAAGTATCTAATTTTTAAAAAATGTTTTAACATTAGTCTTTGAAGTAACAAGATTCACATGTACCAGATGATAAAATAGTACAGATTAGCAATAATTAGAAAATGTCTTTTCTTCAGTTTAACATAAAACTTTGGCTTTTAAACTGGGAATATTAAATTTGTTATGGTAAAAAGTCTACTACATTAAGCAAAATAAAGTAGTCCCAATGAAAATAAAGTACCAGTCACTGAGGTATAATTACAGTTTTGACTGTAAGGTGGCACCGTAGGTCACAAGAGAAACACAACATTGCTGGGGTGCGAGTACTGATCCCTGCATTGCCTGACATTTTGCCAATTGAAGGAAAATCCATTTATTCTTTTCAATAACCAAAGCTAATCCACATCATCATGTTACCCAGATTTAGGTCAACTGGGAAAAGTGGCAAGGGAATGCCTGATTATCTCTCAGGAGGGCACCATGATGCACTTTGGAAAGTTAAACCAAGCTAGCACATACACAGTGAATGCAGGGCACCTAGGGAGTGTTATGGAACAGCAAGACCTTAGGTTCCAATTACATAGTTCCACGAAAGTAATGATATGTTAGGTATATTTTTAATGTTATATGTTAATGATTTGGATGATGGAATTGATGGCTTTGTGGCCAAGTTTGTGAATGATATGAAGATAGGTGGAGGAGCAAGTAGTGTTGAGGAAGCACAGAGGCTACAGAAGGACTTAGACAGATTAGGAGAATGGGCAAAAATGTGGCTGATGGAATAGTGTCGGGAAGTGTATGGTCATGCACTTTGGTAGAAGAGGAAAAGCATAGACTATTTTCTAAATAGTGAGAAAGTTCAAAAACCAGAGGTGCAAAGAGACTTGGGAATTCTTGTGCAGCACTCCCTAAAGGTTAACATGTGGGTTCAGTTGGTGGTGAGGAAGGCAAATGCAATGTTAGCATTCATTTTGAGAGGACTGGAATATAAAAGCAAGGATGCAATGTTGAGGCTTCTTAAGACACTGTTGAGGCCTCACTTGGAGTATTGCAAGCAGTTTTGGGCCCCTTTTGTAAGAAAGGATGTGCTGACATTGGAGAGGGTTTAAAGGAGTTTCATGAAAATGATTCTGGGATTGAAAGGCTTATCATACGAGGAGCGTTTAATTGCTCTGAGGCCATAAATTCACTAGAATTCAAAAGAATGAGGGGTGACCTAATCGAAACAATTTTCATAGTGAAAGGCCTTGATAGAGTGGATGTGCAGTGAATATTCCCTGTGATGGGAGAGTCTAAGACCAGAGGACACAGCCTCAGAATAGAGGGGCATCCTTTTTGAATGAAGATGAGGAGGAACTTCTTTAGCCAGAGACCGATGAATCTGTGGATTCTTTGCCTCAGGCAGCTGTGGAAGCCAAGTCTTTCTGCAGATCTAAGGCAGAGGTTGATAGATTCTTGACTGGTCAGTGCATAAAGGGATATGAGGAGAAGACGGGAGATTGGGGCTGAAAAAGGATCAGCTATGATGAAATGGCAGAGCAGACTCAATGCGCCAAATACTCTAATTCTGCTCCTATATCTTATGGTCTTATGATACAGGTAGATAGAGTTGTGAAGAAGGTGCATGATTTGTTTGCTTTCGTCAGCCAAGGCACTAAGTACAAAAGCAGGGATGCCATTTTACAGTGAACAAATCGTAAGAGTTGGCAGCACTTGTAGTATTATGTGCAGTTCTGGTCGCTCTCCTAAGGGAGGATGTGATATAGCTAGAGAGGTGCAGAAAAATAAACACAGGCATGTTGCCTGGACCTTGAGCTATAAGGAACAATTGGACAGCCTGGGACTTTTTTCTCTGTATTGAAGGAAGGCCAGTGGGGCGGGGGGTGGGGGGGGGGGGTGAGAAGGAGATCTTATGGAATATTTTTAAATTATGAGGGGCATAAATAGGGTAGATAGTCACAGTCTTTTTCCTAGAGTAGTCTAAAACTAGAGGCATAGGTTGAATGCAAACAACAGGAATTCTGCAGATGCTGGAAATTCAAGCAACACACATAAAAGTTGCTGGTGAACGCAGCAGGCCAGGCAGCATCTCTAGGAAGAGGTGCAGTCGACGTTTCAGTCCGAGACCCTTCGTCAGGACGAGTCAGGATGAAGGGTCTCGGCCTGAAACGTCGACTGCACCTCTTCCTAGAGATGCTGCCTGGCTGCTGCATTCACCAGCAACTTTTATGTGTGTGGCATAGGTCGAAGTTGGGTGGGGAAAGATATGAGGGACAACACAGCCAGTGGTAGGTATATGGAATGAGCTGGTAGAGAAGGGTAAATTACAATGTTAAATAACATTTAGACAGGTACATGGACAAGAATGGTTCAGAGAGGAATAGACCAACACAGCAAATGGGATGAGCTTGTATTGGCATCTTGGTCTGGATGGACTTAGATTGAAGGATTCATTTCTGTACAGTATGACTCTGAGCTTCACCCAAATCCCTGCATTCCACCTGGAATGCAGTTAAGAACTACGAAGAATTGGAAGGTATTAAATATTACAATGGAAATTAAGATTTGGAAAATGCAATCATTGAATGAATTGTATGAAGGCAGTCCATTATCTACATTAGGTGCCTGTGCTAATTTTGTTCATTTACTGTCAATAAAAAGAACATAGCAGCATACACTGCATGAATTCCTTTGTTGATAACTATTAGGAACTAATACACAGTTTTATAGTACTAGGTTGTATAGGCAGTGCTTTAATTTATGTTTCATTTAAATACATAATTTGTTAATCAGTAAAACAGCAATTTATCTTTTTTTATGCCTTTTTAACTATTTCCATGAAACTTCAGATAATTGGGGCAGTAGCTTAATTTGGCAAAAATGTACTGCTCTTGATATGTCTCAAATAACTAGAAATATATCAAAATATCTTCTTATAATGAGAAAATATGGATGTTTAAAGTTTGGAATTGTGTAAATTTACCTGATCAAAAACTACTGAAATGAAAACTTCTGTTTGTGTGACTGTAATGGTAAACTACCATAAATAATATTAACAACAATAATTTTAACACTTGACATCAAAAGTTTATTTACCATGCTGTGCTTAGTTGTATTAAAATAGTGATTATTTTATCTTAGGAGAAAGCATGCATTATTTTTTCCTTAGTATTAACATTGGAATGTTGTTTATAAAAAAACTCCTAGTATCACAAGATGATGTGAGCACTTCAGGAACATTCACTTCCTGATTCCTTTGTTTTCAATCAATGAGGATTTATGTTCCCTCTTGTAAATAATCTAACTGCAATCCAGAACTTGTTAAATAAACAAAATTGGATGCTTGATGTTTTTGATACTGGGAACCATTCTTGTTTTTATTACAGAAATACCATTCTTAATGGAATTGTATTTAGACAAATAAAAACCTTTTAGGAATTAATACGAGTAATTATTTTTAATTCCCATAGACCTAAAAGCTGTATTTCATCTTTATGATACAGTTAAAACAATAGTGTCAAAGCAGGTTCTGCCCAAATAAAATCCTGAAACTTAATGGAAAAGCTGGATACAAATATGCAAGAATAAAAACATTGCTGATACAAAAACTAGTGTAACACACACACACACACACACACACACACACACACACAAAGTGCTGGAGGAACTCAGTAAGTCGGGCAGCTTCTGCGGAGGGGAATCAAAAGTTGGTAATTCCGGCTGAGACCTTTTAGCAGGATTGGAAAGAAAGAGGTTAGTAGCCAGAATAAGAATGTAAGGAGAGTGGGAGGAACACAGGTTTGCAGGTTATACATGAATCCAGCTGAGGGGAGGAGGTGTGGGAAGGATAGATAGTGGATAGACATAAATGCAGTCAGTTGAATGAATTGAAGTATACCTACTTTCATGTATTAAGTATTAAGAATAAGACTGATGAACTGAGAATGGATCTGTGCAGAAAGAGAATACACCATGGAGTGACTGACAACTGAGTTAATGTGGCTGGAATCAGAAACTTGAAGGAAGCAAACACCCGATTCTGAGTATTCTATAGACTGCCTGCCCCACCCCATAGCAACCAGGACACTGAAGAGTAAGTAGCAGATTTTGGATAGGTGCAAAAATAACAGGGTTGGTTTCACTGGTGACCCATGTAGGTGCCTGCATACTCCAAAGGACCCCAATCTCCTCAGGAAGCAGAGGTGACTCTGACAGTTCATGTACACAGCCCCTGTATTGGCGCTCCACTCGCCTGTCATCCAGGTGCATGCCCGGGTACTTGTAGGTCCTCACCACATTCATGTCCTCACCATCAATAGTAACAGGGAGCAGTGCAGGCTTAGTCTTCCTAAAGTCCATCACCATCTCCTTTGTCTTACTGATGTCGAGCTGCACATGATTTAGTTTGCACCATTTGACAAAGTCCTACACTGGGCTCCTGTATTCATCCTCCTGTCCTTTCTTTATGCACCCAACTATTGTTGAGTCATCAGAGAACTTCAGCAGATGACATGATTCAGTGTTGTATCTAAAGTCCAAGGTATACGGGGTAAACAGGTAGGGAGCCAATACAGTCCTCTGTGGGGCCCCACTGCTGCTTATAGCCACGTCTGACACACAGCTCTGAAACTGCGCATAGTGTGGTCTGCCAGTCAGGTAGTCCATTATCCAGTATACAATGGAAGTGCCAACCTGCATTGAACGAAGCTTTTCCCCCTGCAATGTGGGCTGTACGGTACTTGAGAAATCAAAAAACATGACCCTCACAGTGCTGCCTTGCTTATCCAAATGGGAGTAGGCTCTGTTCAGCAGGTAGATGACAGCACCGTTGACTCCAATGTGCTCCTGGCAACCTGCAGGGGATTAAGGGCTGATCCGACCAGGGATTGGAGGTCAGCCAGGACAAGCCTCTCTAGGGTCATCTTGATGTGTGAGGTCAGGTCCACTGGACAGTAGATATTTAAGACTTTAACAGGGGAGGGCTAAACCAAGTAGTATTGGGCAGGAACTTGGGAGCATAAACTGGTAACAAAAGTTCTCAGGCAAATTCACTGCAGGAATGTGGAGGCTACTTAAGGAACACTTGCATTGGGCTCTGCATATGTTTGTCCCATTGAGATAATGAAAAAATGGTAGGGTGAAGGAACCATGGTTGATAAGAGAGCTGGAACATTTAGTCAAAAGGAAGAAGGAAGCATACTTAAGAGATACAAAAGGAGCTTGTGAGAGCTAGAAGGGGACTTGAGAAGGCCTTGGCGAGCAGGATGAAGAAAAACCTCAAGCTGTTCTACACATATGCAGAAAATAGGAGGATGACTACAGTAAATGTAGGGAAACTCAGAGGTAAAGGAGAAAACGCCTCTGGAGGCAGAGGAGGTAGGGTAGATTCCTAATGAATACTTCACCAGTGAGAAGGACTTTGAAGAATGGGAGGTCAGCATAAAACAGACTAATGTACTGGAGCCTGTTGAGGTAAAGAAAGAGGCAGTGTTGGAGCTACTGAAAAACATAAGGATAGATAAGTCCACAGGGTGCAATAGGATATACCCCGGGTTACTCTGGGAAGTGAGGGAAGGGATTGCTGAGGTATTGACGTTCATCATTGTGTCCTCCCTGTCCACTTAAGTGGTACCAGAGGATTGGAGGATAGCAAATGTTGTTCCATTGTTCAAAAAAAGTCAGTAGGGATAATCATTCAAACACAAGAGGTCCTGCAAAATGATGGAAATCTAGAGTAACACACTCAAAATGCTGGAGGAACTCAGCAAGTCAGGCAGCATCTATGGAGGGGAATAAAGAGCTGAAGTTTTGGGCCTAAACCCTTCATCAGGACTTCATCAAGGAGTCCAATCCTGAGCATGCATGCTTACCCACTGCTCTACTGAGCCGCTACCTTCTTGTTGTTCTCATTGCAGTCTTCCAAGATATTTTCAGGCTTCAATCTCTCACTGCTGCAGTTGAATGTTCCCACCTGCTTCAAAAGGGTGACAATTATACCTGAGGAGCAGGGTGAGCTGTCTCAATGACTATCGCCCAGCAGTACTCACATCCAACGTGATGAAGTGCTGGGAGGTTAGTGATAGCCAGAACCAACTCTTTCTTAAGCATGGACATGGACTCTCTGCAATTTGCTTACCCTCACAATAGGTCTACAGAAGATGCGCTCTCACTGTCTCCCTACTTGGCCTTGGGTCACCTGGATGTTAGCAACACCTGCTGTTTATTGATTATAGCTCAGCATTCAACACAATCATACCCGCAGTTCTAACCAACAAGCTCCAAATCCTGCATCTATGTTGCTCCCTCAGCAAATGGATCCTTGAGGACACCTTCAAAACCCAGGCCTCAAAAAGGCAGCATCCTTCATTAAGAACCTCCATCTGCCAGGACATGCCCTGCCAGTGTGGAATGCACTGCCAGCAGAGGTGGTAGAGGTAGATACAAGAGGGTCTTTTAAGAGACTCTTAGATAGGTACATGGAGCTTAGAAAAATAGAGGGCTATGCAATAGGGAAATTCTACGCTGTTTCCATAGTAGGTTACATGGTTGGCACAACATTATGGGCCGAAGGGCCTGTAATGTGCTGTAGATTTCTAAGTTTCTATGTCTGGTTAATAAGAATCGAGATAGCAGAGAAAGTAAGGAAGGGTGTTTCAAGGAACAGAGAGAATTTCTCTGACAGGATGAAATAAGGGGGCAGTGAAGATAAAACTAGGCTCCTTTGTCTGTTTGATGTGTGGCTAATGTTGTACAGACTGCCTATACAAAATAGATGGAAAGGGGGAAAAAAAGGATGGCGAAACTGGTCAGTTGTCAGACCAAAAGAAAGAAAGAGCAAGTTATCTAGAGTTGGAGAATTTGATATTGAGTCCTGCAAACTAATCTGTTAACCTTAAGTAAAGACATTTCACTTCAGAATCAGGAATTCTGGCCTGTGGGCACTTACTAAAATATTCGCTCATCAGGATTTCTGCAACACTGGTGGTAGTCACATTTTAAGCCCAAGTACATTGATAAGGGCAGGGGACAGGTCCCAACACCACAACATTGAAATACCACAGTGCTGAAGCAATTACTTTTAAGATAATAATGGTCAGAACGAAGTGCAGACATCCCATAAGAGTTTTGAGGGCGGTGGAGATTACACTAATATGGAGGGATGAGATCCTAGCCTAGAAGGAGGTGAGAACAAGGATAAGAATTTTAAAATAAAGTCAGTGCTTAACCAGCAATTAATGTAGGTCAGCAAAGGGATACTGGTATGAGTTAGGACATGGACAGTACAATTTTGGATAGCACAGGTTTATGAGAAATAGAATGGAAACTCAACAAGTAATGAAATGGAATAAACAAGTCTACACATAAAGTATAGATGATGGCTTAAACAGCAAATTATCTCTGAAAGTGCATAATGGGAGTAAGGTTACTGAAGAAAATGTGGATGATTTTAACAATGACCTGGTTACAGGATCCAAAATTTTATCAGGGTCAAATAAAATTCAAAACTGTGTATGATCTGGATCTGCTTCATTTAGTTGCCAAAGGATTAGGTGAGGCTGATGGTTGGGGCACAATAGTGACAAAGTGGAGCAATCATGACTGGGCAAAAATTCTTTAGCTCCATCTCCTAACAGTAAAATATAACAGTAAATATGTGCTAACCTCCAATTATCAATGCAATGGTCAATGATACAAACCTCATTTTCTTTGTTTCCTAAGAATATTTTCTTCTATCAATGATTTTTTAAATA
This sequence comes from Mobula hypostoma, assembly GCF_963921235.1. Lineage (NCBI taxonomy): Eukaryota > Metazoa > Chordata > Chondrichthyes > Myliobatiformes > Myliobatidae > Mobula > Mobula hypostoma. The sequence goes on from NC_086099.1 coordinate 131,918,872, forward strand.
ATAATTTGGCTGGATATTGAAGGAGACTAGAAAATAAAAATCAAGAGTCATTTATAAGCTGTAAGAGACATATTGTCTTCTGTATATTTTTTCTAATGAGATAAAAGCCTCCCAACTGGTATGACAGTAATAAAATCATTTCCAAGTTTGTGGTAATATAATTACGTACATGGCAAGACATTAGTTTCCTTTTCTGGGAATCTAATATGTAACCACATATGAACTAAATTTAATTTAATTATCTAAACTAATTAAGAAATGGTTCAAAACAAACAACATGCTAATAATACAAACATTTCATTGTAAATTGAATTCCATAATTATCCATAGCTCTTGGTGCAGCTTTGTATCTGTGCAGGCCTTTGCCTCCTGAGTCAACAATAATTTAGGTATGACAATGATATAAAGGGACACTGAAAATCTGATCGAATGGTGCCACAATAGCAACTTCTCTCTCTCTGTGTCAGCAAAACTAAAGAGCTAATTATTGACTAATAAGGAGGCAAAATCTGGAGGTCACTGAGCCATACTCATCAGGGGATCAGAGGTGGAGAGGGTCAGCAACTTTAAATTCCTTGGCATTATCTTCTCAGAGGATCTTTCCCGTGACCAGCAAGTAAGTGCCATTACAAAACAAGCAAGAGAGTACTTCTGCTTTATTAGAAGTTTGTGCGGATTAAGCATTTCACCTAAAATTTGCCAAACTCCTAGAGATGCACCAGAGAGCGTATCTTTACTGGTTGCATCACGGCCTGGTATGGGAACACAAATGCCCAAGTACACGCCTTTTAAGGGTGTTGATGGGGTTAGCACATATCGCAAATAACTTAAGCAACTAACTTCAGCCAACAACCTTCAAATATAAATGTTAGCTGTAGATTAAATTTAAAATTCAGCTCTGAACAGTAGTTTCCTAAGAACCATGGACCACGTTTAATTGGAAGACCAGACAATGCTGATTTAAAATATTTGAGTGCCATTTTGGTGTCTTTGGGGCACTCTTTTCGTGGATGTTTCAAGATGTATATTGTATACATTTCTCTGACATTAAATGTACCTATTGGAACCTATTGAGATGAAAAGACAGAAATGATAGTGTGGTTAACCACGTTCTAGTCAAGTAATATGGGCAGCACATGGGAAGGACATACTGGAAGCATTAGCCTTGGGAGCTAATTTATTCAGGAACCATTTTGAGCTTCTCTTTGTTGAACTGACATAGTGATAGAAACGCATTACTCTCGAATCTGCTCAATAACTGAATAAGTGTCTTCAATAAACCAAAGGCAAAATTTATTTCTTTTGAGGTGGCAAAACATTTACTTTATTTTGGATAGTGTGCAGAATCTCTCCTGGTAAACATGTTTTACAGCACGAATAGTGTCAAGTTACTTATGTCACAAAGTCATACGGAACAGCACAAAAACCAAGACCATCTACATTATTCTCGTACTTACATCAGGTCTGAAGCCTTCAATAGCTTTGTCATTCAGTTACTTGTCCACATGCTTCTTAAATATTGTAAGAGTACCTGCCTCCATCACCTCTTCAGGTAACATAATCCAGACTCCAAGTACCCTAGTGTGAAAAAAAATCTCTCTGACCTCACTAAACTTCCTATCTCTTACCTTATACATATGCCCACTTGGACACCACCACCATTACAAAGAGATTTTTAAAGTCTTCCATGTCCACAGGACAAATAATTTTATATACCTCTATCAGTTCATCTACAGCCTCCCTTCAATAGGGAAAACAAACTTAGTCTGTGAAACATCAATTACTCGAACTTCTGGTAATGCCCCTCCTCTTCTTCACCAATCCTCATCCCCTTTTTCCTCTCTCACCTTATCTTCTTGCCTACACCTCTCTGGTGCTTCTACCTCTCTTTTCTTTCTTCCAGGGCCTTCTGTCCTCTCCTATGAGATTCCCCCTTCTCCAGCCCTGTACCTCTTTCACCAACTTCCCAGCTCTTTACTTCACCCCTCCCCCTCCCAGTCTCACTTATCACCTTGTGTTTCTCCCTCCCCTTCCCCCACCTTTTAACACTACTCCTCATCATTTTTTTCTCCAGTCCTACTGAAGGGTCTAGGCCTGAAACGTCGACTGTACTCTTTTCCACAGATGCTACCAGGCACGCCGAGTTCCTCCAGCATTTTGAGTGTTGCTTGGATTTCCAGCATCTGCAGATTTTCTGCTGTTCTTCCATCCAGTCTCTACTGAGAAATGCTCCAATCTGGGCAGATGTCCCAGTGAGTCCCCACTGCATATTCTCCAACACAATCATATGCTTTCTATACTGTGGCAACCAGAACTGCTCATAATACTCCAGTTGTGGCCTAAGCCATGTTTAATGAAGTCATAAGATTATGTTCTATACCACATGAAGACAAGCATACTATGAACCTGTTTTTCCACTTTCAGAGATCAGTAAACTTTTAACAGTAAACTTAAACAGTCTCTCTGTTCATCAACACTACCTAGGGCCTATTCAGTTACTGTGTGTCTACTATGCTCGGTTCCCCTCCCAAAATGACTCCCCTCATACTTCACATATAAGAACAAACATTGCTTGCTAACTTTTCTGATAATGGAAAATATAGAGCTAATGAGTACGTCTGAGGTTGTTCACAATTAATTTACTATTATTGCAACAACTTGGTTAAGCTGATTGCCCCTCAGGGGTTTTGCACAAGATCTAAATGAATTGACATTAGAAAATAAAATGTGCTCATTTTTAACCACGACTTCAGATTTTACCTTTTGCTTTGCTTTCCTGCCCCCACAAACCCCGTGCACAGAACCAAAATCAATGAAAGCATAACGAGTTCAGAAGGTTGAATAAACTGATGTTTCAAAATGTTTTTAACTAACGAAGGAAATATAGTAAATAAGTTATTTTTGTTTAAGTTTTAACAAGTTCTATTATCAACTAAAGGATGAAAGCTTTGAGAAGAAAATTTACAGCAATCCAGTCTTGTAGGCCATATTCAGGTCCTTAAGGAAGGAAAATGACATTATTTTGGATGCTTTAGGACTTCGGAAGATCAGAAAAGATAAGAATGGAACAGGATATAGGTTAAGACAAAAGAAAAGTAGATGCTGAAATCATGATGCCAAATTTTGAATAGGCTTACGAGGGAAGCGTTCAGGAAGATTACATTAATGTTTTAAAGTTTTGAACTAACGGACGTGTGGATAAGAAATCTGAACAAAAATTAACAAACTTTGCTACAACTCCACAAAGCCTGGCTGAGCTCACATATGCAGTAAAGTATAAAGAGTTACAAAGTGAATTACTTTAGTGTGGTCGCTGCTGGAGTGAAAAAATATATTTCTTTTTAAAATCCAAACTACTATTATTCCTTCTCCCCGACAGAACGACATATTTCATACAGTAGAGTATGTGACTCATCCTTGTTTCTCCCGACCATAATTGACTAGTGCCGATAATGTACTTCAGTGGCACGTAACAAAAGTTCTCCGATGCCCAGCCCATTTCCAGGTGTGTTACTACGTCGCGCAGAGGATCCTGGGATTTGTAGTTTGAATCTGACGAATGGCGATGCGGTTCCGCTCAGCGGATCAATGTGAATGAACTCTAAGTTCCACAATGCATCTGGGCGCGATGCAGGTAGGCAGGCGCCGTGAGCGGGGTGCGGTTGGCACATTCACCTGGATTTGGGTGCGTTCACTGTTGTCAGTACTGCGGTGAAACGAAAATCTGCATACCACGAGGAAATCACCATGGCGGAAACCACACCTTGAGGGACTCTTCCTCATTGAAGTGGAAAAAACATCGCGAGTGAGAGGGGGTGGGGGTGAACGATGGGGTTTTAGATGTGAGGTAAGTCCCGGGAAGCAGTCTCCGCGCTGCAGAGTGGTATTTAATCTACCAGAACACTGAGTTTAAAGTTAGTCTATGAAGAACTCTTTGTAGTAAGGAGAATGGTGAACTACGACATTGCTGCCTGCTTCTCGTCAATTCTATGTTTTTAACGTTGTGTTTGTGATCGGAAATTGATTTTAAAATATTCTATGTAAATTTGAAGTGAAAATTACTCTGGATTAATGACAGCTGTAGTGGTAACGAGGAGGCGATTAGTTCGGTTCCCTTTTTTTTGGACGTCTGGGTTTTCAGCCACTTTTCCAAACTTTCCTTTCTTGTATGTTGCCAAGATCGTTTTAAATGATTTGGGTGTTTTTTAAGATCTGAAATACAAAATGAAAGACTACCGTATTACTGTGCTGGTCGAAAACAAATCTCGTACTTTTTTCAGGTTATTACAACATGGCACGTTCTGTCAACAACAGGCCGAGTCACTTTCTGCTTTTTCTGTGAAGTTAGTAAATGAGGATGGATTGTATTGGAGTTCACTTTAATCGTGCAAGAGTTGACAATTAAATAACCGGAGATTTTAAACATTTGCATTGAAAGGAAAATTTATATATCATTTCAGAAAGTCCATCAACTGTTAGGCTTTTGTATCTAGCGGTACGGATGCCGTCTGATTTTATTTCCTAAGATATTTGTGTAGAACATCTATTTATCAATCAGGATGTGATGTAAGTGTAGAGGTATTGTCCAACAAGACGGACAAACTTGTACTTAATCCCTTTCTTGGATCTTGTTTTGTGCTATAGAAAGGAGGAGCAAGGGTAATTTAAAATTCATGACGTAATTCTGGATTATTCTGAGTTTATTACTGCTTAGTGTAGTTATCGAGGTGACTTTATTTTAGTACTAGACCAGGAATTTTGACATTGTGTTACCTCGTAAAATAACTTTGGTAAATTTCTACATGGAAGACAAAGTTCTGAAGTATTCAGGCAAATGTAGAACTTAGCCTGATTCCCAACTTTACACCGTCTAATTTCCATTATAAGTGCAGGAAATGTTAATTTGTATGTTTGTGTGGGCCAATAATTGAGAAACAGATAAATTAATTTCAAAATGTTTGCCATATTTGAAATCAAAACATTCACACCCATTTCTTGAATGGCATTGAAATCCAAGGGGAAAGTTGAAAGAAAGCATTCTGTTATAGAGGGTTCAGTCCAAACACTAGGAAGTTATTGCAGACAATAGGCAACAGTGTCAATCAAAGAATCAGATCTGCAAGAGATTTTACGTGATCTACTCTCCAGGTGTTAGTCTGTTGCTGCTCAAGCTAGGGTTTTTTTTTCCCAGTGCTTGTTCAGATTTTCTTTTAATGATTTTGTTTTTTCTCTCCTTTCAGATGATGCTAATCTTTGGGTGAAAAAAAAACTTTCAAATGCTTCTTCCAATTAATTTTTGGTCTGTGACCCATAGATATTGACCTGCCTGTCAAAGGAGTTAGTTTTCTTGTTTGCAGTTCTAATAATTGTGTTCCTTGTCTATTTTTTTTCCACACTGATCAACAGAAAAAACTCTTTTCATGGCAAAGTGAAAACAAATTTCTACAAATTGGTCTAAATTTATTATAATTATTAAACAAAAGTTGATTTCATAATTGCTCACCCGCTTGAAGTCAGTATTTAGTAGATGCACCTTTGGCAGTAATTACAGCCTTGAGTCTGCGTAGATCAATCTCTGTTAGTTTTGCACAACTGGACATTGCAAGTTTTCCCATTCTTTACAAAACTGTTCAAGCTCTGTCAGATTGCATGGTGATCGTGAGCGAATAGCACTTTTCAAGTCCAGCCACAAATTCTCAATTGGATTGAGGTCTAAACTGTGACTTGGCCACTCCAGGGCATTAACCTAGTTGTTTTGAGCTATTTCTGTGTAGCTTTGGCTTTATGCTTGGGGTTGTCTTGCTGGAAAACAAATCTTCTCCCAAGTCATAGTTCTCTTGCAGACTGCATCAGGTTTTCGTCCAGGACTTCCCTGTATTTTGCTGCATTCATTTTACCCTCTACCTTCACAAGCCTTCCAGGGCCTGCTGCTGTGAAGCATCCCCACAGCATGATACAGCCACCACCATGCTTCACAGTAGGAATCGTGGGTTTTTGATGTGCAGTGCTTAGCTTACCCCAAATATAGCATTTAGTCTGATGGCCGAAAAGCTTAATTTTGGTTTCATCGGACCAGAGAATCTTCTACCGGCTGACTTCAGAGTCTCCCACATGCATTCCAGCAAACTCTTGCCGAGATTTCATGTGATTATTTTTTTTAACAGTTGCTTTCCCTTTGCCACTCTCCCATAAAGCTGCGACTGGTGAAGCACCTGGGCAACAGTTGTTGTATGCGCAGTCTCTCCCATCTCAGCCACTGAAGCCTGCAACTCTTCCAGAGTTTTCTTCTGTTCTCTTGGTGGCCTCCATCACTTGTCCCTCCTTGCACGGTCGCACAGTTTTTGAGGACGGTTTACACTAGGCAGATTTACAGCTGTGCCATGTCTTTCCATTTCTTGATGATTCAATTAACTGTACTTCAAGGGATATACAGGGTCTGGGAAATTTTCTTGTATCCATCTCCTTGACTTGGTGCTTTTCAATACCCATTTCACAGAGTTGCTTCGAGTGTTTTTGACCTCGTGGTGTAGTTGTTGACAGGATACTGACTCACTAGTTGTGGTATATTTTTATTACAATCAGTTGAAATACCTTGACTGCACATAGGTGATCTCCATTTAACTAATTTGACTTCGAAAACCAATTGGCTACACCAGTGATGATTTGGTGTGTCATATTAAAGTGGTGGGAGGGTGAACACTTATGCAATCAATTATTTTGTGTTGTATATTTGTAATTATTTTCGATTACTTTGTAGAGATCTGTTTTCATTGTTACGAGAATACACATAAAATTAAGATGTTTGCTGGCCTGGGCTAGCATCAGTGGCATCAGCAGTTGGTCTGCCACCTGCCCTCAGGGGAAGGAGAGATAAGGAACAATGGAGCAGCGTCTGGAGATGTGTAATGAAGGGATGTGGGAGGAAGAGCTGTCTGGAGCGGCTCCCCCCTTTGAACCCTGAACTGTTTGAAGTGATGGACAGGCGATACCCCAGCAGGGGGATAAAAAGGGACAGGTTCGCTAAGACAGACACACACGCCACCCGAGGTAACGAGACCCTGGAAGCGGTACGCTTCTCACGAGTGGGTGAGAAGTGCCAGACAACGACCAGGGTGGAAAGGTACGATCAGCGGGAACCCGGTGTGTGTCCGCCCTTGCCTGGGTGCCGGGTTCACTGCAGAGGATCGACCGCATCTGGAGGAGGGGTCACAGTCGGTGACCTCAGGTGACATCACCAAGGACCTGCCCAAAAAGCTGTTTGTGAGCCATCTCGCTGGTCTGTGAGCCATCTTGCTGGTCTGTGAGTGAAGCCGTTCTGAATGATGAGTTGTTCCTATTCTATCTCTCTCTTCCCCCACATTGTCCACCGCCATGGCAACGATTACTGCGAACTGAACTACAAACTGGACTGAACTTTGAGTCATTTTGAAATTGGTCATTTACCCCTAGACAACGATAGAGCTTGATTGATGCTGTTATCTTAATTCTGTGCACATGTGTGGTTATCATTGTTGAATTGTTGCATTTATTATCCTTTCGATTAATGTGTTGCTTGTTTCTTTAATAAAACTTTCTTAGTTCTAGTACTCCAGACTCCAACTGAGTGATCCATTTCTGCTGGTTTGGCAACCCAGTTACGGGGTACGTAACATAAGTGGGGTTCTCGTCCGCGATTTTGAACGCTAAATTTGGGACGGAGTAAATTGATTGGGTTAAAATTCCCGAAAGAAAGAAAAGACAAACAGCAGAAATGGAGGTTGAGGAATTTATAAAGGCGCCGACCTTGGAGGCATTAGAGGATGCCAGGAAATCGGAATTGATAGCTGTGGCAAAACGGGTGAATCTTGCTAAGGTGAAGTCGACAATGAGGAGAGAGGAGATACACAGAGCTATTGTAGAGCACTATGTATCTAAAGGTGTGTTTCCCCAAGGTGAGCTGGGGGAGGTGTCTATTGAAAAACCTGCTGGAGACGCGGTACAGGTACAGCTTGAAAAACTGAGACTCGAGCACGAGTTCCGGGTACGGCAGTTAGAAAGGCAGGAGAAAGAGAGAGAGTTAGAAAGGCAGGAGAAAGAGAGAGAGTTAGAAAGGCAGGAGAAAGAGAGAGAGTTAGAAAGGCAGGAGAAAGAGAGAGAGGTAGAAAGGCAGGAGAGGGACAGACAGTTGGAGAGAGAAGAGAGAGAGAGGGACAGGCAGTTGGAGAGAGAGGAGAAACAGAGGGAAAGGGAATTTGAGCTGGAAAAGTTAAGGATAAGGGCCGAGCAGGGGCTCGTGCCGAACCAAGGTGGAGGGTTCCGGGCGACCCAGGAGGTTAGGCTGGTTCCCCCATTTGACGATACCGATGTGGATCGGTACTTTCTCCATTTCGAAAAAGTGGCCATAAGTCAGGAATGGCCGAGGGATAAGTGGGTTGTCTTACTTCAGAGTGTACTGAAAGGGAAGGCCCAACAAGCTTACTCCGCTTTATCCGCGGAAGATGCCCAGAAGTATGAGGTGGTGAAGGAGGCCATCCTCAGGATTTATGAGTTGGTCCCGGAGGCATACCGGCAGAGGTTCCCGAATGCGAGGAAGCGGTGGGACCGCACGTATTTGGAGTTTGCTCGTGAGATGCAAACATATTGTGAGCGTTGGTGCGCCTCGAAAGGGGTAGAGGGGGATTATGACAGACTGCTGCAGCTGATTCTGATTGAGCAGTTTAAAGGTTGTGTCCCTGAGGGTATGAGACCCTACCTCGATGAGAAAGAGGCAGCCACGTTAGCCGCAACTGCTAAGTTAGCGGATGAGTATGCGTTGACGCATAAAATGAAGTTTGCCCCGAGTAAAGGCTACCAGAAGGGTAGTCAGGACGGCGGGGAGAGTCCGCCGGAAAAGTCAGAAAGTAAGCCGGGGACTAGTGAAAAGGATAAGGTAGACCGGGAGCAGTCTGGTAGGAAGTCTCCTGGGGTCGTCTGTTATAATTGTGGGAAAGTCGGACACTTTGCGTCCAGGTGCTTTGCCCCAAGGAAGGAGACGGGGAAAGGAAAAGCGGAAATTTTGAATGGCTGTATTGAGCTGTTAAGCGAACCGCTAGGGAAGGACAGGTCTGAAAAAGTCCAGGAAGGGCGCGAGAGGTTTATCTCGGCCGGATTGGTGTCAGTGAAAAAGAGGTTAAAACCAGTTCCAGTGCGGATCTGGAGAGACACGGGAGCGTGTCAGTCACTAATACTGAAGAGTGTATTAGAGTTTAGCTCAGAGACCCAGACTGGGGAGGTAGAGGTCAAAGGTGTTGGGGAAGGGACAGAGTCAGTCCCTTTGCACCAGATACATTTACAGAGCAACCTGGTCTCTGGACTAGTCACGATCGGGGTGAGGTCCGAATTACCGATGAAAGACGTGGAAGTCTTGCTCGGTAATGACATCGCCGGAGGAATCGTGTTCCCAGTCGTGAGATTGACGGGTCAGCCTGCCAGCATGGAGGCCCCGCCCGCGATGGTGAATTTGGCTGAAACATTTCTGCCAACCTTGTATGAGACAGGGTGTAGTGAGATAAGAGGTAGTGAGGGAGCTGGGACGGACGTAGCAGTAGCCAGGAAAGAATTTGTGCAGACGCAGGAGCGAGACGAGGGGCTGATGGTTTTTGCCGAGACCGCTCTCTCTGACACAGCCTTGACAAGCTATTGTGCGGAGGAGGAAGTGCTAAGGAAGAAAGGGAAATCAAGTACAGCATCCGCAGATGAGGAGTGGGGGGTGGTGCAAAAGAGTTATGGGGATGAGGTTTTTAACATGGCCCACGAGGTACCCCCCAGTGGACATTTTGCGGTGCTGGAGGAAACAGTTGGTGGAATCATGAAAGAGAGTTACCGGCTGCCCAGGGGGAAAAATGTTATTGATCATGACCGACGCGAACTGAGACGGTCACCGGCTTTTGATATGCTAACAAACCTAGTCGGTGTTAGCGTGGAAATCAATGAAGCTAGGGGCCCCCTGCTAAGAGGAAAAAACCATTTTGAAAAGATTAGGATGGGATCGGTCAGATGGGAGAAGGCTATTGTTTTGGCCAGGTCTACTGATAAGGTCTCTCCCTTAATCCCCGAAGGAGTAATTAAACGACTCGCACCCATGTGTTTGATTGTCCCGAGGAAATGCAAAGAACTGGGACGTTGGGTTATGTCTGTTACAATAGGGCAGCCAAGTAAACAACACCCATATTTTTCGAGTAATTCAGTGACTAAAGGGCTGATGAACACAGAGGTGTGTATTGGCAATTTAACACGGCTGTCTGAAGCCAGTTTGATAGTGAACCTTGAAAAAAATGAATTCGGCCACACGAGAGTCACTTACCTGGGAATTGTGGTGACACAGGGGCAGCTGGCAGTGATGCAAGCTACAGTGCAGGCTATCGCTGACCTCCCAACCCCGACAGACAAGAGGGCCCTCAGAAGGCTCTTGGAGATGGTGGGGTACTGCAGGAAGTTTTGCAATAACTCTGCGGTCAATACCCGTCCCCCTCCTACTAAGCCCTTGCGAGAGAAAACTGAGCCGGAATGGGACGACCCTTGTTGTTGTGGTCCGGGACAAAACCAAATGAGAGGTTACATTGGTCGCAATTCATCAGTGTTTTTGGCCACTATGAAGTTTGCTGAGTTGGAGCCTGGTCTAAGGGATTATTAATAACACGTGTAAAAGGAACAGAAAATGTGATGACTGTCTGTCAAGGTGTGGACAGCTTCAAATTCTCTGTATTAGCTAAATAACTGTTAAAGATGTATATTGTGTATGTATCAGATAATGTAGTCCTGTTTGTAATTTTTACCTCCCGGTAAAAATCCTTAAAGGGGGGAAGTGTTACGAGAATACACATAAAATTAAGATGTTTGCTGGCCTGGGCTAGCATCAGTGGCATCAGCAGTTGGTCTGCCACCTGCCCTCAGGGGAAGGAGAGATAAGGAACAATGGAGCAGCGTCTGGAGATGTGTAATGAAGGGATGTGGGAGGAAGAGCTGTCTGGAGCGGCTCCCCCCTTTGAACCCTGAACTGTTTGAAGTGATGGACAGGCGATACCCCAGCAGGGGGATAAAAAGGGACAGGTTCGCTAAGACAGACACACACGCCACCCGAGGTAACGAGACCCTGGAAGCGGTACGCTTCTCACGAGTGGGTGAGAAGTGCCAGACAACGACCAGGGTGGAAAGGTACGATCAGCGGGAACCCGGTGTGTGTCCGCCCTTGCCTGGGTGCCGGGTTCACTGCAGAGGATCGACCGCATCTGGAGGAGGGGTCACAGTCGGTGACCTCAGGTGACATCACCAAGGACCTGCCCAAAAAGCTGTTTGTGAGCCATCTCGCTGGTCTGTGAGCCATCTCGCTGGTCTGTGAGCCATCTTGCTGGTCTGTGAGTGAAGCCGTTCTGAATGATGAGTTGTTCCTATTCTATCTCTCTCTTCCCCCACGTTGTCCACCGCCATGGCAACGATTACTGCGAACTGAACTACAAACTGGACTGAACTTTGAGTCATTTTGAAATTGGTCATTTACCCCTAGACAACGATAGAGCTTGATTGATGCTGTTATCTTAATTCTGTGCACATGTGTGGTTATCATTGTTGAATTGTTGCATTTATTATCCTTTCGATTAATGTGTTGCTTGTTTCTTTAATAAAACTTTCTTAGTTCTAGTACTCCAGACTCCAACTGAGTGATCCATTTCTGCTGGTTTGGCAACCCAGTTACGGGGTACGTAACATCATTTTGACATGAAAGTCTTTTTCTATTGATCAGTGTCAAAAAAAAAGCCAAATGAAATCCACTGTGATTCAATGTTGTAAAGCAATAAAACATGAAAACCTCCAATGGGGTTGAATACTTTTTATAGGCACTGTACCCATGTTTTGAAATTTTTTGTGCTTGAAACTTGTTTGCATTAATGCATTTGTTTCACTGATTGTAGGAAGAAGCAAATTGTTGCATAATGATAATTAAATTATTTTTGAATTATAGTTAGGGTAATGCAAGCGGGCTTTTTCCACTGAAATTGGGTGAGGTGAGAACCGAAGGTCATGGATTAAGGGTGAAAGGTGAAATGTTTAAGGGAGGCATTGGGGGGAACTTCACTCAGAGGGTAGTGGAACAAGCTGCCAGCAGAAATAGTGGATGCAGGTTCATTTTCAATATTTAAAAGAAGTTTGGATAACTATATAGATGAGAGGAGTATGAAGGGCAGCTGAATGGAATGAGGCAGAGTTATAGTTCAGCACAGACTAGATGAGCTGAAGGACCTATTTCTGTGCTGTAGTGCTCTATGACTATAAAAACCTTGTGGTCTCGTTTTCCCTTGTTTCCAGCAGATGTATTGAGCAGAACCTACTGAATCAGTTGAGCGAACTAAGTGATTATGAATTTTTAAATGTTAATGAACTGAACACAAAAGCAATACTGGTTTAAGATTCATTTTGTTGGGATTAGTCATTGGTAAATTGGTCAAACCCCTCAGTCAAAGTTGTCAGATTATGCTGTTGAGGAAGAGTCTTGAAATTGTTCTCAGATGTTAGGAGGTTCATTTAAATAATTGAGTTACTAAGAAACTTTGAGTTTCTTAGAAATTGGTTTCTAAGACAGTGAATATTGTACATTAATGGGGGAAGGGGTTTTGTGAAGCCTTTAAGTCACTTATTTTTATTAAATTGAGTTGTTCTCAGCCAGAGAATTGAACAGCTGTGTTAAAAGCTTGCTCACAAAGGCAAACGTTTCATTTTTGTACCTTAAGATAGAAATGTATGCAAGGTTGGTAATATAACAATTATTTTTATGATCAGTTTCCTGAAAAATCTGATTATTTAAGAGATATCATTGAGATTTGATATTTGCTCATTTACTTGCTACTGTCCAGATGCCATAAACACAGGTATCTGGCAGATTGATTATCCACTAAATGGTTTTGCAACCTCCCTCATGTAAAAAGGTATAATCAGTTAGAAATTTGCACCTACCTTGATTTTGCAATTTACATTCTGTTTAAGGGTTTAGTATTTTAAGGAAGAAATTCTATCATTATAACACATGAAACATCAACTTATAAAAGTTTGCTAATTATTCTTGATTAACTAACTGCACAGAGCGTTTCATTTGTCATTTCTGTTAAAATGCAAAATGTTCAAATGACATTATTTGATTTTGTACTTTATCTATTTTGAGACTACTTACAGAAAATAAACACTTAGACTGCCAAGTTAATAGTCATCAAAATGACACGGCAAACTCTGTAATGTGAAAATCAAACTACAAATATTAGAAAACTGGAGCAAAAGGTGGAGAATACAAGAAATAGTCAGAAGGCAGGCAAGATCTGTGGAAAGAGAAAGAGTTCATGTTACAGGTCATAAACCCTCTGACAGAGCTTTCATCATTTTCATTTGGAAATGTTTATGTTGTGCGTGAGAAAGTCGATGTTCTGTTCAGCACTTGTATCGTTTTAACATTTATTTTGTAATTCTGTTTGTTGTGGGTTCGTAGAACAATCTCACCAGTGTAAATGTAACAAAGGTACCATATACCTAAAGCAATGGTACACAGGACCATACTACTAACACAAATATCAATATTTACTAACAAAAATGTATATATTAAATTGCATGGACATCTGTCACAGAATGACTTGTGAGCTCTGGTACCCAAGCCCACGAAGCCCAAACAACTGTGTTCTATTTGTATCTACATTTCGTGATCAGAAAATTCATTGAATAGCTACACATACCTAGATGTTTGGAAATGTATGTTCTTCATTTGAACATTATGGTAATTTAACATCAGATTAGAATGTGGAGATTTGTTAGTATAGGTTGAGTGCCCCGATCTGAAATTCCAAAACCTGAAAAACCTCCAAAATCCAGATTTTTTAAAAAAAAAGTGCTGACATGACGTCACAAATTTAAAATTCCACAAGGTGCTGGGAACTGCGCGTCCCAGGCGATGCACAGTTCTCTCCACACCACACAGTTCTAAGAAGTGACCTCAAGTATGTAGCAACCAAAAGTTAATGAAAAATAGAAAAACGTAGCATGGAGCGAAAAATGAAGAATCTCAGTCTTGTACCAGTGATCAGTCTTGTACCAATTCACCAGTGCCAGTGATCATAAGCTGCTTAACTGTATGCTGATCATGAAACAAGCAAAGATCTCTCAGGATGAACTGACAATATGAGGTAATTATTTCATTCACAAAATTATTAAGAATATTATACAAAGCTACCCTCCGTTCATAGTTACTATGGAACAGGTGGCTGTTTGGCTTCCTATCAGACACAGATTTCAGTCACAGCTTTGGAACCTGGTAATGATACAGTTGGGGTTAGTCATTCAACCTGGTCTGTGGAGGACCCAGCCCCATCACATAAGACTGTGCTCTGGCTGCAGACTGTGCACTCTGAGCCCCACACCTGCTTTACATATGCTGCATATGTGATGTAAGTTGATTTTGTGTTTAGACTTGGGTCTCATTCCCAAGATATCTCATTATATAGACACAAATGCTCCAAAATCTGAAACACTTCCGGCCTGAAGCACTTTGGACAAGGGATGCTCAACCAGTGCTAGAAACTTAACGTACACAGCATAAAAAGAGAATAGATTTTCAATGTGGCTTGCAAGATGATTTTTTAAAATGAGTGAAACACAATCACCATAGGCTAATAGCGTATTTAGGAGTGAAATAATCCTGTGCAGTGGGCTTAGAATTGAGCCACGTCATATTAAAAAGACATGGTCTGACAATTGGCAGATATCTTTCATGCCACAAAAAATGCCAAACAATGACCACTTAACAAGAGATTTCAGGCATTGACCCTTGATATTTAAAGACACATTATCACTGAATTATTACTATAGGAAAGATGTATTAAACTGGAAGGAGTACGGAAAAGACTTGAGGGTATTGCTGGAACTAGAGAGACTGTGTTATAGGGTTGTTGGACAGGTGAGGACTTTATTTTTCTCTTAGATTGTAGGAGAATGGTGGTGGTTTATAGAGGTGTATAAGATCATGAGGGACAAAGATAGGGTGAATATACTTTGTCTTTTTCCCAGGGTTTGGGACTCAAGAACTAGAAGGCATTGGTTGAAAGTGAGAAAGGAAAGATTTAATAGGAACTTGAGGGGAAAAGTTTTTTTTTTACAAAGAGTGGTATGTCTTCAACTCCAACTATGTGCTTCCTTCACATCATTGAATTTTGCCCTCACCTTTAATTTCAACCATATGTTTTGGTCCTCTTCACCTTTTTATGTGTGTCATCAGTAGTTATAGAATTTTCAGCTATCTCCATCTCGCAACAATTCTCAAAGACTCGGCCCTAATTCCATTTTTATAAAACTTCTTAATCCTGTCTGTTCCCCATCTTGTAGTTTTGTCTCAGTTAAAATGTTTTAGGACAAACTGTATGTTTAATCATCCGTAAAAATATAAAGCAACACAGACAAAATGCTGAAGGAATTTAGCAGGTCGGCAGCATCTATGGACATGAACAGATAGCTGACATTTTGGGCTGAGACCCTTCTTCAGGACTGAGAATGAAGGGAGAAGATTATCTTGGTCCCTGTCCCATTGCTTGTTGACAAGTTGATTCCCTATTGATATGTCAGTCTGACTTATGGTCTTGCAATCATCTTTCTCCTTTTCACTTTTCTGATAGTGAAATTGAGTTAAAGATTCTAAGGTGCTCTTAATATAGTGAGAAGTTTTAGAAATGTTTTTGTTTAGTTACAAATTATCCATTAGAAGAGATTGTGAGAATTAACTGAGATATTGAACTGCATCTTGCTCCCAGATAGTTATCAATAGTTTCAAAGGGAACTGCAGGTATTTCTGAATGGCAGAAAATCTAGGATTTGACACATGCAGAGTTAAAAACACACGTCAGAAACTTAATGAAGGACAGATACCTTCAATTTTATCAGTGCACTTTCTTGCCATGGAAATCAAGAACGTCGCTCTATGTAGCAACGCTGAAGGCAGGGTTCTTTATTCTTTGCATTTTTTGCCAAACTTTTAAAATATTTTTCAATCAATAAATGGGGTACTTAAATTATTTTACAATGTGTCTGAATGTCAAAGAAAGGATTTTGACTCTCAACAGCTTCTATGAATGATTTGGGATTGGAAGTTTAGTTCACCAGCAGGCCTGGATCAGTAATTTCTGATGCATTGTTACCGTAACCACATTGATAATACAGCCCAGCACTCAACAATGGTAACTATTTTGTATAACTTGAACTGACTAATATATGGTTGCAATTCTGGGACTGTCAACAGTGATAGGGAAGCATAGTAATAGCATAAAAATAAAAATACTTGGACTAGTGACAAAATCATGAACGCATAAAAGGTATTTGAGAGTTCTTCCATGCCATTCATCCCCCAGCTGATTGGTTGTAACAATAAACAGTTTAACCAGCATAATATTAGAGTGGTAATGGTAAAATAATTAGTACTAAAAGTCAGTGTTGACCTTCATAACTTGCATTGTATAAATAAAGTCTTCAATATCCTACAACAAACAACATACTGCAAACTGAAAGACTACTGAATCTGAAATGTAAAGAATTTGCAGGAAACATTCAGCACGTTGAACAACAGTGGTAATTGGAGAAATCAGAATCAGGTTTATTATCACTGTCATGTGTTGTGAAATTTGTTAACTCAGCAGCAGCAGTTCAATGCAATACATAATACAGAAGAAAAAATAATGAGTAGATCAATTACAGTATACATATTGAATAGATTAAAAATCATGCAAAAACAGAAATAGTATATTTAAGAAGTGAGGTAGTGTTCACGGGTTCAATGTCCATTTAGGAATCGGACGGCAGAGGGGAAGAAGCTGTTCCTGAATCGCTGAGTGTGTGTTTTCAGGCTTCTATATCACCTACCTGAGGGTACAGTGCAGATTGCTACAATTTTTATGAGTAGTTCCAGTACATTTGGTTTATATCCTTTGCAGCATTGTGTTCTTGTTAATCTAGAGTACAATGTGGTAAAGGATGTTTCAAGTAAAATTTGTGCATGGAAAATCTGGCACCCAATATATGCATATCAAAGGTCAAAGAATATTAACATTACAATGACAGGAAACATGTATGTGGTATTGAACAGGGCAAAAATATTGGTTATACGCTGCAGATATCTTCAGTTCGTCAGCATGGTGATTGAGGATAAATGATGTCTACATTTTAATTTGAACAAATGGTAGCACTTCTGGCAATCCATGTTCCTTTAATATTATATAGGAATATCCTCCAATAGTTTGTTCATATCTGCAAAGGGGGGATTAAACCAATTTTCAGTTAGGCATGAGGCTACCATTCAGTCATGACCGATTCCTAAAAAGAATCTGGTTACGAGCTTGACTTAAAACTTTGCGATTGAAGGACACAGTCTTGACTGTTTTAAAATATAGAGCAAAGAGAAATCTATCGTTAACTGACAGCTCCATGGTCTGAGTTACTGCTGTAAAACAACAAATTTTATGACATATGTCAGTGATAATAAACCAGATTCTAATTCATAGGTTAATTGGTTCTTTCAGCACAGCTAGTGTGACGTAGGAGTGTTTATCACAAGCTCCACAAGTAAGCTTTCAGCCTTTTGCTCAAATCGCCCTTTTATCCTGTCTCTCAGAATTGTACCACAGAAACCACCCTTGTTATGTTGCCGTTGGTAGGGTTGCCTCATGCCACTTGGTTATTCTCCCAAAATACAGATTAGGTAATTCAGTCATTTGCTGGGCTGAAGTCTATAGCAAAATATTTCAATGAAATTTTATCATCAAATGGTTGAGGCTTCTGTTTTCCTGTTCTGTTATTCTAGAAATACTCTTGGTTAGGCAACACTGAAGGAGTGTGAACCAGTCAATGTTTTGAGTTAAAGGCTTTTGATCAAAGCTGGTGCCATCTAACTTGCTGGGTACTCTCAGCATTTTCTGCTTTTATTTCCAATTTCCAGCTTTTGTAGTTGCTTCCTTTCATCTGTCCTTTGCTGATCTTCCACATTCTTCAATTAATAGTTACAACCCAGGAGACCATTCATACCCACACAGGGTCTTTATAAGAGCAAATTTATGGTTCCACACACTAGTGTATTCTTCATAACCTTATCACTTTTTTCCTCCATGTATTTATCCCATTCCCTCTTTAAGGTTGCATTGATCAGAAAGCATTACATTGGGAGGTAAAAAGGTATTCCTTTATAACAGGCATATCCCTTTCCTTTATTCCCATGTTATCTTGTATTCAACTTCTTCAGTTGGTAGAACCTCATTATTTCACTAGATCACAAGTTGTTCCATTAGATCTTTTGTCAGCTTTCTCCTGTCCAATTTATCCCTGAAACTGTAGTTTTTAACCTCAGGAATTACTCTCTTATAATTCTTCTTCAATGCTCACTTCAATGCCTTCATGTCCTTGAGGTCAATGTCTTATAGTGTTGCATTATGTTAGGATTTCCCCCCAGAATTCCAGATTAGGTTATCATTTTTGATATTTTAGCAGGAATTTATTTGCTTCAAATGCTAATATTGGGAAGTTTGAAATAACCATCATCCTTTTTGAGAAATTTCCCCACTGGATTTTGCTCTACAAAAATCCATTGTTGTTTTATCACTAAATTGGAGTTTACAAAAACGTGCTTTCAGTTGGCAAATAGTGCTTATGAATTCTGGAGGTTCAGAGCGACTCAAATGGGTAGGGCAGCTGCCATGTATTTTAAACTGATGTAAACAGCTTTAGGAGTCACAGATAAGTTAAATGGAATGAGCAGGCAGCTGTTTGAATTGTCTAAACTTGCTGGTGTGTATGGTGTTTTTTTTGTAATTTGATATGAAACCAGATATCTAGTGCTATTTTCCCTGTCTAGGCAAATGCCTAGGAGAAATATGAATAAGGTTAATACATTGAGTCCTTGTTATCTGTGAAGGATAAGATGCTTTCCCTAGATAACAAAAATGCGGATATGGCTAATTGCTTCTCCTTTGTACTTCTAAGTGTAAATGTACCCTATCTTGTCCCAAGGGCACATAATGAACATATTAAAGCATTGAAAGGCCTAAAAACAAATGAAACTCACTAACCAACTGTTTGGAGTGAAATTTAGTTCAAAGGCAGTGGTTGTGATTTTTAAGGTGCAGCTGTATAAACAAAAACTAGTTTCTATTGGAAGGAAGCCACTTGACAAAAGTGGTCTGGAAACTAGTCACCATATTTAGACAGAATGTATACATGGCAACAAATTTATTTGTTCAATGTTGTTTGAGGTAGATACAGGAGCCAACCTCAAGTACACAGGACTACAAATAGCAAAGTGGAGTTATTAGTCAACTTAATTTTGCATAACATTCAAATTTGCTGGTATTGTCTGACACATTGGCTATTTGCATTTACTTTCTGCATTTCTTTTCTGTTGTTGGTTTGCCTTATCACTTTATTTGATTGCTTCTGCGATAATGTTTGCGATAATTGCCTGTAATTTGCAGGGTTAGCTCTATTAAAGTGCATCCATCCTATAAGGCAATCATTTTTTTTAAAACAAACATTACAGCATCATAGGCTACAGCATGAAAGAAAGCCAATTAATCCATGAAAGCTTCATGGGCTCTGGACAAGAACAATGTAACACTCTCCTCATGGTGCTGCAAATGTTTCTGTTCTAATATCTTTCCCATTCCGTTTTGAACAGCACAATTGAATCTGCCTCTGCTGCTCCACCTGATGATGCATTTCACATCTTAGACACCCATTATTTTAAGCTTCATGCCATGAAGTTGCTCTTCATCTCCTTTTCATAGATTCTTCACAGTTTTACATGCATCAGCAATTCCTGTTTATCCTGCTTTGTTCCAAGAAAAAACAAGCCCAGTTTCTCTGCACCCAACAAACACAAGTTCTTCATCAACACACACAAAGTGCTGGAGGAACTCAGCAGGCCAGGAGAGTCATAGATGCTGCCTGGCTTGCTGAGTTCCTTTAGTATTCTGTGTATGTTGCTCAGATTTCCAGCATCTGCAGATCTTCTCTTGTTTGTGACAAGTTCCTCATCTCTGGGTTAATTTTAAAAAGCCTCTTCTACACCTTTTATATGACCTTCACATCCATCCAGAGCTTTGGCAAGCAAAACAGAATTCATTTGTGGCTAAACTAATATTTTAAGACCAAACATACAAAATTGAGTTAAGATCATGACTAATCTGATTGTCACATCATCTCTATATGCCCGCTTATCCATGGGAAAGGTTCAACTAATCAACTATCTATGTACCTTTTGCCTTCGCAATATCCTAAAACTCTTGATTCCTCTATCCTTTGAGGAAGGGTTCATTATACTCTTAAATCTCTGAGAGAAAAAGAAAATTCACTGTTTCTGTCATAGACCTTTATCTTTAGGTGGTGACTCCCAAGATCTAGATTTTCTACGAGAAGGAAGGTTTCTTGACACAGTATGTAGACAGGCCGACTAGAGGCAAAGCCGTACTGGTTCTTGTGCTGCGAAATTAACCAGGTCAAGTGTCAGATCTGTTGGGTCAGTGTATTGGAGACTCCCTGACCTTTACCACAGCCTCGGAGAGGGAAATGAGCAGAGGTATGGAAAATATTTAATTGGAGGAGGAGGAATGATAATATTATTAGACAGGAACTTGGGAGCATAAATTGGGAATGGATGTATTTAGGGAAATACATATTTAGAAATGTAGAGATTGCTTATGGGGTTCTGGATACGTTTGTCCAATTGTGAAAGAAGTAAGGTCGTAGGGTGAAGGAACCATGGTTGACAAGAGATCTTGAATATCTAGTCAAGAGGAAGAAGGAAGTTTGCTTAAGGTTTAGGAAACAAGGCTCAGGCAGGGCTCTGGAGAGTTATAAGGTAGACAGGAAGGAGATGAATAACGGTTCTTGAGCAAGAAGGGGGCATGAGAAGGCCCTGGCTAGTACAAATAAGGAAAATACCAAGGCTTTGAAAATATGTACGTGAAGAACAAGAGGATGGCTAGAGTAAGTGTAGGAACTGATCAGCGATAGTGGAAGAAACATGTGCCTGGATTCAGAGGACGTGGGGTGGTCCTTGATGAATACTTTGCTTCAGAGTTCACCAGTGAAGGGATCCTTGATGTTTGTAAGATCAGCATAAAGCAGACTGATATATTAGACCACGTTGACATTAAGAAAGAGGAAGTGCGGCGACTTTTGAAAAATCCCTGGGCCCAAGTTACAATCATCTCATAGGAAAGGTGTGGAAGCTTTAAAGAGGGTGCAGAGGAGATTTACTAGGATGCTGCCTGAATGAGACAGCATCTCTATGATAGGTTCAGTGAGCTAAGGCTTTCCTTTGGAGTGAAGGAGGATGAGAAGTGATTTGATTGAGGTGTACAAAATAAGGGGCATAGATCAAGTGGATAGCCAGAGATGACTTCCAGGGCGAAAGTGGTTAATGCAAGGATGCATAATTTTAACGTGATTCAAAAAAGCATAGGGGAAATGGCAGAGTTAAGTTTTTAACAGAGTGGTTTGTGTGTGTAGCTCCCTGCCAAATGTGGTAGTAGAGGTCAATATATTAGGGGCATTTAAGAAACCCTTAGGCACATGAATGATAGAAAAATTGTGTGCTATGTAGGAGGGAAGGGTTAGATTAGAGTAGTTTAAATGTTGGCATAATATGGTGGGCTGAAAGGCTTGTAGTGTGGTGTAATGTTCATGTTTAAAGAGTAAACATCCTCTCCACATTCAGCTTATCATGATTCCTCAAACTTTAATATTTAAGTGAAAACTCCTGTCATTTTCCTCATTCTAAATTCCAGTAGATTCATGCAGATGCTCCCTAACTTGCTGAATTGTTTTCCCATTGTTTCCGGTTTTCCATTTTCTGCGTTTATATCATGCTGTCTCAATTTTTCTTAGCATGGTTGTTAGGCTAACCGGGCAGATTCAAAAACCTTAACATTAATAGGCCAAGAAATTTGGTGTTGGTAACTTCTGCCCTTTAAGCAATTTCAACTCGCCTCACCACAAACTTTTTGTTTTATATGTCCCTCCTCTACCTTCTCTCTTACTGGAAATTAATTTCTAACTTTTCCCATTTCTGGCGAATTGCTGCTGACCAGGGATGTTGACTGTTTACATGTGAGCAGAATTAAGCCATTTGATTCATTGAGGCTTTGGTTTCAATTCAGAAAATTTTTTGATCTTAATCAATTCGGGTTAGCGATTCCTATTTTAGGTAACATATTTTTTCCTCCCTCTTTTACGGATCGCGCTTTTCAAACTTGGAAGACTAAGGGTATTTTACGGTTTTTGGATTTATTTTTAGATGGTTCCCTTATGTCTTTTGAACAATTATCTAATAAATATAACTTATCAAGAATACATTTTTTTAGATATTTACAAGTTAGAAATTTCCTAAGTACTATACTTTCTTCCTTTCCAATGCTTCCTCCTATATATATTTTAGATTCGATAATTAACCTTAATCCATGTCAGAAAGGTGCATCGGCTATGATTTATAATATTATTATGAAACTTAGGAAAGCTCCATTTGATAAGATTAGGGTAGATTGGGAACAGGAATTGGGGCTTACCATTTCTGTGGATGACTGGGGGCAGATTTTACAATTAGTTAATACTTCCTCTATTTGTGCTAAACATTCCCTAATTCAATTTAAAGTGGTTCATAGAGCACATATGTCCAAAGATAAGTTAGCGCGTTTTTACTCGCATATTAATCCTTTCTGTGATAGATGTTCGGGGCAGATAGCCTCTTTAACTCATATGTTTTGGTCTTGCCCTACTTTGGAAACTTTTTGGAGAGATATTTTCAATATTATTTCTAAGGTATTAAATATAGATATCTCTCCTCACCCTATTACTGCTATCTTTGGACTACCTAAAATTTCTAGTAATCTTTCCCCTTCAGCCCGTAGAATGATTGCATTTCTTACTTTAATGGCGAAAAGATGTATTTTACAACATTGGAAAGAGCTTAATGCTCCAACTACCTTTTTTTGGTTTTCTCAGACGATTTTATGTTTGAATCTGGAGAAAATTAGAAGTAACCTTTATGATTCTTCATTTAAATTTGAACAGATTTGGGGACCTTTTATTCGATATTTTCATTTAATGTAATATTTACCCTTCTTGTTTTTTCTTCACTGTTTTAATGGAGGTCGGGATTGAGGACGTGATTTTAAGTTTAACTCTGTTTGGTTTCAAGTTAGCCCATTGCTTTGCTTTGCTTTTAGTTAGTTGCACGGTGGGTTTTTTTTTTGGGGTTTTTTTTTCTTTTTTTTCCATTGATATATATAAAATCAAGTATACTATTATGTTATCTTGGTTTCTTATGCTTAAATTACATTGTTTGTAGTATTCTCTTTTTGGTATTGTTATCTTTTGGAATTTTATTATACTTTAACATTGTATTAATGTTTATATGGCTTACCTTTTTTGTATACTTACTCAATAAAAAGATTTAAAAAGAAAAAAAAAGAAAGAAAGAAAGATTCATTGAGGCTGAGTTAGCATCACATTCAACACCTTTCTCCTGTCTTCTCCTCAGACCCTTTGATGCCCTTGACTAATCAAGGACCTATCAGCCTCCACTTTAAATTTACCCAGTGACCTGGCCTCAACAGACGTATGTGGAAATGAATTCCACAGGTCCTCTGGCTAAAGAAATTCCTCCTCATCTCTGTTTTAAATGGATGTCCCTCTATCCTGAGGCTGTGCCCCATGATCCTAGACTCTCCCATTATAGGAAACACCCTCTCCACATCCACTCTATTGAGGCCTTTCAATATTTGATAGGTTTCAATAGGATCACCTCTCATTCTTCTAAGTTCCAAAAGTACAGGTCCAGAGCCATCAATCGCTCCTCAAATATTAATCCTTTTATTACTAGAATAACTCTTGTGAACCTCCTCTGGACCCTCTCCAATGCCTTATCTTTTCTTAGACAAAGGGTCCAAGCAGCTCACAATATTCCAAATCCAGTCTGACCGAGGTCTTATAAAGCCTCAGCATTACATTCTTGCTTTTAGATTCTAGTCCTCAAGAAATGAATGCTTACATTGCACTTGGCTTCCTTACCACCGACTTGACCTGCAAGTTAATTTTAGGGAATCCTGCGTGAAGGCACCCAGGGCAACTTACACTTGTGATTTCTGAATTTTATCCCCGTTCAGAAAAAAGACTACACCGTTATTCCTTCTACCATAGTGCATGACCATATGCTTCCCTGCACTATGTTTCATCTGCCACTACGTTGCCCATTATACCAATCTGTTTAAGTTCTTCTGCAGACTCCCTGCTTCCTCAACATTACCTACCCTTCCCTCCACCTATCGTCTGCACACTTGGCCATAAAGCCATCAAGTCCGTCATCCAAGGCATTGACGTATAATGTGAAAAGAAGCGGTCCTAACTCCGACCCTTGTGGAACACCATTAGTCACTGGCAGCCAACCAGAAAAGGTCCCTTTATTCCCACTCTTTGCTTCCTGCCTGTCAGTCAATTTTCCATCCATTCTAGTACCTTTTTTTGTAGACTCTTGTCTTGTTAATCTCTAACTGTACTACAAGATCATCTACCTTACTCTGTATACTGTGTGCATTTAAATATAATACCTTTGATCCTATATTCATCAGCCTTTTCAATTTTGACTCATGTTAAACTTCAATTCATTCCACTGGCTGCAATTTTGCCCTATTGTCTTACTGCATCTGCTTGTATGCCAATTGCCCATCCTCAGTCCTATCACTTCAGTTTCCATCTACCTGCCAAATTAATTTATCCCCCTCACCAACAGCTCTGGCAAACCTGCCTACAAGGATATTGGTCCTACCTTCCCTAGAAGAGATCACAATGATCCAGAAATCTGAATCCCTGCCCCCTGCATCAACTCTTCAGCCATGCGTTCATTTGCCCAATCATCCCATTCTTACCCTCACTGGTGTGTGGCACAGGAAGAAATCCAGTGATTACTACCCTATATTCTCACTTCAGGACCTCCTCCTTTTTCCTACCAATATCAGTGGTACCCATATGTACTACCACTTTCGATAGCTCACTCTCCCCCTTTAGAGTGCAGTGGACCTGATCTGAGACATCCCTGGCCCTGACACTTGGAAGGCAACGTGCCATCCACTTGCCTCTTCCATGTCCACAGAAATTCCTGTCTGCTCCTCTCGCTGCTGCACTCCTCCTCTTTCCCCCTTCCCTTCTGAGCCACAGAGCCAAACTCAGTGCCAGGCTGTACCCCCAACTGTATCCAAAATGGCATACTCATTGAGGGAAATGGCCACAGGAGTTCTCTGCACTGGCTGCCTGTACCCCTTTTTCCCCTCCTGACAGTCATCCAGGTACCTGCTTCCTGCAACTTGGAAGCTACAGGGAGATAGTCATCCCTATTTATTTTCCTGTATGAGCTGAATATCACTGAGCTATGGCTTCATTTCCTTAGCGTTCTCAAAGGAACTGTGGCTCCGTGCATTTCATGCAGATGAACTCTGGCGGTCTCCCCGAGTTCTCACATCTCACTCAAAGAACATGCCACAAACCCTGGATTTATTCTCACTGCACTAGATATGTACTGAAAGACAGAACTGGAGAAAAATAAAGCTCATTAGAAACTTACTTAGAACCTCTACCTGTTCTTGCCCAAGCCTGTTAGGCCAAAGCCTGACCACTCTAATATTGTCCACTCCCACAGTGGCTTCTCTTACAATGGTTACTTTGGTTACACACCACCTCATATATCATTATGATTCCAGGTCGCCATAAAGTCCCAAAAGGCCCTGAGCTCTTTTTAAAACTCGTGCCGCCTCAGCCAAACAAGTTGATTTGACTCATTGATCAAGATATAATGCCTCCAATAATTTTCCTCATGTGGCTATTATCCTAATGGTCTGTAGTTTGCTGCTTTCTGCCCTTGCCCATTTTGAGTTACTATAATTTGCTGTTTTCCAATCAAAAGGAGCTTACTCCATTTGTAGGGAATTTTAGAAAATTGAAGACAACTAATCAACTATCTCACTAACCATTACTGTTAAGACATCTGGATGATATGTATTAAAATTTGGAACTTCTCAGTTCAAAGCTTCAATAATTTGCTCAATACCTCTTCCTCTTTGATTGGAACTTTTCCTTCATCCTTCCTTCCGATTCTTGTATTATAATTATTTCTAAGCTGTATATCCTCTGTAGTGAAGATGAATACGAAGTATCTATACTTCATTTGCCTTTTCCTTATTTTCCATTATAATCCAGGTTCACTTTCTATATGACCACCATTTATTTTGTTTATTTTTCTTTTTTTAAATGCCCATAACCCCCATCTGTTTTTCTATTTCTGTGCAGCTTTATTTCATTCTGTTTTTATTATTAATCTTATCATTTGCTGCTGTGTTTTTTGTATTCACTCCAATCTTACGATTTGCCACCTGCCTTGGTGCAATTATCTGCATAATTATGCTGTATTACATATTTTCATTTTACTTTGGAAGTGCGATGACCTTGCAGGGTTGCAGACATTGGAGGTATTTTAATATTTATAAATGTCATGATAGGATTTTCTTTTCTTTCTTGATGGAATTTAATTTATTCTTTCTATTCTGAAAGATCTACTCTACAAGTTTTTCCTGTTCATTTACAGTGACTGATCCCTTAACCTAATTGGAACGGTCACTTTACTGAGGTCTGCTTTCACGTTACTGAGGATACCTTTATTTAATTTTAAAATACTGCTCTTGGATTGCCCCTTTCCAGTCAGATCCTTGCTATCTAAGAAAGACTTTCGGACTGATGGAGCTCGTTAACAGTGGTTGGCAGTTGACCTAGAAGAAGGAAAACTCTGATCTCAAACCTCCACTGCCTTGCGGCGATACCCACTCACGGGGAAGGCTTCAAAGATAAACTCTATGGGGAAAAATCTGGAGTTCAAGTCCCTAAGGCAATCCTACCTTGGGTTCACAGCTGACTGGCAACTCCTGTGACGCTGCTGGTACCAAACTGTATTGGATTCTGCTGTTCTTTTGAATTTATCGGAAGCATGGAGGGGGGGAGCTTGCTACATGGTCAACAGCTTGCTCTCCATATCGTACTGCTCAGGCTTGCATATCTAGACAGTTATGACTTATGATGCAACATCCATGGTCGACCCTGGCCAATGGAGGACTTGCTCAATCACTCAAGAAAGCCTTCACAATGAAGTCATTCATCAACCCCATCACAATGCACAGCGCAAGATCTGGTACAGCCTGCTCTTTACTTTTTCCAGACTGCTTTGAATTAAGAAATTTCTCAAAAGCACTTGATGAGCTCCACATCTACTGTATTTTCTTCCTTGCAGAGTTTTCCAGCTTTCCCATCATTTTCTGACTTTACTGTTTTTCCTTCCTTTATCCTTTGTCGTACTATGTGATCCGGGTACCATTCATGAAAGGTCATCAGAGCTTTTGTTCTGTATTTATAATAAAAAGATCAGTATCCCAGATGTTTTCTAACTACTTTCTCAATTTTCCCTTCCAAAATGGTAGTCTTGAACCCTTTAGAAAAGTCTTTTTCCCCTCTGGTTTATATTTCATCTCATTATTACTAAAATGTAACATTGTATTGTCTGTGTTAATCTTCTGCCATGCATTTGCTGATTCTGCCAGGTGTAATCCCTTGAGATCCATTACTATCCTTCTCGCTATGCTTCCACATTTTGTGTGATTGGCATATTTTAAGGATTTTGAAAGCTGTATACCAATGACTCAAATTCAAGTGCAATTCATTAATGTAATGAAAATCAGTGGTCTTTGAGGTGTAGTAAAATGTATGATTATACATTTGCAGGAGTTGCATTGTTTGCGAAATTAAAAAAAAATCCCCTGGATCTTGCATTTAGTTTTGAACCTGCTGACTTTCCTTCAGGGATCTGGATATTTGTATTAACCTGGTTAAAAGCTCTAACCTTGTATGATTGTAATAGAGGAAGAGTATTGACTTGGATGCTTTAATCTTTGTATATTAAATTTTCGATTTGAGAATTCATTATCTGTAACATTGTCAGAAGGATATGTTGCATGATGGTTTCATTGAAACAGGCTGATCTTTAATCTCATTTTGGATTGTCACTTGCAGGGTTGTTTCATTCAGTCACAATTCACCTCTATTTCTGAGAACTACGTTAGACAGCTGTAGACAGAGGGGAAGTGTATTCACAGACATTGTCTACTTAAATCTGCAGAGGTCAGTCTTATTTTAGTTAGCTGTCAATTTAAATAAAAATTTTGGATATTAATTGCCTTATCATAGTCAGGTAAGTAGTGATCAAGTGCTTTTGGGAATTTAAATTTGTCCATGCTTGGAGAAAGAAGTTAAATGTTTATGTGCTTCTCCAATATAGACAAAGTATTTTTAGACAATTATTGTGCTCATTCTTTGCACTTGCATACATTACTTTTTTTTTGAAAGCAGTAAGAAGTCTATATAGTTGCTTTGTGGCTAAAATCTTGATATAGCAATGTATCCTATAGTGGCCTTGAAGAAACTGGTAATTTTACATGAATGAATTCAGTGGTTATTTCAGAGATTTGACTCAAATGTTTTTAGAAACAATGAGAAATTGTATATTTATCTTTTCAGGTAAATTCTGCATGTTACTAAAGCTAGCTTTCTGTAGACTAAGTGGTTCAGTGATTTAAATGAAGTGGAATGTATTACATAGCTTGTTAAGTCTGGGAAATAAAGCAGAAAGTGAAGCAACAGGCTTAAAAACAGTCTATATTGATTTAGCTGTTCTTTATTCAGAAACCAACATTTTTCAAATTCCTATAATTGTGTGCAACAGATGTGTCATTGTCATAGATTCATTCAGACAAAAGATATGGGAACCACAATAATCATGGTACATCTATTCCTTTAACAAGACATTGAATACTTCTCACTGAATACTCTTTACATCGAAATTCAGTCGACTGATTTATCTGTCCTTTTTTTCTCCCCCGCAGCTGTTAACTTTTCATTGTGTTCTCCAAATCCATGCCCATGTAACGACATACTGAATGCCACTATCTTTTGTGCATGCAAACAACAGCTTCTAATTTCAACCCTGAAATGCTGAGTTATATAAATGGAATGTACAAAATCAGCAGCATGTGGAAAAGCATTTCTAAAAACTTTTTTTAAAAAAAAGCTGAATGCCAATTTGATTAAATGCTGGAGACCTGAAATTATGCAAGTTACTGAACTCTTCCCCCTTCTTTTCCAGTCTTGATAAGGAGACTCAGCCTGAAACGTTGACTGTTTATTCCCCTCCATAGATGCTGCTTGGCTTGCTGAGTTCCACAGCACACATGTGTGTGTGTTCGTGTTCGTTCATATTTCCAGCACCTGCAGAATTTCTTGTGTTCCAAGTGTATAATAATATTGTTTTGGTCAAGATGGTGCTGAGCTGCAAATAGGGTTGCCAACTTTCTCAATCCCAAATGAGGGACAAAAGTAGCAGTCAAATACAGGACACTTGTGTTTACCCCGAGAAAGACCACCATGACCATGAAGCCTTGCGCATGCATGATGTGCACATGCGTGTACGTGTCGATTTTTTTTTCTACAAATCGGATTTGGCTTAATCTTCCCGATTCTGATACACTGTATGTACATTATTTCTACTTTATATAGGCTATGTATTTATCATATCATTCCTGCTTTTACTATATGTTAGTGTTATTTCAGGTTTTATGTGTTATTGGTATGATTTGGTAGGTTATTTTTTGGGTCTGGGAATGCTCAAAAATTTTTCCCATATAAATTAGTGGTAATTGATTCTGCGCTATACGCCATTTCGGCTTACGAACAGTTTCATAGGAACGCTCTACCTTAGCGGGGGAAATACAGGACACGGGTGGTCCTGTATGGGACAAACCAATTTATCCCAATATATGGGATGTCCTGGCTGATAATGGGATTGTTGGCAACCCTAGCTGCAGACTCTGTTGAGATCATAACTTAGACTTAATTGTTTGCTAGGCTTATAGGGATGATTTTAGGGGTATAGAGGAGAGTTAGGTTAAAGTTTAGGAACAGGGATGTGGGGAAGGTAGAGGTTAGGCCAGAGTCTAGGCCTCCACTTTGCACTCCACATTAGAAAGCCAGCGATGTAGACGTATGGCAAAGGACATCCATAGGTGGATGTCGGGCTGGCAAGTGCTGTGGACAGAGAACAGCGAGGACGAGGGCTGGTCAGTGAGACCCCCTGGTTGGTGGGTCCAGGGATGAGTGGTCCAGGCGGGCAGAAGGCATAAGGGACGTAACCACCTAGGTGTGCAAGTGGGCGAGTCAGGTGTTTGAGGTCTGGAGTTTTGGGTCCTTGGGCTCATTAAAATTGAAGACGAAGGTTGATCAGAAGTCCGGAAGTTGATGGCCAAAGCCTTGTGTCCACAGGTCCACTGGGGAAGTCAGAGGCCCGATGACTACAAGTCTGCTGGAGGCAGCCTGTCCTCGTGTTGAAGGACAGTCTGTGTGCATCAGTGGGCAGGAGGAAGGAAAGGGGCTTGTTTTGTTGTTTAATTGTTGTGTGTGTTGTTTTGCTGAAAATTGTGGGCTTGCTATGTTGGTGCCAGAATGTGTGATGGCACTTGCAGACTGCTGCCAGCACATCCTTGGGTTGTATTGCGAATGCAAACAACACACCTCACTGTATGTTTTGATGTATAGTACAAGTGATAAATCTGAATCTTGATCGTTATAAATGGAACTAGTTAAGAGGAGACATGGCAGACAGCAAATGCGGATGCTCCCAACACAATCATGGTGCACATTTTGTAATGCATATTTTGGAAATCAAACAAAATAATTTTAGGCAGTATTAGTGTTTTCCTTCCATTGCTAGTATTAGTACTTTAACTAAATTTTGGCTTGGAGAGAAACAAGTGATGCAGAACATTAAAGCTTTGAAACATTACTGTAGCAGTTCTAATGTGTATGAGTTTTTTGAGTAAAGGCGTTTGAAATGTGTATCAAAATACTTGTTCTTTTAATTGTATTGTGCACTTACCTCTTTGCTGGGACAAAAACAAAAGTCATAATTGGTGTTGTTATGATTCTCAGTTTCAAGTTTAATTATCATTCAACCATGCATAAATACCCATGAATACAGCCAGGTGAAACAGTGTTACTCCACGGACAAGGAGCAAAACACAGTACCAACACAAGGCACATGTTTATTATGATTATGAGGACATGCAGTCCCCTTTTATTGTCATTTAGTAATGAATGCATTAAGAAATGATAAAAATGTTTTTCCAGAATGATATCACGAAAACACATGTCAAACCAACTTAAAAACTAACAAAAACCACATAATTATGACATATAGTTACAACAGTGCAAAACAATACCGTAATTTGATAAGAACAGACCATGGCACAGTAGAAGTCTCAGAGTCTCTCAAAGTCCCATCATCTCACGCAGACGGTAAACCTCCAGCGCCGCCAACTTGCCGATGCAGCATCCCGGAAGCATCCGACCACAGTTCGACTCCGAGTCCGTCCGAAAAACTCCAAGCATCCGACCACCTCCTGACACCAATGCACAGAGCACCATCTCTGCCGAGCGTTTCGACCCCGGCCCCGGCAACAGGCGATACACAAAGCCGAGGATTTGGGGCCTACGTCTCCGGAGATTCTCGATCACGCAGTAGCAGTGGCAGCGAAGCAGGCATTTCAGAAGTTGCTCCAGATGTTCCTCTGCGCTTTCACGGCTGTCCCCATCAAATCCGGATTGATGCACGTTCATTCGGAACGTTCATTCGGGATGGCCGTGCGCGCTGCGTCGCGCCACCGTCTTCTCCTTCCTCCCACATATAGCACAATAAGATGTCGGTAAAATGCAGTCACACATAAACAAAATTGAAATCCCAAGTCCTTGAGTCCATAAATGTTGCAACAGTCTACAGCCAGAGAGAGCAGCATTGACTCCAGCATGCCGGTGGAATGCACCAACTCTGCCTCAGGCTCTCCTGGGCAGCTGTAAACAGGCGACACCAAGGCTTGAGGCCTAGTCCTCACGACTACTACAGATCCCCTGCCGTCTGCCAATCTCCTCGAGCTTTAAAGAAAGCAACCTCAATTCTTTGATTTCTCCCCATAATGGAGGCCCTGATTGATTGTAAATAGGAAATTTACTCAGATGAAAACTTTTCCAAGATCACTTTCTCCTTCCTAAATTGTGATGCAAAGAATGGTCCCACTGAACCAGACATCCCACCTCTCTTGGAACTTCCGGGAGTCTCCCGCATATGAATAGTGGCTCCCTGATGCCCACAAATTATATACAATATCACAGAAATCAATTTTTTTGAGAGCGAGCGAGAGAAAAGCAAGAGAGTGCGAGAGCGACCACGAGAGAGAGCGCACGCGAGAGAAAGCAAGCGAGAGCATGTGAGTGAGAGCGAGCGAGAGAAAGCGAGCAAGAGCGAGAGGGAGAGAAAGCGAGCGAGAAGGCAGGCGAGAGCGCGCCATGGCAGAGTGTTCCAAAAAAAAAATAAAACGTACATCACTCGGACCCCAGACTACACTAAAGTGTACCCCTGCCTAATAGGGGTCAAAATAATGACAGTGTTGCTCGCTGCACTGTTTGCAACAGTGACTTTTCTATTGCCCATGGTGTGTTAAGACTGTAAAAGACAAGTTGAGGTGAATTTAACAGGTGTCATTCGTTCATTAGCATAGCTAACATTATTTAAACTAGCTGGCCAGCTGCTAAGGAGCTACTCTATTGCAGACATCCCACCTCTCCCGGAAGTCTCCCGCAAATTGATGGTGCTACCTCCCTGAGATGAGTGTTTGCAGGGTGGGATGTCTGCTGAACTAAATGACTGATTGACTTAGTTTAGCAGGACAGCTATGTTATTTTATTCAATTTCCTATACTTAATTGTGTATCTTTTTGAAGTGCTTTATCATCTTGCTACAGTAATTTTGAAAATCTTTAAATGTGCAGTATGTGATTGCTCTGTTCCCCACTTTGATCAAAATAATGTCATGTAAATTTTGAATACATTTGAAACAGAAGGTCAGGCAGCACCTGTGGAAACAGAATCAATAGTTAATTTCAGGATCAAGACAGTTTGTCTTCAGCCTGAAATATAAACTGATCACCTGTTTCCCTGAAATACCCAGCAGTTCAGTGCAGTATTCATGAAGCTAAAATTTACTGGGAAATATAGGCACTTAGTGCCATCTGTAATTATTTCTCTGCACAACTACACTCAAGAACAGAATTTTCATGTAAATATTGCCGCCGCCTTTTCAATGAGTGTGCTGTGTTCCGTAGATTCTGTATGAAGTTTAACTACATAATCCATTTGCTGCAATAGCTTTTTTTTAGTGTACTGAACCTCTGCTACTTTATATCAGGCTTAGCATCAGAAAAGTTTATCAGTTCCATACTTCTGAATATCCGGGAATGAGGCCATGGCTTAAAGGTTCTGCCGGAGATTATTGAGTGTTTTATGGCCAGGACTTGTGTGCATGTGTGTGCTGGACATGTGATACCATCAGATCGCTCCAAGTCCCACCTCTCAGGAACTTGTACCTATAGATGGGGAAGGAATTGATCTATAAGACAGCTACACATGTTAGAATCTGATGTCTGTGGTTTGCCATACAGAAAGTTATGGCTTGTAACATCTGCAAAATTTGAATGAATTTTTGTTTGTCTTGGGTTATTCATAGACTTTTTTAAAAATGTGATCTTCATACCATGCCAGTGGCAATCTTTCTGCATATTTATCCCCATTTAAAAAGTTATATAGTTTACCCCAAATATCTGCTAAATATATAGCAATTATTTAGTTTTAAGATTCCTTTCTGTAACCAGCCGTTAGTCTCTGCATGGAGCAAAATGTTTGGAGACTATGAAGTGACAATATATAAAAGTAAAAATATTAGTCATGATTTTTCTTTGTAATTTGAGTATTTAATGGTAAATTAGAACTAGTAAAAATCATTGGATGAATATGATTAAAAGTGCAGAAAAGTGGTAGCATAAGTTTTGCTTGAGTGTTTAATCTAGTTGAATTTTCTTTTATTTATGAGAATATATCAACTGTAAGGATTTCTGATGAGCTGAACAACTCTGAGTATTACAATTTTTGGCTTGTTATTCAAAAGTAAGCCATAACACCACAGGCTGAAAGGCTTAGTGGAAAAATACCATTGTTATTTTGCAGCTGGCTAACAGGAGGTCCAAGATAACACAGCAGAAGGTTCTAAAGTGCAACTGTACATAATTTTAATAATCTAGCAGACCCTTCTCCAGGAACACTTCTATACTTGTAGAGAGAAAATGCATTTCAACATCCAAGTGAATCTTTAACGGTTTCAAATGCCCTTGTACTTAAATTGCATGATTGTTTGATTACTCAACTGTTGAATTGAACGGGTGCAGACTCTTTTAAATTTCTGCTCCTTGGGCTTAAAAACAACATGAGTAGACAATGCTATCAGCTATATCTTTGTGCATTGTGTTGCACATTGACCAGTTAGTCAGAGCAAACAGGCTTCCAATGTCTTGCATGCATGGAACTTGGAATGTGTTTTATGTCTAGGAAATGGATAAATGGTCAGTGAAGGTGGGGCGGGGGGGGCGGGGGGAGATAAAAAGGTAAAGCATATTGAGCAAAGTCAGAATCAGGTTTATTATCACTGACCTATGTTCTGAAATTTATTGTTTTGCGGCAGGTAATATAGTGCAATACTTAAAACTATTGTGTTACAGTAAAAATAGTGCAAAAGAGGAATAGTGATGTAGTGTTCATGAATTCATGGATTGTTCAGAAATCTAATGGTGGGAGTGGGTGGCGGGGTGGTGGGGCTGAGGCTGTTCCAAAAATATTGAGTGTTCATCTTTAGGCTCCTGTAACTCCTCCTTAATGGTACTAAGATGAAGAGAACATGTCTCAGATGGTGAGGGTCCTGAATGATGGACGTTACTTCTTGAGGCACTGCCTTTTGGAGATATCCTGGGTATGGGGAGGCTTGTGCCCATTATGTAACTAGCTGAGACTAAAACCCTCTACAGCAGGGGTTTCCATCCTTTATTATGCCTTTGACCATTACCATTAAGCAAGGGGTCCGTGGACCCCAGGATAGGAACCTCTGCTCTACGGCCTCTTCCGATTTCTGTGCGTGGAAGCTACCACACCAGGTGGTGATGTAACTGAGTTAGAATGCTCTCCGTGGTACGTCTGTAGAAATTTGTTGGAGTCTTTGACATACCAAATCTCCTCAAATACATAATGAAGTATAGTCACTAACATGCCTTCTGGATTGCATCATTCTGCTTGATCCAGGATTGATCCTCTCAGATGTTGACACCAAGGAACTTAAAGCTGCTCGCCCTTTTCACTACTGACTCCTCAATGAGGACTGCTGTGTGTTTTCATGACTTTCTCTTTCTGAAGCCCACAATCAGTCTTTCGGTCTTGATGGCATTGAATACAAGGCTATTACTGCAATGCCACCCACACAGCCGATCTATGTCACTCCTGTACACTTCCAGATCACCATCTGAGATTCGGCCAGCCACAGTTGTGTCATTGCTGAATTTATAGATGGCATTTGGGCTATGTCTAGCCGCACAGCCATGAGTATAGAGAGTTGAGCAGTGGGCCAACTATACATCCTTGAGTTGTACGTGTATTGAATGAGGAACTTAATGTTTTTAACTGGCAGGAAGAATATGTGAGAAAGGTGGTGTATGAAACAAAAATTATGGTGGTTAGACCAGAAAAGTTGCAGCTAGATAAGAAGTGTTAGAGATCAGGCAAATGTTGAGTTTAAAAGGATAGGAGAAATCAGAAACATACATCAAAGTTGCTGGTGAACGCAGCAGGCCAGGCAGCATCTATAGGAAGAGGCGCAGTCGACGTTTCAGGCCGAGACCCTTCGTCAGGACTAACTGAAGGAAGAGTGAGTCCTTCAGTTAGTCCTGACGAAGGGTCTCGGCCTGAAACGTCGACTGCGCCTCTTCCTATAGATGCTGCCTGGCCTGCTGCGTTCACCAGCAACTTTGATGTATGTTGCTTGAATTTCCAGCATCTGCAGAATTCCTGTTGTTTGCGGAGAAATCAGAATGCTGGAATTGAATCCTGAGGCTACCAACTATGAACAAAGGTTACCGTGGAATTGTGTTGAAGCAGCATCATTCAAAAGCAAGACAAAAGATCAAGTGAACTCATTGCTTTACTTGGAACGACTGTTGGGTTCCCAGTATTAGAAGATTAGAAAATTGTTGACAAGAACATGCCCTTTGGCCCAACAAAGCTTGCCAAATTCCTATTCACATAGTGTGTTGAAATAACTATCAAGTTTAAATTTGAAAGTCTTTAAGGTACTACTCTCAACAGCACAACTAGGTAGTTTGTTCCATGTGTCCACCCACAACTTGCTGTGTAAAGAAATGCTTCCTGATGTCTGTCTGAAATCTCTCTTTAACCAGTCTCCACCTATGGCCCCAAGATCTTGTTGATGGATTTATTTTGAAGTAGCTGCTAGCATCCTCGTTACTTGTACCCCTAATGATTTTGAACACTTCTATCATGTCTCCTCTCATTTTATGTCTACTTGGGTTAAAAAGGTTTAATCTTTCTTCATAGCTTGTACTCTGTAGACCTGGAATGACTCTAGTCTTCCTGCTCTGAACTCTCTCCAGTGCCTTTACATCCCTCATGAAATACGGAGACCAAAGTTGTACACAGTATCAAGGTGTGTCCTCACAAGTGCATTATTCAGCTTGAGGAGAATGTCTGTAAACTTGAACTCCAGTGAGGGCATTATATGGTCCAACCATTCTATTGGTCTTCCTAATTGCTTGTTTGCATTGTTTAGATGTTGAAAGTGATGAGATTGCCGGGACACCTAAATCCTTCTCATACAGTGAACTGTCCAACTCAATACCCCCAATTGTATATTTATATCTAATATTTCTACTTCCCATATGTAATACTCTACATTTACTTTGAATTTCATCTGCCATTTATCTGCCCGAATCTGGATTTTGTTTAGATCTAACTGTATTGTTTCTGCTGCCTGAATGTTATCAGCCCATTCCCCCAATTTTGCAACCTTTACTGACTTATTTGTTATGAGTTTATCCAAATAATTAATGCAGATTAAAAACAGCAGCGGCCCTAGAACTGCGGAGCCCGACTTATAACATCTTCTAGGTGTGAAAATGATCCTCTCACCATAACTGGTTTTCTGTTTTTGAGCCGAATCTGCACCATTTGTACTCCTTATCCGGAATCCCTACCTCCTGTAATTTGATTATTAAACTCTTGTAGGATTCCTTGTCAAAAGCCTTTTGAAAGTCCAAGTAAATGATATCAACCGCTCTTACTGTTTTTATGCATTTTAGTTGCCTCCTCATGGAACTCTAGCATATTGATAAAACATGATTTCCCCTTTCTGATCCCGTGCTGGCATTCTGCTAACATGCCTGTTCTTATCAACTGCTTTTCCATCTCATTCTTTATTAATGTTTCCATTATCTTACCTACAATACAGGTTTCCCCTGCAATCCGAAGGTAGAGCGTTCCTGTGAAATGGTTCGTAAGCCGAAATGTCGTAAAGCGAAGAAGCAATTACCATTTACTTATATGGGAAAATTTTGTGAGCGTTCGCAGACCCAGAAATAACCTACCAAATCATGCCAAATAACACATAAAACCTAAAATAACAGTAACATATGGTAAAAGCAGGAATGATATGATAAATACACAGCCTATATAAAGTAGGAATACTTTTCCACAATCATTACTGAAGTGTTCTCCATAGCGAAAATCTCACGCAAGCGCCATCGGCAGAAAATGTCACGCAAGCGCTCTCGGCAAAAACACTCTCTCCAGCAACCTTTAAGCTATGAAGCTGCCAAATCATACCAAATAACATGTAAAAATACACAGCCAGTATAAAGTAGAAATAATGTATGTACAGTATAGTATCACTTATGGGAATCGGGACAGCGCCGAGCACACTGATGACGGTGTGTTAGACAAAGTTGTTGGAGTTTGGGTGGTGCAGTAGCCCCTCACCCTCCAGGCCGTTGAGCGATACATTGCTGCGAAGAACGCAGGGGTCCAGCGGTAGCTGGGAGGAACACAGCACATCTTTAAGAAAAAAGCCAAAACAAACATGCTAATTAATTAGGTGCCGCCCGTAATTGTCGGCCCAGATCAGTGCCAATATCTGATTGCGTCGTCTATGATCTGGGCCGACAATTACGTGTCAGCGGCACCTAATTAATTAGCATGTTTATTTCGGCTTTTTTCTTAAAGATGTGCTGTGTGCCTCCCAGCTACTTTTGCATTCTCCGTGAATCGGTATCTGTCCGTGGCCTGGGGGTTGGGGTGGTGGGACACTGGGGTGTCATCTCGTTGCCTGTTTCCATTAGAACAGGCAACTCATCTCCTATGACTGCCCGCCTCGATGTCGAAGGTCGAGGTTTGTCGTCTGCTGTGGCTGATATGGAAGGCTTGCTTGACTGCTGAGCCTCGCGTATTTTTCTATCACACAGTTCTTTAATAAGGACTCAGACCCACCTGTAAATATCTCCTAAACCGACGTACCCTTTCAAAATTAAAGTCGTACTTTATCATTACTCATTTGGTTTCGATTGTTAGCCTTTTTTCTTCCAATTGCATCAGCTCTTCATCTGTCAGTTCTTGGTGATGGGATGCCAAAACCTCTTCAACAACATCTTCGTCAACTTCCACAAGCCAGACTCACGTTGTCCTTACTTCGTTCACCACGATCAAATCGCTTAATTATGTCTAGTATTACCCTAAGTGTAACACCCTTATGAGCTCTTTCAGGCTTTTCCGATACCATAGAACTCATCTCGCAAACAGCTGCTCATAGGCTCGTGTTTAAGCAATGCCGGCGAGAATCCAGGGGAGAGCGTCTGCTCGGGGCACGTTGCCTTTTATCGTGTGCTGAATTTTTTTTTTCGTAACAGTGAAAACACCTTCTGAAAGCGAAAATAGGGTACTAATGTAGGTCTTTCGTAACAGTGAGGTTTCGTAAAGCGAACGTTCGAAAAGCGGGGGACACTGTACACATTAAGCTTACTGGTCTATAGTTACCAGAGTCAGTGTGGCCACCCTTCTTGTATCCTGGGAAAATGCTAGCCCATTTCCAGTCCTTTGAGATTGCACCAGTCTTCACTGACTTTTGAAAAATACAAGTTATGAGTTTGTATATATAATCAGAGACCTTTTTGAAGAACCTTGGATATATAGAAACATAGAAACATAGAAAATAGGTGCAGGAGTAGGCCATTCGGCCCTTCGAGCCTGCACCGCCATTTATTATGATCATGGCTGATCATCCAACTCAGAACCCCGCCCCAGCCTTCCCTCCATACCCCCTGACCCCTGTAGCCACAAGGGCCATATCTAACTCCCTCTTAAACATAGCCAATGAACTGGCCTCAACAGTTTGCTGTGGCAGAGAATTCCACAGATTCACCACTCTCTGTGTGAAGAAGTTTTTCATAATCTCGGTCCTAAAAGGCTTCCCCTCTATCCTCAAACTGTGACCCCTCGTTCTGGACTTCCCCAACATCGGGAACAATCTTCCTGCATCTAGCCTGTCCAATCCCTTTAGGATCTTATACGTTTCAATCAGATCCCCCCTCAATCTTCTAAATTCCAACGAGTACAAGCCCAGTTCATCCAGTCTTTCTTCATATGAAAGTCCTGCCATCCCAGGAATCAATCTGGTGAACCTTCTTTGTACTCCCTCTATGGCAAAGATGTCTTTCCGCAGATTAGGGGACCAAAACTGCACACAATACTCCAGGTGTGGTCTCACCAAGGCCTTGTACAACTGCAGTAGTACCTCCCTGCTCCTGTACTCGAATCCTCTCGCTATAAATGCCAGCATACCATTCGCCTTTTTCACCGCCTGCTGTACCTGCATGCCCACTTTCAATGACTGGTGTATAATGACACCCAGGTCTCGTTGCACCTCCCCTTTTCCTAATCGGCCACCATTCAGATAATAATCTGTTTTCCTATTTTTGCCACCAAAGTGGATAACTTCACATTTATCCACATTAAATTGCATCTGCCATGAGTTTGCCCACTCACCCAACCTATCCAAGTCACCCTGCATCCTCTTAGCATCCTCCTCACTGCTAACACTGCCACCCAGCTTCGTGTCATCCGCAAACTTGGAGATGCTGCATTTAATTCCCTCATCCAAGTCATTAATATATATTGTAAACAACTGGGGTCCCAGCACTGAGCCTTGCGGTACCCCACTAGTCACTGCCTGCCATTCTGAAAAGGTCCCGTTTATTCCCACTCTTTGCTTCCTGTCTGCTAACCAATTCTCCACCCAAATGTTGTGTGGCCCTGGAGATTTATTAACTTTTAGCCTTTTCAGCTGAAGCAGAACCTCACTCACTATGGTTGGAAATGAATGTTCTGAACCATGTCATCTTTGAATTAAATAGAAGCATTGAAACAAAGTTCTGGAAACAGCCTTTGAGGGTCTGAGGCAGAAGACTAAAATTTTGGCAAGATTGACGAAAAATTGGTTTTGGTTATAGTGATATGAAACTGAAGAAGATCACAGTGCATTCACAATATGATGCCAGTACCACAGAAGTATTTTTAAAGACGTGGTGCATAATGGCAAAATCTAAATTCTAATATTTCCATTCATGGAGGAGAACAGCTTAGAAACATAGAAAACCTACAGCACAATACAGGCCCTTCAGCCCACAAAGTTATGCCGAACATGTCCCTACCTTAGAAATTACTAGGCTTACCTACAGCCCTCTATTTTTAGAAGCTCCATGTACCTATCTAAAAGTCTCTTA
Source organism: Mobula hypostoma (assembly GCF_963921235.1). Taxonomy (NCBI): domain Eukaryota; kingdom Metazoa; phylum Chordata; class Chondrichthyes; order Myliobatiformes; family Myliobatidae; genus Mobula; species Mobula hypostoma. The sequence continues at coordinate 131,959,746 of NC_086099.1, forward strand.
AAAGACCCTATCATATCCGCCTCCACCACCGTTGCCAGTAGCCCATTCCACGCGCTCACCTCTCTGAGTAAAAAAAATTACCCCTGACGTCTCCTCTGTACCTACTCCCCAGCACCTTAAACCTGTGAGCTCTTATGACAATCATTTCAGCCCTGGGGAAAAAGGCCTCTGACTATCCACATGATCAATGCCTCTCATCATCTTATACACCTCTATCAGGTCACCTCTCATCCTCCGTCGCTCCAAGGAGAAAAGGTCGAGTTCACTCAACCTATTCTCATAAGGCATGCTCCCTAATCCAGGCAATATCCTTGTAAATCTCCTCTGCACACTTTCTATGGCTTCCACATCCTATCTGTAGTGAGGCGACCAGAACTGAGCACAGTACTCCAGGTGGGGTCTGACCAGGATCCTATTGATGAAAGCCAATACACCATACGCTGCCTTAACCACAGAGTCAACCTGTGCAGCTGCTTTGAGAGTCCTATGGATTCGGACCCCAAGATCCCTCTGATCCTCCATGCTGCCAAGAGTGTCACCATTAATACTATATTCTGCCATCATATTTGACCATGCTTAAAGAAGAATCAAGTATGTGCAATTTACATGGGATTCAAAGTTGTACTGAAGAACACTGGGGAAAGAAAGGCTTCAGAGGTGATAAGCCAAAGGATTTTAACAAAAAAATGATGAGGGCAGGTTTTGAAGGGGAATCTGAGAGCACAGCTCAGGGAGAGGCACAAAGTAGAGTTCAGGATTTGCTTGAAAGGGGTCTTAATTATCTATATCTCATTTCTCTAAGCTTCCACCTTTCTTGAATCTCGGGCTCTTGTAGTCCTCATGCCCTTTACTTAATTCTGTTCATCTTGTTACTTTATATACGTTATTGTGACCAAACTGGAATCAAGCATGAAAGGTAATTGCAGTGAGGGAAGTCAACTGCAAAAAGCCACAAATATCTGAATGACGTTGCAAGTCTTTCCATGTATTTATTTCAACATCACGCATGCAGCCCTTATTTTTCCAATTAGTCACACTTACTGAAGCTTAAAGGTGAAATCAAGTGGCTTCAATGCTTGCACCAAAAAATAAGAAACAAACTACACAACAGATTGATGAAGAGAAGTGAACTAAGAGATTACCAGTATGGCTTTTTCTTGAACACAAGATATGCTAGTATTATTTGTTGATATTCAGTATAATGGACATCAATATGTGTTTCCATGCTGAGTTTTTTAAAATTTTATTCAAGTCCATCCAAGCCATTAAACCTCTGCCACAATGATTCCTCTACTTTATATATCATTGAGGAAGCCCTGGTATTTAAGGAATGTTTCTCTTTAGTGCTTAGGAGGGCATTCATATTACAAAGGAGGGGATTTTGGCAGCCTTACAGTAAATTAAGGTGGATAATCTTCAAGCCTGACTGTGTGCATTTTTAGATTTTTGTGGGAGGGTAAAGAAGAAAGTGTAGGCCTTTGGAGATATTTGCTTCATTGTTAGCCACTGGTCAAGTTTCTGAAGACCTGAAGATAGTTAAGGTTGTTCTGTTGTATATGATGGGCAGAAAGGACAAGCCATAAGCCATAGGAGCAGAATTAGACCCATCGAATTTGCTCCTCCATTGCATCCTTGTTTTTTTTTTAAATTCCCCTTGACTCCATTCTCCTGCCTTCTCCTCGTAACATTTGCTGCCCTTACCAGTCAAGAACCTATCAGCCCCCACTTTAAATATATCTAATGACTTGACCTGCACAGCCGTCTGTGGTAATGAATTCCATAGATTCATCACCTTCTGATTAAAGAAATTTCTTATCCTATTCAGTAGGATTCAATCACATTCTCCACACCCCCCCATTCCTCTAAACTCCAGTGAGTACTGCCCTTGAGCCATCAAACACTCCTCATTCGTTAACCCTTTAATTTATGGAATCATTCTCATGAACTCCCTTTGAATTCTCTCCAATGCTAGCACATTCTTTCTTCAATAGGGGACCCAAAACTGACTTCCTTCAGACTCCGTACTTCCTCACCACCACCTGCCTTTCCACCATTTTTTGTCCTGTCTGCAAATTGGCCATAAAGCAATTAATTCCACCATCTAAGTCATTGACCTATAACATGAAAAGCAGCGGCCCCAACACCAACTCCTACCGAACACCACTAGTCACTGACAGCCAACCAGAAAAGTCTCTCTTTATTCCCACTCTCTTGCTTCCTGCCAGTCAGCCGATGTTCTATTCATGCTAGTATCTTTCCTGTAATAACAGTGGCTATCACCTTGTTTATCAGCCTCATGTTCTGCACCTTGTCAAAGGCCATCTGAAAATCCCAGTAAACAACATCCACTGACTCTACTTTGTCTATCCTGTCTGTTATTACCTCAAAGAATTCCAATAGATTTGTCAGGCAAGATTTCCCCTTAAGATAATTATGACTGTTTTATTTTATCATGTGCGTCCAAGTACCCCAAAACATCGTCCTTAATAATGGACTCCAACATCTTACCAACCACTGAACTTCTGTCCATTAGATTTGGGTTCCCCTACCATAGGAGAAAATTTCCATCTGTCTGATCTATGACAATATAAGGTCATCGCTTATTCTGTTATGTTCCAAAAGAATAACGACCTAGCCTGGAATGAGTTGCCGGAGGAAGGGGTTGAGGCGGGTACAATAGTATAATTTCAAAAGCACTTGGATAGGTACATGAGGGATAAGGCATAGACAGATGTGGGCTGAATACAGGAAACTTGGGCTAGCTGGGTGGGCTTCATAGTTGGCCTAGACTTGTTGGGCCAAAGGGCCTGTATCTGTACTGTATGCTGATGACTATTATCACATGCTTGTGGATGAAACCCACCCTGTATGAAGCATCATCATAAGCACAGAAAAAGGGCCCCTTAGATGGCTGTCTAAATGCCAACCATCAAGCATACAATAAGACCCTAAAACTTAGAAGTGAAATTAGGCTATTTGGATCATCAAGTCCACTTCGCCATGCGCTTGTTTCTGATTTTAAATCCTCTCAACCCCATTCTACTGCCTTCTTCCTGAAACTTTTTAACATCCTTACTAATGAAGAACCTTTCACTCTCGCGTTGCCTCCACAGCAATGAATATGTCTGTCAAAGGTCTAGCAATCCTCTCTTGCCTCCATCAGTTTCTTGGGTGAAAGCAACAATGGAAAGCAGAGGGTGGTTTCAGGTGGAGCAAGTTCTTCCTGGTAACCAGTGGTGTTCTGCAGAGATTTGTTCTGGGACCTGTGCAGTTTGTAATTTTATAAATGACGTGGATGAGGAAGTAGAAGGGTAAAATCTTGGAATCCACATCCACTGATCCCTCAAAGTTGCTGTGGAAGGTGATAGGGTTGTGAAGAACGTGTATGGGGTGTTAAGGCTGATTTATACTTGTGCGTACTAGCTTGCGCCGTAGCCTATGCAAGTGGGCTACGCCGTTATGAGCATTTATACTTGTGCATTGGTGTGTCTGCGTTGCTGTGCAATTCGGGCACGTCACGCATGTGTATTCACCTGCCTGTGCGAGGCTTCATGGTCATGGTAGACTTTCTCGGGGTAAACAAGCTTAAAGTGAGCATCTTTTTTCGTAAAAGTGAAATGTGTCCTCCATAATTTCGGTGGTCTGTAAAGCTTTATGGAAAGCATTTCAGCCAGAGTTCCTTCCCTGCCCTTCAGTCGCCCAATGGGAAGCTATTGCAGTGTAGGAGGAAATGCGATGCTACCAAACGGACCAATCACAGTTGTTGCAGTCTGCGTTGCCTTGATGCATAGTTACATTTTGGGAGAGGTGCATATCAGGCTACGGTGTAGGGATCTGCGTAGGCACTGCGTAGGGTTCGCAGCTGCGTCGTACCTATGGCGTCGATTTGACGCACAAGTATAAATCACTCTTCCTTCAGTCAGTCCTGACGAAGGGTCTCGGCCTGAAACGTCGACTGCACCTCTTCCTAGACATGCTGCCTGGCCTGCTGCATTCACCAGCAATTTTTATGTGTGTTGCTGTGTTTAGTCTGGTTGCCTCATTATAGGAAGGTTGTGGAAGTTATGGAGAGTGACATACTAGATATGGAGGCTTGTGGTGTGATACGTAAAGACAAGGGAGACTCTATCTCTGTTATAAGTTTGGGGTAAGGGCAGATGTGTGGTGAATGGAGGCGAGGGCAGCTTCAATGGGGGAAAACCGTATTCTTTGGGGGAGGGGGAAGAAGAACATCTCTGAAATGGAAAGCTTTATTCTGAGAACGGGTGTGGTGGAAAAAGGGACTGAGAGACAGGAATAGCATTTTTACGAGTGACAGAGTGGGAAGAGGTTATAGTCATTTCCACAAATGAATGAATAAATGGAGTGTATATTATATACAGCCTAATGTGTTTGTTTAATTTTTTTTTAAGTTTGTTTTTAGTTTATTAAAAAGCAGAGTTTTTCCATATGGATGTGTTGTGTACTTAAAATATTTAATAAAATATCATAAAATGATCAAACAGATCTTGTGTCTGCTCTGTAGGTAACTTAAGTCCAAGACTGTAATGAGTGGAAAAGCCAGAAGATCATTAGCTGCCCTGTTTCCGTGCCCAGTCGTTCATTCACAGCTATCTTGACTTGCTGCGCAGCAGATAGATTTGGTGAGGTCATGTTTTAATCTCTGGTATAAATACTGGTACATGCAGAATTCAGAAGTTATGCCATTTTGTTCCAGCTGTTTGCTCATGTACTTAACAGATACGTTAATATTGTGTGAATCATCATGTGAGTCAGTTTAATTGATCTCTAATGGTATGGTTTGAAATTTTTGACTGTTTTCATTAAAAAGAGTAACTTAACAGCAAATTTGTTATACTAAAAGTAGGTTGTCCTGTTAAAGATATTTTCAGGAATATAAAACATTTGGCTAAATATCCATTTTTTTCTATTACAATAAAAATGCTTATTAGTTTACCCTTTGTTAACAGAACCAATCAAAATGGCTGTCAGAACACATTCTCCTAGACATACACGCAGTAAGTCTGAAGGAACGCTAATTGACCTGGATGAGAGCCCGTCAACTCGCATGTTTGTAAAAGGTACTGAAACAATTACACTATATGATAAATTATTAATGTAGTTCTGGTTTACCTCTGGAGTTATATATATATGTCTGTGTGTGTGTGTGTGTGTGTGTATGTATGTGTGTGTATATATATATATATATATATATATATATATATATATAAAAAAATTAATTGATTCATTTTCTGTTGATTAAATATCTAGCTGCAGAAAGTTAAATTCCTGCTTTTTTTAATTATCAGGGGCAATGCATACCAACCTGGTAGTGGGATGTCCTTATGTGTTTGGTTTTTCTCCCCAACATCTCAGGATCTGCCCAAATGCTGATTTTATTTTTGTTACCCTCTCTAGGACTTGGGCAGATGCTGATGACAGTCTTGCTGCAGCCTGAGATTGATGGTCCCATCACTGGTGAACCATCGCCAAATTTAGTGGTGATCTGCAGCTCCCTAATCTAAGTAAGGAGTAGGACTCTATTTTCTTTTGATAGGTACTCCGATTACAATGTATGGTCTATTCATCCTGATAGATCAGGGCGGTTAAGTTTCTGTACCCTGGGCAAGAATCCAAATACCCTTTTTGTAATAAAGAATTGGGAGTTTGTGGGTGTTTTTTTTAAATAAATGATTGTCTTGTTTGCATTCATATTTTTCTTTTGGCATCTGACACTTTATTACTTATTCATGTTTTTCTTCTACATTTTATTTCCAACCTTATCCTCTGTAGAAAATAACAATCTTCTAGGAATTTCAAAAGGACAAGAATCTAATCTACTACAAGACTGGGATTTGCTAGTATTTGACCAGCCTAACCATGCTGTTACTCAGAGCACAAATCCTTTTTGGAATGGTCTGTCAGGATCAAACCCATTTTTAGATGATATTGCCAAAGAAAGTGATGATAATGTCGTAAAGCCATCATCTGCATTAAATGAGAATGCACTGGGTTTTGAAAACCCAAGGACTACAGAGTCCATTTGCTCCTCAGCTGATGAATTGGATGTTGACAACCTGATCTATATTGGAAGACCATTTGCAAAGCAGCATGGAAGGTGGAAAAGTGCTTCAGATATCTTGGATTTTTCAAACAAAGAAGATGTTCCTCAGAATAATCGTCCATTAAGTGAATTTATTGCCCCAAATTTAGAATCTTTTCAAAATGATAGAGAAGCTTACAAAGCGGCATGGTTGAACCATAGACAATTAACTAGATCATGCCTTGATTTGGACATGGTGAGTCAAAATCCTGGATGGGGGCAGACTCAGGCTATTGAAACATTTATTGTCTGTAAGATAGACCATAAAGGGGGATCACTTCATTTGCCTGAATCAGATGTAAGTGTCCATGTACCTGAAGGTCATGTTCCACCTGGTGAAATCCAAGAACTGGCAATAAAGGCCTTGCTTGAACCACCTCAGTTGCTTAACAATGATTTTTGTACAACAATTGGGCCATTACTGGAGATGAAACTAAGCAATTTCAACACTAAAGGTTCTATTTCTTTAGAAATGAAGGTGACAGCCGAAGTGAAAACTGATCCGATGAGTCAAGTTATGACTGACGTTGCATGTCTTTGTAGTGATGCTAAAGAGGGCCCTTTTGAGAAGGTGCACAATATTTACATATACAAAGATGTTATGCAAGTAAAACTTGAAAAATTGAGTCCTTGTATGTATGTTGTACCAGCGGTTGAAGCAAGATGTATTCATCCTTCAGCATTGACAGTATGGGATTATCTTGACAAAATGATTACTATTGGTGTTTATGGCCCCAAACACATTCATCCAGTTTTTACTGCAGTTTGCACAATCTTTTGTCACAATGAAATCCCACAGAGACTTACAGATATGAAAAGAAACAATAAAAACTTACCACCGGTTGTTCTTCAACTTTGGGGAAAGCATCAGTTTCATTTAGAGAGACCACAAGATCTTCAAATTTCTGTTATTCCCACCGAGGCAAAGTATGAAGTACAGGAAACTGATCAGACTATGCAAGTTGATAAATCTTTGCTAACATTGGGCAAGACAATTCGAAAGCCATTCTCGTTGTCTATGTGTAAAACTGGAGAAGTTAATTCATTTCAACTTGTTATTCAGGTTAAAGGTACCAACCTCGATCTTATAACACAGTTCAGTATCCAGACACCCATGCCAACAGGCAAGTCAGGTATGAAAAGACGTTATCAAAAACGGAAAGAGTCACCAACACATAGCACTTCACATGAACCTTCACCTGTCAAGCATCCTGTATTTAAGGACAGAGAGATCAATATTATTAATTATGGAGTGGCACTGAAACCTGTGTTGAGACAACCAAAAATTGAATACTTATTGGAATATTTTAAAGGTGACACTATAGCACTTCTTGGGTTGGACAAAGTCAAAGTAATAGGTCAAACCAGGATCAAGGAATGGTATGTTGGTGTCTTGCGTGAAAAGGTTGGCCTTGTGCATTGCAAAAATGTGAAGGTGATTTCTAAGGAGCAGGTCATGGACTATTCAGAAGCGAAGGTTACAACCAAGATTCTCCTTGATCAAGTTACCATTCCTTTTAAAAGATTGACATATATGTATTCATCTGTCCGTGAAATCATCACAGAGAATATTACTAGTTGGAAGCCATTTGCTGAAGTGCTTGGATACACTGATCTCCCATTGGATATAGACCCCAGGACTCCAGTTGAGAGCGAATTGGAAAGAGTTGCATGTATACTGGAGAAATTAAAAGAAGACTGCCACGCTAGTGGTAACAAGGTAAAGAGAAAGTTTCTGCATGAAATTGTTCTGGTAAGTATTTTTAATAAGTTTGTCACTTCATTGCAGCTGGCAGCATGTTAGGTGCAACTTTAGTTGGAAATACTTAAGTGGTTCAGTCAATGGTAAAGGTTGCATGATATGGCATTTTGTGGCTATCCAAGTTATTTTTCCCAAAGCGAATTCACAAAAGTAACCGGTTTGCTCATTAATCTTATTGCTGCTTGTGGTACATTGCTATGTGGGGAAAATAGCAATCGCATTCACTTAATAGAAATAATTCAAAGGATAAAAGATTACCTATTTAAAACTGAAGAGTTGTTGAATCACGAAGTGTGTTCATGGTTCAGAGATGTTTTGGACTGCAGAAAAAGAATAAATGTTATGAAGATGAGTCAGGTCAGTGGAATTGAGACCAGCACGTCTATCAGCCATAGTAATAAATGGCAGCGTGGACTGAAAGGTAAGAGAGCCTGCCATTCCTAATTCTCATATCTTTGTGTCAGAGGAAGGTAGATAAGACCATAAGACATGGGAACAGAATTAGGCCACTTGGCCCGTTGAGACTGCTTTCGATTTCAATAATGGCTGATTTATTATCCCTCTCAACCCCACTCTCCTGCATTTTCTCCATAACTTTTGACACCTTTACTAATCAAGAACCTGTCAACCTCTGCTCTATGCATACCCAATGACTTGGCCTCCAGAGCTGTCTGTGGCAGTGAATTGACGGATTCACCACCCTCTGGCTAAAGAAATTCCCCTGTGCCTTCTGGTCCTAGACTCTTCCCTCATTCTTCTAAAAATCCAGTGAATACAGGCCCAGAGCTATCGAATGTTCCTTGTGCATTAACCCTTTCATTTCCAGAATAATTCTCGTGAACCTCCTGAACCCTCACCAGTGCCGTTATTTCTTAGATAAGAGGCCAAAAACTGCTCTCAATATTCCAAGTGCATTGTGACCAATGCCTTGTAAAGCCTTAGCTTTACACCCTAGCTTTTTTTGTCCTTAACTCAAAGATGGCATATTGGTATCTTTGCTGATAATTAGCTTGAAAATGAATTAGTGGAAATAGAAAGTAGATTTAATGGTGACATATTTAAGTAACCATAATAGAAATTATTGCAAATGAATGTAATACTACTATTATCCTTTAAATTAATGTGGGATACCTTTTTTAAAAAATGAATGGTTGAGGTCTGCAGTGTTCTGCCAGATGTCATAATGAAGGCACATTCAATTATGAAATTTATAAAGAAACTGGATTAGTATCTGAGAGGTTAAAATTTGCAGGGCTGTGGAAGAGGGCAAATGATTGCGACCAACTGGAATGGTCTTGCACAGAGTTGATAGAGACATTAGGCCAAATGGACATCCAAGCTGAAAGATTTGAGATTCTGTGAATGGTTATCCTTTGAGTGAGAGCTCCAACCTTTTTGTTATTTGCATTCTTGCACTTTGTATTCATGCTATTTGTTTCGTGCAATTTGTTCACTACGAGGTAAAATTACTTTGACCGAGCAACCTTTGGGTTAAATATTCTGTTATTTACCAAATCACTAGGGTTTTGCTGGGCTCTGTTTTACCAACAAAACACTTCCTGAATATAGTGTATATTCCAAAATATACAGTACACTAAATTTGCTAATGAAAATGGTTGAGAAGGGAAACTGTTCGTTCATGTTTTAGAGTTGTTCGTGTTTGAACATGGGCATATTTTAATTTTGCCCAGTACCACAGTTCAATTTGGTTTAATATATGATGAATTCTTTCGTGCCATAATGTAGTCATGCATTTCAAACACAATAATCACTGAGCTGGTGAAAAATACCATCTGATGATAAATGAGAGAATTTTGTACTTAGTACTCGAGGCAAGTGAAGAACCTGTCTAGGCTCAAGATGATGTGGTTAGTTTGGTATGCCCATAGTAATGTCTTGCTCAATGCCTTATGATTTGCCTGATATCAGAAATCTAACGTTAAGATATCTTAATCAAGAAGATTTTTTCCCCCAGAAAAGCCATATACTCCAATAGAACTTTCTGTATCACCTCGGAAAATTTCTAAATTCTAAAATTTGATAACTTCTGATGTACTAGTTGCCAACAGCAGATTTACAAGTGTTGAGAATTTAAACAGAATCTGAACATGGGCATTTTACCTGCATTATCAAGGCTTATTTGTTCAAGTTTCAAAATGAGCTTGCATGAGGACTGAGTTCCTTTCAGATATTTCAAAAATAGCAATTGAAGATAATTAAGCATGAGTGGATTCAACTAATTTTAACCATGCTGCAGTTTCCAAATACTGTCTTGGTCTGTATCTGTCAATCACAATCACAACAACATGGATTTCTTTAATAATAAAAGCCCTTAATGTTTAATACATTCCAAAGCAATTCATTGGAGCAAATTTGTTTTAATAAAGTTTTAAAAGAAGAGAAAATGAATGCAACATTGGAAACACTGGTTGAATTGTATATGGTACTGCTCACTACACCATAAGAAAAATGTGCTTGTGCTAGAGAGAGTGCAGAAATAATTCACCAGGATGTAGCCTGGGTTAGAGAGCTTCAGTTTTGGGGGGAGAGAGATTAGATATGTGGGCTTGCTTTCCCTGGAACAAAGGAAGTGGTGGGGTGACTGGATGTCATGTACATCAATAGGTAAGTAATCAGAATCTTTTCCCATTGTTAAGAGTATCAAAAATGGGGAGCATAGATGTAAGGTGGGAGTAATGAGATTTAAAGCTGACTTGAGGGGACAGTTCCTACAAAAAGTGGTTGCTAACTAATTTGTTGCCAGAGGAGATGGTGGATACAATCACTAAGGGATATTTAGGCAAGTACTTGAATGGACAAGTCATAGAGCCGAATGGATCCGATTCAGGCTGCTCGTGGGATTAGTCAAGGTGAGTATAAAGGTTAACATAGAAGTAGTAGGCCAAAGGATCCATTTCTATACTGTACAATTCTGATTTAAAGAATAACTTTCCAAGTGCAGTATTTCGATTTGCAACTCTATGCCCTGCATCTTAAACTAGCAATGTTCAAGAGAAAACTTAATTTTATACAGAAGCACTCACATCTTTTTAACGAGTTCACTGTTAATACTGGAACAAGAAATGTTTATCTTCTACTTCTTGCAACCAGCAGTGTTATGTTTATAATTTATCTTATGTTGATGTTTGGATATGAGACTTAACGAATTGATGGCAATTGATGTACTCTGTTTCACTTGATCCAGTCCAGTCACAGGCAGGTAAAGGGCAATGTTTGATTTGTAAACAAAAGTTAAAAGGAGGACCAGAAAATTATTACTGACTGCTTGTAGATACTTCAGCTAATTCTGGTTAGCATGATAAATTTCCTTTCTCAGCTTTCAAAGTTGCATGTTGGGTATTAATCAATTGTACTTTGTTTCCATGATTTGTTCATGTTTATATGTTATATGTTCAGCCACAAAAACAAAGTACTGAGTAATCTGGGGATGTATTACTAAATGAAGAGATTATTTGACAAATGAAGGTGTTGGATAATGTGCAATTTGACATTGATTGTTGACAGTACTCTGTTAAACCAAACTAAGTGTGATTTTTCCACTTGAGAATTGATCTTGGTGGTGGGTGTGTCAGTACTGATGACCCTACCTGGACCATGAATATATTCACCAAACAAAGATTCTCCACAACAGACATACCTATATTGATCTAAAGGAAGTAACATTCCAACATGAGTTCAAAACTCTATCAAGAAAACAATCATTGCAATATTTGCATGCATATAGACTGAAGTTGATCTAGAAAGAGGGATGTTTGTATTTGTATAGAAACATAGAACATAGAAAACCTACAGCACTATGCGGGCCTTTCAGCACACAATGCTGTACCAAACATGTACGTACTTTAGAAATTACCTAGGGTTACCCATAGCCCTCTATTTTTTTAAGCTCCATGTACCTATCCAGGAGTCTCTTAAAAGACCCTATCGTATCCGCCTCCATCACCGGCAGCCCATTCCATGCACTCACCACTCTTTGCGTTTAAAAAAAAATCTTACCCCTGACATCTCCTCTGTACCTACTTCCAAGCACCTTAAAACTGTGCCCTCTTATGTTAGCCAGTTTACCACGTTATCATCCAGATCATTGATGTAGATGACAAACAACAACAGACTAGCCCCAGAACTGATCCCTGTAGCACATCATGAGTCACAAGCCTCTAGTCAGAGAGGCAACTATTCCACTACTACTCTGTGGCTTTTCTCATGAAGCCAATGTCTAATCCAATTTAGTACCACATTTTGAATGCCAGGCGACTGAATCTTCTTGACCAAACTTTCATCTAGGACTTTGTCAAATATCTTGCTAAAGTCCATGTATACAACATCCACTACCTTGCCTTCATCCACTTTCCTGATAACCTTCTGGAAAAACTCTTTATAAAATTGGTTAGACACAGGACAAGATGGCACAGGGCAAGCATTGGTGTTCTGTCGGTTGCAGGAAATTGTTCCAAAAATTCTCTTCAATATACCTCTTTTGGGAAAAACCAGGACACCTACTAACGAGGAGGAACCCATTGCTACTGCCTGTCTTCCGTACATTTCCATGGTTTCTGGAAGGATCGCCGGGGTCCTGAAGAAATACTGGATTAATACCAGCCACAAACCTGTAAAGAAGTTCGAGTCACAGCTTATGCAGGTCAAAGATGACCTGAGACTCACATCAGTTGGCGTTTATAGGATTCGCTGTGAATGCAGAGCAGTGTATATTGGCCAGATGGAATGCATGGTGGAAACCTGCATCAAGGAGCACAGGAGGTCTATCCATTTGGGTTACTTGGAGTAAATTGGTGGCAGAACACTGTCTTTGCAATGGCTATAGGATTGACTTTGATGGCGCAAAACTACTGTGCCATGCCAACGGCTTTTGGGTCCACTTGGTGAAGGAAGCCGTTGAAATAAAATGAGAGAAAAAGAATTTTAACAAAGACAAAGGTCTCACTCTAATTCGGAACTGGAATTCGATTGTAAACAAGCTAGGAGAGTGGAAACCTGATTGGATAAGGAGTAACCTATCAAGCAGGATGGAATACAGGGGTATAAATACCACTGGACTAGACTTGCCCAGGTGACATCCCTGAAAAAGATACTTTTTTCATCAAAACATCAGTTATAATCGATACCTGTACCCGGCTGGAAGCCCGAGGGAAGTTTATTCGGCTCTGGAATTAATTTCACTGCAGTCTGCAGTATGTTGTTTCCTGTCAAGCAATGTACTTGAAAATCAACTCAATGATCTTCATACCTCAGGATGGGCTGAAAAACCCTGACCAATCAGGCACACCATCTTTAAGGGTTATCGCCATGGCTGAACGCGAGGCAGGAGGGGGTGGCGGGTGGGGGAAGAAATGCGAAACCAGGCTGAAACAGAGATGAGGCATTCTACACAGGATCTCATTGGAAAATGTGCAGACACTGGAGAACAAAATTGAGGACCTGAGAGCAAGACTGCTCTATTGAAGAGAACAGAGAGCCCGTCTATTGGATGCTTTATTGAAGCATGGCATTCTCTGGCTACGCCGGTTTCAGCAGTCAAAGCAGAAGAAATCTCAATTTTCAGAATGGACTAAACTGCTGATTTGGAAAGGTGTGTGTTTTATAAACTCTCATTGGTGCTCTGATGTGACAATTTTGTCAAACTTGTGTTCTCCCTAACTTGAATACCTAATGTTCGAATGCTGCTTATTCTACTTACCAAGGGAATTCTCGTAATCCTGACTGCAATTTGCATACCATCAATGGCCGACTAAAATCAAATGCCCACGCCACTGCATGGTGCCCTATCTAAGCAAGAAACAGCCCATCCTGACACATTGCAAATCATAGACTTGTTTGAAGGAAACCCTGCCCAAATACCACCGTTGTGCTAGGAAGTTTGTGAACCCTGTAGAATTTTCTCTATTTCTGCTTAAATATGACCTAAAATGTGATGGATCTTCACTAGTCCCAAAACTAAATGAAGAGAACCCAATTAAATAAATAAAACAAAAAACATTATAGTTCATTTGTTTCTTGAGAAAAACAATCTCAAGAAACAAATGTATTTGTTGGAAAAAGTATGTGAACCTTTGCTTTCAATAACCGGTGTGACACCTTGCACAGCAATAACTTCAACCAGACATTTCAGGTAACTGTTGATCAGTCTTGCACATTGGCTCAGAGGAATTTTAAGGCATTCCTCCTTACAAAACTGCTTCAACTCTGGAACTGCACCCCAACGAAGAACTAAATGAGAGACTATGCCAAGTCAGCATATGCAAACTGGCAGAATTCTTCATGTGCACCTGTTTTAAATTTAACAATATGCTTTACAAACAGCTGAAAGGGACACCAATGGTTTCCTCCATTTCTGGATTCATAGTAGAAGCTGTCATACAAAAGTTAGAAAAGGCAGTGTTGCCAATTATAAACTCTAAAATTTGGATGTGTTACATTGATGATACCTTTGCAATAGTAAAAGACAGAGAAATTGAAAGAACTTGTAAACTGATCAATGGTGTGTTCAACGATATTAAGTTCACAATGGAAACAGAAACCAAGGGGAAACTAGCATTCTTTGGACGTGATTGTTAATAGAAACAGACAGCACTTTGGAAACTTCCATTTATCATAAGGAAACACGTCCAGATCAGGTCCTAAATTAATACAGCAACCCCCCCAAATGCACACAACAGTGGTATCGAAACTTTGTTCCGAAGAGCAGAGACGCACTGTGGCACAGTGGAACTAAAGAATAAAGAGGAGAAAGATATCTTTAAAATATTTGTATGAAAAGGATGCCTGCAGAACTTCATACAAAGATGCCTATGAGGTCGAGAATGCACCAACCAAGAAGCAACCAAATAGGCGGAGTGGAAATTCTGGACCAAACTTGAATCAGTGAGGGATGTTCAACAGTTGTGGCAGGGTTTGAGTGCTATCACCTCTTATAAAGTTAAATCAAGGGACATGGGAGACAGAAGGGCTTCACTTCCAGATGAGCTCGATGTCTTCTATGCTCGCTTTGACCATCAGAACATGGAGGTGCCATTGCAAACTCCCAAATCCTCTTAGATTTCAGTCTCTAAAGCGAACATGTGGGTTGCCTGCAGGAGGGTGAACCCACAAGAAACATCCAGACTGGACAGGGTATCTGGCCACACACTAAAGACCTGTGCTGATCAACTGGCTAGAGTGTTGACAGACGTCTTTGACCTCTTGCTTTGGCAGAGTGTGGCACACAGCTGCCTCAGGCAGGAGCTCAGGATGAATATCACTCCATCGCACTGGCATCCATCGAGATGAAGTGTTCTGAGAGGTTGGTAATGGAAAATTTCAGCTTCTGCCTCTGAGGCGACTTGATCTGCTCCAATTTGCCTACGGGAGCAACAGCCCCATAGCAAATGCCACCTCCTTGGCTCTTCACTCAATCCTGGAACATCTGGGCAGCAAAGATGCATACATCAGGATGCTGTTTATTGAATGCAGCTCAGAATTCAATACCATCATTCCTTCAGAACTAATCAATAAACTCCAAGACCTTGGCCACAATACCTCCTTGTACAATTGGGTCCTAGATTTCCTCACTTGTAGACCCCAGTCAGTTCAGATTAGGAACATCTCCTCCACAATTTATATCAACACGTGCAACAATACTGCGTGCTTAACCCCCTGCTCTACTTGCTTTACACTTAGGACTGTGTAGTTACGTACAGCTCCAATGCCATATTCAAGTCTTCTGATGACACCACTGTTTTTGGGCTGAGTTATAAGTGGTGGTGAATTAGCATAGGAGAGAGATTGAAAATTTCGATGAGTGGTATCGTAACAACAACCTCTCACTCGAGGTCAGCAAGGCCAAGGAACTGATTGTAGGCTTCAGGACAGCGAAACCAGAGATCCATGAGCCAGTCCTTATCAAAGGTGGAGAGGGTCAGCAACTTTAAATTCCTAGGTATTACTATTTCAGTGCAAGTGCAATTGTGTAGAAAGCATTGCAATGCCTCTACTTCCTGAGAGTTTACAGGGATTTGGCATGACATCTAAAACTTTGATGAATTTCTATAGATGAGATCTGGAAGATTATAAGATTATAAAGCTAGCAGGAAGGAGCTTAAGAATGAAATTAGGAGAGCCAGAAGGGGCCATGAGAAGGCCTTGGCAGACAATATTAAGAAAATCCCCAAGGCATTCTACAAGTATGTGAAGAGCAAGAGGATAAGACGTGAGAGAATAGGACCAATCAAGTGTGACAGTGGAAAAGTGTGTATGGAACCGAAGAGATGGCAGAGGTCTTAATGAATACTTTGCCTCAGTATTCACTACAAAAAAGGATCTTGGCGATTGTAGGGATGACTTACAGCGGACTGAAAAGCTTGAGCATGTAGATATTAAGAAAGAGGATGTGCTGGAGCTTTTAGAAAGCATCAAGTTAGATAAGTCACTGGGATCAGAGGAGATGTACTCCGGGCTACTGTGGGAGGTGAGAGAGGAGATTGCTGAGCCTCTGGTGATGATCTTTGCATTATCAGTGGGGATGGGCGAGGTTCCAGAGGATTGGAGGGTTGCAGATATTGTTCCCTAATTCAAGAAAAGGTGTAGAGATAGCCCGGGAAACTATAGACCAGTGAGTCTTACCTCAGTGTTGGTAAGTTGATGGAGAAGATCCTGAGAGGCAGGATTTATGAATATTTGGAGAGGCATAATATGATTAGGAATAGTCAGCATGGGTTTGTTAAAGGCAGTTGTGTCTTATGAGCCTGATTGAATTTTTTGAGGATGTGACTAAACTAAACTCTTTGGGTCCGAGGCCATAGGATACTCAAAGCTGCTGCACAGGTTGACTCTGTGGTTAAGAAGGCATACGGTGTATTGGCCTTTGTCAGTTGTGGGATTGAGTTTAGGAGCCAAGAGGTAATGTTGCAGCTATATAGGACCCTGGTCAGACCCCACTTGGAGTACTGTGCTCAGTTCTAGTCGCCTCACTACAGGAAGGATGTGGAAACCATAGAAAAGATGAAGAGATTTACAAGAATGTTGTCTGGACTGGGGAGCATGCCTCATGAGACTAGGTTGAGTGAACTCGGCCTTTTCTCCTTGGAGGGTCAGAGAATGAGAGGTGACCTAATAGAAGTGTATAAGATGATAGGCATTGATCGTGTGGATAGTCAGAGGCTTTTTCCCAGGGCTAAAATGGCTAGCACGAGAGGATACAGTTTTAAGGTGCTTGAAAGTAGGTAAAGAGGTGATGTCAGGGGTACGTTTTTTACGCAGAGAGCAGTGGGTGCGTGAAATGGGCTGCCGGTGATGGTGGTAGGAGTGGATGCGATTGGGTCTTTTAAGAGACTCCTGGATAGGAACATGGAGCTTAGAAAAATAGAGGGCTATGGGTAACCCTAGGTAATTTCTAAAATAAGTACATGTTCAGCACAGCTTTGTGGGCCAAAGGGCTGTATTGTGCTGTAGGTTCTCTATGTTGTGTGTGTGCTGGAGAGAGTGTACTGACTCTCGGCATCACAGCCGGTATGGAAACATCAATGTACTTGAACAGAAAACCCTATTAAAAGTTGTGGACAGGGCCCGGCCAATCATGGGTAGAGCCCTCGCAACCATTGAGCTCTTCTAATGTATAGGAAACATTGTTGATGGAAAACAGCATCCATCATCAGGGAAACCCCACCACCAAGGTAATGCTGCCTTCTCACTGCTGTGTTCAGGTACAAGAGCCTCGGGTCTAGTTCACCAGATTCAAGAACAGTTGCTCCCTCTCGACCATCAGGGTCTTGAAGAAAAGGAGATAATTTCACCCTACTTCATTATTAAAATGTTCCACAACCCATGGACTCACTTTCAAGGGCTCTTCATCTCATGTTCTTCATACTTAATGCTACTTATTTTGCACATCTTGTTGTCTTCTGCACTCTGATTGAATGCCCAAGTTGGGTGGACTTCCATTGATCCTGGTCTATTGATACTATTTCATTGATGCCATTCTATAGATTTGTTGAGTATGCCCGCAAGAAATGCATCTCAGGGTTGTATATGGTGAGATATATGTACTTTCACTTTGACACAAGCTTCCACACGTAAAGCCACGTTAATTGTCCCTAATCAGTCCCTGTCTATCCGAATACTTGTATATCCGGTCCCTTAGACTATCTTCCAATAACTTATCCACTATTGTTCTCTTGATCTCTAGCTTAAGGTCCTATAATTTCCTGTCCTATTCGGATGACCATTCTTAAACAATGAACCAACATTAGCTATCCTCCAATCTTCTGTCACCTCAACAAAGATGTTCTAAATATCTCTGCTAGGGCCCCTGTAATGTCTGCACTAGCCTCCCAAGGGGTCCAAGGGAGCACCTTGTTGAGCACTGGGGATTTGTCCACCCTAATTTACCTCAAGAAGCCAATTACCTCCAGCTCTGTAATCCACATATGATCCATGACCTCATTGCTGCTTTGTCTCACTTCTATAGACTGTGTCCATCTCCCAAACTCCGATAGATGCAAAATATCCATATATGATTTCCTTCATCTCTTTTGGCTTCATGCGTGGATAACTGCTCTGACCTTCCATAGGACCAATTTTGCCCCTTGCTATCCCTTTTCTCTTACAATATCTGTAGAAGCCTTTGAGATTATCCTTCACCTCGTCTACTGGAGCAAGCTCATGTCATCTTTTTCCTTAAGTATTCCCTTGCATTTTTGTACTGCTGAAGTAATTCATTTTTCTCTTATATGTGCTGTGCACCTCCTTTTTGTTAATCAGGGCTTCAATATCTCTTGAAAACCCAGGTACCCCAAACCTTTAATCCTTTGCTTTTATTCTCATGGGAACATGTAAACTCTGTATTCTGAAAGTTTCACTTTTGAAGGCCTCCCACTTACCAAGTACACCTTTGCCAGAAAATATCTTGTCCGAATTCACATTTGCCAGACCCTTTCTAATACCATCAAAATTGGTCCTTCTCCAATTTAGAATCTAACCCAAGGAGCAGACCTATCCTTCTCCATAACTATCTTGAAACTAATGGCATTATGATCACTAGATGCAAAGTGTTTCCCTAAACAAATATCTACCACCCACCCTGTGTATATTTATTGATTAAGGAAGCTTTCTTGAAAACATTTGACAAACTCTACACCCCACATCTACTCCTTTTACAGTAAGGCAGTTCCAGTCAATATGTGTAAAATTAAAATCACCTACTATAACAACCTTCTGTTTCTTGCAATAGTCTGTGATCTCTCTACAAGTTTGCTCCTCTAAATCCCACGGACTGTTGGGTGGTCTTTAATATAATTCCATTAACATGGTTATCCCTTTATTCTATAGTTTTACCCAGCTCTGCTGTCTGAGCACTCCCATGACCTGACTAGTAATGTCACCCTTCCCCATTTAGTCCCTCCCACTCTTGTGTCTAAAACAGCTGAACCCTGGAACTTTAAGCTGCCACTCCCACACCCCCCTGCAACCAAGTCTACTTAATTGCTATAGTGTCATAATTCCACGTGCTGATCCATGTACTACTGCCATAAAGCTAATGAATTTCATGACATATGCCGGTGATATTAATTCTGATTCTGTGCAGCACTAGTAAACGTTTTTGCAAGGATATTTGTCCCCCTCCAGTTCAGGTGCAAACAGCCTCTTTTGTACAGGTCCCACCGTCCCTGGCAGAGAGCCCAATGATCCAAAAATCTGAACCCTTCCCTCCTGCCCCACCTCCTTAGCCACGTGTTCAGTTCTATGATCTTTCCATTTATGGTTTCACTAGCACGTGGCATGGGTAGCATCCCTGGACATCCTGTCCTTTAACTTAGCACCTAGCTCCCTGAACTTACTTTACGGAACCTCATCAACCTTCCTACCTATGAATTTGGTACTGATATGTCGCACAACCTCTGGCTGCTTATTCTCTACTTAAGAATGCTATGGGCTTGATCCGCAATGTACCATTCCAAAATCTCGCTCTTGTCCACAGAACTGCCTGTCTGTTCCCTTAACCAGTGAATCTCCTATCACTACAGCTATCCTCTTCTCCCACCTTCCCTTTTGAGCCACAAGATCAGACTCTGCCATAGACCTTTCCTCTGCTAGGTCATCTTTCTTCACCCCACCTACCCACCCACCCAACCCCCAACAGGTCCAAAGTGGTTGTGAGGGCACTGGACACAGGGCGGCCTATCCCCTTCCCTGTCCTCATGGTCACCCAATTCGCTGTGTAACTACCTCCCTGTATGTCCTGTTGATAAACCCCTCCGCCTCTACTGATTGTGGAGTTCATCCAGTTCCAGCTCCCTTGCCTTAACACGTCCTGAAAGAAGCTGCAACTGAATGTACTTCTTGCAGGTGCAGGTATCAGGGACACCATAGGTCTCCCTGCCTTTCCACATCCTGCAAGAGGAGCATTCCACTCTCTCCTGCCTGGCATCCCTACTGCTCTAACTCTGTAATGAGGGAAAAAAATCTACCTACAGCCCTCTCTCCGAAGCTCTGAGCCAAGGCTTGAACTCCCCACGGTAACACTGGCCCACGCAAACAATTGCCCCTCCACTTAAACCTAACTTTCTGTTGGCCCTTGCCAAGTGCCTAATTATGCACAATCCAACATCTTGGGAACTATGGTGTGCACAATGTCCCAAATGACCCCTTTTGCTTCTTTTGAACTCGCTCGCTCTCCCTCCACGCAGTCCAATGTCTCCCCAAGAACTGTGGTAAACAAATCTATCACTTCCATATCCTCCTGAATGAGGGGAAGGTCATCCAGCCCCAGTTCCCTGACACGCACTGTAAGGAGTTGCATCCAGATGCACTTCTGTCAGATGCAGCTATCGGGGCGACTGTCGTTCTAGCACTGCTTGCATGAAGAGCATGCACTGACCTGCGATCCATTCTCATAACTGCAGCCAGACACTAACAGACAAAAAAAGAGAAATGGACAGAAACCTCAGGCCAGTGAGTTCGCATCAGTTGTAGAGAAAATATTAGGGGCGGGGGAGGGGGAAGAATCCCAAGAGACTGTGATTGAAAGTGTATGCTGTGGAAATATCCATATGTAAATTAATAATTGCATTCCTTTGCACCTCCAAACTCTAAGAATCTGGAGTTCAATAAGCTAAATTAATTTGATTTGAACGTGAAAATAGACGATGTTGCTGTGATGTTTTCAGCTAAATGCACACTTTTCTTGCTAACCAGTGGTTGTGATTATAAACAAAGTTTTTGATCAGAAATCACAAAGATAAACAGACTTAAACTTTGTGCTAACTTATTTTGCTGATTGATGCTCTTTTGTTTAGGGATTGTTAAAACTAGATTACCAAGGGATAGTGGTTCGTCTTCTGCAGGATGTTGTTATGCTTTCTGCAGCCGTGGAGCTCGGTGTTCGTTGGAGGGAGCTGGCAGAAAAGCTAGCCAAACTCTCAAAACATCAAATAGATGCATATGAAGCGCCTCACAGAACTAGAAGTGGAGAAGTCAGTCAGGAGGTGGGATGCTGATTTTTGCAATTCTGTGCTATAGATTGTGCAACTATTACTACTTCTTCAAAAAAATTCATACACTATTTGTTTATTTTTTCTAGACCATGTGGAAACCTGCACATGACTTTCTTTACACGTGGAGCATAAAGTTTGGAGATGGATACCAAGATGTACTACAAGAACTACAAAATGCTCTGGATAAAATGAAAAGCCCAGTTACAAGGCATTGGAGACATCTAACTGGTGTGCTCATTTTGGTGAATTGTTTGGAAATATTAAGGGCCAGTGCGTTCCCCACACGTGAAGAGTAATAGATTATTTATTTAAATCATTATGAAATACAAACAATATCAGTTCTTAACCTCTGGAGAATGAGAAAGTTTATGTAATTGCTTGGTTGATGAATATGATTTAGATTTAGAGTATGAATAGGGTTGAGATTTTGGATACCTATTTGCCTGCTGTGACTTGAATGAACAGCTGAAAGTCATCAATTTTAAAAATTTAGTTGAGTCTGGTATTCTTAACGATTTCCAGTTCAACTTTCATGTAGGATGACATTTTATTGAGGAAGCATTTTACCATGCTTTGGAAAACACAAGGGAAAAGTGGCTATGTGCAATTCAGTTTCACTTTTCTTTTGGGCCAGATTTGCTCTTTAAAATTTACATTTAAATTCAGAAAATTACTATTACATTCAAATTAAACATTGATGTTCCTAATGTTTAAAGTAATGGAAGCATGCAAAGATCTTTTATACTGTACATGCATGCAATTGCTGGTCTTAAACAGGATGATCACCTAATCCACCTAACTCAAGTTCGCTTTTTTTTGCAATTTTACTTGATATTACTAATATGTTGGCTTTATATGTGTTGACTATTGATTTATATGTGCAATTATAGCTACTGTATGTATTCATTTTGATACTTACTCCCAATCAGGCCTCTACCTGAACTTGTTATAAATCTTTGGGTCATGAATTACCATGATAATCCCCTTGTTTTTTTCCATTGCATCCAGATGATTACTGCCAAAATATCTAATGTGCTGGATGAAACACACAAAAACGTGAATAGTGGGTTTAAGTTATTTCCCAGAACTTACTAAAGTAGAAATAAAATGCAAATTGAACTACAGGGAAAATGGAGATGTGGAGGACATTTGACAAATTGTGTTTTTTTTGGTAACTGCTTCCACCTTTACTGACATGCCCGATTTGTAGCATTTCTAACTGAAAAGTTGTCTGCCAATTGGCTATGCTGACTTTCATTAACAGGTGTGTAGGAGAATGGCTTAAAATCTTTTCAAAATAATTTGTGAAAGATAATGTTGTATTCATTTTTGTGTTCACCTATTTTATTCATTTTCCCTTATTCCTGGTTGTGCTTTAGGACAAGATTATCTACTTTTGAGTTTAATAAAGATAATGTATCTTATTATTAGAAAATATGAATATCAGAAATGTCTCATTTTTATAATATGTAAAAGCTATTTTGATGCACAACATACACAAACTGCATCTTACAGTACTAGGTATAACAGGACTTAATGGGGTTATGAATGAAACCATTTTTCATGCAGGTATTGGGCAAAAATGGGGCAATTGTAATATTTAAGTGTTGTTTATCAATAAAAGTTTTACAAATGAGATTTATCTATAATTTAATTGTCCAGATTAAACAGCAGCTAGCATCTCACCATGCTTATGATTATTGGAGTGAATTCTACAACAACATCATGTGATACACATGATAATTAAATACACATGTTGTTCCCTTATTCAAGAAAGGGAGTAGATATAGCCCAGGAAATTATAGACCAGTGAGTGTTACTTCAGTGGTTGGTAAGATAATAGAGAAGATCCTGAGAGGCAGGATTTATGAACATTTGGAGAGGCATAATATGATTAGGAATAGTCAGCATGGCTTTTTCAAAGGCAGGTTGTGCCTTACGAGCCTGGTAGAATTTCTTGAGGATGTAACTAAACACATTGATGAAGGTAGAGCAGTAGATGTAGTGTATATGGATTTCAACAAGGCATTTGATAAAGGTACCCCATGCAAGTCTTATTGAGAAAGTAAGGAGGCATAGGATTCAAGGGGACATTTCCTTATGGAATCCAGAATTGGCTTGCTCACAGAAGACAAAGTGTGGTTGTAGATGGGTCATATTCTTCATGGAGGTCAGTAACCAGTGGTGTGCCTCAGGGATCTGTTCTGGGGCCCCTTTTTGTAATTATTATAAATGACCTGGATGAGGAAGTGGAGGGATGGTTTAGTAAATTTGCTGATGACACAAAGGTTGGAGGTGTTGTGGATAGTGTGGAGGGCTGTCAGAGGTTACAGTGGGACATTGATAGAATGCAAAACTGGGCAGATGGGGTTCAACCCAGATAAGTGTGAGGTGGTTCATTTTGATAGGTCAAATATGATGGCAGAATATAGTATTAATTGTAAGACACTTGGCAGTGTGGAGGATCAAAGGGATTTTGGGGTCCGAGTCCATAGGACACTCAAGGCTGCAGCACAGGTTGAATCTATGGTTAAGAAGGCATGTGGTGAATTGGCTTTCATCAACCGTGGGATTGAGTTTAAGAGCCAAGAGGTAATGTTGCAGCTATATAGGACCCTGGTCAGACCCCACTTGGAGTATTGTGCTCAATTCTGGTCGGCTCACTACGGGAAGGAAGTGGAAACCATAGAAAGGGTGCAGAGGAGATTTACAAGGATGTTGCCTGGATTGGGGAGCATGCCTTTGAGAATAGATTGAGTGAACTCAGCCTTTTCTCCTTGGAGCAACGGAGGATGAGAGGTGATCTGATAGAGGTGTAAAAGATGATGAGAGGCATTGATTGTGTGGATAGTCAGAGGCTTTTTCCCACGTCTGAAATGGCTAACATGAGAGGGCACAGTTTTAAGGTGCTTGGAAGTAGGTACAGATGAGATGTCAAGGGCAAGTTGTTTACGCAGAGAATGGTGAGTGCATGGAATGGGCTGCCGATGACTGTGATGGAGGCAGATATGATTTTTAAGACAAGGGTCCCCAACCTTTTACGCACCGTGGACTGGTTTAATATTCACAATATTCTTGCGGACTGGCTGACGGGGGTAGGGGGAGGTGTTCAAGTTCAGCAGTGCATGACAGAGAATGAGGAAAGATGCAACAGACTCATATCGCCAAATCATATCGTTTCCTCGCGGCCCAGTGGTTGGGGACCACTGTTTTAAGAGACTCCTGGATAGGCACATGGAGCTTAGAAAAATAGAAGGCTGCGGGCAACCCTAGGTAATTTCTAAAATAAGGACAAGTTCAGCACAGTTTTGTGGGCCAAAGAGCCTGTATTGTGCTATAGGTTTTCTGTGTTTCTAAATGTGAAAATCCAGAATTTCCTGTCATAGATAACCTACTATTCCAGTGGTTGGGGAGGGGAGAGGAGGAGTGGGAGGGAGATATCTACTGCAAGTTCTTGGCCAGAAATGTTGATAATTCCTTTTTCCTCATAGCTGTTGTCAGTCACAAAAGATTAGATAAAATATACAACTTAAATTAAGGGTAGAAACTGTGTATAGACTGTAATAATAAAACACCGATGTAAATTTCGATGCTGATAGAAATTGCCACCGCATCATCAGATTTTGGAAGTGGCATTAGTGTTGCCATAGTACTGGCCAGCCATAGTTAGCAGTACCACCTTCACTACTGAATCAGGAGTCTGGGTTATTGTCAGCAAGTCACAATCAGAAATGACATCAGTCCACAAAGAAGAAATCTTCTCTCCATGCCCTTGTGCAGATTTTTTACCACTCATGCAATTAGGACAGGAATTAGACAAAGCTGTCCAGGTAAGCTGTTTAATGGAATTTAGAACATTGAAACAGGAGCAGTCAAATAGGCCTGTATTTCTGCTTCACTGCCCTTCATACATGTCTGATCACTTCCTTGCATTAACCACCTTAATATTCCAAATAAGCTGATTTGTTTCTTGAATATACTGATTGCACCTCCACAGCATTCTTGGAATTCTATACTCTTACACAATTCCAAATATTCACTCCTCTCCAAATAATGAAATTTCTTCCCTCCTCTGACAAGGGAAGTAATGGACAGTATAAAAATAAAAGAGAAGAACTATAACATAGCAAAGACGAGTGGGAAGCCGGAGGATTGGGAAACTTTTAAAGAGCAACAGAAGGTAACTAAAAAGGCAATACGCAGAGAAAAAATGAGGTACGAAGGTAAACTAGCCAAGAATATAAAGGAGGATAGTAAAAGCTGCTTTAGGTATGTGAAAAGGAAAAAGATAGTTAAGACCAAAATTGGGCCCTTGAAGACAGAAACGGGTGAATTTATTATGGGGAACAAGGAAATGGCAGACAAGTTGAACAGGTACTTTGGATCTGCCTTCACTAGGGAAGACACAAACAATCTCCCAGATATAATAGTGGCCAAAGGACCTAGGGTAATGGATGAACTAAAGGAAATTTATATTAGGCAGGAAATGGTGTTGAATAGACTGTTGGGTCTGAAGGCTGATAAGTCCCCGGGACCTGATGGTTTGCATCCCAGGGTACTTGAGGAGGTGGCTTTAGAAATCGTGGATGCATTGGTAATCATTTTCCAATGTTCTATAGATTGAGGATCAGTTCCTGTGGATTGGAGGGTGGCTAATTTCTTCCCTCTCTTCAAGAAGGGAGGAAAAGAGAAAACGGAATTATAGACCGGTTAGTCTGACGTCGGTGGTGGGAAAGATGCTGGAGTCAATTATAAAAGATGAAATTACGACACATCTGGATAGCAGTAACAGGATCGGTCTGAGTCGGCATGGATTACGAAGGGGAAATCGTGCTTGACTAATCTGGAATTTTTTGAGGATGTAACTATGAAAATGGACAAGGGAGAGCCAGTGGATGTAGTGTACCTGGACTTTCAGAAAGCCTTTGATAAAGTCCCACATAGGAGATTAGTGGGCAAAATTAGGGGACATGGTACTGGGGGCGGAGTACTGACATGGATTGAAAATTGGCTGGCTGACAGAAAACAAAGAGTAGCGATTAATGGGTCCCTTTGGGAATGGCAGGCAGTGACCAGTGGGGTACTGGGACCGCAGCTGTTTACAATATATATTAATGATTTAGATGAGGGAATTAAAAGTAACATTAGCAAATTTGCCGATGACACAAAGCTGGGTGGCAATGTGAAATGTGAGGAGGATGTTATGAGAATACAGGGTGACTTGGACAGGCTGGGTGAGTGGCCAGATGCATGACAGATGCAGTTTAATGTGGATAAATGTGAGGTTATTCACTTTGGTGGTAAAAACAGGAAGGCAGATTATAAACTAAATGGAGTCAAGTTAGGAAACCGGGAAGTACAATGAGATCTAGGTGTTCTTGTACATCAGTCACTGAAAGCAAGCATGCAAGTACAGCAGGCTGTGAAGAAAGCTAATGGCATACTGGCCTTCATAACAAGAGGAATTGAGTATAAGAGCAAAGAGGTCCTTCTGCAGCTGCACAGGGCCCTGGTGAGACCACACCTGGAGTACTATGTGCAGTTTTGGTCTCCAAATTTGAGGAAGGACATTCTTGTTATTGACGGAGTGCAGCATAGGTTCACAAGGTTAATTCCCGGGATGGCGGGACTGTCATATGTCGAAAGATTGGAGTAACTGGGCTTGTATACTCCGGAATTTAGAAGGCTGAGAGGGGATCTTATTGAAACATATAAGATTATTAAGGGATTGGACACGCTGGAGGCAGGAAGCATGTTCCCGCTGATGGGTGAGTCCAGAACCAGAGGCCACAGTTTAAGAATAAGGGGTTGGCCATTTAGTACGAGTTGAGGAAAAACTTTTTCACCCAGAGAGTGGTGGATATAGGGAATGCTCTGCCTCAGAAGGCTGTGGAGGCCAAGTCTCTGAGTGCTTTCAAGAAAGAGATGGATAGAGCTCTTAAAGATAGCAGAATCAAAGGTAATGGGGACAAGGCAGGAACTGGATACTGATTGTGGATGATCAGCCACGATCACAGTGAATGGCGGTACTGGCTCGAAGGGCCGAATAGCCTACTCCTGCACCTATTGTCCATTGTCTCTCTCCTGAAGGATCAAGGTCTGGCTCCTGCTTCTATACAGCTCATCCAGGAAAAAAAACATGAGCTAACATTTACTCTGTCAAGCCTTGTAAGAATATTGTATGGTTCAATGAGAAAACCTGTAACTTCTCAAAGCTATCAGATGTACAATGTTTCAGATGTGGTCTTGCCAGGGCTCTATACAACTGGTACCCTTGTAATCAAATTTCCTGCAATAAAGGTCAACATACATATTCCTCCTTACTCTACATACCAGTTAGCTTGTACTGATTAATACACAGGGGCACACAAGCTCTACTGCCTTCACATTGCGTACGTATAAAGCTGCTGGAAGCTGTCTTTGAGTTTTTAATGAGATCTTGTGAAACTGCAGAAAGTAAAATGTGTGTTAAATTCAATACAGAATCGTGTCTGTGAATCTATTAATCCTGTTGATTATTCTAGTAATCAGTGTTAACTAAGGTAATACACACATGCAGTACTCCATAACCATGTCATGGGGACAAGAGTAAACACATGGGTGCAACAATATCTTAAGGATTGATGATAAATATCAAAACTTCAAAATATATCTACTAAATGTTTACCAATATTACCAAAAATTTATGACCCATAGGTATTGATAGCACCATAGCACCCATAGCACCCATAGCACCAAAGCCATACTAATATCTGCTAATGACACCTCTGTCGCTGGCTATATCAGAGGTGGTGATGAATCAGCGTATAGGAGCGAGTTTGAAAATCAGATGTAGGGGGACCTGAGAATAACCTTTCTCATCCTGAGAGTGGTGAATTGCCGGAAGATACCTTTGGAGAAAGCGGTGGGAGCAGAATCGCTTAAGAAGTGTCCAGGCAGGCACTTGAAAATGATGGCCATGAGCCAAGGAATGGAAGATGGAATTAAAATGCATGATTGCACACAGGTTGTCATGCATGTGATGGCCCAAATGGCCTGTTTCCCTGCTGTATGACTCTACAAATAGTAAGCATTTAACTTTATTACTAAGTGATGTCAGCACAAAATGTTGATGGGATTAACTGAACACAATTTTTATATTCATAACATCTTTTACCATTATGTTTATCAACATAAATGGTGGGATCTTTCTTCATTTACAATTAAGGTATCTTTCCTTAATTCCAAATCACATATCCAAAACCAATGAAGGCAGTCTTGCATTTTGAATCAAATGGAGACAGCTTTCTTTATAGCTTGCACCTTTTTGTCAAGAAAATTAGTGGTGGTGTTTATATTTCTTTGTATAATAGTGAAAAACTTTGGAACGATAACCATAAATGAAAATAATATCAACAGTGTTACTAGCAATTATTTAATTTGTTTCCTTCAAATGCCATCAAATCGCTCTTTATCTAATGGGTCATACACATAGTGACTCTGTAATGTGTTAACATGATTGAGTGTCATGTTTCTTCTGTAACGACAGCTGCAAGTATGCTAGATGAACTTGACCGAGCTGTTTTGGATTTGATCCCTTGGGTAGTGTTAATTTTCTAGAATTTCCTGTTACATGAAGAATGCACCTGAATCAATATATTCATATGTCATTGATATGCTAATTTTAGTTTATATACATGGATAATATTCGGACCTCACAAGTTGAAGAGCTTTTACTACTGCCAAATAAGGAAATAACAGTTGAAAAATGGGACAATTTAATAGTTAGTATGTCATTCGACCATAAGACATAGGAGCAGAATTAGGCCATTCAGCCCATCAAGTCTGCTCCACCATTTGATCATTGCTGATTTATTATCTCTCTCAACCGCATTCTCCAAATAGAGCCAGTAGAAACTCCATCAGCAAGTTAGCAATCACAAAATATAAGTTACAAAAAAGTGCCAAGTTCTCTTAAGTACTGTATATTCTTCACATTTTTGATCATTTAAAAGTAAATAACACAGTAAATTTTAAAAATCCTTCTTTTCTAATTTAGGATCTGATAGCGCACGTGCATTGCCAAGTCATGTAAACAATATATTTAGTAAATGATACTGGAAGGAATTCCAACCCTCCATTCCATTTTGTCTTTTGTTGCCTGCCTGGTACAAAAAAGGGTGCTAGCAGTTGAAATGCCTTATTACACTTACCTCTTTTAACCTTGTTCCAATATATATATTCTCTGTTTAAAAGTTGAGATGTACACCTTTTAGATGGAGACAGCTTTCCATTTTAACTCTGCAGTTTGTAGAGATCTTAGTCTGTCCTAATATCTGTACTCTATGCTTATTGGAAAGACTTGACAGCTATTTTCTATAATGCTTTTCCACTGCAAACTTCAGACCTTCACTCTACTAAATGGGTGTACCAAATTTTACCAGCAAACAGCTACAAACCTGAGCTGAACCTGTGTCCGGAAAATGTGTAGGTGTTGGCAATGTAGAGAACTCTATTGGCTGTAAGTTCATTTAGGACCTGTGGTAAGGTCAACTCACCAAGCAGAATTTTACTGGTAACTGGCATCAGGGACTCAGGTGAGCAACTGTGTGACTGGAGAGAGTGTGTGGCAGTCAGAGCCTCTGTTGGGTTCTTAAAGGAACAGGGATTAGTTTGGGTTGGCCTTTGTGTATGGAAAAAGGTGAGTCAGAGTCTGGGCCAGTTGGGAGCTCTATGGGACAGGGAGCAGGTGAGTTCAATATCCTAGGGTGAGTACAGCAGGGAAAATAGTAGGGTGGCCCTGGAAAGGTAATGAGACTCTGCAGGATTGATACCAGACAGGGGTAGCTGGAGCAAACAGATGGGTAGCTGGACTCTACAAGGCAGATATCAGACAGGGGTAACTAGACTCCAGAGGGCAGATAGCAGTTAGGGGTAGCTAGAACTGCCAGAGAGGGGCAGTTGGACCCTGCAGGGTAGATACCAGATAAGGGTATCTGGCCTCTGCAGGGCAGATACCAGACTGGGGAAGTTGGACTCTTCAGGGCAAATACCAGACAGATAGGAGAAATCCACAGGACAGCTACCAGATAGGGGTAGCTGAAATCCACAGGGCAGATAACAGACAGCGGTAGTTAGAACCTGTAGGGCAGACACCAGATATGGGAAGTTGTAATCTGAGGGCAGATACCAGACAGGTAGCTGGAACTACCAGATGGGTAGCTGGGCTCTACAGGGCAGATACCAGACAGGTAGCTGGAACTACCTGATGGGGAGCTGGGCTCCACAGGGCAGATACCAGACAGCGGTAGTTGGAATCTGCAGGGCAAATACTAGACAGGTAGGAGAACTCCTCAAGACAGCTACCAGACAAGGGTAGCTGAACTCCATAGGGCAGATAACAGACAGCGGTAGTTACAACCTGAAGGGCAGACACCAGATATGGGAAGTTGTAATCTGACAGGGCAGATACCAGACAGGGGTAGCTGGACTCCACAGGGCAGATACCAGACAGCAGTAGTTGGAATCTGCAGGGCAAATACCAGACAGGGGTAGCTGGACTCTGCAGGGCGGATACCAGACAAGGGTAGTTGGAACTAGTTCAAACCCACATGAACCACAGGTTACAGGCTACAGTGAACTATAGTGAATCTGTGCCTGGCTACCAATGTGACAACTATCCCGTAAGCCAGGCCACAGGCTTACAATTGTACATATAAGGTAAAGACGGAACTGCAGCTGGATCATGTAGCACACAAAGTACTGAAACCTGATACTGCACGCAGTGTGGCTCACCAAAGTATGAACAGTGCATCCAGGGTAGAGATATAGGGGAAAACTTGATAAGAAATAATATGAGAATAATGGAAACTTTGAAATGGGGAGCTTTCATTCCAGGATAAGTGACTGCGTTGTTGACAAAAACTTGTAGTAAAAAAAATGTTTGTTCTGAGGATAAACCCCGAACTTTGTATGAATGCTTTCCATCTAGACTGAGGGTTGCAGGGGGAGCCCGGTATTACTGGAAAGAGGCACTGGGGAGAGACAAAAGGAAATGTTGTTTCAATGTACTGCTTGTTATATTCACTGAAATGAAGCGATGTCTGAGATAATCTCATTTGTTTTGTGCAATGAATAGAGGTCTATAGGACCGCACTCTTGCAGTCACTGCCACAGCTGTGCTTGTGTCTGTTCAAATAGAAATTCTTTGAGTATTCCTTGGAAGCCATTCTTCTCTATGTCATACTTTATAGCAGCATATCAGTGGGCTGTGGAATGAGTTCCACCACAATATGTTTACCACCCTTATGTATATCATAAAAATTATCTTTGTATCTAAACCTTCACCTCCCATGATCCAAGGACACAGATAAAATGTCAACGACATTTGAATCATATAAAGTATCAAACAGATGGATTTCACACAGAAGCCAGCCAAGTTAAAGATGGCAGATTTTCTTTAAAGTACTTTGGTCTGTTCAGTGTGTTTTTATGACAACCCTTTCATTTCACATGTACCAGGACAAGTACTAGCTTTTTATTGCAGATTTATTTAATTTGTTGAATTTAAGTTTTCTGCTTGTCATGTAGGAATTAAATTCATATCCATTAAATTATGTCTGCATTAAATTCATCTCTTTGGATCATGGCCTAACCATTTCTCTTACCAACATATTGGAGTACTCTAGGCAATGTAATTTTGTTTAGCTGGATGGCAGAGTACCTTGCTTCTTGCCGTTGGCCTTTCGTATGCCTGTGTTCTGGCATGCTTCTCACCTTCAGCATCGTGGCGAGCTCAAGCAAGTGAGTCAGTAAGTCTTCCCCTGGCAGTGCAGTACTAATTAACCGTATGAGTTCCTTTTCTCCAATACAGTGTCAGCCTGTGCAAATAGTGCTAGACCCATAAGGTACTGGGCCCAATAGTTCAGTGCAACAATATGGCTGCTCTACATTTTTTCACTTGACATACATTTGTGCTTATGTATCCTCATAGTATATTCAAGTGTTCCTGTGCAGTAGCACCCCCCCCCATACTAGATGCTGATGCAGCTAGTTAGAATGTAGATCTGTACAAATTTGTGAGTGTCTTTGGTGACAAACCAAATCTCCTCAAGCTCCTTATGAAATATAGCCACTGTCATGCCATCTTTGTAGCTGCACCGATATGTTGGGTCCAGGTTTGGTCCTCTGAGATAATGACGGCCAGGAACCTGAAATTGCTCAATCTTTCCACTTCATTTTTTTATATAATTCAAATTTTTATTATTATTTATTCTTATTTTACAAAGCAGCACAGCATATCTTAGAGCAGATACAGTACAACATATTTACACAGCCATCCCATGACAGGAAAACAAATAAAACTTAAAGAAGAACAGAAAGAAGTTCTAATTTGTTTTAATTAACATACAACCAAAATTGATCCCATGCATCTTGCACTTTGCTCTCACTGTTAAACCAGTTATACTCCTCGCTCTGGAATAATCCTGAGATATGCATTGGGAAAAGAATGGTGTACTGGAAAGAATGGAAGATTAAAGGTGTAAATACAGTAGGTGATCTCTAAGAGAATGGGATTTTTATGTCTGTCATCTGTGGATTTGCACAGGAAATATAATTTTGTAGATAAAGGGAATTTTTGGAAGTATTTACAAATCTTTCCACTTCTGATCCCTTTATGAGGACTGGTATGCATTCCCTCAACCTTTCTGAAGTCTGCAATCAGTCCTTTGAGTGCGAGGTTCTTGCCACTCAACACCACTCAAATAGTTAGTATATCGTGCTCCTTCATGCCCTCTCATCACCTTATTAAATTCTGCCAACAATAGTCGTATCATCAGGAGATCAATAGGTGACATTTGACCTGTGCCCGGCCACACTGTCATAGGTATAGAGAAAGTGGAGCAGTGGGCTACGCGCATATCCCTGAAGCACACCAGGGTTGATTATCAGCGAGGTGGACGTATTATTCCCAATCCACGTACGTTGTGGTATTCCGGTTAGGATGTCGAGGATCCAGTTGCAGAGGGAGGCACAGAGGCCCAGGTTCTGGAGCTTTTCAATCAGAACTGTAGGAGCGATTGTGTGAAACGCTGAGCTGTCGTCAATAAACAGCATTCTGACATAGGTATTTGTATTGCCCAGGTGATCCAAGACTGTGAGAAGAGCTAATGAGACCACATCTGCTGTAGGCCTATTGTGGCAGTAGGAAAATTGCAGTGGGTCCAGGTCCCTGCTGAGACAGGAGTTAATTCTAGACTTTACCAAGCTCTCAAAGTACTTCATCACCGTAGATGTGAGTGCTACTGAACGATAGTCGTTAAGGCAGCTCATCCTGCTCTTCTTGGCCACTGGTATAATTGAAGCCCTTTTCACTTCTGACCAGCAGTCAGAGATTGAAAATGTCTTTGAACACCCCTGCCAGTTGGTTGACACAAGTTATCAGAGCCCTGCCAGATACTCCATTGCCGTCTGTCACCTCGCGAGGGTTCTCCCTCTCAAAAGACAGCCTGGTGTCGGCCTCCAAGACAGAGGTCACAGGGTCACCAGGTGCTGCAGGGATCCTCATGACTGTAGCATTACTCTCCCTTTCAAAGCGTGCATAAAGGATGTTGAGCTCATCTAGAGCTAAGGCATCACTGCTATTCAGGATGTTCCGTTTTGCTTTGCAGGAAGTAATAGACTGCAAACCCTGACAGAGCTGACGTGTGTCCGATACTGCCTCCAACCTCATTCGGAATTGTTCCATTGCTCTTGAAATAGCCTCTGCAAATCGTACCTGGTTTTCTTCTACACACCTGGGTCACCAGACCTGAATGCAACAGGTCCAGCACTCAGCAGACTGAGAACCTCCACAGCTTCATCCACAGCTTTTGATTTGGGTATGTACAGTATGTTCTCGTAGGCACACACTCATCCAGACAAGTTTTAATGAAGTCAGTGACAGGTGTGGCGTACTCGTTCAGACTCGAAGACGAATCTATGAATACAGTCCCGTCCACCAATTCAAAGCAGGCTTGTCAGTGCTCCTGCACCTCCCTTGTCCGTACCTTCTTGGTCCTCACTACCGGTGCTGCAGTCTTCAGTCCCTGCCTATACTCAGAGAGTAGAAGTACAGTCAGGTTAGCAGACTTTCCATAGTGTGGGTGTGGGATAGCACGGTAACCTCTCTTGATTGTGGTGTAACAGTGGTCCAATGTGTTATTTCCTCTGATACTACAAGTGATTTGTTGGTAATAATTATTGAGAGATTTTTTTCAAACTGGCCTGGTTAAAACCCCTAAAATAATGGGGAAGGCATCAGGTTGGGCTGTTCCATGCTTGTTGATTATGTCACTCAGTTCGTCTAGAGCCAGTTTGACACAGGCCTGAGGTGGGATGTACACCACCAGCAAGATGATGGCTGAAAACTGTTGCGGCAGATAAAATTTACAACACTTGATCATGAGATGTTCCACTCAGTAAGAATGGTGAAATATTGAGCTAAGTGTTCATTTCCAGCTAAGGTTGTGTTTTTGAAATTTGATCAATGGTTGGAACACGTGTGGAGAATTAAAGTTGCTAGCTTTATGGTTACTAATAATTGCCACCTAATCTTTAAATATCAGGCAGCACAATCCACAATCTCAGCATGGCAGTGACAAGGTCTGAAGAAATGTCATCTTGCCTGCTGAATAAAGTGTATTTTTGAAATTACTGTTGTCATAAGACAAAATGCCTGTGTCATGAGGAGACTACTATTGGGAGCATACTGCACTAGTCCCACTACCTTTTACATGCTGTCAAATAATTGATCAGGAAGCGTGGCTTGACAATGGGGAGAATATTTGGCTTGTTCAAGCTACTAAAGCATCAATTTAATCACCGAACACACAGGTTCAAAAGAATAAATATCACCTTTCCTTTGAATTGCAACAGGCTAAAACACTCCCTCCTCTAATATAGTATCCTTGGCAGCAGTGTTGAGCAGTTTGGTTAAGCAGGGCAATGTTGTAATTGTTTTATAGCTCTTAAAATCCTAGTCCTCACTCTTAATAAAATTTCTACTTTGTCTCCTCCCACTTCCTTCAAACAAAAGGTGTAGCAATGAGTGCTTGCATGGGTCCCAGCTATATCTGCCTGTTTTTTGGCTACATGAAACAGTCCGTGTTCCAAGCCTACAGTGGTAATTGTCCCACACTTTTCCTATGCTACATCGATGACTGCATTGGTTCTGCTTCCATGTGAACTTGTCAACTTCATTCACTTTCCACCCTGCCCTTAAATTTACCTGGTCCATTTCCGACACCTCTCTCCTCTTTCTTGATCTCACTGTCTCTATTTCTGGAGACAGCTTATCCACCAAAGTCTATTACAAACCCACAGACTCTCACAGCTACCTGGACTTAACTTCTTCCCACCCTGTTACTAATAAAAACGCCATCCCCTACTCTCAATTCCTCCGCATCTGCTCTCAGGATGAGGCTTTCCATTCTAGAATGAAAGAGATGTCCTCCTTTTTCAAAGAAAGGGGCTTCCCTTCCTCCACCATCAACGCTGCCCTCAACAACGTCTCTTCCATTTCACGCACGTCTGCACTTCCACCATCCTCCCGCCACTCTAGCAGTAATAGAGTTCCTCTTGTCCTCACCTACTAGCCCACCAGCCTCCGCGTCCAGCACATAATTCTCCAATACTTCCGCCATCTCCAAAGGGATCCCACCACCAAGCACACCTTTCCCTCCCCACCACTTTCCGCTTTCTGCAGGAGTTGCTTCCTCTACAAATCCCTTGTCTTTTCATCCCTCCCCACTGATCTCCCTCCTGGTGCTTATCCTTGAACTTATCGCTTCCCTCTGGTGCTCCTCCTCCCTTTCTTTCTTCCATTTCTTTCACCAATTTACTTCCCAGCTCGTTACTTTGGCATTAGTGGTGGACCAATTGATTCAAAGAGAGAGTGATCTTCACACAGGTCGGGGAGAAATGTTTGAAAAAGGAGCATTTCATGGTGCTCGGCGCATTAGCAGCAGACTAATCGATTCGAAGAGAGAGTCGCTTTGCACAGGTCGAGGAGAAGTGTGCAGACGCAGAGCTCATCATCGCGCAAAGACACCGAGAAAGCTCCAAAATAAAAGAGAGACACTATCTAGCGAAGCGGTCGTTGAAGTTGTGCAAGTCAGAGTAGTAGGGCTTTGGTTTATCGGGGCTTTGGCGAGGATGGGCCTAGGCAAGGTAGGATACTTCTTTTCCCTGCTCTAACAAGAATAGTGGGTATGACTGTGAGGCCAGTTTTCTGTTCTGGGTGTCAGATGCGGGATGTCTGGGAGACTTCCAGCTTCCCTGATGGCCACATCTGTGCCAGTTGTATCGAGCTGCAGCTCCTTAGAGACCGAGTTAGGGAACCGGAGTTGCAGCTGGATGACCTTCAGCTTGTTAGGGAGAGTAAGGAGGTGATAGACAGGAGCTACAGGCAGGTAGTCACCCCAGGGCCACAGGAGTCAGATAAGTGGGTGACCATCAGGAGAAGGAAGGGTGGTGGAGAGCACCCCTGTGGCTGTCCCCCTTAATGATAAGTACTCCATTCTGAGTGCTGTTGGGGGGTGGGGTGGGGACTCACCTCAGGGAAGCAACAGTGGCTGCGTCTCTGGCACTGAGTCTGGCCCTGTGGCTCAGAGGGTAGGGAAAGGAAGAGGAGGGCAGCAGTAATAGGGGACTCTATAGTTAGGGGGACAGATAGGCAATTCTGTGGGTGCAAAAAGGAAGCAAATATGGTAGTTTGCCTCCCAGGTGCCAGTGTTTGTGACGTTTCTGAGTGTGTCCACAATATCCTGAAATGTGAGGGTGATCAGCCAGAGGTCATGGTACATACATAGTTAGAAAAAGGGTGGAGATCCTGAAAGCAGAATACAGGGAGTTAGGAAGGAAGCTGAGAAGCAGGATCTCAAATGTAGTAATCTCGGGATTGCTGCCTGTGCCACATGACAGTGAGTACGGGAATATAGTGAGGTGGAGGATAAATGCGTGACTGAGAGATTGGAGCAGGGAGCAGGGATTCAGATTTCTGGATCACTGGGACCTCTTCTGGGACAGGTGTGACCTGTACAAAAAGGACGGGTTGCACTTGAATCTGAGGGGAACCAATATCCTGGCGGTGAGGTTTACTAATGCTATTGAGGAGGGATTAAACTAGATTTGCAGAGGGGTGGGAACCGAAGTGAAGAGGCAGAGGATGGGGAGGTTGCCGCACAAGTAGAAACAGCTTGTAGGGAGTTTGTGAGGAAGGATAAGCAGATGTTAGAGCAAAGATGCACTCAGCCTGATGGTTTGAGTTGTAACTATTTTAATGCAAGAAGTATCATTAACAAGGCGGATGAACTTAGAGCGTGGATCAATATGTGGAACTGTGACATTGTGGCCATTACAAAGACTTGGATGTCTCAGGAGCAGGAATGGCTGCTGAGTATGCCAGGCTTCAGAAGTTTTAAAAAGAACAGAGCAGGAGGCAAAAGCGGTGGGGCATGACATTGCTAATTAGCGATAGTGTCACAGCTGCAGAAAAGGATGAAGTCATGGAGGGATGGTCTACTGAGTCAGTGTGGGTGTAATTCAGAAACAGGGAAGGGGCAATAACTCTACTGGGTGTTTTTATAGACCCCTCAATAGTAACAGGGATATCAAGGAGCAGATAGGGAGGCAGGTTCTGGAACAGTGCAATAAGTGACATCACCTTAGCACAAGAGGTTTAGACGGGGTGGAGTTTGTTAGGTGTGTTCGGGAAGGTATCCTGACGCAATATGTAGATAAGCTAGCTGGAGGAAAGGCTGTACTTAATCTGCTATTAGGAAATGAACCTGGTCAGGTGTCAGATCTCTCAGTGAGAGAGCATTTTGGAGGTAGTGGCCATAACTCTATCTCCTTAACCATAGCACTAGAGAGGGATAGGAGCAGACAATGTGGAAAAACATTTAATTGGGGTGGGGAGAAATATGATGCTATTAGGCCGGAACTTAGGCTGAGAAGTGGCAGACTGGGGCGATATACTGTGTCCGGTGCTCCCGATGTGGCCTTTTATATATTGGTGAGACCCGACGCAGACTGGGAGACCGCTTTGCTGAACATCTACGCTCTGTCCGCCAGAGAAAGCAGGATCTCCCAGTGGCCACACATTTTAATTCCACATCCCATTCCCATTCTGACATGTCTGTCCACGGCCTCCTCTACTGTGGAGATGAAGCCACACTCAGGTTGGAGGAACAACACCTTATATTCCATCTGGGTAGCCTCCAACCTGATGGCATGAACATTGACTTCTCTAACTTCCGCTAAGGCCCCACCTCCCCCTCGTACCCCATCTGTTACTCATTTTTATGCACACATTCTTTCTCTCACTCTCCTTTTTCTCCCTCTGTCCCTCTGAATATACCTCTTGCCCATCCTCTGGGTCACCCCCCCACCTCCTTGTCTTTCTTCCCGGACCTCCTGTCCCATGATCCTCTCGTATCCCCTTTTGCCTATCACCTGTCCAGCTCTTGGCTCCATCCCTCCCCCTCCTGTCTTCTCCTATCATTTTGGATCTCCCCCTCCCCCTCCAACTTTCAAATCCCTTACTCACTTTTCCTTCAGTTAGTCCTGACGAAGGGTCTCGGCCTGAAACGTCGACTGCACCTCTTCCTATAGATGCTGCTTGGCCTGCTGCGTTCACCAGCAACTTTGATGTATGTTGCTTAAAATAATATTGACTTGCTTTATGCAAGCTCGAGAAAATCTGCAGATGTTGGAAATTCAAGCAACACACACATAATGCTGGTAGAACACAGCAGGCCAGGCCGACATTTTGGGCTGAGAGCCTTCGTCAGGGCTTGATTTGCTTCAGTTTGTTTTACTGTTTACTGCTCTTTATAGTTTTTTTATAGATATTTAGAAACCTCATTATTTTTGAAAGCTTTTTCGCTTTACTGAATTTTTATATGTGCCTAAGAGTTTTGCACAGTACTGTATATAAATATACATTATATATTTACAGATATGGGAAGAGAACTGGTAGATGGAGTTTAATCTAGGCAAGTGTTAGGTCAAATAAAAGAAGATATATGTGTTTAATGGTAGACCACTTAATAGTTTTGAAGTACAGAGGGAACTTTGGGTTCATGTCCACTGAAAATGGTGATGCAAGTGGATAAGGTAGTTAAGAAGGTATATGGAACGCTTGCCATCTTTGGTAAGGGTGTGGAGTATTAGAGCAGGGAAGTTGTGTCGCAGCTATATAGAAATCTAGGCAGACCCTATGTGATGTTGAATCAGGTTCGTGGGACTGGCAAGTGAGACAGGAAGTGCACTGACTTTGAATAGGTATATTAATCATTTATTTATAAACAGTAAAAATTCGACCAAACATTCATGTTTCCCAAGTTACAGACACTACAAAGTCTGGGGAGAAAGACAAGTTGGGGGGGGGGGGAGGGAACCCAGAGGATGGGCAAGGGGTATAGTCAGAGGGACAGAGGGAGAAAAAGGAGTAACCCTAACCCTTGCCCATCCTCTGGGTTCCCCCCCCCGTCTTTCTCCCTGAGCCTCCTGTCCCATGATCCTCTCATATCCCCTTTACCAATCACCTGTCCAGCTCTTGGCTCCATCCCTCCCCCTCCTGTCTTCTCTTATCATTTTGGATCTTCCCCCTCCCCCTCCCACTTTCAAATCACTTAC
Source organism: Mobula hypostoma (assembly GCF_963921235.1). NCBI lineage: Eukaryota > Metazoa > Chordata > Chondrichthyes > Myliobatiformes > Myliobatidae > Mobula > Mobula hypostoma. The sequence goes on from NC_086099.1 coordinate 131,999,776, forward strand.
TAACTCTTCCTTCAGTTAGTCCTGACGAAGGGTCTCGGCCTGAAACGTCGACTGTACCTCTTCCTAGAGATGCTGCCTGGCCTGCTGCATTCACCAGCAACTTTGATGTGTGTCGCTTGAATTTCCAGCATCTGCAGAATTCCTGTTGTTTGCGTTTTAAAAATCTCTTCCATGTGCTATTTTATATACCCAGGATATTTGAAACTGGGCGGCAGGCAGTTATCGAATGGGAAAGACAGCTGCAGCTTCTAAACTAACCGATCAGAATGGAAGTGACGTTTGGCAATCAGAATAAGGCACCGCCCCACCACCAAAGGACACTTATACACTTCGAAAGTTGCAAACCTGATCATCTAACCCTCAGAGTGGTACGATTCTCACGAATTCCCAACTGAGTTATACATAAATCACAAGAGTGCAATACCCAGTACCGTAAACCCAATAGTCTCCTCCCAGTAGTCCACCAGCCTCCCTGAGTCCCAAAGGGACACCACCCCACCCTGGAGTATAATAGCCAATGAGCTGGTCCTCCACTTAATTTTATACACTGACCGTGAGATATGATCAACCAGGTGAGTGATATTCAGCCCACCAAGATTGTACAAGTAGTACAGGAGTTCCAGTTCGAATTCGAGTTCGACTTCGAGTTTGACTTCGAGATGGAGTTCGACTTCAAGTCCGAGTTCTAGTTCGACGTCGCGTTTAACTTCGCATTCGTCTTCGAGTTAGAGTTCAACTTCGATGACAGTACAAGTGCCATCTTCCTTGGTGAGTAGGTAACCCAAGGTACCAGTTCCTGGGAAATCTGGCTGTACCATCCTGAGAACAGCTAACATTTAAAACACCCTTCCTTTGTATAGCCCTTCTACTGTCCAGCATGGTCAGGGTGTTCATCCAGGGCACTCGGGTGGCATACTTACAGCACCACATAACCACCCCACCACTCTGTGGAACCACAGGGAGGCTTAGGAACTGCATATCCAGTAAGTGCAGTTCAGCATCTAATGAGTGCCCAGCTTCACAGCAACATTTGGCATAAGCAAAACCATCCCAGGACAGTGTTCCTGCTCACACCTGCCATCCAACTTGCCCCTTGTATCTGTACACAACATACCAACTGCACCAACACTCTGTCAGGTGGGGAAATCACTAGGAGTCAGCACCTTCCAATTAAACAAATGATATGTAGAGAACTACCGACCCCCAAAGTACGTACTCCACCAGGGCTATTAAGACTCATGTCCCTTAAGGTTGTTACCATCCTCTGGGTCAAGATTATCTGGATTAAACTACTCCCCCCCAGGCCCCTCAAAACAGAAAGCCAAACCTGAGAAGCCAGATAACATCCCCCAAAAGTCTTTTCTTGTAATGAAAGGGACCAATACCAATGGCTTCCCTTCTGTGATGTAGTAAGCAGTCAGACCCATTGTTTCAGTGGTGCAAATTTGAACATCATCTCCAGGAATGTATCATAGGATATCCCACCACAAATCAGTGTCCACTATTTTGCCAGTCTGTAATGCAGGAAGATACAAGTGCACTCGCGCCTGATTACTTACTGGACATTTAGAAAACAAAACAACAGAACTGCAAGAATTGCTCTCCAAATGCACAATTCCCTCTGAAATGTGGGCATCCCATATCCAGAATAAAGTTGCCCAAATTGCTACCAAAGTTCAACTCAAATTTCATATGGCCAGTATGAAATGAGTCATCCCTAATCAAATTATATGGGAAACAAGTAACAAAGTAACATGTTAAGACAATAAACACATAACAGATTTAGAAAATGAGAAACAAGTAACTGATTAAATGAACATAAGAAACAAAAGAACAGATTAAACATAAACACAAATCACAAAGCCCAGGCATACTCCTCTTCTTTATAGCTACCTATGGAACTACAAATGCTTAAAACAGACAGTTAATATCTCACAGAGAAATGGTGCTTATCAGAGAACAACTGATATGGAACAAGCAACTGGGTGGGACCCAACACATTCACAGAGTCACTTGAAGGCAAAGTCCTCTCACACACACACATGCGCAAACTGACGTCTCTGGCCGCACCTCACACATTCAGATCATTCACACTCTATTTACAGAGAAGAGGGCTGCAGGTTGAATAACCACCTCCCCTCCCCACAATAATGAGGCACAAATGCACTAACCAGCCTCTTGATTCACACTGCTGGCGAACGTTAGCCGAAATCCTTTGCAGGGAACCCTGAATGGAATGCAAGGAATCTTGCAAAGGACAAAATGAACCTTTTTCTGCAGAGGACTTGAAGAAAGACCCTTCCCCCTCAACAGTCTCTCCCTTTTTGCTTTTCTGTACAGAAGTTCCTCTGCATTGCATAGTAGGTGGGAGTAGGAACCCCATTTACCTGCTCCTCCGGAACCCCAGCTTTAAGCAACACTTGCTGTACTTATAAGATGACCAACAGCTGGTGCTATTAAAGACAACGCTACCATTTTTATTGGGAAAATTGCCACTGTAACCATGTGTCCTACCATTCCAGAAGTTAATTCAACATTCTCTAGTGGGCTACCACTATCGCAGTATATTTCTGTGATAAGAGCACACTGGCATAGAACTTTAGTATTCTCCTCAGTGCCCCACTCTGCTTGGGGTTTTAAACTCTATTCAGTAAGAGTGGGATATCTAAGTTTAACTGTTGCAATTACCCAAATCCATAGTGATGCATTCTGTTCAGGAGAAACAAGCAGTGTTCTCGGGGTATTATTGAACATGTGTTGGGATAATAGGCTCCCTTAGGCATCTATCTCTCTATTAGTTAGGCTCGCTCTGGTAGCTCCCTCATCCCTTTATCTCAATAACCACGTGGCCAAAGACTCCCTAGCCTTTCGCCTGTACTTATCCCCTGAATTTGCCAATTCCTTAGTAGAGAATTCTCTGAGCTCTGTTGTTTCAAAGGTGTCCATTACACCAACCCCCACACATTCCCGAGCCTCCTCTCCCTCCCCCCACCCCCCCCGTGATGAAGAAGCTGTAGGCTGATGACCCCACAGCAGGGGTAATCATTGGCCTGGCCCATACTGTTTTGGACACACAAAGGCGTGGGCAATCATCTCAAGGATTAAACTGAGGGTTCCACTCCACTCCCTCTCTTTAGTTTTCATCATCCCAATCTCCCAGCCCCACAGTAGGATCATCACCCTGTCTCAACGTGGCTCGAACCTTAACGGGATCAGGCTCCCAAATGACCTCTAAATTCTGTACTTTCATAAGTCGACATTTGTATCTTCTAACTTTATAGCTCTACTGTGAGCCATCAATAGTGATTCACTCAGAATACTATAGCGCTGACTGAGATCCTCCAATTCATTCTTAAGACTCGCTATCCTTTTATACTGGTGTCTTATAATTGTTATAAACAGCCAGAAAGCATCCTGCTGGCTCTCTTTCCCCATGGGAAAACCCAATGATTTAAATATAGGAAAAACATGATGTCCCATTTCTACCCTGGAAAAATCTAACCGGTCAAACCAATCTACAGGCATTCCATAACCCATCAGCAAGACTTCCAAAGCCTGCACTATTATCTGTCCAGCCTGGGACTCTGCATCTCTCAAACGGAGTGTCCTCTCTTTTAAATAACCTCCTTTTTTTCTCTCTAATTACTTCCAATGCACGCGTATGTTTTTTGCATTTCGGCTCAAAAAGCCGTACCCTGCTCGCAGCGCCAACTGTACTGTTGAATTAGATTCATGGGTCTGGCAAGTGTGATAGGAAATTCACTGACTTTGAATAGGCATATTAATCATTTATTTACAAACAGTAAAGATTTGACTGAACATTCATGTTCCCCAAGTTACAGACACTACAAAACCGAATATTCAACAAACATGCATATATTCAACGATCATACTTAGTTAAAAGTGCATGTAGAGCATACCTTCTCAATACCTTAAACAAAGGAAGAAGAGAGCAAATCCTGTCTGTCTGTCTGTATCTTGTTTTACGACGGTTGGCATCCAGCTTAATGGTGCATTACCGCCACCCTCTGCTCCAGAATGTGCACTAGACATACATTCTAAATCCCTTCACCCAATCACACACACACACACACACACACACACACACACACACCTACACTTCACCCTCCCATCTTTGACCATCCTAGTATCCTATTCCTGTTTATTCGTCATATTCTATAAAAAACCCCTGTACCCCTTAAAAACGCTAAAAATACCCGGACTTGTGCTCTCTCACCCATGCCCAGCAACCCTTTTAATTCCATGTGCTATTTTATATACCCAGGATATTTGAAACTGGACACCAGGTATCTATCCAATGGGAAAAACAGCTGCAGCTTCTAAACTAACCAATCACAACAGAAGTGACCTGTGACAATCAGAATAAGACACACCCCCACAGGCCACTCTACTTCAACAGCAAAAAATCAAATCAAATCAAGTTTAATTATCATTCAAGCCAGACACAGATACAGCTGAGCGAGAGCGTTCCTCTGGTGCCAAGATGCAAAAAACATACACGTGCATTGAAAGTAATTAGAGAGAAAAAAAAGAACGTAGTCACGCAAGAAAACACATTTTCAGTCCAAGACTCTGAGAAACAAGTCCCGTGAACTGATGGTTCTTGGCAGTCTAGCCTGTAATTCCACAGATCCAACACTGGAGGGCAGCACCAACAGGAGAGGCTATCCCCAACTGAGCACAAATGCCACGTTACACTGTCTTCAGCGTCTCCTCCTCACCTGGACTGCAGCCACAGGCAAGCCCACGGCTTAAGGCCTAGTCCTCACTACAACAGAGGCGACACTGCTGCCGTGCCTCGTGTACCTGCACCAAACAAGGGAAACAGGCCTGCAGCAATCAATGCCCAACAGGGTCTTTTGATCACAAAAGAAATGTCCAAGACAGTCACTCACGATTTCTCTGCACACAGCCTTCTTGAACCAACTCCTGTGCCTTCGAGTTACCTCCTCTGAATCCAACCCGACTCTCCTGTCAAGGCCCACCAGCCTGACTCCCCTTCTCTGAACCACCATTGGGTTCTTACGAAATCCTGGCCAGCTACTCCGAACAATGAGCAGCTCACCGATACGGTAGACCTGCTGTACTCATAGTTAGTGGACTCCAGTATAGACTTACAACAAAAAAAAACACATTTACTAAAGTAAACAGCATCTTTGGTATGCCACCAAGAGGCAGCTACGTCTACACACACCACCATCTTATCGGAAGTTCTGGTTGTCCCATCAAAATTGGGCCTATTATCAGTGTCTAGATGATGAGAATTTTGTTGTTTTGGGGAAGCAGTAGAATACAGTGACATAAGATTACTAGCAATTACAAAATAAATAAATAGTGTAACATAAAAGGAACAATGAAGTCATGTTCAAGGACCATTCAGAAATCCGATAACAGAGGGGTCTATTATTCTGGTCTTAAATCATTGCACATGGGTTCTCAGACTGCTGTACCTCCTCGCTGACAGTAATAACAAGAAGAGGGCATTTTCTGGATGGTGAAAAATCAATGAGGCACCGCCTCATAAAGATGTCATCGATGGTGAGAAGGATTATGCACATGATGGTGGACATCACTATAGGAAGGATATGGAGATTGTGAAAATGGTACAGAATAGGTTTACCAGGATGCTCCATGGATTAGAGGGAATGAGCTATATATAAAAAAAAGTTGGACAAACTTGGATTGTTCGCACTGAGGTTTTGGAGACTGATGGAGGAGGGTGGGTAATTTTATTACAAGAGGCATAGATAGGATAGGTATAATCCTTTCATGGGAGTACAAAACATCAAACACTGGAGGGGGCATACTTTTAAGGTTTGAGGGGCAGAAGTATAAAGGCAAGTTTTTTATGCAGGGAAGGGTAGATGTCTGGAATGAGTTATAGATTATAGAATAGTACAGCACATTACAGGCCCTTCGGCCCACAAGGTTGTGCCGACCCTCAAACCCTGCCTCCCATATAAGCCCCCACCTTAAATTCCTCCATATACCTGTCTAGTAGTCTCTTAAACTTCACTAGTGTATCTGCCTCCACCACTGACTCAGGCAGTGCATTCCACGCACCAACCACTCTCTGAGTAAAAAACCTTCCTCTAATATCCCCCTTGAACTTCCCACCCCCTACCTTAAAGCCATGTCCTCTTGTATTGAGCAGTGGTGCCCTGGGGAAGAGGCGCTGGCTATCTACTCTATCTATTCCTCTTATTATCTTGTACACCTCTATCATGTCTCCTCTCATCCTCCTTCTCTCCAAAGAGTTAAACCCTAGCTCCCTTAATCTCTGATCATAATGCATACTCTCTAAACTAGGCAGCATCCTGGTAAATCTCCTCTGTACCCTTTCCAATGCTTCCAAATCCTTGCTAGAGTGAGGCAACCAGAACTGGACACAGTACTCCAAGTGTGGCCTAACCAGAGTTTTCTAGAGCTGCATCACTGCATCGCGACTCTTAAACTCTACCCCTCGACTTATGAAAGCTAACACCCCATAAGCTTTCTTAACTACCCTATCCACCTGTGAGGCAACTTTCAGGGATCTGTGGACATGTACCCCCAAATCCCTCTGCTTCTCCACACTACCAAGTATCCTGCCATTTACTTTGTACTCTGCCTTGGAATTTGTCCTTCCAAAGTGTACCACCTCACACTTTTCTGGGTTGAACTCCATCTGCCAATTCTCAGCCCACTTTTGCATCTTATCAATGTCTCTCTGCAATCTTTGACAATCTTCTACACTATCTACAACACCACCAACCTTTGTGTCGTCTGCAAACTTGCCAACCCATCCTTCTACCCCCACATCCAGGTCGTTAATAAAAATCACGAAAATTAGAGGTCCAAGAACAAATCCTTGTGGGACACCACTAGTCACAATCCTTAAATCTGAATGTATTCCTTCCACCACCACCCTCTGCCTTCTGCAGGCAAGCCAATTCTGAATCCACCTGGCTAAACTTCCCTGGATCCCATGCCTTCTGACTTTCTGAATAAGCCTACCATGTGGAACCTTGTCAAATGCCTTACTAAAATCCATATACATCACATCCACTGCACTACCCTCATCTATATGCCTGGTCACCTCCTCAAAGAACTCTATCAGGCTTGTTAGACACGATCTGCCCTTCACAAAGCCATGCTGACTGTCCCTGATCAGACCATGATTCTCTAAATGCCCAGAGACCCTATCTCTAAGAATCTTTTCCAACAGCTTTCACACCACAGACATAAGGCTCACTGGTCTATAATTACCCGGACTATCCCTACTACCTTTTTTGAACAAGGGGACAACATTCGCCTCCCTCCAATCCTCTGGTACCATTCCCGTGGACAACGAGGACATAAAGATCCTAGCCAGAGGCTCAGCAATCTCTTCCCTCGCCTCATGGAGAAGCCTGGGGAATATTCCGTCAGGCCCCGGGGACTTATCCATCCTAATGTATTTGAACAACTCCAACACCTCCTCTGCCTTAATATCAACATGCTTCAGAGCATCAACCTCACTCATATTGTCCTCACCGTCATTCTCATTCTCATTGGTGAATACCGAAGAGAAGTATTAATTGAGGACCTCGCTCACTTCCACAGCCTCCAGGCACATCTTCCCACCTTTATCTCTAATCGGTCCTACCTTCACTCCTGTCATCCTTTCTTTCTTCACATAATTGAAGAATGCCTTGGGGTTTTCCTTTACCCTACTCACCAAGGCCTTCTCATGCCCCCTTCTTGTTCTTCTCAGCCCTTTCTTAAGCTCCTTTCTTGTTTCCCTATCTGATCCCTGCTTCCTAAACCTCATGTATGCTGCCTTCTTCCACCTGACTAGATTTTCCACCTCACTCGTCACCCATGGTTCCTTCAACCTACCATTCTTTATCTTCCTCACCGGGACAAATTTATCCCTAACATCCTGCAAGAGATCTCTAAACATCGACCACATGTCCATAGTACATTTCCCTGCAAAATCATCATCCCAATTCACACCCGCAAGTTCTAGCCTTATAGCCTCATGATTTGCCCTTCCCCAATTAAAAAAATTCCTGTCCTCTCTGATTCTATGCATTTCTATGATAATGCTAAAGGCCAGGGAGCGGTGGTCACTGTCCCCCAGATGCTCACCCACTGAGAGATCTGTGACCTGACCCAGTTCATTACCTAGTACTGGATCTAGTATGGCATTCCCCCTAGTCAGCCTATCCACATACTGTGACAGGAATCTGTCCTGGATACACTTGACAAATTCTGCCCCATCTAAACCCTTGGAACTAATCAGGTGCCAATCAATATTAGGGAAGTTAAAGTCACCCATGATAACAACCCTGTTATTTTTGCACCTTTCCAAAATCTGCCTCCCAATCTGCTCCTCTGTATCTCTACTGCTACCAGGGGGCCTATAGAATACTCCCAATAGAGTAACTGCTCCCTTCCTGTTCCTGACTTCCACCCATACTGACTCAAAAGAGGATCCTGCTACATTACCCACCCTTTCTGTAGCTGTAATAGTGTCCCTGACCAGTAATGCCACCCCTCCTCCCCTTTTTCCGCCCTCTCTATCCCTTTTAAAGCACTGAAATCCAGGAATATTGAGAATCCATTCCTGCCCTGGTGCCAGCCAAGTCTCTGTAATGGCTATTACATCATAATTCCATGTATGTCTCCAAGCTCTCAGTTCATCACCTTTGCTCCTGATGCTTCTTGCATTGAGCTACACACATTTCAGCTCTTCTACCTTACTGTCATTACACCGTTTATTCTGCTTCTCTTTCCTCAAAGCCTCTCTATATGTTAGATCTGGCTTTACTCCATGCATTTCTTTCACTGCTCTATCGCTCTGGGTCCCATCCCCCTTGCAGATTAGTTTAAACCCTCCTGAACCATGCCAGCAAACCTACCTGCAAGTATATTGCTCCCCCTCGAGTTCAGGTGCAACCCATCGAATCTGTACAGGTCCCACCTTCCCCAGAAGAGATCCCAATGATCCAAAAATCTAAAACCCTGCTCACTGCACCAACTCCTCAGCCACGCATCCAACTGCCATTTCCTCCAATTCTTACCATCTCTGTCACATAGCACTGGCAGCAATCCTGAGAAAGCCACCCTTGAGGTCCTGTTCTTCAGCCTTCTGCCTAGTTCCCGAAACTCACACTTCAGGACTTCATCCCTCTTCCTGCCTATGTCATTGGTCCCAACATGTATCACGACTTCTGGTTGCTTTCCCTCTCGTATCAGGATGTCATGCACCCGGTCAGAGACATCCCGGACCCTGGCACCTGGGAGGCAACAAACCATGCGGGTGTCCTTCTCACGTCCACAAAATCTCCTGTCTGCTCCCCTGACTATAGAGTCTCCAATGACGACAGCTCTCCTCTTCTCCGTCCCACGCTTCTGCACCACTGGGTGAGACTCAGTGCCGGAGGCCCTGCCACCGTGGCTCACATCTGGTCGGTCGTCCCTGCCAACAGTATCCAGGACGGTAAACTTATTATTCAGGGGAATGGCTACAGGGGTGCTCTGCACTACCTGTCTGCTCACCTTCGCTTACCCCCTCTGACTGTCACCCAACAACCTGCTTCCGACAGCCTAGGTGCGACTACCTCCCGGTAGCTCTCATCTATAACTGCCTCATTCTCCCTTATGAGTCGAAGGTCATCCAGGTGCTGCTCCAGATTCCTTACATGGTCTTCCAGATTGCCCAGCCGTATGCACTTCTAGCAGATGTGACTGCGGGAGAGGGGCTTTCCCCCAAGACTGCCACATCTCACATGACAGGCACATCACCGTCTCAGGAGACATTGTAAAGACTAACTGCGAGCAAGCTTGTCCTCTGTCTCTTCTCGTCGAAGCCTCTCGAGTCAAAGCCTCAAAGCTCCACTCCTTCTCCAGCCCACTCAATCACTGGCCACTTTCCACTGGCTGCTTCTCTTGAGCTATCCCTCTATTTATCTGTTTGAGCTTTTCAAAATGTTTGGTCACCTGACCTCGACAGCCCAATCAGCTGCTTTCTGCTGAGTCTGAGCTATTCAAATCTCGATTGACTTGGTTGCACAGACCAACTGCCAAAACTGCCAGAATCTCTCGAGTCAAAGCCTCAAAGCTCCACTCCTTCACTGACCCACTCACTCACTGGCTGCTTTCCACAGCAGTAGTAAGGGAAGGACGCAGTCTGGTGGAGTTTAAGGTGCTTTTAGATTGACACGTGAGTATGAAGCAAATGGAGGGATACACTTGATACATGAGGAGAACACTTAGTATAAATTGGCACCAAGATTGGCACATCATCATTGGCCAAGTGGCCTGTCCAGTGCTGTACTGTTCTGTGTTCCAACCGGTCGAGCAGTGTCTGTGGAGGAAAAGGAACTGTCACATTTTGGGCTGAGGCCTTGCATCAGGACTGAGTGCAGAAGGAAGACAGTCAGTAAAAAGAGGAGGGGGGAGGAATGAGTCAGGGTTGTAGGTGATGAGTAGGGATGACATGATGGGTATAAGGAGCCAGGTGAAGGAGCTGGATGGGCAAGGGTGGTGTTGGGAGACAGTGGTGTTGTTTGGGTAAACAGCTGGAAGTCGATAAGGGGGGAGGGAAGATCATTGATAATTCCAGCATCTGCAGTCTCTTGTATCTCTGATTTTTATATGACCTTGGCCTTACACACATACGTACATCCTGTTGATACAGAAACAGAAGGCAGATAAGGCTCTTGCCAAAGCATATAAGATGTGGGAGCTCATGTTATAACTGCTGAAAAAGCTGTATTAAGGTCACAGGTATTATACAGAACGCAGTTCTCTTTACTGTTAGCGCAACGTGATGCTTCCAAAGAAATAGAGGAAATCGGCAGGAATATTGTCAAGAATCAAGAAATTTAGGTATCAGGAAAACTGGCTTGGCTGGGGTTTAAATCTTTGGATTAAACCCTAGAGCAGGGTGAGGGGAAATGGAGTGGGGATTACAGGTGGAATTTGGTTTCTATGATGACCTAGAGGCCTAGACAAAATGAACAGGAAGGAACCATGTTTTAAAAATGTATCTCTACAATACCCAATAGACTCCTGTTGTTATTCAGAGTAATCTTATCTCGACCTAGTATCAAATGTTTAAACACGTCTCAGTAGGAGTTAATGCCAGTTTGTTATTTGAGAATTTTATTTATTGCAAGAATTTCATGTGTTAGTGTCTGGTGTGTTCCCTGTCTGAAAAACCCTAATGCAGGGACTTTCAGTCTGCCTCCGCCACAAAAGGTACTCGCTGCACACTCCTGCTTTTCAGGAGAATCACAGAGTATAATTGACAAAGCAGAGAAATCTTACATTTTTGATCAATTCCACCTATGCACTCATCCCAAAAACAGCAGTTGGGTGCAATGTGAGGTTTCAAATGTATAAGATCATGTAATACACTTCTGTCCTTACAGATCCCTGCCGGATAATTTCTCCCAATGAATGCCCTTTGCGTAAGAGAGGCTGCTTCTCTGATGTACTGTTCTTCAGAAGGTCTATTTCAGTAAAAGAGCATATGGATTTAAGGAAGTTGGCAGAGGTTTGACAGAATTTTGATTCAGAATGATACAACTCTAAAATGTACTGCTTCTAGTGGAAAATGAAGTCAAAAAACTTATCTCATTTAAAATGTACCTGGAGGAGCACTTGTGGTACTTGATATGTGAGGCTAAATCCTAGACCATGATGTGGTAGTAGCTTCAATATATTTCCATTGACCAGCCTGGCAAATTGATTCAAATGGCTTCCGCTGTGCCATAAATGCACGGGTAGGCAGAGGGGGAGGTGTGGCTTTATTGGTAAGAAATGATATTAAATCATTAGAAAGAGGTGATATAGGATCGGAAGGTGCAGAATCTTTACGGGTTGAGCTAAGAAATTGCAAGGGTAAAAGGACCCTGATGGCAGTTATTTATAGGCCTCCAAACAGCTGCAGTGATGTGGACTACAAATTACAACAGGAAATAGAAAAGGCTTGTTAGAAGGGCAGTGTTATGATAATTGTGGGGGATTTTAACATGCGAGTGGATTGGGAAAATCAGGTCGGCACTGGATCTCAAGAGAGAGAATTTGTAGAATGTCTGCGAGATGGCTTTTTAGAACAGCTTGTTGTTGAGCCCACTAGGGGATCGGCTGTACTGGATTGGGTATTCTGTAATGAACCGGAGGTGATTAGAGAGATTGAGGTGAAGGAACCCTTAGGAGGCAGTGATCATAACATGATTGAGTTCACTGTGACATTTGAAAAGAGGAGCCGAAATCTGCTGTGTCGGTATTTCAGTGGAGTAAAGGAAATTACAGTGGTATGAGAGAGGAACTGGCCAAAGTTGACTGGAAAGGGACACTGGCGGGAAAGACGGCAGAGCAGCAGTGGCTGGAGTTTATGCGAGAAGTGAGGAAGGTGCAAGACAGGTATATTCCAGAAAAGAAGAAATTTTCGAATGGAAAAAGGATGCAACCGTGGTTGACAAGAGAAGTCAAAGCCAAAGTTAAAGCAAAGGAGAGGGCATACACGGAAGCAAAAATTAGTGGTAAGACAGAGGACTGGGAAGTTTTTAAAACCTTACAAAAGGAAACTCAGAAGGTCACTAAGAGAGAAAAGATTAACTATGAAAGGAAGCTAGCAAATAATATCAAAGAGCATACTAAAAGCTTTTTCGAGTATATAAGGAGTAAAAGACAGGTGAGAGTAGATATAGGACCGATAGAAAATGATGCTGGAGAAATTGTAATGGGAGATAAGGAGATGGCAGAGGAACTGAACGAGTATTTTGCATCAGTCTTCACTGAGGAAGACATCAGCAGTGTTCCGGACACTCAAGGGTGGCAGGGAAGAGAAGTGTGCACAGTCACAATTACGACAGAGAAAGTACTCAGGAAGCTGAATAGTCTAAAGGTAGATAAATCTCCCGGACCAGATGGAATGCACCCGCGTGTTCTGAAGGAAGTAGCTGTGGAAATTGCGGAGGCATTAGCGATGATCTTTCAAAAGTTGATAGATTCTGGCATGGTTCCCGAGGACTGGAAGATTGCAAATGTCACTCCGCTATTTTAGAAGGGGGCAAAGAAGCAAAAAGGAAATTAAAGACCTGTTAGCTTGACATCGGTGGTTGGGAAGTTGTTGGAGTCGTTTGTCAAGGATGAGGTTACAGAGTACCTGGAGGCATATGACAAGATAGGCAGAACTCAGCATGGATTCCTTAAAGGAAAATTCTGCCTGACAAACCTATTACAATTTTTTGAGGAAATTACCAGTAGGCTAGAGAAGGGAGATGTAGTGGATGTTGTATATTTGGATTTTCAGAAGGCCTTTGACAAGGTGCCACACATGAGGCTACTTAACAAGATAAGAGCGCATGGAATTACGGGAAAGTTACATACGTGGATAGAGCGTTGGCTGATTGGCAGGAAACAGAGAGTGGGAATAAAGGGATCCTATTCTGGTTGGCTGCCGGTCACCAGTGGTGTTCCACAGGGGTCCGTGTTGGGGTCGCTTCTTTTTACATTGTACATCAACGATTTGGATTATGGAATAGATGGCTTTGTGGCTAAGTTTGCTGATGATATGAAGATAGCTGGACGGGCAGGTAGTGCTGAGGAAACGGAGAGTCTGCAGAGAGACTTGGATTGATTGGAAGAATGGGCAAAGAAGTGGCAAATGAAGTACAATGTTGGAAAGTGTATGGTTATGCACTTTGGCAGAAGAAATAAACGGGCAGACTATTATTTAAATGGGGAAAGAATTCAAAGTTCTGAGATGCAACGGGACTTGGGAGTCCTTGTACAGGATACCCTTAAGGTTAACCTCCAGGTTGAGTCAGTAGTGAAGAAGGCGAATGCAATGTTGGCATTCATTTCTAGAGGAATAGAGTATAGGATCAGGGATGTGATGTTGAGGCTCTATAAGGTGCTGGTGAGACCTCACTTGGAGTACTGTGGGCAGTTTTGGTCACCTTATTTAAGAAAGGATGTGCTGATGTTGGAGAGGGTACAGAGAAGATTCACTAGAATGATTCTGGGAATGAGAGGGTTAACATATGAGGAATGTTTGTCCGCTCTTGGACTGTATTCCTTGGAGTTTCGAAGAATGTGGAGAGACCTTATAGAAACATTTCGAATGTTAAAAGGCATGGACAGAGTGGATGTGGCAAAGTTGTTTCCCATGATGGGGGAGTCTGGTACGAGAGGGCATGACTTAAGGATTGAAGGGCACCCATTCTGAACAGAAATGTGAAGAAATTTTTTTAGCCAGAGTGTGGTGAATCTGTGGAATTTGTTGCCATGGGCAGCAGTGGAGGCCAAGTCATTGGGTCTATTTAAGGCAGAGATTGATAGGTACCTGAGTCGCCAGGGCATCAAAGGTTATGGTGAAAAGGTGGGGGAGTGGAACTAAATGGGAGAATGGATCAGCTCATGATAAAATGGCGGAGCAGACTCGATGGGCCGAATGACCGACTTCTGCTCCTTTGTCTTATGGTCTTATGGTCTAAATGTATGTTATTCAAAAGGCTGCAATACCTTTGTGGGAAGCTGACACTGAGGTGGACAACAATGCCTTTGCTTCATCATAGACAAGAAAATCTGGGAAACTGTACTTTATGTAGTGCAGCAAACAACAAAAAAAGGATCCAGGATCGAAGCTCATAGTTGCCAGATACACATGGTTGAAGAAAAATTAAACACAGACTCAAGAGAGACTGGTGACATTGGAAACCTGGGGAATTTTTTTTCTTGAGAGATGCAGAACTCCAGTCAGGGAGCATCTGCAGAGGGAGAAGACCAGTGAATATTTTGGGTTAAGACAGAAAAGAAAGAGCAGAGGTCAAGATAAAAGGATAGGGGAGGGGGGAGGATCACAAGTTGGCAGGTGACAGGTGAATCCAGGTGAGGGAGGGAAGCAAGGTAGGGGAGAAAGTGAGTTTTATGTGAGAAGTGTGGAGATGACAGGTGGAAGAGGCAAAGAACTGGAGAAAATAGAAGCTAATAGAAGAGGACTGTAAAAAAAGGGAATAAAGAGTAGGAGATGGGGAATCTGACGGAGAAATGTTTTTGGTTAGTATATTTGGTAAGTGGAGGGCTTTGAACCTTGCTTTCAAATGCAACATAATTGCTTGCTCTCAGTAAGAAAGTAGACATAAGGCAATGTAATAAAGATCAGATTAATGACAAGTATTCACTTTGAAACATTTTAAGCCCTGAATACTTAGTTTGGTTAAATTGATTCCTCAAATTTCATGTTTAATTGTGTGTACATACCTGTCAAGAATCTATAATTGACTCTAAGGGAATGCTTTATTTTATGGAGCTTACACATGTCACTACATCCTTTCTGAAGTTTGTATCTGAAACGTAATGCTTTATGATGCATTTTGTTTGACAAATTAATAAATGCAGTTATGGTAAATTTTGTTGCCCATTGAAAGAAATGGTAATACTTGGTGATATTCTCAGTGGAATTGCTAGGGCACCTTGATTATTTTTCCATGGGAACTTCTATGGTTAAGCAAAAGGGAACACCTGTACAGATGCAGTAGGTTTTAGGAGAAACCAAAAAAGCATCTATTTTCTGGGACAATTTTACCTGGAGCTGTGTTGGTTGTTTTCTTTATATTAGCCGAATTTTAGTATTCTATAACTCTAATTGCTGATTTTTTACATATAGCAATGGAAATAAGGTCCTTATTGAAAGGGGTATTTTCAAAGACCTGTCACCAAACTGCTGATTTATCTTCTTAGAGATGCTGAATTATTTCAATGCTTTCTGTACACCAGTGGATATTTGCATCAGATTCACTTTGACAAACTCAAGAGTCTGTTTACTTAGACAGGTTAGTGAATAAATTAAAATGACAAACTTATTAACCAGCATATTATGTTTATTTTATTTTTAACCCATTTATCAACAAGTACAAAGCTTTTCAGAAGAATTGTTGTTCGGGTAAAGCAGTGAGTGGCATTGGTACTTCCAGCTACATTACCAGGTAAGATAGCTTGACAATGGTTAAAAGCAGTTTTTCCACTATATTGGTAATCTTATTCTCTCCTTATTGGTGTCCACATATACATGAATTTAGCTGAGGTCTTTAGAAAACCTTCCTGCTAAATTCCCCTTTGTTCTGAATACAAATATCATTTTGCTTTATTTCATATTTTTTAATGTTCACAGCTTATGGTATTTCAATTTCTACCTTAATCTCTTGTGCATGACCCTATCATTATTATACTTACTGTAATATGTTTAAGCCATTTGTTAATTTTTTTAAAATTAAATTCCTTGCTTTAAATTCTGTGGCAATTTGCCAGTGTGATTGACTCCTTAGACTGCCTATCGCTTTCAGCGTTTTAACCAATCAGTACTGTCCATTTGCTGGTTGACAACAGCTGATGCGGGCAAAGGAGAAACCACTTGACAAGGATGGTAGAAAACTGGGTCTTTGCTCATTTCTTCACCAATGACTCAAAAATCCGGGCCAGTGTGTCAGATCTTCTGCCAACTCTGAGATACCAGCTGCATTCCCTTAGACCATAGTTTATTGCTGCCTGGTTGTAGGTGATATTCTACTCAGAGGTTGGCTCCCAGTCAGCTAGCATGGTCCAGCAGAGTGTAATGTAGAATAAGGCCTCTTTCAACATAAAATCTGACTGCACTTAAAGAATGATCTTGACATGCATTGAAACCTATCCCACTTACCAGCCGTCAAATAGTCATTCAGATTTTATGTTTGTAGCATTCAAATATTCAAAAATTCTCCAACATTATAAAGTAAAAATAAAATAATATTATTTAAGTATTAAAGCAATGAGAAATATTAAAAGGAAAAGAATTAAATTAAAATATACTTTACTTCTACTTAGTAGTTCTTTTTTGCCATTAATTTTTAAGGGACTTTTACTTATTTAGTGGGATACAGCACAAAATAGAACTTTCAACCACCCAGTAATCCCTCAATTTATTCATAGCCTAATCATGGGACAAATAACAATGACTAATTAACCAGTACTACCTATCAACCAGTACATCTTTGGACTGTGGAAGAAAACCAGAACACCTGGAGGAAACCCATGCTGTCACTGAGGAAACGTACAAATTCCTTACAGGCAGAGGCGGGAACTGAACCCTGGTCCCCTGTATTGTAAAGCTTTGTACTAACCACTATGCTACCATGCTGTCCTTGTCTCATTTAACCTGGTGATGAATGAGTCCCAACTAGAGAGCCAGCAAGCAACAGTAGAGAAAATTCAGATGCCAGTTTGAACTAGCATTTGCAAAGAACTTTGGGAAGACTTCTACAATAATGCACAAATAAATTCCAGCTATAGTTGGGCAACTAAGCAGAAGTTTTCCCCCTTCATTACGAGTTGTTTTACCCACATTCTCAGATTTGTCCCAACAATACATTAACTCATACTGAACTACGGTATAATAGACTCAATAGTCTTTTAGTGCTTTATTGAGGTCGATATCTTAAATTATATTTGAGCCCAAGTAGTAAAAGCAAGCAGGTTATTTATCAAGCAGAAAATGTAAACAGATTAATTTAATTACAACTTAGTTTAATTCTGTTACTACCATAATAACAAGAATAAATAACAATCTGTGGAAAGTTTTTCTCTCCTCTGCCAATGCCAACAGAAAACCCTTAATTTTTCAGTTATGTTATTTTCCAATACCTGCAGTATTTTGTTTTTGTTTAAGCATCTTGTCATTTAGCAGGCATGACAAATATAACAGCTACAGATAAAGCAATTTGTATAAAATTAGCAGGCATCATAAGGTATAAAATATTATAACCTTTGTACTCTGTTTAACTTAAACTTGTATACTTCATTAGGAGTTTGAAGAGATGGCAACAAATACACTCAAATACCTCTATAGTTGTACCACGGAGAGCATTCTGACAGGCTGCATCACTGTCTGGTATGGAGGGGCTACTACACAGGACCGTAAGAAACTGCAGAAGGTTGTAAATCTAGTCAGCTCCAACTTGGGCACTAGCCTATAAAGTACCCAGGACATCTTTAGGGAGCGGTGTCTCAGAAAGGCAACGTCCATTATTAAGGACCTCCAGCACCCAGGGCATGCCCTTTTCTCACTGTTACCATCAGGTAGGAGATACAGCAGCCTGAAGGCACACACTCAGCGATTCAGGAATAGCTTCTTCCCCTCTGCCATCCGATTCATTAATGGTCATTTCAGCTTTGGACACTACCTCACTTTTATTAATATACAGTATTCCTGTTTTTGCACATTAAAAAATCTGTTCACCTTCGCGCACCTCTTCATTGTTTGCAAAGATAGTTTACCACAACTTACCACAGGAAAGCGTTATTAATAAACTGTATAGATATATTTCTTGCTTTATGATCCACCACTTAGCTTAATTTTGTCCAATATTAAAATATGTTTTTCTTATTTGGTGTCATAATAATCATGTAATCAGAGATTAATACATTGACTATGGGAAGGAGATAATATTGTCATTAATTCAGCCACTTGAAAAGCACTTTTCCCGATCCATTGTCGTCATTATATATTATATTTATATATATATATATATATATATATATATATATATATATATATATATATATATATATATAGCCAAGTGGTTAAGGCATTCATCTAGTGATCTGAAGATCGCTAGTTCGAGCTTGGCTGAGGCAGCGTGTGTGTCCTTGAGCAAGGCACTTAACCACACATTGTTCTGTGACGACACCGGTGCCAAGCTGTATGGGTCCTAATATCCTTCCCTTGGACAACATCGGTGGCATGGAGAGGGGTGACTTGCAGCATGGGCTACTGCTGGTCTTCCATACAATCTTGCCCAGGCCTGTGCCCTGGAAACCTTCCAAAGCGCAAGTCCACGGTCTCACAAGACTAACGGGTGCCTATATATATATATGTGTGTGTGTGTGTGTATATATATATATATATATATATACACACACACACACACACACATATATATATATATATATATATATACATATATACATACATGAATCCATCATAAATGCCCAAACCATGAAATTTCAAATAGTTTGAGAAATCCTTAACAACACACACAAAATGCTGGAGGAACTTAGCAGGGCAGGCACCATCTATGGAAAATAGTAAGTAATCAATGTTCTGGGCCAAGACCCTTCATCAGGACTGGAAAAAAAAAGAGAATTCAGAGGAACAAAGCCTTTGCTGTTTCTCATCTACTGTATATCAATGATGTGGATGATACTGTGGTGAACTGGATCAGAAAATTTACAGATAACACCAAGTTTGTGGTATTGTAGACAGCGAGGAAGACTCTCATGGCTTACGGAGGGATCTGGATCAGCTGGAAAAATGGGCTGTAAACTGGCTGATGGAATTTAATGCAGACAAGTGCAAGGTTTTGTACGTTGGTAGGACCAACAGGATAGGTCTTACACTGTGAATGGTGGGCCATTGAGGAGTGTGGTAGAACAAAGGGATCTGGGAATACAGGTCCATAATTTGTTGAAATTGGCGTCACAGGTAGATAGGGTCGTAAAGAAAGCTTGTTGCACATTGGCCTTCATCAATCAATGTACTGAGTTCAGGAGATGGGATGAATGTTGAAGTTGTATAAGATGTTGGTGAGGCTTAATTTGGAGTATTGTGTGCAGTGTTTGCCACCTACCTACAGGAAAGATGAAAACAAGGTTGAAAGAGTACAGAGCAAATTTATATGGATGTTGCCGGGTCTGGAGGACCTGAGTTATAAGGAAAGATTGAATAGGTTAGGAATGTATTCCTTAGAATGTAGAAGATTGAGAGGAGATTTGATAGAGGTATACAAAATTATGAGGGATATAGATAGGGTTAATGCAAGCAGGATTCTTCCACTGAGGATGGGTGGGACTACAATCAGAGATCATGGGTTAAGGGAGAAAGGTGAAAAGTTTAAGGGGAACATGAGGGGAAACTTCTTCACTCAGAGGGTGGTAAGAATGTGGAATGAACTTCCAGCACAGGTGGTCCATGTGAGTTCAATTTCAGAGAAGTTTGGATAGGTACATGGACAGTAGGAATATGGAGGCCTTTGGTCCAGTGCAGGTTTTTGGGAGTAGGCGGCTTAAATGGCCTCAACACGGACTAGATAGACTTAGGGGCCTGTTTCTGTGCTGTACTTCTCTATGACTCTAGATCACCTTAAACCGGCCCACCAAGGTTTGGAGGATTCTATCACCATGCTCTTGCCGTCATGACATGACCAAGAGCATATCAACACACCTCTGGACAAGCCAGAGGCACCTGCATTTCCTCCATCCATGGAACATAGGACCAGAGCTGGGCTGCTTGTCGGAGCTCTGAACAGGCTCACAATGCTGATTTCAGTGAATGTTGGGGGTGGGGGGCTGTGTAGGGTATTGTAATTGGTGGAATTGTACACAATTCACAGCTACCGACAGTGGGTTGGGGTTCACTTTAAGAGGCTGGTCTGATGTGATGCCATAATTATGTAAAGGACTTTAACGTGCTTTCTGTTCAGTTTTTGGTGTTCAATAAATGAGTTGCTATGGGTTTTCCTAAGCATAAAACGCCTCCACTGTTTTTATTTGTGAAAACCTACACTGTGTTGGTCAAACATTTTTGCTGTGGACTACGTTAAAAAGTGTTACTGTTGAGTAAAACAAAGGTTTTGTGGAATGACATATCTTTAAAGTAAGCAACCCAGATGTACATTAGCCTTCAGATGGGAATTCTGAACCAACATATGATGACGGGGAAAAATGGTTTAATATCGCTGTTATCTTCTATGCTAACTGTTATTCCAACAACTGCATTCAGCTGTTAACAGGAGTTTAGCCAACAAATCTTCATCTTTAGTGGATATAAGCACAGAACAAGAAGTAGAAAATTAATCTTATTTTAATTAAGACATGAAAGAGAATTGACTTGTTTAAAATCATAGATGCAGAAAATCGGAACGAAAGGCAGAAAATGATAAAATGCTCAGCTGGTCAGTCAGCATGCCCAGAGAAAAACTGAGTTGTGTTTTATATTGACCTTTCATCAAAAATGAGAAAAGCTAGAAATTGTTTGTGTTTTAAATTTCAGAGAAGAGCAAGGAGTGGAGAGATCATAGCGAGCACCCGTGATATGGAGAGGACACAAGAAAGACTGCAGAAATTGGAATAAAGAAATGCATAAAAAATGCTGCAGGAAGTCAATACCAATGAAATTCTTCATCAGGACTGGAAAGAAAGAGGGAAGAAACTGGAATAAAAGGATGGGGATGTAGGAACATAAGCTGGCAGGTGATATGTAATCTCCAGGTGAGAGAGGGAAGGTAGATAGGTGGGTGGGATAGAAACTTACATCAGAAACTGTGAGGTGATAGGTGGAAGAGGCAAAAAGCTGAAGAAGAAAGAATCTGATGGTGGACCATGGAATAAAAGGAAGGAAATGGGGAACAAGAGAGAGGACAGTGTTGGTGTAGGCAGAAATGCAAGCTGGAAAGAGACGAAATGATGGGACCAGAAGGGTAAGGGAAAACAGATGGGGGGGGGGTTTAGAAGTAAATAATTACTAGAAGTTAAGAAAATCTGATGTTCATGCTGTCAGGTTAGAGATTAACCAGACAGAATATGAGGTGTTGTCCCTTTAACTTGCATCTATGCTCAAGTTGATAGTAAATTGCACCATAGATGGACATGCCAGTGTGGGAATAGGAAGTGGAATTGAAATGGGTGGCCATTTTGGCTGTTACAACAGTTGGAGTGAAGGTGATCGATGGAGCAATCAGTCAGCTTGCATTAGGCCTTACCAATGAAGATGAGGCTGCCTCACCTGGAAGAACTGTTTAGGGCCATGAATAGTGGTGAGGAAGAAATATAGGGGCAAGTGTGACACTTAGACCAGTTGTAGGGTTAAGGTCATGGAGGCAGTGATCCCTACAGCAAGACTCAGCCCGAAATGTCGACTGTTCAGTCTTTTCCATAGATGCTGTCTGGCCTGCTGAGTTCCTTCAGCATTTTGTGTGTGATGTTCAGAGTGCATGGGGTCTTTGATTATACTGGCTGCTTTATTAATTAGAAAAAATTATGATGAGTCTATAGAGCAGAGGCTGGTTCCGTGATGTGCTGAGCTCTGTCCACAACTCTCTGCGGTTTCTTGCAGTCACTTGCTGATCAATTGCCACACCAAGCCATTATGAGTCCAGATGGGGCAGAGCTTAGGAGGAGACAATGGTGCCTAATGGCGACTCCTTTGCTTTCATCTTCAGAAACAGCTCTATTTCCATCTTTAATATCTCTATTATTCCCTTTCAGGGTTCTTTATTGGTTCCAAGTTATCAAATATCTTCTATACATGTAATTGCTATGTCTTATAACACTGGTGCTGGCATGCTTTTTTAAAGAAACATGTTGTGAAGAGTTAAATTCTATCAAATCAACCTATCCTAGAAAATTGCATCAATCTAAGTTGGAAAACTGTAGCTTATGCTTACTCTCATAATTTCCATAATAATACTCAAGAATAATCAAAACATTGACGGTTTATTCCTCTCCATAGATGCTGGCTGATCTGCTAAGTTCCTCCAGCATTTTGTGTGTCTGTTACTCTGGATTTCCAGTATCTGCAAAATCTCAAGTTTACTGTCAGACAGTGCCATCAATAGTAAAGCATCACCAAAATGCTTTATCCAACGTAACTGCAATGTTCTATGTATTTTTGACTATTTACTTCAGAATCAAAACCGGGTTTGATATCACTGGTGTTATGTTGTGAAATTTCTTGTTTTGTGGCAGCCGTACATTGCAATACATAATAATAAAAACTAGAAGTTAAAACTAGAAATATATTTAATTTTTTAAAAGATTAAATAAGTAGTTCAAAAACAAGAGGAAAAATACTGAGGTGGTGTTCATAGGTTGGCTGTCTATTCAGAAACCTAATGGTAGAGGGGAAGAAGCTGTTCCTGAAACGTTGAGAATGTGTCTTCACTCTCCTGTACCTCCTCCTTGATGGTATCAATGGGAAGAGGGCATGTCCTAGGTGATGAGAGGTCCTTAATAATAGATACCACCTTTTGAAGGTGTCCTTGATGCTAGAGAGGCTAGTGCCCGTAATGGAGCTGACCGATTTTACAACTTTCTACAGCTTTTTCTGATCCTGCACATCCATACCAGACAGTGATGTGACCAGTTAGAGTGCTTCCCATGGTACATCTGTAGAATTTTGCGAGTGTTTTTGGTGACATACCAATTATTCTCAAACTCCTGCTTCTGCTGCATTACAAAATTTAAAAAATGGCTGTTTGCAATTTCTTGGAGGATATTTGGGTAATTGACTTGCAGTGATGAAGTCCCTGTAATTTACTGCTTAACATAATGTGTTGTGTGACAATGTTACAGACAGCTCCAATACTCCTTTTAGCTGTTGTACTTTTTAATAATGTTGTTTATTGGCAGTAAATTTCTGTTTTTTGCCATAGTGACAGTAAATGTGAAAGCATGTCATCACAAATCAAGCTTACTGAAAGGGTTTGAAAGTGAAGGGAAACTACACCTGGAGGCACAAGTCTCTCAAAATTTGGACTCAAAAATATCAACATATATATTGGTTATAATTTTTGTCATTGTTGAACACATTGCCTCTAGCTTGCAGCATTTATTATTTTTGGTGCAAATAAGTCAGTATTAATTAGATCAGGATCTCTAAACAAATAAAATCAAACTAAATAGACTTGAGCATGGGGAATAAATAATGGGGATATATATATATATATATATATATATACAAATAATATGAATAATCAAGAGTCTTCTGTCTGGTTGCATTATTGTGTCACATGGAACCCGCAAGGCAGGACCTTACAGAAGTCAGTAAAATTGCCAAGAGGATCATCGCGGTCTTCCTCCCCTCTATTTGTGGCATTTACATGGAGCGTTGCAGATTGAAGGGCCCAAAGCTGAGGATCGCTATCATCCACCCCACAATCTCTTTGACCCACTACCATCAGGAAGGAGGCACGGAAGCATCAGGACTAGCACTGCTGGAGTGAGTAACAGCTTCTTCCCTCAGGCTGTGAGATTAATGAACACTCTGCCACCACCAGGGTCTCCTCACCAGGACAGCGAGCTGTTTACTGTTTACCTGTGCTGCTCACTACATTCATTTTGAATGATATATTCTATTAACTTATTTGAGGTACTATTTTGTTTAATATGCTGTGTTTGATATGATTTGTGGATGCGTTGTGGTCCAGAGGAACGCTCTTTAGTTTGGTTATGAGTGTATTTGTGTATGTATATGTATATACAGGGCCTATAAAAAGTATTCATCCCAGAATTTTTCATGTTTTATTGTTTTACAACATTGAATCACAATGAATGTCATTTGGCTTTTTGACGCTGATCAACAGAAAAAGACTCTTTCATGTCAAAGCAAAAGCAGATTTCTACAAACTGATATAAATTAATTACACATATAAAACTCAGAAGAATTGATTGCACCCCCCCCCCCCCGCTACCTTTAATATGACACACCAAATCATCACTGGTGCAGCCAATGGGTTTTGGAAGTCACATAATTAGTTAAATGGAGATCTGTTTTTGAAGACCTATGTGCAGTCAAGGTGTTTTAATTGATTGTAGTAAAAATACACCTGCATCTGGAAGGTCCAACTGCTGGTGACTCAGTATCCTGGCAAAAACTGCACCATGAGGAAAAAAGAACACTCTGAACAACTCCGTGAAAAGGTTATTGAAATGCACAAGTCAGGAGATGGATACAAGAAATTTTCCAAGTCACTTAATCCTTCTTGGATTACAGTTACGTCAATCATCAGGAAATGGAAAGAATAATCTAATCTAATCTAATATGGCACAGCTGTAAATCTGCGTCGAGCAGGCCCTCCTCAAAACTGAATGACTGTGAGGGGACTAGTGAGGGAGGCCACCAAGAGACCTATCTGAATTCTGGAGGAGTTACAAACTTCAGAGGCTGACATGGGAGAGACTGCACATACAACTGTTGCTCGGGTGCTTCACCAGTCGCAGCTTTATGGGAGAGTGGCACAACAAAAGCCACTGTTGACAAAAAATAATCACATGAAATCTCTGCTGAGTTTGCCAGAAGGCATGTGTGAGACTCCGAAGTCAACTGGAAGAAGGTTCTGTGCTCTGATGAAACCAAAATTGAGGTTTTTGGCCACAGACTAAATGTTATATTTGGATTAAACCAAGCACTGCACATAATCAAAAACATGCCATCCCTACTATGAAGCATACATCATGCTGTGGGGATGCTTCACTGCAGCAGGCCCTCGAAGGCTTGT
Organism: Mobula hypostoma; assembly: GCF_963921235.1. Classification (NCBI taxonomy): domain Eukaryota; kingdom Metazoa; phylum Chordata; class Chondrichthyes; order Myliobatiformes; family Myliobatidae; genus Mobula; species Mobula hypostoma. Next base: position 132,025,086 of record NC_086099.1, read on the forward strand.
AAAGATCGAGGGTAAAATGAACCTAGAGGAAAACCTGATGCAGTCTGCAAGACAACTGTGACTTGGGAGAAGATTTGTTTTTCAGCAAGACAATGACCCCGAGCATAAAGCCAAAGCTGCATAGGATTCACTTAAAAACAACAAAATTAATGTCCTGGAGTGGCCAAGTCAGAGTCCAGACCCCAATCCAATTAAGAATTTGTGGCTGGACTTGAAAAGGACTGTTCACTTACAATCCCGTGCAATCTGACAGATCTTGAGCAGTTTTGTAAAGAAGAATGAGGAAAAATTGCAGGTCCAGATGTGCAAAGCTGATAGAGACCTATCCACACAAACTCAAGGCTATAATTACTGCCAAAGATGCATCTACTAATAATGACTTGAAAGGGGTGAATACTTATGCAATCAATTATTTGGTTTTATATTTGTAATTTTTTGATCACTTTGTAGAGATCTGTTTTCACTTTGACAAGAAAGAATTTCTTATACTTTTTTGTGCTTTCCTATTAATGCCAGGTGAATTTAAGCATTGTTTTTCATCATTTTTTTGGATTGTGGTCTTTATTAAAACAGTAAGCAGAAGAAATATGAGTCCAATTTAATTTTCAATTGTTATCTTGTTTTAACTTCCATTGTCTATATTTTTCAATAATTAAATTAGCTTTGAAAGCTTTCTATTTAATTTTATAAAGGAAAACAGATACAGAAATATGGACTTTACAAGTGGATTTCAGAAAACATTTGTGACCAGTGATTATTTTCTATTCCCTCCTGTTGCAGCTAATTTGGAAATTAATATTTTGACAGTGATATTCAGTTCATAATATTGTGATCATAAGTGCTTTATAAAGTTTTGTAATAGGTTGAAACGTAAGTACAGTATGATGCATTACCTGGTGAGAGGAAATCAATCTTTGTTCTTTAGCACCATTCAGAAAAAATCCACAATTTCTATTTGACAGATTGTAAACATTTTTTTACAGATAGAACTTTATAAAACAAATAAAGATTTCAGTGCTTTAAGAAAAAGAGTTTGATGATAGCAGTCAGGAACATTTGTTGGTCATAGCGAAGAGGCACAGGTTCCCCAATTACCATTAAACATGATGTTGACACTTGCACATAGATCTGTAGAAATTAAGCATCCAAAAACAGCCCAATATAAGTCCTCGTAAATGTTCTATGACAATCATGAAAAACCATGATTCTGGGCATCTCCGTTTCAAGGCAATATATTTTCAATGGTGTATTTTCTGGGATCCTTGCCTATAGTGTGAAATGCTGAGTACACTCATTGAGACACATGCCTTCAAAAATACAATGGCTTGTTCAAGCAGATCTTTCTGATGGACTGCAGAGTTTTAATGAACAATCTTGAAACCAGGGGGCAGTCAACCATATGACACTGTACATAAAGGGGTAGCTGATTTAATACAACAAAGAGGTTTTTTTTTTAAACAAATACCACAAATACTGCAAAAGGAAATTAAACCTGGTGGTTCCTGTAAGCCAGGGGTTACATGGCATAAAAAAGGTTTGAAACGTCTGCTGTAGGGAGTAGCTATTCATCTAGTTGGCAAATTGTTAATTATGTTACCTAACTCTTAACAATCAATCCTACTCTATGAAAACCAACACATCATATCATCCATCATGATCCATGGCACTCTCACTCTCATCTCAACTTTCCCCTCAAATGGCAAAGAACCTTCCAGCTAATCTTTGATAGCCATTTCAAATCCACTGTGACAGCAAATATGCAGGCTGGACTTGGCTTTACACTGGATTCATCCAATTTAGTTCTTGTGCTCCACCAGTGTGCAAGATTCTAAGGAAGAATCTTGACTGAACAATGTCTTGGACAAATCAGGAATAAGCCCTCAACAAACCATCTGTTAATGTGCCGATTCTGATATCAAATAATTTCTCAGGAAGTGAATGTTGCCTGGTTAAGTTTTATTTCACACATACAAAATAAATGTTTATGAGATAGGTATGTAAAATGAGCTCTTTGATCCTGCAGACTGCAAAATTACCAAAAGCCTTGGAAAGGGTTTCCCAAATGAAGCATTTTAGAGTTAAAATATATGATCATTGCTCCTTGCTGAACTTTATACAAATGTAGACAACTAACCTTGTCAAGTACATTAGTTTAGCATATCATATGTCCTTTAGTGTTTGAGTGCTGAGATTTGCAGGAATGACAGAATATCCAGACAACAGCAGATTTTAATCTATGTTTCTCTTTACAGCAAATTGCTTAAGGCAAAAAAAATTTGCAGTTTTGCAAAGGCTTTACTTAAGAGTTTTGAGTGAATTATTATAATTTTAAATATGTTGGTTTATAATTCATAAAGGCATCCTTGATAGTCTTTTGGAAAATTAGTTTTATTACTAATTCAGGTATGATGGACTAAATGGCTACATTCTGTACCCTTAAAGTTTTCACCTTTCTCCCTTAATCAGTGACCTTTAGTTGTAGACTCACCCAACCTCAGCGGAAAAAGACTGCTTGAATTTACCGTATCTATACCCCTCATAATTTTGTATACCTCTATCAAATATCCTCTCAATCTTCTACGTTCCAAGGAATGAAGTCCTAACTTATTTAATTTTTCCTTGTAACTCAGGGCCTCCATACCTGGCAACATTTTTGTAAATTTTCTCTGTATTCTTTCAACCTTATTTACATCTTCCCTGTTGTCCAGCTTGAGGAGGAGGATTTAATTGAATTGACTTTATTTCTTACATTCTTCACATACATGAGGAGCAAAAATCTTTATGTTACATCTCTGTTTAAATGTGCAATGTGATATTTATAGTAATTTGTAATAAATAGTAGGTGCAACAGGACAGTCAATATAGCATAAAAATACAATTGTATCAACATGAATTAATCAGTCTGATGGCCTGGTGGAAGAAGCTGTCCTGGAGCCTGTTGGTCCTGGCTTTTGCTGCGGTACCGTTTCCCGGATGGTATCAGCTGGAACAGTTTGTGGTTGGGGTGACTTCGGTCCCTACTTATCCTTCAGGCCCTTTTTACACACCTGTCTTTGTAAATGTCCTGAATAGTGGGAAGTTCACATCTACAGATGCGCTGGGCTGTCTGCACCACTTTCTGCAGAGTCCTGTGAATGAGAGAGATACAGTTCCCATACCAGGCAATGATGCAGCCAGTCAGGATGCTTTCAATTGTGCCCCTGTAGAAAGTTCTTAGGATTTGGGGACCCATACCAAACTTCCTCAACCATCTGAGGTGAAAGAGGCGCTGTTGTGCTTTTTGCACCACCCAACCAGTATGTACAGACCACGTGAGATCCTCGGAGATGAGTATGCTGAGGAACTTAAAGCTGTTCACTCTCTCAACCCAAGATTCATAGATGTCAATAGGGGTTAGTCTGTCTCCATTCCTCCTGTAGTCCACAACCAGCTCCTTTGCTTTTGCAACATTGAGGGAGAGGTTGTTTTCTTGACACCACTCTGCCAGGGTGATGACTTCTTCTCTGTAGGCTGCCTCATTACTATTTGAGATTAGGCCAAGGTATGTTCAAGAATTTAAATTTGCTGACTTTTGAAGAGATAGATGCATGCATCCTTAAAGTTCTGTGTGTTACTCTGTATTCCTGTCTTACTGATAGAGCACCAGGAAACAGACCAGCATGTACTGAGAGCAATGAACCACACAGCCCTTCATGTCTGCTTTACAAGCCAATAAGGTCATGTCTGATCTGATTATATCCTCAGATCCGCAATCCTGTCTACCTGTGATAACCTTCCATCCCTTTGATTTTAGGAGTCTATCTACTTACACTCTAAAAATATTCAAAGACCAAATTTGACGTAACGCATTCCAAATAGTCCTTACCCTCTGAAGGAAATCATTGCATTAGATGATACATTATATTTCTTTATATTTAAACATTGACCTTTAGTTCTCGAACTTACCACAAAAAGAAATATCCTCTCCTCATCCACCCTGCCAAGTCCCCCTTGGATCCAATGTGTTCTAATTAAGGTTGAGACCCTTCATCAGGACTGGAAGAAAAGATCAGAAGTCAGTGTTAGAAGGTGTTGGGGGGGAGGAGAAGTACAGTGGTAGGTGATAGGTGAAACCATGGGAGGGGTTGAAGTAAAGAGCTGGAAGCTGATTGGTAAAAGAGATAAAGGGCGGGAAGAGTGGGAATCTGTAATGAAAGGGTAGAAGACCACAGGAGAAAGGGAAAGAGGAAGAGAACTGGAGGGAGGGGATAGGCAGATAAGGAAATGAGGTGAGAGAGGAATGGAGAATGGTGATGGAGAAGGGGGATGGGTAATTACTGGAATTTTGAGAAATCAATGTTCATGTCACTAGGTTGTGGGGCTACCCAGATGGAATGTAAGATGTTGTTCCTCCAACCTGAGTGTGACCTCATTGCATTTGCAAAGTAGGCCATGGACTGACATGTCAGAAATGGGATGGGAAGTAGAATTGAAGTGGGTGACCACCGGGAGATCCTGCTTTTTCTGATGGGTGGAACATAGATGCTCAGTGAAGCAGTTTCCCAATCTATGTAGGGTCTCAGTGATATACAGGAGGCCACACTGGGAGCACTGGATACACTAGATGACCCTAACAGGCTCACAGGTGAAGTGTTGCCTCACCTGGAAGGACTGTTTATGACCCTGACTGATAATGAGGGAGGTGGTGTAGGTAGGGTCAGGTGTAGCACTTGTTCTGCTTGCAAGGATAAGTACCAGGAGGGAGGGAACGAGTGGACATGGGAGTCTTGTAAGGAGCGATCTCTGTCGAAAATGGGGAAGAGGAAAGAAAAATGTACTTGGTGGTGGGATCCCATTGTGGCCTCCTGTAGATCAGCGAGACCAAACGTATATTGGGAGACTGCTTCACCAAGCACCTACAATCCATCCACCAGAAAAAGTGGGACCTTCAGGCAGCCATCTATTTCAATTCTACTTCCCATTCTGACATGTCTGTCATGGCCTCCTCTACCCTTGTGGTGTGGCCACACTCAGATTGGAGGAGCAACACCTTATATTCCATTTGGGTAGCCTCCAACCTGATGATATGAACATCGATTTCTCGAAATTCTGGTAATTGACCCCCCCCCCCCGAAATTCTGGTAATTGACCACCCCCCCGCCACTTCACCATTCCCCATTCCTGTTTCCCTCTTACCTTATCTTCTTACCTGCCCAACACCTCCCTCTAGTTCTTGTCCTCCTTCCCTTTCTTCCATGGTCTTTTACCCTCTCCTTGCAGATTTCCCCTCCTTCAGCCCTTTATCTCTTTCACCTATAATCTTCCCAGCTCTTTACTTCACCCCTTCCCCTGGTTTCACCAATCACCTACAACCCTGTACTTCTTCCTCCCCTCCCCCCACCTTCTTATGCTGACTTCTCTTTTTTTTTCCAGTTCAAATGCAGGATCTTGGCCCAAAACATTGACTGTTTACTCTTTTCCATAGATGCTGCCTGACCTGCTGAATTTCTCCTGCATATTCTGTGTGTTGTTTTGGATTTCCAGGATCTGCAGAATCTCTCGTGCTGTGCAAAGTGTTCCAAATGTGGCATTTTCAATGTCTTGTGTGACTAAAGCATAGCATCTCTGCTTCTATTTTCAGTTTACCTCAATAAGCTTCTGTCAGCTTACCTAATTACTTGTTATGCTTGGCTTTTTGGAAATGTAGACTCGGATTTCTAGATCCAAGTGTTCACAAACTCTGATATGTTATTCTCACATTTTTCTGTCTATGTTGATTTAGAGTAACACCATTGGCTCAGATTCTTACAATACTTGTATATATAGCCAAATCAAACAGGCTTTTGAATGTAGGTACTTGTTAACTGCAGTTCAGTCATTCAGTGAAGTGTGGTTGTGAGTCTGCAGTGGATTTACACGTTCTCTACATTTTTCAACAGTTTATCGTTAAAAGAGAATATGAGATGCCTGACAGTCAAAATGAGCATGAAGCTGACATTCTGCAAAGAGAATATAAACCAGAATGTCTTGCAGTGTTTTCATTGTAGAAAAAGTTAGCTTTGCTTTAATAAGAAGTACTAGTATAAAATATTTTAAAAAGCATGATCAACATTCTTGCTTCTACAAGATTAACATTGCCTGCAGCATGCAAGTCAAATGTCTGTCACATAACAGGATTTTTTAAAACGAGCCGTGTCTTGATATTTCTGTGCAGCCCCACTTCTTTAAAACTGGTGTCATTTAGAATTATGTGTTTAGTCACTGATTTAAATTAAACTGGATCTATTTTAAGTTTGTAATGACAGAGCAGTGAAACAGACTCAGGTGACTGGTGAATCTACCACTTCAATTACTTTTAAGATCACCCTGGATGCAACATTCCAGTTGAACAACAACCAGACTGAAAAGAGCACATAGATTAAAGTAACTAGCTGTATACTGAAAGGACATTTTTCATCCATACGAGACCTTACCATGCTTTTAAAGGAATGCCCTTTTTATGGCTTTTATATACTTTTTAAAATACTTCTTGATACTTTTCATATACTGTGTTTTTTATACTTTGTAAAACTTCATATATATTTTAATACTTTTTCTGGTTTAAAATGGTGCTGCTGAAGCACAGTGATGACCTGCTGGCAGCAAACGCAGCTATCAACTATTTATTGCACACACTTTTTCACAAAAAATGATCACTGAAATCAATAGCCTGTAACATGCAGAGAAATACAACTGGTAGAGAGAAAGTCTTTATTTGGGACATACACAAGTTGACAGCCTTTGTAGTCTCTCTCCTTCTTGAGAGATAAAGACTCCCCCCTTCCCACCCCCTTGACCCAACATTACAGCACATTTTTATATATTAGAGAACAAAGGGACAATTTCTATAGTTACAGTACTTTCATAATGCTTCTTTTAAGTTACATGTAATTTTTCAAATACCTGAATCTTCCCACAACACACCCAAAACGAGTGTTAATTATCATTGTCTCCAAGTCATATTCATGTCTATTCAGACATCTCAGTTAATTGGGTGTTTTCTGGTCTGCAATTTATTCTAAAATGCAGCTTCAAGAAGTTTCAAGCTGCATTTTAAATTCAACCTACAATCCATATTCAGGTCTGAAGACAGGTTGTTGTTGAAAATAATATTTGCTATATTGCATACCTCCAGAATACGCTCCAACATCCCCTCCTCTCGGCCCTCATGGACAAAAATAAATTTGTTCCAGGAAATGAAGATCTAATTTAATAGATGAGAAAAAATCCCTGTTCTTCGGACCCCTTTCCCCACTTACCTACCATATCCCTTTGTGTATCTACATTTACACTATCATCCCTAACGGCTACCCTGACATTGAATTTCATCTGCCATTTCTTTGCCCATTCTCCTAATCTGTCTAATTCTTTCAGTAGCCTCTTTACTTCCCCTTCAGCTATCTTCATATCATCTGTAGACTTTGCAAGAAAGACATCAATTCCATAATCCAAATGACTGACATTTAAATCTGATGTATAATGTAAAAAAAGGCCCAACACAGACCCCTATGGAACACCACTAGTCACCAGCAGTCCTTATATTCCTGCTCTTCACCTCCTGCTAGTCAGCCACTGTTTTATCCTGTAATACCATGGGCTCTTATCTTTTTAAGTAGCCTCATGTGTGGTACCTTGTCAAAGCCCTTCTGTAAATCCAAATAGGCAACCTTCCCCTTTAGCCAACATGCTTGTTATTTCTTTGAAGAAGTCTGACAGATTTGTCAGGCAAGATTTTCTCTTGAGGAAACCATGCTGACTATGGCTGATTTTATCATGTGCCTCCAAGTAACCTGAGATTTCATCCTTAATAATTGACTCCAACATCTTCCCATCCACTGAGGTCAGACTAAATAGCCTTAGTTTCCTTTCTTCTGCCTCTCTTCCTTCTTGAAGAGTAGAATGACAGTTGCAATTTTCCAGTCTCCCAGAAGCATTCCAGAATCTAGTGATTCTTGAAAGATCCTTCCTAATGTTTCCACAATCTCTTCAGCCACCTCCTGCAGAACCCTGAGGTGTACATCATCTGGTCCAGGTGACTTATTTACCTTCACACCTTTCAGTTTCCCCAAGAACCTTCTGTCTAGTTATGGTAACTTCACACACTTCATGACCCCTGACACCAGGAATTTCCACCATACTGCTAGTGTCTTCCACAGTGAAGACTGATGCAAAATACTTATTGAATTCATCCACCATTTCATTGTCCCCCATTACTAGCTCTCCTGCATAATTTTCCAGCGAGCTGATATCCACTCTCACCTCTCTTTAACACTTTATGTATCTGAAGACTCTTTTGCCATCTTCTTTAATATTATTGGCTAGCTTACTTTCATCTTCCATCTTTAACTTCTTAATGACATTTTATTTGCCTTCTGTTGGTTTTTAAAAGCTTCCCAATCTCTAACTTCCCTTTAATTTTTGCTCAATTATATGCCCTCTCTTTGGCTTTTATGTTGGCTTTGACTTCTCATGTTAGCCATAGTTGTGTCATCTTTCTTTTAGAGTATTTCTTCCTCTTTGGTATGTATATACCTGTATCTCCTGAATTGTTTCCAGAAATTCCAGCCATTGCTGCTCTGCTGTCATCCCTGCCAGTGTTCTTTTCCAATCAATTCTGGCCAACTCCCCTATTGTGCCTCTGTAATTCTCTTTACTCCACTGTAATACTGATGCATCTGACTTTAGCTTCTCCTTCTCAAATTTCAGGGTGAATTCAATCATATTATGATCACTTACCCCTAAGGGTTCTTTAACCTTAATTTTCTAATCAATTCTGGTTCATTACAATACCCAATCCAGAACAGTTGATTGTCTAGTGTGCTCAACCATGAACTGCTCTAAAAATCTATCTCATAAGCACTCTAGAAATACCCCATCTAATTTAGCACCAACATGTCTTTTCCAATCTACCTACATATTAAACTTCCCCATAACTATTGTAACATTGTCTTTTTGGCATGCATTTTCTATCTCCCATTGTAATTTGTAGATCACATCCTTACTACTGTGTGGGTGGGGGGGGGTGTGTACAACTCCCATCAGGGAGAGGGGAGAGGAGGAGGAGGAGGGGGAGAGGGGGATGAGGAGGGGGAGAGGAAGGGAGAGAACAAACACACGTATCCTAATAATCATACAGCAGTGAAGCAGACTCAGGTGGCTGGTGAATCTGACACTTCATTTACTTTTAACATCACCGTGGATACATCATTCCAATTAAAAAAAACAACCACACTGGAATGAACCCATAGGTTAAAGTAACTAGCGAGACACTGAAACACATTTTCATCCTTTTGAGATCTTACCATTCTTCTAAAGGAATGCCCTTTAAAACTTTTATATGTTTTTATACTTTTACTGTTTCAGATGGTGCTGGTGAAAGAAATGCAATGATTACCCACTTTATTACTCACACTTCTTTTTCAAAAACGATCGCGGAAATCAGTAGCCTGTAAATTCCATTTTGGAGATGAGCTTTGGAACTGCTTGGACAACCTGGCATTTTTGTAGTGCAAACTGAAGTCTTGAAGGTGCAGGACAGTAGTGGTGTGCATACACGGGCCAACTCGAGTTGGCGGGCACCGGGCCCCTATCTGAAAGCGAGGAACGACCCGCTGTCTGGTTGATTTAAGCGTTGGGCCAGATTGAAAAGGACAGGTTTTCGGCACTGGAGGCAAAGGGAAGGCTGTTGTTCATCTTGCTGCTCACGAGGTCTACTCATCTCTGTGCCAAACTGAGGCTGTGACCTACAACTAATGGGCTCTTGGATCGGCTAAGGATTCACTTTTGTGAACTTCAGTTCTGAATGCTATTTGCTTACTTTTATTGTTTGCATGATTTGTTTTTTTTCTACACGTTCTGTGTTTGGCGGTGTTTTTGTAATGGGTTCTATTGGTTTCTTTGTTTTGAAGCTGCCTGTAAGAAGACTAATCTCAAAGTTGTATATAGTATATCTCTTGGCACATTTTTCATTTTTCCAATTGCTGATATATTTTTCCACTGCAGCTTAATACTTCTGACCATTATATACTACATCACATGAAAGACAACTGCTACTTTTAATGCAGAATTAGAATAGGCAGTCTAGAACCAATCCCTCTTGAAGGGTTTGCCTTCCACAGGAAACGAAAGTTCTCAATTGCATTTCAAGGATACAGTTTCTTTTAACTATAGTTCTGTCTCAGTTGATGTTAGGATAAGTGAAATCTCCATTTTTGTTACCTTGCCATTCTTCCTCTTGTAGAATATTTGCCTACATGGTTGCCTTTTTGGGGGAGGGTGCATAGCTCACACTTATCAATACGACAGATTTTTTTTTGTTCCTCTGTACCTTTGTATCAAAAGGTTCAAATAGTTCCATTTATTATCAGAGAATGTATACAGTATACAACCTGAAATGCTCTTCATCAAGACTGGAAAGGACATCTTCCCTCTTCTTTTCCTCTCGATGAAGGGTTTTGGAATGAAACATCGACTCTTCATGCCTTTCCATGTATGCTGCCTGACCTGCTGTGTTCCTCCAGCATTTTGCTGTGTTACACCATGAATAACCCCACGTTAATCCCATTTTTTCATGCTGTTATTCTCTTTGCATTCTCATCAACTCGCATCAGACAAAATAACATCTGATCAAAGGGCCTATGAATAGGGGATAGGCAGGTGGGGTTGGGGTGAGTAGGAATGATGTAGGAGGACAGGGCTGATATAAGGCTAATTAAAACATGGAGGCTGAGTGGTGTCGGGGATTGATTGATCAATTTTTTTTTATTATTGACTGATTAATTTTTTTCCTCAGGTTGTATCTGTTTCCTGACATTTCTGGTTTGCTTGTTAATTTTCCGGCTGCCCCTAATTAGAACCTTGCACACTTCCCATTCCTCTGTAAGCAATGGCACTGCTTACTGAACAGTGAACTTATCCTACAGACACGACAGGCACCACAGTAACGTGGCAGATAGCACAAGGCTCTTATAGCTTGGGGCACCAGACTTCAGTGTTCAATTCCAGCTTCCTCCGTAAGAAGTTTGTATGTTCCTCCCGTAGGCGCATAAGTTTCCTCCGGGTGCTCCGGTTTCCCTCTCACAGTCCAAAGACGTACAGGTTGGTAGGTTAATTAGTCATTGTAAATTGTCCCTTGATTAGGCTAGGGTTAAGTAGGTGGGTTGCTGTGTGGTGAGGCTGATTGGGCCAGTAGGGCCTGTTCTGTGCTGTCTTTCTTTTAAAAAGTAATAAACACCATTGCCGTTATGAAATGGCTCACTCTTTTGCAAGGATATATTGTCGGACATCCCTCATTGCTCTAAACCCTTCAATCCCTGTGACTGCATGGGCTTCCTCCGGGTGCTCTGGTTTCCTCCCACAGTCCGAAGACTTGCTGGCTGGTTGGTTAATTGATTATTGTAAATTGTTCCATGATTAGGTAAGGGTTAAATCGTGAGATTACTGGGCTCGAAGGGCCTATTCTAGGCTGTATCTCAATAAGTAAATACATTTTTAAAATTGCAAGTTTCCTTTGACTTCCTGAGACAGTTTGCAATATAATACTTTTTTAGATGTTATTATGGTAATGAGAAAAAGCACAGCAATCAATTTCACAACCAAACCCAACAAGTGAGTGTGATAGCACCCATATAAACTATGTCATTGAACTTTTGGGGGTTCAGGACACAGGAAAGAGCCACACAGCTTTTATGTCCACTGAGGTAATAAGAAGAGAGCCTCAGGTCCTTCAACTGTGCAGCACCTCCTCATGGTGAGTCAGCCCAGATTATGTCCTCAAATTCATGGTCTGCAACAGGAAGATATAATTGGACCTCCAGAGACTGAAAGGTCTCAGAATTGGACTTGTGGGGATAGGGAGTATGATCAGAGATTGGGGGGCGGGGCGGTGCGGTGGAAGAGTATTGGCGTTGGCAGTGGGGGGTGTGGAAATAACACCATTTTTTGTAATTTATTTTTTATTGAATTTCAGCATCAAACAAACATTTCCATAAGATGTATTTCAGATACTGTACATATAAATCATATAATCATATTTGTCACAAATCTCCACATAATATTTATCTGAGGTATACACTTGTAGAAAGGAGAGGAAAGAAAGAACAATTGAAAGAAGAAAACTATGTACAGAGTAGGGAGTGATCTTTTTTTTTACAACGTATTCATTGACTTGTGAGAATAAAATCAGGCCTATGAGATGTTATGTAGTTAAACCATTTTTTCCAGCATGAATAAAATTGTTCCAACTTATGATTAACAGATGCTGTTATCTTCTCCATTTTGTATATGTCCATTGTAATTTCCATCCATACATTTAAAGTTGGGCTCTCCTGTGATAACCATTTCCTGGTTAGGGTCTTTTTACCAGCCACCAGCAGTACGTTCATTAAATATTTATCTCTTTTCAACCATTCTTGAGGTATATATCCAAAATATATGGTCTTACTCTCTAAAGGTATTTCACATTTAAAGATGTCTTGCTTTGGTGCATCTTGAGTTTATTTCTCAATCCAAAGCTTATGGTCACAAAACCTACTCTCTTGCAGATAGCCTTGAACATCCCACTGATTCCTTCACCTATAACCTGCAGAAGGTATAATTAAAAGCACCAATAAACAAGCACATCTTTGGAAAGCAGGTGGAAAGCAGAGCATCCTACACAGGCACAACTGGAGTTTAGGAATTTAAGTTTTCAGGCCATCACTTCCTGCAAAGTGAAACCCAACATCATGAATGGCAATGATGCTTGACTCCCAGACGAGCTCAATACATTTATGCTCACTTTGAAAGGGAGAATAAAACTACAGCTATGAGGATCTCACCAGCACCTGGAGACCCTATGATCTCTGTCTTGGAGACTGATGTCAGGTTGTCTATCAAGCGGGTGAACCCTTGCAAAGTGGCATGCCCCGATGGAGTAACTGATAGGGCTCTGCAAACCTGCGCCTGTCATAAGGGGGTGCTGAAAGCGGACCCAAATGCAAGACACAGACACTGAAGTACTAGGAACAGGACTCAGTATGTCAAGAAAGCAAGGGAAGAAAGGATACTGTACATTGACACAGGCACTGGACGAGACTAGGATGCAGAGCCTGGGCTAGGACATGGACAAGAAACACGGAACCCAGACAAGGAACTAGGAACAAGGAGCCTGGACTAGGGACATGGGACTCCGGAACTAGAACCTGGACAAGGACCCGGAACCTGGGTCTTGGTTAGGACTAGGAACCTGGGTCTTGACTCGGAACCGGAATCTGGGTTTAGGCCAGGACAAGCCATGGATACAGGACAGGGCGTGAGACTCCTGGACAGGACAAGAACACAAAGCCTTGGTCTTGGAAGACAGGAACTATGGAGCCTTGGACTTGGAACTCAGGAACCTCGGAGCCTTGGACTTGAGAACCATGGGAACCTAGAAAACAGAGCCGGGACCCCTCCTTAGGAGCAGGATATAGGGCCGGGACTTGTACACAGCACACAGAGACAGGACCCCCTCCTTGGGAACAGGACCAAGGGCCGGGGCTCTTTCTATACACAGGACATGAAGAGACAGCTCTCCACTCAGGGTAGCGGCAAACAGCCAGACATACCCAATGGAGGCGAGGATATAAAGAGACGGTTCCCAACACAAGGTAGCAGCAAACAGCCAGACCTACCTAGTGAAAGTGAGGACACAGAGACAGTTCCCAACTCAAGGTAGCGGCAAATAGCCGGACCTACCTAGTGAAGGCAAGGACACAAAGAGATGGTTCCTAACACAAGGAAGCGGCAAACAGCCGGACCTACCTAATGAAGGTGAGGACACAAGGAGACAATTCCAAACAACGACAGACTGTTCCTTATCTTGACACAGCAAGGCTCTGGTCTTGCTCCGGTGGTTGAACTTGACGGCGTTACAGGTGAGGATGCAGGCAAGGTTGCAGGCAAGGCTTCAGAAGGAAGGGGAAGGGAAGGGAACAGTTCAGCAAATGAAGTTTTTTCTTCTTCTTCTTGTTCTTCTTCATCTTGTTTTATGGCAGTTGGCACCCAACTTAATGGTGCATTTCTGCCACCTTCTGCTCCGGAGTATGCAATGGACTTACATACTAAATCCCTTCACCCAATCACACACACACACACACACACACACACACACACACACACATACCCTAACCTACACTTCCATCTTTGGCCATCCTAGTACCCTATTCCTGCTTATCCATCATATCCTATAAAAAACCACTGTACCCCTTAAGAAAGCTAAAAATACCCTAACCTGTGCTCTCTCGCCTATGCTCAGCAACCGTTTTAATGTGAATTCCTGCACCCCCTGTTCCCTTAGATTAATTCTCATCAACTATCTGTATCCCATTCTTCCTGCAACTCAGAACTACATGTTCTACTGACTCCTCTTCCTGACATTCCTCACACAATCCTGTCTGGTGTTTCCCTATCATTTTCAATGTTTTGTTTAATGCACAATGCCCCAGCCTTAAACTAGTCCACACAGTTTCCTCTCTTCTGTATCCACTACCTACCCTAGTACCTGCAACACTCTTCTGTATTTGATATAAATACCTCCCTTTCCCCTCCCTGTCCCATCTTTCTTGCAACATTTGGTTGATTTTTTCCCAGATTACACATTTAACCTCTGCTTTACTGATACTAATGTGCATTTCTATATTTTCTTTCTTTAACACCTTCTTTGCCAACTCATCTGCCCTCTCATTCCCCTTCACCCTTACTTGTGCTGGAACCCATACAAATTTTACCTGACCTCCCTGATTTGCAATTCTTGTGACTGACTGAAGGACTTCATAAAGTACATCTTGCCAACTGTTTGAGTGAAAAGACCTTAAACTTGCTAGAACTGAGAATGAATCTGAGCATATCAACACTTTGACTTGTCTAGCTTTCTCCACCCATCGCAACGCCACCAACACTGCCGCATCTCCACTGTATATACCGCTAACTATTAGACGTTCTTCTGCTGATTCCAATTTCTTTTGCTGGTATAGCCACCCCAAACCCCATCACTCCTGTTTCAGGTTCCTTAGCACCATCCGTATAAATCTGAGTATAATCACTATACTTTTCCATCACATGACAGTTAAATGCACTTACCAAATCAGTTTTATATTTTCCTATCCCTTTTACCTCTAACGAATGCCAGTCTACGTCAGGCCATATAAGCTTCCATGGAGCTACAACCGGATAAACTACTGAAGGACTTATCCTTAGATCAAACACTCCACATTCTTTAGCAATATCATTCCCTACCCGACTAAGGTTATCCCTCTGAAACCTCCCATTTTCCCAGCACTCCTGTAACACTTCTTTAGCAGGGTGAGAATCATTGTGCCCCTGCAAATTAACCCAGTAGTTTGCCATCAATTCTATCCTTCTTAGTTCCAAAGGCATTACTCGCATTTCTACCTGTAGAGATGATACTGGTGATATTTTAAAAGTCCCACTGCACACTCTCAAAGCCTGAGCCTGAATCATATCCAGTTTCCTTATAAGAGACCTAGCTGCTGATCCATATGCTATATTTCCATAGTCCAACACAGATCTTACTAAAGCCACATACATTCTCTTCAATGCTGAACAACTTGTTCCCCATTCCCTACCAGTCAAACATCTCATCACATTTATTAAGTTTTGACATTTCTCCTCAACTTTCCTGATATGGTCTGCCCATGTTAATCGTGAATCAAATATAACTCCCAGAAATTTAAATGATCCAACCCTTTCTAATTCAATCCCATACATCTAACTTCTTCCCTACCTCAATTCTTTTCCTGGTGAAAAATACAGTCCGAGTTTTTTCTACTGAAAATCTACATCCCCAATCATAACCCCACTCCACCACTTCATCAATTGCTCCTTGTGGTTTCCTGAATATATGCTCCATGTTCCTGCCTCTTTTCCACAAGGCCCCATCATCTGCAAACAGTGACCTACCTATATCCGCTGGTACCTTTGTGAAAACATCATTGATCATAATGATGAAAAGTAACGGGCTAACCACACTACCTTGAGGTGTGCCATTTCCCATGAATTACTGTTTTGATCATTCTGATCTAATCCGAACTTGAACTTTTCTACCAAACAAAAGATCTTTAATCCAATTAAAAACTCTCCCACCAACCCCCATCTTGTGCAGTTTAATTAACAATCCTTCCTTCCACATCATATCATAGGCTTTTTCAATGTCAAAAAACACTGCAACTACTGACTCTTTATTTGCTTGGGCCTTTCTTATTTCAGCCTCTAACCTTATCACTGAGTCCATGGAATTCCTTCCCTTCCTAAAACCACTCTGATAACTTAACAGCACTCCCCTTTTCTCAAGCTCATGCGATAACCTTTCTGTTATCATCCTTTCCATTATCTTACATATATTTGATGTTAATGCTATTGGTCTGTAGCTAGTGGGTTTTGACAGATCCTTGCCAGGTTTCCTTATTGGAATTACTACTGCTTCTTTCCATGCACTTGGTAATCTCCCCTCCTCCCACACTCTGTTATAAAAATGCAGCAACTTCAAGACCGCTCCTTCTCCTAGATTTTTTTAGCATAACATAGCATATCAGATCTTTCCCTGGGGATGTTGGTCTCAATCTCCTTATTGCTCTCAGCATTTCTGCTAATGTAAATGGATCATCAATTATTTCAACTGTTTCTTCCCTCCTGTTTAACACACCTGGGTGTTGACTCATTGTTCTTCCCCTTCTGCCTTCTTCAGACAAATTTTCTGAACTGTGTATCTGTACAAACGACTTGTCCATGATCTCAGCCTTATCCCTACTGAAGACTGCTGTTTCCTCCTCAGATATCATTACTGGATATTCCCATTCCCTTCTATCTCCCCCCATTCTCTTAATCATTCCCCATACCTCTCCCGCAGGTGTTGTTCTTCCTATTTTGTTGCAGAAACTCTTCCAACTTGCCCTTTTAGCTTGACGTATAGTTCTTCTCACCACTGCCTGCGCCTTGTTATATTGAATCAAATGCTGCATATTAAGGGTTCTTTTAACTAGCCTGAATGCTTTATTTCTGTTTTTTACAGCCTGACAACATTTCTCTGTCCACCATGGTACCAGTTTTCTATTCATCCTATTTTTACTCCTGGGTATAGATCCTTCTGCTGCCATAATAATTGCTGAAGTCACCTGACTGTTTAATTCATCTATATTTCCAGAAATGTCAATCCTTGTCAATGCTTCTTCACTCAACTTCTGGAACTAGCAAATGAAGCTGTCTGTCTGTATCTTGTTTTACGGCGGTTGGCATTCAGCTTAATGGTGCATTACCGCCACCGCAAATGAAGCTGAACCCAGGAGCTATTTATGTAGCCAGCCCAAAATGAGAATCAGTTGAGGCACCCTAACTGAACAAGGGAAAACCAGAAAACCTGGAATAAGGATCAATGGAACTGACCGTGAACTGGAATGCGGATTTCACGGACCGGACTATGACAGTGCCAACCAGCTGGTGGGGGTGTTCAAAGACATTTTCAATCCCTCATTGCTACAGTCAGGTGTTCTCACCTGTTTCAAAAGGGCAACAATAATACCAGTGCCCAAGAAGAGCAGGGTGATCTGCCTTAATGACTATCATCCAGTAGCACTCACATCTTTCCGGATTAAGATGGCGCTTCCAAAGACGTGCGACAGCTTACAGGCAGTTCGAAAGCAAAGGAATTCGATTTAAGGCATTAAAACACTTTATTTGAAGTAAATTGTGGTAAACTCTCACCTCAAACAATGAAGAGGTGAGTGAAGGCAAAGCAAATTGTTCATCCCAGTAATGACTTGGATGAGGGACTTAAATGCAGCATCTCCAAGTTTGCGGATGACACGAAGCTGGGTGGCAGTGTTAGCTGTGAGGAGGATGCTAAGAGGATGCAGAGTGACTTGGATAGGTTGGGTGAGTGGGCAAACTCATGGCAGATGCAATTTAATGTGGATAAATGTGAAGTTATCCACTTTGGTGGCAAAAATAGGAAAACAGATTATTATCTGAATGGTGGCCGATTAGGAAAAGGGGAGGTGCAACGAGACCTGGGTGTCATTATACACCAGTCATTGAAAGTGGGCATGCAGGTACAGCAGGCGGTGAAAAAGGCGAATGGTATGCTGGCATTTATAGCGAGAGGATTCGAGTACAGGAGCAGGGAGGTACTACTGCAGTTGTACAAGGCCTTGGTGAGACCACACCTGGAGTATTGTGTGCAGTTTGATCCCCTAATCTGAGGAAAGACATCCTTGCCATAGAGGGAGTACAAAGAAGGTTCACCAGATTGATTCCTGGGATGGCAGGACTTTCATATGATGAAAGACTGGATGAACTGGGCTTGTACTCGTTGGAATTTAGAAGATTGAGGGGGGATCTGATTGAAACGTATAAAATCCTAAAGGGATTGGACAGGCTAGATGCAGGAAGATTGTTCCCAATGTTGGGGAAGTCCAGAACAAGGGGTCACAGTTTGAGGATAAAGGGGAAGCCTTTTAGGACCGAGATTAGGAAAAACTTCTTCACACACAGAGAGTGGTGAATCTGTGGAATTCTCTGCCACAGGAAACAGTTGAGGCCAGTTCATTGGCTATATTTAAGAGGGAGTTAGATATGGCCCTTGTGGCTACGGGGATCAGGTGGTATGGAGGGAAGGCTGGGGCGGGGTTCTGAGTTGGATGATCAGCCATGATCATAATAAATGGCGGTGCAGGCTCGTAGGGCCAAATGGCCTACTCCTGCACCTATTTTCTATGTTTCTAAATTCGCGAGATGTGCCCTGCTGATGCACTGAAAAATCGATGCACTTGGAGTTGGAGCCATAGTGGTTGGTTTGAAGGAATTGGAGGGGAGAAGATGGGACAGAGGAGTTCCAATGCTCATCCAGCTGGCCCGGGTGCGAGGGTGGATCATTCTAAATATCGACATCAAGAACGGCTTCCTCGGCAGCAAAATCTAGGTCCGAAGTGAATCACTGGGAGGTGTGTTCTAAGCCGAGAGTGATTCGCCATGATGGGTCTGGGTCCTAGTGTGAGATTCAGACAACTTAAATGTCGGCTCAGATAGTCGGTGGCTGCTCTCTCCGTGACGCTAAGGCTGTGAGACTGCCCCTGGCTGCTGTACTTCACGTCTGTGAACTTTGCAGCAATTTGTCTTGCTAATGTGATGAACTGAACACCGCGGCCTACTCCAAGTTGCTCTAGGGATTCGGATCTAAGGACTCAATTTGGTTTGGAATACCGTTGTTGTTCGCTTCTATTGTTCGTATGACTTGTTTTCTCTCTCTCTCTTTCTCTGTGGGCATTGGGGGTTGGTCTTTTTTTTAAATTAGGTTCTTTCAGGTTTCTTGCTTTGCGACTGCCTGTAAGCAAACAAATCTCAAAGTTGCATTATTTATACATTCTTTGACAATATTTACACTTTGAATCTTTGAATCTACTGCGAAAAAGTACTTTGAGAGATTGGTTATGGCTAAAATCAACTCCTGCCTCAGCAAGGACCTGGACCCACTGCAATTTGCCTGTTGCCACAGTATGTCTACAGCAGTCATGATCACAATGGCTCTCTATGCAGCCTTGGATCAGCTGAACAATACAAATACCTATGCCCGGATGCTGTTCATTGACTACACCCAGTGTTTAATACCATCTTTTCTACAGTTCTAATTGAAAAGCTTCCAAACTTGGGCCTCTGTACCTCCCTCTGCAACTGGATCCACGACTTCTTAACCAGAAGACCACAATCTGTACGGATTGGAAATAACATCTCCACCTCCCTTGACAATCAACACTGGTGCCTAGCTCACTGCTCTACTCTCTCTATAGCCATGACTGTGTGGCTAGACATAACTCAAATGCCATCTCTAAATTTGCTGACAATACAACCATTGTTGGCAGAATCTCAGATGGTGACGAGACGGCGTCGGGGAGCAAGATATTCCAAGTCGTTAATTGGTGTGACAACAACAACGTTGCACTCAACTTCAATAAAGTCAAACAACTAATTGTGGATTTCAGAGAGAGTAAGATGAGGAAACACAAACCAATCCTCATAGAGGGATCAGAAGTGGAGAGATTGAGCAATTTCAAGTTCCTGAGTATCAATATCTCTGAGGACTTTACCTGTACCTAACATATCGATGCAGCTATGAAGAAGGCAAGACAGTGGCTTTATTTCATTAGCAGTTTGAGGAGGTGTGGTACGTCACCAAAAGCATTTGCAAATTCTGCAGATATACAGTGGAGAGATTTCTAATTTGCTGCAACGCTGTCTGGTACAGTGGCGGGGGTTGCTGCACAGGGTCGAAGTAAGCTGCAGAGTTGTAAAATTAGTCAGCTCCATCATGAGCATTAGCCTTCATAGTATCCAGGACATCAAGGAGTGGTGACTCAAAAAGGCAGAACCTTTCATTGAGGTCCCCTGTCATCCAGATCATGCCTTCTTCTCATTGCTACCATCAGGAGGAGGTACAGAAGTCTGAAGGCACACACTCAATAATTCAGGAATAGCTTCTTCTCCTTTGCCATTGGATTTCTGAATAGACGTTGAACCCATGAACACTACCTCAGTAGTTTTCCTCTTTATTTTGAACTACTTATTTAATTTAACTATTTTGTATATATTTACTGTAATTCACATTTTTCCCTCTATTATCATGTATTGCACTGTACTGCTTCTGTAAAGTGACCAAATGTCACAACAAAAGCTGATGGTATTAAAACTGATTCTGATTCTGGAAGAGCTGTGCAGCAGCTGCGTGATCTATTTGCAACACCGTTCTGCCTTGCTGATTGTGGCTCCGATCACTCCAATACCAACAGTAAAGCATTATCATCCCAGGAGTGCCAGTGAAGGTTGCTTCTGGGACAAATGGGATCAAATGTCTCCACAATCCTTCCAAGGGGAAGCCATGCTGTGAATCACGTACTCTGCTGTGAGAACGATGTGGAAATGGTTATTGTTCTTCACTCTAGAGAAAGTCCATTTTTGATTATGTAAAGTTAGAAAGAAGCAGCAATTGAATTTCCATTCAGTCAACCTCCAGTGAAATATTCACAACTGCTTTCAGCAATGTGTTGAATAAATCACGTGATGATGTACATCACACAAAATGCTGGAGGAACTCAGCAAGCCAGGCAGATTTTGTGGATCTCTTTTCCATAGGTGCTGCCTGGCTTGCTGATTTCCTCCAGCATTTTGTGTGTTATTCTGGATTTCCAGCATCTGCAGATTTTCTCTTGTTTGTGATAATGTACGTTGTTGGCTCCCTCTAATTGTGGACCTCAGCAATTCCATTCATTTCCTGCTCTCTCTAATTCTGTTCAAGAATCAAATTAAATCTTTTCTGTCAATTTGTCAAGTTTCTCATAAAAACTGCATCTTTAAAACATAGCTTTACCCTTTCATCTAATAGTCAACAACTGCTTAACTGTTGTAACAATGGATTATGTTCTGGAAATCTTTCTAACATCTGTTTCATAACAAACAGTTGATGGATTGTGAAACCAACTTGCGCTTCATGCAATATTTTCTTTAGTACAGTGAAAACTTATATGGCAATCTCAGGATAGTGATTGCAGCTTTCTATCACTGCCTTTTTGTGAAGAATGCTATCATTATCCCTTTTCCACTATTGACATGTACTTTATGAAGCAAGTTTGTCACTGCTTTCCTCAGCACTCTGCAAAAAAAAAAAAATTGGTCATATTATTGATGTCAAGATTCCTGTACCCTTTCCAAAATACATAGTGGTTTGACTTCCATGCAATCTTTAGAACATCGAGCAGCCCAGCACAGGAACATACTGTAACTTTCGGCCCACAGTGGTGTTCTGAACCAGCTAAAAAGTAAATAATAAACAAAAACAAATCCCTCCTACAGACACCATGGATCTTCCTCACATCCATAAACGTCTCTTAAAAGCCTCCAATACATTTGCCTATACCACCATATCAGGCAGTGCATTCCAGATATTCACCACTCTCTGTGTAAAAAGTAATTACTCCTCACATGCCCTTTGAACCTAATACTGTACGTAATTAAGTGGCCACTGAGTGCATGGAGATATATCATGAAGATGGGCTTGAGAGCTTGGATGTAGAGAGGATTATACCTCTTGTGGGAGAATCCAGAACTAAAGGCCATTTAAAAAAAAATTCACTCATTTAAAGATAGGAATGACACAAGTCATTTTTCTCTTTGTGTCATGTTTCTTTCAAACTCATTGGTCTGTATATATTTTTTAAGGTAGAAGTAGATAGTATCACCAACACAACGAAACCTTCAGATGCTAGAAATGCAAAGTAACACAGACTACATGCTGGAGAAACTCATCACATCAAGTAACATCTATGGAAAAGAGTAAACAGTTGATGTTTCGGGATGAGACCCCTTATCAGGACTGGGAAGGAAGGGGAGAAGTCAGAGTAAGAGGGTGGGGGGAGGGGAGGAAGAAACAGAAGTTGGCAGGTGATAGGTGAAACTGGGAAAAGGGGAGGGGGGTGAAGTAAAGAGCTGGGAAATTGATTGGTGAAAGAGGTAAAAGGCTGGAGAAGGTGGAATCTGATAGGAAAGGATAAAAGACCATGGAAGAAATGGAAGGAGAGGATCACCAGAGGTAAGGAGATAAAGAGAAAGAGGGAAACAGGAATGGTGAATGGTGAAGGGGAAGGGCCATTACCGGAAGCTCGAGAAATTGATGTTCATGCCATCAAGTTGGAGGCTACCCAGATGGAATATAAGGTGTTGCTCTTCCGTCCTGTGTGTGGCCTTATCATGACAGTAGAGGAGGCCATGGATTGACTTGTCAGAATGGGAATAGGAAGTAGAATTGTAATGGGTGGCCAATGGGA
This sequence comes from Mobula hypostoma, assembly GCF_963921235.1. Classification (NCBI taxonomy): domain Eukaryota; kingdom Metazoa; phylum Chordata; class Chondrichthyes; order Myliobatiformes; family Myliobatidae; genus Mobula; species Mobula hypostoma. Next base: position 132,047,948 of record NC_086099.1, read on the forward strand.
GATTCTGCTTTTTGTGTCAGACAGAGTGTAAGTACTTGGTGAAACGGTCTCCGAATCTTCGTCGGGTCTGTCTGATGTTGGCGATGTTAGTGTCACCGGTACGGAGACCATAATCCCTGCTGCCGCCCACTTCGACCTCGATACTATCGGATGAACCCAGATTACATATCAGTACAAATCCATCCCCAGTTCCGATGGTGACACTAACATTGCCAACACCAGTTCCAATTCTACCGCCGCCAATGCCAGTTCCAATGACCCCAGACCCCTTCAAATGCTAATTGTGCAGCCTCTAACTTCGACTCCAGCCTGGATATTCACTGACAGCACCTCCAGGCTGAGTCTTTAGGTGCTGCTGCTGGAACCCCAGCCTCCCTTTGCCCCACCACTCCGCAATCCCATGTCTTTCAGGCGTCATCATCAACCCTGGGGTCCATAAAGCCTCCATCTCCCTTCCACCCCGCCTTCCCTGAACACCCCAACCTTCCCCTCTCCTCAAACACTCCCAACCCTCTTCCCTCCTCTGATCACAACTCTCACCCATGCTAGGTCTTCACAATTCACCCCCCTCCCACACACCACCCCGCCAATCTTCCCCTCTCTGAGGCAGAATGTTCTGTCTTCAGTAAGCGCCTCTCGTTTGCTTCCCTGTGTCCACACCTCAGTGAGTTCTGCGCCTGCCATGATGCCCAGCTCCACTTCTATTGCCTCTATCTCTATGCTGAGTTCTTTGGCAAGAACTCTCCAGCCCACACTGAAGAGCCCTTCTCCCATCCTGAAACCTCCTCTTCTTCCTGGACACCCCTCTCTGGTCTTTTGCTTGCTCTGGATCTTTTTATCACCAACTGCTGATGAGGCATCAACCTTCTTGACTATAACACTCATCTCTCCAATTGTAACCTTATTGCCTCTGAACACACAGCTCTCCACTTTCTCTGCCCTAATTCCAACCTCAACATCAAACCCTCAGATTAGAGACTGTGCTGTGGTAGTGTGGCAGACTGACCTCTACCTCGCTGAGGCCAGACGGCAACTCTCAGACACCTCTCCTTGACCAGGGTCCCTGTAAGGAGCATAAGGCCATTGTCTCCCGCAGTATCATCAATGTTATCGACTTTGGGATCTCCCATCCACTGCCACCCTTCTCATAGATCCCATACCCCAAACCTGCCACTTCTACATCCTACCCAAGATCCATAAACCTGACTGTCCAGATAGACACATTGTTCCTGCCTGCTCCTGCCCCACTGAATTTGTGTCTGCAAATCTCAGTTCTGTTTTATCGCCCCCTGTTTCAGTCCCTTCCTACTTACATCTTCTTGCTCTTTTCAATGATCTTAAGTTTCCTGGCCATGATCATCTTATTTTCACTAGGAATTTCCAATCCCTGTACACCTCTATCCCCTATGAGGAGAGCAATGAAGTTCTCCACTTTGTTCTGGATGACAGACCCAACTAGTCTCCCTCCACCACCACTATCCTCTGCCTGGCAGAACTGGTCCTTACACTCAATAATATCTCCTTTGGGTCCCCCCACTTCCTTCAAACCAAAGACATAGCCATGGGCACTCACATGGGTCCCAGCTACACCTGCCTTTTTGTCAGTTATGTGGAACAGCCCATGCTCCAAGCCTATACCGTCGCATCAGCTCAACTCTTCCTAATGCTATGTCAAGGACTGCGTTGGTGCTGCTTCCTGCACCCATGCTGAGCTCATCAGTTTCTTCAACTTTGCCTCCAATTTCCACTCTGCCCTCAAATTTGCTTGGTCCATTTCTGACACATCTTCCCCTTTCTCGATCTCCCTGTCTCCACCTCTGGAGACAGTGCATCTATTACATTTTTTATAAACCTACTGATTCTCACAGCTACCCGGACTATACCTCTTCCCACCCTGTTAATTGTAAAAATGCCATCCTCTTCTCTCTGTTCTTCTGTCTCTGCTCTCAGGACGAGACTTTTCATTCCAGAACAACTGAGATGTCCTCCTTCTTCAAAGAAAGGGGCTTCCCTTCCTCCACCGTCAATACTGCCCTCATCTGTATCTCTTCCATTTCACACACATCTGCCCTCACCCTAACCTCTTGCAGCCACACCAAGGATAGGGTTCCTCTTGTCCAAACCTACCACCCAACTAACCTCAGATTGCAGCACATAATTCTTTGTAACTTCTGCCATCTCTAACAGAATCCCACCACTAAGCACACCTTCACCACCCCCACCATTTTCTTCTTTCTGCAGAGATTGCTCCCTTGATTCCCTTGTCGACTCATTGCTCTCCACTGATCTCCCTCCTGGTACTTACCCTTACAACCAGAGCAAGTGCCACACCAGCCCCACCACCTCCTCCTTCACTACCATTCAAAGCTCCAAACAATCCTTCCAGGTGAGGCGACACTTCACCTGTGGGTATGTAGGGGACATCTGCTGTATCCGGTGCTCCTGGTGAGGCATCCTGTATATTGGTGAGACCGACATAGATTGGGAGATTGCTTCGCCAAGCACTCCTTCCTTTCCAGTCCTGAAGAAGAGTCTTAGCTTAAAACATCAACAGTTTACTCTTTTTCATAAATTGCTGCCTGATCTGCTGAGTTCCTCCAGCATTTTGTGCATGTTGCTTTGGAAGTAGATAGTTCATGATTACAAGTAGTTAAAAAAGATCAGCACGGATAGATGAGAAGGCAAGTTTGATGTTATAATTAAATAAGTCAATATTTTATTGAATAACAGAGCCACCTCTAAGGGTTAAGTGGTCTTGCTGCTCTTACTTCATATGTTGATTTGGGTCTATGGGGAAAATTCAAAGTCATGCTGTCCAGTGCACTGTCAGCACCAGGAGGTGCTGATCCTTGGCTAACCTGTGTAACCCAAGGCCCAGCTTCGTGAATGCATACCACCTGTTAAAACAAACTTAAACTACTTGAAAACAGGCCTACAGCTGCTAAAAGGGAAGTGCATAACGGTTGTCAAGAATTCATGAAATCAACCTCACACCACCCATAAGACATTGAGATACATCACAAGGTTTAAGAAGCAATGACTCACTGTTTCCCAATGCATTCTCAAATCTTTTGTGTCAGAGAATGACAGGAATGTTTCTGTTGTCTGATAAAGTAGAGAAGGTGTGGGAAGTGCAGTTCTGGACATCGTTTATGTTATCATTCCTGGTGACAATCCAGATATCCACTAAAGTGAACATTTCTATAATGTCACTCGTACTGATTCCCGACCTGCCCAGAGAAAATGAGTATAATGTCACTAGTGAGGAAGTAAAATAAATACTTCAAGACCACAGGAAAAAAATATTGGTAACATCAGTTCAAAGTTAAACCACCCTGTTTTGCATTTCATTTGTTATTGTTGTCTTTGTTCCTTTGGCTGGCATTTTCTCTTCATCATATTTGACAGGGCACAATGGAGAGTTTCCCTCCATCTTCATGATGGAGAGTTTCCCTCTATCTTCACAATGGAGAGTTTCCCTCTACCTTCATGATGGTGTTTTCCTCTATCTTCACGATGGAGAGTTTCCCTCTACCTTCACAATGGAGAGATTCCCTCTATCTTCACGATGGAGATTTCCTCTATCTTCACGATGGAGTTTCCCTCTATCTTCACGATGGAGAGTTTCCCTGTATCTTCACAATGGAGAGTTTCCCCCTATCTTCACGATGGAGAGTTTCCCTCCATCTTCACAATGGAGAGTTTCCCTCTATCTTCACGATGGTGAGTTTCCCTCTACCTTCCCAATGGTGAGTTTCTTTCTACCTTTATTATGTTGGAGTAGAATGAACGGTAGAGTGAAGCAAGTGGGTGTCAATATCAGAGATACGTGATGTTCTGACAATACTGCATCACAATATATAGGCAATGAAACTTGGGTCTATATTATACGAACTGACGAAGTTTACCAACTTACCAAGTGGCTGCATTTGAGTCATTCATGCTCACTATCTCAGTGACTCCTTAGTCCCTTCAACACACCCCTCCACCCTTCCCTGTCACTTGGTATATTCTTTTGTAACAGAAGTAACACATATAATATGCTGGAGAAACACACCAGGCCAGGCAACTTCTATGGAAAGGAATAAACAGTCGTCATTTCAAGCTTGTCCCCACACATCTTCCCTCACCAACATCCAGGGACCTAAAGCAGGTGAGGTAGAGATTCATATGAACCTTCTCCAACCTCACCTATTGTATTCTGTGCTCTTAATGAGGCCACCTCTATCTTGAAGAGACCCAGGATAAACTAGCTGATTATTTTGTGGAGCACCTGCACTCTGTCTACCATAAAGACCTTGACCTTCCAAAAGCATCTCCCTTCTACTCCCTTTCCCCTTCCCACACCAACCTGCCTATCCCTGGCCTTTTCCATTGCCCCAGTGAGGCCAAATGCAAATTAGAAGATCAACACCTAATAACTTACTTGGGTAGTCTCCAATTCAATAGTATAGATAAGGAATTTTTCAGTTTCAGGTTACCTTCAGTCCTGTGTTCCTTTCCTACTCCTGCCAGTCCACCTACATTCTCTCTTTCTGTTGACCGTTTCCATTTGCGTCTGCCCATCGCCCTCACAGCTGGGTTTCTTTACCCCTTCCTATCAGTTTCCACACCTGGCTCCATATGCCGCTTTCATTTTTTTGTCACTTATCACTCACCAGCTTCTGTCCACATGCTCACCGTCCTGCTTTCCCACCTCACTCCTTCGGCCTATGAGTCCTTACCAAATCTCACCCCCAATTTGGCTCCACCTGTTACCCACCAGCCTCTGACTTACCCCTCCATCTCACCTCTTTATACCAGTTGTCTTCCCTGTACATTTTCACTCCTGATGCATTGTCATAACCCGAAATGTCTACCATGCCTTTGCCTCCCTCGATGCTGCTTGACCTATTAAGTTCCTCTGGCAGTTTGTTTTTTTTCCCAGATTCCAACATCTGCAGTTTGTCTTGTTTCTCCAAATTTATAACACAGTTTAGTGATTGGAACAGTATTGACCACAAAAGTCACAGCCACATGTTTCCCTGATGGCTGGAATACAATGCAGAATCAGTGAAAATATCAGTATGATTAGTAAAAACTGCTGATTAGCTAATGTATAACACAGCCGTGGAAATTAGTAAAAGCTGTCCAGCAAAGCTGACACAGCCCCTGAAACTATTGGCAGCTCATGCATGCCTTTGATCTGTAGAGACAAATATGTGCAACGATTCCGAAACCTCAGCTGGCAGAGAAGAACATTCGATTGTTTGTTTTTATAAGGGAGGAAACAAAAGGAGGATGAAAGCCTGAAGGAAGAAATCTAAATTTTGATGATACATAAATCCCGGGTAATTAGTTGAAAATCTAATAATATTCTCATTGAAATTGCCTAACTTCGCTTTCTTTATGTTCCTTTATACTCAAGATTGATAGGTTTTTCATCTAAAAACAAGTAAATCAAAGTGACAAGTTAATTTTCAACAAACCAAGTGCAAGTTCACTATTGAATTATTAGTTTAATAGCCCGTCCTTTATGTTTTCCACCTTCTCCGAACCCAGTTGCAAAGCCATTTCACTTCCTGTAGTTTTGTTTCATTTGCCCCTTATAAAAATGCCCTCTTCCTGGTTCTCTGAATTTAAACTGATATTCTTCAATTTCCCCCACCAATCCAACTTGGCGATCTTCAATTTAAATGCTAGTCATTTTCTTTAGTTCAAGCTAATTACTTTTCTTTCCCTCCCCTCTCCAGTTATTCTACTTTTGCCACCAAGTCAGTGCTGAACACTCTAACTCACTTCCTTGCTTATATTTTGTTGTGTATGTGGCCTGGTTACACAACAATACTGTTAATAAAAATGCTGGAGATGGGAGCTAAGGTTCATGGTTCTTTACTGGCAAAAACCGAACTCGGCACACACGTACAGATCAATACGCGCCTAATAGCGCATGCAACAACGTGTTACTAAAACATAAAGTAGTCCCTTATTATACTGTAGGCTATTTGGTACACTCCTCCCCTTTTATTTTAATAGTGTATCAACTGTTGTTTTGTACTGGGGCACTATGCTAAAAAAATATACTTTATACTTTATTGTCGCCAAACAATTGATACTAGAGCATACAATCATCAAAGTGATATTTGATTCTGCGCTTTGTATGTTTACCCTTAACATACAAACACCTACCATTTGTTTACTTAGTAACTTAATAATATCAAATTATAGCAAAGTAAAGTACTAATGTCAAATTATAACAAGCCTTTTTTTAACTTTTGGTCTAAGACCCATTTATAACTCAAGTCTCTTTGGGGGGACTTCTTTAGATTGTCCAGCACTGAAGCAAATCTGTCTTCACTCTATTGTCTGGAATAAATTAAACAATCCACAAATTGGCAGGTTCCAGCCATAAACAGTAGTCACCTCCATCTTGCAAACATGACAAAAGCAAAGTGAAATCCGTGAAAAGGTGAATGTTATTCTTAAAAATATGTACAATCATCAAAACTGAGATAGTATTGGAAAGTGTCTTCAAATAGTGTGTTTTTCAGTCTGTCAATAAACTTGTTTGTTTTAATACGGCTTTCCATATAAAAGTCATGAGAAGTTGACCTCTGAGCATAGGGAGTTCAGAAGATGTGCGCCTCCAACTTGCTAAGAGTTCTTGGCAGCAGATCGCCTCCATATAATGAAGACTCCTCTGTGCAGCTGTCATAGATATATAAGCATCTTTGTACTATCACTTGTCTTCCTTACCCTTACCTCAGTTGTTCCAACTGAGCTAATTACACAGCCAATCTTTGTATTCTCCTTAGGTAGACTGACCTTTATGATACCATCTCTTATCGTAATATAACTTTCCATCTTCTATTCATGCTTCATATCTTTGTGCTGGTGTTTCAGCAGGAGTGCTGGGAAGATGCTCAGGAGAATTCAGAGATGCTGGTCTCTTTAGAGAATTAAGCTTATTGAGAGTTCGCAGATCTTCCATTATCTGTTCATCTGTTAACAAGTAACTTAACCGCGCAGGTGCAGGTTTTCGTCTTTTGTCTGTAATTGGAACAGGGTCATTTGGTCTCCTCCTTAGTTTCCTAGTCATTATTGGCTTTACTTCCATAGAATCTCCTGTGAGTTCCATTGTTATCTTCTCATTCTCAATCATCTTTTTTCTTTTCTTCTAACTCAATCTTTTTATCTTCAAATTCCTTCACTGCTTCTTTCTTCTCTTTAATATAATTCCTTTCCACTTGTTCTGTCTCCAGTTGCAGAAAAAGTTCCGCATTTTGTGTTTTTTCATTGTATTGTTGATCTAGTTTCTTCATCCTTTTCTGATATTCCTGCAAAGTGCCTTCCTATAACTGCTGTAGCTGTCTTTTGAGAGATGTCAATTTCTCCTGGTACATCTGCTCTTTTACTTCCAGGTAGTCTTCATCATCCTGCTTATTGGCAATATCTGTCTCACTTGCATCCTCTGTATCTTCATCTGAGTCACAGCCACGGATACTGCATTCGTCCTTTGTTGACACCGTCTAGCTTCTCCTCGTCGTTCTAATAGACAACAATGGGTGAGAGGAGAGCTGTAGATATCTTCCCCGCTGAGCTGCCCTCCTTTGTTGACACATCTAGTGCCTTGATGGTGTTCCAATCCAACAGGATTTTCCTGAGACATTCATGTCCCAGCAACGGTGGTCCTCCATTTTTCAGTACATAAAGGTTCAGCTGCTGTGTTTTGTCACTGTAGGACACTGTCACTTTAACTTTACCTTTGGGACTCACTTTCTGTCCTGTGTAAGTCTTTAGCAGTAGTTTAGTTTGTTTCAGAGGTATGTGAGAAAACAGTCATTTGTAGTCGTGTACAGAGATCACTGTTAAACCTGAGCCTGTGTCCAACTCCATTTTCTGTCTCATGCCCGCCACTTGTGGAGTGATCTATATTACTCTTCAGTCATCAGTCTCTTTCACGCTGTGAAGTTGCTGACAAGACAATTCACTTTAATCAGAGTCATTTTCATCAGAACTGCTTTCTTCCTAAGTATAGATAGGGTAAGTGCAACTAAAGTTTTTCCACTGAGGTTGGGTGAGACTAGAACTAGAGATTATAGGGTAGGTAAGGTGAAGTATTTAAGGGGAGCCTGAGGGGGAGCATCTTCTCTCAAAGGGTAGTGAAAGAGAGGAACAAGTTGTCAGCAGAAGTACTGGATGTGGGTTCAGCTTCAATCTTTCAGACAAATTTGGATAATTGCATGAATGAGAAGGGTATGGAGGGCTATGGTCCAGGTGCGGGTTGATGGGATGAGGCAGAATAACATTTCAGCACCAACTAGATGGGCCGAAGGGTCTGTTTCTATGTTGCTGTGTTCCCTGGCTCTATAACACATGAGAGAAGACTTCCACAAGGTCAGTGAGCTTCTTTGATTTCTGCAAAGCTTCTTCAAGCATAGAAATAAAGAATAATAATAGATATAACTTATTTTGGCTTTTTGAACATGCTCTGTTATTCAGTATAATAATGGGTGATCATCAATCCCAATCCATATTTCTGCTCTCTCATGACTGCACTTAATGCAGCTTTTGTTCAGAAATATATCTAGAACTTCCCTAAATATTTTGTGTGACGTGTCCTCCATCATACACGCCTTGGGTGAAGTATTCACAGGATCATCCCATTCTGTGAAGAAAACTTTCTTAACCTAATTCCTGAATTTCTTAAACCACATCCTGTGCTTCCTAGGCATAACAAATACCTTGCATCCATCCTCTTAAGCCCTGTCAGACACTTGTATGTTTCAATTATTTTTTATTATTGGGAATTAAAAATGATCTCATTGACACCTCTGACCTGCCTTTATTCAGCAATGACGTCTGACAAATAAAATGTCAAATCTCTTCACAACAAAACTTACAACTATCAGCAACAGAAATGCTCTTTTTTTTTCAAGGTCCTGTTCTTTCTGTGCACTCAGTTTGAGAGCTGATAAGGCATTATAACCTCCGATCTATAACCCAAAGTCATCTCATAATCTCACTGGACTACATGGAAACCCAGTAATAGGGAAGCGCATGCTGAAATTACCCGACATTGGTTAATACTAATCCCATGGAATATCAAAGCCAGTTGAAAATTAAATTGTAACATACCCAAGCAACTCATGTAACCTTTTCAAGTGTGATATCTTACTGCATGTATTTTCAATGAATGAGAGGGTGTTATTAGCAACCTACTCTGGACAAGGAAGGATTCTATGCATGTAATCCGTAGTGTACTGTCAATGTTTCTTGTTGCTACTTGGTGGATGCAATGGTCTTAATACGCTCTGCATAGTTGGCACTTCATTGATCATTACCTGATGCTGCTGACTCTAATATTATTCCATCTTGGACAGGTACCTGGACAGGAACAGTTACAGTGATATTGGCCAAATGAGAACAAATTGGATGGACATCTTAGTTGACATGGAGCAGTTTGACCAAAAGGCTTGTTTCCATGCTCTGTAACTCCATGACCTTATAAACCTGACATTTAATTGAGAAATTGTGTTTGATTTCTTAATTTAGTCTGCCATTAGACCATTATATAAATTTGGCCTGTATCAATAGTTTGTCATCCTTGTCTGCCAGATTTAAACTAAAGATGAGATAAAAATGCACAAGAGATTGCAGGTTTCAGAAGCAAAAAGACAAATGGCTGGAGGATTTCAATGGGTTTAGCAACATCTGTGGAGGCAAAGTATTGTTCAGCTTTTCATTTGAAACCCGACATCCTGATGCAGGCATTTCGCGTAAAATGTCAACCATGACTTTTTTGGCAGAGATACTGCTTGATCCTTTGAATTCCTCCAGAAATTTATGATAAGTTCCTACTTATTTTGGCGCAGTATTGAAAATAAAAAAAAACTATTTTGTGAAATTCCTGTTTTGAAAAAGGTGTAACCTGTGTGTTGACAATTATAACTTTGTGGAGTGAGATGGTTGGATCTCTACCAGCATTCATCACTGGTATGTTCCTATCCTGGGGAAGAGGACAATTAAACACAACCAAGGTAGAGGGTAGAGAGAAACCGAAAAGGAAAGTGCCAAATATGTGTTTTATAACAAGTCGAAGAATTAGGCCAAATGTAAACAGAGGAAGTGGAAATGAAAGTAAGTGATCAAACAATTATTAAGAAACAGCTAAGATAACAAGGAACCAAAAAGGTCTTTCAATCAGAAGGAGTTGTCAGAAGAGTGGTGGAACTCCGTTAGGGACCAAATAAAACAGATGACATGGCTGGGGTGCTAATTGGATATTTTGCCTGAACATTTATCAAAGAAGAAAATTTTGCCAAATTGTGGTTAATCTAGGAGATTGTTCATCAAAGGGTGAGATAAGATTAGATTCAGAACTGGTACTAGAAAGGCTGCCCCAATTTTAAAGCAGTGTAGGTGGTAAACATCCATGGGTACTGGGGTAAAATGGATTCAACAGACTTTTGAGGCCTAGAGAACTGGAAATGTGACACCCTTATTGAAGAAAATGGAGAATCAGCCTTCCTTGTGAGGCGGCGGGGATAAGCAGAGAGTTTGAGTTTATTGGATAACATCAACAATATGGAGGCAATATTTGAGAAAACAAATCAGAGGCTCTGGGAAGAAAAGGTAATTTAAAAAAATCTAAGACATGGAATTAAAGTAATATTTTTGTGCAACATTTTAGCCAAAGCTTAGTTCTCACATGTATTTATGAAAACAATTAATATTCAAACTTAATAAAGAAGCTTTGATAGAGCTTGGTACATCACTGCAGACAGATTTGTAACCAAAAGGCAATAGCACAATCTGCCCTCATTATGACAGAAATAGAGACCTTGCTCTTGATCATCCAGTTTGATATCCCCACTCACAACTCGCTGGAGGAACTCAGCAGGTCGGGCAGCATCCGTGGAAAAGTTCAGTTGACGTTTCGGGCCGGAACCCTTCGTCAGGACTGTAGAGGGAAGGGGCAGAGGTCCTATAAAGAAGGTGGGGGGGAGGGTGGGAAGGAGAAGGCTGGTCAGTTCCAGGTGAAAAACCAGTAAGGGGAAAGATAAAGGGGTGGGGGAGGGGAAGCAGGGAGGTGATAGGCAGGAAAGGTGAAGAAAGAATAGGGGAAAACACAATGGGTAGTAGAAGGAGGCGGAACCAAGAGGGAGGTGGTAGGCAGCTGGGGGAGGGGGCAGAGTGACATAGGGATAGGGGAAGGGAGGGGGAGGGAATTACCGGAAGTTGGAGAATTCTATGTTCATACCAAGGGGCTGGAGACTACCTAGACGGTATATGAGGTGTTGCTCCTCCAACCTGAGTTTAGCCTCATCATGGCAGTAGAGGAGGCCATGTATGGACATACCTGAATGGGCGTGGGAAACAGAGTTGAAGTGGGTGGCTACTGGGAGATCCTGTCTGTTTTGGCGGACGGAGCGGAGGTGCTTGACGAAGCGGTCCCCCAATCTGCGTCGGGTTTCACCGATGTAGAGGAGGCTGCACCGGGAGCACCGGATTCAATAGATGACCCCAACAGACTCACAAGTGAAGTGTTGCCTCACCTGGAAGTACTGTTTGGGGTCCTGCATGGTGGCAAGAGAGGAGGTGTAGGGACAGGTGTAGCACTTGTGCTTACAGGGATAAGTGCCAAGTGGGAGATCCGTGGGGAGGGGCGTGTGGACCAGGGAGTCGCGGAGGGACCGATCCCTGCGGAAGGCGGAGAGGGGTGGAGAGGGAAAGATGTGCTTAGTGGTGGGGTCCTGTTGAAGGTGACGGAAGTTGCGAAGGATAAGGTGTTGGATCCGGAGGCTAGTGGGGTGGTAGGTGAGGACAAGGGGAACTCTGTCCCTGTTGTGGTGGCGGGAGGATGGGGTGAGAGCTGAAGTGCAGGAAACGGAGGAGATGCGGGTGAGGGCATCATTGATGACAGCAGAAGGGAAACCATGATCCTTAAAGAAAGAGGACATTTGAGATGTCCTGGAATGGAAAACCTCATCCTCGGAGCAGATGCGGCAGAGATGGAGGAACTGGGAATAGGGAATGGCATTTTTGCATGTGGCGGGATGGGAAGAGGTATAGTTGAGGTAGTTATGAGAGTCAGTGGACTTGTAGAAGATGTCAGTGGACAGTCTGTCTCCAGAGATGGAGACCAAGAGATCGAGAAAGGGGAGAAAAGTGTCTGAGATAGACCAAGTGAATTTGAGGGCTGGGTAGAAGTTAGAAGTAAAGTCGATGAAATTGACGAGCTCATCATGGGTGCAGGAAACAGCACCAATGTAGTCATCAATGTACCGAAGGAAAAGTTGGGGAGCAGTACCAGAATAGGTTTGGAGCACAGACTGTTCCACATAACCAACGAAGAGGCAGGCATAGCTAGGGCCCATGCGAGTTCCCATAGCTACACCCTTGGTCTGAAGAAAGTGGGAAGAGCCAAAAGAGAAGTTATTGAGTGTGAGAACCAGTTCCGCCAACCGGAGGAGGGTAGTGGTGGTGAGGAACTGGTGAGGTCTATTATCCAGAAAGTAGCGGAGGGTTTGAGGCCTTCTTCATGGGGAATGGAGGTGTATAGGGATTGGACATCCACAGTGAAAATGAAGCGGTTGGGACCAGGGAACTGGAAGTTGTTCAAGAGGTGGAGGGCATGGGATGTATCCCGGATGTAGGTGGGGAGAGACTGAACTATGGGTGACAAAATGGAGTCCAGGTAGGCAGATACAAGTTCGGTGGGACAGGAGCAGGCAGAAACTATGGGTCTGCCGGTACAGTCAGGCTTGTGTATCTTGGAGAGGAGGTAAAACCGAGCGGTACGGGGTTTGTGCTTTGTGCTTTGTGCTTTTGTGCTTGATATCCCCAGTTTCCCTGTTATTTATATGATTCAAACAGCTTCTTAAAGTACCTTGTAGGACTATTATATGTTTCACAGTTATGGTGTTTCAATGATTTATGTGGCTATTAACCTGCACCACTGTTTAGAAGTGTAAAATGGAGGAAGATATCATTGTCTGGGTGGATTGAGATTACTTTGAAGTATGCAGCCAGCTGTATCTAATTAATTGTGCTGGCATATTAGCACATTTTGTTCCTCTACATTAAATATTATGTCAAATATTTAAATTGGTGTAGATCTTTACACAAAACATTCCTTTGAGCCTGCCTCTTTTAAACTCACACACTTACCTCCAATCTATGCAAATATTTTTTGGATATGGGGTCTAGAGTGCAGCTGTTATTAACATAGCATGAGCCTCTTCGTACAGAAACAACACATTTTCTTGAAACTCCAAGAGGAGGACAGACACAGAATGTGCAGAGTTTTTTGTCTCACTGTGCCTGGGCTGTGTGAAGATAGACCTGTAGGAAGAAGATAGCCAAGCTCACTGACCATCAAGCACCTATTTACACTATTCCCATTTTTATCTCCCCACATTCCTTTGGCTGGCTCCAGGATTCCACCACTCATCTACACACTAGGGGAAAACTAAATTGGCCAATTAAACTGTGACCCAGTGTTTGAGATATATGAGGAAATCTGCCAAGAGGTCACAGTGAGAGCATGCACATTGACCATAGACAGAAGCTAAAGTTAGGATTGATCCCAGTTTGCTGGAGGAATCATTAACTGCATCAATTTTTTTTCTCTATCTGCAGACGCTGCCTGACTTGCTGTTTATTTCCAGCATTTTCTGTTTTTTTTCTTCTGAGAATGTTATTAAGGAGCTGCATGATCAATGAAATATTAATATGTTATTTAGCTGACCTATTCCTGTTTTCACATCTTGTACTTCCAGAATGGTTGAATAGTGATTGTCGCATTAGGCTTGTTGATTGATGCTATCTTTCGTTCACAGGAACAGATTCCTTTGAGCTAACATCAGCCAGAATGCATGGGGTTAGGGATGAAATTTAGTATCACCCCTATCTTTAGAGCAATGGGGGCGGACAGAAAATATATCATTTGGATGAGCATTATGTCACTTGGAAAATAGATAAGCACTGATATTGAGCTCACATCTGCCGGAGCAGGGTAATTCACATAATTACCAATACTAGTTTGTCTTTAAGGTTTTTTTAACCTGCATAGTTGCTGTAAATGCTAACTCATAAATTTGTAGTAACAGTAACAGGAGATCAGAAAATGGGACAAGAAACTGGCCAACTCCTTAACTAGTCAGGGTGAAGGATTTTGCAAAAGATACAGGAAGAACTGAGCAGATGAATTGAATGTTTAAATCAATGAACAAATACAATTATGCTACAGAACATTGCCTGGAGCGTGTTTTGGTTCTATCAGCTCATGAATTTTACTTGAAGAGGAGTAACTGAAAAAAATCATCCGAAGCCAAACAAAGATATCCCAGGCAAACATGGTGTGTCAAGAATTAAAATTTTTGAATGACCAAATCTTAGCTCTCTGCTGTTCGGTCCAATAAATTTCTCTGAACTATTTTTGTCCTGCCAAGATACTATCTTAAGCAATGTGAAATTCAACTATAATCTCATAATCAGAGAAGCCTTTTCGTAATCTTCCTAACTGCTCAAACAATAAAGGTTCCTGTTGCCCTGATTCTGTCGCCTATGTTGCACTCATCTGGTAATGACTCATTTGGTAATGATTACGCTGTACACTTAACTGTACAAATGATAATCCCTGTTCCATTAGATTCTGAGGCAGCACAATCTGGAGCTTCCACACATGCTTTTGTTCTAAATTGTTAATAGACAGCCATAGAACTGTTTTTATTTAAATCAAACTTGAACAGCCACATTTCTTCAGGTTAAAAATATGACTTCTAGTGAGATTGTTAAACCTCCAGGATTTTCCAGCAATGGCCAAGAATTAGCAGCCTGGGAGATTGCACACAATAAAAACATCTTTGTAAAACAGCCTTCATTTCCTAATATTGGAATTTTTGCCTTGATTCTGTTTTCCTGGACTATTCTTCACTTCAGTATTGTGCCCGTCCAAAACTACTGAAATAAAATAATGTCTAATATTGAAGAGGGAGATGGGCTAGTAAAGTGAGAGAAAGAGAGAGAGCAGGAGGGTGAGAGAGAGGGGGAAGAGGAGGAAGGAATAGAAAGGAGGAGGAGGAATTGGAGGGGATAAAGAGTGAGAGTTTAAATTGTAGCTGATGGGTGTGTCTGTTTATCTTGGCTGATCTCCACCATGAAACATGCTTAAGATTGCCAATGTTTGGCTCTGTTTATTTTGCAGTGGAGCCATGATTATGCAGAGCAGATCCAATGATAAGTCACTTAACAACTTGAAAAAGAAGGATGTTTATATACATGGTTATATATTATAACACTCAGATCTGAAACTGCTCAAAGGGCACAATGGAATTTGAGTGGCCAAACCATTGAGAAACAGAACATTTTTTTAGCCTTCTCCTTCTTCTTTTCTTCCCAATCTTTATTTTTCTCCTCCTTCTCCTATCTTCATCTCTTCCTCTGGCTATCTCTTGTCTTTTCCCATTCCCCTTCCATCAGAGTCAAATATAGAGAAGTACAACACAGAAACAGGCCCTTCAGCCCATCTAGTCCATGCTGAAACTATTTAAACTGCCTGCTCCCATCGACCTGCAACAGGAGCATAGCTCTCCATACCCCTGTTATTCATGACCCTATCCAAACTTTTCTTAAATGTTGAAATCAAACTCGCATGCACCACTTCTGCTGGCAGCTCATTCCACACTCTCACAACCCTCTGAGTTAAAACGTTTCCCCTCATGTTCCCCTTGAACTTCTCACATTTCATCCTTAACCCATGACCTCTGGATGTAGTCCCACTCAACCTCAGTGGAAAAAGCCTGCTTGCATTTACTCTACCTATAACCCTCATAACTTTGTATACCCCTATCACATCTCCTCGCGATCTTCTAATTTCTAAAGAATACAGTCCTAACCTATTCAATCTTTCCTTATAACTCGCATCCTCCAGATACAGCAACATCCTTATAAATTTTCTCTATATTCTTTCAACCTTGCTTACATCTTTCTTGTAGGTAGGTGACCAAAGTTGGATACAATACTCTAAATTAGGCCTCACCAATGTCTTACATATCCTCTACATAACATCCCATCTTCTGCACTCAATAAATTGATTTCTTTATGACCCTATCTACCTGTAATACCACTTTCAATGAATTATGAACCTGTATTCCCAGATCCCTTTGTTCTACCACACTCCTCAGTGCCTACCACTCACAGCGTAAGAACTACCTTGGTTGATTCTACCTAAGTGCAAAACCTCACACTTGTTTGCATTATATTCCATCTGCCATTTTCAGCCCTTTTTTCCAACTGATGCAGATCCCTCTGCAAGGCATGATAGTCTTCTTTGCTGTCCATTACAGCCCCAGTCTTGGTGTCATCCTCAAATTTGCTGATCCAGTTAACCACATTATCTTCCAGATTATTGATATAGACGACAGTCAACAAAGGACCCAGCACTGATCCCTGCAGCACACCACTAGTCACAGACCTCCAGTCGGAGAGGCAACCATCTACTACCACTATCTGGCTTCTTTCAGAAAGCCAAAGTCTATTTCAATTTATGACCTCATCCTGAATACTGAATGACTGAGCCTTCTTGACTAGCTTCCCATGCTGGACTTTCTCAAATGCTTTACTAAAGTCCATGTAGACAACATCCACTGCCTTACTTTCATCCACTTTCTTCATAGCTTCCTCAAAAAAACTCTGTAAATTTAGTTAGACATGGCTTTCCATGCACAAAGCCATTCTGACTATCTTTAATCAGTCCCTTAGAATAGCTTCCAATAATGTCAGACTCACCAGCTGATAATTTCCTGGTTTATGTTTAGAGCCTTTCTTAAACAGTGAAATAACACTGGCTACCCTCCAGTCCTTTGGTACCTCGCCTTTCGCTATGGATGATTTAAATATCTCGCTAAGGCCCCAGAAATTCTGCACTTGCCTCCCGTAGTGTCCAAGGAAACACTTTGTCAGGCCCTAGAGATTTGCTTCAGGGCAGCAAGCACCTTTTCTTCTGTAATCTGTACAGGGTCTATGAAGTTGATGCCGCCTTCCCTCACTTCCGTAGACTCTATGTTCACCTCCTGAGTAAATACAGATGCAAAGAATTCATTTAAGATCTCCCCTATCTGTTTTGGCTCCTCACATAGATTACCATTCTGGTCTTCCAGAGGACTAATTTCGTCCCTTGCAATCCTTTTACTCTTAACATATTTGTGGAATCCCTTAGGATTCTCCTTCATCTTGTCTGTTAGAACAAATTGATGCCTTCATTTGGCCTTTATTTCTTTCTTTCTTAAGTGTTCTCTTTCTTAAGTGATTTCTTACTTAAGTGTTCTCTTGCATTTCTTAAAATCCATAAGTACCTCATTTGTTCCTACTTGCCTATACCTGCTATGTACCTTCTTTTTTCTCTTAACCACATCCTCAATATCCATTGAAAACCAATGTCCCCTACACTTCTTATCTTTACCTTTTATCCTTACAGACATGTACAAGCTTTGTACTCTTAAAATTTTGTTTATGATGGCCTCCTACTTACCAAATACGCCTTTGCCAGGAAACAGCCTGTCCCAATTCACATTTGCCAGATCAGTTTGATTCCATCAACATTGATCTTTCGCCAAATTTCTTAACCCGTGAACTAGACTTAATTTTTTTGCATATTCACTTTGAAATTAATTGCATTGTGGGCACTGGATGCAAAGTGCTCCCCTACACAAACTTCTGTCACCCATTCCCTAATAGCAGATCCAGTATCACATGTTCTCTCATTGGGACTCCTACGTACCGATGAAAGAAATTTTCCTGAACACATTTGATAAACTTTATCCCATCTAGTCCTATTACAGTATGGGATTCCCAGTCAATATGTGGAATGTTAAAAGCACTTACTATAACAACATTATGTTTCTTAAAACAGTCAGTGATGTCTTTACAAATTTCATCCTCAAAATCCCTAGGACTGTTGATGGTCTGTAGTATAGCCTAATTAAGGTGGTCATACATTTCTTATTTCTTAGTTCCACCCATAACACCTCTCTAATCGAATTCTCTAGTCTGTCCTGATGGAGCGCAGCTGTGACATTTTCCCTGACTAGTAATGCTGCCCCTCCTCCTTTAATTCCTCCAGCTTTGTCATGTCTGAAACAACAGAACCCTGGAATACTGAGCTGCCAGTCCTGCTCCTCCTGAAACCAAGTCTCACTAATGGCTGCAACATCATAATTCCAGGTGTTGAGCCATGCCCTGAGTTCATCTGTCTTTCCTACGATACTTCTTGCATTGAAATATATGTAGCTCAGGACACTAGTCACACCATGACAAACTTTTTGATTGCTGACTTTGTCTGAGCTCTTACCAACATCTGTCTCCACAACCTCTTCACTAACTCTTCTGGTACACTGGTTCCCATCTTCTTGCAACTCTAGTTTAAACCCTACCATGCAGTATTAACAATCCTTCTCACTCAGATATTCATCCTCTCTAGCTCACACGCATGATATCCCTTTTGTACAGGTTTTACCTTCCCAAGAAGAGAGCCCAATGATCCAAAAATCTTACGGCCCCCTCCTACACCAACTCCTTAGCCATGTGTTAAGCTGCATAATCTTCCTTGCTCTGGCTTCACTAGCACATGGCATGGGTAGCAATCCTGAGATCACAACACTGGAAACTTGGTGCCAAGTCCCTTTAACTTCCTGAACTCCCTACGCAGAACCTCGTCACCTGTCCTACTCATGTCATTGGTACCTACATAGGCCACGGCCTCTGGCTGTTCTCCCTCCCACTTTTGAATGTTCAGGACTTGATCGGAGATGTTCCAGACCCTGGCACCTAGGAGACAACATACCATCCGGGAATCTTGTTCTCGTCCACAGAACCTCCTTTCTTTTCCCCTAACTAACAAATCCCCTATCATAACAGTTCACCTCTTCTCAACCCCCGCTGACCTTCTGAGGCACAGAGCCGAAGTCAGTGCTAAAGACCTGACTGCAGTGATATTTCTCTGCTCAGTCATCCCCCTACACCCCACCCAGTAGTATCCAAAGTGCTACAGCTGTTGTTGAGCGGGATGAGCACTAGCTCCTTAACCCTTTCACCCTCCTGACTGTCAGCAGGTTCCTGTGCCCTGCACCCTGTGTGTAACTACTGCTCGGTATGTTCTATCTATCACCCCTTCAGCTTTCCGAATGATCTGGACTTCATCCGACTCCTAAACACGGATTGTTAGAATATGACTTGCTTCCACTCCATTTCTGTGGAATGAAGAGGTTTCTGCAAGAATTGTTTAATCTGGGAGTGACTGTTGGACACCAGCTACCAAACAAGCTCACAGAGCATAGTCATGGTCCAATGCAAGGAGGTCCTAGGTGATTGAAGTCTAGGCACACACAAATAAATTCTGACCATACAGACATACATGAACACAAAGACAGACGATTTTACTAACATCGATTTACTCAGCCCCCTTTCCGTGATCCCCTCCTTGCTTCAGTGTCCCCTCCATAAATTGTCTCAGTTTGTCTTCTCTCATGCATCAGAGCAGTTAATGGAGGAAGCCCATTTTCACTTTCTCAAGTGCAGCAAATGGCCAATGAATGCTTCCCTTCCCATGCTACATTGAAAGTAATTTAGAAACTACTATGAATAATATTTAGTTGCTGTTCAGAATCTGGAAATATTTATGCATAGTTTTCCTGGCTATTCATTCAGTCCTGCCAAGAAAAGAGAAATGCTTGCAGAACATCAGAACCATATAAAGACATTGCAAATCCTCTTTGAAATACATGCCAGTTGGCAAAAGATAGAAGCAAAATCCTATGCAATTTTTAAAAATACTTTCAGACTCTTGATATAATACAGAGGATCCTTCAGCATTTATACATGTCAATAAAGCCTTGAAAGTGGAATGGTTTGTTAATAGATTGGTTAACAAGACTTATCATCCTGGGATTCATAAAAAAGTGAGGCATAGACTACAAAAGCAGGAAATTTATTTTGAACCTCTACAAATGTTGATAGAACAACAGATAGGTTATTGTGTCCGACTCTGCCTGCCATCCTTTAGGAAGTATAGGAGGTACAGTACAGGAGAGAGTATAGAAAAGATTGCTAGGAAATACTAGGCATGAGGGTTTGAGTTATTGTTAAACTGGAGAAGCTGGGTTTGTGCTCCTTGAAGTAAAGGAGGCTGAGAGAGAGTGGTAGTAAGATGTACAAAATTGTGATTGATTTAGTTAAGGATATACAGGGATGGTTCAAGGACCAATAAACACCTATTTAAAATGTTGGGAAAATATTGAAGTGGAATATTAGGAAACATTGTCAGAAAGGGCAACAGAAGCAAAAATGAATTAGATTAACAGTTAAGGTATACAGGTTTCCCACGCCATCCGAAGGTAGAGCGTTCCTATGAAACGGTTCGTAAGCCGAAATGTCGTAAAACGAAGAAGCAATTACCATTTATTTATATGGGAAAATTTTGTGAGCATTCGCAGACCCAAAAATAACCCACCAAATCATGCCAAATAACACATAAAACCTAAAATAACAGTAACATATAGTAAAAGCAGGAACGATATGATAACTACACAGCCTATATAAAGTAGAAATACTTCTCTACAACGATTGCCTGCACAGATCTCCGTAGCAAAAATCTCACACAAGCACTCTCGGCAGAAAATCTCACGCAAGCGCTGTTGGCATAAACGCGCTGTCCAGTAACCTTTAAACTATGAAGCTGCCAAATCATACCAAATAACACGTAAAAATACACAGCCTATATAAAGTAGAAATAATGTATGTACAGTGTAGTATCACTTACAGGAATTGGGAAGACATCGAGCACACAGCTGATGGTGTGTTAGACTGAGTCGTCGCAGGTTGAAGTGGTGCAGTGGCCCCCACCCTCCAGGCCGCCGACTGATACATTGCCGCGAAGCATGCAGGGGTAGCCGGGAGGCACACAGCACATCTTTAAGAAAAAAGCCGAAATAAACATGCTAATTAATTAGGTGCTGCCCGGCACGTAAATGTTGGCGCAGATCAGAGGAGATTGCCGATTGCATCGGCACTGATCTGGGCCGACAATTACGTGCTAGGCAGCCCGTAATTAATTAGCATGTTTATTTCAGCTTTTTTCTTAAAGGTGTACTGTGTGCCTCCCGGCTACCGCTGCATTCTCTGCGAATCGGTACAGTATCTGTCCAGGGCCTGGGGATTGAGGTGGTGGGACACAGGGGTGCCATCTCATCGTCGATCAGGGCAGGCAGCTCATCTTCTCCTATGACTGCCTGCCTCGATGTCGAAGGTCGAGGTTCGTCGTCTGCTGTGGCTGATGTGGAAGGCTTGCTTGACTGCTGAGCCTTGCGCATTTTTCTATCATACAGTTCTTTGTAAGCACTCAAACCATCCTGCAAATATCCCCTAAACCTACGTACCCTTTCAAAATTAAAGTCGTACTTTATCATTTCAGCGACAATCTCACGCAGTTGCTTCACATTCAGTTCCTGGATGACTTCACTTTCGCTACTGCATTTGGTTTCGATTGTTATCCTTTCCTCTTCCAATTGCATCAGCTCTTCATCTATCAGTTCTTGGTCATGGGATGCCAAAACCTCTTCAACATCATCTTCGTCAGCTTCCACAAGCCAAACTCACTTTGTCCTTGCTTCGTTCACCACGATTGAAACGCTTAAGTATGTCTAGTTTTACGCTAAGTGTAACACCCTTACGAGCTCTTTCAGGCTTTTCCGACACCTTAGAACTCATCTTGCTAACAGCTGCTCAATGCAACGTGTTTAAGCAATGCCGTTCCGAATCCGGGGGAGAGCGGCTGCTTGGGGTGCGCGCTGCCTTTTATTGTGTGCTGATTTTTTATCGTGCGCTGCCTTTCTTCGTAACAGTAAAAACATCTCCTGAAAGCGAAAACAGGGTACTAATGTAGGTCTTTCGTAACAGTGAGGTTTCGTAAAGCGAACGTTCAAAAAGCGGGGGACACCTGTAATAATTTGTAGGGTTATGATTAATAACTTTGTGAATAGGATAAATAAGATTGTTTTACTACAAATTAATAAAGAGTTGATGAGTGAATGGCTTCTAATATGCCATAACAATTGCATTGAAATGATAGAGACCGAGGTATGGAAATCCTTTGCCTGTGCCATGGATGTATGTGAAGTTTTTCATTCCAGTGTTCTAAACAGTTATTTCCCCCAAGCCAGCAGGCAGATCAGCACCTCCACCCATTAACACATTGTTACAACACACACCCATCCGTGCCATCTTCTGAGGTTCTGACACTCTAACAACGGAGTATGGATAGCTGGCATGGACCCTTTAAAGCTTCAGGACAGCTCTGCTAATTGGAAATCATGTTTTGTGTGCCAAGGATTGAGCATTTAAGGAGCACTTGAACTGAGGTTTGGTGCTCAATCGTAATCCTACTGGGGATTTCGTCTAGTGTTTGTGTAGTGCTCCAATTCTCGATCCAGTTTGAAACCATGTCTCGATCCTAGCTTGGATACTCCAGTATTCTGGATCCAAACCATCCTCATCAAGGACTCTCGTCACACCCACCCCATAACCTGTGCAGACGTATTATCGAGTGTCGATTGCGTACATCCAGGCAGCCTATGTGCAGTATTTACCAGTTACTTGTACCTTGTAGTTCATAGAATTGCTTTTTATATTTATATTTATTGTGCTTTTTTAATTGTATTCTTTATGTTTATTGTGTTTTTTTATGCTGCATCAAATCAGGGATAACACACATTTTGTTTTCCTTTACACTTGTGTACTGAAGAATATCAATAAACAATCTTGAATCTTGAAGAGAAAATAATACAGCTCCCGTCAGTGAAAGTTACAGTGCCAGCAGTATAACTTATTTTAAAAGACTCTTATTTTTCTCTTTTTTCTCCTTTCTTCAAACTATTTTGTTCCCACTTAGACAACTGGGTCTATTGGTCTTCCACCTGTCTAAACCACAGGGATGTCAATTTTGGGTTTAGCAGCATAGATTCTGTTAAGTAGATTCTGTAACCTCCTCGCTGCTTTGCATTTTCTCATATTCTCTAGCGGATTGATAATTGTTCACTGATGCATTGTAACCTGCACTTCCATGGGTGCATTGGCATCTGCTGTGTGTCAAGTGGTAACTGGAACACAAATTCTGATATACCACATATTTTGCAATCTAACAGCTCCCTCTGTTGGATACTTAAATAAAATTATAAACCAAAACATTTTAAAAATCCATTTTTTGCGATACAACATACCTCTTCCCACAGCATCTCTCCTTCTGTGACTACCTTCCATTTTTATCCTGTTATTCTTTCCCCATCACTTTTTTTAACCTGTTCTTCTCTCTATCACAATATCTAGCCCCTCAACTGTCACACTCTGCTTTGCTGTCTCTCTGTTCCTCTATTCCTCATTCTCTTTTTATTCTCTCCCTCCTTGTATCACTCTCGCATCCTCTCTCTCTCTCTCTATCTCTCTCTACTTTTGGCATCCGTGAGTCTACTTCCCCTCTTTTAAATTCTCCCTGCCATGAACTGTTTTCCCTCACACTTTATCCCTGACTTTCTCTTTTGCCCTCTCTCCATCCTTTTTGTCACTCTTCCCCCCCCAACCCATTTATGCCCAACTCAGTCTTTCTTAACACCGCACATGTCTCGCCTTTCTTTCCCTTACAGATCTCCTGCTGATGTCCTAGAGATTGGCAGCATGATCTAAAGCCCTTACCTGAGACTAATGCTCTAAAGTATAAAGATCCTGTAAATATTGACACAATGTCAGCAATTGTGCTGTCCTTATTTTGCAGGTTAGATGCAGGTGCCTTAGCTGCAGCCAACAAGACCTTGCCTGCAAATAGGAAGTACAATTGTACTGTAAGACAAGGGTCACAGAAATGTCTAAAATCCACGAGCATTCAGCATAGGTTGTTTTACCCTTTCAACTACCTTTCAAAGGAACCTAAGACTAACATGTGAGCAAAAATTAAAATAATAAGAAATATAGATAAATATCTGACCTGAAGCAATGCATTTAACAGATACCTAAAACATTTGAAAAAACCCTTTTCAAAATGTTTTATAACCACTTGTATTCATTCAATATAAATGTTCATAGGAAAAGAAGTGCAACATGTAAAGACATTTTAAACCATGTCTTTTAAGCTTTCTTGCCTCAGGTTTGTGCTAAAAATGAGCATCGAAACTCTATATCATTAGTGATGGGAAAGGGGGAATTTGCGGTCCTAATGGCAATCAACAAGGAGCCTGCACACCAAAATCCTCTTTTCCCATGTCTGGTTTGTTTGTTGATACTCCAGTGTTCAGTTTCTGAGAATTATTCACAGTTCTTATTAAACTCCTGATCTAAAATTGTACCAGCTCAGTAAACAGCGTACACAAATGAAAAACAAACAAGGAAGTGCCTGTATTGAAATGATTTTAAAATGCTGAATTTATAAATATGTGATAAAGGAAACCTGATACTGATCCAAAATACTGCTGTGAATGGAAGTTACATAATGAGTTACAAAATGCAATGTAGCCACTTAAACTGTAAAGTGCAATGATACTTCTGCATCTGATGCTCGAATGAAGAGTAGGAAAGTAACAAAGAATTATGTCCTTTCAGGGACATAATATTATGCAATGCTTGGGACAAAACAAAATTTACAGCAATGCTTAACTTAGCATCTGTAAAGAAATGCTTGTGGACAAATTAAAATTGAAATATTTGGACCACTCTGTGACAAGAGCAGGGGAGTAGATCGAAGCCTGCATAGATACTATAGACTAAATCGCCTTCTGAGCTCCAGGTTCAATGAGAAAAGAAATTTGGAACTAGATATGAGCTTAAATTTATTAGATAGCATTGAGGATATAAATCTGGACTGACATTTTGTTCAGCACTATCTTTCAGATGATGCCTTAAAGTGAAGCCCTGTTTGTTTTCTCAGATGGACATTAGAGATCTCATGGCACGATTTCAAAATAAGATGAGAGTAATGATAGAGATATATAAAATTATGATGGGTATAGATAGAGTGAATGCAAGCAGGCTTTTTCCACTGAGGCAAGGGGAGAAAAAAACCAGAGAACATGGGTTAAGGGTGAGGGGGAAAAGTTTAAAGGGAACATTAAGGGGGGCTTCTTCACACAGAGAGTGGTGGGAGTATGGAATGAGCTGCCAGAGGAGGTGGTAAATGCGGGTTCTTTTTTAACATTTAAGAATAAATTGGACAGATACATGGATGGGAGGTGTATGGAGGGATATGGTCCGTGTGCAGGTCAGTGGGACTAGGCAGAAAATGGTTCGGCACAGCCAAGAAGGGCCAAAAGGCCCATTTCTGTGCTGTAGTTTCTATGGTTCTATGGCTCTATGGTAAGAGAGTTGTTCTTTTATTCTGGGAACCAATTAGTCTTTAATCAACACAACAGTAGAAGAGTATTACATCACGGAGAATTTGCAGCCAAGTTTATTACACTAAAATTGTGACTATATTTCAAGACTATTTCATTGACTTTAACACATGAAAAATTATGATACTATAAAAAATAGGAATAGGTTATTGGGGCTCTTGTGCCTGTTTTGCCATTCTATAAAATCATGGCTGATTTTTACACTATCACCACTTCCTGAATTAACCATATTCCTATCCCTTGATTCATTTAAAATCTATTATCTCTAACTTGAGTAGATTCAGATATACAAAGCTTTCTTTTTTTCTTTAGCATATTTTATGATGTAAATAAGTAGCCCTTCAGCTGCTATGACTTGCAGCTCTGGGGACCATGGACATTTCAATAGTTCAATAGTCCCATTTAATATCAGAGAACTGTATACAATATACATCCTGAAATTCTTTTCTTTACAGACATCCATGAAAACAAAAGAGTGCCCCGAAGAATGAGTGACAGTTAAAAGGTTCGAACCCCAAAGCCCCCTTCAACTCCCCCCTCCCACACACAAGCAGCAGTAAAACAATAACACTTCCCATCCCCACCCACTTCCACAAAAATGCATCAGCACCCTCTATCCAACAAGCAAACAATAGCAAAGCCCCCAAGAAAGACCATGATCTGCAGTACAACAAAAATTAATTGTCCACCCAACAATTCGACATACCACAGGCTGTCTCTCTCCCTAATAAAGGGAAAAGGAGGTGTCACTTTCACAGCGAGATGGGAGACAACAAAACAACGCACTGAGTTATGGTTGTTAAAAGTCTGTTACGCCACTTTTTTTGAGATCTGTGACTGAGAATCAGCAACAATCTCTCACTCACAACAAGAGAGAGAGAGAGAGCACAACTCACTGAATATACAACCTCCGACAACTGATCCACTGTTCCCGATGTTCCGTTCTCTCCTCTGACATTTCAGTCGGCACCACTGGCTTAGAATCAACCCATCCGCAGGGCTACAAAACCTCGGAACCCCAAAGGTGTGCTCGTCTTCTCGGCCAGGTCCTTGGGATGTCGAAGAGTGGCTGGCTGTGAGCCCCTAGGAGCGGGTCCCATCACGGCAAAGAACTGAAGTCTGAGTGTTACTCCAGGTTAGGGTTTCCAACAGAAGTACTTTCCAATGCTTCTCCTTCTCGTTATAAGACCTTAAGATATGGGAGCAGAATTAGGCCATTTCATCATGGCTGGTCCATTTCCTTCTCAGCCCCAATCTCCTGCTTTCTCCCCTTAACCTTTCATGTCCTGACTAATCAAGAATCTATAAACCTCTGCCTTAAATAAATCCTATGAATTGGCCTCCACAGCTGCCTGTTGCAATGAATTTCACAGATGCACTACCCTCTGGTAAGGGAATTCCTCCTCATCTCTGTCCTAAATGGATGTCCCTCTATGCTGAGGCTATGCTCTCTGATCTTAAGCACCCCCACTATAGGAAAGAAGTATTCCAGAACCTTACCTGCCAACAGACATGAGATGGAAAGGCCAACTTTCTCAGTTGTCTCTTTGTTCTTGGGAGATGGATGCATTTACTCATCCCCAGATGATCTAGGGGTTGGTGGTTGGGTTTTGGTTTGGAAATGCCATAGCCTTTAAGCTTATGATACTCTTTTGACTCTTGAGACCTGCCTGACGAGACATTTAGATGGGTTTGTAAATGTCATAATAACTGATATACCTGCCACAGGCACAGTGTTTCATAGATATGATTTATAAAATTATTTGCAAGATTGAGGCACAAATAATTGTACTTTCCATTACATGTATGCAGTCTAACTTCAATCTTAAATCTAATTTAGTTAGTGTTGAGTGTTCCTAAAAAGCGGGGGGGGGGGGGAGGGCAAAGGGCCAGCTCATAGAAAGGGCAATTGTGTTATTAATTTTCATTCTTTTGTGTCCACAGCAAGTAAGGGGAAGCCAAGTATCACTTTAATTACATATTTGCAAGAATTAGCAGTTAAACTGTTGTTAACAAGTAACAGTTACTTACCAATAATCTACACAATAATTTTTAAGTTGACTTCCCCCTGTATCACCTGGGACTTCACTATAGCCTGGTTTTGAACATGCCAAAGGGGATGATTTGAAAAGTGTGGATGGTTGTCTTTGACATCAAAGACACAATTTAACCAGCTAAGGCAACAAGGAATCTTAATAAAATTGAAATTACACCTGTTACAAATGAAAATGCTTGTGGTTGGACACAAATCATTTTGACCATAGAATGTGTTATAGAAGTTTCTTAAAGTGGTTTCCTTAGTCTATCAACTTTCAATTGCTTCTTCATTGATCTTCTCTGCATGAAGATACACATTGAAACTTGCTGTTTCTGAAATAGTGAAAGAATCCCTAACTTCATGCAGAAAGATTTGAAGCATATTCAGGAATAGGATGAAAGTGGCAAGTAACATTCACACCATATGTGTGACAGAGAAGATGACTTCTAACAAAGGAGAGTTCAACAATCTCCCTATATATTCACGGGAACAGCCAATGCCAACATTCCAATTATTAATTCCCCTTGGTTTCCACTGACAGAAGCAAATTGGACCAGAAGATCTGGGATTATGCCAGCGTGGACATGTGTCTCTATTCCTTTATCACTGCTGAATAAAGATACAGGAACTCAATGCCTAAAAGAAATGTAAGGGCATCTTTAAACTTAGTATGGGAGTTGGTAATATATTCTGGCCTTACCTATGAAGCTGATCAACCAGAAGTATATTGCAAAGGAGAAACTATCTGTGAGATAGCTTGATGCTAAACAAAGCACTTAGAGAAATACATGCAATTGCAGAGAGAGTAGGCGGTGGTAGGGTGAGGACAGGCAGGAGGCTGAAGCTTTATTTACTAGACATATTCCTGCAGTTCACTTTGAGATACATCTCTATGTCTAAAGTGTGGTATATTTCCTGTCTTCAATATAATGATTTGACAACTCAATGAAAGAAATATAACACATGTAAATGCTCAAGTGCGACCGTGGGGGGGGGGGGGGGTGAATAATGGAAGTCACCATACGATAAACCATAATGGAAGTAAATGACAACAAAGTAAATTTATTATCAAAGTACATATGTGTGACCATATACAACCCTGAAATTCTTTTTCTACTGCTCACATTCAATAAATTTCTAATAGACTAATTGCCATAAAAGAATCAATGGAAGACCACACAACTTGGGCATTCAACTGTGCAAAGACACAAACCGTGCAAATACAAAAAGAAAGAAATAATAATACTAAATAAGTAAGCACTGCAGTGTCTCAAAAAGAATTCACCCCCCCCACAGAAGTTTTCATGTTTTATTGTTTTACAACATTGAAACACGATGTATTTAATTTGACTTTTGTTGACACTGATCAACAGAAAAAGACATTTTTGTGTCAAACTGTAAACAGATCTCTAAAAAGTGATCTAAATTCATTACAAACATGAAACACATAAGTATTGCATAAGTATTCACCCCCTTCAAATTAGTACTTAGTAGATGCACCTTTGGCAGAAATGATGAAACTATGTACAGGGAGGAGGTCAAACACCTAGAGAGCTGGTGCAGGGATAACAACTTGATGCTTAATGTCTCCAATACCAAGGAGATGATCATCGATTTCAGACAGTCTCAGCCTGAGCACACACCCCTCAGCATCAGCGGCTCCACAGTGGAGAGAGTGGAAAACATCAAGATCCTTGGGGTGCAGATCTCGGACAATCTCACCTGGTCCAGGAACACCACTGGGAATGTGAAACGGGCCCAGCAGAGATTGCACTTTCTGAGGAAGCTTAAACAAGCATCACTCCCCACTAACATCTTAACTACATTCTACAGAGGCGTGGTTGAGAGTGTGCTGACCTTTTGCATCACGACCTGGTACTCCAGCTGCGGTGTTGTCGACAAAAAAGCCTTGCAGAGGGTGATTAGGGGAGCAGAGAAGGTTATTGGGGTCTCTCTACCTTCTGTCCAAGACCTCTTTCAGGGTCGATGCCTCCAGAAGACACGGTACATCATTAAAGACCCCTCACACCCTCTCCATGAACTGTTTGTTCTTCTGCTATCAGGCAAACATTACAGGAGCATCAAAATTAAAACTACAAGGCTACTAAACAGCTTCCTCCTACAGGCAGTCAGACTGATAAATAGCTGCTCCACCTGACTCTGCTTTGGACACTTTTAACTTGCACTGGACACTTATAACTGATTTTAACTGACATGTGGCTGTTGTGTTTTACTATTTATTGCTATGTTTATTATTTAGTGTTGCGTTTTGTTATGTTATGATTGCACTGCTCCTGGGAAACGCTGTCTCATTCCGCCCTGCAGAGCTGATGTTTGGTTAGAATGACAATAAAGTTTTTTGAATCTTTGAATCCCCATCAGTTTTAGACATTTAGACACTACAATTTTTCTCCATTTTTCTTTACAATACTGTTCAAGCTCTGTCAGATTGCATGGGGATCATGAGTGAACAGCACTTTTCAAGTCCAGCCACAGGTCTGGACTCTGACTTGGCCACTCCAGGACATCAACTTTGTTGTTTTTAAGCCATTCCAGTGTAGCTTGGGGTCATTGTCTTACTGGAAAACAAATCTTCTCCCAAGTTGCAGTCCTCTTGCAGACTGCATCAGGTCTTCCCTGTATTTTGCTGCATTCATTTTACCCTTTACCTTCACAAGCCTTCTAGGGCCTGCTGCAGTGTAACGTCCCCACAGCATGATGTAGCCACCACCCTGTTTCATGATAGGGATTGTGTGTTTTAACGGTGGCTGGCGCTTGGCTTATGCCAAACATATTGTTTATTCTGACGGCTAAAAAGCTCAATTTTGGTTTCATCAAACCATAGAACCTTCTTCCATCTGACTTCAGAGTCTCCCACATGCCTTCTGGCAAACTCTAACCGAGATTTCTTGTGAGTTTTTTCAACAGTGGCTTTCGTTGTGCCACTCTCCCTTAAAACTGTGACTGGTGAAGCACCTGGGCAACAGTCGTTGTATGCACAGTCTTTCCCATTTCAGCCACTGAAGCTTGTAGCTCCTCCAGAGTTGTCATAGGTCTCTTGGTGGCCTCCCTCACTAGCCCCCTTCTTGCACGGTCACTCAATTTTTGAGGACAGCCTGCTCTAGGCGGATTTACAGCTATGCCATATTCTTTCCGTTTCTTGATGATTGACTTAACTGTACTCCAAGGGATATTCAGTGACTTGGAAATTTTCTTGTATCCATCTCCCGACTTGTGCTTTTCAATAACCTTTTCGCGGAGTTGCTTGGAGTGTTCTTTTGTCTCCATGGTGTAGATTTTGCCAAGGTATTGACTCACTGGTGGTTGGTCCTTCCAGATACAGGTGTATTTTTACTACAATCAATTGAAGCACCGTAACTGCAAAAACAAATTTCCATTTAAATAACAATGTGACTTTCAAAACCAATTGGCTGTACCAGTGATGATTTGGTGTGTCATATTAAAGGGGGAGGGGGTGAGAGTGAATACTTATGCTTATGAACCCAGGTTACTTGTACTGTTGAGCAGTGTGCTAACCACTACCCTACCGTGCCACCCAATATGGTAGCGTTGGAAGTTTGCCAGAAGTTTGAGAGTGTCAGGGGGTAGAAGTGAATGCAGTTTCTATTAATCAGAAGAAAGTGTTTGGAAGCTGAAGGAAGATAAATCACCTGGATCAGATGGACTACACCTGAGACGCTTGAAAGAAGTAGTTGAAGAGACTGTGAAGGCATTAATAATAATCTTTCAAGAATCACTAAGTTCTGGCATGGTTTCAAAGGACTAGATAATTGCAAATGTCACTCTTCTCTTCAAGAATAGAGAGCAGCAGAAGAAAGAAATTTAGCCAGACTGAAATGGTTGGGTAGCAGAGTTAATTGTTAAAGATCAGGTTATGGGTACTTGGAAGCACGTGGTAAAGTGTCAAAGTCAGCATAGTTTCCTTAAGGGAAAATCTTGCCTGATCAGTCTGTTGGAATTTTTTGAGGAAATAACAAACAGGATAGACAAAGGAGAATTGTGGATGTTGTGTGCTTAGATTTTCAGAAAGCCTTTGACAAGGTGCCACTTAGCGAACTAAGAGCCCATGGTATGACAGGAAAGATACAAGCGTGGATAGAAGCTTAACTGACTGGCAGTAGGCAGAGAGTGGGAAAAAAGGGAGCTTTTTCAGATTGGTTGAAGGTGACTGGTGATTCCACAGGGTTCGGTATTTGGAGTGTTTCTTTTTAAGTTCTATTTCAATGAGTTAGATAATGGAATTGATGGTTTTATGGCCAAGTTTGCATACAGTATGAAAGAGGTGGAGGAGTAGATAGTTTTGAGGATGCAGCGAGGCTGCAGAAGGACTTACACTGATTAAGGGAATCGGCAAAGAAGTGGCAGATGGAAGACAATGTCGGGAAGTGTATGGTGATGCACTTTGGTAGAATGAACAAAAAGCATTGACTATTTTCCAAACATGGAAAACATTAAACAATTCATGGTGCAAAATGATTTGCAGGATTCCCTAAAGGTTAACTGGCAGGTTGAGTCAGCGGTGAGGAAGAAGGCAAATGCAATGTTCGCATTCATTTTGAGAGGACTAGAATATAAGACAAAGAATGTCATGCTGAGGCTTTATGAGGCTCTGGTGAGGCCTCACTCTGAGTGTTGTGACTAGCTTAGGCCTCTTATCTCACAAACAATATGCTGACATTGGAGAAGGTTCAAAGGTTCAAATGGAATGAAAAGCTTATCATATGAGGAAGATGGCTCTGGGCCTGTACTCACTGGAGTTTAGAAAAATGAGGGGGCATCTGAAGTTCAAAATTCAAAGATCAAAGTAAAACTTGTTATCAGAGTATATACATGTCGCCACATACAACCCTGAGAGTCTTTTTCCTGCGGGCATGCTTAGCGTATCTATAGAAGTGTAAATGGAAGCTGGATCAATGAACAACAAACTGTACAAAGGCAAATATAAATAAAATAACAATAAATAAGAAGAGCATGAAATAACAAGATAAAGAGTCCTTAAGGTGAGACCATCGGTTGTGGAAACACCACAAAAACAATGTGTGTAGTTATCCCCTTTTGTTCAAGAGACTGATTGCTAAGCGGTAGTAATTGTCTTTGAACCTGTTGGTATAAGTCCTGAGACACCTGTACCTTTTACCTGATGGCAGCAGTGAGAAAGAGCATGGCCTGGGTGGTGATTTCTTTGCAATTATAGATATATATATATATATATATCTTGGATCCAGGACGGGTCCTCTGAGATAGTGACACCCAGGAATCTAAAGTTACTGACCCTCTCCACCTCTGCTCCTTCGATGAGTACTGGCTCATGGACCTCTGGTTTCCCTCTCCTGAAGTCTACAATCAATTCCTTGGTCTTGTTGACATTAACTGAGAGGTGTTGTTATTATACCACCCAGCCAAATTTTCAGCATCCCTCCTGCATGCTGATTTATCACCGGCTTTGATACAGCCCACAACAGTGGTGTCATCAGCAAACCTGTACATGATGTTGGCACTATACCTTAGCAAAATGAGTAGAATGAATAGGTGTAAAATGAGTAGAACAGGGGTTTAAGCATACATCCATGTGTTGCTCTTGTGCTGATAGAGATTGTGGAGGAGAAGTTTTTGCCTATCCAGACTGACTGGGATCTACAAGTGAGGAAATCCAGGATACAATTGCACAAGGGGTTATTGAGGCCCAGGATCTGGAGTTTACTGATTATTTTCGAGAGGATGATGGTATTAAATGTTGAGCTGTAATTGATAAAGAGCATCCTGATGTATGCATCTTTGATGTCCAGATGTTCCAAAGTTGTGTGAAGAGCCAATGAGATGGCATCTGCTATAGACCTGTTGCTTTGGTAGGTAAATTGGAGTGGATCAAAGTCGCCACTCAGATAGGAGCTGAAATATTTCAGCACCAGCCTCTCTAAACACCTCTTAACTGTGGAAGTAGTGCCACTGGCTGTTAGCCATTGAGACAGGCTACCACGTTTTTCTTGATCATCGAGAGACATGGTGGTGGTCAAAGCGAGCACAGAAGGCATTGACCTCATGTGAAAGTGCAGGTCTACTGTCTCCAATATCGCAAGATTTAACTTGGTAAGATGTTATGGTATTCAAACCCTGCCACAGTTGTTAAGCTTCCCTCAGTGATTCCAGACTAGTCTGGAATCTTCACTTTGCCAATGGTGGGCTTTCCGGCGATCATACCTGCACCTCTTATAACATTCTTGTTCTCCAGACTTGAATGCCTTTGATCTGGCTCTCAGCAAGTTCCAGATTTCATGATATATCTAAAGCTTTTGATTGGAGTAAATGCTGAATGATTTCATGAGGACACGCACATCCACAGCTGTTTTAATAAATTCTGTTACACGCTGTATAGACGTTCAGATCCTCGGATGAGTTCTTGAACCTGGCCGAGTCTACTGACTGAAGGCAATCCTGTAACTGTTTCTCTGCCTCCCGCGACCACCTCTTAGCTGTCTTGATCTCTGGAGTCTCGTTCTTTAGGCTCCGTCTGTACGCAGGTAGCAGGAGTTCAGCGAAATGGTCTGATTTGCCAAAATGTGGTCTCAGGAAGGAATGAAAGGTTTTCTTTATCGTAGTGTAACAGTGGTCTAGTGTGTTGGAACCTCTGGTGCAACAGGTTTTGTTCTGATGACAATTGGGCAGAGCTTTCTTTAAACAGGCCTGGTTAAAGTCACCGACCATAACTTAAAATGCATCGGGATGGGCTGTTTCTTGCTGCAGACGACATCGTGCAGTTTCACGAGTGCTTGCTTATAATCGGACAATGGTGGTGTATTAACTGTGGTCAGGATCACGGATGAGTATACTTGAGGCAAATTGAACACACTACATTTGATCGTTAGGTGTTCTATGTCTGGGGAACAAGAGGTCGACAATATCCCAACATCCAAACACCGATGAGAATTGACTGAAAAGCACACACCGCCACCCTTTTCCTTAACAGAGTTCGCGGTTTGATTCATTCTGAAAATCGTAAAAACTTCTGTTCGGATTGCTGCGTCTGCCGTGTTCACTGTTAACCTAGTCTCAATGCAACAAAAAATTGAGATCTGTCTCATCTGCCTCTGATTCAGCAGCCTTGCCCTGCGATCGTCCGTTTTATTTTCCAGTGACTGCACATTTGCCAACAAGATGCTGAGTAAAGGAGGCCTCACTCCTCGGTGATTCAGCCTGGTTTGCATTTCGCCTGTCCGGCCATGGTGTTGACCCTTAAAGGTGCTGTGCTTAACTGCTCAGCTGGAGCTCATGAGTTCTGCTCCGCATTCGATTGCTGATTGTAGAATCTGAAGATCATTGATAAAAATCTGAAACATAGAAACATAGAAAATAGGTGCAGGAGTAGGCCATTCGGCCCTTCGAGCCTGCACCGCCATTTATTATGATCATGTCTGATCATCCAACTCAGAATCCCGCCCCAGCCTTCCCTCCATACCCCCTGATCCCCGTAGCCACAAGGGCCATATCTAACTCCCTCTTAAATATAGCCAATGAACTGGCCTCAACTGTTTCCTGTGGCAAAGTCCATTATTAAGAGGAAATTTACATGTTGCAGATTGCAGCAAAAGTAGTTCGAAAGGTGTATATTTAAAAGGAAAACCGGAACAATTTTCTAAAGCCCACAGAGAGTTGCTGATATACGCTGCACTATCTGCTGGGATCTCATTGAAACCTACCCTATAATGAAAGGCCTAGACAGAGTGGATGTGGGGGGGATGTTACCTCTAATGGGGGAGTCTAGGACCAGAGGGCACAACCTCAGAACAGAAGGATATCCATGTAGAATAGATTCGAGATGAGGAGGAATTCCTTTAGCTAGAGGCTAGTGAATCTGCAGAATTTGTTACCAAACATGGCTGTGGAGGCCAGGTCATTAGGTGTACTTAAGGTGGAGCTTGATCAATTCTTGGTAAGTCAGAGTGTGAAAGGTCAAGGGAAGAAGGAAGGAGAATGGGGTTGAGAGGGAAATGAATCAGCCATGAACAAATGCTGGAGAAGACTCGGTGGGTCAAATTGCCTAATTCTGCTCCTCTGTCTCATGGTCTTATGGTCAATTGGTCTTATAATTTAGCATTTGTTCTTGAACTTCCTGTCAGAGTAGATCTGGTGCAGGATCTGCAAACCCATTCCAGGAGATTGTAGCGAAGAAAAGGAGGCATAAGAAAAATTGCATTTTGGTTTAACTGTTGGTGTTTTGTTTATCATTTTACATCAGTTAAGTGTTTGAGTTGATCTTTATAAGAAATTAATTTTAAAAGCAATGTACTATATTTTTATGTTTTCATATGCTGTTAAGTGTCTGTCAAAGGCTTACAGAGGATTTTCATGGGCAGAGCCTATTCTGACCAGCATCTTTCACATCAGTGAAGATGAATTAAAACAACACAACATGCAGTCCAGCCATTTTTAAGCAATACATGCTTAGTCACTACTTTCAAATATTTATCATGCATTTCCCAAAGTGCAATGCAAAATAGAATAAATGCCATATGTAAAAAAAACCTCACAAGAGTTTTCCACCCATTATGAAGCTAGTATAGTGTTTGGTGTAGATAACAGCTCATAGAGGATGGATCTGTGAATATGCTCAGGGCAGTGTGTAGTCAAGAGCAAGAATAAGGCCTGAAAGTGGATGGTCAAAGGAATCAGAAGGTGAACTAGAATCCAGAGCATCAGAAGAAGGGCATTAGAAGTTTAAACAGCAGATAATGAGGCATGAACAAATGTAATTTGTCATAAAATTCATTTTCATAAAGCATGAAACATTAAGCAACACAGAAGGTTTTCCCAGCTAGGGACTTTTAAAACTGAGGGTTGCAGAATTTCAAAACCTCAGTACTCATTTGTAAAACACAATGCACTTTGAAAGGAGCCCTCTTCATTGGAATTGTTTGCAAATTCCCCCCTTGTTTGTTCAGTACATAACAGCATTAGCTGAATCATTTGGAATAGTGCTTCAGAAGCAGCAAATGTTGTAAACAGATGTCAGGACAGCTATGTGCTTGGAGAATTTGTAAATTCATAATCTTGTACCTTCTTAATATGGAAGCTGACGTATTTCCAGCCAGAAGTGTAAATGTGGTTTCCAATATTCCTCCTTGTGTCTCTGAATGTATAACATAAAATGGTGTTCAAATGGAATCAGTGCTAAAACAATGGGAGAGATCAGTAAATCATTGGTTATCCATCTATGAATGATTAAAACTATATAAAAGGCAATATTTAATGATTTTTTTCATTTCAATATCAAAGCTATACAAACTTAAAACAAAGAACCAAAGTACCTTGATAATTACTAAAAACTGCACAAATCAAAGTGCTTTAGTAATATATGAATAAATCATGATTCATTGACCATTCATAGAATATTATAAAGCATGTTAAGAAAAGAGGAATTTAATTATTGCTCTTACTAAATTAATCACTGGGGATTTGTCAATCTTTTTAAAAAATTATTTATTTTTCAGAATGTGGATATTGCTGGAAAGGTCGTCGTTTATCACCCATTCCAAACTGCCCTGAACAGAATGGCTTGATGAACATTTTTTTTAGATTATGAGAACAGGCAGTCCTCTTTTATTGTCATTTAGAAATGCATACGTGCATTAAGAAATAATACAATGTTTCTCCGGAGTGATATCACAGAAAGAACAAACCAAAGACTAACACTGACAGAACCACATAATTATAACATATAGTTACAGCAGTGCAAAGCAATACCATAATTTGATGAAGAACAAACTATGGGCACGGTAAAAAAAAGTCTCAAAGTCCCCGAGTCAATCGACTCCCGAGTCCCCGATAGCAGATGGCAAAAGGGAGAAACTCCCTGCCATAAACCTCCAGGCACCGTCAACTTGCCAATGCCTTGGAAGCAGCCGACCACAGCCGACACTGAGTCGTCCATCCGAAAACGTCGAGCCTCCAACCAGCCCCTCCAATACTGCCTCCCAAGTGCCATCCTCTGCTGAGCGCCTTCGACCTCGTCCCGGCCACTGAAACAAACAAAGCCGAGGATTCAGGGCCTTCTGTTGCGGAGATTCCAGTTACCACACAGTAGCAGCGGCAGCAAAGTGGGCATTTCAGAAGTTTTCCAGATGTTCCTCTGTACTCTCATGTCTGTCTCCATCAAATCAGAATTGTGCACGGTCCCTTACTTGACAGATAACAGATATCATTCACCAGAGAGGTCGCGCGCGCTGTCGTCGCGCCACCATCTTCTCCTCCTGGGTTTCTGGGTTTATATAAGAGTTAACCACATTGATGATGGTTTGGAGTCACATATAAGCTAGGTAAAAGAATGATGGTCAGTTTCCTTCCCTGAACCATTAGGATTAGTGAATCAGATGAGTTTTGTGATCAACATTTTAAGTTCCACATTATGAAATTAATCTAGTTGCCATGGTGGTGTCATAACTTGTGTGTTTGGTTTCGCAATCCAGGCTGCTGGATTATTATTCCAGTAACTTTATCCCACATTACCACCAGATCCAGCAGATAAAGATTATCAAAATGTTGAAAACAGAAAAAAAATGCACATACAAGAAAATCTGAAATAGTAAGTGAAAATGATCTTCAACAGTTAAGGCAACAGTTGTGCGGAGAGAAGCAAGATAAAGACCTAGATTTCCTGTTGTGGTCAAAATGTTGTTGCTACTAAATATAAGATATGTAGGAGGAATTTTGAAACATTGCAGTTATACTCTCCAATGACAATGTTTATACGGTAGATGTATTTTAGAATTTTCAACCATAAAATGGATGGAGAATAATTTTCAATCTGTACCCAAAAATCCCATAAGTGGAAAGTACTACTTTTAGAGTTAATAATTCTTTGGATCGGCCAAGTACTGTGGCAATTTCATTAAACAAATCACATCTACTTGCTGGACATATTTTTGAAAAATTACTATATTATGAGAAATTGTTATCACTTTAAATAGCTTCCTCCTTCCTTCCCGTAAGCAATAATTCAATTTTGTTTCAATCATGTGTTAATTCAACCAAACAACAGACATTCTGCTGATGTTCTCATAACAACAAAGCACGGTTTTGCCCTGAGTCTTTTACTCATGACTCTCTAAATAAGGTCATAAAGCATTGGAGTGGAATTAGGCCAATTGGCCCATGGAGTTCACTCTGCTGTTCCATCATGGCTGATTCATTATCCATCTCCACCCTATTCTCCTGCCTTCTCCCTGTAACTTTTGATGCCCTGAATAAGACCATAAGACATGGGAGCAGAGCTCAGCAATTCCATCGATTCAGTAGTTGAGTGGATGCCCAGTAATAAAGATTGGATAAGGTTACCCCACAATATATTGAAAAAAAATCAGATGTACTTTTTAAAGTTGGAGTTCATTGCAACAGCCAATACAAACAGTTCATTGCATTTATCAATGCAGTTATTTTTTTGTAAAGTGCTAAACTCTCAAAACCATGTGGTCAATTAGCAAAAGCCAAAAACTGAGAAGTTGCAATAGTACCAGAAAACAAGAATTCTTTCCTCAAGAGGCTTTAGATCCTTGGAAAATTAGTGCTTTCAAGACTGAGAATGATTTTTTTTTAATAGCTGATACTATCAGGGTATATGGCACCAAAGGTCATTGATGGCAGGCAGTACAGATTAACACCGATCTAATCGATTGGTTGATCAGGTTTGAAAGATTGAACTTTAATTACTTAAACTTATTTGATTTATACATAACTCTATGCTGACAATTTTGTTTAAAGGCTTCAAGTTTTTCATTCATAGTGAGTCATGTCTGCAGACTGGTACCTTTCAGAACTATTAGTGCTTAACTGCTGAAACTCCAGTAAGTCACTGACTTCAGCCCAAGGGTTGCCAAGTATCAAGTTCAAACTTACCAATAGATATGGAAAGCTAAATCTGTTAATTTGCTCAGCCAATTGACTCCAGGCAGATTCCAGTCTTGCTAAAATGCCCACCAGGATGCTGACCAGTCAACTCTTGGATCCTCCACCTGGTCTGTGCTGGGAAGTGTGCAGGCATAATTTACTTCCGCGAGGATCTTAAAGCAAAGGATTAGGAGGAAAAGGACAATGTAAGTTATTTTATTTAATATGTTTTCTTTATGTTAATAATTTTTATGCTGTTTTATGCATATTTAATTAACATTTTAAGGCTTGTAAGATCTGACCCTTACAAGGCAAGATTAGTTTCTTTTCTTCATAATTAGTTTAAAAAGTTTTATTTTGAGTAGCATGCAAGAACACAAAAACAATCATAAGGAACTGATGGAAGGAGAAAGCTTGTACCACCATTGCAAATTGTGATAGATAATTCAATACATAACGTTGTGATCATAATTTGAGTTAAGCATCATCAATTAAAATTTCATTCCCTACTATTTCAAAGGAGGTACTAGCATTTATTTTTAAAGTGAAAATATAGATTTATAAAATGAAAAACCAGTGGCACAGCTCGTAGAACTGAAGCCTCAGAACTACAGAAATTTGGGTCCAGTCCCGAATTCTGGAGATACCTGTGTGGCATTTTCACGTTCTCCCTTTGCCAGTGTATGTTTCATCACACACCCCAAAGCTGTGTGGGTTAACAGGTTAATTGGCCACTGTAAAGTGGTCCTGATTGTAGAAGAGTGAGAGAACTTGGAAGAGGTTGAAGGGAATGTGTGGAGAATAAAATCAGTTTAATCTAATTAGGGAAACCTTGGGCAGAAGGACTTGTTACTATACTGTTTCATTCTGTGAATGTCAGAACATAAAAGCTTGCTGTCTCGCTCATGTTGCAGCTGGCTCTTTTTCCAATCCGTTTAAAAACAGTGGAGAAAAAATTCACATACTCTAAGTACACTGGAGAGGATTTGGCTTTGAGCAATATTGTTAATAACATAACAGGATGCTGCTGATTCAGCTGACAACATAGACCTCTCCTGATTTTCGTTTCTATTCATGTCCAAATTATCCCAACCAAACACTGATTATCTCATAGTGTCATTTCAAGGTTTATGGTGTTTGAAAGGGGAAAAAGCTGTCTCATCCATTGAAGCTAAGAGTTTCAATGCATTATGTTTCAATTATAATTTCCCCAAACAGTTCAGTTATAGTAGAACTTGCAAAATAAAATCACTTATCCTACTATGAATTAATCTGTGAGCTGAATATAATCCTGATTCAAGTATAGTTTTCATGTATGAAGCTTCAATTCACCTGCTCTTCCAATATATACAGCCATTAAAAAAATGGTTGAAACTTCAAACAATGTTCAGTTATCAATATAATTGTTTAGCGAACAGATTATTGCCTATCTAGTCCATGCTAGCTCTGGTTGTCAAAGTAACCAAAAAAAGAGGAACTGCAATAAACTCCCCTTTATAAGCAGTATGTAGGTAAAGAAGTCCTTCTCATATACTATAAGGTACTTTTTTCCCCAAAAAGCTGCTGAGTTGTGAACGGCCAATTTGAGTTCTGCAATATTATATAAATTTTAAAATTCATATGGAACTCAAAGCTGGTCTCATTAAGCTCTAAAACTCTTCTTCTCAGGCAGTCCATGTGTTCAAGGAAGATGTGCTTCTTTCTGGTTTGCCACTTCATGAAGCCAGTATGTGAACCATAGGCTTCCGCTAAAGAGGCAGAAGGTGTCTGAGAGGGCAGGAAGGTTGGAATATGGTTGCACGGTACACCGTATCCAGTCTTAGACAGGGTTTCTGTGTGCACCCAATACATGGCCTCAAAGTCCTTAATACATCCTGTAAGTTCCTTCTGCACTTTTGAGTGATCCAGGGCCAGAGGTTCCCAGGATCAGTGTGGAGCTCGAATTTCTTTAAGGAAACTATAAGCAGTGTTAAACGTTTTCTCCATAGGACAGGGAACCTCCACCTGGAATATAGCATATGATTCCATTGTCGGGCATCAGGCATCACGGCCAACTGCAAACAACTAGGCATTTGGCTGAGGAGAGGATGAAAATGCTAGTTCACTTATCTTTCCAGTGAATTAGGAGGATTTTAATGAGAAGCTTCATAGTGATGCTAGACATTCTGCTTATTGACTTAATAAGGAATATTCCTTGAAAAAAATTGTACAAAATCTCACCATTCAATCACACTTAAGTTACCTATTAACAAGAGTGATTGTTCTTCAGGGTAATTCCTAATAATACAAAAGGTACTAAAAATGCAATTGCATATTTTTTTTTCACTTCTATTGATGCCTGTGAAATTTTGAATATGCACAAAATCCCATCAGGTATCATCATCTCATATCAGAACATGTTTTTTCAGTCGCAGAGTGAAATAATTGTGTTATGTTTCTCAACCATGTCTAGTTCACATAAATCCAGATTTATTTCAGTCATTTCCCAGGCAAAGATAAAACAGACTAATTATCAATGTACATCAGGCATGACACCTTATAAATCACACTAGGACGAAGAAAATCAAGTACGTATTTAATTCTATAGAATCAGGACTCATCCATGGCGAGGCAGAAGGATAATCAGACTTTCCAGTTTGTCGAGATGTACAGTATATAGTGAATATCCTGTACTCAAGGGGCTGACTGAACCAGCAGTATAACTGCATTAATCTAGTCCAGACATTTTACTGGATTTCATCTTAATCAGCAGGACACTTTCCAAGACTTGCAATAATAAATAAAA
Source organism: Mobula hypostoma (assembly GCF_963921235.1). Lineage (NCBI taxonomy): Eukaryota > Metazoa > Chordata > Chondrichthyes > Myliobatiformes > Myliobatidae > Mobula > Mobula hypostoma. Next base: position 132,090,081 of record NC_086099.1, read on the forward strand.
ATTGGCATTTCTTCATTTACATTATGCTCTCTCAGCTTCTATTGTTTAAAGTATGTTGGAACCTCCACAAATTCATACATAAGTACGGATAAATGGTGTTTTTTAATTGCAGCAAGTATGAGGGATCAACAAATTGTATTTGCCGTAGAGTGAGAATTTGAGCAACAACACACAACTGTACAATAACATTCAGAAATTTAGTAAGCTGTCTGTATTAATATATTACATTTTCTGCAGTAAATCTGCCTTAAAGCTATTTGTGCATGGAAGTAACATTAACAATTAATTACTAATTAAAGTGAATATGAAAAAATGCTCATGCTACTTTCTGCCTAATGAATACTGTTGATTCTATCTGATGTGACTTGTCAAGCACATATAAAGCGTTGTAAGGTTTCACTGCTAATGTAATGGCCTCTCTGTAATGTTTCACTGCTAAGGTAATAGTTTCTGTGTAGCAGCGATGTTTGGGTTATGACTAGAGTTAGTGGGGGCTTTGAAATGTATGTTAGCCAATGAGAGTAATGTTGTTCTTTCTTGTGGGTCTGGGAGCAGGGATTTTGCAGTCTTTTGTCAGCAAGAGATGAAGGGAGAAGACTTGAATGGAAAGAGTTGGTGGACGCAGGATCGAGTGGACTTAGAGCAAGGGTCTGACGGTCCATGATGCTCGGAGGAGGTTGATGGGGGTCTAATGGATGATTCTGTGAGCCTCAACGTGTCTTTAGATTGTTTCATTAAAATGGGCCCTTTTTTCTTTTTATTTTCTTTACTAACCCTACAGTCAGATTAAGATTTATAAAGTTTACTCATTTAGTTGCATATGGTGTACTGTCTGATATTTTGCGGTTTGGAATTGTAACCAGGCAACACATAACGTAGCATCCACACAAACGAGATTTCTCAGTTTAGCTGCACCAGACATCTTTCCCTAGACAAACGTATGCTGGCCGAACCTCAGGGTTACACACAGGTGACATATCTGCACCAGTCTCAAGTAGGTTATAATTAGAGACCATGTTTTTTCAATAAATTCACCACCTGCTGGAGTCCAGATTTCAAAACCTACACTGCATGATTAATATGTGCAAGTGCAGGAGACTCTCAGCGTACAGAGTAACACACACAAAATGCTGGAGGAACTCAGCACGTTAGGCAACATTGATGGCGAGGAATAAACAGTCAACATTTCAGGGCAAGACCTTTCATCAAGACTGATGGGTCTTGTCCTGAAACATCGACTCTTTATTCCTCTCCTAGATGCTGCCTGACCTGCTGATGTTCCTCCAGGATTTTGTGTGTGCTACTCTAGGTTTCCAGTATCTGCAGAATCTCTTGTGCTTACCACTCTTAACTTGTTACTTATCTCAGTTTTCTTCTTAATAAATGCAACAGAACTGACAAAGTCCATGTATTCACTGTACATCATGTGCAAAATGGGATTTCATCCCTTGATTGAAAATAGAGTTAAGAAAGAGAAAAAAACTTTGACTAGAGATGACAAAAACAGTTCCACGTGTGTACAATCATATCACCAGCTTCCTGATAAATTATTTAGAGGGTATTTCTTTCAAATTTGATTAGACCATTGAGATATGTTGGCAGGGGTCGTCAGTATAAGAATTGATAGTCTTCAAACAAATCTGTTCAATTAAATAGATGTGCTATTTAGATGATTAGGTGAATGGCAGATAGTTTGATGTACTTGTATTTCTGCGTGGAAAGGAGATTTTTTATTACTCATTCGAGCAATATGGGCTTCGCAGGCTGTCCTAACAATTTATTTTCACCCCTTAATTGACCTTGAGAAGGTGGTGGAGTGTTGTCCCCTTAAAGTGCTGTGATCGTTGAAGTGTTGGTATACCTACAATCCTGTTAGAGAGGGAGTCCCTGGATTTTAGCCCAGTGATGGTGAAGGCCAATGATATGAAATATTATTATGTAGAGATACAGGAAGATAAAGCACTTTAGCTGTAATGACTTAAGATTACAAGACATGAAGTGAAAGTTAATAAGAGTATGTGAAGCTGTTATCAGCACAGCTTCTCAACCTTTTTAAGGTGATTTAATTACAGGTCAGAACAAATTATTCTGATATTGTAAAGATGAAGCTTTTACTTGGAATTATAAAATGTTACTTCCAAGTGCAATAATCTATTGGAAAATGATCAAGTTTGGAGAGACGGGGTTAACTGAATTAAAAAGCAAGAGAAATATTTTTCCACAGTTTGTCACCAGCTGCCTGAGTGTGTTGCAACAGTTGGAGCAAAGGTTTGACAACAGGCCACCAGGTCTTCAGGACATCCCAAAAGTGTTCAAAGTTCAAAGTAAATTTATTATGCAAGTACATATATGTCACCATATACACTATGATTCATTTTCTTGCAGACATGCTCAATAAATCCATAATAGAATAATAACCGTAATAGAATCAATGAATGTCTGCACCAACTTGCGAAGAAAATCCGTAATTTATTTAATGGCTTATGCAAAGGTATATGAGAAATGCACTTATATCCAGGTTCTCATTATGTTGTGAAGCATGCTTGCGACTGAAACTTTTTAACCACTAGTGAATAATATCTATAGCCGTTATATACTGGAATATCGATGATTATTAAAGTCCATTGGACTGAAGTGACGCTAACTTTGCGTGTGGGTGGGTGGTATGACGAATGGGGCTTGTTTTGCTGTTGTTGTTTTGTTGCTTACCATGCTTTGTGTTGTTCTGCCAAGCATTGTGGGCTTGCAATGTTGGCCCAGGAAGTATGGCAACACTTATGGCCTGCCCCCGCACATTCCTGCATGTGTTGAGTGTTTTTATTTTAGAGATACAGCACATTTCTGTCCATCGAGCGCACCACCCATTTTAACCCTAACCTAATCACAGGATAATTTACAATATCCAATTAACCTACTAACTGGCACACTTTCGTACTGTAGGAGGAAACCGGAACACCTGAAAAAATTCCACATATTCCACAGGCATACAGATTCCTTACAGAGGACGCCACGCTGAACTCTGAACTCTAATGCCTTGAGCAATAGTCTCACCCTAACTACCATGCTACCTTGGTTGTTAATACAAAAAGACGCATTTCGCTATTTGTTTTGATGTCCATGTAAATAAATGAATCTGAATGTGATTTTGTTCAAATATGGTCATACCTCCAGGGTGGACTGGCAGCTTTCCAAGTGCATCCATTCGATGACATTCATTGGATTCAATATTGCCTATTTTGGGCACATTGGCAATGTTGATTACATGAAACTAGTGTCAGTTATCTTAACTATTGTGACCAAGTCAGCTGAAATCTTATACAAATCTTACTCTACATCTTTCTGACAATTATTTGATCTTAACTTGATCCGGACTTTGTAAATCAAAGAGATGATCAATACTCAGTTAAAACTGTAAAATGTCTTCTTCTTCACATCAATAATTAGTTATTTAATGACTGTAGATAGCAGGTATCAACTAAAAGAGATTTCAATCTTATTCTGAAAGGAACTTTGCTTTCTTTGCTTGTTTTATGCCCCAAACAATACAACTTGGGTCTCATTTGGTCCTGTTTGAATATCAGATCAAACATATTCAATATTATTGCTTGGTTATATAGATCCAATGAAAATTTTACCTGTACTCTTTATGCCTGTGAGGAATTTCAGTGTAATTTCCACACTGTACACCTAGTGAATTTTGGGTGTATTTTCCAATTGCATCCTGAATGAAACTTTCACACTCTGAGAAATAAAACAAAGCAAAAAAAAACAAAAAAAACTTGTGGGAGGTCAAAATAACTTACCAAAAATGTTAATTTAGTAAGATCATAGATTGGCCCAATCCCTGCCTTTTTAACTAACTGTTGAACAAAATAATTAGTATTCTATGTATTTAGGATAGTGAAGTTTACTAAAGGGGGAGTAGAAATACTGAACGGGAGATGCTATGTAAAACCTTCAAAAATTTAATACAAATATTAAGTATAATTTCATTGTGAGACCTGTATTAAAACACTCCCAGTCAAGGTTCAGCCGTAGATCAAATCCTACATAACTATCATCCATCCATTTAAAACAAAGGAGTTTATTTATCACTTCAGGAGTTCTGTTAGATTTGATAACAAAGTAAACAGAAATTATTTAAGTATAGGCACTTTAGATCATAAACAATATGTCAGAAGTGCGGCCTACGATGTTTTTTTTCATTATGTTAATAGCGTTCTTGCTTATTCATCAGTTATCGAGAAATTAGAAGTGCAAGATAAGCACAATTAATATTGGCAAGAGGTGAACAAGCTCTATTCATTTCTTTTGTTGCAAGATGTTCAATAAAATTGTCCTAATCTTTGAAATACATTCATGAATAAATTGGAATTAGATTGACAAAAATTTATCTTTTTAGGACACCTATTTTTTTTGAGCAGCACACACAAAATGCAGGCAGAACTCAACAGACCAGGCAGCATCTACGGAAAAGAGTAGGCGGCCGATGCTTTGGCCCGAGACCCTTCGTCAGGACTGGGAGTAAAGATGAGAAGTCGGAGTAAGAAGGTGGGGGGAGGGGAGGAAGAAGTACAAGGTGGTAGGTGATAAGTGAAACTGGGAGGGGGGAGTCAGTGAAGTAAAGGGCTGGGGAGTTGATTGACAAAAGAGATATAAAGGCTGGAGAAGGGGGAATCTGATAGGAGAGGGTAGAAGATCATGGAAGAAAGGGAAGTGGGGGGAACACCAGTGTGATAAGGTGAGAGAGGGAAACGGGAACGGGGGAATGGTGAAGCGAATGGCGGCCAGTTACTGGAAGTTTGAGATATTGATGTTCATGCCACCAAGTTGGAGGCTACCCAGACAGAATATAAGATGTTGCTCCTTCAACCTCAGTGTGGCCTCATTGTGGCAGTCGAGGAGGCCATGGACTGAAATATCGAAATAGGAATTGGAAGTCGAACTGAAAGTAGAACTGGCCACTGGGAGATCCCGCATTTTCTGATGGGTGGAGCGTAAGTGCTCGGTGAAACGGACTCCTAATCTATGTTGGGCATGAAGCGATACAGTAGATAACCCCATCAGACTCATAGGTGAAGTGTTGCCTCACCAGGAAGGACTGTCTAGGACCCTGAATGGTAGTGAGGGAGGAGGTGTAGGGGCAGGTGTAGCACTTATTCTGCTTGCAAGGATAAGTATCAGGAGGGAGATCAGTGGGGAAGGATTAAGAAGCAAGGGAGACACATAGGAAGTGAACCCTGTGGAAAGTGGAAAGCGGAAAGTGGTGGGGAGGGAAAGATGTGCCTTGGTTTCACCTATCAACTACCACCTTGTGCTTCTTCCTCCCCTCACCAACCTTATTGCTCTGACCTAGTCTGTTTTTTTTTCCAGCCCTGATGAAGGGTCTCAGCCCAAAATCTCAACCATGTACTCTTTTCCATAGATGCTCCTGGCCTGCATTTTGTGTGTGTTGCTTTGGATTTCCAGCATCTGCAGATTTTCTTATTTTCCTTTTTTGTTCAGTTATAGTGAATGACAACACGAGATCCATATAAGCCAGAAGTGCACGAGTTGTCCAATTGGAAAAAGCCTGAAAAAGGAACACGTGATGCCCATGAAGGGAATAGATATTAACCACTTACTATAATGAAATGGCTGGACAAGAATTTTGGGTCTTTACACTCTATCTTACAAAAAAAATCAAATAACATGTTAGGAAGTGTATTACTTGTTTAATTTTGGCTTGCTGATATTTTCTCAGTATTTTTAAAGAACACAGAGCCATAATTAAACAATGACCCCACCCACCCTCCCGCCCCCTCGAGTAAACAGGAACAGATATAGGATCTTCAGGATCACTTATTTACACAATTGTGTATGACTTCTAAACTATTTCACCTGTGCTTATCTACGTTTACCGAAAGTGGAATTGTTTTCATCGTGATGACAAAGCGCAATGGTGTGGTAGTGGTTAGCGTAACGCTTTTACAGCTTGGATGTTGGAGTTTGGAGCTCAATTCTGGCATTCTCTGTAAAGAGGTGTATGTCTTCCCTATGGAATGCATGGGATTACTCTGGATGGCCTGGTTTCCTCCTATAGTGTAAAGATGTACCGGTTAGTAGGTTAATTGGTCATTATAAATTATCCCGTGATTAGGTTTAGGCTAGAGTTAAAATTAGTGGTTGTTCCCTCGTGGTTTGAAGGGCCGGAAGGACTTATCTTGCACTGCATCTCTAAATAAAAAAGAAAAAATAAAGGGTAAAGCAAGACAAACCTTTCTATATATATAAAAAAGTATCTCAATCCTATTTTAAATCTATGTGCTTTAGTAAAGGAACAGAAATAGAAGGGAGAAATTGGTTCTTAATTATTTTGCAATTGGGGAGTTTTGGGCATCCTTGGTGATTACCTAAAACAGATCCTGGGCCCTCTTTGCATATTTAAATGAGAAGTAATGGGTTAAGCAATAGCCACACAAAAAAATTTGATGTGAAACTGAACTGTTCGAGATTTTGTCTGCAAGTCTCACAAAGTTTGGCAAGTAGAAACGATTAAAGAAAATAGCTTGAAAGGATTTATCTATAAAAAGTAAGACATTTTTGCTTTCATATGCACAATCTAAACAGGAATATGTAAACTTTTGATTCTATGTTATAGACTCCTATCAGAAAAGAATTGCAGCAGTAAGGGTGCTGATGTGGCTTGAAATTTGACAGACCTTTGGAAATGTTTATTAAAGTATTTAAGAAATTATGCACACATGCATATGCTTAACATGCTTAACATGCTTCAGACATGGAACACCTTCTTAGACAAAGGTGGGGAAGTGTGTGTCGTAGCCCTGGATATCAAAGGAGTATTTGACAATGTCTGGCATAATGGAGTCTGTGTTAAGCTGACATCCAAAGGAATATCTGGAAAGCTGCTTAGATGGCTGCAGAGCTACCTTCATGGACGGACCATCAACCTTGTTATCTCTGGTCAGGCTTCTGATTCTTCAACCATCAATGTGTCTGTACCACAGGGTTCAATACTTGGGCCACTTCTGTTTTCCATCTTTATTGACGACTTGGTTGATGCACACAGTAATGAGCTATACCTGTACACTGATGACTCCACACTATTTGCACCATTTAGAGCAGGAGACAGTGATACAGTGGCAGCGGGCCTGAATAGGGATCTTGACAGGATGAAAGCCTGGGCAGACGACTGGCATGTCACCTTTGACCCTACTAAATGCAAGGCGATGGTGATGACTAGGAAGAGGAATCCATCTAACCCCGACCTGTATTTTGGGAACTGCAAGATGGATTTAAAGAAGGAGCTTGTAATCCTTGGTGTTAATATTGACAGCAAGTTGGTGTGGGATAAACACCTTTCCACTATTTCAAACAAGGCTGGGCCAAGGCTTGGAGCTCTGTGAAAAATAGCATCCAAACTAGACAAAGAGGGCGGAGCCATGGTTTACAAAGCCCAAGTACGAAGCATTATGGAGTATGCCTGCTTATCATGGTTGAATGCCTCACAGAGTGTCCTCAACCAGCTTGATTCCATTCAAAGAAAGTCTCTCAGGATTATTGGTGTAGCTGAAGCCACAGCTCGTGAGAAGCTAGCCATCAGTAGTTTACACCACAGACGACAGGTTGCTGCAGCTACTGTGCTATACAAAATGCACACCAGCCACAATCCTGCAGACCTTCACGCCATGCTGCCTTCATCTTATGAGAGACGGCGCACCACACGATCAAGTTTATCTATGCCTGCTCATGCTATTTCTATCCCTGGTGGGAGAACCTACACACTGGATAGAAGCTTCCTTCACTGCGCTATCAGAATTTGGAACTGCCTTCCAGATGCTGTGGTTGGAAACATCTGCGACAATGGGGTCCAAGCCTTCAAGAGTCGAGTGCACAAACACCTATCATCTCTGGGAGGGAAGTCGCATGCTTCTTCATAAGCTATCATGAAGGGGATGGCAATGTTTGGTTGTTGGTAGGTAGAGTTAATACTTGACTTTCAAGAGCACTTGTGAGTTATGATACAGCTGGACTTAGTCCTTAAACTGCTGGAGAACAGTGCAGAAAAACAGGTGCTGTTTTCTCCTGGTAGGGATTAGTTTTTAGTTCCAAGTGCTCCTGCCACGTTCTGTCACCGTGCAACCTTATCCATCAATCTCTTTGAATTATGGAGGCCAGCATATGTATAAATGTCTCCCTCCAGCAGACTTCATCGTGATCATCATGACTCCAGTATTTCTACTATTTTTTAAATGTTTCTTAATTGTACATATGATTTTTTTTGTGTTCTATCGCTGAGCAGCAGTGAACCATCTGATCGACCTATCAGAGTTCTCTTTGGGAACTAATTCACTTGATCAGGATTTCTGATCTGGCTATTGTTCATGATTCCACTTAATAAAAAAAAATGATCACTGGAAAGCCCTGGTGGCTATTTCTGCTTCAGTTTCCTACAGGTTTTTACGGGGAAAAATAAATACAATAGAATTTACAAAAAAAAATACATAATCAAAGATTGACAAACAACCAATGTGCAAAAAAAGACAAACTGTGGAAAATTAAAAAAAAAACTGAGAAAATGAATTGCAAAGAAGCCTTGCAAGTGGGTCTGTAGGTCATAGAATCTATTCAGAGTAGCGGTGATTGAAGTTATCCATGGTGGTTTGGGGGACATAATTTAATCTGATTGTTGAACTTGCTTTGTCATGACTGGTTAGTTTAGAAACTGCAGCTGCTTTTCCCATTGATTAACTGCCTGGTGTCCAGTTTCAAATATCCTGGATATATAGAGAGCATGCGTGGGAGGTTCTTTCTCTCTTTCTTTGTTTAAGGCAAGCAATGCATATGGCCATTGGGAAGGTATGCTCTGTGCACACTTTTAACTAAGTATGCTTGTTGAATATTCAACTTTGTACTTTCTGTAACTTGGGGAACGTGAATGTTTGGTGAAATTTTTACTGTTTGTAAATAAAAGATAAATATTCTTATTTGCTGTCGCTGTTTTCTGTCTCACTTGCCAGACCTGCAAGTCTGACTCAACATTATATTTTGGTGCTGCAGCGAGCAGGATCTGGCTTTTTGAGTAGAAATGCATTTCTCTGAAAGGTTATTTAAAAGAGTGGACTGCTTGCTTGAGAGATGCAGAAGACAAGGTGTGGGTGGTGATGTATTTTGATAATTGGTGTTGCTTTCCTGTAAATGTACTCAATGGTGAGTAAGACTTTGCTTGTGATGTATCGGTCCATTTCCTCCACGTTGTGTAGCCTTTTTCATCCCTGATCATTGCTGTTTCCATACCAGGCTGTGATGCTGCCAGTTAGGCAGATGCACCCCACTGTGTATCTACAAAAGTTTGTCGAAGTTTTTGGTGAGATGATGAATCTACGCAAACTTCTAAGAAACTAAAGGATTCTGTTGTATTTTCTTTGAGATGACAGTCTGGTTCCTGGACAGGTTTTCTGATATGTTCACCCCAAGAAAATTGAAACTATTGACATCTCTACCTCTGTTTCCCTAATAGACCCCCAATTTCTTCCTTGTGTCGATAATAATCAGTTCTTTGGTTTTGCTGATGTTGAATGAGAGGTTGTTGTTGTGGCATCATTCACCTAGATTTTCAGTCTCCCTCCTTCATGCCAATTTGTCACCACCTTTGATTCGGCTAACAGCAGTGGTGATATCAGCAAATCTGAATATGGCATTGGAGGTGCACTTAGCCACACAATCATACATGTAAAGTGAGCAGATGAGTGGGGCTAGGCCACATCCTGTGATGAACCTGTGTTGATGGAGATTGTGGAGGAGGTGTTGTTGCCAATCCATACTAACTGGCATCTGCCAGTGAGGAAATTGAGGATCCAGATGGCTAGAAAGGCACTGAGGTCCAGGTCCTGAATCTTAGTGATGAGTGCTGAAGGGATGACAGCGTTGAATGTTGAGCTGCAGTGAATGATAAGCATTTTGAGGTATGCATCTTCATTACCCAGGTGTTTGAGAGCTGAGAGAAGAGCCAATGAAATGGCATCTGCTATTGGCCTTTTGTTGTGGCAAAACGGAATGGATCCAGGTCACTCTTCATGCAGGAGTTGATATGCTTCATGACCAACCTATCAAAGCACTTCATCACAGTCGACGTAAGTCCTACTAGATGATCGTCATTGAAGTCATTAAAAGTTCCCACATTTTTATTTGGCACTGATATGACTGAAGCCTGAATGAAGCAAGTGAGTATCCAAGACTGGTGAAGTGAGGGATTGAAAATGTCCGTAAATGTGGCAGTCCATTAATTAGCACAGATCTTCAGTATTTGGCCAGGTTTGCTATCTGGACCAAATGCTTTCCATGGATTCACCCTCCTGCTCCCTTATTGGTCTGACATACTGAGATTGCAGGGTCGTTAAGGGGTGGAGAGTGTGAAAGTGCTTCCATGTTCTGTCAGTCAAAGGAACCATAAGAGGTATCTGAGAGCAAAATCTCATTTCTTGGTTTTAATTTGTGGGAGGTGATATCATTCAAGCACTGCTTCAGTTGTTGAGCATACCTCTGTGATTCAAGTTTAGTCCGGAATTGCCACATGAAATGACTTTTCAGAGATCATACCTGGAATTCTTGCACTTCCCTTGGTCACCAGATCTGAACACTATGGGGATCTAACCCTCAGAAGCTTGCAAATCTCTTGCCTATTCCAGGACTTCTGGTTGGGGAAGACTCTGAATGATTTTGTGGGGACATATTTGTTCACATGAGTCTTGATAAAGTCTGTGACAACTGCAGCATAGTCATTATTCATCTGATGAGCCTTCAGCATGGCCTCGTCCACCAACTCAAAGTTCCCACTTGATACTGCTCCTCAGCCTCCCATGACCACCCCTTTGTAGTCCTTACTTCTAGTGCCTTCTTTTGCCTCTGCCTATCTGCAGGGAGGAGGAGGACAGCCAGATGATCAGGTTTCCCAAAAAGTGGTCCAGGGCTAGGACAGTAGGCATTCTTGGTGGTAGTGTAGCGTGGCTGTGTGTGTTAGGTTCACTGGTGCTGCAGGTGGTGGTCGTTGGACAGAGACTTCTTCAAGCAAGTCTGATTAAATTCCCTGGCAAGGATGTGAAAGATGTCAGGGTAGGTTGTTTCTTACTTGTTAAACAAGGCAGTCAGTACATCAAGTGCTAGCTTAATATCTGTCTTTAGCAGAATGGAAACTGTATTCTGCATCACAGCAGATTACTCCCTCAGTAACTAACATGGTTGATATTTAATCCTTAGATGTTCCAGTTCGGGATAAGACCACTACGTCCGAGCAGCACAATGAGTTTATCTTGAAGCAGATACCTCTGCCCTTCTGCCCTTTCCTGATGCCACTATCGGGTCCATTTGGTGGATTGAGAAGCACAGATTTGGAATGGCGGGTGGGGGGGGGGGCGGGTAGCAGAGGTGAGCTACATTTTAGTGAAACAGAAAAGGCAGCTCATTTCCCCCAGAGACAGTAATCTTGCCCTTGGGTCCTCTTTTTCGTTCTCCAACAACTGTATATTGGCCAGGAGGTTGGTTGTGTTCCCCATCAGTTCAGTCTGACCTGAAATTCCAACTCCCGCCCCCCCCAGTGACCTCACTTCCTGGAATGACGTTGGCCACCCAGTCGCTTCCAGGTCATAATATATGTGTACCAAACAACCCTACTCTGTTTACTGAGATACTACACAGTTAAATGTTCATTCTCATTATTAAATCTAGAATTTGTTGCCAATTTCCTGGACTTGCGAATTCTCACATGTTATTACTGAATAACAATGAATACATTCCCTATTATTCTGACAGTTAATTTATCAGTTGTGTCATTTGAATCACCACAATTTTCATCCTTCACATCTCCGACAAAAAACTTTCCAATCTCTCATTGTCTTGATTCTGAACTGTTCTACTTCTTATCCATTTCTTCATTCCAATATTTGTGATTGTGCCCTCAGCCACATGAATTTCATGTTCTGAAATTCTCCGGGGTAAACTTGTCCTTTAGTTTCATTTTACTTTTAATGAGGCATATGCATATGATGTGGTGGCGTTCAGACATGTATCATTCACATACTTTTACATACAAACGGTGATGAATTATTTAAATAAAAAAGAATGCTTAATCAAGCAGTATGTTTACAATATATTCAAATATTACTGAAATATTAAACAGTCAACACACTTCCCTGCTTAGCTATAAAATTCAACTCCAAATAGAATGCATCTCAACTTATATACATATATACAATATACTATACAATACAACTACTATATAGACATCCACAGCATAGTATATTTTAAGTTGTCCCATTCGGCCCTAAAGATTTAATCAGTGTGGAGAATTTCTCACTCTTGTTGGATAATGCCTTTCCTGACAAGGGGGTCACTCTGCTTGGCAGGTGAGACTTGTGGCTGTGAAATGACTTTTGGTTCTCGGGCCTCCTCTGTGGTGATTATAGGAGTTGACTCTGGGTCTGCAGGAAGTAGTTCTGACAGCTCTGGACACATTTCTTCTCCAACAATTGGCTCTGCTCTTCTCAACTGATGGATGTGTTGTCTCCAGATGAAATCAGGTGCAATCTCCACTGTGTAGGAGAATGGTCTAGTTCTGTCCTTAATTTTTCCAAGTTCCCACTTTTGATCACTTCTGTAGGCCCTCATCAGTACTGCTTGTCCAGGAGTGAAACATCGCACCTCCTTGTTTGAGGAACGCTCAGTTTGTCTCAGCTGTTCGTCCTGCATAGTCCTTGGGATTGAGTATGAGGAGATCCAAGTGTAAGTGCAAGGGTCAAACCAGGAACTGCATAGCTGGGGAGTTGCTGGTTGTGGTTATGCAAGGAGGAAATTGGCAAGCTTCTGATTCAGTGTTAATGTAGTGTGTTTGCTGACATTGCTCACTGTGCATTATTTAGACTCTTGACAAAACTTTTAGCCAAGTGATTTGATACTGAATGGTACAGTGTAGATGTATTATGTCTTATTCCATTCTTATTTGGAATTACTGAAATTGTTCCACAACAAATTGTGGTCCATCATCACTGACTAAGTGTTCTGGGACAGCAGTCATTGAGAAGAGGCTTCTCAACACATCAGCAGTGGTCAAGGCTATAATTGATGGTGTTGGGAACTCATCTGGCAACTTTGCAGCTGCATCCACTACCACCAAGAAATTTGTGCCCATGAATAGTCTGGAAAAATCCACATGAATCCTCTGCCAGAGCCATGTAGACCATCCTCTGGGATGGAGAAGCACTGCTCTTGGTATCTTCTGGATGTGTTGGCATCCCAAACAGTGGATGGCAAGCTGATCAATCTGCTGATCTATTCCAGGCCATCAGACAAAGCCTCAAGCCAACACTTTCATTTGACCATGCCTAGATGCATACAGCTCCTGTAGCACTTTAGATCTCAGCTTCAATGGTACAACAACTCTCAATCTCCACATAAGGCAACCCCTGTCAAGGGCAAGTTTGTCCTAATGCTAGTAAGGATGGGTAAATTGGGATTTCTGTTGCACAATCCAGCCATTTTGGGTGGCCATGTTGACCTGAGACATTTTGGGGTCTTTTCTAGTTTCGCTTTAGATCATCTTTGTGGTAATAGGGAGAATTTCAATTTGCATTAGGGGAAATATGTTAAGAGGACTGTCCTCTTTTGTAAATTTTTCAGGTATTTCTGTTTCTAAGGATAAACAGGACAACTCATCAGCTTTTTAATGATTAGTTGTCCTCTTGAATTTCATTTTGTAATTATATCCTCCAAAAACCAGAGCCCATCCTTACATTTGTGCTTGCTGCCGTTAATGGAACACACTTCTGTGGACTGAAATGGACACCAGTAGTTGATGGTCAGTAAGGAGGGTAAACCTTCTCCAATACAACTACTGGTTGAAATGTGTTACACTCAAAGCCTCTCTGCCAATCTGTGTGTACTTTTTTGATGCAGCGGCAGGGGAACGTGATGCAAAGTCTATGGGGGGGGGGGGTGTTCACTTCCATCGCTCATAACATGTGACATGACTGCACCTATACCATAAAGTGAGGCATCATAAACAAACTTTGCTGGGCCACACAATAAATATGGATCATAATATGTGAATATCTGTCGTCACCATTTCCTTTACCTTTTTGAAAGCCACCTCACACTGTTTTGTCTATTGTCATTTCTTCCCAATCTGCAGTAGTGAGTTCAAGGGGTGGAGCACAGTTACCAGGTTTGGCAGGAATCAGTTACAGTATTTGACAAATTTTAAAAAAGGATCTTAACTGTGGCACATCCTTTGTCCTTGGGGCATCCACCACTGCTTGAATTCTCTCAGCACACTTGTGTAATCCTTGTGCATCAATAGTGTGACCACAGTAAGTGATGTTTGGTTTAGAGAATTCACACTTATTGCTTCTGAGCTCATAATCTTCTAATCCTTTTTACATTGTATTGAGATTTTGGAGATGTTCCTTGTCATCCTTACCAGTAACAATGATGCCATCCAGGTAACAGAGTGCTGGGCAGCACCTGGTCCACAGCTTTCTACCCGAGTGTAGGTGCAGATGCTACTCCAAAAATATGCTGATTATAATTATGAAGCACTTTGTAGGTGCTTATGGTGAGAAACCCTTTGGACTCTTCTTCCATCTCCATCTATTAGTAGGCCTCAGCTAAGCCCACTTTGCTGAAGTCTTTCTCTCCAGAAAGGTTTGCAAAGATATCCTCTATTCTGGGCAGAGGGTATTGATCTACTTTCAGTAATGGGTTAATGGTGACCTTAAAATCACTGCAGATACTGACAGACCCATTCTTCTTGGCAACTGGGACCACTGGCATTGCCTGTGGGCTCCACTCAACCTTGGAAAGAATTCCCTCAGCCTCCATGCAACCTAGCTGACTGGCTACTTTATAATGGATGGGCTTTGTAAGACTTGAGTGTGGCATTTTCATTTAATACTTCTTTACCCTTGATATGTTTGAGTACTGCAATGCTATCCTTGAAAAAACACTGCTATGGCATCACCCAGTACCTTTCTGAATTCACTTTCAATTGGTTTCATTGCAGGAGATGTGGCATGGAAGAAGTGGCTAGATCTCAAATCAAGTTGTAATTTTCACAGCCACTCAAGACCCCACAATGCTGGCCCTGCTATTTTACCACATTTAAACTTTGTGGTTTGTTAGTTGTTGTATTCCGTCAATACAAATGTCATTTCCACTGGAGTTATCTTTTCTCCAGTACTAGATCTTCATTGAATATCTGCAGGCTTCAGATCAGTACCTTTGCAATGCCATTTATGCTTATTTTGTGGAATGCTGAAACAGCCGAGCCAGTGTCCAATTCCATTGTAATTAATTTGCTGTTCACTTCTGGTGTAAGCCACATTTCTTGCTTCTGGTTATTTTTCACATTGTAAATCTTGAGGTTTCTTCAACTCTCTGTCACACATTCTTCTGTCACTCTCATCAGTTACATAAAGCTGCAAGCTAACTTTTTATTTTTTTCTGTTCCCTATGCAGTCCACTTTGTTTTGTCTGCCCGACATGCTCTTTGTATGTGTCCTACTTGTTGCATTTTCTGCACCATTTACCTTTAATCCTATTTGTGTGTGAACCCCTGCCATAATGGTAACACAGGTTGTTTGGTCAGGCAGATTTCTGCTCAGATATTGCAATTTTGTTCACATTCACTATCATTCCTGACTGCAACTCAATTTCATCTCTGTCTGCTGTTTCTATTGATACAATGATGTCAACTGCACTTTTGAATGAGTTGTGCTTCAGTTAGGAGCTGCTTTTGAATGCTTTCTTGCAAGATTCCACAAACTAAATGATCTCTTAGTGCATCATTAAGCCCATCATTGTACTCACAGTGTTCAGACAATATCTTCAATTCAGCCACATATGCTGAAATGGAATTCCCTTCCTTTTGATTCTGCCTATAAAACCTAAAGTGATCTGCAGTTCTAAATATTTTTTCACAATATCAATAAAGCTCATTTTGGCTGGTTTGGTTGGAACAGTTGAACTTCTAAACAAACCGTATGCTCTTCCACTGAATACACTTACAAAACTGGCATTTGTTTCTCATCGGCTATTCTCAATTTGCTCAGTATAAATCACCCATTTACTATTTTTGCAATGAAACTTCCCTATCTTTCTGATATAGCCAGCCTTTTCTGCTTTTTTTAAAAAAATAACATTATTATCACCTGGTACTCACTGTTTAACAACCCATGATTTTTGTCTGTTTTTTGCTTTTTAAAACTTTGCCATCTCTGTTCCCTTCTTCTGAAGAAAATATATGCTGAGTTTATTTTTTTAATTCTAATATCTAGCTGCGCTTCTTTTTAACTCTAGCATCTTGATGCACTTCAACAGGTCAGTAGTCATCTAAAGTTTGCTTAAAACTTCCTCATCTCCACTATTATATTTTGTAACCCCAGAAATTAATCAATAGAAAAACACAAGTAGACCAGGATAAACATGTGCTCTAGTTTCTTTTTACTTTTACTGAGGCATGCGCACATGATGTGGTGGCATAATAACATAAGCCATTGCCATACTTTTACATATAACCAGTAATGAATTATGTAAACAACAAAGAATGCTTAAGCAAACAATAGATTTACAATATTACTCAAATGTTACTGAAATATTAAATACACAAACGCTGTCTCCTCTCCACTGCTCTTTCCATTGGTGTTAATGCTCACAGTGAAAGGTATAATATGCTGGCACTACTATAAAGTTCATTTAGTCCCAGGAAGATTTTAATTAATGATATTTTGGAATAGGAGAATTAAATGGAAGAGAAATCAGTAATGAAATTAGAGACATGAAGAGGAATATCAAAATGATCATTCTAGAAAATTTTAATTATCCATACAATAGAATCACATATGGAATCTATGAAGAAAATGGAATGGAATGGCTAAAGTATGTACGTAAAGGATTCCTTTTCCCAGACAAAAAAATGACATGGATTATGGGACTGATTTATTGCTGCATTAGATTCTGAACAATAAGATGGATCATGTTGATGATTTAAAAGTGGTGAAGCAGTTGGGACGACTAGCCCCAATATAACTGGTTTTAAAATGCAATTGGAAATGGAAAAAAAAATCGATCCACAAAACTAGATTATCAGATTTGATTAGAAGTGGTTTCAGAAAGTTATGTCATGAGCTATATAGGGAAAATGGCATACATAAATGTAGATCAATAACGGTAATTTTTAAATGTGCTAAATAGCTATATTCCACTTAAAAGGAAATTATATTAGTTCATGAATAAATAAATAAAGGCCATGGATATGACATAAAGTCCTGAGGTCACATTCTCCTGTATTAAAAAATTCTCATGCTCAGTAGGTCTACCTCTGTTGTTGCAGTAATTTAGAATTAAAAATAGTTACAGTTGAAGTCAGAAGTTTACATACACCTTAGCCAAATACATTTAAACTCAGTTTTTCACAATTCCTGACATTTAATCCTAGAAAACATTCCCTGACTTAGGCCAGTTAGGATCACTACTCTATTTTAAGAATGTGAAATGTCAGAATAATAGTAGAGAGAATGATTTATTTCAGGTTTATTTCTTTCATCACTTTCCCAGTGGGTCAGAAGTGTACATACACTTCGTTGGTATTTTTGTAGCATTGCCTTTAAATTGTTTAGCTTGGGTCAAACATTTTGAGTAGCCTTCCACAAGCCTTCCAGTAAGTAGCTGGAATTTTGTTCCATTCCTCCAGACAGAACTGGTGTAACTAAGTCAGGTTTGTAGGCCTCCTTTTTCAGTTCCTCGCTTTTTCAGTTCTGCCCACAAATTTTCTATCGGATTGAGGTCAGGGCTTTGTGATGGCCACTCCAATACCTTAGCTTTGTTGTCCTTAAGCAATTTTGCCACAACTTTGGAGGTATGTTTGGGGTCATTGTCCATTTGGAAGACCCACTTGCAACCTAGCTTTAACTTCCTGGCTGATGTCTTGAGATGTTGCTTCAATATATCCACATAATTTTCCTTCCTCATGATGCCATCTATTTTGTGAAGTGCACCAGTCCCTCCTACAGCAAATCACCTCCACAACATGATGCTGCCACCCCCATGCCTCACGGTTGGGATGGTGTTCTTCGGCTTGCAAGCCTCACCCTTTTTCCTCCAAACATAACGATGGTCATTAAAGCCAAACAGTTCAAATTGTGTATCATCAGACCAGAAGACACTTCTCCAAAAAGTAAGATATTTGTCCCCATATGCACTTGCAAACTGTAGTCTGGCTTTTTTATGGCGGTTTTGGAGCAGTGGCTTCTTCCTTGCTGAGCAGCCTTTCAGGTTATGTCGATATAGGACACGTTTTACCGTGGATATAGTTACTTGTCTGTCTGTTTCCTCCAGCATCTTCACAAGGTCCTTTGCTGTTGTTCAGGGATTGATTTACACTTTTTGTGCCAAAGTACCTTCATCTCTAGGAGACAAAATGCATCCCTTCCTGAGCTGTATGATGGCTGCGTGATCCCATGGTATTTATACTTGAGTACTATTGTTTGTACAGATGAACGTGGTACCTTCAGGCATTTGAAAATTGCTCCCAAGGATGAACCAGACTTGACATCATTTCCTGACCTCAATCTGATAGAAAATTTGTGGGCAGAACTGAAAAAGCGTGTGCGAGCCAGGAGGCCTACAATCCTGACTTAGTTACACCAGTCCTGTCTGGAGGAATGGAACAAAATTCCAGCTGTGGAAGGCTACCCAAAACGTTTGACCCAAGCTAAACAATGTAAAGGCAATGCTACCAAATGCTATCAATGTGTATGTAAAGTTCTGACCCACTGGGAAAGTGATGAAAGAAATAAAAGCTGAAATAAATCATTCTCTCTACTATTATTCTGACATTTCACATTCTTAAAATAAAGTAGTGATCCTAACTGACCTAAGACAGAGAATGTTTTCTAGGATTAAATGTCAGGAATTGTGAAAAACTGAGTTTAGATGTATCTGGCTAAGGTGTATGTAAACTTCTGACTTCAACTGTACATGGAGAATTGGTGGACAAATGAGAATTCACTTGCAATATTTTATAGTTAACTCATAAGTAACTCAATAATTTTATTACCAAAAGCATTGTCTTGCAATGGGATTCCACCACAGGGAATGTGTTGCGATGATAAGGTTTGTCTGTGTAGTCCAAGTAACATCAGAGCATTGACATATGCGAAGAAATATTAAAGACAGATCCTGTTTCTGAAAAAAAGATCTCATAATCTCTTCAGTATAGGGCTAGGCTGGTTGTGCTGGACTGACTGATGAAATTCTTCATCAGTACTCAATACTATCACATGAATAAAGAACAACAATTGGCAGATGTCATTGGAGAACAACTAACTGCAGAATTATCTCCCAACTAGAAGTGAAAGATAAGGCAACAAAATTACAGGGTGCATCATTTGAAAATAAACTAAATTAAACCATGGTGACAGCATCTGTGTTGGAACAAAATATTACCCTTTCAGAACATGTTACTGAAGTTTATTTTGAGTTTTCTGCTGTGTAATTTCTAGATCATTCAAGATCTAAATAACAAGGAAGTGAATAAAAACATCCTACATTGTATGACAGACAAGCAAATTGCAAAGTATTCTGTGTTAGCAAGTATAGCACTGAAATAGTGCCAAGTTCCCAAGTGTAGATAAGCTTCCAAATTACGTAATCTTCCAATAACAGAGTATTGTTAAATTTACACTGCTTTTCACTTGCTTTATTGATATTTTTCTGCAACTATGTCAATGTTTAGCAGTCAATTCAGTTTAAAGTATTATATTGAAGCCAAAGTATACCAAAATGTTTGAAAGGGCTTGAATGCTTTGTTTCCCTTTCCCTTTTATAACAACATTGGGTTATATTTCTCATTGACATCCTTTGATATACAAAAATAACATATAACAAAGCACACTAATAATGACTTGGTTTGTTAAGCTCCATATTCTCTAGTTCCCTCCACCACTGGGACAGCAACAACCAAGGCGAGGGATCGCCATCTACTTCTCGTGTTCCTCTATTTGGGGGAAGGTTTAAATCTATGTACCTTTATTCTCATACTGTGCCTGTGCTTGAGACTAACTACAGAATATACTACATCAACACCCCAAAGGCTTCTTTTAGCAGTTCCTACTAAACCCATGAAATCACTAATCATAAAAGAGAGCAGGACATATGAAAACACTAATTTCCCCTCAAGTCACTTACCAGCTGAACTTGGTTATCCTGGAAAGATAATCATTCCTGTGTTGTCATTCCTGGAATCCATGTTTATTGGCTCTACAGTTGATCACATAGTTTAATCAGATCTCACTGAAGATGGTCTGACGATAAGGCTATAACCCTGAGATGAGACAGTACATTCATGAAGATACAACTTGAGTTGCTACAGAAGATTCATATTGCCCTTCCCCTAATGCAACTCTTCAGCAATCCTAATGGTCTGTTCAAGGACATCTGGAACTGAGGAAATACTGGACAATCTGAGAGTATTCATTACATTTTCTAAAATTTCTGTCTCAAAAATCTAAACCTGCCTGCAGATAGAGTAAATAATATTCCAGTGTGGCATTTGGATGTTGGGTAGCCTCTGCTTGCCTTGCAATGGAAATTAAGAAATCATCCATCAGATGCTGCATGCAGCTAGAGTTGAAATGGAGCTGACACTCCAGGGCTTTTCAGAATTGGCTCCAGGATAGGAGCCTGTACATGACTGGAAATGACCACATGCTCTTAGTAATTTCAGTCATGTTCATGGGCAAGCCTGCCAATGCACTGAACTCTTTTTCCTTATGCCTAATCAAAGTCTTCAAATATATCTCCCGGGGCAGAAATGGTATGCAATCCATTGTGAGAGCTGCTGCCTGGCCACCTGCTCTCTTGTCCTGACTGCTGTCCTCTACTGATCTATTACAGTCTCTGAGCTGCACTCATTGTTTGACAGTGTGAGTGAAATTGTCCCATTGAAGGACAAATGTGTTTTCTTTTTCATTCCGGTCTTGTTACTCAGCTGGAGAGCTAACAGGTTGGTTATTTGGCATCCCCATGTACGGGATTACAATGAAAGTGAGGGGGGTGGCACAATTAAGAAGTGCACTCTTAGGTGAACAGCGTTTAAAATCTGAATAGAATGTAGAAAAATGGGAGAGCAGCAAGTGATAAAATAGACCATATAGAAGGATACTGCAAATTCCAATAAAAACAAAAATGCTGTAAATACTCAGGAGGTGAGGTAGCACCTATAGAGAGAGAAATTGAACTAATGTTTCTGGTCAATGGCCTTAGATAATAATGACGAACACTTTGTCCTCTAGTCGCTTATCCACTGGAGCTGTACTTGTCTTCACCAGCTTGGTATTACCATCTCTTCATTGCTGCTTCAACCATTGGCTGGAGGGCTCCTTGAACCCAATGGGTGGAGGACCTCTAGCATCCTTTCCCTTCCTTTAAGATTACCCATGCTTTTTTTCTGCTTCCAGCAAGTTTACAAGACTACTGAAGGATTTCCCCCTTTGCAATAACAAAGGAACAAATATTTCCATTAAAACAAGTTTTGCAAAGAGGTAAACAACAGGAATTCTGCAGATGCTGGAAATTCAAGCAACACACATCAAAGTCGCTGGTGAACGCAGCAGGCCAGGCAGCATCTGTAGGAAGAGGTGCAGTCGACATTTCAGGCCGAGACCCTTCGTCAGGACTAACTCAAAGAGGTATTTTTTAAATGAAATGTATGATAATAAATAAAATGGTGCTATTATATTGACAGAATTCATTTCCAGGTATAGTAAGTAGCTTAATGAGTAATTGCAACAAATATAGCACATGGATAAAGGCAAAAATATCAGGAAAATATTCAATGAAGAGAATATGTGTTACCATTGCTTAAGAACAGGTCATTTGTAGCTGTGTCCATAATATACGTGAACAAAGACCTATTTAATAAAAATGTGGAATAAGAAGGGTGGTTGCTTTCTTTTTAAAGTTGGTCCTTCACGTTTCCTCTTCTGAAGGTATTTCACATTGATATACAAAGATAAAAATTGAACCAAGTGTTTCTGTAAAAGTTGATCCCTCAAGAACTTAATAATTGTTAAACGGTGTCTTAATTTATTCACTAACTTGGTTATCTGCTTATTTGTGAATGAGAATCAGGTTTAAGATCACTGGCGTACATCATGAAGTATGTTGTTTTGTGGCAGCAATACATTGCAATACATTTTAAAAAATTACAGTAAGAAATGTATGTAAAAAATAAGCAATAAAAAAAGAGAGCAAAAAATTGAGGTAATATACCTAGGTTTATTGATGGTCGTAGGGAAGAAGCTGTTCCTAAGTCATTGAGTGTGTGTCGTTAGGCTCCTGTACAACCCCTTTGATGGTAGCAATGAGAAGAGGGCATGTCCTATGTAACGGAGAGCCTTAATGATGCATACTGCTTGTTTAAGGCATCCCCTTTTGAAGATGTTCTCAGTGCTAGGGAGACTAGAGCACATGATAGAGCTGGCTGAGTTTGCAATCCTCTGCAGCTTTTTCCAATCCTGTGCAGTACCTCCTCTATATCAGATAGTGATAGAACCAGTATGAGTGCTCTCTGTAGTAAATCTGTAGAAACCTGTGAGAGTCTTTGGTGATATGCCAAACCTCCTCAAACTCCTAATGAAATATAGCCACCGTCACGCCTTCTCTGGAATTGCATGAATATGTTGGGATCAGGATAGATCTTCAGAGATGTTGACAGCAAGGAACTTGAAATTGCTCATTCTTTCCAATGCTGGTTCTTCAATGATGACTACTGTGTGTTCCTTCAACTTCCCTTTCCTGAAGTCCATAATCAATTCCTTGGCCTTACTGACATTGAGTGCAATGTTTTCCAAATGCTCATAAATATTATGCCTAAGAATTTTCTCCCATAATTTCCCTACCACTGATGTGAGACTCACTGTTCTATAGTTTCCAGAATTATCCCTGGTTCTCTTCTTGAATAGTGGAACAATATTAGCTACTTGCCAGTCCCCCACAACCTTGCCTGTGGATAGAGAGAACACAAAGTTATTAGTCAAGGCTCCAGCAATCTCATTTCTTGCCTTGCTCAATAGCCTAGGGTACATCCCATCAGTACCTGGGGGCTTATCCACATAAATGCTCCCTACGAGCTTTAACACTACCTCCTCCTTTATCTTCAAATGCTACAGCATATTAATATGCTCAGCACAGACCTCCCTATCCTCCACCTCCTTCTCTTTGGTAAATACTGATGTAAGGTACTCATTAAGACCTCATCCACATCCTCCACTTCCTCAATTATCCTTGAGTGGTCCCATCTTCTCCTCAGGTATACTTTTGCTCTTGATGTATGTATAGAATGCCTTGGAATTCTCTTTAATCCCATTTGCCAAGGACTTTTCATGGTCCTCCTGGCTTTCCAAATTCTCTTCTTCTTGACTTAGCTTTCTGTCTTAACAGCAGCAGTCTACAATATTAGGAATCAAGTGGGTAAGCAGTTCTTTAAATAATAGTTTTACAGTGAATGCAATGTTCCAGAAATATGGATCTCTAAGAGTGTAACAAATTTTCTCATCCAGAAAAATTGTGACTGTATTTCCATTGTTACTGTCCTAAATAACCATTGTGCAACTGACAGTGGTTCTGAATACATGTCCTAAATTGTAAACATTTGATGAGCACTAATGCACATTGTGCCTAGAGCTTCTCAGTCTAGTTTACAAATATCTAATTGAATCATAAAACATAGAACATTACAACACAGTACAGGACTTCAGCCCATAATGCTGGACCAACCTATATCAGCCTATTCCATGTTCAGTCTAACCCCTCCCTCCTAATGTTCCATCTTAGAGTCATGAAATGTCCCCAGTGTATCTGCCTCAACTACCATCATTGGTGATGCATTCCAGGTAATTACCACTTTTAGTGTAAAAAAAAACACGTAACTCTGACATCATCCCTAAAATGTTCTTCACTCACCTTAAAAGGATGTCCTCTGGTATTAGCCATTACTGTCCTGGGAAATGCATATGGCAGTCCTCTCCATCTATGCCTCTTATAATCTTATACACCTCTATCAATTTGCTTCTCATCCTCCTTAGCTTCAAAGAGAAAAGTCCTAGCTCACTCAACCTCATAAGACATGCTCTCTAATCTAGACAGCATCATGGTTGATCTCCTGTGCACATTCTCTAAACCTTCCACATCTTTCCTATAAAGAGGTGAACAGAAGTGAACACAATACTCCAAGTTTGGTCTACTCAGAGTTTTATAGAGCTGCAATCTTAACTTTCGGCTCTTGAACTCAGTTCTCCAACTAATGAAGGCCAACACACCATACGCCTTCTTAACTACCCTTTCAACTTGCACGGCAACTTTGAGTGGCATATGGATGTGGAGCCTAAAATCTCTTTGTTCTTCCACACTGCTAATAATCATACCATTAACCATGTACAGTACTCTGCCTTCAAGTTTGACTTTCCAAAGTGTATCACTTCACTCTTTTCTGAATTGAACTCCATCTGCCACCTCTCAGCCCAGCTCTACACCATGTTTTATGTCCTGTTGTAACCTATGACAACCTTCTACACTATCCACAACACTATCCACCTTTATGTCTTCTGCAAATTTACTAACACTCCGTCCCACTTCCTTATCCAAGGCTGGTCTGAATCCACTCAGCTATGTTTCCCTGGATCTAATTTCTCCTGACTCTCTGAATAAGATTACCATGGGAAACCTTGTCACATACCTTACAAAAAACCATATACACCACATTCACCACTCTATCTTCATCAATTTGTTTTGTCACTTTCTCTAAGAATTCAATCAGGTTTTGTGAGGCATGATCTGACCCTTGCAAAATCATGCTAACTGTCCTTAAAAAGACTATGCTTCTCTAAATGTTCATAAATTATGTCCTACATCAGGTTACCCTCCACAGGCGCAAGACTAACTGGTCTGTAATTCCCAGGGTTATCCTATTACGCTTCTTGAACAAAGGTACTCTATTTGTCATCCTCCAATTCTCTGTGAAGACACAAAGATCATCATCAATACCCCACCAATCTCTTCCTTCACTTCTGTAGTAACTTGGAGTATACCCAATCTGGCTCTGGGGATATATCTATCCTAATGCTTTATAAAATCTCTAACACTGCCTCTTTCTTAACTTCAATATGCTTTAGAACATTACCCTGTTCTATGCTGACCTCACATTTAACAAAGTCCCTCTCACTGGTGAACACTGAAGGCAAGTATTTATTAAGGACCTCTCTGACCTCCTCCAACTCTAAGCACATTTTCCCCTTTATTCATGAGTGAACCTATCTTCACTTCAGTCAGTCTTCTGTTCTTCACGTATGCGTTGAATACCTTGGATATTTCCTTAATGCTTCTCACCAAGGCTTTCTCTTTTCCCATTTTCCTAAGTCCCTTCTTAAGCTCATTCCTGGCAACCTTATAACTCTCAAGAGCCCTGTCTGATATTTGCTTCCGGTACCTTTAGAATGCTTCCTTCTTCCTCTTGACTAAATGTTTCAATTTTCAGCCTCTCTTGTCAACAATGTTTCCTCCATCCTACCATTCTTTCCCTCTCAATGAGCAAAACTTATCCAGAACCCCATGCAAGTTTTCCCTAAACAATCACCACATTTCTGCCATGCATTTCCCTGAGAACATCTAGTCCCAATTTACAATCCCAAATTTCTAAATTTCTACCTAATACCTTCAGAATTAGTGTTCCCCCAATCAAGTACTCTCCCATACCATCGACTAATGAATTCTGCCCGTCTAAACCTTTTGCACTCAGGAAGTGCCAATCAATATTAGGGAAGTTGAAGTTTTTATTGACAACAATCCTATTATAGCATCTTTCCAAAAACTGTTCTTCAGTGTCCCTGTTGTTATTAGGGCAGTCTAGAGAAAACTCCCAATAGAAAGATTTCTTACTACCTGGTTCTGATTTCCACTCACACTGACTCAATAGATGATTCCTCATGACGTCCTCCCTGATTAGCAATGCCACTCACCCGCTACCCCTCTTTTACCTCCCTTCCTGTCCCTTTTAAAATATCTAAACCCCAAAACATCAAGTAGCCAATCCTGCCCCTGCAACAGCCAAGTCCGGGTAATGGCAACAACATTAAAA
The DNA here is from genome assembly GCF_963921235.1 of Mobula hypostoma. NCBI lineage: Eukaryota > Metazoa > Chordata > Chondrichthyes > Myliobatiformes > Myliobatidae > Mobula > Mobula hypostoma. Next base: position 132,116,263 of record NC_086099.1, read on the forward strand.
TTTTATGTACTGATCCATTCTATAAGTTTACAACCCTTGCTCTTCATATTTCTCATATTAAAGTTATCACATTTCAACCCATCCAGCTGACTGTATTTATGCCCTATTCACTGACTATCCTCCATTACAGTATCTGAATTTACTGTATCTTTACACCAAATGCTACATTATTTGACATAACACTCTGGTTCCCAAGCTCCTACCAACCTAGCTTCAGATTTAGCAAAATTATTTTTTATGCGAAGAAATGGAAATTCAATTACATGACATTTGAATGTGCAGGACCACGCAATTCACATTCTAAGAAATCCTGTCACATTTATAGTCATTATTAAAAATATTTTAAATTCATAACCTAATTCTCAGGCTACTAGAATTGTCACCACTCTTTCTGACCCAATAAGATCACCAGTGATCACATCTAATAAAATGGAAAGTGTCAAGTGTTCTCTGTCCTGTAGGCTCATCATAGTTATCTGGACATAAGCTAGATAAAGGATCAATCCTGTCACAGGGCATGAGGTTCATAATCTTTGGAGCTTGATGATGATTGTTGATCACCACCTGAGCTCTATTTACTTGTATTTACATCACTACCCCAGTTGGAATTGAATTTCAGAAGCCGCACAGGTAATGCAGTTGGTTTGAATATTTACGACTTGGAAACACTAACAGGATAAATTTCCCAACTTATGTATATTTAATATGCTTCCTAACAAATAGACTAATGCCCTATAATGCAATGTACAGTTAAAAAATATAATTAAAAAATACCTTTTGACGCAAGTTAAAAGATATACTCTGTACCCCCAAAAATCTAATATATTCATTTATAGAGAATTGTTGAAGCCATTTTAAACCATTTGGTAAACTGAAAATAATTTCCATAGTTTCTAGGATTTATCATGTAAAAATTATAGCTATTTCAGGCATTCATCTGCAAATTATTGCAATAGGAAACTGAGCCTGAAAATGCTTGTTAACATGAACATCACATGAGAGAAAAACTACTTAAATATTGTTACTGCAAGTGCCAAGAAATCCTCTTCCATTTAGCAATGACCTTGTATCTAATAAACTAGCTATCAGGTAATTCACCAGGCTGAAATACCCAAAGACATGAAGTAGATCTTACTCAATATGTTACAAGCTAATTGGGTAAGGTACTATGCATAGAATTAGAGAGAAGGAGAGAACACTGTGAGCTCATTGTAGAAATATGTAGCAGAAGTACTTGTCACAGGCACAGCTCAAATGCCATCTATGAATTTGCTGATGACAACCATTTTTAGCAGAATTTCAGCTAGTGACAAGGAGGTGTACAGGAGAGAGATGAATCAGCTGGTTGAGTGAAGTCACAACAACAACCTTGCGCTCAATGTCAATAAGACTGAGGCTTTGATTGTGGACTTCAGGAAGGGGAAGTTGTGGGAACACACACCAGTCCTCATCAAGGGATGAGCAGTGGAAAGGGTGAACTGTTTCAAGTTTCTGGCTGTCAACATCTCTGAACATCTATCCTGGGCCCAACATGTTGATGCAATTACAAAGAAGAAATGACAGCAGCTACATTTCATTAGGCATTTGTGGAGACTTGGTATGTCACAAAAGACTCTGATGTACCATGGAGAGCACTCTAACTGGTTGCATCACATTTGCTATTAATGGACCACTGCACAGGATCGGAAAAAGCTGCAGGAAGTTGTAAACTCAGCCAGCTTCATCATGGTCACTAGCCTCCCCAGCATCGAGGACATCTTCAAAAGGCTATGCCTCAAAAAGGTGGCATCTGTCACTTAATTAGGGCAAGAATCTGTTACTGAACAGTTTCTAGCTAACCTCAGACATGTGCATGGGTGTGGCCGTTAGACACTAAAGATTACTTAGAGTAAACAGTTTTTAAACAGCGTCAGTTGTGTGTGCTTATCTTCAAAAAGCAGTAATTTTTGTCACTGATAGTTGGCAGGAAATAAGCAGTAAGGCAATTCAGAACTGTTTTGCTCAATATGGTTTCAAGCATTCAGGCTTGGAGAAGCCAAAAAATGTCAGGGGTGAAAATGACACAACTTCATTATTTCAATAAGTTAGGAACTATGAAAAATTTGATGGTATCAATAATCATCTTGAATGTTACAATAAAAATGAAGATTTGGAGGATGCAATCATTGAAGGCATTGTATGAAGGCAGTCCATCATCTACGCTAGGTTTCTACGCTGACTTTGTTCACTCATAGTTTATCAAAAGAACATGGCAGCACCCACTGTGTTAGTTACTCCTTGATAACCATTAGGAGTTAATACACTGTTTTATGTTACTGCAGTAGTATTGATAATGTTCTAATTTGTCTGTATTTCATTTAAGTATATCATTGTTACTCGGTTGAACATTAGTTTGTTTTTTTAAAAAACTTTTTTAACTATTTCCATTAAACTTCGGCTAATTGGACTAGCCACATAATTGGGCCAAAATGTACTGGACCTGATGTGTCCCAATTAACTGGAATCCACTGAACATACTTATTGTAATTTATAGTTTAAAAAAATTATTATGTATTGCAATGTACTGCTGCCACAAAACAACAAATTTCACAACATGTGCAGGTGATATTAAACCTGATTCTGATTCTGAAACATGGTCTAATTAGGAACAACTGGCATGGCTTTGTGTGAGGCAACCTGACCATAAGACCATAAGACATAGGAACAGAATTAGGCCATTCAGCCCATCGAGTCTACTCTGCCGTTCCATTATGACTGATTCCGGATTTCACTCAACCCTATATACCTGCCTGCTTGCCATAACCTTTGATGCCCTGGCTGATCAGGAGAAGATCAACTTCCCCCTTAAATATACATATGGACTTGGCCTCCACCATAGCCTGTGGCAGAGCATTCCACAGATTTATATTCTGGCTAAAAGAATTCCCCTTTACCTCTGTTCTAATGGGTGGTTCTTCAATTTTGAGGCTGTGCCCTCTAGTTCTGGATACCCCAACCATAGTAAACATCCACTCCACATCCACTTTATCTAGATCTTTCAACGTTTGGCAGATTTCAATGATTTCCTGTATTCTTCCAAATTCTGGTGAGTACAGGCCTAAAGCTGCCAAACACTCCTCATACGTTAACCCCCTTTATTCTCAAAATCATCCTCGTGAATCTCCTGTGGACTCTCTCCAATTAGAAGAGAACAAGAGAAAATCTGTAGGTGCTGGAAATCCAAGCAACATTCACAAAATGCTGGAAGAACTCAGCAGGCCAGGAAGCATCTATGGAAAAGAGTACAGTCAACGTTTCAGGCTGAAACCCTTCGGCAGGAAAAAAGAACAACCACTGTTATCAAAATAAACAGAGGTATTTTCCAGGTTGACTCTCAGAACCCACTATGGTTTTTGACTAGCTTCAAACCTGCTCTCTAACTTACTGAATTTAACAAAAATTAGGTATCATAGAAACATAGAAATATAGAAAACCTACAGCACAATACAGGCCCATCAGCCCACAAATCTGTGTTGAACATGTCCTTATCTCAGAAATTACCTCGGGTTACCCATAGCCCATTTTTCTGAGCTCCATGTACCTGTCCAGGAGTCTCTTAAAAGACCCTATCGTATCCACCTCCACCACCGTGGCGGGCAGCCCATTCCACACACTCACCACTCTGCGTAAAAAACTTACCTCTGATATCTCCTCTGTACCTACTTCCAAGCATCTTAAAACTGTGCCCTCTCATGCTAGCCATTTCAGTCCTGGGGAAAAAGCCTCTGGCTATCCACACGATTAATGCCTCTCATCATCTTATACACCTCTATCAGGTCACCTCTCATCCTCCGTCGCTCCAAGGAGAAAAGGTCGAGTTCACGCAACCTATTCTCATAAGGCATGCTCCCCAATCCAGGCAACATCCTTGTAAATCTCCTCTGCACCCTTTCTATGGTTTCCACATTCTTCTTATAGCGAGGTGATCAGAACTGAGCACAGTATTCCAAGTGGGGTCTGACCAGGGTCCTATATAGCTGCAACATTACCTCTAAACTCCTAAACTCAATCCCACCATTGATGAAGGCCAATGCACCGTATGCCTTCTTAACCACAGAGTCAACCTGCGTAGCAGCCTTGAGTGTGAGGTGGATCCTTCTGATCCTCCGCACTGCTAAGAGCGTTACCATTAATACTATATTCTGTCATCATATTTGACCTACCAAAATGAACCACCTCACACTTATCTGGGTTGAACTCCATCTGTCACTTCTCAGCCCATTTTTGTATCCTATCAATGTCCCGCTGTAAACTCTGACGGCCCTCCACACTATCCACAACACCTCCAATCTTTGTGTCATCAGCAAATTTACTAACCCATCTTTCCACTTTCTCATCCAGGTCATTTATAAAAATCACCAAGAGAAGGGGTCCCAGAACAGATCCCTGAGGCACACCACTGGTCACCGACCTCTATGCAGAATATGATCCATCTACAACCACTCTTTGCCTTCTGTGGGCAAGCCAGTTCTCAATCCACAAAGCAGTATCCCCTTGGATCCTTGGATCCCATGCCTCCTTACTTTCTCAATAATCCCTGCATGTGATACCTTGTCAAATGCCTTGCTGAAATTCATATACATTACATCTACTGCTCTACCATCATCAATGTGTTTAGTCACATCTTCAAAAAATTCAGTCAGGCTCGTAAAGCATGACCTGCCTTTCACAAAGCCATGCTGACTATTCCTAATCATATTGTACCTCTCCAAATGTTCATAAGTCCTGCATCTCAGGATCTTCTCCATCAACTTACCAACCACTGAAGTAAGACTCACTGGTATATAATTTCCTGGACTACCTCTACTTCCTTTCTTGAATAATGGAACAACATCCTCAAACTTCCAATCCTCCAGAACCTTTCATGTCCCCATTGAAGATACAAAGATCATCACCAGAGGCTCAACAATCTCCTCCCTCGCCTCCTACAGTCTGGGGTACATCTCATCCGGTCCTGGTGACTTATCCAACTTGATGCTTTTCAGAAGCTCCCGCACATCCTCTTCCTTAATATCTACATGCTCAAGCTTTTCAGTCTGCTGTAAGTCATCCCTACAATCACCAGGACCCTTTCCCGTAGTGAATACTGAAGCAAAGTGCTCCTTAAGTACCTCTGCTATCTCCTCCAGTTCCATACACACTTCTCCACTGTCACACTTGATTGGTTCTATTCTCTCTCATCTTATCCTCTTGCTCTTCACATACCTGTAGAATGCCTTGGGGTTTTCCTTATTCCTGTCTGCCAAGGCCTTCTCATGGCCCTTTCTGGCTCTCCTAATTTCTTTCTTGAGCTCCTTCCTGATAGCCTTATAATCTTCTGGATCTCTATCATTACCTAGTTTTTTGAACCTTTCGTAAGCTCTTCTTTTCTTCTTGACTAGATTGACAACAGCCTTTGTACACCACGGTTCCTGTACCCTACCATCCTTTCCCTGTCTCATTGGAACATACTTATGCAGAACTCCACGCAAATATCCCCTGAACATTTGCCACGTTTCTTCCATACATTTCTCTAAGAACATCTGTTTCCAATTTATGCTTCCAAGTTCCTGTCTGATAGCCTCATATTTCCCCTTACTCCAATTAAACGCTTTCGAAACTTGTCTGCTCCTATCCTTCTCCAATGCCATCGTAAAGAAGATAGAATTGTGATCATTATCTCCAAAATGTTCTCCCACTGAGAGATCTGACACCTGACCAGGTTCATTTCCCAATACCAGATCAAGTGCAGCCTCTCCTCTTGTAGGCTTACCAACATATTGTGTCAAGAATCCTTCTTGAACACACCTAACAAACTCCACCCCATCTAAACCCCTCGCTCTAGGGACATGCCAATCGATATTTGGGAAATTAAGATTTCCCACCATAACAACCCTGTTATTGCATCTTTCCAGAATCTGTCTCCCTATCTGCTCCTTGATGTCCTTGTTACTATTGTGTGGTGTATAAAAAACACCCAGTAGAGTTATTGACCCCTTTCTGTTCCTAACTTCCATCCACAGAGACCCCGTAGATAATCCCTCCATGTCTTCCTCCTTTTCTACGGCCGTGACACTATCTCTGATCAACACCTCTTTTGCCTCCGTCCCTGTCCTTTCTGAAACATCTAAAGCCTGGCACTCGACGTAACCATTCCTGCCCCTGAGCCATCCAAGTCTCTGTAATGGCCACAACATCATAGCTCCAAGTACTGATCCATGCTCTAAGCTCATCCACTTTGTTCATAATACTCCTTGCATTAAAATAGATACATCTGAAACCGTTGGTCTGAATATCCTCCCTCTCATCACCTGCCTATCCTCCCTCTCGCACTGCCTCCAGGCTTTTCTATTTGTGAGCCAACTGTCTCTTCCTCCTTCTCTTCAGATTGGTTCAAATCAGAGACAACCAAATAAATTACACCTTGACACTCCTTCGACTTGAACCATGGACGACTTGAAATTATACACTTCTTTATTAATAAAGCAAAAGCAATTAATTCAAATTGTAGAACCATTTTTGAAAGATATCAACATGAACTTTGGGCTAGATAAGTGCAGATCATTAAACATAAAGAAAGGTGCAATACAGCTAGTAGAAATATAAAGCCAAGCAGCAGGATAAAATACAACCAATAGATGAATATGAAACATAAATATCTAGGATATCAACAAGCAAAAAAAAAAATCATAGTGTGATAATGGCTTAAGAAAATCAGCCATACTGAGCTCAATAGAAAAAATATGACAAAGTTAAACACTTTCACTCTACACATATTAACGTACTCTTTTGGCATATTGGTTAGAAATCAATCTGGAAAATTTACAAAGGAAAATAAGAACTGAAATGACAAATTTAAGAAAACACTATATACACTTGATTAGCCCTATCTAGGACAGAAGGTGGAAGAGAAACAACAGACATTAAAAATTTACACAACAGTCAGATAAAAGTTCTAAGGATGTATTTTCATCAACAAAGACAAGATTCAGCACTCCTTGCGAGCACATGTAATTCTGATGTGAAGTATACACCACTAAACTTAAATGAGAGCACAACCCAGAAAAATGAAGACATTATCACTATTGAAGAAAAAGTTAACCAATGGAAGAACATGACCCTCCATGGAAAACATCCCCATGATCTGAGCAGAGTAGATGTCAATAAGGAAGGATCAAACGTCTAGTTAAGAGTTAGAGGACCTCTTCCCAGAAACAGAAGGGTTCATTGTGGTAATACAGAATCAGGTGGTCAATGCACAAAATTATCAAAAATACATAAGAAACACCAACAAATTCATGATGACAAATGCAGAAAATGCCAAGAGAAACCAGAAACAATTCGACACATTACAAGATGATGCAGCAGTTTAATTCATTCTGATTACCTACATAGGCACAAACAAGTGGCAAACATTATTCACCAAAATCTTGCTTTAAAATCCAAACTCATAAAAGACACCATACCTTATTATAAGTACAAGCCTGGTCCAGTATCACTCCTAATATTATATTAGGAGTGATCCATTGTTACAAATCTGGCAGGAATTATGGATTGCCCTAATATAATATTACAAATAAACAAGCATGAATATGCTTGATGGATACTTAATGGATATAACCATTCCAAACACACACAACATACAGAAACCAATAAGTAAAAACACCAGTAATATGTTGAATTAAAAGAGGAAATTGAAAGACTATGGAATATTAACAGGGTGCATACTTTCCCAGTAGTTATATCTACAACTGGTATCTTCTCAAAGTCACTACACAATAGCAATAAGCAATACTTATGTTGTTCAACATAACATAACAGGAAAATTTGTCTAAATCTCCAAAAACCACAGTACTAAACTAAACACCACTAGAATAGTCCAAAAGTTTCGAGCAATTGAGAAATGACTATGCTTGACCATGCCTGTACCTCAGGTTTTACAAGCTTGAGCTGAGAAAAAAATAGAAATAATAATAACTTATTGATAGAGCACTTTTCATGCAAATGTGCTTTGCAATGGGATAAAATGCAAACATGAAAATAAAGAGAAAATGGTGCTAGTTAAAAGCAACGATAAATACAGTAAATATGTTCTGATCTGGCATTTATCAGAATCAGGTTTATTATCATAAGCGTATGTCGTGAAATTTGTTAACTTAGCAGCAGCAGTTCAATGGAATACATGATATAGAAGAGAGAAAATAATAATAGTAATAAATAAATAAATTACAGTGTACATAACGTTGAATAGATTAAAAATTGTGCAAAAAACAGAAATAATATGTATTTAAAAAGTGAGGTACTGTTCATGGGTTCAATGTCCATTTAGGAATCGGATGGCAGAGGGGAAGAAGCTGTTCCTGAATCATTGAAAAGTGTCAACTGGGAGTGATATGTTCCCTCATCCTTGTTTTAGTTAAAAGTCTAGCATAGCATTCTCAATGAGTTGAAGTTTGTCAATAGATTGTTTTGGAAGGCCTGTGGAAAGTGCATTTCAGTAATGTAGTCTACTCAATATAAAGGCATGAATTATTTTTCAGCATCTTTACATGACAGAAACAAATGTATCTTTGCAATATTTCTGAAGTGTAGAAATGCTGTTCTGGGGTCACTTTCTTTATGTGAGATTTAAGCTTCAAATCAGAATCAAGGATTGCATTGAGGCTTGTTACTTCAGATTTTACAAGGGAGCCAAGTTCCCAAGTTTATGAAGATGTTTATTTTTTTTTCTTTTGGAACAACTAAAAGTATTTCAGTTTTATCTTAATTTAGTTTTAGAAAATGATTGCTCATCTATTTGTTTATTGCAGGCAAAGCAGAAATCAGAAAAGCTAGAGTGTTATCATTCTCAGGCTCAACTGAAATAAACAATTGTGTGTTATCTACATAACCATGGAAATCAAGTTTATGCTCTCTAATTATGTTTCCCAAGGGCAGCATGTATAAGGAGAAGAGCAAGGGACCAAGATAGCTTCCCTGAGCATCACCAAAAGGTACACTATATCTCTTTGAAAAATGGTCTCCAAGACAGACAAAAAAAATTCTCTCTAAGTATAGGAGCAGAACAAATTAAGGGCACTATAAGAGAGGCCAACCCAGTTCTCAAGGTGATCTAGGAGAATATTGCAGTCAATTCTCTTGAATGCCGCACGTAGATTTAGGGAGGTTAGAACTGAGATTCTGTTGGTATTATTGAAAACATCATTGACAATTCTGGTAAGGGCCACTTCCATGCTGTGGTTTGTTATAAAACCTGACTGAAACATTTCCTAGAATATTGTTCTCATTCAGAAAGTTGCTGAGTTGGTTGAAAATAACTTTCTTAAAAACCTTGCACAGGAAGGAAAGATTTGATAAAGGCCTGTGGTTACCTAATATCTCACTATCAAGGTACTTGGTAAGTAGGAGTTTGACAGCCAGAATTTTGAAGGCATCTGGACAAACTCCAGTTTCAAAGGATGTGAAAATACTTATTTCTAACAAAATTGAAAACACTGTTAGAGTCCTTAAAAGGTGACTATATGAGTCATTAAAAATGACTATAATACAAAAAACAGGCCTTTCGCCCCACAATATTGTGTCAAGCTTTAAACCTACCCTAAGATCAATCTAACTTTTCTCTCCTACATACCCTCCATTTTTCTACCATCCATCTGCCTATCTTAATTGACTATTGCCCTGTATCACTCATACTTACTGTGCTTTGAGAGGTTGGTCATGGCTAGAATTCACTCCAGTCCTAGCAAAGATGTAGACAAACTGCAATTTACCTACCAACACAATAGGTTTACAGTGGATGCAATCTCACTACCTCTCCACTCAGCATTGAACCACCTGGACAACAGCAATAACTATGTCAGGCTGCTCTTTACTGATTACAGTTCAGCATTCAACACCATTATCCTCACCATGGAGGACATCTTCAATCGACGGCATGCATCATTAAGGATCCTCACCATCCAAGACATGCCTTCTTCGCAGTCTTCTCATCAGGGAGGAGGTGTAGGTGTCTGAAGACATGCACTCAATGTTTTAGAAATGGTTTCTTCTCCTCACCCTTCAGATTTCTGACAGACCATGAACACTCACTCAACTGTTGCTCTCTTCTTGCACTACTTACATATTTTTATATATTTCTTACTGTAACTTGCAGTAATTTTTTATGTATTGCATTGTACTGCTACCACAAAACAACAAATTTCATGACAAAGTCAATGATAATAAACCTGATCCTAATTCTGATTCTGAAGATCGTTGTGATTGGTGAGGAACACAAGTCCGAGAAGGCTTGACTGGTATTGAACAGTCTCTCTGCCTCAGCGGCCACAGTCAGATTTCCCCCGCCATCCGAAGGTAGAGCGTTCCTATGAAACGGTTCATAAGCCGGAATGTCGTAAAGCAAAGAAGCAATTATCATTTATTTGTATGGGAAAATTTTGTGAACATTCGCAGACCCAAAAAACAACCTACAAAATCATGCCAAATAACACATAAAACCTAAAATAACAGTAACATATAGTAAAAGCAGGAATGTTATGATAAATACATAGCCTATATAAAGTAGAAATAATGTATGTACAGTGTAGTATCACTTACCAGAATTGGGACAGCGCTGAGCACACTGATGATGGTGTGTTAGGCTGAGTTGTCGGAGTTTGGGTGGTGCATTGGCCCCCACCCTCCAGGCAGCGAACCGATACTGATTCGTGAAGCATGCAGGAGTACAGCGGTAGCCGGGAGGCACACAGCACATCTTCAAGAAAAAAGCCGAAATAAACAAGCTAATTAATTAGGTGCCGCCTGGCACGTAATTAATTAGCTTGTTTATTTCTGCTTTTTTCTTGTAGATGTGCTGTGTGCCTCCCAGCTACCGCTACACTCTCCGTGAATCGGTATATGTCCGCAGCCTGGTGGTTGAGGTGGTGGGACACTGGAGTGTCGTCTGTTTCCATCAGGGCAAGCAGGTCATCTTCTTCTATGTCTGCCTGCCTTGATGTCAAGGTCAAGGTTCGTCGTCTGCTGTGGTTGATGTGGAAGTCTTGAAAAAACAACAGTGTGCTTGACTGCTGAGCCCCGCGCATTTTTCTATCATACAGTTCTTTGTAAGGACTCAAACCATCGTGCAGATATGCCCTAAACCAATGTACCCTTTCAAAATTAAAGTCATACTTTATCATTACTCATTCGGTTTCGATTGTTATCCTTTCCTCTTCCAATTGCATCAGTTCTTCATCTATCAGTTCTTGGTCATGGGATGCCAAAACCTCTTCAACATCATCTTCGTCAACTTCCACAAGCCAATCTCACCTTGTCCTTACTTCGTTCACCACGATCAATCTAGTTTTACGTTAAGTATAACACACTTACGAGCTCTTTTAGGCTTTTCCGATACCTTAGAACTCATCTTGCTGACGGCTGCTCACAGGCACGTGTTTAAGCAATGCTGGCGAGAATGCCATTCTGAATCCAGGAGAGAGTGGCTGATCGGGGCGAGCGCTGAATTTTTTTCGCGCGTTGCCTTTTATCGCGTGCTGCTTTTTACGCACGCTGTCTTTTTTCGTAACAGTAAAAACACCTTCTGTTAGCAAAAACAGGGAACTAATGTAGGTCTTTCATAACAGTGAGGTTTTGTAAAGCAAACGGTCGAAAAGTGGGGGACACCTGTAACTAGATATGGGGAACATGCTAACCACTACCTGAGAACCAGCAGTGGGAGAAGATGTGTGGACATCCTAGGAAATTCAGAAACTTCAATTTTCACCATGCAGGGGGTTGGGGAGGGGGCAGAGTAGAGTCTCCAAGGACCAAACATTCCAATGTGCTGTGTTTCTGTTGAGATCCAGATCAGCAAACAGTCAGCCCCCTCATGTCAACCGAGTGGTCGCTGATGGCAACTGTGTGCCCTGGGATGTCAGTCCTCTGCTCAATGCTCCTGCAAGGTATGCGGGTTGTACTTAGGTGGCTCCTCTCAGGGCTTCAGGGCAGCAGCGTGCTCCTGAATGACAGTGTGTGAAGCTCTGAACGGAGCAGCCAGAGACTCCCCCAAAGCACTGACTTAGATTGGTCTTTGCCTTCAACTCAAGGAAACAGAAGCCAGCTACTCTATGAGGTGTGCATCATAGCAACTGGAAGTGCTGCATTTCTGGCTCTGCATGAAGATTGACTTTAACAGCTCTTTGACAGCCAAGCAGACCAAATAAATCTAATATGGAGCATCATTATGCGTTTTCATTGACAGCAGCCTTCTCATGTACACTTCCATTTCATACCTCTCAATCACGTTTCTCTCTCTAGGACATGCCATACATTACTGTCATTGATTTGCCTTATTCTAGCTCAATGCACTGTGTGATGAATTGATCTGTGTGGACAATATGCAAGACAAATGATTCACGGTAATTTGGTACATGTGACAATAAAAGTAACAATGTCAAAACCAATACCAGTATTAACAGCGATACCTTCCCTATCTCTCTGGCCTTACTGAAGCCCACTAATGCCAAGTTTCTCCCACATACCTCTAATCCAGCCCTTTGGCCCTTCATAATGCCAGTACCTAAACTGGCTTTTGGCTGATACAGGCTTCTGTTTGTCTTCTTCTTTTCCTTTTTACCCTCCCTTCCCTCTTCTTCTAGGGGGTAGTTCAATGGCAGTGGAACTGGCCAGGTGGCTTCTTCTGAGGCTCTGAAATGCTAAAGAGAAAAGATGTAAACATTAATAGTACAGGCATCGCATTGTTGTGCAAATTACCCACCACCATGCAGATGCATTGCTCACCAGTAGTACATTGATATTACCTCTCAACTATCTGTTTTTTATCCAACAGATCGACAAGGTACATAGGAACATGAGAACAACCTGTCAGTCTGCTATATCCCATGTCTTACACCATCTAGAAGCATTTTTGCATTTTTGCCCTGACAAAATGCTATATGACCCACCCAACAGGACATTGAGAGTACCTTGGCCACAAGAACTGCTGCTGTTTAAGTGCTTACTTCCACCTTTTTAAAAACTTATAGTTGTATTAATACAAAAAAAGTGATATTTACCTTTTAAATTCATTGGAATGATTTAAGTTTTTGTCCCTTCTACCTTGTTTCAAGGATTTCCATTTTCTTTGGATTTATGAGCCCTCCTGTTCTGCTGTTTTGTTGATTGTACATATAAGGCCAAATTCAGCAATAGCCAATGAACTTCAGGGGACATGATTCATGTTTTAGGCAAAAAGGCTTATTAGAGACTAGAGTTAGTAAATAACGCATTGATTTCTTTGAAGAAGAGGTGATTACTATACATCTATTTCATACTTTCATTGAAATTTCCTGTTATGTATTTACCATTCTCTGTTTAAGTAATTCATTATGAGTTGTTTCTGAAAGTATGTAAATGGCATATATTATTATGCCATTATGTCATAAGGGCAAGTCTTGCTAGAATTAAAAATGAAACTAGGGCATGCATTCCCAGCTGGACATTTTTTTCAATTAGTACTATGGTTTGGAGTTACAAAACATAACAGTGGTATGAATCGAGACGACTGCCTATCTGTTGAAGCATAGCCAGATGTTCAAGTTTTAAAAAATGCACAATGAGACATTTGAATTTTTAAAAAACTACAGACAATGGAAAAAAATCACTGGTTCTTAAATAGTGAGTACTGGGTGATAATAATCATAAATTAAGAAAGAGCAGAAATGGATGGCTACATCAGAGAGACGGACACGGTTGATTGAACAAAGGATAACTGAATATTGTATACTCGGCAAATTGAGCACTATTTTGAAGCCAATATAAAGCCAGTTTTGCTGTGTGCATTGGGTGGAAAAGCATACAGTTTGCATAGAGGTTTAACGGCTCCAAACAAACCAGCTGAAAATAGGTTCTCTGATATTGTGAAAGTAATGTAGGAACATCAAAGCAATTATTGATTGCAGAATGCTTTAGGTTTCATAAGTGGAATCAAAAGGAAGTGGAGTCCATTTCAGCAAATGTGACTGAGCTGAAGACATTGTCTAAGGATTGTCAGTTTAGTGATGGGTTTAATGGTGCACTGAGAGATTGTTTAGTTTGTGGAATCTTAAAAGAAAGCATTCAAAATGGCTCCTAACTGAAGCACAACTTACATTTAAAAGAGCATTTGAAATAGTTGTATCAACTGAAACAGCAGACAGAGATGCAATTGAGTTACAGTCACTGATGAAAGCACAAAATTGCAATGTCTAAATAGAAACCTGCCTAGCCAAACAAATTGTGTTATTGTTATGACAGGGGTTCACATACACTAGCGACCAATGCAGGTTTAAATGTAAAACTTGCAGAAAATGCAACAAAGTAAGACACGTATGATATAAAGAGCATGTTGGACAGACAAAAATGAATGGACTACACAGGGAAAAGAAAAGAAAAAGTCAAGTTGCAGTTTCAAGAACAGCTATAATCAGCATGCTGTTCATGAAAATCTGATAGTAATGAGTGATACAGGACTGCGTAGCCTTGACATGTACAATGTGAAAATCAATAAGAGACAAACAATATGGCTTACACCAGAAGTGAATAGCAGATTAATTAAAATGGAATTGGACACTGGCTTGAGTGTTTTAGTCCACAAAATAAGTTTGAATGGCATTTCAAGGATACTGAACTGAAGCCTGCAGATATCTAACTAAGAACTTATACTGGAGAAAAGATAACTCCTGTGGGAATAACATTTGTAACAGTAAAATACAACAACCAATAAACTACATTGGGCTTGTATGCGGTAAAAACAGAAGGACCAGCATTTTGGGGCCATGATTGGTTGAGACAACTACAAACTGATTAGAAAGTCAACTACAATTTGAATGCCACATCCCCTGGAATTAAGATGATGATGCCACTGCAGTGTTTAAGAATGGCATTGAAAATCTCAAACACATCAAGGGTAAAATAGTGTTAACTAAGAATGAGTCACCCAAATTTTACAAAGCCCATCCAGTTCATTATACCATTCATAATAAAGTAGCCACTGAGCTAGATTGCATAGAGGCTGAAAGAATTCTTTCCAATATTGACTGGAGGCCATGGCCAAAACCAGTGGTCCAAGTAGCCAAGAAGGTTTCAGTTAAGATAAGGGGCTTTGGTGTTCAACTTAAGAATGTTGTGTCAGCTAATCAGGATGATGGAATTGTGAGAAGGTTCTAGAGAACGCTGGGTGGAGAGGATTTTGTGATGGACGCTGGTGAGAGACAGGGTCTTTTTGGAGGGAGCCAGGAGACGACAGGAGGGAAGATGGCTGAGGATGCCATCCCTGTTGTACAAGGTGCTTTGTGCAGATGAATGGCTTCAAGGAGGAAGGCCAATACTCCTGGGGTGAGCTCATTTGTTCGAGATGGATTTCGAGCGACATTCGCAAGGTGGTGTAGGCTTTCATGCAGACCGAGGGTTCAGTGTTTGAGTTAAAGACAACTTCAAGATGTGTTCCAACTGGGGGCGTCACATGATGACGTGGGATTGAGACGTGTAAATCCAACTCTCCCGTAAAAAATCAGCAAAGTACCGTTTAAACAAAGTAAAGTTAATAAATACTTTCTGAAAACTACTTATAAACTTCGTAAGACTACTCTACGATATGCCTCGTAAACCGCAACAGAAGAAGTCTGTTGTTGTGAAGTCGCCGCGAGATGGGAAGAAAAAAGGGCCTACTGCAGCGATGGAGCCTTGGATTCAGGTTGGATCTCCTTCAGATGAGACGCATTTTATCTCTGGCGTAGAAGAACGGGGAGCAATGGCGGCGGTAGCGGTCTCTCAGAAGAAGATGCCGGAATTGCGCATGCGCAAAGAAGTACGCATGCGCAAATCGACACAATTTAAACTACAAGAACCAACGGCCACTGCAACTGAAAGTGACTCAGAGTCAGAATTGGATATTGCAGAGAATACAGATGAAGAAGAGGAGAAAGAACCGGAAGAGATTGGAAGTAAAGGAGACGATGGAGACATAAGAGAGGCTTTATTGCAATTAACGGCTGAATTAAGAAAATTAAGAACAGAGCTTAGAGACGTGAAGATGTGCTATGATAAAGCTATGAAAAGACAGGATAAAATGGATAAGAATCTTCAGAAGATGGAAAGAACAATCGAGCATATTAACAATAGAGTGGAAAAAACAGAAAATAATGTGCTTGTCTGGAACACGGGAAGAAATCGACTCTTGGAGAAAGTGGACGTGTTGGAAAATTTTAGTAGATGTAATAACATTAAAATTGTTGGTCTTAAAGAAGGTATAGAGGGAGATAATCCAATAGAATTTTTTCAAAGGTGGATCCCGAAAACCTTGTAAATGAAAGAGGAAGACCGATCAATTGAAATTGAGCGGGTACATAGAGCTCTAAGACCAAAACCACAAGATGACCAATATCCACGATCAATTTTAATAAAATTCTTAAGATTTCAAGACAAAGAAAGGATTCTACAGGCGGCTACCCAAGCTGCCAAGAAGAGAAAAGGGCCACTGATGATAAAAGGGAAGAAAATTTTTTTCTATCCTGACATAAGTTATGAACTTTTGAAAAGAAGGAAGAAGTTTAATCCAGTGAAAAAAGCCCTATGGGATCACGGTTATCAATTTATATTGCACTATCCTGCAACCTTGAAGATTTTCTTGCTTGGTGGAGAAAATAGATTTTTTGACGATTACTAGAAAGTGGAGGAGTTTGTGCGAGATTCTTTGAATACTCACCAGATACAAGAACAAACTTAGGGGAGTGAGATGGATTGAAGATGAAGACTGGATCAAGGATTAGGCCTGTTGAATTTTTAGGCGGATGAATATATAAATATATTATTAATTATATGAGGTGGGGAAGACAGGTTAAAATTTGAGGAATATTAGCTGGGAATAATAACATTAATTTTTTTTTCTATTATATATATATTTTTTTGTTACGGGGGAGCTGGAAGAAACACTGACCAATCGCTATGTTATTCATGTGTGCAAACGTGGCAATAGCCACGACCCGCACAATGGAGCGGGGTAGTGTTGTGTATCTCTTCATTCACAACATTAGTGGGGGGGTATTTTGTTTTTTCTTTTTTTTGCATCTTACCTATCTCTTTTTTTTTCTTTTTGCCTGGATGATTGGGAGGGAAACACATAGCAACGTGCTGAAGTTCAAAGAGATTCCCCAGGGAACTACGAGAGTTGAGAAGCTAAGTAATGTTTTAGATTTTAAGAGATAAATATGTAACATTTTTGAATATTTGGAGCCCTTATTTATAGCTCCGATGATGAAGATCTTGGTTCCTTGGGGGAAAGTAACAAATATATAGTAAATTTATTTTTATCCCATGGAGCATGTGCAAACCTTCCAATATTCAGGCGGTTCCTTTTTTTTTCTTTTCTTTTTAGGTAAGAGTATATATCGGGGGTGGGGAGGGTTAAGGGGAGGGGGAGGGTAGATTTTTTTTCTCATGTATCACTTTGAAAACTCAATAAAAATTATATATATAAAAAAATAAGATGTGTTCCAACTTATGTGCTCATTTGATTGTTTAATTATGATGGGCCCTTTTGTTTTTTCTTTCTTTTCATTAATAAGTGTTTAGTTAATTTAACATTCATAAATATACTTTCTTTATAATTGTATGTAGGGTTTGGTCTGTTATTTCTTGCTGCCAGACGATTGCATGGGAGCAGTAAGTTATACAGTACTCATACAGATCGGGGTTTGGGTGGGTGAGACATCCCAACCTCACAGGTTTGGTGGGACCCAAATCGTATCGACCCGAGATGAATGGAGTCCAAGAAAGGTGGTTTACTCAGCGCGAGTCCAGTGACTGTTAGCCAGGAGCTAGCCAGCCGCCTCTCTAGAGACACCCAGTAAAAAGAGGTTTTACAGGTAAAAGGAGGCAAACGGTGGAGGTGTGTGTTTCATGATAAACTCTCGGTGGCGCTCTGATGTGGATGTTTTGTCAATCTCATGTTCCCCCAAATTGTAACACCTAACGGTCTAAAGTCATCCATTCTGTTTACCTAGGGAGTTCTCATCGATGATCCTGACCACAGTTTACATACCCCCAGTGCATTTTGGGAAACCTGATTGCTTGGTTGCCATTCTCCTGCCTGCATACAGGCAAAGCTCCAGAGATTAGGACAAAGAGGTGATCACGGGAGGCAGAGGCGTGGCTACAGAGCTGCTTCGAGGACTCATCTGTGGATCTGAATGAATACACCATGGTATAATGGACTTTATTAAGACAACTGTAGATGACTGTGTCCCCAACCAGAAGCCCTGGATCAACCATGAGATTCGAAATCTGCTGAGAGGCAGATCATAGGCATTTAAGTCTGGTGACCAACAGAGTTACAAGAGGTCCAGATACAATCTCCAGAGAGCCATCTCACAGGTGAAGTGGCAAGTCCAGACCAAACTTAAATCAATGAAGGATATCAGGGCTTGAATACTATCTCCTCTTACAAAGTTAAATCAAGCGACATAGGGGACAGTGGGGTTTCACTTCAGATGAGCTCAATGCCTTCAATGCTCAGTTTGAATGGCAAAACATGAAGGAACCATCATAAACTCTCGCAGCCCCTGATGATCCTATGATCTCAGTCTCTGAAGCCAACGTGCTAGCGGGCTTCAGGAGGATGAATCATCGAAAAGTACCTGGCCCAGATGGGGTACCTGGCCAAGTACTGAAGTCCTGCGTTGCTCAACTGGCTGGAGTGTGCACTAAGATCTTTAACCTCTAGTTTTGGCAGTGTGTGGTACCCCTGTGTTTGAAGCAGGTTTCAATTATACCGGTGCCCAAGAAGAGCATGGTGACCTGCCTCAATGACTATCACCCAGTAGCACTGAAATCCACAGTGGTGAACTGTTTTGAGAGGCAACATATCAATTCCTGCTTAAAAAGTGATTTAGATCCGCTCAAGTTTGTCTACCAGAGCAACAGGTCCACAGCAGATGCCATCTCATTAGCTCTTCACTCAACCCTGAAGCACCCAGATAGCAAAGATGATATGTACATCAGCTCAGTATCAACTACAGCTCAGTATTCAACACCATCAATCCCTTAAAGCTAAATAATAAGCCCCAAGACCTTAGGCTCTACACCTCTTTGTGCAATTGGATCCTCGATTTCCCCACTTGCTCAGTTCAGATTGGCAACATCTCCTCCACAATCTCCATCAGCACAGGTGCACCACAAGGTTGTGTGTTCAGTTCCCCGCTGTACTCGTTTTACACCTATGACTGTGTGGCTAAGCACAGCTCCAATATCATATTCAAGTTTTCTGATGATACCACTGTCATAGGCTGAATCAAGAGAAATAGCTAGAGTGGACAGCCAGCGCCTCTTCCCCAGGGCACCACTGCTCAATACAAGAGGACATGGCTTTAAAGTAAGGGGTGGGAAGTTCAAGGGGGATATTAGAGAGTGGTTGGTGTGTGGAGTGCACTGCCTGAGTCAGTGGTGGAGGCAGATACACTAGTGAAGTTTAAGAGACTACTAGACAGGTATATGGAGGAATTTAAGGTTGGGGGTTATATGGGAGGCAGGGTTTGAGGGTTGGCACAACATTGTGGGTTGAAGGGGCTGTACTGTGCTGTACTATTCTATGTTCTATGTTCTAAAGGGGGTGATGAATCAGCAGATAGGAGGGAGATTGAAAATCTGGCTGTATGGTATCATAACAGTGTTAACAAGACCAAAGAGCTGATTGTTGACTTCTGGAGAAGGAAACAGAAGGTCCTCATCAGAGAAATCAGATATGGAGAGGGTTACAACTTTAAATTCGTATGTGCTATTATTTCAGAGGACCGGTCCTGGGCCCAGTACATAAGTGCAATTATGAAGAAAGCACAGTGGCACCATTACTTCCCTTGAGCTTTGTGGAGATTTGGCATGACATCTAAAATTTTGCTAAGCTTCTGTAGATGTTTAGTGGAGAGTTTATTGACTGGTTGCATCATAGCCTGGTCTGGAAACACCAATGTCCTTGAATGGAAAATCCAACAAAAAATAGTGGATATGGCCCAATCCAGCACAAGTAAAGCCCTCACAACCATTGTGCGCATAAAACTCTGTCACAGAAAAGCAGCATCAATCATCAGGGTCTCCCACCACCCAGGACATGTGCTCTTCTTGCTGCTGCCATCAGAAAGAAAATAAAGGAGCCTCAGGACTCTCACAACTAAGGTTCAGGAACTGTTACTACCACTCAACCAGCAGGGTCTTGAACCAAAGGGGATAACTTCTCTCAACTTCAATCGTCCTATCATTGAAATGTTCCCATCACCAATAGACTATTCTTCAAGGACTCTTCATTTCATTCCTCAATATTTATTGCTTGATTATTTATTTATTATGGTCATTCCTTCTTTTTGTACTTGCACAGTTTGTTGTCTACTGCATTCTGGTTGAATGCCCTAGTCTGACGTTTTTTTCATTAATTCTGTTATAATTATTATTCGATAGATTTGTTGTGTATGCCCACAAGAAAATGAATCTCAGGGTTGTATATGGTGACATATATGTATTTTGTTAATAATATTTACTTTGAACTTCAAACTTAGGGGTTTGATGCTTCAGACAAATATGTATTGAATTCAATCACATAACAGTGTTCATCCAGCATTATATGGTTGAAAATCAATTGTTCCTCAAGTGAAATATGATCATGGCTATTTCCATGTCACTTTCTGTCACTCAACCAGGCAATTCTCTGAGTGAGTTGTGTTTCTGCTGGTGAAGTTTTTCCACTACCAACAATAGAATTAATTGTGTCACTCCTCATGTACCATCATTCTTCACACAAAAGAGGCAGACAAAATAAAAGCAGAGTAAGTAATAGTCAGTTTTTATTCACAAAAAAAACTATTTTCTCAAGCACAAATATCTTGTCAGCTTACTCACTTCTGTCAGCTGTTGTGCATTAAAGTGCAAAGATATCCTTGACCTGGATTTTGCAGTTCCTGAGTAAATTGAAGAAACAGAGAGCTCAAGATGTTGACTCATTTATAACCCAAGATCTGCACTTAAACCATTTAGCAGTGAGTCATTTAACAGCCTTACCAACAATAGACATTTTAAACCTATAATTAAAGATCGATATGAGTACTTACAATTCTGTCGTGTCATACTAATTAAACACTCAAATATTTAAGTACTAACCCCTAAGCAACTTTCAGATCTGTTATTTATCCAATCTTAGAAATAAAGCTAAAATGAGCAAAGTTCATTTTGTTGTCACTTTATGAATCAGACTGTAAAAGAGGCAAACAATGTGAGGGAAAAGGAAAGGCAGATATATTCTTATGCAGCTGTTTACAGCTTTAGTCTGTGGCTCATTGGCTATCATTATGTCAAGAGGCTCTGGGGTTGTCTTCCAAGAGACACTAGACTGATGCTTCAATGCGTATTTTGCAACTGATGATTGTTCTCATGAGGGATATCAATTTGAAACATCGACTGCTTATTCCTTTCCATAGTTGCTGCCTGATCTACTTAGTTCCTCCAGCATTCTGTGTGATTTACTCAGGTGTTTTGCAATGAAACTTCACAAATACTTCAAGCAAGTTAGATTGTTTTGTGATGTTGTGAGAAAAGATAAAAGAAATCATCCATTTCTCTAGTGTTCCTCACAGCCTTGGGTATCACACAGTACTTTCCAGGTACTTTTGAAGAATTATCACTGCTGCAAGATAGGAAACTAAGAAGCTGATTTGGATACAGTGAATTCAGACTAACCATGAACAAGAAGCTAACTACAGTATTATAAATCTCAAATAAAAATCAAAAACACTGAAAATGCTCAGCAGATCAGGCAGCTGGAATGAGAAATTAACACTTCAGCTGGATTCCAAACTTGTTGGCTGATGTTCCAACAAGTAATAATTTACTGTACATGACAAAACAGATTATCTGCTTGCAATTTGAAAAGAAAACCAAGACAGGAGGTGTCACTTTCTGAAAAAGAGGCCTCTGTAACCCTTCATTTCTAGTGCCCAACAGTCACTTGTAGTTGCCCTTGTAGTGAAACAGAAAAAAATAATTCAAGAACTGATAATTAACTGTGCATGAAAAGTTATCTCAGAGGTAATTTTGATCAGTCACATAACCAGATGATGGACGCCCTTTTTTTTGGTGGAACTTATGAGGTTGCCCTAAATTTCCCAAATGGTAAAATGATATGAGACTTAAAGTAAAGGAACCCTTAGGAGACAGGAATGTAGATTGAGTTAATGGTGAGGAAGCCTAATGTAATGTTAGTATTCATTTTGCGAGGACCAGAATATCAAAGCAATGATATGAATCTGAGGCTTTATGAGGTGTTGGCCAGATCACATTTACAGTATAGTAAGTAGTTTTGGGCCCTACATCTGCGGAAAGATGTGCTGGCATTAGAGAGGTTCCAGAGGTTTTCGAGAATGATCCTGGAGATAAAAAGGTTAACTTAAGTGGAGTGTTTGATGGCTCTGAGCATGTATTTGCTGGAGATTAAAATAATCTAGGGGTGCAGGAGTTGATGGGGGGAAGCAGATCTCATTAAAATCTACTAAGTATTGGAATGCTCAGATAGAGTGGACTTGGAGAGGATGGTTTCAGTTGTGGGGAGTCTAGGACCAGAGGTCACAGTCTCAGAATACAAGGTCATCATTTTAGAATAGAGACGAGGAGGAAGTTCTTTAGCTAGAGGCTAGTGAATATGTCAAATTCATTGCCACTGATGGCTGTGAAGACAAGTCATTGGATATATTTCAAGTTGAGGTTGATAGATTCTGGATTAGTAAGAATTTCAGGGAGAAGGCAGGAGACTGGGGTTGAGGGAATAATAAATCACCCATTATCAAATGGTGGAGCAGATTTGATGGGCCAAATGGCCTATTTCTGCTCCTATAACAAATGGTATTATAGTAAAGTAGTTTATTATTATCACATGTAATGAGGTCCAGTGAAAAACTTGTCCTGCATTACTGTACATACAGATCAATTCATTACCACAATATGTTGAGGTAATATTAGGTAAAACAATACCAGAATGCAGGATAAGGTGCAACTTCTAAAACCTTGACAAACTTTTATCGATGTGTAGTGGAGAGTATATTGACTAGTTCATCACAGCCTGATATGGAAACACCAATGCCCTTGAAGGAAAAATCCTACAAAAATTAGTGGATACAGCCCAGTCCGTCATGCATAAAGTCCTCCTCACTATTGAGCACATCTGCAAGGAGTGCTGTCTCAGGAATGCCACATCCTTCAACAAGGGCCCCCACCACCCAAGCCATGCTCTCTTCTCACTAGGAAGGAAGTACAGGGGCCTCAGGACTCACACCACCAGGTCCAGGAACAATTATTGCCTCTCAACCATCAGGCTCTTGAACCATAAGACCATAAGACCATAAGACAAAGGAGCAGAAGTCGGCCATTCGGCCCATCGAGTCTGCTCCGCCATTTTATCATGAGCTGATCCATTCTCCCATTTAGTCCCACTCCCCCGCCTTTTCACCATAACCTTTGATGCCCTGGCTACTCAGATACCTATCAATCTCTGCCTTAAATACACCCAATGATTTGGCCTCCACTGCTGCCCGTGGCAAAAAATTCCATAGATTCACCACACTCTGGCTAAAAAATTTCTTCGCATTTCTGTTCTGAATGGGCGCCCTTCAATCCTTAAGTCATGCCCTCTCGTACTAGACTCCCCCATCATAGGAAACAACTTTGCCACATCCACTCTGTCCATGCCTTTCAACATTCAAAATGTTTCTATAAGGACTCCCCTCATTCTTTGAAACTCCAAGGAATACAGTCCAAGAGCGGACAAATGTTCCTCATATATTAACCCTCTCATTCCCCGAATCATTCTAGTGAATCTTCTCTGCACCCTCTCCAATGTCAGCACATCCTTTCTTAAATAAGGAGATCAAAACTGCCCACAATACTCCAAGTGAGGTCTCACCAGCACCTTATAGAACCTCAACATCACATCCCTGCTACTATACTCTATTCCTCTAGAAATGAAAGCCAACATTGCATTCGCCTTCTTCACTACCGACTCAGCCTGGAGGTTAACCTTAAGGGTATCCTGTACAAGGACTCCCAAGTTCCGTTGCATCTCAGAACTTTGAATTCTTTCCCCATTTAAATAATAGGCTGCCCGTTTATTACTTCTGCCAAAGTGCATAACCATACACTTTCCAACATTGTACTTCATTTGCCACTTCTTTGCCTATTCTTCCAATCTCTCCAAGTCTCTCTGCAGACTCTCTGTTTCCTCAGCACTACCGGCCCCTCCACCTATCTTCCTATCGTCAGCAAACTTAGCCACAAAGCCAAATATTCCATAATCCAAATCGTTGATGTACAATGTAAAAAGAAGCGGCCCCAACACGGATCCCTGTGGAACACCACTGGTAACCAGCAGCCAACCAGAATAGGATCCCTTTATTCCCACTCTCTGTTTCCTGCCAATCAGCCAACGCTCTCTCCACGTATGTAACTTTCCCGTAATTCCATGGGCTCTTATCTTGTTAAGTAGCCTCATGTGTGGCACCTTGTCAAAGGCCTTCTGAAAATCCTGTGACGAAAAAGGGTTAGAAAAGTACACATAGACTAAGATGTTAACTGTCCTGTGCTAGCACCAGTGGGAGCAACAGTTGATCTGCCATGTCTTCAGGAGAGAGAGATATGTAAGACAATGGAGCAGCATTTGGAAATGTTAATGAAGAGACGAGAGAGTTTAACCGAAGGAGACACTGGTCTGAGTATTGTCAAGACCGGCTCCTTTTGAAACCTGAACTGTTTGAAGTGTGATGGACAGGCGATACCCCAGCAGGGGGATAAAAAGGGACAGGTTCACTAAGGCAATAGACACACGACTCCACAAGGTAACGAGACCCTGAAAGCGGTGTGCCCCCCCCCCCACTAGTTGGTGGGAGTTGTTGGAGGTCTGGTCGCGGGACCAGCCATAGACGCGCAGGGTGGAAAGGTACGGATCGGCGGGAACCTGGTGTGTGTGTCCACCCTTACCTGGGTGCTGGGTTCACCGCTGAAGAACGATCGTATCTGAAACGGAGGGGTCACAGTCAGTGACCTCAGAAGACATTACAAAGGGCTCGCCCGAAAGCTGACTGCGAGGAATATCAAAGGTCTGTTTGGAATCCGATTTGAATATTCATTCGTTCTCTCTCTCTCACTCCAACGGCATGACGGCGATTACTGTAAACTGAACTAAACTGAACTCTGTCACTTGTAATTGAACATTTTGCCCCTAGACTGCGATAGAGCTGATTGACCCTATTATCCTAGTTCTATGTACATGTGTGTTTATTCATTGCTAACCTGTTGCATTTATATCCTTACTATAAGAGTACTGTGTTGCTTATTTCTTTAATAAAACTTTCTTAGTTCCAGTAATCCAGACTCCAACTGAGTGGTCCATTTCTGCTGGTTGGCAACCCAGTTACAGGGTACGTAACAATCCAAATATACAACATCCACTGCATCTCCCTTGTCTAGCCTACTGGTAATTTCCTCAAAAAATTGTAATAGGTTTGTCAGGCAGGATTTTCCTTTAAGGATTCCATACTGAGTTCTGCCTACCTTGTCATATCTCATCATTGACAATTGACTCCAACAACTTCCCAACCACCGATGTCAAGCTAACAGGTCTATAATTTCCTTTTTGCTTCCTTGCCCCCTTCTTAAATAGTGGAGTGACATTTGCAATCTTCCAGTCCTCCGGAACCATGCCAGAATCTATCGACTTTTGAAAGATCATTGCTAATGCCTCCGCAATCTCCGCAGCTACTTATTTCAGAACACGCGGGTGCATTCCATCTGGTCCGGGAGATTTATCTACCTTTAGACTATTCAGCTTCCTGAGTACTTTCTCTGTCGTAATTGTGACTGCGCACACTTCTCTTCCCTGCCACCCTTGAGTGTCCGGTATACGGTTGATGCCTTCCTCAGTGAAGACTGATGCAAAATACTCGTTCACTTCCTCTGCCATCTCCTTATCTCCCATTACAATTTCTCCAGCAACATTTTCTATCAGTCCTATATCTACTGTCACCTGTCTTTTACTCTTTATATACTTGAAAAAGCTTTTGCTATTCTTTTTGATATTATTTGCTAGCTTCCTTTCATAGTTAATCTTTTCTCTCTTAATGACCTTCTTAGTTTCCTTTTGTAAGGTTTTAAAAACATCCCAGTCCTCTGTCTTCCCACTAATTTTTGCTTCCTTGTATGCCCTCTCCCTTGCTTTAACTTTGGCTTTGACTTCTCTTGTCAACCACGGTTGCATCCTTTTTCCATTCGAAAATTTCTTCTTTTCTGGAATATACCTGTCTTGCACCTTCCTCACTTCTCGCATAAACTCCAGCCACTACTGCTCTGCCGTCTTTCCCGCCAGTGTCCCTTTCCAGTCAACTTTGGCCAGTTCCTCTCTCATGTCACTGTAATTTCCTTTACTCCACTGAAATGCCGACACAGCAGATTTCGGCTTCTCTTTTTCAAATGTCACAGTGAACTCAGTCATGTTATGATCACTGCCTCCTAAGGATTCCTTCACCTCAATCTCTCTAATCACCTCCGGTTCATTACACAATATCCAATCCAGTACAGCCGATCCCCTAGTGGGCTCAACAACAAGCTGTTCTAAAAAGCCATCTCGCAGACATTCTACAAATTCTCTCTCTTGAGATCCAGTGCCGACCTGATTTTTCCAATCCACTGGCATGTTAAAATCCCCCACAGTTATCCTAACACTGCCCTTCTGACAAGCCTTTTCTATTTCCTGTTGTAATTTGTAGTCCACATCCCTGCAGCTGTTTGGAGGCCTATAAATAACTGCCATCAGGGTCCTTTTACCCTTGCAATTTCTTAGCTCAACCCATAAAGATTCTGCACCTTCCAATCTTATATCACCTCTTTCTAATGATTTAATATCATTTCTTACCAATAAAGCCACGCCTCCCCCTTGCCTACCTTCCTATCCTTCCAATACACCGTGTATCCTTGGACGTTCAGCTCCCAGATACATGCATCCTTTAGCCACGTCTCAGTGATGGCCACAATATCATACCCAAAGGGGTATCTTCACTCAACTTCACTTCCCCCATCACTAAACTGTTCACACAACCTAAGTTCTCACTTTGAAAGATTCATCATCTCATGTTCTTGATATTTATGTTTGTTTGTTTATTTGTTTATTTTGCTTTTGTATTTGCACGGTTTGTCGTCTGTTGCACATTGGTTGTTTGTCCAATCTGTTGGGAACAGTCTCTCAATTATACTATTGCGTTCCTTGGACTTACTGTGATTTCCCACAAGAAAATGAATCTCAGGGTTGTATATGGTGACATATATGTACTTTGATAATAAATTTACTTTGAACATCTACAGGGAAAGTGCAATGCAGGCAGGCAGTAAGGTACAAGATTATAATGAGGTCTATGGATGTACCATGGAGAGCACTCTGACAGGCTGCATCACAGTCTGGTATGGAGGGGCTACTGCACAGGACCAAAAGAAGCTGCAGAAGGTTATAAATCTAGTCAGCTCCATCTTGAGCACTAGCCTACAAAGTACCCAGGACACCTTTAAGGAATGGTGTCTCAGAAAGGCAGCGTCCATTATTAAGGACCTCCAGCACCCAGGGCATGCACTTTTCTCACTGTTACATCGGGTAGGAGGAACAGAAGCCTGAAGGCACACACTCAGCAATTCAGGAACAGCTTCTTCCCCTCTGCCATCCGATTCTTAAATAGACATTGAATCTTTGGACACGACCTCACTTTTTCTAATATACAGTATTTCTGT
This sequence comes from Mobula hypostoma, assembly GCF_963921235.1. Taxonomy (NCBI): domain Eukaryota; kingdom Metazoa; phylum Chordata; class Chondrichthyes; order Myliobatiformes; family Myliobatidae; genus Mobula; species Mobula hypostoma. Next base: position 132,144,091 of record NC_086099.1, read on the forward strand.
TTTTGCACTGTTTAAAAATCTATTCAATATGCGTAATTGATTTACTTATTTTTAAATTTTTTTTCTCTCTCTGCTAGGTTATGTACTGCATTGAACTGCTGCTGCTAAGTTATCAAATTTCATGCCACATGCCGGTGATAATAATTCCGAGGTCTCAAGTCTATTACATTATACTAGAGAACCATTCAGAAGTCTGATGACATCAGGGTAGAAGCCGTTTTTGAGCCTGGTGGACTGTGCTTTCAGGCTTTTGCATCTAACTGCCTGATGAGAGAGGGGAGAAGGAAAAATGTCTGGATACTATAAATTGGGTCTTTGATTAAGCTGGATGCTTTACTGAGGCAGCAAGAAGTATAGACAAAATCCATAGAGGGGAGGCTGGTTTCTGAGACGTGCTGAGCTGTGTTCACCTTTCACGACCGTTCCTTGCAGTCATGTGCAGAGGAGTTGCCACAACAAGCTGTGATACATAAGGTCCCACATAGGAGATTAGTGGGCAGAATTAGAGCACGTGGTATTGGGGGTAGGGTACTGACATGGATTGTAAATTGGTTGGCAGACAGGAAACAGAGAGTGGGGATTAACGGGTCCCTTTCAGAATGGCAGGCGGTGACTAATGGGGTACCGCAAGGCTCGGTGCTGGGACCACAGCTATTTACAATATACATTAATGATTTAGATGAAGGGATTAAAAGTAACATTAGCAAATTTGCAGATGACACAAAGCTGGGTGGCAGTGTGAAATGTGCAGAGGATGTTGAGATGATGCAGGATGACTTGGACAGGTTGGGTCAGTGGGCAGATGCATGGCAGATGTAGTTTAATGTGGATAAATGTAAGGTTATCCACTTTGGTGGCAAGAACAGGAAGGCAGATTACTATTTGAATGGTGTCAAGTTAGGAAAAGGGGAAGTACAACGAAATCTTGGTATCCTTGTTCATCAGTCACTGAAAGTAAGCATGCAGGTACAGCAGGCATTGAAGAAAACTAATGGCATGTGGCTTTCATAACACGGGGAGTTGAGTATAGGAGCAAAGAGGTCCTTCTGTAGTTGCACAGGGCCCTGGTGAGACCACACCTGGAGTATTCTGTACAGTTTTGGTCTCCAAATTTGCGGAAGGACACTCTTGCTATTGAGGGAGTGCAGTGGAGGTTCACACGGTTAATTCCTGGAATGGCGGGACTGTCAAATGTTGAAAGATTGGAGCGACTGGGCTGTATACACTGGAATTTAGAAGGATGAGAGGGGATCTGATTGAAACATATAAGATTATAAAGGGATTGGACACGCTAGAGGCAGGAAACATATTCCCAATGTTAGGGGAGTCCAGAACCAGAGGCCAGAATTTGAGAATAAGGGGTAGGCCATTTAGAACGGAGTTGAGGAAAAACTTTTTCACCCAGAGAGTTGTGGATCTGAGGAATGCTCTGCCCCAGAAGATGCTTTCAAGAAAGAGTTAGATAGAGCTCTTAATAATAGCGGAGTCAAGGGATATGGGGAGAAGGCAGGAATGGGGTACAGATCCCGGTAGCGCTCATGGAGTGAAGTCGCGTTCTTGACTCGCTCCATTACCTCTGAGTTTTTTTTCTCTATGGTCAGCTATACTTTAATTAACCATTAAGGCATCAATTTTTATAATACTTTGAATTAAACTGAATTCTCTGACAATTGGATGATACTTAGATCTGCTATGTCTAAGAACGGGAAAGACGGCAAGGATGGTAAACCTCCGGTTAAACCAAAAGCTACGGATCTCCCCCCGACTGAATCACCGGTGACTTTGAAAGCGATATCGGAGTTAATTCAGAGGGAAATTTCAACCTCTGTTAGGGAGATGATTCGTACGGAAATTGCAGGCCCTGTTAAAGACCTGATTCATACGGAAATCTCAACTAATTTCCAGAAAATTGCCGATTTAATTGATAAGATGCAAACATGTATTGCGGAACATCAGTCGGCTATATCTGATCTTCAAAAATTCGCGCAACAAAGTGAGCTTAAGATGGGGAAAATCGAAGAAACAATTAATGTAATGAAGAAGAAACTGGACTTTTTGACTTTTAAAAACTCTGACTTGGAATCTAGAATGCGACGGCAGAATTTACGAATGATCGGCGTGAGGGAAGCCGTTGAAGCCAACAACCCCATGAAATATTTCTCTCAACTTTTAAAAGATGCATTCCCTACTGTATTTCCTGACCAACCACCGCTACTGGATCGTGTTCACAGAATCCCATCATACTCGTCTAGGTCAGATAGACCTAGGCATGTTATTTTACGTTTTCATTATTTTCAAGACAAGGAGAGACTGTTTCGATTCGCTCGATCTAAAGGTTTCATTGATTTTTCGGATCTTAAGTTCCGATTCGTGGAAGATTTCAGTAAACCAATCTGGGACCAACGGGTCCGTTACAGATCCGTGATGTCGGAATTCTATAAGATGGATTTAAGACCAGCGCTGCTGTACCCTGCACGTCTAAGGATTCGCATGTTAGATGGAGCCCTTCGTTTTTTTGATTCTCCATCGGATGCCCAGAGTTATCTGGATCAACTTTCATCTTCAACATCTTAATTGCCTTTTTTTAATTATCTCCGTTGATCGGAGGCTGTGAATTGGTTGGTTTTAACTTTTCTGTGCCCTATTTGGGCAGAAAAGTTTACTTTTGATTTCTTAATATGGCTGCTAAACTTTCTTTTTAACTGCGTCATTTCTTTCTTTTCCCAGGGGATTCTGGGTGGTTACTTCCCTTTTGTCATCTTACGTATTTCCTGTGCGGCCTTAAATTTTGTAGTTTTTTTTAAATTTTATTCTGTTTTGCTTTTTATAATCACTTTATGTTAATAATTCTATTTTTTTTGTTGCTGTGTCTATTCATGAGTTTGAGGTTTATTGTGGTTTTTTTTTAATATATATTTTCCGGCTTTTGTTCTGTTCTGTATGTATCTTAATTGAGCTAACTTTTTTTTACTTATTTTTTTACTGTTTTACAATTAGCTGATCTTTTTCATATTTATACCTTTTTTTTAGGGAGCGTATACCGGAAGTCATGGGGGTAGTTTTAGCGCTTGCTTCTTTCTGGCGGGTCTGCTTTAGATTTTGCCTTGGGGTCTTGGGGTGGTGGGTGGTGGGAGGGGCTTCACGTTTTAGTTTGTTTCTCTTTGGGCTATATACATTATTGAAGTACTGGTTGCGTCCTTTTCCCCGGTATCTTTTGTATGTTCTGTTTCCTCTCCGGGTTTGTGGGTCGCGCCTATTGTCAATCCTCCTTGTTGTGGGTTGACTTTAGGATTTATGGAGTCTATTATTAATTTTGTCTCCTGGAATACTAATGGTCTTAATCATCCTATTAAAAGGAAAAAAGTTTTTAAAGTGTTCCGGAGACTTAAAGCACAAATTTTATTTTTACAAGAGACCCATGTACGGAGGGGGGACAGACTACGTTTTTTCAAATTCTGGAAGGGACAACAATTTCATTCGAACTCTAATGCTAAGATTCGAGGCGTCTCTATTTTTATAGATTCCTCAGTTACTTTTATACAACAGGATATTATCTCTGATCCGAATGGTAGATTTTTATTGGTTAGTGGTTTACTATTTAATAAAAAAGTAGTTTTGGTTAATGTTTATGCTCCTAATATGGATTGTCCGGAATTTTATAAATCATTGTTTGATCAGTTTCCGAATTTGAACGAGTTTTCATTGATTTGGGGCGGAGATCTTAATACCTGTTTATCTCCAGCTTTGGACCGTTCGGCTCCTTTACGGACTTTACCTAATAAATCTGCAAATTTGATTAATTTTTTCCTTTCTGATTCTGGGTCGACGGACATTTGGCGTTTTCTGCATCCTCAGGAAAAAGATTTTTCCTTCTTTTCACATGTTCATCATTCCTATTCAAGAATTGATTATTTTTTCATTGATTCTCGTCTCATTCCTTCAGTGATTAAATGTGATTATGATTCTATAACCATTTCGGATCATGCTCCACTTAAGCTTTCTATTAAAATTATGGCCAATATACCAAACAATAGACAATGGCGTTTTAATTCGCTGTTGCTTCAGGACTCGGACTTTGTTAATTTTATGAATGAACAGATTGAGCTTTTTTTTACAATTAACTATACAGAAGATATTTCGGTTAACACTCTTTGGGACACTTTTAAAGCCTATATTCGGGGTCAGATTATTTCGTATTCCGTTGCTTTGAGGAAGAAACAGAAGCAGGAGGAGATGGCAATTGTGGACAAGATTAAAGAAATTGATAAGAAATATGTTATGGCTCCTTCTGAGGAGCTATACAAACAAAGAACTGAACTTCAAATGGAACACAGTTTACTACTCTCGTCCTCGATTGTAAACCAATTAAAGAAAACAAGAAGTGATTTTTATGTTCACAGTGATAAAATTGGCAAGCTGCTGGCTAATCAATTGAAATCTAATTATGTTAAATCTCAAATCAATCAGATTTATAACCAAAATGATCGATTGATATTGGATCATGTGGGGATTAATCAAACCTTTTGTGATTTTTATTCTTCTTTATATCAATCAGAGTCTCCTCGAGATTCTAAATATATGAATGATTTTTTAGATAACTTAGACTTCCCTCAGATTTCACGGGATATGTCTTCTTTATTAGATACTTCCATTACAATGGATGAGATTAAGAATGTTATTTTTTCTATGAATCTGGGGAAAGCTCCTGGCCCTGATGGGTTTACCGTTGAATTTTATAAATGTTTTGCTTCTGTATTGATTCCTTGGCTCTATAAGGTTTTTGAGGCTTCTTTGAAACTTGGTAAACTTCCGGAATCTTTTAATAGAGCATCAATTTCTTTAATATTAAAGAAGGATAAAGACCCTGCTCAATGTGCATCTTATAGACCAATATCTTTATTAAATGTTGATTCTAAAGTTTTTTCTAAGTTATTAGCAAATAGACTAGAAAAAGTACTTCCTTCTATTATTTCGGAAGACCAAACGGGTTTTATTAAAGGTCGTTACTCTTTTTATAATATTCGTACATTGTTAAATATCGTTTATACTCCCTCACAAAATGTTCCTGAGTGTGTTATTTCTTTAGATGCCGAGAAAGCTTTTGATAGAGTAGAATGGCCTTATTTATTTAAGGTGCTTGAAATGTTTAATTTTAGCTTGAAATTTATATCCTGGATTAAACTGTTATATTACTCCCCTGTAGCCTCGGTTCGTACTAACTCTTTAAACTCACCTTTTTTTCCTCTCTTTCGTGGTACTCGACAAGGCTGTCCTCTTAGTCCCCTATTATTTGATATTGCATTAGAACCTCTTGCAATTGCTATTCGAGAATCTTCAAATATTACTGGGATAACTCGGGGATTAAAGTCCCATAAATTATCACTCTATGCTGATGATTTACTTTTATATATTTCTAATCCTGAGAGATCCATTCCTGCTGTTTTAGAGTTATTAGCACAATTTGGTCTTTTCTCAGGTTATAAATTAAATCTTAGTAAGAGTGAACTTTTTCCGATTAATAAACATCTTCCCTTATATTATAAATTTCCATTTAAATTGATTAATAATTACTTTTCATATCTTGGGATTAAAATTACTTGTAAACATAAAGATTTATTTAAGACTAACTTTTTACCATTAATAGACCATATTACTCAACTTTCATCTAAATGGTTTCCCTTATATTTAACTTTGATTGGTCGTATTAATGCAGTTAAGATGTTTTTTTTGCCAAAATTTTTATATGTGTTTCAGGCATTACCAATTTTCGTTCCTAAATCTTTTTTTGATAAAGTTGACTCTAAAATTTCTTCATTTATTTGGCAGAATAAGAATCCGAGACTGGGTAAAATACATTTACAGAAAGCTAAGAGAGATGGAGGTTTAGCATTACCTAATTTTAGATTTTATTATTGGGCTATTAATATTCGACATATGAAATTTTGGTTACTTGACCGGGACATATTATCTATTCCTAAATGGGTAGCATTGGAATTACAATCTGTTCAGGGTTATACACTTGGTTCTATTTTAGGTTCCTCTCTTCCTTTTGATTCGAAACGCCTTAAGCAGGTCTCTAACCCGATAGTTAAATATGCTTTGCGCATTTGGTTTCAATTCAGAAAATTTTTTGATCTTAATCAATTCGGGTTAGCGATTCCTATTTTAGGTAACATATTTTTTCCTCCCTCTTTTACGGATCGCGCTTTTCAAACTTGGAAGACTAAGGGTATTTTACGGTCTTTGGATTTATTTTTAGATGGTTCCCTTATGTCTTTTGAACAATTATCTAATAAATATAACTTATCAAGAATACATTTTTTTAGATATTTACAAGTTAGAAATTTCCTAAGTACTATACTTTCTTCCTTTCCATTGCTTCCTCCTATATATATTTTAGATTCGATAATTAACCTTAATCCATGTCAGAAAGGTGCATCGGCTATGATTTATAATATTATTATGAAACTTAGGAAAGCTCCATTTGATAAGATTAGGGTAGATTGGGAACAGGAATTGGGGCTTACCATTTCTGTGGATGATTGGGGGCAGATTTTACAATTAGTTAATACTTCCTCTATTTGTGCTAAACATTCCCTAATTCAATTTAAAGTGGTTCATAGAGCACATATGTCCAAAGATAAGTTAGCGCGTTTTTACTCGCATATTAATCCTTTCTGTGATAGATGTTCGGGGCAGATAGCCTCTTTAACTCATATGTTTTGGTCTTGCCCTACTTTGGAAACTTTTTGGAGAGATATTTTCAATATTATTTCTAAGGTATTAAATATAGATATCTCTCCTCACCCTATTACTGCTATCTTTGGACTACCTAAAATTTCTAGTAATCTTTCCCCTTCAGCCCGTAGAATGATTGCATTTCTTACTTTAATGGCGAAAAGATGTATTTTACAACATTGGAAAGAGCTTAATGCTCCAACTACCTTTTTTTGGTTTTCTCAGACGATTTTATGTTTGAATTTGGAGAAAATTAGAAGTAACCTTTATGATTCTTCATTTAAATTTGAACAGATTTGGGCACCTTTTATTCGATATTTTCATTTAATGTAATATTTACCCTTCTTGTTTTTTTTTCACTGTTTTAATGGAGGTCGGGATTGAGGACGTGATTTTAAGTTTAACTCTGTTTGGTTTTAAGTTAGCCCATTGCTTTGCCTTGCTTTTAGTTAGTTGCACGGTGGGTTTTTTTTGGGGGTTTTTTTTTCTTTTTTTCCATTGATATATATAAAATTTAGTATACTATTATGTTATCTTGGTTTCTTATGCTTAAATTACATTGTAGTATTTTCTTTTTGGCATTGTTATCTTTTGGAATTTTATTATACTTTAACATTGTATTAATGTTTATATGGCTTACCTTTTTTGTATACTTACTCAATAAAAAGATTTAAAAAGAAAGGAATGGGGTACAGATTGTGGATGATCAGCCATGATCACAGTGAATGGCAGTGCTGGCTTGAAGGGCTGAATGGCCTACTCCTGCACCTATTGTCTATTATCTATTGATGCAACTGAAAAGGATATTTTCTAAGCATTGTTCTTAAAATTAATGAGGGTAAAAGGGGACATGGCAAATTTCTTTAGCCTCCTGAGGAAGTACATCTTTCTTGGCCATGGTGTTAATATGGTAGTGCTTGGACAAGCTATGGTTGATGTTCACTCCTAGGAAGCTCTCAGGCCTTTCACCCCATACAGGAGCACGTGCATCACCCCTTTTTTCTGGAGTAAGTGACCAGCTCTTTTGTTTTGCTGACATTGAGGAAAAGATTGTTGGCATGACATCATTTCACCAGGCTCTTTAACTCCGAATCATCATTCTTTGAGATATGACCCTCTGCGATGATATCATCTGTAAACGTGTAGATGGAGTTAGAGCAAAATCTGTCTGTACAATTACAAGTGTACAGGGAATACGTACAGGCGAGTGGGGTGCTGAGCACACAGCATTGAAGGGCATCAGTGTTGAAGATAATCATGGTGGTGGTTTGCTGTCTATCCTTACAGATTGCAGTCTCTTGGTCAGAAAATCACAATCTGTTTGCAAAGGGAGATGATGATTCCTAGTTCTGGGATCTTGGAGACAAGTTTACTTGGAATTATAGTGTTGTAAACTAAGCTGTAGTCAATAAGCAGTAGTCCAATATAGGAATCTTTACTGCCTAAGTGCTTTATATTTGTGTGAGGGTCAGGGAGGTGGAATCTGCCATGGGCCTGTTTCAGCAGTAGGTGAATTGCAGTGGGTAGAGGTTGTCTGAGAGGCTGGAGTTAATGAATGCCTTAACCTGGCTCTTGAAGTACTGCATAATGGTGGATGTGAGAGCTACTGGGTGGCTGTCATTAAAGCATGTTACTTTGCTCTTCTTTAGTACAGGATGATAATGGTCTTCTTCAAGCTGGGGGCAATCATTTGAGTGAAGCAATGAGAGGTTACAATTGGCTGTAAATGCCCCTGTCTGCTGATCTGTGAAAGATCTGAGAGCATGGCCAGGGTCACTATCCAGGCCAGAGGTTTTTGCACAGGTTCACTCTCCAGAAGGTTAATCTTGCATCCACAATGCTGACTGTGAGTTCAGGTGAATTGTATGCTGTCAGGGTGGGTAGTGACGTTCCCATCCCTTTCTATTCAGAATGTGCAAAGAATGCATTAAGCTCATCGGGAAGGCATGTGCTATTATCAGCAATGCTGGCTAACTTTATTTTGAAGCCTTTTATAGCATGTAAGCCTTGCCACAATTCATGACTGGTCTGGGACCACTTTCGGTCTGGTATTGTTTCTTGACATTTGTCGGTTTTACAGAAGTTGCATCTTGATTGTTTGCAAAGTCAAGGTCACCTCATTTGAATGCTGCCGTGCTGGATTTCAACAGGGAGCGGATCTCCAGATTCATCCATGTTTTCCACTTTGGGAACTCCCAGATTTCTCTCTTTGGTACATATTTACAACACACTTATGATAAAGTCTGTGACAGTAGTGGCCTACTCATTGAGTTTGCCTACTAAGTCTTTAAATATGGACCAGCCATTTGACTCTAAACACTCACTGTGTACATACATCTATTGATGCTTCTGGACACATCTTCAGTGATGTTCCTGGAATCATCGGGTGTTTCGGGTCTTTCAACATCATACAGCCTCCTCCAGGTAACCCAGCCGGGGCTGATCAGACCCCAACTTGTGTCCAGATGGCTAGCTACTTATGACTCCATGGCTCCCCTCTTTTGAGCCACAGCCATCTTGAGGCCCTCTCTGCCGCATCGGTGGTACTGCGGATGGCTCTCCTCTTCCTCTCTCCCTCGATGCCCAAAGTGCTGAAGGCTCTAACTAAAGAATGGGCTACGTATCCCCTACAACCAACCTCCACTGGGAGACACCTCGCTCTCCATCCAGCCTGCTGACAGTTGCTGACCAGTCCTGCATACTTGGAGAGCTTCCTTTCAAAGGCCTCTTCCAAGCTATCTTCCCATGGGACTGTCAGCTCCAGCAGCACCACTTGCTTAGTAGACTCAGACACTAGGACAATGTCTGGTCGCAGGGTGGTGGCTGCGATATGGTTGGGGAACTTCAGCTGCCCTTCGAGGTCCACCAACAGCTGCCAGTCCCTTGCAGAGGTCAGAATGCCTGCAGATGTCCTTTTGGCAGGTATTGGCTGCTCCCCAGCTCTGACAAAGGCAATGGTCTGCTTGGAGGGTTGGGACCGCTTCGCCCACTCAACTCCTGCACTGACGGCTTCAGCGATGGTCTTCAAGACCTGATCATGCCTCCACCTGTACCGTCCCTCACCAAGTGCCCTTGCACAGCCGCTGAGGATGTGCTCCAGGGTTCCTCGCTTGGAGCACAGTGGACACGCAGATGGCTCTGCCTTGCCCCATGTGTGCAGGTTTGATGGGCTTGGAAGCACATCGTACACTGCCTGGATGAGAAATTGGATGCGGTGTGGTTCGGCTTTCCAAAGATCAGCCCAGGTCACTTTCCTCTCAACTACATTCTCCCATCTTGTCCAAGCTCCCTGTTGCTTCATTCCCACTGCTTTGCAGGCTCTTGTCTCCTCCGCTACTGCTCTCACCTCCTCCTGAACTAGACAACGCCTTTCCTTCCCTCTGGTCTCCATTTGGGGAGTTGGAAAGGATCCTAGCCCAGCTCGGCTTTGTGTGACCACTCCCACCAGCCTCCTGTGACGCAGCCTCGCCTCTGCCTCCTGAACAGCTTCCTCTGCCCTCCACTTCCTGCCAGTACTTACTTGGATCCCTGCTCTAGCCACCTTCGGGTCACTTGAGTCCTTATACTGTAGCACTTCTCTGGCTCTTGTTACCTTGAATTCTTCCTCCAAGGATTTGAAGGGCAGTTGCAGTTTGTTCTGTTGTCCATAGAGTGCGATGCTGCTCAGGCTCTTTGGCAGCACCAGCCATCTCCTGAGGTGGTCGCTAACCCTCCTCTCTAAGGTTTCGTCTGTCAAGATCGGAACTGCATAGACGAGGAGGGGCCACAGGATTCTGGGAAGAATGCCATGCTGATACACCCAGGCTTTAAAGTTCCCAGGTAGGCCAGACGTGTCCACAGATTTCAGCCAGCTATCCAACTCGGTGCAGGTTGCCTGAATGGATGTTGTGTCCCTTAAAGAGCTGTCAAAAACTTTGCCATAGCTCTTGACTGGCTTTTCTGTGATGGTTGGGACGGCTGTGCCTGCGATGCTGAACCGGAACTTGTTCTCCACCTTCCCTTTCCTCAGCACCATCGATCTTGATTTGGCAGGTTTGAAACGCATCCAGGCCCACTCCACCAGCTTTTCAAGCCCTTTTGAATCCACTGGCAGCTAGGGACTGATTCTGTGGTGACTGTGAGGTCATCCATGAATGCCCTGATAGGTGGTTGCCGTTGAGCGGAATTCATTCTGGGCCCTCTGCACTCTGGTTCAGCAGACTTAGTGAGCAGGTTCATGGCTAGGGAGGACAGTGTCACTGAGATAGTGCACCCTGTGATGATGCCGACCTCCACCTTGTGCCAGGTTGATGTAATTACTCCTGAAGAGACCCTCATCCTGAAGTTGCTGTAATAATCAGCGATAAGGTCTCTGATTCTGCTGGGGACATGATATTTGTTCAGTGTGAGCTGCATCAGCTTGTGCGGAATGGAGCCATATGCATTTGCCAGGTCGAGCCACAACACTGACAGATTGCCCTTGTTCTCTCTCGTCTCCCTGATGAGCTGTGTCACCACACCGATGTGCTCCAGACAGCCCGGCATCCCTGAAATACCACCCTTCTGGACTGATGTATCAATATAGGTGTTCTTTGCTAGGTAGGTGCACAGCCGGCTGGAAACTGCACTGAAGGAGATCTTTGCCTCGACACACAGCAGGGAGATGATGTGAAACTGATCTACCTGGGTGGCATTTTCCTCCTTCGGGATCCACACCCCTTCAGCCACTCTCCACTGTTCTGGAATCTTCCCCCTTCTCCAGAAGATTCTCAGGATCTTCCACAGACGCAGCAGGAGTTTGGGGCAGTTCTTGTACACTTTGTACGAAGTGTTGCTTGGTCCTGGCGCCGAGCTTGCCCTTGCTTTGCGGACGACCTCTCTGACTTCCTTTAGTTGCAGCTCTGACATGTCGAACTGCACATCCGGTTCAGGTGGGTCTATTAGGATGTCGCACTCTTCCAACTCCTGCTCTCTTTCAGGATCATTATATATCTTCTTCAGATGTTGGTCTATGTCTTCCTGCGAACAGGCCAGTTTCCCACTGCGCTTCTCCCCCAGCAACTCCTTGGTGAACTTGAAGGGGTTGGCGATAAAGGCAGCACGTTTTCGGGCCCTTTCACGACGCCGCTTCCGATGCCACTCTGCCCGGCGGAGGACCCTGATCTTCTTTCGTAGTATGCACATCAGCTGGGCCAAGCCAATGCGCTCCTCTTCTCCTGTCTCCTTGTATTGGGACTTCAGCGCTTTTGTCTCCTGCCTGATGTTGTGGATCCTCGATGCTCTTTGGTTCTTCGAGTAAGATGTTTTGGAGCCTTCCTTCTCCTCTTCTCCGAACCATTCAGCTGTGATACTGACAATAATTGTTGTCATGTCTTGCAGCTTCCTATCAACCCCTCCCTTCGCCGTTGCCTCCAGAATTTGGTTAACATCTTCATCAAACTGCTTCCACAGTGAAGTCATGTTAGCTGCAGGCCATTTGATCCGCCTCCTGTTAGACTTCATGCTAGAGGGATTAGTTTTCAACATTTGGAGGTTCCGGGCACTATGGGGTGACTCCGGGCCTGGCCCCTCCTTTGTCTCACCAGGTTGGACACCTGCGCGTTGTGCTGCTCCTGCTCCCGCCAAACACTTCATCCTCGCTTGGTGGATCTTCAAGCCGCGATCGTTCTTGCAGACATAAAAGCTCATCTATTTAATCAAAGCAGCAGTCTGTGACTTTCTGCACTGGATCCTTGTGTGTCAGCTTCTCTTTGCATACAGGGAAAAGGAGCACAGCCTGGTGCGGGAACTCAAATGAGATCCTTTTAAGTTTTTTTTGCTTCTCATTTCATGACAATGCAAACTGTGACTTGGTTAAAGATCTGAAGAATTCCAGTTGAACTGAAAGCTGAGTGTAGGAAAGCACCTAAAAAGATAAATGAGTCTCAGTCCACCTGAGAACTGGGGGGACTGCTTCTTGTAAATAATATTATGGCAGTCTGGGGGTTATGGAAGGATATGAGCAAGAGATAAATCTCAAACAAGAGAAAACCTGCAGTTGTAGAGATGAATCTGATATTTAGTGTGCCAGGAAAAAAATGTGTCATGAAAGCAGTTGCTTTGCTATAAAATCCCAGCTGTTTCCTTAAATTTCTTCAGAAATCAGGAATTTATTATGTGACTCCAGTGCTGCAAAAATTGCTTCACCCTTAAGGCCCTTGATACATTTTGGAGTCAGTAATAAATTCTATATTGCCTTCTAAAGTATACAAATAGAGACAGGCACATATCTAATAAATCCTGTAGAAGTGGTGGACTTCTCTGACTCAAGTGGAGTGCCCTGACTTTGGGGTTTGAATAGATAAAAAGATGGCATTTTGGGATTAATTTTTCAGAATGAGTCATTACGTTATACAACATGAAAACAGACCCTCCTGCCCAACTTGTCCAGCGCCTTTCTGTACAAGTTCCATTTATCAGTGTTTGGTTGTCATCTCTCTAAACCCTTCCCATTGATGAGTAAGTGCATTTAGAAATTAAAGACAAAGGAGAAAATTTCCGAGGAATTTTGGGAGTAGAGGTTTACAGCGTGATAAAGGGAAACATGGAAATAAGGTAAGGACAGATATCAATGACATTTTAAATCATCCACTTTTCACTATTTTATTACTCCAGGAATACCACTTGTAAGTGGAGGGCATCCACGGGACATAATTTGAACCTCAGTATTTAAAAGACTATTCCAAAAGTGAAATTTGGAGTTGGAAACACAATAAAACAACGTGCTGAAGAATGCTTCTGCTTCAGCGATATCTCTTCAGCATATCACTATGCTGCTCCAATTGGGGAGGCAGAAGAAGGAAATGGGATGAATGGAAGGAAGAAGCCTTCCATTCGGTATTGTAGAGTTCATCAGTAGGAGGCTTCTGCCTCATTTATGGATTCAATGCTGGAAGAAGTTCAGTAACTTAAGCAGGTTGAAAAAAGTGAGTATTTTTGTACTCTCTATTTGTATCAACTTAACAGTTGGACTTCCATCCACATTTGTTTTCATACCATCCCTGTTCCTTAAGGTTCCATGTCAAGTTTATTCCTTTACATCATTTCTCTCTCTCTCTCTCTCTCTCTCTCTCTCTGTCATTCTCTCTGACACTCTCTCTTTCTCTCTCTCTCTTTCTTTCTCTCTCTCTCTCTCATACTCTCTCTCTCACTCTCTCACGCTCTTTCTCACTCTCTTTCTCTTACTCTCTCAGTTTGGCAAATGTGCCATGATTTAATTCTATCTAGCCATCTATTCACCTTCATCTTTAGGTATTGAAGCCTCATCCTGAACATTACCATATGCATACAGCACATTGAGGGAACTCATTTCAGTCATTCCACGTATATTGTAAGTCTATACTTTCCCTCAGTTTATGGATAGGCAACAATATATGATGGAGAAGGAATGATTTCGAAATGTTCTTCAATTGATCTTGCGTTTTTTACAACAATGGAAGAAGATGCAAGAAGAAAATAGTAGCATCTCAATATCTCTAGCAACTGTAGATCAATCTTTCAAATGTCTGTTGAGACAGCACTCCTCACGTCCTTCCACAAAAATCATAGATATTTCCATTGGTGGCTACATCCCACAGTTTGTATGTTGGCCTTAGCAAGAACCTCATACATGTAAGGCCCTAGGCAGGTCCAAAGGTAGATCTCCACACTCAGTCATTTTGTAGTCTTAGGATCCCACTATTCAGTCTAAAAGATACAATTAGAAGTCAGCAAGGACTTCGAAAGGCTATAGAAGGACTTAGACAGATTAAGAGAACGGGCAAAGAAGTGGCAGATGGAATACATTGTCTGGAACTCTATGGTCATGCACTTTGGCAGAACAAGTGAAAGAGTTGACTATTTTCTAAATAGAGAAAATACACAAAAAAACTGAGGTGCAAAGGGACTTGGGAGTCCTTATGCAAGATGCCCCAAAGGTTAATTGGCGGTTTTAATCTGTGGTGAGGAAGACAAATGCGATGTTACAATTCATTTCAAGAAGACTGGAATATAAAAACAAGGTTGAGACTTTATAAAGCACTGGTGAGGCCTCACTTAGGGTATTGTGAGCAGTTTTGGGCCCTTTATCTCAAAAAGGATGTGCTGAAGCTGGAGAGGGTTCAAAGAAAGTTCACAAAAATGCTTCCAGGATTGAATGATTTGTCATATTAACAGCATTTGAAGGCTCTGGACCTGTATTCACAAGAATTCAGAAGAATGAGGGGTGACCTAATTGAAACCTATAGAATGGTGAAAGGCCTTGACAGAGTGGATGTAGAGAGGATATTTTGGATGACGTGAGAGTCTAAAACCAAAGGACACTGCTTTAGAACAGATGGCCATCCTTTTAGAACAGATATGAGGAGGAATTTCCTTAGCCAGAGAGTGGTGAATCTGTGGAATTCAATGCCACAGGCAGCTGTGGAGGCCAAGTCTGTATATATATTTAAGGCAGAGGTTGATAGATTATTGAATAATCAGGGCATAAAGAAATGTGGGGAGATGGCAGGAGATTGGGGCTGAGAGGAAAATTGGATCAGCCATGATGAAATGACGGAGAGTCTTGATGGGCCATATGGGCTAATTCTGCTGCTATATCTTATGGTCTTATATTCTAAAATGCTGAAGCAACTCAGCAGGTCAGGCAGCATCTATGGAAATGGCATTTCAGGCTGAGACCCTTCTTCAGGACTGGAGAGGAAAGAGAAAGACACCAGAATAAAAAGGAGGGTGTAGGAGAAGGGGACTAGCTGGAAGGTGATATGTGAAACCTGATGGGTAGGAAAGATATGGGGAGAGGAGAGTGGACCATCGGAGAAAGGAAAGAAGGAGGAGACCCAGGCGGATGTGGTAGGCAGGTGAGAAGAGGCCGAACTGGGGAGGGGGAAAGATTTTTTTTAAAGTTTAAGGAGAAAAAAATATTCATGCCATCAGGTTGGAGTCTACCATCATACATCAAATCCCTTTTGCTGATGCTTTTTCCATCTTTTATTTTGTAGGTGAAACAAATTTTAATATTGTATTGACTTTGCTGTTGTAGGTTTATTACCAACATAACATCCAACTACAACATAATATTAAAATATAAAGTCATGTGAATGCCTGGTGTGACGGGGAGCTTTGCTCTTTTGGACAATATTCCAGATTATTTTGAAGTGCATTACTGTAACAAAGCATACAGCAACACTCTCAGTATCTTACAGGTGCAAAATATAATTTGCTTAATTTATTAGGGACCCCACCTCACTCCTCGTGTTTTTCTGTCTTTCTTAAGCTTACCTTCTATCCTTGATATTGATCTTGGTATATGCTTGCTGAACTTTGATGTATGAAAATACATCAAATCAGCAATGATTTGATAAAGAAATACACTTGCAAACCAGTTTCCTGACTAAGGTTTAACCAAACTGATTATATAATGACTCCTGCAAGGAACATTCAACAGAAGCAAAACACACTCAGTGGCCACTTTATTAGATACAACTATACAGCTGCTCATTAATGCAAGCATCTAATGTGACAACAACTCAATGCATTAAAAACATGCAGGCATGGCCAGGAGGTTCAATCGTTGTTCAGACCAAACATCGGAATGGGAAAGAAATGTGAATCAGGTGACCTTGACCATGGAATGATTACTGGTGCCAGACAGAGTACCTCAGGAACTGCTGATCTCGAGACTTTCATGCACAATAGTCTCTAGGGGCTACAGAGAACGGAGTAAGAAGCAAAAACATACAGTGTGTGGCACTTCTGTAGCTATGGCACCATGGTAGCTTTGCTATTGCAGTTCAGAGTTCAGCTCTGGCATCCTCTGTAAGAAAGTTTGTGTGTTCTTCCCAGCTGTGCGTGGGCTTCCTCTGGATTCCTCCCACAGTCCAAAGATGTACCAGTTAGTAGGACATGGTAAAAGTAGTAAGGTAGAGGGGCTGAAGTGTGTGTACCTCAATGCAAGAAGCATCAGGAACAAAGGTGATGAACTGAGAGCTTGGATATATACATGGGATTATGATGTAGTGGCCATTACAGAGACTTAGCTGGCACCAGGGCAGGAATGGATTCTCAATATTCCTGGATTTCAATGCTTTAAAAGGGACTGAGAGGGGGGGAAAGGGGAGGAGGGGTGGCATTACTGGTCAGGGATACTATTACAGCTACAGAAAGGGTGGGTAATGTGAGTAATGAGTCAGTATGAGTGGAAGTCAGGAACAGAAAGGGAGCAGTTACTCTACTGGAGGTATTCTATAGTCCCCCTGGTAGCAGCAGAGATACAGAGGAGCAGATTGGGAGGCAGATTTTGGAAAGGTGCAAAAATAACAGGGTTGTTATCATGGGTGACTTTAACTTCCCTAATATTGATTGACACCTGCTTAGTTCCAAGGGTTTAGATGGGGCAGAGTTCATTAAGTATGTCCAGGACGGATTCCTGTCACAGTATGTGGATAGGCTGACTAGGGGGAATGCCATACTAGATCCAGTACTAGGTAATGAACTGGGTCAGGTCACAGATCTCTCAGTGGGTGAGCATCTGGGGGACAGTGACCACCGCTCCCTGGCCTTTAGCATTATCATGGAAAAGGATAGAATCAGAGAGGACAGGAAAATTTTTAATTGGGGAAGGGCAAATTATGAGGCTATGAGGCTAGAACTTGTGGTGTGAATTGGGATGATGTTTTTGCAGGTAAATGTACTATGGACTTGTGGGCGATGTTTAGAGATCTCTTGCAGGATGTTAGGGATAAATTTGTCCTGGTGAGGAAGATAAAGAATGGTAGGGCGAAGGAACCATGGGTGACAAGTGAGGTGGAAAATCTAGTCAGGTGGAAGAAGGCAGCATACATGAGGTTTAGGAAGCAGGGATCAGATGGTTCTATTGAGGAATATAGGGAAGCAAGAAAGGAGCTTAAGAAGGGGCTGAGAAGAGCAAGAAGGGGGCATGAGAAGGCCTTGCCAAATAGGGTAAAGGAAAACACCAAGGCATTCTTCAATTATGTGAAGAACAAAAGGATGACAGGAGTGAAGGTAGGACTGATTAGAGATAAAGGTGGGAAGATGTGCCTGGAGGCTGTGGAAGTGAGCGAGGTCCTCAATGAATAATTTTCTTCGGTATTCACCAATGAGAGGGAACTTGACGATGGTGAGGACAATATGAGTGAGGTTGATGTTCTGGAGCATGTTGATATTAAGGGAGAGGAGGTGTTAGAGTTGTTAAAATACATTAGAACGGAGAAATCCCCGGGGCCTGACGGAATATTCCCCAGGCTGCTCCATAAGGCGAGGGAAGAGATTGCTGAGCCTCTGGCTAGGATCTTTATGACCTCGTTGTCTATGGGAATGGTACCGGAGGATTGGAGGGAAGCGAATGCTGTCCCCTTGTTCAAAAAAGTTAGTAGGGATAGTCCGGGTAATTATAGACCAGTGAGCCTTACGTCTGTGGTGGGAAAGCTGTTGGAAAAGATTCTTAGAGATAGGATCTATGGGCATTTAGAGAATCATGGTCTGATCAGGGACAGTCAGCATGGCTTTGTGAAGGGCAGATCGTGTCTAACAAGCCTCATAGAGTTCTTTGAAGAGGTGACCAGGCATATAGATGAGGGTAGTGCAGTGGATGTGATCTATATGGATTTTAGTAAGGCATTTGACAAGGTTCCACACGGTAGGCTTATTCAGAAAGTCAGAAGGCATGGGATCCAGGGCAGTTTGGCCAGGTGGATTCAGAATTGGCTTGCCTGCAGAAGGCAGAGGGTCGTGGTGGAGGGAATACATTTCGATTGGAGGATTGTGACTAGTGGTGTCCCACAAGGATCTGTCCTGGGACCTCTACTTTTTGTGATTTTTATTAACGACCTGGATGTGGGGGTAGAAGGGTGGGTTGGCAAGTTTGCAGACGACACAAAGGTTGGTGGTGTTGTAGATAGTGTAGAGGATTGTGGAAGATTGCAGAGAGACATTGATAGGATGCAGAATTGGGCTGAGAAGTGGCAGATGAAGTTCAACCCGGAGAAGTGTGAGGTGGTACACTTTGGAAGGACAAACTCCAAGGCAGAGTACAAAGTAAATGGCAGGATACTTGGTAGTGTGGAGGAGCAGAGGGATCTGGGGGTACGTGTCTGGATAGGGTAGTTAAGAAAGCTTATGGGGTGTTAGCTTTCATAAGTCGAGGGATGAGTTTAAGAGTGGCGATGTAATGATGCAGCTCTATAAAACTCCGGTTAGGCCACACTTGGAGTACTGTGTCCAATTCTGGTCGTCTCACTATAGAAAGGATGTGGAAGCATTGGAAAGGGTACAGAGGAAATTTACCAGGATGCTGCCTGGTTTAGAGAGTATGCATTATGATCAGAGATTAAGGGAACTAGGGCTTTACTCTTTGGAGAGAAGGAGGATGCGAGGAGACATGATAGAGGTGTACAAGATAATAAGAGGAATAGATAGAGTGGATAGCCAGCGCCTCTTCCCCAGGGCACCACTGCTCAATACAAGAGGACATGGCTTTAAGGTAAGGGGTGGGAAGTTCAAGGGGGATATTAGAGAGTGGTTGGTGAGTGGAATGCACTGCCTGAGTCAGCGGTGGAGGCAGATACACTAGTGAGGTTTAAGAGACTACTAGACAGGTATATGGAGGAATTTAAGGTGGGGGGGGTTGTATGGGAGGCAGGGTTTGAGGGTTGGCACAACATTGTGGGCTGAAGGGCCTGTACTGTGCTGCACTATACTATGTTCTATGTAAATTGTCCTGTGATTAGGCTCGGGTTTAAATTGGTGTGCTGCTGGGTGGCACAGCTCAGTGTACAGGAAGGGCCTGTTCCACATTGTATTTCTAAATAAATGAATAACTAAAAAAAACAGCTGTGACGTGCAGAAGAGCGTCTCTGAACACACAACACGTCGGGTCTTGAAGTAGATGGCCACAGCAGGAGAATACTGCACTGGTTTGCACTCTTGTACCTAGATAAGTGGTCAGTGAATGTATTATGGGTTAAAAGGGGTCAAATGATTGTTGTTTCAAACATTTTTGGAATGTTTAAGATGGGAGCAGAACAATTAAATATAATCTATTAATAAGTCCAAATTACTTCACCAAATAAATGTGAATAAATATGGAAGGTCAAATTAAATCAACAATTGTTTTTTCTATGTGCATGTACAGTAATATATGGGACCTCATTAATCTATAATACCGCATCGAAGACCCAAATTGGACAATTCCTGTGGCCATGACTACTTGCAGGCCATACATATTAAATAATCACACTTCTATCTCTTGCTATAGTGTGCAGTTAATTTGCATAACACAACATAAAACTCATATATACAAAGCAATTTTTGTCACTTTCAAGCCGATTGTTGAAGCCTAAATACTAGATAAACAAGAGTTTACTGTATTTGTCAGTGATAACTGGCCGACAATTTGTTCACATACCAGAACAAAATCAACTAAGTGTAATCACCATCATTTCCATTGGAATATGTATGTAGTTGTGAATGCAAACTGATTTACTGAACCAAAACACTGTGAACTGAATCCCATTACATAATTTTTCTAGTAAGTAGGGCATTCCTTGTGGCCAACAAAAGCCATGAGTTGACATTGATACTGATGCTGTTGACATTTCAGCTTGCTATCAGTTGGGTGTACGGGGTGTCAGGGTGGGGTAGCACCTCTGGTGGGGGAACATGTTGCGTCCTTTTCAAGGCGGTTAGCCCACCTTTGGTCCCCACCTGGCACTCAGCTCTCACCTGTTGCTCCCCATAACTGTTTGCATGCGACAGCAGCCACACACTGGGCAATGGCTTCAACAAGCCGGCTAAACCAGGTGAGGATAGCCGACGGGTCTCAAACCCTCAGTGAGATAGGGAGTTGTCTATCCCAGTATGTGAAGTCAGACTCCAGCAGATTGAGCGGACGAGACCCATGGAAGGTCCAACGGTCAAGAAGGCGGTCTCTGCAAGCGTCGTGGAAGCGTAGAGCAGGACAAGACACAGAAGACGTCCTGATCATGCGTTGCATCTAGTCCCCTCTCCAGCCGTCTCGACTCTGTTTTGCCACTGGATCCAGATGGGAATTGGGAAGAGAGAGTGAGGCTGACGCTGCGCAACTCTCCCTCACTTAAATCCAAATCATGCGCTAGTCACGGCGCCATCATAATGGTGTAAATGTCCTCATCGACGTTGACGATGGACGAACACACAATTGGGAAGTCAATCTATAATATCTCAGTTAGTCTCTTCCACTGATCTGGCAGTATTTTATTTATTTGTTTTGTCTGTTCTCTGTGAAAGGAATCAGACAAATCTTAGGTCAGCTCGTTTTGCACAGCAGCTGCTTTAAATTCAACAATATGTTGCCTGTTATGATACTTCCAATGGCTAGAGTACATTAATAATAAAGAATAGAGGAAGTCACGTGGTTTTTGCTGTATCAAATTTTCACACTTAATACTGACAGCAGGTCAAATTTGAAAAAATTGCCAAGATAAGACCACATATTGAAGAGTGCATTTTTTTTTAAAGAAAGCAAGCACATGCAGTAATTATTTGCAGCTGTTTCTCTGGTGTCCAACATGTTCTAATAAAAGGTATAAAACCGGTGTGGCTGTACATAACGATATATTCCTGTCTTGACTGACTAAAACTGAGTCACACAGAAGTTGCAACTGGGAAACGTAAAAGTCATATTCACACAGTGAACCTCTAGGAGGAACAGTCCATGAGAATCCAAGAAAATCTCACTCTTCCTGACATGATGTTTTACACTTCTTAAACGCAAAGATAGCAATAAACAGTGAACCACTGTTTCAGTTGCTGTAAACACCTACTTAACTTTAACATTTGCAATATAATCAGGTAAATGAACAGAATTACATATTTACAATATCAACACATCCTAACTAGCAGAACTCTTTGAATTTTCAATATTAATGTCTATTCCAAAAGTCAGACACCCATGGTATAGCAACACACACAAAATGCTGGAGGAACTCAGCAGGACAGGAAAAAGGTACAGTTGACGTTTCAAGCCAAGACCCTTCAGCAGGACCAAAGTATACCCCTTTTGTTATTGTGTTGAGGGAAGGCTCTGTGGATATAAAACTAATCAGAAGTTCAAGTGATAAAACAGATCTCACCTGAACTCTCGTGAATTAAATGGCAGAGATAGCCTCCAACAATGTGCTAATCGGGAACATTCATCTATTGTCTTTTCCTATGGGGTTTCAATGGGGTGGAAAGCCACAAAATTATCAGTTATACAGGTTTTATTTCCTGAAGGCTGGTTCTCATTTTAGTTAATCCATAATTATGCTATCCAATACTTCACCCTCCAAATAATGAACCCTAGCAATTCTTACATAAGTCCTTAATAAGTCCTTGATGTGACTTCATTTAGGTAACCTTGAAAGAATTTCGTTAAAGGTATTTGAAAGTAGCTATTACTAAAAACATAACATTACATTACATAACATAACATTACATTACATTACATTGCTGAAAACATACTTGATTGAAAAACAGCCCATTGAATTTCTTGCTTTCAGGGAAAAGCATTAGCTTTATTAGTTTCTATGACAATAAGAATTATCTAGATCTGCACTAATGCAATTCTAGAAGACTGTAAAGCCAAAAGGCAATAAGACCAGAAGATACAGGAGCAGAATTAGGTCTTTCAGATCATTGAGCCTGCTCCCCCATTCAGTCATGCCTGATATTTCTTCAACCACTTTCTGCTTCCCCCTGCAACTCTTAACTCACTTACCAGTCAACAACCTATTATCTCTGACAAATAGATCTAGTGATCTGGCCTTCACAGCTTGGATGCCCAAGTTTGAAAGGCTTATTCTTTTTCCCCCTGGTATTGGATTCCAAGGATTTACCACCCTCTGGCTGAATAAATTTCTTCTGAGAAACAGACACAAAAAGCTGGAGGAACTCAGCAGGTCAGTCAGCATCTATGGAAATAAATAATCAATTGACGTTTTGGGCCGAGACCTTTCATCAGGACTGGAAAGGAAGAGGGGAGAGGCCAGAACATGGAAGTGGAGGGAGGGGAAGCAGTACAAGCTAGAAGATGATGAGTGAAGCTAGGTGAGTGAAGGAAAGGTGATGAAGTAAGAAGCTGGGAGGTGATTGGTAGAAAAGGTAAACGGCTGAAGAATAAGGAACCTTAAAGGTGAGGAGAGTTGACCATGGGAGAAAAGGAAGGAAGAGGGGTATCAAGGGAGGTGATAGGCAGGTGAGAAGAAAAGAAGAGAAAAGAAAAGTTAAGAGGGGAGCCAGAATGGACAATTGTTAGAAGAGGGAAGAGGAAGGGGGAAAATTACCAGAAGTTAGAGAAATCAATGTTCATGCCATAAGGTTGGAGGCTACTCAAATGAAATATGGGGTGTTGCTCCTACAACTTGAAAGTGACCTCATCATGGCAGTAGAGGAGGCCATGGACCAGCATGTTGGAATGGAATTGGGTTTTGGAATTGGAATGGTTGGCCACCAGGAAATCCTGTTTTTTTGTGGATGGAACGAAGGTTCTCCAATCCCGAGTTCAAAATTCACCTGCTGAGTTCCTCAAACATTTTGTATGTGTTGCTCTAGATTTCTAGCATCTGCAGAATCTTGTGTTTAGAATTCAACCTGAACTTATTTTTAAAGGGACAACCTTTTATTCTGAGGCTGTGCTCTTAGATCCTAGGCTATTATATTAATATAGATATCCTCTCCACCTCTACTCTATCCAGGCCTCTTAGTATCCAGTAGGTTTCAATAAAATCCCTCCTCATCCTTCTGAATGCCATCAAATATAGGCCCAGAGACATTAAACCCTTTTCATATGTTATGTCTTTCATTCCTGGGGTCATCCTTGTAAACCTCCTCAGGTCCAGCACATCATTTCTTAGAATTTTCTTAAAATTGCTTACAATATTTCAAATATGGTCTGACTAATGCCTCATAAACTTCAGCAGTAATTTCTTACTTTTATATTCTGTTGGAAGATTACTAAGGAAAAGAAGGTTCAGCATACGAATCTAACTGTAGCAGATGTATCTGTTGATAGTAGTATTAGTTGGAGGAACCATCACCTAGCTCTTATGGAGATAAAATCTCATTCTGACACTACCATCACGCCCAACTCTGTTTTCTGGTAATCCCATTGTGCTAGATGGAATTGAGTTTTAAAAAATTGGGCATTCAAAACTGGGAATCCAAGCACAACAAACAATTAGTTGAGGCAGAATTGTATTCCACCATATTTTTTAATCTTATAACTTTATATATTCTTACTTCCTTATTACCATCATGTCAGGAAGATCAACCTTAGTTCAGTGAAAAATGTAATGGGAAGGGACAGGACTATAATCGATGTTGCTTAAAAAAAGGTCAACTTTGTTTAAGGAATAGAATACTGAAGTTTATGGATACTGAACAATAGAAGCAATTGTGTTGTATAGCAAGTAAAGTCCTTTTCTTAGCAGTCTCTCGGGATCAAGGACAACTTGTTTGCTTTCTGGTTCTATATGCTCTGAAATGACTGAAGAAGCCAATGTCATAACAACAGACTTTTACACAGATGGGTCAAGAGGCAGGCAGGTGGTTAGCTTCACAGACGCAAGAAATTTTGCAGATACTGGAAATCTTGATCAACACATGCAAAATGCTGGAGGAACTCAGCAGGTCAGGCAGCATCTACGGAGGGAAATAAACAGTTGACATTTCGGTCTGAGATAACTTCATCACGACTGGAAAGGAAGGGGCAGGTTGAGACAGTACACACTTTTTGCTGCTTATCCAGATCTTAACACATGTTCCTGGTGATGCATGGACTTGAAGTATCAATACTATTTGAAATGTTCATTTTCTACTTTGGCAAACAAAAGCTAAGAATTCCCAGGAGTCAGTGACGATGTTGCATTTGTTCAAGGAAGTTTTAACAGGTTCCCTCTATTCACCTGGTAAACTCTTCCTGTGACCAAACTCAAAATTGAGTGCTTTTTTCACAAGTCTGTGTGCAGGCATTCAAAATTAAGGACTTACCTAACTGAGGTAATTATGGGATAAGGGCCATGGAGGGGAAGCTGACAATAGTTCAGTTATTCATCCTTCCAGTGGATTTGCAAGATTTGTGAAGACAGCATAAGTGATATATTCCCAGTGCCCATTGAAAGTGGTCTGAATCTTAGAAATATACGAATGACAAGGATGGCAAGGGCAAGGATGACTGGTGCACAGTGAACTGTGCACCTTGTGTCTGATTTATGCCTATTGTTAAGCTAGCTGATCCAACACTTCTGTTCTCCTACGACACAGAGTAGCAAACTTTGCTGGACAATTTAACATTATCATGAAGAGATTACATGGAACAGAAACTTAACTAAACCAGTCACATAAATACTGTAGTTACAAAATTAGTTTAAGATGCTGGGTATTTTGAGATGAGTGAGTGATTTCCAAATTCTTGCTATCACTTGCATGGAAGATTGCAGTTCCAATATCAGTCAAGAAGCTCATCGATATTCAGGACATGACATTCCATTTACTTTGTATTGAATTCACTATCATAACATTACTTTCCTCCAGGACTTAGCACACCATGACTGCAAGCTATAAGAAACACTGCCATAACTCACCATAATTTGTTTGTCAGTACCTTCCATGCCTTTACCATCAGGACAGAGGTATGAATCAGGACACTACGTACTTTCTGTGCTGAAACTCCACACCAGATTACTTATTCTGCTAATTTGGAAATGACAAGCCGTTCCTTAATTTTCACTTGATCATATCCTTGACCTCTTTACCTTACAGCATTGTGGATTTACCTTCACCACATGATTGCAGCAATTCAAGAGATATTCAATAATTTCAGGTTCAGCTAACGACACGAGTATAGCTTGAATAAATGTTGTCTTTGTACCAGGATTTTTAACATCATTGCATGCAGTCTGTGTGGAAACTTTAGAAAACTACCATGTAATGTCATTTTGACAAAATAACATATGTCCTTTATGCATCCAAAGTAAAAGTTTGCATTAAGATTCAATCTGTTATAACCAAATTTAGTTGACTGCTTTACTTGGGCTTGTGACTAAGACAAAGTATGATCGGGAATGTGTAGTGTCAAATATTATGAATAATGTTATGACTTACTTCTTACTTCTGTTCTAAATGACCCATTTCAATTTATTTATGGAAATATTTATGTTTTCATGCTTCATGTGCAGCTGCCTTCCTTAGTTACTCAATAAGAAACATGTACCTTGACAAATGGGACTGTATTAGAAGCACACTTACTTGCACGGAGAATACTACACAAATCATTTCCATGACGGTTTTGTTTTCAAATTCGAACCTGGTTCATTTCAACTGACTGCTCTAACACCACAACATGTACTTTAGTTTATTGAAGCTGGAATCAGAATCCTATTAATTGGAGTATGATCTGTCCCAGCATTATCAACAAATTTATAATGAACCAAAAAAAAGGAAGGTAAATATTAGAACACTAAATGATATTGTAATCTCTGAGGTAAAGAAAATACTTGTCAAGCTGTTTAAAGAACTAGAAAATATCTATACTCAAGAAATAAACAACAGAAGAGCTACAATACAATTAGATATAATCCAAATATCCTTATCCATTCTCAGCATTTTAATTAGTAAATCTTAATTTGTGTTGTTCCTGGACTCCATCTATCTTCTCGAGAGGATCCAATACCCAGAAATGGGAGAATGAAAAAAAAATCTACTGCTCTAGCTCCAGGATCACCAACTCCAGGCACTTCTGTCCAAGTCTAAAACTGTTTTTACTTGTGTAACTACTGCTGTGGGAGTAGAAAGTCATTTTATTATGGGCCGGCTGGTGGCGCAATGTCATTGGCACCAGACCCAGGAGCGGAGGTTCCTAGGTTCGAAACCAGTCGGGTCCGCTCCCGAGTTCGCCTTCCATCCGTGCTGGGTTGAGTGTCGAGATCGCAACTCGACCTTGTAAAATAAAGGGAAAAATACTACGAAAATGTCTGTGTGAAGAATGGCACGCCACACAGTCTCTCTCTCGCTCTGCGCCTTGTAAAAAAGCCATGAAAAAGACATCATCATGGACGCACGCACGCACGCAGATGCAGATACACACACACAGCCTCGCACACGCGCAAAAAAAAGTCATTTTACTTTTGGCTAGATTGTGGAATAATTATTGGTGCTAGATTGGGTGCTTTGAATATTTTAGAAACCGCTGATCTCCTGGGATTTTCAAGCACAATGGTCTTTAGAATTCACAGAGAATGGTGGTAGTTGTGCAGGTGAAAATGCCTTGTTAATGAGAGAGTTCAGAGGAAAATGGCCTGACTGGTTCAGGCTGGCAGTAACTCAAATAAACACGCATTCTAACAATGGTGTGCAGAAGAAAATCTCTGAATGCACAACACATCGAGCTGTGAAGTGGATTGGCTACAGTGGCGGAAGACGACACCCTGGTTCCACTCCTCCACCTAATAAACTGGCCACTGAATGTAGATGAACTGAGTTAAGAAAAGATTTTTGGGATTACCACCTTGATCTACTCACTGGTTGCCCTGAATATACATCAGAATATGGAATAACATGTAAAGATTGTTGAGCTACATTCATCTTCTTTCAATGTATGGAAATATATGATCCTCCCTGTAACTCTGTATCAGTTTCTTTAAATAACACCACTTGGTATAGTAAATTTCCTGAATGATTAGCTTTTTTTTTCTCCACACACGGTGCTTGATCAGCTGAATACATCAAGCATTTTCATTTATTACAAGCTGCTTCTCGGCAAATTCTGCTTTAGATTTTGCTTATAAGCAATAAATAAAGAGATATGTGGCATTTCTCCAGGTTAACTGGTGCACTCTAAAGAAGAATAACAACTCACATTTACCGTATGTGCCGTTTCCAATGTATAGAGAGATTAAATGTATCTCATGATATCATAATAAAAGGAAAAAGATTTTGTGGTATAGGGAATTAATTAAGATAGTTACCACTCAGCATAACAATGGACTCAGGGTCTGGACTATATGCTTATATATTTAATGTGAGCGTACTTTACTAATATCCTATATACACTTCCTATCTTGTATGTGTGAGGACTAGGCCTCAGGCTGTGGTGTTGCTGGTTTACAGCTGACATGGAGAGTCGTCGGAGCTGGTGCGCTCCACCAGGGGTGGTGTGGCATAGCGTGCAGGCTGGAGTCAGTGCTGCCTCCCTCCCACCCTGCCCTAGTATTCACTTGGCAGAAGAGAAGCTCTGTGGTGGTCATCTGCAGATTTCGGCAGCGTTAGATGGCTTGGGTGGCCATACCTTTCTATGTTATATGTGCTGTGTGTGCTTTGTGCTGTTTGTGACTGCTGGTACCATGTTTTGCACATTGATCCAAGAGTAATGCTGTCTCGTTTGGCTGTATTCATGAGTATTCATACATGATTGAACGACAATTAAAATTAAATTGAAAGGCAGGAAGTGTCATAGAGTCATAGAAAAGGACAGCACAAATTCAGGCCCTTTGGCCCATCTACCCCCTGACAAACCATTTAAACTGCCTACTCCCATCAACCTGCACCGGGACCATAGCCCTCATACCCCTCCATACCCCTCACATCCATGTACCCATCCAAACTTCTCTTAAACATTGATATCACGCTCACGTGCACCACTTCCGCAGGCAGCTCGCTTCACGCTCTCATAGCTCTGATTGAATGTTTCCCCTCATGTTCACCTTAAACTTTGTACTTTTCACCCTTAACCCATGACTTCTAGTTGTAGTCCCACCTATCCTCAGTATAAATGGCCGGCTTGCATTTATCCTCATAATTATGTGTACCTCTATCGAATTGCCCCTCAATCTTCTCCGTTCCAAGGGATAACGTCCTAAACTATTCAAGCTTTCCTTATAACTCAGGTCCTCAAGTCCCAGCAACATCCTTATAAATTTAGTTTACACTCTTTCACCATTGTATACACCTTTCCTGTAGGTGGGTAACCAAAACTGCATACAATGCTCCAAGTTGGTACTCACCAGCATCTTATAGAACTTAACATAATATCTCATCTCCTGTACTCACTACTTTGATTTATGAAGGCCAATGTGCCAAAAGATTTCTTAACGACCCTTGCTACCTGTGACACCACTTTCAATGAATTATGGATCTGTATTTTCAGATCTCTTTGTCCTCAGAGTGCTGCTGTTCATTGTGTAAGATCTACCTGGTTGGTCTTACTGAGGTGCAACACCTCACACTTGTCTGCATTAAATTCCATCTGCCATTTTTTAGCCCATTTTTCCAGCTGGTCCAGATCTCACAGCAAGCTCCGATAGTCTTCCCCACTGTCCACTATACTGCCAGTCTTGGTGTCACCAGCATATTGTCTGATCCAATTAACCACATTATCATCCAGATCATTGATTTAGATGACAAACATCAACTGACCTAGCGCTGGACACCACTGCACTCCACTAGCCACAGGCCTCCAGTAAGAGACGTTACCATCTACTACTACTCTCTTACTTCTCATGCAAAGCCAATGTCTACTCCAGTTTACTACCACAGCATGAATGCCGAGCGACTGAAACTTCTTGACCAATCTTTGCCAACATTCCTGGTAAATTCCTTGAAAAACTCTATAAGATTTGTTACATACTTCATGGATATCTTGTGACTGTGTTATGAGGATGATGTAATGGTCTTGCGGAGGTCACATGATGTAATTTTCCCACCAATGTGAGGTCATGTGATGACCTGTTCTCATCAGGTATATAAGCGTAGACCCCTGGTGACGCAGTTAGTTTTCAGTTAGATCGTCAGTCAGATACTCCGCTATGCTGCGTATTAGCCTAATGACGCAGTTTAATTCTAAAACAGAGTTTTACTGTCTATTGTAAGGTACAGAAGTGTTGGACCGGCAGTTTCACCAATAGTTGCCAGAGTTGTTGATGTACCCTTTCAGTAATATTGGAGAGAGAAGACGGGAACCTGAAGGAGTCGTTTGGCGGTTTTGGAAAGGATCGACCATTATTGAATTCATTCAAGTAAGAGTGATCTGCATGAGATAAACTCTGCTAAAAGCAGCAGAAAGGTTGTGCAGTATCTAGTCTACAGAGGAAAAAGGTCAGTGCCTTTAAACCGTTTTATTTCCGTCGTCGTGAATCCTGAGGACAAGGCAGGTTCCGGTTGGGATCGACAGTAACATCGTGTCTTTGAGGAAATCTTTATTTCAGGCTCTCCTAATTGACTGTATAAATCTTTTGGATTTTCAAATTTACCATTCGAAGAACAGTGTTTGAATTTACCACTTTAAGACTGTTTTCGCATTTACCACTTTAAGAACCAGTACTGAGTGGCGGTTTGTTAAATGGCTGCATAGCAGTTTACTTCCGGCAACACACATAAAAATTACTGATGAACGCAGCAGACCAGGCAGCATCTCTAGAAAGAGGTACTGTTGACGTTTCAGGCCGAGACCCTTCGTCAGTTGGAGGAACAACACCTTATATTCCGTCTGGGTAGCCTCCAACCTGATGGCATGAACATTGACTTCTCAAACTTCTGCTAATGCTCCATCTCCCCCTTGTACCCCATCCATTATTTATTTATAAACACACATTCTTTTTCTCTCTCTCCTTTTTCTCCCTCTGTCCCTCTCACTATACCCCTTGCCCATCCTCTGGGCTTTCCCCCCCCTCCCCCTTATCTTTCTCCCTAGGCCTCCTGTCCCATGATCCTCTCATATCCCTTTTGCCAATCAACTGTCCAGCTCTTGGCTCCATCCCTCCCCCTCCTGTCTTCTCCTATCATTTCTGATCTCCCCCTCCCCCTCCCACTTTCTAATCTCTTACTAGCTCTTCTTTCAGTTAGTCCTGATGAAGGGTCTCGGCCTGAAATATCGACTGTACCTCTTCCAATAGATGCTGCCTGGCCTGCTGCATTCACCAGCAACTTTTATGTGTGTTGCTTGAAATTCCAGCATCTGCAGATTTCCTCGTGTTAGCCAGTTTACTTCCGGTTAAGGTTTTCGTTTGTTTATCTTTTTACTAATTTTGAGCTGAGTTTAATAAATGTTTATTTGTTTATAAAACCTCACTCAATTCTATATTCATTGTTGCCGGTCACATGACAGATTGGTTAAACATGACCTACTAACCATGCCATTTTAACTGTCCTTAATCTCTCCATGTTTATCCAAATACTCATATATCCAATCCCCTAGAATACCTTCCAATAACTTTCTCACTACTAATGTCAGGTCTATAATTTCCAGGTTTACTTTCACAGCCTTTCTTAAACAGCAGAACAACATTAGCTATCTTCCAATCCTCTGGTACCTCACCTGTGGCTAATGATGATTTAAATATCTCTGCTGGGGCCTCTGGAGTTTCGGCACTTGCCTCCTACAGGGTCCGAGGGAACACCTTGTAAGGCCATGGGGATTTATCTGCCCTAATTTGCTTCAACACTGCAAACATCACCTCCTCTGTAATCAGGAAAAGGCCCATGAAATGCTTTATTTTAAAAACTCCAGGCTCTAATGCCAATACAAATGAAAATTTTGCCACTAGTGAATGAAGGGAACTTGAGGACAAAACCATCATTGAGAAGATGAAGGGACAGGCGAAAGAGGTTTGAGAACTAATGACATTTAGGTTTCTGAAACCATCTGGGCAGGAACATATTTTCAAATGGTATATTTCAAAGGGTCAAATTGGTGTAAGTCAATGAGAAAGGAAGAATAATAGTGATATATTGTGTCCAATGCAATTTATTGAATTGAAATTGAAAATGGAATTGGAATTGGTTTATTATTGTCATGTCTCCAGTTACAATGATAAGCTTGCCTTGTGTACTGTTCATACAGATGAGTTCATTACACAGTGCATTGAGGTCGTACAAGGTTTAACAATATTAAATGAAGAGTGAGAAAAACACTACACTATATAAAAAAATTCACTGTTTTTTCTTTTCTCTTCATAAACTGATAAGAGGAGAATTGCTGTTTTCATTTTTTTATTATATATTTTATACTAGTTTAACAATATCTATGATTTTGACAATGTCCATCTTAATCTCAGTTTGCATTGTTACTGATATACATATTTGAGATAATTCTCCTCTTGATTGTACTTATGCTCCTTTTAAATTAATAAAAAGATAAAGAAAGAAAGAAAGAAAGAAAGAAAGAAAGGAAGAAAGGAAGAAAGAAGGAAAGAAAGAACAATATTAGAATGCAGCATAATGCAACTTAACAGAAAAAGTGCCATGCAACAATAAGGTAGAAGATCATAATGAGGTAGATTGTGAGCATATGCTTGCAAAAATAAATTAATTTACAGGGATGTGAAGAAGCCAATGCTGTAGCAATCCATTTGTAGGAAAGAGATCACACAAACATGTTCCTGTAAAGTTAGGTAGCATCAGAAAATGCATGGCCAAAAATGTCAGCTATTACAGCAATGTCCAGATTAATAAAGAACGATAACTCTTGTGTTTGCATATAGAAAATAAAAGAACTGAGCCATCGGTGAAAATCACGTTGTGATTTAACTGAGAGTAGAAGATGAATCTGGGAAGTAAGGGATGAATCAAGGATTTGAGAGAAAAAAAATTCAGCAGTGGAGTAGTAAGTTAGCTTCTGAAAATCTAAAACAGGGTTTCCCAACCCTTTTTATGCCATGGACCCCGCCATTAACCAAGGGGTCCATGGACCACAGGTTGGGAATCTCCTGATCCAAAGAAATTCATTGGTTAGTGGTAAGGGTTCATGGCATAGAAAAGGTTGGGAACACTGATTTAAACCATCATTTTAAGTTCACAAAAACATTTTATTTGTACCAGAAAATGCTATCATGCTACAGTGCATTAAAAATAATATTGTTCAATTATGAGGTTAGATATTTATGACATCATACTTTACATACCAATATGTTTTACACATTTCTTAAAATACTAATATTGTAAAGTTTGGTAAACTAAGGTCAGACTGAGTGAAATAGATGTGGAGATTACAGAACACCATTAACCCATGGTTATACCTTATGATTTAGGCAACAGGTTATGTTGGCGAAGCCTGCTGTTTCAGTCAACACAACACTAGCCATTCTGTTGACTACACACATCAATGTGAGTTAAAAAGACACTGGTAGCTGGCAATTACATAGAGAGATATAGGCACTTCTCAAAGGTAAAGTGAACCATGTAAAGGTAAAGTAAATCTGTGATATGAGAATTTCACCAATACTTGAACATCCTTTTTAAAAGCAGCAGGCTTTTATAACAATACATTGGTGCTGTTGATGTGAGAAAAGATGACAGGTAGCTTCAGTGATCTAGAAAGTTCCCTAAATATATATTCAGGAGAAATCAGGAAGAAGGCACAAGAGGTCCCCGCCAGGAATTTGGCTCACAAAATGTGAAAGAATTTTGGGACAATGCTTAATGATTTGACATAAATTGTTACAGTGTGTGTTCTACCATTTCCTTCACTAACTATATGGATTGTTCAATGCTTAAGCAATCTCTATTAACTGATAATCAACTCTAAAATTCTTTGAAGACAGAAGAGACCACACCTGCTGGAATCTGGAGCAACACTGATGCAGGGTTTTGACCTGAAACATTGATAATTCCTTTCAACCTACAAATACTGCTCGATCCATTGAGTTTCTACAGCAGATTGATTGTTGCTCCAAGATTAAATTTTCTTTTTCCTTCCCTTCTAGTACTGTCGCCAGTCTCATAGCGAAACCTGCATCTCAAACTGATAGCCAATTGACTCTTAGAGTCACATCACACATATACATTGAAAGGTAGTCATCAACTATGATTTTCACTTAATGTAGGAAAAGACGGTATGAAATAGAAAACAGCAAAGAAGTGGTGAAGATATGTCACCTCACTTTAACCTCATGAAGGAGATAGTATTGGCCAAAGTGAGAATGGTCTTCACTGAAGCTGTGGCTCCAACTGAGGCTGGAAATGTTGCTGTTGGGTATAGCTCATTCTTAAATTACTTTCTCTAAGTCCTAATCTCACAGTGCAATTTCTTCTGATGCTCAAGCTGCAGATGATGTAAATACATGTTATTTTCTTCCCTTACTTTATTCCTTGCATCTTTCTCAGTCTAGATACCAAAGAGCTACAATTTTACCAGTCAGAGGTGGAAGGAGAATAGTACAAGAGAAAGTGAATAAGATCCTTTATTTAATCTCACACACTGAAAGCCAGCACCCAATGTCAAAGGACATGACGGAACAACAAAATCCAATTGGCACAACTTAGCAAGTGTCATTTCTGATATGGAATCTGTAGTTACTTCATCATTACTCTTCAGGAAACAGGAACTGATGGCATTGCCAGAATTTCCATTAGAGTATAGACAGCTTCTACTAAAGGTCAGAGTACTGCATAGTAAGTTTTCATTACTGTTAGACTGGCTGTTTCTGCCAGTTTCAAATAGGTTTCCAGAATGCAGTGGTAGCTTCACCAACAGATCAGTAGAACTGATGACATTGCCCTAAGAGCCTAAGCTGCTCTTCTAACCTTAGGATGATAACTTTACCTTCCAACCCCTGACACTCCACTAATGCTCTCATTATTACCTATCAGCCAACTAGTTCAGATTGCTGCAACCCAAGCAGCCTGATGAACCTGTTGGAATTCTTTGAAGAGATTACAAGTAGGATAGGTAATGGGGATGCAGTGGATGTTGTGTATTTGGACTTTCAGAAGGCCTTTGACAAGGTGCCACCATGAGGCTGCTTACCAAGTTAAGAGCCCGTGGTATTACAGGAAAGTTACTAACATGATTAGAGCATTGGCTGATTGGTAGGAGGCAGCAAGTGGGAATAAAAGGATCCTTTTCTGGTTGGATGCCAGTGACTAGTGGTGTTCTGCAGGGATCAGTGTTGGGACCACTTCTTTTTATGCTGTATATAAATGACTTAGATGATGAAATAGGTGGCTTTGTTTCCAAGTTTGCAGATGATATGAAGATTGGTGGAGGGGCTGGTAGTGTTGCGGAAACAGGTAGGATGCAGAAGGACTTAGACAGATTAGGAGAAAGAGTGAGATAGTGGCAAATGAAATACAATGTTGGAAAATGCTTGGTCATACATTTTGGTAGTTGAAATAAATGTGCAGACTATTTTCTAAATGGGGTGAGAATCCAGGAATCTTAGGTGCAGAAGGACTTGGGAGTTCTTGCGCAGAACACCCTGAAGGTTAACTTGCAGGTTGAGTTGGAGGAAGGCAAATGACATGTTAGCATTCAGTTCAAGAGTTCTAGAATACAAGAGCAAGGATGTGATGCTGAGACTTTATAAGGCACTGATGAGGCCTCACCTTGAGAATTGTGAAAAGTTTTGGGCTCCTCATCTTAGAAAAGATGTGCTGGCATTGGAGAGGGTCCAAAGGAGGTTCACAAGGATGATTCCAGGAATGAAAGGGCTATCATACGAGGAAAGTTTGATGACTCTGGGTCTGTACTTGCTGTAATTCAGAAGGATTGTGGGGGGTGGGATCTCATTGAAATCTTTCGAATGCTGAAAGGCCTAGACAGAGTAGATGTGGAAAAGATGTTTCCCATGGTGGGAGAGTCTAGGACAAGAGGGCACAGCTTCGGGATAGAGGGGCGCCCTTTCAAAACAGAGATGAGGAGAAATTTCTTTAGCCAAAGGGTGGTGAATTTGTAGAATTTGTTGCCTTATGCAGCTGTGGAGGCCAGGTCATTGGGTATATTTAAGGCAGAGATTGATGGGTTCTTGATTGGACATGGCTTCAAAGGTTACGGGACGAAGGCCAGGGTCTGTGGTTGAGGATGAGATAGGAAAAAATATCAGCCATGATTGAATGGCGGAGCAGACTCGATGGGCCAGTTGGCCTGATTCTGCTCCTATGTCTTATGGTCTAATAGTGTAAACCACAGTCAAAGCCATTGTGATCTCCTCAAATGAAGGTCAACACCTTTCATCAACTATGTGATACCATTAAGTAAACAATTAGCGGTAGGACTAGAAGAATCAAAGTCACACAAAACATCGCCAGCAAAGATGATAAGTTTACATCTGTAATCCAAATCCAAAATTAGATTTTATAAAATTGGATTAAATTATACCTCTTCTGCCCTGTTGAACAGCTTTCCTGTTGTCAGAAAGAACACTATAGTTGCATAGTGGTCTTAGGCAGTTGAAGCATTTGGAAATACTTGAAATGAGAAGATGTAACTAAGGTAATTGATATTATTACGTATTATTTAATTATGTTGACTTCAGGAAGTCCATTATCAAAAATTCTCTTCTCACTGTTCTTTCACAATTACTGAATTGTCAGCCTCTGATTTCTCAGCGGCATGGAAGACTGGCTAGGATGAAGGAACGATGGCTGTTTCTAGAGTGATGGGAGTTAGAACGTGGAGCATGGAACAATACAGAACAGGAACGAACACTTTGGCCCACAGTGTCTTTGCTAGTCATGACTTCAATCTAAACTAATCCCAGCTGCTTGCACATGGTCTCTCCATTTGCTGCCTGTCCATGTGTCTCTCTAAATGCCTCTTAAACGTTGCTATTCAATACTATCATCCCCTCAAAGCAAATCACTAAGCTCCTAGACCTTGGCCTCAATATCTTCTTGTGTAATTGGTTCCTCAATTTCCTCACTTGCAGACCCCAGTCAGTTCAGATCAGCAACCACATCTCCTCCATGACCTCCCTCAACGCAGGTACACCACAAGGCTGTACACTTAGTCCTCTACTCATCTTACACTTATGAATGTGTGACTAACCACAGTTCCAATGCCATATTCAAGTTTGCTGACAACACCAATGTCACAGGCTGAATCAAAGGTGGTGATGAAGAGGAGAGAGATTGAAAATTTGGCTGAGTGGTGTCATAAGAAGAACCTCTTACTCAATGTCAGCAAGACCAAGCTGCTGATTATAAAGTTCAGGAGAAGAAAACTAGAGGTCCATGAGCCAGTCCTCTTTGCAGGATAAGAGGTGGAGAGGGTTAGCAACTTTAAATTCCTCGGTGCTATTATTTCAGAGTACCTGTCCTGGGCCTAGCATGTAAGTGAAATTACGAAGCACAGCAGTGCCTCTACATCATAGAACATAGAATAGTACAGCACAGTACAGGCCCTTTGGCCCACAATGTTGTGCCCACCCTCAAACCCTGCCTCCCATATAAGCCCCCACCTTAAATACTCCATATACCTGTCTACTAGTCTCTTAAACTTCACTAGTGTATCTGCCTCCACCACTGACTGAGGCAGTGCATTCCACGCACCAACCACTCTCTGAGTAAAAAACCTTCCTCTAATATCCCCCTTGAACTTCCCACCCCTTACCTTAAAGCCATGTCCTCTTGTATTAAGCAGTGGTGCCCTGGGGAAGAGGCGCTGGCTATCCACTCTATATATTCCTCTTATTATCTTGTACACCTCTATCATGTCTCCTCTCATCCTCCTTCTCTCCAAAGAGTAAAGCCCTAGCTCCCTTAATCCATAGAGTTTGCAAAAATTCGGCATGACATCTAAAACTTCCACCAACTTCTACAGGTGCGTAGTGAAGACTATATTGACTGACTGCATCACCAATGCCTTTGAACAGAAAATTCTGCAAAAAGTAGTGGATACAGCCCAATTCATCATAGGTAAAGCTCTCCCCACCATTGAGCTCATCCACATGAAATGCTGCCTCAGGAAAGCAGCATTCATCATCAGGGAACTCCATTAAACAGGACATCCTCTCTTCTTGCTGCAGTTACGAGGAAGGTACTGGAGCCTCAGTGCTTACACCACTCAGGTTCATGAACAGTCACTACCCCTCAACCAAAGGGGATAACTTCACTCAACTTCACTTGCCCCATCATTGAAATATTCTCATACCAAATGGACTCACTTTCAAGAACACTTCATCTCATGTCCTCGATATTTATTGTTTATTTATTTACTATTAATATTTCTTCCTATCTGTATTTGCACAGTTTGTTGTTTTTTTGCAGACTGGTTGAACATCCAAGTTGCCGTGGTCTTTCATTGATTCTGGCATGGTTATAATTTTGGAGATTTATTGAGTATGCACACATTAAAATGAATCTTGGGGTTATATACTTTGAACTTTGAACTTTGTACTTTGGATCTATTTTCACCACTTCCCTGGCATTCCTGGTGCCTACCATACTTTGTTGAAAATATTTGCCTTGAACTCTCTTCTAAATATTCCCCCTCTCACCTATGCCTCTAAACCTTCTACACTGGAAAACAGACTCTCACTATCTAATCTCATAATTTTATTTACTTTTATCTGGTCACCTCTCAGCCTCTAATGCTCCGGAAAAAAAAACAATTCATGTCTGTCCAATTTCAATCCATAGCTAATATTCACTAATCCAGGCAAAATCCTGGTGAATCTCTTCTGCACTCTCTCTCAAACCCCGCACAAACTTCCTATAATCCAGAACTACACTTTATACTGCAAGTAGGCCCTAACCAATTTTGAAGCATTAAGTTCACCCATATGTGAGATGGCTGTACTCAAACTCTGGCTACAGAATGTGCAAGTTAACAAAAAGAGCTGAGTTCACAGATGTGAAAGCAGGGAACAGCTTGCAATCAGTACGTCCATCACTACGGAGAAACCTTCAATCCATTTTAACAACAGTTGACTAAAAAATGCTACGTCCTCATAATTTCATTTAAACTTAGATGAGATTGTTGGAAAAATCAGAACTACTGCTACATCTCAGAGGTACTAAGAATTTGTTTTCTCATTGTCACCTACTTCTTTCCTGGCAATTCGTGAGAACTGATAACTTAGATAGAGGAGCAAAATTAGGCCACTTAGCCCATCGAGTCTACACCATTTAACCATAGCTAATCCTTTTCTCCTCTCCACAGCTCCCCCCCCCCCGACCTTCTCTCTATAACCTTTGATCCTATGGCCATTCAAGAACCTATCAATCTTCACCTTAAATACACCTGATGACCTGGCTTCCACAGCTGCCTGTAGTAACAAATTCCACAAATTCACCACTATCTGACTAAAGAAATTTCTCCACATCTCAGTTTTAAATGGACGCCCCTCTATCCTGAGGTTGTGCTCTCTTTTCATAGGCTTCCACACCATGGGAAACATCCTTTCCAAACCTACTCTGTCTAGGCCTTTCAACGTTCGAAACGTTTCAATGAGATTCCCCATCATCCTTATAAATTCCACTGAGTACAGGCCCAGTGCCATCAAACTTTCCTCATATGATAACCCTTTCATTCTTGAAATCATCCTTTTGAACCTCCTCTGAACCCAGCACATCTTTTCTTAGATAAGAAACCCAAAACCGTTCACAATACTCAAGGTGAGGCCTCACCTATGCCTTATAAAGCCTCAGCATCACAACCCTGCTCTTATATTCGAGACCTCTTGAAATGAATGCTAACATTGTATTTGCCTTCCTCACCACTGACTCAACCTGCAAGTTAATCTTTAGGGTGTTCTGCACAAGGACTCCCAAGTCCCTTTGCATCTCAGATTTTTGGATTTTCTCCCATTTAGGAAATAGTCTGCACATTTAAATCTTCTACCAAAGTGCATGATCATGTATTTTCCAACATTGTATTCCATTTGCCACTTTCTTGCCCATTTTCCTAATTTGTCTAAGTCCTTCTGCAACTTTTCTATTTCCTCAACAATACCTGCCCCTCCACTAATCTTTGTATCGTCTGCAAACTTGGCAACAAAGCTATCTATTCCATTATCTAAATTATTGATATACAGCATAAAATAAGCAGTCCCAACACCAACCCCTGCGAAATACCACTAGTCATAGATAGCCAACCAGAAAAGGATCCTTTTATTCCCACTCACTGCCTCCTACCAATCAGCCATGCTAGTAACTTTCCTGTATACCATGGGCTCTTAACTTGGTATGCAGCCTCATGTGTGGCACATTGTTAAAAGGCCTTCTGAAAATCCAAACATCCAACATCCACAGCATTCTCTTTATCTGTCCTACTCATACCTCCTCAATGAATTCCAACAGGTTTGTCAGGCAAGAATTTCCCTCAAAGAATCCATGCTGACATTGTCCTATCTTGTCCTGTGTCACCAAGTACTCCATAACTTCATCCTCAACAATTGACTCCAACATCTTCCCAACCATCGAGGTTGGGCCAACTGGTCTATAATTTCCTTTCTGCTGCCTTCTCTTTTTTTAAAGAGTGGGGTGACGTTTGCAACTTTCCAGTGAATAATTTTTGAAAGATCATTACTAATGCCTCCATAATCTCTACCGCTACCTCTTTCAAACCCTAGGGTGCACTTCATCTGGTCCAGTTGATTTATGTACTCTTAGATCTTCCAGCTTTTTGAGCAACCTCTCCCTTGTAATAGTAACCACACTCATTAATCTTCCTTCACACCCTTCAACGTCTGACACGCTGCTACTGTTTTCCACAGTGAAGACTGATGCAAAATAGTCATTTAGTTTAACTGCCATCTCTTTGTCCACCATTATTATTTCTCTGGCCTCGTTTTCTAGCGGTCATATATCCACTCTTACCTCTCTTTTATTTTTTATATATTTGAGAAAGCTTTTCTATCTATCTTGATATTGTTCTGCCAGATTGCCCTTTTGACATGCCTTTTCTATCTCCCATTGTAATCTGTAGTCCACATCCCAGGTACTGTTTGGAGACCAGTATATAACTGCCATCAGGGTCCTTTTCCCCTTGCAGTTCTTAACTCATCCTGCAAGGACTTAACATCCGCTCTTTCTAATGATTTTTTACCAGCAGAGACCTCTGCCTACCTTCCTATCCCTCCAATACAATGTGTAGCCTTGAACATTCAGCTCCCAACTACAACTATCCTTCAGCCACAATTCAGTGATGGCCAAAACATCATAACTGACAATCTGTTGAAGTGTATCAAGATCATTGACCCCTTTTCTTATATTCCTTGCATTGAGATATAACACTTTGAGTACTGTATTTGCTACCCTTTTTGATTCTGCACCCCTAGTGCACTGATACTCACCCT
This sequence comes from Mobula hypostoma, assembly GCF_963921235.1. NCBI lineage: Eukaryota > Metazoa > Chordata > Chondrichthyes > Myliobatiformes > Myliobatidae > Mobula > Mobula hypostoma. The sequence goes on from NC_086099.1 coordinate 132,184,869, forward strand.
GCTGGCTGCAATTTTGTCCTATTATCTGCCTGCCTTCCTGACAGTCTGATTGCATGCTATCTTCGTTTTTTCACTATCAGTTATATCCTGAACCCCTTCACACTCGTTCCCTCCCCCCTGCCAAATTAGTTTAAACCCTCCACAACAGCTCTAACAAACCTGCTTTCAAGAATATTCATCCCTCTCGGGTTCAGGTGAAACCCATCCCTTTTGTACAGGTTATACCTCCCCAAGAAGAGATTCCAATGATCAAGAACCTGAAGCCCTGCCCCCTGCACCTGCTTCTCAGCCACACATTTATCTGCCAAGTCCTGCTGTCTCTACCCTCACTGACATATGGCACAGGTAGCAATCCAGAAATTACTACCCTAGAGTCTTGCTTCTCAGCTTTCTGCCTGGATCTCTAAATTCTCTCTTCAGGGACTCTTTACTTTTCCCTTCCTCTGTCATTGGTACCAACATGTACCAAGACATCTGGCTGCTCTCCTTCCCCCTCCAAAATGCTGTGGATGCGGTCCAAGATGTCCCTGACCCTGGCACCTGGGAGGTAACATACCATCCAGGTGTCACGTTCACATCCACAGAATCTCCTGTCTGTTCCCCTGACTACTGAGTCCCCTATATCCCACTGAGGGGTGATGCTCCCCTCTTATCCCACTTTCCCTTCTGCACCATGGACCCATACTCAGTGCCAGTAACCCGGTCTCCGTGACAATACCCTGGGAGGTCATCCCCCACCACAATATCCAAAACAGTATACTTATTACTGAGGGGAATGGCCACAGGGGTGCTCTGCGCAACTGCCTGTAACATGCTGTAGGGTTTCACTGCTGTGTAACTTGCTGTAAGGTTTCACTGATAATGTAATGGTTTCTCTGTAGCCACAATGTTTGGGTTATGACTTGAGATAACAGGGTTTGGACTGCTGTTGTTCTTTCTTGTGAGTCTGGAAGAGGGATTTTTGCTGTCTTTTGCTGGAGAGAGATGAGGAGAGAAGACGCGAATGGAGAGAGTGGGTAGACCGCCAGACGGGGTGGACTTGGAGCGAGGGTCCGAAGAGCAGTGACGATCAGAGGAGGTCAATGGTGGACAATCGGTTTATCTGTGAGCTCCAACATTGCGCAATAGACTGTTTCATAAGATTGGGCCCCTTTTTTCTGTTTTCTTTCCTAACCATAGAGTCAAAGTAAGAATTATGAAGCTTAATCGCTTAATTGCATATTATGTACTGTTTGTTATTTCTAGGTACTGATTTGGAACAGGAGACACATCGCGCAGCATCCACCCAGACAAGATTTCTTAAGTTTGGCCGGGCCGGGGGCTATCTCCCCCTATATTTAGCCACTAGCCGAAGCGAGGGTTACAATTGTGGGGGCTACATTTGGGATTGATTCTGTTGGATGCTGTGTGATTACACTGAGCAAAGAACCAATGGGGCAGATATTTGTACTCCGGATGAATTGTTAACTCCACTGTTAAGTACTGTTGAAGTTGCAGTTGTGACAGTAATGCCTAGTGTCCCTGTGAGACACACTGGGGAGAAAATATTGGAAAAGGGGGGAAAGTTGACCGCTGAGTTATTCAAATTCAGGGACTCCTCGGTTCCTGCTGGTTGGAAGAGGAGGCTGGTAGAGAAGACGTTGAAGCTGGAAGGTGTCTTTTCCACCGATGAATTTGATGTGGGTTGTTCGAAGAGCACGCGTCACACTGTCTGGGTGACTGAGGATACTCCATTCAGAGAAAGGTTGTGGCGATTGGCCCCTGCAGAGGTGGAGGACGTTCAGCAGCATTTGTGTAAGTTGAAGGAAGTTGGAATCATTACCGAGTCCTGAAGCCCCTATGCGTCCCCAATAGTAGTGGCCCGAAAAACAAATGGGAATGTACGGATGTGTGTGGACTATAGGACTCTGAACAGGTGCACTGTCCCTGACCAGTATACTGTCCCAAGGATTGAAGACGTGCTGGCCTGCCTGAGCGGTGCGAAGTGGTTCAGTGTGCTGGACTTGAGGAGTGGATATTACCAGATCCCCATGAGTGAGGCTGACGAAGAGAAAACGGCATTTATATGTCCCCTGGGATTTTTCCAGTTCGAAAGGATGCCCCAGGGCATCTCAAGAGCTCCTGCAAACTTCCAGCAGGTCATGGAGAAGACGGTGGTGGATATGAACTTGCTTGAGGTATTTGTATATCTGGATGACCTCATAGTATTTGGATCCACCTTGGAAGAACATGAAGCGAGACTGCTGAAAGTGCTGGGTTGCCTGAAAGCTGAAGGATTAAAACTTTCCCTGGACATGTGCCAATTCTGCCAAATTTCTGTTAGCTATGTTGGGCACATAGTCTCACAGAATGGAGTCACTTCAGACCTGGCTAAGATCGAGACAGTTACCACTTGCCCAAGACCCCAGACTGTGAGCGCTCTGCGCTCATTCCTCGGGTTCTGTGGTTGCTAGCGGAGGTTTGTGAAAGGCTATGTGAAAGTGAGTCACCATTTGAATCAGCTTTTGTGTGGTTACCCTCCCTTGGGGACGAAAGGGAGGGGGACAAAAGGACAGGAGGGTGGAGAGTATCTTAGCCCTTCAGAACCCTTTGGACAGAGGTGGGATGTAAAATGTGAGGAGGTCTTTCAGTCGCTGAAGGAGCTGCTGACCCAGGTGCCGGTGCTGATTTTTGCGGACCCCCGATTGCCGTATGTACTGCACACGGATGCCAGCCGAGAAAGTTTAGGGAGCATCCTGTATCAGGATCAGGGCACTGGGTTGAGACCCGTTGAGTTTGTCACCCTCCGAGAAAAACTATCCCACACACAAATTGGAATTTCTGGCGTTGAAATGGGCGGTGGTGGATAAGCTGAGTGACTACGTCTACGAGGCCAAGTTTGAGGTGAGGACGGACAACAACACCTTAACTTATACCCTGACCTTGGTGAAACTGGATGCCACAGGTGGTTGGCGGCGTTGTCTGCCTATGATTTCAGCCTGAAGTACCAGCCGGGAAGCAGAAACGTCAATGCTGATGCTTTGTTCCAATGGGCGCATGAGGGACTGGTCAGGGGCGAGGAGTGGGAGAGTGTTCTTGCCCCTGGGGTGAAGGCCCTGTGTCAGTTTGCCATCACCGTGAAGGCAGAGGAAAAGGAGGGGCAGGAGCGAGCGGTAGATCAATTCGGGGGGGGGGGGTTCCGATGACACTATCCCCCAAGTTTATTGTAACCTGACTGCTCTGAAGACAAATCAGCTGCTGGAATTCAGTTCTGGGGCTGTGGCTGCTGCTCAGCGAGATGATCTGGACATTGGTACCATCTGATCAGCAGTCAAAAAGGGAGACATGTCTCAGGCGGAGAGGATGAAACACGCATTGGTGTCTCCATTACTACAAGAATAGCCTCAGTTGGAGTTGCAGAACCAGATCTTATACCGGGTCACGTCACCCCCGGACCAACCTCGACATTGCCAGCTGGTTCTGTTGGAGAAGTATCAGAGGATTGCGTTGAAGTCACTTTATGCTGATTCTGGACACATGGGGGTGGAAAAGACCTATGGATTGCTCAGAGACCGGTTTTACTGGCCCTGGATGAAGTCAGATGTTGAAAAATACTGTAAGTCATGCATTCGCTGCATACGGCGGAAGACACTGCCTACGCGGGCAGCTCTTTTGATCCACTTGCAGAGTGCGGGGCCCCCGGACCTGGTGTCTATGGATTTCCTGTCAATAGAATCCGAGGTCAGCAACAAGGTGAATGTCTTAGTCATCATGGACCACTACACCAGATATGCTCAGGCTTTTCCTACCAAGGACCAGAGGGCATCTACAGTGGCAAAGGTGTAATGGGAGATGTATTTCATTTATTATGACCTTCCCAGTCGAATACATAGTGATCAGGGACAGGATTTCAAGAGCAGACTCGTCCGTGAGTTACTGGGCATGCTTGGAGTCGAGAAGTCGAGGACCACGCCCTATCACCCACAGGGTGATCCCCAGCCAGAGGTTTAATTGGTCCTTGCTAGACATACTTGGGACCCTGGAGGTCAGCAAGAAGAGCGGGTGGAGTCAACATATTGGGCATCTGGTTCACAGTTACAATTGTACATGAAATGAAGCTACTGGGTACTCGCTGTATTATCTGATGTTTGGGCGTGAGCAAGGTTGCCCATTGACCTTTGTTTTGAGACTGATGAGGGTGACTTACCCCCAAAGACTTATCTGAAGTATCTGTCTGACATGAGAAGAGAGCTGAAAAGGGCTTATGAATTAGCTGGGGTCGCGGCTGCCCAGCAGCATCAAGGGAATAAGAGAAAGTATGAACAGAAGGTGAGGTTCTCCCAACTCCTGCCGGGAGACAAAGTCCTCATAAGGAATTTGGGGCTGTTGGGTAAAGCATAAGTTGGCTGACAGCTGGGCGGCTACGCCATATGTGGTGGAGAGTCAGATGCCAAACCTACCTGTTTTCGGGGTAAAACCAGAGGAGGGGAATGGGCCTGTCGAGATTCTCCATCAGAACCACCAGTTTCTGCTGGGTCAAGAGGTGCAGGTAGACCCAGAGCCCGACTTGGAGCCTACACCTAGTAAGAGGACTCTTCGGAAATGGGGGGCAACTACGGGACCCACAACAGGCGAGGTTAGGCCGACTCCCACCCCTGACTCGGAGAATGAGGACCTGGATGTGTGGTATATGCCGCCTTTCGCTAACACCCCATTGATTGAAGAAGAGACTCCTGGCTCTTCTCCCATCGAGACAGGTGAAGTGGGGGGGGGGCTCTCTGTGGGCAGCCTGGGTTGCAGTGGGACTCTCCAGGGGAGGAAGCGGGGTTTGATCACAGAACAGAGGGCTCCAAGTTGGAGGTGGGCATGAGTGATAGATCGGGGGAGGCCTCAACAGGTAGACAAGAAGTATCCCCAGTAGTGTCAGAACCTGAAGGGTTAGATGATGGGGTGCGGAGGTCTCAGAGAATTAGGAGACCACCGGAAAGGCTGACCTACGTAGCACCAGGGGAACAGAGTGTGACCCTTACTGTGCTGGGGAGCTATGTCACTGCCTTTTATACCTAGATGGGGCTTTGTGTTTTGCAGGTGGGGTTGGCAAATTATCTCAATGTCATGAGGACATGACTAAATTTGGTGGAGGGGAGAGTGTAACATGCTGTAGGGTTTCACTGCTGTGTAACATGCTGTAAGGTTTTACTGATAATATAATGGTTTCTCTGCAGCACCAATGTTTGGGTTATGACTAGAGATAATGGGGTTTGGAATGCTGTTGTTCTTTCTTGTGAGCTGGAAGAGAGATTTTCGCGGTCTTTTGCTGGGGAGAGATGAGGAGAGAAGACACGAATGGAGAGAGTGAGTAAACCACCGGATAGGGTGGACTTGGAGCGAGGGTCCGAAGGGCAGCGACGATCAGAGGAGGTCAATAGTGGACAATTTGCTTATCTGTGAGCTCCAACATTGCGCAATAGACTGTTTCATAAGATTGGGCCCTTTTTTTCTCGTTTTCTTTACTAACCATGTAGTCAAAGTAAGAATTATAAAGCTTAATCGTTTAATCGCATATTGTGTACTGTTTGTTATTTCGGGGTGCTGATTTGTAACAGGGGACACATCGCGCAGCATCCACCCAAATGAGATTTCTTAAGTTTGGCCGGGTGGGGGGCTATCATCCCCTATATTTAGCCGCTAGCCAAAGTGAGAGTTACATGCCTATTCACCGTCCCACTCCTCCTCCTGACAATCACCTAGCTACCCACCTCCTGCACCTTAGGGGTGACTACCTCCCTACAACTCTGATTGATGATCTCCACTGTCCTGTATATATCGAAGGTCATCCAGCTGCTGCTTCAGGTCCCTAACATGGTTTTCAAAGGGCTGCAGCTGGATTCACTTCACGCAGATGTAGTTCCCTGGAAGACTCTGGGTCTCCCAGGGCTCCAACATCTGCATGAAGAACACACAAATGAACACACAGTTTAAACTACAATAAGTACCACTGACCCCAAAAGAAAAAAGGGAAATTTAATAAAACATTACCCAGAGCCAACGCCTCTTTGGAGCCAAAACCTCCTTTGAACCAAAGCCTAACTCTCTCACTCTCACTACTGGTCCACTCCCACTTAGCTTGTCCCTCCTGTACTTTTATTTACTCCTCGCTGTGTGCTGCTCCCGCAGCTGATTGGGCTGCTTGAATGACGGCGAGCTCCCTAATAAATTCTGCTCTTGTCAATCCTCCAGACATTTATTCCTGCCACCGTACCAAGTATTACACCTCCACCCTCAGCGCTATTCAGAAGCCAGGTGAGGCAGCACTTCAGATACAAATCCATTAGTGTAATTTATTGTATCCGCTGATTCTGGTGTGGCCTCCTCTACAGGAGTGATACCTGACATGGATTGGGGAATTGCTTCATCAAGTAACTTGGCTCCACCTTCATATCAGCCGGGTTCTCCCAGTGGCCAGCCACTTAATTCTCTTTTCCACTCCCACACTGTCATGGCTGTCAATGGCTTCCTCCACTGTCGCTAGACATAGACTGGAGGAGCAACATCTCATATTCTGGGTAGTCTCCAACCTAACAGCATGAACATCTTCACCACCCAGGCCAGGTAAATTTATTTATATTGGTGGCACTTAATACAGAAACTAAGCCAGATCCTATTTGAGAATAGTATTTCCAATGTTAACATCCTGATCTCATGAAAAAATGCATTAGCTTTTAACGTGGCAACACACATAAAAGTTGCTGGTGAATGCAGCAGGCCAGGCAGCATCTCTAGGAAAAGGTACGATCGATGTTTCGGGCTGAGACCCTTCGTCAGGACTCGACCCGAAACGTTGACCGTACCTTTTCCTAGAAATGCTGCCTGGCCTGCTGCATTCACCAGCAACTATTGTGTGTTGCTTCAAATTCCACCATCTGCAGATTTCCTCGTGTTTGAGCTTTTAATGTGGTACAGGCAGTGCTGCCTGCTGCACAGCTTCAGTCGTCCAGATTCAATTCTCGTGCAGTCTGTTTGGTGCACAGCTTTCTTCATGTCTTCTGTTTTTCTATAACACCTCAAAGAGATGCTGCTGGGTAACTGGCCACTGTACACTCAGTGGCCACTTCATTAGGTTCACCTGTATCACCCAATCATGTGGCAGCATCTCAATGCATAAAAGCATGCAGACGTGGTCAAGAGGATCAGTTGTTGTTCAGACCAAACATCAGAACTGGGGATGGAATGTGATCTAAGTGACTTTGACCATGGCATGATTGCTGGTGCCAGATGGGGTGGTTTGAGTATCTCAAAAACTGCTGACCTGCTGGGATTTTCACACACAGCAGTCTCTAGGGTTTACAGAAAACAATGCGAAAAACAAAAACCATTCAGATTTTGTGGGTGAAAACGCCTTGTTAATGAGAGGTCAGAGGAATATGGCCATACTGATTCAACCGGTCAGGAAGGCAACAGTTACGTGTTAGAAGAGCATCTCTGGATGCACAACACAACGAACCTTGTACTGGATGAGTTACAGCTGCAGAAGACCAAGGGCATACACAGTGGCACTTTATTAGGTACAGGAGTTGCCTAATAAAGTAACTACTGGGTGTGTTGTAAATTCCCCCAGTTTTAGGTGAGTCCCAGGAGAAATGGGGAAGATTGATTGGTGTGTGACAGTAAAGAGAATATGGGGAAGTAAGTGAGGGAGTAGGATGGAAGTAAATGCTCTCATGAAATTCTTATGAAATATATATGAGAATCTTCTGTGCACCAGAATTTTACTATTTAAAGGGGGAAAAAGCTATGAGTATGCTTAGGAAGCTTGTCATAATTTCCCTTAAATTTAGAATAATGAGGGATTATCAAATTGAGTTTTGTGAAGCAATATAAAATACGCTGGAGTAGCTTCAGGTGCATTATTTGCTCTAGTGAAGGAGCCCAAAGCAGAGCAATGTAATTTTTATATTAGAGCTCAGCCATTTAGGAATAAAATATACAGTAAAAGCAGTTTATTTTTGCAAGTGCAGTAGAAAGTTAGAAATGGCTCCTGGCTGGTTCATTTAATGAAATAACAGAGTCGTACAGCAGGGAAACAAACCCTTCAGTCCAACTGGTCTGTGTCATCCAAGATAATGCAGCATTCTGAATAATTCCATTTGCCAGTATTTGGCCTATAACCTTCTAAACATTTCCAATTCATGTATTTATCCAACTGTAATTATTGTAGTTGTCCCAACCACTTCCTCAGGCAGTTAATTCCACATGGAGACCACGCTACGTGTAAAATAATTGTCCCTCAATTTCTTCTTTAAATCTTCCCCTCTCGCCTTAAACCTTTGCACTTTAGTTCTAGATTCCCAAAATCTAGGAAAAACACTGAGTGCATATCAATTCCCATCATGATTTTAAACACCTCTGTAAGACCACCTCTCAGTGCCCTACAGTCTAAGGATTAAAATCCTGACAGCATCCTTGTAAATCTTCTCTGAACTCTTTCCAGTTTAATAAAATCTTTCTTATTAGCAGGATGAGTAAAACCAAACACAATACTTTTTGAACAGCCTCCTCTGCAGCCACACCATGACATCCTAAACACAATGACCTGGTTTATGAAAGCCACCTTCACTTGTGACTCCATGTGAGGTAAACCATGTGCTTGTACTCCAAGGTTACTCAGTTCTACAGCACTTCCCAGGGCCCTGCCACTCACTGTGAAAGTTCTACCTGGATTTGATTTTCCAAAGCGCAGCACCTCACACATAGCCAAATTAAACTCCATTTGCCATTCCTTGGCCCACTTACTCAGCTCAGCAAGATCCCCTGTCATTTTTGATAGCCTTCTTCATTGGTTATTATACCACCTATTTAGGTGTCCCTGCAAATTATTAACAAATGCCTACACGAGGAATTCTGCAGATGCTGGAAATTCAAGCAATCGAAGTTGCTGGTGAACGCAGCATCTTTAACAATGCCTTGTACATTCTTATCTAAATCATTGATATGGATGACAAACAGCAATGGGCCTAGCACCAACCCCTGAGGCACACCACTAGTCATGGAGGTTCAGTCTAAGAAATAACTTTTCACTGAGTATCCAGTTAGCCAGTTTTCTCAGTATTCTATATGATCTAACCTCCCAGAGCAGCCCACCCTGTGGTAGCTTATCATGGGCCATATAAACTAAATCTACATCCTGCAAACCACTCAAAATGCTGGAGGAACTCAGCAGTCCAGGCAGCATCCATGAAGGACTTCTTTCGAGGCCCTTCAGCAGGAGTCCTTCAGCCCTTCATCTTTTTTTCTCCAGTCCCTCTGAAGGATCTCGGCCTGAAATGTCCTCATCTACTGTCCTGCTTGCATCAATTTTCTTGGTCACCTTATTGAAAAATTCAATTAAGTTCCTAAGCCTTGATTCCCCATTCACAAAGCCATGCTGACTACCCATAATTAACCCCTATCTTTCCAGATGTACATATATCATATTCCTCAGAATGTTCTCCATTACCTTACCACGGGTGTTGGATTTACTGGCCTATATTTCCCAAGTTTTTCTTTGACACCTTTCTTCAGTAAAGGTACAACATTCACTACCCTCCAATCTACTGTCTTCTCACCTGTGGTTCATTATGATACAAGAATCTCAGCCAGGGGCCCCACAATTTCTTCTCAGACCTCTCACAGTGTTCTCGGATGTATTTGATCAGATCTGGAGATTGTTCTTCCTTAATACCTTTTAAAACATCTAACACCTCCTCTACTTTAATGTGGACTATCCCCAAGACTTCCCAATTTATTTCTCAAAGTTCCAAAATCTTTATCCAGAGTAAAACAGAAGAGCAATATTCATTCAGGACACTTTCCATCTCCTGCAGTTTCACACAAAGGTTTCCACTTTGGTCTTATTCTCTCCCTGGTTGCTCTCTTTCCTTTAATATACTCTTTTAAATCTCTTTGGATTTTCTTTAATCTACTCCGGCAAAATTATCTCATGCCCCATTTTTTTCCTCTTGATTTCCTTCTTGAGTACACTTCTACATTCCTTATACTCTTCCAGGGATTCACTTGATTACAGCTGCATGTACCTGGCCCATACCTCCTTCTTTTTCCTGTCCAGTGCCCATATGTCCTTCACCATCCAGGATTCCTTACTCAGCCCTGTTCTTCACTTTGACAGGACCATACAGACTTTGAATTCTCACAGTCTCATCATTAAAAACCTGTAGTCCCTTTGCCTACAGATGACCTACTCCAACTAACCTTTGCAAGCTCTTGAATCATTCCGTCAAAATTCACCTTAACCCAATTTAAAACTTGGAACTCTGTATCTTTCCTTAACTATTTTACGTTTAAACAAAGTGCTTCGCCATTGTCACCATACTCCATCTTATTACCCAAGAGTAGGTCAAGTTTTGCCCTCTTCCTTTTAGAATCCTTTATATGTTGCCCTAGAAAAGATTCCTGAATGCATTTAATAAAACCTGTCCCATCTATGCCCTTAACAGTATGGCAGTCCTTGTCTATGTTAGGAAAATTAAAGTCCCTTTATTATTCTTACAACTCTGCACAATCTCCTGGCATATTTGTTCTTCTAATTCCCAATGACTATTTTAGTAAAATCCCAACAATATGATTATCTCCTTTCCTATTTCTCAGGTCAATCTATAAAGACTCACAGGATGTTCCATCAGTAATTTCAACTCTGACTACTGCTGCTATTCACCTTAATCAACAATGTTCCTTCCACTCCTATCTTAACCTCATCCCTATTCCACCAAAAGCACCTGTTCTCCAGAACATTAAGTCTGCCTGTCCTAGCCACATTTCCACCCGAATAAAGAATAAGACAATAAGTTTAGAAAAGGATAAGCATTTAACTTCAGGCAACATGGAGACAAAATTGGAAAGAAGTACAGTGAATACAAGACAGTGTTACATTTGAATGCACACAGCTTGCAAAATAAGGTAGATGATCTTGTAGCATAGTCAGAAATTGACAGGTATGATGTTGTGGGCATCGTAGAGTCATAGTAGAAAGAAGATCACAGGTGGGAGTTTAATATCCAAGGACACACATTATATCAAAGGTACAACCACATGGACTGAGAGATTGGGGTTATTTTGTTGGTATAAATGAAATCAAATCGTTAGAAATCCTGTAGGTAAGTGACAAAAACTGAACACAATACTCTAAATTAGGCCTCACCAACACCTTATACAACTTCAACATAATATCCTAGCTCCTGTACTCTATACTTTGATTTTTGAAGGCCAATATGCTAAAAGATTTTTTTAACGACACTGTTCACCCATACCAACACTATAGGCATGTATTCCCAGATCATTTTGTTCTAACACACTCCTCAGTGTCCTAACACTCACTGTGTAAGACCTATCCTGGTTGGTCCTACCAGTGTGTAACATTTCAACATTAGCTATCCTCCAATCCTCCAATAGCTCACATGTTGCTAAGGATGATTTAAATATCTCTGCTAGAACCCCTGCAGATTCTGCACTTGTCCAAGGGGACTCCGTGTCTGGCCCTGGGATTTATCCACCCAAATTTTTCTCAAGACAGTAAACACCTTGTCCTCTGTAATCTGTATAGGGTCCATGACCTTGCTGCTGCTTTGCCTCACTTCTATTGATTCTCTGTCCTTCTCCCGAGTAAATACAGATGCAAAAAATGCATTTAAGATCTTGTTCATCTCTTTTGGCTCCATGCATAGATTACCATTCTGATCCTCCAGAGAGCCAATTTTGTCCCTTGCAATCCTTTTGCTCTTAACATATCTGTAGAATCCCTTGGGATTCTCCTTCACCTTGGCTGCTAGGGCAACCTTATGCTCGCTTTTAGCTCTCCTGTTTGCATGCATTTCTTATACTCCATAAGCACCTCATCTGTTCCTACCTCCCTATACCTGCTATGCACCTCCCATTTTTTTCTTAACCAGGGCTTCAATTTCTCTTGCAAACCAAGGTTTTCTACACTTGTTATCTTTGCCTTTTATTCTGACAGGCACATATAAGCTTTGTACTCTCAAAATTTCACTTTGGAGGCCTTGCTGGAGGTTAGAAGAATGAGTGGGGGTGGGGGAGGGGGAATCTCATTGAAATCTACTGTGCAGAATATTGAATAGCTGAGATAGAATGGGTGTGGAGAGGAGGTTTCGTATAGTGGAGGAGTTTAGGAGAAGAAGGCACAACCTCAAAATAGAAGGATGTTCCTTTAGATGAGAGTTGAGGAGAAATTTATTTAACCAGAGGGTGGTAATTTTGTGGAATTCATTGCCACAGATGGTTGTGGAAGCCAAGTCATTTGGTATATTTAAAGTGGAGGTTGATTAGCTTCTTGATTAGCAAGGACATCAAAGATTAAGGGGAGAAGAGAGGACAATGGGGTTGAGAGGGAAATAAATAAGTCATGATTGAATTGTGGAGCTAACTCAACATGCCGAATTACCTAATTTTGCTCTTAATTCTTCAGATTGTTTGGTCTTTTGGCTTCTAAAATGTTCCAGACCCACATAGCTATCCAAGCCCTATGTTCATCTGCCTTTCCTGCCAAACCTCTACTTTGAAGTAAATGTAATTTATTCCAATAGGCTTTCCTTGTCATGTCTATTCGACGTGTTGACATCACTTTCCAGACCTGCATTTGCCTCCCTGTAGCTTGGTATCCCACCTCATCTCCCAATCTGGTTTAAACCCACCATAACACCAAGGGTAAATCTTCTTGCCAGGATATTGGTCCCACTTGTACAGGTCACCTCTGCCCCAGACAAAATCCCAATGGTCCAAAAATCTGAATCCCTACCCCCACACCAATTTATCAGCCAGGCATGCATTTACCATATCCTCCTGTTCTTACTCTCATAGCATGTGGCACTGGAAATAATCCAGAGCTCACCAACTTTGAGGTCCTGCTTTTCACCTCCTTCCCTAGTTCCCTACATTCACTCATCCTTTGCTCCGTCTATGTCATTTGTTCAATGCGTACAATGACTTCTGACTGCTCATCCTCTACCTTGAGAATGTTCTTGAAACACTATGTGACATACTAGACCCTGGCACCAGGGAGACAACACACCATTTTGAGTCCTTTTTATAGCTGCAGAATCTCCTGTCTTCCCATCCACCCCCCCCCACCCCCAACACAAATAACTATCAAGCCCTCTATCACTTACGACCTGCCAAGCACCACCTGAATGCTCTGAGGAAATTCAAGGAACCTTACCTGCAGTTCTGCTTGCCAAAGCATATTTACTTACCACTCAAACACTGGCCAACTCTCACAATGTCTGTTCCTAAAGAAAGACAGTAGCTGTCAAATTTAGTTTGTGATGATAAAAAGAAAGAATGACTTATACTAACAAACAAGAGAAGATCTGCATATGCTGGAAGTCCGAGCAACATATACAAAATGCTGGAGGAACCAGGCAGGGCAGCATCTATGGAAAAAAGCACAGTCGATGTTTTGGGATGAGACCCTTCAGCAGGACTGGAGAGAAAAAAGCTGAGGAGTAAATTTAAAAGGTGGGGGGGGGGGAGAAACAGCAGGTGATAGGTGAAATTTGGAGTATTTGGGATGGGAAGAAAAAAACTGGGAAGTTGATTGGTGAAAGAGACAAAAGGCCATGGAAGAAAGAAAAAGGGGGAGGGAGGAGCACCAGAGGGAGGTGATGGGTAGGCAAGGAGATAAGGTGAGGGAGGGTAAAGGGGATGGAAAATAGTGAAGGGTTGGGGGTGTGTGAGGCATTACCAGAAGTTTGAAAAATCGATGTTCATGCCATTAGCTTGAAGGAATATAAGGTGTTGTTCCTCCAACCTAAGTGTGGCCTCATCACGATAGTGGAGGAGGCCATGGATGGACATATCGGAATGAGAATGGGAAGTGGAATTAAAATGGGTGGCCACTGGGAGATCCCGCTTGTTCTGGCGGACGGAGCGAAGATGCTCAGCTAAGTGGTCTCGCAATCTACCAATATACAGGAGGACACACCGGGAGCAACGGACACAGTATATGACCCCAACACTCACAGGTGAAATGTCACCTCACCTGGATGGACTGTTTAGGGCCCTGAATGGTAGTGAGAGAGGAGGTGTAGGGGCCGATGTAGCTCTTGTTCTTATACTTAAGACTTATACTTAGCTGGATATGTTTCACACCATCCTAATGCCAACAAAATACGATTCACATGCAGTCACTATATTCATGTAGGTAAACCAGCAGCCAATTTATCTGTGGCAAGCTCCTGCAATCAGAATTGTGAAATAAGTAAACTGTGTTCAGTAATGTTTGTATGAGGGATAAATATTGGCCAGGATGCTTGAGATGATTCCCCTGTTCTGATAATATACAGTCACTGTGCAATGTATGACATCAGTAAGTACTTTCTCCACATGCTTGTTAAATATCCTGAGAGCTGTCATAAATCTTATGACTGCTAAAGTGCATTTTCAAATCTGTTCCACTTGGAAAGGAAAAGGAATGGGTGAGGGATTCTGGCTTTTGTCATGGCAACCAGCAAATATGTTCTTTCTGCAATGTTTAAGTATTTGAAGCATTATTCCATTACTTGGTATACTTTACATCTTTCTTAATTTAATAGTGAAGGGAATTTATGGCAAATAGGAAGATATATTCATCACTGTAAAGATGGGTTAATTCTGACTAAAATAACTTCCACCATCCAGATCTCTAAAAGAATACTATAGTATTCTGGCAGGACTGAACAATGCATGTACCTTGCTGCATCCAGTCAAACCTAATCAGTCGATTAAATGTGAAATGTTTCTTCTAAATGAGTTTTCTTTGTTGGTTCAGTCTTTTTACAGGCTGTAAATTTCATCGCAGTACCAGCTTATTAAGTTACAACAAATAGTTTGCTTTCCTTTGATGAATTAGACTTTGCGCCTTCCAGTTACTACCCAACATTTTGAAGGTTACAGGGGGAACGAGACTTATGGGGTTGCTCTTTTATGAGTTAGCATGGACTCAGTGGGCTGAATGGTCTCCTTCTTTGCTGTGAAGAATAAAACTAAATTGATTTAGCTACAAAGTATTTCCTGCGCAATGTTGCAGAAGCAAGTGAACACAGGAGTAATTAATATACTAGTGGTGATTGATGTTATAATGCTGGCAATTTGTTAAGTGACCTGCTGGCCTTTAGAATTGATGCTTTTGCCTGATTATTGAATAGGTCCTTAAACAGACATGGAGTCAGGATCAATACGTTGGACACAGGTTCCAGAAAGATACAGCCCTCATCTGCTTATAGAAACCACAAATATAAGGTTGGTGTCTATTTTTAAGAAGTGATGCTGAAAGTGCAAAGGAAATTAAATGGGTGGGGTTAAAATGGCATCAACTGGCTGTCTCTTTGAGTTCATCTAAAGAAACAGCTTAAATTCCTCTCTTTGTTGCCTCTTTTTTTTCCCTTTTCAAGGTGGCTGTGGTTCTATCGAGGTCCCTGATCTGCAATGGCACTCAGAATTGCGTTTTATCATGGAGGATTTTCCCAGTCTTGGAGTTCACTGACTGGCCATTTTCCCAACATTCTCCAGGCAAGGCTTGGAAGATGGCATCTTTGGGGTTCAGCCCTGCGCGGCCCTGTGGACGACCGATTCCAGGCCGGTGTTGCTAAATGAGGCATCGTGGGAGAGGAACATCAGGGTTTCACTGCAACAGATGTGTGGACGGACACTCTTTCTCTCGATGGTGGAGAGAGTTTGCTGCTGATTCTCAAGTCAGACAATTTCGGAATAAAAAGCGACACGGCAGACTGTAACATCGTAACAGCAACTGTTAGTCACCTCTTTCGCTGGAAATGGGTGACATCTCTCTGTCATTTGTTAGTGAGAGCCTGTAGCAGATCGAATTGCCAGGCAAACAATAGATTTGCTGACTGCAGATCTATTTTGTGGTCTCTTTTTGGGTGCCTTGCTGTTCCTTGGTAGGTGGTGGACGCTGATGCTTTTTTGCTGAAATGGGTTGGGGGGACAGTGAAGAGGGGACTTGGGGTTCTAACGTTTTTCTGTCATTCATTCTTTTGGGGTTCTGTTTTCGTGGATGTCTGGGTAGACAAGAATTTCAGGTTGTGTCCTGTATACATTCTCTGATAATAAATGGAACCATTCGAAACATTTAAAATTTATCTCTTAGAGGGTACTATCTTTGGAATTCTCAGCCCTGCAGGGTGTTGGAGGCAAGATCATCAGATATTTTTCAGGTGCCAATAGATGAGTGGAAGATTGACAAATCAAGCGTTATAAGGAGCTGGCACAGAAACTGAGTTGAGCCCAGTGTAGTTCATGTTGAATATGTAGGCAGGTTTGGGAGTCCTGATGCCCTACTCCTGCTCCTTGTGTTTTAGACATGAGCTGCACATGGGAGGCAATAAGGAGGAATATGAAGATATGGTAATTGCAGGTGTGGCATTAATGCTGGCCAGCTGGCTGCATCTCCCGTCGAGTAGGTACGTTCCTCACAGTTATTGAGGAAAGTCTTGTTGGAGCAATGATAATTATCCTCTTTTTACTTGTGCTTTGAACTGTAGAATTTTCCTTGCAGCTAACAGGAATGCTGTGACCTCTTGTTCAGAAGTGGATACAGCCAGCTGGTTCTCAGTACTGTGAAATGGCATTACCGGGCATGGATCTTACCCCACACTTCACAGTAACCATTAAAGTTGAAAGTTCAACGTACATTTATTATCAAGGTATCTATACTAACTACAATTGTAATGCCCCAGTTCTTATTTTTGCTGTTATGCTGTATGTATTTCATCTTGTGCTGTATGTATTTCATTGTGGCAGTTCTGTAAGAGCGGCTTGTTTTCAGTATGCTCGGGTTATTGTTGACGTTAAGGGATGACGTGGAATGTATGCCATTCCAATTCGCGGGAGGTTTTCTTGACTACGTACAATAAGGTTGGTCTTGGGGTTTTTGGTTCGGCGGGAGATGAAGAGAGAAGATGCTGGGGAGAACCGGTCATAGCATACGATCCAGTGGGAGACTCGTTCGTTCGAGATGGATTGCGAGCGACGTTCAGAAGGTAGTGTGGGTGTTCATGCTGACCGAGGGCCCAACGCGTGTGTGACAGAGAAGTTCAAGATGAGCTCTAACTTGTGCACATTTGACTACTAAATTACAATGGGCCCTTTTCTTTTTGTTATATTTTTACTAACCCTTTAGTTAAGATTCATAAATATAATTCCTTTAATCGTATGCAGTGTGTCTGTTATTTCGTGGCACCAATTTGTAACGGGGTAGCGCATTACACAGCATCCACACAATCCGGGGTTTGGGGTGGGAGAGTGCCTCAAACTCACGAGTTTGGCGGAGCTGGAGGTTGTCTTCTCTAGACTTCCACAGCCAAGGAAACCAAGGGGTTGTGTAGACAATAAAAGGAAACAAATAACATTCAGAACTGAAATTCATGAAAGTGAGCCCACAACCATGAAGCCAGTCACAACCAATCCAGGAGTTACAGGTCACAGACTCAGTTCAACACAGAGATGAGCAAACCTGGTGAGCAGAGAGATTAACACCAGCCCATTCCTCATCTCCGGCCCTGACACACTGACCTTTTCAATCTGGTCCTGCGCTTAAATCGGCCAAGCAGCAGGTAGTTCCTCGCTGTCTGACCCTGCCACTTTGATATGCTCTCAGATCCCGGACCCACTGCCTCAATTAGGTGTGTACTGTACCTTTAAATCAGTCAAATATTGGCTTGTTCCTCCCTCTCGGGGCCAGGCCCTGCTGACTTAACTCAGCCTTGCTTCAGCTTGCCTCACCTCCGTTCTGTCACTTTGAATTGGCTCCAAGTCTGTCCAGCAATACCAAGTATTGATTGGTTCCTCTCTCCCGGGCCCGGGTCCTGACACCTCGATGTGGTCCATATACACAACACCACAATTGTCCTACGCCTTTTAGACTTCAGTTTACACCACAGAAATGCCGGGTTGTACAGTTGGTTCAGAAGCTCAGCTCTAAAAAGTAAGTTACAGGCTATTAATTGCAGTGATCGTTTACCAGAAAAAGTCTGATTTAAAAAGTAGCTAGTAGTTTTGTCGGTTGCCAGCAAGTCGTCACTGTGTTTCACCAGTTCCTTCTTAAACTGGAATTAATGTTAATGCATAGTCAAAATAAATTGATACCACCACTGCTTTCCTATGATGCTACCTGTATGATCTCCATGGGTTCTCTGTAAGACACAGCAGGCTGCGACTGGCAACTAGACTACAGTTCGCTGGTAGTAGCTCTTTCACAGTCTATTTTGCTGGCTCATTCACACTCTGTCAGAGGAATTTTCCACTTTTTCCAAAAGCTCCTAAAGAAATTAAGAAAAAATACATTAAAATGTTTGAACTTTTAAATGAAGGTCTACTTTCTCAATCAAAGTAGATGAGCCAGTGTGTTCAAATTTGAATTTCCAAAAATACATAAATCCTGAACGCAATGTCTTTCTCCAAGGACTACCAGCTCGCACTCAGTTTGATGAGGACCAAGATCTTATTCTCAACCCTCATAAGGTTAGCCAACCTATTGATCATGAGGATTATCAAATTTTAATGACAAACTGTCACTCAGTAAAGAAGATCAACTAAATTTGTAAAGGGTGGAAAGTCAAGCTGTTGCCAATATGATGAACAATTTGGCTGTTCTGCCGGATATTAACAATCAAAGAGACATCATTTGAAATTAGGCAGATTCTTCTTATGTTCTGACCAATACTTATCCCTCCAACCAACCATACAAAACAGATTTACTGGTGATCTACCTCATTGCTGTCTGCGTGATCTTGTTGCACACAAATTGCCAGCGACAGTTTTAGTTTTTATTGGTGACTTTAGTTAAAAAGTAATTCAATTACTGCTCAACTATGATCAGTGCAACAGCCTGGGGTGTTGAAAGGTGGAATATAATGCATGTTTTTTTTTAAATGTATTATTCTTTACAACAAGTCATTTTGGTGAACCAATCCAATCTAACCATGTGAAATGTTGGTAGTGACATCCTTTTTGACGGGTGATATTTCCGTGGTTTTGGGGTTAGGCTTAGTTGATCCTACAAGTTCACTGTTATAGAATTATAGGGCACTACGGTATAGAAACAGGCCCTTCAGCATATCAGGTCCATGCCAAGCTATTAATCTGCCTAGGGCTATCAACCTGCACCTGGACCATAGCCTTTCATATCCCTCACATCCATGCATCTAACCAAATTTCTCTTAACTGTTCTCTTAACCCATACCCATCACTTTTGCTGGCAGTTCATTCCACACTCAATACCCTCAGAGTGAAGAGGTTCCCCCTTATGCTCCCCTTAAACATTTCACCTTTCACCCTTAACCCCTGAGCTCTAGTTATAGTCTCACCCAACCTCAGTGGCAAAAAAGGCCTGCTTGCATTTTACCCTATCTATACCCCACATAATTTTGTATACCTCTTTCAAATCACCCCCAAGGTTTTCCAATCCCAGCAACATCCTTGTAAATTTGCTTTGTACTCTTCCGATCTTATCTACATCTTTCCTCTAGGTAGCTGACCAAAACTACACACAATACTCCAAATTAGGTTTCTCCAGTCCCTTATACAATTTCAACATTGCACCCCAACTCCTGTACTCAACACTTTGATTTATGAAGACCAATGTGCCATGTTTTCAATGTATTTAGCTTGCCTAAAGAAAGAGAATAAATAACTTTGCATGGAAAATAAGCCCAGAAGCTCCCCACTAGCCTTAGAATTGCATAGTTGTGTTGGAAGGCTCGGAATCAGAATCAGAATCAGAACCAGGTTTATTATCACCGGCATGTGCTGTGAAATTTGTTAACTTAGCAGCAGCAGCAGTTCAGTGCAATACATAACATAGAAGAAGAAGAAAAAAAAGTACAATAATAATAATAATAAATCAATCAATCAATCAATTACAGTATACGTATGTTGAATAGATTAAAAATCATGCAAAAACAGAAATAATATATACAGTTGTCCCCCGCTTTTCGAACGATCGCTTTACGAAACCTCACTGTTACGAAAGACCTACATTAGTACCCTGTTTTCGCTTTCAGAAGGTTTTTTCACTGTTATGAAAAAAAAGCAGCGCACGATAGAAGGCAGCGCGCGCCCCAAGCAGCCACTCTCCCCTGGATTCGGAATGGCATTGCTTTAACACGTGCCTGTGAGCAGCCATTAGCAATATGAGTTCTATGGTATCGGAAAAGCCTAAAAGAGCTTGTAAGGGTGTTACACTTAGCATAAAACTAGACATAATTAAGCGTTTCGATCGTGGTGAACGAAGTAAGGACAAAGTGAGTTTGGCTTGTGGAAGCTGACGAACATGATGTTGAAGAGGTTTTGGCATCCCATGACCAAGAACTGACAGATGAAGAGCTGATGCAATTGGAAGAAAACAGGATAACAATCGAAACCGAATGAGTAATGATAAAGTACGACTTTAATTTTAAAAGGGTACGTCGGTTTAGGGGATATTTGAAGGATGGTTTGAGTCCTTACAAAGAACTGTGTGATAGAAAAATGCGTAAGGCTCAGCAGTCAAGCAAACCTTCCACATCAACCACAGCAGACGACGAACCTCGACCTTCGACATCGAGGCGAGCAGTCATAGGAGAAAATGAGCTGCCTGCTCTAATGGAAACAGAAGATGAGATGACACCCCAGTGTCTCACCACCCCAACACCCAGGCCACGGACAGATACCAATTCGTAGAGAATGCAACGGTAGCCGGGAGGCACACAGCACATCTTTAAGAAAAAAACCGAAGTAAACATGCTAATTAATTAGGTGCCACCGACACGTAATTGTCGGCCCAGATCAGAGACGATGCAATCAGAAATCGGCACCGATCTGGGCTGACAATTACGTGCCAGGCGGCACCTAATTAATTAGCATGTTTGCTTCGGCTTTTTTCTTAAAGATGTGTTGTGTGCCTCCTGGCTACTGCTGTACCGCAATGTATCAGTCGGCGGCCTGGAGGGTGGGGCCACTGCACCACCCAACCTGCGACGACTCAGTCTAACACACCATCATCCGTGTGCTCGGCACTGTCTTTCCGATTCCGGTAAGTGGTACTACACTGTACATACATTATTTCTACTTTATATAGGCTGTGTATTTTTACATGTTATTTGATATGATTTGGCAGCTTCATAGCTTAAAGGTTACTGGAGAGCGCTTGCGCTGTGTTTTTGCCAACAGCGCTTGCGTGAGATTTTCGCTACAGAGAACAGTTCAGTAATGATTGTGGAAAAGTATTTCTACTTTATATAGGCTGTGTATTTATCATATCATTCCTGCTTTTACTATATGTTACTGTTATTTTAGGTTTTACGTGTTATTTGTCATGATTTGGTAGGTTAATTTTCCCATATAAATAAATGATAATTGCTTCTTCGCTTTACAACATTTCGGCTTACGAACCGTTTCATAGGAACGCTCTACCTTCGGATGGCAGGGGAAACCTGTATTAAAAAAGTGAGGTAGTATTCACGGAATCAACGTCCATTTAGGAATCAGATGGCAGAGGGGAAGAAGGTGCTCCTGAATCGCTGAGTGCGTGCCTTCAGGCTTCTGTATCCCCTACCTTCTGGTAAAAGTGAGAAAAGGGCATGTCCTGAGTGCTGGGGGTCCTTAATAATGGAAGCTGCTTTCCTGAGACACCATTCCTTGAAGATGTCTTGGGTACTTTGTAGGCTATTACCGAAGATGGAGCGGATTAAATTTCCGGCCCTCTGCAGCTTCTTTCAGGTTGTGCAGTAGCCCCTCTCCACCACCCCCCCAATACCAGACAGTGATGCAGCCTATCAGAATGCTCTCCACGGTACATCTATAGAAGTTTTTGAGTGTTTTTGTCGATATACTAAATCTCTTCAAACTCCTAATGAAGCATAATCGCTTTCTTGCCTTCTTTATAGCTGTATCAATATGTTGGGACCAGGTTAGATCCTCAGAGATCTTGACACCCAGGAACTTGAAACTGCTCATTCTCTCCACTTCTAATCCCTCTATGAGGATTGGTATGTGTTCCTTCAACTTACCCTTCCTGAAATCTACAACCAGCTCTTTCATCTCACTGACGTTAAGTGCCAGGTTGTTGCTGCGACACCACTCCACTAGCTGGCATATTTCACTCCTGTATGCCCTCTCGTCTCCATCTGAGATTCTTCTGACAATGGTTGTATCATCAGCAAATTTATAGATGGCATTTGAGCTATGCCTAACCACACAGTCATGGGTATAGAGAGAGCAGAGCAGTGGGCTAAGCACACACCCCTGAGGTGCACCAGTGTTGATTGTCACCCTTTTCTGGGTATATAAGAAGAGAAAATTAGCTGTGAAACTCTGCAATGTGTCAATCATAGCAGGATTTTATACCTATGGAAAACAACTCTACGCATTGCATGACCACATCATGAATGAACCTCTCACATCAGTACTGATTTTAATTTGTGCATTAAAAAAAAATGAGTTTCTTTCTTTCCTGGAATCATGGAGGTGTATCCCAATTTGAAGTTGATATCTCTTGTCTGAATGATAATGTCTTAGTAAGTTATTTATAATGCTCTGTCGATATCATGCTCTATTTATATCAAGCTGATAAAGAAAATTAATATCATACTTTGTTGTAGATAGAGAGTCATAGCTTAGGGAATTATGCTGCGTGGAAACAGGTTCTTCCACCCACCTCGTCTATGCTGACCAAAACTGTGATCTGAACTCCCCACATTTGCCTGTGTTTGGCCTATAATCCACCTGAATCTTTCCTATCTATGTACCTGTCAAAGTGTATTTTATACATTATAATTGTACTCACCCCTACCACTTCCTCTGGAAGCATGTTCCTCACACTCACCACCCTCTGTGTGAAAATCTTACCCATCGAGTCCCTCTTAAAACTTCACCTCTTACTTTAAACACCCTCTGGTGTTAGTTTAATCATTCCTGTGGAAAAGACTGTAACTAATGGCCTTTTCTGTGCCTCTAATAGATTAGATTATGAAGACACGTAGTCCCCTTTTATTGTCATTTAGTAATGCATGCATTAAGAAATAATACAAAATGATATAATATTGTCAAAGTTTAAAGTTCAAAGTACAATCATTATCGATACCATTATCGATACCATACAATCATTATGTATACCATATACAACATGGAGATTCATCTTGCAGGTAGCCACAGGAAAACAAAGAAACACAACAGAATTCACGAAAAAAAACCCACACCACAAAGACAGTCATAAGTTCAACGTGTGAAAGAAGAAAGAACAATTCATGCAAACAATCGATCTACAGAACATGAACTGCAAAGTGGGCCCACAGCCATGGAGCCAATTCCGGAGCCCAATGGCTATAGGCCACAGCCAAACAGCAAGGTTCAATGCTGAGGCAAGTTCTGATAGCTCAGGCCACAACTGAAGAGTCCATTCAGCGTTGAGGCGAGTAAAGCCTCAGAGAGTAGTGAGCCGAATGCCTTAGTCTTCTTAATCTGCTTGGTGCTTAAACTGGCCAAACATCAGTTCTGGCTCCAAGCCTGCCCCAGCAATGGCCACTGCAGTCATAGCTGTATTCTTGGGTCTAGTTTGCCAAATATTTCAATGGCAACCAAAATGCCAGGTTGTTCAGACAGTTCAAAAACATACCTCCCAGTGGGAAATTACAGGCTTTAGATTGCCGTGATTACTTTTTCAAGAAGTCCTGAAAGAGTATATTCAGTATAAATGTTAGTAGTGTTGTTAGCTGCCTGTAAATCATCGCTCTATCTCGCCAGTGACATCTTTGCCAACAATTATATACCTATATTAGGTCACCCTTCAACCTCCTACACTCGTGTGGAAAAATAGCAGCCTGACTATTCTCTCATTCAGCTTTCACAACAGAAGGTGCGTGATCCATCTTGCATCTGTTTACAGTCGATTGCAGTTTTGGTTTGGAAGAGCCAGTTTACATATCATCTGTACTTTCATTCCAGAAAGACTTTCTTAAGAATAAGCTTATTAAGATTTCCATAACTGGCTTTATTCAGGAACATATAGCAGACTTCATCCAAATCCTGACTGAGTTATTTTCATAGTGTTTAGTTTTTTGTCAGCGTCCTATAAATTTGGTAGTGCTCAGGACCTTCAATAATGTGAGATGTGTGCACAAACTCCAAGGAAGAGTTTTATTCAGTTATCTCCTCATAGGATGAATGAACTAAATAACTGAAGTTGGCAGGCATTTCTGAAAGGAAACTCGATCTCCTTCAACTCTCAGAGCTTTACATGCCTTTTCTGCTGAGGCTTGGAGTTATTGCCCAGTTTGAAGTTGATACCTCCTGTCCAAATGGCATTTTCTTATTAAGTTATTTATAATACTGCACAACCAACCCTAAGAACCAAAAAAGTGGACAGTCCTGAAGTTGCATTACTGTCTGTCCAATGGTTTACTCACATTTATTGCTATCATTTAGAAAGGAAAAGGCCAATTTACAATCACATGCACATAGAGTGAGAAGACTTCAACTCCCTGTCAAGCTGATGCTGAGTGAAGCAGGAGGTAAAATGTGCTTCCATCCTAAAACTGCTAAACACAGATGGTGAAGCATCTGCCTTGATCATTTGGAAAGGTTGTGAATTTTTCCAGTGGAATCATTTTCTCTTCAGTGGAATCCAAGAACAACTTTATGGCATGCTCATGGATGTTTAGCACTAAGCAGGAGCATCTGGGCCAGGAGTGGAGGTCCTTCAGGGTAGTAAATAAAAGCTCACTTGTTTACAGTGCCAGCCCACTCAGATGCTCATGATAATTGCTTGGGACCAGCAGCTGCATAAGATTTATTTAAATCAGGTTTTCCCAACTTTTATGCCATGGACCAGTACCATTAAGCAGGGGTCTGGTTAAAATGAAGTGGGACCTTTGACCATTCACTCCTTTCTTATGTGTCTATTAAGCTACAAGACCACAGGTTTTCCCAAGCAGCCGCCAATGACTTAAAATTCTCACTCACCTAGAGTCTACAGATGTGTAAACTTTTTTTAGTTGCCACTGACAGGTGACAATTACAGCAAGTGAAAATAAAACTGGTGTGATGATTACATGCTTTATGCTTTACCATAACTCACAAGTTAACTAGAAAGAATCTTTTTTTTAGAATACATGATTCAGAAGTATTTTCAGATAACTTATTTAAACTATTAAGGCACTTTAAGGTTTCTTATGCATTATGAGGTCCAAATACAATGAACAAGAGAAGACTGAAAAATACCCTATTGTCCTTACAAGCATTCTTCAGTCCAAAGTTGACAGAAAGAGAATGACATCCGTGATCTCGGCAAAGAGTAGCAGAATATGGAGACAGACCCTTTAGCCCACAGTTTCATGCTGACCATGATCTTGCTAATCCTAATTACCAGCATTTATTTAGTAGCCTTCAATACTTTGGTATTTCAAGTGTTTATCTGAATATTTTAAAATCTTGTGACAGATCACATTCACTCCAATGTGATCACAACCCTCCTCATTACATTCCACCTGTGGCCTTTGCATATTTGTGACTTTATAGAGTTATACAGCAAAGAACAAAGCTTACCAGCTTGACATAAGCTCCCTGTTCAAGCATTATGTGACCCAGTTAATGAAGCCAAATACTCCATAAACCTTGTTAACTGCCATATCTATCTGTGCTGCAACCACTGGACATATATACAAAGGTCCTTCATTTCCTCCCCTTCACTACTGAGCAGGCACGAAGGGCTCTGGGGAAACTAAGACACAGCAGAGCATCGGGACTGGATGGTGTGAACCCCAGGGTCCTGAAGAAATGTGCTGAGCAGCTGTGTTGAGTTCTTCAGCACATTTTCCATCTGAGTCTTAGCCCAGAAAGAGTACCAACTGTGTGGAAAACATCATGTGTTGTCCCAGTACCCAAAAAGGCTCTTGAATGACTACAGTCCAGTAGCACTGACTTCACATATAATGAAGACCCTAGAGAGGCTGCTCCTGGCTTACCTTCAGCCCCTGGTCAGATCAGCCTTCGATCTCCAGCAGTTTGCCTACGAGGAGTATATTGGAGTTGACGATGCTGTCATCTTCCTGCTGAACAAAGCCTATTCCCATTTGGATAAGCAGGGCAGTGCTGTGAGGATCATGTTTTTTTGATTTCTCAAGAGTCTTCAATACCATACGGCCCTCATTGCTGGGGGAAAATCTTCGTTCAATGCAGATCAATGTTGATGGAGAAGATCCTGAGAGGCAGGAATTATGAACATTTGGAGAGGCATAGTATGATTAGGAATAGTCAGCATGACTTTGTCAAAGGCAGGTCATGCCTTACGAGCCTGATAGAATTTCTTGAGGATGTGACCAAACACATTGATGAAGGTAGAGCAGTCGATGTAGTGTATATGGATTTCAGCAAGGCATTTGATAAGCTACCCCATGTAAGGCTTCTTGAGAAAGTAAGGATGTATGAGATCCAAGGGGACATTGCTTTGTGGATCCAGAACTGGCTTGCCCACAGAAAGCAAAGAGTGGTTGTAGATGGGTCATATTCTGCATGGACGTTGGTGACCAGTGGTGTGCCTCAGGGACCTGTTCTGGGACCCCTTCTCTTTGTGATTTTTATAAATGACCTAGATGAGGAAGTGGAGGGATGGGTTAGTAAATTTGCTGATGACACAAAGGTTGGAGGTGTTGTGGATAGTGTGGAGACCTGTCAGAGGTTACAGTGGGACATTGATAGGAAGCAAAACTGGGCTGAGAAGCGTCAGATGGAGTTCAACCCAAATCAGTGTGAGGTGGTTCATTTTGGTAGGTCAAATATGATGGCAGAATGGTAAGACTCCTGGCAGTGTGGAGGATCAGAGGGATCTTGGGGTCTGAGTCCATAGGACACTCAAAGCTGCTGTGCAGGTTGATTCTGTGGTTAAGAAAGCATACGGTGCATCAGCCTTCATCAATTGTGGGATAGAGTTTAAAAGTCAAGAGGTAATGTTGCAGCTCTGTAGGACCCTGGTCAGACCCCACTTGGAGTACTGTGCTCAATTCTATTCGCCTCACTGCAGGAAGGACGTGGAAACCATAGAAAGGGTGCAGAGGAGACTTACAAGAATGTTGCCTGGATTGGGGAGAATTCCTTATGAGAATAGATTGAGTGAATTCGGCCTTTTCTCCTTGGAGCGATGGAGGTGACCTGATAGAGGTGTACAAGACGATAAGAGGCATTGATTGTGTGGATAGTCAGAGGCTTTTTCCCAGGGCTGAAATGGCTAGCATGAGAGGGCACAGTTTTGAAGTGGTTGGAGGTAGGTACAGAGGAGATGTCTGGGTTAAGTTTTTTACGCAGATAGCGGTGAGTGGGAGGAATGGGCTACCAGAGGCGGTGGTGGAGATGGATATGACAGGGTCTTTTAAGATTCTCTTAGATAGGTACATGTAGCTTAGAAAAGTAGAGGGCGATGGGTAACGCTAGGTAATTTCTTAGGTAAGGACATGTTCAGCACAACTTTGTGGGCCAAAGGGCCTGTATTGTGCTGTAGATTTTCTATGTCCTATGTTTCTATGTTTCTATTAGAGATAAATGATCTTTTCTCGTCTGTCATCATGGCCCAAATGCTTGCCATGTTGGTGTTAGGAATGGGATCAGAAATTGACAGAAAAATAAAAGATTCTGGGAATGAAGGGGTTAACATATGAGGAGTATTTGGCAGCTTTGGGTCTGTACTCATTGAAATTTAGAGGAATGCAGGGGAATCTCATTGAAACCTACTGAATGTTGAAAGGGCTAGATAAGGTGGGTGTGGTGAGGATGTTTCCTGTGGTGGGGGGGGGGTATCCAGAACCAGAGGGCACAGCCTCAGAATTGAGGGGCGACCTGTTAGTACAGAGGTAAGGAGTTTTTAAGCCAAAGAGTAGTGAATCGATGGAATGCCCTGTCACAGCCTGTGGTGGAGGCCAAGTCCACGGGTATATTTAAGGCGGAAGTCGATTGTTTCCTGATTGGTCAGGGCATCAAATGATATGATGAGAGGGCAGGTGTATGGGGTTGAGTGGGATCCGGGATCAGCCATGATGGAATGATGGAGCAGACTCGATGAGCTGAATGGCCTAATTCTGCTCCTATGTCTTATGGTCTTATGGTCTTATTAGCATTTCCATTGTATCCTGGATAATGGTCTGCCTGAGTGGCAGACCACAGCTTGTACGGCTTCAGAGCTGCGTGTCAGACATGGCTATAGGCAGCACTGGGGCCCATAAAGGACTCTATTGGCTCCCTTCCTGTTTACCCCGTATTCCTTGGAGTTTAGATACAACACGTCATCTGCCGAAATTATCTGATGATTCAGCCATAGTTGGGTGTATAAAGGGAGGATGGAAGGATTCATACAGGGCCCTGGTGGAGGATATTGTCAAACGGTGCAAGATTAATCATTTGCAGCTCAACATCAGTAAGACAAAGGAGATGGTGATGGACGTTAGGAAGACTAAGCCTATATTGCTCCCTGTTACTATTGATGGTGAGGACATGGACATGCTGAAGGCTTGCAAGTACCTGGGGGTGCACCTGGATGACAGACTTGAGTGGAGCACCAACACAAAGGCTGTGTGCAAGAAGGGCCAGAGTTGCCTCTACTTCCTGAGGAGACTGAGATCCTTTGGAGTATGCAGGTCTCTCCTTCACATGTTCTAGCAGTCTGTTGTTGCCAGTACAATCTTCAATGTAGTGGTGTGCTGAGGCATTGGCAATTCTGGACAATGTTTCTTACCCTCTGCATACCAGCCTGACTGAACATAGAACTACTTTCAGCAATAGTCCAAAGCAACTGTGCTGCTCCAAAGAGTGATATATGAGATCATTCTTCCCCTTGGCCATTAGGCTCTATAATGAGTCAACCTACAGCCAGGGAAGTGATGAACCCTTCCTGTTAGAGTGGTTGAGGTAAGTTATTTTTGAATTCTTTCTTACTTCACTTCTAATATTTGTATATTTGTGTACCTGTGCACTTGTAATGCTGCTGTGACACTGTGATTTCCTTTGGGATCAATAAAGTATCTATCTCTCTATCTTATCTCAAGTCCTACTACTGACTATGTTGTTTACTACTCGTCCCAAAATGAATCACCTTGCCTGCTTCAGCATTAGATTCCATAGTCCTTATCTCTGCCCATTTCACTAACTGTTCTTTACCTTCCATACTGTCAATAATACCTTTAACTTTCAATTTATTTGTAAATTAACAATCAAACCTAATGCAGTCACATCCAAATATAACAAATAGTAAGAGTCCCTGGCAAGGCCCCACTAATCACTGGACTCCAATGACGTAAACAGCACTCAATCATCTTCTGCTTCTTATCACCAAGCCAACCTTTTACAGCACATAAAATGGCGGCATGTTGTCCTTCGTAAAAGAAGGTTGCAGTGGATCTTTTATCATCACAAGACTTCAGCCCCAAGATGGGTTAGTAGCCAGGATCAGCTTAGTGCTCTTGCCTCTAAGTCAGGCAGTTGCTAATTTGAACCTTGAAACTATGCTATAAGTGAGGGAACATGTCAATACTGAAAGACACAGTATTTTCATGTGCACTCATGACTAAGAAAATTATTAAACTAGACACATATTCTAGATCCTCCATACTTCCTGTGTCTTATACTTCACACTTTCCACGTTGCTTGCTAATGGATTAGGAACCCAGAAAGACATACACATTTCATTCACAACAAATGGGGATGGAATACAAACTGAAATAGGAAAGTTATCCAATATCCTGACCAATCATGCACTCACAGTGTTAGACTGAAATCATATTGTAATTTCAATGTGCAGATTTAAAGTCACAAGACTTGAATTAAGGCTTGAATATAGGAGAAATGGGGAGGTGGGGGAAATACATTTGACTTTAAGCCATTTAACCATAAAAAAGAAATATTGGAAGAAGAAAAAAAACTCAGGTTTAATCCAGGTGTATCAGGAACCATGGTGTTCATGATAAAATGCACAAGTCTTTGAGATTGCATATTGGGCAGTGGAAATGTTCTGCAAAACAGAAAATATAGTTGTAATTGGGCTCTGTTTAAACAAGGATATTGGAGAACATCTGAGAACGTTCATATTTTAGTGATATCATGAAAATTAGATTAGATTAGATTATGAGAACACAGTCCTCTTTTATTGCCATTTAGAAATGCATACATGCATTAAGAAATGATACAATGTTTCTCTGGAGTGATATCACAGAAAACAGGACAAACCAAAGACTAACACTGACAAAACCACATAATTATAGCATATAGTTACAGCAGTGCAAAGCAATACCATAATTTGATGAAGAACAATCCATAGGCACAGTAAAAAAAAGTCTCAATGTCCCGAGTCGATCGACTCCCGAGTCCCCGATAGCAGGCGGCAAAAGGGAGAAACTCCCTGCCATAAACCTCCAGGCACCGTCAACTTGCTGATACCTTGGAAGCAGCCAGCCACAGCCGACCCTGAGTCCATCTGTCCAAAAACTCCGAGCTTCCGACCAGCCTGTCCGATACAGCTTCCCGAGCGCCATCCTCTGCCGAGCGCCTTCAACCTCTCCCTGGCCGCTGAGACACGCAAAGCCGAGGATTTCGAGGCCTTCAGCTCCAGAGATTCTGGTTACCACACAGTAGCAGCGGTGGCAAAGTAGGCATTTCAGAAGTTTTCCAGATGTTCTGCGGGTGCTCTCAAGTCTGTCTCCATCAAATCATGATTGTGCACGATCCCCTACTTGACAAATAACAGATATTCATCACCGAAGTGGCCCCGCGCGCACTGCCGTCACGCCGCCATCTTCTCCTCCCTCCTGGGATATATATCACCTTGGCAGATCTCCTGTGCTACATTGGACAAAAGCTCTTATCCAATAAGGTGATGAAGGGATTGCAACTCAAGAATTAAGACGACTTAATTTTTTTCCATTGGACATCAAATAAAGGAACAAATCTGGGATCAAACCATTGGTGACTAAGAGTTGTGTTCAATTTCAACACAATAATTTGATGCAAAAACAGAAGATGTTGGAAAAATGTAGAACGTCAAGCTGAGTTCTGACCAAGGATCACAGACCCAAAGACATTGAATGTTTCTGATTTCCACAGTTGTTACCTGACTTGCTGAAGTTTCTTTCTGTTTTTGTTGTAGATTTCCATTTATGATCATTTTGATGCCAACTTATAAAATAGACTGATAGCCAATGCTTGACGATGTGCTGTGGATGACCTGTGCTAAACAGCCTGCTGTGTTATTCTATGATCCTATGATGTCAGGGTTAATCCTGTTTGTTGACAAACGATAGTAATAGAGGCAGGAGCCGCAATACCAAGCCTGAGTCACGAGGTTGGTGTGAAAATTGAAACTGACTGGAAAACCGCTGCTGGTGTAATTGATATCACCCATCACAAGTATGCCAGCTAACAGCAGAGAAATGCTTCAACAGCAAAAAGAAAGGGCATATCATCTCTGAGTAAGGTTAGATCCAGGATTACTAACAGTGTCAGGGGCCTGACGACACACACTCAATGATTCAGAAATAGCTTCTTAACCTCTGCCGTCAGATGTCTGAATGGGCATTGAACCCATGAAAAGTATCTCACTGCTTTTTTTTTCTTTGTTCTTTTTGCACTACATATTTAATGTAACATTTTAAAAACATATATACTTATGGTAACTTACAGTTTTTATTAATATGTATTGCAATGTACTGTTGCCACGTACTGTAATGACAAATTTCATGACATATGCCAGAGATATTAAATCTGTTTCTGATTTTGGATTAATATCAACCAATCTTCTCTATTGAAGAAGAATAGTAATAAGCAGAAGCTTTTAAAGTACTGAACCTGACGAGCATCTGTGCCACCAGCAACAGTAATGGAAATTGCAGCAGTCTTAAAATTTGAAGTGGCAGTTGAAATTCAATAGACTGATACGAACATCGATACACCTTCTGACTGTGGGCAGAAAAAAGCACGTCAAAATACACGGCAAAATACCACCAACCCAAAACACTGAAGAATTATTCTGGGGAAATACAGAAAACTAAGCTGAATGCACTATTTGATTTCTCACAATAATCATAAAGTAAAGTTTCCAAACAAAATAACTGACTTACAGCAGTGGAAAAAGTTTGGAATGAAGAATTTAAAGTGTTCTGGAATAGTATATTTAATCTGAGTACTTTGACATCACTTTTGCATCATATCTTTCTAGAGAGATATGCAGATCTATTCAAGAATTTCAACATCATTATTAAGGAGCACAAATCCCACAGATTCAATAAGCCAAACACCAAATCAACTTATTGCAGGCTTACGTTGATGGTATGCACAATGCAAACTCAAACAGCAGAAAAGAATAAACAAGTTCCCACAGCATAGTGCTTTGGTCAAAATTACATCAACTGATGAGGTGACACTCGGTGCTGTGGTGTCAAAACCTGACAAAACTGACTGGCTTTGTGTATACTATAAGGAAACCCTCAACTAAACCAACTGATGAGAAATAGGACTTGCCCATATTGCAGTATCCATATGATGGATTGGCTGGGGCCAAGGTCTTTACCAAACTAGCTGTATCAAACACATATGCACATTTTAATGTAGATAAAGGAAGCTTCATCCACAGGGAGCTTTATACATATAACGATATGCCTTTCTGCATAATGTCATCACACAAAACATTGTAGTCTTCTGTGGACATATTAATAGGAGTTCAACAATATGGTGCTTGATAGTTGGCCAAAGGGCTTGTTTCTATGTTCTGAGGCTTTATGATTCTAACATTCATTCAGCTAAAATAATGTTTTGATTGCAAGTGTCATGAATGTCATGAATGATGATGCCACACTGCCTGATGTCCTAAACCAGCTCTTTGCCCGCTGTGATACTCAGAGAGAGGAGGCTGCTCCCCTCATCAACCCACCTAACGATGAATCCACACTGGTCCTTAAGCAACATCAGGTGAGAGCCACCCTGAGGAAAGTGAATGCGGGTAAGGCAGCTGGCCCAGACGGAGTGCCCGGCCAGGTACTGAAAGCATGTGCCAACCAGTTTGCTGAGGTGTTTACAAGTATATTTAATCTCTCACTGCAACAAGCTGTTGTTCCAACATGCCTTAACACCTCCACCATCATCCCAGTGCCCAAAAAATCAGCTGTGAAGTGCCTGAATGACTATCGCCCTGTAGCGCTGACACCCATAGCCATGAAGTGATTGGAGAGACTTGTGCTCTCACACATTAAGGCTAT
Organism: Mobula hypostoma; assembly: GCF_963921235.1. Lineage (NCBI taxonomy): Eukaryota > Metazoa > Chordata > Chondrichthyes > Myliobatiformes > Myliobatidae > Mobula > Mobula hypostoma. Next base: position 132,218,114 of record NC_086099.1, read on the forward strand.
AATCCCACCTGATCTGGACAAACACCAGTCTGCCTACCGGGCAAACCACTCCACAGAGGATGCAATCACAACCGCCCTCCATATTGCTCTGACTCACTTAGAGGAACCGAACACTTATGTGAGGATGTTATCTGTGGACTTCAGTTCTGCATCTAACACAGTCATCCCCCATAAACTGGTCAGCAAACTAAACACTCTTGAGCTTGGTTCCTCCCTGTGCTCGTGAGTCATGGACTTCCTCACAGATGGACCACAGCAAGTCAGAATTGGTAAGCACACCTCCACCACCCTCATCTTAAAAATAGGCACCCCGCAGGGCTGTGTGCTGAGCCCTATGCTTTACACACTCTTCACACATGACTGCACCTTCATCTACACCTGCAACTCCATAATTAAATTTGCGGTCGGTACCACAGTGGTTGGCCTGATCTCGGACGAGGATGAAACAACCTACAGGCTTGAGGTGGATCATCTGACGGAGTGGTGTAAGGACAATGACCTGGTCCTTAACACATCTAAAACAAAAGAGATGATCATTGACTTCAGGAGATCAAAGGACAGAGTACCCCCCCCCCTCCATATACATGGAGAGGTAGTGGAAAGTGTGGAAAACATCAAGTTCCTTGGAGTTATGTTGTCAGAACAGCTGACATGGACCACCAACACATCACTGCTTGTAAAAAAGGCAGAACAAAGATTCTTCTTCCTCAGAAAGCTGAAACAGGCCAAACTCCCACAAAAGCTGTTGCTTAACTTCTACAGAAGCTCAATTGAAACCATCCTGACCAATAGCGCCACAGTGTGGTATGCCAGCTGCACAGCCGCTGAGCGACAAGACCTGCAACGCGTGGTGGAGGCGGCCCAGCGAATTGTCAGGATGGAGCTCCCAGGACTGGACACCATCTACTCCAGCAGACTCAGGAGGAAAGCAATCAGCATAACCAGAGACACCACACACCCCAGCCACTCCCTGTTTGACCCGCTGCCGTCCAGCAAAAGGTTCAGGACACTAAAAGCCAGAACAAATAGACTGAGGAACAGTTTCTATCCCAGAGCTGTTGTCTCCATCACACCACTCCCACAGAACAATGACTGAAACGGTGAGCACACACATGCACATGCAAGGACTCAAATACTTGCACTAACGGCACTTTGTGCATTATTGTGATATTCTGGTGCTGCTGCAACTCATTTTGTGCTACTTATCTATTTAATACTGTTTTTCTATTACTGTCTTGTTTTCATCTACTGCTTTATTTACTTGCCTGAGAGGAAGCCAAACAGAGTTTCATTGTACCTATGTATAATGACAACAAAGATCATTCAATTCAATTCAATTCAATTATTGGATTAGTGGAACTTTCCTGTATAACCATCCTGTGTCAATGGAAGAATTGACAAAATTAATGCAGAAGTGTTTAGCTTGAATGCAAGTAAATGTTCAAATGAAAGGGTTGAATCAGACACATGTTTAGATGAGAACATTAAACTTTCCATCACAGACTGTAAGAACAGGCCACAAGTCAGGACTGCAAGATAGTATAATTTCACTCAGAGTATTAGAGCACTGCTAACTTAAAAGCAGTAGCTTTGTCTGTAAGTGCTAGCCAGCAAGGAGATCTGCTCAGACTTCCAACCACAGCGACTGAGTGGGCCAACCCTTGGTTCAAGAGCAGTATGTCCAAATTGACTACCCTGGGAAAGTGTGACCGATACATATTGATATTGATGTTGATGGACAGCCATTCAAAATGGATTAAGCTAAAGTTCTTTTATGAAACCTGGAATTCTTGAGGAGATTGCACTGGATTGGTAATTATGTCCATTTCAATTTGAGCGACTTGTGAACTGAAACACAATCAAACATTGATTCCCATCTCCTTATTGTTCTGCCACAAATGGAGAAGCTGCGAGATGAAAGACATGCTGGAGAAGCATATCATGTAAGAGCAATCAAATCTTATGAAGCTTTGACTCACATATCTTTTCCTAAGCTACAGGTTGATACTGCATTCCACAAGATAGTCATGTAGAAATGATGCATGGAAGACTAGGGCTTGTCTACATCTGGTCCATCCTGACAGGAAGGGAAACTAGAAAGAAGATGATTGAAACAAATCAAGCATCAGGACACATTCATCAAAGAGACAATATTAAGATCACATAATAAAGTCTGCATGGTGGTTCCACCAGGCAGTTCAGAGATGAGAAAATGAGTAAATGGGGGACATTGTAGAGATTTCAGAAAACACAGTTCCAGAAGTTATTTTGTAAGAATAAGAGCTTTAGAGAGGTTCACACAGACCAATTGATTGAGGAAGATTACGAATATGATACTTGTTAACTGAAGGCTTGACACAGTACATGTGTGAACAGTATCAAAACATGATATCTTCCATGAGTACAGAAGCTGATGCAGCAGCAAACCAGAGATGAGATGATAGAACATTCATTTGAAAAGATTTTGAGATTCAGTTAATTAATTAAGCTTGTAAATTTGAATTATACTAGCTTCAAACTTTATGTTCTTATAAAAGGATGGATAATATAGCTTATGGAAGCAAATATTGTATCACTTTATGGTATATATTCTGAAGTATTATTGTTTATCCACATATAGTCTGAAAAAAATCACAAATAAACCAAAGGCACCTTAAGAGATCTCCTGGATGTTGTGTATTACTCTGCTGCATCTGCAATATTGATGTTATTTCATTTTGGAGTAAGAAGGAAAGGGGGAATATACACTACAACACTGAAGACGTGCTCGGTAAACAAGGTTGACACTCAAGTGAAGTACTCAGAGGATGCTACATTTTTGGTCGTTCAGTCTCGTTGATGCAATATCAGCTTTTGTGGTTTCAGTTGAACTACTTTGAAGAAAATCTGTAGATATCCTTACTTCTGGACAGTGTTTATTCCTTATTCAATAGAAGATTATCTGATGAATTTCACGTTGCAAAGTGATTACTGCATTTCCTATAGCAGCGACTGCACTTCAAAATTACCTCATAAGCTCTGGGATGGTGTGCAAGGCATGATATTTTAAACAAGTCATTTGGTTACAATCAATTATTTCAGAATTTGAGGGTTCTTTTTCAAAAATAGAGTAACATTTAAAAAAATATAACAACCACATCTTTTGGATCATAACTGTATCACTTTTTAATGATTTTGCATATACTGTATAGTTACAGAATCTGGAACTAAACATAGATTTGTCAGACTGTGTTTGAAAAATACAGTTCAATTAAATGAGGCTTGACTTGATTTTTGTATTTTTGTTATGTGTAGATGAAGCAGAATTAAACACTAATATTATACTTGCTTTGTTACGTGGACAGTTCTTTTAACGGTAATGGTATTGCCCTGACTGATTGAAATAACTGAGCTAAATTGAAATGAAGACTATGTTGCTAAGGTATCAGCAACCAGCCTACTCAATGCATATTTTGTAGAGAATTAACACGACTTATAGATTCATTTCATATTTTCATTTACTATAACCATTGGGAAGAATTTTAAAGGGAAAAAAATGCCTCGAAGCACCCACATCATTACAGTCAAATGGAGGTTAAGAGAAGTGCAAATTCCAATAACTTTTCCTTGTGCTTTGACATTGCATGTAAACAATGATGTAGAAGGTTAACAACTAATGTTGAGTTATTTACCCATACAAAATGGTGAACTAGATGTTTCACTCTAATTCTCAGCTGTGCAACGAAGCCACAAAAGGGAGCTGATGCTGGAATTTGGAGCAAAAATCAAACTGCGGGAAGAACTCAGCAGGTTTGCCACCCTTTTCTCTTCATTTATGCTGCTCAACCCATGGAGTTCTTTCAACAGCTTATTTTTTGATTGAAGTTACACAATATCATGAGACAAATGGGCACTGATTGAATGCCTGGAAGTGATGGCTACAGATGATCAGATGCATTGGGAAATAGCTGTGAAATATTTAAATAATTTAAAAACTGCAATAAATCTACCTAGGATCATATTAAAATATGTAAGTTAGTTAATACATTAATATTAATCATGTTAATAAAATTAAGCCCCCCTCCTTTAACTTTCCTTTTTATTGAAAGGTAATGACACCATAGGAAGAGCAGGGTTTTGCTAGGAGTGACAACCACGGCTAGAAGAACTAAATACAAAATAAGTTACAGACTCCCATCAGACTCATTCAATGTAAGGTCAGATGCATCACAATGTGACCTTCACCTCATTCCAAACCTCCGTATGGATCCACCCCAAAAGGAGAATGGGGATTGCTCGACAACAGTTAAGGATCATTGCATTTGCCCATGACCTACCAGCCCCATTGCCTCCTAATGGGCATGTCAGTGTTCATTTATATAAAGCAAAAATTATAACATGTAAATTCAGAAATTTGCAATTTTGACTGCTAAGGGTTAGTGAATTGGACCAATCCTGGTAATCATTGTACTGAAACTGCCTCATTTAAAAAATTAAACAAAGAATAGGTTTGAAATACGTATCCATTTGGACACTACAGGTTAAAATGACTATCAACAATTTTAATCAACATGACAATAATATATTTACCTGATGCAGAAAAGCTCTTTTAATCACAACACTGTTTAGATTTATTATCCATAAGCTCCACAAACTAAAGTTCATCATCTTTAATCTTGGCTTTCTTCTCAATTTCATCAGCCCTATTATTCTAAAACCCCTCAAAATACATAATTCATTATCCATAGCTTAGTCAACATGTCCTCCATATCTTTCTTTACCCAACGACAATTGATAAGTTGCTTGCAGGAGATTAAATTTAGAGACAAAAGTTTCCAAGTTTGGAGTTGGAAGACTGTGGAGGGCTCTGATTGAATTGGAGATTCATGTGGGCAATCGGACTATTTGGATTGGAAATGTTTTGGGGTTTTTAGCGCCCTGACCACACCCCCAGGAAAGGATCACTCTCTCCCTTTCCAGCCATTACATTAAGACTGTGAAGAATTTTGATTTACAATGCCCAGTGAAAGAAAATAGAAACTGAAGATTCAAAACAGTGACAAATAATTGCAAAATCTGTTTAAAGTTATGAATACAGTAATATTATTTATTTCTGTTTTATTTAATTAGTCCGGAGAGTCCAGAGAGTCTCTCTGGACTCTCTGACGGTGGTGTCTGAAAAGAGGATGCTGTCCAAGTTGCATGCCATCTTGGACAATGTTTCCCATCCACTACATAATGTACTGGTTGGGCACAGGAGTACATTCAGCCAGAGACTCATTCCACAGAGATGCAACACAGAGCGTCATAGGAAGTCATTCCTGCCTGTGGCCATCAAACTTTACAACTCCTCCCTTGGAGGGTCAGACACCCTGAGCCAATAGGCTGGTCCTGGACTTATTTCCTGGCATAATTTACATATTACTATTTAATTATTTATGGTTTTATTACTACTTAATTATTTATGGTGCAACTGTAACGAAAACCAATTTCCCCTGGGATCAATAAAGTATAACTATGACTAGACAGTAAAAACAATTTTCATCAACAATTTTGGAGCATTTGTTAGTAGTCCAACTATTCAATATTTCATTGCTTTTTCACCTTTCAATGAGATAGATGGGCTTAGGGCAGTGATATCAGCTTCTCAATATCTGGCTGAGTGTTACTCAGAAAGAGTCTCAGATCCCCACATTCAGTAATTTTCAGTCTGTTTCACTGCTTTGAAAGATGTTGGGCGACTACACTGAAAATGCACTCCATTAAATATGATGTCAGAAAGGCAATAAGGAACATCCTGACTTTTTTCCCACAGTGCAGGATAGCATTCAGAAATTTCTTTATGTAACCAAAAGTCTTGATATGAATATTTTGAACTTCAGTTTCAGCTCAAAGTCATTTTGTAATGACGTCAGTTCTTCCTCCATTCTTCCTGTTAATTCCTCATTACAAGTGTTTGGGAATGGATTTATTAAGTAATCTGGAACTTGGATTGAGAGAAGATCATGAAATCTCTTTATGTCTTTATGGAGCTCACCCCGGTAGACATAGTCCACTTGACAATCATCATCTGATATTCTGCCTTACTCTTCCAACTCAGAGAGGCTCAGAAATTGGAAAATGTCATGACAGCTAATGTTACATTTAAACGGGGTTAACTTGGACAGAAATGTGGAGACATTTGATAAGATTCACATCATTTCCTTGCACTTGAAGATTGATTTCATTAATCTTTCTGAATAATTTTAACAAGTAAGCAATGTCATATGTAATATTCTTCCGTTGGTAACTGAATGAAGTACTTGAGTCTTCAAAACATTTTATCAGAGTTTCAAAAATGATATAAAAGTGTCTCAGGCAATTTCGTTTTGAGAGCCATCTGATTTCCATGTGCAGCAGCAAGCGTTCAATGTATTCATCATTGTCAACACAAAGCTTTCAAAATAGTCAAGGATCAGGAGCATGGGACTTGATTTTATCTACACCGGTAATAGCAGCATTTAATCACTCATGCAGCTGATCACTTAGATTTCTTTGCAACAAAATATTATCTGTGAATTGCACAGTGAATGGTAATAATATTAGGTACAGCTTTTTTGAAAAAAGTAATAACTTCACGGCAGCGTCCTGTCATTGGTGGTGCCCCATCTGCTGCATAAGCAAAAATACTGGTGAGCAGAATGTCCTTCTTTTTGAAAAATTGATGAACAACCTGAAATATTGACTCCCCCTTTGTATCAGTTTCTAGTTGCTTTGCAAATAATAACTCTTCAACCATGCTTTCATCTTTTATGAAGCAAGCATAACCAAGACTCATCTATCTGCAGAACAAATTTTGTTGTCCTAAGTATGTTGCACAATGTGTTTTCCACATTCTCTGATATTTCATCTATTCATCTTTGAACAGGGTTGTTGCTGAGTGGAATCACTTTACTTATTTGGCATGACGGATGCAAAACCATACTCAGAACCTCCCTTACTGTTGGCAGAATCAGTCCTTCTCCAATTTTGTGGGGCTTTCCAGATTTAGCAACGAGCAATAAAATGTTGTTTGAAGCATGCAAACCATCATTGTTTTATTGTGAGGTGCTGGCAAACATATTTTGAAGAGTTTGCTGTTTCTGAAAGTTTTAATTAAGTGACTGAAAATAAGCCAAGTTCTTGTTTGCTTTGTCAGGGAGTATTCTCTTCAAATGTTTAAGGGAGCCTGGATGGTTTCATTGCCTCATCTGAAAAATCTTTTTTCACACAATACACACACAGGCTGCTGTTGGTAGCTTAGTGCTAGTATAAAATCATATTTCAGATACTCTACACTGTACTGTCTACACTTCTTTATCATTTGGTCTGCTTCTGTCATTTTCATTAAGACCATTAACCATGGTCAATTGCCTATTACCTCAAGCACTGCAATCAATAAAGGGGAAAGTTATGTCATCATCATAACTCAGGCAAAACCTGAAGGTACATAAAGTGGGACAGCGATATCTTGGCTGGGCCATGGGCTAGAGAAATTTGGTTAGGACCATTCGAAAGGATAGATTCTGAACTTTACCCCATTGAACACAAGACCCTAATTCACAGGAATTGTGTCACTGTGTGGTTACAGTACTAGCTGACACTGCACTACAGTAATGAACAGCAATAATGCACAGGCTCAGCTGGCCCAGAAATAACACGATTTCTCTCAGTCCAGTTTTCTCATCATATGCTAAATACAGAAGCGTCACATTGCTTTTCAACAATCATAGTGTGCTTCGAGCAAAGTCAAAGAGAATGGTGGGTTGGCAAGAGATGAGTGATGACGTGATCATTGTAATCAGTTGTGTGGGACTAAGTATCAAATGCCAGCCAGTTGTGTAGTGGAGTCAGCACCAGACTTCAATGAAAATGGTCCCGGATTCGAATCCAGCCAGTTCCTTGTATGCTTTCCATCTGTGCTGGGTTGAACATTAAACTAGCAACTCGGCCTCGTAAAAAAACAGACAAATACTATGGAAATGGCAAAAAATGCCACCAGATGTGCCTCGAGGCATATAAAGGGAAAACAGCAGGTATCAAATGCTTATAATAAGTAATTAATTTCTTAAACTCAGCATGTAATCCCTCATCTACCCCCCGCCGACCCCTTAGAAACTCCCACTGCCCCAGAAAGGCAATATCGCCCACTTTAGGAACAACTGGCTTAGTCGGTGATGGGGGTTTGGGCAGATGTGGGCAGGAGCCCCCCCCCGAACTAAACATCAGATAGGGGGACATTAAAACAAGCTTCAGAGATGTTTTATCTTCAGTCAGGATACTTGCTACCGTCACCTTTTAAAATTGCCATTTTAAAAGATGCTCTTTTATCCTGTTATGAAATCGCATCTCCTGCATTTTTGAGACCTTTTCTGGCTCTAGGCCCTACTTGGCAGCAAGTCAACATGCACTTTGACCTTAATCCTAGCCTCTGCTATAATTTATTACCATAGCTCTTCCCTATATCGCTCAGAAGTATCTGGGGAATTTCTGTCTAGTATTATAGTGCATGAGTTATCTGCAACTTATGGGAGAGTCAATAGCTTGTCAAAATGGAAGGCTTTCAGCAGTAAAACGGCACCACCAAAATTCTAGCCAACATTTCTAACGAAGTAAGATGATTCACAGTAGCCCTTGACATCATAAACACAAAACTCATGAAATGTTGCTTTATATGCTATTAGTTTTCACTTCCTGATATAAATAATCAACTGAAACATACAAGACACAATTGAGTGCTTCTTTGCGCTATAAATAGCTGTTTATTTTTACTCCTTTCAGAGATTGTGCTACATCTGTTTAAAAAGCATGAGAAATATGTTTCCATCCATTTAAATTAGTTTATCATGTTTCACAATAAATGATCTCTTTTGATTACTAGGAGTAATGGCAACATAGTGGTGCAGCAGTAAGTGTTGCTGTTGCCCAGTTCCAAACCTGGTCTCTGGTGCTACCTTCGGGAGTTTGCACATTCTCCCTGCGATTCTGTGGGTTTCCCTAGGTGCTCCAGTTTCCTCCCGCATATCAGAGACATACTGATAAGTTAATTGGCTCATGCAAATTGTCACTAGTTTATGTGGCTGAATGGAAATTGGGAGTGAGTTAGTGATTATGAGAGAGAGAGAATAAGCTTAAGGACGATCGAAGTGGGGAATGGGATTGATGGGTGCACTCTGAGAGCTATGGTCTTCTGTGATATAAAGAATTATCAAAGTAATATAAATGTAAATCTTCATAAGATTTCAGATGGAATCAGATCTGTAGCTTGGTTTACACCAATCTGCTCTCCACTCCACTCCACTTCTAGAATTTTGACCTCTTCCCATTTGGGTTGCAACTATGCATTTCTGTCTGAATGGAGACATATTCCTGCTTTACAATTGCCAGACCCTCCAGCTAATTAGTATTAAAAAGACTGCATGATGCTTATTTATCGGAAGATTCATTCAAATCAATGACTTTACCTTTCTCTCTCCTTGCCAAGGCTTCCGTTGGTCAGAGTTGACCATGGATGTTGTATCCTAGCTGTCTAGATATGCAAGCCTGGGCAGTATGATATGGAGAACAAGCTGTTGCACATGTAGCAAGCTCCCCCTCTCTACGCATCGGATGAACCCAAAGGAACGGCAACGACCGATACAATTTGGTACCAGAAGCATTGCAGGAGTAGCCTGTCAGCATTGAACTCAATGTAGGACTACTTTAGGGACTCAGGCTCCAGATTTTTTCCTCGCTGTTTACTCTCGAACCCTTCCCCATGAGTGGGTACAGCCACAAGGCAGCAGAGGTGTGAGATCAGACTTTTCCTTCTCCTACATGAGCTATCAACCATGGCTAACAAGCCCCTTCTGCCCTAAGTGACTGGTTTTAAGGCACCAGTAACCTACCTTTACCCCTTCCCCTGTCAGTAGGAATAGTTCCGCTGGGATTAATAGCTAAACCACACATGAAGGCAGGGAGATAGACTTGGTTGTCAGAGGTGATTTGAGGTGCATGCCACTGTGAGTATTTGATAGGTAGAGGGAACTTGTCCCCATTACCATCCCCGGCTATAACAACTTGCTTATATGTTATTTCTTACAATTATCATTGCAGTTTTAATTCATAACAGGGTTAACATGTATTCATTAGCATAATTAATTTCTTAAATATTATTATCAAGACCATTGTTATTTGCTCATGTCTTCAGAGAAAAAGGAGCACATAACAGAATATTATTTCCAAAATCCCAGTATGTATTCTGCACTCTCCATAATAAAAATAGAATCACTGTAAACCAATAACCTTAATCAGAGGACTAGGTTTATGACTATTTTTGCAATCTTTGTAGGACATCCTTCATGTATGGTTTTAAACTTGCAAAGTTTCTAGGTTAACTTGGAATCCGCAAAAAGTGATTTGGCAGAAAGCCATTGAAGTATCACCTCAGAAAGGAAGATTGTATAGAAGTTTTTAATTGAGCTTCATTGGGCGGTTAGAAGAACAGGTGTGAACGAGTAGGCATTAAGCCTTCTGCAGTTACATAGGTATGTATTGTGAGAAGGTTCATAGAGATGGATTTTCTCCTGAGCTTCCATCTGATAACATGGTACATTAAGCCTTGAATTTGAGGAAATCATAAACTTTCCTTATGGCTTTACTCCTACTCTGAATGTTGTAACCTTGTTGTATATAAAGGTTAATGTATGCCTGTCCCATGCAGGAAACCAAACCACTGGCAACACACAGTCTGGTAGTAGAGCTCAACAAATCATACAACATTAGTGAGAGGAAAGAACTGATTGAAGTTTCAAGTGAATACTCTGCAACAGAACTGAGATTGGAGAGGCTAGATGGCCAGCATTGAGAGAAGGAGGGGAGCGGCAAGAGAGGATTCTGAGGTGATTGGTGGATTGAGGAGGGGTGTAAGATGACAGTCAGGTATTGTCATGTAGCAGAGGTGAGCAGGGCTGGAGTTGGAAGACTGGTATGTGAATGATAGATGGAGGCAGACAAAGAGAGAGAGGGGAAAAAATGGAGCAATATGGGTGGAGGGAAGTGTGAAGATGGTGGATTGCAAAAAGTTAAAGCACTACCAAGGCTGTACTGTATTCAAGTAAATATGGGAGGAGAGAATGGGAAACATTAGATGACAAGGAAGAGAAGCACAATAGGTGGAATCAGATGGGGATGGGGAGTGCAGGAAAAGCCTGCACGTAAACTGTGTGGATGGAGGCAGGAGAGGTGCCTTGTAGGGAGTCTGAGGGGGTAGGAAAGGGGACAAACATGGGAGGACTGGAAGAAGAAGAAGAAAAATAGGGGAAGGGATTACTTAAAGATGAAAAATTCAAAATTCATGCCATTGAGTTGTAGACTACCAAAGGTTCAAACTTCAAAAGAAATTTATCATCAGAGAGCGGATAATATTCTTGCAGGCATTCACAGTAGATCAAAGAGTAAAAGAAGAACTATGTACAAGCAAAGATTGGCAAACAATTAATGTGCAAAAGAAGGTAAACTGAGCAAAGAAAAAAAAAAGCATAAAAATTAATTAATTAACTAACTAACTAAATAGATAGATAGAAAAATGAATAAATAATACTCAGGACTTGGGTTGTAGAGTCCTTGAAAATTTGTCCATAGTTTGAGGAATCAGTTCAGAGTTGAGGTAAATGAAGTTATCCACACTGGTTCAGGACCCTGATGGTTGGAGAGTAATATCTGGACCTGAACTTGGTGGTGGGGGACCTAAGGCTCCTGAACCTTCTTCTTGATGGCAACAGCAAGAAGAGAGCATGGCCTAGATGGAGAGGGTACTTGATTATGGATGTTGCTTTCTTGTGGTAGCGTCCTTTGTAAATGTGCTCAGTGGTGAGGAGTGTTTTGCCTGTGGTGGACTGGGCTGTTGGAAGTTTTTGCAAATACGAAGGTGAGACATTTTAATGGTTAAGAAAAACCGTAACACATTTTATTGAACTTCAAACCCTGAACACAAAAGTACACTAAAAACATTATGTCATCACTTCAGGCCAGCCTCTTAAAGTGAAACCCCAATTCAATGTAAACTATGTACATTTCTACCAATTACTTCACCCTGCACAGGTCTCCCCAGAATTCACTAAAACCAGCATTGTGAGCCTGTGTGAAGCTCAAATGAGCTGCCTGGCTCACGTCCTGTGTTCCAAAGGTGGAGGAACGGCAGGTGCCTCTAGCTTGTCCAGAGATGTGTTGACATGCTCATGGTCATGCCGTGATGGCAGGGGCATGGTAGTGGGATCCTCCAAATCTTGGTGGACCAGTTTAAGGCGAGCTAGCGAAGTATATTCAGGTTTACACGAGGAAATCTGCAGATGCTGGAATTTCAAGCAACACACATAAAAGTTATTGGTGAATGCAGCAGGCTAGGCAGCATCTCTAGGAAGAGGTACAGTCGACGTTTCGGGCCGAGACCGTTTCAGGTCCTAACGAAGGATCTTAGCTGGAAACATTGACTGTACCTCTTCCTAGAAATGCTGCCTGGCCTGCTGCGTTCACCAGCAACTTTGATGTGTATTGCTACATTCAGGTTTGCCCCTATTATCTATGATAACTGTCTTTTCTCCCCATTCCAAAACACGGAATGGGCCATCGTAAGGTGGCCTAAGGGAACGTTGGTGTGCACCTAGGCAGATGAAAATGAATCAGGCGGAATGTAGGTCAACAGGAACCCAGGGGTACTGTACGCCATGACGGGAGGTAGGAATAAATGTGAAGAACTTGAATTTTACTAAGAAGGGTGGAACACTGCTGAGAGGCCAACCAGGCAGCCGTGGCATCAGGAATAAAATCACCTAGCACACATAATGGCTGTCCGTATACCAATTCAGCCACGGGCAATCGCAGATCTTCTTTTAGAGCCATTCTGACCTCCAGCAGGACCCACGGGGGACGAGCATATCAACACTCGTCAGTCAGGGAAGCCGTCAGAGCAGCCTATGTGAAACCACTCACATAGGCTATTGGACAGTAAGTGATTATCCATGATGTGATGTAGCCTCCATCGAGGTTCTGGGCCATCGCAGCCTGCAGGTTTGATATGAATTGTGGACTACGATCCAAGGAAATATCAGATGTGGTGCCAAACCAAGCAACCCAGGTACTGATGAACACCAAAACCATGTCTGTGGTTATCACTGATGATAGAGGGATAACCTCCGGACACCTGGTGAAGAGTTCACCATGGTAAAGAGGTGCGTGAAACTGCCGGGGGGACGGCGGGGGGGAGAGGACCAACAAGATCCACATTGACATGGTTAAGCTGTCACTCAGGGACTTCAAAAGGTGCCAATGGCACCTGGACATGACAGATAATTTTGCCCGCTGACACTCCCCACCGGCTGCAGTCCAATCATGAACATCTTTTCTAAGATCATGTCACATTAACTTTATGCAACCAGTTCCTACAAGGCCTTCCAGCCCAGATGTGAGAGGCCATGTATGGAGTCAAAACAGTATGGGAGCGAGGACGAGTGGTTGAGACATTGCGCAGGAGAGAAACCCAGCTTCCCCGAACATAATGTCAACCAACCACAGATCCATGACAGCTGTTCGGTGAGCCTGGACCTCTGGGTCAGCAGCTTGGTTGGCTGCCATGCCGGCATAGTCAAAGTTATGTGTATGGCCTCAACAGCTGACTGTGAGAGGCAATCAACCATGGCATTATTTTTACCCTTGATATGTTTTATATCTGTTGTGAACTCTGATATGTAGGCAAGGTGGCGTTGCTGCCATAGAGACCAAGGGTCAGTGATATTTTGGCCGTCAAGTAAACTCACATGTGGTGGTGCATGCGCTTGACAGAATCGTTGTGAGGGAACTTACTGGGGGAGCAGGGTAACAACCCAAAGTCCTTGACATCTACAAACTGGCAGGTGACTGCACGAAAAGATCTTTGAAAATAAAACAAGAATGGTGATTTCCCAGGAGAGACAGCATGCAGTCCATTAGCTCTGGTGGCTTAGCATCACCGAGGCCGGGCAAGGAGAGCAACTGTTTGAAGCACTCAGACCCCGATAGTCCGAAAGTCTGTAAAGGGTGAGTTTTCAGTGATGGGCATTTATCATGTTCAAGCGGATGTTCCAGTAGACTCAACGCTCTCACAGCTGTGGCGTTACTGAATGATGCTACTACATCGAAATTTATGATTTTGTTGGCGGAGATTTCTCAAAGCATGATTTGGGCCTCGGCTTGTACGAACCAAGCTCCCAAAGCTCCATCAGTTTCAAAATGACTGTGTTAGCCAACGTGTTCAATAACTCTGGAATTGTCCCAGGGCAATGGGTTCACCAATGTAGGTTTTCACATGTAGCCCCCTGGAAAGCCTCAGGCTCGCTCAACTCACTGTCGTCTGGGGAAACTGCTCTTGGCCCCGCCAAACTGAGTAATTAAGTTTGTGAAGATGCTGTGTGATGTACCCCACCCCGCCAAATAACAGACAAAACACCATATACGATTAATTGATTACAATTTATAGATATTACTGGAACTATGTAATTAATAGAGATAAAATATAAAAGGAAAATAAAAGGCACCAAACTTATCAAAGTTCAATCTTTTTGTGTACTAACAGTTGGAGCTCTAGTAACAATCCTCTCTCCACCATTCAATCCCCTCTGACCACTTCAACCCACCACCTGGGACCAACCACGGTGGTCAACCAGACGCTCCACACGAGTCTGTCTCCGTCTCCTCTCCTCGCCGAAGACCCTGGACCTCGGACTCCTGCTCGAGGTCTGACCTCGTTAGCCAGCTCACAGCACCATGTCCAATCTCTCTCTCCCCATCGCACCTTCTGCCCCAAAAACCAGCGCATCACAATAGCTTACAGACACACAAGAAAGAATAACATCTTTCCCAATTGGTTCATTTGTTCTCTTATCAATAATATAATCCAAACAAGCTGCTAGCGAGAGAACTTTCTCAGCAGTTAACATAACAAAGAAGCCGTTTTAATTATAACATAACAAAGAAGCCATTTTAATTAGCCTACACAGTAACATAAAAGAAGAAACCCCTTACACACAAATCAAACAAAGTGAGGTATTTTGTTTTAAAAAAACCATAACACATTTTATTGAAATCCAAAACCTGAACACAAAAGCATGCTAAAAAAAAAACCCTTTACTTAATTATGTCATCACGTCAGACCAGCCTCTTAAAGTAAAACGTCAACTCAACTTCAGTGGTTGTGAATTATGTATATTTCCACTAATTATGTTATCTTACACAGTATCCACCATTTTTGTGGAAGGTGTTAGTTTGTTGGGCTTATACAGGGACAACTTCCTCTGTGACTCCCTGGTCCATTCATTCCTCCACATCCATACTTCCCTTAACACCATTCATGGCCTGTACAGTCCTTCAAAGTGAGGCAAGGGATCACATGCATCTTCTCCTCATCTATTGTCCTGATGTGGCCTTCTCTACGTAGGTGAGACCGAGTGCAGACTTGCTGACTGTTTCACATAACACGTGTGCTCAGTTCACAATGCATATCCCAAGCTCCTCTATCCATCCCTACACTGATAAACTGGAGGAACAATGCTAGGGAGTCTACAGCTCAATGGCGTGAATATTGATTTCTACAATTTTTGATAACACCCACACTTCTTTCCTTTAATCTTCACTCTCCTCCCGGTTCCCCTTCTCCACCACCACCTCTTTCTGATACTCTGGTCTTCCACTTTTGTCTCTATTCCAACACCCTAGACCCCCATCACTCAGCTTAGGTTGTGATAATGGGGGGTTTTAACTTTCCACATATTTACTGGGATTCCCATACTATAAAAGGTCTCTGTGGGATCAAGTTTGTCAAATATATTCTGAAAGGTTCCGTTAATCAATACATAAAGATCCCAATTAGCAAGAGTGCGATACTAGATGTCCCATCAGGTTTAATATCACTGGCATATGTGATTAAATGTGTTGTTTTGCAGAAGCAGTACGTTGCAATACAGAATAATAAAAACTATCAATTACAGGGAGAAATATATTTTAAAAATAAAGTAAGTTAGTAGTGCAAAAATAAAATGGAAAAGGAATAGTGAGGTAGTGATTCATTATCCATTCAAAAATATGATGGCACAGGGGAAGCCGCTGTTCCTAAAACATTGAGTTTGTGTCTTCAGACTCCTGTTTCTCCAACTTGATGGTAGCAATGAGGAGAGAGCAGGCCTTGATTGATGGGAGTCCCTCATAATGGATGCCACCTTTTTGAGGTGCCCATCGATGGTGGGCAGGATTGTGCCCATAATGGAACTGGCTGAATCTACAACCTTCTACAGCTGTTTCTGATCCTGTGCAGTGGCCGCTCCAGACCAAATGGTGGTGCAACCAGTTAGAATGCTCTCCAAGGTACAATTTTCCTCAAGCTTCTAATGAAATATAGGCGCTGTCACGCCTTATTTGAAATTGCATTTGGGCATAGGATAGATCTTCAGAGATGTTGACACCCAAGAACCTGAAACTGCTCAGCTTTCCACTGGGGATCTCCTGATGAAGACTGGTGTGAGTCCCCTCGACTTCCACTTCAATTTCCTGGTCATACTGAATTGAGTACAAGGTTGTTGTTGTGACACCACTCAACCAGCTGATCTATCTCACTCCTGTACGCCTCCTTGTCACCATCTGTAATTCTGCAAACAATAGTTGTGTCATTGGCAAATTTATAGATACCATTTGAGCTGCACCTAGCTACACAGTTGTGGGTGTACAGAGAGTAGAGCAGAGAGCTAAGTATGCGTACTTGAGGTGCACGAATGTTGAATGCCAGTGAGGAGGAAATGCTATTTCCAAAGTGTACTTGACTGTGGTCTCCTAATGTGAAAATATTGCAAATGGAGGCACAGGTTTTGGCTGGTTGACTGATGTAGAGGGTATAATGGTGTTGAAGGCCGAGCTGTAATCAAGAAACAGCAACCTGATATAAGTATTGCTTTAACGAGGTGATGCAAGGCCAAGTGGCGAACTAATGAGATTGCATCCACTGTAGATCTTCTATGGTGATATGCAAGTTGCAATGGGTCGAGGTCCTTGCTTAGACAGGATTTGATTCTGGCCATGACCAACCTCCCAAAGCATTTGGAACTGGACGATAGTCATTGGAGGATCTTACCCTGCTCTTCTTGGGCATTGGCATGATTGTCACGCTTTTGAAGCAGATCGGAACCCCCGACTACAGCAGTGAGAGATTGAAGATATCCTTGAGCACTCCTGTCAGTTGGTCAGCACTGGTTTTCGGTGCCCTACCAGGTGCAGCATCAGGACCTGATACCTTGTGAGAGTTCACCCTCTTGAAAGATGTCCTGATGTCAGCCCCCAAGGCAGAGATCGCAGGGTGATCAGATGCTGCAGGAATTAACACAGGTATAGTTTTATTCTATCTTTCAAAGCCTGCATAAAATGCATTGAGCTTATCTGGAGGTGAAGCATCACAGCTATTCATGATGTGAGGCCTTGCCTTGAAGGAAGTAATAACCTGCAAACCTTGCAAGAGCTGATGTGCATCCGATTCCATCTGTAACTTCAAATAGAATTGTTTCTTCGCTGTTAGGTTACATCTAGACTTCTTGTATAGTTCTGGATCACCGGTCTTGAATGCCACAGATGT
This sequence comes from Mobula hypostoma, assembly GCF_963921235.1. Taxonomy (NCBI): domain Eukaryota; kingdom Metazoa; phylum Chordata; class Chondrichthyes; order Myliobatiformes; family Myliobatidae; genus Mobula; species Mobula hypostoma. Next base: position 132,235,737 of record NC_086099.1, read on the forward strand.
AGCCCTCAATAAATTATAAATCTCCTGGTTCATCCATGACTTTTGCTTTGGATATATCTGGTAGGAATGAGACAGGGGAGGTGATAGAAGTGCGTATAGGGGAATGTATAGTGATAATAATTCTATTGATTTCTAGAAAATTATGGAGAATACATCTGGTCCTCAGATTGAGATTCTAAAATGGAGAAAGTCCAATTTTGATAGCTTCAGAAAGGTTCTGGGAAAAATAGATTGGGATAGTTATTTTCTGGCAAACGTGCTTGGTAAGTGTGAGGTATTCAAAGGTGAAATTTTGAGAGTACAGTGTTTGTATTTTCTTCATGATTCTTCAGATGAAGAAGGGCTTTGAGTGTGAATAATCCTGAAGTCCTTGGCTGATGATTTGATATTATTATTCTTCCCTGGAATGATTCAGAGTACTGGAAAGTAGGTACTTGTTCAGAAACCCTATAGTTATTTGCCACACAGTCAAAGTTCAAAGTTCAAATTTCAAATAAAATTTATTATTACAAGAAAGATACCAGCAGATATTGAACGTTAGTTGACTGGCAGGAGGCAAAGTGTAGGAATAATTTTCTGTTTGTTTGCAGTTGACTAGCGGTGTTTCAAAGGCATCAGTGAGGAGACTACTTTTTTTCACATTATATGTCAATGACTTGGATGACAGATTTGATGGCCTCGTGGCCGAGTTTGTGGATACTACAAAAATGGGTGGAGGGGCAGGCAGTACTGAGTAAGTAGGGAGTCTGCAGAAGGACTTGGATTGATTAGAAGAATAGACAAAGAAGAGGCAGATAGAATACAGTGTAGGGAAGTGTATGGTCACGCACTCTGGTAGAAGGAATAAATGTGTAGAGTACTATCTAAATATGGAAAAAAATCAAAAATCAGGGGTGCAAGGGGAGTTGGGAGTTCTTGTGCATGATTCCTTAAAGGTTAACTTGCAGTTTGAGTTAGTATTAAGGAAGGCAAATGCAATGTTAGTATTCATTTTAAGGGGACACGAATGTAAGAGTAAAGACTTGATGCTGAGGCTTTATAAGGCATTGGGCAGACCACACATGGAGCATTGTGAGCAGTTTTGGGTGCCTTATCTCAGAAAGGATGTACTAGCATTAGAGAGGGTGCAGAAGAGGTTCACAAGAATGATTCTGGGAATGAAGGGGTAAACATATGAAGCAAGTTTGATGGCTCTGAGCCTGTACTCACTGAAGTTGAGAGATTGAGATGGATTTCACTGAAAGCTATCGAATATTGTCAAGCCAAGATAGAGTGGATGTGAGAGGATGCTTCCTGTCATTGGTGAGATAAGGACCAGAGAGCACAGCCTCAGAATAGAGGGACATCCCTTTCGAACAGAGTTGAGGAGGAATTTCTTCAACCAGAGTGTGTTATAATTCTGTGGAATTCATTGCCAAGTCATTGAATATACATAAAGCAGAGTTATAGCGGAGGTGTTTAGGACACCAGCAGATGCAGACTCTCATTAGAGCGATGCCCCTTTAGAACAGAAATGAGGAGGAATTTCTTTAGCCATAGTGTGATGAATCTGTAGAATTTATTGTCACAGACAGCTGTGGAGACCGTCATCGGGTATATTTAAAGTGAAGGTTGATAGGTTCTTGATTAGTCAGTGTATCAGAGGTTACGGGGAAAAAGCAGGAGAACGGGGTAGGGAGGGATAATAAAATAGAGATGCTGTCATGCTTTCTTTGTGACGGCACCTACATCTTGGTCCAAGGAAAAATCCTCTGATATGTTAACATCAAGGAATTTAAAGTTACTGACCCCCTCCTCCTCCATTTCCCTAATGAGGACTAGCTCATACCTCTGATTTCTTCACCCTGCAGTCAATAATCAGTTCTTTGAGTTTGCTTACGTTGAACGAGAAGTTGTTTTTGGGTTAACATTCAACTGGATTTTCAATGTACCTCCTTGAACATACAGTCCTGTGGTGCATCTGTGCTGCTGGTCACTTACCTTTGTCATTTTCCTCCTTCTCACTTCAGAATCAGAATTAGAATAAGAATCATTGACATTTGATATTTTGAGGCATAATGCAGTCAAGTTATAAAAATTACTTCTCCTCTCAGTTCCTTCCTCTCCGCTGCACCTGTTCCCAAGATGAGGCTTTCCATTCCAGGGCATCAAAGATATTCTCCTTTAAAGAATGGGATTTCCCTTCCTCCACCACTAATGCTGCTCTCACCTGCATCTTCTCCATTTCTTGGACATCTGTGCTCACCCTGACTTCCAACCACCTTAACAGTGACGAAGTTTCACTTGTCTCACCTACCAGGACATGAGCCTCCACATCCAACACATTATTCCATGCGACTTCTGCAATCTTCAACAGGAGCTCACCGCCAAGCATATCTTTCCCTCCACTACCCCATTCTTTGTTTTCTTTAGGAATCACTCCCTCGCTGAATCCTTTGTCCATTCATCCCTCCCCACTCATCTCCCTCCTTGCACTTACCCCTGCAAGCAATAGAAATGCCTCACCTGCCCATTCACCCCCTCCCTTACCTCCGTTCCGGGCTCCAAGCAGTCCTTCCAAGTGAGGCAGCACTTCACCTGTGAATCTGTTGGTGTCATCTATTGTTTCTGATTCTCCTGATGTGGCCTCCTCAACATTGGTGAGACCCATCATAAATTGGGTTTACTGCTTCATTGAGCATCTCCACTGCACCTGCTGAAAGCAGAATTTCTCAGTGGCCAAACATCTTAATTCCTATTTCACTGTGTCAGTCCATGGCTTCGCCGTGTCAATCCATGGCTTCCTCTTGTGCCACAATGAGGCCACTCTCAGATGGAGGAGCAACACCTTATGTTCTGTCTGGGTATCCTCAAATTGATGGCATGAATATCGATTTCAGCTTCCAATAAAAAAAAAAGCCCCTCCTCTTCCCCACTCTAGTCTCTTACCTTTTCTTGGCTGCAGATCACCTCCCCCTGGTGCCCCTCTTCTTTCCCTTTCTCCTATGGTCCACCCTTCTCTCCCATCAGGCTCCTTCCACTCAAGCCATTTACCTTTCCTACCCACCTGACTTCATCTATCACCTTCTAGCTGTCTTCCTTCCCCTCCCCCCCACCTTTTTATTATGGTGAATTCCCCCTTCTTTTCCAGTCCCAATGAAGGATCTCAGCTCAAAATGTCGACTGTTTTTTTTCCTTTCCATTGATGCTACCTGACCTGATGAGTTCCTCCAGCATTTTGTGTGTGTTGCTTTGTGTTTATAAAAATTACTATATGTTACAAAGATAAATAAACAATAGAAAAGAAGAATAACAAGGTTGTGTTCATGGGTTCATGGGAAATCTGATAGTGGGGAGTAAAAAGCCGTTCTGAGCAGATTGAGTGTGAGTTTTCAGGCTTGTGTACCTCCTCCCAAATTGTAGTTATAAGACGAGGATTGCATGTCACAGATGGAGAAGGTCCTTTACGATGGATGCCACCTTCCTGAGGCACACCAATTGCCGTTGAAGGTAGGGAGGATTGTGCCCATGGAACTGGCTGAGTTTGCAATCTGCTACAGCTTTTTCTGATCCTGCGCATTGGCGCCTGCATACGAGACGGTGATGCAAGATGTCAGAGTGCTCCTCGGGGAACATCTGTAGAAATGTTCAAGAGTCTTTGGTGATGCACCAAATCTCCTCAAAATCCTCATGCAGTAGAGCCACTGCTGTGCCTTCTCTGTGATTGTGTCAATATACTGGGCCCAGGATAGATTTTCTGAGATGCTGGCAACCAGGAACTTGAAGCTGCTCACCCTTCCCACCACTGACACCTCAATGAGGACTGATGTATGAACTACTGACTTCCCCCTCCTGAAGTCAACAGTCAGTTCTTTGGTCTTTCTAGTGTTGAATGTGCGAAGTAGTTGTGTCACCACTCAACTAGCCAATCTACATCACTCCTGCATGCCATGTCATAAGGAGCATGTGCAAATTAAAACTGGCACTTTAACAATGTGGACTATCTCTACCAATGAAGCAACATCCTCTTGGATGCATGGAAATATTGACATACATTGAAAATTTGAACCAGTTACTAATTTTCTCTAGATCATTAAAGAAAATTTGATTGCTTCATTTGTAAATTCACATACACTTTGGTGTTACAGCTGAAATATGGAAAATATGAATCAGAATTTCATTTGTAAAGGATGACTGAGAATCTTTTCTAAGCGAACAAAATGTTGAAGAGAAATCGACCGAAATGAATTCGTCACAAAATATCAGTTCTGGTACTTACCATAAGTTCACGTTTAGCAAAACTAGCAGTGCTATAGATAAAGCTGAACCAACAATGTCTGTAGTAAACTGCTTTGTAGAGCCTGTATGAGGGACTAGTTCAGTCTTGAATGTACACAGATAACGCAATGATTTTATCATTTACAGATTGAAGATCTTCTGTAATTCTGAAATTAGTTTCAGTGAAATAATGAGCAGTTTAGTTCTGGAAGCTTGAAATATGTAAACTGAACTTCATTACTGAAATATAGAAAAGTTGGCAGATCGATCCTCTTCTTATTATGGGGCCAAATAATTAATAAACAAATCAACATGGTGTTACAAGGTTTGTGAATTAGTATGATTAACAAAATGAATGCCAAAGAAGCTGCTTCTTTAAATGTTCTTCATGTTTGGAGGACCAAGGTTGGGGTGTTGAAATTGTAAGTACTGAGTGATGATAAATGCCCTCAGGATGCTACATAATTATCCATCATTGTACAACAAATCTCTTGTTAACAGCAGCATAAATTGTGACAATCTTCCTCGACAGCAGAATTTGAAAACTACTGCTTCCACAAATGATCCAGCTGGATGGGACTGAACATGTCTGCAAAAGGAACAATAAATCATGATCCTGGTTTTAGTAGATTAAATATTTTACTGCCCAAATCAGATTTGCATTGAGCTACATAATCTTGCCCTTCATTCTGCCTTGTCAAACGGCTTACACGCATACTTATCCATCCCTCTAGCAAAATATAGTAAAGGGAGAAAAACAGATGTTATTCTCTATGCGCAACTCACAGCTGGTTCTATTTTTGCTATTTATTCACAGGTTGGTCATGCACCCTAACTGCTCTTGAAAAGCTAATAGGAAGACAGATTCATTAATCAATGAAGTCTGTACGATTAAGGCACTTCTATGATACTGTTAATAGGTAGGTCCATTACTTCGACCTGTTGATGATGAAAAAACTAGGATATGTTTCTACATGAATTATGTTTGACCTGAAGAAGAACTTGGAGGAGATGGTTTCACTATGCAATTGCTAACCTTATCATTCTAGGTGGTAGAGGTCTTGGGCAGGAAGCTGCAATAGTTGTGGCAAGTTTACAGAATTCATTTAGTAGGTGATCTATACAGGAGCTATGATGCACCGGTAATGTGGGAGATTATGGTTTTGCTGGAACATGATGTGTTGGGGGAGCAGGATGCTTTGTTCTGGATGATGCTGGCCTCCTGGGTGTTGCAGGAGCTGCATTGCCTGTTCTGATTTGTATCTTGTAGAAAATGAATAAGTTTCGGAGAGTCTGGAAATGAGTCACCAACCAAAAAGTGGTCACTTTCTGGATTGTTTCATTGGTTACCTTGTTTCTATGGATGATCCATTCAAATTCTTTGTCAAGCGTAATAAAATATCAAGAGGACTTGGTTAGATTCTACTTTGTTTGAAAGAATCAGTGCCTGGTGATTGAGTGGCATGAATATTACTTACCACTTACCAGCTTTAACTGGTACATTACCAGGTCTTGTAAGTTAGCACAGATTGATTCATTACCTGTAAAACTGAGAATCAAATTAAACACTATTCTATTACAAACAAACATTACTAACTCTGAACTCATTTCAGAGGTGAAATCATTATTGAAGGAGCTGAAGATTGTTGAATCTTGGATGTTGTCCTAATGAGCCACTGCAGCAATAGCCTGGGGCTGGGATGATTTGCCTCCAACAACTGCCACTCTCTTCCTTTGATTCCTGCTTGTACTGAGATTTCTCCCTGCTGTTAACTCATTTCAGTTTTACCAGGGTCCATAATTGCTGACAGATTAGTGGAAACCGTCTCAATCATCTTGCAATGGAACAAGAACTGGTTTAATAGCAATGGAGTTTGGTATGGTGATCTCCCTCTCCGGAAGTGAACAGCCATCACCATCTTGCAAAGTCAATGGGAACCTTGCAGGAGGCTGAAGGTTGCAGTCCAGTCATACAACTTTGACATGATAAAAAAAACTTGTGCATGGAACTTGTGCTCAATATCCAGTGTAAAAACTGCCCAGTATGACATACGGTACATAACTTGTTTCAGGCTACCAAGACAACCTATTAATCCTATTATAGCAAAGCCCCTTCTGATTGCAAGATAGTTCCCTGTTCTTCAGAATAAACAATACAACTGAACTTCACCTTAACTGTGGGTCTCCCATGTAAGAGAAGACCCTTCAATGCATCCTAAAACTCCCTGCGAAGGTTTCCGGAAGCTATATGGAAGGTAGTAAAACATGTGGGCTGGATGGTATACCTTCAGAGTTCCTGCATGCCCAGCATCCTTTGCCTCATATCACAACTTCGCCATTCTATCCTCCGGTCCCCAACAGAAGAGGATGTTCTAATTGACTGTGACTGAAGAGCAATCTGATTCTAAGGAATTATAAGGATATTTTTCTGGAGCAACACATACAAAATACTGGAGGAATTCAGCAGGCCAGGCAGCATCTATGGAAAAGTGTAAACAATGTTTTGGGCCGAGACCATTCTTCAGGACTGGAAAGGAAGGGTGTCAGAGCATTTCTCTGTTGTCTATTGTGGATGAGATCCTGGCCCACATCCTCCTCAATTGCTTTTGTCCTATCATTGAGAGGATGCTTCTGGAAGCCCAGTGCTGATTCAGTCCATCCCACAGCCCTACAGATGTGGTCTTCATTGCCATGCAGATCCAACCAAAAGGTGGAACCAAATTCAAAAACATTTCTTTGACTTCATTGATATGGCCAAGGCATTTGATTCCCTGTGTGGTGACCTTCTGTAGATCATTCCTTATCTCCTTGATTATATCTGAAGTTTGTCACCCATCTGCAACCAAAGTCCTTACAAGAGTCATTAATCCTGAAGGTTATGCGGGCATTTGACAATTCTGGAGACCCAATTATCGGCGAGAGCAGATCACTGCAAATTAAATAAAAGTACAGAAGGGACAAGCAGGGCAGCCACTGTTGGGAGAAGGCCAGCCAAGTGAAGAATGTCAGGCTTTGACTCAAGAGGCTTCAACAAGAAGAGGCTGAGGCCAAAGAAAGAGGTTAGAAGGATTAGCTTTTCCTTTCAGTATTTCTGATTTGGTCTTGGTTGCCCATTGTACAGTGCAGACTGAATGGCAGATATGGCAGTGGAACGCTGCTCCTGTAGGATGTGGGAATTCATGGATCCTGATGGACTCCCTGATGACTACACCTGCGGGGAGTGCAGCCAACTCCAGTTCCTGAAAGACTTCATTAAGGAGCTGGAGCTGGAGCTGGATGAACTCAGGATCATCCGGGAGACAGAGCAACTGATAGATAAGACTTTTGAGCAGGTGGTTACACCCAGAGTGCAGAATTTGGGGAGTAGATGGGTGAACACTGAGAGGGGTAAAGGTAGAAAGAAGTCAGTGCAGGGTCCCCAGTGGCCATTCCCCTCAGCAACAGGTACACCCTTTTGGATACTGCTGAGGGGGTGTCCTATCTAGGCAAGGCAGCAGCAGCCAGACCAATAGCACTGTGGTCAGCTGTGAGCCTCAGAAAGGTAGGGTGAAGTCGGGCGGAGCACTAGTCATATGGGACTCAGTAGTTAGGTGGACAGATAAGATATTCTGCAACAGCAAAAGAGTCGCAAGTGTTGCCTCCTGGGTGCTATGGTCCAGGATGTCGCTGAATGGTTGTAGAATATTCTTGAAGAGGAAGGCGAGCAGTAAGAGGTCATGGTACATGTTGGTACCAATGACATAGGTAGGCGAAGGGTAGAGGTCCTGCTCAGTAAGTTTCAGGAGTTGGGCTAAAGAGCAGACATCCAAGGTGGTAATCTTCAGATTATTCTCGGTGCAACGAGCTAGTGAAGGACAGAACAGGAAGATAGCACAGATGACTGAGTGGCTGAGGAGATTGTGCAGGGGGCAGGGTTTCAGGTTCTTGGATCATTGGAACATTTTTTGGGGAAGGGGTGACCTGTACAAATGGGACAGGTTGCGCCTGGACTGTAGGGGAACCAATATCCTGGGAGGGAGGTTTGCTAACACTGTTGGGGAGGGTTTAAACTAGATTTGCAGGGGGGTGGGAACCGAAGTGAAGAGGCAGAGGGTTGAGGCAGTTGGCGCACAAGTAGAGACAGCTTGTAGGAAATTTGTGAGGAAAGATAAATAGATGATAGAGTACAGATGCACTCAGCCTGATGGTTTGAGATGTGTCTATTGTAATGCAAGAAGCATCATGAACAAAGCAGATGAGCTTAGAGCCTGGATCAGTACTTGGAGGTATGATGTTGTGGCCATTACAGAGACTTGGATGGCTCAGGGGTAGGAATGGTTACTCTGAGTGCCAGGTTTTAGATGTTTCAGAAAGGACAGGGAGGGCGGCAAAAGTGGTGGGGGCGTGACATTGCCAATCAGGGATAATATCATGGCTGCAGAAAAGGAGGAAGTCATAGATGGATTGTCTACTGACTTACTGTAGGCGGAAGTCAGAAACAGGAAGGGGGCAATAAATCGACTAGGTGTTTTTATAGAACCCCCAATAGCTACAGAGATATCGAGGAGCAGATAGGGAGGCAGATTCTGGAATGGTCCAATAATAATAGGGTTGCTGTGATGGGTGATTTTAACTTCCCTAATATTGACGGGCATCTCCTTAAAGTAAGGGGTTTAGATTGGGTGAAGTTTGTCAGGCATGTTCACAAAGGTTTCCTGACACAATATGCAGATAAGCCAACCAGAGGGGAGGCTGTACTGGATCTGGTGTTGGGAAATGAACCTGGCCAGGAGTCAGATCTCTCTATGGGAGAGCATTTTGCAGGTAGTGATCACAAATCTATCTCCTTTACCATAGCACTGGAGAGGGATAGGAGCAGACAATTTGGGAAAACGTTGGGGTAGGGAGAAATATGATGCTATTAAGCAGGAACTTAGGAACATAAATTGGGAGCAGATGTTCTCAGGGAAATGCACGGCAGAAAAGTGGCAAATGTTCAGGGAACATTTGCAAGGAGTTCTACATAGTTCCATTGAGGCAGGGAAAGGATGGTAGGTTAAAGAACCAAGATGTACAAAGGATGTAGAAAATCTAGTGAAGAAGAAAAGAAAAGTTAACAAAAGGTTCAAGAAACAAAGTACTGTTAGAGCTCTAGAAAATTACAAGGGTGCCAGGAGGAAGCTTAAGAATGGAATTATGAGAGCCAGAAGGGGCCATGAGAAGGCCTTGGTGAGCAGGATTAAGGCAAACCCCAAGGCATTCTACAAGAGTGTGAAGAGCAAAAGGATGAGCCATGTGAGAAAAAGGACCAATCAGGAGTGACTGTGGAAACATATGCATGGAGTCGGAGGAGGTAACGGAGGTACTTAATGAATATTTTGATTCGGTATTCACCAGTGAAAAGGACCTTGACAGTTGTGGGGATGACTTACAGCAGACTGAAATGCTTGAGCATATAGACATTAAGAAAGAGGATGTGCTGGAGTTTTGAAAGGTATTAAGTTAGATAAGTCACCGGGACCGGACGAGCTATACCCCAGGCTATTGTGGGAAGTGAGAGAGGAGATTACTGAGACTCTGGTGATGATCTTTACATCAACGATAGGGACAGGAAAAGTACTAGAGGATTGGAAGGTTGCAAATGTTGTTCCCTTGTTCAAGAAAGGGAGTAGAGATAACCCAGGAAATTATAGACCAATGAGTCTTACTTCAGTGGAGGGCAAGTTGTTGGAGATGATCCTGAGAGGCAGGATTTATAAACATTTAGAGAGACATAATCTGATTAGGGATAGTCAGCATGGCAGATCGTGCCTTACGAGCATGATCGAATTCTGTGAGGATGTAACAAAACACATTGATGAAAGTAGAGCAGTGGATGTAGTGTATATGGATTTCAATAGGGCACTTGATAAGGTTCCCCATGCAAGGCTCATTCAGAAAGCAAGAAGGCATGGGATCCAAGGGAAACCTTGCTTTGTGGATTCTGAAGGTGGTTGTAGATGGTTCGTATTCTGCATGGAGGACAGTGACCAGTGGTGTCCTGTAGGGATCTGTTCCGGGACCCCTTCTCTTTGTGATTTTTATAAATTATCTAGATGAAGAAGTAGAAGAATGGGTTAGTAACTTTGCTGGTGACACAAAAGTTCTGGGTGTTGCGGATAGTCTGAAGGGTTGTCAGAGGTTCCAGCGGGACATCGATAGCACAGAGAACTGGGCTGAGAAGTGGCAGACGGAGTTCAACCTAGATAAGTGTGAAGTGGTTAATTTCAGTAGGTCAAATTTGAAGACAGAATATAATATTAATGGTAAGACTCTTGGCAGTGTGGAGCATCAGCAAGATCTTGGGGTCTTTGTCCATGGGACACTCAAAGCTGCTGCATAGGTGGACAGTATTATTAAGAAGGCGTATGGTGTGTTAGCCTTCATCAACAATGTGATTGAGTTCAAGAGCCGTGAGGTAATGTTAAAGCTATATAACACCTGTGTTTAGTTCTGGTCACCGCACTACAAGAAGGATGTGAATACTATAGAGAGAGTGCAGAGGAAACTTACAAGGATATTGCCTGGATTGAAGAGTGTGCCTAATGAGAATAGGTTGAGTGAAGTTGGCCTTTTTTCCTTGGAGTGCCAGAGGATGAGAGGTGACCTGATAGAGGTGTATAAGATGATGAGAGGCATTGATTGTGTGGATAGTCAGAGGCTTTTTCCCATGGCTGAAATGGCTAACATGAAAGGACATAGTCTAAAATTGCTTGAAAGTGGGTACAAAGGGAATTTCAGAGGTAAATTTTTTCACACAGAGAGTGGTGGGTGTGTGGAATGCACTGCCAGAGGTGGTGGTAGAGGCAGATACAATAGGGTCTTTTAAGAGACTCTTAGGTGGGTATATGGAGCTTAGAAAAATAGAGGGCTATACGTTAGGGAAACTCGAGGCAATTGCTGAAGTAGGTTACATAGCGGTACAACATTGTAGGCTGAAGGGCCTGTAATGTGCTGTAGATTTTGATGTTCTATGTTTGAAACTGGAATGAAAGCATTAAAACTACAGTTGGGAATAGGACACAGGCCTACGTGACTCTCTCTTTAAATAAGCAGAGGAACATTAAGTGAATAGAATCTTGTCAAGTCTAACACACTCTATTCTTAGTGATTCCAGTCAGTGCCATTAGGAACTCACAAACATCAATATCAAGTATGATGTTTTTAATATGCTGCTTTACTCATCTGAAGATAAAACATCCAAATCAATTGTATGTGCTTTTCTTCCATCACCATTATAATCACTTTCCTGTCCTAATCGAAGGCAGTTCTGGCTGTTTCATGTTCAGTTTTGCCTTCCATTAATCACTGAAACATTAAAAAATATTTTAATTGTACATTTTACATTGCTCATTGAGCATGAAAACTGGTGTACTTTGTAATGCTCTCTGCAGCATAAGCATGACAGCAGTTTGACCTACACCACAAAACAGCCATATTAAATCTGAAAGATTACATTGCTTTTGCTTTTATTGCCCTAATCAGAAAGCTTCTTGAGTCATAGCTTCATAGGGTCATACAGCGCAGAAAGAGAACCTTTTCACCAACTCATTCATGCTGACCAAAATACCCGACTAAGCTGGTTCCATTTTCCAGTGTTTGGCACAGATCTCTTTATACCAGGGGGTCCCAACCTTTTTTTATGCCATTAAGCAAGGGGTCCGTTAACCCCAGGTTGGGGACCCCTGCTCCAGATCTTTCCTATCCATGTATTGGAATTGATATTGGAATTGGTTTATAACCATATAACCATATAAAAATTACAGCACGGAAACAGGCCATCTCGGCCCTTCTAGTCCGTGCCGAACTCTGACTCTCACCTGGTCCCACTGACCTGCACTCAGCCCATAACCATCCATTCCTTTCCTGTCTATATATCTATCCAATTTAACTTTAAATGACAACATCGAACCTGCCTCAACCACTTCTGCTGGAAGCTCGTTTCACACAGCTACCACTCTCTGAGTAAAAAAGTTCCCCCTCATGTTACCCCTCAACTTTTGCCCTTTAACTCTCAACTCATGTCCTCTTGTTTGAAGCTCCCCCACTCTCAATGGAAAAAGCCTATTCACGTCGACTCTATCTAGCCCCCTCATAATTTTAAATACCTCTATCAAGTCCCCCTTCAACCCTCTACACTCCAAAGAATAAAGACCCAACTTGTTCAACCTTTCTCTGTAACTTAGGAGATGAAACTCAGGTAACATTCGAGTAAATCTTCTCTGTACTCGCTCAATTTTATTGCTTTTTATTGTTATCATATGTACCAAGATACAGTGAAGAACTTGTCTTGCACAATATTCATACAGATCAAAGGGCCTTAAGGAAGTACAAGGTAAAAATTAATAGAATGCAGGATAAAATGTAAAAGATAAAGAGAAAGTGCAGTGCAGGAAAATAACACAGTGGAAGAGCAGAATGTGGACTGTGAGGTCAAGAGTACATATTATTGTAGAAGTGTTCATTCTAAAGTCTGATATCAGTAGGATAGCTCTCCTTGTGTTTGGTGATACGTGCTTTCAGGGCTTTGTATCTTTTGCCCAAAGGGGGAGGGAAGAAGAGAGAATGTCCAGGATGGGTGTGGCCTTGCATTATGTTGGCTGCTTCACTGAGGCAGTGAGAAGTATAGACAGTGTTTCTAGAGAGGAGGCTTGATTCTGTGATGTGCTGAGCTGTGTCCACAACGCTCTACAGTTTCTTCTGGTCCTGATCACATGCACAGCAGTTGCCATGGCAAGATATTATGCATCCAGGTAGAATGCTTTCAATAGCGTATTGATAAAAATTAGTAATGGACAATGGGACATGCCAAATTTCTTCAGCCTCCTGAGGACATAGAAGCACCAGTGAGCTTTCTTGATGGGCTGGATATTGGTGATGTTCACTTCAAGAAACTGGAAGCTTTCAATCTTCTCAACCTCCACACTGTTGATGTAGAGTACATTGTTGATGTATATGCATGTATTGATTGAAGTCAATGGCCTGCTCTTGTGTTTTATTGACATGGAGGGAAAGGTTGGTGTCATGTCTTTCCTGTACTCCGAATCATCATTATTTGAGATACAGCCCACCACTGTGGTATATCTGTAAACTTGAAGGTAGAGTTAAGGCAGAACCTGGCCCTGCAGTCCTGAGTATACAGGGAGTAGCGTAGGGAGCTGAGGATGCATACCTCTGGAGCAGCCATGTTTAGAATAATCATCTAAGTTTTCAACTGTCCGAGTGTCTTTTAAATAGTGTTATTGCACCTGCCGCAGACATCTTCTCTGGCAACTCGTTCCATATACAGTACATAACACTCTCTGCATGAGGAGGTTGACCCTCAGGTCCTTTTTAAATCTTTCCCCTCTACATCAAACAGGTATGCCCTCTAGTTTTTGATTTCAGCTTTCTTTTGGAAAATGACAGTGTGCCTTCACCCTATCTATGTCCCTCATGATTTCATATAACTCTGTTAGATCAATCTCCTTCACTCCAAAGAATAAAGTCCTGCTTAACCTCTCCTTATAGCTTTTCTTTAATTGATTTTTAACTTAGATTCCATTGCCTTAAAATGAAGGCTTCCTTGCAAGTAGAACTGAGAATCTACCCTTTAGACTCACATTTCCACTTAAATATTTTTATAATGCTGTAATTTATGATAAAATCTTATTTCAAGGATGAATAACTTGAATTATCTTGACTTTATTTAAAGATCAGTCTTCTACAGCCGAGATATGGCTTGGAAATCTTTGCAACACCTTCCAGAACTGCATCCAGATATGATTACCTTCTATTAATTCATTTTTCTAGTTGCAACCACAAGAAATACATTGTGGGTTCAAGTCCTTCATTGTAGGCTTGTTACATCAAGTGGAAGGGAAACTGAAGTGAATGTGAAATGAAAGGTTTTCATGTTGATAATGTTGTTGTGTGAATGAAGTCACCATTGAAAAGTACTGGTAGGTATGAAGCAGCCTCTTCATGCGACAAAACAAGATACAGCAGGCATTATATTAAGGCCTTTTCGGTTGAAAGGTCTGCTGGTGCCGAACACTACACACATTTTATGTGCTAAAGATCACAGAAAATTCAGGACAATTCAAACAAATCCATTATCTGAGAAAACCTGCAGATGCTGGAAATTTGAGCAACACACACAAAATGCTGAAGGAACTCAGCAGGCCAGGCAGCATCTTTGGAAAAGAGTAGTCTTCTCTGAGCTACAAAAGCCTGGATCTTCCCACCATCACACCCACAGCAAGTGTTAATTACTGTCATATCCATGCAATGGAGTGCTGATTGGATTCATGAATATGTAGCCAAATAGTTAAATGCCTGGTTCCTGTTCTGTCTGGTCTGCATTTTAAATTTAATCTTCAATGTATATTTGAACCTGAAGGCTAGTGGCCGAAGTTAATTGCTGCCTGTGCTAACCCCTAATCAAAATATTCTAGTCCAACATATATCACTTTGTCAACATGCCACTAGGGTATGGCCCACTGAAAGGAGATGTTCTGGGCTCTGGCTGAGTTTTCAAGATCTGAGGAGTTGAGAATGGATGTCATCATCTAATTTTAGAGATCCGGTGTACCCATAGCAGATTCTGAGATAGTTACAAAGAGATTTTAAGTTCAAGTTCATTTATTGTCATCTGACTGGACATATATACAATCAAATGAAGTAACGTAGAACATAGAAAACCTACAGCACAATACAGGCCCTTCGGCCCACAATGCACATGTACGTACTTTAGAAATTACCTGGGGTTACCCATAGCCCTCTATGTTTCTAAGCTCCATGTACCATTCCCCCGAACCGCGGTGCATCCACACAACATATATCACCCACAACACGTAAACCAAAATATTATACTACAAATAAATTAATAAAATATAATTCAAAAAGCAAGTAGAAAAGCTCAGCACAGGTAAAGAGTGAATGGTAGACTGCACAATAAACAGCTCACTATCCTAGTGATGAGTGGCAGGGTGTTCATTAATCTCACAGCCTGAGGGAAGAAGCTGTTACCCAGTCTGACAATCCTAGTCTTAATGGTACTGGGTCAAAGCGATTGTGGGATTGGTGGGTGGAGGTCCTGAACAATGCTTTGGGCACTTTGGTGTATGTCACAAATAGGCATCTTTGCTATTTTCAATTCGAGTCTTGTGGTCCTTTACCTTGCAGCTTCCATACCACACAATCGTGCATCCTGGCAGGACAATCTCGATGGTGCTCCTGTTGAATGTTGTTGGAATGGGGGTGGGAGCCTTGCACGCCTCAATGTCCTCGGGAAGTGTAAACACTGCTGTGCCCTCTTGACTAGTGAGGCGGTGTTGTGAGTCCAGGTTAGGTCGTCCGTTATGCACACCACTTTAGATTGCAGTTAAAAAAGAACTGCAAATGCCGAAAATCTGAAATAGGAGCAGAAAGTGCTGGAATTACACAATCAACCCACATCAAAGTTGCTGGTGAATGCAGCAGGCCAGGCAGCATCTCTAGGAAGAGGTACAGTCGACGTTTCAGGCCGAGATCCTTCGTCAGGACTAATTGAAGGAAGACGAAATCTCTTACTAACTCCTCCTTCAGTTAGTCCTGACGAAGCGTCTCGGCCTGAAACGTCGACTGTACCTCTTCCTAGAGATGCTGCCTGGCCTGCTGCATTCACCAGCGACTTTGATGTATGTTGCTTGAATTTCCATCATCTGCAGAATTCCTGTTGTTTGCGGAATTACACAATGTCAGGCAGCATTTGTAAAGTGAGAAACACAGTGAATATTTCCTCAGCACCTTATAAAATTTTTTAAATGATTATTGACCCACAATGTTTGATTCATATATCCTTGATTAATTATGGACTTAAAATTTTAAATGCTTATCAATTTTTCCCCAAATTAATGGTAGGTGCTAGGAGCACAAACTGCTTTCTGCATTGAAAATAATTGGAAATGTATCATATCAAAAGTCAACAATTATGAAGAGAATTAACTTTACTTGGGTAAAAATTAAGGACTGTGTTTTTCCTGAGCACAGTTTATGGTGCATAAATCACAAATGATATAGAAAGAAATAAACCGAGCAACAGGTTTTCAATCTTGCAATTAGATGAGGCTGCAAGTATTTATTTCTGTAAGAAAGGTATTGAGGTCCAGTTGATGAATAGTGTTAACCTGGCAGTTATTCTGCTTAACAATATGATGCAAAATCTATTGTGGATTATACGCAAGTCAAAATGGAAGAAAATCACTGACAAGCTAGAATATCTTCATCAAAGCTGGCAGCGATGATTGATGAATCAGCAATGCTAAAGAAGAAGACGGCAGAACTACCTCATGTGAAGTTCTATTTTTACATTCCTGGATGTCAATGAGCTTGTCACATGAAATGCTGAAGCTACTGAATTGGTGTCACAATCTGCTTGAAATCAGCTATATTCCAAAAACACTTTCTAGAAGGAAGTATTATTCGCCAGTGACAGAGCAAGTATGATTTGAGGAAGAAAGTCAGGAGCATTGGAGGAATTTTTGAATTTGAAGTGACTTCTTTTCACATGGCATTTCCTGAACCATCATGTTGAAATGGCAATTGCTAATGCTGTACGTAACACTACCAACATTAAATAGACTTTTATAGAAAGCACTCATAATTTTTTCTGTCAGACCAGCAAGATGCAATGTGAATAGGCAAATGTGTTTGTGGAACTTCCAATGCAAATTTAACATCTTGGCCATATACTAGATATGCAATATGAATGAAAGCAGTTTAACGTGGAACAACATACAGTACTTATCCAATTAGGCTTTCCCAGAATTTCATAATAGCTGCCACAGGGAACATTAACAAAATGGAAGGAGCACTCAGCAGGTCAAGCAACATCTCAGTCTCATGAAAGGTCTCAACACAAAATGTTGAGTGTTTATTCCCTTGCATAGGTGGTGCCTGACCTACCCTAGCATTTTATATGTGTTGCTCTGAATTTCCAGCATCTGCAGAATCTCTTGAGTTTGTGATCTACTACCGTGGGGATGGGTTTGAGAGGATTATGTTAAGTGTACCAATGGATTTGAGAAAGAATTTAGTCATGGGGATGGAATTGAGAGAAATAATTTTGAGGGTTTAAAACTACTTGTCATTCATTTCCAAATTCCGAACTACCTTCCGCAGTGCCATTCACAGCATGGGCTGGTAAGTAGTCACAGCAGTTTCGAAGATGTGCTGGATAACCTACTGACTCCTGGGAAACTTGGGCCCACTGTTCAAAGTACTGAGAAACTCTGTTTTCAAAGCCCAAAGTAAATTTGTTATTAAAGTACATATATGTCATCATATACAACCCTGAGATTCATTTTCTTGTAGGTATTCACAGTAAATACAAGACAAACAATAGAATCAATGAAAGACCGTTCACAACAAAATGGACAAGCAACCAATGTGCAAAAGATAATGAACTATGCAAACAAACAAACAGGCAAGCAATGAATATCAGAATGTAAGATGAAGTGTCCTTAAAATTGAGTACATAGATTTTTGGAAACATTTCAATGATAGGGCGTGAAGTTGAGTGAAGTTAGGAAATGTAAATGTAAATGTGCTCAAAGTTGGGTTGGGCTGGGCTGTATCCACTACTTCTCCATTCAAGAGCATTGTGTGCTCCCTATATTAGAAGTACACAGAGTCCTTGTGTAACCACTATAAGGAGAAGAACATCTCACATTCTACCCACCTGCCCCATCAACCATCATCCATGGAAGAGCCTGCAGTTCCCTCATTAGCTTCATTAGTCAGCTTCAAACACATAAGATGGGAAGAGTCCAATGTCTTCAGTCTGAAAGGACTGGCTAATAAGAAAAGACGCATTGCATCTAATTGAAAGATCATAGGTGTGCTTTCTTCTGAGGAATTTTCAAAAGAACATTGGGAAGTTCAGTCAAACTGAAATAAAAATACACTGGACTTGTAATAAAATGTATTGTCCTTAAAGTTCAAAGTAAATTTACTATATATAAATATTTTGTGTGTGTGTGTGTGTAAAACCATATACTACCCTGAGATTCATTTTCTTGTGGATATTCATAGTAAATACAAAGAAACGCAATAGAATGAATGAGGAACTGCACGCAAAGAAAGGCAGACAAAAAAACTAATGTGCAAAAAACAGCTATGTGAAAATACAAAAAGAGAAATAAGTAATACTAAATTAGTAAGTAATAAATATTGAGAATATGAGTTGTGGAACCCTTGAAAGTGAGTCCATAGGTTGTGGAATCTATACAGTGGTGTGGTGAGTGAAATTATTCACTCTGGTTCAGGAGACTAATGGTTAAGGGTAATAACTGATCCTGGACTTGGTGATGAGGAACCTA
This sequence comes from Mobula hypostoma, assembly GCF_963921235.1. NCBI lineage: Eukaryota > Metazoa > Chordata > Chondrichthyes > Myliobatiformes > Myliobatidae > Mobula > Mobula hypostoma. The sequence goes on from NC_086099.1 coordinate 132,254,354, forward strand.
AGGCCCGTGCAGCAGCAGAAGACAGCATGGTCTGGATAGTGGATGCCAGTAAAAAGCATCCCTAAAATGAAATTAGAAAGACACTTTGGCAAGCAAGCAAAGAGGCTGACAATCATAATCCTTGCCAGAAGTGAATGAGAGATGAATTATTTTATAAATTTATTTTATGAAAGACCAAAATGAACTTGTTTTGATTTGCAATTTGCTTCACAAATAATTTATGGGCAATCATCAAAGATACACTCTGAATACATAGTTTAATATTCAGTTATAAACTATCAAATAATAAGAATACATGCAGGAATTACTTATAGCACTTAATTCTTCAGTTCATTGGTTTCTATTATCTTGTCTATGAGCTTATTTAATAAATAGAGTCACAAGAGACTCTGTAGATGCTGGGAATCTTGAGCAGCACACATAAAATACTGGAGGAACTCAACAAATCAAGTAGAATCTATGGAGGCGAATAAATAGTCAATGCTTCAGGCCAATACTCTTCATCAGGACTGGAAAGGAAGGTGGCCGAAGCTAGAACATGAAGGTGGGGGAAGGAGAAAGAGTACAGGTGGCAAATGATGGGTGAGATAAGGTGAGGGGAGTCACAGTCTCATTCTAACATGTCTGACCATGGCCTCTTCTACTGCCATGATTAGTCCAAACTCTGGTTGGAGGAGCTACACCTCATATTCCATTTGGATAACCTCCATCCTAATGGCATGAACATAGATTTCCCTAACTTCCAGTAATTTCTCTCTACTTCCTCCTATTTTTATCTGTTCCATATTCTGGTTACCCTCTCACCCCTTCTATCTCCTTACTTTCCCATCACTTTCATCTGGTTCCCCTCCTCCTTATATTTTTCCCATAGTTCACTCTGCGCTCCGATTGGATTCCTTCTTCTTCAGACCTTTACCTCTTCAATCTATTCCCTCCCAATTTCTTACCTCATCCCCCCTCATTCACCCACCCATTTCATTTGGTCTCTCCTATCTCCTGCCCAAAATGTCAAATGATAATACCCCTCCATAGATGCCGCCTGGCTTGCTGAGATCCTCCAGCATTTTGTGCATTGATCAAATATTTTGTAGTTATGTTTATTTAAGTGCAAGTGATCTTCAATGTTAAAATGAGAAGTATATTCTTCAAAGTCAATTGCATTAAAGTGTGAACATTACTCCTTGGCCTATCAACTAAATTATCGGCTTTTGAGATGAAAATTTCTTTATGGTTTAGCAACTACAGAAAGTAATTCTGACATTGTTGAGGCAGACTCATTGCATAACTGTGGAACAAATAAATTTATAGTCTGAAATTTATGAGGAAGCTCATTTCTGGCCAATTCTAGGTTATGAATGCCTCACTTATCGACACCCATACATATGAGAAAGCTCCCATTAAAGATTATCAAATTCAAACAAGAATCAGTTTTGAGTTAAAACTGTTCTTCTCACCTGCCTATTGAAGGTGAGGGGGTAGGTTCAAGGTTCAAGGGGGATATGAGGGTTAAGTTTTTTATTCAGACAGTGGTGGATGCCTGGAATGTGCTGCCTGGTATGGTGGTAGAGGCAAATACATTGGAAGCTTTTAAGTGACATTTGAATATGCACGTGGATGTAGGGAAGATGGAGGGATATGGACATGGTGTATGTAGGAGAGATTAGTATTTGGGTGTTTTTGATTTGCTTTTAATCTGGTTCATCGCAACATTGTAGGCTGAACCTCTGTTCCTGTACTGTACTGTTCTATATTCTATGTTTTTTCACCTCCCCCTGAGTCCCATCCTCCTTCTCTTTCTCCCATGGTCCACTCTCCTCTCCTATCATTAAATCAGAGATAACTGCATATGTCAATTTTTAACAGGGAAAAAAAGATTAACACCACAAAGATGCACTTGAAGTGTAATTAAACAAAAATAATTAATGCCAGACATGAAACACCATGTGAGAAGATCTAAAGTATTGTTAAAGCAGGGAGTTTTAAGACTCTTGCAGTAAGTCTTAGACTCAGTTAGAGGGTGGTGGTGTAAGGAAGGGTAGAGAAGGGGATTGGGTTGAGATGGTGCCTGTTGAATTAGCCACCAGTCTGTGTGATATGGATTGCCACATATATAACTTTCAATGGTAAAGTGTCATAGACAGATAGGGCTGTACAGCAGAGAAAGCACTAAGCAGTATTGCACCCACATTGTACTATCTCAGTACTTTTATATTTGTGTGCTGTAGCACTTAATGTTTATTCACAGTTATTGTGTAAATAACACTATTCTTTGCATTTCTGGTTAGATGTTAACTGCATTTCATTGGCTTTGTATCTGTACTTGGCACAATGACAATAAAGTTGAATCCAATTTCATCTAATCTCAACAGTTCCTTCAGCCGCCACATCCACGTTGAGCATGGTACATGATCTATGGTACATAGTACACGACTTTATGGGGTTCAAACATATAGAATTATAGAAATAGAATCATTAAGGTACAGATCACAAATGTTTTTGGTAGTTGGAGATACAAGGAGGACAATGGTACTGACAACTTTAAAAATTGGGCAGGGTCAAGTCCATAAACTGAACTGCCTGCTGAGAATTTTACATTTGAGAGTTTGGGGGAATGAACTGAAAGAAGCTGCAAGGTCAGGGCAATGTCACAAACAAGAGAAAATCTGCAGATGCTGGAAATCCAAGCAGCACACTCAACATGCTGGAGGAACTTAAAAGGCATGGATAAAGAGGTACAGTCCAATGTGTTGAACGAGGGTTCATGTGGTTTAGAATCAAACAGATGATTTAGATCAGCTAATTTTTCCTTGGCAGATATAAGTCTGGTCAGTAGGAAATTAAGACATGGATGTGAGTTTCAGTAGTAAACGTACTGAGTGGGTAAAATGGATATTAGAATTGCATTTGACAGCCTTGGTGAAGAGAGAAAATGCTGTCCAAAGTTCATCTGGCGCCGTTGAAGAAGGGAATGGGGATGCAAAACTGAGTTCCAGAAAGATTGGATTTGTCACTTTATTGATTCAAATAAACGCGCTTGTTGATGCTTTAGCGAAGTTCTGCTCTTGCAACTTAAGGTTTAAGGCATCTATCAGACCAATAAATCAACCATTTCGCGTTACGCTATGCAGATGTGTCAGCCTGTCATCTGGCCGTGGTGGATTGAGCGAAAGCAGTCGTGACTGGCAGTGTTTTTTTCTGTCAACCAGCTGCTTCGACAGAAAATCTGTCGATGTCTAAACGACCGTGAGTTCGCAGCCGTCTGGCGAAAGACTAGCGCCGTGCGCTGCTTCAGCGAGAAAGGTGATTTGCCCAGACGCGGCAAATGACATCTTGGACAGCCTCCACTGTAATAAGTCTCCGTGCATTTTGGCAATGAGAGGGTGTTATTACTGGATGTGGCTGTACATGCATCTCTCCATCAGTTGAAGAAACCGATGGAAGCTTTTTAAAGGGGAAACATTTATTTATTTATTTATTTATTCATTGGTATATTCAGTTGTGTGGCAGGCGTGTTGGTTGTTTTCCTTCTCTCGAGAGAATGCTGGTGGGAGCACCATGTGCACCAGGGGTCAGATCATTGCCAGTCTCTTCGTGCTCTCCGCTATGGAAATAGGCTTCGGGGTTACGAGCGTGGCTTTGGGCGCGGTCACCATCGGGAGGAGCCGAGCTCGCCGACCCCAGCTCGGGGACTCTTCACCGGTATGGAGCGGTGTTTGTGTACGTTGCAAACTGTTTCTCCTGCATTTCTTGTATTGCGTTTGGTCTCGGTGAATGTTTTGCGTTTAGTGCGATCTGGGGAAACTAAAAAGGGTGTTCACGTGCACCGGGAAGGTGGAAAGAAGTGTCTCAAAGCTTTCTGTTCAATTTAAACTACAACGAGATCAAATGGATTAGAAGGCACTCTGACCGAGTTTGCTTAAGGTGCATAGATTGTTAGCCTCACGTTAACTTTGATTAGTTCACTTTTATTTCCCACACAATGGATATAATTGTACATTATGTAAATGAAGGTGATTACGAGTTTAGTGCACCGGATGTACCTGCAAATTAAAATGGGACGATGCGGCCAGTCCATTAAGAATGGACATAAATTAATGTATGCTCTTAAAAAGACAGAATTTGCGGAGTTTGATATTACATAAAAATAATAAATTTGGATGTGGCTGAAACCTGTACCCAACCTAAACTAGTCCTGCATAACACCTTTCTATTGGCTTATTTCAGCTTAATACTCTAATATCTGCAACACTTGCCGGGAATATTTCGGAGCCAGCGCTTCGTTTGAAAACTGCAGCGTGCAGATAAATTGTCGCTTGTGACTTTTTGCCTGGAGCTTAATTTGATGACAGCATTCATCGGGCGCTGTAGCTTGTTAGTGAAAAAGGATGGGACCTAGGTCAGGTTCCAGCATTTCTGTAGATTGTAACCAAGTTGTCAATTGCTGCTTGGTCAAAAACAGTAACGTTGTTACTTGTCTAAGCCGCGGTACCAGAGGCGATGAGGGTGCGATTGTCAGACTTAAGCCCCCGCTCGGCCTCAATCCAACAGTTGAGAAGACACCCTGTACTCCAAACACCCGACTGGGTTCAGATGATCTTTGCCGTTTCTAATGTGTGTTCCGCAAAGTCCATACTATTCAATTAGCATGTGCTGAATATACATTTCTAAATAACTTTCACCGTTCAGTTTCGGATCAACTTTTAATTGCACCGAGCTATATTTTTTGAAGTTTTGAGTTTTGATTTGGTGCCTGAATAGTGGAGTTGCATTTTGTTTAAAAAAAACCTGGTTAATATCTTAAACTATTTCAGGTGAAAGCTGGTTTCTAGGTTGGCATGATTGAAAATACTTTATTCCTTTAGTTATCCTTTGTACCGCTGGCTGCTGGAACACTGTGCCGCCACGATGCAATTGTCAATTGTTTCAGAATTTGCCCCTTATTTATCCTGAAAAATACTAGATATACAGTAGTTAGTAATGTTAGCAGTTAATGAATAATTTTATTAATTAAAAAGCTGGGTACGTGTTTGGCAGCATTTCTTTTTGAGGTTTTCTTCCGAACAGATTGTTTCCGGAACATGGGGAAGCATTTGGTTACAAGACGCGATTTTAAAGGGGTTATAGGGGAAAAAATACTTACGGTCCACAGATATGGCACACCTGTCAAATTGCCATTTTACTAATAGAAACAAAAAAAACACTCGTTACAAACTGCACAGTCGTTAATGTGCTTTATTTTGGCACAAAGATGCTTGGTTGATAAATGTTCCTACACTTGAACATGCTTTTGGTTGTATGGAGTTCTAATTCAGTTCTTTGTTGATTATTTCACAGCTTTGCTTGCCATCTCTTGGTTGGCAGGTTATGGGAGGCTAGGAAGCACGAGTCAGGTTCTGGCTATGGTGACCACTTCCTCAGCAGTCCCATGGCCAACTTCACAGTGTTCTCTGTTTTTCTGTAGTCCAGTGACCAGACTGCCAATCCTGATCATGAAGTCTGCTGTGCTCCGTGTCCTCTTACCACCCCCCCACCCCACCCCATGCATAACCTTTTACACAAGTTATCTTCTGAGTTTGCAAATGATTGTCAAAGGGTGTGGGTGTTTATTTGCCAAAAAACGGCAGTGGACACAAGATGCACTCAGTGGCCGCTTCACATCTGCACACCTGCTCTTTAATACAATTATCTAATCAGCCAATCATGTGGCAGCAACTCAGTGTATAAGAGCATGCTGACATGGTCAAAAGGCTCAGTTGTAGCTCGCACCAAACATTAGAATGGGAAAGAAATGTGATCTAGGTGACTGACCATGAAATGATTAGAACATAGAACACACAACAGTACTTCACAGCATCAGGCCATTGGGCCCATAATGTTGTGCCAAACCAGCTAAAAAGCAAATCAAAAATACACAAACACTAATCCCTGTGTCCATAGCCCTCCATCTTCCTTATATCCATGTGCCTATCCAAACCTCTCTTAAAAGCCTCAAATGTGTTTGCCTCTGCCAACATACCAGGCAGTGCATTCCAGGCATCCACCACTCTCTGAGTAAAAAAACTTACCCCTCACATCCCCCATGAATCTATTCCCTCTCACCTTCAATGTATGTCCTATGGTATTAGACATTTCAACTCTGGGAAACAGATAATCTCTGTCCACTCTATCTATGCCTCTCATAATCTTGTAAACCTCTATCAGATCTCACCTCAGCCTCCGGTGCTCCAGAGAAAATGACCCATGTTTATCCAGCCTCTCATGATAGCACATACCCTCTAAACCAGGCAGCATCCTGGTAAACCTCTTCTGCACCCTCTCTAAATCGTCCACATCCATCTTGTAGTCGGGCGACCAGAACAGTATGCAATACTCCAGATGTGACCTAACCAGAGCTTTATAAAGTTGCAACATAACCTCTTGTCTTTTGAACTCAGTGCCTCAACTAATAAAAGCAAACATTCCATAAGCCTTCTTAATCACCTTATTGATAGCAGTCCTGAAAGTTAAGGAGTTGTGGTCACTTTTCCCTAACAGCTCACCCATTGAAAGGTCAGTCACCTGGCCTGGTTCATTACTTAACACCAGGTCCAGTACAGCCCCTCCTTTCATTGGACTGCCCACAGATTGATTTAAGAAACCTTAAACACTTAACAAATTCTGCCCCATCCAAACTCCTTGCATTAAGAAGGCCCCAGTTTATATTAGGGGAGTTGAAATCCCCTATTATTTTTACACATTTCCTTAATCTGATTAGGCATCTGTTCCTCAATGTCCCAGTGGCTATTGGTTGGTCTGTAGTACAATCCCATCAGTGTGATTACACCCTTCCTATTCCTGAGTTCCACCCAAATGGACTCAGTGTCTGACCCCTCCGTTATGTCTCCCCTGGGTGCAGTTGTGATATTGTCCCTGATTAGTATTGTAACTTCCCCACCCTCAATTTTACCTCCCCCTCTGTCTTGCCGTTGCAAGATGAGGTGGTTTGAGCATCTCAGAAACTGCTGATCTCCGGGGATTTCCATACACAGCAGTTACGTTTATGAAAAATGGTGAAAATAACATAAAAATATCTAGGCAAGACAGTTCTGTAGGAGAAAAGGCTATTGAATGTATCTTTGTGGTCTTTTGCTGCTGTAGCCCATCCACTTTAAAGTTCTATGTATTGTGTGTTCCGAGATGCTCTTCTACACACCACTGTTGAAATGCATTGTTATTAGAGTTACTGTCGCCTTCCTGTCAGTTTGAACCAATCTGGCCATTCTCCTCTGACCTCTCACCAACAAGGCATTTTTACCCACAGAACTGCGGCTCACTGGATTTTTTTTTTTTTTGTTTCTTGCACCATTCACTGTAAACTCTAGAAACTGTTGTGCACGAAAATGCCAGGAGGTCAGCAGTGTCTGGGCCCAACATATTGATAGAGTTACAATAGGGCATGATATACTATATTTCATTGGGAGTTTGAGGAGATTTGGTATGTCACAAAAGACACTCGCAAATTTCTACAGATGTGCCGTGGAGAGCATTCTAACTGACTGCATCAATGTCTGGTATGGGGCGGGGGTACTACTGCAAAGGATCAAAATAAGCTGCAGAGAGTTGTAAACTGAGTCAGTTTCATCATGGGCACTAACCTCAGTAGTATCCAGGACATCTTCAAGGAGTGATGCCTTAAAAAGGGGGCATCCATCTTTAAGGACCCTCATCACCCAGGGCATGCCCTTTTTTCATTGCTACCATCAGGAAAGAAATACAGAAGCCTGAAGGCACACACTCAATAATTCAGGAACAGCTTCTTCCCCTCTGCCATCTGATTTCTGAATGGACATTAAACCCATTAACACTACCTCTTTACCTTTTTTTAAAATTTAGTTTTTGCACTATGTATTTAATTTAACTATATTTACTGTAATTCACTTTTTTCTGTTATTATATTTTGTATTGTACTGCTGCCACAAAGACAACAAATTTCATGACGTAAAACCTGATTTTGATTCTGATTCTGATACTCAAACCATTCCATCTGGCACCAACAATCATTCCACGATCAAAGTCACTTAGACCACATTTCTTCTCCATTCTAAGGTTTGGTTTGAGCAACAATTGAACCTCTTGACCATATCTGCATTCTTTTATGCATTGAGTTGTTGCCATATGATTTGCCGATTAGTTATTTGCATTAATGAGAAGGTCTACAGGTGTGAAGTGGACAAGAGCGTATTTTCAGCTCTATACTGCCACATTACTGTGCCTGGAAATTACACAGACATTGCAAGAAACACCTCTGCCTAGTTTTTAAACTTCCTGCTTTTTATATATCACATACAAAGTGTACCAGCTTCTCAGAGTTTTGGACATCTTTCCAGAGTTTCATAGCATAGCAGCTAAGTACGCTGTTATTGAAAAGCAATGACAATGGTTGTGACCATCACAGCATGTTGAGCTGATTCTTCCCCTCCACCCCCCCCCTCGCTTTCTACAGGGATCCCTCCCTACGCGACTCCCTTGTCCATTTGTCCCCCCCATCCCTCCCCACTGATCTCCCTCCTGGCACTTATCCTTGTAAGCGGAACAAGTGCTATACATGCCCTTACACTTCCTCCCTTACCACCATTCAGGGCCCCAAACAGTCCTTCCAGGTGAGGCGACACTTCACCTGTGAGTCGGCTGGGGTGATATACTGCGTCCAGTGCTCCCAATGTGGCCTTCTATATATTGGTGAGACCCGACGCAGACTGGGAGACCACTTTGCTGAACACCTACGCTCTGTCCGCCTGAGAAAGCAGGATCTCCTAGTGGCCACACATTTTAATTCCACATCCCATTCCCATTCTGACATGTCTATCCAAGGCCTCCTCTACTGTAAAGATGAAGCCACACTCAGGTTGGAGGAACAACTTATATTCCATCTGGGTAGCCTCCAACCTGATGGCATGAACATTGACTTCTCTAACTTCCGCTAATGCCCCACCTCCTCCTTGTACCCCATCTGTTATTTATTTTTATACACACATTCTTTCTCTCACTCTCCTTTTTCTCCCTCTGTCCCTCTGACTATACTCCTTGCCCATCCTCTGGGTCCCCCCCCCCCTTGTCTTTCTCTCTGGGCCTCCTGTCCCATGAGCCTCTCATATCCCCTTTGCCAATCACCTGTCCAGCTCTTGGCTCTATCCCTCCCCCTCCTGTCTTCTCCTATCATTTTGGATCTTCCCCTCCCCCTCCCACTTTCAAATCTCTTACTAACTCTTCCTTCAGTTAGTCCTGACGAAGGGTCTCGGCCTGAAACGTTGACTATACCTCTTCCTAGAGATGCTGCCTGGCCTGCTGCGTTCACCAGCAACTTTGATGTGTGTTGCTTGAATTTCCAGCGTCTGCAGAATTCCTGTTGTTTGTGCTTTCAACATTCTATTGGTTTCTCTGAGATCCCTCCTCATTCTTCTAAATTCCAGCAAGTGAAAGGTCCAGAGGCTTCAATCGCTATTCATAGCATAACCCTATCATTCCCATGTACCTCCTCTGAAAGCATCAACACATCCTTTCTTAAATACCTTTCATGAGATAGCATTTCTTAGAGTGTTTGTGAGAAGCTATCAGAGTGTGCAGTTTACTACAGTCATTGCAGATCATGATGAATTATTTTTGTTTGACTGATATATTTCACTGAAGGTGTAAAAATTCATTTCAGAATAATAGTTCTAAATAGTGTAACAAAACTTATATTAGAGAAAGATGAACTATCATGCTGTGACTTCAACAGTGATTTAATTATAGAGATGTAGTTTCATGATTTTATTGATCATTGCTTCTGAGTGGAAAGATTGTTAAGCTTGAGTCTGGAATATTGTGTGCACATTTGTTTTCCCTGCTTGAGGAAAGACATGCACTCTGGAGGGAGTGTTACATAGAAACATAGAAACATAGAAAATAGGTGCAGGAGTAGGCCATTCAGCCCTTCGAGCCTGCACCGCTATTTATTATGATCATGGCTGATCATCCAACTCAGAACCCCGCCCCAGCCTTCCCTCCATACCCCCTGACCCCTGTAGCCACAAGGGCCATATCTAACTCCCTCTTAAACATAGCCAATGAACTGGCCTCAACAGTTTGCTGTGGCAGAGAATTCCACAGATTCACCACTCTCTGTGTGAAGAAGATTTTCCTAAAACAGAGGATTACCAGATTGATTCTTGTGATGGAGTGAAGTTAGTCCAATGAGGGGAGATTAAAACGACCCGAGCATTAGAAGAATGATTGGTGATCTGTTAGACATACAAATTTATTCCAGAGCTAAACAAAATAGATCCAACAATGATGCTGCTCCGGCTAATGATTTAAAACCAACCTTTACCGTCCCATTGGAAGACGTCATCACTCATGATTGAGATGAAAATAAATCTCTTCATCCAGAGATAGTGAACATGGAACTTAGACCAGTACTGCTCAGTACAGGCCTTTTTGGCACAAGATGTTTTGACAATATTTTAACTTACACTGGATCAATCTAATCCTTCTCCCTCTCAACTCATTGCCCACTCTTTTATTTTCATCCATGTACCTATTTTAAATCTCTGAAATATCCCTTATGTACCTGCCTCCGCTATCACCCCTGGCGGCGCGTTCCAGACACTTACCATTCTCCGTAAAAAACCTACCTCTGACATTCCACCATACTCTCCGCCATCACTTTAAAATTACGCTACCCCATATTAGCCATTTCCGCCCTGGGGAAAAGTCTCTGGCTGTCCACTCTATCTATGCCTCTTATCGTCTTGTACACGTCTGTCAAGTCACCTCCCATCCTCTTTCACTCCAAAGAGAATAACCCAGATTGTTCAATCCATCCTCATAAAGCGTGTCCTCAAGTCCAGGCAGGATCCTGGTAAATCTCTGCACACTCTCTAAAATTTCCACACCCTTATAATGTGGCAAACGGAAATGAATACAATGCTCCAAGTGTGTACTAACCAGAGTTTTATAGAGCTGCACCATTACCTCGCAGCTCTGGAACTCAATCCCCTGACAAATGAAGGCAAGCACACCATATGTCTTCTTAACCATCCCATCAACTTACGTGGACGCTTTGAGGGATCTATGGACGTGCCCCACGATCCTTCTATTCTTCCACATTGTTGAGAATCCTTCCATTAACCTTGTACTCTGCTTTCAAATTTGACCTTCTGTAGTGTATCATTTCACACTTCTCCAGAATGAATGCCATCTGTCACTCCTTGGCCCAGCTCTGCATCCTATCAATGTCCCACTGTAAACCTCGGCACAATTTCTGCATTACCCGCAGTCTACCCACCTTCATATTGTCTGAAACCTTTAAAATACTGCATCATGAAGGCTGTAGCTGTTTAAATGGTAAGTATATTCAAGACAGAGATTAAGACATTCTTGAATATAAAAGGAATCAAGGGATATGTGATTTCAGGAAACTGATGCTGAGCTGAAAGACCAGACAATCTTACAGAAAGGCAGAGTATGCATGAGTGGTCCACGCTTGCTTCTGTTATGTTATTGGAATGCAATGTTCCAAATAATGAGGTCACAAGCTGAAGCTTTATTGCTGGCGGCATTATGAAAAAGATTTCTATTTTATTACATTAATCATTCTGTATCTCATATGTCTTTTCTTCTTTCCAGTTTTTAATCTGTGGAATATGTGGAATTGTCTGCGCCAAAAAGAAATCTGGTCGGATAGTGAGTAACCTATTTAAAAAACATGCTTCAGTACTGTACCTCTTAATATCCATCATGTAATTACCATTATAGTTCTTTCAAAGTAAATCCAAAGCTACAAATTAGCGTACATACTGTTCTTCATAGCTGCCCATGCATTGAATTACTCATTTGGGAAATACAGTGGATTTCAGTTAATTGGGACACCTCAGGACCAATACATTTTGGCTGCTCCAATTAGCCAAAGTTACGTGGAAATAGTTAAAAAGGTATAAAAATGACAAATACCTTTTAACTGAGCAGGAAATTATGTACTTAAATGAAAAACAGAACAGATTTGAATACTACCAGTACTACTACAGTTCTGAAAAACTATTATTTCCTAATTGTTATTAACAGAGGAATTAATCCAGTGTATGCTGTGATGTTCTTTCAATTAACTGTAAATGAACAAAATCAGCGCGAATACCTAGTGTAGATAATGGATTGCCTTCATACAATCCTTTCGCTATGGCATTTTTCCAACTCTTCATTTTAATTATAATACATTCAAGGTGATTGTCGATGCCTTCGAGTTCTTCATAGCTCCTAAATTGTTGAAGTAGTAAAATGGCTTCATTTTCACTCCCGGCCATTTCTGGCATCTCTAAGCCTCAGTGACTGAAAGTGCGATGAGATTAACAGTCCTCAATTGTCTTAATGCTTACTTCTCACCAACTATCAGCAACAGACATCACTACCTTTTGAACACAAAAGTATGCATTTGACGCTATTTCATAACTGTTCGCTCTAAGTGCGGTGTAATGTCTAACAGCCACACAAGTGCATGCACCTAATGCTAATTAGAAACTGTTCAGCAACAGCCTCCTGCCCCAATTAAGCAGCATAGAGTCCCAAATAACCGAAGGGAACCCAGTTATTTTCTTGATTAGTTTTTGTTCTTTAAGAGTTGGGCCAAATAAGCAGCTGCCCCAATTAACCAATCGACCAAATAACCGGAATCCATTGTATTTTTGCTTTGTATATTTATGCTACTTTTAATATAATATTACTAGTTTTACCCTGAATATGGAATATAGGTTTTGTAATGGATCAAAGTCCCGTTGTAACATTGCCATTTGAATGAAAAGAAGTGAAAACAGATACTAGTTCCTTCTTCCATGCCCTGACCTATCTTTGAGACTGTTCCACGATCCGACAAGTCGTTGATTTGTCTCGAAACACTTTGTTTCTAATCAGACGATTTGTTTTTATTTAATACTTTGTGTAAATATTTTAAGCATTTAATAATGAAATTAGAGTCACAGAATGCATGGAAGTAGACCCTTCAAAACAACTCCGCCACAATCAAAGATGCCTGCCTACGAGCTAATGCCACATACCTGTGTTTGGACCATATTAGTTTGTTATTAAACATTGTAATTTTATTTTTTATTATTATTGAGGTACAGCACAGAGTAGGCCGTTCTAGCCCTTTGAGGGCCCAGACCATCAACCCCCAATTTAACCCCAGCCTAATCACAGGACAATTTATAACGATCAATTAACCTACCAGCCGGAAGGTCTTTGGACTGTAGGAGGAAACTGGAGCACCTGGAGGAAACCCACATGGTCACGGGGAGAACGTACAAACTCCTTACTGGCAGCAGTGGGAATTGAACCCGGGTCACCTGTACTGTAAAGTGTTTTGCTAATCATTACACTACTTTGCTGTGCCAATGTATGCACCTCTATCAGATCCTTTGGCAGTTCATTTTGTGTACTCACCACCCTCTGTGAGAAAAACCTGCTGCTCGGGTCCCTTTTAATTTCTTCCCCTCTCACTTTAGACCAACACCCTCCAGTTTTAGACTCCTCTTACTTAAAAATACTGTGACCACTCACCTTACCTTTGACTCTCGTGATTTGATAATGTCATCTCTTAGCTGAATCCACTGAAAACAGTCCTATCTTACCCAGTCTGTCCTCACAACTCCCAGGAATATCCTTACGAGTCACCCTCTCTCGCTTAATCACACACTAGTTATAGAATAGAGACCAGAAGTCCATGCACTATTTCAGATGTGGTCTCACCAACACTTGTGCAGCTGTAACAATCCTTTCGCTTGTACTCAGTGCTCTGCCCAATGAAGACAATTGTGCTATAGAGTCATAGAGCCCTGCAGTTGAAAAACAGGCCCTACAGACCATCTGGTCCATGTCATCCAGGTTTTCTCCCTCATCCCATCTACCTGCACCTGGAACAGAGCCCTCTATACCTCACTTATCCATGTACCTATCCAAATTTTTCTTAGATGCTGCAATTGAATCCGCATCTACCACTTCCCCTGGCAGCACACTCTACGCTAGCTTTATCCTCTGAGTAAAGAGCTTCTCCCTCATGTTCCCCTTAAATATTTCACCTTTCATCCTAAGCCAATGATCACCCACACTGAGGGGAAAATGTATTCATCCTCTCACCTTATCTATTCCCCTCATAATTTGTATGCTTCTGAATGATCTCCCCTCATTCTCCTATGGTCCAGGTAATAAAGTCCTAACCAATTCAACTTATCCCTGTAACTCAGGTGCTCAAGTTCTGAACAACATCAATGTAAACTTTTTCTGCAACTTTTCAAGCGTATCATTAAGCTTCATCCTCACCATAGCTAAATATGTTGCCATTTTCATGAAATTGTGCTACTCCTGGATGACAGATATTCCTCTTTGGACTGATGCCTGGATGCAACCAGTGCAGAGATCAGACTTATTACAGATTGGAAGTAGGTGGGCAGGCTTCTTCAGGTTCAGTAGCAAGTGCCACAATACCAGCTACAAGATTAGGACAACAATTATAACCAGCGCAGAGATCAGACTTATTACAGATTGGAAGTAGGTGGGCAGGTTTCTTCAGGTTCAGTAGCAAGTGCCACAATACCAGCTACAAGATTAGGACAACAATTATAACCAGTGATGTTTAATTTTTGTTAGCATTCGTTGAATCATAATTCTGTCTCTTGAGTATTGAAAATCACCTGTTGAAGAGAATAATTATCACTTTGGGAAATTTCAAATAGCATTTAAGGACTCTTCCATAAACTGAATCATATTGAATTTACAGACACTAATATATAAATGTAATTAATTAAAATAAGATTATTATGCTTAATTTCTAAACTTTCCTTTATGTCAATTAATGGAATATTTATTTTACCTTCTAATATTATTTCCAAATTGCTGGTGTGATACCTGATTTTAATCCTTCCTGTTCCCTACCAGATGATATTATTTTCTGCCTGTTGTATCTGTGGACTGATCGGAGGAATATTAAATTTTCAGTTTCTGCGAGCAGTAGCAAAAAGGACATTTACTTACCCCATTTATCTTGCTTCCATGTCAATGGCATGTCTGGGCATTGTGGGGTGTACACTGTCTGCCTGGCTCACTTGTCGGCTGGCCAGCAACGAGCAACAGAGAATGTTCCTAGAAAGAGATCACTCACTGCACCACTCTCATGAAATGACAGAAAAAGTATGTAACCTTTTGTAACTAATTTTATAAATTTGATACTAACTTTCTGAACCCTGCAGCAGAATGGAAGTAAGAAATTTATATTTTTATTTGAATTTGCAATGCTTGATGCTGTAGAAATATTTGCAGAGAAAACTGTTTACTATTTCTCAAAACCACTTTTGTATTATCATAATAATTGGATAATCTGATCTTTGATTCAAACAACTGCATGTATAAGGTGTCAACTAAAAAAAATCAATCCAAGCCAACTGAATACTGCGCAAATTGTGACTCTAGCATTATATAAAATTAATCACTAAATTATTTTACAGGATGCAAGGGGCAATTTGGCCCATTTTCCTTGTAATATTATTGTTGCAAGCATGTAATTCTGAAATTATGTCGTTATTTGTAAGAATATAGATGATTTTTGTTCCACTTTTGAGTTGTTTTTCTTCTTCAGTTTTTTTAAATGCATTCTTTGACCTTTTATTACAGGTAGCTAGAAGGTGAATTTATTTACCTACATGTGACACTTCCATGTCATTAAGACTTAATTCTACTTTTATTTAAACTCATCCATGACCTGGATTTCAAATTGTAAAATGCCTGATCTCATTCAACCTTATTTCTTCTTAACATTCATAGAGCCTTAAGACACCTAACCATTCTTTTTCTCTATTTATATCGTCTTCTCCTCTACTCTTTGTAGTTTAGTGTACTCTTGCACCACAGATTCTTAGTGTTTGATCTAGGTGACTTTTCTTTAGATTTTTGTTAGAATGGTATAATTTGGCCTCAGCCCTATTGATTGTCCTTGTGAAAACTCAGCACACTTTCTTCAGTTCCTCTTCCAACCCGCCCCGGTGAACCTGCTAATCCACCATGAGAGAAAGCATTGCTGGGACTCCTAATCCCACTGCTGCATGATATGGCTTCCTTTTTATCATTCTAAACACTGAAAATGCTGCACGTGATACAAACTTTAAAGTCACAAGAGCATTGTTTCATTTTTGTGCAAGCTGTATAATGCATCAAATATTATACCTAGATCCAGCCCACTTCTAGCCAAAACTGTCAACCCCAATAAGTGGGTTGAAGAAGACCCACAAGATAAAATTCCATTTACTCAGACTTGAGGTATGAGCAAAATCCAAAGAATTTTGTTCTGAAATGGACTGGATTTCAGGTGCACAGTGCAATATTCAGTCAAAACTGTCAATACACAAACAGAATTATCGCTAAAACAAGAAATTCTCCATTAAGTAATTTTATGATGTGCCAATTTAAATTGTACCTTATCTTGTTGCTTAAACAATTAGCAAATAATAAATTTTTGTTGCATTTGATCTCTATGTAGTTAGAATGACTTGGACATAGATAGACATTGTCAGAATTAACTGATCACCAAAAATGTGGTTTCTGAAAATAATTGTTAGAAGTAGGAGCAAATTAAAACAATCTATTATGAAAACTATACAATAGTACTTCAGTCATGTCAGTCATCTAATGCAAGTATTGGTATTTAGTTTAAACAGCTGTGGTAACCATTACAGCTAAACTCCTAACAATTGCCTGAGAATGTAGGGCTTAGCTTCAACAAAGGAAATCTTAACATGCGATTGATGATGTGTGAGCTTTTTTGAACTCTCAGTGAGACACCTGATATTTCTAGTGGGGAAGTATAGCCACCAAGTACAAGTGAGAAATTGGGAATTTAGTCTCAATTGCTAGAAGGATGTATGTATATACAATATTTGGCATTTATCTGAAGATGGACATCTGTAACTGCAAAATCTAAATACAGAAAGAGTAGGAGAACAGTAATAGCACAGGCATTTGTGTCAAAATATTGGTATGGTTAATGGGACTTTCATTATTTAAGCCTTAATGATTCATCAATTTCAAGTAAAAGCAGAAACAGGTTTAAAGTAGTAAAATAATTGTTTTCTGAGTTACTCTACCTCCCTGATTTATATTGCTCTTCTCCTAATGATTTATATTGCTCTTCTCATCAACACAGTAATATTGCTAACGTAAGCACCCCTAGTCTAAATGTTTGTTGTTTTTTTTTGGAAAATAGAGAATTAACACAAGTAAAGGGAAAGATTTGGGAAAGGGATAAAAAAAATGAAAAAATTAAGTAAATAAGTACATAGGGATTGGATAATTATGTCTGCGGGCAGGAACAAGCACGAACAAATTGGGATATAAACACCTACAATGGTTGGTATATAGGCTTGTATGCAACATTTTGGACCAGTGGAAATGGTCCAGAAGGGTTGTATGGAAACTATTATTACCATTTTTCTTAACAACTAATTTCATTACTTAGCCTAATAGGTTAGATTTACCACAGTACATAATTATCTATTTAAATGTTTATTTTGCTTTTATATCATCTCAATGTGTACTTAAGAATGTATAAATAATTGTAGTTTTATACATATAAAAAAATGGAAAAGGTTATATGTGTGAAAAAAGTACAAGAAATGCATTGATTGGCAGTAATTTCCTGCACTTGTGCAGCAAATACAAGCCAAAGTTACCCAACCCATTCAAACTATACACACTGCGTCTTAATTACAGTTAGTTGATCTCGCAAAATGAAAAAAATATATACTAATGCAAGTTTGGTGCTTCAGGCCTTGAGATTATAATTGAAGGAGGTTTACAAGACATTAAATTATATTAAGATGTCTGTTACACTTTTGTTTTGTCTTTTTCCCTCTCTCAATTCAATCTATTATCTTTTTCTTTCTCCTTATTTACTTCATTTGGAATTGAATTCATCTCCTCTACACTTCCTTCTCAGTTTCCATACCATTAATTGTACAATCATTGGCTTAGACAGTTGCTTGTCCCATTCATTCAAGCCCTAGGTAATGTTTTTTTTGTTTTTCCATGTACATTGATTCATTTGCTATTCTTAAATGCAAAAAAAGTCAAATCAATGATGCCATTAATGATGGACACTACTTATCAGCAAGTAATTACTTGAATAGTGAGTTACAGAGTTATGCAAATTACTTTATACATGCTATTGAGAGACTGTAAACAACAGGACACACAACAGAACATGGGTGAATTCACCATGTCTCAATCCTCATTATTTTTATGTTTAAAGGCAAACCCAGCACATAATAGGCGGGCAGTAACTGCAGCTAAATGATGGACTTCAGACCATAACAACCTGACCCTATAGGAGGAAACTACTGTCGAACTATTCAGGAGAGCTTGAAAGGCATGGGATCTGTGGAGCTTGGAGGCAGCATAGAAATTATGGTTTGTCCCATAATATTCAAATACTTATGATTTGCAGTGTGTTACATCATGATGCCCATTCTCTTTGGCTCTATCTAAGTATATTGAACAGCACGCCACAATAACGCTGTGCTTTCATGGACGCAAGGACAATGCATTGATCTTGTGATATTGCATTGTTATACCCTCACAAAGCTTTTAAGTTTCCCCATTTGCCATAGAATTCAGCTGAATTAGAAATAAATAATCATCAAAGCAGTTTTTTTGACTTGTTACATTTGAGTAGCACAGATTTATGCTAGAAAATAGATAACAAGATCAAAGGAAACACTGATGGTACACAACAATGAGTCCCGATGATGAATGGTAAAATTAGTTGTGGTCAATAAGCACAAATGGTGCTGAGCGAAGGGCTATTATAGTGTTTGCACACCTAAACCACCTGAGATGAGATATTATTCCACCTGCTCTGCTGAAGTGTGAGATATCTGTATAATATGAAAGAGCCAAGCACATGGATGGTTAGCATTATCTCTAATGTTAGTGAAAGTAGTTTTCCGCATTGATACTATTATAGAACAGCAGTTGTAATCTGGTAAAATTCTTGGCCCATTTGAAGTGTGTCTCATGAAAGCTTCCTTACTCATATGAAGCCTCTATATACCAGGGAGCTGTCCTGGCCCAGCTTCAACAGTTATGAGAAAACACAAGACATGGATTCCATGTCATCATTGATGCCTAATGGTCTATACTCAAATTGATTATTAGGTATAATTATCAGTTGTCCCCTGACACATCCATGTTGGAAATAACAAAACAACTACAGGAATTTTTATGTGCTGTTCAGCTTTATCAAATGATTTACTGCAAACCACAGACAGAATGAACCCACAGCCTGAACTCTTATGAAAGCTAATTTATGCTGTAGGCTTATTCAGAAACGGTATTCACACTATTCACACGGTAGGCTTATTCAGAAAGTTAGAAGGCGTGGGATCCAGGGAAGTTTGGCCAGGTGGATTCAGAATTGGCTTGCCTGCAGAAGGCAGAGGGTGGTGGTGGAGGGAGTACATTCAAATTGGAGGATTGTGACTAGTGGTGTCCCACAAGGATCTGTTCTGGGACCTCGACTTTTAGTGATTTTTATTAACGACCTGGATGTTGGGGTAGAAGGGTGGGTTGGCAAGTTTGCAGACGACACAAAGGTTGGTGGTGTTGTAGATAGTGTAGAGGATTGTCAAAGATTGCAGAGAGACATTGATAGGATGCAGAAGTGGGCTGAGAAGTGGCAGATGGAGTTCAACCCGGAGAAGTGTGAGGTGGTACACTTTGGAAGGACAAACTCCAAGGCAGAGTACAAAGTAAATGGCAGGATACTTGGTAGTGTGGAGGAGCAGAGGGATCTCGGGGTACATGTCCACAGATCCCTGAAAGTTGCCTCACAGGTGGATAGGGTAGTTAAGAAAGCTTAATGGGGTGTTAGCTTTCATAAGTCGAGGGATAGAGTTTAAGAGTCGCGATGTAATGATGCAGCTCTATAAAACTCTGGTTAGGCCACACTTGGAGTATTGTGTCCATTTCTGGTCACCTCACTATAGGAAGGATGTGGAAGCATTGGAAAGGGTACAGAGGAGATTTACCAGGATACTGCCTGGTTTAGAGAGTATGCATTATGATCAGAGATTAAGGGAGCTAGGGCTTTACTCTTTGGAGAGAAGGAGGATGAGAGGAGACATGATAGAAGTGTACAAGATAATAAGAGGAATAGATAGAGTGGATAGCCAGCGCCTCTTCCCCAGGGCACCACTGCTCAATACAAGAGGACATGGCTTTAAGGTAAGGGGTGGGAAGTTCAAGGGGGATATTACAGGAAGGTTTTTTACTCAGAGAGTAGTTGGTGCGTGAAATGGACTGCCTGAGTCAGTGGTGGAGGCAGATACACTAGTGAAGTTTAAGAGACTACTAGACAGGTATATGGAGGAATCTAAGGTGGGGGCTTATATTGGAGGCAGGGTTTGAGGGTCAGCACAACATTGTGGGCTGAAGGGCCTGTACTGTGCTGTACTGTTCTATGTTCTATGTATGCTGATAAAAAAATGCATCCTTTGGAGCAGGACAGTGGGCTTTGTAGTCAATCGGGAATATAACTTTCAATTAGGTGAACTTAGGCATGCATCAGGATATTCACAGTGAGTAAGGAGAAATATGTAAAACAAAGGAAGCATAGTATGATACTGTACAGCATTCATTCTCTTTCCCTACATGCTAGTTAGTTTTCTCTTTTAGAGCAGAAAAGAAAGTTTATTTGCTCAAATAAAAATAGAACACCCATTCTCTGCAAGAAATAAGTATGTGGATCAGACAGTAATTCTTTGCTTGAAAGCCTGTATAATAGAAAATTATGACAATTATTAAACCAACATTAAAAATAAATTCTTGCCCAATATTCCAAACCTAAGATCTAAATATTAATAATACTTTAGACAGTGACTATATTGTTTAAAGATTTACATTTGACCAGATCATGCTGAGAAAATAACTAATAAGGTGTTAATTTTCTCTCCTGATATTAACATGCTGACTAATCGATAAATTCATGAGCTTCAATATTCAAAACTTCAGCTAGTTAGTTTGTAACATTCCACTGTGTGATTTGCAAATACTGTCTTCCTGTCTTCTTTCAGAAACTGCTAGGTTTTCATATTAATTCTAAATTAGAATCTGTAGTTAATTCTGTTAGTGAATGCGTTAAATCTGTTTTCACAAACTACTATAGTTAAAAAGAGATGGAAATATTGGATCTGATAAGCATAGTAAGCATTAAAATGTTTAGTATCTTTGAAGTAGATAAATGGCAGACCTAAATGAAATATACCATTATTATTCAAAGCAGCAAGGAAGAAATTGTACAAACTCATCATCATTCTTCAGTCTTCTGTAATTGAAGCAGGCAAGAGCATTGGAGTTTTATTTTACATTATTTAACTAATTGTAAACATAATTTATAGTAATTTTATGCTTTTGCACATCATATAATGCAGTGATTATAACCCCTATTCTGGATTGCCTTCATTATATCATTGATAAATAGAAGGGATAAATGAAGTATGTAGAGGCCAGTTAGGTTAAATTTTGTAGAAGATAAACTATGAAAATCAATTCCAAGAGACAGGTACACTTTCATTTAGAAAGGGACAAAATAATAACAGACTCCGCATGGGTTAAGCTTTGACTGCATTTTTGAGGAGACAATACAGAAGATTGAAGACAGTGTCTTTGATAGAGACTGCATCGGTTTTAGTGAGGATATTGAATTTTCTGTGTCAGGATCACAAAAAAAACGTTCCAAAGATGCAATGGATGATGCCAAATTGGATGCAAAATTGCCGCAGTAGCCAGATTCAAAGTATAATGAATGATGAGTGTATTTCTGTTTATAAAGAAAGCTGTTACTATTGGACTTTCATAGTTCTCTTTACTTGGTTGCTTGTTTTCTGCATTATATATTAATGATTTAGTCTAGTGTGAAAGGATGATAAAGGAGGTTCTAGGTGACAAAAAATCGACTCTGTGATTAAAAGTGAGGAACAAGTGTTTGGACTTGTAACCATCACCAAAAATGTAAAGTGATCATTTAGGAATTCAAGTGTAGCTGAAAGTAATTTTTGACTTTTCCTGTTCTATGATACAGACATGGGGGGGGGGGGTGTGGGGGCGCGGGGTTCTTTCTTGTACTCGTTATTTACATGTTTTTGTTCAAGGAAGTTATTTTAAGATAAATACTTTCCAAATGTATTTCTTCAGGTAGTTCCTTTCACTCTCTTAATACTCAATCAAAAAAAAATCTTCAAATTCTTATTAGGAATATTATTTCAGTAAAATGACAAATCTCATTAATTGTGCAGCATCCATATCACATTACAAAGGGTGAGTTGAACTTAGACTTATAAAGAAATATAATGTTCGAGGAAACTACATACACAGTTGGCTATATAAATCTAAATATCGTGCACAACTTGCAAATGTACAATAGCTAGTTTTGTCAAATTGGCTTCCTCAAAAATTAAGTATTTTATACCTTATTGGTTATTATTTACCAGAGGAACTGAAAAGGAAAGATCAAGGCAGTGTAGTTAATAAAGAGATAGCCCCAAAAAGTCGAAAGTTGATAGCCCCATGGAAGTTGCTGTGATTTTTGTTGTTCTCCATGGCCTTCTGGAACTGTTGTGCGTGTGGATCGCATCTCTTGTGCAAGCTGATGGAGGTTGCAGTGTGACTCTGGGAATAGACGATGAAGCTTCTTGAAATGACTTTTCATGTGCTAGTCAACGGGGATATTCTGCTGAAATGACTATAGCTGTTTTCTTTCATCAAGACTGTCAGAATTGCTGAGATCTACGGATTCTTCTTTTCCTAGATGAGTGAAATGAGATCATGAATTTGCGTCACCATGTATTTAAGCTGGAATTTTTCCTGCTCCAGAAGCTTCGTTGTTCCTCTGTAACTAAAAGGCCTTTTCAACCTCAAATTTTGTTGTGGGATGGTCAGGAATTCCTGTTGACCAATCATATTTTCAAAATGGCTGATTATGCTAAATATCTGAGGACTTGGCCACTTGGAAGTTGGCAGCTGCTACAGGTTGGCTGCAAATAGAATCTCCATACTGGAATTTCCATACTGACGGAAGATTATAGTTGCGTGCTTAACATCAAAGAATACGCATTGTATCAAGAGGACAGGTAGGTAGGCAGAGGGGATGGCATGGCTCAGTTGGTAAAAACATGAAATCAAATCCTTAGAAAGAGATGACATAAGTTCTGAAGATGTAGAATTGATATTGGTAGAGTTAAGGAACTGCGAGGGTAAAAGGACTGTAATTGGAGTTCTGTACAGTAGTCAGGATAGTGGCTACAAAGTACATTAGGAGATAGACAATGCATGTCAAAAGGGCAATATTATGATAGTCATGGGGGATTTCAATATGCAGGTGGATTTAGGAAAAACAAGTTGGTGTTGGGTCCCAAGAGAGTGAATTTGTAGAATGCTACGAGATGGCTTTTTAGAGCAGCTTTTGGCTGAGCCCTCTGGGGGATCAGCTGTTCTGGACTGGGTGTTGTGCAATGAATTGGATTTGATTAGGGAGCTTAAGGTAAAGGAACCCTTAGGAGGCTGCGATCATAATATGATACAATTCATTCTGCAAACTGAAAAGAGAAGCTAAAGTTAGATGTATTAATATTACAGTGGAATATAGGGACTTACAGAGGCATGAGAGAAGAGCTAGCCAAAGTTAATTAGAAGGGAATACTAGCAAGGATGACAGCAGAGCAGCAATCCCTGGTGTATCTGGGAGTAATTCGGAAGGCACAGGAAAAATACAGGAAAGATGAAGAAATATTCTTAAGGCAGGATGACGCAACAGCAGCTGACAAGGGAAATCAAAGCCAACATAAAAGCAAAAGAGAGGGCATATAATAAAGCAAAAATCAGTGGGATGTTAGACAATTGGGAAGCTCTTAGGAACCAACAGAAGGCAGCTAAAAAGCCAAAAGGAACAAAAAGATGAAATATTAAGGTAAGTAGCTAATATTATTAAAGAGGATACCAAAAGTTTTGTCTGATATATAAAGAGTAAAGAAGAGGCAAGAGTAGATATCGGACCGCTGGAAAATGACACTGCAGAGGTAGTAATGGGGGGGGGGGGGTTGCTATTACTAGGAAGAAGGTCGTTGGGATGTTGAAAGGTCTGAAGGTAGATGTCACCTGGACCAGATAGATGACAGCCAAGGGGTCTGAAAGAGGTAGTTGAAGAGATTAAGGAGGCATTAGTAATGATCTTTCAAGAATCACAAGATTCTAGCATGGTTCCAGAGGACTGGAAAATTGCAAACATCACTCCACTCTTCAAGGGAGGGAGGCAGAAGAAAGGAAATTATAGGCCAGTTAGCCTGACCTCAGTGATTGAGAAGGTGTTAGAGTCGATTGTTAAAGATGAGGTTTTTGGGTACTTGGAGGCACATGATAAACTAGGCCAAAGTCGGAATGATTTCCATCAGGGAAAATCTTACCTGACAATTCTGTTGGAATTGTTTGAAGAAATAACAAGCAGGATAGACAAAGGAGAATTGATAGATTTGTGTACTTGGATGTTTGAAAGGACTTTGGCAAGGTTCCAGATTTGAGACTGCTTAGCAAGATGATAACCCTTGGTACAGGAAAGATACTAGCATGAATGGAGCCTTTTCCGATTGGCTGCCAGTGACTAGTATTCCGCAGGATTCAGTGTTGGCACTGCTTCTTTGTACATTGTGTGTCAATGATTTTAATGATGGAATTGATGGCCTTGTGGCCAAGTTTGTGGACAATACAGAGATAGGTGGAGGGGTAGGTAGTATTTAGGTACCAGGGAGATTGCAGAAGGACTTAGACAGATTAGGAAAATAGGCAAAGAAGTGGCAGATGGAATACAGTGTCGGGAATTGAATGGTCATTCACTTTGATAGAAGGAATAAAAATAAAGACTATTTTCTAATTGGGGATAGAATTCAAAAATCCAAGGTGTAAAGGAACTTGGGAGTCCTCATGCAGAATCCCTTAAAGGTTAACTTATGGTTAATTCAGTGAAGAAGGCAAATACAAAGTTAGCATTCATTTCGTGAGGTCTAGAATAAAGAAACAAAGATGTAATGCTAAGGCTTTATAGTGTACTGGTGAGGCCTCGCTTGGAGTATTGCCAGCAGTTTTGGGCCTCTTATGTAAGAAAGGATCTGTTGATGTTGGAGAGGGTTCAAAGGTTGTTAATAAAAATGATTCCAGGATTGAAAGGCTTATTGTATGAGGAGCATTTGATGGCTCTGGACCTGTACTCATTGGAATTTAGAAGAATGAAGGGTGATCACATTGAAACATATCGAATGTTGAAAGGCCCAGTTAGAGTGGATAAGAAGAGGGTGTTTCCCTTAGTGGAGAAGTCTCGGACAAGAGGGAACAACCTCAGAATAGAGGGACTTCCATTTATAATGGAGATGAGGAGGAATTTCTTCAACCAGAGGGTGGTGAATCTTTGGAAATCGTTGCCACGTTGAATATATTTAAGGCAGAAGTTGACAGATTCTTGATAAGACAGAGTATGAATGTCCTAATTCTGCTCCAGTATATGATCTTATGGTCTTACAGAATTGATGGTTGAGATTGGAGTGTTACTGGTTCTGGAATGAAGGTGACAGAGGATGAATGTTCATCTGTCATATAATGTAGCTGAACTTCACTCCAACAGGAGGCTTGATAGTATTGATAGAAAGTGCTATGATGAAGAATATTGAGGAGTTGATGTTGTGAAATATCCTTCCTTGACACAGTCTCAACTGGGATTGAGTTTGTGGTGTCAGTGATGACCATGATCAACCTGTAACTGTGCACTTATTTGGACATTGAGTTGGAAACTGAGGTAAATATCTTCAATTATGTTTTTGTTGGAGCTTGTTCTAAGCACTTGTAAGGCCATGGATATTCATTAGCCTGTCTATCCCAGAACAAAACCACTTCCACAAGGTGACCTTAAAAACTATGGAGCATTTTCCATATGACCATAAAACCATAAGGTGTAGGAGCAAAATTAGGCCATTTGGCCCATCAAGTCTTTTCCACCATTTCATCATGGCTGATCCATTTTCCACTCAACCCCAATCTCCTGCTTTCTCCCCATATCCCTTCATGCCCTAAATAATCAAGAATTTATCAACCTCTACCTTAAATATACGCAATGATTTTGTCCTTTGGTCTGAGGCTCCCCGATAAAGGGACCATCCACTCTATCAAGGCCTTTCAACATTCAATGATGTTCTCCCCCACCCCCCATTCTTCTGAATTCCAGTGAGTACAGGCCCAGAGCCATTAAAGAGTCCTTATATGATAAACCTTTCAATACTGGAATCATTTTCATGAACCTCCTTTGAACCCGCTCCAATGTCAGCACATCCGTTCTTAGATAAGAGGCCCAAAACTGCTCAGAATACTCCAAGTGAGGCCTCACCAGTGCCTTATTAAGCCTCAACTAGGGAGTCACCTCTCAATGATCCTCATCATCCTATTATGCTTTGAAGCTATGGATAACTTACGCTAATTACCTCAAAGCATTGAAGAAGTACCATCAAATCTTCTAAACTCAATGGGAGAGTAGGGAAACTCAGGGATAATCCCATCCTTTGAGGCACAAATTACTCTTAATCTGAGTGGCAACGTCATTCTTATTGCCTGGCTCCAAACATACAAGACACGTCCTCTATTCAGAACTCTGCATGGCATATGACCTCCAGGAGCACAGAGAGCCAATGCATTGAGGATGTTCTCCTAGCTCCCTAAAAAATGTCCAACATCAGCAATAATAGGTGTCTCTGAACTCTCTCATAAACTAGAGGGGAGTATTCGAGAAGGCACTGAACACTTTGAGTCTATGATGAAAACATGAAAATCAAACACAAACAGTGGAAGGGGCTTGCAAGAGGTCAAACCATGCCCCCTCCAGTTTTATCAAGTACTATTTACCCCATCCCTGGAAGACTTTATAGATGTTTTGCAAAGGGCTCCATAGTCACCCCATGGTCATGGAACTCAAGTGGAAACCAGTCAAGCTTGATCATCGGAAACACCTAAAGAACATAATAGTATTGCCAGTGTACAGTATTATTTCTACCTTTGAAATTCAGTTCCATCAGACAATGGAATGCAATGGTGTCAACTTTACTATATAGATTATTTAGCATGGCTAGCATTTCCAAGTGGAAAACACACATAGTTTGTTATTTTTTTCTTAATTTTGGTACAAAATAAAAGAAAAACTCATCTGTAGCATTGACAGATTTTTCTCCTAAAGGTAGACCTGTCTTGAAAGTCCCATTCTCCAAGAATAGTGCTAGTGATAGTTGAAATGATGTAAAATTTATCAGAGAAGTTCATCTTCAGAATAAATGCCTTAAAATAGTGAAACATCCAGTTCAATTTTAACTTGGGTTCCAAGACAAAGCAGGCTGGTGACAATGAAAATCCACTGGCTTCTATCACAATTACAATCAAAAAGCAATGAACAGCTATAGCTATTCTGATCAAATGTACAGGTAGAGAAAATAAAGGATGGAAAATGTTAAACCAGGTTGAAGGTGCATAAATGGTGCCTGCTGCAGATATTAAGAACATTTTTCATTAACTCTCGCTAGGTTCCAGGTTACAATGCCACGATGGGACAGGACTTTCATTGCCTGCAATAGTATTTGGACTTTGAATGAAATGGGATTGGACAGTTGTACGGACATTCATAATTATCGATGTCAAGAAGAGGTCTTGCTTGTAATGCCATATTAATTGTATTAAAATTTCTAATGTTATTTATAGACTCAGCAGATGGTATTTGAGTACAGACCAAGGGTGGTACTGTTTTTTCACAGAGCACTGCATTATAGAAAAATAATTCTCTGGGATCCTCAGGAAGTACAAATTTTTCATTTCAAAATGTAGACATCAACAGGTCTAAATATTTACAAGGAATTGTTATAAATTAACATCCATGAGAGGAATTTCTGGAGAATAAATGAAATCCAAAAAAAAAGTAATGACAGGTGGTCTACAGGATATAATCAACTGAGAAACTCTATCCTGATATAGTTTACTGGAAGTAAATTCAACAGTATTCAAAAGTATACTGAAGAGAAGGTTTTATTCATAAAAGTATATATACAAGAAATACAAAAAATAATGCATTCCCAGTGTTGTTCAGTAAATACGCATAGTACTATCAGGTAGTATTAGCACATTCTACACGCAAGTATTTGTAGTGTTAGTGCATTCTACGTACAAGGCAACATTACCATTCCAGACCCTCAAATATCTAGTGGCAAAAGGATGATATATTCCAATCCCTCTGTCACAAAGGTGTTTCACTGGCTTCAAAAAGCTTCATTGCATCCCTTAGCGCATATCTCTGCAGCCTGGAATTTACTCAAGACATCTTGCTTTACTGGAAGGTCAGGCAAACCAAAACGTGTCTTTCATTGAGTTGATGACCTTCTAGTAGCAGTTGTTGTTGGCTTTGTTAACAGCCCACAGACAAGGACCCTTTCCTCGTTTTCTTTTCTGGACTTACTTTGCAAATCCACAGTTCACGAGGAGGTGGGCAATCATTTTATCCTCTTGCAGCTATTTCACCTCTGCCGCAGGTGAGATGCCAATTTTGTAGGAAGGATCTGATAGAGAGGATCCTTCTTTCTGCGAGACAAGAGAGGAAAAGATTTTAGTTACTCATATTACCAGCAGCAGGTTTCTGGATTTTCTACCATATACGTTGGTATACAGAACCTAGAGCAATCCATGAACTTAGATAACATATTTGTTAATTCGAGAAGTATCAGTTCAGTTAATGGATATGGACCAAACTTATGATGATGATGACATATTGAAACAAATCCAAAAATTATTTTTTATAATCTATAATACTGATTTAATCATTTTTTAAACTGAGGTTAAAATTCTACACTGTAGTGAACTTTTTAACCATTAAATCTGTTTTGATAAGATACTTATTCCCCTTGCAAGTGTACCAAAAGACATTTTACAAATAATCATTTGAGAATAATATAATTTTGTTTGGAATAATTATCATCACAGATTGCAAGCAGTGGTTCCATTACTCATGCTAAAAAGCATGGTGAAACTTTAAATCTTTTTCTGGCAACTATTTTAAATATTTGAAATGGAAGTTACAGCCAAGAAGTCAGGAACAAGCAAATATGAAAATGTCACACTGCCCTTGAGCTCTGCTCTCTTCAACAAGATTATGTAGACCGAAAGCTTATTTCCTTCCTTGGTTTGCATAACTCATCTTTAGAAAACTCTGTCATTTTCAGTTCTGAATTTTTTTATTAACCATGTTTAAAAAAAAAGTCTCTTATCCTTTGTGTGAAGGCGTGCAGCCCACAAATAATCTGCTCAACTTTTTGAACTTTCACCTTTAACAAGGTTGCCTGAACCTTTCTAAAATCAGAATGCTTCAGCAATACTCTCATTTTACTGGTGTATACAAAAAAATGTCATCCAACAAGTAAGATTTGATGTTGAAGTTAACAGTAGAGTTGACAGGCCCCCTGTTACTTATATGGAAATGAGACATCAATATCCAATTAAATAAGAAACAAAAATGCTGTAAAAAACTAGGCATGTCAGATAGCATCTGTGGAAAAAGAAACAGTCTGTGTCCGAGGCTAGAAATAAGTTAGTCTAAGTATCAGAGAAGATCGGGGACCGAGGCCTTATCTAGTGGCCGGTGTTTTGCTGTTGAACACATAAGTCTAGAAGCTGCGGGAATCCAAAAGCTGTCTAACAAACAATTCAAGTATATTGTGTAAAGGGAGAATTGAAAAGAACTCAGAATGTGCCCATTCCCATCTAGATGCAATCTTATGATGTATTCATTTCTACTAATCAATGTATTTGGATACTAAATTTACCTCATTGATTTTTGGATATTGGAAGAAAATTTTTAAGAGGTTAAAATACAGCCTTTCAATATCTCTGTTAATTTAAACATATTTTCATTTCTTTATTTAAATTTAAATAAATTTATTATTTCAGAACTTCCTAAATGACTTTTAAGAATCCAACCCTTAGCATCATGTTCCATGCACCCCCACTCTATGCTTAATAAACCTCACTCTGACACCACCCCTCTACACTTTCCTCCAATCATATTAAAATGATGCCCCTTCATATTAGCCATTTCCTTCCTGGGGAAAAATTCTCTGCGCGTCCACTCAATCTAGGCCTCTCAATATTTTGAACATCTCTATCAAGTTACCTTGCATGCTCCTTTGCTCCAAAAAGAAAAGCCCTTAGTTCACTCAACCTACATTAATAAGACATGCTCTCCAATCTAGGCAGCATCCTGGTAAATCTCCTCTGTGTTCTCTCTAAAACTTCCACATCCTTCCTATAATGAGGCAAACAGCATTGAACACAATATACCAAGTGTGGGCTAACTATGTTTTATAGAGCTGCAATATTACCTTGCGGCTCTTGAACCCAATCCTATGATTAATGAAGGCCAACACACCATATGCCTTCTTAAGAACCCGAACAACTTGCATGGCAACATTAAGGGATCCATGGACATGGACCCCAAAATCTCTCTGATCCTGCACACTGCTCAGAATATTGCCAGTAACTCTCTATTCTACCTTTAAATTTGATCTCCTAAAGAGAATCACTATAACACTTTTTCAGTTTTTAATAATACACTAAACAATAATTACTACTGAATACAATTTAAGGGCCAAAAGACAATTTCCTTGTGTTATTTTCTTCATTTCCTCATGACAATACCATGAATTTACTTTAAATAGAAATTATTTTCTCTATTTTTAAAGTTTATTTATATTTCAGCTAGACACCTTCTGTTGTGTGTGCTCATATTTTTTTCTTTTTGCATGATGAGTGAAGCATTAATTGTAATCTGTGCATGTATTTTTATTATGTGTTGTCTGAGAGAATTTTTCAGTCTGTTTGGCTGCCTTACCTGCTTGATGGCTGCACTATTCTTGGATGCCTGTTTAGCATATAGAAGGTACTTCCAGAATGCAAGCCTCATCAGAAAAGTGAAACGTGACAATAGCAGACTCCACAGACTTTTTTTTCAAGATTAGTTGTTTTGCCACTGACTGTAAAATCTATTCCATTATATTTATTTCTACCATTGGCAAACAAATATCTATTAATGCAATAATTATATTATTTTATTATTTTAATTGCTAATATATTGTAAATATAGTTATTCCGTTTCCCACTTTGTTTTATCCAAGCTGACACCCTATTCATTTACCCCACCCTTCAATTCAATATTGCCGCAAAAC
Organism: Mobula hypostoma; assembly: GCF_963921235.1. NCBI lineage: Eukaryota > Metazoa > Chordata > Chondrichthyes > Myliobatiformes > Myliobatidae > Mobula > Mobula hypostoma. The sequence continues at coordinate 132,285,685 of NC_086099.1, forward strand.
ATTTGTGTAAAATCTTAACACATGCTTGATTAACCCTGAGATACTGCTACTGCTAAATGTATGAACAAGCTATTATTATTTAATCCATATCCATATGCATTTCTGAAGTTATAGGTTACTGAAAATGCATTTTCCTTATCAACCCTTTGGTGACTATTCTATAGTATCAGTATCTGTTGAGATATATTTTGAGTTTTCTATAACGTTTTGGGGTTTACTGTCCTACCCAGTATCTGGTTCCAAGAAGTTGTGAATCTTTAAAAAATGTTTTTGTTTAATATGATATTTTTGTCCAGTTATATTAGGAAATATATGACTTGTTCCTTTTCTACTTGTTTCAGAAGTAATTTTCCGGCTTTACCTATCTTATGCTGTCAACTGTTTTTCATGTTTCAGAGACGTGCCCTTTCTGTCTCTCTTTTGCACCCCATAACTTTGTTTCTAGGCTACAGAACAGAACTTTTCCCACTATCCTTTATGTATTTGTGAACATTCTGATTATTCTTCTCTTTTAGCTCCTCCACCATGATACTGCGGGACATATTAGGATGCTATTATGGTTAACTTGTCAGTGGCCCAGAATAATAATTATTCCTTGAAATCTGTCTTCGTCAACAGGTCTGCCTTGTATGTGACTCCAGACACGGTCACTCAGCAAACCATTTAGTTGTACATAACTTGAATGTTAAAATAGAAAAAGGATAAAACTGCCAGACCACGTCATATTTACCAAGGCACAAAGACCAGAGAAAACAAAACTCACTCCCAGTGGAGTTGGCCTCTCAAACTCCTCACAAATATTTGCTTATGGGTGTCTAAGTTATGAGACTGGTCCCAAAGACAAGTCAAGCACCAAACAGCATGACACGGGCATCTGTACAAACAACATGCCGGACTCTATAACATTATGTTCTCTTTCACTACCAAGAAGGATTGACTTAAGGGAGCAACACATTGGTACACAGATGGGAAAGAAATCACTTCGTGAGTTCTCAACGTTTACTCCAGATCCCATGAGGTCTCATGGAATCAGGTAGAAGATAGGCCAAGGAACCTCCTATGGATTGTTGACCAAGCACCTTATCCCAGTTAATGAATTGGTGCTCCTCCATATCTTGGGAGAAACACTGAAAGGGAAAACGTCAGCGAATTTACTGTGGATGGAGGATGCATGCTTGTTTGTTGAATCCTGAATATCAGTGTTTCTTACAGGAGTCTTCAGTGATAAAAGTGACCACAGTGGCAACAAAATTAAACCTTCAGTGTCTCTGATATTGCAATTGTACTAAATAAGATACACTTCAGAACAAAACTGGGCATCCATGAGGTGCTATGGACCACTAGAAGCAGAAACATTCACTACCAGAATCCATTATTGCATGGCCCACATATCCCTCACTCTGTTATCAAGTCAGGGGATCATGAGGTGAACAGGACATCATACTAAGCACAGTACTAGTGGTTGCTAGATATAATGAACTAACCTAGTGAAACTGCAACATAGGAAGTAAATACTGAACACCAAAAACAGCATGATCCCACAAACAACTGGTGGAAAGACTGTGGAATGACTCCACAGTCTTTCCACATTTTGTTGTGAATGGTGATGGATGTATAAACTAATCACAGGAGGAAGAGGCTTCAGAGCATCTTTTTCTTCATCGATTGAAGCACCAGTGTGTGAGTGCTAAAGCGAAGACTGAAACTTTTAGAGTCATGTACATCTAAAAGTGACAAATATATGGATGAATACAAAGCTGATACTTCCCCTGACCGGAGTGTCTAGAACCACAAATCAAAATTTAAAAGGAAGGGGGTCAACAGAACTGTGAAGAAATTTCATCATCCACTGGGTGGTGAATCTTTGGAATTTACTGCCCACCAAACTTTAATTACTGACCATGTTCCAACAGAGACTGATTGATCTTTAGATGTAAACAACAGGAATTCTGCAGATGCTGGAAATTCAAGCAACATACATCAAAGTTGCTGGTGAACGCAGCAGGCCAAGCAGCATCTATAGGAAGAGGCACAGTCGACATCTTTAGATGTGTAAGGATTGAAGAGATATCCATGTTAGTGCAGGATAGAGTGAGTTAAAAAGTAGGGCATGACTCTTATTGAATGCTGAAGCTGGCGTGAGGGGATGAACTGTATACCCCACTTCTGATTCATACGTTGATCTTAGCTTCAAGCTGAGATCATCGCCATTATGGAAGTTAGTTTTTATCCAATTCCGGTGTCTCGGTGTGAGATCAAGAAGCGGATCAGGATGCAGTAAAAATTATAGACATCCTGATTCCAAGTTCAGAACTGACTATATCTCTAGATATAGTTACTAACTTATTATCAGGATGTAGCAAAAGCTATGGACATCGGGACTGTAAGTTCAGAATTGATTATACCTCTAGGCAGGCTATCCACTACACTTGCAACATTGGCACTACTTAACAATGTGGAGAATAGCTGAGGTACATCTTGATCACAACAAAACTGGAAAACTCCACTTTGGCTAATCACTTACCAATCAACCCACTCTCACTCAGCAGCAAAGTGATGGAAGTTGTTGCCAACAGTGATATCAAGTGGCACTTACTCATGATTAATTTACTCACACATGCCTAGTTTGAGTTTTGCCAGAACCACTCAGCTGCAAATCTTATCACAGTCTTGATCTGAATATGTACCAAAGAGCTAAATTTCAGAAGTAAGGTGAGAGTGATTGCATTTTCATCAAGGTAACATTGAACATATGAACAAGCGGTCTGGTAAAATTTACATCAATAAGCACCAAGGGGGAAACAACTGTTGAAGTCATGTTTACCAGAAATAAGATAGTTATGGCTGTAAGCAGTCAATCATCCAAATCAAAGTAAGTTAGTTTTGATCAGCATCCCAGCTTCAAGACATCACTGCAGGATTTTCTCAGGATAGTGTTCTAGAATTAATTATCTTCAGCTACTTATCAATTTACACTCCATTAAACAGCCCAAAGTGAGTCTGTCCACTGATGATTGTAAAAGATTTAATTTCCTTCACAGTTCATCAGAAAATGAAGAAGTCTGTGCCTGTTTGCAATAAGACCTATTCAACATTCAGGCAATTACCACAAAAGAGCCAGGTAATGGCCCTTTCTATTGAGAAAGAGCAACCTCCTCAGCTTGACATTCTCTGGTATTGCTGTTGTCGAGTCTCCAAATTCAAATACCTGGGAATCACCAGTGACCAGAAATACAGCAAGACCAGCCTAATAAATACAGTGGAGCCACCCTGATAACTACAGTGGGACCAGCCTCATAAACACTGTAGGAACAGCCTCAAAAATACAGTGGGACCAGCCTCATAAATACAGTGGAACCAGCCTCATAAACACTGTAGGACCAGCCTCATAGGTACTGTAGGATCAGCATCAAAAATACTGTGGCTACAAGAGCAGGCCAGAACTTGGATATCTGGTGGTGAATAACTCCCCTCATTTCATCTAAAAGTCCTTTCCTCACCTGATAGGCACGGTCAGGAGTATGGTGAAGTAACCTCCGCTTGTCTGGATGTTGAAACCTTGACACCATCCAGGAAAGGGAAGCGCATCTCACTAGTATGCCATCCACCACCCAAACATTCATTACCCAATTCCACAATATTGTACTATCTACAATATGCACTGCATTAACCTCCCCACCCCCAACCTCCAGGCTACTCTGACTGCACCTCCCAAGCCTGCAACATGTGCTACTAAGAAGGCTAAGGGAAACAGGCATGGGAGCACCACCATCTACATTGTCACTGCTTCCAATTCCAGGAACTTCCTACTAAACAGGATTTTCACCAGAAGGACTGCAGCAGTTCAAGGAGATGCCTCACTCCAACTGCTCAGGGGCTATCATAGATAAACAATAAATGCTTGCCTTCCAGCAATACCCAAATCTTGAAAATGAATAAATAAATAACAACTATTATCCCTTTTATTCTGTTTATCTAGATTTTGAAAGTAATTTGAGTTTGAATATTCAATTAGATCTGTTCATTATATTCTTGTGATGAATATGTTTTTGAGGCAATGAACAACTAGCTGCACACGGCTGCAACCAGAAGGAACTTGGTAAAGATGTCAGGCAGTCATGCTAGAATAACTTTTTCATGACTTCCAACAGGAATGGAGCCTAATAAAGTGTGGTGGGAAATATTTAGGTATGAAAGTTGTCATTTGCTTTGGGGGACATTTTTATTTCATTTCCCTGGTCCTACCACACTTAATGCCAGCCATATTATAATACTGCAGATGCCCAAATCACCTTTGGATAAAGATACTGTAATTGTAAAGAAAGTTCAAAATAACTTTTTTTCTTCTGGTCTTGTTTTCGTGTACAGGACATCCCAGATAATCTAAGCAACGGAATGCCACAAATTGCACAGAATGGGAGACCCATTTGATTCAACGAATATTGCACAGTAAAATATTTTACTGCAATTTAACTGCATGAGGAATGTGATATGTTTGCATATCCTGTATTTATTAATAGCAAAATCTGGAATTCAGGTTTTGCCAAGACCAACTGATGAACAATTGCCAGTACTCATTCCAATCAAATGGCACTCTATCCACAGGAGCCTAGGAAGGAAAATTAAGTACTGTGCTTTCAGGAAAAATATTTAGAAGAGCCAAAAAGAACTAGGTTTGCCTCAGTTAATAAATTTCTTGAGAAAAATCGAGACTAAAGCTTTAAGAAATGTTACTGAACAAATGTTCTAAGATGCATGCAAGAATGAATTATCCTTAGCTTTCAAGAAAGCACTTGAATAGCGAGAATATTGATTGTCAGAAGTAATTTCTATGGAATGATATTAATATGAAAATAAAACAATCTCCAAATTACTTAATTTATGCTGAATGCACTAAAATATGTATGAAATGCAAGTAGATGTACAATATATCTATTTGATGTTTAATTATATATTTACAATTATGAAACTATTTTTCTAATGATGTAATAATATAATCATGATAAATAAGATGGTAAATAAACTGTTCTATCAGCCTACTGTTTGGTTTCTTGATCTCATTTTTCTTTCTCTTAAAATGTAAAGTTCATCTTTCCTTGTTTGTGGAGAATTCGGATAATAATGGTGATTTTTTTTTCATGTAATGACTTGAGTAAGAGCTTTGTTATGTGATACTACCTCCAGTTTTGGCCTCCATGAAACTGAAGATCACAGTGGCCATGAATGCTCTAAGATAAGGATTCTGAAGTAAAAAGGTTCTGTGGCTTTATAAAGCAATGGTCAGACCACACTTGGAATATTGTCAGCAGTTTTAATCCCCTTACCTAAGAAGGGATGTGCTGGCATTGGGGAGGGTCCAAAGGAGGTTCGTGAGAATGATCCTGGGACTGAAAGGGTTCACATATGAGGAGCGTTTGATGCCTCTGGGCCTGTACTCACTGGAGATTAGAAGAATGGGGTGGGGGGAATGTAATTGAAACCTATTGAATATTGAAAGACCGAGATTGAGTGGACATGGGGAGGATGCTTTCTATAGTGCGGTGTTTAGGATCAGAGGGTACAGCCTCAGAAGACATAGAAAGGAGATGAGAAATTTCTTTAGCCAGATGGTGGTGAATCTGTAGAATTCATTGCCTCAGATGGCTCTGGAGGCCAAGTCATTGAGTATAATTAAGGTTACGGGGAGAAGGCAAGAGAGGGTTGAGAAGGATAATATATCAGCCATGCTAGAATAGCAGAGCAGACTCAATGGGACAAATTTCTGGTCCTATGTCTTATGGTTTCATGGTCTTATATACTATAAGTATTATAGGTAAATCTATGCCGAGTAATGCAACCAATGAACACAAACAATTAGACCCAAGAAAGCTAACTGATAACCAGACAGGTCACTAAATAAGCCATTGGTATGATAATATTACACTTCAGAAATGTCAAAAGGTCATCAGGCACCCTAAAAGTATACATAAGCCAGAATGGTGGTGAAGTACATCAATGACCTGCACAGTACACAAATCACAAGACACAGAACCTCTTCAGACTTCAAGAGGGAGGTGAAATATATAGCACCAGAGTTAGCTTCAGCAGGAACAATGAGTGAAATGGTGCCTGCTTTGCCATTCATCAAGATCATGGCTCTTCCACACATCCCAGTTTCCAACTTCACAATCTTTGTTTCATATAATGTCTAAAAATCTTTCAATCTGGATTTTGAATGAACTCAATGACTACGCTTATACAGTCAATTGGGATAGAATATTCCAATATTTCAAAATCCTCTGCATAAAGATATTTCTCCCTGTCTCGGTCATAAGCAGTCTCGGTGTCAAATTGTGCCCCAAACCCTAGTCTCCATAATCAGGGAAAACATTTTCCATACATTTAGCCTGTTAAGACCTTTAATAATTCCATTGTAAGTTCCCATAAAATCTCTTCTGATGCTTCCAAAATTACAATTCTAATTCACTCAAGTGGGAAGAATATAGGTTGTTATGTATTTAATATTTCAGTAATGTAAATATACTATTTGATTAAGCATTTTTTTGTTTACATTATTCATTATGGGTTATATGTAAAAATATACGAATGGCATAGGGGAGGATCATTACACCCCCATGTCATAAGTGCGTGCCTAACCAAAAGTAAAATTAAACATAACTTACCCCCAGCTGCCATGTTTTTCTTTTGATTAATTTCTGAAGTTACAAAACATAACAGTGGTGACAAGTCAGTTTTAAAATGAACCGCAGATGACTACCCATTTGTTGAAGCACAGCACGCTTTTTTCTTCAAAAGAAGAGAGAGAGTTGTTTGCTTAAAAAAAGCACAGCACACGTTTCTTTGGAAGAGGACAGAGATGGTTGACTTAAAAAAAGGCAGTTAACAGACAGAATTCACAAGTTTGTAAACTGTGAGTACTGGGTGATAATAATAATAAATAAATAAAACAGAAATGGCTGGCTACATCAAAAAGATAGATGTTCAATTGCACAACTGATAACTGGATTTTGTATACTGAGCAAATTAAGCAGCATTTTAAAGCAAATGAGATAGTCGATGAGAAATGAGTGCTGGTTTGCTGAGTGCAATAGGTAGAATTCATACAGTTTGCTTCGAAGTTTAACTGCTCCAACCAAAAGAGCAGAAATGAGTTTTGCTGATATTTTGAGCGTAATGCACAAACATTTAGAACCAAAACCATTGTTGATTACAGAAAGCTTCAGGTTTCATAAGTAGAATCAAAAGCCAGGGGGGTCCATTTCAGCTTGAGGTTGAATTGAAGAAAGTGCCTGAGCATTGCCAAGTCACTAAATGGCTATATGATGCACTGAGAGACCATTCAGTTTGTGGAATCTTACAAGAAAGTATTCAAAAATGTCTCTTAACTGAAACACTACACACATTTAAAAGAGCAGTTGAAATTGCTGTATCAATGGAAACAGCAGACAGATATAACCAAACCGGAAGACCAGAATCTGTGTGGATTGTAAATAACATCTATTCCTTGCTGACAATCAACACTGCTGCCCCTCAGGAATGGGTGCTTAGCCCACTGTTCTACTCTCTCTGTACCAATGACTGTGTAGCTAGGCATGGCTCAAATGCCATCTATAATTTACTCATGATATAACCATTGTTGGCAGAATCTCAGATGGAGACAAGAAGGTGCAGAGGAGCGAGATATATCAGTAAGTTGACTAGTATCGCAGCCAGAACATTGCACTCAATGTCAGTAAGACCAAAGAGCTAATCATGGATGATGGAACATGAACCAATCCTCATAGAGGGATCAAAAGTTGAGAAAGTGAGCAATTTCAAGTTCCTGGGTGACAATATCTCTGAGGATCTATCCCGAGCCCAAAATGTCGATGCAGCTATAAAGAAGTCATGACAGTGGCTATATTTCATTAGGAGTTTGAGGAGATTTCACTAATCACCTAAAACACTCAAAAACTTTTACAGTTGTTCTGTGGAGAGCACTCTGAAGGGCTGTATCACCGTCTGGTATGGTTGAGGTTTTGAAGGAAGCTACAGAGAGTGGTAAAATTAGTCATCTCCATCATGGGTACTAGCTTCCATAGTATTCAAGACATTTTCAAGGAGCAGTGCTTCAGAAAGATGGCATCCATCAATAAGGACCCCATCAAGACATGTCCTCTTCTCATTATTACCATCAGGAAGGAAGTAAAGAAGCCTGAAGGCATATACTCAGCAATTCAGGAACAACTTCTTCCACTCTGCCAACTGATTTATAAATGGACATTGAACCCATGAATACTATCTCCTACTTTTTTATTTCTGTTTTTGCACGACTTATTTTAATTTAACTATTTAATATACATTTGCATATATACTTACCAAATTCATTTTTTTTCTATATTTATTATGTATTGCATTCTATTGTTGCTGGAAAGTTAACAAATTTCATGATATATGCCAACAATAATAAACCTGATTCTGATTCTGATTCTGATTCTGGCACACAATTGGGTTGCATTCAGCACTGAAAGTGATTGTGCACAGCATTGTGTTACTGTTGTGGCAGGGTGCATGCTGTTAATGAAAAATCTGATAATGATGAGAGAAGTGCAGGGATATTTAGAACCAAATCTGATAGTGACACAGAACTCAGTAGCCTTAGGGTTTACAGTGTAAAATCTAATGGGAGGCAGACAACGTGGCTTACACCAAAAGTGAGCAACAAACCCATTAAAATGGAATTGGACACTAGCTTGGGTATTCTGGCTATTCCACATAATGAGTCTGAATGGTATTTCAAAAATACTGGATTGATTCCTGCAGATATCTATCAAAGAACTTACACTGGAGAAAAGATAGCTTCTGTGGGAATGATATTCGTAACAGTGAAATCCATCAACCAACAAACCACATTTTGCTTGTATGTGGTAAAAAAAGTAGGGTCAGCATTGTGAGGTCATAATTGGTAGTGACATCTACAACTTGATTGGAGATCCATCCACCATTTGCATGCCACCCACTGCAACAGAGTCAAATGAAAGTGAATTATGAAAGGCATTGGCTGATGACACAACTTCTACAATGTAGATGTTCAATTCGCAGACCAGATCTATCTCTTTGCATATTTAGTTTGAAACTAATGGCATTGTGGTCACTGGGTACCAGGAGCTCCCCCATACAATCTTCTGTCACCTGCCCTGTCTCATTGAATACTAGCAGATCCAGTATTGCACACTCTCTCAATGGGACATGTAAGTACTGATGAAGGAAGCTTTCCTGAACACATTTTACAATCTCTATCCAATCTAGTCCTTAAAACCAAAGACCATAAGACATAGGTCTAGTTCTGGATACACCCACCCGGGAAACATCCTCTCCACATCCACCTTATCTAGGCCTTTCAACATTCAAAAGGTTTCAATGTGATCCCCATGCATTTTTCTAAATTCCAATGAGTACAGACCCAAAGCTGCCAAACGCTCCTCATACGTTAATTGTTTCATTTCCCAAAATCATCCTCGTGAACGTCCTCTGAACTCTCTCCAATGACAACACATCCTTTCTGAGATATGGGGCCCAAAATTGTTGACAATACTCCAGTTCGGCCTGACTAGAGTCTTATAAAGGTTCAGCATTATCTTCTTGCCTTTAAATCCTATCTCCTTTGAATTAAATACCAACAATGCATTTGGCTTCTGTTCCACAGACTCCATCTGTAGAGTAACCTTCTGCAAGTCTTGCAGAAGGACTCCTAAGTCCCTCTGCACCTCTGATGTTTGAACCTTCTCACCATTTATATAATAGTCCGCACTATTGTTCCTTTTACCAAAGTGCATTACCATGTATTTCCCTACATTGTACCACAGACGCAATCTGTACATTAACCTTCTGCGAGTCTTGCACAAGGATTCCTAAGTCACTTTGCACCTCCGATGTTTGAGCTTCCTCCCCATTTAGATAATAGTCCGCACTATTGTTCTGTTTACCAAAACGCATTATCATACATTTCCCTATACTATATTCTGCCTGCTACTTTTTTAGCCCATTCTTCCAATTTGTTTAAGTCCTGCTGCAATCGCATTGCTTCCTCAGCATTACTTATCCATCCACCTACCTTTGTATCATCCGCAGATTTTGCTCCACAAAGCCATCAATTCCGTTATCTAAGTATTTGACAAACAATGTGAACAGCAACGGTCCTAATACTGACTTCTGAGGAACACCACTATTCACTGGAGTCCAACAAGAAAAGGCCACGTTTATTCCCACTCACTGCCTCCTACCTGTCAGCCATTCCACTATCCATGCCAGTATCTTTCCTGTAACACCATACGAGTTTATCTTGTTAAGCAGCCTCATGTGTGGCACCTTATCAAAAACCTTCTGAAAATCCAAGAAAACGACATCACTGCCTCTCCTTTGCCCACCCTGCTTGTTACTTCCTTGATTTGTCAGGCAAGATTTCCCTTTACAGAAACCATGCTGACTTTGACTTATTTTATCATTAGTCTCCAAGTACCTTGAAATCTCATCCTTAATAACAGACTCCAGTTTTTCCCCAACCACTGAGGTAAAGCTAACTGGCCTATAATTTCCTCTCTTTTGTCTTCCTCCCTCCTTAAAAAGTGGAGTGACATTTGCAATCTTCCAGTGTTCCAGAACCACACCAGAATCAAGTGATTCTTGAAAGATCATGACCAATGCATCCCTTATCTCTTCAGCAACCTCTCTCAGGACTCCAGGATGTAGTCCATCTGGTCCAGGTGATTTTTCCACCTTAAGACCTTTGAGCTTGCCTAGGACTTTTTCCTTAGGCACTCACTGCTGCTCCCTGACACTCACGGACCTCTGGCACACTGCTAGTATCTTCGACAATGTAGATAGATGCAAAGTACTCATTAAGTTCATCTGCCATTTTTTAGTCTCCCATTATTATCTCATCAGCATAATTTTCCAGTGGTCCAATATCAACACTTACATCCCTTTTACTCTTTATATAACTGACAAAAGCTTCTGGTACCCTGCTTTATATTATTGGCTAGTCTGCCCTCATATTTTATTTTGCCCCCTCTGATAACGTTTAGGTGCCTTTAGTTGGATTTTAAAAACTTCCCAATCATCCAACTTCTCACTCACTTTTGCTATCTTATATGTCCTTTTCCTTAGCTTTTATGCAGTCCTTAACTTCCTTTGTCAGCCACAGTTGTCTACCCCTGCCATTTGAGAACCTTTTCTTCTGTGGGAAATGAGAACAGTGCCTGTATTGGTTGATCAGGGTCCTAATGATGGATGCCACCTACTTGAAACATCATCTTTTGAAAGACGTCCTCGCTGCTAGGATGTCTAGCATCCATGAGGGAGCTGGCTGAGTTTATTGAGATGGCTCTGCAGTTTTTTCTCCGATTCTGTGCTTTGGTGCCTTCATTCCAAACAGTGATGTGACCTGTCAGATGCTTTCCACAGTATATCTGCAGAAGTTTGCTAGAGTCTTCAGTGACATACCAAATTTCATAAAATGTCTAATTAAATATAGCCGATGGGGTACCTTATTCATAATTCCATCAATATGGTGGGCCCAGGATAGACCTTTGGAGATGTTAACACCCAGGAGATTAAAGCTGCTCCCCAGTTCCACTGCTGACCTGTCGAAGGACTGGTGTATGTTTTCATGACTTTCCTTCCTGGAGTTCATCTTCAATTCCTTGGTTTTACTGATATTGAGTACAAGCTGTTTGTAGTGACACCACTGAACTAACTGATCTTCCTTGTCACCATCTGAGATTTTGCTGACAAAGTTATGTCATCGGCAACTTATAGATATTGTTTGGGCTGTGATGAGTGTGACGAATACACATAGATAAGATGTTAGCTGTCCAGTGTGATCAGCAGTTGGTCTGCCACCTGTCTTCAAGAGAGAGATAAGGGACACAATGAAACAGCACCTGGAGATGTGTAGAGAGCTGTCTGGAGCGGCTCCCCCTTTGAACCCTGAACCGTTTGAAGTGATGGACAGGCGATACCCCAGCAGGGGGATAAAAAGGGACAGGTTCGCTAAGGCAGGACACACACGCCACCCGAGGTAACGAGACCCTGGAAGCGGTACGCCTATCACGAGTCGGTGGAAAGTATCAGACAACGGCCAGGGTGGAAAGGTACGATCAGCGGGAACCCGGTGTGTGTCCGCCCTTGCCTGGGTGCCGGGTTCACTGCAGAGGATCGACCGCATCTGGAGGAGGGGTCACAGTCGGTGACCTCAGGTGACATCACCAAGGACCTGCCCAAAAGCTGCTTGTGAGCCATATCGCCGGTCTGTGAGTGAAGCCGTGTCTCAATGATCAGTTGTTCCTGTTCTCTCTCTCTCTCTCCACCCCCCCCACGTTGTCCATCGCCATGGCAACGATTACTGCGAACTGAACTACTAAACTGGACTGAACTTTGAGTCACTTTGAAATTTGGTCATTTACCCCTAGACAACGATAGAGCTTGATTGATGCTGTTATCTTAATTCTGTGCACATGTGTGTTTATCATCGCTGAACTGTTGCACTTATTATCCTTTCGATTACTGTGTTGCTTGTTTCTTTAATAAAACTTTCTTAGTTCTAGTACTCCAGACTCCAACTGAGTGATCCATTTCTGCTGGTTTGGCAACCCAGTTATGGGGTACGTAACATGAGCCATGCAATCACGGGTGTAGAGAGAGTAGAGCAGTCGGCTATCCCCCATCCTTGAGGTGCACCAGTGTTGATTGTCAGTGAGGAGAAGATGTTATTTCCGATCTTCACTGACTGTGGTCGCCCGATGAGGATGGTAAGGATCCAGTTACAGAGGGAGTTTCAGAGGATCAGGTTTTGAATCTTACTGATTAGTACTGAGGAGATGATGGTGTTGAACGCTGAGTTGTAATCAATAGACAGTAGTTGACACAGGTATTGCTGTTGTCCAGGTGATCTAAGGCCGAGTGGAGAGCCAGTGAGATTCCATTTGCCATTGATCTATTGTGGTGGTAGGAAAATTGCAGCAGGTCCAGGTCCTTGCATAATTCTAGCTGTGACCAAGCTGTCAAAGGAAAATCACAGTCGATATGAATGTTAATGCATGATAGTCATTGAGCCAGCTCCTCCATGTAAACCTTCTCTTCATTCTTTTAAATTTATTGATAACTTTACTGTCAGTAGGTGACCAGAACTGCACACATTTCTCCAGATTTACCCTCACCAACATTTTACACTTCAAAATAACATCCCAACTCCTGTACTCAATACTGTGATTTATGAAGGCTATTGGGCCAAAATCTTTCTTTATGACTCTATCCATCTATGATTCCACTTTCAAAGAACTATGGATCTGTATTCCCAGATTCCTTTGTTCTACCACAGTCCTCAGAAAACTACAGTTCGCTGTGCAGGTCTTATCCTGTTTGTATTCCCAAAGTGTAACATCTCATGTTTGTCCACGTTCCATTTTTCAGCCCATTTTTCCAGCTACTCTAGATCCTGCTGCAAATTTTGATAGTCTTCATTACTGTGCACTATGCCCCCAAATTTGCATCAGTCTTCACTGTGGAAGGCACATGCAATATGGTGGAAGTTCCAGGTGCAAGAGATCAAGAATTGTATCAAGTTATCATAACTAGAGAGAAGATTCTTAGGAAACTGATAGGTCTGAAGATAGATAAGTCACCTGGACCAGATGGTTGATGCCCCAGGGTTCTGAAAGTGGTGGCTGAAGTGATTGTGGAGGTATTAGTAATGATCTTTCAAGAATCACTAGATTCTGGAATGGTTCCGGAAGACTGGAAAATTGCAAATGCCAGTCCACTCTTCAAGAAGGGAGAAAGGCAGAAGAAATGAAACTGACCTCAGTTAGTCTGACCTCAGTGGTTGGGAAGATGTTGAAGTTGATTATTAAGAACAAGGTTTCAGGGTACTTGGAGGCACATGATAAAATAGGCTATGATATTATGTGCTTGGACTTTCTGAAGGCCTTTGACAAGGTGTATTTTTTGGCTGGCTGCAGGTGACTAGTAGTCTTCCACAGGGATCTGTGCTAGGACTGATTCTTCTCCCATTATATGTCAATAATTTGGATGATAGAATTGATGGATTTGTTGTAAAGTTTGCAGATGATTTGAAGATAGGTGGAGGGGCAGGCTGTTTTGAGGAAGTAGAGAGGCTACAGAAGGTCTTAAATAGATTAGCAGAATTGGCAAAGAGATGGCAGATTGAATACAGCATTGAGAAGCGTATGGTCATGCACTTTGGTAGAAGAAATGAAAGGGTTAACTATTTTCTAAATGCAGAGAAAATACAGAAAAAAACTGAGGTGCAAAGGAACTTGGGAGTCTTTGCGCAGGATTCCCTAAAGGTTTATTTGCAGGTTGAGTCTGTGGTGAGGAAGGCAAATGCAATGATAGCATTCATTTCAAGAGGCCTAGAATCTAGAATGTAAAAGCAAGGATGTAATGTTTAGACTTTATAGAGCACTAGTGAGGCCTCACTTGGAGTATTGTGAGTGGTTCTGGGCCCTTTATCTTAGAAACGATGTGCTGAAAGTGGAGAATATTCAAAGGAGGTTCACGAAAATGATTCCAGGATTGAATGGCTTGTCATATGATGGCTCTGGGCCTCTACTCACTAGAATTCAGAAGAATGAGGGGTGACCTCATTGAAACCTATCGAATGGTGAAAGGCCTTGATAGAGTTGATGTGCAGAGGATATTTCCTATGTTGGGAGAGTCTAAGACCAGAGAACCAAGGAATTTCTTTTGCCAGACAGTGGTGAATCTATGGAATTCTTTGTCACAAGCAGCTGAGGAGGACAAATATTTACGTATATTTAAGGCAGAGATTGATTAATTCCTGATTGGTCATGGCATGAAGGGATATGGGGAGAAGGTAGGAGATTGGACCTGAGAGAAAAATTGGATTAGCCAAGATGAAATGGCAGAGCAGACTCAACGGGCCAAATGGCCTAATTCTGCTCCTATATCCTTGTATGGACCATATGCCAGAATCATGATCTCGGATTCGCACTTGATCCCCAGGCTTCAGGACTGACTGTCTTGTCATGATACTGTTTGGTTTTTTTTTCCCTTTCTCTTTAGCCAATTTGACCTTGTGTGCTCATTTAGGTGTCAACAGGTTTTCATGCTCTGGAAGGCTATTGTGTTTGCAATAAAGGATAATCAAGGACACGACCCACCGAGCCAACACACTTTCTGTCCCTCTTCCCTCCGGGAGAAGGTTCAGGAGCTTGAAGACTCGTACGGCCAAATTTGGGAATAGCTTCTTTCCAACTGTGATAAGACTGCTGAATAGATCCTGACTTGGATCTGGGCTGTACCCTCTAAATATCCGGACCTGCCTCTCAGTTTTTTGCACTACATAACATTCCCTTTTCTATTTTCTGTTTATGATTTATAATTTAAATTTTTACTATTTACTATCGATTTGTATTCCAGGGAGCGCGAAGCACAGAATCAAATACCGCTGTGATGATTGTATGCTCTAGTATCAATTGTTTGGCAACAATAAAGTATAAAGTATAAAGTATGCATTGACCCATCAGCATTTGGACTGGTGAAAGGCCATTCCATAAATCATCAGCCTTTTGAGGAAGTCATCTCATCCATATTGCAGTTCATGAGGCCCTTCACTACCTTCCCTTCTGAGTCACAGAGGCAGACTCAGTGCCAGCTACCTAACTACTGTGATTTTTCTCTGTTAGGTCAACCCAGCCAACAGTATGCAAAGTGATATACCTGTTGTTGAGGTGAATGGCCACATAGGTACTCTGCACTTGCCCCTTAACTCCATTCCTCTTCCGGACAGTCACACAGTTTCTGATGTCCTGTACCTTGGCTGTGCTACCTCGGTATGTCCTATCTATCACTTCTTCAGCCTCCCAAATGATCAGGAGTTCATCCATTTCCAGCTCTAACTCCTTAATGCAGATTGTTAGAAGCTGCAGCCCGATGCACTTCTAGCAGTTCTAGTTGCCAGGAACACTGGAGGTCTCCCTACCTTTCCTCATCCTGCCTGGCTTCTGTACTGTCCTAGCTGAGCAGATATAAAGACAGGAAGGGGAAAAAACATGACCTAGAACTTTTCTTTTCTTTGCTTTCTCTCTCTGAAGCCTTGAAGATCTAAAGCCTCAAGATCACCACCCTGACTCTGCCCACTCAGACTACAGCAGCTGCGACAATGGCTGCTCACTTGTCCCTGCCTTACCTTAATTTGCTCTTGCTAATCATTCTCAAACGCAGATTGGTTGCAGGTCAAAGCGTAATTATGCTGCCACGACCTGCTGCTGCCTTTTTCTACTCAGGCACTGGAACTGACTGAAATTCCCTCCTCTCAATCTTCTGATGTCTGGATTGGTTGCTGTTTAAAGCTCTATTTTGGACCCGCATTTTGCACCCCCGTGTCTTCCTTTGAATAGGTCTAATGTTTTGAAGTTACAAAACATAACACTGGTGACCAGGTATTTTCAAAACAAACCTGAGACAGCAATCGACCTGTTAAAGCGCAGTGAGACATTCGAACCAAAATAAAAACAGCAAGAAACGGCCCAGCACATGGAGACGGTCAACTTTTAAGCAAAAAGCAGTGCAGCACATGTTCTTCAAAAGGGAAATCTTGAACTAGTTTTTTTTTAAATCAGAAAATTAAGAATTCAATGGTTTATAAAGAGTGAGTACTGGGTGATAATAATCATTAAAGAAGAGCAAAAATGGCTGCCTACATCAAAAAGATTGACAAGTTTTATTTCACAATGGGTAATTGGCTCATGTATACTGAGTTACTGGAACAATAGTTTGAAGCAAATGAAATAGGCAAGGAGAAGCGAGTGCCAACTTTGCTAAGTGTTAAAGATGAACAGTTTGCTTTGAAATTTCACTGCTCCAACCAAACCATCAGAAATGAGCTTTTCTGCCATTGTTAAAGTGATGCAGGAACATTTAGAACTGAAGGCATTTTTGATTACAGAATGCTTTAGGTTTCATAAGCAAAATCAAAAAGAAGGGGAGTCTATTTCAGTGTACATGGCTGAATTGAAGCGTTTGTCGGAGTATTGTCAGTTTGGTAATGTGAATAATGATACCCTGAGAGATCATCTATTTTGTGGAATCTGAAAAGAAAGCATTCAAAAACAACTCCTAACTGAAGCACAGCTTACATTTAAAAGAGCAGTGGAAATCATTGTTTCAATGGTGTGTTGTGGTGTATTAAATTTTGTAAAATACTGACTGAAAGTCTGAACAGCTCCAAGTGACACATTAACTCTTTGTGAGCTCGCAGCATGTAAGGTGCCTGCACAAGTTAAATGCTTTAGGTTTTTGCTGATAGTGGCTTGATTCTTTCCTGGCCTCAGGCAGCAGAACAAGGATATCTATCGATGAATGCATGAGTTGTTTGAATGAAAGAGATTATGTTGGATTGAGACATGTCTCCTCATCCCTGGAGGCTAATTTCATACCTCCGTGATATGGCAACACAATCTGTCATTGGTAATCTGCCCTTAGTGGCCCTGAGACTGTCTCCTTTTCCCTTGGAATCACACCCAATTGATGGAATAGGGTCCCCCTTGGTGGAGACGTGTCTGGCTGGCTCTGATAGGGCCAGCTGAGGGTCAGAATATTGCAGAGGCTAACAGTCTATTGGCCCAAAATGAAGGGTCAGATGTAGATCGGGAATGGGTGCAGGTTAAAGGTGCTTTTAAACCCTGGCAGCAGCAGGGGTATTCTGAGTGCATGGTGAACGGAACTAGGAATGCTCCAAAGCAGCTGGTATCAAAGAGCTCCTCTTCCAGTCTTAGTAAAAAGGAAATGTTTCTGTCCCTGCTGAAGGCAAGGCTGGATGACAAAAAAAATTGACAGTGTATCTATTGGTGTTCTTTATGTGAGCTTTGTGTCCCAGATGGGTTGCATTTGATAGTCCAGACAAAGGGACCAGTTGCCCTACATCAGACTATAATGCTAATCCCTAAAAGCAGGAAGTTCCCCAGCTGGGTGAATTGGACCCTGGATGCCAGCCTACTTAGCCTGCCACTTAGGGGTATGGCCAGGGATCCGGGGCTGCCATTGTTGCTATGGCAACTCAAATTTCCAGTAACCCAGAGGGAAACCTGAGGCTATACGGACCTATTACCCCGATGGAACCACCAATCTTATACTGTTATGGGGCATCCCATATGGGGAACTGAGTTATGGAAAGACATTTGGAAGCAATCATCGTATTTTAAAATTACAGTTTGCCATGTCGATGCCCATTTGAAAGAAGAATTGTTAATGACAGGATTTAACAACATGGCTAACAAACTCACTTGTGTTGACACAGCTTCAGATACTGCTATTGCCACTTGTTTGGTAGGCCCATGAGTCTTCTGGACATTTGGAGGTACAGGGTACCATGGTGTAGTCCAGGTAGTGGGGATGATTCCTTCCCACTGATATAACCTGTATAGCAGTAGGTAATTGTGGACTACGTTTAGAATTTAAGGACTGACAGCTATTAACATGACTCTTGGCTGCTACTCGCCGTGGGCGTGCCCCTGCTCAGATTTGGCAAACAGATTATGTTGGTCCCCTTCCTTTACAGAAGCAATTCCAGTACATCCTCACTATGGTGGAGACCTACTCTGGTCTTTTCATGACAAATCCTACAGTTAAAACTAATCTGGATGATATCATTCAGGGATTAGAACACCTTGTTTCAGCATATGGCAACCCCCTTGAAATTCAATCCGATAATGGTTTGCACTTTACGTATTCCAGGGTACAAGAACGGGCTGTCTCTCATGATGTACAGTGAGGCTTCCATGTCCCCTATTATCCTCAAGCCAGTGGTCTGATTTTTTTTTAATATAATTTTTATTGAGTTTTCGAAATGATTGCATAGAATGATAATATCTATCCTCCCCCCTCCCCTTAACCCTTCCCCCCGATATATACCCCTACCTGAAAAATAGATAAAGAAAGAAGGAAGAAGAACTGCCTGGATATTGGAAAGTTTCCACATGCTCCATGGGATTCAAAATAAATTTAGTATATTTATTTATTACTTTCCCCAAGGGACCAACATCTTTATCATCGGAACAACTAAATATGCTATCGTATCTTTTGTAAATATGGATGCCAAATATTCAAAATGCATCATATTTATCTCTTAAATTATAAGTAATTTTTTCGAGTGGAATATAACTAGAAATGTCATTATTCCAACGATCCATACTTAAATTCGAATCCGATTTCCAAGTAACTGCTATAGCCTTCTTGGCTACTGCCAATGCAATTTTTGTAAATTCTTTCTGATATTTATTCAGTTTAAGTTTCGGTTTTATCCCTTCAATATCACCTAATAAAATAAAATAGGGTTATGTGGAAGTTGAGTTCCAGTAATTTGTTCCAATAAAACTCTTAAATTTATCCAAAAAGGTTGAACTTTGGAACAAGACCAAATAGAATGTAAGAAAGTACCAATTTCTTGATTACACCGAAAGCATTGATCAGATAAGTTTGAATTTAATCTATTTATTTTTTGCGGTGTAATATATGATTGGTGTAAAAAATTATATTGTACTAATCTAAGTCGTACGTTGATTGTATTTGTCATACTGTCAAGACACATTCTTGACCAATTTGTTTCATCAATATTAATATTCAGATCTGTTTCCCATTTTTGTTTTGACTTGTGGATTCCTTGTTTAATTGTCTGTTTTTGAATCAAATTATACATAAAAGAAATAAACTTTTTAATATTTCCCTTTTGAATTAAAATTTCAATTTCATTGGGTTTTGGCAAAAACATTGTTTGACCCAGTTTTAAATAAGCCCTTAATTGAAGGTAAGAAATGAAAGTGTTATTTGATGTTTTATATTTATTCATTAATTGTTCAAATGACATCAATATACCTCGTTCATAACAGTCTCCTATAGATCTAATCCCTTTTTGGTACCAATTATATAAAAGTTGATTATCCATTGTAAAAAGGAATAAGTCTGTTTTGAATCAAAGGTCTCCTTGTTAATAAAGATTTCTTTATTTCATTATCAACATTTATCTTAATCCATAGATCAATCAAATGTTTTAATATAGGAGATTCTTTCTTTTCCCGTATCCATTTAGATTCCCATTTATATATAAAATCTTCAGGTATATTTTCTCCTATCTTATCTAATTCTATTCTAATCCATGTCGGTTTTTGTTCGTCAAAGAAAGATGCAATAAATCTAAGTTGATTTGCTTTATAATAATTCTTTAAGTTTGGTAGTTGTAATCCTCCTAACCCAAATTTCCATGTCAATTTTTACAATGATATTCTTGACATCTTACCTTTCCAAAGAAATTTCCTCACACATTTATTTAACTCTTGAAAAATTTTCTGTGGCACTTGTATTGGTAATGTTTGAAACAAATACTGTAATCTAGGAAATATATTCATTTTTACAACATTGAATCTACCCGCTAATGTTATTGGTAGTATCATCCATTTGTCAAGATCTTCTTGAATTTTTTTCAATAGTGGTAAATAGTTAAATTTATATAAATTCTTTACATCATTATCAAGTCTTATACCTAAATACTTTATACCATTTACCGGCCATCTAAATTGGGTTAATAATCGACATTGGCTATAACCTCCTTTAGTAAGAGGTAAAATTTCACTTTTATCCCAATTTATTTTATACCCTGATACTTTCCCATATTCATCCAATCTAGAAGATAATTTACATAACGAATGCTGTGGGTTTGTTAAATAAATCAAAACATAATCAGCAAATAGACTGTTTATATTCCTCCTGATTAACTCTAAAACCCTTAATATCTGAATCAATTCTAATTAGTTCTGCTAATGGTTCTATCGCCAATACAAATAAAGCAGGTGATGATGGACAACCTTGTCTAGTTGACCTTTTTAAATGGAATGGTGTTGAAATTTGACTATTTGTTACTACTTTAGCATTAGGGTTAGTATTTAAAGTTTTAATCCAGTTTATAAAAGGTGCTCCTAACCCATATTTTTCTAATACTTTAAATAAAAAATCCCATTCCAATCTATCAAATGCTTTTTCTGCATCCAAGGCTGCTACTATACTCATCTCCTCCCTTTTTTTGTGCCAAATGAATTATACTGAGTAGCCGAGTTACATTATCTGCCAATTGTCTATTTTTAATAAATCCTGTTTGATCCATATGTCTTAATTTTGGTAAATATTTAGATAATCTATTCGATAAAATTTTTGCTATTATTTTATAATCTGTGTTCAACAAAGAAATGGGCCTATATGATGCTGGTTTTAAAGGATCTCTGTCTTTTTTTGGCAATACTATTACAATCGCTGTTGAGAAAGATTCTGGGAGTTTACGTATTTTTTTCTGCTTGACGTATTAACTCCATAAAAGGAGGAAATAATAAATCTTTAAACTTCTTGTAAAATTCAGGTGGAAAACCATCCTCTCCTGGAGATTTATTACTTTGAAGTGATCCTAAAGCTTCTTCAACCTCTTTTCATGTAAAAGGCATATCTAATCCCTTCTGTTCTTCCGAATTCAATTTTGGAAGAGATACTTGTGTTAAAAACCTTTCTATCTCATTAACATCATTTTGTGATTCTGATTGATATAATTCAGAATAGAAACTTTTGAAGGTTTCATTAATTTCTAAAGGTTTATAAGTAATTTTATTTACACTTGTTCTAATTGCTTTTATTGTTTTGGAAGCCTGTTCTGGTTTCAACTGCCAAGCAAGAATTTTGTGTGCTTTCTCACCTAACTCATAATACCTTTGCTTAATTCTCATGATTGCTTTTTCCATTCTATATGTCTGAAGCGTATTATATTGTAACTTCTTATTGACAAGTTGTCTTCGTTTTTCTTCTGTCGTATGTCTTTGAGATTCTTTTTCTAATTTTGTAATTTCTTTTTCCAATTGATCTAGTTCTGCCATATATTCTTTCTTAATTTTAGACATATAACTTATTATCTGACCCTCAAATATGCTTTCATTACATCCCAGAGTATAAATTTATCATCCACTGAATGAGAGTTTGTATCCAAAAAAAATTGGATGTTTTTTCATAAAATCACAAAAATCTTGACGTTTTAATAATGTTGAATTAAATCTCCAGCTATAAGTCACTTCTTCTTTATCAGTCATTATTATTGTCATTAATAAAGGAGAGTGATCTGACAATATTCCTGCTTTGTATTCCATATTTTTCACTCTGTGTTGAATATTGATTGATAATAGGAAAAATCTATCCTTGAGTAAGTTTTGTGTCTATTAGAATAGAATGAATAATCTCTTTCTTTGGGATTGATTCATCTCCATATATCAATCAAATTTAAATATTTCATCAATGATAAAGTTGGTTTTACTACCTTCAATTTTGTAACAGCCTTAGTTGATCTATCTAAGACTGAGTCTAGGCAAAAATTAAAATCTCCTCCCATTAATATTTTTTCATGTGCATCAGCCAAATTCAAAAAGGCTTCTTGTATAAATTTTGCATCATTTTCATTTGGTGCATAAATGTTCATGAGAGTCCATAATTCAGAAAAAAGTTGACAGTGTATAATCACATATCTCCCCGCAGAATCAATTATTACATTTTGTATTCTAATTGGTACCGTTTTATTGAACAAAATTGCTGCTCCCCTTGTTTTTGAATTAAATGAAGCTGCAACAACACTACCCACCCAATTTCTCTTTAATTACTGATGTTCTGTTTCTGTTGGATGCATTTCCTACAAGAAGGCTAAGTCTACCTTCATTTTCTTAATATGTGTTAAGATTCTTTTTCTTTTCACTGGTGCATTAAGCCCATTAACATTAAAACCCAAAGATACAAAAAGAAAAATAACAAAATACCCCCCTACTAATGTTGTGAATGAAAAAAAGCACAACACTACCTCCCTCCATTTTGCGGGTTGTGGCTACAGCCACGCTTGCACACATGAATTCCGTAGCGATTGGTAGGTATTTCTTCCAGCTCCCCTGTAAAAAAAAATTGTATATATATATATATAAAAATTAATTCACTATTCCCAACTAATATTCTTCAAACTTTAACCTTTCTTCCCCTCTATCATATAATTAATAATATATTTATATATTCTTTTGCCTTTAAAGATCCACCGTTTATTCTTTGACAAAATCTTCATCTTTAATCCATCTCGCTCCCCTGGGTTTGTTCTTGTATCTTCAAAGAATCACGCACAAACTCCTCCGCTTTCTGGTAGTCACCAAAAAAATCTCTTTTCTCCGACAGCCAAAAAATTTTCAAGGTTGCAGGATAGTGTAGTATATATTGCTAACCGTGATCCCATAGGACTTCTTCCACTGGATTAAATTTCTTCCTTCTCTTCAAAAGTTCATAACTTATATTAGGGTAGAAAAAAACTTTGTTCCCTTCTGTCATCAGTGGCCCTTTTCTATTCTTGGCAGCTTGAGCAGCCGCCTGTAGAATCCTTTCTTTGTCTTGAAATCTTAAACATTTTATTAAAATTTATCGTGGATATTGGTCATTTTGTGATTTTGGTCTTAGAGCTCTATGTGCCCATTCAATTTCAATTGATCGGTCTCCCTCTTTCATTTGCAAAGTTTCCGGGATCCACCTTTGAAAAAATTCTATTGGATTGTCTCCCTCTGTGCCTTCTTTAAGACCAACAATCTTAATATTATTTCGTCTACTAAAATTTTCCAGCACACCCAGTTTTTCCAACAGTCGATTTCTTTCCATTTTCCAGGCAAGCATATCATTTTCTGTTTTTTCCACTCTGTCGTTAACATGCTCCATTGTTCTTTCCAACTTTTGAAGTTTCTTATCCATTTTCTCCTGTCTTTTCATAGCTTTATCATAGCTCAGCTTCATGTTTCTAATCTCTATTTTTACTCTTTTTAATTCAATCATTACTTGCAATAAAGCCTCTTTTATGTCTCCATCATTTCCTTTACTTTTAGTCTCTTCCAGTTCTTCCTCCTCTTCTTCATCTGTGTTCTCTGCGGAATCCAATTCTGACTCTGAGTCACTTTCGCTTGCAGTGGCCGTCGGTTCTTGCAGTTTAAGTTGTATCGATTTGCGCATGTGCAATTCTGGCATCTTCTTCCCAGGGATTGCTACCACCACCATTGCTCCCTGTTCTTCTACGCCAGAGATAAAATGTGTCTCCTCTGAAGGAGATCCAACCTGAGTCCAAGGTTCCATCGCTGCA
Source organism: Mobula hypostoma (assembly GCF_963921235.1). NCBI lineage: Eukaryota > Metazoa > Chordata > Chondrichthyes > Myliobatiformes > Myliobatidae > Mobula > Mobula hypostoma. The sequence goes on from NC_086099.1 coordinate 132,309,881, forward strand.
GTAGGCCTTTTTTCCTTCCCGTCTCGCGGCCACTTCACAACAGCAGACTTCTTCTGTTGCGATTTACGAGGCATATCGTAAAGTAGTCTTGAGAAGTTTATAAGTAGTTTTTGGAAAGTATTTATTAACTTTGCTTTGTTTAAACGGTACTTTGCCAATTTTTTACGGGAGAGCTGGATTCATACGTCTCAATCCCATGTCATCACATGACGTCCCCCAAGCCAGTGGTCTTATTGAACAAATGAATGGCCTAGTAAAACAGCAAATTCATTTAGTTACTGCTGCCCATACCTTATCTAAATAGTTACCCGTCCTTCCATGTGCTTTGTATAATCTGAACTACTGTTGTTTGAAAGAAGGTACTCCCTTTTTGCTAATGACAGGACAATCTATTCCTTTTGTTCCTGATGGCACAAATGAATATGCTGATGAAGAGCTGGTTCAATTCTGCAAGGAGGGTAAAATGCTTGTAACATACCCGTCTTCCCCTGCAGTGCAGGGGGAGATTATTGCCGGCAGACAAGGAAGTATACACTAGGTGATGGTATGAGGACAGACACACCCTATGTGTGTGGATAACTGTAAGTTGACATAGATGGCAGCGTCCATTATTAAGGATCTCCAGCATCCATGGCATGACCTTTTCTCACTGTTACCATCAGGTAGGAGATACAGAAGCCTGAAGGCACATACTCAGCGATTCAGGAACAGCTTCTTCTCCTCTGCCATCCGATTCCGAAATGGACATTGAAGCTTTGGACACTACCTCACTTTTTCTTTAACAGTATTTCTGTTTTTGCACATTTAAAAAAAATCTATTCAATATACGTAATTGATTTACTTGTTTATTTATTATGTTTTATTTTATTTATTATTATTATTATTATTTTTCTCTCTCTGCTAGATTATGTATTGCATTGAACTGCTGCTGCTGGGTTAACAAATTTCACGTCACATGCCGGTGATAATAAACCTGATTCTGATTCTGATTCTGAAAACATTTCTATCTTTCTACTTTTGCTTTTAAAGGTCCCTGCAAGAATGTTATTTTGTTCTGTTTTAATGCTTCACTTGTGTTTTGTTGAATGTCGGACTTCTGTTGAGACCCAACAAACCACTGATAACCTAATGATTCATGAAAATGACATTACATTTTCCCTGAAAATGTACATTATGTGATATGTGCAAACTGTGCAGACTGGGGGCCTATACTTGTGAATGAATGTTGTAAACCTAGAGTGACTGGCCTCATATGACTTTTTCCTATGAAACAAGTAAAGTGCCAAATTGATTGTAATCTGACTCTTACTTCCCTAATCACAATGTGATGTTTGTAAATCTTACTCAATCTGTTTTAATTGTCAACCGGATACTGTTAGCACTCCTTATGCTGGCATTTATAGCGAGAGGATTCGAGTACAGGAGCAGGGAGGTACTACTGCAGTTGTACAAGGCCTTGGTGAGACCACACCTGGAGTATTGTGTGCAGTTTTGGTCCCCTAATCTGAGGAAAGACATCTTTGCCATAGAGGGAGTACAAAGAAGGTTCACCAGATTGATTCCTGGGATGGCAGGTCTTTCATATGAAGAAAGACTGGATGAACTGGGCTTGTACTCGTTGGAATTTAGAAGATTGAGGGGGGATCTGATTGAAACGTATAAGATCCTAAAGGGATTGGACAGGCTAGATGCGGGAAGATTGTTCCCGATGTTGGGGAGGTCTAGAACGAGGGGTCACAGTTTGAGGATAGAGGGGAAGCCTTTTAGGACCGAGGTTAGGAAAAACTTCTTCACACAGAGAGTGGTGAATCTGTGGAATTCTCTGCCACAGCAGACTGTTGAGGCCAGTTCATTAGCTATGTTTAAAAGGAAGTTAGATATGGCCCTTGTGGCTACAGGGGTCAGGGGATATGGAGGGAAGGCTGGGTTCTGAGTTGGATGATCAGCCATGATCATAATAAATGGCGGTGCAGGCTCGAAGGGCCGAATGGCCTACTCCTGCACCTATTTTCTATGTTTCTATGTTTCTATGTTAAGGATGAGGACATATCAATGTTGAGGTTAATAATTGGATTTGTATAATTTTTCATATTTTCTTTTTCAATCTTTTTATTAATTTCAAAATACAGAAACAGAACATAGCCATAATACAAATAGAAGGAGATGTAATGTTACACTTAAAAAAAATTAATTGCAAAACCAAGTAGTGGAAATTAACAAAGCTCCCAAACATGTAGAACTAACCACAGATAAAACAAAGTAAAAAAAAACTGGGAAAAAAAATGAAAAAGAAAAAAAAACAAAACAAAAAAAAACCCATCCCCAAAGAAAAACAAAATTAATCAACCAACCTAAAAGACTTGGGCAAAACTAACAACTTAAAAATGGAAAAGAAGAAAACCTTAGTGTCGACGACTCCAATCCCCTCCAACAACAGTACAGAGAGATAAAACAAGTTTGGAAATGATCAAATTACATCAAATGAAAATGCTGAATGAATGGCCTCCAAGTTTTTTCAAACTTAATAGAAGGGTCATAATTTTTCATATTTTAATAATTGTGATAATATTAGTTTTCAATCATCCAAGGGATATTAATATGTATCATTCATTTTAATCCAAAGAAAGAGCTCTACGTGTCCTTCGCCTGTGCAGATATTCAAAGGGGTGGAGGTGTTTGTGGTAAACCATATATATATGCTGTAACTGGGTTAACTGTCTGGACACGCCCCTCTGCTGACTACCCATGTGGCTCCTCCCACAGACCCCTGAATAAAGGTGTTTTTGCCTTGCTCCTCCTCCTCAGTCCAGGGGCAGACACTCAGCATGGAAGTCATATTTTACTGCGAATAAAAGCCTTTCAGTATTTACCCTGCTTCAGTCTTTTGGAGTAATTGAAGGTGCATCAGTGTTGTAGTGTATTAAATTTTGTAAAATATTAGATGAATGTCAGAACAGCTCCAAATGGTACTGTAACTGTGAGATTGCAGCATGTAAGGTGTCTGTATAAGTTAAACCTTGTAGTTTTTTACTGATAGCAGCTGGATTCTTTCCTGGCCTCAGGCAGTAGCATGAGGATGTCTGTCGATGAACGCATCAGTTATCTGAATGAAAGAAACCATGCTGAGTTAGTGGCATGAGAACAAAAGATCAAAGAGTTTGTCTGTCTCTGTGTGTCGCATTACGCTTGTGGATCTCCCTATTTATTGTGGTACCTTTCACTCAGTTTTGGGGAATTCAACTAGACTGAGGGATCACGATGTGTGCCTGGGACGGATCCAGGCTGATTTCACGTGTCAGTATTCGAAGATCCCCCAACAAGTGTGGCAATAAAGTTCCCCAACAACAGTGACAATTTGGCGGCGATTGAGAAACATGAGCTTTGAAAACTTTGTAACTTACAGCGTGTTATTTTGTGTGATTTTTTTATGCTTTCTAATTTATGTTCATAAATTAGGCTTAAGATACTTTGTTCTGCTTGTTCGCTTATTACCCACTTGCCCTAGATAGTTGAATTGTTTGGTGTGGGCCTGATCAACCTAGCGCATTACAAATGAAACCCGCAGACAGACACACGATGGAGTTGCAGTCAGAAATAAAAGTGAACATGAATAAAACAGTAGGGTGAAGCAGAAGGAGGCCTGGCCAAATAAATTGTGTTACCATTGTGGCAAGGGCTCACATACACCAGACCAATGCAGGTTTAAAGGCAAAACTTGCAGAAAATGCAACAAAATAGGACATATACAAAAATCATGCATCTGGAGATAAAAATAAATGGACTGCACAGGTAGGAGACAAAGGTAGAAAGTAAAGTTGCCATTTCAAAAAGAGCACTAATCTGCATGTTGTTGATGAAAAATCTGATTCTGATGTGAGTGACCCAGGACTATATATCCTTGGGATTTACAATATGAAAATTAACAATAGACAAGCAATATGGCTTACACCAGAAGTAAATGGCAAATTAATTAAAATGGAATTGGATACTGGCTCAGCTGTTTCAGAAATTTCACAAAATGAGTTTGAGAGGCATTTCAAAGATACTAAACTGAAGCCTGCAGATATCCAATGAAGAACTTACACTGGAGAAAAGATAACTCCTGTAGGAATGACATTTGTATCAGCGAAACACAAAAACCAACAACACACATTGGGTTTGTATGTGGTAAAAACAGGAGGGACAGCACTGTGGGGACATGAGTGGAAGAGACAACTACAACTTGACTGGAGATCCATCCACCATTTGCATGCCATAACTCCTACAATGAAGCCAACCAAAAGTGAATTAAGAAGGGTACTGGATGATGCCACAACTGTCTCCTTGCTGTACACCATGAACCATTGTACAACAAATGACGAATATTTGTTGGTGCCAACTTCTATGTCTTTGGTTGGAAAGCATGTCGGACCATGGAAGGACCATGCTGCTCAGAGGAATAGTGAAAGTGGCGAAAGCAGTGGTCCGATTACAACAGTTTCTGTAGGCAACATGTCTGAGAAAGCTTCTGATATGTTAATCAGGCAATTACTTGTGATTACTCTTACAATTACTCTTCCTTCAGTTAGTCCTGACGAAGGGTCTCGGCCTGAAACGTCGACTGCACCTCTTCCTAGAGATGCTGCCTGGCCTGCTGCGTTCACCAGCAATTTTTATGCGTGTTGCTTGAATTTCCAGCATCTGCAGAATTCCTGTTAATTACTTGTGAAATGTGGCTTGGTTTCAAGGATGATTAATCATGGAAATGTTTACAGGTGGGCCCATTTACCCTTGGAAAAGAAAATGCCTGAAACATTTACAAAAGAGGACGTTCCTCTTTATGTATTCTTCCTAATGCAAGTCAAAAGCGTCTTTATTATGGCAGAAATGATCCAAAGGGAAACCAGAAAAGGTCCCACTCTGCCTCAGGTCTACGTTGCCACCCAAAATGGATGGAATGTGTATCAGAAATCCCAGTTCTCACATCTTTACCAGTGGTGGGATGAACTTGCCCATGATAGGGTTTGCTTTATGTGGGGATTGAGGGTTGATGTACCATCGAAGCTGAGATCTGAAGTTTTGGAGGAGCTACATGCTGGTCATCTAGGTTTCATCAATATGAAAACATTGGCTCGATGCTTTCTCTGGTGGCCTGGGACAGATCAGCAGATCAAGCAGTTTGTCATGCACTGCTCGAGATGCCAACACATCCAGAAAATGCCTAGAGCAGCACCTCTCCATCCCTGGGAACGGCCGGCACTGCCCTTGCAAAGGATTCATGTGGATTTTGCTGAGCCATTCATGGGCATAGTTTTTTTGTTATTAGTGGATGCAGCTACAATGTGTCCCACTGTGTTCCCAATAGCCTCCACTACAGCTTCACACACTGTTGATGTGTTGAGAAGCCTTTTCCAGAAAACTTAGTCAAGTGACAATGGAGCACAGTGTGTTGCAGAACAGTTCCAGCCATTCTTGAAAATGAATGGAATAAGACATTTTACACCTGCACCGTTCCACCCAGCTACAAATGGCTTGATGGAAAGGTTTGTCCAGAGTCTAAGGAATGCTCTGTGAACAATGTCAGCGGAACACACTACACTGACATTGAATCAGAAACCACCAATTTTGTCTTTTGCACATTGCAATCTTGCACATCCCCCAACCAACAACTCATCATACATTCACGCTTGGATGTCCTCAAACCAAATCTCAGAAGGAGCAACAGCTGAGACAAATTGAGGGTTGCTCAAACAAGGAAGTTCAATGTTTCACTTCTGGACGAGCAGTCCCAGTGATAGACTATGGAGATGATCAAGAGTGGGTGTTTAATTGTCCAGAGCTGTCAGAACCACTTCCTGCAGAGAGAAATGTTGTGTATTTAACATTTCAGTAATATTTGCGTAATATTGTAAATATATTGTTTGACGAAGCATTCTTTGATGTTTACATAATTAATTATGAGTTTTATGTGAAGTACATGATGGCATATGTCATTATGCCACCACGTCATAAGTGCACGCCTAACTAAAAATCTGCAAGTCCAAATCAGAATCAGCTTTATTATCTCTGACATACATTGAGAAATTTGTTGTTTTCTGGCAGCAGCAGAGTGCAGATATAAAAAAATTACTGTAAATTACAATAAAAAGTAAAATTTAAATAAATAGTGCAAAAAAGAAATAACGAAGCAGTGGTCTGAAATCTGATGCCGAGAGGAAGAAGTTATTCCTGAAAAGTTTAGTCTGGGTCTTCAGGCTCCAGTACCTGCTCCCTAATGGTGGCAGTGAGAAAAGGACATGCCCCAGGTGGAGAAGGTCATAAATGACGGATGCTATATTCTTGAGGCTTTGATTTTGAAAGATGCCCTCAATGATAGGAAGGCTTGTGCTTGTGATGGAACTGGCTGAGTCTACAACCCCCTGTAGCCTCTTTCAATCTTGTGCATTGGAACCCCCATATCAGAGAGCGATTCAAGCAGTCAGAATGCTCTCCACTGTACTTCTGTAGAAAAGTGCAAATCTTTGGTGATGTACCAGATCTCCAAATGAAGTGTAGCCTCTTGAGTGTTTCGTTGTCATTGCATCAATATGTTGGGCAAACATCCTCTTAGATGTTGATGCCCAGGAACCTGAAGCTGCTCACTCTTTTCACTGCTGTCCCCTCACTGAGGACTGGTGGGTGTTCTCTTGACTTCCCCTTCCTGAATTCCACAATCAATTCCTTACTCCTGTTGACATTGAGTGCAAGGTATTGTTCTGACACCACTCAACCTGTTGACCTATCTTACTCCTGTACTCAGCAGCAAGTAAGCAAGGAACAACCTTCCCCACTGTAGGAGCCATGTATCTATTTTTTGTCACGTGGTTTGTGCCATGGTAGAGGTAAATAAGCATAGTTACGTATTTTTGTTTTGTTAGTTTTGTTTGTTAGTTAAGAGTTAGAGGCATCCAGGAACGATATTTTGTTTTGTTGACTGCTATTCGATCGCTATTAGTATGCTTAAATACATTTAGAATGTTAATTCTGGTATAGCTAATTAGAACGCTTAGTTTTGCTAATTTGAACACTATATTACTAATTTAGTTTTGTGAGTTATTTTTATTGCTATAAGGTCATTCACACTTGCTGGTTTTGTAATAAAGTCTTGTACATACATTTTTCGACTTTGGAATGTTGTTACTCAGAAGCATGTCACACAGTGTCGATTTCCTGTCTTAACCACTCAGTCATTTTGGTTTGTTTTAAAGTAACCGCTACATTTTGTCAACAAAACAAATAGTAATAGCAAATGAATGCCAGTCTGTGGCAAAAGGTTGCCTTGGATCCGTTGCTGAAATTGGAATTGCAACACTTAGAAATCAAAGCAGCTTGCGGCGAGTAATGACCTTCTGTTGATTGATGCTGTGTATTTGTGGTTTGAACAGTTTCAAATGGTCAGTGCTGCCTGTCCATTGGGGACCATTGCTCAATCGTGTGATGTTTGCCTTGGGGTTCAGTGCATTGTTTTATTGGAGTGCTGAAATATTCTGGTTGCCAATGTTTGAATTGAAAGCTGTTTATTTGGTCTGGTTTTAAGCACTATGGATGCTCAGACAATTTGTTTGTTGACTATATTTTATTGAATCGAATATTGCTGGTGCTGTGGGTGCGACTAGAGAAAGCAACATGAGTGTATTGAAGCATGGAATTGGCACCAGCAACCCTACATTTCAGGTTTGCAAAAAAAAATTGAAACTAAAGCTAAGGTGAATCCAATCAAAAGTCTACAAAAGGAGTGTAAAACAAATGTGAGCAAAATTAAACGTTTAATAACATCAATGATTCAGATTCAGGTTTATTATTACCGGCATGTGACGTGAAATTGTTAACTTAGCAGCAGCAGTTCAATGTAATACATAATAGAGAAGAGAGGAAAAAAATAAATAAATAATAAGTATATCAATTACAGTACACATATATTGAATAGATTAAAAAACATGAAAATATCAACAATACTGTATATTAAAAAAAAGTGAGGTAGTGTCCAAGGGTTCAATGTCCATTTAGGAATCGGATGACAGAGGGGAAGAAGCTGTTCCTGAATCGCTGAGTGTGTGCCTTCAGGCTTCTGTACCTCCTATCTGATGGTAACAGTGAGAAAAGGGCACGCTTTGGGTGCTGGAGGTTCTTAATAATGAACGCTGCCTTTCTGAGACACCACTCCCTAAAGATGTCCTGGATACTTTGTAAGCTAATGCTCAAGATGGAGATGACTAGATTTATAACTCTCTGCAGCTTCTTTCGGTCCTATGCAGTAGCCCCGGACCCCCCACCCCACCATACCAGACAGTGATGCAGCCTGTTAGAATGCTCTCCACGGTACATCTATAGAAGTTTTTGAGTGTATTTGTTGACATGCTAAATCTCCTCAAACTCCTAAGGAAGTATAGCCACTGTCTTGCTTTCTTTATAACTACATCAATATGTTAGGACCAGATCAGATCATCAGAAATCTTGACACCCAGGAACTTGAAACTGCTCACCCTCTCCATTTCTGATCCCTCTATGAGGATTGGTATGTGTTCCTTCGTCTTACCCTTCCTGAAGTCACAATCAGCTCTTTTGTCTTACTAATGTTGAGTGCCAGGTTGTTGCTATGGCACCACTCCACTAGTTGGCATATCTCACTCCTGAACGTCTTCTCTTCACCACCTGAGATTCTACCAACAACGTTTGTATTGCAGGAAATTTATAGATGGCATTTGAGCTAATCCTAGCCACACAGTCATGTGTATATAGACAGTAGAGCAGTGGGCTAAGCACACATGCACAAGCCTGGACGGGAAGATATGGAGAACTGGCTGTTACCCATGCAGAGGGTTCCCCCTCTCCACATCACCGATGTAGTCCAAGGGAAGGGCAAGCACCGATACAGCTTGGCACCAGTGTCGTCACAGAGGTTGCCAGAGTGAAGTTGTAAACAACATCAAACTGCCTTAGGGACCCCGGCTCCAGATTTCTTCCTCGGGGTTTACTCCCGAAGCCTTTCCCATGGGTGGCTATGGCTGCAAGGCAGCGGAAGTTTAAAATCAGAGTTTTCTTTCTCCTAGGCAGGCTGCCCTCCAAGGCTGATGAGCCCCATCTGCCCAAAGTCTGCATTTTCCCCTTCCCTTGTCAATAGAAACAGTTCCACCGGGCCTAGTAGCTAAGCCACACATGAAGGCCAAGATTTGGACTTGGTTGTCAGAGGCTATAAGAGCCGTATGCCATTTGGAGCACCTTATAGGTAGTGGGAGCTTATTCCCACTACCACCCCAGCTATGACAACCTTAGAAACCAAGGTTATAAACTTTCTATAATCCAGTAGAAGTGCGTCTAAGAAGGATAACAAGACAATGGTTATTTACCCTAGAACAAGGAAGTAAAACAGTGTTCTGCACGGTGGTCATCATGAACAAGTTCAACCTCACAGGAAAAAGGACATGCATTCTCTTACACACCATGGCACAAGAGAACGTTGTGAGTAGCTACGTCATTTCAGGATTCGAAGTGGCTGGCTTAGATAGTGAAAGCTAACGTGAACAACCTAACATCTATATGCAGGAAAACATGTCAGTTCACAAAGGGAACGTTCCATGACGGTACACAGCTGGAGCTGACCGCTAACAGGATCTCGGTTTTGAACTTGGTTGAACTTTGGCAGCGGCAGATCAAGGCAGACTTCCCTGATTGCAGTTAGGATGAACAACCTGGTTTGTCAAGAGAAGATCACAAGTTCATTGTGCTCATTATAAATTTTGCAAAACTGGTGGATGGCCACTACCTTTAGTTTACCTTTGAGAAAGAAAGAAGTTAACATGCAAAATAATAGGAAGTTTGTAGAACAGAGTATTCTAAATCAAAGAAGATGATTGAAAAGAATTTGTCATTTCACTCTAAGTACACAGCTTTCAGGACGGACGGTTTCTACAAAGCTTATCCCAAATGAATGCCAGCAGGGTATCTGGAATGCTGTTTTGAGAAAATCTGGTATATTCCACATCATGGTCTTTATCACTTCAGAAAAGGGTGGGAACCGAACTGAAGTGACGGAGGAAAGGGAGGTTGGCTCACAAATAGATAAAGTTTGGAGACAGTGCGAAAGGGAGGATAGGCAGGTGATAGAGAAGGGTCGGATGGTTTGAGATATGTCTATTTTAATGCGAGGAGTATCATGAATGAAGCAGATAAGCTTAAAGCATGGAGTCCTTGGAGCTACGATGTTGTGGCTATTACAGAGACTTGGATGGTGCAGGGGCAGGAATGGCTACTTCAAGTGCCAGGCTTTAGATGTTTCAGAAAGGACAGGGAGGGAGACAAAAAAGAGGTGGGGGTGTGGCATTGTTGATCAGAGATAGTATTATGGCCGTAGAAAAGGAGGAAATCATGGAGAAGTTGTCTACGGAGTCTCTGTGGGTGTAAGTTAGGAATAGGAAGGGGTCAATAACTCTACTGGGTGTTTTTTATAGACCACCCAATAGTGACGGGGCTGTTGTGGTGGGAGATTTTAATTTCCCAAATATTGATTGGCATCACCTTAGAGTGAGGGGTTTAGATGGGGTAGAGTTTGTTAGGTGTGCTCAGGAAAGTTTCTTGACACAATAAGTAGATCAGCCTCCAAGAGGAGAGGCTGTATTTGATCTGGTATTGGGAAATGGACCTGATCAGGTGTCAGGTCTCTCAATGGAAGAGCATTTTGGAGATAGTAATCACAATGCTATCTCCTTTACCATAGCATTGGAGAGGGATAGGAACAGACAAGTTAGGGAACCGTTTAATTGGAGTAAGTGGAACTATGAGGCTATCAGGCAGGAACTTGGAAGCATAAATTGGAAACAGATGTTCTCAGGGAAACGTATCGAAGAAATGTGGTAAATGATCAGGGGATATTTGAGTGGGGTTCTGAGTAGGTACATTCCAATGAGACATGGAAAGGATGGTATGGTACAAGATTCGTGGTGCAAAAAGGCTGTTGTAAATCTAGTGAAGAAGAAAAGAAGAGCTTATGAAGGTTCAAAAAACCAGGTAATGATATGAATCTAGAAGATTATAAGGCTTGCAGGAAGGAGCTTAAGAATGAAATTAGGAGAGCCAGAAGGGGCCATGAGAAGGCCTTGGCGGATAGGATTAAGGAAAACTCCAAAGCATTCTACAAGTATGTGAAGAGCAAGAAGATGAGCCATGTGAGAAAAGGACCAATCAAGTGCAATAGTGGAAACACGTGTATGAAGTCAGAGGACGTTGCAGAGGATAAGACGTGAGAGAATAGGACCAATCAAGTGTGACAATGGAAAAGTGTCTATGCAACCGGAGGAAATAGCGGAGGTACTTAGTAAATACTTTGCTTCAATATTCACTACGGAAAAGGATCTTGGCGATTGTAGGGATGACTTGCAGTGGACTTAAAAGCTTGAGAAAGTAGATATTAAGAAAGAGGATGTGCTGGAGCTTTTGGAAAGCATCAAGTTGGATAAGTTGCTGGGACCGGATGAGATGTACCCCCAAGCTACTGTGGGAAGTGAGGGAGGAGACTGTTGAGCCTCTGGCAATGATCTTTGCATCATCAATGAGGACGGGAGAGGTTCTGGAGGATTGGAGGGTTGCAGATATTGTTCCCTTATTCAAGAAAGGGAGTAGAGATATCCCAGGAAATTATAGGCTAGTGAGTCTTACTTCAGTGTTTGGTAAGTTGACGGATAAGATCCTGAGAGGCAGGATTTATGAACATTTGGAGAGGCATAATATGATTAGGGATAGTCAGCGTGGCTTTGTCAAAAGTAGGCCGTACCTTACGAGCCTGACTGAATTTTTTGAGGATGTGACTAAGCACATTGATGAAGGTAGAGCCATAGATGTAGTGTATATGGATTTCAGCAAGGCATTTGATAAGGTACTCCATGCCAAGCTTATTGAGAAAGCAAGGAGGCATGGGATCTAAGGGGACATTGCTTTTTGGATCCAGAACTGGCTAGCCCACAGAAGGCAAAGTGTGGTTGTAGATGGGTCATATTTTGCATGGAGGCCAGTGACCAGTGGTGTGCCTTATGGATCTGTTCTGGGACCCTTACTCGTTGTGATTTTTATAAATGACCTGGATTAGGAAGTGGAAGGTTGGGTTAGTAAATTTGCTGATGACACAAATGTTGGGGGTGTTGTGGATTGTGTGAAGGGCTGTCAGAGGTTTCAACAGGACATTGATAGGATGCAAAACTGAGCTGAGAAGTGGCAGATGGAGTTCAAGCCAGTGTGAGGTGGTTCATTTTGGTAGGTCAAATATGATGGCAGAATATAGTATTAATGGTAAGACTCCTGGCAGTGTGGAGGATCAGAGGGATCTTGGGGTCCGAGTCCATAGGACATTCAAAGCTGCTACGCAGGTTGACTCTGTGCTTAAGAAGGCGTACGGTGCATTGGCCTTCATCAATTGTGGGACTGAGTTTAAGAGCCGAGAACTAAATGTTGCAGCTATATAGGATGCTGGTCAGACCTCACTTGGAGTACTGTGCTCAATTCTGGTCGCCTCACTATAGGAATGACATGGAAACCATAGAAAGGGTGCAGAAGAGACTTACAAGGATGTTGCCTGGACTGGGGAGTATGCCTTATGAGAATAGGTCGAGTGAACTCGGCCTTTTCTCCTTGGAGCGACGGAGGATGAGAGGTGACCTGATAGAGGTGTACAAGATAATGAGAAACACTGATCGTGTGGATAGTCAGAGGCTTTCCCCCAGGGCTGAATTGGCTAGCATGAGAGGGCATAGTTTTAAGGTGTTTGGAAGTAGGTACAGAAGAGATGTCAGGGGTAAATTTTTTTTACGCAGCGAGTGGTGAGTGCGTGGAATGGGCTGCCGGCGGCGGTGGTGGAAGCGGAAATGATAGGGTCTTTTAAGAGACTCCTGGATGGCTACATGGAGCTTAGAAAAATAGAGGGCTATGGGTAAAGCCTAGACAGTTCTAAGGTAGGAACATTTTCGGCACAGCTTTGAGGGCCGAAGGGCCTGTATTGTGCTGTATGTTTTCTATGTTTCTGTGTTAACTTCATCTGAGGAAGACAGTGGCCTGGATTCTTAGATTTAGCAACCTGCTCTTGTTTATAAGTTGTAAGAGGAAACAATTGAACATGGTTCTTGGATGAAGAACAACAAAAGTATTCTTTGGGGAAAGTGATTGGAAAGGGCAAAGGTCAGATCAGCTGAGGTTGTCCTTTAGTGAAGGATCTCCAAATCTCAGCCTGTACATCATGAAGGGATATAGAAGAGATTGATCAGGTCTGTGCAAAAGGTCCTCAATTCTACCATGAAGGTACAGAATCTTGATGAAGAGAGTTTCCACACAGTCCTTTGTGAAGTAGAGGCTATTATCAATGGTTATCCAATTACTAAAGCATCCTCCAATCCCAATGATTTGGAAGCAGTAATACCCAACCATCTGCTGCTTTCAAAGACCTCACCATCTTTACAATCAAGAAAGTTCCAAAAGGAAGACATTTTAGGTTCATCACAGATGAAAGCATGTCCAAAGCATGTCAAACCTGTTTAGGAAATGGTGGGTCAAGGAATATTTACCACAATTACAAGAGCAGCAGAAATGGTCAGGTATAAAACTGTTAGTACCTCCAGTTGAACTGTCTTTTTGTGTGTTTTTCCCCCTAGCCGTTAGTCCGTGGTTTTGTATTGCCATGTGTTCCTGCTCTACTCTGGCCCCTGTATTACTAAGTACTCCATCTCTCATCTGTTTCTCATTATTACCTGTATTGCTACCACCTTTGTCTCATTGTGCTCCACCTATCATCTACCTCTCTGTTTACTGCTCAGTATATTTCAGTCCTGTGTTTTCACCTGTTTGTTGCCAGATTGTGCCAGTGAATTTTCCTGAACCTTTCCAGCATTTGTATCTGTACTCTGTCTGACTATTAACTCTGCCTGTTTACTGATTCTGGTTTTTGGATTGCTCTGGATGATTTGATCTCTGCCTAAACTTTGATACTGACTTTGTTGACACCTTAGGATATATTACTCAATTAATATCATGGTGTGCACAGTACTGAGTCTGCGATTGGATCCCTGCTCCAGTGTCCTCCCTGGAGCTACTGTGCTTTTTATTGCAACACCTCCAAACTCATGGATTGTGGGAAGAGTAGTTTCCAGACAGAAGAGGATTTGTGCAGCGGATGTGCATCAAGACCAAGACCAGTTATCTGGACAGGCCCCTCTTCACCATTTCACGTCCCCTTTTCTCTCCCTCACCTTATCTCCTTGCCCACCCATCGCCTCCTTCTGGTGCTCCCCCATCTTTCTTTCTCCCATGGCCTTCTGTCTCTTTCACCAATCTATTTCCCAGCTCTTTACTTCATCCCTCCCCCTCCAGGTTTCATTTAACACCTTGTGTTTCTCTTTCGCCTCCCTCACCTTTTAAATCTGCTCCTCAGCTCTTTTTCTCCTCCAGTGCTGCCGAAAGGTTTCGGACTGAAATGCCAACTGTACTTTTTTCCATAGATGCTGCCTGGCCTGCACAGTCCCTCCAGCACTTTGCGTGTGTTGCTCAGATTTCCAGCATCAGCAGATTTTCACTGGAGGTTTGAGGCCTCTAGTGACAGAAGGTATACTGTACATATAAAGAAAAAATGTAATAAAAGCAATTAGCCTGGGGTTCTTGAGATCTCTGCAGAAACTTATTTAAGATAAATAGAATATGTCAGAGCTAATCTAATGACTCTACAATAAATCTATCTCTTACAAAGAAACTTATATTTAGATACAAAGATAAATACAGATGAAATCTCAAGTAAGTTTATCCTGCGTGCCCTGCGGCAATCTAAACTAATTAAGATTGTTACTAGGGCAATGGAAGAATTTGAAATTACATTTCAAAATACACTAAAATAAGGGAAAATTTGAATGTTAGCAGTATCAATTATGAACATCCCTGGATAACAATGCAGAACAATATCCATTTTATAAATCAGTAAATTAAGCTGAAGACAATTTAATTTTGCATTGCTGTGAAATCATGGAAAACTGATTCCTGAACTGTTATCTCTAGTTTCCAGGTAACTCACAGCAGAGCAACTTGATGCATGCTTTTTTTAAACGGTGATCATAACTAAAATATCACCAACCTTATCTAATCATATTAGCTATTAAAATACCTACAATTTATACCTAATTATCAATTGAATTATATTAAATGTATAATATAACTAATACAGTGATTTCATACAAGATCTACTGTTAATGTCTAGCAGATCAATTCTAGTTAGCTTGTAGTATTTTATAGATTCTTAGAAGTTTTCTTAATTCTAAAATAATGAGAGATTTTGTGCAGATTCCATTTTAATGTTAATTCTTCTGTTGAAGTATATTTGCAAATGGGGATTGATTGACTTGCCCATAAGTTGGGTTAGGTCTACAATGGTGTTCCATACTTTTATTCATGCTTCAATTGTGAGCAACTTAATTTGAAAGTGGAATTCTAAAGGTGAATTGTCACTGCTTGTTGCTTATTTAGTAAGTACTGCTTTCACCATTTTTTTTAGAAATAACAGGGAAAATGTAATTCACGCTGAGGATTTCCCTTAAAATGCATTCACAGGAAAGAGCCTGTAGGGTTATACAAAGAATAAGATGTTAGATCTCCCTGTATCCTCGCTGACATTTATTCCTTAACCACTTAATCACTGAAATAGAAAGGTAAGATTTTATCTGGGAATATCTCATGGGAAGGAGGGGAGTGTGATCTTTCTTGGCATTGTGAGACTAAAGCCAAAATCACTTGACTTCCAGGCTTTGTGTGGAACTTTGTAACTGCCCTGATTGGAGGTAAGATCCAGAGGCAGGTTTCAATGAAGCTTCTGAGGAGTCTTACAAAAGAGAAGGAGAACCATCTAGAAAATTCAAAGGTACATTCAATGTCAGAGAAATGTATACAATATACATGCTGAAATACTTTTTCTTCGCAACCATCCACGAAAACAGAGGAGTGCCCCAAAGAATGAATGGCAGTTAGAACCCCAAAGCACCCCCAGCTTTCCTCTCCCACGCATAAGCAGCAGCAAAGCAATGATCCCCCTCCTCCACTGGCAAAAAAAGCATCGATACCCTCCACCGAGCACTCAAGCATGCAGCAAAGCATCAGCAAAGACATAGACTTGCAGTACCCCAAAGACTACTTGTTCACCCAGTATTTGACATACCACAGGCTCTCTCTTCCTAATAAGGGAGTAAGAGATGTCTCTGCTTCACAGTAAGAAGGGAGGCAAAACAAACAACTTGTTGATTTATGATGTTAAAAGGCTGTTGTGTCGCTTTTTCCGAGCTCTGTGCCCAATGAACTCAAGTCTCTGAGCACATAACCAGCAGCCAGCTCACTGCTTTCAATCTTCCGTCTCCCACAACACATCAGATTCCTGCAGAGTCACTGACGTTCGATCCACCTATCTCCAGAGCCACGAGATCTTGGACCCCCGAAGGTGAGTGAAGGTCTTATGCCGCATCTTTAGTATATCGAATAACGGCCGGTCGTGAAACCCCAAGAGCGGGTCCCATTCCCACAAAGAACTGAAGTCAACATTTAACTCCAGGTCAGGGTCTTCAAAAGAACCCTGAAAGGGAAAAACAGAGATATTAAAGATGGAAATGGAGCTGTTTCCGAAAATGCAAGCAAAGGAGTCGCCGTTAGGTGCCATTGACTCCTCCTAAGCTCCTCCTCCTAGGCTCATAATTCCATGTCTGGCTAAAAGAAGCACTCTTACTCCTTCTGGACCTTGAAATATTATCAATAACTAAAATCAGAAACAGAATCAGAGTCAAGTTTGTTGCCTCTGTCATAGGTCGTGAAATTTGTTGTTTTGTGGCAGCAGCACAGTGCAGACTTAACAAATTACTACAAGTTACAGTTAAAATAAATAAATATTGCAAAAGAGGAAGAGCGAGGTCATGTTCAGAAATCTGATGGCAGAGGGGAGGAAGAAGGCGGCATCCATTATTAAGGCCCCTCTCCATCTGAGATGTGCCTTCTTCAGCCTCCCTTACCTTTTCCCTGAAGAAGACATGTCTCGGATGGTGAGGGGACTTAATAATGGATGTCGCCTTCTTGAGGCATCCTTGTTGGAAGATGTCCTTGATGATGGGAGGCTTGTGTTTGTGATGGAGCTGGTAGAGTCTACAACCCTTTGAAGCCTCTTGCGATCCTGTGCATTGCGCTTCCATACCAGAGGTGATGCAACCAGTCAGAATCCTCTCTACTGTACATCCGTAGAAATTTGCTAGAGTATTTAGTTACATACCAAATCTGCTCAAACTCCAAATGAAGTATGCCTTCATCATGATTGAATCAATATGTTGGCACAGGATAGATCCTCTGAGATTTCGATGCCTAGGAACTTGAAACTGCTCACCATTTCCACCTCTGACCCTTCACTGCGGACTGGTGAGTGTTCTCCTCACCTTCCCTTCCTCAGGTCTACAATCAGTTCCCTAGCTTTGCTGACTGTGAGCACAAGGTTGTTGCTGCGACATCACTCAACCAGCCAATCTATTTCACTCCTGTATACTTCCTCATCAGCAGCTGAGAGTCTGCCAACAACAGTGGTGTCATCACTGAATTTATAGATGCCACCTGAGCTGTGCCTAGCCACACAGTAATGAATGTAAAGAGAGTAGAGCAGAGGACTATGCATGCATCCTTGAGTTGCACCTGTGTTGATTGTCAGTGGGAAAAGATGTTATCACCAATCCATACTGACGTGTGGCCTCCTGAATGGAATGTCAAGAGTCCAGTTGTAGAGGAAGGTACAGAGTTTTAAAGCTTGTTAATTATTAGCGAGGGCATGATGGTGTTGAACGCTGCGCTATAATCAATAAAAGATAGCTATCACTAACCTCTCAAAGTACTTCATCATGGTAGACCCAGTGATAGTCTTTGAGGCAGATCAGCCTGGTCTTCATGGGCACTGGTATGATTGATACCCTTTTTGAAGCAGGTGGGAACCTCCGACTGCAGCAGTGAGAGGTTGAGGATGTCCTTGAAGATCCAGCCTGTTGGTTGGCACAGGTTTTCTGTACACTGCAAGGGAAACCATTGGGACCTGATGTCTTGTGAGGGTTCATCCCCTTGCAAGATGTTCAGATGTCAACCTCCGAGACAAAGATCACTGGGTCACCAGATACCATGGGGATTTTTGTAGGGTTCTAGATTGCTGGCCTTAAAACATCATTGATCTAGCCCTCAGCAGACAGCTAATCTCCTGATTGATCCATGACTCCTGATTTGGGTACATTCAATATGGTCTTGAAGGCACACACTGACATATTCATTCAGATCTGAAGATGAATCCATAAATATGGTCCAGTCCTCCAATTCAAAGCAGTCTTGTAAGCACTCTTCCACTCCCTTGACCATACCTTCATGGGTCTCTCTGCCGGTGCTGTGGTCTTCAGGTTCTGCCTGCGTGCTGGGAGTAGGAGTACAGCCAAGTGATGGAACTTGCCCAAGTGCAGGTGTGGGATCACACATTAAGTGTTCTTGGTGGTGGTGTAATAGCAGTCACTTGTGTTGGTTCTAATTGAGGCCCTGGGTGATCAATCCCAATTGGAAAGTGCTTTAAAATCATTCCAAGATCATTTAGTTATTTAGCCTATTGTTCAGTCACGGTATCTTCCAAATACAAAATCAATTTGCTTCTTCCTCACAATTCACTGTAAATGTACTTCACTCAAATCTGGGAAACTGGAGTGAGAGTTTGCCAATCAGTCTCTCGAGCCTAAGCTATATTCAATAAGATCATGGCTGATCCACTCATGATCTCCACAAAACTTGTCCACTTTCTCCCCCAATACACCTTGATTCCCTCATAGTTTTAAATTCATATCAATCTCAGTATGAATATATTCAAGGACTCTGCTTTCACAGATCTCTGGGACAGAGAATTCCAAAGGTCTGAGAGAAGTTCCTCCTCATCTCTATCTTAAGTGAACGACTGCCTTACCCTGAAACTATGCCTCTTAATTTCTGATACACATCTTGTCAATTCCACCCAGAATCTTTTATGTTTTAATATTCCCTCTCATTCTTCTATATGCCAATGACTATTAGCTCAGTCTACTCAATCCTGGCAACACACACAAAATGCTGGAGGATCTCAGCAGGCCAGGCAGCATCTATGGAAAAGAGTAAACAATGGTCGTTTCAGGCTGAGACCCTTCATCAGGACTGGAAGTCTGACCTCATTTTTTTTCCAGTCCTGATGAAGCATGTGCAGATTTTCTCATGTTTGTGATTCTACTCAACCCTTATTCTCCATTCCCAGGAATCAACCTAATGATTCTTTTCAACACTGCTTACAATACAAGCACCTTCTCCTTAAATATAGAGAAAAAATGTGTATGCGGTACTCCAGGTACAGTCTCACCAGTGCCTGTAAAATCACATGAGAATTTTCCTGCTCTTCCCCCACACCCCTCAGCATTGCATTCTTCTTTCTAATCACTTGTATCTCAAACTCACTCCGCTGGGATGAATAGCTTCTTTTGCACCAGTGCATTTCATACTCACACTCTATAAGTAGTTGAGGCCTCAGCAGTGACACATTTGTAGCTACTAACTGTCAAACCAATAATGACCCATTTATTCTGACGCTCTGTTTTGTGTTAGTCATCTCATCCCTATCCATGGCAGTATATTAACCCCAGTCCAGCGCACAATTTTCAGAGCAGTAGCTTTTATATAACACATATTCTGCTCCTATGTCTTATTGCCTAATGGTTTTATTACCAAATACCTTATGGAAATCTAAAAATACTACATGTACTGATTTTTCTTTCTCCCTCCAATTCTTATGTCTACCATTATTTTAACTCATTGTCTAATGAGTCTCCAAATGCACTGCTTTTGCCTCCTTAAAAATGGATTCCAACATGAGTGACCCTTGATTCTGAAATTATGTCTCTTACCTCGCACTAGAAGAAACCTCCACTCAATACTTGCTCTGTCAATGTCCCTCAGAAGCTTACATGCCTTCATGAGTTCATGTTTCAATCTTCTATGTGCAAGTCGGTTTGGGCCCAACTTAATTGAAACTGGATCAGCCCATATTTATCCTATTGTTATCATAGAATCATAAAATCAGTACGGGGCACAATCAGGACATTCAGCCCTTTGTGGCTGTGTTACCTCTAGTGCAATCTATTCAGTGTCAATTCCCTATTCATTCCTTTTTAGTTATATAAATAATTAGTAATTCTTACTAATTACTTATAAACACAAGAAGTTCCACAGATTCAGTGAAAATCCAGAGTAACATGCACAAAATGCTGGAGGAACTCAGCAAGTCAGGCAACGTCTATTGAGGAGAATAAACAGACCAAGACCCTTCATCGGGACTGGAAAGGAAGGGGAAAGAAGCCAGACTATGAAGGTGACTGGAGGGAAAGAGTTCAAGATGGCAGGTGATAGGTGAGACCAGATGATGGGGAAGGTGGGTGGGTGGGGAAGAGGGGATGAATTAAGAAGCTGGAAGATGACAGATGATGGAGAAAGAAGCCCTCACAATCAGATCATTCCTGTGTAGCAGACATATCATCCCAATGCCCCCTTCCCTTGGAACAGTAGTGGTGGGAAGGAGAGAGCCACCCACCTCTTTTCAGGCCGTAGATTTGCAGTGAGAGTGCCCTGGTTCATCTCCCGTCCTGCCTGCACAGGCAGGCATCTTCCAATCTCCACACAGCTAACTGCAGTTACCTGCTACTCATTTCCAACTCATCACCAGCAGCCTATTTAAACCCAGCTCGCATACACATTCCTTGTCTGTGCATCGAACCGGCCAGCCTCAACCAGTTGCTCCTAGACTTCAGTTACCTTGTTGTCATGTCAAGTTAACTATCTGTTCTCTCTTGATTTATTGGTCCTCATGACTTATTGTTATGCAGTTTAATACTAAAGTTCTCACTCCCGCTAAGTCGTCTCTACTACTCTGTGTTAGCTCCTGTACAAACTCCCTATAAATTTTCTGACATCTCCAGCCGCTAACAGGGGACTCTCTGGAATATTGACTGTTCTCTGATATATTACACACTATGAGTAAACAATTTATCCTTGTAACTTCAGAATGTATATAAATTTTCAGCACATAAACGGAATCAACATTTCAATGCTGACAAAAAGTGTTACTTTCCCACAGATGAGGTGTAATCTGTTGAATATTCTCAGCATTTTCTGTTTTATTATAGATTTCTGGCTTCTGCAGTTTTTTTTCATGCATAAAACCTTTCTTTGAGCTGTTCTAGAGTGAGTTTAGACATCAATGATTGTCTGAAAACCGGGCATATATTGATCCAATTTGCTGGCATTTACTTCGGTATGTGTGTGCCACTTCCGGAGTTTCTGAGCAATCATGCACATATACTGATCATCCAGATCTCTGATTGTTGCTGTTAAATCCACTGAATACTGATAATGGGGTCTTCACAGAACTAATCCAGTAAGTTTCCTGAACTTGTGTGAAGTTACACCTGTTGGATGCTTCGTGAATCCTTGTATTTCAATGGAAAGGAAAGATTGTGGAGAAAGAAGTAACGTTACATTGAACTGAATCAAAGTATCAGTTGTGTGTTTGACTCTACAATAGGCTCCAGAACACATACTGATACAACCAAATAGCTGTTCAGATCCACCTATATATCATGTGGCTTTTCTCTGCCTCACATCATCTGCTGCTCATGCCCGCATCCTTCCCTATGTTATCATACAATATCGATACCACTATATTTATGCCAAACCTCCCTCACTGCACAATCTGTACAATATTAAGTTCTCTGCCCAGAATACACATGATGTTGGCAAGTTCAATATTTATTACCCGTCACTGGTTTCCCATGAGAAAGTGGAGCTAAACCACCTTTCTGAACTGCTGCAGCCCTTTTGTTGGGTAAGCTGTGTCAAGATTCAGAAACAGGGACAATCAGGATGGGACAGTGATATATTTCTAAGTCAGAATATTGTATCACTTAAAGGGAAACATGGATGTGACTTTGTTACAGACACCTTCTCTCCTTGCCTGGAGATCTCCTAACTTACTACGACATTGAGGGAGATATTTACTGATTAGACCTATCCTGGCTCTCAGCTGACTGATCCTACCAGTCTTACTCCATCCTGCCATCTTTATTTCCCTGCACTGCAAATAGTTTCTCTCTCACATGCACATCAGCTGCCCTTTGATTCACTTAACAGCCACAAAGGGTTAATTTACCATAGCAAATTGGTCTACTAATATACCTTTGGCAAGCGGGCTGAAGCCAGAGCCAATCTATCAAAGGCAGAATCTGCACACAGCAGCATTAATGGTTGTGACAACCTGCAGACTGGTTTCACAATGGCACACAACAGAGTCATATTGTTGCAGTGGTAGACAGGGGGCTTAACGGATGGTTGATGAGGTCCCAATCAATCAGGCTATCTTTGTCTTAAATGGCATCAAGCTCCTTGAGTCTTGTTGAAATGACATTCATCCAGTTAGGTGGGGAGCATTCCGTCACATTCCTAACATATGACTCGTGGATTATGAAAATTTTTTGGCATGTCAGGAGGTGAATCACCCCTGACTGGATATCAAATCGTAAACACGAGGAATTCTGCAGATGCTGGAATTACACAATCAACCCACATCAAATTTGCTGGTGAACGCAGCAGGCCAGGCAGCATCTCTAGGAAGAGGTACAGTCGACATTTCGGGCCGAGACCCTTCGTCAGGACTAACTGAAGGAAGAGCTAGTCCTGATGAAGGGTCTCAGCCCGAAACGTCGACTGTACCTCTTCCTAGAGATGCTGCCTGGCCTGCTACGTTCACCAGCAACTTTGATTTGTGTTGCTTGGATATCAGATCTCTGGCCTGCTTCAACAGAATATTAGAAATATCAGAATATTTATGGGACTGTTCAAGTTAAGTTCTGCTCTTGAGGGCATTCAGATTTCTGCAGCAGGTGAGCCAACTCATGCTGAATCTGATCCTTTATTAGTCCTACATGAGCATAAAGAAAAAAGAAATAGAAGCAAGCAAAGCTCTTTTGGCCTCTGTGCCCATCCCATCATTGAATAAAGTTGTGGCTGATCTTCTACCTCAATTCCACTTTCCTCATCTATCGCTTGATTCTTCTTTCAACATCAATAAAAAATAACAAACTGCATTTGCTGATCTAGAGTTGAAGCCATAACTAACATCCTAACTTTTAAATTTTAAACTTTGATTCCAACTTACGTGCCTGGCATCACCTTGTTGATAAACCCTGAAATCTAAATGATTGCATCATTTTTGCTGTCATTATGCTATCAAAAACACTCTCACAGAGTCAAAGAATCTTAGAGTTAAATGGCCCAGTTGGCCTTTAGGTCAACTCATCCATGCTGAGATTCCTACCCAAGATTCCTATCCAAGTAGTCCCATTTGTCTATGATTGACCCATATCCCTCTAAAAATTTTCTATCTATGTATCTATCTGAACATATTCTAAATGTTGTAATCATACTCATCTCTGCAACTTCCTTTGGCAGCTTGTTCCATATATTCACCATCCTTTTTATGGAACGGTTTTCCCTCAGGTGCCTATTAAATCTTTCCCCTTTCACCTTTACACATCTCCTCTAATTTTAGACTCCTTTTTCCCAGGGAAGGAAAAAGAATATGATCATCCACCTTATCTTTACTGCTCATGATTTTATATGCCTGCAAATATTCATCCCCTGAGTCTCCCGTGCTCCAGCGATAAAAGTCTATCCAGCCTATCTAGCTTCTCCTTATAGCTCGAGCCCACCAGTCCTGGTAACATACTTGTGAATCTTCTTTGCACCTTTTCTAGCTAAGTGACATTGTTCTGATAGCAGATCTGCACGTAATTCTCCAAGTGTGGTCTCACCAACATCTTATACATTTGCTACATGACATTCTAACTCCAGTGATCAAAGCCCTGACCAATGAAGGTAAATACCTGAATGCAAGCGCCCCTAACCACCCTGTGCCTCTGTCATTTCCCAATCCAATAAATCTTTATGATATCTGCTTTGCTCAATTACATCGTATTGGTCATCTCCAAATTTAGTTTCTCCTTTGTGGTCTTGCCTTCCACAGCCAGGGATCCCTTGTTAACAATACTCCACCCTTCTACTCTTCAGAATCAGAGACAGATTTAATATCACTGGCATATATCGTGAAATGTGTTGCTTTGTGGCAGCAGTTTTGCAAAACATAATAATGAAAAAGCCATATATTTCAAAAGGAAATATCTATTTTTTATTAAAAACATGAAATTAATAGCAACTCCTTTGCTTGCATCTTCGGAAACAGCCCTATTTCTATCTTTGATATCTTTTTTTTCCCTTTCAAGGTTCTTTTGAAGACCCTGACCTAGTTTCACACACTGACTTTGGTTCTTTGCGGAAATGGGACCCACTCTCAGGGCCTCACGATCAGCCATTTTTCGATATGCCAAGGACGCGACCTGGAAGACTAGCACGCCTTCAGGTTGCCGGATTTTTGTGGCTCTGGTGATGGACTGATTGAAGGCTGGTGCTGCCACCTGATGTGTCATTGGAGTACACGGAAGATCAAAAGCAGTGAGCTGGCTGGTAGCTGTGTGCCCAGAGACCTGAGCTCTTTGGGCACAGAGCTCGGAAAAAGTGACGCAGCAGACTTTTAACACCATAAATCAGTGAGTTGTTTTGTTATTTCTCCTCTCTCGCTGTGAAATGGGGACACCTCTTTTTCCCTTATTAGAGAGAGAGGGAGAGAGAGAGCCTGCGGTATCTCAAGTACTAAGTGAACGAGTGGTCTTTGGGGTACTGCAAGTCTGTGTCTTTATTGATGCTTTGCTGCATGCTTGAGTGCTCAGAAGGGGGTGCCGATGCTTTTTTGCTGGTGGGGGAGAGGGGGTTGTTACTTTGCTGCTGCTTGTGTCTGGGAGGGGGGAGCTGGGGGGGCTTTGTGGTTCTAACATTTAACTGTCATTCATTCTTTGGGGCTCTCCTCTGTTTTCATGGATGTTAGCAAAGAAAAGGAATTTCAAGATGTATATTGTGTACATTTCTATGACATTAAATGTACCTATTGAAACCTATTGAAATTAAATAAATAGTGCAAAAAAAAAGAATAATACAGTGAGATAGTATTCATGGGTTCAATGTCTGTTCAAAAATCTGATGGCAGAGGGGAAGAAACAGTTCCTGAATCATTGAGTGTGCGTGTTTTGGGCTCCTGTACCTTGTCCTTGATGATAGCAATGAGAATAGGGCATACCCTTAGTGATGGGGGTCCTTAATGATGGATGTCGACTTTTTGAGGCATCACCTTTAGAAGATGTCCACAATGCTGGGGAGGCGAGTGCCCATGTTGAGATAGCTGAGTTTGCAACTTTCTGCAGCTTTTTGTGATTCTGTGCTGTGGCCCATCCATACCATATGGTGATGCAACCAGTTAGAATGCTCTCCATGCTATATTGGCAGAAACTTGTGATGAGAGTCTTTTGTGACATTACGAGTCTCCTAATGAAATATAGCCACTGTCGTGCCTGCTTTGTAATTGCATCAATATGTTGGGTCCAGGATAGATCCTCAGAAATGTTTACACTCAGGAACTTTAAACTGCTCACCCTTTCCACTTCTGATCCCTCAAAGAGGACTGGCATGTGTTCTCTCCATTTCCCTTTCCTGAAGTCTACAATCAATTTCTTGATCTTACTAATGTCGAGTGCAAGATTGTTCTTGAGACAAAATCAATCAACTGATCTATCTCATTCTTGTACGCCTCCTTGCCACCATCTAAAATTCTGTCAACAATAGTTGTGTCATTAGCAAATTTATAGATGGTATTTCTCTTTTAACTGCTAGGATGAACAATACACCACAGAACAGATTTTTTTTCTCATCTCTCCTCATAAATTTTGTAACTTGGTTTAGAAATGTTCTTGGCTGAAAAAACACCAGACGGTTTGCTGTATTAAAGCAGTAAGTATTGTTACGTACCCCGTAACTGGGTTGCCAAACCAGCAGAAATGGATCACTCAGTTGGAGTCTGGAGTACTAGAACTAAGAAAGTTTTATTAAGGAAACAAGCAACACAGTAATCGAAAGGATAATAAATGCAACAGTTCAGTGATGATAAACACACATGTGCACAGAATTAAGATAACAGCATCAATCAAGCTCTATCGTTGTCTAGGGGTAAATGACCAATTTCAAAATGACTCAAAGTTCAGTCCAGTTTAGTAGTTCAGTTCGCAGTAATCGTTGCCATGGCGGTGGACAATGTGGGGGAAAAGAGAGATAGAATAGGAACAACTCATCATTCAGAACGGCTTCACTCACAGACCAGCAGGATGGCTCACAGACCAGCGAGATGGCTCACAAACAGCTTTTTGGGCGGGTCCTTGGTGATGTCACCTGAGGTCACCGACTGTGACCCCTCCTCCAGATGCGGTCGATCCTCTGCAGTGAACCCGGCACCCAGGCAAGGGCGGACACACACCGGGTTCCCGCTGATCGTACCTTTCCACCCTTGTCGTTGTCTGGGACTTCTCACCCACTCGTGAGAAGCGCACCGCTTCCAGGGTCTCGTTACCTCGGGTGGCGTGTGTGTCTGTCTTAGCGAACCTGTCCCTTTTTATCCCCCTGCTGGGGTATCGCCTGTCCATCACTTCAAACAGTTCAGGGTTCAAAGGGGGGGAGCCGCTCCAGACAGCTCTTCCTCCCACATCCCTTCATTACACATCTCCAGACGCTGCTCCATTGTTCCTTATCTCTCCTTCCCCTGAGGGCAGGTGGCAGACCAACTGCTGATGCCACTGATGCTAGCCCAGGCCAGCAAACATCTTAATTTTATGTGTATTCTCGTAACAGTATGTTCTTTGTTATTGTGCTTTTAATCAGTGTTCTGTCTGATGATTGTGTACTTTTCTACATAGCAAAGCAAATAAGAGCTGAAGCAATTACAGAGACAACTAAAAAAATCCTACTGGTTCCTTGCCAGTACTTACACTGGACAAGTGGGTTACATGAAAAGTCCCAGATTTTTAGCATCCGGGACATAAATGAATGAAATCAGACTGAGACCTATCACGCAAAGGAACTTGCTCGACTGCTATGTAATAATCTTCACTGAAACCCAGCTGGATCATAACGGACCCAAATGCACCTATTGAGCAAGCAGGCCACATGGCCTAATGGCTCAATAGAATGCAAGATTCCCGAAATAAATCAGGTGGTGGCTTATGCAATGCCTATTGCTCAACTCTGTCGTCATTGATAGTTATTGCTGTCCCAACCTGGAATATCTCATGGTAGAGTGTAGGCCTTTCCATCTACCCAGAGAATTCACAGTTGCTTACATCACAGTGGTCTACATTCCACCACAAGCCAACACTAATGTCCACACTACACCGGATAATTTTGAAAATGAAGTTTTTTCTCTTCGTTTTGACCCTCCATCCACACTGAAACGGCGTTTTCATCCCCCGAAAATGGAGATTTTCAGAAACGGTCTCCAGAGTGAATAAATCTGAGAACGCCTAATATCCGTTGTAGTGTATATAGGGTAAATGGAGAGATTTAAAAACGCTGTCATGACAACACCAGAACAACAATGTTTTTTCTGCTTCTGCTTGGTACTGCGCAAGCACTGCCGTACGGCTGTTATAATGCGCAGTCAGTGTGAAAGTTAAACTGTAAAGTGAGCTTTTTTGACTATTTAAAAACGCTGTCATGATGTGCCGGAACAGATGTTCGTTGTTTTCTTAAATGCGACCACCTAACAATTTCAGAATAGACGGCAACGAGACTGAAGCCAGAAGGGTTAGAAATGTACTTTGACCCATAGCTTACTGAATAAATAAGTATACTCACTTTGCCCTGTTCTCTGTCCTTGCTTGTATGAAGGTGGTTTACCTATTTATGCAAGTACTTCTCTGACAATAGATGTGTAACAGCCTAATGTAACATTGTATGGAAATACAAGATAACACTGATGCAGACATGTTTTATACATTTAACAAGGTGCTTTATTAATGCAACAGAGTTAGTCAGTTTTTCAATGTTCGTCGTCAGCCGGGTCATACTGTACGTGAACTCCCTGTCGGCTGCCTCTATACGCTCCGGTATTTGTTTTTTTTAGTTTCAAGTCCTCCTGCGCGAGAGCCAAGAGCAATTCCTTTTAAGTTTTTCTACTCTGTAACTGGACAAACGCGCACCAAGTACACCGTTTCCTCTTCGCTTGTTTTCTGTGTCCTGCGCATGCACAGTAGGAAGAGATTCACCCAAATATCCACCTAATGTGGACAGAGATATTTTGAAAAATGCTTAGTGTGGACGCCTGTCGTTTTTACTCGAAACCAGCGTTTTCAAAATTATCCGGCGTAGTGTGGATGTAGCCTCAGTTAGCATTAGCACATCTGCATGATGTTATTAATAAGCAACTGTCTGCCCACCCTGATGCCGCCTTCATCTAAGCCAATGAGTTCAATCAAGCCACTCTTAAAACAGTATTCCCGGAATTTTGCTGGAATGTGAAATGCCCCACAAGGGGCAACAATACACTGGACTAGGATTACACCAATATTGCGGCTGAATATGGGGCTAATCCCTGCCCTCATCTGGGACTATCTGATAACTTGTTTTTATTTCTAATTCCAGCCTACAGACCAGTGATAAGGAAGGCAAACCCAGTTACTAAATCAGTGACAATGTAGCCTGAGGGAACTGTCTCACACAGCTTCGGGACTGCTTCGAGTGCACAGACTGGACCTGTGGTAATTTCTACTTTGAAAAAGGAACACTCGACAACTTCATGTCCAAAGGAACAACTTTATCTCGAACGGCAAAACTGATATTTATATACAGAGGCTTTCACAACCCATACATCATGTCAGGGACACTATATACAAAGCTCACCAGAAATAAAAAAGAACGGAAATAAAAACCCCGCCAACCTCAGAACCAGCCCCTCTTTAAAAACAGCTTCCCAATTAGTATTATTTTACTTTTGATAATGCTCACATTACAACACTTCTCCCCCTTTAAAATCCAACCTCCCCAAATATAAACAACTGAGAAATAAAAACAGTGATATCATTGGCTTGCATACCCCTGAAATTTATATGAGTTTACCGACACAAAAACACCTGAAAATCGTGACAGATTTAACATTCAATCTAACAACTGTCCCGTCAAAGATTCAGTCTGTCAGGAGGTTTGCAAGGGCGCTGCCATCTGCGCACTACCCCCGGTGACCCAGCAGGCACCGCTGGTGATGGTGTTTTGAGTGGATCTGGTGTTGGGGGCATGAGAGGGGTCTGTGTGTCTACGTGAGAAAGTCCATCCTCTTCAGGGGACCCCGACCCCTCTGCCAGCGTGTGTGTGTCTCTCTCTCTCTCTCTCTCTCTCTCTCTCTCTCTCTCTCTTTCTCTCTGGCAAAGTCACTGGTGGACATGCTTCCACAGCAGTCTTTCTCACAATTGGAAACACCATGGAACTGTCTGCCTCTGACCCAGTATCATCACTCAGGAGCACATGGTCCTGATGTCTGCGGAAAACACACCCATCAGTCAGCTTAACAACATAGGAGATGAGACCACTCTGCTTAAGAATAACCCCAGGTAGCCATTGCTGATTGTTCCTCACATAGACATTGTCATCCGGTTTTAACTGCCTCTCTCGCGCATGTTGATCATGTCCCTCCTTCTGTTTTTCCTGCTTTCTCTCCACTTTCCCCTTCATGTCCGGGTGCAGCCGGTCCAATCTTGACTTGTGCCTACGCCCCATCAGCATCTCTGCTGGAGTGCGGGCAGTCGTAGTCTGTGGCGTGAGGCGGTATTTAAACAGGAAACGTGAAAGCCGAATGCTGAGAGAGTCCCCTGCCATCCGCTTCAGGCCTTCCTTCACTGTCTGAACAGCCCACTCAGCCAAACCATTTGAGGCTGGGTGGAAAGGGGCCGTCCGAATGTGACGAATGCCATTCTGCTGCATGAACTCACTGAACAGCTCACTGATGAACGTCGGGCCATTATCAGTGACCAGAGTATCAGGCAACCCATGGACTGCAAACACTTGCCTGAGTTTGTCTATGGTTGAAGGGGCTGTGATGTTGCTCATGATGTGAGCTTTGATCCATTTAGAATGCGCATCTACCATTACAAGAAACATCTGCCCCATAAAAATGGCCAGCAAAGTCTAAATGTAGCCTAGACCAGGGGTGGTCTGGCCACTCCCATGGGTGCAAAGGAGCTGATGGTGGCATATTCTGATTAGTCTGACATTGCGTGCATGATTTTACCTTGTTCTCCAGATCCTGATCCATTCTTGGCCACCAAACGCAGGATTTTGCAAGGCTTTTCATTCGAGACACCCCTGGATGAGTCTCATGAATTTCCTCCACAATCTATGAACAGCCAGGGGGAGGCACGATGACCCTCACCCCCCAGATGATGCAGCCATCCTGCAGACTGAGTTCTGTCTTGCGTTTGGCATAAGGCCTCAGTTCCTCTCCTTCCACCACTCTGGGCCAACCTTGTAAAAGAAAAGTCTTGAGTTGGGACAGGACTGGGTCCCTCTCTGTCCACAGCTTGATCTGGGTCACCCTTACAGGTGTCTCTGACAGCCTCTCCAATGAAAACACAGTCTCTGGAGGCACATATGTAGCAACAGGTGTCTCAGGTAAAGGTAGTCGACTCAGTGCATCAGCATTTGCATTATTCCCACCCGCTCTGTAAACTATAGTGTACTGGTAGGCTGAAAATGTAAGAGCCCAACGCTGTATCCTGGCTGAGGCTAGTGGTGGGATGCGTCTAGTCTCACTGTACAGGCTCATCAGTGGTTTATGGTCCGTATAAATGGTAAATCTGTGTCCATAGAGGTACTGATGAAAGTGTTTGACTGCAAAAACAATGGCCAGGCCTTCTTTGTCTAGCTGTGAATATCCCTTCTCAGCAGCCGTCAGGGTACGTGAAGCAAAACTAATAGGCTTCTCTGAGTGTCCCTCCATTACATGCGAGAGAACTGCCCCGACTCCATAGGGCGAGGCATCACATGCAAGGGTGATCTCCTTGTCTGGGTCATAGTGAACAAGCAGCTTCGCTGAGTGGAGGAGTTCCTTCACTTCCTTGAAAGCTTTCTCCTGCTCTTCACCCCATTGGCACTTAGTGTCATTGTGAAGCAGCTTATACAGTGGGGTCAAAACCCTTGAGAGGTCCGGAAGAAACTTGCCATAATAATTCACCACGCCCAAAAATGATCTGAGTTCTGTGAGGGCTTGGGGCTTGAGGCCTCCTTAATAGCTCCCACTTTGTCCTCCACAGGGCAAAGTACCTCAGCTGTGATCTTGTGTCCCAGGTAAGTCACACTCGATGCCAGGAACACACACTTTCCATGTTTCAATCGCAGCCCTGTGTCTGAGAGCCTCTTCACCTGTTCTAAATTAGCCAGCTGCTCCACCTCCGTAGCCCCCATGATCAAAATATTATCAAGGTACACTGCTGTGTGCGGAATCCCCTGCAGCAAAGTGTCCATTGTCCTTTGGAAAATGGCAGGGCTGGACGCCACTCCAAACACCAGGCGATTGTACTTGAAAAATCCCTTGTGCATATTAATAGTGACATACTCCTTTGAATCCTCATCGAGCAGCAGCTGTTGGTAGGCGTGGCTCATGTCCAGCTTTGTGAACAGCTTACCCCCTGGCAGGGTCGCAAACAGGTCATCCACCCGTGGCAATGGGTACTCCTCCAGCTTAGAGACCTGATTCACTGTAAATTTATAATCCCCACATATCCTCACCATTTTGTCTGCCTTCAAAACTGGGACAATGGGAGCCGTCCACCTTGAAAACTGGACAGGCTCAATGATGCCCAGCCCCTGTAAATGTTCCAGCTCCTCCTCGACTTTGCCTTTCATGGCATAGGGCACCGACCTGGGCTTAAAAAAACATGGTGTAGCCTCAGGGTTGACATGAAGTTTCACTGTCACGCACTTCAGTGTTCCCAGCTCGTCCCTGAAAACGTCACTGTACCACTGCAGAATATCCTCCGTCGTGTGTACATACTAAATTTCATGCCAGTTTAGCCGGATTCTGCGAAGCCAATTGTGACCCAAAAGACTGGGCCCCCTGCCCTTAGCTATCACTAGCCTGGCTTCAGCCTTCTGACCCCCGGCTGAAATGTCCACATATAACACCCCTAATTGAGGTATGGGCTGCCCCGTATAGATCCTAAGTTTGAGCTTTTACGTTCTAATGGGAGGCAGGTTGGACCCCCATGTCCTCCTGTAGGTCTCCTCACTAATGACCGATGCAGTAGCCCCTGAATCAATCTCAAGCTTAATGTCCTTTCCCGACAGTGACTGTGGCATAATATGGTTCTGGTGGTTCCTCATCTGTTTCCACTCCAAACATGTTGTAGGCACACGCTGTCTCTACATCTGCTTCTTCTAGGTGGTGTGTGGCTGCCTGAGCCTGTTGACCTTTCCCCTGCCCAGGCTTAATCTTACCCTTTGAACTTCTGCACTTTTTAGCTAAATGTCCCTTTTTGCTACAAGCACGGCAGACAGTGTCTCTGAATTTGCAATCATTTGCGTAGTGCGTCCCTCCACACTGGAAACATTCCACCCGCTTTGCCTGTTTACCAGTCTCCCTTCTGACAGACTGCGACCCCCCATGTCCTTCCTGGATATCCTTGACATTATTAGCAGCCATTTCCGTGCCTTGAGCTATCTCTAGGGCTTTCTTGAAAGTCACCAGTGGGGCTTCCCCCAACAGGCAGCGTTGTATGACGTCATTATTAATACTGCATACAAATCTATCATGGAGCATGTCAGCCAACCCTGCCCGAAATCACAATGCTCCGACAGCTGCCAAAGCTCGGCAACAAAATTGGCCACAGACTGACCTGGCTTCCTGAAACGGCTGTGAAACTTAAACTGTTGGACTATCACAGAAAGTTTCGGATTGTAGTGGTTCCCCACGAGCTTGATCAGTTTGTCATATGGAATGCCCCCCCCCCCCCGTTTCCACGGTGTGGCTAAATTCCTTATTAGCTTGTAAGTCTTTGCCCCACACACACTCAGGAGAATAGAGCACTTCTTAGCCTCCTCAGTAATTCCATTAACACAGAAAAAGTGTCCCAAACTATCCTCATACTCCGGCCAGTCCTCATTTCCTTCCACCAATTCACCGATAATCCCAAACGCAACCATCTGAAATGCAAAGCTCCTTGTCCCTACACAGCTCCTGTTCGAAATGCGCCAACACATCCACAAAACCAGTTCACCTCGTCGCCAAAAATATGTGGTAACTTCTACTTTGAAAAAGGAACACTCAACAACTTCATGTCCAAAGGAACAACTTCATTTTGAATGGCAAAACTGATATTTATATACAGAGGTTTTCACAACCCGTACGGCATGGCAGGGACTCTATATACAAAGCACACCAGAAGTAAAAAAGAACGGAAATAGAAACTCCACCAACCCCGGAACCAGCCCCGCTTTAAAAACAGCTTCCCGATTAGTATTATCTCACTTTTAATAATGCTCACGTTATAACAGGACCCGTTTGCATGCCAAGCAATGAATGATTTGGGAATTGATTTGGAATACAGTACTACAGTCAGGCACTATATCAAATACTATGTAGACTGTCACCAGCAATAAAACATCCACGTAGTCCTGAATCAGAAGTCATGGATGGACAACAAAGTCTAAAACCTGCTCAGGGCTCGGGATGCTGTTTAGAGGTCCAGTGACACTGCACCATTCAACAAAGTCAGGTCAAACCTTAAAAGATGCATTTAAACTTCCAAGTACAGATACAAACACTGCCAACCCCTGACGCATGTGGGAAGGCATCAGGTCCATCACTGACTATAAATGAAAGATCTCCTGCCCTGCAACGTCACACTAGATCAGTTTAACAGGGACAACAGTGAACCAGTGATGAAGGCCTTGACACCTGAGGCAGACTCAAGGCTGACACTGAGCACGGATGAAGTGAGACGTGCCCTCTTCAGTACCAACACATGCAAGGCAGCTGGACCAGACAGTGTACCCGGGCAGGCCCTCAGGGACTACACTGACCAGATGGCAGAGGTTTTTACTCAATTGTTGCCAAAAAAATCAGAACCACCACAACATCACAGAGGTACTAAGACTTTGCTCTCTCATTACCAGCCACTTCTTTCCGGGCAAATTGTGAGAGTAGATGAATTTGACCAAAAGACCATTAGACAGAGGAGCAGAATTAGGCCATCTGGCCCATTGAGTCTGCTCCGCCATTCAATCATGACTGATCTTTCTTTGTTCCCCCTTCTCAACCCCACGCCCTGGCCTTCTCCCCATAACGTTTGATGCCATGGCCAATCAAGAACCTATCAAACTCCACCTTAAATACGCCTAACGACCTGGACTTGCGGTAACAAATTCCACAAATTTACCACCCTCTGTAAAGAAATTTCTCTGCATCTCTGTTTTAAATGGATGCCCCTCTATCCTGAGGCTGTGCCTTTTCCTAGACTCGCTCACTATGGGAAACATCCTTTCCACATCTACTCTGTCTAGGCCTTTCAGCATTCCAAAGATTTCATGGAGATCCCCCCTCATCCTTCTAAATTCCAGCGAGTACAGACCCAGGGTCATCAAACATTTCTCATATGATAACCCCTTCATTCCTGGAATCATCCTTGTGACCCTCCTCTGAACCTTCTACAATGCCAGCACATCATTTCTTGGATAAGGAGCCCAAAACTGTTCACAATACTCACAGTGAGGCCTCAGCAGTGTCTTATAAAACCTCAGAACCACACCGCATCCAGTTTCTCATCCAGGCAGTGTACGATGTGCTTCCAAGCCCATCAAACCTGCACACATGGGGCAAGGCAGAGTCATCTGCGTGCCCACTGTGCTCCAAGCGAGGAACCCTGGAGCACATCCTCAGCGGCTGTGCAAGGGCACTTGGTGAGGGACGGTGCAGGTGGAGGCATGATCAGGTCCTGAAGACCATCGCTGAAGCCGTCAGCGCAGGAGTCGAGTGGGCAAAGCGGTCCCTACCCTCCAAGCAGACCATTGTCTTTGTCAGAGCTGGGGAGCAGCCAATACCTGCCAAAAGGACATCTGCAGGTATTCTGACCTCTGCAAGGGGCTGGCAGCTGTTGGTGGACCTCGAAGGACAGCTGAAGTTCCCCAACCATATCGCAGCCACCACCCTGCGACCAGGATTGTCCTAGTGTCTGAGTCTACTAAGCAAGTGGTGCTACTGGAGCTGACAGTCCCATGGGAAGATAGCTTGGAAGAGGCCTTTGAAAGGAAGCTCTCCAAGTACGCAGGACTGGTCAGCAACTGTCAGCAGGCTGGATGGAGAGCGAGGTGTCTCCCAGTGGAGGTTGGTTGTAGGGGATTTGTAGGCCGTTCTTTAGTTAGAGCCTTCAGCATTTTGGGCATTGAGGGAGAGAGGAAGAGGAGAGCCATCCGCAGTACCACCGATGCAGCAGAGAGGGCCTCAAGATGGCTGTGGCTCAAAAGAGGGGAGCCATGGAGTCATAAGTAGCTAGCCATCTGGACACAAGCTAGGGTCTGATCAGCCCCGGCTGGGTCACCTGGAGGAGGTTGTATGATGTTGAAAGACCCGAAACACCCGATGATTCCAGGAACATCACTGAAGATGTGTCCAGAAGCATCAATAGATGTATGTACACAGCAGAATCACGTCCCTGCTCTTATATTCTAGACCACTTGAAATGAATGCTAGTATTGCATTTGCCTACCTCACTACTGACTCAACCTGCAAGTTAATCTTTAGGGTGTTCTGCACAAGGGCTCCCAAGTCCCTTTGCATCTCAGAGTTTTGGAAAATAGTTTGCACACTTATTTCTTCTACCAAAGTGCCTGACCATACATTTTCCTGCATTGTATTTCATTTGCCTCTTTCTTACCCATTCTCCTAATCTGTCTAATCTCTTCTGCAGCCTTCCTGGTTCCTCAACACTACCTGTCCCTCCACTAATTCTTGTATCATCTGCAAACTCGGCAACAAAGCCATCTAAATCATTGATATACAGCATAAAAAGAAGCAGTCCCAACACCGAACCCTGTGGAATCCCACTAATCACTGGCAGCCAATCAGACAAGGGTTCTATTATTCCCACTGACTGCCTCTAAAAATCATGCTAACAAATGATCTAACCATGCTAGTAACTTTCCTGCAATGCCATGGCTCTTAACATGATAAGCAGCCTCATATGTGGCACCTTGTCAAAGGCCTTCTGAAAATCCATAGATATAACATCCACTGCATACCCTTTATCTATCCTACTTGTAATCTCCTTAAAGAATTCCAAAAGGTTTGTCAGAAAGGATTTTCCCTTAAGGAAACCATGCTGGCTTTGGCCTATTTTGTTCTGTGTCACCAAGTACTCCATATCCTCATCCCTAATATTTGACTCCAACATCTTCCCAATCACTAAGGTCAGGCTAACTGATAAATAATTTCCTTTCTGCTGCCTCCTTCCTTTCTTAAAGAGTGGAGTGAAATTTGCAATTTTCCAGTCCTCCAGAACCATCCAGAGTCCAGTGATTCTTGAAAGGTCATTACTAATGCCTCCACAATCTCTATGACTACTTCTTTCAGAACCCTAGGGTGCCCTTCTTCTGATCCGGGTGACTTATGTACCTTTAGGTCTTTCAGCTTTTTGAGCACCTTCTTTGTTGCAATAACAACTGCACTCACATCTCGTCCCTCACACCCTTCAACACCTGGCACACTGCTAGTGTCTTCCACAGTGAGGACTGATGCAAACTACTTATTTAGTTTATCTCCCATCTCCTTGTCCCGTTATTATTTCTCTGGCCTCATTTTCCAGCTGTCCTATATCCACTCTCATCTCTCTTTTTTTTTATATACTTAAAAAAGCTTTTCCTATCCACCTTGATATTGTTTGCTAGCTTGCTTTCATATTTCAACTTTTCCTGCCTAATAATTATTTTGGTTGGTTTCTGTAGATTTTTAAAAGCTTCACAATCCTCCATTTTCCCACTAATTTTTGCTTTGTTGTATGCCCTCCTTTTTGCTTTTACATTAGCTTTGATGTCCCTTGTCAGCCACGGTTGTACTATTTTGCCATTTGAGTATTTCTTTGTTTTTGGAATACAACTATCCTGCACTTTCCTCATTTTTTCCCAGAATCTCAAGCCGTTTCTACTCTGCTGTTATCCCTTTCAGCGTCTCCTTCCAATTTACTTTGCCCAACTCCTCTCTCACACCAGTGTAATTTCCTTTACTCCACTGAAATACTACTACATCAGGCTTTACTTTCACCCTAATAAATTTCAAGTTGAACAATCGTACTGTGATCACTGTCTCCTAAGGTTTCCCTTACCTTAAGCTCCCTAAGTGTCTAGACAGCCTGGTCATGTCCCACATTAAGAACGCCATCCCTGCCACTCTGGACCAGCACCAGTATCCCTTTAGGGCGAACAGATCAACTGTGGATGCCATCTCCACTGCTCTCTGCATCATACTGGAGCATAAGGACGCCTATGTCAGAATGCTTTTTATCGACTACAGTTCTTCCTTCAACACCATTCTCCCCAACAAGTTGACCATTAAACTACACAATCTGGACTCAATACATCAATTTACAACTGGATTCTAGACTTTCCTATCAATGGACCCCAGGCAGTCAGACTATATATATATATAGGCATCTGTCACTTGGCCACGCGCCAACACTGTCAGACTAGATAAGTACACATCAACCTCCCAGACCCAGAACACTAGTGCACCGCAGAGATGTGAACTGAGCCCACTCCCTTACACTCTTTTCACCCATGACTGTGCCCCTGCTTATGCCAACAACTCCATCATCAAGCTTGCAGATGACACTTCAGTGTTATTAACGACAAATAACAATGAAACAGCAAACAGAGAGGAGGTGCAGAAACTGTCTGAACGGTGCAATTACCATAAGCTTTCACCCAACATCAAAAAAACCAAATGATTATCAATTTCAGAAAATCAAGAAGGTTTAAACAAGCTCCACTACTCATAAATAGTGGAGCAGTGGAAGGGTCTCCAGCTTTAAGTTCTTGGGTGAGAACATCGCAGAGGATCTCCCTTGGACCACCAACACCTCCTTGATAGCAGGAAGGGCACAGCAGCTATCTTAGGCTTTTGAAGATAGTCTGGGGGCCGGTTGTGGGTTGTGGTTCTGTGGAATGCTCTGCCTCAGAAGGCAGTGGAGGCCAATTCTCTGGATTCTTTCAAAAAAGAGTTAGATAGAGCTCTTAAAGATAGCGGAGTGAAGGGATATGGGGAGAAGGCAGGGAAAGGGTACTGATTGTGGATGATCAGCCATGATCACAGTGAATGGTGGTGCTGGCTTGAAGGGCTGAATGGTCTACTCCTGCACCTATTGACTATTGTCTATTGTCTATTAAACCTGCTCCAAAAGCTACTGGTAAACCTTTATCAAAATGTAATTGAGAAAATACTTACTGCATGACAGTATGGTACAGTAGTTGCAACAAAATTGACCAAAAACCATTTCAGTGATTCTTCAGGACTGCACAGAACATCATTGGGACAAGACCAGCAGTTATGGAAATCATCTAAAGCTTACAATGTCTCCAGTGGGCTCGCAAAATCGGGATTGGCTCATCTCACCCCTGTAACCTCCTGTTCAATCTCCTACCATCCTACAGGAGATACAGAAGCACCTGGGCACAGACATTGAGACCGAAAAACTGCTTTTTCCCCAGGGCTGTGGTGCAACTGAACAATGTCCCATTTTAGAGTTGTTTGCTATTAATTCAGTTGTAACTTAGGTGTCACTCTAAGTAACTCTGGTGTTATTTTAAATTCAATCATTGTGTTTTTAGTAATTGAATCGCCAATACGCTGTTTTGTATTGAATGGAGTAGCACTGCAATCTCGTCCTCAGCAATGACAATAAAGCTTTAACCAACCAACTAACTATCTACAGTACATTTAAGAGATGCAGTGAGAAACTTGTGTTGGTCTATGAAACTGTAGGGTAATGTCACTGGTGGAAACATACATAATTCACAATCACCGACAATGATTTGGGGTTCAGTTTAAGAGGCTGGTCTGACGTGATGACGTAATTACATAAAGTACTTTTACCACACGTGTTCAGTGTTTGAAGTACAATAAATGATTTTTTTTACATTTTTTCTTAAACATAAGAAGCCTCACAACATTTTATTTGTGAAAACCTACAAAACCATCAACTCCTTGCAGATATGGGCTGAGAAATAGCAGATGGAGTTTAACCCAGATAAATGTGAGGTGTTGCACCTCAGTAGGGCAAACGCAAGGAGACAGTAGACTACTAAAGCGAGATCCTTAGCAGTGCTGCTGAGCAAGAGATCTTGGGATCCAAGTTAATAGCTCATTGAAAGTGACTTCACAGGTTGAATAGGTGGTTAAGAAGGCTTATGGAATGCTTGTTTTTATTAGTTGAGACATTGAGTTCAAAAGTCAGGGGTTATGTTGCAATTATATTAAACTGTGGTTAGTTCAAAGTAAAATTTATTATCAGAGTACATATATGTCACCACATACAACTGAGATTCTTTTTCTGCAAGCATATTTAGCAAATCTATAGAACAGTAACTGTAAAAAGGTTCCATGTACAAACTGTGCAAACAGGCCATATCTAGAGTACTGCATACAGTTATGCTCGCACCACTATAGGAAGGATGCTGAGGGTTTGGAGAGGCTGCAGAAGAAGTTTACCAGGAGGCTGCATGGTTTAGAGGGCATGTGCTATCATAAGGTGCTGGGCAAACTTGGGTTGTTTTCTCTGAAGCGCCAGAGGCTAAGGGGAGATCTGATAGAGGTTTACAAGATTATCAGAGGCATAGATAGTGTGGACAGACACTATCTGTTTCCCAAGATTGAGATGTCTAATACCAGAGAGCATGCTTTGAAGGTGACAGGAGATAAGTTCAAGGGAATGTAAGGGGTAAGTTTTTTCACTCAGAGATTTGTGGATGCCTGGAATATGCTGCCTGGTATGATGGTAGAGGCAAATACATTAGAGGTTTTTAAGAGATCTTTGGATAGGCACATGGATGTAAGGAAGATGGTGGGATAAGAACATGGTGGAGGTAGGAGGGATTAGTGCTTGGGTGTTTTGACTTTTTTTTAGCAGCTTCATTGTGGGCCAAAGGCCTGTTCCTGTACTGTACTGTTCTATGTTCTATGTTCCTTAGGTTTATTTTGGTTAAATTGTGCTCTGCTTAATCCCTGCCTTTACATTTGTTTTTTTTTAGAATTTCATTATAGTGCAGACACTTTGATAAGTGTGTACATTTGACTATTAAAGGCACACAAAGAAATTTCTGAGGGTTATGGACTCTATGCCATTAATGCATGGGAGACATTTGTACTTCAAAGCATAAATTAACACAATCTTTGGATAATTTGACTTCTTGTAAATCCAGGAACTTATCAATGTCCAGTGTTACATCTTGTTACTTGCACATCTGACCCGCAAAAATTATAAACCAAATCAAGTCACTTCAGAGGCTCACCAATGTTGCTCATTAAAGAGAAAATTTGGCAGTCATACCTCTTCCAATGTTGAAGTCAAAACGATTACTATGATCATATATCTTTCAATAGTGTCTTTTTCCGTGGCATTAATTGTAGAAAAGAAGACAATTTCTGTCTGATGTTCTTACTGAGACGGCCTACAGGGACGAAGTCCAACACCTGGCCGTGTGGTGTGCCGACAACAACCTGGCCCTTAACATCCAGAAGACCAAGGAGATCATTGTGGACATCAGGCATGCTAGGAGCCACACTCACGTCCCCATATACATCAACGGAGCTGCAGTGGAGCGTGTATCAAGCTTCAAATTCCTTGGTGTCTACATTTCCGAGGATCTCACCTAGTCCCTGAACTCCCCCATCCTGACCAAAGAGGCGCAACAGTGCCTTTATTTCCTGTGGAGCATCAAGAAAGCTCACCCCTGTCCCAGGATACTGCCAAACTTTTACCGCTGTACCATTGAGAGCATACTCACCAGCTGCATCTCTGTGTGTATGGCAATTGTCCCGTATTGGACCACAAAGCACTCCAGCGTGTGGTGAAAACAGCCCAGCGGATTATCGGCACCTAATTGCCTACCATTGAGAACATCTACCATAAACGCTGCCTGGGCAGGGTGAAAAGCATTATCAAGGATGCATCTCACCCTAACCATAGACTTTTTACTCTCCTCCCATCAGTAAGCGCTACAGGAGCCTCCGTTCCCGCACCAGCAGACACAGGAGGAGCTTCTTCCCTGAAGCTGTGACCCTGCTGAACCTCACATCACAGCGCTAAACAGTATTGTACCCATATTGTACTGTCTCAGTACTTTCATATTTGTGTGCTGTAGCACTTACTTATTATTCGCAGTTATTTTGTAAATAACCCTATCGTTTGCATTTCTGGTTAGATGTTAACTGCACTTCATTGGCTTTGTATCTGTACTCGGCACAATGACAATAAAGTCGAATCTAATCTAATCTAGTCTAATTACTGATTATCTCTCAATCAACATCACTAAAACACAAGATCTGGTCATTATCACATTGACGTTTGGCGGACTTTACAATGTGCAAATTGGTTGCCATCCGTCCTACTTTAAAACAGTGACAACTTCAAAGATTGCTGTTAGTCTTTGGGATAAATAACATCTGTAGACAAATTCTAGTAACAGATCACAGAATTAAACACATAGAGGTTTATTCAGCTCGTCAAATGCATAGTAATTCATTATCAGAACAATTTAGCTTGTCCCACTTACCTGCAGTCTCCCCAGGGTCCTGCAGTTTTTCTTTCCTTTCAAATATGTACCAAGCTCCCTTTTAAATGCCTCACCTAAACACATCTCCACTATTACCCAAGGCAGTACACACTGTGTGAATACAATTTTTTTATGTCACTTGTAGAAATTTAGGAAACCACCTCCTTTGCAACATTTGGGCTTCCTTGGTCTTGCCAATCTAATGTCTGAGCTGTGATCAAGTAACCAATCAGAGACTATTGAAGCTTACTCCTTACACTCAATGAAGGTGCTCTTTCAATTTACCCACCTGAACAGAAGTCCAATATTGTGGCTTCCATGCCATGGTACAATCTATCTAATCATGTGGACTGCTATGTCATTGTAGAATCCCACTGGCAATGAATCCCTTGTTCCTGTACAATTTACCTGATTTTAAATGTATTAATGAATGAAATTCAGCTGGATAATAAAACAATGGGCAGCCAACCGTCTAAGCAGAAAAGTCCTTTACATCTGAACCACAGTGTCCATCTGTTTTTAAGTCTACCACCAATCT
Source organism: Mobula hypostoma (assembly GCF_963921235.1). Lineage (NCBI taxonomy): Eukaryota > Metazoa > Chordata > Chondrichthyes > Myliobatiformes > Myliobatidae > Mobula > Mobula hypostoma. The sequence goes on from NC_086099.1 coordinate 132,352,248, forward strand.
CGTGGTGTTTTATCAGCTAAGAATTAATTGAAGTAATAACAGAGATGTATTTAAGGCCTAGCACATGACAGATAAAAGATTAGAAAGTTATTCCATTAGGATGGATATGGAGAAAGTATATCTTCTCGTTAGGAAGTCATCATCAAACCTCTTCTACCTCATGCCCTTCAGAACTAGTGGACATGGTCTAAAATTATTTAGGTCTTTAGGTAAAAAAAGCAGGAAACATTTCTTTACACAAGAGTGTAAACAGTTGGATCATTCTTTCATCCAAAAAAAGTGGGATGGAGAAGAATCATGGGAGCATGTCTCTCAAAGATGTTCTTTAATTAGATGATAGCACTGATTATCACTGTCATTTATGGAGTGTCTCTCTGGTCATCGTCCTCTTCCTCCTTTATAGCATCCTCCTCCATCTCCTCCACCTCTTTCTGCCTTTCTTCCTCTTATTTCCCCTCCTTTTCCCCTCCTTTTCCACTTCTTTCTCCTTATCTCCTGAGTTTAAACCCCTGATATGAATGCTGGTGGCAATATCTGTTATATCAAAATCATCAAATAATAGGCACTCAGCAAGTTACCATGAATCTGAACATGTTATTTAACAAGTACTGAAGGAAATTCCTCAACCAGACTGTTCTTGGACCTCTTACTTGCTGAGGCCAGATGGCAACTCTTTGACTGCTCCTCATACCCATCCCTGGAAGAGGACATCATTCCACACCATCAGAAACTGTCTCTGACACTGGCACTGACCTCATTAACTCAGAAGAACTCCAGATATGAGAGGTAGCTGTGGGCACCCACATGGGCCCCAGCTATGTCTGTCTTTTCTTTGGCTATTTGGAACAGTCCATATTCCAAACCTTCCCTGGTAATGCCGCCCAAATCTTCCTCTGCTACAATGACGACACTTTGGTGCTGCTTCATGCACCCACGCTGAGCTCATCAATGTTGTCATCTTTGCCTCTAACTTCCACCCTGCCCTTAAATTCACCTCCCTCCCTTTTCTTGATCTCTCTATCTCCATCTCTGGAAGCAAACTGTCAACTGACATCTTCTATAAGCATTCATTGCAAGAGAACTAGAATGCAAAAGCAAGGATGTAATGTTGAGATTTAATAATACACTGGTGAGACCTCTCCTGGAGTATTGTGAGGAGTTTGGTCCCCTTATCTTAGAAAGGGTGTGCTGAAACTGGAGAGGATTCAAAGGAGGTTCACGAAAATGATTCCAGGATTGAATGGCTTGTCATATGAAAAGTGTTTGATGGCTCTGGACCTTTGTTCACTGGAATGAGGGGAGACTTCATTGAAACTTATCAATGAGGTGAAAGGCGTTGATACAGTGGATGTGGAGAGGATGTTTCCTATGATGGGAGAGTCTAAGACCAGAGGACACACCCTCAGAATAGAGGGGCATCCTTTTAGAACAGAGGAACTTCTTTAGCCAGAGAGTGATGAATCTATGGAATTCTTTACCACAGGCAGCTGTGGAGACCAAATCTTTATGCATATTTAAGACAGAGTTTGATAGATTCTTGATTGGTCATGGCATGAAGGGATATGGGAAGAAAGCAGGAGATTGGGACTGAGAGGAAAATTGGATTATCCAAGATGAAATGGTGGAGCAGACTCGATGGGCCAAGTGGCCTAATTCTGCTCCTTTACCGTAAGGACTTATGGCCTTATACCAATTCCCACAGTTATCTTGACTATACGTCTTCCCACCCTATCCCCTGGGAAAATGCTATTCTCTTTTGCAAATTCTCCACTGCATCTGTTCCCAAGGATGTGGCTTTCCTTTCCAGGACATCAGAGATGTCCTCTTTCTTCAAAGTATAGGGTTGCCCTTCCTCCAATATTGATGCTGACCTCATTCGCATCTCCTCCATTTCCCGAACATCCACTCTCATCCCATATTCCCACCACCTTAACTGATAGAGATCCTCTTGTCCTTGCCTACCAGCCCATCAGCCTCCACATCTAACACATCATTCTTCCCGATAGGGATTCTTCTGACAAGCATATCTTTACCTCCCGACTCCCCCCGCTTTCCGCAGGGATCATTCCCTCAGTGATTCCCTTGTCCATTCGTCATTCCCCACTAATCTCACCACCCGACACTTATCCTTGTAAGCAGCCAAAGTGTTACACCTGCCCATTCACCTCCTCCCTCACTGGCATTCGGGGTTCTAACCGATCCTTCCAGGTGAGGCAACACTGCAAATCTGCTGCCTATTGCGTCTGGTACTGCCGATGCAACCTCATCCCTATTGGTAAGACCCATTGTAAGTTGGGGGACCGCTTTGTTGGGCATCTCTGCTCCATCTACCAAAAGCCGAACTTCCTGGTGGAAAAACATTTTAATTCCAATTCCCATTCCTGTTCTGCCATGTCAGTCCATGGCCCCCTCTTGAGCCAAAATGATGCCATCCTTAGGGTGGAGGAGCAACATATTTTCTTCCGTCTGGGTAGCCTCCAACCTGATGGCATGAAGATCGATTTCTCCTTCCGGTAATTTTTTTCCCTTCCCCACCCCCCACCCCCTCCATTCCCCACTCTGGTCTGTTATCTCTTCTCCTCTCCTACCAGATTCCTTCTTCTCCATCTCTTGATCTCTCCGGCCCACCTGGCTTCATCTATCACCTTCTAGCTAACTTTCTTCTTCTCCCTACACCTCTTTATTCTGGCATCTTCCCCCTTCTTTTTCAGTCCTGAAGAAGGGTCTTCGCCTGAAACATTGACTGTTTATTCATTTCCATAGATGCAGACTGATTTGCTGAATTTCTCCAGCATTCTGCTTGTGTTACTTTTGATTTCCAGCATCTGAAGACTTTCTCCTGCTTATAATGTAAGTTGTATTGCGATGAAGATCCATGTCTCATTATGAATGAGCATCGGCAGCTCCCAGAGCGATGGATACTCATTGCATGATGCATTGCTGGTGTCTGCAGATTGAGGAAATTTAATCCCTTCATTGATTCTGAAGATCTTTGCACCTAAATGAAGGGTTTATTTGGTTATGTTCTGAAATTCAATGACATCTTAGATCCACCGACTTCTGTGAAACTGAATGTGTGGAAGCGAATGGGATTAGAAACTGAATATCTAGCATGTGTTTGGTGCTAGCAATCAAAAAAATATTTCTCCACTATCAATATTCCTTGGAGCATATGGAATTGCAGAAGGCTCTCTTATGTTGAAATGCCCAGGGGAATGTGCACTGATATTATCTTTGACATCACAAAATTCTTGCAGCATTAAATTTACTGTATTATAGAATGCCTCAGGCAGTGTAGACCTGGAATTGATGTAGTCTCTAACGTTTTGTTTCATTGGGCCTTGGATCTCTGTGACAGGCTCCATAACAAATGGGCAGCTTCTCAAACATTGAACTTGGGTGCTGTGAGTGAGTTGACTGGATTACAGATACTTGTGAGAAGAGCTTCTCGGCAAGGCTTTTCTCATTTCCTTTCCCCTCACGCATGTAGCAAATGGTGGTGTTAACTTGCCTCAGCTCCTTCTTCCATTCCTCATGCAAAGTAAGAAGATCCCTGGTAGGATGCCCATGAACTCCCTACTCCTGTACATTCTTACAATGAGTCCCTCACTACCAGAAAACACAAACTTTCTGAGTAGGAAAAAAATGCAAATTGTGCAAATGTTGATAAGTTCTTGCATATGTGCCTAAAAGTGTCCCAATATGTTTTGTGTTGTTGTATTCATACATTATCTCTGTTTATTTAAATGTTGTTCACAATTGTTACACTCTATGAGGTCTTTGGTGAGATGACATCTAAGTCGAATATTAGTCTCTGTATTTAAGGCATCACTATGGTGATTTGGAAGCAGTCCAAAATTAATATTATTATTCAAGATACCTGAGTGGGCAGGTTGTCTTCGACAGGTTAGATTTTTCTCTGTAAGATTTTAGAAGAACAAGAGGAAAACAACTGAAACATACAAAGAACTGACAAGGTACGCGTGCAGAGGATGTTTCGACCTGTGCAAAAGGGTTATTGTTCAAAACCAAGGGCTGAGCTGATTTTTATTTTCTTGGAGGGTTGTGGGTGTAACACCTGTGTAACGATTGTCTCATCCCATGTGACTGGTCATCGCACTCTATGAGAAAATCAAATTACGTAATAGGCTCTAGGTGTCAGAAGGAGGCAGTGAGTAGAAAATACACACTTCTTGATGTAAGTTTGTTTATAAAAAGTAGCAATATATACAAAATATTCACTTGATTAAAACAATTCAAAATTCCAACATTCTGTTTTAGGTTCCAAATCTCAGATATCAATGAAAAGCAAATTCCAGTTTAGTTGGAATCGGTGAGATTCATTATTACTCCAATTTTTCTAACTAGTTAGACCTAGTCTTATTTCCTATTTAAAGGTTTACAGACTAACATTTGCCTTTCCACTTCTCCCTAGTTAGTTAAGGAACTAATTGAATTCCTATTTTTAAGTATTATGGTTAAACTCACTTTCTGTTTCAGGTCAGTATATTTACAAATTCAAATTCAACCCCAAAAATATATATACGGCTTAAATCATTTCACAACAAACTCTCCAATATCACAACTTTTAAACAAAGTAAATCTCAATCAGTAACTTATCAAAATCTTTGCAAAAATAATCAGTTTATCCAGAAAATCAAATTAAGGTCCTGGAATAAGAAAATAAATTTATATATCCAACCGTATTAAATCCTCTACATCTTCAAACATTTCATTCCCACACTGGTTCTTCAATCTTGGGTGGCTTGCCACCTTGCTTCTTAGTTCTTGGGATGAAATAGTGCGTCATCCACGGGAAGTTAATTCGCAAAACTTATACGGTAATGACTGACTAAATCCCTTGGTATGATTTCACAGAACTAATTCCCAGTTACACAGCAGAAATCTTGAACACTAATCTCTGCTGATATTGTCTAGCAGATGCTTTTTATGGCCGTAGCTTCAATCAATCTTTTATCAATATTGTCTCTCCTCCAGGGATTTCACATTTCACCCTAAGGGTTTCCAGTAAGTTGGGCAGAAATACTAATTACTAATTCCACATTTAACAGTTTTTATCTTTAGTTAGTTTCGATAGTTTGCTGTGTTTCTGTCGCTTGTCCACACCTCGTTCTTACATAGCTTTTTGTTTTAAAGTTCTCTTTTTTTTTAATTCGGTAAACCTCATTTTATTCCTTCCACAGGTGGAGCTTTCTAACATTACATTTTTGGGTTTAATTAACCTGGGTTACACCCTGGCCCTTTAAATTTATGCAAGTATCTTTGCATATGCCTACAAGTTGCACTGTAATGGGTTTTGGGAGTTCAATTTGTGTGAAACCTGGAAAAGTCTCACAATATCTGAACTTAGACCTTGGAAAAGGGACTGAACAGTTGTCACTAAAGCATTTCCTAGCTCAGGACATATTAGAGTTCTAGATTTTTCTCTGTGTCTAAAGACCTTCTAAGTTCGGGCTCTTCTTTGTGAGAAATCTCACTGATCCTGTCTTTTCTAGTTAACACTTCACCGCGTGTCTCTTTTACTCTTTTAATCTCAGACTCATCTGGGATTGATGAAATTTCCAGACTTCTTCCATCAGGCAGGATACACTGATCACGCATTTCCTCATTTGTTGCTGATTCCATTGGGTTTTCTTCAGGACCTACAAGCAAGTTACTTTCTACAGTGGATTCCTCTACATCAGCACTTTAATTTCTTTGGGATTCCAGCACTGGGTCTGTAACTGGAGTGCGTGTAAATGACAGATTTGGGCTTGGTTTGGAACCCACAATCCTTTTGTGTAACTCTTCACAGGTTTCTCAACTCTTAGTAGGTTCATCTACACTGTCAAGTCTTGGTCTGAGGTAACAAACCTCATCCTCGTCCTCCTCAGAGTCAATTGGATTTTCTTCTTCTTCAACTGACTGTTCATTCTTAGTACTCCTGCGAGACGTGTACTTGTGAGCAGGGACTGGAGAAAGTTGTTCATTGTTTTCAGAAGGAAGAAATCCACAAGGGACCAATGGATCCCTATGGAATGTTCGTATGGGCCCAGACTGGTTCTCAGGACGTACCCTGTAGACAGGCAGATTGCCAGCTTGGCTCACCACTACATCGACCATTTCTTCCCATTGTTTGGCAAGTTTGTTTTTACCTCATAGGCGCACATTCCTTAGTAGCACTCATCTTCTTTCAACTCTGAAGCTGTCACATGTTTGTCGTATCTGGAATTGTTTCACTCTGCCATTTTCTGTGAGTTTCCCGTTGCTATTATGAAGCTTTCCTCAAGATGAGGTTTTAAATTGTGTACTTACTGAGTTTGTGATGTACCATATTCATGAATTTGGTGAATAATTCTTCACCGTCTCTCATGCTGGCAAAAGCTGAATCTAGGAGTCGTATGTAAATAGCGGGTGAAGCTCCAGGGCTTATTGACTTATGATGTCAGAAGCTGGTGGAAGAGTATTTTTACATATTTTCCGTGTTCTATGAAGATCAGACATACTTGGGTCTTGCAAGAGCAGTTCAGCACTAGCATACCAAGTTTCATAATCCTGCTCATCAGGAAAAGTTTGGAACCTTACTGTTGGATTGCCATGAGTCATAAAGTTATTACTGTGCATAATATGCTCCACGACTACTCTTTGAATATCTGGAGGGTGTAGATCACTGGGAGAGAGGGAGGGGTTCACTGCAACTCCATTAGTTTGTATTACAGGGACTGAGTTAGTCTGCTCTGCAATGAGCTGTGGTCTTGTTACATACATCTTTAGCAGTTTTGACAATAACTGTTTCCCTACTCTCGATGGTAAGGATTTCACTGATCTGTGTTAACATCTCTCACAGGATTTCATCATAATCTTTCCCACTGTGCTTCGCTAAGGTTTTCAACTCACCAAGGTAAGCTAGACTGGTAGCTTTACCAACTTTCTGAGTGTAAACATTGGCTAAAGTAACTACATGGTAGGAACGTTTTAGTCATAGTCATAGTCATACTTTATTGATCCCGGGGGAAATTGGTTTTCGTTACAGTTGCACCATAAATAATAACTAGCAATAAAAGAATAAATAGTTAAATAGTAATATGTAAATTATGCTAGGAAAAAAGTCCAGGACCAGCCTATTGGCTCAGGGTGTCTGACCCTCCAAGGGAGGAGTTGTAAAGTTTGATGGCCACAGACAGGAATGACTTCCTATGACGCTCTGTATTGCATCTCGGTGGAATGAGTGTCTGGCTGAACGTACTTCTGTGCCCACCTAGTACGTTGGGATGGGAGACATTGTCCAAGATGGCATGCAACTTGGACAGCATCCTCTTTTCAGATACCACCGTCAGAGAGTCCAGTTCCATCCCCACAACATCACTGGCCTTACGATTGAGTTTGTTGATTCTGTTGGTGTCTGCTACCCTCAGCCTGCTGCCCCAGCACACAACAGCAAACATGATAGCACTGGCCACCACAGACTTGTGGAACATCCTCAGCATCATCCGGAAGATGTTAAAGGACCTCAGTCTCCTCAGGAAACAGAGACGGCTCTGACCCTTCTTGTAGACAGTCTCAGTGTTCTTTGACCAGTCCAGTTTATTGTCAATTCGTATCCCCAGGTATTTGTAATCCTCCACCATGTCCACACTGACCCCCTGGATGGAAACAGGGGTCACCAGTACCTTATCTCTCCTCAGGTCTACCACCGGCTTCTTAGCCTTTTTCACATTAAGCTGCAGATAATTCTGCTCACACCATGTGACAAAGATTCCTACCATAGCCCTGTACTCAGCCTCATCTCCCTTGCTGATGCATCCAACTGTGGCAGAGTCATCAGAAAACTTCTGAAGATGACAAGACTCTGTGCAGTAGTTGAAGTTCGAGGTGTAAATGGTGAAGAGAAAGGGAGACAAGACAGTCCCCTGTGGAGCCCCAGTGCTGCTGATCACTCTGTCGGACACACAGTGTTGCAAGCACACTGTTTTTGGTCACTGCTTGCCAGTTGAGTATACAACAGCAAGGGTTGGAGGTCTTGTACTGCAGAGTCAGAATTGTACTCTACTACAAGGGACTTAGGATATTCTGTATCGGGGTCAGTAGAGGAATAACTCTGGTAATGGAACCATATTCTTTTAGAAAGTCTAGTATTTCCTCATCTTTTTCTGTTCCTGTTACGCCGCTGCCTAAAACAGCATTTGGGATTTTGACACCATTTTCCTCTAAGACTTCCAGTTTCTTTCACTGTAGGTTTTAATTGAGCAAAAGTGAGTTTGAACAATAAGATTCTTCTCGTGTTTCATATACTAATCAGTGTGTTAGTGTTTGTATAATAAACTGCCTTCTGGTTAGCTTAAGTTTTATGTAACACATTTGCAGTGCTTGTCTTGTTCGTGTGACACTATTTAGTTAGAATCAGTGAGATTTATTAGAATAACCTTTATTCCTACAATTTCTCTAACTAATTAGATCTAGTGTTATTCCCTATTTAAAGGTTTGCAGACTAACATTTGCCTTTCTATTTATCCCTAGTTAGTTAGGGAACTAACAGAATTCCCATTTTAAGTATCATGGTTAACTTCAGTTTCAGTTCAGGTCAGTATGTCTACAAATTCAAATTTACCCCCACCAAAAAAAAATATATATACAGCTTAGTTCCTTTCACAACAAATTCTCTGATATCACAACTTTTAAACAAAGTAAATCTCATTTAGTAACTTACCAAAATCTTTGCAAAAATAATCAGTTCTTCCAGAAAATCAAATTTGGATCATTCGAATAAAAAATAAACTTATACATCCAACCGTATTAAATCCTTTACGTCTTGAAATATTCCATTCCTGCATCGGTTCTTTGATCTTGGGTGGCTCACCATCTTGTTTCTTGGTCCGTTGAATGAAATAATGGGTCATCCATGGAAAGTCGATTCACAAAACTTCAACAAAAAAAAATCTGACCAAATCCCTTAGTATGACTAATCCCTGGTTACATGGTAAAGTTCTTGGACACTACTCTCTGCCACTATCATCTTGCTATAGCTGGTGCAATAGGATTCGATGTGAGAGGTGAGGGAAGTAATGGATTAAAAGTATTATATACGAATGCACGAAGTATAAGAAATAAAGTGGATGAGCTTGAGGCTCAGATGGAAATTGGCAAGTAAGATGCTGTAGGAATAACAGAGACATGGCTGCAAGAGGACCAGGGCTGGGAAATGAATATTCAATGGTATACGTCCTTTCGAATGGACAGGTGGGCAGAGGGGGTGGGGTGGCTCTGTTGGTTAGGAATGAAATTCAGTCCCTTGCGAGGGGCGACATAGAATCAGGAGATGTAGACTCAGTGTGGATAGAACTGAGAAATTGTAAGGGCAAAAAAACCTTATGGGAGTTATCTACAGGCCCTCAAACAGTAGCCTGGATATAGGGTGCAAGTTGAATCAAGAGTTAAAATTGGCATGCTGCAAAGGTAATGCTACGGTTGTTATGGGGGATTTTAACATGCAGGTAGACTGGGAAAATCAGGTTGGTACTGGACCCCAAGAAAGGGAGTTTGTGGAGTGCCTCTGAGATGGATTCTTAGAGCAGCTTGTATTAGAGCCTACCAGGGAGAAGGCAATTCTGGATTTAGTGTTGTGTAATGAACCGGATTTGATAAGGGAACTTGAGGTAAAGGAGCCATTAGGATCTAGTGACCATAATATGATAAGTTTTAAACTACAGTTTGAGAGGGAGAAGGGAAAATCGCCAGTGTTAGTATTGCAGTTGAACAAAGAGGAGTATGGAGCCGTGAGGGAGAAGCTGGCAAAAGTTGACTGGAAAGCTACCCTAGCAGGGATGACAGTGGAACAACAATGGCAGGTATATCTGGGAATAATACAGAAGGTGCAGGATCAGTTCATTCCAAAGAGGAGGAAAGATTCTAAGGGGAGTAAGGGGCAACCATGGCTGACAAAGGAAGTCAAGGATAGTATAAAAATAAAAGAGAAGTATAACATAGCAAAGATGAGTGGGAAGCCAGAGGATTGGGAAACTTTTAAAGAGCAACTAAAAAGGCAATACGGGGAGAAAAGATGAGATACGAAGGCAAGCTAGCCAAGAATATAAAGAAGGATAGTAAAAGCTTCTTTAGGTATGTGAAGAGGAAGAAATTAGTTAAGACCAAAGTTGGGCCCTTGAAAACAGAAACGGGTGGATTTATTATGGGGAACAAGGAAATTGTAGACGAGTTGAACAGGTACATTGGATCTGTCTTCACTAGGGAAGACACAAACAATCTCCCAGATGTAATAGTGGTCAGAGGTTCTAGGGTAATGGAGGAACTGAAGGAGATTCACATTAGGCAGAAAATGGTGTTGGATAGACTGATGGGACTGAAGGCTGATAAATCCCCAGGGCCTATGGTCTGCATCCCAGGGTACTTAAGGAGGTGGCTCTAGAAATCGTGGACACAGTGGTAATTATTTTCCAATGTTCTATAGATTCAGGATCAGTTCCTGAGAACTGGAGGGTAGCTAATGTTATCCCACTTTTTAAGAAAGGAGGGAGAGAGAAAACAGGGAATTATAGACCAGTTAGCCTGACATCAGTGGTGGGGAAGATGCTGGAGTCAATTATAAAGGATGAAGTAGCGACACATCTGGATAGCAGTAACAGGATCGGTCCGAGTCAGCATGGATTTACGAAGGGGAAATCATGCTTGACTAATCTTCTGGAATTTTTTGAGGATGTAACTTTGAATATGGACGAGGGAGAGCCAATGGATGTAGTGTACCTGGACTTTCAGAAAGCCTTTGATAAGGTCCCACAGAGGAGATTAGGGGGTAAAATTACAGCCCTGGTATTGGGGTATTGACATGGATAGAAAATTGGTTGGCAGACAGGAACCAAAGAATAGGGATTAACGGGTGCTTTTCAGAATGGCAGGTGGTGACTAGTGGGGTACCGCAAGGCTCAGTGCTGGGACCGCAGCTACTTACAATATACATTAATGATTTAGATGAAGGGATGAAAAGTAACATTAGCAAATTTGCAGATGACACAAAGCTGGGTGGCAGTGTGAAATGTGCCGATAATGCAGGATGACTTGGATAGGTTGGGTGAGTGGGCAGATGCATGGCAGATGCAGTTTAATGTGGATAAGTGTGAGGTTATCCAGTTTGGTGGCAAGAACAGGAAGGCAGATTACTATCTGAATGGTGTCAAGTTAGGAAAAGGGGAAGTACAACGAGATCTTGGTGTCCTTGTTCATCAGTCACTGAAAATAAGCATGCAGGTACAGCAGGCAGTGAAGAAAGCTAATGGCATGTTGGCCTTTATAACAAGGGGAGTTGAGTGTAGGAGCAGAGAGGTCCTTCTGCAGTTGTACAGGGTCCTGGTGAGACCACACCTGAAGTATTGTGTACAGTTTTAGTCTCCAAATTTGAGGAAGGACATTCTTGCTACTGAGGGAGTGCAGCGGAGGTTCACGCGGTTAATTCCCGGGATGGCGGGACTGTCATATGTTGAAATATTGGAGCAACTGGGCTTGTATACACTGGAATTTAGAAGGATGAGAGGGGAACTGATTGAAACATATAAGATTATTAAGGGGTTGGACACGCTAGAGGCAGGAAACATGTTCTCAATGTTGGGGGAGTCCAGAACTAGAGGCCACAATTTGAGAATAAGGGGTAAGCCATTTAGAACGGAGTTGAGGAAAAACTTTTTCACCCAAAGAGTTGTGGATCTGTGGAATGCTCTGCCTCAGAAGGCAGTGGAGGCCAATTCTCTGGATGCTTTCAAGAAAAAGTTAGATAGAGCTCTTAATGATACCAGAGTCAAGGGATATGGGGAGAAGGCAGGAACGGGGTACTGATTGTGGATGATCAGCCATGATCAAAGTGAATGGCAGTGCTGGCTCGAAGGGCCGAATGACCTACTCCTGCACCTATTGTCTATTGTCTATTGCTCGTTATAGCCATAACTTCAATAAATCTATAATAGATGTCATCTCCCTCCAGGGGTTTCACCCTAAGGACTTCCGGTAAATAGGGTAGAGACACTAACTACTAATTCCAGGTTAACAGGTTTTACATTTAGTTAGTTTCTGTGGTTTGCTGTGTTACCGACACTTGTCCATATCTCGTCAGCTATGCCTCATTCCCACATAACTTTTTGTTTTCAAGTTCTTTTTATTAAAAAAAAGCGGTAAAACTCGTTTTCATCCCTCCACAGGTGGAAATTTCTAACAGGACATCTTTGGGATAATTAACCTAGGTTACATGGGTCTTTGGGGTTTTCTTCCTCAATCTTCGAATACTCTTAAGCAGGTTAGATATAAAGGGGTAAAGCTTTCCTGGAACAGCTGAATTGAAATTATCTTCATGACTCTTCAACTCATGTTCTTGATATTTAAATCTTATTAATTTATTATTTTGATACTGTATGAAACGCCATTTTGCTGGGCATCTCAAGAAATGACTTGTAAGCCCCTCACAAACAGCTCCTGGACTCTGTGATGAGGAAACCCATCTTCCATAGGCTTCTTGTGTCTAGAGTACATACCACTTTGGTCACACCAAATCTGTAGAAGTAGGGAAATCTCGCCCACCCAAACGCAGGTTTGTGTGAATGCTGTGTGATTTATTTACCCCGCCAATCACCCATTGGCATGAAATAACATCGTACACTGCATACAACTATGAAGAAAGTACATTTATGAATGTTGACTTAACCAAAGAATTAGTAAAGAAAAGAAAGAAATAAACAAAAAGGGCCCATTATAACTTAACAATCAAATGTGCATAGGTTGGAGCACAAATCTGTAGGTTGAGTTGATAGTAAGGAAGGTAAATGCAATATTGCCATTCATTTTGAGAGGACTAGAATATAAAAGCAAGGATGTAATGCTGAGGCTTTATAAGACATAGTTCAGACCACATGTAGAATATTGTGATCAGTTTTGGATCCCGTATCTAAGAAAGGATAAGCATAAGAGAAGTTCCAGAGGAGGTTTACAAGAACAATCCCAGGAAGGAAAGGATTAATATATGTATGAGTTACAAGGAGAAGACAGGAGAATAGGGCTGAGAGGGAAAATAAATCAGCCATGATTGAATAGTAATACAGACTCAATGGGCCAAATTACCTAAGTCACCAAATTACCCAATGTCTTATGCTCTTATGGTCTATATCCGAGGAGTCATAAGCTGCCTGCTATTACCATGCCAAATAGCAACCATACAGAGAGCAGACTCTAGATGGCACTGTAAGACCAGGCTATGCTTAAATACTTCAGCTATTTAACTGTGAAGAAACAGGACACCTTGCTTTCCAGTCATGACAAACTTGCACAATTGAATGTGGAAGCCAAAAATGTATTCAATGTATTAATTTTGACTTGACTGTTAACTGACTACTATTTTGAATTAGTTGCTAAGTATATCAGAAATTCAGTTACAACCATAAATGCTTACCAAATCAGAAATGAAAATCACTGGAGCTGTAACTCGGACTGTAATTCATTATGGCCTTATTTACACAGTGATTACTGTCAAAATTTACCCTGGAGCAGGTTCAAAGCTGAAAATCAATATCCAGAAGTTCTCGATTCTGAGCTAAAAGAAACTTACAGCACTGGTGGGATTTTGTCAGATGGAATATGAAAGAAATAACACTAAACAAAGGCTGGTAAATGGTTTTTTTTTGCAAAAATAACTTGATTGGTTTAATGACCTCGTATAGTTCTAATAAGGCATTCAATTATCCTTTTTAACAAATCTATATTTCATTCCCATGCTTTTCCCTAGAAATGAATTTCCTGTACTTTCCAAATTAAGATTAACTTTCCCTTTAACATTAGTTTTTAATTCTCTGACCATAACAAGCCGTTTGCTGTAACCCACCACTAACAATGGACTACCAACAAACCTATAAACCCAATCCTGTTAGTGTACTGTTGCAAGAATAAAGCTACAATTGTCACTTTCTTCAGATGTAAGATTCTTGTGTCAGCTTGGCAAGGTTTAAAAAAAAACAACTCTTTTCCGCAGGTTGCCAAACAATAAATTCAATCAGTTGGAAGGCACAGATGTCAATTGACAGAACCAGTTTGTTCTCCTAAATGCTTGTAGCAAATTGTGCAATATAGGTTTTAAGACAAATTGAGCTTTGGGGTCTACAATATAGATATATTTACTGTTTGTTCAAGCAGTTGTATGAATATTTTGGGTCAGAATCAGAATCAGATTTAATATTACTGGCATACGTCATGAAAGTTGTTAATTTTATGGCTGCAGAACAATGCAATACATGATAAATATCAAAAAAAGTTACATTAAGTATGTGAATCTCTATTAAAAAGTTAAGTTAAAATAAGTGGTGCAAGATAACAGAAATAAAAAAATAAACAACAGGAATTCTGCAGATGCTAGAAATTCAAGCAACACACATCAAAGTTGCTGGTGAACGCAGCAGGCCAGGCAGCATCTCTGGGACCTGAACAGATCTAAGCATGGATGCTGTCCTTAAAAATACTTATCCCCCTTAGAGTGTTTAAAGCGCTATTCACACAATGGTCAGGAGCGTATCCCTGATGAGCCCCCAGATGTTGTAACAGTGATCTAATTCATCAGGGAGACACTGAAACTGGTGATATAGAAGTCTCTATTCACGTACCCCGTAACTGGGTTGCCAAACCAGCAGAAATGGATCACTCAGTTGGAGTCTGGAGTACTAGAACTAAGAAAGTTTTATTAAAGAAACGAGCAACACAGTAATCGAAAGGATAATAAATGCAACAGTTCAGCGATGATAAACACACATGTGCACAGAAGTAAGATAACAGCATCAATCAAGCTCTATCGTTGTCTAGGGGTAAATGACCAATTTCAAAATGACTCAAAGTTCAGTCCAGTTAGTAGTTCAATTCGCAGTAATCGTTGCCATGGCGATGGACAAGGTGGGGGAAGAGAGACAGAGAGAACAGGAACAACTGATCATTCAGAACGGCTTCACTCACAGACCAGCGGGATGGCTCCCAAGCAACTTTTGGGCGGGTCCTTGGTGATGTCACCTGAGGTCACCGACTGTGACCCCTCCTCCAGATGCGGTCGATCCTCTGCAGTGAACCCGGCACCCAGGCAAGGGCGGACACACACCGGGTTCCCGCTGATCGTACCTTTCCACCCTTGTCGTTGTCTGATGCTTCTCACCCACTCGTGAGAGGCGCACCGCTTCCAGGGTCTCGTTACCTCGGGTGGCGTGTGTGTCCCTGTCTTAGCGAACCTGTCCCTTTTTATCCCCCTGCTGGGGTATCGCCTGTCCATCACTTCAAACAGTTCAGGGTTCAAAGGGGGGAGCCGCTCCAGACAGCTCTCTCTCCCACATCCCTTCATTACACATCTCCAGACGCTGCTCCATTGTTCCTTATCTCTCCTTCCCCTGAGGGCAGGTGGCAGACCAACTGCTGATGCCACTGATGCTAGCCCAGGCCAGCAAACATCTTAATTTTATGTGTATTCTCGTAACAATCACGACAAACAAGCATTCTTCTGGATATCCTCTCAGTAGAGTCCTCCAGAATCAAAATTACAGCTCATGTTGTATATCCTTAGGACAAAGGTAACAGCTGGTGATCCCTTACTGTTAACTTTGATCTCATGAGTTTGAAAGTGTGATGTACTTCTGAATTTGTGAGATTCTGCAGAGTGGATCTCCAGAAGAATGCCTGCTTGTCGTGATGATTAAAGACTTCTAGATCACCAGCTTCAGTGTCTTCCTGATGTTTTGGTTCATATTCACTCCTTTGGGAACGCCAAACATGTTAAATGGAAGTGAGACTGAATTTGAACAATATTTATATTGCTATATCACAATAGAAGGTAAAATATATAGTGTAAATGTGTGTAATTTATGTAATTCAAAATACATTAGAAAATTGAAGAGCTGTTCTCATTATTCCTGTTCATTTAAATCAAGTGTTCCCAACCTGGTGTCAACCAACCCTTTGTTTAATGGTATTGGTCCATGGTATAAAAAAGGTTTTACTTCTTTGGAGTAAAGTCATTGAATTCTGTACTCAGAAGTGAAAGCACTCCCACACTGATGCCTTTAGGCTATTTGGCTCCTCCGACATTCATGGTGTAGATCTCTGTCTGGTCACCTTTTGTTTTTCGTCTGGGTTTTGATTTGTTAAAACCATCCTCACAGATCAACTGAGATCAGATGAGTTTTCCAGACACCAAGACATGTGGTATCACAAATGCTGAGGGTTTGCCAATCATCAAGGTTCAGATACATAACTACTTTCCAGTTTTGATTCAGCAGTTTCTGATGTGTAACCACTGCAAACTTGTAAAGAGCTCACCGGAATGCCCAGATTTATTTCATAGAGCATGTTTTAAAACAACTCCTGTATAAGGTTTTGATCATGGAAAACCAGAGAGAATCCTGGGCCATGAAATTTAGGAAATAAACTGTTAAAATCATATTTATAACTCATTTAATATTTTTCATTTGGACCACCTGGGCTATAATCAGTTGAGACCTTGAATGAAGCATTCTTTTCTTTGATACAAACAGCTGTTCTGCTTTTTTGAGGTGTGCAGAATGTTCCCTGCTGTGTGTGCATTAATTAGCTTCGTTGAGGTTTCGCATTTCTGTACTGCTGCTAAAATGAAACAGTTTGAAATTGAAAGTGTGAAACTCTTTGTAATGATCCAAACAATGAGCCCCAAGGTTACCCACTCCATTTGCTTTGATGTATATTTACTTGGGGGGGCGGGGAAGGGTGATGTTATATTGTCCAGTTATTGACCTAGAGAAGGAGTGAGGGAAACCAGAACTCCAGTCCATTTTAGACCATAAAACCATAAGATATAGGAACAGAATTAGGCCATTTGGCCTCTCTAGTCTGCTCTACTATTCAATATTGCTAAGTTTTTTTCTCCTTGTAAGCCTTAACTGATGAAGAACCCTCACTGATCAAGAACCTATCAATTTCTGCTTTAAATTCACCCAATGACTTGACCTCCATTGATGCCTGTGGGAATGTGTAACACAGATTCACCACTCTCTTCAGACAGTCATAGAATCACAGTGCAATACAGGCTGTTTGGCCTGGGTAGAGATTAGGAATAGGAAAGGGAAAAATTCACAGGTGGGAGTTGTCTATAGGCCACCAAATAATAACATTACAGTGGCACAGGCAATAAACAGAGAAATATCTAAGGCATTTGAGAATGAAATGTAGGTCCCTTGGAGGACGAGAAGGGGGATTTGATGTTGGGTAATGAGGAAATGGCCAAGACTTTGAATGACTATTTTGCATCGGTCTTCACAGTGGAGTACACATCTAACATCCAAAGAGAGATGATGTGGATACAAACTGAGGTATCGAGGACCTCAATACAATAGCTATCACTAAAGAGGGAGTACTGAGTAAAGTTGTGGGCCTAAAGGTAGACAAGTCCCCTGGTCCTGATGGAATGCATCCCAGGGTACTGAAAGAAATGGCAGAAGTTATATTTGTGGCTTTGGTGATAATTTACCAAAATTCTCTGGACTGCGGGCAGATCACAGTGGATTGGAAGAAGGCAAATGTCATGCCACTGTTCAAAAAAGGATGTAGGCAAAAGGCAGGTAACTATAGGCTAGATAGTTTAACATCTGTAGTTGGGAAAATGCTTGAAGCTATCATTATAGAAGAAATAGTGAGGCATCTGGAAAGAAATGGATCCATCAGGCAGATGCAGCATGGATTCAGCAAAGGTCCTGTTTGACAAACTTACTGGAGTTCTTTGAGGATATAATAAACACAATAGATAGGGGGGAACAGAAGATGTTATTTACTTGGATTTCCAGAAGATGTTTGATAAGGTGTCACATTAAAGACCATAAGATAAAGATGCATAGAGTTGTGGGTAATGTGTTAGCATGGATAGAGGATTGGTTGACCAATAGAAGGCAGCATGGGTGTTTCTCTGGTTGGCAATCAGTGGTGAGTGGTGTGACACAGGGGTCGGTGCTGGGCCCGCAACTGTTCACAATATACATTAACCATCTGGAAGAGGGAACTGAGTGTACTGTATCTCAGTTTGCTGATGATACTAAATCAAGGAAATTTTGCAGAGAATACAGAAGGTCTGCAGGTAGATATACATAGGTCAAGTGAGTGGGCAAGGGTCTGGCAGAAGGAGTACAATGTTGGTAAATGCAAGGAAAAATGGAAGATCGGTTATTGTTTAAATGGTAAAAGATTGCAACATGCTGCTGTGCAGAAGGATTTGGGAGTGCTTGTGCTTGAATCACAAAAGGTTGGTTTGCAGGTACAGAAGACAATCAAGAAGGCAAATGAAATGTTGACCTTCATTGCTAGAGGGATTGAATTTAAGAGCAGGGAGGTTACGCTATAGCTGTATGGGTACTGGTGAGGCCACACCTACAGTACCGTGTCCATTTCTGAGCTTCTTACTTGAGAAAAGATATACTGGCTTTGGAGGCAGTGCAGAGGAGGTTCACCAAGTTGATTCCAGAGATGAAGGGGTTAGACTATGAGGAGAGATTGAGACACCTGGGACTGTACTCAATGGAATTCAGAAGAATGAGAGGAGATCTTATAGAAATGCATAAAATTATGAAAGGGATAGATAAGATAGAGGCAGGAAAGTTGTTCCCACTGGTAGGTGAGACTAGAACTAAGGGACATAGTCTCAAGATTCGGGGGAGTAGATTTAGAATGGAGATAAGGAGGAACTGCTTTTCCCGAAGAGTGGTGAATCTGTGGAATTCTCTGCCCAATGAAGCAGTGGAGGCTACCTCAATAAGTATATTTAAGTCAAAATCTATCCGAGGTTGGATAGATTTTTGCATAGTAGGGGAATTAAGGGTTATGGGGAAAAGATAGGTAGGTGGAGATGAGTCCATGGTCAGATCAGCCATGGTCTTGTTGAATAGCAGAGCAGGCTCGATGGGCCAGATGGCCTACTCCTGCTCTTATTTCTTATGTTCTTAAGTTCAACTAGTCCATGCAATCACATTGTCTACCTAGCTAGTCTCAATTTCTTGCACTCGAGCCATACCCCTCCAGGCCACTCCCATAAATACACCTAGCCAAGTCTTTCTTAAATGATACTATGAGATCCGCCTCAACATTTTGTCTGGCAGCTTATTCCACGTATTTACCACCCTCTGTGTGAAAAGGTTGCCCCTTAGGTCCTTTTTAACATCTTTCTGCTCTCACCATAAACCTATGTCCCTCGATTTGGATTCCTGAATCCTAGGGACAATTCCCTTACTGTTCACCTTTCATATGCCTCTCGTAATTTTAAACACTTCAGTAAAGTCCCTCCCCCTCATTCCCTTACATTCCAAGGACTAAAGACTTAGCCTGGCCAATCTTTCCCTATAACTCAGGCCATCTAGTGCTGGCATCACCCTTACAGATCTTTTATGCAATCTTTCCAGTTTATCCACATAATTCCTATAACAGAGTGAACAAAACTGTACACGGTACCCCAAGTATGGCCTCAACAATGACTTATACATCCACGACATAATGTCCCAAATCATTTACTCAGTGCCCTGACTAATGAAGCCGGCATGCCTGATGCCTTTTTCATTACCCTGTATACCTGTAAAGCTGTTGTCAATGAACTATGCACTTCTACCCCTGGGCTGTCATGTTCCATTTTACGTTCTAGTCCCCTACCATTCATACGAGAAGCCTGACTCTGGTTTGAATTTCCAAAATGCTATCACCTCACACATAACTGCACTGAAATCCATCTACTCTCCTTAGCCCACTTCCCTCGATGATCAAGGTCCCCCATAATCTATAGTAACCTTCTTCACTATTGCAATACCTCCTCACTTCGTGTGATCTGCAAACTAGCTGAGCAAGCTTGTGCATTTGCATCCAAATCATTTAGGATCAGATTCAGAATCAGGTTTATTGTTGCTATCTTACATGATGTGAAATTTGCTACTTTGCAGCAACATTACAGTGGAAAATAAATAAATGGTGCAAATGTGATAGGGTCTTTTAAGAGACTCCTGGATGGCTACATGGAGCTTAGAAAAATAGAGGGCTATGGGTAAAACCTAGGTAGATCTAAGGTAGGGACATGTTCGGCATGTGGGCAAAGGGCCTGTATTGTGCTGTAGGTTTTCTATGTTTCTATGTTTCTAAAAGAAGGAAATAGTGAGGTGGTATTCATTGCTTCATGGACCATTCAGAGGTCTGGTGACATAGGGGAAGGAGCTGTTCCTGAGTTGTTGAGTGTGGCTCTTCAGCCTAATGTACCTCCTCCATGATGTTAGCATTGAGAAAAGGACATGTTTCAAATGCTGAGGGTCCTTAAGGATGGCTGCCACCTTCTTGAAGCAGCTCCTCTTGAAGATGTCCTCGATGATGGGTAGTGTTTTGTCTTGGAGCCTCTGTATGGCACAAGCAGTGAGAATGTTCACCACTCTGCACATAGGAGCTTGTACAAGACCTTCATGGCTTGCCAAATCTCCTCAAACCCTTACTGGAATAGAGCCACTGGCATACTTTCTTCATGATTACATCAATGTGTTGGACACATGACAAATCCTCTGAGATGTTGATGCCCAGCAACTTAAAGCACTGTTGAGGGGTCTTTCCTTCGCTGACCCCTCAAGGAAGTCTGGTATATGTTGAGCTGACTTCCCCTCCCTGAAGTTCACAACCAATTTATTGGTTTTGCTGTCAATGAGCATGAGG
Source organism: Mobula hypostoma (assembly GCF_963921235.1). NCBI lineage: Eukaryota > Metazoa > Chordata > Chondrichthyes > Myliobatiformes > Myliobatidae > Mobula > Mobula hypostoma. Next base: position 132,372,957 of record NC_086099.1, read on the forward strand.
TTGTCACTGTGACACCATTCATCCAGTTGATCTTCTTACTGGATCCCATCAATGACCCTTGTGGCAGGACTACTAATCACCAGTCTCCATTCCAGGAAACAACCTCTGCTTCTTACCTCTGAGAAAATTTTGAATCTTTTTCAGTTCTAAAGGAACATCCCATACTCTGAGGCAGAACCCCTCAAATTCTATGCTTTCTTACTAAAGGAAACATCCTCTTCGTGTTCATCCTATCCAGGCCTTTGGTGCAAACCAAAACATTAAACGGAGCACCCCAGCAGCAGTCAATCATTGGAACATCCCAGCTATGCTGAAGCAAGAAAGTAAAAGAACCTCTATGATTTGTCGAAGTGTCAATGGTGGCCAAATAGTAAACAGACTTGCCAGAAGATTTTATACACAAAGCTGACTTCAATGAGTTAAGCACAACAATCAGCACGAAAATCCAGTACTGGGGTAGTGTTGCATTGTTGGAGACATTGCTTTTCAGCTTGTGATACTGAAACCAAGCCCAGTCGGCTCTCTCAGCTTAGATTGTAGGAAACTGCAAGGGCTACTTTGGAGAAGAGCAAGGCAATTATTTCCAATATATTTCATTCGTAAGACGAAAGAGCTGATTGTGGACTTCAGGAAGCATAAGATGAGGGACACGATCCAATCCTCGCGAGGGGATTGGAAGAGAAACGAGTGAGCAATTTCAAGTTCCGGAGTGTCAAGATCACTGAGGATCTTACCTGGTCCCAGTATATTGATGCAGCTATAAAGAAGGCAATACAGTGGCTATACTTTATTAGGAGCTTGAAGTGAGTGGATTTGTCAACTAAAACACTCGAAAACTTCTATAGATGTACAGTGGAGAGCATTCTGACAGGCTACATCATTGTCTGGCATGGGGTGGGGGGGCTTACTGCACAGGATCGAAAGAAGCTACAGAAAGTTGTAAAATTAGTCAGCTCCATCTTGGGTACTATCCTTCATAGTATCCAAGACATCTTCAAGGAGCAGTGCCTCAGAGAGGCGCCACCCATTATTAAGGACTCCCATCACCCAGGGCATTCCCTCTTCTCATTGTTATCATCAGGAAGGAGGTACAGAAACCTGAAGACTCACACTCAGTGATTCAGGAACAGCTTCTTCCCCTCTGTCATACAGTTCCTAAATGGACATTGAATCTATGAACACTACCTCATTTCTTTTTAATGAACGATATTTCTTTTTTGCACCATTTTTAATCTATTATATATATATATTACTGTAATTGATTTTCTTGTTTTTTTTCTATATTATAATTTATTGCATTGAATTGCTGCTGCTACGTTAACAAATTTCATGACACATGCTGGTGATAATAAGTCTGATTCAGATTCTGAACAATACACATTTACATAATTAGATTATTAAAACAATTAGCTGGTTATTATTGCATGAGAATTTTTGATACACAGATTTGTACTGTACAGCAGTGACTGCATCCTTGATGTACTCTGTTGGTTGTAATGTGTTTCATGATAATCTGTAAAGAATGCGAAAGAATGATATAAATGCTTTATCTGTAAGGTATGGTGCATGGAGGGTTATTATATAAAATTATTTGAATGAAATCAAGCACTCACTTACATGAGAGAAGTCTCAGAATTATGGAAATTATAGAAGTGGAAAAGAAAGCTATACTGACCCACCTTGACAATAATGGTCAACAAAGTTGCACCCAGCTCAATCCCAACTTTCAAAGGTGTCAACTCTCCAAGTGCAAAATCAGGTATTTTTTTTTAATGTGGCCATGTTTTCTGTCTCTATCTCCCCTATTTATTAATTTAGCGATACTGCGTGGAGTAGGCCCTTCAATCGAAGCCACCCCAGCAACCCACAACAAACCCGATTCACGTTAACCTAATCACAGGACAATTCACAATGAGCAATTAACCTGCCTCGTATGCCTCTGGATTGTGGGAGGAAACCGTGGGACCCAGAGAAAACTGGAAAACTGGCGCATTCCATGGGGAGAACGTACGGAGACTCCTTACAGAATAGCACTGGAGTTGAACTCTGAACTGCGGAACACCCTGAGCTGTAATAGCATCATTACTGTGGCACCCATGCTGGCAATGAGTTCCAGATTTCAACCACACTCTGGATGAGAAAACTTTTTCCTCGTTCATCCTCTAATCCTTTTACCTATTATTTCCTCATTTCTAATCTTTCCAACCTAGATCGCTTGCTTCTAACCACTCAACTAAGCAAAATTACTTCTTCCTATTGACTTCATCTGGACCCCTCATAGCTTTGCACATTTCAGTATAGTTCCCCCCAGTCTTCTTTGTTCTGAAGAAAACAACCACAATCTTTCCTTGTGACTATTATTTTCCAAACTTGGCAGTGTCCTCATAAATCTACTTTGCATACTCACCATTTCAATCACATCTTTTCCAGTAATGTGATGTCCAGAACTGTACCCAATATTTAATCTGTGGTATAACCTCTTCATTCTTACGTTCACTTCCTCTACAAATAAATGAAAGCTTCCATACGATTTTAAACCAACCTGTTGGAGAGAGGAAACTGAAGAGGGTTCAAAGAAGGTTCACAAAAGTGATTCCAGGATTGAACGGTTTGTCATATGAAGAGCGTTTGATGGCTCTGGGTCTATACTCACTGACATTCAGAAGAATGAGGCATGTCCTCATTGAAGCATATCCAATGGTAAAAGGCCTTGATAGAGTGGATGTGGAGAGGATGTTTCCTGTGGTGGGAGAGTCTAAGACCAGGGGACACAACCTCAGCATAGAGGAGCATCCTCTTAGAGCAGAGATGAGGAGGAACCTCTTTAGTCAGAGAGCTGTGAATCTGTGGAATTCTTTGCCACAAACAGCAGTGGAGGCCAAATGCTTATGTATATTTAGGGCAGAGGTTGATAGATTCTTGATTGGTCATGGCATGATGGGATATGGGGAGAAGGCAGGAGATTGGGGCTGAAAGGAAAATTGGATCTGCCATGATGAAATGGCAAAGCAGACTTGATAGGCCAAATGTCCTAATTTTGCTCCTATATCTTTTTTAATCTTATGGTCTTATTGACTTAAATTAGATCTATATTATTTGGAATTTAGAAGAATAAGCAAAGATCTTATTGAAACATACAGTATAAAACACTTAGGAGACATTAACAGGGTAGTGACCAAGGTTTTTCCATTAAGATTACAAGGTTATGGAGAATGCCCATTGATTGGTCATTGGAGGTATTAATCAAGGCGGTATTTTAAAAAAAGTTTCACAAAACTAAATGCTATAGGAAGTGGAAAAAAAGAGATGAGACCTGGGACAGCTCTGCCTCAATGAGTGGTAGAGTGGGTGAGGGGATGGTGGAGCTGAAAAGCAATAATGGGCTATAAAACTAAGTTGTGCATCATCACCAACAACAGCGTAACCCTTCCTGATGTGTCTATGCATACTGTGAAGAGAAGGGGATTGGAATGCCATAACACACAGAAAGCCTCTGATGCAACTGAACCCACAGTCACTATTGGAAGTATAAGATCAGTCTTCCAGAGAGTGAACTCGTGGAAAGAACCTGGTCCAGATGGTGTCCCTGGCTGCACTAGTTCAGCTAGTAAGATAATTTGCAGACATTTTGAACATTTCCCGGCCTCAGTGTGAGGTCCCCACATGCTTTCAGAAGACCACTATCATCCTGGTACTTCAGAAAAACAAGGAAACATATCTTAATGACTAAGGCGTGCTAGCTCTGATATCTACCATCATGAAGAGTTCAGAAAAGCTGGACATGGCAGCATTAACTGCAACTTCCCAGAGAATCTTGATACACTGTAATTTTCTATAGCTACTGCTGAAATGGATCTTTGCCAAATGCCAAATTACACTCAACTCTGGAGCATCTAGACAGTACGGACATCATAACTCAGTGGCTACTTTATTATTGAGATACAGCGCGGAACATGCCTTTCTGGCCCTTCGAGCTATGCCACCCAACATTCCTCCAGTTTAATCATGGGACAATTTACAATGACCAATTAACCCACCAACCAGTATGTCTTTGGACTATGGGAGGAAACCAAAGAACCCGGAGGAAATCCATGTGATGACCGGGAGAACGCACAGACTCTTTACAGGCAGTGAGAGGCATTGAACCCAGGCCACCTGTACTGTAAAGCATTGTGCTAACCACTCCGCCACCCTGCCACCCATGTACAGCTGTGCACCTGGTTGTTAATGCAAATATCTAATCAGCCAATCATGTGGCAGCAACTCAATGCATAAAAGCAAACAGGCATGGTCAAGAGGTTCAGTTGTTGTTCAAACTAAACATCAGAATGGTGAAGAAGTATGATCTAAGTGACTTTGACCCTGGAATGATTATTGGTGACAAACAGGGTGGTTTGAGTACCTCAGAAACTGTTGACCTCCTGAGTTTTTCATGCACATTTTCCAGAAAATGGTGCAAAAAAACAAAAAACTTCTAGTGAAGTGGCAGTTCTGTCGGCAAAAGCTGAAGAGACAGAATTCCTTTTTTGTACAGATTGAAAAGTCTAGTTTTGGACAAGCTCATTGTTCCTCCCATCAGTGGTTAATGAGAGTGGTCAGAGGAGAATGGCCAGGCTGGTTAAAACTGACAGGAAGGTGACAGTAACTCAAATAACCACACGTAACAACAGTGGTGTGCTGAAGAGCATATCTGTATGCACAACAGGTCAAACTTTGAAGTGGATGGGTCACAGCAGTAGAAAACTATAAACATACACTCAGTGGCCACCTTTATTAGGTACAGGAGGTAGTAGACACCAAGTGCATGTTAGACAATTCTTTATTGACTACATCCACCTTCAATAAAAGCAAGCTTATCTCTAACCTCCTAGACTTGGGACTCAACATCTCCCTTTGCAACTGGATCCTTGACTTCCTGACCAACAGACTGCAATAAGTAAGGATAATCAGCAACACCACCACATGATTATCCTCAACACCGGTACCCCATGGGGCTGCATCCTCGGCTCCATAGTTTATTCCCTGTACACTCTCAAGTGCATGATCAAATTCTGCTTTAACTTCCTCTGCAAATTTGCAATAGATACCTCCATAGTGAGCCATATCTCAAGCAATGTTGTCAAGTTATAGGAAGGAGTCAGAGAGCCTCCTAAAATATTGATACGTTAATGGCAACAAATCAAAAGAGCTGGTCACTGATGGGATAGTGCACATGCTCCTGGGGTCAAAAGGACAAAGAACTTCAAGCTCCTAGAAAAGAACTTCACCAATAGACTGAGCTGCTCCAACCAAGTTGACACCTTACCACTGAAAGCTCACATTATATTCCCTTCCTACATTCCCAGGCATGCAACCTTACATTTTGGACCTAAATTGACATTCTCCTTTTAATCCTATGACTATGACTTTTTTGATGAGACTGATGTTGGGAAACATTTCAAAAGCCTTGTTGAACTCATTCAGAATATTTCAAAGATACTAGTTCCCAGAAAACTCAATAATTATTCAGATAAGAATCACCCTTAAAGTAGTCCAGCTTTGAAGAATCTACATCTATCAAATAAAGGTCTATGCTGTCCTCATGAATTGATTCCAAAAAAAAATGCCAGTCATTGTTTTGGATGAACATAGAAGGAAGCCATCTGGATTATTGAGCTGATGTTGGACATCAGCAGTAAAATCCCATATCCTATCAATTCCATTTCCCCTCTTATTTCCAGGTAGCCTATTCTCACTCACATCCCCACCAATTTAACCCAGTTCTCCTGTCAGCCAGCTGCATCAAGAGAAATTTACAGTAGTCCATTAACCTATCAGCATATCCTTGGGAGACAAAACAAAGATTCAAAAAAATTATAACCGCGGACCCATCAATTTCCTACTTTGTTTCTTTTAATAGCATCCAAAATTATTTACCTGGTTATGTTGCGAAAGGGGAAATCATCAGGACCAGATAACATTCCGGTTGAACTGTATGAAGCGCTAGCAGATTTTGGTGTAGAGAAATTAACAATCTTTTTATAGGCATCCGTTAGTCTTGTGAGATGATGGATTTGTGCCTTGGAAGGTTTCCAGGGCACAGGCCTAGGCAAGGTTGTATCGAAGACCGGCAGTTGCCCACGTTGCAAGTCTCCCCTCTCCACGCCACTGGTGTTGTCCAAGGGGAGGGCATTAGGACCCATACAGCTTGGCACCGGTGTCATCGCAGAGCAATGTGTGGTTAAGTGCCTTGCTCAAGGACACAACATGCTGCCTTAGCCAAGGCTCAAACTAGTGACCTTCAGATCACTAGACGAACACCTTAACCACTTGGCCACACGCCAACACAATCTTATTGAATAAAATATACAACAGTGGCAAAGTACCAGAAGATCTTTTAAAGACAGTATTCATTGCACTGCCAAAGAAAGCAGGCGCAACAGAGTGTGGACAACACAGAACAATTAATTTAATGAGCCACCTCACAAAAATTCTATTACAATCATTATGCTCAGAATAAGAAACAAAATTAAACCAGAGATCAGTGAAGAACAGTGCGGCTTTGTCGAAGGCAAGGGAACATCAAATGCCACTTATATTTTCAGGAATATTATCGAAAGGTCAATAGAAGTACAACAAGACCTATACTTCTGTTTCACTGACTACACAAAAGCCTTTGACACAGTGAAACACCAGGATCATGAAAATGCTTAAAGATATTAATGTCGACGGAAAAGATCTAAGAATAATCAGGAATCTCTACTGGTAATAAAGTGCAGCCATACTGATAGAGAATGAGATTGGTGAATATCAGTCAATAAAGCGAGGAGTCAGGCAGGGTTGTGTTCTATCTCCAGACCTGCTCTCCCTGTACAGTGAAAACATCATGAGAACCATACAAGACCATGCAGATGATACAGTACTGATAGCAACAGTGAAGTAAATTTACAGAAACTAGTATCTACCATCAACACAGAGAGCGAAAGACTTGGCCCAACTTTAAACAAAAAGAAAACTGAAGTAATGGTAATATCAAAGAAACCTGATATCCCAAACTGTAGGATCCTATTGGGAAATGAAATCCTGAAACAAGTTCACAACTTCAAGTACCTTGGATCATGGGTAACATCTGATGGCAAATGCGAAATAGACATAAAAGCAAGAATAGCAATGGCAAGAACAGCATTTACAGAAATGAGAAACATTCTAACGAACAACAAAATAGCAATTGACATCCGTTTTAGAACTCTCAGCTGCTACGTTCTTTCTATTGATGTATATATATTGATGTATGGCTGCGAGTCATGGACCATCACAAATGCAATGGAAGATAGAATCAATGCAGCAGAGATGTGGTTCCTCAGACGAATGCTATGCATATCATATATGGACAGGATAACCAATGAAGAAGAACGAAAACAAAACGTACATTACTTAAAAAAATCAGAAAACAGCAATCAAAATTCTTTGGACACATCATACGAAGAGAGACATTAGAACATTTAGTTACAACTGGAAAGCTGGAAGGAAGAAAAAGCAGAGGCAGACAGAGAATGAAAATGATAGATGGAATAACAGGGGAGGCAACATCTAGAATTTGGAGGGTCAGGGACCGTGATGGATGGAGAGACATGATCGCCTGAACGGCAAGGCACCTGAGTGAACAAATGTTGTTTTAACCACTTGTGAAGTGCTAAACTCCTTCTCTTATGATGTCTACCATTTGATATTTCACTTCATTATGCTTAAATATGTGTATCTGCATCCTACTCTTTGTGAAAACAGTCACTATATATTCACATCTTTTGTTTCCTTGCATGACTTACCTTTCTCATGACCTGTTCCTTCCACAGTTATTCTCTTGCTTCTTTTAACATAAATTATCTTTTTTACTTTACTTCCTAGTAAATTCTCATTCCCTCTCTTTGCTTTCCTAATTTCACTTTTAATTTCATTCCTGACACTTGCATTCTGCATTAAGCTCCCTTGTTTCACATGCACTTATCTTACCCTCAATGATCTGGGTGCTCGAAGGTTTGGCAGTCTATTCTCTTTCTTTGAGGGTGTGTGTCTATTTTGAACCTCTTGAATCTCCTCCCAACAATCCGAGACTGATTTATCTTCAAGTAGCTATTTGAAAACCTCTTCTCCAAATCACAGTTCAGTCTATTAAGTTGACCTTTCCCAATTTAGAACATTGGCTCCATGTATGACAACGGTGGGGGCAGGAAATAACTAAGTAATTCCATTCAAGAGGTGAATGGACTTGTGATTATGCGCAGTTCCTTCATTCAAAGGATAAATGAGAAGTAACAATCAATAAGACTTCAAACATAAAGTGGCTTGAAAATACTCGAATATGTCTGAGACCATGGAGTTCAATATGCCAGGAGTTTTACTGAAATCACTATTTTATTTCAATTTGGAACAATAGTTGCTTATTTTTTAAGTTGAAGCTCAGGGAAAAGTTCTATTTATGTTTACAGAATATAGTAGCTTTAAAATGGGAAAATGTTCCAAAGCATTTTTAGTTGTGTATTGTCAGAGCTTTCCAATTACTCTAGGTAATTGGAAACTACTCTATCTCACTGATGACATTTTTAATTACAATTTTGAAAGACCAGAGCTCACTACAGAACTTCCAGCCTCCGATCTGCTCAGGTATTTATATTATTCAGATGGATGATTCATCTGAGTTTCTGGTCGGTGGTAACCCCCGAGATGTTGATTGTAGGGGATCCAATGATGGTAAAGCTATTGAATGTCAAGGCCAGTTGGTTAAATCTTCCTTTTCTCAAGATAGTAATTGTCTTGTATTTTCACGGTGTGATATTAGTTGCCATGTACCAGCCCATGTTTGAATTCTGTCTAAATATTGCTCCATGCAGCATAGGCTGTTTTTTTTTTGCCTTTGTTACCCATGGCATAGAATATGAGTGGGGTGGAAAAAGAAAGGGTCATGGCATAATAGTACAGCTTGTTTAAATATTTGATAGACCACATCTGGAGTACTGCGTACATTTCTGGACAACACAGTTATAGGAAGGACGTGATTGCACTGGAGGGAGTGCGGAGGAGATTCACAAGGGTGTTACCAGGGGTGGAATGCTTCAGTTATGTGGCGAGACTGGACGTTCTGCGCTTGTTTTTCATGAGGCGTATAAAGCTGGTAGAAGCATACAGAGTTATGAATTGCATGATGTAGCAAACAGTAAAAACTATTTTCCTCATGGCAGAGATTTATAAAACTAGAAGGCATAGATTTGTGATGGTATTGGATTCACTGTCCGCAAAGCCGTAAACTTAAAAGGAGATGTATGTGTATGGGTACCCTTCCTACAGGGAGGTTGTTGTACTGAGAATGATTTGTCTTGTGATGTCACTCACTCATCCCTCTGTTTGTATTCCTGTGCCTAAGCACTCATTTCCATCTCTTCATGGGGATTCTGCTGTTTCTCTGCTCCTGGGTTGGATCGTGAGCCTGCTGTCTGCTGCTGCTCAGTTGAGCTGGTGCCGATAACCACAATGACAGAGAGAGTCAGCCATTACTTGGCATTTGGGTCCAGTCCTGTAAGCGTACACCATGACAAGCAGCCAGGACTCAAACGGCCAAATGGCCTACCCCATTTCTGTTTTCTATGCTTCTGTGTATTGTAAAAAAATACTTTTTATGAGAATGATTAGCGAGACAGAGAGAGATCTGTATTTACTGACAAGTACCTTTATTGTTTAAACTAACAATTAAGTGAATTCATACACTAATTACCTTGTGTGCATATCCGCTAGGTATCCCTGACTCTCCTGAATAGTCAAAGAATAGCAAAGGTATTACCCGGCAATGGAGTCTACGCTGGCCAGGCGTTCCTTGTATTCCTGATTCACTCACCACATGTTTCACGCAGTGTTGCTCACATTTGTATCTGTGATGGTTATTCTTCGAAGTTACCACTGCCAGCACACATGAAGCATCCACTTTTATATCCATTCCTTATTAATTCAATTAGCGTATTCCACTGTCATTGGCCATAGGTCACGTATCTGTCCTTTAACACCTTGTTATTGGCTCTGCTTCAGGCTAGCATCCATTTATTGCCCTCTTCCCATCAAGTGACAGTCGATAATTTATGGCTCTTTGTTCTCAATCAGCAAAGAACTCGAATCACTCCAGGCAGGCACCTTCCCCAACATTCACAAACTGCATATTATAGCCAACCAAAGAACAACTCACAAATAACTTCTTATTTGGAAATGATCTCCAGTTCAACAGATTACCTGAAGTATCTTTGTGTCTTCTTTGAAACATTGATCAAGACCAACATGTCAAGCTCACAAAATGGAGAATAGAGTGTCTTCACAAAATGGCAGCCTCCATTCCCAAGCATGCCGCAAGAACAAAGACATTTAGTCTGTCTGCTTCCACTGTCCTTGATTCATTTGAATTCACTGATTTGTAGATTGATATTCTTTCTGGCCAACATGTGTTTTCAGTTAGTTAAGTCCATTTTTAATGAGTAGCCTTTCAACGGGAATTAAAATCTGCATGGACTAATTAATCCGTAACTACAATTGAGCTACTTTCCAATAAAAATACACACTGTCCTCCTCAATGAAATGAATGCTCATTGTTGAGAGCCATTTAATAAACTAAATACTGTAAGTTTAAAAAATTAATATCTGTATACACAATAGATTCTCCAGATGATGGACTCCAGAGCAACAAACACAAAAAGCTGAATGAACTCAGCAGGTCAAGCAACATTTGTGGAAAGGAAGAAACAGCTGACTTTTAGGACTGAGATCCTTGTAAACTCTGCTGCATTGAAGCTTTTGAAAAAGACAATGAAAACTAAGAACACAGGAACAAGTATCAAGGGCAAGCCACGTGGTCCATCAAGTCTTCTCCATCTTTCAGTAAGATCAGGTCTGATTTTGGATCACAGGGGAAATTTTATGCCCAAGCATTTTCAAAAGATTTTTGATAAGGACCTGTGCAGAAGGTTAGAGCATGCAATATAATCACAGGGATTAACAATTGGTTGTTGAATAGAAAGCCAAAAGGGACAATAGATGAACCTTGAACCCTGGCTTATGGCCAAGTTTCAGAACAACACAAGGACATGTGGAAAGGCAGGTAGTATTGAAATTTGGAATTTGATAAGGAGAAAATAAAATCTGATGTAGCCGTATTTCAGTGAAGTAAAGGAAATTACAGTGGTATGAGAGAGGAGTTGACCAAAGAAAATTGGAAGGAGCTGCTGGCAGGAATGACAGCAGAGCAGCAATGGCATGAGTTTCTGGGAAAAATGAGGAAGGTGCAGGATAGATGTATTCCAAAAACGAAGAAATACTCAAATGGTAAAATAGTATAACTGTGGCTGACAAGGGAATTCAGGTAATGTAAAAGCAAAAGAGAAGGCATACAACAAGCAAAAATTAGTGGCAAGATAGAGGATTGGGAAGCTTCTAAAAACCTACAGAGAGCAGTTATTAGGAGGGAAAAGATAAAATATGAAAGCATGCCAGCAAACAATATTGAAGTGGATAGTAAAAGCTTTTTCAAGTATGTAAAAAATAAAAGACAGATGAGAGTGGATATAGGACCACTAGAAAATTAGGCCAGAGAAATAATAATGGGGACAAGGAGATGGCAGATGAATTAAATGAGTAGTTTGCATCAGTTTTCACTGTGGAATGCACTAGCAGTGTGCCAGATGTTGAAGGGTGCAAGGGAAGAGAAGTGAGTACAGTTACTATTACAAGGGAGAAGGTGCTCAAAAAGCTGAAAGACATAAGGGCACATAAGTCACCTGGACCAGATGAATTGCACCCTAGGTTTCTGAAAGAGGTAGTGGAGGGCTGAAAAGTTGCAAATGTCACTCCACTCTTTAAAAAAGGAGCAAGGAAGCAGAAATGAAATTATAGACCAGTTAACCTGACCTTAGTGGTTGGGAAGATGTTGGAGTCGATTGTTAAATAGGAAGTTATGCAGTACTTGGTGACACAGGACAGGCCGGACAATGTCAGTATGGTTTCCTTAAGGAAAAATCTTACCTGATTAACCTTTTGGAATTCCTTGAGAAAATTACAAGTGGGATAGGTAAAGCTGATGCAATGTATGTTGTATATTTGGACTTTCAGAAGGCCTTTAACAAGGTGCCATACATGAGGCTGCTTAATAAGTTAAGAGCCCATAGTTATACAGGAAAGTTACTGGCATGGTTAGAACATTGGCTGATTGGTAGGAGGCAGTGAGTGGGCTGCCAGTGACCAGTGGTGTTCTGCAGGAGTCGATGTTATAATCACTTTTTTTTATGCTGTATATGCTGTAGTAAGGTGGGAGGAGAAGATGGTGGTGCAACGCAGCGCGTGCAGCTCTCCGGTGAAATGATATCGTATTTGTAAGTAGGATGCCATGCACAATTCTGATTTGATGGCGACAGATGTAAGAAGGCACAGAGGAACACATGGAGAAATTTCTGAAATGCCTAGTTTGCTAGCGCTGTTACTGTGTGATCGAGAATCTCCGGAGGGACGGCCCCAAAATCCCCGGCTTTGCCTGCTGCTGGCAACCAAGGCTGGGGTCGAAGCGTTCGGTGGAGATGGGGCTCGGTACTCGGTGTTGGAGGGCTGATCGGAGCTCGAAGTTTTCGGACGGACTGAGAGTCGGACTGTGTTCGGGCATGGCAGGGAGAGTTTTCTTCCTTCTCCCAACTGTGTGAGACGTGGGACTTTCGTGAGACTTTGAATTTTTTTACTGTGCCCGTGGCTTGCTCTTCATCAAGTTATGGTATTGTTGCACTGTTGAAACTATATGTTATAATTATGTGGTTTTTGTTAGTTTTTCAGTCTTGGTCTGTCCTGTGTTTCTGTGATATCACACCGGAGGAATATTGTATCATTTCTTAATGCATGCATTACTAAATGACAATAAAAGAGGACTGCGTGTCCTCATAATCTAATCTAATCTAATATCAATGAATTAGATGATGGAATAGATGGCTTTGTTGCCAAGTTTGCAAATAATACGAAGTTTGGTGGTGGAACAGTTAGTGTTAAGGAAATAGGCGAGCTCAGAAGGTGTTAAACAGATTAGTAGAATGGGCAAGAGAGTGGCAAATGAAATACAATTTTGGAAAATACGTTGTCAGGCACTTTGGTAGTAGAAATAAATATGCAGACTGTTTTCTAAATGGGGAGAAGATCCAAAAATCTGAGGTGCAGAGGGACTTGGGAATGCCAGTGCAGAATACCTTAAAGGTTAACTTGCAGGTTGAGTCAGTGGTGAGGAAGGCAAATGCAATCTTAGCATTATTTCAAGAAGTCATGAATACTAGAACAGGGATGTGATGCTGAAGCTTTATAAAGCACTTGTGAGTCCTCACCCTGAGTATTGTGAACAGTTTTGGGCTCCTCATCTAAGAACAGATGAGCTGGCATTGGAGAAGGCTTAGAGGAGGTTCACAAGGATGATTCCAGGAATGAAATGGTTATCATACAGGAAATGTTTGATAGCCTTGGGTCTATACTCGCTGGTGTTTAGAAGGATGAGGAGGGGATCTCATTGAACCTTTCGAATGTTGAAAGACCTTGACAGAGTAGATGTGGAAAGGATGTTTCCCATGGTGGGTGAATCGAAGACAAAAGGGCACAGCCTCAGGATAGAGAAGAGTCCATTTAAAACAGAGATGCAGAGTAATTTCTTTCGCCAGAGGGTGGTGAATTTGTGGAATCTGTTACCACAGGCAGCTGTGGAGGCCAGGTCATTGGGTGTATTTAAGGCAGAGATTGATAAGTTCTTGATTGGACACGGCATCAAAGGTTATGGGGAGAAGGCCGGGGATTGGGACTGAGGAGGGGAGAACAGGATCAGCCATGATTGAATGGCGGAGCAGACTTGATGGGCCAAATGGCCTAATTCTGCTTCTATGTCTTATGGGCTTGTGGTCTATTGAGAAAGTAGGGTGTCTCGATGGACTTGGACAGATTAGGAGAATTGGGAAAGAAGTGGTAGATAGAAGAGGGAAGTGTATGGTCATGCACTTGGTTGAAGAAATTAAGGTGTAGACTATTTTCTAAATGGGGAGAAAATTCAGATATCCGTGGTGTAAAGGGACTTGAAAGTATTCCTGCAGGATTCCCTGAACGGTAACTTATAGGTAATAAGGAAGGCAAATGCAATGTTAGCATTCATTTCAAGAGGGCCAGAGTATAAAAGCAAGGATGTGATGCTGAGGCTTTATAAGGCTTTGATCAGACCAATGGAATGTACAGGTGTCCCCCACTTTTTGAACGTTCATTTTACGAAGCCTCACTGTTACAAAAGACCTACATTAGTACCCTGTTTTCGCTTTCAGAAGATGTTTTCACTGTTACGAAAAAAAAGCTATGTGCGATAAAAAAATCAGCCCGCGAAAAAAATCAGCGTGCGATAAAAGGCAGCGCGTGCCCCGAGCAGCCGCTCTCCCCCATATTCGGAATGGCATTCTCGTTGGCATTGCTTAAACACATGCCTGTGAGCAGCCGTTTGCAAGATGAGTTCTATGGTGTCGGAAAAGCCTAAAAGAGCTCATAAGGGTGTTACACTTAGTGTAAAACTAGACATAATTAAGTGTTTCGATCGTGGTGAACGAAGCAAGGACAAAGTGAGTTTGCCTTGTGGAAGCTGATGAAGATGATGTTGAAGAGGTTTTGGCATCCCATGACCAAGAACTGATAGATGAAGAGCTGATGCAATTGGAAGAGGAAAGGATAACAATCGAAACTGAATGAGTAATGATAAAGTATGACTTTAATTTTGAAAGGGTACATAGGTTTAGGGGATATTTGCAAGATGGTTTGAGTCCTTACAAAGAACTGTATGATAGAAAAATGCGTGAGGTTCAGCAGTCAAGCAAGCCTTCCACATCAGCCACAGCAGACGACAAATCTCGACCTTCGACATCGAGGCGGGCAGTCATAGGAGAAGATGAGCTGCCTGTTCTAATGGACACAGACGACGAGATGACACCCCAGTGTCCCACCACCCCAACACCCAGGCCACGGACAGATACTGTACCAATTTGCGGAGAATGCAGCAGTAGCCGGGAGGCACACAACACATCTTTAAGAAAAATGCTGAAATAAACAAGCTAATTAATTAGGTGCTTCCCGACATGTAATTGTCAGCCCAGATCAGAGACGATGCAGTTGGAAATCGGCACTGATCTGGGCCGAAAATTACGTGCCGGGCGGCACCTAATTAATTAGCATGTTTATTTCGGCTTTTTTCTTAAAGATGTGCTGTGTGTGTCCCGGCTACCGCTGGACCCCTGCATGCTTCGCGGCAATGTATCGGTCGGCAGCCTGGAGGGTGGGGGCCACTGCACCAGCCAACCTACGACGACTCAGTCTAACACACCATCATCAGTGTGCTCTATGCTGTCTTCCCAATTCCAGTAAGTGATACTACACTGTACATACATTATTTCTACTTGATATAAGCTGTGCACTTTTACATGTTATTCGGTATGATTTGGAAGCTTCATAGCTTAAAGGTTACTGGAGAGCGCTTGCGCCGTGTTTTTGCCAACAGCGTTTGCGTGAGATTTTCTGCCAACGGCGCTTGCGTGAGATTTTCGCTACGGAGAACAGTGCAGTAATGATTGTGGAAAAGTATTTCTACTTTATATAGGCTGTGTATTTATCATATCATTCCTGCGTTTACTATATGTTACTGTTATTTTAGGTTTTATGTGTTATTTAGCATGATTTGGTAGGTTATTTTTGGGTCTGCGAACGCTCACAAAATTTTCCCATATAAATATATGGTAATTTCTTCTTCACTTTACGACATTTTGGCTTATGAACCATTTCATAGGAACGCTCTACCTTCGGGTGGCGGGAGAAACCTGTATTGTGCAGTTTTGGGCCCCTTATCTTAGAAGGGATTTGCTGGCACTGGAGAGGGTCCAGAGGAGGTTCACGAGAAGAAAACGATTAATGTATGTGGAACATATTAATGCGCTGGGCCTGTATTCATTGAAATTTAGAAGAATGAGGGGGGAATCTCATTGAACTGTATCAAATATTGAAAGGCCTAGTTAGAGTGAATGTGGACAGGATGCTTCCTACATTAGGGAATCAAGGATAGAGAGCACAGCGTCAGAATAGAAGAACGTCCCTTTAGAAGAGAGATGAGAAGGAATTTCTTTAGCCAGAGGGTGGTGATTCTGTCAATTCATTGCCTTGGACTGCTGTGGAGGCCATGTCATTGGGTATATTTAAAGTGGAGATTGATAAGTTCTTGATTAATAAGGTTGTCAAAGGTTATGGAGAGAAGACAGGAGAATGGGGTTGGGGAGGACAATAAACCAGCCATGACAGAATGGCAGAGCAGACCTGATGGGCCAAAGAGCGTAATTCTGCTCTTATGTCTTATGGTCTTTTTCACGATGGTAGGCGGACTAGGTGACAATATCTCCCGTTTGCAGATTATCAACATAGGTCGTGTGTTTATCCTGCTGCTCTAGTCTCTATACACACATGAATGTGTGGCTCAGTACAGTTCCAATACCATCTTCAAATTCACTAATGACATTACCGTTGCTGGATGAATCACAGGTGGCAATGAGTTAGCTTATCGAAGTGAGTCAGGACACTTAGTCGAGTGGTGCTGCAAAAGCACTCTCTTACTCAACGTCAGCAAAAGAGCTGATTGTTGACTTCAGAAAGGAGACGAAGTTGAACATGCACCAGTCTGTATTGAGAGATTGGTGGTAGAGAGAACCAACAGCTTTAAATTCCTAGACATTAACATATCAAATGAACTAACCTGGGCCCACCATATAAATGCCAAAAAAAAAGGAAATTGTGTTATCACGTGAAAGAAAATTAAGAAGAAAATTAAATTTTGTTGTCACGCTTGACTAGCTAAGTGCTGCCCAAGATTTGTGTCATGAAAGTGACAGGATAAGATGTAGACTCTGCCTTGCTTGTGCTAGCTAACAATAGCTCATGCCAGTGATGAGGTATTGTTAACCTTTGTCCAAGACTGTCTGGCTAATAGAAGACTGCAGATATGTAGCTCAGATTTTATATATCGCGCAGGGACATCTGTGAACAGCCTGTTACCTATAAGAGCTTCTCGAAGTCGCTAAGTATGTCTAGCTGCTGGCTATTGCCCAAAATTTACTGTATACACTTAAGATATAACCTGACATTGACTGAGCCATAAGGCAATGGGTCTCTGCGATCGTGCATTAAAGGTCTGTATCTTTATTTCTGTTTGATAATGGAGTAATGCTTTTACAGTAAAGTACAAACAGGGTAGGTTTCTATGACACACCATCTTTACCTTCTTAAGAGGTTGTCACTGAACACCAACAAAGTTCTACAGATGCACGGTTGAAGGTAATCTGACCGGTTGCAACATGGTCTAGTGCAGCAAGTTGAATGCACGGGAATGTATGAAGCTGCAGAGAGTAGTGGATTCTGCCCAATACACCACCAGCACATCCTTCCTCACCATCAGTATTAGCTGCCAAGAGTATTATCATCCTCACCGTCAGTATTACCTGCCAAGAGTATTATCATCCTCACCATCAGTATTACCTGCCAAGAGTATTATCATCCTCACCGTCAGTATTATCATCCTCACCATCAGTACTACTTGCCAAGAGTATTATTATCCTCACCATCAGTATTACTTGCCAAGAGTATTATCATCCTCACCGTCAGTATTACCTGCCAAGAGTATTATCATCCTCACCATCAGTATTACCTGCCAAGAGTATTATCATCCTCACCATCAGTATTAGCTGCCAAGAGTATTATCATCCTCACCATCAGTATTACTTGCCAAGAGTATCATCATCCTCACCATCAGTGTTACCTGCCAAGAGTATTATCATCCTCACCATCAGTGTTACCTGCCAAGAGTAAAGAGATGCTGTCTCAAGAAGGCAACATCCGTCATCAAAATTTCCCACCACCCAGGCCAGTCCCTTTTTTGAATCAGGTAGAAGGTGCAGAATCCTGAAGTCCAAAAGCACCAGGTTCAAGAACAGCTACTTAACTTCAACCATTCTATTCTTGAACCAACCAGCAAAATGCTAATCGCTATAGTTATACAACACTAAGACCACTTCCACCACTTCGCATTAAAATAGATTTTGCCTTCTTTTGTTCTAATTCTGCTCTTTATTTAAAAAAAAATATATGTTTAATTTATGTTTTCCTTGTGAACGTGCTTAGATGATGCCACGTGGCTGTGATGCTGCTCAAGTAAGTTTATTATTGCACCTGTGGACACGTACTTGTGCTCATGACAAAAATGACTTCGACTTTGATTTATGGTGGTGTAACATGGATCAGTTCGTGAGCACCAACTATTTATCGCTTATATCAAATAATTTAGCTCTGGAGATAAAATCTCACATTTCCAGGTTTGCTGATTGTAAGAAGGATGTAAAAAAGGGATATGGACAAGCTGAATGTGTGACAAGAAGACAGCGGATGCAACTTAATGTAGAAAAAATTGACATCATCTGCTTTGGTGCACCAAAGCATAGAAATCTATAAACAGAGAAATATTGGATAATAAATGTCACCTTGGTGTTTTTATACCCAAGTTTCTGAAGCCAACATACAGCTGTGGCTTGAGATAAGCAAAGCAAATGGTTTATTGGATTCTATTATGTGAAGCTCTGAGTATAGAATGAGTATAGGAGAAAAGATGTACTTCAGTTATATATGGATTTGTTATGACTGCATCAGGAATATTCTGTATAGTTTTAGTCTTATCTAAAAAAAATACATGGCTTGGAGGAACTGTAGTGGAAGTTTCACCAGAAAGGTGGAGGTGTCTCTATATTAGATTGCGTAGACTAGGCCTGTATTCTCTAAAATAGAAAGATGGAGGGGTGTTTCTATATTAGATTGTGTAAACTAGGCCTGTATTCTCTTGAGCAGAAAGATAGGGGTATTTCTATATTAGATTTCATAGACTAGGCCTGTATTCTCTAGAACAGAAAGATGGAGGGGTGTTTCTATATTAGATTGTGTGGACTGGGCCTGTATTCTCTAGAACAGAAGGATGGAGGAGTTTCTATATTAGATTGTGTAGATTAGGCCTGTATTCTCCAGACCAGAAGGATGAGAGGAAATCTCATTGAAACTCACAAAATTCTAACTATGCTTTCTGTGTGAGGAACTAAAGGAAATGGGTGAGATGTTTAATGACTACTAGACAACGGGGTGACCATTGGGGCACCCTTTGAGAGAAGGGTAGTGCAGTCTGATGTGACCAGAATGAATATTAAATTTTCCTGAATGCTATTGGTATCGCTTTGCTTTAGAAACTGAGGTAGAAAACCTCAGTTTATTAAAGAAGAATGATGCGTAGCAAAGCAAATATAGCTGGTCCTCGTTTAACGAAGGACACTTGTGATGGCATCATTTTTGGTTTATCTGCCACCCTTGTGCCTCTTGGCGTCATTCTGGAGATGTGCAGTCCTTTCATCCCCCGTCCCTTCATCTCTTCTGCTGTTTGTTATTTGTCTCTGATCCTGGAGATGTGCATGCTTCTCCTCCTCTGTCTCTTCTTCTCTCATCTTTTTTTGTCCTGACTCTTTGATCCTGGAGTCGTGCGGCCCTGGCCTCAACCGATTTTTGTTCTCTCCCTCTCCTTGTCGCTTCCCGACAACGTTTGGTGTCATTTTTTGACCATAATGTCCCCCTTCCCTTTCCACGCGGCATAATTAGGCTAACCATTTTTTTTACCCTAATGCTGGATAGAAAATACAAAGCAGTAACACCAAAGGATGCTGATTATTCTTGATGATGTGGTTGGCACTCTCCTAAATTGATGTGATATAGCCACTGCTGTTCTTTGACTCCAGCAAAGGGTTTTATGGGTATCTCGAAGTACGTAATTACAATAAGATTTAATTATCTCTTATTGATGGGTGGCAATTAGATCTGTCCCAATCCTCCACATGCTGGTGGTGATTAGCAGAATGCGACCAATCGAAATAGAGCTGCCCTGCCCTTTTGCTCTGGTAGGTGACGCTGCTGAGGCTGGCCGTGCACGTGCGCTGGGCTGTCGCGTCCCAATTTCCATGATGGCGGATCGGCCCTCTCACAAACAGACAGACAGAGCATGAGAGTTTTAGTAGTATACAGGTTTCTTTTTAGTTTTAACTGTTGCCAAGTGGTTAAGGCATTCGACTAGCGACCTGAAGGTCATCATTTCGAGCCCCAGTCGAGGCAACATGCTGTGTCCTTGAGCAAGGCACTTAACCACACATTGCGCTGCGATGACACTGGTGCCAAGCTGTATCGGCTGTTGCCCTTCCCTTGGACAACATTGGTGTTGTGGAGAGGGGAGACTTGCAGCATGGGCAACTGCGGGTCTTCCATACAACCTTGCCCAGGCCTGCACCCTGGAGAGTGATGACTTTCCAGGCGCAGATCCATGGTCTCGCAAGACTGATGGATGCCTTAACTAACTGCAGAGAAAATAATGATACTAAGGAAATAGGGGAAATGAGTGGTGGGATCTATGAAGTAAATTTATAATCAAAATACATATTTGTCACCAGATACAATTCTAAGAGTCATTTTCATGTGAGCATACTCAATAAATCCGATAACCAGGATAGTACCAATGAAAGAGCACACCAACAGGATGGACAAATAGAGTGCAAAAGACGACAAACTGTGCAAATACAAAAGAAAAAAAAAGAAATAACACTAATAAATAAATAAGCAATAAATTTTGAGAACATAAGATGAAGAGTCCTTGAAGGTGAGTCTATAGGTTGTGGGAACAGTTCAGTGATGGGGAAAGTGAAGCTGTGTGGTTCAAGATCCTGATTGTTGAGGGGTAATAACTGTTCCTGAACCTTCTTGGAGCTGGAGAAGAAATTGCAGAGGCTGTTGCAGAGATTTTTGTTTCATCTCTGGCCACAGGTGTATTTCTGAAAGACTAGAGTGTAGCTAATGTGGTACCATTGTTTAAAAAGGGTAGCAAAAGCAAGCCAGGAAACGACAGGTCAGTGAGACTGAGGGCCAAAGAGGGAGCCCGTCCAATTTCTGTTTCTCCCATGGTCCACTATCTTCTCCTAACAGATTCCTTCTTCTTCAACATTTCACCTCTTCCACCTATCACCTCCCAGCTTCTTACTTCATTTCCCTACCCAACCCATCACCTTCCCCTATCAACTGCCAGCTTGTACTCCTTCCCCTTCCTCCACCTAATTATTCTGCCTTCTTCCCCTTTCCTTTCCAGTCCTGATGATGGGTCTTAGCCGGAAACATCGACTGTTTATTGCCCTTCATAAATGCTGAGTTCCTCTGTCATTTTGTGTGCTCCACTCAAGATTTCTGGTCTCTTGTGTTCAGGGGCATCTTGATGAGACAAGCCTGTGGGCTGAGGATTGGCAAATGGCACTCAATCCAGATAAATGTGTGGTATACTATTTTGGGAGATCAAGCCAGGGGAGCCCAAGGGACAGTGAATGGTAGCGCCCTGGGGAGTGTTATGAAACAGAAAGACCTACGAGTACAAGTGTATAGTTGGCTGAAAGTGGATTTGAAGATAGTGAAGAAGGCTTTAGGCATACTGGCCTTCATTACTCAGATATTGGGTACAGGAATTGGACATTATGATGCAGTTAGATGCTGTTGAGGCTGCACCAAGAGTATTGGTACAGTTTTAGTCACCTTATCATAGGAAAGCAGATATTAAACTAGAAAGAATGTTTCAAAGATTTATCAGGATGTTGACTGCACTTGGAAGTCTGAGTTACATGGAGAGGTTGTGTAGACTGGGAGCTTACTCCCTGGAATAGAAATATAGAAACATAGAAAATAGGTGCAGGAGTAGGCCATTCGGCCCTTTGAGCCTGAACCACCATTTATTATGATCATGGCTGATCATCCAACTCAGAACCCCGCCCCAGCCTTCCCTCCATACCCCCTGACCCCCGTAGCCACAAGGGCCATAATCTAACTCCCTCTTAAATATAGCCAATGAACTGGCCTAAACTGTTTCCTGTGGCAGAGAATTCCACAGATTCACCACTCTCTGTGTGAAGAAGTTTTTCCTAATCTCGGTCCTAAAAGGCTTCCCCTCTATCCTCAAACTGTGGCCCCTCGTTCTGGACATCCCCAACATCGGGAACAATCTTCCTGCATCTAGCCTGTCCAATCCCTTTAGGATCTTATACGTTTCAATCAGATCCCCCCTCAATCTTCTAAATTCCAACGAGTACAAGCCCAGTTCATCCAGTCTTTCTTCATATGAAAGTCCTGCCATCCCAGGAATCAATCTGGTGAACCTTCTTTGTACTCCCTCTATGGCAAAGATGTCTTTCCTCAGATTAGGGGACCAAAACTGCACACAATACTCCAGGTGTGGTCTCACCAAGGCCTTGTACAACTGCAGTAGTACCTCCCTGCTCCTGTACTCGAATCCTCTCGCTATAAATGCCAGCATACCACTCGCCTTTTTCACCGCCTGCTGTACCTGCATGCCCACTTTCAATGACTGGTGTATAATGACACCCAGGTCTCGTTGCACCTCCCCTTTTCCTAATCGGCCACCATTCAGATAATAATCTGTTCTCCTATTTTTGCCACCAAAGTGGATAACTTCACATTTATCCACATTAAATTGCATCTGCCATGAATTTGCCCACTCACCCAACCTATCCAAGTCACCCTGCATCCTCTTAGCATCCTCCTCACTGCTAACACTGCCACCCAGCTTCGTGTCATCCGCAAACTTGGAGATGCTGCATTTAATTCCCTCATCCAAGTCATTAATATATATTGTAAACAACTGGGGTCCCAGCACTGAGCCTTGCGGTACCCCACTCGTCACCGCCTGCCATTCTGAAAAGGTCCCGTTTATTCCCACTCTTTGCTTCCTGTCTGCTAACCAATTCTCCACCCACACCAATACCTTACCCCCAATACCGTGTGCTTTAAGTTTGCACACTAATCTCCTGTGTGGGACCTTGTCAAAAGCCTTTTGAAAATCCAAATATACCACATCCACTGGTTCTCCCCTATCCACTCTGCTAGTTACATCCTCAAAAAATTCTACGAGATTCGTCAGACATGATTTTCCTTTCACAAATCCATGCTGACTTTGTCCGATCATTTCACCACTTTCCAAATGTGCTGTTATCACATCCTTGATAACTGACTCCAGCAGTTTCCCCACCACCGACGTTAGGCTAACCGGTCTATAATTCCCCGGTTTCTCTCTCCCTCCTTTTTTAAAAATGCAAGAGATTGAGGGGTAACCTGATCAAAGTATATATGACGAGGGGTTATGTATTTTCCCCATTTTATTTTAATTTCCCCTGGGAGGGTGTGCAAGATAAAAACAAGAGGGCATAGATTTAAGATCAGAGGTGAGAGATAAAAAAAAGGAAATCAGGCACAGGTGCTTCTTCACTCAAAGGGTGGTGCATAATTGGAATGAGCTGCCAGAAATAGTGGTTGAACCAGGTACATGAGCAACATTTAAAAACCATTTCGATATGTACATAGATCGGGTGGGTTTAGATAGCTACGGACCAAACACAGACTAACTCACGGGGCGACACAGCTGCCATGGCTGAGTTGGGCCAAAAGGCCTGTTTCCATGATGTATGACTCTATAACACTAAACTTTTTCATCTTTTGCGAGACTATGGTAGCTAAGTTACCGAATACAGAGACAGAGACAGAAAGATCTAGAAACGGGAGGGAGGTGTCAGAAATGGACCAGGTAAACTTGAGGGCAGGGTGAAAGTTGGAGGCAAAGTTAATAAAGTCAACGAGTTCTGCATGCGTGCAGGAAGCAGCGCCAATGCAGTCATCGATGTAGCGAAGGAAAAGTGGGGGGCAGATACCAGAATAGGCACGGAACATAGATTGTTCCACAAACCCAACAAAAAGGCAGGCATAGCTAGGACCCATACTGGTGCCCATAGCTACACCTTTAGTTTGGAGGAAATGGGAGGAGCAAAAGGAGAAATTATTAAGAGTAAGGACTAATTCCGCTAGACGGAGCAGAGTGGTGGTAGAGGGGAACTGATTAGGTCTGGAATCCAAAAAGAAGCATAGAGCTTTGAGACCTTCCTGATGGGGGATGGAAGTATATAAGGACGGGACATCCATGGTGAAAATAAAGCGGTGGGGGCCAGGGAACTTAAAATCATCGAAAAGTTTAAGAGCGTGAGAAGTGTCATGAACATAGGTCGGAAGGGATTGAACAAGGGGTGATAAAACAGTGTCGAGGTATGCAGAAATGAGTTCGGTGGGGCAGGAGCAAGCTGAGACAATAGGTCGGCCAGGACAGGCAGGTTTGTGGATCTTGGGTAGGAGGTAGAAACGGGAAGTGCGGGGTGTGGGAACTATAAGGTTGGTAGCAGTGGATGGGAGATCCCCTGAGCGGATAAAGTCGGAGATGGTGTGGGAGACAATGGCCTGGTGCCTGATGTCTACTATAAGCCTACTGACGCTCACAGCTATCTGGACTATTCCTCTTCTCACCCTGTCTCTTGCAAAAACGCCATCCCCTTCTCGCAATTCCTCCGTCCCTGCTGCATCTGCTCTCAGGATGAGGCTTTTCATTCTAGGACGAGGGAGATGTCTTCCTTTTTTAAAGAAAAGGGCTTCCCTTCCTCCACTATCAACTCTGCTCTTAAACGCATCTCCCCCATTTCACGTACATCTGCTCTCACTCCATCCTCCCACCACCCCACTAGGAATAGGGTTCCCCTGGTCCTTACCTACCACCCCACCAGCCTCCGGGTCCAACATATTATTCTCCGTAACTTCCGCCACCTCCAAAGGGATCCCACCACTAAGCACATCTTTCCCTCCCCCCCTCTCTCTGCATTCCGCAGGGATCGCTCCCTACACAACTCCCTTGTCCATTTGTCCCTCCCATCCCTCCCCACTGATCTCCCTCCTGGCACTTATCCGTGTAAGCGGAACAAGTGCTACACATGCCCTTACACTTCCTCCCTTACCACCATTCAGGGCCCCAAACAGTCCTTCCAGGTGAGGCATCACTTCACCTGTGAGTCGACTGGGGTGATATACTGCATCCGGTGCTCCCGATGTGGCCCTTTATATATTGGCGAGACCCAACGCAGACTGGGAGACCGCTTTGCTGAACATCTACGCTCTGTCCGCCAGAGAAAGCAGGATCTCCCAGTGGCCACACATTTTAATTCCACATCCCATTCCCATTCTGACATGTCTATCCACGGCCTCCTCTACTGTAAAGATGAAGCCACACTCAGGTTGGAGGAACAACACCTTATATTCCGTCTGGGTAGCCTCCAACCTGATGGCATGAACATCGACTTCTCTAACTTCCGCTAAGGCCCCACCTCCCCCTCGTACCCCATCTGTTACTCATTTTTATGCACACATTCTTTCTCTCACTCTCCTTTTTCTCCCTCTGTCCCTCTGAATATACCTCTTGCCCATCCTCTGGGTCACCCCCCCCCCGTCTTTCTTCCTGGACCTCCTGTCCCATGATCCTCTCGTATCCCCTTTTGCCTATCACCTGTCCAGCTCTCGGCTCTATCCCTCCCCCTCCTGTCTTCTCCTATCATTTTGGATCTCCCCCTCCCCCTCCAACTTTCAAATCCCTTACTCACTCTTCCTTCAGTTAGTCCTGACGAAGGGTCTCGGCCTGAAACGTCGACTGCACCTCTTCCTACAGATGCTGCTTGGCCTGCTGTGTTCACCAGCAACTTTGATGTATGTTGACTGGGAAACTGCTTTGTCGAGCACCTGGGCTCCATCTACAAAAAATGCAATTTCCTGGTGGCATTCCTGTTCCCATTCCGACATGTCCGTCCATGGCCTCCTCTTCTGCCACAATGAGGCTACTCTCAGGTTGGAGGTGCAACACCTTACATTCCGTCTGGGTAGCCTCCAACCTGATGGCATGGACATTGATGTTTCCAACTTTTGGTAATTTCTCCCCTCCCCCTCTTCCCACTTTGGCCTCTTCCCTAATCTCACCCACCTATCACCTTCCCTCCTCCTTCCCTTTCTCCCATGGTCCACTCTCCTCTCCAATCAGATCCCTTCTTCTCCAGCCTTGCCTTTTCCACTTGTCACCCTCAGATTTTTACTTAATTCCCCCTCCCCCAAGTTGGCTTCACTTATCACCTACCAGCTTTCTTTCCCCCCATCTTCTTAGTTTGGCATCTTCCCCCCTCGTTCCAGTCCCAAAGAAGAGGGTTCTGAATCTTTGACTGTTTATTAATTTCCATAGATGCTGTATGACCTGCTGAGTTCCTCCAGGATTTTGCGTGTGTTGCTTTGGATTTCCAGTATCTGCAGAATTTCTCGTGTTTATATCGTTGTGTGTTGCATCCGTAGATATCTGAATATTAAGGAAATCAAGTGCTTTCGGATGCAGTCAGTGGCTGAGTCTCCACTGAAAATTCTGAAGATTCACTACCTTTTTGAACGACAACAGCTCTCTCCATTTCACCCTTAATTCGGAGATGGTTTCTGCATACCGAAATTGGCACCAATTCTCTCTTTCCTTCTCTAATGGGCGGAGCCAACGCTACCTGTGCCGCAGCGCCACCTGCCGTGGCCAACTGGTACCGCAGCAGCGCCACCTGCCGGCCGACCCAGACCGGAAGCCGTTCCGGAGACTTTACGACAACGTGCTGCTTGTTCGGATTTACGGTACATCACGGCATGGCTACCACGGCATGGCTACCACGGCTGTGGCCGCCTCGCCGTCGCTGGCATCTGGAGCTTCGCTTTCCTTCACCGATGCCTGTTCCCTCATCCAGAGCCCACATTCCTGTTTGATGTTGGACACCTGCCGCCGACACCTCGCCCTCTGCCCGCTCTACTTGAATCGCAAGCGGAGCGGCATCGAACGCCAACTCAAAACCGAGCTGTTCCGCTTCTCAGAGAGGTGGGGAGGGGTATAAGGAGTTAGAAAGCGGGGAGAACTGGGTGGTCGGGGGGGGGAGAGGGAAAGGTCGTGGCTGGGGATGAAGGGGTGACGGGGTGAGGGGAAGGGGTAGCTGGGGATGAAGGGGTGACTGGGGGTGAGGGGAAAGGGGTAGCTGGAGGAGGAGGGAAGGGGTGACGGGGTGAGGGGAAAAAGGGTAGCTGAGGATGAAGGGCTGAGGGGAAGGGTAGCTGGGGATGAAGGGGTGATGGGGTGAGGGAAAAGAGGTAGCTGGGGATGAAGGGGTGATGGGGTGAGGGGAAGGGGTAGCTGGGGATGAAGGGGTGAGGGGAAGGGTAGCTGGGGATGAAGGGGTGATGGGGTGAGGGAAAAGAGGTAGCTGGGGATGAAGGGGTGAGGGGAAAGGGGTAGCTGGGGATGAAGGGATGATGGGGTGAGGGGAAAGGGGTAGCTGGGGATGAAGGGGTGAGGGGAAAGGGGTAGCTGAGGATGCAGGGGTGAGGGGAAAGGGGTAGCTGGGGATGAAGGGGTGAGGGGAAGTGTAGCTGGGGATGATGGGGTGATGGTGAGGGGAAGGGGGTAGATGGGGATGAAGGGGTGATGGGGTGAGGGGAAAGGGGTAGGTGGGGGTGATGGGGTGAGGGGAATGGGGTAGTTGGGGGTGATGGGGTGAGGGGAATGGGGTAGTTGGGGGTGATGGGGTGAGGGGAAAGGGGTAGCTGTGGATGAAGGGGTGAGGGGAAGGGTAGCTGGGGATGATGGGATGAGGGGAAAGGGGCAGCTGGGGATGATGGGGTGAGGGGAAAGGGGTAGCTGGGGATGAAGGGGTGAGGGGAAAGGGGTAGTTGGGGTGAGGGGAAAGGGGTAGCTGGGGATGAAGGGGTGAGGGGAAAGGGGCAGCTGGGGATGATGGGGTGAGGGGAAAGGGGTAGCTGGGGATGAAGGGGTGAGGGGAAAGGGGTAGTTGGGGTGAGGGGAAAGGGGTAGCTGGGGATGAAGGGGTGATGGGGTGAGGGGAAAGGGGTAATTGGGGGTGATGGGGTGAGGGGAAAGGGGAAGCTGGGGATAAAGGGGTAGCTGGGGGTGATGGGGTGAGGGGAAAGGGGTAGGTGGGGTGATGGGGTGAGTGAAGGGGTAGTTGGGGTGAGGGGAAAGGGGTAGCTGGGGATGAAGGGGTGAGGGGAAAGGGGTAGTTGGAGGTGATGGGGTGAGGGGAAAGGGGTAACTGGGGATGAAGGGGTGAGGGGAAAGGGGTAGCTGGGGATGAAGGGGTGATGGGATGAGGGGAAAGAGGTAGCTGGGGATGAAGCGGTGAGGGGAAGGGGTAGCTGGGGATGAAGGGGTGAAGGGAAGGGTAGCTGGGGATGATGGGGTGATGGTGAGGGGAAGGGTAGCTGGGGATGAAGGGGTGAGGGGGTGAGGGGAAAGGGGTAGCTGGGGATGAAGGGGTGATGGGGTGAAGTGAAAGGGGTAGCTGGGGATGAAGGGGTGATGGGGTGAGGGGAAAGGGGTAGCTGGGGATGAAGGGGTGAGGGGAAGGGTTGCTGGGGATGATGGAGTGACGTTGAGGGGAAGGGGGTAGCTGGGGATGAAAGGGTGAGGGGAAAGGGTAGCTGGGGATGAAGGGGTGACGGTGAGGGTAAAGGGGTAGCTGGGGATGAAGGGGTGATGGGGTGAGGGGAAAGGGGTAGCTGGGGATGAAGGGGTGAGTGGGTGAGGGGAAAGGTGTAGCTGGGGATGAAGGGGAGAGGGGGTGATGAGAAAGGGGTAGCTGGGGATGAAGGGGTGAGGGGAAAGGGGTAGCTGGGGATGAAGGGGTGACAGGGGAAAGGTAGCTGGGGATGAAGGGGTGATGGGGTGAGGGGAAAGGGGTAGCTGGGGATGAAGGGGTGAGGGGAAGGGTTGCTGGGGATGATGGAGTGACGTTGAGGGGAAGGGGGTAGCTGGGGATGAAAGGGTGAGGGGAAAGTAGTAGCTGGGGATGAAGGGGTGACGGTGAGGGTAAAGGGGTAGCTGGGGATGAAGGGGTGATGGGGTGAGGGGAAAGGGGTAGCTGGGGATGAAGGGGTGAGTGGGTGAGGGGAAAGGTGTAGCTGGGGATGAAGGGGAGAGGGGGTGATGGGAAAGGGGTAGCTGGGGATGAAGGGGTGAGGGGAAAGGGGTAGCTGGGGATGAAGGGGTGATGGTGAGGGGAAAGGGGTAGCTGGGGATGAAGGGGTGACAGGGTGAGGGGAAAGGGGTAGCTGGAGGAGGGGCGAAGGGGTTGTAGGACGATTGGTGGGGGAAGAGTTAGGGGATGTGGAAAGAATCAGTTGTATGGCCCAGAGACGGGCTCTTTTGACAATCATATCCATGCTGAACTGTTTTGCCTTTCTGGGCCATCCCGTTTGCCTTCAATAGAACCATATCCTTCAATGCCTCGCCTATTCAAGTGACTGTCTCAGTACCTCTTAAATATAATTGTATCTGATTCCACTAATTCCTCCGTCAGCAAACTCCAGGTCTCCCCACTTCTTCTGCGGGGGTTAGGGTTGCCTTTACAACTTCTTGTTTTAAAGCTATGCCCTTTTGTTTTTGACACCCTTGCCATGGGGAAAAAACTGACTACCTATGCCACTCGTTTTTTTTTGCCTGTTTCTATCAGGACATCCCTTGGCCTCCTTTGCTCCAGGAAAAATAAAAGCACACTTTGTCCAACCTTTCACTGGAATTAAAATCCTCAATCCAGGCAATATCCTGGTGAATCTTGAAAAGAATGAATTGGGATAGGGAGAGTGAACTCGGATGAGGATAGGGTGACAGGATATTGGGGTCACGGTGTGACATGGAGTTGATGATCCGGTTGATCAGGTGGGGACAGGAATCAGGGATGCAGATTGAGATGTTTATTGATAGTATGAATGGGGTGAGGCCAGAGCACAGGTATAGTTGGCAACACCTAGGTACAGCACCTGTATCTGGGGCTTGCAGGGTTGGGATCTGTGGAGTTGGGTGGCCATGTGAATGCATGGCCAGGTGCAAATGTTGATGTGAGGATCTGGGATTTGAAGTTGGCATGCTGGAGTTTTGGTAATCTGAGTGTGGGGCTATAGTTTGGGGTTCATCAGAACAAGAAATAGGAGCAGGAGTAGGCCCTGTCCCATTGAGCTTGCTCCGCCATTCAGTAAGATCATGGCTGATCTGGCCCTGGACTCATCTCAACCTACCTGACTTTTCTCCATAACCTTTAATTCCCCTACTATGCAAAAATCTGTCCAACCTTGTCTTAGATATGTTTAACTGTGGTAGCCTCCACTGCTTCAATTGCAGAGAATTCCGCAGACTCACCGCTCTCTGGGAAAAGCAGTTCCTCCTCTTCTCCGTCCTAAATCTACTCCCCTGAATCCTGAGGCTATGTCACCTCGTTCTAGTCTCACCTATCAGTGGAAACTACTTTCCTGCCTTTTATCTTACCTATCCCTTTCATATGTTTCTATAAAATCTCCTCTCATTCTTCTGAATACCAGCAAGTGCCATCAATCTCTCAATCTCTCTGACAATGGCAAACTGGAGAAGGTGCCGAAGAGATTTATGGGGGTGCTGCGTGGAGTTACAGGAAGAGACTTGTCAAAGGGGTAACATTTTAAAACAAGAGAGGGCAGTGAGAAGAAGAGGCCGAAGGTGACTCAATCTCTGCTCATAGCCTAACCCCATCATCTCTGAAATCAACCTGTCAACCTCCTCTGCACCGCCTCTGTTCTCTGATTATTGTTATGGAGTCAAAGAGTAACATCGTACGGAAACAGACCCTTCAGCACAACTGGTCCACTCTGACCACAGCTAGCTCCAGTTGCCTGTGTTTGGACCATAACTCTCGAAGCCCTTCCCTTCTATGTCCCTATCCAAATGTCTCTTAAATGTTATGGTTATTCCCACTTTGACCTCCTCTTCTCACTGCCCTCTGTTTTTCTTAAATATTACCCCTCAGACAAATCTCTTGCTATAACTTAGAACGTCAAGTCCACGCAGCATCCCCATAAATCTCTTTTGCATCTACTCCAGTTTGCCGCTGTCTTTCCTATAAGCATGAACAAAGCAGTACAGGTTTCCCCCGCCATCGGTAGGTAGAGCATTCCTATGAAACGGTTCATAAGCTGAAATGTCGTAAAGCGAAGAAGCAATTACCATTTATTTATATGGTAAAATTTTGTGAGCGTTCGCAGACCCAAAAATAACCTACCAAATCATGCTAAGTAACACATAAAACCTAAAATAACAGTAACATATAGTAAAAGCAGGAATGATATGATAAATACACAGCCTATATAAAGTAGAAATACTTCTCTACAACAATTGCCTGCACAGATCTCCGTAGCGAAAATCTCACGCAAGCGCTCTCGGCAGAAAATCTCTCACAAGCTTCTGATCTGGGCCGACAGTTACGTGCTAGGCGGCACCTTATTAATTAGCATGTTTATTTCGGCTTTTTTCTTAAAGATGTGCCGAGTGCCTCCCGGCTACCGCTGCGTTCTTCGCGAATCGGTACAGTATCTGTCCGGGGCCCGGGTGGTGGGACACAGGGGTGTCATCTCATCGTCAATCAGGGCAGGCAGCTCATCTTCTCCTATGACTGCCCGCCTCGATGTCGAAGTTCGAGGTTCGTTGTCTGCTGTGACTGATGTGGAAGGCTTGCTTGACTGTTGAGCCTCGCGCATTTTTCTATCATACAGTTGTTTGTAAGCACTCAAACCTTTCTGCAAATATCCCCTAAACCTACATACCCTTTCAAAATTAAAGTCGTACTTTATCATTGCAGCGAAAATCTCACGCAGTTACTTCACTTTCTGCATTTGGTTTCGATTGTTATCCTTTCCTCTTTCAATTGCATCAGCTCTTCATGTAACACCCTTACTCTTTCAGGCTTTTCCGACACCTTAGAACTCCTCTTGCTAATGGCTGCTCAATGCAACGTGTTTCAGCAATG
Organism: Mobula hypostoma; assembly: GCF_963921235.1. Classification (NCBI taxonomy): domain Eukaryota; kingdom Metazoa; phylum Chordata; class Chondrichthyes; order Myliobatiformes; family Myliobatidae; genus Mobula; species Mobula hypostoma. The sequence continues at coordinate 132,404,837 of NC_086099.1, forward strand.
CCGTTCCGAATACGGGGCGCGCGCTGCCTTTTTTCGCGTGCTGATTTTTTATTGCGTGCTGCCTTTCTTCATAACAGTGAAAACACCTTCTGAAAGCGAAAGCAGGGTACTAATGTAGGTCTTTCGTAACAGTGAGGTTTCGTAAAGGGAATGTTCGAAAAGCAGGGGACACCTGTACATTACTCTAAGTGTGTTTTATATAACTGTAGCCTAATGCCCTTACTACTAAACCTGATGGCCTGAGTGAGGAAGGTCAGCATGCTAAATGACTTCTTCGCCACCCAGTCACCTTAACAGGCTGCTTTCCCGGGTCCCTATCATTAGTGTCCTGCCATTATAGGTCCGACACTGTTTGTGGCATCCTGTGGATATGCCATCTGTTGCATTCTTTGCTTTACCAAATAGACTCCAGTTTGGAAGCTCTGCATTGATAATGGTGTTTGAGGGCTTTTTGAGATCACTAAGTGGAGGTTCATTGCTCTGTACCTTAATCAGCTGTTGTTTTTCCACTTCATTGCATTTATTCAAATATGGACCTGTCTCAGATAATTGTAGGTGAAAAATACAGACACAAAATTGCCAAATGATGCAATACATACTAAAATTGGTACATAGTGTTAATTAGAAGGCAGGACCATTGTCTTGGGCTAAAGTCCCATGCATTTGTGCAATTTCTGATCTTTTCTGAACCTTGAATAACCATAGAAGAATACGACACAAGAACAGGCCCTTCGACCTACAATGCTGTGCCGAAACGATTAAAAAAAAAGTAAATCAAAAACCCCAAATTCAAATGCCTCCTATCTACACAATCCCTCCATCTTTCTCATATTTATGTGCCCAATAGAACATAGAACAACTGCAAGCAGAGAAAAATAAAATTAATTGATGGCATGATTTTATTATTCATAGCTCTGATTAACTGGTGATTAGCTCTGGCTTCGTAGATGAGGATGTGCACAGTGCCAAACTATTCCATATCAGGTTAACTGCACATAGCAGAAAACATCAGAGGTACATGTACTCCTGCTTGAGAGGGGAGTCAATTCTGCTAAATAAAGCCAATTTACAGGTTTTACAGATTCATCTGCAGTGGCTCTTCCTCATCCTGCAAAGAGAGCATGTGCTGCACTTGCCTGGGAATCAGGACTGCCCTCTTGGGAGGGAAAAAACATGTTTTATTTTGGGGGGGTGGAGAGAAGAAGTTGCAATGGTGACAACATCATGACCTGTGGTTACTTCCACAGATCCCACCAGTGCTGTTCCCTTGTCCCGGAAGATATATTTGATGACCCAGCTAAAACTGGTGAAACTCATACTGGGTAAGCTGAGGGCAAGCTTAAACTGAGACTGTGATTTTCTATTTTAATTTTTTCAAGTTCAGGCTGGTTGAGCATTATCATTGGAGAAAAAAATGGTTTCTAGTTTAAGGTGCTGCATCTTCACTTTAACTTTTATGTTTTACTATAATAGGCATGTAAAATGCTTCCAGCAGCATCTCCTTTAGATCTTTTTGTACAATAAGGTGCTGCTTGTTCAGCTTGAAACAGTTTTTATTCAGTCATCTTTTTGGAACATCTGAATACTTGCTGTTGTTTATTAAGATCTTCCTAGCAAATTACATGGGAATAATTTTGTAACCTCCAGCACTTTCTTTTAGTCTGCAGGGTGTCCCAGTTGCATACAACAAGATCAGATTAATTGGTGAGTTAGGTGACATCTTTGATGACCAAGGATATATACATGTCAACATTGAAGCTGATTTTGTTATCTTCAGGCCCAACATTGGACAAAAGCTGGTGGTAAGTTCTAGTGTATTGAGAAAAGCTTTAGAAGGAAAAAATGTAGAGAAGAATATTTAAAAACGGTGTGGATAAAAGAATGTTAGAAATGGACAAATGTGTAGGTCTTGAGAAAGTAGATGTTAAGAACAGAGTGGAAAATTAGTTAATGCTGAAGAAGTCACGAGGATATGGTAGGAGGTGATAGCAATGGGAATAAGGTTTTAGCTACTGAAAGGCTGTAGCTGGCATTGTTATGGTACAAATAGGTTTATGTCACTGGATGCCCAGCCTGGAGTTGAAAACAATGTGAGTATTGTGAATATTCTTGTTTTATCTGAGAGATTCGGTGGGGAACAGAGTGGAATTGGTGGCAATGGTATGGAGTTTGCAGTAGGGTCCAAGGGAAGTTTCTTAAGTGGAAATTGAAATTAATCTGCAATTGAATTTTGATGAAGTTTGTCAATGCGAATGCACTTGTCTTGGAATAGTCTGAAGCAAAACAAAAAAAAATGATAAATTGCTGTGCGATCAGGGAAACCACCCCTTTTCACCAGATAGGCTAGACCAGTGTCAAACTTAATGTTTCAGAAGCTGCTTAAAGTCACACACTACTTCACTTATCCCTGTATAATGGGGTTTGCAGTACATTAATCTGACTTTTGAATTTCAAGATAAGGTATTGTAGTTGTCATCTGTAAACTTTTAACATCCACAGCAACAAAGGATTAATTGTCCATCAAACTTTTGCAGGGCACGGTGAATAAAATTGCTCCAAGTCATATTGGCTGCCTGGTGCATGGGTGTTTTAATGCTTCCATTCCCAAGCCACATCATGCAAATGGAGTCTGGCCAGGCTTTGAAGTAACAGTAGGAGATACTCTGGAGTTTGAAGTTGTGCAACTGGATGCTGATGCTGCTGGCGTACTGTGCATTCGAGGGCGGTTGGATAAAAGGTAACTGCCTGGAAAAATGGGCAAATGACAATTCTGTACTAATAGATTTAAATTTTGACTTGAGTTTCAATCCAAATCAGGATCTTTTAACTTGGGTTAATCACTGAGTTTGAAAGTTCTTTGCATGACAAGTTAGTTGGCTTATTTTTCTTTTCAGTGATAATTATATAATATGGAAACAAGTCCTTCAGTTAAACGTCCATGCCAACTAGCCTTTTGAGCTGGTCCCATTTGCTTACTTTGGTTGTATCCTTCTAAATCTTTCCTATCCATGAATCTTTCCAGATGACTTTTAAACATTATAATTGTACACATCTACCACTTCCTTTGACAGCTTATTCCATCTACTGACCACCTACCATGTGAGGAAAAACCTATGTCCCTCTTGTGTTCAATGAATATCCTCTAGTTTTAGACTCCCCTATCCATCCTCCTTATGTGCCCCTCATAATGTTATAAACCTCTATCATCATCTCTCAGCCTCCAAGCAGGGGAAAAAGTCCCAGCCTATCTAGTCTTTCTTCAAGTCCTGTAGTTCCAGCAACACTTTTGTGAACCTTTTCTGTACCCTCTAGATAAACCACATGCAGAATTGCTCACACTGTTCTGTGTTGTTTCTCACTGAAGTCTTGTACAGCTGTAACATGCTGTCCCCACTCTTGCATTCAGTCCCCGTCTGATAAAGGCAAGTACTTGTGCCTTGTGCCGCCTTCACCACCTGACTGAGTGAGTTGCCTCTTTCAAGTAACTATGTATGTGTTGTCTCTGTTCAACAGCAGACCCAACCATTTACAGTGTACGTCTGTCCTCATCTAACTTCCCAAAATCCAGAATTTTGCACTTGCCCAAATTAAATTCCATCCACTGTTCCTTGGCCCAATTTCTCATTGACTTAGATCCTTAGACAATCTTACTGTCCACTACACCACCAATTTTGATGTCATCCACAACTCATGCCATTTACATTCTTATTCAAATTGTTAATGTATTTGACAAACAACAGAGCACCTGGCAATCTGAATAATGAGCTTCCATTACCCCTCTCTGACTGCTAATATCAAGGCAATTCAGTCTCCAATGGGCTAACTTGCCCTATATCCTTTCCAGGCAGCTTACCATGTGGGACCTTGTTAACACTATGTAGGAAACGTCTACAGCTCTTCCGACATCAATCTTCTTGGCCACCACGTTCTTTAAAAAAAACTGCTGACTATCTCTAATCAGTCCTTGCCTTTTTAAATGCTGGTAGGTCCTGTACCTCAGAATCTCTTCCAGTAACTTCCCACCAGTGAAGTTAGGCTCACCAGATGTTGATCCCTGGGTTGTCCTTCCACCCTTCAGTGAATAAAGGCACAACATTAATCTTCCTCTAGTCTTCCAGTACCTCACCCATGGCTATTGAAGACACAGCTGTCTATGCTGGAGGCCCCGCAGTTTTTTTCCCCCTATCTTTCCACAATACATTAGGATAATGGGCAGGCCCCAAGGATTTGTACACCTTAATATTCTTTATCACTACCAGTACCTGAGAGTAGACTGATTGGATGATAATTAGCCAGATTAATTTTGCTTTCTTTGTAGATAGGATGTACCTCGGCGTTTTTCCCATGTTGTTGGGTAAATGTTAGCGTCGTGACTGTTTTGGAACAGCATGGTTGAGATACAGTTAGTTCTGGAGTGCAGCTAGGCACACTACAAATGAAAAAGGAGGTCGGTTGTCTCTGAATAAATACTCGGTTAGGTTCACCTTCTCTCTTAAGTTCTGAATAAATGTTTGGTGATATTTTGAGTACATATATTTAGTGGTTAGTTTGGTTGCACAGGTAAGTGCAGCAGTCATGTAGAATTAATTGGGGGTGTCACGGTAGCGTAGCAGTTTGTGCGACGCTGTTACAGCTTGGAGTTCAATTCCAGTGTCGTCTAAGAAAGTTTGTACGTTCTTCCCAGGTGCTGTGGTTTCCTCCCACAGTTCACATACCCACTGCTTTAGTAGGTAAATTTGGTAATTGTAAATTGTCCTGTGATTAGGCTAGGGTTAAATAGGCAGGGTGCTAGGTGGTACTGCTCGTCGGGGCCCCAAGGGCTGGTTCCATGCTGTATCAAATAGCTTTTCTGCTCACTGAGATTGTGATTATAAAAACATTTAGGATACACTCTATTATCCAAAGTAATAAAGATGCGATGAGTAATACATATTACACTTATGTATTACTGTGTTATGAGCTGCATATTACACTTGTTAATGACTGATGAGAACCGATAACCAGAATTCAGTGGCGTAGTAGTTTTGGTGTAAAACTGATCTTTAGGAAAAGACAAATTCAGATCCCACCATGAATATTTGAGGAATTTAATTCCACGTTAGAAAAACAAATTAAATGTAAATATTGATCATTAAAAATTGATCCATACTTTTGCTAAAAAAAAAACTCAGCTGGTTCTTTAAATCCAAATGCATTGAAGCTTAACCACCCTGAAATAATGCTGAACTATTGTCTGGAGCTTCAAGAGCAGCTCTGTCCCACCACTTTCTCAGCTGAATGCTAACAAACAGGATCCAACATTCGGAATGGATTCAATCTTACTCTTTTGAATTTGTTGGTGCCTCCCTTGGTTACCAGTTTAACCATATGGATATCATTACTGCTGATGGAAAGAATTAGGCATAAATTCAGACTATCGAACATCTGCGGCAGTGAATCGAGTGCTAGTTATGGAACACAGGCCATAAGACTTCAAAAACTTGGATGAGTGTTCATATTGTCATATAACTGACTTGTGATCAAAAACTTAAAAATGTTAGTCTCTGTCTATTTAATTTATACTTAAGTGATTTGTTGTTTTAAATCCTAGTGTGCAGGCACCATATGGTGCAGATTTTGAAGAACTGCGGGAAGAGGACTGTGTTGAACAAGATGGTGGTAAAGCTGGGAAGAAAAAGAAGAAAAAGAAAAAATGGAAGGATGAAGAATGTGAAGAGATAGCTAAGCAGACTGTGAGCTGCACAGAGTTGGATAGGAGTCCTACCAAACATGAAATGGAAAATGTTGAAGAGATTTTAGGCAGTAAATCCAAAAAGAGAAAGCGAAGGACTGAGGAACCAAATACAGACACAGAAATCCATGAAGGAGATGCCAGTGATTGCCATAAATATAGCAAACCAATTAAAAAGAAAAGAAAATTTTCTGAGAGTGAATCAGATACCACCAATTGTGTACAAGAACTAAAACGCAAAAAGAGAAGAAAACATGATTAGGAAAACTAATAGCTATAAAATGCTGCAGAGATGCTTCCCACCTTAATGAAAATGTCGGAAGGAAGGTGATTTTATTCTGAAGAAAAAGGAGTTTTGGTTGAACACTGTTTATATAGTCATTTCACATAATTTGCAACTTTTTATTTGATTTGCAGTTGCATATTTACCTTTCTAGCATATTTGTCAACATTTGCAAGGGCTTATATCACTTGATTATTACATCTGCTTGCTATTACAAAAGCTAACTGCTGTGATTCTGAAATGAGACAATGCTGGAAATATTTTCTGCAGCATCTGCAGAGAAATGTGATTTAATCCTTTAACAGTGATCTTGCATCAAATTTGGTTTCACGATTTCAAACAAGTGAAACCCAATTTATTTATAAATTTATTGGAACTATGCCTTGTTGGTAATTGAATAAATCTGCATATTTTCATGCAGATCAGTGACATTCGTTCATAATAAAAACAAAGATTGCTGTAAGCAATTGGCAGGTCAGGCAGCATCTAGGGAACATCAGTTCTGATTGATTCTTTGACCTTAAAGATGTTAACTCTGTTTCTCTACACAGATGCTGTCTAATTCTGTCACTTTTTATTTCAGATTTGCAGCAGTTATTTGATTTTCATTGATCGTTAAACTGTTCACTTGTACAAGGTAAAAATGCTGTGCTGAAACAAATTGATTGTCCTATGTAATATTTTTACTGCAGTAATTTTTTCTCTTACAAATAAACACTTAGTTTTGACTGCCAGTTTAAAGTCAAGTATTAAGAAAACAATATATTAGTTTGCAACTGGAGTGAAGTTCGAAAAGTACCTCATTGTAGCCTTAAATTATCTCTATGATCTGTAAAACAAGTAATTTATCATCCATATTTTACAGCTTCCCCTTTAAAAATGATTTGAAGTTTGTTGACGTATCATCCAATAGTTTTGACCATTCTGAGCCTACTACATGTTATTGCAAATAATATTTAATTAATCTGTTTAATTATTCTGTTTTTCTCCAGCATCTCAATATTCCAGGAAAATCTTTTTAACCTTTGTCTTTGCAGTGAGCAAAGGAATCATCATTACACCTCTAATCACTTTTACGTGAGAATTCTTTCTCTCCTCTATTTTTAAAGTCCTTTTAAACACTTGGTTGAAATTATGTGTTGTTATTTGCTCTATTTATATATGCTCTTTCATGTTCGGTGAAATCATTGAGTTATGTATATTGTGGCCTGTCCTCATTTGCTGTTGATTGCATCCATATGTACTGAGATTTTAAGACAAGACTGAAACAGAACTTGCAGCAATGTTGCTCATAGTTGAATACATTGGACTGAATATATTGAATACAGGGAATGGAGGAATATGGATAAGCAAATTTGTTTAGATTAATTTCATACCTGATTGGCGCAGACATCATGGCTGAAAGGCCTATTCCTGTACTGTTCTATATTCTATGTCGTTAATTGTGGGGAAAAATTACAGCAATTGAAATGACCAATGCAAGAGTGAATTAAAGATTCAAGATTGTTCAATGTCATTTCCAGTATACAAGTGTAAAGGAGAATACGTCATTATTACTCAGATCCATTGCAGGACAACAAAAAAAATTAAGATTTAAAATAACACCATAATAAAAGCACAATAAATATAAATGCATGAGATGACTTATATACATTAACAGTAAGTCCATTAAGTGATGCTGTTTTGCTGAGACTCATAATTACCACTAAGCTATTATGCACAGAATCACTTTATTTTTCAGAGCTGTATACATGACACAAGTAACTAACTAAATCCCGGGTTTTTTTTTAACATGACTGGGATTTTTTTTCTCAAGTGTTCAGAGTAGGTGACCTGGTTGAGTTAAATATTTAAGATTAATGAAAATCAAAACTGAAACTGCTCTGCCTACTGAGTGCAGGATTTTGGGCTTTTATTTCAGTGGAATGTTGTTGCCTTAGACTATGGCAATTATTCTATAGTGCTTAATGAAATTAGGCAAGATCTGTGAGGAACTGACAATCAGGTGGTTGCCAACAGACAGAATGGAGACAAATATGATACCCATAACTTGAGGAGTGTCAGTATCAGTAAGTATATATTAGTAACAAGATCCTTTACTTGAATCCACTGTAAAGTAATGGAAAATTGAAAAGCAATTGGAATCTTTTGAGGTTTGTATGTAGATGGAGAGCAGGGAAACACGGAATGAGAAATACAAAAGAAGGTGATTTGCATTGAGTACGAAGCCAAGTCAGATTTATTGTAGTACATAAACCCATGATCCTTAAATTGTTGAAACAATATATAAAGCTTTTAACCATGAGCACAGATTGAATTCTGAGTGGTTAAAAAAATTATATTGCTTTCTGTTACAGTACTCATTATCAATTTCCGAAATATCTGCTAATCCATTAAATCTCAACTTTCGGATGTAGATGCAGTCCTCAAACTTTGGTTCCAATATTTGCAATATTTTGTTCTTTTTATCCTGGGAAGTTTGAAACATTAGGGAAGGGTGTTTTATGGGTCCAGAAATGCTTACCAGGAGCAATTATAACGGAATGTCTCTTGGGATAAGATTGGGGGCAGTGGGGTGGAAGGAGTTCCAATAAGTGATAACTGGTTTACATAATCTACAACTTTAAATTATGGAAGTTTGGACGAAAGTTGTAATAGCAGCTCTCTATATGACGACAATATTTCTATCAATAGTTTAGCTCTGCTCTGTTGGTGGTCTTATTGTTGGCTGCAATAATTTTGGGAGGTAAGTCTTCTGCCTGAGATGTATTTCCCCTCTACAGATCAGCAACTGCTAATGGTGATTGTGTAGTACCTTTTATGAGAGAGAGGTAGGTGTATCAGTGAAATGTGCATGACATTTGATATGCTAGTAATGATTTTAAAAAAATGGATGAGGAGGGCTAAAGCATAATGTTTGGAGGCAAGTGATTAATTAGGGTGTGATTTACAAAATTGGGTTTTCTGTTGAACATGCAGTCGCAGTTGCTCCAGCTGTACATAGTCAATGGGTAAATAAGGAGGCAACTTAGAGTCAGCATCAGACAAACTGACAGGCTAGTTACACATCATGATTCTCCTATCCATATGATATGGTGTTTGAACCAACGATTTTGCAGTGCCTAAGGAGCTACTTAAGGTAACGGCTTGTGGTGAATTTATTAAGCCTCCTGCACCCTTTCTATCCAGCATTGATTCTTTCGTTCAACACACAGAATGCTGGAGGAACTCAGCAGGCCAGGCAGCATCTATGGAAAAAAGTACAGTCGACATTTCGGGCCGAAACGCTGAGTTCTTCCAGCATTTTGTGTGTGTTACTGGAATTTACAGCATCTGCAGATTTTCTCTTGTTTGTGATTTGTTCTTTTGTTCCTGGATTTTCTGTGAGACACTGTCCGTGGTGTCCCTGACACCAGAAGAATCAGTTCATCTCCCTTTGGGATGTGGACCAGGAGTTTGAGATCGAGCTAGAGGTTCTCCTTGTCTCATCTGAAGCTTCCAGGTTTAGGATGGATGCTTTGAGCTTCAGTCCTAGGGTGAACCAAAAGGACATGAACACATTTTTTAGGAGGAGATGCTGAACTTGCTCCTCCATCATGGTGGGGCTCACTCTGAAAAGTTAACACTCTGCTTCCTTCCTCCAGAATTTTAATGTTCAAAGTAAATTTACTGTTAATATATATGTTACAACATACATTGAGATTTATTTTCTTGCAGGCATTTGGAGATGACTGGAGATAGGTGTCTGCTGTACAGATATTAATGCTCACACATAAGCACACAACAAGGTAACATGGGAATTTAGAATTGAAATACTGTAGATATTAAAGTAATTTTTACTTTTTGCCACATGGTGGAGCAATAGTTCAGAAAGAAGATGCACCAGCATTAACTTGCGCTCAGTCACTGCCTTTCTCTCGTAGGCTACTGATCATGCATTTGGACAAGTGAGAATTTGGATTTAATGATGATCCCCAACTTATAACTTACTGGTGATGAAACCTGTGGAGCTGGAGAAACATTTATTTCTGCTATTGAATATGATCTTAAATGGTTTGAAATATATATTGCAAAATTATAGAAAGTGGATTTCTAACACCCATTTCAAGCCACAAAACAGCAGCTAGACATGTAGTCGTTGTACTTTGTGTTTTTTTTTTGGCGGGGGGGGGCTTGGAAGTAGCCTAGACAGTGATTGTATCACTAAATAAGTAATTTGATGTTCCTTAATGTTACATAGAGTAAGACACACCAAGACTAATGAACTCAACTACAAATTTCTGATTTGGGGTGCTGTTTTTTATGTTTCTGGTACAGAAGACTTCACTTCTGGTCCTGGTGAAGATCTTGGGCCTGAAACATTAACCTTATCTCTTCCCCACAGATGCTGCCTGACCCACCAAGGCTTTTCTGCATTTCCTGCTTTTATTTCACACTAAATGCTTACAAGAACCCACATAATTACATGTAATTATTGTCAAAGTGGTACCAGCCAATAGAACGTATGACAAACTATAGCCAAAAACAGATAAATAACCTGGTAAAGTGGATCATTATTGTTACCTGAACTGAGGTACAATGAAAGAGTTGTTTTGCATTCTGCCCATTTAGATCATTTCATTACAACTATGCATTGAGGTAGTACAAATTGCAGGATAAAGTTGTAGAAAAAGTGCAGTGTAGGTAGATAATAAGGTACAAGACCATTGCAAGGCAGGCTGAGAAGACAATCCAACTCGTAATACTAATGGAACCATTCAATTGTCTTAAGAAAGCAGGATAGAAGCTGTCCTTCCTCCTGGAAATATGTGCTTTCAGACTTCTGATTCTAATGCCCAATGGGAGGGCAAAGAAGTGAGAATGTCTGAGGTGGGAGGGATCTTTGATTGGTTTGGCTGTGTTACCAAGGCTGGCAGTCTACTACCTGTTGGGAAATTCTTGGTTGATTGAATTATAATTCGATTGCAATGGTAGTGTGGTTAGTGTGATGCTATCACAGCTCAAAGCATTCCGGAGTTTGGAATTCAATTCTGGCACTATTATGTAAGGAGTCTCTGTGGAATGTGTGGGTTTTCCCTAAGTGCTGCAGTTTCCTCCCACAGTCCAAAGATGTAATGGCTATAATAGTTGGGTGTTGTAAATTTCCTTGATTGGGTTAGATTTAATCGGGGTTGTGGAGTTGCTGGGATGGTGTGACTCGAAGGTCCAAAGGGCCTCATCTGTGTAGTATTGCTAAATAAATAATTGGTTATGAGGTTCTGGAAGATTGAAGAAAGGGAAATGGAAGACAGGTGATCAGGGGTTGGGATAGAATTATCAGGACGTTAGGGTCCAGGAAGATCAGTGATCAATGGGAATTCAGGAACCATTATTGGGCTTTGGGGAGATGGAAAGGGGAATCAGAAAAGGGGGTGTTGGAGAGGTGGGCAGTGATCACAGTGGATGTTCAGTGATGGACCTGGAATGATCTGGAAAATCTTCGGTGTGGTGGGTGGAGAGTTGGAAAAATGTTAAGACTGTTGGGATTAGCAGAACGTACACCTTTTTGCTGTAACTGGGAAGAACTGTTTCTTGCTGCATCCAACCTTTATTGTTTCCTTTTACCTGATTGATTTGCCAAGGCCTGGAAAGTCTGCAATAGCACAGTTAAAAACAGAAATACCATTAAAGATAATCCCTTTCCCTCCTTAACGGATTTCGACCAGAAACTCAACTCTTGAAGTTACCCATCCCCCTTCCACATCTGTCAGAGCAAGGAGTGGATGGGCATTTCATATTTTTAATATTTTCACTTCTTACCCATCATTAATCAAGCCAACACACACAAAATGCTGGAGGAACTAAGCAGGGTCGAAACCCTTTGGCAGGACATTAATCAAACTATTTCTTTGGTTCAAACTACCTTCCCCCTGTTTGCTCCTCCACCACCAGCCCCCAACCAGCCTGTAGCAAAGATTACTGTGTATTGAAGATTGCATGCCATCAGGAAGGTTTGAGATAGTCTTATTTCCAAAGACAACTACACGTCCTTTGAATATGCAACTCTGCAAAGTGTAAAACAGCACCATTCTGCTTGTTATTGCAACTTTAATTGTAAGGATTACATTTGAACTTAAGATCAATTTGATCGTGTAGTTATCTGCAGGGCAGAGGGATAACCGGCCCTAAGAAGAGCCGGTGGAACAGTGGGGAGTATTTGTTGGGGTTGTGGTGAGAGGTGGGACATCTGCAAATCAAAGATGCTTTCTGCTCTATACATCATGGACAGAATGTTTAAATGAGATGAATCATATTGGCTTGTAAAATTTGTGAATTACAATTGACTGTGCAGTTAGTTTATATTGTATGAAACAACACTCCAAGCTCAGCAAATGTTCCGAAGTTATTTAAGCTAAAATCTCACAAATGGGGATAGCAGCCAAAGCTCTATTAAATTATTGTTTTATAATCTTTTCCACTATGAGTCTTATTCCTTAGAGTTGATGTAATTAATTGGAGGATGCACCATGGATTTGAACTCTTTCTTGTGCAAGGAATTCATCTGTAAAATCTCACAAACATGTATGTATATGATTTTATGATAACTTTCAACCTACTCGGGCTTAGTTTCTAGCTTAAAAGACTGTGGGATTTCACATTAAGTTCAGGACCTTTTGTCTTCCAATAAGAATATTTCTTCTTGACCAGCATATAAGCAAATGTCTGTGGCTAAACTACAGGTCATGTTCCACTGAATTCAAGATTCCAGATTATTTAATGTCATATCCAGTACACAAGTGTAAAGGAGAGCAAAATAATTGTTACTCCAGATCTGATGCAGCTAAAAAAAATACAATAAGATAAAAGATAAAAAACAATAACAAAAAAAACAAAATAAATATAAATAGCTATACACATAGACTGATTATATGTGCATAAAATGACACTAGGCCATACACATAATGTGACTGACAGGAAATGATAAACCAGTGGTGGTGGTGATGGGGCATGTGTAGGGTTAGATTAGTGGGCAGAGTATTGATCAACCTTATTGCTTGAGGAAAGTAACTTTTTTGAGTCTGGTGGTCCCGGCAGGACCCTAGCGAATGTTGAACAGAAGGACTTGGGGGGTACAAGTACTGGTGACAGTGATGTGTACAGTTCTCTTCGCTGTTATAGAACAGAAGGTTGCATTTATCTACATTTAAAGGGATGTAATTTGACAGATATAAAATAGTGGCCACAAGAACAGTCTCACAAGGTGACAACCTCCATTCCTTGGACTACATGACAAGAAAAAAAGATACAGTGAAGTACAAATATAGTTAATCGGGGCAGCTGTTTATTTGGGACAACTCTTAAAGAACAAAAACTAAATCGACAGTATAGCCAGGATTCCCTTTGCTTATTTGGGACAATATGCCATTTAATTAGACAGGACACTGTTTCTGAACAGTTTCTAACAAGAGTCAGTTGCATGCACTTGAGTGGCTGAAGACACTGCACAGCACATAGAAAACAATCTATTTTTAAGTAGCGTCAGTTGTGTGTGCTTGTGTTAAAAAAGCAGTGATTTTTGTCACTGATAGTTGCCGAGAAATAAGCAGTAAGACAAGTCAGAACTGTTTTGCACTCCACGGTTTTAATCATTAGGCTTGGATTTCCCAGAAACTAGATCAACAAGTTAGGAATGATGAAACCATTGATAATCATATTGAATAGTACAATGAAAATGAAGATTCGGTGGATGCAATTGTCTAAAGCATTGTATGAAGGCAGTCCACTACACTGAACAGCAAACTTTTTCAGAAGTGTTGCTTTCTCAGAATTTCTTTTCTGTTTATAGACTGCTTGAAGTTGAACACAAATATAATTTCAAACTACTTGTACCATGTAGGAATTTGGAGAAACAAGAAATTAACTTTTATTGAATATAATGCATTTAATTGCAATAGGTCAACTAAGCTGAAAATGTGCTGTTGTTGATTTTCGGTTGCACTCAGTGTCTGAGGCTTCTCGCTTAAGTGTCCAACAATAATCAACCAGCATTGATGGATTTCAGTTGCCTTGATACCATTTCTCCATGACTGCAATATCCTGGTGAAACCTCTCGCCGTGCTCGTCACTGACAGCGTCAAGATTTACAGGGAAGAAGTCTTAAGTGGGAATGCAGAAAATGAATCTTTAGTGACATGTTGCACTTAATGGTTTCGTATGCTTGAAGCATGTTATCAACCAGCTGCATGTAGTTTGGTGCTCTGTAGTTACCAAGAAAAATTCCAACATACTTGAATGCCTTCCGTGCGATTTTTCTCTGGTTCCACAAGAAGTTCTTTGAATTGCTTGTCATTGATGAACTGTTTGATTTGTGGACCAACAGAAAAGCCTTCTTTAATCTTGGCATCAGTTATTTTGACTTGAATTATGAATTGAAATAACAAATGTAGGTGATTTCAAAAAATATTGTGTGATAGGGAAGTTTCATGGTGATTTTTGTGATCAGCAGCCCAAAATCCATAGGATACACCCAAAAATACTCAGCAAGCAAAATCTTTGTTGTCCAGAGGTATCTGCGTTAAGTGTTTGTGCTGATTTTGTTTATTCACAGACAGTCAAACCAATGCAGCAGGTGAATTCCAGCATCTGCAGCTTTGCTCTTGTGAGATGAGCTCCTCTGTCGATAACTAATAGGAACACACAGTTTTATAGTACTGTAGAGGTACTGGTCATGTTGCAATTTGTTCTGTATTTTATTTAAATACATAAATTGTTACTCAGTTAACTTTTAACTATTTCCATGAAACTTCAGCTAATTGGGATGGTTGTTTAATAGGGCAAATGTACTGGTCCCAATGTATGCCAATTAATCCACTCATTCCAGTTTGATGTTTCATAGATTTTAATTCACTTCTGGCCAATATCTCCTTCCTCTTGATCCAAATATTTTATCTTAGCATCATCATTCTCCTCTCATTCTCTTGTCTGCCAAAGATCTCCAGTGGGTGGGTTATATGAAAGAAAATATTTGCCTAATTAATTCACACAGTCTTCTATACAGACAATTATCCCTTTTGTTAGAACACCACCTTCTAACTTTCATATAATTTCACTCTTCCACCTTCTAAATTGATAAACATTAAGACCATGAGATATAGAAGCAGAGTTAGGCCACTTACCCATCGCATCTGCTCCGCCATTTCCTCATGGCTGATCCAGTTTTCCGCTCAGCCTCAATCTCCTGCCTTCTTCCTGTATCCCATCATGCCCTGACCAATCAAGAATCTGTCAACCTCTGCCTTAAATATACTTAAAGATTTGGACTCCACAGCTGCCTTTGGCAAAAAATTCCACAGATTCACCACTCTGGCAAAAGAAATTCCTCATCTCTGTTCTAAAAGGATGCCCCTCAATTCTGAGAATGTGTCCTATGGTCCTAGACTCTTCCACCACAGGAAATTTCCTCTACTCTATCAAGGCCTTTCACCATTCGATAGGTTTCAGTGAGGTCACCCCTCATTCTTCTGAATTTTAGTGAATATAGGCCCAGAGCCATCAAATGCTCCCCATATGACAAGCTATTCAATCCTGGAATCATTTTCATAAACCTCCTTTGAACCCTCTTCAGTTTCAGCACATCCTTTCTAAGATAAGGGACCCAAATCTGCTCCCAGTACTCCAAGTGAGGCCTCACCAGTGCTTTATAAAGTTTCAACATTACATTATTGCTTTGATATTCTAGTCATCTTGAAATGAGTGGTAACATTGCATTTTCCTTCCTCAGCACAGACTCAACCTGCATATTAACCTTCAGGGAATCCTGCATAAGGACTACAAAGTTCCTTTGCACCTCAGTTTTTGTATTTTCTCTGTTTAGAAAATAGTCAACCCTTTCATTTCTTCTACCAAAGTGTATGACCATACACATCCCAACACTGTATTCCATCTGCCATTTCTTTGCCTATTCTTCTAATCTGTCTGTCCTTCTGTAACCTTTCTGCTTCCTCAAAACGGCCTGCACATCCACCCATCTTCATATTGTCTGCAAACTTGGCTTGGATTCTATCATCCAAGTCATAGAATATAACATAAAATGAATCTGTCCCAACACAGGCCCCTGTGGAACACCACTAGCCACCCAGTCACTCAGCAAAGTCTCCCTTTATTCCCACTCTTTGCCTCCTACCAATCAGTGACTACTTTAGCATTGCTAGAATCTTTCCTGTAATACAATGGCCTCATAACTTGTTAAACAGTCTCATGTGTGGCACTTTGTCAAAGGCCTTCTGAAAATCCAAGTATGCAATATCCACCGAATCTTCTTTGCCCATCCTGCTTGTTACTTCTTCAAAGAATTCCAACAGATCTGTCAGTCAAGATTTTCCCTTGAAGAGAGCCCAATGATCCAGAAATCTTATGTTCTCCATCCTACACAAACTCTTGAGTACATATTAATTTGTATCATCTTTACTAGTTCTGGCCTCACTAGCATGTAGCATGGGTAGAAATCCTGAGATCACAATCCTGGAGGTCCTGCCCTTCAACTTAACATGTAACTCCCTGAACGCCCTGTGCAGAACCTCATCACTTGTCTACCTACCCACCCTATCGGTACCTATATGGACCACAACTTCTGGCTGTTCACCCTCCCACTTAAGAACGCTGAGGACTTAATCCAAGATATCCCAGATCCTGGCATCCTGGAAGCAACATACCATCCAGGAACCTCGTGCTCACCCACAGAACCTCATTTCCATTCCACTAACTAATGAATCCCCTATCACCACAGTGTACCTCTTCTTCCCCCTTCCCATCTGCGTCACAGAGGCAGACTGAGTGCCAGAGACCCGACTACTGTGATTTTCCTCTGTTAGGTCATTCCCCCTGACGGTATCCAAAGTGATATACCTGTTGTTGAGGGAGATGGCCACAGGGGTACTACTCTGCACTGGCTTCTTAACACCGTTCCCCTTCCTGACTTCCACCCAGTTCCCTGTGTCCTGCACCTAGGGTGTAACTACCTCTCTATGTGTCCTATCTATCATAAGTCAAGTCACTTTTTATTGTCATTTCAACCATAACTGCTGGTACAGAACATAGTAAAAATGAGACAACGTTTTCCAGGACCACGGTGCTACATGAAACAATACAAAAACTACACTGAACTACAGAAGAAAAAACACAAAAACTACAGTCCTATCCAGGACTACATATAGTGCACAAAACAGTGCAGGCATTACAATAAATAATAAATAAGACGTAGGCACAGTAGAGGGTATAGTAGGTTGGTGTCAAGCCAGGCTCTGGGTATTGAGGAGACTGATGGCTTGGGGGAAGAAACTGTTACATAGTCTGGTCGTGAGAGCCCGAATGCTTCAGTGCCTTTTTCCAGATGGCAGGAGGGAGAAGAGTTTATATGAAGGGTACGTGGGGTCCTTCATAATGCTGTTTGCTTTGCAGATGCAGCTTGTGGTGTAAATGTCTCTGTGGACGCCTTCAGCCTCCCGAATGATCCGGAGTTCACCCAGTTCCAGCTCCAACTCCTCAGTGTGGATTGTTAGAAGCTTCAGCTAGATGCACTTCTTGAAGTTGTAGTGGTCAGGGATACTGTAGGTTTCCCTGCCTTTCCATGTCCTGCAAGAGGGGCATCTCTACTGTCCTAGCTGAGCAAATATAAAGAAGAGAATGAAGAAACTTGAGCTTTTCTTTCTTTTGCTTTCTCTGACTGAAGACTCTCTCTTTGCAGAAGCCTTGAAGAGCGAAAGCCTTAAGATCACACTCGGCCTATGCCCATTCAGATGACTTCCGGCTGACTTCCTTTAATTTGCTTTTACTAATCAACTCCAAATGCTGATTGGTCGCTGATCAAATCTCTATTACGCTGCCGTGACCCGTTTCTGCCTTTCATCCTTGGGCAGTGGACCTGATTGAAGTCCCCTTCTCTCCAAACTTCTGATGTACCAATTGGCTGCCGGTCAAAACTCTATTCAGTATTACAATTACTAACATGCATATAATTAATATTATAGTCGCATGTGTTAACATACTCATCCATGGATGTATTTGAACATTTTATCCCTAATTCTAAAAGTTACTCCAAAAATCAGTATCATGCAATACAGTATCGGAATCAGATTATGTTTACTATCACTGGCATACATGAATGTGATAAAATTTGCAGAGACAAATAATCGCCATGAAGTACAAAATAAGTAGATAGTACAAAAGATGAATAGTGAGGTAGTATTCATGGGTTCATAGACTGTTCAGACATATGATGGTGAGTGGGGAAGAGGTTGTTTCTAAAACATTGATTGTGGGTCCTGCACCTGATGGCAGTCACATGAAGAGTGTTTGTCCTGGATGTGGGGATCTTTCAAAATGCCGTCTTCTTGAGGCACTGCCTCTTGTAGATATTCTCGATGGCAGGGAGGGTTGTACCTGTGATAAAACAAGCCGAATCTACAACCCTCGAGGTCCCTGGCAATCTGGTGCATTGGAGGCTCCATACAAGGCTGTAATGGAACCAGCCAGAATGTTCTCCACCATACACTTGTAGGAGAATCTTTGGTGACATACCAAAATTCCTCAAACCCCTAATGATGTGGAGCTGTTAGTGTGCCTCCTGCATTATTGCATTACTGTGTTGGGCCCAAGACAGATCCTCCGAGATCTTGCTGCCCAGTAACTTGAACCTGCTCATCCTTTCCACCACAAACCTCTCAATGAGGTTTGGAGTGTATTCTTCCAATCTTCTTTTCCCAAGGTCCACAATCAATTCCTTGGTTTTTATGACATTACCTGTGAGGTTGTCGTTGTGACACCAATTAACCAGAAAATCTATCTCACTGCTGTATGCTCCTTGTCACCATTGGCGAAGCTGCCAGCAACAGTGATATTATCAGTGAATTTATAAATGGTATTTGAGCTGCACTTAGCCACACAGTCCTGAATATAGAGAAAGTAGAGCTGTGGGCCATGCACACATCTGAGGTGTGCCTGTGTTGATTGTCAGTGAGGAGGAGGTGATATTATTGATCAGCGTTGACTATGGTGTCTCAATAAAGAAATCAAGGATCCAGCAGTCCCCAGCAACAATTGGAAGATAACCAGGTGAGTTATCTTACGATGTGGTGCTCAGCTCCTCCAGTGCAAGCTTGACTACCAGGTTAGCAGTGGAGAACTCCCTCAGCAGATAGAACGGATGGCACTGCCCGATGTTACAGGTCTGCGGACCAGGACCGAGACAGAATTGCCACTTCTGTGCACCATGATGAGTTAACCATGAAGCAAATACCGCTGCCTCTGCCTTTACATGATGCTGCTGTATGGTCCATGTTGTGGATGGTGAAGTCTTCAGGCTGAAGCACTATGCCTGGAGTGCTGGGGGTGAGCCAGGTCTTTGTGAAACAGAGTACCAAACTGTACCTGATGTTCCTCTGATATTGCAGTCTGATATCTTTGGTTTTATCTTCCAGAGACTGTACATTAGCCAGGAGGATGGTAGGAAACGGTTAGGAATTAGGGTCCTCCATTCAGTTTTACCTGCAGCCTTCTCCAGAGTCATGTCTCTTGAGACAGTAGATATATTTCCTGAGCTTCCAGTTGTTGCATTCACTCCCTTGGTGGCCTGCAGTCTTCATTTGCCTTTTCAGAAAGTGTTATAATTTATTTAGTGTGTTTGATCCATCAATGGATTATCACCATTGGCCCATCTGCAATGTGCAGCCTACAGTCAAGTGTAGAACTGGTGATATTTTGGTATGTTGTACCTCCACAAATATTGATCCATATCGGTGTGTTGAAACATGAGGTCTTCCTCTACTATCATGTTTACTGCTTGTCCTTCAGCAGCAAGTTCCAAATCACGTTTCCAATAGCTAAATTGTGTCCCTGCAAAGGATGCTGTTTCTATCCCTTTGTATAACACATAGCTATCATTGCTAAATGTACTCAATGGCCAATGTTGTAGGTAGAGCTGTGCACCTGCTCATTAATGCAAATATCTAATAAGTCAATCATGTGGCAGCAAGTCAATGTGTAAAAAAAACATGCAGACACGGTCAGGAGGTTTATTTGTTGGTCAGACTAAACATCAGAGTGGAGAAGAAATGTAATCTAAGCAACCTTGACTGTAGAATGATAGTTGGTGTTAGATGGCGTGGTTTGCTTTGAGTATCTCAGAAACCGCTGATCTCCCGGGGTTTTCACGCACAACCATCTCAGAGAATGTTGCAAAAATTCTAAAAATCATCCAGTCAATGGCAGTTCTGTGGGTGAAAAAAGACTTGTTAATGTGAGAGGACAGAGGAGAAAGGCCAGACTGGTTCAAATTCAAGTTTAAACTCTCAGTCCAAGACGTCAGCTGTTCATTTCTCTCCATAGTTGCTGCCTGATCTGCTGAATTCCTCCAGCATTTTGTGTATGTATTGTGCTATACTCAGTGGCTACTTTATTAACTCCTCTACCTAGTAAAGTGGCCACTGGGTACATGTCCGTGGTAGTCCATCCATCTCAAGTTTTCACATATTGTGCGTTCAAAGGTGCTCTTCTGCACACCCCTGTTGTAATGTGTAGTTATTTGAGTTACTATTGCCTTCCTGTCAGCAAACAAAGGTGTAATTGTTCACCCTTTGCACCATCTTTAGAAACACAAGACAGTGCTGGATATTAAAAACATCTTGTACTGCAGGCCTATCCAACTAGCAAGATGCTTGATTGTGGTGGAGCTAGGCTTGTTGTGTTCTATGTTGTTACCTGCTACAGCAACCCAGGGACAAGGAGTCAGAGGCATTGCGTAGTCCAACAAACGGTGCAAATAATTGTCTTGGAAGTTTTTCTAGGGATTGCAAGACCCTTGTGACAGAACAGGTTGGCAATGCTAATTCTCCTGCTAAATTTTCTCCTTTGCCTGGTTAGTCATTCCTCATCGTTATGTCCCTGGTCTAGTTTCCCCAGTAGTTCACATACTTTGCCCTTCCGTTCTGCAGTTCTTGGGAGTTCACCATTTACACACCCCTACAGTAAAACAATCACTAGCTTGGCTAATCAAAACAATCCCTTCAGTTAACATGCCTGACTGGTTTATAACTCATAACAATAAGGATTCTAGACACAGGCATTCCAAACCATTTCATTTATTTTCAGGCACACTGTTACATCAGTCCGTAGACAATGGAATGGCCCCAAAAGACCCAAGGGACAGTTTAGGGTGTGCTAAAATAATGCTTGGTTTAGTGGGAGCAGACACACCACACCCTGCACAGACAATATCACTGGTGGGGAGGCATTATTCTTTTATATTCAACTGAGCATGTGGACATTGATCTATGGGTTTAACTGAGGCATTTGTTGTGGAATAAAAATGTAGCAATTTCGAATCCCTGTTTAAAATGTTCAGATTCTGCATCTGAAATAATTATTATGGTCTGGTCACGTGATACCCCCCCCCCCACCCCCGATCAACAGTAGAATTTCCTGGTCCTTCTAGGCCAGGTGGAGATAGATTTAAACCCTCAGACTGGCTTTGCTAGAGAGGTGTGGAGGTTGGATATGAGAATTAGTGTATAGTTATATAGGAGATTTAAAGACAAAGTGTATTGTGGAGAAAGCCTCTGTATATTTGTAAATTTTTGTACATGCATATTTGTTTACATTTATCTATTTGTAAATACTTTTCTCTTCACAACTTTTGGGCAGCTTTTGCCATTTTTTTTCTCACTGCATTGACATAAAATCGTCCTTTCATTTCATCACTGGTACCCAATATTCTATTGGTTATTGTAGGATTTCTAAGGTCAACCATTAGGCTCCTGAATAAGCGTGTATAACTTCACTCACCTCAAAACTAAACTGATTCCACAACCTATGATAGGTAGATAGATATACTTTATTAATCCTGAGGGAAATTTGGTTTCGTTACAGCTGCACCAACCAATAATAGAGCATAAATATAGCAATACAAAAAACCCCCAACAATCAAACAACAAAATGCAAACTATGCCAGATGGAAAATAAGTCCAGGACCAGTCTATTTGGCTCAGGGTGTCTGACCCTCCACGAGAGGAGCTGCACGTTCGATGGCCACAGGCAGGAACGACCTCCCGTGCCGCCAAGTGTTGTATCACGGTGGAATGTGGCCGAAGTCCAACAGTAAAAAGTTCAATAACCAGTCTGCAAACACGTTCCTCGATTGTCATATGCCCTGGATTGCACCATCCGTTGTTAGCCAGAACAGTAAGCACTCAACTCCTTTACGCTTACCGTTTTCAGTGCACTTCCGGTCAGGCGGAACGATATTACCCACCGAACTCCTCATCTCCAAAAGTCTCTGTTGTCTCGACCCGGTCCTCTTTCCTCGGCTTTGTGATCCCCCTCTGCATCCTCTGTGTGTTTTCCTCCGGATTTCAGCAGGGGTGTCCGCCGCTCTGCTGGCTAAACCGGCCGGCATTTGCTGGTCCGTGGAATACACAATGCGACCTTGCTTCTGTCCCGCGTGTCGGGATGTAACCATTTCCAGTGCTAAAGAAAACCCAAATAAAACTCTCTCTACTAGCATGTTAGAGAGGCTGCAGCTTCGAAGTGTTACCGTGAGAAAAAAATACAAAAATAACGTAAATTAAAAAGTAAGAAGAAGAAAGTAAGAATAGATCGGAATGGCTGTACCAGGTGGCATGCACGACCGGCGCATGCGCACTATGGACCTCACACCTCATGTTCTCAGTATTACCTATTTATTTATTATTATGAATAATATTTGTTTTCTTTTGTATTTCACAGGTTGTCTTCTTTTGCACACTGCTTGTTTGTTGGACTTTCTCACGTGCAGTTTTTCATTGATTTTATTGTATTTCTTTCTTCTACCATGAATGTCTACAAGAAAATGAATCTCGGAGTAATATATAGTGACATACTATATACATACTTTGATGATGAAATTGCTTTGAACTTTGAGATAATGCAAGGGTACCTCTTCTCCAACCCATTCTTTTAGCTGCTCATTTGATACCCAATTTGTTGCTTGACTTGCATGAAGTTGGAATGAATTTGTGCCAGTCATGTCCAGTGCCCAACTAACTCATGTGACGTATGTCTCTGCCTTCTGTGCCTCCTTAGAAGTGATGTCAATACAGTCAAGAATGCAGGGGCATCAGAATTTTAGCTACATCCAGGATTACCTGGGATGACTTCCGACCCAACTGTTTCATCCAGATTTGATCTAGGTAAGTCTCTCCAGTGATGTACCATTTTTTGTGCTGGATGGACATATCTAGTTTTCTAATTCTGTTATATCTAAGGTATTGACTGTTGTTACTACCAATGCAGAACATGCTCCCACTAGTCCTCTTCCCCTTCTTTTTAGACTGGTTTAAACTCTTTCCTGCTTATTTGCCTCCAAAGAAGATGAGTTAATAACTGTTTTCTGGTGGGCAGGCAATATTTGCAATTATTTCAGTTAGATTAAAAATTACCTGCACATGCTGCTATTCTGGTACCAAAACTGACAGATTCCCTCATGTTTTCTAACACCAATCCTTTGTATTGCACTTGATGTCACTACACTTATTTGAGGGGGTGAGGTTGTAAGTCTTCAGGTAATAGTGCAAATCATGATAAATAGTAGGATCTGACAGAAACTCATGGCCTTGGCTTTGAATGCCATTTTCACTCTGCTACCCGCCCCCTCCCCCCACGTACAGTTTTAATCATGACCCAATCAACTGTTGGAAAAATTTCACGTAACCCTCACCCTCAATTGTTCTATCTCTTGTGGGAGTCACTGCCCAACTTAAAATTGGCATGAGTGTGATCCTACAGAACCATAATCTTACCATGGTCATTATTGGTTGATGGTCACTCAATAACTGAGCCTAAAAAAGCTAATGATTATCCCCTTTGGGATAATTGATAATGTCACCCCCTCAAGTTTTATTACACAAGAGCTGTATCCTTGTACCCCTCAGTATACCCAAGGTTTTGTCTATGCATGTCAATCTATCAAAGTCCGAAGAAGACAAGTTCAAATATTCTAATTTGTTATTGGAGTTACTTAGATCCAGTGAGAAATGTTGCTTTAGTCTGGGTATTGTCCAAATATCAACATTGTCCTGTAATATCAGTCTAGTGGTTCTGGAGGTAAGACAGATCATCCTTGTTAATTCCATCATGACAAAATGAAGTATACCCTTTGTTAAATTATGTTGTTGCACCTTTCTTTATCTTTATCATGGTACTTTCAGTTTCCTCGTGTCCCCACTGGTCCTGGTCCCAGTAGATCATTTGACTTTTATCCCCCACTGGAACCACAAGTTTTTCTTCACATAAGACTACTCAATCTTCAATATATTGGGGAGGGTTTAAACTAATTTGGCAGGGGATGGGAAATGGAATGATAGGGCTGAGGATGGAGTAATTGGTATATAACTAGATGTAGTGTGTCGTGAGACTGTGAGGAAGGACAAGCAGATGACAGGGGAAAATTGCAGTCAGTGCAATGATTTGAAGAGTAACATTGGAGCAAAATCAAAAAGGGTGATGAATACAGGGCTGAAGGTGTTATATTTGAAAGCATGCAGTATTGGAAATAAGGTGGATGATCTTGTAGCGCAGTTAAAAATTGGCAGGTATGGCATTAATATATCTGAAGAAATGTTTTTTTTATCCTCTTTAATATTATTGGCTAGCTTACCTTCGAATTTCACTTTTCCTTCTTTATGACATTTTGTTGCCTTCTGTTGGTTATTAAAAGGTTACCAATTCTCTAACTTCCCACTAATATTTGCTCTATTATATGCCCTGTCTTTGGCTTTTAATTGGCTTTGACTTCTTTTGTCAGTCATGTTTGCTTCATCCTGCCTTTAGAATATGTCTCTTTGGGATGTATCTATCCTGCAGCTTCCAAATTTCTCCCAGAAATTCCAGCCATTGCTGCTTTAGTGTTCCAATCTCATCCCAGCAACAGAGCTTATTGAAATCCAACAAACCTCCGAACAGTAGTAAGGGTGTGGCTTACAAATTACAACAGGAAATAGAAAATGTACGTCAAAAAGTCAATGTTACAATAGTCAAAGGGGATTTCAATTTGCAGGTAGATTGGGAAAATCAGGTTGGCGCTGGATCCCAAGAGGGGGAATTTGTAGAATGCCTGTGAGGTGGCTTTTTAGAGCAGCTCGTGGTTGAGCCCATTAGGGGATCAACTATTCTGGATTGGCTGTTGTGCATTGAACCAGAGCTTATTAGAAAGCTTAAGGTAAAGGAACCCTTAGAGGTCAGTAATAATAGTATGATAGAATTCACCCTGCAATTTGAGAAGGAGAAGCTAAAGTCAGATATTTCAGTATTACAGTGGAATAAAGAGAATTACAGAGGCATGACAGAGGAGCTGACTAAAATTAGGGAGCAAGGGTGACCTGTCACTTGAAGTACCATGCTTAATTTAACATTTCAATCTGGGAGAACAAAAATCAATTCTACAGAAAATGAGTGGTCAGATTAGATTAGATTATGAAGACACTCAGTCCTCGTTTATTGTCATTTAGAAATGCATGCATTAAGAAATGATACAATGTTCCTCCAGAGTGACAAAAAAAAGGACAAACCAAAGACTAACACTGACGAGACCACATAATTTTAACATATAGTTACAGCAGTGCAAAACAATACCATAATTTGATAAAGAGCAGACCATTGGCACGGTAAAAAAAACAGTTTGGGAGTGGAGTTCTGTTTGCATCTCCTAACACTCACTTTGAGGAGGGTGTTCTATCACCCTGCCAGAAGACATAGGTCTGTGATAAAGCTCCTCAATTTATGTCAGGGGAAGGGGTCTGTGGCCGATTATTCTGTAGAATATCGTACCTTGGCCGCAGAGAGCAGTTGGAATATGGAAGCACTGACTGCTCTGTTCCATAACAGCCACAGAAAGCTGGCCTACGTCCAGGATGCAAAGAGGCTGATTTCCAGGCAGGCACGTTGGTCCCTATTCTTTAATAGGATCAAATTCCTTATTACTTACCGCCTAAGATCAAAAAATCAAAATCAAGATGTCCTCTCTGAACAGTCTAAAGCACCTAATGGGGAAGAAAACCCTTTAACTATAACTCCCACCTCTACAGTGGTGGCGTCCATCACTGGAACATAGACTTGATAGTGCGCCAAGCCCAAGAGCCACATGGGCAGACCTGGGTAATGGTCCTCACGGATGTATCCTTGTTCCTGAAACTTTTCGTTTGGAGGTGCTCAACTGCGGACACACTTTGAAAGTGGCTGGGCATCCAGGTGTTGCTCGCACCCTTGAGTTCTTCAAGAAATATTGCTGATGGCCAGGCATGACTAGAGATGTTTGGGAATATGTCTTAGCATGTGATACCTGCGTATGGAATAAAGAACCTCAAGTACAGCCTCAAGTTCTGCTTCAGCCTCTTCCCAT
The DNA here is from genome assembly GCF_963921235.1 of Mobula hypostoma. Lineage (NCBI taxonomy): Eukaryota > Metazoa > Chordata > Chondrichthyes > Myliobatiformes > Myliobatidae > Mobula > Mobula hypostoma. Next base: position 132,431,255 of record NC_086099.1, read on the forward strand.
TCCTACCCTCCCTTGGTCCCACATTTCTATGGACTTAGTCACTGGTCTTCCAGCATCTCGGGATAATACAGTAATCATGGTGGTCGTAGACTGATTTTTCCAAGGCATGTCACTTCGTGCCTCTTCCCAAACTACCACTGGCTTCAGAGATTGTCAAGCTCATGTTACAGCATGTCTTCAAAATTCATGGTTTTCCCCAGGACACCATCTCTGATTGCAGTCCCCAGTTTGCCTCCTGGATCTGGTAGGCCTTTTGTGAGCTCATTGGGGCCTGTGCCAATCTGTCATCCAGGTTCCATTTGCAGACCTGTGGGCAAATGGAGAGGGTCAAGCAGGACCTAGAGAGAACACTAGCCACGGGAACCCTACCACCTGGAGTGACAACCTGATCTGGGTGGAATTTTTGTACAGCACACTACAGCTTTCATCTGTCAAGATGTTCCCTTTCGAATGGCAATTTGGTTACTGTCCCCCGCTGTTCCTGGAACAAGAAGCAGAGGTAGGGGTTCCATCAGCAGACAATCTGGCCCAGAGATATTGTCAGAAATGGGTTAAGGCGAGAGTGACGTTATTGGTCAATTCATCGCAACAAGACCAGTCCAGCCACCAGAAAAGATAGGGACCAGCACTTCTTCCAGGTCAGTGTTCTGGCTGTTAACTAGAGATCTCCCCACGTGGATTGAATCCAGATAATTGGACCCCCGCTGCAAAGTCCTGAGAGGCATCAGTCCCAGTTATCTATCATCTCCAACTCCCAAGCACCATATGGATTCACCTCACTTTCCACGTACCTCGCCTCAAGTCCTTGATTGCCAGCCCCTCGGCTCCAGTACCCAAACCTCCTCTGGCTCCCAGAATTGTTGAGGGACAACCCGCCTACACAGTCTGGTGACTTCTGGACACCTGCATTGTTTGAAGTAAAAGCTGGGACCTCAGGGATTGGGAGGGATGTGGCCCAGAAGAAAGAAGCTGAATTCCTTCACAGGACATCCTGGATCCTGATTGCCCTGGGCCGTCAGGAGCCAGCTGAACAGTGGCAGACATCCCATTTTCAGAGCCCTAACTCCCCAGAATACGGACAGACTGCCAATTATTGCCTGCCACATTCCTTCATGGAAAGTCTGCACTTAAAGGCCTCGTGCTGATCACACAATTCTCAATTGTAAGAGTTCCATTTCTAGTGCTACTGTTTGTGATTTTACCTTTGGATTTCATTTGTGATTATTTGAAATCAGAGTATATTTGAGACCTTACTCTGCTCTTGGGTTCACCACCATCCATAGATCCATAGCTCTCTCATTACAGGGATAACCTACTTTGCTGGCTCTCAGCCAACCCTGATCTTCTGGGCTCAGTCCCATAAACTGCCCTGGGTATTGGCTGTTGTTGGGCACCCTAAGTGTTGTCAACCAGATTTACGTGAGGCTAGTAATTTAAAATTAAAGCAGATTCTCCGCTATTGGGATAGTTATTGGTCAGAAAGAGTTCGACCCAGATAAGTGTGAGGTGGTTCAGTTTGGTAGGTCAGTTATGATGGCAGAATATAGCATTAATGGTAAGATCTTGGCAGTGGGGAGGATCAGAGGGATCTCGAGGTCCGAGTTCATAGGACTCTCAAAGCTGCTGCACAGATTGACTCTGTGGTTAAGAAGATATATGGTGAATTGGCCTTCATCAATTGTGGGATTAAGTTTAGGTGTCGAGAGGAAATGTTGCAGCTATATAGGACCATGGTGAGACCCCACTTGGAGTACTGTGCTCAGTTCTGGTCGCCTCACTACAGGAAGGATGTGGAAACCATAGAAAGCCTGCAGAGGAGATTTACAAGAATGTTGCCTGGATTGGGGAGCATGTCTTATGAGAATAGGTTGAGTGAACTCGGCCTTTTCTCCTTGGAACGATGGAGGATGAGAGGTGTATAAGATCGTGTGGAGATGTATAAGATGATGAGAGGCATAGATCGTGTGGATAATCAGAAGCTTTTTCCCAGGGCTGAAATGGCTAACACGAGAGGGCATAGTTTTAAGGTGCTTGGAAGTAGGTACAGAGGAGATGTCTGGGGTACGTTTCTTTACGCAGGGAGTAGTGAGTGCGTGGAATGGGCTGCCAGCGATGGTGGTGGAGATGGATACGATAGGGTCTTTTAAGAGACTCCTGTATAGGTACATGGAGCTTAGAAAAATAGAGGGCTATGGGTAACCCCAGGTAATTTCTAAGGTAAAGACATGTTCGGCACAGCTTTGTGAGCCGAAGGGCCTGTATTGTGCTGTAGATTTTCTGTGTTTCTAAGAGGCTGATCAGTGTTCATTACTAATCAGCTGTTGAAATAGACCCCAGATTGACAGCGGTCAGTAGATCTTTCAGGCATGATTTTTGCTTTATACTTTTCTGCTGGGTCTCCCCATCAGCCCACATGTTAATAAGTATTCAAACTTTAGCCCAGATTACAGCTTTTACTGCTTACTTATTTACCTGTTAGTAAGACCAAATGTCCTAAACCTATGTTTTGTCTTGGGGGAATACAAACTGACTTAGCCTGGAAAGGTGAACAGTTCCATGAAACACCTTCCGCTGAACTGGAAGCCTGTTTACTTGCTGCATCTCTATTGTGATGTGGACAACATTGACAAGACTGCATTTATTGCCCGGAACTGGGTGCCAGGAGGACCTGATTGTGCATTAAGGTGAAACTATAGTCCTTTGAAGATCAGGCCAAGTAAGAATATCAGGTCCCTCTCTAGCAGACATCTGTAAACCAGTTAGAACCATCAACGAGAATGGACATCCAGCCTAATTTTATATTCTTTTCATGCATGGAGCTTGTGACTTTTTGATCATATAGAAGCAGTTTATTTTTTCTAGCTGGACAGCTGTATATATCATAATTTTTTGTTTTTCTAATCAGAAAAGCAAACTGCTTTCATTGCTGTTGCCCAAATAAACATCAAGCTCTTCATTAATGCTGCACAATTTTGTTTAAGGAACAATGTTTTTATGCCAAGACAAAGTGCTTTATTTAATTTTGGTGTCAGGTCACGTCAGTACAAAGGCTGATGTGCCAAACAACTTCAGTTTAATGAGACTGCTGTGCCGTTTGCTTACAATTGCATGTTGATCCAAAGCTTCAAATCACAAGATTGCCTGGAGTGTCTATGGATATCCTCCTGTCCAACTGGCTGGTGCTATTCCCACTGCACAGCCCGGGTTCAGCACATATCACTCAGCGGGAAACAATTGCATGATACAGCTGAGAGATAAGAAAAATCTGTTGTGATCGTGGAAGGAGTCCTTCCTTGAGCAGGGACTTTGCAAATAATGGTGAAAGTTAGCTTGAATAGGCAGAGTGCATTCTTAATCATTTGGAGGCTATCAGAAAGGGGTTATGGTACCTGGATGAGTGGGTTTTCCTTTCATAGATGGAGGAGTGACTTTTAGGTTTCTACAATGAAGGTTGACTATCTTTGGGAAGGCCTAGATCTCCTACAATGCTGCCTGGGTCTTCCTCCTCCAACATATAAATCAAGAATACTCTTGGAGGGGGAGAAGACATTTTACAGTGATAATACACTGGAGAAACAAATTCACAATATAGAATATTCAAACCTCTGATCTTAAAGATAACAAGGCCACTTATTAAATAAAGGAATCACGGCAGACTGTTCTATTATTAATGCTAGCCATTTGCTCACTTTGATCACATTCAGGAATCCAAAGGGGGCTCTGGATAGGCACCTTCAGTTTCCTGTCTCATTCGGTTTAAATAATCACATTGTTGCTGACAGATGTGAAGCACTCAGCATGTGGTCACCACATGGGAAATGGCATATGTTTGATCTGCAGTCGTTTGAATAGCACTTGCCACCATACTCTCAATGCCGAAAGTTCCCTCAACCACTGTTCAAGCTGTAATTCAGAACATCGTAAACCACTGTCAGGCATTTCAGTTTACCTAAAGAACCTGGAAGCCCATCAGAATAACGTGCACATAATAGAAGATTTAGAGACAGGACTGAATTATCTTATACCTTAGGAGACAAAGGGAAATGGGGCACGCCTTAATACAAATCACCGAAACAGGTTTTTAATGAAGATTTAAAGATCCTTTATGCATGATTGCTTACTGTGAATTGAATTGGATGGGAAAATCTAAGTAATGATGAGCAAGGTCCTTACACAATGACTGCGAGGAGGTGCCGAGCACTCAGTTTTGTTGAAGGTGGAAATGCTGGATAAAACGGGGTGACTTCCCTGCTCTTCATCAAAGGGTGCCATGGAATCTTTAAGATTTAGTTTAATAAGCAAATTAATTGACCCCTAGCTTATCGTTGCCTGGTAGTAACCAAGCCATGTTTTCTGAACTAGGGCTGTAAAGCTAAGTTTTGGCTGGGGCTCATATGCTGGTGCTGATCTTCTGCTTTTTGACAGGAGTAGTCTGTATAAACTGGTTAGCTATGTGCCAGCAAGGGAAGCTGCTGAAGCAGTCAATAGCAGGTAAAGAACTTGCAATTGTTTTCATTGGATGCAAGGAGTCTGCAGAAGGATTTGGACAGATTGGGAGGATGGTTAAATGAGTGGGAGATTGATGAATGGGAAGTGGATGGTTATGCAATTAGGTAGAAGGAATAAAGGCAAAGACTATTTTCTAAACAGGGAGAAAATTTAAAAATCAGTGTGCAGAGGAACTTGGGGGTCCTCAAGCAGGATCCCTAAAGGTTAACTTACAGGTTGAGTCGGTAGTAAGGAAGACAAATGCAATGCTAGCATTCATTTCAAGAGGAGTATAATATAAAAGCAAGGATATAATGTTAAGACCTCAGAAGGCATTTGAGTACTGTAAACAGTTTTGGATTCCTTATATAAGGAAGGATGTGCTGGCATGCAGAAGATCCAGAGGAGGTTCACAAGAATGATCCCAGAATTGACAGGGTTAACATAAGAGGAGTGTTTGCTGTCTCCGGGCCTGTACTGGCTGGAGTTTTGAAGATTGAGAAGGGGGGATCTCATTGAAACCTATTGAAAGACCTAGATAGAGTGGACATGCAGAGGATGTTTTCTACAGTGGGGGAGTCTAGGACCTGAGGGCATCTCCTCAGCGTAGAAGGATGTCACGTTAGAACAGAGATGAGGAGGAACTTCTTTAGCCTGAAGGTGGTGTATCTGTGAAATTTATTGCCACAGATTACTGTGGAGGCTGATTCATTGGTAATTTAAAGCGGAAGTTGATAAGTCGTTGATTAGCAAGGGTGTCAAGGGTTACGGGGAGAAGGCAGGAGATTGGGATTGAGAGGAATAATAAAACAACCACAATGAAATGGTGGAGCAGACTCAATTGGCCAAATAATCTAATTCTACTCCTATGTTTTATGGTCTTCAATAGAAGAAAACTCTGACTGGGAGGGAACCTTTCACAGCCAGCCAAGTGAGAGGTCTTGGTGCTTGTCTGGCAATGACCTATTCGGTTATATGGTGTGGACAATTTGCTCAGGGAACAAACCCACAGAATTCATAGGGTCTTTGTCCCACCGCATCTGAAGGAACTCCATGCTGATCACTACTTGATGACTTAAGTTGAAAAGTGCTTACTTGGAAGAGTATTTACACAAAGTCAGGGAGTGCGACAATGCCCATCTAATTGGGGCATAACAGGAGTAAAGTGCACCTGCTCCTGTCTCCTAGCACTGTGATCACCATTATTCGGAGCAAATAATTTTATGCACAAAAAACAATTAAAGTCAACTATCCTGATGAGGGCAAATGGTTAAATTATCTGTAAATCTTTCAGCAAATTCCTTTTTATAAGTCTTGGACACTCTACATAAAATGCACATGATTTCCTTTCAGACTGTGTTGAGGATTTGTTTTTTCTGGAAGGAATCCAACTTAATTGAATCATCATTTTAACTCTTAGCTGTTTCCATTAAACCCGCAGACCCTTTCTACTGTTCACATTCAGAGTGAGAAGAGAAGAGGGGCACGACCACCACTAAGAAACATCTCTTGTTAATACACAGGAAAACAATCCAGTAACTTTCCTAAAGCGAATAACTATGTGAGCATAGGAACATGAATGTTTAGTGTATCAACCAGTGCTCTTTATCTGTTGGACACTTTACTTTCATTTCCTCTCATTCTGTTTTTCCATTCAAACTCTCGCACATCACTTTCTGAAGAGATGGCAGGGACTGCTCTCAACATATTTTTTTCAATCCAGAAAATGAGAGCTGCATGCAGAAAATTTCCATTCATTTTTTTTTCCTACTCTCTGTGGGATGACTGAAATCCAACATTGGCTGTATACAGATTAAGGGACATCTACTTGCATTATGTCAGTCTGGCACACAGCAGAGAACAAGTATATCAAGTCGCTGATTTGTCATTCAGCTCTTTTTCCTGAGGTGATCAATGCAGCTTTAACTTAAATCTCTATCATTCACAGTAGGATTCTTCTATATGGTTGAATGTAGGTCACCAGCTGAAGAACTCCAGTGCCCAGCCTCTGCACCGATGGTCAATGTGAGATGGTTAGAGGGTAGAACAGACATTCCATTTGCAGGGTCATGCCTCTTAGGAGGTCTGGTCATTTGTCTACACAGCTGACAATCAAATCAATAGTGGATTTTGACGTGTTTATATTAGATGGCGACATTATTGTACCTTTTAATACTTTTTGCATTATTGATCATAGGTTATGCAGAGGCTTAAATTAGCATAGAAATATCGAACACCTGGACACATTAAGTCATTGCTGGTGTGTTGCCTGAAAATTAAGCTTTTAAACTTGTAGCCAAGAGGGGCCCACTTCCCTTTAGGAGATAAAAAGCCAAATAAAATTGGCGGACACAAGGGTATTCTGAACTTGGAGTGCAGGTGGGAGTATTCTGATAACATGTGTAATTTACTGGGGACTCTGATCTAGAAGTTGTGTGACTTGCTTTGTGAAGGTGTTGAAATGGCCTGGTGAGTCATCCTGATGCTGTTTCCAAAAATCTCATAAAGCTAGAGATCTTCACTTCGGAAGGAGCTTAGAACAGCGTTGTTGGGTTTCACTGTATAACATCACACTGTGCCATTTTCAGCACATATTGAACGATCACAGTATCCTGCAGCTGCCAGCAGTTATCTTCGCAGGTGTGATTTGGCGGCCAGTCCTTGAAGGGAAATATACACGTTATTAACTGTACTCTTCCAACTAGGGGTGAACGCTGCTGCTACTATAATGAATGCTGCAATGACGGGGTGCTCCCAGGGACCTGCAGAGGTTGGAGAGGAACAACATTCAAATGAGACTTGTGATTTGTTCTGAAGAGCTTTGGAGACCCTCTGGGGCTACAGATTCAGATTTGGATTCACCTGTCACATCTACAGAGAGACATGTGGTGAAATGCGTTGTTTGTGATAACAAGCTAAGGATGTGCTGGGGGTGGCCTGCAAGTGTCAGCACATATTCAGCTGCCTGCATAGCACACCCACAAATCTCAGCTGGACAACATGGAACACACACAAAAAAGAACTCAACAACAACAAAATAACAACAGCAAAACCAGCGCCTTTCCTCCCTCCCGTACACAAACCGACACAGACAAGCCTCCAACCCCAGGACAGACCTCTGTCCTTCAGTGGCCTTGCAGATAAATGGTCCTCTAACTTCCCCAGTGGATATCTTCGGCCATCGGGGTTTGATTTCCAGATTTCCAGTTGACCTTCGGGCTCCGATCTTTGATATCAATCCCAGGATGGAACCCCGAACTGCAGGGCTTGAAATCCAGACTCTTCAACGACAGGACCCCAAACTCTAGGCCACAACTCTAAACTCCCTGTCTTGTGTATTTAGAGGGTCACAGGCTCTCATGCCCCTCTGCTTGCAAGAATATCTGATCCCAGGAGCCACTGACTTGGGGGGGGGGGGGACTGGCTGACCCAGTGGGCCACCAGCCCTCATTCTTGCTGATCCTTGTCCAATAGCACTTGCTGGCCCGATATCCATGGATGTTCTTCGTAACATGTCCGTGTCACTGGCCTTTGAGCGTGGAGCAGAAGCCTAGAGTTTGGCCTGACCTCTAACTCATCCACGTCCCTGACCCTAAACCCTAACTTGACCACTAACCCCCGTTCCAAAAGCCATCCCTACGAAATTTTAAAAAAACAACTAAATTTGAGTCCTAACCTCTAAAGCGTGTCCCTGGCAAGTGTATGGTTGGAATACTTAGAAAGATTACTAATACATGGGTGGTATTTGTGTACAAACGTGTATTTCTGCACTTTGAAAAGTAAACTGAGAAGCATCAACGATCAATTGTAGCAACCTGGAATGGTTGAGAGCTTAGGAAGCTCTCTGGGAAGTGACTCTAACTAGCCTATTCGAGTATTTTGATAAAGTAACAGAGGGCGTTTGCAAGGTAGATGGAGTTGATATTATTGATATCAGTGGCCTTTCAAAGGGCATTTGTTACAGCAACATACAAAATGCTTGTAGATTAAAAGGCTACAAAATTTTAAAAAGGCATATTGATAAGAAAATTGGCTAAATAATAGGATAGAAGCACTAAGTTACACAGCATGGTTTGGCCCATTGATTCTGCACTGACTATCAAGCATACATTTACACAAATCCCATTTTATTGCTTCCACATACCAAAATTTTCCTTAGATTCTACCACTCGTCTACACACTAAGGAGATTCAACAATGACCAGTTTACCTACTAACCTGTTCATTCTTGGAATGCTGGAGGATACTGCACTACCTGGAAGACACCCATGTGGTCACAGGAGAATGTGCAGACCTCACACCAACTACTTTAGTGTATATCCTCCAATCTTGTTTACTGCATTTTGTGCTCTTGATGTAGCATCCTGTACACCTCCAAGCACAGATTAGGCGACTGTTTTACAGAACACCTGCACTCTGAACATAGTGGTCTGTCCTCCTATTTGCATACCATTTCACCTCCTCTTCCCACTCTACACTGACCTGTCTATCCTTGGCCTTCTCCACAGCCAGAATGAGGCCAAATGCAACCTAGGAGAACGCCACCTCATTTTCCACTGACAATTCAAATAAAGATTGAATTTTCCAATTTCCAAGATCTCAGTGTCAGAATTGAACCCATGTTTCTGGAGATGTGAGGCCACAGATCTAACAGTGTGTCACTGCGCTGCCCTACTGTAAAAGACTGCTTTTTCAATCTGTACGTCCATTGTTCCTCAGGAGCCAGTATTAATGACTTTGACTGGGGTGTACAGGATACAATTTCCAGTTTTACAGATGATACAAAACTTGAAATGTCTATAAATTAATTACTGTAATTAATTAGGGTTGTTACGTACCCCGTAACTGGGTTGCCAAACCAGCAGAAATGGATCACTCAGTTGGAGTCTGGAGTACTAGAACTAAGAAAGTTTTATTAAAGAAACAAGCAACACAGTAATCGAAAGGATAATAAATGCAACAGTTCAGTGATGATAAACACACATGTGCACAGAATTAAGATAACAGCATCAATCAAGCTCTATCGTTGTCTAGGGGTAAATGACCAATTTCAAAATGACTCAAAGTTCAGTCCAGTTTAGTAGTTCAGTTCGCAGTAATCGTTGCCATGGCGGTGGACAACGTGGGGGAAGAGAGAGATAGAATAGGAACAACTCATCATTCAGAACGGCTTCACTCACAGACCAGCAAGATGGCTCACAGACCAGCGAGATGGCTCACAAACAGCTTTTGGGCAGGTCCTTGGTGATGTCACCTGAGGTCACCGACTGTGACCCCTCCTCCAGATGCGGTCGATCCTCTGCAGTGAACCCGGCACCCAGGCAAGGGCGGACACACACCGGGTTCCCGCTGATCGTACCTTTCCACCCTTGTCGTTGTCTGGGACTTCTCACCCACTCGTGAGAAGCGCACCGCTTCCAGGGTCTCGTTACCTCGGGTGGCGTGTGTCTGTGTCTTAGCGAACCTGTCCCCTTTTTATCCCCCTGCTGGGGTATCGCCTGTCCATCACTTCAAACAGTTCAGGGTTCAAAGGGGGGAGCCGCTCCAGACAGCTCTTCCTCCCACATCCCTTCATTACACATCTCCAGACGCTGCTCCATTGTTCCTTATCTCTCCTTCCCCTGAGGGCAGGTGGCAGACCAACTGCTGATGCCACTGATGCTAGCCCAGGCCAGCAAACATCTTAATTTTATGTGTATTCTCGTAACAGGGTTAATGTTGAAGAATGTGAGGTGCTACATTTTTTTGATAGGGAGAATGAGAAGACGCAATACTAACCAGAGGCATAATTCAAAAAGAGGTACAAGGTCAGAGATCTGAGCAATATGCACATTGTTTCTTGAAAGTAGCATGTTGAGAAACTAGCGATAACAGCATATGGGATCCAGGCTTTAGAAGTAGAAGTATTCTGAGCAAACCGGAGGAAGTCATGATGAATCTTTTTAAGATATAGATTAGCCACAAATTGTGTATTGCCTCCAGTTTTGACCAATACCCTTATAAAAACATGTGGCTTTGGCAAGACTGCATAAGAGATTTAATAAATGGATGTCAAGGATGAGGAACAGATTGAAATAGAGGGGGTTACGGGGGCAAGAGTATCCATTAGAGATACGTTAAATCATGAAGAACATAGACCAAGGAGACAGAGAGAAACTTTTCCCTTTGGTACAATGGGTCAAGTACAAATGGACATAGAAAGTAAATCAATGGTAAAAAATAATAAGTGGTTGGTGTCTGCAATGCTTTGCCAGATTAGCAGTGGAGGAAGATTCAGGTATGATGTTCAAAGGGAAAGTGGATAAATACCTGAAGGGAAAAGGATGGGGTGGGTGACTGGGGGCTGGGGTATGTAGGATTGTTAATACAGACATTACATTTGTCCTGTAATGTTTCAGTGACTCTGTAATATTCTGGGTTAACTCCAATTTGATTTTTACAAGATGATTTTTACCTTTTGGAATTTCTAGGGATTGGGTTAATTGAGACAGATCAAGCTATGATCAGTGGCTTGAATAGGTTGGCGCATGGAAGGTTTGAGAGGAAAAGCATGTGTGGCCAAGGAAAACATATGTAGTGGCCTCCTCATATCTCCAAATGACTTGACCTTTCTTAAAAAATGCACACACACACGTACTGTATATATCTTCAATATCTTCCATTGGAATCTTCACAGCTTTGACCTGAGACAGAAGCTTCAGCTGCTGTGGTCTCAGATAAAGCAATGGTCAAGCTGCAGTGACATTAATGGACCTTTGGAGAGGTATCATAATTTAATTTTTTTTGACCCTAGATCCTAACCAAAATGGAGCAGAGAAATCCTGCTGTATTGCATCTGTGTTTTAGTTTTGAAATCTTCAAAATGTACTCCATCCTCTGTACACCAAGAAGTTATTGGTGTACTCCCTGTTCAATGTGGATGGAAAATTCTGAAGAGCATGATCAAGATAATTTGATACATGCACTCAATAGCTGAGCATGTGCATATGGGTTATTTTTTGAGAATCTGCCCTTGTATCAACAAAAAGTATATGACAGGTTTACCATGCATTATCTACACTCCACAAAAAGACTAATTTTTTTCTGTGTATTATTTTTCAGCACATTGATTTAAGTATTTGCATTAAATTCCATCTTCATGATTTAAATCACGTCTAAAGTAGGTTAATAATTATTTTAATGTGGTAAAGGATTTAACGTGATTGTATTGATCAACAGACAGTGCACCAGGTGAACAATTTCCTCTTGGATACTTGTTCAGTATTAATGTCTGAAAAAGGAGACAGAAACATGTATTAAAATGATTCCAATCATGAAAGGCACGAGCTATAAATGGAGATCAGTAAGACCTTTACCCAGAAAGGGGATGGTTAATGTAATTCATGGTTCATAAAATATTATTAAAAGCAAATACCCTAGGTTATGAGTCCTGACGAAGGGTCTCGGCCTGAAACATCGACTGCGCCTCTTCCTATAGATGCTGCTTGGCCTGCTGCGTTCACCAGCAACTTTGATGTGTGTTACCCTAGGTTATTACTTTTAAGTGCATCAGGCAAGGAGGACCTGAGAATGAAAAATATTTTGAATAATTTGCCTGATTGGTACTGGAGACAACAGGGTTGGATTGCTACAATTTCCCAAATCCCAGCTCCCCCCCCCCACCCAAAAACCACCACCACTTCACAGTTAAAACTCCATTGAGAAGGTTAAATTTGAAAATTGACGCATATGGTTAATCATCCTTCAGTTTCTGAGGATTGGGTTTCTGAGTACACACATATGGCAAAGTTGAAAGAGAGCGCCTTGGGAAAATGCACATCTCATTTTTGCAATACTACGTTTGTTGAACAGAATAGAGAAAATATCCTCAGCCTGCAGGTTTTCTGATATTTGAATGGTTCCTTGCTGAATTAAAGCAATAGATTTAGAGGATATGGGCCAAATGCAGATAAATGGGACTAGTTTATCTGGGAATCTTGTTTGGGATGGATCAATGGGTCACTGCTGTATGACTCTATGATGCCAACGGGCTTCAAGTAAGGTACATCCTGTTGAACATAATCTGACGTTAGAAATGGTGCCTGAGTCATGCTTGGAGCATATTTATAAATACAATTCATTCTTTTGATTTTTTTCCCTGCAGTGAATAGACTTTATAGCATTATATATGACTCAGTTGGTAGCAGACTCATCTCTGAGTAAGAAGTTTGTGGGTTCTAGCTTCTTCTGGAAAGTTGATTCACAGATCTTGCTGACTCATTCTTACATAGTTAAGAATACTGCACTATTCCGTATGCTATCTTTCATCTTTCTGATTATCTGCTCATTATCTTCATGCAATTTGAAGGGCCTTACTGTATCATAAGGCTACTGAATGATAGTACTAACTTCATTGCAATCACGACTATACTGCATAAGCTGTAAAATATTTTGATACATCCTGAGTTTATGAAAGGAACTATCAAAATGCAAGGGATTCATCATTGCTCTTTCATGAGTTGCTCTAATTGACTAAGCAGCAGCAATCCTTTGTTTCAGATCTCATTTTGAATGAAAAGTTCAGATCAGAATCCTAATATGTGAAAGTGCACTGTTCTTGATACATTAAAATGTTCCACTAGAGATTGCTGTTTACAAATAAAAGTGACATACTTCATTAAAGTAATCCAGTCTTCTGAAGTTAGTGTTTTCTTCCTACACTGCTCTGACACACTTAGATGTCTGCAGCTCTCAAAGACCTACTCTTCTCAACTTTTACGTTGGGGCTTGTGGCATATTCTGAAAGCATAGGATCAACTCCTGTGTGGATGATACCACTCCTTCTCATTCACCATTCCCTTTGAACTTGCAACAGTCAAGGTTTTGTCTGGTTGCCTGTCCAATATCACCTCAAAGATGAAATAAATCACATTTGGAAAGCAACAAGTGGCATTTTCAGCAGATGCTATAAACGCCAGTACTTTTCCTTGCACTAAAGTATTGAATCCCTTTAGGATTTAAAATCCTCCTCTTCAACTTCCTTTATGGCTTTGTCCCTCCTTATCTCTGCAGTCTCCTTTATTCCCGTGATTTGACACTCTGATATTGTCCTTTCCAAAGTCCCACTGAACTCATTACAGAGTCTTCAGCCATCTTGCGCCTGCTCACACAAGCATTCTTCAGTCTTCTTTGAATACTTCTAGTCAGGTTATCAAGCCTAATTCTGTATTAAGTAACAAATTTCATGACATATCCCAGTGATATTAAACCTGATTCTGATTCATGAACCACTATTTACATTTAATCACTTCTCATTTTCTGGCTGGCACAGTGTTCTGCAGTTATATTATTTATTGTTTTTCAATGTTTATATTATATATTCTGTGCTAAAGGTGAATATGAAAGTTCCTGTCATTCTTCCTCCATCCCAATAGCCACTCCTGCTCTATACACACAAAACTGGCTAAAACATACATTTGTGCAGTTGGAATGAGTTGTTGCAATAACAGTTGAAATGCACTTGTCCACCGATTGAGCATAGCACTCATTCATCTACTAAAATTATTCTGTTATCCATTTGTAAGACACAGCTAACGCTCATGAATATCCCATACTTCAATTTTAAAATTTGAGGTCATCTTGAGTTTATGTTAAGTTGCTATATAAATAACTCAGTGTTATTTCTTTGTATATCTTTCATACTGTCTTTCATGTAAGGTTGGAAGAGGATAAGAACAATTTACCTAATGATTATTTTCTTTCTCCTACAGAGCAAGTGGCTCCCTCTTTAACACAGAGACTATTGTGAGCATCTCATTCTATACATATCCTTTTGCCAAAACCCCTTTTTCCAACTAACTACTTATCCAACGTTTTTTATTTTTTAAAAAAACTTTACTGTTTCATTTTCAATTGCTTTTGCTGGATGCCCATTTTCTCATGTCCTGTTTGGGAGAAACAGAGCTCTTTTGTTTCAGCTAATAATACCACTTAGGTTGCAGATTGGCCCAATACAAGTTAAACTTTACACAGCAAACAACCCGAGATACTGCAATGTTACTGGGAATAGTACTTCAAAAATAACTATTTTTGCAGTGAGTAGACATTACATATGCATACTTCCCATATTACCAGGGATTAAGTGGCCCTAGACTAGTTGATTACAAAGGTTACTATTCTTGTTATAGTAGCAGAGTAATCAGGTTACCAGACTACAATTCAGAAGTCTGAACAATATCTTTTAATTCATTCATAAGAGATGAATTCCCTGGCAAGACCTAACTACAGTATACCCAATTAGGGAAGGCATTTAAAAATCAACCACAGTCACTAATAGGCAAGATCAGTAAATTTGGCATCTTGGTGAACCAGTTCAGTTTGTATGGATAAGTTATTTGTTTCATAATTATCATTATTGATTCTGACTTTTTATTCCTTGTTATTTTTTGCAATTACTTGTTTTTAACTTTTCAATTTGCCACAATGGGATTCTGCCAGTGGAAGATTTGATCATTCTCTTTGAAGGGGCTACAAGGGATAGTTACAAGAGGATTGGGAAATACTGTATCCAGAAGCAGAACAGGAGGATAACTGATAGCACACATCAAAGAACTAAACAGTTGGGTATGCGAGAGTTGTGAAAAGAGCTATGCAAATACAAATGATTCGTTGTATTCATAGAGATTCATCTCCCATCAATTGCTCTAAACAGGTCTATAGAAACAGCAGCATTTTATACAGTTTCTGAAATTAATTCCATTGACTTCTACTGAGCTGGCTTTTAGTGATAGAATTCAGTGTGCTGCCACTTCTATCTGGTACATTTGGCACTCCAGACTAGTAAACTCTTCTTCTGTTTCAGATGCTGCTTAACACACAGCATCTGTTGAGCATTCTGTGCTTAATTTTAAATTTTCTGGCAACTCTAGAGGGTTTTTTCCCTGGTAAAAGATTAGAAAAATAAATTCTAAAGATGATTTGATTGAGAAATGCCATACTTCACTGCTTAAAGATTTACTTCCAGCTGTCCAGGACAAAACATCTGACCTTATCCAGTTATCTTGATGTCTGACATCACAAATAAGATTCACTACAAACCACAGCTTGTCCACAGCTTACCTTGCCCGGGTGCAGTCAATATGAACACACACCTTTAAAACTGTCCTTTCTGTTAGCTGTCCAGAGTGATGGAGCTGTGTTTATTTAGCTTAGAGTGCACAATGACCTTAACAAATGAGCAGGAATCCTAACCACCCTAACGTGTTGATTGACAATAACCAAATAAATGTCTGTTCTTAATTGCTCAATGAATCCAAGTATTAATGCTGGAAAAATATTCTATGTAAAATTACTTTGTACTTTTATTTCACCAGATGGAAACTCACCACCGGACTGCTAGACAGTTTAGCATTTTTATTGAAGAGTTCTCTCAGATGGCTGAGTACTCACTCACAAAATGACTGCTATAGTGTGGGAGCTGCTGACATAAATCTGCTATAACAGACTCATGTACAGCTTCATATATGAATGCTGTTGGCATATCACTGCTATAAGGTCTTGATCTGAAACAGATACTGGTACTTCATAAATCCTGAGAAATACTACAAAGACTTTAGCACTAGAATGGGATTTAACCCTTTTAGTTAGTTGTAAAGGTGTGTTTGGCATTTGAAAGTCCTCACACTTGTAACTTGAGCATATAATGTATAATTCCAATAACCTCTTCCACAGCCACAACCTTTGAAGTGCTGCAGATGCTTGTTCAATATCACACAATAGTGTAGAACCAATATATTTTTTAAAAATATGGCAGGCTTATATGCATATCCCTTTCACAAACATTTCTCTGGGGAAAAAAAGTCTTCTATTAACCTAAAATATGCAATGTATTGATCCCAGTATCAGACTAAGGAAATTCCCAAACAAGGGAAAATCTACAGATGCTGGAAATCCGAGCAACACACACAAAATTCAGGAGGAACTCAGCAGGCCAGGCAGCACCTAGGAAAAGAGTACAGTTGACATTTCGGGCTGAAACCTTTTGGCAGGAAGCTGCTAGGAAAATCCTAGTAGTCTTTCTAAAATAGGCTGCATTTCAATAGCACAATCAGTCCTAATGAACTCTTTTGAACTTCAAGAGAAATCTAGCTCAAAGTTAAAACCAAATTTGACCCTGAGTTCTGATTCCCCAAACCTAACTTGCCAAATTCACTGTGACGTGGAGCTCATAGGGGATTATTCTGCCGACACTAGTGTTAAGGCCAAACACGTGGTCAGCTGGAGAGCAGGAAGCTGTTCTGTGTTTTGTGTAAGCATTTAGGGGTGGAGGGAGTGGGTTTTGGTGGAGGGCGGTGCGGACAGTGCAGAGGGGTATAGAACAATAAAGTTGAAAGGAGGAATATTAAATTGGTTGTATTAGTGAGCACGAATTGGTTGTATTAGTGAGCATAAAGAACCCATATAAGAATGGTGAGAAAAGACATGCTTAGCTACACTTTCAACAGGAAACTATTTGGAACATAGAACCAAAGATGGGTGGACAGAATCACTTTGTTATGTGACGTAAAATTTGTTGTTGTGCCAGTGGCTCAGTGCTAAGGCATAAAATTACTAAATAAATAAATTACAAAATATATAAATATTGAGGAGGTGTTGATGGACCATTCAGAGGGGAAGAAGTTGTTCTGGAATCACAGAGTGTGTGGCTTTAGGCTCCTTCCTGTTCCTTCCCTCTGATGGTAGTCATGAGAAGTGGGCATGTACTGGGTGGCAGGGGTCCTTAATGATGCATGCCGCCTTCTTGAGCCACTGCCTCCTGAAGATGCCCTCACTGGTGGGGACGGTTGCACCTGTGATGGAGTTGGTTGGCCGAATCCTCTGCAGACTCTTGTGATCCTCTGCATTGTAGCCTCCATACCTGGTTCTGATGCAACAGGTCAAATAGCTCTCCACAATATATCTGCAGAGATTTGCAAAAGTCTTTGGTGGCGTACCATATCTCCTCTACTCCTAACGATGTGGAGCCACCAACATGCACTCTAAGTGTTGGGACCAGGACAGATCCTCACCGATGTTGACACCCAGGAAATTAAAGCTGTTCATTCCTTCCACCACTGACTTCTCAATGAAGACTTGTGCATCTTTTCCTGATTTCCCTACCTGAAGTCCCCAATAAGTCTTGCAGATGTTGAGTGCAAGGTTGTTGCTGTGATACCAGTCAATCAGCCCAATCTATCTCATTTCTGTAAGCCTCCTCATCACCATCTGACATTTTACCAACAACAGTGTTATTATGAATTTAAAGATGGTGTTTGATCTGTGCTTAGCCACACATCATGAGTGTAGTGACAGTAGAATGGAGGGCCAAGCACGCATCTTTGATGTGTGCCCGTATGAATGAGCCCACTGAAATTTCCAGGATCAATTTATCGATTCTATGTGTTGACACAGAACTCATTCTGATGGCAATGCCTACTGGAAATTTTAATTTATGTTCTCCACAGTTATCAAATATTAGTTATGTAGTTCAATATGTTGAACCCCTCACCCCAACCATCAACTGACTGCGGGTTCTCTTAATCCTACAGTTCTGTGTAATATTGCCTCATCTCCATAATTAAATCCTTGTGGCTGGCATCTCTTAAAGGCTGCCCTTCAGTTAAGAAAATATGCAACACTAGTCTATTGCACTCAAGGATTTGGGCCTCAGGCCTAATAGGTGCACACACATTTCTGATAAAAAAGAGTTGTTTAACACAGCTTGCTGCATAAAAATAAAATTTTTAAAAATCATCTATGGAGTTATCAGTTGGTTATTTGAATAATAAATGTGAAATAAATATTGATATTTATCAATTAATCATGAATGTATGACTTAGCATCAAGTTCAGTAAATTCCCATCTCATGAAATGTATGGTTTACTATGTTTCAGCTGAAACGTGAAACTGAAATAAATCCTATCATTATAGCATAAAACAATTTAGATGTCAAAATTTGATTTACTTTCTCAATAACATACACTACATAAACCACAAAAAGTACACATGAACACCATTAATTAAATTTAATTAAAATTCTGCTGTTATTGATTTTAGCATTATCGTTCTCCCTCATATTTTTACATTAGTTTCCTCTTTTTATATAACCTCAATCTTTTCTTTATGCTGATTTTTGTGAAGCAAACTTTTCTTCCTCTGTCTATTTTTCCAGATATAAGCAGATTTTAATAAGCGGGTTTTGATAGATTATGAAATTACAATGACAACTCAGATGAGGGGCATTTGATAAATCTGGAAATTGATATGCTCATTTGCTGGCAATAGAATTGATTAGAGAGGATCTAGTATTAGGACAGAGATGATTAGAGTGGCAGGGACTTGTTTCTTTGCAGAACTGAAGGCTGGGAGGAGATTTGATCAAAGAATATAAAATGATGAGCACCTGAGCAGTGAGAAGCTGTTCCCTTTGGGCCAGTGGCCACAGGTTTTTAAACAAGGGCAAGAGAATGAAGAGTGACGAAAGGAAAATATCTTTACGCAACATATGGTTAAAATCTGGAATGCACAGTCTTCAGATGTGGTGGAGGCAGTTTTCACTGTGGTCTCCAACAGGGAACTGGATAAACAAATGGCAGTGGGTGCAGGAAGGTAGTTAGTCTGGTTGGGAGCTGTTGCTGAAATGGCCTCCTTCTGAACTATAACCATTCCATGAAAGAGGAAAACTTGTTAACGGTCCATAGAAGAGTGCGTCTGTTGTGAAATGTGTTGTGAAATTTCTGGTTTTATGCAGCAGTACAGTACAACACATAAAATCACCACAGATTACTAAAAGAATATATAAAGAGAGTAGAATAGTGAGGTAGTATTCATGAGTTCATTGACTATTTAGAAATTTGATGGAAGGCATGGGGGGTGGGGAAGAAATGAAGCTGTTCCTGAAACATTGACTGCATCTCCAGGCTCACCCACTTCCTCACTGATGGTAATACTGAGAAGAATACATGTCCTGGATGGAGAGGCTCTGTCAGGATGGATGTCCTGGATGGAGAGGCTCTGTCAGGATGGATGTCCTGGATGGAGAGGCTCTGTCAGGATGGATGCCACAGGATGGATGTCCTGGATGGAGAGGCTCTGTCAGGATGGATGTCCTGGATGGAGAGGCTCTGTCAGGATGGATGTCCTGGATGGAGAGGCTCTGTCAGGATGGATGCCACAGGATGGATGTCCTGGATGGAGAGGCTCTGTCAGGATGGATGTCCTGGATGGAGAGGCTCTGTCAGGATGGATGTCCTGGATGGAGAGGCTCTGTCAGGATGGATGCCACTACTTGAAGCATCGCTTTTTGAACATGTCCTTGATAGTGCTGGAGTGCCAGTGATACAGCCGGCTGAGTTTACAACCTTCCACAGCTTTTTTCTAATCCTGTGCATTGGCGACTCCATACCAGACAGTGATGCAGCCAGTCAGAATGCACTCCATGACACATCTGTACAAAATTGCTAGAATCTTTGGTGACTCAAAGTCCTAATGAGATATAGCCACTGGCATGCCTTCTTCATAATTGCATTAATATATTGGGCCTAGGTTGGCCCTTCAGGGACGTTCACATCCAGGAACTTGAACTTGCTCACTCTTGCCACTGCTGATCCCTTGAAGAGAACTGCTGTGTGTTCTCCCAATTTCCTGTTCCCGAATCATTTCCTTGGTTTTACTGACATTGAGGGCAAGGTTGTTGTGACACCACTTAACCATTTGATCTATCTTGCCCCTGTATGCCTCGTCTTCACCATCTGAGATTCTGCCAACAATAGTTGTGTTATCAGCAAATTTATAGATGGCATTTGAGTTGTGCCTAGCCACACAGTCATGCATGTAGAGAGAGAGTAGAGCAGCAGACAAAACACACATTCTTGAGACATGCCTGTGTTGATTGACAGCAAGGAGGAGATGTCATTTTTGATCCGCTCTGACTATGGTCTCCCAGTGAGTAAGTCAGGGATCCAGTTGCAGAAGGAGATACAGGTGCCCAGGCTTTGAAGCTTGTTGATTGGTGCAGAGGTGACGATGATGTTGAATGCTGAGATGTAATCAATAAAAAGCAGGCTGATACAGGTATTGCTGTTGTCCAGGTTGTCCAAGGCTGAGTGGAGAGCCAGTGTAATTGCAACTGCTCTAGAACTGTTGTGGTGGTAGGCAAACTGCAGAGGGTCCAGGTCCTTGATCAGGCAGGAGTTAATTTTAGCCATGCCCAACCTCTCAAAGTACTTCATCACAGTAGATGTGAATGCTACTGGGCAACACTTGTTAAGGTAGCTTCTCCTGCTTTTCTTGGTCGCAGGTATGACTGAGGTCCTTTTGAAGCAGGTGGGATTCTTTAACTTCAGCAGCTAGAGACTGAAGATGACCTTGAGCACTGCAAACAGTTTGTTGGCTTAGGGTTTCAGTGCTCTGCCAGGTATACCATTAGGTTCTGACGCCTTGAAAGATGTTCTGACGTTACCTTTTCACCTGATGTCACCCAGATGTTGCAAAGCTTTGCATAAGTATAGATTTATTCTCCCTTTCAAAGCATGCATGAAAGGTGTTCAGCTCATCAGGGAGTGAAGTACCACAACTATTTGTGATGTTAGGTTTGTAGGAAGTAATGGTCTGCAAACACTGTCATAGCTGACATGTATCCAATTCTGTCTCTAACTTCATTTGGGATTGCTATTTTGCTCTTAAGATAGCCTTCCGTAGGTTGCACCTGGACTTCTTGTCGAGTTTTGGATCGCCAAACTTGAACGCCACAGACTCTCAGATTAACATTGATTTATATACCAACTCTGTCCTTGAGCACATCAACAAGTGTGTAGATAGAGTTACATCACAAAAACAAATAAAAGTTTTCCCCAATCAGAAACCATGGATGAACGGAGAAGTTCACCTCCTGCTCAAAGCCAGAGATTCGGCCTTCTGGTCTGGAGACCGGGAGGCTTACAGCTCAACCAGGGCCAACCTGAGGAGGGGAGTCTCTCAGGCTAAACAGATATACAAACAGAGAATCGAGGAGCATTTCAACTCCTCGGACCCCCAGTGCATGTGGCATGGCATACAGGTCATTACAGCCTTCAAACCACATAGTACTGTGCCCCCTTCCAGCTCTGCTTCCCTCCCTGATGAGCTCAATTACGTCTATGCTCGCTTTGACCGAGAGAACAAGGAAGTCACCCTCAAAGCGGATCTCCCACTTGGTGAGCTGCCTCTCTCACTTTCCACCTCCGATGTTTTCGCCACCCTGAGCAGGGTGTATGTACAGAAGGCAGCTGATCCAGATGGAATACCTGGCCGTGTGCTCAGAGTCTGTGCAGGGCAGTTGGCCAGGGTCTTCACGGACATTTTTAATCTGTCCCTGGCCCAGGCAGTTGTCCCCACAAGCTTCAAGATCGCCACCATCACGCCAGTGCCGAAGCATTCCACTGCCACGGGCCTGAATGACTTCTGTCCAGTTGCACTCACCCTCATCATTGCAAAGTGCTTTGAGGGACTGGTTCTATCACACCTGAAATCCTGTCTACCCACTACCCTGGACCCCCATCAATTTGCCTATTGCACCAATAGGTCAACAGAGGACGCCATATCCACAGCACTTCACTCTGCCCTGACCCACCTGGACAGCCCCAACTCTTACGTCAGAATGCTGTTCATTGACTTTAGTTTAGCATCCAATATTGTGATCCCTTCCAAGCTGATTGCCAAACTTCGCCAGCTTGGTATCAGCTCATCCCTCTGCAATTGGACCTTGGACTTTCTGATAAACAGACCACAATCAGTTAAGTTAGACAACCTCTCCTCCTCTACTCTCACCCTGAACACCGGCGTGCCTCAAGGCTGTGTGCTGAGCCCTCTTCTGTACTCCCTTTTCACCTATTACTGCGTTCCTGTACATGGCTCTAACTCCATAATCAAGTTCACAGATGACACCACGGTGGTTGGCTTGATCAGAGGGGATGACGAGGTCCAGCACCTGGCCACGTGGTGTGCCGACAACAACCTGGCCCTTAACACCCAGAAGACCAAGAGGATCATTGTGGACTTCAGGCATGCTAGGAGCCACACTCACGTCCCCATCTACATCAAAGGAGCTGTAGTGGAGTGTGTATCAAGCTTCAAATTCCTTGGTGTCCACACTTCCGAGGATCTCACCTGGTCCCTGAACTCCTCCATCCTGGTCAAAAAGAAGCAACAGCACCTTTATTTCCTGTAGAGCATTAAGAAAGCTCACCTCTGTCCCAGGATACTGACGGCCTTTTACCACTGTACCATTGAGAGCATACTCACCAACTGCATCTCAGTGTGGTATGGCAATTGTCCCGTATCAGACCGCAAAGCACTCCAGCATGTGGTGAAAACTGCCCAGCGGATTATCGCCACTTAATTGCCCACCATTGAGAACATCTACCATAAACGCTACCTGGGCAGGGAGAAAAGTATCATCAAGGATGCACCTCACCCTAACCATGGACTTTTTACTCTCCTCCCATCTGGTAGGCACTACAGGAGCCTCCGCTCCTGTACCAGCAGGCACAGGAAGAGCTTCTTCCCTGAGGTGGTGACCCTGCTGAATCTCACATCACAGTGCTAAGCGGTATTGCACCCATATGGTACTGTCTCAGTACTTTTATATTTGTGTGTTGTAGCACTTACTTTTTATTTGCAGTTATTTTGTAAATAACACTATTCTTTGCATTTCTGGTCAGATGCTAACTGCATTTCATTGGCTTTGTTTCTGTACTCAGCTCAATGACAATAAAGTTTTTTCTAATCTAATCTAATCTATCCCTCAGTAGACTGTGAATCGTCTGGTTTATCCACAGTAATTGTCTTGGTTATGTCCTGCATGTTTTGGAGTTCTTTGAAGAAATAACAGGCAGAATAGACAAAAGAGAGTCAATGGTTGCTGTTTACTTGGATTTTCAAAAGGTCTTTTTCAAGGGACCAGACACGAGGCTAGTAAACAAGATGAGAAACTATGGTATTAAAGGATAAATGCTATAATGGATAGAAGATTGGCTGACCAGCAGGAGGCAAAGTGTGGGAATAAAGGGGGTGTTTTCTGGTTGGCTGCCAGAGACTAGTGGTGTTCCACAGGGTTTGATGTTGGGTCTGTTTCCTTTCACGTTATATGTCAATGATTTGGATGATGGAATTGATGTCTTTGTGGCCAAGTATGTGGATGATATAAAGATAGATAGAGGGGCAGTCTGCAGAAGGACTTAAACAGATTGGAAGAACAGGCAAAGAGGTAGCAGATGGAATATAGTGTTGGGAAGTGTAAGGTCAAGCACTTTGGTAGAAGGATTAAAATTGTAGATTATTTTCTAAATGGGGAGAAAACTCAGAAATCAGAAGTGCAAAGGGACTTAAGAGCCTCAGTGCAAGCTTCTGTAAAGGTTAACTTGCAGGTGGAGTTAGTGGTAAAGAAGACAAATGCAATGTTAGCATTCATTTTGAGTGGATTAGAACATAAGAGCAAGGATGTAATGCTGAAGTTTGGTCAGACTGTAACTGGAATGTTGTGAGCAGTCTTGGGCACCTTATGTGCTGGCACTGGAGAGCGCCCAAAGGAGGTTCATGATCATGATCCCAGGAATGAAAGGGTTTAGGTATGAAGAGCGTTTGATGGCTCTGGCCTGTATTTGATGGAGTTTAGAAAAATGATCTCAGTGAAAACTATTGAATATTGAAAAGGCTAGATAGAGTGGATACGAAGGGAATGTTTCCTATAGTGGACACAGCCTCAATTTCAAGGATGACCCTTTAGAACTGAGATAAGGAGGAAATTCTTTAGCCAGAGGGTGGTCAATCTGTGGAATTCATTGCTACAGATAGTTGTGGAGCCCATCACTGGGTGTAGTTAAAGTGGAGGTTGACAGGTTCTTGATTAGTAAGGGCATCAAAGGTTATGGGGATGAGCCAGGTGAATTGAGTTGGGAGGGCTAATAAACCTGATGTGACTGAATGGCATAGCAGGCTCAATGAGCCAAATGACCTAATTCTGCTCCTACGTCTTATAGTCTTATGTTCAAAGCAGTCCTGTAAGTACTCCTCTGCCTCCCTTGACCGTACCACTGGTGCTGTAGTCCTCAGTCTCTACCTGTATGCAGGGAGTAGAAGTAGTCAGGTGATTAGACTTGTCAATGTGTGGACATGGGTTGATAAGGCAAGTGTTATTTAGGGTGGTGTAACTGTAGTCAAATATTTTGTCTCCTATGGTTCCACAGCTGTTATGTTGGTGATAGTTGATCAGAATTCTTCAAGCTGGCCTGGTTCATCAGGGTGCACTGTCTCGTGACTGCTGATCTTGGTTTTCAGCTCCTCCGGTGCCAGCCTGATGTTGGCTTGGACTGCAACGTACACTGTAACCAGGATGATGGTGCAGAATTCCCATGGCAGATAGAATGGACGATATCTGACCACCAGACATTCCAGGTTGGGGGGAGCAGGACTGAGGCAGAACCACATCTGTGCATCACCATGACTTAATCATCATCCACTGTCCTGACCCTGTGATCAGAGTGCTGGCGCTGAGCCACATCTCTGTGAAGCAAAATACACCACAGTCTCTGATGTATGGTACTGCAATCTTGCTCTGAGCTCTTCAATTTTATTTTCCAGAGACTAATTTTATTAACCAGGAGGATGGTACAGAGTGGGGGCCTTAGGACCCTGTGTTCTGGTTTTACTAGTGGCCCAGCCTGGAGCTGTGCTTTCTTAAAAGGTGGTTGGTCTGCAATCTGGAGTCTGCCGACTTTGAACTTCAATATATTTTTAAAATTGTCTTGAAACCTGGCAATTACTGAAAACCTATGATCGTGACTGTAGATTTCAGCCGCAGTAGTCCTAAATGAGAATATTTAATGATCCCTTTTGGAGCTGGCCTCAAAGATTTACCAATCTCCAGCAGCAGAATTATTCAGGTCAAGCAGCATCTAAGAAGACAAAAGGAGATAAATATTGCAGATTGAGGATGTTTCCTGAGGTTCTCCGAGGTTCAAATTAATTTCAGATTTCTAGCAACTGTAGTTTCTTTCTATCTTGCTGTTCTGGCATTGTTCTGGACTCTCCTTGTGTCATTCATCTGCTAATTCACTCTCCTTCAGAGGGATAATTCTCTACGAAAGAGCCTTCAGCAGGTTACTACAGCCAGCATCTTCACAATTTGTAACACAATCCCTCATGGTGTCCACTCAAACGCATATACGCTCTTTGTTCTGCCTACTCCTTTTTCTTCCCTACAATTTAGAACACGTTTGATTTCTAACCTTCTTATTCTGAAGAAAGCCATTAACCTGCCATAGATGCATCTCAACCTCCCATTTCCAACATTTTATGTTGGTTATTTCAGATTTTCACTACTTGTATTTTTTTTTGCTTTTCATACAATACATTGAGTTCCATCATACAATTTAGAAACACCTTTCCTAAAATTGGCATCTCTCTGGGTATTCTAAATTAGATTTTGAGTGCTACTTTAGAGACATAGTAGAGTAGTATGAGGTTTATCTGGGATCTGAGAAGGAATCTTTCAATCAGAAGTGATTAGAATCCAGAGCATGCTACGTGAGGGGATAGTGTAGGTGCGTACTTTCAACATACTTTCAGAAGGGTATCTGAATGAATACCTGGATCAAAGAGGCATAGAGGATTATGGATCAAGTGTTGGTAAATGACACTTAATATAGATAGGTTCTTGCTGGTCAGTATTGACGTAATGGACTGAAGGGTCTGTTTCTGTGCTGCATGATTCTACAGATGAAAATCACAATTGATATTGGTATGGTAAAGTAAAGCCAGCAACCGGGATTTGGCAACCTATTTTATAATCTTCCCAACCTTCCCAAAGTGTGTAAACTCACAATTAAGAGAAAATCTGCAGATGCTGGAAATCCAAGCAACACACACAAAATGCTGGAGGAACTCAGCAGGCCAGGCAGCATCTATGGAAAAAAGTACAGTCGACATTTCGGGCTGAAACCCTTCAGTGGGACTTTGAAGGGTTTCAGCCCAAAATGTCGACTGTATTCCATGTTGCCTGGCCTGCTGAGATTTTCTAGCATTTTGTGTGTGTAAACTCACAATTGTCCATTTTACATTACCACTTAAAATTAACTATGTGATCTTTCTGCATACTTTTCACCCATTCTAGTGCTGCTTTGCTGCTTTTCAGATTTGTTCTTTTGTCGGATACTGGATTACAGTTGCATGAAGAGTGCTTCCCTAGAACGTTTTATTGAGTGTAATTTTGTTTTGTTAAACTTGAGAAGTTACTGTTTATAGACGCCTTATTTTCCAGTTCCTCCACTTAATGAAAGAAAATCAAGCAGGATTACTTGGGCAGCCCATAAATGTAATCTCGGGTAATTGTTCCCTCGGACTGTAGAACTATAAAAAAAAATTGAAAAATCTGAGTATTAATGACACAATTTACACTTTTTATAAATAAAACCAATAGTGAAATAAGCTCTTCTTAGCTGTAAAAATATAAATATTATTTATGTATGTTTTTTGAAGCTTTATATAAAATGTAATGCCTCATTCATTTTCCATCAGGGCAACTTCCTTGAAAGGAACTAGGTCATCATCTGAAAATAATGAAACATTGTTTTCGCTTGAGTAGAAAAGGATTTGTTGGTTTTGTAGATCTCAATGGCTGCCAACCACAGTGGTTTACGGGTGTGATGTCTCCTGAGAAGTTTTACAAAACTGAATTCGTGAGTGGGAAGTCGGAAAGAAAGCTGAGGTTACCAGTCCAGGAGCAACAGTATATTTTAATGGCTCCATCTCATTAACATCATGCCAATCTGCCGCCCACTTAGAGCTTGTGTCCAGGAGTAGCTTATCTACTTTAAATCAATGATTCAATGGCTGGAATGTTCTGGAGGGCTTATGTAGGTGAGAGGAGAGAAGATTGTGTAGGTAATGTTCCAAAATTTCTGGGATTCATAGAACATTGCTCCACCAAGAGAGTTCTTGTGGGCCTCTGTATGTCTGCCGACATTCACTGAGCATGTTGTCCACCATAAGTTCGCTGACCAATTGGTGGTAAAAAAAAAATGACTTTTGTTATCCTTACTACATGAATATTATGTTTCCAATTATATATTGATGTTTAAAAATGCCTATTTACTTAGAAGAATCGTATGGTTTTAAAGAAATATCTTCCAGCCAAACTTACTAAATTGCTGTTTATGGAAGAATGTAAAAATGCAGTTGCTTCTGGGTGTTCCACCATTTGTGCCTTGGATCTTTCACAGACCTTGTGCTGTTTGATTATATTGGAATAATTATTTCAACAAGGAAATGCTTTGGTGCTTTTGAACTTTGCCTGTGGTTAAATTTGCTGTGTTTGACATAGTTGGGCTGCAAAGGTACTTAGCGACGTGGCATTGTACTGATTCAGCATTAGGAACTGTTTGGTTTGGCTGCTACTTAGCACTAAATTAGAATTGGTGTTGGGTGGATATTTTGAGACAGCTATTTCTCATTCTTCTAACAAGGACTAGATGAGAAGTTTAAAGAAGTTCTGAACAGCGTCATGAAAGAGATTAATTATTTAAGATAATATGTTGATATTAGTTGTTATATTTTTAGCTACGTGGTGTTATTTGGCAATACCACACTGCCCAGGAGACTAATAATCCACAATTTATTTCAGGTACTTAGCTCATTATCTTCAGGGCAGGTTGCCTTTCACTACAACACTCTTCTTCCTTAAACTTGAATTGCTATTTATAAATGTTGTCATTGGCAGATCTGACAAACTGCATTCAGGAGAAACAGTAATAACTCCTAATAAATCAGGAACTTACAAGTTTTTGTCTCTTATCCATGACTTCAGCTATCCTGGATTAAATGTAAGAAAATCTTTTGGGTGCTGGGTGATAGGAACTGTGCAGAAATTATTTACAAGGATGTTACCAGGACTTGAGGGACTGGGTTATAGGGAGAGTAAGACAAGCTAGTTCTTTACTCCTTGGGAGATTGGAGATGGAGGTCTAATCTTATACAGGTGTATAAGATCATGAGGGGTGTAGACAGGATGGATGCAAACTCTTTTTTTCCCCAGAGTTGATCAACCAAGAACTAGAGGACATAGGTTTAAGGTGAGTAGGAAAAGGTTTAGTAGGAACCTTACTCCACACAAAGAGTGGTGCATAGATGGAATGATCTACCAGAGGAAGTGGCTGAGTCAGGTACAACAACAACATTTAAGCTACATTTAGATAGGTATGAGGATATGAAAGATTAAGAGAGATATTGGTCAAATTTTGGCAAAAGGGTCAGGCTTAGATGGGCCTCTTTAATGGCATTGGTCAGTTGAGCCGATTGACTCTATGCCTCTACATGGGAGGAGTGGAGGAGGGATACTAGTGTTAAGGAGATTTGGGGACACTGGTATGATAAGAATTACGATCATGACAGATTAGACAATTGCATTTAGGACTCACACAACATAAAATGAGTCCCTTTTTGCCCACCATATCTATGCCGCAGCCATCAGCCTTCCTGTGCAGCAGCTGTGTCAAGGACTGCTGCTCAAGAATCGGCTTATTCAGTCACAGCCGATGCTGTTCCACACCCAACTGAGTCCTAAACCGGGCGCATCCATTGTCTACTTAGACAGACAGAGCCATTATTATTATTATTATCCATCACTACAATCAAATACCAATCTATACAAATCTTTACTATGCTTACTACGCCTGGCTGTTCAAGTGTTCAAAAAGAAAAGACTTTTCAATGTTATCAAAGTTTTTCCCTCCACCATTCCTTTAGGCAGTGCATTCAAGATCTCATACATGCTCTGAGTGAAAAAAAATCTTCCTAAGGTCACCTCCAAACTTCTTCTCACCTTAAATCTTGTCTAAATCATTTTTACCTGGGAAAACATTTCATATTATTTACCATATTTATGCCTTTCATAATGTTTTATTTATCAAGCTCCCCTCCCAGCCTCCTCTACTCTAGGAAAACACTAGCATATCCAACTTCTACTCATGTCTCACTACCTCCATTTCAGACCACATTCTGCTGTCTCCCTTCTGCACCCCCTTCATGTTATCATATCTTGCAACCAAAGCTACACATAGCTCTGGCTTAATCAATGCAATGGAGCAGATTGATTACTCTTACCTCTTGCAGTTCAATGTTCAGGTAGGCTGATATTGTACAGACCACTTTGGTGGCAGCTGCCTTTTGATTCATGGTTAAGTGAATACAACTCTACCTAATTAAACATGATAGTGATTCCATTTAATTATGATTAGTGTTGAAGCACTATTAAATTGGCTAGAGATTTGTTTTTAAGTAGACATATTGCCAACCTAATATAAAAACAGGTTTCAGTTGAAATTTACTTAACCCTTCAAAAGCATAGTTTTTTTTGACAGTTTTAAATTATATGATGTTTTTCCTGCATTTTAGATGGGAAGGATATAAGCTAAAGCCCACTTTATATAAATGGCAATGCTGCTCTATCCAGGTCTTATTAGATATTGTTCTGCCAAATTGCGAATTCATTCTTGATTATAAAGATAGCATGCATGCTCTTTTAGAATCAGAATACCTGTGGTATGGATAAAATGCAATAATTTTGTGATGCTGCTTTAATTGTGGGATATTAACATTTCTCCACACTCCTAATAATCCAAAGGATAGAACATTATTAACATAAAGTCACAGCAAATATATGGAGGAAGGTTCTTCTCATTAAAATAATCATGGCAAATGAAAGAGGGATTGAAAAAGAAACATTACAAGCAAAGTTTAATATTTAACATTAAATGAACCCCTAAATTATTTAAAAATAATAAGTGCTTCTATAGAGGAAAACAAAACCGGGCCTTTTGAGGACACAGTGCTTAGTGAAAGGGAAATCAGTAATGAGGACATGACTGTCAAATAAGTAAAAGAGATGTAAACAACATGATAAATACACTAAACAAGAACAGGAAATTATGGACAAGATAGCAAAATGGAGAAGATTTACTAAAAGATTAACAGTTCTGAAAATTGCATATTCACTTGGACAGGATGGAATACATTCTAGGTTACTGATCAGCACAATGATCCAAGTAGCAGTAGCATTGATCACATCAGTTCATTTTTTTTTTGGAAGTCAGGTTGATTCCAGACAACTGTAACATACCACCATTTAAGAAAAAGAAGAACAATAAATCAACAAATCTCGGATTGGTCCAACTAATGTCAGCTGAGAAGAAATTATTAGATATCAGGGTCAAAAATAAGTTTCAATTTCAGAAGGCAGAGGCTAATTGAGAAGAAGCACTAAAGACAGTCTGATGAATGAGTGAACTCTCCAAAGGTAAAAATTTAAAAAAAATATGATCAAGGTAATGTAGAAAATTTTGGCAGTGCCCGACAAAAAATGCAATAAGAGAATGGAATTCAATGAATTTAAGGGAAAGGGTTGGATATGAAATTGACTTAGTGACTGGAAATATAGTGGTGGCTGTATGTTTTACAACTTGGGAGATGGGTTAAGCTAAGAGTTAGTTCTGTGTTAATTAACCTTCTTAGTTTTGATAAAAGAGAAACGTGTGTCGGATGTAGAATTACAAAGTTTGAAAAAGCTTAGCGATTTAGTATATTTATAAACCAAACAAAATACAGACAAAATTGAGAACTGGGCAGATCACAGATAGATTTTCAGTATGAAAATGAGCGAATGGTGTCATTTGGATGTACTAATATACAAAGCCCAGAAATCTCAGTGCTTGCTAAATGAACAGATAGATGATGCAATGCCCATTTATGTCATGGTATCACTACAGCAAAGCTAAGTCGTCCGGTGCTACTTAGGGAGTGATGTGTTTATTCATAGTCAAATATGTGTTTTCCCGGACCAAGTCTGGGTCTGGGGAGTTTTGTCAGCAGCTGAAGCTCGTAAACTTTCTCAGTGCCTGAAATTGGGTAGGTAAGCAAAGTGTGTGGTTGTTGCGTGGGATGAGGGAGCCAAGGTTGGATTTCAGCAAACAAATTTCATGGGGACAGGTTGGTGCTTTGCGTTGGCTGGGAAGGAGAGGGCTGGTTCTCAGGGGCTCAATTGTTGATCTATGGAGATATAATTGTCTTGGGATGATAACTGCTTCGGGGACAGTTGTGTCCAGGGTTAGCATCATCCCATGCACACTTCACATGGAAGTCACTTCAGGTGTGCCAAGTTGAATTTCCATAGTGCCATAATTTGATCTGGAATTGCCTATAATTGTGTTCCACTCTGGAAAAACAATTCCAAATATTTTGTACTGAATAAAACAACTTTACATTTCTGGACCTCCAAACCAACATACACAATTTCCGGCATAGTTCCAAAAAGAGTCAAGCCAGGAATCTCTGGTGTACATTTGCACGAATACTTAAAGAGTTGTTGATTGAAAAAAATTGTAAAGAATTCATAAATAGAGGAATATAAAAGCAACAGGTTGATGCAAGGAATTTACAAATTAATTATTCAGCTGCAAAGTACGATGACTCAAATTGCAACTGATATTATTAATTAATAATTATTGACAAAAAGTCTGAATGAAGGCGAGGAGATTTTCTTCTTTCAGAGAGTTTGGAATGTTTGACTGGAAAAAACAGATGAAGTTTATCCAGAGAAGAGTTCCCAGTGGAGGTGTATAATAAATTGGATGGTTCCAGTGATCTAGGCCAAACAATTTCAATGCCCCAATGCATTTACAATGTGCTCTATAACGTGTCTGTGTTCTGTAAATTTCCATAATTCCTTAACACTTTGATAACACTCCTATTGTTTGTCAAAGGTTTAGGATGCCTTGGTAGTGCTGAGGTTTTAGACATGCTAATTCGTATTTCCTTTTTTCTTAGTCAGTTAGCCAGAAGCAGGGAATGTCAAGAGACTTAAAAAGCACCTGTTTGTTTGTAGTTTCTGTTCACATGTTGCTTCTGGAAACTGAGTCCTGATTGCTGCCATTGACCTCCTTGCACAGACTACACTGCTGTGAGGTTTTGGAATTCCCTTTTTTTGATGGATTACCCTCATGTGCTTCCAAGTGCATCAGAACGTGCTTCTATCCACCCTCAAAATAATACCAGAGAGATCAATTCCCAAACTATGATTGTCATTTGAATACGCAGGATTTCTCCTGCAAATGAGATAACCATTCTGCTTGAATTGTAAAGGAGGATATGTTAATCAGTGCATTAAGATAGTGTCTAGAGTCATTAAATCTATTGTCAATTAATGTCAGTTCAATAGCTGAGGCCATGCACATGTTGAATTCATTTACTGGTAAAGCTCTTTGGATTAAAATAAATCTTTCAACCAATCAGTGTAAAACAGCATTCTGTGGCACAGTGCTACTATTCGTGTCACACTACCTTTTAATTTCCTCTACTGCCAATTAGCTCAGCCACTCTGTGCTACTGTGACTATTCTTATGGACTGGAATCAGTACTGATTAGTTTGCACTTGAGACATTCACATATGCCAAGGCACTTTCATTTTGCAGATGTAATGGTCTTTATACTTGGATCATGTGAATATGTACATAAATGGAAACTAATTGAAAAAGACCTGTCCCATCTGGACACAGAACATCCAAACTACTAACACATCCTTTCAAATGGTCAGCTTTTATGAACGGCAAATAAACCTGAAAAATAAAGCTCTGTGACCAAGCCTCCACCACCCGAAAGTGATCAAAGTCCTTGCAGGATCCTTAATCTCCTTGTTGTCAGCTGTCGCTCCGATGGCAGTGCTCACAGCTGAGTCAGTAGCTGTAGGAATCAAGTCACACTTCAGAGGTTTGGCCCTAAAAATCTTTACGATAGTCCTATGCATTACTGAGGTACTGTATTGCTGGGAAACAAGTTTTTCACTGTACCTTGGTATATATGACAACAATCAAGTAATTTTTACCAAATTTAGCAGATTCCTGGAAGGCGAGAGCCATTACTGGTTGATGCTGCCTTCCTGAGGCAGTGGCTCTTAAAGATGTCAGTAATGGTGGGAGTACAGTGCACAATGGTGGGAGCTGGCTGAATCTACAGCAGTCTGCAGCTTCTAGTGATCCTGTACATTAGAGCCTCCATACCACGTGGTGATGCAACCAGACAGACTAATCTTCATTGAACATCTCTAGAAATTTGTAAGAGTCTTTGACGGCATACCAAATCTCCCCAAACTCCTAATGATACCCAGGAATTTAAAGCTCCTCACCATTCTTGAAATCTACAATCAATTCCTTAGCTTTGTTGACATTGAGTGCAAGGCTGTTGTTGCTACAGCACTCAACCAACCAATCTAGCTTACTCCTGTAGGCCTCCTCATTATCACTGAGATTGTGTTGGCACGTGGCCAAGTGATTAAGGCGTTCGTCTAGTGATCTGAAGGTTGCTAGTTCGAGCCTTGGCTGAGGCAGCGTGTTGTGTCCTTGAGCAAGGCACTTAATCACACATTGCTCTGCGACAACACCAAGCTGTATGGGTCCTGATGCCCTTCCCTTGGACAACATCGGTGGTGTGGAGAGGAGAGACTTGCAGCATGGGCAACTGCCGGTCTTCCATACAACCTTGCCCAGGCCTGCGCCCTGGAAAACATCCAAGGCGCAAGTCCCTGGTCTCACGAGACTAACGGATGCCTATAATATAATATCATTGAGATTTTACCAACATCAGTGGTGACATCTGCAAATTTATAAATGTTGTTTGAGCTGGTGCCTAGCCACAGAGTCCTGAGTGTAAAGAGAGTAGAGCAGTGGGCTAACTAAGCACAAATCTTTGAGGTGCACCTGTGCTGATTGTCACTGAGGAGGTGATGTGTACACTGATCCGTACAGACTGTGGCCTCCCAATGAGGAAGCTGAGCATCCAGTTGCAGAGGGAGACACAGAGGTCCAGTTTTATTAATATTGAGGGAATGCTGAGGTGTAATCAATAACCAGCAGCTTGGCATATGTGTTGCTGCTGTCCAGGTGCTCCAAAGTAGAATGAAGAAGCAATGAGATTGCATCCACTGTAGACCTGTTGCAGTGGTAGGTACACTGCAGTTGGTTGAGACCCTTGCTCAGGCAGAGTTTTATTCTACCTGTAACAAACTGCTTGTAGAACTTCATTATGATAAATGTGTTACTACAGGTTGATTGTCTCTGAGGCAACTCATCCTGTATTTATTGGACACTGGTATAATTGCTGGCCTTTTGAGCAGGTGGTATCCACAGACTGCAGCAATGAGAGGTTGAAGGTGACTTTGAACATTCCAGCCGGTTTGTCAGCACACGTTTTAAGTACCCTGCCAGGTACACTGCTGGGGCTGGATGAGGGCTCACCCTCTTTAATTATGTTCTGATATCGGCCACAGGACAGAGATCACAGGGTCACCAGAAGGGATTTGCACAGATGTAGTGTTACTCTCCCTTCCAAAGCATGCATAGAAGGCATGAGCTCATCAGGGAATGAAGCATCCTTGCCATTTATGGTTGCAAACACGAGGAAATATGCAGATGCTGGAATTTCAAGCAACACGCATAAAAATTGCTGGTGAACGCAGCAGGCCAGGCAGCATCTATAGGAAGAGGTACAGTCGACGTTTCGGGCTGAGGCCCTTCAGCAGGACTAACTGAAAGAAAAGACAGTAAGAGATTTGAAAGTGGGAGGGGGAGGGGGAGATCTGAAATGATAGGAGAAGACAGGAGGGGGAAGGACCTGGAAAGTTGATTGGCAAAAGGGATATGGGAGGATCATGGGATGGGAGGCCTAGGGAGAAAGAAAGGGGGAGGGAAGAAGCCCAGAGGATGGGCAAGGGGTATAGTGAGAGGGACAGAGGGAGAAAAAGGAGAGAGAGAAAAAATAATAATAATAAATAAATGAATAAATAACAGGTGGGGTACGAAGGGGAGGTGGGGCATTAATGGAAGTTAGAGAAGTCAATGTTCATGCCATTTATTGTGCTAGTTTTGCCTTATAGGAAGTTGGCACGCAAATCCTGCCAGAGCTGATGGGCGTCTGATCGTGTCTCTAATTTCATATAGAATTATCTTTTTGCCCTCACAATGGACTTCCCTAAGTCGTAGATCCTATCAATATGTATAAAAATAGTAGAAATAAACTGGCAATTATAATCAAAGTAACAATCTGTATTTTTCTAATTCTGCATTGTGGTTTTATGATATGTTTAATTTGATCAATTAAATGGCAGATTTTAGCAGAAATTGTGGCAGCACTGACTCCATGTATTTTATGAGAAAATAGTTTTCTGCAAATCATTATCTATAACGAACTTCTTGGAAGGCGTATTATATTTTGTCTGCACTTACTGAATGTAGTTACAATTTAGAAAGAAACATGCCCCTTTTCAAAATGTGATTTTCAAAACCAGAGAGGTGATGGTGATACGGAAATCTCAGTGGCTGGAAGTTGTGTTCCCCGTGAAACTCCAATGATTGGATCATGAACTCTACTGAACCAGTATTAACCCAATATGAAACATAAGCTATTGGTCTACTTAAACAGCAAGGATTAGCTCCATGTCCTTTCCAGTAAAGACTATTGCTTCCTAAAGAAATACAGATTAGTTTACAGAATTCACTATCATCTTAATGTGGGGTATGTTATTAATTTGGCATCTATTTCACAGAGACTTAGCTTGATAAAGGAAAGGTTGCTGTATATCAGGTTAGACTTCCTATGTGCCAAGCAAACAAAATGCTAGAGTGGAAATATGAATTATTAACAACAGAAAATTGACACGTATAGATTCTGCAAATGCTGGAAATGTTGATCAACACTGGAGGAACTCAGCATCACTGCAGGGAAATGAACAGTCAACGTTTTGGGCTAAGACCCTTCATTGGGACATATATCAACATAAATTGCTACATAGAAGTATACACAGTATACTATATAACACAACTATTATATAGATATCCACAATGTAGTAAATTTTAAATTGACCCATTTAGGCTTGAAGATTTAATTACTGTGGAGGATTTCCTACTCTTGTGGAATAATATCTTCCCTGTCACTCTGCTTTGCAGGTGAGACTTGTGGCTGTGAAACAATCTCTGGTTCTGGGGCCTCCTCTGTGGTTGTTGCAGGAATTGACTATGGAACTGCAGGAAGTGGTCTGACAGCTCTGGACATCTTTTTTCTCTAACAATTGACTATGATCTCCTCAACTGATTGATGAGTTGTCTCCAGATAACATCAGATGCAATCTCCACTGTGTAGCACAGAGGTCTAGTTCTGTCCTTAGTCTTTCTAAGTACCCACTTTTGATCCCTTCTGTATCCTTTGCCAGGAGTGAAACATTGAACCTCCTTGTTTGAGGAGCCCTCCATTTGTTTCAACTGTTTGTCCTGCATACTCAATAGACAATAGACAATAGGTTCAGGAGTAGGCCATTCAGCCCTTTGAGCCAGCACCGCCATTCACTGTGATCATGGCTGATCATCCACAATCAGTATCCAGTTCCTGCCTTATCCCCATAACCATTGATTCCACTATCTTTAAGAGCTCTATCCATCTCTTTCCTGAAAGCATCCAGAGACTTGGCCTCCACAGCCTTCTGGCGCACAGCATTCCATATATCCACCACTCTCTGGGTGAAAAAGTTTTTCCTCAACTCCGTTCTAAATGGCCTACCCCTTATTCTTAAACTGTGGCTTCTGGTTCTAGACTCACCCATCAGCGGGAACATGCTTCCTGCCTCCAGCGTGTCTAATCCCTTAATAATCTTATATGTTTTAATAAGATCCCCTCTCAGCCTTCTAAATTCCAGAGTATACAAGCCCAGTCGCTCCGATCTTTCGACATATGACAGTCCCGCCATCCTGTGAACCTACGCTGCACTCCCTCAATAGCAAGAAGGTCCTTCCTCAAATTTGGAGACCAAAACTGCACACAGTACTCCAGGTGTGGTCTCACCAGGGCCCTGTACAGCTGCAGAAGGACCTCTTTGCTCTTATATTCAATTCCCCTTGTTATGAAGGTCAGCATGCCATTAGCTTTCTTCACTGCCTGCTGTACTTGCATGTTTGCTTTCAGTGACTGATGTGCAAGAACACCTAGATCTCGTTGTACTTCCCCTTTTCCTAACTTGACTCCATTTAGATAATAATCTGCCTTCCTGTTCTTACCACCAAAGTGGATAACCTCACATTTATCCACATTAAACTGCATCTGCCATGCATCTGCCCACTCACCCAGCCTGTCCAAGTCACCCTGCATTCTCATAACATCCTCCTCACATTTCACACTGCCACCCAGCTTTGTGTCATCGGCAAATTTGCTAATGCTACTTTTAATTCCCTCATCTAAATCATTAATATATATTGTAAACAGCTGCGGTCCCAGCACTGAACCCTGCGGTACCCCACTGGTCACCGCCTACCATTCCGAAAGGGACCCATTAATCGCTTCTCTTTCTTTTCTGTCAGCCAGCCAATCTCATTCTGAGATTGTGTTTGAGGAGGTTCAATGTGAGTGCAAGGAATGACCCAGGAACAACATAGATGGGGAGTTGTTGGTTGCGGAGTGTATTGCATTGTGATATGCAAGGAAGAAATTGTGGACCTTCTGATTCAGTGTTAGTGTAATGTGTTTTGCTGACATTGCTTGTAGTGCACTCCTTAGACCAGGGATCCCCAACCCTTTTTGCACCGTGGACCGGTTTAATATTGACAATATTTTTGCGGACTGGCTGCCCGGGCAGGTGGTGGTGTTCAAGTAGGGTTAAACTCACTTCAACATGTCTTTTACAGTTAGGGTTGCCAACTTTCTCACTCTCAAATAAGGGACAAAAGTAGCAGTCAAATCCTGACGAAGGGTCCCGGCCCGAAACCTCGACTGTACCTCTTCCTATAGATGCTGCCTGGACTGCTGCTTTCACCAGCACTTTTTGTGTGTGTTGACGGGGCTCTTGTGTTTACCCCGAGAAAGACTACTATGACCATGTGCACATGCGTGATGTTCGCATATGTGCTGTGCGCATGTGTGCACGTGCCGATTTTTTTTCCACAAATCGCTTTTGGCTTAATCTTCCCAACTACACTGTACATACATTATTTCAACTTTATATAGGTGGTGTATTTATCATATCATTAATGCTTTTACTATATGTTAGAGTTATTTTAGGTTTTATGTGTTATTTGGTATGATTTGGTAGGTTATTTTTTGGGTCTGGGAATGCTCAAAAATTTTTCCCATATAAATTAATGGTAATTGCTTCTGCGCTTTATGATGTTTCAGCACAAAATGTTTCATAGGAATGCTCAAACCTTGGTGGGGGAAATATGAGACAAGGGCGGTCCCGTATGGGACAAACCAATTTAGCCCAGTATACGGGATGTCCCAGCAAATACGGAACAGTTGGCAACCCTATGTTCAAGTTCAACGGTGCCTGGCAGGGAATGAGGAAAGGTGCAGCTGACGCATATCACTTCCTCGCCGCCCAGTAGCATATATTTTGCGGCCTGGTACCAGTCCGCGGCCCGGTGGTTGGGGACCACTGCCTTAGACTCTGGACAAATCTTTCCATGAAGTTACTTGTAGCTGGGTGGTACAGTGTAGATTTAATATGTCTTATTCCATTCATTTTCAGGAATGATAGAAACTGTTTCACAACCAACTGTGATCCATTGTCACTGACTAAGTGTTCTGGAACAGCTGTTCTTGAAAAGAAGCTTCTCAACACATCAAAAGTGTATGAGCCTGTTGGAAACATATCTGGCCACTTTGTATTTGCACCCACTACTACCAAAAAATTTGTGCCTATGAATGGCCTGGCAAGATCCACATGAATCCTCTGCTAGAGCAATGCAGGCCATGCCCAGTAATGGAGAGTTACTGCTTTTGGCATCTTCTGGATGTTTTCGCATTCCAAACAGTGCATGGTAATCTGTTTGAACTGCTAATATATCCCAGGCCACCAGACAAAGCATTGAGCCAATGTTTTCATTTTGACTATGTCTGGCATGTAGCTCCTCCAACACTTCAGCTCTCAGCTTCGTTTGGTACAACTCTCAATCCCCCCATAAGACAACCTCAAGTGAAGGGCAAGTTCATCTGGTGCTGGTAAAAATGGAGCGGCGGGGGTGAATGGAATTTCTGCTGCACATTTCCAGTTATTTTGGGTTGCCATGTAGACCTGAGATAGTGTGGGGTCTTTTCTAGTTTCCCTTTGGATTATCTCTGCTGTAACAGGGAGACTTTCAATTTGCATTTTGGAGAGTATGTGAAGAAGAGTGTCTCGTTTTGTAAATTTTTCAGGTATTTCGTTTACCAGGGGTAAAGGAGACAATCCATTCAGCATTTCCATGATTAGTTGTCCTCTTGAATTTGATCTTGTAATTGTGTCCTCGAAGAAACAGAGCCCATCTCTGCAATTGTGCTGCTGCAGTTAGTGGAACACCCTTCCATGGATTGAAAATGAACATCAGTGGTTGATCACAAACAAGAGAAAATCTGGAGATGCTGGAAATCCAAGTGACACACACAGAATGCTAGAGGAATTCAGCAGGCCAGGCAGCATCTATGGAAAATAGTACAGTTGACATTTCAGGTTAAGTCCTGGTCTCAGCCCGAAATGTTGACTGTATTCTTTTCAATTGATGCTGCCTGGCCTGCTGCGTTTCCCTTGCATTTTGTGTGTGTTGACCGATGATTGATGATCAGTAATAAAGGTAAACTCTCTCCCATACAAGTGCTGGTTGAATCATTTTACACTGCAAACCAGACTCAAGGTCGTTCTGCCAATTAGTGTGTAATTTTTCTCTGCAATGGTAAGGGAATGTGATTCAAAGGCTATGGGGCATTCAATTCCATCACTCATAACATGTGACATGACTGCACTATACCATAATGTGAGGATGTGAGGCAGCACAGGTAAACTTCCCTGGACAATGCCGATCATAATCTGCGAGTACAGTGTCTGATGTCACAATTTCCTTTATTTTTTGGAATGTCACCTCACACTACTTTGTCCATTGGCATTTCTTCCTCATCTGTAGTAATGAGGCCAAGGGATGGAGTACGGGAACCTGTTATAGTACTTGACACATTCTAAAAAGGACCAGGATTGTGACTTTTCCTTTGGCTTTGGGCATCCACCACCGCTTGAATTTTCTCTGCACACTTGTGTAGATCTGTGCGTAATGGTGTAACCACTGTAAATGATGCCTGGTTTAAAAATTCCACACTTGTTGCATTGTGCTCAGGGCCCATAATCTTCTAATCTTTTTAACACTGTCTTGAGATTTTGGAGATGTTCCTTGTCATCCTCACTGGTAACAATGATGCCATCCAGGTTACACTGAGTGCCTGGACAGCCTTGTGGCACCTGGTCCATAGCTTTCTGCCAGAGTGCAAGTGCAGATGCTATTCCAAAAAAAAAAAAGCCCTTTGTAAGTGTTTATGATGAGAAACACTTTGCACAGAGAAGATCCATCTGTAGGTAGGCCTCAGCTAAGTCCACTTTACTGAAGTGTTTCCCTCCAGAAAGGTTTGCAAAGACATTCTCTATCTTGGGCAGAGGGCATTGATTGACTTTTAGAACTGGTTGATGGTGATCTTAAAATCACCACAGGTCCTGACAGACCCGTCCTTATTGGCTACAGAGACCACTGGCATCATCCATAGGCTCCACTCAATCTTGGAAATAGTTCCTTCATCCTCCATGCAATCTAGCTCAGTGGCTACTTTATCATGGATGATATAAGGAACCAAACTGGCATTTTGAATTCTGGATGTGGCATTTTCATTTAAACCTATTATACCTTTGATATATTTGAGTTTTCTAATATCATCCTTGAACACTGCTGTGGTATCATCCAGTAGCTTTCTTAATTCCCTTTAGTTGACTCTATTGCAGGGGATGTGGCATGCAAGTTGTGGATCTCCAATCAATTTGTAGTTGTCTCAGTCAATCACGGCCCCACAATGCTGGCCCTCTTGTTTTTTTTTTACCACAAACAAGTACAATGTGGCTTTCTGGTTGTCCTTAGTTGGATATCTGCAGACTTCCGTTCAATATCATTGAAATGCTGTTCAAACTCAGTTTGTGCAGTGACTGAAATAGTAGAGCCAGTGTGCAAATCTATTTTAGTTAATTTGCTGTTCACTTCTGGTGTAAGCAAGATTGCTAGTTTATTGCTAGTTTTCACAATGTATATGTCAGGGCTACCCAGTCCCTGTTTCACTCTCATCATTATCAATTTTTTCATCAGCAGCATGCAAATTCATGTTCTTATTGAAAATTCAACTTA
The DNA here is from genome assembly GCF_963921235.1 of Mobula hypostoma. NCBI lineage: Eukaryota > Metazoa > Chordata > Chondrichthyes > Myliobatiformes > Myliobatidae > Mobula > Mobula hypostoma. The sequence continues at coordinate 132,473,007 of NC_086099.1, forward strand.
AATTTTAATCTTTTTCTCTTCTCTGTGCAGTCTATTTATTTTTGCATGCCTGATATACTCTTTGTATGTGACATATTTTGTTGCATTTTCTTCAAGTTTCACCTTTAAACCTCCATTGGTGTGATGTATGTGAGCCCTTGCCACAATGGTAACACAATTTTGTTCGGCCAGACAGGTTTCAGTTCAAATGTAGCAATTTTTTTGCATGCTCAGTTTTATTATTGACTGCAACTTAGTTGTGTCTCTGGTTGCGGCTTCCAATGATAGTGATTTCAACTGCTCTTTTAAAAGTCAGTTGTGCTTCTGTTAGGAGCCGTTTTTGAATGCTTTATTGTACAATTCCACAAAACAAATGATTTATCAGTGCATCATTAAGCCCATCACTGAACTGCTAGTGCTCATGCAACTTCCATTCGTCCATGTAGGCTGAAATGGACTGCCTTGCCTTTTTATTCCACTTAGGAAACCTAAAATATTCTGCAATCAAGAATGGTTTAATTCTTAATGTTCCTGCATTATGTTCACAATTTCAGCAAAGCTCATTTCAGCTGGTTTTACTAGTGCAGTCAAACTTTTAAACAAACTATGTGCTCTTTCATGTATTACACTCGGTAAAATGAGCACTTTTTTCTCATCTGCTATTCCATTTGTTTTAAAATACTGCTCAATTTGTTCAGTATACATAATCCAGTTATCTGTCGTGCAATCAAATGTGTCTAGCTTTCTGATGTAGCCACAATTCTGCTTTTTCAAAAAAATTGTTATCACCCAGTACTCACTGTTTATCAACCAGTGAATTTCATCCATTTTCTCATTCATTTTAACTCTACCATCTCTCTCCTCTTTAAAAGAAGAAAACATGCTGCGATACGTTTTCTTTTAAAAACTTGAATGTTTCACTGCACTTCAACAGGTAGGTAGTTGTCTTGAGTTCATTTTAAAGTTTACTTGTAACCACTGTTATATTTTGTAACTTCAAAAACTAATCGAAGCAAAACACAGGAGCCTGGCATAACATGTCTATTCTGTTTTAACTTTACACACATATATTATGGTCGCTTAACGGCATATGCTAACCACATACTTTTAGATTTCACCATTACACAAATGTTACTGAAGTATTAAACATGCAACAGCGTGTGTTCTCCCAACTTCCCTTTCCTGAAGTCCACAGTCGTTCTTGAAAATAGACACACTTCAAAGGCAGCACCAACTGGTCACAAACTTCTTTCAGCATTTAGGCATCAAGCGGCACGTGTGTAAGAGAGCTGCTGCCTAAGACGCTTGGACAATATGGGGATTGAACTGATGACCTTGGTGTAATGAGCACCATAGTCTCACCAGCTGAACTAACTGTCTTTATTGTTAATATTATGTTTAACCAATTAACTATAAAATTGCAAAGCAATCTTCTAATTAAAAATATATAGGAATGTAGAAACACACTGATTGTAGCATACTTGGGGAGTTATGTTCGATAGCATCCAAAAACAGTTGCAGACATTACAAACCAAAGAGCAGTCTGTTGGATGAACTCAGTGGCTCCTTTGTGTTCACGGGGATTAGAAAGCTAGCAGTACACTAATGTTATGCTGGATGTGTATGTGAGTTTTTTCTCATCCATTTTGTACTTCAATGACTAACAGAAGTAGGTGATTATTGAATTGTGGATCTTCAGGCTTCTATATCTCCTTACTGTTGATAGTAATGAGAAGAGGACATGGCCCAAATACAGGAGTTTTTAGTGATAGATATTATCTTAGACCCAAACTCCACACATCAGAAACCACTTCTTCTCCTGTGCTATTGGATGTTGGAAAGTTAAAAATGCTTTAAGTTACAAGGTTGGTGTGGTAAAAAGAAAAATGGAAAGGTCAGCTGAAAGAAGTGCTTGAATCCCTGGGTGTTGACAAAGGAGGAGATAAAATGAGGGGAGATGCAAATCCTGTGGTTGTATGGGAAGATGCTGTGAGAAGGGGAGAAATGCTGGTGGAGGCACAGGAGTCAGAGCATCATGGTGTCAGGAAATATAAAGGAAACTTTGCCCAAATATACAGCAGTGGAGATGACTCAACGATGAACAAGAACTTTAATAATAAATGCAAAATAACAGGCAATGTGGGGGGAGGGGCACAAAACAAGAGAATAGATACTAAACTCACAGGCAACAATGTAACTGAAGGCGAGGGCCAAATGATTGAGGCCGGTTGGTTCAATAGGTGAACAAAGATTGTGGATAAGAGCTGGGTTTAAATAGGCTGCTGGTGATGAGCTAGAAACAAATGGCAGGTGATTTCTGTTAGTTGTTTGGAGATTGGGAGGTGCCTGCTTATGCAGGCCTGATCGGACCTGCACTCTTAAGACTGGTACCTGATAGCCCAGGACAATTGGGATGGGTCCGGTAGAACTCCTTAATGAAGGATCAATCCAAGTTGAAACAGGACAGCACCCAAGACCTCTCCTCCTGGCCATACTCTTCTAGTTGACCAGGAACTGCACATTCCATCCACGATGACGTGAATCCATCAACTGGTGAACCGTGGACACTGGACCACCTTCCACCACCCTCGGCTATGTGGTCCATGAACAACAGGCTTGAGGTAAGAAATCTGGAAGGTTGGGTGGGTGTGATCCTGAAGGATGGTGGTAGCTGGAGATGGCAAGTGACTGGGTTATAATCTTAAGGGGACCAATGAACCAGAGCAAGAGCTTGCGGGAGTCAGTGTACAGCCAGACTGGGTGGTCAGCCAGACAATCCCCAGGCTGGAGTAACCTGGGGGTACCAACGGTGATTAGCTTGATGGCAGTAGGCACAGTTGGTAGCTAGCATAGCCCTCTGTGCCCTCTTCCAAACATTCTGGTGGAAGTAAACCAGGGCTCTGGTGGATAGGACTTCCACTGTTGACTCTTCTGTTGGAAACAATAGGGTTTCGTCACCATGAAGCACGTCAAAGGGTGAAGTACTTGTGACAGAGAGAGGGTGTGTAGATTGTGGGACAGCTGAGCCCAGAGCGGATACTTCTTCCATGTGGAAGGGGGAAAGTTAGTGAAGCATTGCAGAAATCTCTCCACTTGCCGATTGGCTTTTTCTGACTGACTGTTGGTCTACAGATAATAGCCAGTGGAGAAATTTACTGAGATGAAGAGGAGGGAGTAGAAGGCTTGCTAGAAGCAGGAGACAAATTGGAGAACCAGGTCAGCTGCCTCAGTGGCTGATGGAAATTTGGGGAGAGCAATGAAGTGCGCTGCCTTGGAGAACTGATCCACCACGTGATGATCACTATGGCCCCATCGGACGGGGGCAAACCATCATGAATTCCATGGTGATCTGGTACCACGGATGTTGAGGTACTGGCAGGGAGCACAGAAGACCAGAGGGGCACTAGTTTGAGGAATTGGAGTGGGCACATTTTGGGGGCAGGCAGTAATGGACTGAAATACATCTGCGATCATGTTGGGCCATCAGGACCGGTGTCACAGAAAATACAGAGTCTGTTGTGTGCCTGGTTTGCTGGAGAGGAGAGAGGAGTCGGTCCATCAGAGTGCCTCCGGGTGCAGGGCCTCCAGCATGTAAGTGTAGTTGTCAGGTGTGTCAGCCTGAGCAACTTGTGATAGAGGGCCTGGTGGATCTGCTTCTTAAGGCCCCAGGTGATTGTGGTGAGGATCTGTGAGGATGGGTTGGTCTCCATTTCAGCTGGGTCACACATCCATGACAGGGCATCTGCCTCAGTGTTCTTGGAGCTGGGTCGACAGGAGATGGTGAAGTTGAATTGTTCGAAGAAGGACCAGCGAGGCTGACTTGGGTTGAGTTGGTGGGTCTATGGAATGGATACAAAGTTCTGGTAGTCCGTCCAAATCAGGAAAGGCTTGGTGTTTTCCACTAGTCAATGTCTCCATTCCTCCAAGGCCCATTTGATGGCGAGCTGCTCCCTGTCTCCTACTCCATAAGGGTGCAGTGTAGTGTTGAACTTGCCTGAGAAGAAAGCACAAGTGTTTGTCTTCCCATCTGGTCCTCACTGGGAGAGGATGACCCTGGCACCCACATCAGATGCGTCCACCTCTACCACAAAAGATCTGGAAAGGTTTGGATAGTGGAAAATAGAGGAGGGGTGAAGCATCTCTTGAGGTCCTCGAAAACATGGTCTCTGCCTACAGGCCAATTTATCTGTGAGGTAGGTGATTTGGTGGAGGAGGTGAAAGGGGCTGTGATTTGGCTGTAGTTCCTGATTAAATGGTGGTAGAAGTTGGAGAACCCCAAAAAGCACTGTAGCTGTTTAAGGGAGTGCATTCATAGCCACTCAATTCCAGCACACTTTCTCTGGGTGCATGGTTATGCCTTTGAGTGAAAGAATGCAAGCCAGGAAGGAAATGACTAGGGTGAGGAACTGGCATTTTTCTAACTTACAGTACAGCTGGTTTTCAAGGGGATGCTGAAGGACTAAGCAGACATGACAGACGTGGCTTTGAGGGTCTATGGAGAAGATGAGGATGTCATTGATGTAGATGAACACATATCTCTGTAGTGTGTCTTGGAGGATCTGGTTGATGAAAGCTTGGAAAATGGCTGGACTGTTGGAAAGTCCGAAAGGGATCACCAAGTATTTGTAGTGACCAGTGGATATTAAGAATGCCATTTTCCTCTTATCCCCCGGGGAATGAGTATATAGGCTCACGGAGAGTTTCAGATGCCTCAAGGGAAGAGGGTACCAGATCCTAATGGCGATTTTGTTCAGTCCAATCTTTCTTTTCAACAAAGAAGAACCCTGCACTAGCTGGGCTCTGGGATGACCAAATGAATCCATGCTGTAGTCCTTTAGTGGCTTAGGTCTCCAGAGGGCTGAGGGAGATCAGACCACCTTTTGGAGGTCGATCGCACAGTCTTGTAGTCTATTAGGTGGTAGTGTGCTGTCTTCCCTTTTATTGAAGGTGATGGGTAAGTTATGGTATTCCTGTGGGAGTCTGGTGAGGTCGAGAGTTTCCTCCATCTCCATGGATTTATGAGACAAAGTCAGCTGAGACTGCAGGCAGTGAACTAGATGACCAGGTAAGTGAGGATCATTAGTGGAGAGCCAGAAGTAACCCAAAATGAGAGGGGTGTTAGGAGGAACTAGGTGGACTCATTGTACTCATTGCACAGGATGCTTGTGTGCTCTGATCATCCCAGACCCCGAGGGACATCTGAAAATGGCCGTGATGCAGAATGGGTGAGAGATTGGCACAATGGGGAATCCAAGCTGCACACACAGAGTCTGGTCCAGAAAGCTGCCTGCTGCATCATATTCCACCAGAACCTCCCGCGTGCATTAGGCCATCGGGGTGTGGAGGAGAACAGAGAGCGACTCAGGCTATGTTGCTGGAACGAGGGGCCTGGGGAGCTTAGCAGATAGAAGGCCCCTTTTCTCTAGCTGGTAGTGCCTTTTGCCCCAGATGTTTCTGCACCAACACTCACACTCCTGGGGGATAGCGGAGTGTTGGGGAACTGTTCCTAATTGCATGGGATCTGGAGCTGTTGTTGATGAGGGTCCTGCAGCCTGAAATGGTTCTGGGAATGGAAGTGGGCTTCTGGCTGGTGATCTGGAGAGTCATTCTATAAGATGCTTCTCAATTTGGAGGGCCATAGCGATGAGGCTTTCAAGGTTGGTGAGCTCCTCCTGGATAAACAGCTCATCTTTCAAGCACACTAAAAGGTTTTGTTGGTAATGGGCCAGCAGCGCTTCTGCATTCCAGCTGCACTCCACTGCGATGGTCCTTAATTCCGTAGTGTGACCTCACACTGAAAAAAGCATCCAATGTGCTGCTTCCATTCAGCAACTGCTCGGTAAAATCTTCATTTTGTTTGCAAATGAGGGCTTTATTGTCTCAGGGAGTGGCAGCAAAGGTCAGAGGTTGCCCAGTCAAGAGAGCAATCATAAAGGACTTTTTGCTTCGGTCCTTAACGTACAGAGATTGCTGGAGCTTGAAGTGTATGGTGCACTGGAACAGGAAGTTGTGGCATCCGATTGGGGATCCATTGAATGTTTTGGATACTGGAACCTAAGGTTCTGAGGAAGGAGCTTGACTGACACGGAGAGTTGGTTGAGAGTGGCAAGCAGGCATTCAATGGTTCCGTGGAGTTCTGCATCTTGTGCTCCTGTTGACGAACGACTTCCTTTAGGTAAGCAACTTCTGCTGGGTCAGTTGCTGGTTCACGTGTCATGTCAGGTAATTCAGAGGCAGGAAGGTTTGCTAGTGCTGCATGGGTGGGGTGGGGGTGGGGGGTGGTGAAACAAGAGTCATAGGGGGATAGGAACCAGAGTTTTAGAACAGATTGTGGAGAGCTTGTGGAGACAGATGCTGCTAAGACCTCAAAGTCAATAATCAAGAGGTTGAGCATGGTGTGACTAATGCTCTGAGATGTGTATATTTCAATGCAAGAAGGATTGCAAGAAAGGTAGATGAGCTAAGTGCATGGTTCAGCACATGGGATTATGAGACTTAGTTGCAGGAGTGGCAGGGCTGGCAGCTCAGTATAATGGGCTTCCATTGCTTTAGACATGACAGAGCAGGAGGAAATGGTGCTACAAGTCAGGAAAAATGTCACGGCGGTGGTCAGCAAGGACAGACTGGAGAACTTATCTACTGTGGAATAAGAAATGAAATGTATGACCATGTTAATGGAGCTATATAAGTCACCCAATGTCCATGGGATTCAGAGGAACAAATATGTAGAGGTCACAGACTGTTGGAAGAAACACTAGGTTGTAATAGTTAGTGATTTTAAATTTCCACATATTGACTGGAACTCCCATACTCTAAAAGGACTAGATGGCGATAGAACTTGTCAAAAGTGTTCTGGAAAGTTTCCTTAATCAGCAAACCTCAATGAGGGAGCGTAGGAATGAAACAGGGCAGGTGATAGAAGTTTGTGTAGAGGAACACTTTGCATCTAATGATCATAATGCCATCAGTTTCAAAGAAAACATGGAAAAAGATAGATCTGGTCTGGGGGGGGGTCGAGATTCTGAATTGGAGAATGGCTAATTTTGATGGTGTTATAAAGGATCTGGCAAGTGTGGATTGGGACAGGCTGTTTTCTGGCAAAGGTGTACTTTGTAAGTAGGAGGCCTTCAAAAGTGAAATTTTGAGAGAACTAAGTTTGTATGTGTCAGTCAGAATAAAAGGTAACGATAACAGGTTTAGGGAACCTTGGTTTTAACAAGATATCAAGGCCTTGGTTAAGAAAAAAAAGGAGGTGCATAGCAGGTACAGGCAGATAGGAACAAATGTTCCCTATGTACTTACGTAATATTAGAAATGCAAGAGAACACTTGAGAAAGAAATCAGGAGGGATATATGAAGGCATGAGGTTGCCCTAGCAGACAAGGTGAAGGAGAATTCTAATGGATTCTACAAATATATCAAGAGCAAAAGGATAGCACAGGACAAAAGTCAGTCCTCTGGAAGATTAGAATGATAATCTATGTGTAGAACCAAAAGAGATAGGGGAGATCTTAAAAGGATTTTTTGTGTCTGTATTTACTCAAGAGATGGACACAGAGTCAGTAGAAGTGAGGCAAAGCAGCAGCTAGGTCAGGGAAACTATACAGATTACAGAGGTGGAGGAGTTTATACTTTATTGTCGCCAAACAATTGATACTAGAACGTACAATCATCACAGTGATATTTGATTCTGCGCTTCCCACTCCCTGGATTACAAATATTGAATAATAAAAATATTAAAAATAGTAAAAATTAGTAAATATTAAAAATTTAAATTATAAATCATAAATAGAAAATAGAAAAATGGAAAGTAAGGTAGTGCAAAAAAACTGAAAGACAGGTCCGGATATTTGGAGGGTACGGCCCAGATCCGGGTCAGGATCCGTTCAGCAGTCTTATCACAGTTGGAAAGAAGCTGTTCCCAAATCTGGCGGTACGAGTCTTCAAGCTCCTGAGCCTTCTCCCAGAGGGAAGAGGGATGAAAAGTGTGTGGCTGGGTGGGTCGTGTCCTTGATAATCCTGGCAGCACTGTTCCGACAGCATGTGGTGTAAAGTGAGTCCAAGGATGGAAGATTGGTTTGTGTGATGTGCTGCGCCGTATTCACGATCTTCTGCAGCTTTTTTCGGTCTTGGACGGGATAACTTCCATACCAGGTTGTGATGAACCGTAGAAGAATGCTTTCTACTGTGTATCTATAAAAATTAGGGAGGGTTTTAGGGGACAGGCCAAATTTCTTTAGTTTTCTCAGGAAGTAAAGGCGCTGGTGGGCCTTCTTGGCAGTGAACTCTGCTTAGTTGCACCAAGTCAGGTCATTTGTGATATTGACCCCAAGGAACTTAAAGCTTTTGACCTGTTCCACTTGCGCACCACCGATGTAAATTGGGTCATGCGGTCCGCTACTCCTTCTGAAGTCAACAACCAATTCCTTCGTCTTGCTGACGTTGAGGGATAGGTTATTGTCTTTGCACCATGCCACCAGGCTCTTAATTTCTTCTCTGCACTCAAACTCATCATTATCCGAGATACGGCCTACAATTGTTGTGTCATTAGCAAACTTATATATTAAGTTCGATGGAAACTTGGCTACACAATCATGGGTGTACAGTGAGTACAGCAGGGGGCTGAGTACATAGTCTTGTGGGGCACCGGTGCTCAGAGTGATTGTCGAGGAGAGCTTGTCCCCTATTTTTACAGCCTGGGTCCTGTCTGTGAGGAAGTTGAAGATCCAGCTGCAGATCTGAGTGCTAAGGCCCAGGTTTCGGAGCTTAGGAATCAGTTTATTTGGAATGATGGTATTAAAGGCAGAGCTGTAGTCAATGAAAAGAAGCCTTACATATGTGTCTTTATTCTCCAGGTGTTCTAAGAAGGAATGCAGGGCCAGATAGATGGTAGCTGCCGTTGACCTGTTGCTCCGGTAGGCAAATTGCAAAGCGACGAGGTTGACCGGTAGGCTGTGGTTGATGTGTGTCATAACCAATCTCTCAAAGCACTTCATAGCAATTGATGTCAGAGCCACAGGTCAATAGTCATTCAGGCATGCCACCTTGCTCTTCTTCGGCACCGGGATTATCGTTGCCTTCTTAAAACTCGAGGGGATCTTAGACTGAAGCAAGGAGCAGTTGAAGATGTCAGCAAACACTCCAGCTAGCTCGCTTGCACAGGCCCGGAGAACCCGTCCTGGGACACCATCTGGGCCCGTCGCCTTCCTTGGATTTATCTTCAGTAAGGCCCTTCTAACGTCCTCCACGGTGACGTAGAATCTCGATGCCACCAGGTCCAGTTCATCCGGAGGGAGCGTGATGCTCCTCTTCTGTTCGAATCTTGCGCAGAATACGTTAAGTTCGTCAGGAAAAGAAGTGCCACAGTTATTGATATTCCCAGCCTTTTCTTTGAGCCCAGTGATCTCATTTAGACCCTGCCATAGTCTACTGGCATCCCTCTGGTTAGCCTGGGCTTCCAACTTGGCTCGATATTGCCTCTTGGAGCCCCTAATGGCTTTCCGGAGTTCATGCCTGAATTCCGTGTAGTGACTGGTATCCCCGGACCTAAAAGCCGCAGCTCTAGCCTTTAAAAGGGACTTGACCTCATAATTCATCCAAGGTTTCCGGTTAAGGAATACCCGGATCATCTTGCGAGACACACAGTCCTCCGTGCATTTCCAAATAAAGCCTGTGACAGCTGAGGCATACTCATCGAGGTTAGCTGCCGAGTCCTTGAATACTAACCAGCCCACTGATTCAAAGCAGTCACGGTGGACCTCATCCGGTTCCTTCATCCAACGTGAAACTACTTTTGACATCGTGACCTCCTGCTTCAGTTTCTGTTTGCAAGCTGGGTGGAGGAGTATGGCCTGATGATCCAATTTTTCGAAGTGAGGTCGTGGGACGGAACGGTAGGCATCCTAAACTGCTGTTTAGCAGTGGTCAAGTATATTCAGGCCTCTAGTGGGGTAGGAGACATGTTGGTATAAATCTGGCAGCGCCTTTCTGAGGTTGGCCTGGTTAAGGTCCCCGGCTGTAATGAGCAAAGCCTCCGGATACCTGGTCTCAAGTTCACTGATGTTGGCATACAGTATGTTCAGAGCACACTCCACGTCCGCCTGGGGGGCAATGTAGACCGCTGTCAGTATGACCGAGGTGAATTCCCATGGCAGATAGTAGGGACGACACTTCACTGACAGTTGTTCCAGGTCCGGGCTGCAGGAGCTTGTCAGTGCAACTGTGTCCGAGCACCACGCAGTGTTGGTCAGTAGGCAGACACCACCTCCCCTCGTCTTGCCCGAAGATGCCGTGCGTCCATCTGATGGATTGAAAATCCCTCTGGTCGGATGGCACAGTTGGGGTTGGCAGGGGAGAGCCAGGTCTTGGTGAAACTGAATACACAGCAGTTCTGCATCTCCCTGCAGTAGGTGAGTCTCCCTTTAAGATCATCCACTTTGTTCTCCATGGATTTCACATTAGCTAGTAGGATGGTGGGCACAGGGACCCCGAAGCCCCTCAGCTTCAATCTGACCAGCCCTCCAGCTCTTTTGCCACGCTTCCTTGGTAAATAGTGCATTTTTCCAGGTTTCCATTAATGCAGTGAGTTGTTGTCAGCTCTTTGAAGTTGGTGGACGCTTCCTGCGGGGATCGATCGGTAGGTCACGTCGTCGGGCGCTCCGGTTCAGGCCGAGTGACGGGGGAGGCTCCGGTGCCACTTACAGCTGCCAGGGTCCCAGGCTGTTGATTGGGTCGGGCCCTGAAGCCAACACTTAATCCCAGATGGCCGGGCTGCCGGCTGAAACAAGTCCTTAAGCCGAGTCACAGTTGTGGAGACCTCCGCTCCAGCCGAGCCTTGGGCTCGATTTCCGAGGTCAGCGGTGGAGGCCTCACTTCCGGCAGCTGTGGATGGCCACCAGTGGGGCATAACAGTGGTCACTCTGGAGAAGCGTCTGGGGCACCTTGAAGTCTCTGTCGTCACTTCTCTGTGGTGGTCTGCTCCAGAGAGGTGCTGGTCGGAATGGGCCGTGTCTCCAAGCGCTCTGGCATGGTAGTAGGCAGCGGGTCTCCGGGAATGTGGTGGGCCTCGCTGGTCGGGTCCAGGTGCGGTCTGGAGTTTAAGAAGCAATTCTGGCACAGTGGTCTCCAGCTGGGTCAGTAGCTTCACCAGGGTCTTGTTGATCTTGATCTTGCTAGATTGGAAGTTTAGAAGGATTTCGCCAGATACCGGCGCCATCTTTCTTTGAAGTCTGCAGTCTTAAGGCAAGTTAGGGTGGATAAGTCTCCAGGGCCTGACAAGATGCCCCCTCAGAACCTGTGGGAAGCCAATGCAGAAACTGCAGAGCCCCTACCTGAGATATTTAAATGATCCTTAGAGACAGGTGAGGTACCAGAGGACTGGAAGATAGCTAATGTTGCTCTGCTGTTTAAGAAAGGCTCTAAAAATAAACCAGGATATTATAAGCTAGTGAGCCTGACATCAGTAGTGGAAAAGTTATTGGAATGTATTCCAAGGGACAGGATATGAGTATTTGGATAGACATGGACTGATTAGGGATATCCAGCATAGCTTTGGGCATGGTAAGTCATGGCTAACCAATCTTAGAGTTTTTCAAAGAAGTTGCCAGGAAAGTTGAGGCAAAGCAAATCAGTAGATGTTACTAAGGCATTTGACAAGGTCCTGCATGCTTCCCAGGGGAAGTTTTCTTTGCCTTTCGAAGAACACTATTCAATTCTTTCATGGTGAACAGCACATTTAATGCACCCTCAAAATTTTCATCCCTTCCTTAATGCTTCCAAGTTCTCCAATAATGTTTTCTCTTTTTATCTTTTTCCTTCATTACTTATTGTCTGAACTGCGTATTTTAACAAAAGTTTACACTAGCATTTCTCCTTTTTCTATATTCGATACCATATCTCCCTCTCTGCAGCACGTAATATTGGGCAACTAATATCCCTGGTGATGCCAGTCCTCGTTTTTATCATCTTCCAAGCTCTTTCAATAGTTGTTTGTATTGCTAAAGAGTCACAAAACATACTCCAATATTCCTGTTTTACCTTTTGAATGGTTTATCTTACTATTGCTTGCATCTTTTTACACGCAATTAATTTTTGAAAATTATGTCCTCTTTAATATTCTAACTGCTCTGTTACAATGTTGTGTTGCTTCTCCACATTCTTTTGTCCACAACAGTTTTATTTTCTTTTTAGCACTATTTCATTTCCTTTGTGTACTTATTATTGCCGCTGTCATTATCCCTCCTAAAATCTTGTCACATAAAAGATCCCCATCCTGACAGATTCCAATATTCTGTAGTTCCTCATCACATTTCTTTAAATTTTCTCTAAACAGCCTTTTGAAATATCTGGTGTTCCAGCAGACTTCCCAGATTTGTCATTATTTCTATTCTTATCCTATGTGAGACGCCTTGCTACAAAGACCAAAATGTTGTGGAGGCTCATCACTGAAGCCCTGTTTGCTGATGACTGTGCCCTCATGGCGCACTAGGAGAACCACCCGCAGACGATTGTCGACAAGTTCTCCGCAGCCTCAAAGCTGTTCAGCCTGATGATCAGCCTCGGTAAGACAGAGGTTCTCCTACAACCTGAACCAAACAGTCACCTTCCTCAGCCATGCATCACCATCGACGGCACTGTCCTGAAGAATGTGGAGAGCTTCAAGTACCTAGGAAGCACCATCTCCAGTGACAGATCCCTTGACAAAGAGATCATAGCAAGGATCCACAATGCCAGCCAAGCACTTGGGAAAATCTTTGTCAAAGTTCTGGAGCACAAGGACATTCAGTTTTCAACCAAGCTCAAGGTGTACAAGGCTGTGGTCCTCACCTCTCTCCTGTACGGCTGCGAAAGCTGGACCCTGTACTGCAGGCACATCAAACAGCTGGAGCAGTTTCACATGTGCTCTCTGCGGTCGATCATGAGGATTCAATGGCAGGACCGAATCACCAACCAGGAAGTCCTTGACAGAGCCAATAGCACAAGCATTGAGGCAAGGATCCTCCAGGCCCAGACTGGCCATGTAATCCGCATGGGTGAAACAAGGATCCCCAGGCAGCAGCTCTATGGTGAGCTTGAGCATGGCAGTCGCAATCAGAGCCGCCCCAAAAAAAAAGATTCGAGGACAATCTGAAATTGTACATCAAATGGGCAGAGCTCCAGCCTCGAGAACTTGAGGAGTCCGCAGCTGACAGGGCTGTGTGGCGCGCCCTGACTAGAAAAGCTGCATCTGAAATCAGCGCCTTGCAGCAGCACAAGATCGACACCACAAAGCTGTGTATGCACCTATTCTAACAACCGCCATTCCATGTCCAACCTGCAACCGCATGTGTGCTTCGGCCTTTGGCCTCCGAAGCCACATGCGTACCCACAGATGACTGCACAATGTTTCATCTTCCTCGGACCCTGAGAGACAACCACCAGTTCTACGTGGTGCAGGCTAATGCCCATTGCCTATTGTTTCTTTCAAGATCTTCCATCAACACTTGCCCATCAACATCAGTTAGGTGCTCTAACTAATGTTAAATCAATTGCTGATTCAGAACCTCCATTAAAATTTACTCTTGTCCCACTTCCATTATTTATACACACTAGATTTTCTTTTTCCATAAACTCTTCTATACTGCTCCTTTAATATCATCATGTTCTCCACAGAACAATGTGCTGTGTATATTGAAATCCCCACACCATATTATATTTCCCTGTGTACCAATTTGCTCTAGTAAAGCACATCTCTAATTTTTCTTAAGTAAAGGATTACAGATATTAATGATTTTAATTGTACCTTCCTTTGTCCATACTTTGGTTACTATGTACTCTGGTTCTCCTTCTTTCTTTAGTTTTCTAGATTGTAAAACCCTTTTAACAAAAGTTGCACACCCACCCCTCTTCCATGAACTATCATTTCCTACACTATAACTATTAATTACAAATCTACTGTCGGGTTACATCACGTTTCTTTCACACATATCATATCTGGTTTCTCAGTAAAATCCCTTGCAAAACTCTTAAATTCCTGTCCATTAGATATTAAGCTTCTAGCATTCCACTGAAGGATTAGTATTAGTTACCTTGTAAATAAACTTCAAGACTTGTATCACTCTGACCCAGCTCTACCTTCACTTGCTCCCATTATAGCTCTCTCATATTCAAAAAACCCTCACTGCTGTCTTCTCTATCAGATTTGATCTTTTCCATTTTAGATTTTGCCTGTTCAGAACAATTAATAACACATGCCATGAATTAATCTAGTTTATCTGTACTGATCACTAATGTTGCATTATTTTACTGACCTTGCCTTGCATTTGCACTTAAATCATTTCCGTCTTTAACTCTTCTCTCATTGTTTAGTATCCTAACTGCTTCCACATATGACACATTCTGCTGTACCCCCATTTGTTGGACTTCCATTGCTTTTTTCTAATTTCACATCCCCCATAGACTACTGTATCGGCTCCAATACAACGACGTTTTAATGGTTCATCTTGTCAGCACTGCTCATGCACATGTTCTCCACATCTCTGCCTTCCTTTACGCATCGCAACTACATGCCCATATTTCTGACATTTATAACACCCAAGTGGTGGTGGAACACAGACTCTGACACTAAAGCACATGAATCCAATTGTTACTTTTCCTGGTAAGATTGAACCCTGAAGTACTAACTAACAGATGCGCCATCAACCTTTTCCACATTCCTCTGATTTAAATCTTTTCATCTCAGTCACCAAACCTCTTTTCATAGTTTTCTTTAGTTCCTCTAAGTTTTCTTAATTTAGTATTCCTGTTATCACCCCTTTACTATCATTTCCCCCCCAACACTTTTCTATAATTACCTTTTGCCAATATTTAGCATCTTGATTGCTTGGTCTCTCTGCTCTGAACTTTTACAGGCAAATAACAGTGCTCCATTACACAGAATCTTTGTCATGCATACATCTCCTTTTGCCTTACAGTCATAGAGTCATAGAAAAGTACAACACAAGCAGACCCTTCAGTCCATCTAGTCCATGCCAAACCATTTAAGTTGCCTACTCCCATCAGCCTGCACTAGGATCATGGCCTTCCACACCCCTGTCATCCATGTACCTATCCAAACTTTTCTTAAAAATTGAAATTGAGCTCACATGCACCACTTCTGCTAGCAGCTTGTTCCACACTGTCAATGATCCTCTGAGTGAAGCAGTTTCCCCTCATGTTTCCCTTCAAATTTTCACCTTTTACTTTTAGCCAATAACCTCGAGTTGTAGTCCCACCCAACCTCAGTGGAAAAAACCTGCTTGCATTTGCCCTATCTCTGCCCCCTCAATTTTGTATTCCTCTATCAAATCTCCTCTCAATCTTCTATGTTCAAAGGAATTAAGTCCTAACCTATTCAATCTTTCCTTATAACTCAGGTCCTACAGACCCAGCAAAATCCTTGCAAATTTTCTCTGTACTATTTCAACTCTAGTTACATCTTTCCTGTAGGAAGGTGATCAAAACTGCACACAAATACTCCAAATTAGGTCTCACCAATGTCTTATACAATATCCCATCTCCTATATTCAATACTTTGATTTATGAAAGACAATGTGCCAAAAGTATTCTTTACAATCCTATCTCTTTGTGGTACCACTTTCAATTAATTATGGAGCTGTATTCCCAGATTCACACCGCTCAGTGCCCTGTCACTCCCTGTGTAAGACCTGCTCTGGTTGGTCCCACCGAAGTACAATACCACATACTTCCATCTGCCACTTTTCAACCCATTTTTCCAGCTGGTACAGATCCTGTTACAAGCCATGATAGTCTTCTTCACTGTCCACCTCAATACCCATCCCCCAGTCTTTGTGTCATCCACAAATTTGCTGATCTAGCTACCTTCTTTAGATCATTAGTCAGTGCTGTTGGACGTAATGCATTTAATTTAGTTCCTTGCTTTGAATTAAACATTATTTTAAACTCCTCTTCTATCAACTTCCTTCAAGTCCATCATTATGATTTTCTCATTTGCTTCCATTTTTCCTACCTGTCTGCACTTTCTTCCATTCCTCATCATCCCTTACATCCTCCTCTTCCATTCCACCAGTACTACCTCCCATCCTGACCTAATCACAGTTCAGATTATCCTAGACCACCACTTCTGTCAAAGGCTGCTAGGTGTACCTTTTCTACCAAACCTCAAACAAAGATTGTGGCTGAGAGCTGGGTTTAATTAGGCTACAGATGATGAGCTGGAAACAAGTGGCAGGTAATTTCTGCTAGCTGGGTGGAGACTGGGAGTGCCTATGTGTGCCAGCCTAATATGTAGAGAGAATAGTGATGAAAAGAAAGGGGAATTAATGGTGTATTTGTCATTGATGTAAAGTTGTCGGAAATTATAGATGAAGATCCATTGATTGTGGAGGCTAGTGGGGTGGGAAATCAGGACAAGGAAAACTCTGCTCCTGCTCTGTGGGTGGCTGGGGTGGTGGTGAAAAAGGAATATTTAAGGAAAGATTAGAAATGGAACCTCCCAGTTGTTAACTATGGTGGATGAATGGCGGTCTAGTCAAAATAGATGTAGACTGGGGGCTTTTAATCACCAGGGACCCATTCCCTCAGATGAAAATAGGAGAGATGAGAAAAAGCAGAGAAGAATGTTTGAAAGTGAGTGCAGAGTAGAAGTTGCCAGAAAATGTAACATATCAAATTACCGATATTCTATATTTACAAACAAGTATAAACAGATTTACATGGCTATTATCAAATATTATTTACCTTTCCTCACCATATAACCAGCACTTGATGTTCTTTCAAGAACATTGTAACTCTTCTTTCTACTCCATGTATGCGTAATGATGTCACCATTTTGTCTTAAAGGCACAGGCAGATATTTTATCATTACCAGGGTGAATGCTAAAGTGCACTCTAACAATAAAAATGATATTCAGTGGTCACTTGGTTTTACTGGTATGAAGCCTCCAATGCATAGGATTACAAGAAGTTCAGAGGGTTATAGACAAAGCTAGCTCAGTTATGGACACAACCCTTCTCACCATGATGGACATTTTCAAGAAGCAGTGCCTCAAGAGAACAGCATCCATCACCAAGGACAGGCAGCATTCAGGAATTTGGGAGATTATTATTGTCACATATTCTGAGAATGGTGTGGGGGGATTGGAAATTAGAAATTCAGTGAAAAACTTGACTTGCACACCATGCATACAGATCAATTCACTGCCGTAAGACCATAAGACATACAAGCAGAACTTGGTCATTCGGCCATCAAGTCTGCTCTCCCATTCTACCCTGGATGATTTATTTCTCCTTTCAACTTCATTCTCCTGCTTTCTCCCCATAACCTGTGATGCCCTACTTAATCAAGAACCAATCAACCTTGACTTTAAGTATACTCAATGACTTGGCCTCCACAACCGTTTGTGGCAATGAATTCTATAGATTCACCACCTCCTACCACTATTCCATTTGCCACTTCTTTGCCCATTCTCCTTATCTGTCTAAGTCACTCTATGACTCCATTCTTCCTTCAATAGTATCTGCCCCCCCCCCCACCTATCTTTGTATCATCCACAAACCTCACCACAAAGCCCTCAGTTCCGGTAAGATTGTGGCGTGTTCATATGCAGCGGCCTCTTTGGGACCAGCCAAAGGTGTTTTTGTCTTTTTCATACATCGTTTTTAGGATCATAAAATAATGCTGGACATTAAGAACTTCAAGTATTGCAGGTCTACTCCGTTAGTGAGCTGCTCATCGATGGAGAAGCTGGAGTTTTGGTGCGGACCATGTTACTGCCTGCTACAGGAAGGCATCAGAGTCAGTGTGTGAAAGGTTTGGGCAGTCTGACAGTGAGTGATTGTCTTGGATGTTTCTCTTGAAATCACAAGACTCCATCGGACACTGGTAATGTAAAATGCTGCAAATCTGTTTCCCATTTTTATCGGCGAGATAGATGGCGGGGGTGTTGCATATCCTTGTTTGTAGTGCAGACTAGGCCTCAAGACGCGGGCTTGGCTGTTGCAGCAGTCCGGGAGTGGTGATGCAAGAGGTGATGTAGCACGGCATCCATACTGGGTTTGGGGTTAGCCACCCTCATCGGTGCTACGATCCAGTGATCGACTGTTGGAAAGACAAACTGGATTGCATGTATAAATTCATTTGCGTAATGCTGAGAACTGCTTTTTCTTACCAATAACACTCTTGCACCACCAATTTACAGAACATGTCGTTAAGGAACTGGAGCTATATATTTTTTTTGCATCTTGACTCCAGAGGAACGCTGTTTCATTTGGCTGTATTCATGTATGGTGCAATGATAATTAAACATGAACTAAAGTTCCATCAAAGATCATTGACATATAATGTGAAAAGTAGCAGACCCAATACTGACCCCTACAGAAAGACACTAGTCACCTGCAGCCAACCAGAAAAGGCACTGTTTGTTCCTACTCTTTGCCTTCTGCCTGTCAGCCAGTCTTTTGTTCATGCTAATATCTTTCCCGTAATATCACGGGCTCTTATCTTTTTTTTAGCAGCCTCATACGTGGCAACTTGTGAAAGGCCTTCTGAAATTCCTAGTAAATGCCATCCACTGACTCTTCTTTGTCTATCCTACCTGTTATTTCCCTGAAAGAAATCAAACAGATTTTTCAGGCAAGTTTTCCCCATAAGGAAACTATACTGACTTTGGCCCATTTTTTAATGTGTCTCCAAGTACCCCAAAGCCTCATCCTCAATAATGGATTATAACATCTTGCCTTCCATCATGTCAAGCCAATTGGCCTATAATTTCTTGTCTTTTGCCTCCCTCCCTTCACAGAAAGTGGAGTGACAATTGTGATTTCTGATTTTACAGTACCTCCACAATCCCTTCAGCTAATTCTTTTAGAAACTTGAGTTGTATTCCATCCATTAAGTCCAGGTGGCCTAGTTTCCATTAGACCTTTCAGTTTCCCAAGTATCTTCTCCTTGGTAATAGCAACTATACTCACTTCTACCCACTGACACCCTCAAATTTCTAGCATGCTGCTAATGTCTTCCACAGTGATGACTGAAGCAAAAGACTTATTCAGTCCATCTGATGTTTCTTTGTTCCCCTTCACTACCTCTCTAACATCATTTTCCAGCGATCCTATATTCACTCTTGGCTATCCTTTACTCTTTATACATCAAAAAAAACTTTAGGTATTCTCTTTTATATTAGTGGCTAGTTATTACTTTTTTAGTTGCCTTCTGTGGTTTTTAAAAGCTTCCCCATCGTTGCTTCCCACTAGTTTTATTTTATGCTTTATTTTATGCCCTGTCATTCGCTTTTATGCTGCCTTTGACTTCCCTTGTCAGCTTCAGGCCTGTGACTAGCGGAGTGCTACAGGGATTGGTGTTGGGTCCGTTGTTGTTTGTCATCAATATCATTGATCAGTGACGTGGTTAACTGGATCAGCAGGTTTGTGGATGGTACCAAGATTGGGGGTGTAGTGGACAGTGAGGAAGACTATCGGGAAAAATGGGCGGAAAAATGGCAGATGAAATTTAATGCCAACAAGTGAGAGATGTTGCACTTTTGGAGGATCAATCAGGGTAGGTCTTACACAGTGAACAGTAGGGTACTGAGGAGTGTGGTAGATCAAAGGGACCTGGAAACACAGTTCCATAGTTCATTGAATGTGGTGGCATTGAGTCGAAAAGAAAGCCTTTGGCACATTAGCCTTCATAATCAAAGTATTGATTATAGGAGATAGGATGTTATATTGAAGTTATAAAATACGGTGAGGCCTAATTTGTGTGGAGTTTTAGTCACCTACCTATAAGAAAGATGGAAATAAGGTTAAGATAAAACACAGAAAATTTACAAAGACATTGCCCAGACTGGAGAATCTGCGTTAAAAGGAAGGATTGAATAGGTTAGGAATTTATTCCTTAGAACATAAAAGATTGAGGGGAGATTTGATAAAGGCATACAAAATTATGAGGGGTATAGATAGGGTAAATGCAAATAGGCTTTTTCCACTGAAGTTGGGTGGGGCTACAACTAGAGGTTATGGGTTAAAGGCGCAAGGTGAAATGTTTAAAAGGGACATGAGGGGAAACTTCTTCAGTCAGAAGGTTATGAGATTGTGGAATGATCTGCCAGTGCTAGTGGTGCTTGCAAGCTTGATTTCAACATTTAAGAGAAGTTTGGGTCAGTAGATAGATAGGAAGGGTATGGTGGACCATAGTCTGGGTGCAGGTCAATGAGAGAAGGCAGTTTAAATGGTTTGGCATGGACTAGATAGGCCGAGGGGCCTGTTTCTGTGCAGTACTTTTCTATGACTCTTTGACTATATTGCCCCTTTAGAATACTTCTTCTTTGGAATGAACAGATCCTCCATCTTGCAAATTAGTCCCAAAATCTCCAGCCACTGCTGCTCTACCATCACCCCTGCTAGTGGCCCCTTCCAATGAACTTAGTCCAGCTCCTCTTTCATGCCTCTGTAGTTAACTTTACTTAACTGAAATATTGATAATCCAATTTTAGCTTCTCCCTCTGAAATTGTAGGGTGAATTATATCATATTTTGATCACTGCCACCAAAGTGTTCCTTTATCTTAAGTTCCCTAATTAAATCTGTTTCGTTACAAAACACCCATTCCAGAATTGCCTTTTCCCTAGTGGCATGAGCAGTAGTTGCTCTAAACAGCCATCTTCTACGCATTCTACAATTTACTTTTCTCTTGAGATCAGGACGAACCTGATTTTATCAACCCACCTGTATATTTAAATCCCTAATGACCATTGTAACATTGACCCCTTTACATGACTTTCCTATCTCCTGTTGTAATTAGTACCTCACATCCTGGATACTGTTCACAGTCCTGTATATAACTCCCATCAGGTTCCTTTTGCCCTTGCAATTTCTCAACTCTGTCCACACTGATGCTATATCTTCTAATCCAATATTCATTATAAGAATATAATTTCATATCATTTACCAACAAAAATATCCCACAACTCTTTGTCCACCTGCTTGTCCTTCTAGTACGATGTGTCTCCTTGGATGTTCTTGGATAGCTTGGATGTCCCAGCTCTGATCTTCTTTCAGCTTCAACTCTGTGATGCCTACATCATAACCCGCCAATTTCCAACTGCACTACAAGATCATCTCCCGTATTTTGTGTCTGCATGCATTCATATATGACACCTTCAATCCTGTATTTACTACTCTTCTTTTTAATTTTGCCTTTATGTTGCCTTGAAGTTAAATTCTTATTCTTTTCTAAACTTCTGGAGACTTCAGTAACCACACCTGCCATGTATTTCTCGGTTTTTTTATGCATACTTTTTGAAGCTGTTGAGCCCATCCCCACTATTTATTTTAAAGTGCTAACTACAGCTCAAGTTATGCGATTCGCCAGGACCCTGGTCCCAGCATTGTTCAAGTGGAGCCTGTCCCATCACACCAGCTTCCTCCTTCTCAATACTACTTTGGTTCTGCATTTTAATTTAATTCTTTGCTGTTCAAATTCCCTCAGTGGAAACTCTTTTTTGCTCTTCCTTTGTCGTTGGTACCCACATGGACTACGACAACAGTGCATTCAGGTAGTTCAAGGTAAATCAACAACACAGTCTAGAGGAAGTGCAGTACCAGTAACCAATAACGAGGTAGATTACGAGCTCAGCATTCACTTTATTATACAAGGGAATTGTTAAATATCCTTCTAACAGTGGTATGGAGCTGTCTTTGGGCCTGGTAGTTCATGCTTTCAGGCCTTTGTATATAATGCCCAATGGGAGGGGAAAAGAGAAAATGTCTGAGGTGATTATCCTGGACACTTTAACGAGGCAGTGAAACATATAGACCAAGTCTCCCAGATGGCCACATCTGCGCCAGGTGTACTGAGATGCAGCTCCTGAGAGACAGTGTTAGTAATCTGGAGCTGCAGCTTGATGACCTACAGCTAATTAGGGAAAGTGAGTAGGAGATGGATAGGAGCTACAGGGAGTTAGTCAGCCGAGGCTGCAGGAGCTAGATAAGTGGGTGACTGTCAGGGAAGGGAAAGGAAGAGCTCAGATAGTAGAAAGCACTCCTGTGGCCATCCCCCTCAGTAATCGTTATCTTGTTCTGGATGTGGTTGAGGGGGGTGACCTGACAGAGGATGACCACAGCGATGGGGTCCCTGGCACTGAGCCCCGTGGTGCAGAAGGGAAAGAGGAAGATGAGGAATGCTGTAGTCATAGGCGATTCCATAGTGAGGGGAACAGACAGGAGGCTCTGTCAGCCTGACAGAGATGCCCACATGGTGTGTTCCCTCCCAGGCGCAAGGCTACGGGATGACTTGGATCAGAAGCAGAGTATTCTGAAGGGAGAGGATGAACAGCCAGAAGTTGGTACAAATAACATAGGTAGAACAAGGGAGGAGGTCCTGAAGAGAGTTAGGTAGGAAGCTGAAAAGCAGGACCTCCAGGGTAGTAACCTTAGGATTGCTACCTGTGCCAGATGCTAACGAGTGCAAGAATAGCATGATCAGGCATATATATTAATGTGTGGCTGAGAGACTGGTGTAGTGGGCAGGGCTTCAGAATCATGAATCATTGGGGCCTCTTCTGGGGGAGGTACGACCAGTATAAAAAGGACAGATTACACCTGAAACCAAAGGGGTCCAATATCTTAGTCCACAGGTTTAATAGAGCTATTAGGGAGGGTTTAAACTAATTTGGCAGGAAAGATGGGAACCGGAGTGATAGGGCTGAGGAAGGGGAAAACAAAAATAAATCAAAGATAATGTGTAAAAGAGATGATAGAAAGGACCAGGCAGGAGATGAGGCTTAATCACAGCCAGTGGGATGAGTTACAGGGCTATAGAGGTGTGGTGCAGTTAAAACAGAAAGCAACAAATTCTGGACTGAAAGTGTTATATTTGAATGCACACAGCACAAGGAATAAAATGGACTATCTTGAAACTCAGCTACAAATTGACAAGTATGACATTGTGGCCACCTCTGAAACTTGGCTAAAGGATGGCTACCATTGGGAGCTGAATGTCCAAGGATATAAGGCATATTGGAAAAATGTTAGGAGGCAGAGGGGTGGTGTGGCCCTGTGTATAAGAAATAATATTAAATCATTAGAAAGGGATGACATAGGATCGGAAGGTGTAGAGTCTCTATGGGTTGAGTTAAGAAATAGAGAGGGTAAAAGGACCCTAATGGTACACAGGCCTCCAAACAGCAGCTGGGATGTGGATTACAAATTACACCAGGAGATAGAAAAGGCATGTCAGAAGGGCATGCTGATCATTGTGGATTTTAACATGAAAGTGGATTGGGAAAACCAGGCCAGGACTGGACATCAAGAGAGAAAATTTGTAGAATGTCTAAGGGATGGCTTTTTAGAACAGCTTATTGTTGAGCCCACTAGAGGATTGGCTGTGCTGGATTTGGTGTTGTGCAATGATCTGGAGGTGATAAGAGTGCTTAAGGCTAAGGAACCCTTAGGTAACAGTGATCACAATATGATCAAATTCACTTTGAAATTTGAGAAGGAGAAACTAAAATCCAATGTGTCAGTATTTTAGTAGAATAAAGGAAATTACAATGACATGAGAGGGGAACTGGCCAAAGTTGACTGGAAAGGGGCAGTAGCAGGAAGGACTGCAGAGCAGCAATGGCTGGAGTTTCTGCAAAAAATGAGGGAAGTGCAAGACAGATATATTCCTAATAAGAAGAAATTTTTGAATGAAAGAAGGACACTACTGTGGCTGACAAGTGAAGTCAGAGCCAAAGTAAAAGCAAAAGAGAAGGCATGTAAGGAAGCCAAAGCTAATGGGAAGATAGAGGATTGGGAAGCTTTTAAAAGCTTGCAGAAGGAAGCTAAGAAGGTCATTCGGAAGGAAACGCTGAATTATGTAAGGAAGTTGGCAACTAATATCAAAGAAGATACTAAAAATGTTTTTAAGTATATAAAGTGAGAGTAGATATAGGACCAATAGAAAATGACACTGGAGATATTGTAATGAGAGATGTGGTGATGGCAAAGGAACCAAATGTGTATTTTGCATCAGTCTTCACAGTGGAAGACATCTGCAGTAGACTGGACATTCAAGAGTGTCAGGGAAGTTAAGTATGTGCAGTGAAAATTACGACTAAGGAGGTGCTTAGGAAGCTTAATGGCCTGAGGGTAGATAAATCTTCTGGACCTGATGGAATGCACCCTTGGGTTCTGAAGGAAGTAGCTGGAGAGATTGCAGAGGCATTAACAATGATTTTTCGAGACTCAATAGATTCTAGCATTGTACCGGATTACTGGAAAATTTCAAATGTTACTCCTCTATTTAAGAAGGGTGGGAGGCAGCAGAAAGGAAAATATAGACCTGTTAGCTTGACATCAGTGGTTGGGAAGTTGTTGGAATCGATTGTTAGGGATGAGCTTACGGAGTACCTGGAAGCACATGACAGGATAGGCCAAAGCCAGCATGGTTTCATGAAAGGAAAATCCTGCCTGACAAATGTACTGCAATTCTTTAAGGAAATTACAAGCAGGGTAGACAAAGAAGATGCAGTAGATGTGGTGTACTTGGATTTTCAGATGGCCTTTGACAACGTGCCACATATGAGGCTGCTTAGCAAGATAAGAGCCCATGGAATTACAGGGAAGTTACTAGAATGGGTGGAGCATTGGTTGATCAGCAGAAAACAGAGAGTGGGAATAAAGATACCCTATTCTGGCTGGTTGCTGGTTACCAGTGGAGTTCCACAGGGGCTGGTTTTGGGACCGCTGCTTTTTACGATGTATGTCAATGATTTGGACTACGGTATTAATGGACTTATGGCTAAATTTGCCGATGATACAAAGGTAGGTGGAGGAGCGGGTAGTGTTGAGGAAACACTAGGAAACAGTAGCCTGCAGAAAGACTTAGATAGTTTAGGAGAAAGGGCAAAAAGTGGCAAATGAAATATAATATTGGAAGGTGAATGGTCATGCACTTTGGTGGAAGAAATAAACAGGCAGACTAATACTTAGATGGGGAGAGAATTCAAAATGCAGATATGCAAAGGGACTTGTAAATCCTTGTGCAGAATACCCTAAGGGTTAACCTCCAGGTTGAGTCAGTGGTGAAGAAGGCGAATGCAATGTTGGCATTCATTTCTAGAGGTATAGAATATAAGAGCAGGGATGTGATGTTGAGACTCTATAAGGCACTCGTGAGACCACACTTGGAGTATTGTGTACAGTTTTGAGCTCCTCATTTTAGGAAGGATATACTGACATTGGAGATGGTTCAGAGAATATTCACGAGAATAATTCCAGGAATGAAGGGGTTATTGTATGAGGAACATCTGGCAACTCTTGGGCTATATTCTCTGGAGTTCAGGAGAATCCAGATTGATTCCTGGGATGGGAGGACTTTCATATGATGAAAGACTGGATCGACTAGGCTTATACTCTCTGGAATTTAGAAGATTGAGGGGAGATCTTATTGAAACGTATAAAATTCTAAAGGGATTGGACAGGCTAGATGCAGGAAGATTGTTCTCAATGTTGGGGAAGTCCAGAATGAGGGGTCACAGTTTGAAGATAAAGGGGAAGCCTTTTAGGACCGAGATTAGGAAAAACTTCTTCACACAGAGAGTGGTGAATCTGTGGAATTCTCTACCACAGGAAGCAGTTGAGGCCGGTTCATTGGCTATGTTTAAGAGGGAGTAAGATATGGCCCTTGTGGCTAAAGGGATCAGGGGATATGGAGAGAAGGCAGGTCCAGGGTTCTGAGTTGGATGATCAGCCATGATCATACTGAATGGCGGTGCAGGCTCGAAGGGCCAAATGGCCTACTCCTGCACCTATTTTCTATGTTTCTATGTTTCTAATCAGTGGGGATCTCATAGAAACATTCAGAATGTTAAAAGGCCTGAACAGATTAGATATGGCAAAGTTATTTCCCATGGTAGGGGAGTCTAGGACAAGAGAGCATGACTTCAGGATTGATGGACGTCCATTTAGAACAGAGATATGAGAAATTACTTTAGTCAGAGGGTGGTAAATCTGTGGAATTTGTTGCCACGAGAGGCTGTGGAGACCAAGTCATTGGGTGCATTTAAGGCAGAGATAGATAGGTTCTTGATTAGCCAGCGCATCAAAGGGTATGGGGAGCAGGCAGGAGAGTGGGGATGACTGGAAGAATTGGATCACCCCATGATTGGATGGTGGAGCAGACTCGATGGGCCAAATGGCCTACTTCTGCTCCAATATCATATGGTCTCATGATCTTATGGAGAGGAGACTGGTTTCCATGACATGTCCAGTTCTCTCTGTAGTTTCTTGTGGTCACAGCAAGAACAACTGTCAAACCAAGCCATGATGCATGTGATATGGTGTTTTCTGTGTTGCGTCGATACAAATTGGTGAGGACTAAAGGGGACATACCAAATTATTTTGTCTTCTGAGAAAGTAGAGCCATTATCAAGCGTTCTTGGCTATGGCGTCTATGTTGGTGGATCAGGACAGGCTATTGTTGATGTTCACTGCCAGGAACTTGAAGCTCTCCATCTTCTCTACCTGTGCTCTATTATTGTAAATATGTGCACTCTCATCACAACTGGTCAGGGACTGTAAGAGAGCCTGAAGACCCACACTCACCAATTTAGGAACAGCTTCTTCTTCTCCACCATCAGATTTCTGAATGGTCCCTGCACGTTGCATCATTATTTCTTTTACTTGCACTATTCATTTATGTTTGAAATTTATGCATTTTTATTTCCTTGTACGATTACCAGAAAACAACACAAAATAACATCAGTGATTACAAATCGGATTCTGATTCTGAATTTGAGACCTCGAGAAAAAACTTTTGGGGATGAAGTCTTCAAAATGTAGATATAAATGAAAATGGAGCAATTTGATGGCTGTATTGTGATGAATGATGAGCCAAAGCTGCCACATCAAGTTTAATGGAGGGCAGCCAGACTTAGTTAATTATATCCTCATGATATGCTGTTGCATGTGATTGAGAGAGTGATGGATAATCTGAACTATCACCTCTTTCAGGGGATTAGCAACAGTACAAAAATTAGACAGGCTTTAAAAGCTTTGAAAGTAAAGGAAAATAACTAAAAATTTTCAAGCGGAAATAAAAATTATAAATGAATAGCAAAGAAATGAGGAAAAGTTTAATCTAATTGACCACATCATAGTTTGCAAAATGCTTTCCATTCATATAATGCTAAAAGTATAGATTTTACTGTGGAAATGCACCATCATATAAAATGTTCAATTTTTATATTAATGGCTATGTAACACTGAAGTAAGATTATCTATGTAATAGAACGATACAGACTCACTTAGAAATAGAAAGTAACGTCACTACTGCATATAAATGCTTACATTATGTCAGATTTCTTGTAACTCCGTCTGGAATTTTAGCTTTACCAAATTTTAAACACTGTTTTAATGTGCACTTTTCAATCAGAAGCTATTATTAATTAATGAAGTGATGACACAGTAATTAATCATAATGGAATGGCAAGGCTGAAGCATGCTGCTTTCAGTCAACTGAACTCACTGGATTGAAACGTGTTAATTGAAGTAGCCTAGCTCTCCAGCAAATACTAGACTTTCCAGGGTATTTAACTGCTTTGAACCTAGAACATGAAAGTAGGGTATTTATTAGAAACTGCAGTTTATGCAACTTTGTTCAGCTTGTTGCTGGCCTGGTCATTAGCCTTGCACTCCACTAAATAATGAGCCTTAAGGGCTGTCTCATTGCACAAATCCAGCACACTTGTCTAATTTCAACTGTAAAAAGTCATAAAAGTTAAGTATTCCAGCAGCAGGCTACTTAACTGGTGATTTTCAAAGGCTTTGCTTTTGTTCAGAGCTGATCGCTCAAATTTAGAAATAAGAATGTAACAGCAAAAAGCTTTTTGTATCATGATCCTTTTCCTATTTTCAGAATTTCATACTAATTCCCTGAACATATTTTTGCCACAACTTCCACATTGTCTATTGTATGTAATTCAAATCAACTTTAATGAAGCTGGCTTCATTGTATTAGTAATGAAAGTCTATTGCCTCGGTCTGTATGAATTTTGAAATACTGATTCCTTAATAAAAACTGACGAAAAATTGCTGAAACGTTTTAATAAAATTCTGCTAAGGAGGCAGAAGTACTAAAGAATATTCCAAATAAAACTTTTTTTCAAAGCAAGGAATATTTTCCCACCTAAAGTAAAACTACATTACTTGAAATATAGCTTGTCAAATTTAACCAAGTAACATTTTGATAGTCTAAATCCTTTTCCATAATTTACTTTCTT
Organism: Mobula hypostoma; assembly: GCF_963921235.1. Taxonomy (NCBI): domain Eukaryota; kingdom Metazoa; phylum Chordata; class Chondrichthyes; order Myliobatiformes; family Myliobatidae; genus Mobula; species Mobula hypostoma. Next base: position 132,501,250 of record NC_086099.1, read on the forward strand.
CTTGGACATTGAAAAATGATTAGGACTATTGGCCAAAGTTACTCAGATTCTGAAAATAATTTCAAATCTTTTATTCATCAGCATCCTCTCCTACACAGCCCCCCCCAAAAAAATCATGTAATGTCATACAGTACATCTCAAATTCTAACAAAAATTTCAAAAATTGCAATGGAACAGAACATCTAAAATTTTCTATTCCTGCCCTGTATTCTGGTACACTATTTTCTTTGTGTATTATCATCCTGGCACAATCTAATATTGGCAGAAGAAGGAGGGAGTTTGAATGAAGCTTAAGATTGCACACTAGTGAAGACGTTCCTGGAAGTGTTTTTCGATTACATGCTAATCACACAGTTCATAGAGCTCACAGCGTTATATACAGCAAGGAAGTAGGCTCTTCATCCTAATTAGTCCCCGTCGACCAAAAAAGCTAGTCCCATTTTGGCAATGTTTTGCCCATATCCCTGTAAACCTTTCATATTTATGTACTTGTCCAACTGACTTTAACCTGTCTCAACCACATCATCTGGCATCTCATTCCACATACTTATCACCTGTTGTATTAACATTTGCCTCTCAAGTTCCTATTAAATTTTTCCCCTCTCAACTAAACCTATGCGCCCTTGTTCTTGACTTCCTATCTCTGCTTGCATTCACCCTATCTACACCCCTCATGGTTTTATCACCTCTCAGTTTCTAAACTCCAAGGAATAAAGTTCTAGTCTCTCCAGCCTCTTCCAATAATTCAGTCTTTTATGATCTAGGCAATATCTGTGTAAATCTTTTCAGCTTATTGGGATCGTGCCTATAACAGGGCAACAAATACCAAACACAGTTCTTCAAGTGAGAAATGTGGCCTCACCAATGTGTAGTACCACTGCACCGTGACCTCCCAACTGTTTTACTCAATGCAGAAGGTTACTGAATATATGCTGCCTAATTACATGATATTTGACCATATGACATCTCACCATTAGATGTTCAATTTTTTAAAAATCTGCATGACGCTGTTACATCTTGAGGCAATCAGGAGTTCGGTGTTCAATTCCGGTGCCATTCTATAAGGAGTCTCTGTACGTCCTTTCCGTGGAATGTGTGGGTTTTCCCAGGGTGCTCCGGTTTCCTCCCACAGTCCGAAGACATGCTGCCTTCTTAATTGGTCAATGTAAATTGTCCCATGAATAGTTTAGGGTTCATCAGGGTTATGAGGTTGCTAGGATGAAGCGGCTCGAAGGGCCAGAATGGCCTACTCCGTGCTGTATCACTAAATAAACAAATAAAATCTTACTGCGTTTACCTTAGAAAAATTGACCTTCTGTAGTTTTCATCCTGAATGCGGCTACACACGAGAAATCTTGAAAAATAGAAATATTCAGAAAAGGATGTAGAAAACCAAAGACACAAATAACAAATATAGAGTGGACCTTGATTCAACTGCTAACAAATGGCAACCCTCTGAAAAAAAGCATGTAACAAATAACAATATTGAGTCAACAGGACAGAAATTTGGCCTTTGGCCCATCGTGTCCATGTTTGCCATCAAGTACTGATTAATAATAATCCCATTTCCCTGCACTTGACCCGTGGTCTGCTAAGACATGGGATCTCAAGTGTTTGTTTATGTTGATTTATTTATTGTTTATTTTGCAATATAGTGCAGAACAGAGCCAAATGAGCCAAACCTCCCAGCAAGTCAAGTTTATTGTCATTTAACTATATACATACATGTACAATGCCAAATGAGATGAAGTTTCTCTGGACCAGGGTGTTATGCACTGAAGCACACATAACACACAGTAACTTAGGACAGTAAGAATTAAATCTACAAATAAATTATGCATAGATAAACAAAGTTAAGTGTATAAATTAAATATTATAGGGTACAGTGCAAATTATCTGGTGGCACTTCAAATGTGATGCAACAGGGAGTTCAGGACCCTAATGACCTGAGGGAAGAAGCTGTTTCCCATCCTGACCGTTCTTGTCTTTTTGCATTGGAGTCTCCTGCCTGATGGCTGAATTTCAAAGAGGATGCTGGATGGATGAGTGGGATCCTTGATAATACTAAGGCCCTGCCTTACGCAGCTAGTTAACACCAGCCTAATCACAGGGCATTTTAAGAAGACCGATTAAGCTAGTAACTAGTACATTTTTGGACTGTGTGAGGAAACCAGAGTACCCAGAGAAAGCCCACACAGTTCACAGGGAAAATGTACAAATCCTTTATAGACAGCACTGGAATTGAACTGTGAACTGCAGAAAGCACCGAGCTGTAATAGTGTTGTACTATAGTGCTATACTGCTGTGGCATCTATTTAAATAGTTCTTAAATGTTGTACTAGTCCCATCCTTCACCAGCCCCTCAGGCAATACATTGTAGAGTTCAATGACCCAGGAACTGTTTCCTGAAATCCCATCTAAAACTACTAACCCTTACCCTTACCAATACCCTTTGTTTATAGACAGTTTGGCTAAAGAGAAATGATTCCCGCTATCTATTTATGCCTGTTATATATAAATCTGTATAACTCAATCAGATCTCCCCTTCTAGCTCCAAAGAAAATAAATGCAGCAAGTTCAGTCTACCCTTCCATCTGAACTGTTCCTATCCAAATAACAACCCGGTGAATCTCCAGTGAATGAATAATTGAAACTGCAAGTCATTGATGCAGCATCCCAATGTATCTGATCTTTTTCTCTAAATACTTGAAATCTGCTTTAGACAGGTGCTGTGTGATCTGAGCTGGATACTGTCAGGCCTGCCTGCCACTCGTTTCCATCTCGTCACCTGCAGCCCATTTACAACCAGCTCTCATCCACAATCTTTGTTCACTCATATAAACCAGCTAGACTCAACCAGTTGCGCCTAGTCTTCAGGAACCTTGTTGCCTAATTGTGCTCAGTATCTGTTTTCTCTTGTTTTGAGGCCCCTCATACTTGTCATTTTGCAGTTTATTATTAAGATTACCACTTGGTGCTCTGCTTTTGGGTCAAGCCTTCTCTACATTACCACACAGGAAGAGTGAACCAATGATTGACCCAGCAGAGTTTGCTCGCCTAAAGGAAGTCTTCCACTGAAAAGAGCAGACAATTCAGAAGCAGTAGGAAACCATTGACCATCTTCTTGCCACTCTCGACCAACACTCTGTCTCAATACAGCGATCCTGATCCAGTCAAACTTCTCCCTCTGAGCCCGAGATTTCAATGTCAAAGGATCTCCAACCTGATGCCGCAACTTCTTGCTCCAGGGCGACTTACACTTTGAGCTTTAACCATCTCTGTCTGTTACGGACCAAGCCAAGATTGCCTTTGTCATCTCTCTCTTCTCTGGGCAAACTCTGATTTGTGCCACCACTAACTGGGACAGTAAAAACACTATTTCTAATATATATAAGGAATTCACTGCAGGGATGCACCAGGTTTTCGACCTTCTGGGAATTGGAAGGAGGCAGCGAATCAGGCACCTCGCCAGTGCAAAGGCTCATGCACAGTGTTGGATTACACCCTGGAATTCAGGATCCTCATGCTCGGAGTTGGATCATACAGTGGAATTCAGGACCCTTACTCTCAGTGCTGGATTACACTGTGGAATTCAGGATCCTCACTCTCAGTGCTGGATTACACAGTGGAATTCAAGACCCTTACACACAGGGCTGGATTACACAGTGGAATTCAAGACCCTCACACGCAGTGCTGGATTACACTGTGGAATTCAGGACCCCTGCGCTCAATGCTGGATTACAGGGATGAATTCAAGTCCCTCGCTCCCAGTGCTGGATTACATACTAGAGTTCAGGCCCTCACCGCGAAGTGCAGCTGGAATGCGGAAGAGCTGCTGGCCCATTACAGTCACAGCTGCTCGAAGCACTTGAAAGCTATGCTATCTACCTAGGAGATGTCCACTGACTTCGAAAGCCTCATGATACTGGCCCTCCAAATTGACAAGTGTCTTATGGAATGACCCTCCAGATCATTCTCAGAACCCTAGTTCCATTCCCAGAATCAGTAGAACCTTCATCACCAATGCTCCGGTTAAACAATAGAGAGACCTCCCATGAAAATGAGCATCAGTGGAGAAATCCCTTATGTGCTTACTGTGGAGCTGCTGAACAGCCACTCAACAAATGCCCACTCTGTCCAGGAACAGGGCACCACCAGGTTGAGACAAGGGGCCCTCTGTTTGGTAAGCTCCTCCCTGCCTCTCATTCCAGCACCATAGCTTGACTCACTCTCTCTGTCTTCCTCTTCACACCAACAGCTTTACATACACAGGAGGCACCAGTGGATTCCATGGCAGCAGGCAACTTTCTGGACCAGACTCTGTGTGTGCAGCTTGGACTCTCTACTGATTCTATCCCTCACCCCTTATGCATCACAGCAATTGATAGACATTCCTTGGGGTCTGCAGTGGTCAGAGATCACACACAGCATGTGCACACGAACATTGGAGAGCTCTACGACTCCATCCAAATCCTCCTGATTGACTCACACAACACTCTTCTCATCCTGGGTTACCCTGGCTTTCTACTCACAGCCCTCATTTCACTTGGTTACCTGGTTCACTGCCATGTTGGGAACCCTCCCGCCTGCAACCTCAGCTGACCTCATCCCACAAATCTGTGGAGACAGAGGAAAGCCTGGATCCCACCAGATGGCCACAGGAATACCACAACTTAACCATCACTTTCAGTAAAAGGGAAGCCAGCTTTACTGTCACCTCACAGGCCACATGACCCCATGATCAACCTTCCCCCAGTCACCATCTCTCCCCTCCTGAGCCCCAAGATATGGATGACTACATACCCTCCTGAGACCCAAGATATAGAAAACCTACAGCACAATACAGGCCCTTTGGCCCACAAAGTTGTGCCGAACATGTCCTTACCTTAGAACTACCTAGGCTTACCCATAGCCCTCTATTTTTCTAAGCTCCATGTACCTATCCAGGAGTCTCTTAAAAGAACCTATCGTTTCCGCCTCCACCACCGCCGTCAGCAGCCCATTCCATGCACTCTCCACTCTCCGTGTAATAAACTTACCCCGAACATCTCCTCTGTACCTTCTTCTAAGCACCTTAAAACTATGCCCTCTCGTGTTAGCCATTTCAGCCCTGGGAAAAAGCCTCTGACTATCCACATGATCAATGCCTCTCATTATCTTGTACACCTCTATCAGGTCACCTCTCATCATCTGTTGCTCCAAGGAGAAAAGGTCAAGTTCACTCAACCTATTCTTATAAGGCATGCTCCCCAATCCAGGCAACATCCTTGTAAATCTCCTCTGCACTCTTTCTATAGTTTCCACGTCCTTCCTGTAGTGAGGTGACCAGAACTGAGCACAGTACTCCAAGGGGGGTCTGACTAGGGTCCTATACAGCTGCAACATTACCTCTCGGTTCTTAAACTGAATCCCACGGTTGATGAAGGCCAATGCACCATATGCCTTCTTAACCACAGAGTCAACCTGCATAGCAGCTTTGAGTGTCCTATGGACTTGGACCTCAAGATCCCTCTGATCCTCCACACGGCCAAGAGTCTTACCATTAAGGATATATTCTGCCATCATATTTGACCTACCAAAATGAACCACCTCACACTTATCTGGGTTGAATGACTACATCACCAAAGTGCTACAGCATGGCTTCATTCAACCATCCCAGCCCCAGTTGGAGTAAGGTTCCTCTTTCTCAAAAAGAAAACTGTGGGCCTTTGCCCTGGATTGATAATCGTGGACTTAACAAAATCACCATTGAGAACTACTGCCCTCTTTCTCCTTGATGGATAGTGCATTTGAAACATTCCACAAGGCCTAGATCTTCACCAAATTGGATCTATGGAGTGCTTACAATCATTACACACACTGGCCACTACAAATACTTGGTGATGCCTTTCAGATTTTCCAGCAGTCCAGCCATTTTCCAAGCCTTCATCAACAAGATGCTCTGAAACACACCATTCAAGTATCTGTCCATCTACCTCAACGACATCCTCATCTCCAAGGACTCCAAGACCATATCTGTCACGTCTGTTCAGTCATTCAGCATCTCCTTGAAAACTAAACCTATTGCAAGTTATGAGGTGCTCGTTCCACACCCCTGTCATTTCCTTCTTGGGTTGTTTCCTTTCATCCTAACGTATAAACATGAACCCAGAGAAAGTGCATACAGTCATTGAATGACCCCGACCATGCTTCCTGTTAGTTACTGAACTTCTAGGGCTTCTCCAAATTCAACCACCATCTGATCCCTTCAGACGTTTTGTGTTAGAGGTAGATGCATCAGATATGGGCACTGGTTCTATTCTCTTCCAGTGAGAAGCAGGTGGGAAGTCACAACCTTGTGCAACCTTCTCATGCAAAATCAACTCTGCACAGTGCCGTTATGAACTAGGAGACAGCATGCTATTTGTCATCAAATAGACCTTGGAGGAATGGAGACATTGGCTGATGAGAAAAACTGAGCCGTCCTTGAACTGGAATAACCACCAGAACCTTATATTCGAAAGACCTGCCAACTCAACCCACATCAGGCTCACTGAGCCCTCTTCTATCAGCAATTAAACTTCATCATTTCCTACCGACACGGCTCCAAGAACACTAAGTGGATGCCGTCATGCCAATTCGACTCAGCTGAAACTGAGATCGACCCACAACCCATCATTCCATCTTCTCAGATCCTTGCCTCGATCACCTGGGACCTCGAGAACCAGATCTGCCAGGCTGTAAGGCATGACTCTGCTCTGGCCGACACAGCTGACAACAACAAATCTGTGCCAGTGGTTGTGCACTCAGAGACACTTACCCATCTCCAGCCATCCAGGAGCATGACAGACTCTGACTTTTCTGCAACACCAGTCCCAGTGGGGTCCACCAAGATCACAGATGTAATATGTCAGTTCATCATTGCCTGCCCTCAGTGTGCCCAGTCCAGTTCCTCCGACCAGAGGTCATCTGGGCTCCTGCAGCCTCTGCTGGACCCTCAACATGCATGGTCCCACATTGTCATGAATTTCATCACTTGTTTGCCACCTTCTGATAGCGCCACAGTAATCATAACAGTGTTGGATCATTTCTCCAAGGCAGATCACTTCATTTCTCTCCCCAAATCTCTGTCAGCCACTGAGATGTCAGATCTGCTTCTCCAATTTAATGCAGACAAGTGTGAGGTGTTGTATTTTGGAACGACAGATCAAGGTAGGACATACACAGTAAATGGTAGGGCACTGAGGAGAGCGGAGGAACAAAGAGATCTGGGAGTTCAGATACCTAATTCCCTGAAAGTGGCGTCACAGGTAGACAGGGTTGTTAAGAAGGCTTTTGGCATCCTAGCATTTATAAATCAAAGTATTGAGTATAGGAGTTAGAATGTTATGGGGTGGTTGTATAAGACACTGGTGAGGCCAAATTTGGAGTATTGTGTACAGTTCTGGTCAACTAACTATAGGAATGACATCGGTAAGATTGAAAGAGTGCAGAGAAGATTTACTAGGATGCTGCTGGGTCTTCAGGAGTTGAGTTACAGGGAAAGATTGAACAGGTTAGGACTTTATTCCTTGCAGCGTAGAAGAATGAGGGGAGATTTGATAGAGGTTTACAAAATTATGAGGGGTATAGACAGAGAAAATGTGAATAGGCTCTTTCCACTTAGATTAGGAGAGATAAATGCGAGAGGACGTGGCTTTTGCGTGAAAGGGGAAAGGTTTAGGGGGAACATTAGGGGGAACTTCTTCACTCAGAGAGTTGTGGGAGTGTGGAACGAGCTGCCATCTGAAGTGGTAAATGTGGGCTCACTCTTAAGTTATAAGAATAAATTGGATAGGTACATGGTTGGGAGAGATCTGGAGGGTTATGGACTGGATGCAGGTCAATGGGACTAGTGGAATAATGTTTTGGCACAGACTGGGAGGGCCAAATGGCCTGTTTTCTGTGCTGTAGTGTTCTATGGTTCTATGGCTCTAACATGTAGTTCATCTCCATGGCTTCCTCCCAACACATTTTGTTCAACTGGGGTCTACAATTGGTCTCCTGCTTCTGGTGAGCCTTGTGCTCCCTCCTCCTCACCCCACTGAAGTTTATCCTCCGGTTATCATCTGCCAACTAATGAACAGTCGGAAAAAGCCAACCACTGTTTCTCCCCACGGAAGAGCCAACAGTAGAGACCCCATCTGCTATGGTCCTGGTTCACCACTCCAGGCATACCCTATTCTCACTGCTGTCATCACGAAGAAGGTACAGGAGCTTCACAACTCACACCACCAGGTTCAGGAACAGTTGCTATCCCTCAACCATCAGGCTTTTGAACAAAAGGGGAAAACTTAACTCAGTTGTACTTGCCCCATCATTGAAATGTTCCCTCAATATATGGACTCACTTTCAAGGACTGTTCGTCTCATGTTCTCAATATGTATTGCTTTCTTTTTCTATTTGCACAGTTCGTTGTCTCTGCATTCTGTTTGATTGTCCTATTTGGGCAGTTTTTCATTGATTCTGTTCTGATTACTATTCTATATATTTATTGAGTATGCCCACAAGAAAATGAATCTTGGGTTGTATGTGCTGAAATATATGTACTTCGACAATAAAATTTACTTTGAATTTTGACCAGATAGATTGCCTTGGGTGAGAAACTTTTCTGATGGTGTGAAGCTTTTTGTTTCATGGCCCTGTGGAGCTTTCCAGAGGGAACTTTTGGAAAAGGGAGTTTGCAGGGTGGGTAGTGTCTGCAATGACTCTTACTGTCCACTTCTTTGTCCTGGAAACATATAAGTTCTGCAGTGATAGTAGACGGCAGCCAATGACTTTTCCTACTGATCAAACAGTTCACTGTAATTTTCATATATTGTGAAGGAATGCTGCACTACACCAGACAGTAATGTTTGCTGTGAGGATGCTGTCTATGATGGCACTGTAGAGTTACACTGGTATGCTCTGAAGAAGATGTACATCCGTTTTGCTGATGAAGGAGATATAGTTCTCCTGTGAAATAATGAGAGTTGGAAACCTGATTCCTGGTTCTCCATTACAGTAACAAGCATATGACAACTTAATTGATTTGAAATGGAAAGCAACTTCGACACTTTTCTCACTAGCTTTTTAGCAATCTTTCATCTTAGTATTTAGCAGCCTTGGTACCTTCTTTTCTGTCGCCGTCCCAGACACAACCCTTTCATAGAGAACTCCAGCTTTCCTTTCTGTCCCACCTGGCACCACTTGAAGGGCTATTCAACTTCTACTACACTGCTGACCAGCTCAGCTGCCCCACTACAGATCTGTGGATCAGCTATCACTCTGGCTCTCCTTCTCTGGTTCAAGAATACCTGTTCATATGTGAACAAATTCATTGCTCAACAGTACGTCCTTTATTGAAACCTAGGCGAAGAGTAATGACATCTCTTTCCCAAACAAAGCCTCCCTGTCTGGCTTCTACCACCTACTCTTCATAGCTCATTATGACAATTGTGACATATTACATCTTAGACTGTCCCTGTTCTTTTGGCAGTTCAACTAAAATCATAATTTTCCTACTTTCACGTTACTCGTTTTGAAACCCTGCTCTCTCCAAACACCTAACTAAATGTTTCTTCCTTCTCAGTGCAACAGATCAATCTTGACTACTTTCTACTCTCAGTCTCTGCACTATTTGTCATTCAATGCTCAGATGGCTTGTGGTGTTGGACAACAAGTCATGTAGTGTTGTGTCATCTTTTCCTAGTATTGTCAGCACCTATCTTCAATTCATCCATCAAGTGTCAGGTTAACTGTGGATAGGAACTGCACTCTCCAACTGATTTATCGCAGCAGCACAGGCAATGATGCAGTTATGATTATATCCACAAACTACTTGTATTCTGAATAGTTAGGCTTTGAGTACAATTGAGAATAAAACTTGAGAATTACAATAATTTACCACATTCCTCATAGTCTTGGATTACAAAGAGAATGAGCTTTGCAAATTCCTGGAATAAAATCAAATAGGAAGAAAGAATATTAGGGAATTCTTCACATTGGGAAATGGGAGAGGGGCCAGGAAAAATCTCACTGAGATAAATACATTTTTTAAATGTTAAAGGAATCAAAGCAAGTGGGTTTAGTGTGGAAAAGTGATACTCTAGGTAAAAAGAAATCACAAGATAAACCTTTTCATTCTTCTCAACCACTCTATAGCCCTCGGAACAGTTGAATGTGCAAACTTTCTCCAGTTCCTGGAGTGAGTGTTGTGACGTGAACAAAGTCACCGGAGAGACTCTGAAGCTGCTGGACAGAGAGGTGTTTTATTCAGCAAAAATGAGCAACAGGTATCATATCAAGACACACTTGGAAGAAGAGATCTACCCAACCCAATATTACATGATATTTTATATGCTATTGATCAAAGGTAACAACGGGACAATTCCATAGTTACAATGTATCTACAATGCTTCCTTTGAATTACATACAGTTTTTAAACACCTCCCTCTTCACATCCACACTCTAGATACCCAAAATGAACATTAATCCCACTGACTCTGGGCCATATTCATGCATATGCAGACATCTGAGTTCTCAGTGGAGTGTTTCTTTGATTGCATTTGAACCCAGCCTGCAGCTCCAGGAAGTCTATTCTCCTGAGGGGCATTTTAAATTCAGTCTGCAATGCACATTCAATCCTGAAGAATAGCTGCTGTTGAAATTAATATTTGCAATGTACGCCAACTCTAGGACACTGAGATCATGTTTCTCACATCATTCTATTCTTAAACAGTCAGAAAATGATCTCTTCCAACCCGGTACTCTGATATCTCCTGCAGATCAATCCTTAGCTTCCTCATCAGTGTGCTGCTGCTTAATGACATTAGTCAAACATATGAAACTTGTTTACACTGTCCATATGAAGGTTTGTCTCAATGCTACTGTCCTCAATTAATTCTACTGTCTATGAGATGTCCTGATTGTTGGATTTCCAGAACTGGGCAAGGACAAACTTCTTCTAATAAGGAAGTTCAATGCTCTTGGATTCGGTTTTTGCTACAAATCCATGTCAAGTTATTAGATCCAAGAAGCATTGGTTGGAGGAAAGAAACTGATGCATTGGGAGAAAGAAAATATCAACATTTTAGCCTGAAACATCAACAACTGCTCTCCTCCAAATGATGCTACTCGACTTGCTGAGTCCTTCCAGCAGACTGTGTGTAGCTTCAGATTCCAACATTGACAGCATTTTGCATCTCTGCCTTCTCTGACAATTAACTTAAAGATAACCAGACTGAGGGCAACCATGTTGTCATAAAACTTTGTTTTGTCCAGATATGACTATTGCTGGCCTGTCTTACTTTAACTGCTGTAAACTTGGGGGGGGGGTCTTTCTTCCTTGTGTTTGAGTTTGTACCAGTGCCACCCTGAAATGAGGCATCCATTCTGTCCAACACTCATTACCCGAAGAACAATGCATTGATTTAAAAATTCTCACACCAAATTTCATTTACATCCAAGGAATTCTCCATTTCTGTAACTTTCTCCAGCTCTGCAAGCCAATGAGACTTCTGTTATCAATTCAAATGTGGCCTTTTGTGCATTCCTGATTTTAATTTTTCCATCCTTGATGGGTGTGATTTCAGCTGCCAAGGCTAAACAAAAACCACACCTTCACTTCCTTATCTCCCATTCCCTCTTTAAGAGATTTCTTAAAATCTGCTTCTTTGATCGATCTTTTGGCCATCTGTTCTAAAACCCCCTTATGTGATGTTGTGTTTATGATCTCTTTGACAATTACTCGCAAAACTCCTTGTGACAGTTCACGTTGTCAAAATGTTCTAATTAAATAGATACCTTTGTTAAAAAGTTAACTAACATGCTTCATTTTAAGTAACTATTTTGCAATACATTGAGAAGTAATGGACAAAAAAAATCCTTCCAAGTGACAATAATTTTGGAGATACTAAATGAACTAACCATTCATTGCTTCCAAGTTATCCATTGTCCAAGCAACAAAAACTGCATCATCTATTTTCATTATAAAAGTTAAAAACAAAGATTTCTCATGATAATGCCAGCCTGTTAATTGGGACACAGAGCAGCTCTACGCAAGCTCTAAACAGAGTGCTGCCAGTGATTTTTACGGAAGAAGCCAGTGCTACTTCAGGAAATCTGTTTCAAGAGCCATCAAACATTCAAATGTGTGTGATCTACGTTACTGCACCCCTTCAAGACTGCTGCAAAGCCTAGAGAAGCAGGACAGCAAACTGAATAACTGAGAAGAATAGAGCCAAAGAATAGCAATCCATGTGCTCATTGTCTATTTCCTCACATGCTATCTACACATCTAATTCTAGAAGACCCACTCATTGCTCAGGAAGTATTTGACAGCCTTAGCTTCCAACTTCTCAGTTGCCTTCTTCTGTACCGTTTTTCCCAATAACATTTGTAATAGGGAATGTTCTCAGGGAAAAGAAATCAGTTCAAGCTTCAATGCTGAACAGGCCATGTGTATGATAAGAGCATTAGATAAAGGAGCAGAATTAGTCCATTTGGCCCATCGAGTCTGCTCTGCTATTTCATCATGGCTGATTTAATTTTCCTCTCAGCGCCAGTCTCCTACCTTCTCCCCTACTCTTTCATGCACTGACTAATCAAGGGTCTATCAACCTCTGCCTAAAATATACATAAAGACTTGGCCTCCACAGCCGCCTGAGGCAATGAATTCCACAGATTCACCACTCTCTGGCTAAAGAAACCCCTCCTCGTCTCCGTTCTAAAAGGATACCCCTCCATTCTGAGGCTGTGTCCTCTGGTCTTAGACTCTCCCACCACAGGAAACATCCTCTCCACATTCACTGTATCAAGGCCTTTCACCACTCAATAGTTTCAATTAGGTCACCCGTTATTATTCGGAATTGCACTGGAGAGTCGTTTTTACATAACTAAACCATCAACTAAAACAAACTGTAGTTCACAAACAACACACACAAAATGCTGGTGGAATGCAGCAGCTCTACTATCTCTTCTTTCAGTTAGTCCTGACGAAGGGTCGTGGCCCGAAACGTCGACTGTACCTCTTCCTATAGATGCTGCCTGACCTGCTGCGTTCCACCATATTGCTTGAATTGTGTATTGCTTGAATTTCCAGCATCTGCAGATTTCCTCGTGTTTGTAGTTCACAAACTAGACTTGCATTTACAAGAGTCATTAAAATGATTGTATACTTCCTGAATAGTCTTTAACTAAAGTGAGACAATATTCTTTCTCTTTTTGCTTATTGTTTGCCTGAGTGTTCAAATGTTTATTTATGAACTGATGATGTCCTCTGTTTGTCTTTTATTTATTTTGACCTTTTCTCATCAGTTTTCACTTGCAGCTACTGATAGCTCAATTCAAGACTTTCAGCTAAGACCATTAGCCATCATTATTCATTTTATGTCACTGTATTTCATTTAAAACAAAAGTTACTTCCTTGTGTTTCAGCTTCAATGTACTACTGTGATGTCGGATGACCTTCCACTCATAAGGCCTTGAGTTTATAATGCCAATCATTCAACAGTGATCCATACTCACTGTGAAAAGAATCCTGACAGTGCTAATCCTTTCCTTAAAGGGTGATACATAAAAGCCCTTTCAGTTTAGTAAATTAGATTGTTATGACTAGCATCTTCTCAATGAGGTGTCAGTTATCAAAGGTTTTGTTTCAAAAAATGCACAGTTTTGCTTTTTACAAGTTAATCAAGTGACTTAGGAGTAACAGTATACATCCAGCCATGCCAGTGCCATGGAAAATCCTTGGGGTTCTGTGCAATTCCACCGAACAGCAACTTTATTGTTATTGGAAAATCATACTTTTAAAAGGAATTTCCTGCATTTCCCACCTTCTTGCTTTGTGCTCTCCTTGTCCTGTCTTCTCATTCCGTTATACTATACAATCTTTGTTTGCTTTGGTTTCCAGTTCTTGGATTTTTCTCTCCTTATTTCTCCTTCCCACTGCTAGCTTTCTTTTTTTCCACTCACTTCATCTCCTCCACCCACCTCAATCCCACAAGATTTTATTCCCCCTTATTCCCCCCTTTTTTAAACAGGGTAAAGAAATTATCTTTTAAAGAATCACATGTGAGTAGTTAACCCATTCTCTTCCTTGTCAGAAGTTTGGAATATTCCTTAGGGTTAATTGGGGTGTGATGCATTTATTTTGGACTTTTCTTTCTCAGTCTTTTGGTTACTAGCTACCATTTCAATCATTTATTATTCAGAACTTAAGTTTTATTAATAATAATGATGAATAGAAAAAGGTGCTAACCTGGTGGCTGCAACTTAAATCAATACTGATTATGTTTTAATTGACAAAGCTCCAGTGACATGAGGAGATTGATTTATAGCATTGAAAGCAAACAGTGATCTGGAGATGATAAATTAACAGCTTTTTCCCTGCGGTGTTCCTTGCTGAGCAAAACCAACAGCGAAAGACTGTGCATTCTTAATGGCTTGACATGCTTGAACAGATCGCACCAACATGATCTCACTAAAACAGAATCAATTCATGTCCTCACTACCGATATCCTTGCATTTCTCTTCAGAATCTATGCACGTAACACTTTGCACCAGAATGACAATGGATTATTCTGAAAGTGAGCCCCTTGTAATTATAAGAACTTATTTTAGGTCACCCTCAGCTTATTTTTGTGTCGAACACAGATCCATTCTATTTATTTTTGTTGATGTGTATACTCCTCTGCCATGAAAATAAATAAATAAAATTAGACTTCGAACAGTCCGTGAACACTACCTCACTATTGCTCTTTGGCACTATTTATTTTATTGCATTTTTATTGTAATAGCAATTTTTTGTCTTGCACTATAGTGCTGCCACAAAACAACAATTTTCACAACTTATGTCAATGATAATGAAACTGGTTTTGATTTTGACATCAACTTTGTAAATCATCAGAGGTTCTAGTATGTTTTTACAATGTGGCAACAAAACTCATTATGCAGCATACAGAATTCAATCCAGGTTGAGAACAACTTCCATAATAGAATCATGGAAACGTAGGAAAACCTATAGTGCAATACAGGCCCTTCAGCCCACAAAGCTGTACCGAACATGTCCTTACCTTAGAAATTACCAATAGCTCTCAATTTTTCTGAGCTCCATATACCTGTCCAGGAATCTTTTAAAAGACCCTATCGTATCCATCCCCGCCAACGTCGCCGACAGCCCATTGCACGCACTCACCACTCTCTGCGTAAAAAACTTATCCCTGACATCTCCTCTGTAATCTACTTCCAAGCACCTTAAAACTGTGCCCTCTCATGCTAGCATTTCAGCCCTGGGGAAAAGTCTCTGACTATCCACGCGATCAATGCCTCTCATTATCTTGTACACCTCTATCAGGTTACCTCTCATCCTCCGTCACTCCAAGGAAAAAAGGCAGAGTTTACTCAACCTATTCTAAGGCATGCTCCCCTATCCAGGCAACATCCTTGTAAATCTCCTCTGCACCCTTTCTATGGTTTCCACATCCTTCCTGCAGTGAGGTGACCAGAACTGAGCACAGTACTCCAAGTGGGGTCTGACCAGGGTCCTATATAGCTGCAACATTACCTCTAAGCTCCTAAACTCAATTCCACAATTGATGAAAGCCAATGCACCATATGCTTTCTTAACCACAGGGTCAACCTGCACAGCAGCTTTGAGTGTCCTATGGACTCGGACCCCAAGATCCCTCTGATCCTCCACACTGCCAAGAGTTTTACCATTAATACTATATTCTGCCATTATACTTGACCTACCAAAATGAACAACCTCACACTTATCTGTGTTGAACTCCATCTGGCACTTCTCAGCCCAATTTTGCATCCTATCAATGTCCTGCTGTAACCTCTGACAGCCCTCTACACTATCCACAGCACCTCCAATCTTTGTGTCATCAGCAAACTTACTAACCCATCCCTCCACTTCTCCATCCAGGTCATTTATAAAAATCACGAAGAGTAGGGGTTCCAGAACAGATCCCTGAGGCGCACCACTGGTGACCGACCTCCATGCAGATTATGATCCGTCTACAACCACTCTTTGCCTTCTGTGGGCAAGCCAGTTCTGGATCCACAAAGCAATGTCCCCTTGGATCCCATGCCTCCTTACTTTCTCAATAATTTTAAATTTTGCTCCTTTTTTTTGAACAGCTTTCCTAAATTGTGTCATCTCTTTTACCAAGTGGTGTATTTGCACTCAGTGATCACTCTGTTCTGGACTCACACCTTCCAAGTGATAACTCATTGAGTCACACAAGACCCTTCTGCCCAACAAGTCCTTGCCATCATTTCTACTAATCCAATAACAGTCGCGTTTTGTTCTCCCAGCAGCTCCCCCAAGATACCACCACAATGTACAGCGGCCATTAACCCACCAATGGACAAACCTTTGGGATGTGGAAGGGATCCTTTGCTGTCGTGGCGAGAATGTGTAAACTTCACACAAACAGTGCCAGTGATCATGACTAAAACTGGATCACTGGAGTATCTCTACTAATAGCACCATCATGCCTCTTGTTCATTTTATTTTCCTTCCACAGTATAGATTTGACAATGTTAGACTCTCAAGCTCTGTCTTTTGAATAAGCTAATTATACCACAAAGCAAACAGCTTTAGCAGATGTGAGTTCTGAGAAAATACTTGATTACCAAAAGGTATCACGGGTGATTTCAACTTCAAGAAGAAACAGCTGAAACTTAAAGAAAAACAAAATAAATATTAATACTGCATACCTTATGGATGATACACAGAAGACAGACAATGGTCTGATGTCTGAAATCAAAATTAGATTATAATAGTACAAATACTTGTACTATCATTTGCTTCCATATATTGTAATTGAAATTACATTTGAAATATTATTTCATTGGTTGTGAGGCACTCTAGTAATGAAAAGTTCCATATAAAAGTTAGTTTTCGTAATACTTCTTTCATTTATTTATTTAAATTGCAATTTCTGCAGCATGTATAACTAATACCCGCTATACCACTGGCGTTTAGGGCAACATTGAAGGTCCTCCATCTCTGGCGCTGTTCAGGGCTTCCTTCACCATGTCATTAGCTCAGCTTTCACTTCTGTCAGTCATACGATTTCCAGATGGAGACTCAGGATTACAGTCGTACTCAACTGTAGAAGGGCTCTTCATTGCTCTTTGCATAACAATTTTGTCTGACCAGTCAGGGTCTGTAGCCTGAGCTGAACCGCCCCCCCAACCTGGAGGACTGGTGGACCACTATTAGTCTGGCCTCTACCTTTTCACCTGTTTATCATGGGTGAACCTAACAAGAGCCAAAGCACTAAGCCCTAACTCCAGCCACCTCAGCTCTCCGTGTCATTGAGTCAGCCAAGCCTCCAAACCACGACAAGGCTGTGGTCCTCCTGAAGGTTCTGCACCGTGTCCAGTGACATAATTATAAAACAAATCTATACTAGGATAAAATGTATTTAAATGTTGGAAAACATATGAGGAGAGCAAATTATTTAAAAATTGGACAGAGGCTAAACACAGTGGGAAAATTAGGATAACCTGAGTAATTTATGTAAACTGCTTCTGAGCAGTTAGAAAGGACACACATTAGAAAGGAGTCATCATGGTCCTGCTGCAACTCCAAACGGTCAACAAAAGAGTGTTTTCAGATTCCCAACCATTAACGGTCAGAGATAGAGATGGAAAGCCCAGAAAACTCACAGAGATAGATATAACTTTTTCCTTATTTTTTTTATTTTCAAGATTTCCAATCCTTACTGGCCTTGCAAATGGCATGGTAAGATTAGATTAGATTAGACTAGATTCAACTTTATTGTCATTGTGCCAAGTACAGATACAAAGCCAATGAAATGCAGTTAGCATCTGACCAGAAATGCAAAGAATAGTGTTATTTACAAAATAACTGCAAATAAAAAGTAAGTGCTACAGCACATAAATATAAAAGTACTGAGACAGGACAATATGGGTGCAATACTACTTAGCGCTGTGATGTGAGGTTCAGCAGGGTCACAGCCTCAGGGAAGAAGCTCTTCCTGTGCCTGTTGGTGCGGGAGCGGAGGCTCCTGTAGCGCCTAGCAGATGGGAGGAGAGTAACAAGTCCGTGGTTAGGATGAGATGCATCCTTGATAATGCTTTTTGCCCTGCCCAGGCAGTGTTTATGGTAGATGTTCTCAATGGTGGGCAATTGGGTTTCGATAATCTGCTGGGCAGTTTTCACCACACAATGGAGTTCTTTGCAGTCTGATATAGGACAATTGCCATACCACACTGAGATGCAGTTGGTGAGTATGCTCTCAGTGGTACGGTGGTAAAAGTCCGTTAGTATCCTGGGACAGAGGTGAGCTTTCTTGATGCTCTGCAAGAAATAAAGGCGTTGTTGAGCCTTTTTGATCAGGATGGAGGAGTTCAGGGACCAGGTGAGATCCTCGGAAATGTGGACACCAAGGAATTTGAAACTTGATACACACTCCACTACAGCTCCGTTGATGTAGATGAATACTACTTCTTCAAAAGTTTTAGTACACGTGTTAAAGGGGCCCTCACAATGCTGGTAGGCAAGTAACTCCAGTACTTAGACTCAGGTAATGAAAGAGTGGCAACGCATTTCTAAGTCATGTGATGCATGACTCATTTGGGAATCTATGAGTGATTTTGAATTACTTCACTAGGCAAGAATATATTCTTTGGCCTAAATAATATGTTTAGACACCTTAGCCCTTCTTTTTATCCAAAGTTAGAGTGGATGAGGCTTATGAAAGCCTGAAAGCAAGGACAGCTTCCGTCAGGCTGTTATAAGATAAGTGAATGGACTTCTTGTAAGATCAGATTGTCACTTGACCACAATAAATCATCATGGCCTTGCACCCTGCTGTCTGCTTTGCTCTTTCTCTGTAGTTGTAACACTTTATCATGCATTACGTTACTACTTTTCTCCTGTTCTAGTGTGATGAACTGATTTGTATGGATGACATCCAAAACGAAGTATTTGTGTTTATAAAAAAACTAATTCATCTGGTCACATGGTGGAAAACCAGTTATACTACTTTAAAACACAGAATATATTAAACCAAATAATAGCTTTAATGGACACATCTTTGGAATGAAAATTGAAACAATTTTGAAATTGCAGTCTGTGTTATGTAAAATGCTTTTAAAAATTGGACTCTTCAAATCAATAATACTAAAAATATGTTCTTTTCCAATGGAAGCTATACTGAGTGGCTATTTTATTACGTGCTCCTGAACACCTGCTCATTAATGCACATATCTAATCAGCCAATCATATGGCAGCATGCAGACATGGTCAAGATGTTCAGTTGTTCAGACCAAACATCAGACTGGGGAAGACATGTGATTTAAGTGACTTTGACTGTGCAAGGATTGTTGGTGCCAGACAGGGTGGTTTGAGTATCACAGAAACTGCTGATCTTCAGAGATTTTCACATACAAAAGTCTCCAGAATTTACAGAGAATGGTGCAAAAACAAAAAAGAACATCCAGTGAGTGGCAGCTCCCTGGTTGAAAACGCTTTGCTAATGAGAGTGTTCAGAGGAGAAAGGCCAGACTGGTTCAAGCTGCCAGGAAGGTGACAGTAACTCAAGTAACTACTTGTTACAACAATGGTGTGGAGAAGAGCATCTCTGACTGCACAACATGTTAAATTTCAAAGCGGATGGACTACTGCAGCAGAAAACCATATACATACACTCAGTGGCCACTCTGTTAGGTACAATAGATACCTAATAATGTCGCCACTGGGTGTATATTGATTATTATTTTAATGTCAGTAATTCAGTTGGCATAATTTATAATTTTATATTGTCTCCAGTATGTAGTGTGTTTCTTTGTTTGAAACATGAACCTGCAAATGTGCTAACATTAGATTGATATATCAAAATGGTAAACAATTTATTTACGGCCCTTATTTACTGAGGTTCACTAAAAATATTGTAATGATCGTACTTACATTATATTGAGCTGTTAGCACCATTAATTAACAGGCCAAGCAGCATCTATAGGAAGAGGTGCAGTCGACGTTTCAGGCCGAGACCCTTCGTCAGGACTCGGCCTGAAACGTCGACTGCACCTCTTCCTATAGATGCTGCTTGGCCTGCTGCGTTCACCAGCAACTTTGATGTATGTTGCTTGAATTTCCAGCATCTGCAGAATTCCTGTTGTTAGCACCATTAATTAGCTGAATTAGCAAAAAAGGAGAAAAGTGATAAAAATCAGCAGTCAACATACTTGGCTAAATTTTAAAATATTTTAATATTTTGCAAAAGATTAATGAGGAGAATGGAATTCTGTTTCTATGTTATGGATCTCAACTTCTAGATAGGAGTAGGTTTAGTTTTAATGATAGTACCACTGATTTCCTGATCATGGAGTCTTTCAAATCTGTTAATTTGCTCTGGGAATATTTTCATTGTTCCATTATTGGGGGCCAAGGTAGCATAGTGGTTAGCATGACACTATTACAGCTTGGGTTATTGGAGTTCAGGGTTCAAATCCAGCACCGAATGAGAGTAATCTCTAAATATCGTCCTTGTGGAATGCGTGGATTTTCTCCATGTGCTTGGGGTTCCTCCCACAATCCAAAGACTGGTTAGCTGGTCATTGCAAATTGCTCCGTGATTAGGTTAGGGTTAAGTCAGGTTTGTCGGGGTTGCTGGGGCAGTGTGGTTCAAAGAAATTCAAGGGTCTACTTCATGCTGTATCGCTAAGTAAATTTTAAAAAATCCAACATATACCAAGCATCTAAAGTAAAATTGTAACGCTTCAAAAAACAGTCATAAATAGGATGGTGTGCAATAAAACAAATAATACTCACTAAATACAGAATGGATCTTTTGTTTAGTATTTCGTAAAACTAAACTTAAATGGTAGCATTTCTTTATTAAGGACTCAAAATGCTGAAGTCGCTAAATATGAACCAGAAATCGCCTGAGAAATTAACTGATTTGTTCCTCCTCTTAAATAAAAAGAGAAAACAAAGATAATCACAGATCTTACTAACAACTTGCCAATTATTAACAGCAGTGTAGCAATGATAATTCAGTTAGCTAGAGGGAGCAAAATACCTTTAACTACTCTTTATTCTTATGGTCCCTGGCTGAATGTGAAGGGACCTCCATCTTCTCAAGAATGATTAATACAATCTTTTTTTTGAAAGGCAGAGCAGTGCCTTAGTAACATTATTTTGATCATCCATTTTGATCGGGTTTACATTAATTCCTCATGTGTTAATAATTAAACAGGAACAGGCCTGGCAAACATGAAAAAAGCATGTTTTTAAGTATGTGTGATCTGCTTTCTATTATTCCAAAAACACATGTTTTATCTCTATTTACCTTTCTTTTCCCTTACTGTAAATATTTTAGTTTCAGAATTTTCAACAAGAAAAATCAGCTAAGAGAAAGCTACAGAGAATAATTCCAGCTGAGGCAGAAACCATATGGAAAAGGGAAATGGGAAGGTATAATCTGGACATTGTAAAGCACATGATCCACAAAGTAATGTGTGCATTTGAATTTGAAATCATGGATCTTGTTCATACAATCTGCAATGAGTGACTTGCCAACCCAAATACATTTTCATCTTTATAACCACATGGAAAGTCCTTTTCTGACTCCCTCCAATGGGCAGTGGCAGGCATGGGTCAAATTCAGTGATGAGCCAAGAACCCTGGGCTAAGTAAAGCATGCAGCACTTACCTTTCATGATATTTCTGCTCGGGGACTCTTTTTCCTAAGTTTCACGTCATGGAACATAAAACAGAACAGCACTGGACAGGTCATACAGCTCCTGATGTTGTAATGAGTTTGATAACAATTTATATGAAGTATCATCCTCTTGTGCATCATCCATATTCCTCGAATCCTTTTATATTCATGCATATATCTAAAGGCCTCAAGCTCTACCCAACTGTCTACTTCTACTATTACTCCTAGTAACATAGTCCATGCACCAGCCACTCTGCGTAAAAAAATATGCCCCTCACATTAGCTTTAAATTTCCAAACCTAATCACACCTAATTTACAGAAATCAAACTTTAAACAAATTTTCCAATAGATTTTTAAAACATTTTTCAAGGTCATAGCAGTATGTGACTAGTTACAGTATACAGGTATATGCCATTGATTTAAATATTATTTGGGTGATTATTCAATGAAATGAAAGAAATATAATATATATATAGAATAATATGATAACAGAAAGATTCTGACTGTCTATCCCATCTCTGCATTTCAGAATGTTAATCATCACTATCAGGTCTTCTCTCAGTCTCCAGCACTCTAGGGAAAACAACCCAAGTTTGTTCAAACTATCCTTATTACTCAAATCCTCTAATCCAGGCAGCCACCTCTTCTGCACACTCACCACTCTAATGGGATGAGCAGGTCTGACTAATGTTTCATATAGCTGCAACATGACTTCCTCACTCTCATACTCAACACCACTACCAATGAAGGAAAGCATGCCATACGACTTCTTGTTTCTATCATCGTATCAAACTCTACTGTCACTTTCAGTGAACTAGAGATTTGGATCCCAAGTTGTTCAGTGATGGGATGTTGTTACAATGTGGAAGTCAAGAATCTGGCTGCAAGCTATAGAGGCACAGACCTTGAAGCTTATTAATAAATTTGGAGATACTAGAGTTAAATGCCAAAATTTAGGCTATCAACAGCAGCCCCATGTAAAGCGAGTGAAATAGCATCTGCTGTTGATCTGTTGTGGGAAAAGGCAAACTGAAGGTGATCTAGTTTATTTCTGAGGTTGGAGTTGCCATAACCAACCTTCTGAAGCACTTCTGAAGAATGGCCCTATTAGGAACATAATATGTTACAGATCATTTTACCACTGTGTATAAGTATCTAGTATATATAAATGCCTTATATTGTATTCGTATGAATTAAATCTCTTTATAATAGAAGGTTAAATCTGTGGCTTCTTTGGAAAACAAGGCCAATCACATTGTATGAAAAAAGTATAAATGAGGGTAAATCAAAGTGTTTTTACAGCAAATATACAATACTCTCTGTTGAGTGAGTAAAGATGCTTCACAGTAATTTTTAAAACATTTCTGTTATTGTACATTTAGAAAATTTCAAAGATACATACCAGACAGCACTTCAGAAATTGGCACTTGCTCAGTTTTGATAAATAACATAAGTACTGCATATGTGATGCGCTCTTTCAACAAGACAGAATCATGTACACAGAACAGCCACACTACGTATTTTTAGTTGTAATAGATTTGGTGAGTTCAATGCATTGTTTTAAGAAATGACTTGTTCACTGCATCTGCTGCGTTTCTCATGAAGTGATTCTCCCTTGCCTAAATTCCTCTATGTAGGCATATCACCAGTACCATTGCACGATGTATGTAAGATCTTTGGATAATCTCACAATAGCTCATGAACTTGAAAATTACTTAAATTTCAATATTCTGGGGCTCTGCCCTGGTTAAATTTTAACCCTTAGTGTGTGGGGTAGCTCACTTCTGCAAATTTGCTGGGTGGTTTGGTTACAAATAAAATGTAGCACCTAGTTTGCTACCATTTACAATACACAAAATCCTTTTTTCCATTTATGCACTGTGGGAACTGGTCATTTTCAGAAGGCACATACAAATTTGCTAACCGAATGCTGCAGACGGACATTCTAGATGGAGAAAAACAATAATGATGTTATCTTACAAAGAGAAAGTCTAATTTCATTATATTTTATATCAATGATAATTTAGCATTGGGGAAAATCCTGCTTGCATGTCGGCTATTTAAATAACATAGTTCCAGGAGAAATATATTAATGAAATCGGGTTGTTCTGTATGTACCCTGTTTCAGAGCAGTGAGGTAGAAACTCACACCGCATGTGAATTCTGTGTGTTACAATACTGTCAATGGTATTCAAAAGAGTATTGCATTGGAATAGGGAGAACAAAAATCCCACTGAGAAATGAGTAGAATTATTTCCTGTAGGGTGCTATGTCAGCCAAAATTATGTGCAAAATTGCAGAATTGCACTCGCTCTGGGTAAATCCATTTTCAACAACATATTACAGATCTTTTGTTCTCAAAGTTTTTAGGGAATTTATGGCCCAATGGCTCTATACTGACTTTGATTTTCAAATATATTTTCTATCTGAATTTTATCCTTTTCTGTAACTATTCCTGTGCAGATTGGTTCTAATTCATGGCTGCGATTAGTTCCCACCTAATTAAGCAGCAGATCTAATGGGCAGCTCTTTAGGATGATCACGGCCTAGAGGCTGCCACGGTAGCATGGTGGTTAGTACTATGCTATTACAGCTTGGGGCATCCGGAGTCTGGAATTCAATTACAGCACTGGTCTGTAAGGAGTCTCTGTACGTCCCCTGCATGGAATGCATGAGTTTTCCCCGGATGCTCCCACAGTCCAAAGACATAGTGGGTAGGTTAATTGGTCATTGTAAATTGCCCCGTGATTAGGTTAGTGTTAACAGGGGTTGCGGGTTGCAGGTTTATGGAAGACTTACTGGGTCTGAGCATTTGACAAGAAAGATATTGGGCTATTTGTGTCACCCACCAAATATATATTCACATTCTTTTACATGTTTGTTAAACTAAAAAACCTGAATCATGTGCATAAACCGGTTAGCAGCAGTACAGGTGTGTTTAATGCTCCAGCTAACGATTTGAAATTAATAATTACTACTTGTTGCAACCACATATTTAAATTAAACAACTTTGAAATTTGGTTTTAAATTTGCATTTAATTGATTCTCCATGTTGTGTCACACAAGCATTGTAGAAATATTTTATTCTCATTCTCTCCAGAGGCAAAGTACAAAATTCTGGGATTTCATGACCAAAAGTAACTTTACACCAAAAATTGAAACTGCAGTATAAAATGCCTGCAAACTTTCCCTCATCTTCACCCTAATTCCATGAGCATAATGACCCTTATTTTATATCTTGGTCTTCACAAACAGTTATTGAATATGTACCATATAGCCAACTGTATATTATGAGACTACTTTATGTGGTAGTAACACATCATTGCATGCACTATTAGGCGTGTATTGATCTGAACATGTGTGTTCAGTTCGGTTTCAGTCAGTAAGGAACCTTGTTAACTTAGCTCCTGTCTCCAGCGTTTTTATTTATAGCTTTGTTGTGTAACCCGGCCACATACACAACAAATTGGCGATGAGGTTAATGAACCTATGTTGTATTGGAACGTTGTTTTAATTGATAACGACACTCGGAAGAAGAGCGCAAGGTACGAGCTAAGGCAGAGCGAGGCCGCATGTCCAAAAGGAAATGGAAGCACAGCCGCAGGTCAGGAACGTCGGGAGACCAAGAGACACAGTTGGAGCCGCAGCACGTCCAGCCGAGACCACAGCCGGCACTGACCCCAGGGACTGAGGGTCTGCCTGCCCCAGAAGGGAGATAAAAAGAAGCCACACACTCATGATGGAGAGCACTTGTGGCGCTAGCAAAAAGGATACGTGAGTCAAAAAGGAAAATAAGGGGAGAATGGGGCTTAATTAACACAACAAAGACGGCGATGATAGGAACCATTACAGCATTTGATGGTGGCATTTAAGACTGGGCAACTTACATTGAAAGAGTGGCATCATATTGTGAGGCTAATGGTGTTAGTGTTATGGTGTTAATGGTGAGGTTAGTGTTGGTGCACGGCCAAGTGGTTAAGGCGTCGCTCTAGTGATCTGAAGGTCAGCGTGTTGTGTCCTTGAGCAAGGCACTTAACCACACATTGCTCTGTGCCAAGCTGTATCGACCGTAGTACCACCTATTGGTGGCAGGGAGAGGGGAGACTTGCAGCACGGGCAACTGCCAGTCTTCCATATAACATTGCCCAGGAAACCTTCTGAGGCGCAAATCCATGGTCTCACGAGACTAACGGATGCCTAAAGCGGTGTTAATGATGAGAAGAAAGCCAGCGTCTTACTTAGTATTATGGGAGCAAAACCATACGGGCTGCTGAAAAGCCCCTGAAAAGCCAGCTGACAAAATGTTCAAGCATATAGTAGACACCCTCCAACAGCATCTAAACCCCAAAGATTTTAATTCCATAAATGGAATCAGAACAAAAATGAAAGCATTTCTGAATACAGTGCTGAATTGTGCAAATTATCAGAACATTGTCAATTTGGAGCTGGTCTATCAGACGCATTGAGGAACAGGTTAGTGTGTGGCATGCACTGTGAAACCACACAGAAGAAGCTCCTGGGTGAAAAAGACCTTACATTCAATAAAGCGCTAAACATCTCAATATCAATGGAAACAGCGGCACGGGGTGCTTCCGAGATACAACAAAATTCTCTGGAAGATGCGACAAATAAAATGAAGGAAAGAAATGTTACTGTTGTGGGAACAGGTCATATGACCCTGATGATCGTTGGTTTAAAGATAAAGAATGCAGAAACTGTGGCAAACAGGTTCACTTTGGCGGAGTGTGCAGAAAAAGGACAAACTACGGAGAAACAAGAAACCCCAGAAAGGAAATTACAACGATGTGCACAAAATGAAAGAAAGCAATTCTGATGAAAACAACTCAGACAAAAGTGAATTGTCTTGTCTGCAACTTCACAGCATGAGAGGGATAGATGATTGAAGAGTAATATGGATCACTCCACAAGTGGCAGGCGTGAGACTGAAAATGGAGTTGGACACAGGCTCAGCTTTAACAGTGATCTCTGTACAGGACTACAAATGACTGTTTTCTCACATACATCTGAAATGCACTAAACTACTGCTAAAGACTTACACAGGACAGAAAGTGCACCCCAAAGGTAAAATTAAAGTGACAGTGACCTATGAAGACAAAACACAGCAGCTGAACCTTTATGTACTGGAAAATGGATAGACCACTGTTGCTGGGATGTGAATGGCTCAGAAAAATTCAGTTGGATTGGCACACTACCAAGGCACTAGATGTGTCAGCAAAGGAGGGCAGCAAGGCTACACCTGAGAGACTGTCACAAATACTTGCTGACTCTGAGGAAGTGTTCATGAAAGGAACAGGAATACTTCAGGACAAGAAGGCAAAGATTGAAATTGAGGAAAATGCATGTCCAAAATTTCTAGCCAGACCAGTGCCATATGCAATCCGTCCTACAGTAGGGGCACAGCACATAAATCTGGAGCAGACTGGGGTCCTGTCAAAGGTGGATGGAGTGAATGGGCCACGCTTATTGTTCCACTGATGAAGAAAACCTCCAGCACAAAACCAGGAAAACCAAGCAAGGTGCGCATATGTGGTGACTTTAAAGTGACTGTTAACTCAGTTCTCTGCACAGTACAGTATCCTCTACCTCGTATTGAGGGCATCCTTGCTTCCCTGTCAGGAGGGGAACATTTCACAAAAATCGATTTGCCCCAGGCTTACCTCCAAATGGAAATCGATAAAGCATCCAAGAAATACCTGACAATAAATACACACAAAGGACTTTACCATTACAACAGGTTGGTGTCTGTGGATAGCATCAGCGCCTGCAATCTGGCAAAGGGCAATGGACCAGGTCCTGCAGGGAGTTCCAGAGACTCAGTGTTACCTGGACGACATCATTGTCACCAGCAAAGATGACGACGAACATCTTTCTAACCTAAAACAAGTGCTCACCAGGTTACGAGAATATGGGCTCAGAGCTAATCGACAGAAATGTGAGTTTTTCAAAGAGGAAATCTCATACTGTGGGCATGTGATCCACAAGGATGGCTTACACATGTCTCAAGACAAGGCAGAAGCGGTGCTTAAGGCACCTCCACCTGAAAATGTGTCTCAACTGAGAGCATAACTTGGTCTAGTGGACTACTATCACAAGTTCTTGCCTAACCTATCCACAATCCTACACCCATTAAATGCATTATTACAGACAGGGACGCAATGGAAGTGGACTGAGAGCTGTGAAAAAGCATTTCAAGAAACTAAAAGACTCATAACTTGCGCACTTTGACCCCTCCTTAACTATCCGACTAGCTTGTGATGCCTCGCCCCATGGATAGGAGCTGTGTTATCGCACAAGTTTCCAGGTGGCTCCGAAAGACCAATAGCCTTTGCCTCAAGAATGCTAACTTCAGCTGAACACAACTACACACAGACTGACAGAGAGGCCCTAAGCCTTGTGTGGAGATCAAGAAATTCAGTCACTACTTGTATGGCCAAAAGTATACTCTGTTGACTGACCATCAGCCTCTCGTGTCAATCTTCAATCCAAGAAAAAGCATTCCAGTGATGACAGCACAAAGGCGGCAGCGATGGTCCCTTTTCTTAGTAGGTCACACGTATGACATCAAACACAAGGGGACCAAGCAACATAGCAACGCAGATGGTTTGTTACGTTTACCACTGCCCACTTCCAAGGCAACTACGCAAATGGATTCAGCAGAGGTCTTTCACAAAATAGTTGAACAATTACCAGTGACTAACAGCCTCATTGAAAGGGAAACACGCAAGTGTATGACATCATGGTAAAGGGATGGCCAGCGTGGGATAACACATTGTTTCCAGCCTTCTCAGTGAGGAAGGAGCAGTTGTCAGTGTGTTGGGGAGCACTAACGTGTGGTTCACGAGTTGTGATTCCTTCTAAGCTACGCACCAGAGCGCTGGAGGAACTGCATAAGGGGCACCTGGGTACCGTTGTTACGTACCCTATAACTGGGTTGCCAAACCAGCAGAAATGGACCACTTAGTTGGTCTGGATTACTGGAACTAAGAAAGTTTTATTAAAGAAATAAGTAACACAGTATTCTAATAGTAAGGATATGAATGCAACAGGTTAGCAATGATAAAACACACATGTACACAGATCTAGGATAATAGGAATCAATCAAGCTCTATCGCAGTCTAGGGGTAAAATGATCAGTCTCAAGTGACGCAGAGTTCAGTTCAGCTGAGTACAGTTCGCAGTAATCACTGTTGTGCTGTTGGAGAGAGAGAGAGCGAATGCAAATTTTAATTTAACAGACCTTTTATGTTCCCCGCAGTTGGCTTTCGGGCGAGCCCTTTTACTGTCTTCGGAGGTCACCAACTGTGACCCCTCCGTTCTGGACACGATCGTTCTTCCGCAGTGAACCCGGCACCCAGGCAAGGGCGGACACGCACACCAGGTTCCCGCCGATTGTACCTTTTTCACCCTGCGCGTCTATGGTCGGTCCTGCGACCAGACCTCCAAACTCCCACCAACTTGTGGGGGGGCACACCGCACTTCCAGGGTCTCACTATCTCGTGATCTCGTAGTGTCTGTCGTGCCTTAGCGAACCTGTTCCTTTTATCCCCCTGCTGGGGTATTGCCTGTCCATCAAACTTCGAACAGTTCAGGTTCAAAGCAACCGGTCTGTCAATACTCGGAACTGTGTCTCTTTTCGTTAATCTCTCTCCTCTCTCATTAACATTTTGAACGCTTCTCCCTTTGTCTCTCTTATCTCTCTCATCAGCATTAATCTTCTGATAACTTGGTTTTCGTCAAACCGTGAAGATGAAAAGTCTTGCCTGTGCCTATGTGTGGTGGCCAGGAATTGATAAACAGATTGAGGACTTGACCAAGAACTGCTCTGGATGTCAAAAGATTCAGAACACACCACCACAAGCCCCTCTGCATCCATGGGAGTGGCCCTCATCACCATGGCAACGAGTGCACATTGACTTTGCTGGACCATTCATGGACTCTATCTTTTTAATCGCTGTTGATGTACAGTCCAAATGGTCAGAGGTCATCAAAATGAAAGCAACCACGTCGGAAAAGACCATTACAGTTCTGAGGACCATGTTCGCCAGGAATGGCATACCAGAACAAACCTGCACAGACAATGGATGACAATTTGTCTCTGAAGAATTCCAAAGTTTTGTGAAGAACAATGGAATCAAGCACTTTACATCTACCCCTTACCGTCCATCCACAAATGGCCTGGCAGAAAGATATGTGCAGACATTCAAGAAAGCCATCAAGGCAATGGACAGTGCAAATCGACCACTGCAACACAAGATAGACAACTTCCTCCTTGCCTATCGTAATGCAGTACATGCAACCACTAATCAGACCCCAGCGATGATGTTTCTGAACAGGAACCTGAGGTCCCGCATGATGTAGAAAACAGACAGTTCAAACACTTGAATGCTAAGCCAACACGGAGCTTCAGTGTGGCACAGTCAGTTCTTGCACATGATTACCGGACTGGAAAGTGGCAACCGGGTATAATTTCTGCCATAGACGAGCCACTGATGTATAGAGTACAGGTGGGAGAGAACGTATGGAGATGTCATGTGGATCAAATCCTGGGTGCTCAGGTGAAAAGCACAACAACACCTTGCCCAGACTCCCATGACATAGAAGCACGGCATGTGGATCAAATCCTGAATGCTCAGGTGAAAAACACAACAACACCTTATCTTGACTCCCCAGACATAGAAGCAAACACTACTGATTTGACCACATCAACCTCATCCACAGATAAGCCTGTTATCAGTGCTGAGGACCCACCTGATGTACCTGTGAAGATTAATTCCCGAAAACAAATGTTTCAGGGCAGACGTTACCCGGAGAGGCAGAGAAGACAACCCGAAAGACTTGAGTTATAAATATTATAATTATTATTATTACGTTACTTTGTTTAAAAATTATTAAGTTGCTAAGTAAATAATTGGTAGGTGTTTCTATGTTAAGGGTACACATATTTGTTTAGCATAGTGCCCCAGAAAAAAAAACAGTTAATACACTATTAAAGTAAAAGGAGAGGAGTGTACCATATAGCCTACTGTATATTATGGGACTACTTTATGTTGTAGTAAAACGTCGTTGCATACACTATTAGGCGTGTATTGATCTGTACGTATGTGTTCAGTTCGGTTTCAGTCAGTAAAGAACCCTGTTAACTTAGCTCCTGTCTCCAGCGTTCTTATTTATAGCTTTGTTGTGTAACCCGGTCACATACACAACAAAGTATATATGAAAAAAGTATCTCACTATTGATTACAGGGATCATATTGTTACTGTTGTGATAGATAGGAGCCATAGAATATGAGGGAACCTTGTCAATGCAAAACACAAATCTTATAATGTGAGTAAGGAATCACTGTCCAGGTACCTTATTAGATTGCTAAATGAGAGCAACTTACTGCAAAGTAATTGCAGAAATCCACGGAATTCCCTGGTTACAGATCACCTGACTTACAGAAATCTAACTTTCCACAAATTTGCCCATACATTTTAAAAATATTTTTAAATATCATAGCAATATGTGACTATCTACAGTATACAGGTATGTACAATTAGTTTAAATATTATCAGTGTGATTATTTAATGAAATGAAAGAAATATAATGAATACTTCTGGAGACTTTATTAAGCACTAATGAGGCCTCAGTTGGAGTATTTTGAGCAGTTTTGTGTCCCTTATTTTAGAAATGATGAGTTGAAACTGGAAAGGGTTTAAAGGAGGTGAATGAAAATGATTCTGGGATTAAATGGCTTGTCATATGAAGAATATTTGATAGCACTGGGCCTGTATTCACTGGAATTCAGAAGAATGAGGCATAACCTAATTGAAACCTATTGAATAGTAAAAGGGCTTGATAGAGCAGATGTGGAAAGGTTGTTTCCTATGGTGAGAGTCTAAGACCAGAGGACACAGCCTCAGAATATAGGGGCGTTCTTTTAGAATGGAGATGAGGAAGAATTTCTTTAGCTAGAGAGTGATGTATCT
The DNA here is from genome assembly GCF_963921235.1 of Mobula hypostoma. Classification (NCBI taxonomy): domain Eukaryota; kingdom Metazoa; phylum Chordata; class Chondrichthyes; order Myliobatiformes; family Myliobatidae; genus Mobula; species Mobula hypostoma. The sequence goes on from NC_086099.1 coordinate 132,532,945, forward strand.
GTGGAATTCGTTGGCACAGGCAGCTGTGGAGGACAAGTCTCTACGTATATTTAAGGCAGAGGTTGATAGATCCTTGATTGGTCAAGGCAGTGGTCCCCAACCTCTGGGCCACGAAGCATGCAGTGGTGCAGTGGTAGCCGGGACGCACCCAACACACCTTTAAGAAAAAAGCCAAAATAAACAAGCTAATTAATTAGGTGCCGCCCAGCATATAAATGTCGCCCCAGATCAGAGGTGATTGCTGATTTCACTTCCTCTACGCTACCCGCCTGTCATCCACGAAGCGAATCTGTCATCTGGCATCTAATAGAGAATCTGTCATCTAAGTGAATTGTTACCAGCAGTAAGTCACGGACTCTAAACCAAGAACAACATGGCCAGCGTGAAAAAGTGCAAGGTCGACCAGGAAAACTGTCAGTTCAAATCTGACTGGACTGATCAGTTTTGTTTTATTTTACTGGACCATGCCAATGCAAACTGACATGCTTAATATGCATGCAGTCCGTAGCTGTCTGCAAATCAGAAAATCTAAAGCGGAACTTCAACACTCTGCACGCTGCCAGTTTTAATGCCAACTACCCTGCAAAATCAGACCAACGCAAACAAAAAATTGCAAATATGATAACATCATACAAGCACTCTGTTTCTACTATCTGTAAGTCAACATCTGCACAAGAGAGCGCAACAGCTGCATCATTGCATGTGTCATGGAATCTTGCCAAAGCTAAGAAGCTATTCACTGATGCCGAGTTGATTAAAACATGTGTAATTGATATGGTTAGCGAAGTTTTAATTCATGATGAAAAAACCAAGAAAACGGTTGTGGAGCTATTAAAGACTATCACAGCAACAAGAAGAGTAGAAGTTTTAGCGGAAGAGTGTTTTTCCAATTCTGTTGCCACAACAGAATACAGGCCCGACATCAGAAGGACAGCCTCATCCCGTCGCTGTCACTTCTCTCACTGATTGTTGAGTGAATCAATTTATTTTTGTCCATTTGTCAATCTTATTGTGGTATAATATTATTACAACAACAATAATACTGATAATTTCATTTATAGCTATACTTCATACTTCAAATGCTACATAGCTTAATTAAAAAGGACAAATAGATTAAATCAGAGAACAGAAAGAGTGGAAAAGGCAGTACTACTAAAACTCTTTGTGTGGAAGAGAAGTGGTGAAGACTACCATGTTTGTGTGTGTGTGTGTTTGTGTGTATTTTAAGTCCTAGTTGAGTTCTCAATGTGACAACTGACAGTTGTGATAGCTAGAGTCATAATTAAATGGTTGGTTTTGGACTTATTTTGTTTCAAGAGTGCATTTTTTTTCTTGTGTGACCCACAACACAGGCTTTGAGAATCCCAGGCCTAAATTATTACTACTACTACTACTACTACTAATAGTAATAATAATAATAGTAATAAATGGTAATAACAGCAACAACAACATCTGCCCATAAAACAACTTACTGGCACAATGAAAAAAAAACCCTGGACGCTTTGGCCCTTGGCTTGGCATGCTTGGCATAATTCAGCCTTTGTGGAAAACTACTTGGGGAACCCTGGCTTAGGGCATGTGTTAGCACATGGAATTAAGAGCTTGTAGCCATCAGTGAGTCGTGGATGCAGAAGGGGCAGGACTAGCAACTGAAGGTTCCAGGGCTCCGTTGTTTAAATGTGATAGAGTGGGAAGGATTAAAGGTTGCATTACTAGTCAGGGAAAAAGTCATGGTAGTGCTCAGTCAGGACAGAATGGCGAGCTCATCTAGTGAGGTCTTATAAGTGAAACTGAGGAATATGACAGGTATGACTACGTTAATGGAATTATATTACAGACCACCCAACAGTCCGTGGATTTAAAGGAGCAAATTTGTAAAGAGATCACAGACTGTTGCAAGAAACATAAGATTGTTATGTACCTAAGAAGGAAATCAGGAGGGCTAAAAGAAGGCGTGATGTTGCTCTAGCAGGAAAAGTGAAGGAGACTCTTAAGAGCTTCTATAGATATATTACGAGCAAAAGAATACAAGGGACAAAATCGGTCCTCTGGAATATCAGATACATCGATGCATGGAGACAACAGAGATGGAGAAGATCTCAGATGGGTTTTTTACATTTGTATTCATTCAGTAGATGGACGCAAAGTCTATAGAAGTAAGGCAAAGCAGCGGTGAGGTTATGGACCATATTCAGATTACAGAGGAGGTGATTGCTGTATTAAAACAAATTCTTCTTCTTAAGCCCATCCACCTACTGGGGCATAGAGTGTTGACAGTAGCTTACGAGATTCCTCTGTCTCGGGCCAGTCTTTCCAGTTTTCCCAGGTGTAGCCAATCTACGAAGACCTTCCTCTCCCAGGGATGAAGACCTTGCAGCTTCTGCTGGCATTTCTGTAGCAGTGTAATTTTACAGGATGTGGTTGCTGTCCCTGTGGCCAAACCTTCTCCTTTTGCAGCTGGGATTGGGATCTTCCAGACAGTTTTGAGGTAAATTAGGGTCGATAGAGCCCCAGGGCTTGACAAGGTGTTCCCCTGAACACTGTGGGAGGCTGGGACCCTGGGAGAGATATTGAAAATGCCTTTAGTCATGGGTGATGTGCTGGAGGATTGGAGAATAGCTAATATTATTCCATCGTTTAAGGAAGGTTAGAAACATAGAAACATAAAAAACCTTTGGCCTACAGAGCTGTGTTGAACATGTCCTTACCTTAGAAATTACCTAGGCTTACCCATAGCCCTCTATTTCTCTAAGCTCCATGTACCTATCCAGGAGCCTTTTAAAGGACCCGATTGTATCTGCCTCCACCACTGTAGCCGGCAGCCCATTCCACGCACTCACCACTCTCTGCATAAAAAACTTATCCCTGACATCTCCTCTGTACCTACTTCCAAGCAGCTTAAAACTGTGCCCTCTCATGTTAGCCATTTCAGCCCTGGGAAAAAGCTTCTGATTATCCACACGATCAATGCCTCTTATCATCTTATACACCTCTATCAGGTCACCTCTCATTCTCCGTCATGCCAACGAGAAAAAGCAAGGCTTGCTCAAACTATTCTCGTAAGGCATGCTCTTCAATCCAAGCAACATCGTTGTAAATCTCCTCTGCACTATTTCCATAGTTTCCACATCCTTCCTGTAGTGTGGTGACCAGAAATGAGCACAGTACTCCAGAGTCCTATACAACTGTAACATTACCTCTCAGCTCTTCAACTCAATCCCATGGTTGACGAACGCCAATGCACTGTATGCCTTCTTAACCACACAGTCAACCTGGGCAGCAGCTTTGAGTGTCCTATGGACACAGACCTCAAGATCCCTCTGATCCTCCACACTGTCAAGAGTCTTACCACTAATATTGTATTCTACCATCATATTTGAACCACCAAAATGAACCACCTCACACTTATCTGGTTGAACTCCATCTGCCACCTCTCAGCCCAGTTTTGCACCCAGTTGTGCACATTCATAATTCCTTGAAAGCGGTGACACATGTTCATAGGGTCATAAGGAAAACTTCTTTGCATATTGGTCTTCATAAGCTAAATTAATGAATACAGGAGTTGGGTGTTATGTTAAAGTTGTATAAAATATTTGAGAGGTCTAACTTGGAGTATTGCGTACAGCTTTGGTCACCTACCTACTGGAAAGATGTCAATTGAAAGAGTGCAGGGAAAATTTATGAGGATTTTGCCAGGACTTGAGAACCTGAATTACAGGGAAAAGTGAATAGTTTAGAACTTCATTTCCTGAAGTGTAGAAAAACGAGAGGGGATTTGATAGAGGTACACAAAATTATGAGGGGTATAGAAGGGGCAAATGCAAGCAGGATTTTTCCACTAAGGTTGTCTGAGGTGAGAACTAAAAGTCATGGGTTAAGTTTGAATGCTGAAATGTTTAAGGGGAACATGAGGGGGAACTTCTTCACTCAGAGGGTGGTGTGAGTGTGGAACAAGCTGCCAGTGGAAGTGGTGGATGCGAGTTTGATTTCAACATTTAAGTGAAGTTTGGATACATGGATGGGAAGACTACAGTCCAGTTGAAGATCAATGGAACTAGGCAGATTAATAGCTTGGCAGAGATTAGATGGGCCAAAGGGCCTTTGACTGTGCTTTTCTGTTCTATGACTCTATGACTCGAAATCTTACGTAACCCAGGGACTGCTCATACTGAACTGATAATGTTTGATGACACCATGAACTCTGTCACTTATAGATTAGATTAGATTAGATTCAACGTAATTGTCATTGTGCTGAGTACAGATACAAAGCCAATGAAATGCAGTTAACTTCTGACCAGAAATACAAAGAATAGTGTTATTTACAAGATAACTGTGAATAAAAAGTAAGTGCTACAACACACAAATATAAAAGTACTGAGACAGTACAATATGGATGCAATACTGCTTAGCACTGTGATGTGAGGTTCAGCAGGGTCACAGCCTCAAGGAAGAAGCTCTTCCTGTGCCTGCTGGTGCGGGAGTGGAGGCTCCTGTAGCGCCTACTGGATGGGAGGAGAGTAAAAAGTCCATGGTTAGGGTGAGATGCATCCTTGATGATGCTTTTTGCCCTGCCCAGGCAGCGTTTATGGTAGATGTTCTCAATGGTGGGCAATTGGATGCCAATAATCCGCTGGGCAGTTTTCACCAAACACTGGAGTGCTTTGTGGTCTGATACGGGACAATTGCCATACCACACTGAGATGCAGTTGGTGAGTATACTCTCAATGGTACAGCGGTAAAAGTCCGTCAGTATCCTGGGACAGGGGTGAGCTTTCTTGATGCTCTGCAGGAAATAAAGGTGCTGTTACGCCTTTTTGATCAGGATGGAGGAGTTCAGGGACCAGGTGAGATCCTCGGAAATGTGGACACCAAGGAATTTGAAGCTTGATACACACTCCACTACAGCTCTGTTGATGTAAATAATGGGGACGTGAATGTGGCTCCTAGCATGCCTGAAGTCCACAATGATCTCCTTGGTCTTCTGGGTGTTAAGGGCCAGGTTGTTGTCGGCACACCATGCGGCCAGGTGCTGGACCTCATCCCTGTAGGCCGTCTCGTTATCCCCTCTAATAGGCCAACCACCGTGGTGTCGTCTGCGAACTTGATTATGGAGTTAGAACCACGTACAGGAACGCAGTCACAGGTGAAAAGGAAGTACAGAAGAGGGCTCAGCACACAGCCTTGAGGCACGCCGGTGTTCAGGGTGAGGGTGGAGAAGGAGAGGTTGTCTAACTTAACTGATTGTGGTCTCTTAGTCAGAAAGTCCAAGGTCCAATTGCAGAGGGATGAGCTGATACCCAGCTGGTGAAGTTTGGCGCTCAGCTTGGAGGGGATCACAGCATTGAATGCTGAACTGAAGTCAATGAACAGCGTTCTGACGTAAGAGTTGGGGCTGTCCAGGTGGGTCAGGACAGAGTGAAGTGCTGTGGAGATGGCGTCCTCTGTTGACCGGTTGGTGCAATAGGCAAATTGATGGGGGGGGTCCAGGGTAGTGGGCAGAAAGGATTTCAGATGTGATAGAACCAGTCTCTCAAAGCACTTTCCAGTGATGGGGGTGAGTGCAACTGGGCGGAAGTCATTCAGGCCCAAGGCAGTGGAATGCTTTGGCACTGGCATGATGGTGGCGATCTTGCCTGGGCCAGGGACAGATACTTTTGCATGCCATCCATGCATAAAATGCTACAGTTTCTGAAGCAGAGTGCATCTATGGAATGAAACATAAGGCAAGTATTTCAGGTGAATCTGCAAAAAAACTAGAAGCAGTTAGAAATGCAAAATCATTTTGTTTTAAAGTGCTGAGACAAGGAGCGAATAAAGAATTACAAAGGTGAAAGAGTAAATGTTAATCATCAACAGGTGTTGTTGGAGAAAATAAACAACGTCATTATAATGTTACATTTCTAACCTCAAAAATGAATCCAACAAGCTGTGGAGTGCTACTTCTCGAGCTTCTGAACATTTGGTCTGGAGAAATAAAATTGTGACTGACTGCAAACCCAAGAACTGGACTAATATCAACCAATAGTGCAATTGTCCAGCTTGATCGCTCTAGTGTTCAGCAACAAAGGCATTATAGACAATTCAGAACAGCACAAATAAATCTTTCGCAGAGAACAAGAACCGTACAACCCTGGGACAAGCCCTTCAGCCCACAAATACGTGCTGAACTCAATAAACTGTGAATTAGATGTCTAAGAAAACGTAAACAACACACATCAAAGTTTCTGATAAATGCAGCAGGCCAGGCAGCATCTATTGGAAGAGTTTCAGTCAACGTTTCAGGCCAAGACCCTTCGTCAGGTCTAACTGAAGGAAGAGTTAGTAAGAAATTTGAAAGTGAGAGGGGGAGGGGGAGATCCAAAATGATAGGAGAAGACAGGAGGGGGAGGGATGGAACCAAGAGTTGGACAGGTGATTGGCAAAAGGGGATATGAGAGGATCATGGGACAGGAGATCCGGGGAGAAAGATGGGGGCGGGGGAACAGAGGATGGGCAAGGGGTATAGTCAGAGGGACAGAGGGAGAAAAAGGAGAGTGAGAGAAAGAATGTATGTATAAAAATAAATAACGGATGGGGTACTAGGGGGAGGTGGGGCACTAGCGGAAGTTAGAGAAGTCGATGTTCATGCCATCAGGTTGGAGGCTACCCAGACGGAATATAAGGTGTTGTTCCTCCAACCTGAGTGTGGCTTCATCTTTACAGTAGAGGAGGCCGTGGATAGACATGTCAGAATGGGAATGGGATGTGGAATTAAAATGTGTGGCCACTGGGAGATCCTGCTTTCTCTGGCGGACAGAGTGTAGGTGTTCAGCAAAGCGGTCTCCCAGTCTGCGTCGGGTCTCGCCAATATATAGAAGGCCACATCGGGAGCATCGGACGCAGTATATCACCCCAGCCGACTCACAGGTGAAGTGTCGCCTCACCTGGAAGGACTGTCTGGGGCCCTGAATGGTGGTAAGGGAGGAAGTGTAGGGGCATGTGTAGCACTTGTTCCGCTAAGAAAACTTATCCCTTTTTGATTACACCATGTCCATATCTCTCCATTCTCTACACAATCATTATGCCTTTCTCAGAGGATTTTAACCACCTTGGTTACACTTGCTTCCACTTTCATCCTTGGCAGCTCATTCCAGACACCCAGCACTCTCTGTGTAAAATATTTGCCACTCACATCTCCTTTGACTTACCCCCTCTCAAATGCATACCTAGTTTTAGACATTTTGACCCTGTGGAAATAGATACCAGCTATCTACTCTATCTATGCCTCTCATAATCTTATAAACTTCTATCAGATCTCCCAGTCAGCCTCCACCGCTCCCAAGAAAACAACCCAAATTAAAGTAAAGAATCTAGTGCTTTCCTGGCATATATGACAAATGAACTATTCTCAGGCTTTCAGCCGTGTACAGGTCTCAATTATTACTGATGTTTCAATGACAAACTCTGAGTTTTGTCATTGGAACATTGGTTATAATGGATCTCTTTACCCAGCTAGAAGCCTGAAGAGAATTTATTTGCCAAGTTTGTCTAACCTCTCCTTACAGCACGTGCCATCCTGGCAAACCTCTTCTCCATCTTCTCCAGAGACTCTTTGTTGTGCTTTGTAACTTCAAAACAGTAATCTAACTCAAAGGAAGACTCAGGAATCCAAAATGTGGGCCTAACTTCGTGTTTACTTTAAGCGAGGCACACACATAATACGTGGTAGCGTGATGACATGTGCAATTAACATATGATATGTGCCTATTTATTTAAATAACCAATTATGCTGAATCCAACAAGCCAGTACATCATGGGTAAAACCCTCCCCACTTTTGAGCACCTCTACATGAAACATTGCCATAGGAAAGCAGCATCCATCATCCAAGACTCACACTGCCCAGTTCATGCTCACTTTTTGCTGCTGCCAGCAGGAAGAAGGTACAGGAGATCTAGAACTCCCACTGCCAGATTCAGGAACAGTTATCACCCTTCTACCATCAAGCACCTGAACCAGAGCGGATAACTTCATTCAACGTCACTTGCCCCATCACTGAACTGTTCCCACAACCTATGGACTCACTTTCAAGATCCCATCATCTTATATACTCGATATTTATTGCTTATTGAATTATTATTATTTTTTTTTCTTTTTGTATTTGCGCAGATTGTTGTCTCTCACACACTGGCTGAACACTTGGTCGGTGTAGTCCTTCATTGATTCTATTATGGTTATTATTCTGTTGTGGATTTACTGAGAGTGTCTACAAGAAAATGAATCTTGGGATTTTATATGGTGACATGCATATACTTTGATACTAAATTTATTTTGAATTTTTCCACTTTTTAACTGTGGGAAAATAAGTGGAAACTTAGGGTATAGACCAGGGTTTTTCAGCTTAATGCTGAAAGGTGAATGGAAAGGAATGTGGTTTTGGTATCATGCTGGATATGCTGCAGATAGTAGTAGATGATCAATTAAATGTGTAAGTCGATGGAGTGAAAAATAATGATAAGGGACCAATGCAGTTCAGCAGGAGAGAAGTTGGGAGGGGGAAGATAGTTGTGAAATGGAATGGTTTGGATTGGTGGTCCATACATAGTGGAGGGCAATCCTTTGTTGAAAAGAAAAGACATATTAGAAACACTGACCCAGAAGGTAAAATAATCAACAATAATATGACAGAGATGGGAATGGAAGAGAGGGTCTTTACACGAAGTAGAGTAGGAGGAAGTGTGGTTAAAGTAGCTCTATTGCAGGCATTTAACAGATATTATCCAGACATGAAAATAGAGAAGGAAAGGGACAACTTAGAGATTGACGACGGATTGGTGAGGAAATTTGTTTGTACTTCACTCACCTTAATCCTGAAATTAGCTCTGCTTAAGATTTTATATAAGCAGCCAGATAGTTAAATTATTTGGAAACAGGCAAACCTGGAAGATTTGTAGTGCACATTTTAGTACTCTCTTAATATGTAAGCACATGAAGGCAGCATAAGGGCCAATTTTCCCTGGTGGTACCCTGTGATCAACAAATCCGAAGTGTACGGCTGCTGCACCTGGGTGGAATAATGATCTATCAGGATTTCCTGTCAGTCTTTCCAGCAGTACAGTAAGAGGAGACTTTGGCTTCACATGATATGTGCAGACTCCTAGCTGATGAGAGATTAAAAAAATATTAGCCCTTATAGACCTCAAATTGAGCCCTAGTGAGACACTGATTAACAATATAAAAATTGGAACGTGCAATAATAATACTATTTATTGGCCTGGATATCCACAAGCAGAAAATGGATTGGTCATGATCATTTTACATTGTCAAATTTAATAACATTTGGGGATTTCACAAAAATATCCAACTAGGAGTGAATGAAATCATCCCTGGGATGCTAGTGCTTTCTTTGCAATTTTGCAGTTCTGCTCCTTGATGTTGGCAGGATGGCAGCAGATGTAAGGGAAGGCAAAGGGCTTCATACATAGAAGTGATACTGTAGGCAGGGAGAATTGCTGACCTTTGAAGTAACAAAATAAAGTTATTAATGCCTTTTTTAACAATGCACGACAATAAAGAGCTGAACTCTGGCAGGATTATCAAACATTAGGAGGTACAGAGTTAGTTCAATAACCCCGTCAAAGTGAACAAAATGGTGTTATCATTATATGTAGCTCAGTACATTCTTAGTCTCACACTTATTCTTCTGTAGTAAGCCTGGAGGGTGACTAGTTTCTCCACTGCCAATTGGATCTCCAACATGGGCAGCAGCAGTATCTGTGCGGAAGAAAGGCCTGCCAATCTACTTCCATATCTTGCCATGAAAACCCTATGGACTCCACGGTCCATAGGGTCACGAAGAGTCAAACTCGACTTAACGACTGAACAACAACAAGCATGCATGGTGAGCTGAAGCTCATTGATGGTATAGAATAGGCAAGGGTTAGGGAGGAAGGAAGGAACTCCTTACTGATGGCTTAGGGTACCTACCAGTTTAGCAGTATATTGTGGCATCATCTAGTAAGGGATAAAGACCAACTATCAAAATTATTCACCTTTCTTGGCAATAATATCCTCTGCCTTTAAGAATAAAAAAGACCTATGCACTTACTGATTGCTTCTGAATTGTACTTGGTGCGGAGAGCAGGATTAACTGGGCTGGCAGTTAACAAATTTATCAGGGTGCAATTTAAACTCAAAGAAAATAGAGAAAAAGAAATTTGATTTATATCGTGTCTTTCAGAACATTCCAAAGTACAAATGCCAATGAAATACATTTGAAGTTTTGTTAATCTTGAATCACAACAATGTGATGAAGACTAAATGGATTGGTTTAGTGAGCTTAATTAAGTGATAAATAAGGTAACAAGTTGCTTTGTACAAAGAAATGCTTTTTTGCTCGGCCACCGTTGCATCAGCTCAAGCGGACACAAAGGGGGTCAATGTAACATTTTATGCTAAAGCTGGCCTTGCTGAGATTACAGCAATTAGACCATAATTGTGGAACGTTGCGCTAATGTGTAAATGTAGTTTATGTCTCCTGAATTAGCCTTGAACATACAGCCTGCTGATTGAGTCAAAACATCCTCTTTAGATACTGTTTGATGCAACTCCTAAAAAAAACTGTAATGGAAATTAAGGCATTGGATGGTTCTGAATCAGAATCAGAATCAAGTTTATTATCACCAGCATGTGACGTGAAATTTCTTAACTTAGCAGCAGCAGTTCAATGCAATTCATAATCTAGCAGAGAGAGAACAAATAATAATAAATAAAATAAAACTTAATAATAAATAAACAAGTAAATCAATTACGTATATTGAATAGATTTTTAAAAAGTGCAAAAACAGGAATACTGTATATATAAAAAAAGTGAGGTAGTGTCCAAAGCTTCAATGTTCATTTAGGAATCAGATGGCAGAGGGGAAGAAGCTGGTCCTGAATCACTGAGTGTGTGCCTTCAGGCTTCTGTATCTCCTACCTGATGGTAACAGTGAGAAAAGGGCATGCCCTGGGTGTTGGAGGTCCTTAATAATGGACGCTGCCTTTCTGAGACACCGCTCCCTAAAGATGTCCTGGGTACTTTGTAAGCTCGTGCCCAAGATCGAGCTGACTAGATTTATAACCTTCTGCAGCTTCTTTCGGTCCTGTGCAGTAGCCCCTCCATACCAGACAGTGATGCAGCCTGTCAGAATGCTCCTCACGGTACAACTATAGAGGTTTTTGAGTGTATTTGTTGACATGCCGAATTTCTTCAAGTTCCTAATAAAGTATTGCTGCTGTCTTGCCTTCTTTATAACCACATTGATATGTTGGGACCAGGGTTACATCCTCAGAGATCTTGACACCAAGGAACATGAAGCTGTTGACTCTCTCTACTTCTGATCCCCTATGAGGATTGGTATATGCTCCTTCGTCTTACCATTCCTGAAGTCCACAATCAGCTCTTTTGTCTTACTGACGTTGAGTGCCAAGTTGTTGCTGTGGCACCACTCCACTAGTTGGTATATCTCACTCCTGTACACCCTCCCGTCACCACCTGAGATTCTACCAACAATGCTTGTATCATCAGCAAATTTATAGATGGCATTGGAGCTATGCCTAGCCACATAGTCATGTGTATATAGAGAGTAGAGCAGTGGGCTAAGCACACATCCCTGAGGTGCACCACTGTTGATCATCAGCGAGGAGGATATGTTATCACCAATCCCCACAGACTGTGGTCTTTCGGTTAGGAAGTTGAGGATCCAATTTCAGACGGAGGTACAGAGACCCAGGTTCTGCAACCTCTCAATTAGGATTGTGGGAATGATGGTATTAAATGCTATTCTATGTGATATGACTTGTAAAATTTTAGAATAGTGAACAGGTATACTGAGACCATGGCTGGAAACAAATACAGTAACAGCTTCTATATGTACAATACGCCCAGCAATAAACTCCTCTCCCCACACCCCCATCCCAAGGTGCTCTATAGGAACATTGGTGATGCCAGAGTAGAAAAGGATAAAAGGCATTGGGGCAATGGGCAGAAGGATTGCATTAAAACATGTATCTTAAAAGAAGAAAGACATTTAGGGAAGGGATTTCAGAATTTAAAATCTTTGCATCTCATGTTACAGTTGCCAATGACAGAGAGGTTAAATTTGGAGATGTTCAGAAAATAAGAATTAGAGGTCAATAAATCTAGAAGGTTTATAGGGCAGCAGAAATTACAGAGATAGGAGGACTTGAAATCATGGAAGGATTTGAAGACAAGAATACAAATTTTAAAATGAAGACTTTGCTAATCTATTGCTGGTATAGTCATCATCATAGCTTGTCACACCAGACAGCCAACCACTCTAGTGTTGTTTGGTTGATGTTGAGCAGGTCAGTGTCAGCTAAATCAGGTGAGAGTGGGCAGTTGCACCAAATGTGTTCAATGTTCTGCACCCTTTCGCCACACTCACAGGATCCGCTGGTCTTTAAACCCCACTTCACCATATTGTCTCCCATCCTACAAACTCCCGGTCTCGCTTTGTTGAGAGTGCACCACTTCCGTCTGTCAAGCAGTGCCCCATCTGGCAACATTTCTGTGGGGTCTTGCACTGTATTGTTTGGTGGGGTTCTGGCTTCTGTTTTTTGCCAGAGGTCAATCCTGTATATTTGGTGGGAAGTTCCATGCGGTAGTTCCTCCACTGTAGCAAAGCTTTTCCTTGATTTTAGGCAGTTGGAAACTGGCACATGATGGTGTAGTGGGTGCCGTGGATCCGAGTTCTGTTTACCTTTTTCAATTTTTGTTGTAGTGTGTCTTCGGATCTCTGGGGGAGCAATGCCTGCAAGTCTGTAGATGATGTTAATGGGTGTGGGGCGCAGTGTGCCCATGATTATTCGACAGGCTTCGTTAAGCAACGGGTCTATTTTCTTTGTATGGGATGATCTGCCCTACACAGGTGCACAGAATTCTGCAGGTGCATAGCAGAGTGCTAGGGAGGTTGATCTAAGTGTGTGAGCATTAGCTCCCCATTTCATGCCTGCTAATTCTTTCAAGGGAGAATTGCGAGAGCCAACTTTCCCTCCGAGTTTTTGGACGTGGGTGGCAAATGAGAGCATCCTATCCAGTGTCACGCCCAGGTAAATTGGAGTTGAATGGTGTTTGAACTCCTTCCCACACGAGAAGATCTTGAGTTTCCGAGCTGCTTCTTGATTCCTCAGGTGGAATGTATACACGTGAGTTTTTGATGATTTGGGTTCAGAGACCATTTTTCGTAATACTATTTCATTGCTTCAAGGACTGCTGTAAGTCATACTTCAACTTCTTGGAAGGAGTTAGCTTGCATTGCTATGCATAGGTCGTCTGCATAGATAAACCTGCGCGTGTTAGGAAAGGTTGGTTGGTCCTTTGTGTAGACATTGAACAGTAGAGGTGCTAGGAGTGGTCCCTGTGGTAGTCCGTTCTTTGTGGACGCCACTTGCTCTTAATTCTATTCATTTCTACATAAAATCTGCGATTTTCTAGGAGGCTTCTTATTACTTTGACTGTGGTTTCATTCTTTAACATTTTAGATAATTTCAGTAGAAAGCCTCTGTGATTCACAGTGTTGTATGCTGCTGTTAAGCCAATGAATACCGTCCCTGTAATTTGTTGCATTTCAAAGCTATCCTGAATATACTGGGTTAAGTTCAGGACTTGACCGCAGCAAGAGCGGCCTGGCCTGAACTGGCTTGGTCTGGTGTTAGAAGATTTTCAACTAAAGGGGATATTCTTTTCAGTATGAGTCTGTCGTAGAGTTTATAGAGGGTGCAGAGCAAGAAAATCAGTCTGTAATTTTTAGGAATATTGGAGTCTTTATTGGGTTTTAAGAGAGCAAGAACCTTGGCTCTTCTCCACTTTTTAGGTATTTTTAATGATCTTAGGCAACAGTTAAAAAGGGACAGAAGCCAGTGGAGTGCTTTAGGTCCAAGATGTTTAAGGAATTCATTAAGAATCCCATCTATGCCGGCAGCTTTGTTGGATTTTAGCTGTGATACTTCATCCTTTAATTCTTCTAGGGTGAGAGGCGGGAAGTTGTTATTCCCGTTTGAGAGAGCTGACTCCATCTCCTGATTTTGCTTTTTGTTTTGCCTCCGTTCCTTGTTATTTGGTCGACCATTTAGTATTAGTTGGTGGGCAACCTGATTGGGTGTTACAGCAGCAATTCTCTATGGTGGTCTATTGTCTGGGTTGAGTTTCCGAACAGTTGCCCATGCCTTCTTACTGTTCTTGGTCATGTCTGTGTTTTCTATCAGTTCCTGCCAATGCTGTTGTCTCTGTTGGCTCAGTAGGGACTGAACTGATTCTCCTATTTCAATTATGTCTTGACCAAACGGGTCTTGGTCGTATAATTTGACATACTCATCATAATTTTGTTTGATATCACTAGTCAATCCCTGAATATATTTGATTCTGGAGCCTCTAGGCATGTTCTACTGCATTACTTTCCCGATTAGTCGGACAAATTCATCATAATGATCGGGTTCTGGTGGTATGGTATCGATAAGCTGATCAAGGGATTCTGCGAAAGATGTCCAATTCGCTTTTCTCAGGTTAAATCTTGGTAGATACTTTGATGGTACAGGACTCAGAACTGGAAGGGATTGAACCTGGACTGGTCGGTGTTGGGATTTGGGTATATGTTGGAGGACTGTTTGTGTGAAGAGGTTGGAGCTTGCTGAGGTAACAAAGGCAAGGTCTGGGGTGTATCCTTTTCTCCATCTGGCACTTGTGAAGGTAGGGGTGTCCTTTGACTCGTATAGTAGCTCAAGGCTGTTGTTTAGAGCCCATGATACAACTTCTTCTTCATTTGCATCGTCATCTTCGTATCCCCAGTTGGTGCTATGGCTATTAAAGTCATCAATAATGAGGTACATTTTGTCCAGGAGATCTAGGGTAGGTGGCCACATGAATGGTTCATTAAGGGGTTTGTAGACTGAGATGACATTTATGTGTTTTGGTTCAACTTTCAGAAGTTCCGTTGAGCCAGCTTGGATGTTTGCTATGCTCATTACTTTATCTTTAACAAAGATTGCACTTCCATAAGTTTGACTAGGGATGTCAATAGCCAAGTGCATTCCTGGCACATGGGGTTGGTTGTTCAGCCTGTAAGTTTCTTGTATGCACAAGATGTCCGGTTCTAAGTTTGCCAGGATTTCTGCTTTACTGTGGCTGAAGTCTTTGATGTTGTGGCTAATGATTTTCATGATTTCCAGTGGGCCGGGGGGTTATCCTTTTACCACCCACTGGATCACTCGGTCTGGCGCGTAATGTCAGGATTGGTCTCCTTTTGGATTAACAGGGTCACGGCGTGAACGTTCCTGACTCAACCCCGGCTGGTATAGTGTGGCAAATGTTATGACTAACCTGATTGTAATCCTGAACTCTCACCCAACAATTAAAATCTATTAAAGTATAAACTCACATTCAGAATGCAAAAATATCCTATTAACTTACAGAAATAACAGACTTTAATATAAACAAATATACACACTATTACAACAATTTTTTGTGACACAGAAAGCATTTCAGCAGAAGGACTAATTACAGATTTCATGTAGAGTTTCCATTCTATCAATAACAAAACGTACAAAAATACTTCTTGAACTTTTGATTAAGCATTCAGACAACTGATCCTAGCAGAGCCAAATCACAGTGTGTGGAATGAACCATCATGCATGGAATCTAAATAGTCAGTAATTATATTCTGAAAGGCATCTGTGTGTGTGTTACCTTTCACTGCATCTGGCAATTAACTGCTTTCCCTCATTATATTACAACTTTGAAGTGTAGAGCTGATTAATCAGTACATTCAACTTGTTTTTATATTGGAATTCACAATTACATTTAATTTGGTTCAAATCACCAACTGCAGCAGTTTAAACTGATCTGGAAATTAGGAATGTTTTCCAAATTTCCAGATCTTACCCATATTAATGAGAGTATACAGGCAGAACTTTTGATGAAACACTAAGTACTTGGTGTTCCTTTTATCCAATTTTTCTTAAAGAGATTTAAAGATTAGCTTTATTTGTCACATATGCATTGAACCAACAAGTGAAATGCGTTGTTTGCGTCAAATCAAATCACCGAAGATTGTACTGGGTAGCCTGCAAGTGTTGTGGTTTTGATGTCAAGTAACATGCCCACAACTCACTAACCTTCAACATATGTTTTTGGAATGTGGGAGCAAACTGAAACAGCTGAGGAAATCCACGCAATCTTGGGGATAACATAAAACTCCTTACAGGCAAGGGTGGGAATTAAATGCCAATCAGTGATTACTAGTGCTGTAAAGCAATGTGCTAACTAGTATTCTATCATGCTAAACAAAGGCAATGTGAAAGAATTTGAAAGCATGTGCCTATGGTGTCAGAACACTTCCATGGTAAAAGCAGACAAAATTATGTCTCAAACA
This sequence comes from Mobula hypostoma, assembly GCF_963921235.1. Classification (NCBI taxonomy): domain Eukaryota; kingdom Metazoa; phylum Chordata; class Chondrichthyes; order Myliobatiformes; family Myliobatidae; genus Mobula; species Mobula hypostoma. The sequence continues at coordinate 132,549,352 of NC_086099.1, forward strand.
ACAGGAAATCTGCAGATGCTGGAAATTCAAGCAACACACATCAAAGTTGCTGGTGAACGCAGCAGGCCAAGCAGCATCTATAGGAAGAGGCGCAGTCGACGTTTCAGGCCGAGACCCTTCATCAGGACTAACTGAAGGAAGAGTGAGTAAGGGATTTGAAAGCTGGAGGGGGAGGGGGAGATGCAAAATGATAGGAGAAGACAGGAGGGGGAGGGATAGAGCCGAGAGCTGGACAGGTGATAGGCAAAAGGGGATACGAGAGGATCATGGGACAGGAGGTCCGGGAAGAAAGACGGGGGGGGGGTGACCCAGAGGATGGGCAAGAGGTATATTCAGAGGGACAGAGGGAGAAAAAGGAGAGTGAGAGAAAGAATGTGTGCATAAGAATGAGTAACAGCTGGGGTACGAGGGGGAGGTGGGGCCTAGCGGAAGTTAGAGAAGTCAATGTTCATGCCATCAGGTTGGAGGCTACCCAGATGGAATATAAGGTGTTGTTCCTCCAACCTGAGTGTGGCTTCATCTTTACAGTAGAGGAGGCCGTGGATAGACATGTCAGAATGGGAATGGGAGGTGGAATTAAAATGTGTGGCCACTGGGAGATCCTGCTTTCTCTGGCGGACAGAGTGTAGATGTTCAGCAAAGCGGTCTCCCAGTCTGCGTCGGGTCTCACCAATATATAAAAGGCCACATCGGGAGCACCGGACGCAGTATATCACCCCAGTCGACTCACAGGTGAAGTGATGCCTCACCTGGAAGGACTGTTTGGGGCCCTGAATGGTGGCAAGGGAGGAAGTGTAAGGGCATGTGTAGCACTTGTTCCGCTTACACGGATAAGTGCCAGGAGGGAGATCAGTGGGGAGGAATGGGGGGGACGAATGGACAAGGGAGTTGTGTAGGGAGCGATCCCTGCGGAATCCAGAGAGAGGGGGAGAGGGAAAGATGTGCTTAGTGGTGGGATCCCGTTGGAGGTGGCGGAAGTTACGGAGGATAATATGTTGGACCCGGAGGCTGGTGGGGTGGTAGGTGAGGACCAGGGGAACCCGATTCCTAGTGGGGTGGTGGGAGGATGGAGTGAGAGCAGATGTACGTGAAATGGGGGAGATGCGTTTAAGAGCAGAGTTGATAGTGGAGGAAGGGAAGCCCCTTTCTTTAAAAAATGAAGACATCTCCCTCGTCCTAGAATGAAAAGCCTCATCCTGAGAGCAGATGCGGCGGAGACGGAGGAATTGCGAGAAGGGGATGGCGTTTTTGCAAGAGACAGGGTGAGAAGAGGAATAGTCCAGATAGCTGTGAGAGTCAGTAGGCTTATAGTAGACATCAGTGGATAAGCTGTCTCCAGAGACAGAGACAGAAAGATCTAGAAAGGGGAGGGAGGTGTCGGAAATGGACCAGGTAAACTTGAGGGCAGGGTGAAAGTTGGAGGCAAAGTTAATAAAGTCAACGAGTTCTGCATGCGTGCAGGAAGCAGCGCCAATGCAGTCGTCGATGTAGCGAAGGAAAAGTGGGGGACAGATACCAGAATAGGCACGGAACATAGATTGTTCCACAAACCCAACAAAAAGGCAGGCATAGCTAGGACCCATACGGGTGCCCATAGCTACACCTTTAGTTTGGAGGAAATGGGAGGAGCAAAAGGAGAAATTATTAAGAGTAAGGACTAATTCCTCTAGACGGAGCAGAGTGGTGGTAGAGGGGAACTGATTAGGTCTGGAATCCAAAAAGAAGCGTAAAGCTTTGAGACCTTCCTGATGGGGGATGGAAGTATATAAGGACTGGACATCCATGGTGAAAATAAAGCATGGTGAAAAAAAAAATTATTTCTCGATGGTGCGTGCAGTATAGTTTTCTCCAGTTGAGGTAATCTCTCTTCTTTGTCTGAACTTTGACCATCATCAAGACTGAAAGACACCTCACTTAATTTGTAAGTTTTCAAATGGCACAACAATTGATGGAGTCGTGGGTAGTGAGGAAGTCTGTCAAATAGTGCAGAAGGATATAGATCAGTTAGTAATTTGGGCAGGTTAACAGCAGATGGAATTTGTTTGGGACAAAGTAGAGGCGTGGTATTTTGGGAGACGAAATGCAAGAAGAAATATGCAGTAAATGGCCAGACACTGAAAAGCACTGACGTATAGAGGATCTTGGGGTGCATGTCCGAAGCAATATGTGCATAGGGTAGGAAAGAAAGCATACAGCATTCTTGCCTCCATTATTTGCAACATTGAATGTGTAAAAGTCAGAAGGACACAGCGCAGCTGTATAAAACTTTGGTTAGGCCACGTTTGGTTATGTGCAATTCTAGTCGACAAAATACAGGTATAGTATGGAGACTCTGGAGACGGTGCAGTAAAGGTTTTGCAGGGTGTAGCCTGGATTGGAGTGTATTAGCCATAAGCAGAGGGTAGGATGGGTGACTTTCTCTGGAATGCAGGAGGCTAAGGAGTGAACTGGTACAAGTATATAAAATTATGAGCGGCATAGACAGGATCAATAGTCTGTGCCTTCTTCACAGAAATTTCAAAAGTTGACGGATATAGATTTAAAGTGAGGGCAATAAAGTTTAAGGGAGTTGTGCGAGGCTAGATTTTTTTTAAACAGAGAGCACTACGTGCTTTGAATTTGCTGCCAGTGTTAATGACAGAAGCAGATATAATAGCAATGTCCAAGAAGTATTTAGACAGGCAGGGAGCAGAGGAACAAACATCATGTGTAAGAGATGAAATTAAACTGGCATCCTATTTTGTGTGTACATAGTGAGCCGACGACCTGCTTCTGTCCAGCACTTTCATATGTTCTACAATCTATCACTAGAACATAAATCAATGCATTTCACTGCATGTTTCAGTGTCCACATGACAAACAAAGAATATCTTTAGGTCTCATTGCCCTTTGATACCAATATGATTTTTCAGTGATAACATGCCTGGCTTTATCTAGCTCTCCTCCACTTGTACAGTGTATCAGATAAGGAAATTAATATTGTGTGTCATGTCATTTCATGTTGTTCCATCACATATTGTTCTCTTATTTGCAATTGTCCTTGGAGTTCTTCAAGGAGGTACCCAATAGAGTAGATGTGGGTAGGGTAGCAGGTGCTGACTTTGGACTTTGGCAAGCATTTTGACAAAGTCCCTCATGTCAGGCTAGTCTGGAAGATTAGAATGTATGGGACCCAGGGGGAGATAGCACATTGAGTTCATAATTGGCTGAGTGCGAGGAAGCAGAGTGTGAAGGTTGAGGATTGTTTCTCAGTCTGGAAGCATGTACGCAGTGGTGTACCACAAGGGTCAGTACCAAGAGCTTTTTTTGTCATTTATATCAACAATCTGGATGTGAATATATGCCACTTGCTCTCAATGTAGCTTGAGATTGCCTTTCATCCTACTTCCCATGGACTTTTTCTGGCCCCTCCCAACTCTCCCAATTTCCTTCTTGAGTTCTTTCTGGCTTCTTTATAATCCTGAAGGGTTCTGTTTCCTTTTTGCTTTCTTTTGTTTTTGGCGTGTGCGTGCATGTGTGTATGTCTGTGCGTATGCATCTGTGTGTGCGTGCATGTGCGATGTTGGCGGGATGATGTCTTTCTCATGCCTTTACAAGGCGTGGAGTGAGAGAGAGAGGCTATGTGGTGTGTCACTCCTCACACAGACATTTTGCAGTAAATTTCCCTTTATTTTACGAGGTCGAGTTGCAATCTCGACACTCAACCCGGCACGGATGGAAAGTGTATGCGGGAGCGGCCCAAACTGGGTTCAAACCCGGGAACCTTCGTTCCAGAGTCCAGCACTGATCTCATTGTGCCACCAGCCGACCCACCCCCTCCTTTTTGCTTCCTAAACCTTATATATTCCTTCTTTGCCATAGCCTTCAACCTGATAGCATGTTTACTGCTACAATATGGTCATTCTCAGGTTGGAGATGCAACACCTCGTATTTTGTCTGGTAGCTTCCAACTTGATGGCATGAACATTGATTTCTGTAACTTCCAATAATTTCTGCTCCTACCTCTCTCTTTTTCCTTTCCCTATTCTGTCTCCCTTCTCATCCCTTTTCTTCTCCTCATCTACGCATCATCTCCCTCTGGTGCCCTTCCTGCTTCCTTTTCTACCATGGTCCACTATCCTCTCCTATCAGGTTCCTTCTTCTTCACCTTTTTACCTCTTCCACATATCACTTCCCAGCTTCTCACTTCATCCCTTTCCCCAAGCACTTCCCTTCCTCAGCTGGTTTCACCTATTAGCTGCCAGCTTGTACTCCTTCCACTCCCCATCTTTTTACTCTGGATTGTTCTCCCTTCCCAGTCCTGATGAAGGGTCTTGTCCGAAAATGTTAACTGCTTATTTCTCTCTATAAATGCAGTCTGACCTGCTGAGTTCCTCCAGCATTTTGTGATTGCTGCTCAGGGGTTCTAGCATCTGCAGAAGCTCTTGTTTTTATTATATGTTTCCTTTCACTTCTTGACTAAATTCAATACTTCTCTCAACATCCAAAGTTCCCTTAACATGCCATCCTCGTACTACCTGCTTACTGGAACATACCTGTCCTGTACCCTGTGCATTTGGTCCTTAAACACCCTCCACATGTCAGATGTGGATTTGCCAATAAAAAGTGATTCATAATTAACTTTACAACATTTACCTTGCCTCAATGTAATACTGTCTTGCAAGGTCCACACATATCCTTATTTATGTCTATCTTGTGATCTTTATTCCCTAACTGTTCTTCCACTGTAAGGTCGGCCACCTGCTCAGGCTTACTACCTGACACCAGGTCCAGTACGGCCCCTCCTTTTGTTGGACCATCTTCATATTGATTTCAGAAACCCTCCTGGATGCACCTAGTAAAATCTCCCACATCTAAATCTCTTACACTAAGGAGGACTCAGTTTATATTAGAAAGTTGAAGTCACCCATGGCAACAACCCTGTTGTTTTTACCTGTTCCTCTAATCTGCTGCATATTTATTCTTCAATGTCCCGGTGACTGCTGGGAGGTCTGTAGTTTAATCCTATCAGAGTTGTTTCACCTTCCTTGTTTTTTGAGTTCTACCCATATAAACTCACCTAGACTCAGTGAATGAGCTTTCCATTATATCACCTCTGAGTGTAGCTGTGATATTGTCCCTAATTAATAGAACAACCCCCCATTCCCCACCCACCCCACAGCCTTTATCTAATTCTCTATCTTTGCTAAAACATCCAAGTCTTGGAAAATTAAGATTTCTTTACTCTCCACCTCTCAATCAAGTCTTTACTACGGTCACATCATAGTTCTATGTAATGATTCACACTCTAAATTCATTACCCTTGCCCATTATATTCCAAGCATTAAAATACACACCGTTCAACCCATCTGTCTAATTATGTCTAATAACTTGCTCCTGCCTGCTCTTACTGGCCTTCACATCTGTCTTCATCTCAAACCCTCCAATTACAATTGTAACCTGTTTCGGCAGTAGACAAATTACAGTGCATCCAAGTTGTTCTGCAGGAAGGAGTTAATTCTAACTATCACTAAAGCATTTCATCACAGTAGATGCGACTGCTAATTGTCTATAGTCATCGAGGCAGCTCACCCTACTTTTCTTGGACACTAGTATGACTGCTGCCCTTTTGAAGTGGGTGGGAACCTCAATCCATAGCACTGAGAGGTTGATAAACTTCTTTAATACTTCAGCCAGCTGGTTAGCACAGATTTTCGATACCCAGCTAGGATCACCATCTGCTCCAGACATCATACAAGGTTCATCCCCTCGAAGAATCTTCTGACATCATTCCCCAGGACAGAAATCACAATATTATTCTATGGGAATTAGCATAGATGCATTGTAATTCTCCATTTCAAAGTGAGCATAAAGAGCATTGAGCTCAACAGGGAATGAAACATCACTGCCAATAATGGTGATAGGTTTCGCCTTATAGGAAGTAATGACATGCAAACCATGCCACAACTGTTGTGCATCCAATTGTCTTTCTCACTTAACATGGAATTGCTTTCTCAGTCTCACGATGGCTTTCTGTAGGTTGCACCTGGACTTCTTGTAGGATTCCAGATCACTGGTGTTGAACACCATAGATCTAGTCCTCAGCAGATTGCAAATTTTCAGTTTCATCCAGGGCTGCTGGTTTGGAAAAACTCAATAGATTACTGTAGAATCCCTCTGGAACACCAATGATGCCTTAGCAAGTTTAGCAAATGTGACGTCAAATATGAATGGTGCTTTGGAATATACGTCCAATCATCAATTGTATCATAATTCAACCTGATAATATGAAATTCAAAATTCTAAGTGCCAACCATAAAATCCAATGTAATGGAGCTTGGATTTTAAAAGTTATCACTTTCATCAAGAGTTAATTATATAACATTTTGTCATGAGCCCTGCCGGCCTTTGTGATGAGCCGTAGGGTGGTAGTTTTCTAGGTTCCTCAAGCACCAGCATTTACTAATTGTTGTCTTAGCAGGAGTCGTTAAACCCTTGTGCTTTCTGTTTAAACTTCTCAAGTTAATTGTGACTGTCATGGGTTTTCCACAGTCCGTGAGTATTTTAGGTGGACTCCTGATTAGCACTCATTACGGGGTCCTTTGTGTTGAGAATGATTTGTCTTGTGGTGTCACTCTATCATGACCCTGTGATCAATGGACACAGCAGAGGTACAGCAGCCACTTGTGCATTGGTCAGCTAGAGGCGATTATGGCTTCTTTAATCATTTCTTGTCCTGAGTCTATGTTCCAAGTGTCCGAGTCTATGTTCTAAATGTCCTGAGTCTACGTTCTGAGTGTATGTTCCTAGCTTCTCCAGTCTACATTCAAGATTTTGTCCACAGTTCTTTAGGTTGTTAAGTTTCATTAGTCCTCCCATGGTATTCAATGTTTCCAAGTTATATGCAATGTTACAAGTTTTCCAGCCCTGTCTTGAGAGCATTGGGTCTGTTTCAAGTTTTCCAGTCCTGCCTTGAGGGCATCAGGTCTGTTTCGAATTTTGCAGCCCTGTCTCAAGTACCACAGGGCCCCCTGAGCCAACAGGTGTTGACTTTAGGGAGGGAGGTACTGTCACGGGCCTCAGTGATGAGCTGTAGAGCTTTGGGCTTCTAGGTTTCTCAGATACCTGTATTTACTAGTGTTGTTAAGCCCTTGTGCTTTCTGTTTAAGGTTGTCAAGTTAATTGTGACTGGCACGGGTTTTCCGCAATCTGTGATCAGTCGAAGTGTACTCCTGATCAGTGTTTATTACAGAGTCCTTTGTGTTGAGAACGATTTGTCTCACAATGTTGTGCCCCCAATCCACTGTTGGAATTCCTATGTATAAACATTTGTTTCCATCTCTACATGGGAGTCTGCTGTTCCTCCACACCTGGGTTCATCATTGCCAGCACTCACCATGACACACTCATTGCCAAAGCTTTATAAAATGTACATTTAATGGAAAGTACTTAAATAATTCTGCAAAAACGTACAGGCCTTTAATCATAACCACTACAGCGTGTCATTTTTTAAAACATTTTTGCAGTAAAACCCTATATAAAAATGAGTTTACAATTCTGTTACAAAATTGATGATGCACCAGGGATTAAGTGGGAGCTACAGTGCTGTCTTCACATGTCTAGGCTCCAGACTCAAGAACAGTCCAGTCCAGACAGAGAGAATGTAAGTTTCCTCCCTCTGATTGTCATTCAAAGAGGCAAGTGAAATGAGCTTGCACTGCCTCACTCCAGCTGAAAGGGAACAAAATTGCATGACAATAAATTATTTAAATGTAATGTAATGTAACCAAAACAGAATTTCACATTGCTATATTGTATTGTAATTCAATCGAGACTGAGTTTGTGACTCTCTTAATCATTATATGTGGCAAAATTGCAAATGATTCTTATCATTTATCATGGGAAGTTTATATGCGTTTCACCAGTTAAATCAAAAGATTTCATAATGTGACTGTTTGAGAACCAATGAACTTCTTATTCTGTTCTCCCAGATTGGAAAGTTAATGACTGTATATCTGTGACAAATATCAATAGTTCCCCAAAATCATTATCTATTACATTTTTAACAACTAAACAGAAGTATCCATTGTCATCAAATTTCAGTGCTTTTAATTATGCTTGTAATTAGTACAGGTCTGCAGAGAGTGTTTTGTACCACAGAACTGTAGAGGTTCCTAGCATAAGACCTATTTTCTCGCTGTATCCCCTATCAAAACTGCTCAGACAATGAAGAGGGTCTGATGAATATATCAGGGAACATTGGCACAGGCTTTCTGCCTCCAGTTATCTCCCACAATAACCAGAAAATATTTGGTCAAGATGTAAAAGGCCTATCTTTCAAAGTTCAATGTCAATTTATTATCAAAGTACATATATGTCACCATATAACTGCCCTGAGATTCACTTTCCTGTGGGCATTCACAAGAAATACAAAGAAACACAATCGAATCAATGAAAAACTAACAAAGGTAGGCAAACATTCAATGTGCAAATTACAACTAACTGTGCAAATACAGAAGGAAAACAAAATAATAACAATCGATAAATACTGTAAGTAATAAATAATGTTGAGAACAGGAGTTGTAGAGTCTGGTGCAAAGTATCCCATAATCCATCAATGAGGCAGGAAGAGCAGCAGAGTCTTGAACTGTACATTGGAGAAACTCTGCCATTGCAGTTCTCCTGACAGACATGACAGGGGACAATGTTACACCCAAGCTGTGTACAACACACACAAAATTCAGGCAAATCAAGCAGCATCTATGATGGGAGTAAACAGTCAATGTTTCAGCCCAATGCCAGATTAGGAGATATTTCTGAATTTCTCTGATATGAACACATTTCTAAATAGCTGAATAAAACATGTCAGTCCGGTGCTATACTATAAACTGAGTCCCATCAAACTATTCTGATAGCATCAATCCTATAACTGTTGATCTAATTCAATGCCATTCTTCTTCTATTGTACCCACCCACCAGCATACCCTCATGTGGAATGCAGGATGACATATTTGTGAAGATATTGTGTGTGTGTATATATATGTACACACACACAGTGGCATGCAAAAGTTTGGGCACCCCAGTCAAAGTTTCTGCCACTGTCATAAGGTTAAAGATGAAACATTCATTTCAACATTTAAAGCAAGATTAGTGTATTATTTTTGTTTTGTACAGTTTTAGAGTGAAAAAAAGGAAAGGAGCACGATGCAAAAGTTTGGGCACCCCAAGAGATTTGAGCTCTCAGATAACTTTTACCAAGGTCTCAGGCCTTAATTAGCTTGTTAGGGCTATGGCTTGTTCACAGTCATTGTTAGGAATGGCCAGGTGATGCACATTTCAAAGCTTTATAAATACCCTGACTCCTCAAACCTTGTCCCAACAATCAGCAGCCATGGAGTCCTCTAAGCAGCTGCCTAGCACTCTGAAAATTAAAATAAATGATGCCCACAAAGCAGGAAAAGGCTATAAGAAGATAGCAAAGTGTTTCTGGGTAGCTGTTTCCTCAGTTCATAATGTAATTAAGAAATGACAGTTGACTGGAACGGTGGAAGTCAAGTTGAGGTCTGGAAGACCAAGAAAACTTTCCGAGAGAACTGTTCGTAGGATTGTTAGAAAGGCAAATCAAAACCCCCGTTTGACTGCAAAAGACCTTCAGGAAGATTTAGCAGACTCTGGAGTGGTGGTGCACTGTTCTACTGTGCAGCAACACCAGCACAAATATGACCTTCATGGAAGAGTCATCAGAAGAAAACCTCTCCTGCGTCCTCACCACAAAATTCAGCACCAGATGTTTGCAAAGGAACATCTAAACAAGCCTGATGCATTTTGGAAACAAGTCCATGGACTAATGAAGTTAAAATAGGACTTTTTGGCCGTAATGAGCAAATTTATGTTTGGAGAAAAAAGGGTGCAGAATTTCATGAAAAGAACACCTCTCTAACTGTTAAGCACTGGGGTGGATCGATCATTCTTTGGGCTTGTGTTGCAGCCAGTGGTACTGGTAGATGGAAGAATGAATTCAATTAAACACAGTCAGCCCTCCATATCTGCGGGTTCCGCATCCACGGATTCAACCAACCACGGATCGAAAATATTCGAAAAAAATTCCAGCAAGTTCCAAAAAGCAAAACTTGAATTTGCCGCACGCTGAGCAGTACACTGAATACATGCGAACGAAGTGATGTATAGGCATACCCTGCTGTAGCCTCCCGCCATTTCACAGATTCTTAGTCTCTCCCCAGCACTTGTTGATTGAGCATTGTTTGCCTCGTGTCTCGTTCATTTGCTACTTGTGTTGTGAGAGAGAGGAAGGAGTTTAAGACTAGTAATGGATGGCTGGCTAGCTATGTAAAGCGCTACATCCTCAAGAACTTAAAGATCACAGGAGAATTGGCATCCGCTGATGCCAAGGCATTATTAGCGTTCACAGAAGAGCTATGATGTTTGCGTCTGTACTGAACATGTACAGACCTTTTTTTCTTGTCATTATTCCCTAAACAATACAGTATAACAACTATTTACATAGCATTTACATTGTATTAGGAATTATAAGTAATCTAGAGATGATTTAAAGTATACAGGAGGATGTGGGTAGGTCATATGCAAATACTACGCCATTTTATATAAGGGACTTGAGCATCCACAGATTTTGGTATCCGCGGGGGGTCCTTGAACCAATCCCCTGAGGATACCAAAGGACGACTGTACCAGCAAATTCTGGAAGCAAATATTACACCATCTGTAAAAAGGCTGAAGATGAAAAGAGGATGGCTTCTACAATAGGATAATGATCCGAAACACACCTCAAATCAAAATCCGCATGGACTACCTCAAGAGGCACAAGCTGAAGGTTTTGCTATGGCCCTCACTGTCCTCCGACCTAAACATCATCGAAAATCTGTGGATAGACCTCAAGAGAGCAATGCATGCAAGATGACCCAAGAAACTCACAGAACTAGAAGCCTTTTGCAAGGAAGAATGGACGAAAATTCCCCAAACAAGAATTGAAAGACTCTTAGCTGGCTACAGAAAGCGTTTAGAAGCTGCGATACTTGCCAAAGAGGTTGTTACAAAGTACTGACCATGCAGGGTGCCCAAACTTTTGCTTCAGGCCCTTTTCCTTTTTTGTTATTTTGAAAATGTAAAAGATGGAAATAAAAAAGTAATCTTTCTTAAAATATTAAAGAAATGTGCCATCTTTAACTTTATGCTTTTTGGAAATCAGGTCATCTTTTACTTGCTTAGCTATTCACAGTGACAGAAATTTTGACCGGGGTGCCCAAACTTTTGCATACCACTGTATATAGTGGTGTAGTGGTTAGCACAATGCTTTACAGAACCAACCCCCCCCCCACCCCCCCCCCCCAGGCTCAATCCCCACTGCTGTCTGTCAGGAGTTTGTCCCCATGACGGTGTGACAGGTTACCTCTTACAATCCAAAGATATACCAATTGGGAGGATAGTTGGTCATTGTAAATTGTCCCATGATTAGGCTGGGGTTAAGCCAGGGGTTATTGAGCTGGGTGGCTTGAAGGGCCGCAGGGGCTTATTCTGCACTGTATCTCAATAAATAAATAAATAAACTGCACATATATATGTAAACAGCCGAGTTAAAGTCACAATGGGTTAAGATAGATACAATTGTACAGATAAGTGTCCATTTTCATTACGTAGCAGAAAAGTTACCAAAGAAGAAGAAATTAAAATATCTATCATGTGGAAAAATTGAAAAGCAAAGCACTGAATAATTCAAACACTGAATTTTCAGTGCAGTAAATAAGTTCAATACCAAAATTGGTTGAAAAATGAATCTCGTGTTTTGCATTTAGAACTCCTAGATATAAGGTTGGCCAGTCCTGCACAGGCAATAAGGCTAAGTTGAGGATACTAACTGTTCTTTGAGTGCATTAAATGAACAATTATATTCAAAAATGTAGAAGGATGGCTAGTGAGTAAAATGGAAACCATATCAGACTTCAAAACGCAGAGTTGTCTTTTGAATCTGAACTCAAGAGTTACAAGTGTTCATTCTCATTTTCTTCCTGTTGTTTCTTTTTCCATAGTCCTCCAGCTATCTACTTCTCCCTCCATTGCCCTTGTACTCATCTCAGAGCATCTGTTGCATAAGTCTTCCATTTTTCTGCTGTTATGCCTACAGTACTTAACCATTCTAATAGTCTGGTCACTTCCTTCATCCTTGAATTTATTGAAACTTGAATTCATCAAAGATCTGCACTTTTATTCCCCCAATTCACAGCCACTCCCGTTCAGTCATCTGCTCAGTTCTTGTTCAGGCATATTGATTCACTTCCTCACTGGGCCACTTTCAAAATTTACTTTCTTCCTGTATCCAAAACTCTCTACACTCAAACCACCCTCCAAAAGCTCTGTGTTTGTCTATCTCTCTCGCATTTTTTGATATAAAACAGTTGTCCTATACCTGACTTTTTGATTTCCCTTCCTAAGCCACTCTATTTCCCCATCTTTCTCATTCATTTATCTATCTATCTATCTATCTATCTATCTATCTATCTATCTATCTATTTATTTATCTATTTATTTGTTTGTTTATTTATCTATCTACTTATTTATTTATTGAGATTCAGATTAGGCCTCCCGGCTCTTTGAGCTATGTCACCAGAATTCCTGATTTAATCTTAGCCTAATCATGGGACAATTTACAATAATCAATTAACCTGGCAACTGCTGCATCTTCAGAGTGTGGGAGAAATCCCACACAATCATAGAGAGAATGTACAAACTCCTTACAGACAGTGGCAGGAATTTTACAATGTGGCACTTAAAATTTACTTTACTAATATTTGTGTCTCCTTATTTGGATTTATGTATGATTACATTCTTGTGAAGCATCTTTGCTCTTTTAATGCTGCAATATCACGAAGTAAATGCAACTTGTTATTCTATCCATGGGACTAGTTTGTAAATATTTTCATTTCACAATCCTACTTTAGCAAACACAACCAATTGCACTGGTTTTTTAATCATTTTAATTGGATTTGACTTTTTCTTTCAACCTTTACTTCCAGTGTTGCTTTTATGATGCTGTTTTAGCAAAGAAATACATGCAAAGAAAAAAGTAGATTTAGAAAAACAAACATAACCATAATCTCTGTTTTCTATTTCTAGAAATATCTCTGCATTGTATCAGGATGAAAATGGCAGCTAATCAAATTCACTTAAAACAGCAAACTCTCAGGAGTACATTATACAGTATATTGCACAATACATTATACAGCACCTCCACTCCTCCTGTCAGAAGTGAAACTTCCCAATGGCTTTTGTAGACTGGGGACTGCTTTGCTGAGCATCTCCGCTCCATCGGCCAAAAGTGGAACTTCCTGGTGGCCAAGTATTTTAATTCAGAATCTCATTCCCATTCCAACATGTCAGCCCATGGCCTCCTCTTGTGCCAAGATGAGGTCACCCTCAGGGTGGAGGAGCAACACCTTATATTCCATCTGGGTAGCCTCTAATCTGATGACATGAATGTCGATTTCTCCTTCCGGACAAAAAACATCTTTCCTTCCCTTCCCCTCTTCTTCTATTCTCCATTCTGGCCTCTTACCTCTTCTCATCTGCCTATCATCTCCTCCTGGATTCCCTCCACTTTACTTTTTTTCTATGGTCCGTTCTCCTCTCCAATCAGATTCCTACCTTTCCAGCCCTTTCCCTTTTGACCCAACTGGCTTCACCTATCACCTTCTAGCTATCCTCCTTGCCTCCTCCCACCTTTTTATTCTGGTGTCTTCTCCCTTCTTTTTCAGTCCTGAAAAATGGTCTTTACCAGAAATGTCGATGATTTATTCACTTCCATTGATGTTGCCTGACCTGCTGAGTCCCTCCAGCATTTTGTAGGTGTTGCTTTGGATTTCCAGCACCTGCAGACTTCCTCGTGTTTATGATATACAGTGTAAAGTTATCAGTGTAAGTTGATCTGCCACTCCTTACACCACCTTTAACATATTCAAAATAACCAGCAGAATCCACTGAATTAGGAGTTGATTTCTACATTACAAATACAATGGGATTCGAAACAATATGCATGGATGTAGAGGAGGCTTAATGGGAAACATCCCAAGAACCCTGGGACACAGTTCACAACTGAATTTACTGCAGTCTTCAAACAGTGATTTGGGTGTTACTGATTCAGCTACCAAGTAATTTTTGCTCCTTAGTAATCAGCTCACCGTTGACCAATTGTCAAATTGTATGGAGCCCAGTTTGCCTTTTGCTGAAGCACTGGGCTCCATACCATTTGACAATTGCGGTGTACAGTACATGTGGACCAAAGTGCTGGATTGCACAAGAAAGTTGATGGTACCTGCTCTTGACATCAAGGAAGTATTTGCCAGAATCTGCCACCAAGAAGCTTGGTACATCTAAGGTCAATGGAGAACACTCTAATAATTAATGCCATAAATCATATTGTGAGGATGGTTGCGGTTGCTGTTGGATATCTGTCATCCTGGTGACCAAGTTTGTTGATGACTTTCCTTCCTAACCATAAACAAAATACACCAGTTGTTACTTTCCATTAAAATGTCAGTTTATTCTACTGTACTTCATTTCATTTAACATCTCTTCTGTAAATAAAACACCTTATGCTTGCTATAGTTTGATAAAAGTCGAGTAACTATGCCAGACAAGTGCCAATCCTGACTTCTTCCAACAAAGGGGAGTTAATCCACTGAATATCTCATCAATAGTCAGAGGCATTACCATTACTGAGGCTGCATCGTCTGCTTTTTCCATGTCATCATTGGCCAGAAACTGAACTGAATGAGCTAGATAAATGTTCCAGTAACAAGAACAGGCTAGGGGATACGTATTGTGTGTCAAATGATTTTGCAACGCCTTTCCATCTGGTCAAGACACAGCTGTGATGGAATACTTCCTGGCTGGATTAGTGCAAGTCCAACAAGAAGCTGAATATAGTCCAAGACACCATTCCCTTTGCTACCAGTTCGGCACATGCCAATTTCAAAAGGGACTGAGTTTAGGCTACCTTTCCATTTCTACGATCCATTGACTAAGAAGGACAAGACATTATCTACATTGGAACACCCCACTGGCAAAACTCCATCCAACTGGATGAATCCCAGACTGATGAATGTTGCCATTCTTTGCTGCATCTAAATCTTGGTCCTCCCTTTCCAACAGCTCAATGGGAGTCTCCTCTCCAGATGGATTGCAGTGAATCATTTCCATCCCTTAGCCAGTTAGGGATGGACATTAATTTTGGCAATATTACTAAAATACTCATCCTCTAAATGAGTAAAGATAAAAATATAATGCAAACCTTATGAAAAAAACCCAGTGCCCAGTGAAGAATCCTTGAAATTAAACATATAAAATATTACTGGAAACCTGGAAACAAGATCCTGGCTTGTGTTTCGTACTGGAGAATAATCATCTTCATGGCAGCAAAACTAAAACTAAACCTGCAGAATAACATTCATCAAATACAGGTCATTGATGTAACAGGCAATAAGAAATGGTAGACATCTGTTGAAAAGTGAATGAACCACTCTTACCTCAGTATTTACATTCCTGTTTCTGTCACTTGATGAATTAATACCAGGGGAATTCCCTTTAATGTGGGTAACATGCTCATAAGGGACCTGTTAACTGACCCTCCATGATGGACATTTAGGGATAAAGTACAGAAATTAAATGTGCTGAATGACTACTGCAAGTGATAAAGCCTTCGATGCAGTCTCTGCACCGAGAGGCACAATCTTGTTGACTTAACAAAGAACTGTAATGTAATATTGTGGGTATTTAACTTTATTTGTTTTGAATCTGAAATCGAATATGATTATAAAACTATGAACAGATTCAAATGTTCTTATGATTTTTGCTTGTCACTGACAACTTTGAAAAAAATTATACTTTCAATCACTAATATATGCTAATTTACTTACTAAACTTCTCCCTCTGCACTGCCTTAGTTCACAACACAACTAGCATAAAGGCGGTAATTCTGATCTTACTCACTTGTTTTTATTTGAAGCAAAATTACCCATTTCATTCTATATTTCTCCGAACAAATGTTTGTACATATATGTGATAAATAAAGCTAGTTTTTATCTTTATAAGTATTAGTACAATTGTAATGTGGTTCTCACACTAAAGGGGTAATTTCAATTGTACTTACTGTTCTTGAAGTAAAAGTAGTGGTGTGTAAAATGGATAGCTGATAGAATTACATCTGCTTGCACCACATTGCCTTACTCTCTCTACCAGGGGTAGACAGAGTTAGCATTGTTCTCTTGGTCTTAAAATTTACTTGTTAATATAGTTGGACAGAAATATCTATAATCTACAAATCAGTGGATTTGAATGAGCCAAGGACAGTGGAAATAGACAAACCAATTGTCTATATTCTTGCCATGAGGTTTATGGAACGAAGGCCGACGTTTTGTGTATCTGCTCTATAGCCTCCATTTAGTGAGCTGACTTTTGAACTAGTTTTGCTCAGGAATAGCTGTATCAAAGTGTCTTAAAGTGGACACAGTGATGCTCCTGATAACTTGCCGAACTAGGAATAATTTTCAAATGAGAAGTTATTTGTGAGGTGTTCTTTGGTATGATAGAACATGCAGGTTTATGAATAGGGTGTCTATGTCTGACCTGAGTAACTCGAGCCTAGTAGCTGCTTGCCCTGCTCTGATTTAGAACAAAGAGACATTAATTAGAAGTTTTCACTTGCAGAAGGGCAATAAATTGGTGCTTGCTTGGATCCAAGCCAATAGGAAGCTGATACACAGTAGGCAGGCAGGCCAGAGCCATCAAGATTGAGACACAACATTTGAGCTTGTAAGGAGTGTATAAAAGTGAGTGATTTCAAAAGCAAAGCACCAACAATTCCATGGACCAACCATCGCGAATGCAGAAGATCTCATGTCAGACATGTGGACATTAGATTGGGACCATGAAGAATGCATGACGTAGACTCTTTATTCTGAGTATTACCTTTTCTATTTTATGACTATTCACAGACAGTCAGGGAAACCTAGTAGATCTGTACAAAAGTTAGTCAATTTATGAATTCATGTGCTTGTTAATGAGACAATAAAGGTACTTGTCAGTAAATACAGATTCTTTCTGTGCCTGACTGATTATCTTTACTAAGCGGGTAATTCTTGTAGCAGTGCAATTCTCCATAGGTTGAGATTTATAGGCATCCGTTAGTCTCATGAGACCATGGATTTGTGCCTTGGAAGGTTTCCAGGGTGCAGGTCTGGACAAGGTTGTATGGAAGACCGGCAGTTGCCCATGCTGCAAGTCTCCCCTCTCCATGCCACCGATGTTGTCCAAGGGAAGGGCATTAGGACCTATACAGCTTAGCACCGGTGTTGTTGCAGAGCAATGTGTGGTTAAGTGCTTTGCTCAAGGACACACACGTTGCCTCAGCCAAGGCCCAAACTAGCGACCTTCAAATCACTAGACGAATGCCTTAACCACTTGGTCACGTGCCAACAACAGGTTGAGATAGAACCTCAGAAAAGATACTGGGCTGAGAAGCAAATGTTAATTAGACTGTGAGTAGCAAGCAGGACAGCGGTGGGTCAGAAGATGACCGTGGAAATTGATTTCTAGGGATGTGGAGTTTTGAAAGGGATATGCAGTTTCAGTGTCCTGGAAAGATGTCTCAAACATTAAAATCAGAATTATCATGGTTAATTTTCAGCAAACAAATTGTTTGCTAGTACATTAGAACAGTGAAATAATTCTTTGTATTTCATTGACTCTGTGTAACATGCAATAATAAGAACACAAATATTGCAATTGCTCAGTGATTCAATAAGAGCATGCTTAATCACTTACCTCAGTGGAATTTTCCTATACTGACTCAATATTCCTCAATTAATTTAATACCACATATTCACTAATCTCTGTTTTTAAAGTACACAACTGGTGGATCTCCACAGCTTGAAACAGTCATGGGATGCTCTAACATAGCTCATCACAAAAGAACTGAAAGGGAATTGGGTGATGCTGGAGCTCTAATCTTATTCCCGGGCTGATAGAGTTAGAACAGTCCTTTAAAGAGATAAAGATTAGGTTTATTTGTCACAGATACATCGAAACATACAGGGAAATGCATCATTTGCATCAAATTATGCTAGGCAGTTCACAAGTGTTGCTTTGCTTCTGGCACCGACATAGCATGCTGTAACTCACTAACCCTAATGGTACATCTTTGGAATGTGGGAGGAAACCAGAACACCCAAAGGAAACTCCCATGGTGATCGGGAAAACATACAAACTTCTTACAGACAGGGGCAGGAATCAAACTTCAATCTTACAGCTGGCACTGTAATAACCTTATACTGCTGCACTACCATGCGGCCTCTACAAATTTTTACTGTTTTGTATAACTTTTACTGAGAGAATTTTAAAGTCATTTTCTACCAGAATATATGTTAATACATGAAGTAACAACAAAGTACTTTAGAAGTGAATTCATATGTCTGTTTATTATACATCATCTTCTAAATATACTTTGATAGTTTCAATACTGCCTCAATTTGTTGTTTATTTTTCACATCATGCCCTGTGTTTACCAATAAAGATTCCACATTAATTTCACTAAAACTACTTGGGACAGATTTCAGTTTATTTCGCAGATGTTTTCCTTCAGTTAAAAAGCCACAGGAGATGATGTCTGACATATATGAGAGCTTACGGAAAGCATTAATCATTCCGCAGCTGGGGCAGTTCAGTTTGGGCAGTGTGAGAAACAAGTACAACACACTCATGAATTGAAGTAATTTCACTGCTTCACAACAATTCCATTCTACTTATGTCGATTTTATATGCTTGAGAGCAGCATTGCATCAAGTACTAGGAACTTATAAACATCCTCAGACAGAAAACAGTGCATTTTAAACTCTTCTACATACATAAACTGCTCTTTCCACTTTGCCCAAGTTTGGCCTTATTCAGATATGAGTCATTCCCTGTGATCCCCACCTTGGTGATAGATGGCTTGAATCTGGTCATGACACAGCTGCCAAACGTTTTTTTTTCACCGAGAGAATAATCCATGAATGATGTGCTTTACAATTGCTTAAAACATGATGAATCCTAGTTATTATAGATAAAATCGGCTTAATAATTAGATTGCAGTACCGATTGCTCAGGAGTAAAATTGATTCAACTGGATTCAATAGTAGTTGAGGTGTGAGTGCTCAGAAAAGGTTGTTATATGGATAGGGCGTTTATGATAGGTCCAATGCTGATGTTATATTTGTAAATGGTGCATTAGGCTTAGGGGGATATATGGCCACAGTACTCAGGCCTTGCACTGATCATATAAGGAATAGTTCTTTACGGTTCTCTTCCCAAACAGTTTTATAATTGAATTTTTTCCTTGTCATTGGGCTTAGGAATTAATACCTAAAAAATATGTTCTCAGAGAGGTGCATTCACAACTCTATTTGCTATATAGCAGTTCCTACTATTTCTCAAATTTGCTGTGTTTCCAAAACAATGGAGCAAATAACAAAAACATCCAATGAGCGGTAGTTCTGTTGGCAAAACCGCCTTGTTAATGAAAGAAATCAGAGGAGAATGGCCAGACTGTTTCAAGCTGACAGGAAGGTGACAGTAATTCAAATAATCAGAATAGGAGTTAGGAAGGACAATTAATGCTGGCCTTGCCAACATTGCACAGGTCTTTAAAAATGAAAAAAAAACAAAAGAACTAAACTGCATGTTCCACTTCTCCAGTTAATCTGGCTGTATCTGATCAGTAAAGAATGTGAGGTTGGTGGCCTTGCCAGATAAGGGATTAGCAGTTGGATGTTGGATAGTTAGCTGAACTCAGGTACCTAGGTATCTGGGCCATGTCTGAGAAGGATGTTGTTCTTCAAGTAAGCATTAGTGCCCTAATGATTAGCAGTGGGTGAGAGAGTAGGAGTGAACCCTAAAACAGGTTAGCTGGTACACAAAAGATACATTGATCCATATGAAATTGCATTGAGACCCACATAACTAACAGCAAAGTGGACGAGAGCACACTAGTTAAGATTTGCGTATGTGTGAATTTCCAAGTGGCTGTATTGAAGAATTTTGTATATTTGATGTCAAAACATGTATCACACATCTTTGCAACACACACAAAATGCAGGTGGAACCCAGCAGGCCAGGCAGCATTTATGAGAAGAATAAACAGCCAACATTTTGAGCCAAGTCCCTTCATCAGGAGTTTTTTTTTGGTTCTTGTGAGTTAAAATACATCCAATCTTCAGAGGGCTCTGAACAAATTTCTAGAAATGTGCTTCTCACACAGGAAGTATAAGATGATTGGATTTTTGATGAACCTCTATGGAATGGTAGACAAAACCACTGAACTGTGCAAAAGGACTTCTGGGAGGAAAGAAAGCTAAAATTCTTACTCCTCATGCAAGTGACAAAAGTGAAATTAGACTACATTGACAATCTTCAAACCAGCTCCAAATGATCCCTATTCTTATAATGCAAGGCCAAGAATTCACCATTATTTGGCATTAGTAAGGCAGCTTCATTCAATGTTAGCTTAATTTAGTTCCTAAAATGACCAGCGCAGGAAATGGAAACATCAACTTGGCTCTTTGGAGCAGAAAGACACACTTTTGAGTTTACACCATTTCGGCAATAAAGTAAATTGCTCCTAATGAATAAATAATCTTGGAGTAAAGTTATCTCTATTTTGTTTTCTCTTTATAGAGCAGCATTTCCTGACAATTGTCCTTTGTATTCTGTTCTACACTTGGAAGGCTGTCAGAGGCATTTCAATTTCTATCCCACGGCTAAAGAAACTTTTCCCTATGCCCACAATGGTAAACGTAATCTATGGGTGTAACTCTTTATTTTTAAATCTGCATTTTTGTGGCACTTTGAAAACCTACAGTGTAATGTTACTGAACTTTCCACACAGAATCTTGACGCTGATTCTGAGCAGTTATTCTTTTACAGAAAAACTTTTGCAATTGAGATATAGAGCCATTGAAATAAGATCAGGAAAGTTAACTGAAATCACATAAAGTTCTTTCCAATAGGACCGAACTTGTTCTGCAGCTTGTAAAAGGGCATTTAACATACAGATTGCAGAGATGAATAAAGTTATATTATGGTTGAACCACGCCTACAGACCTGACAAGTTTTGTTTAGTAGAACTGTACCAGTACTCAAAAAGTGAAGCAAATAAACCTTTACCTAATAAACCTAAGCCCAATTTTAATGGGGTGGGAGGGGAGGATTTGGGAGCTGGAGCCTAAAGGATTGATAGAAATTTTAATGAGTAATGTTAAACGCAAATTTAGTTGTATGATAATTAAACATAAATGAGGTCAAATAATAAGTACATGTATTATTGATTCGTGAGTTTGTTGTTAATTTTAAAGTAGATTTTTCAAATGGTGAGAGGAAGAAAAGAAAATACTATTTCAAAGCTTCTTGTTATAACTTGCTGAGCAGGACCCTGGACTTTTATTATCGAGAAGAGCACTGTTAGGCCTGGTTGCTAGGGATTAGCCACCCAGGGGATACAAGCTATCAAAAGTGCAGTGCAATCAATGCTTGCATTGGTATTCTGCGAAGCGTTTGAGGATGCAGTTGCTGTTCTGCAAAGCACTTGAGAATCGGCCCCATAAGGAAGAAAGACACAGACTCAAAATATGTACTTAAAACTACATTTGTTAAGACAACAGAGAGCAAACATTAAAATACTTACTTAGATACATGTGGGCCTCTCTCCTGCAGCACACCTCTCATTGAACCCGAAATGCAGTGCCGTTCGTGATTTGGCCTGTCAGTGAGGCCTCAGAAATTTCACGATGCCAAAGCAACGCAACACAGCTCCAGAGTCATAGAAAAGTACAGCACAACAATAGGCCCTTTCTTCTCCTCCTTCTTCTTCTTCTTGTTTTATGGCAGTTGGCACCCTATCGATACCCCTCATAATTCTGTACACCTCTACTAAATCTCCCCTCAATCTGCTACATTCTAATGAACACAATCCTCACCTAATCAATCTTTCCTTATAACTCAGGTCCTCCAGACTCGTGAACTTCCTGTTAAATTTTCTCTGTACTCTTTCAACTTTATTTACATCTTTCCTGTAGGAAGGTGACCAACTACACACCATACTTCAAATTAGGCTTCACCAATGTTTATACAACTTCAACATAACATCCCATTTCCTGTACTCAATACTTTGATTTATGAAGGTCAATGTGCCAAAAGCTTTCTTTACGATCCTATCTACTTGTGATACCACTGTCAATAAATTATGGACCGGTGACCCCAGACCCCTTTGTTCTACTACACTCCTCAGTGCCCTACTGTTCACTGTGTAAGAACTACCCTGGTTGGTCTTACCAAAGTGCAACACCTTGCACTTTTCTGCATTAAATTCCACCTGCCATTTTACAGACTGTATTTTTCGCGAGTCCTTTAGAATACCTTCCAATGACTTTCCCACTACTGATGTATGGCTTACTAGCCAATAATTTCCTGGTTTAGTTTAGAGCCTTTCTTAAACAGCAGAACAACAGTAGCTATCTCCTAATCTTTCAGTTCCTTGCCTTTTGCTAAGGATGATTTTAAAATCTCTGCTAGGGCCTCTCCGATTTCTGCATTTGTCTCCCACAGAGTCCAAGAAAACACCTAGGTAGGCCCTGGGGATTTATCCACCCTAATTTGCCTCAAGTCAGCAAACACCTCCTCCTCTGTAAATGTCCATGACCTTGCTGCCACTTTGCCTCACTTCTATTGACTCCGTGTCCGCCTCTCGAGTAAATACAGATGCAAAAAATCCACTTAAGGTCTCTCCCATCTCCTTTGGCTTCACACATGGATCACCATTCTGATCGTGCAGAGGACCAATGTTATCCCTTGCAATCCTTTCGCTCTTGACATATCTGCAGAATCCTTTAGGATTCTTCTTCACCTTGTCTGCCAGGGCAACCTCATGTTTTCTTTTTGCCCTCCTGTTTTGTCTCTTAAGTGTTCTTTTGCATTTCTTATGCTGCATAAATACAGCATCTCCTTTGTTCCTAGCACTTACACTTGCTATGCACCTCCTTTTTTTTCCCTTAACCAGGGCCTCAATATCTCTTGAACCCTAAGGTTCCCAAACCTGTTATCTCTACCTTTTATTCTGACAGGCACATACAAGCTTTGTACTCTACAAATCTTCACTTTTGAAGGCCTCCTACATTCCAAGTACACCTTTGCCAGAAAACATTATAGCCCTATCTATGCTTGCCAGATCCATTCTGATATCATCACAATTGGGCTTTTTCCAATTTAGAATCTCAACCCATGGACCAGACTTACCCTTTTCCATATTTACTTTGAAACTAATGGCATTATGATCACTAGATGCAAAATGTACTCCTACACAAATTTCTGTCACCTATCCTGTCTCATTTCCCAATAGTAGATCAAGTATTGCACAAGTCTCTCATTGGGATTTTTATGTACTGATTAAGGACATGTTCCTGAGCACGCTTGACAAACTCTATCCCATCTAGTCCTTTTACAGTATGGAGTCTCAGTCAATATGTGGAAAGTTAAGATCACCTACTATCAAAATCTTGTGTTTCTTGCAACAGTCTGTGATCTGTCTACAAATTTGTTCCTCTAAGTCCCACAGGCTGTTGGGGAGTCTGTAATATAGCCCAACTAACGTGATCATACCTTTCTTATACTTCAGTTGCATCCATTAAGCCACTAGATACGTTCTCCAGTTTGTCCTGAGCACAGCCGTGACATTTTCCCTCACTACTTACAACCTTCCTCTAATGTCTCCTGCTCTGTAGTGTCTACAATAATGGAACCCCAGAATACTGAGCTTCCAGTCCTGCCCCTCCTGCAATGAAGCCTCACTATTGGCTACAATATCATAATTCCATGTGTTGATTCATACCCTGAGCACATCTGCTGTTCCTACAAGTCCTCTTGCATTGAAATATACACAGCTCAGAACATTACTCGCACTATGCTGAACCTTTTGATTCCTTTGTCTGAGGTCTTAATAATATCTACCTCTATAACCTTTCCACTATCTACATGGCACTTTAGTTTCTATGCCTCTGAAGCTCTAGGTTAAACCTCCACCTCCCACTCCCGTAGCACTAGTCAAATTTCCCACTGGGATATTAGTCCCCCTCCAGCTCAGGTGCAAACTATTTCTTTTGTACAGGTCCCACCGTACCTGGAAGAGAGCAAATGAGTCAAAATGTGATGCCCTCCTCTCTACACCAACTCCTTAGCCATGTGTTAAACTGTATGATCTTTCAATATCCAGCCTCACTAGCATGTGGCACGGGTAGCAATCCTGAGATGACAACCCTGGAGGTCCTGTCCTTTAACATAGCACCTAACTCGGAATTCACTTTACAGAATCTCATCCCTCTTTCTACCTACAGTATGTCATCGGTAGGAATATACCCACTCCTCTGATATCAATTCTGCAGTTAGTGGACCAATACATTAGTACCAGCTGAAACTATTGAACCAATCAATGCTTGCCACTGCACTTCACGAGTCCCACCCTGCAGTTCAAGTGACTTCTGTGTTTTCACAGTTGTAATTAATCATTTACCCAGTTCATGTTGTTTTCTCATGTTCAGTAGTGTGCTCGTGGTGGAATGCCTACTAGCTTTCTAAGTTATTTCTTGCATGTATTCATAAAATTCCTATTGGCTCCAAAGGAGTGAATAGAGCACAGAAGAATGGCAATAAAGTGGAGAGATAAATAAAGTGGCTAATTGTAAACCAGATTATGGCATGCAGGAATGGAGGCAAATGGCACAAGTTCATTCACAAGGCAAATATATGGGGAGAAAGGTTAGGAACCTTCAGAAATGCCCAAAGAGTTAGGAAACAGGATGAGAAACAAAACCTTGCCTGATCATTGTTATTGACCAGTTGGACAGTTTCTGTTCTTTTTATATATACTGCAGAATGTTTACATTTTTAATTCTTTGACTCATTGTTACCAATTCCCGCTAGATAGAAACATTTAGAGGATCACTAGGGATGGTATGTAACCTATTCAAGTGAATGTAAGAGTAGGTTTGCATGTAATGTCTCTGTATCACACTACACCATTTCATATACTGTAGAAGATACCCAATCATATAAACTGATACTAGGTGATCCCTTTACCTGTGAACAGTCTGCTCAACTTTTCTCCTCTCTTGGAGTTTTGAGGACAGCTGTAGTTTGTGTAATGTTGTCCGGAGAATTTTGGTATCTCAGCAGAACTTGGGATAGGTCGGAGCTTTGATGTTTCTGATTTCCATGGCTCATCCAGTTTCTGGGTGTATCACAGTTTCCTACACCAAAAATACACATTTCAGACTTGGTTGGTCTTATTGCTCACTATTACTCATTTCCAGTTTGTGTGTGTGTGTGTGAGAGAGAGATATGATTCAGCTCAGTAACTGTAATGGTGTGGTGGAGTTTTGGGATGGGAGAAAGGTACAGTTCTTTGTTTGTCTATGTCAAATGTGGAATTTCCCTTCCATTAAGAAGCTTTATTACTGAAACTCTCATATCTGTTTCACCACATCAGTTGTATTTATTTAATATTTTTATTAAGAAAATAAAATCTATTGTTTACTTCCTTGTATCCACGCATCAAATGTTATGCTTTATTTGCAATGCTATTCCTCCATGATACTAAACCAGAAAATACTGAGCAAGCCAGACCACATCTGTGGAGAGAGAAACAATAACCTTTTGACATATTATGTCCTGTTAACATTCCAGTTAATTTAAAGTGCTCCCAAAGGCAATAACTGGACTACCTCATTATATGAGGTTTGGTAGGGTGGCATAGGGATATCACTCATTTCCCTTTTTGCTCTTTTAGGAAATCCCTGTGTGCACATTGTAATTATCATACATGCATTCAACACTCATATAAGACTAACATCAGTTCATGATGTTCCAACACAAATGCACAACTTATGAATGTTACAGACTCTGCCTGAAGGAGCAAGCATTAGGCAGGATTAAAATTCTGCTCATGAGTCAACTAAGGTGACTGTCAGCAGCTTTGCTGATGATCGTTGATATTGCACTGCCAGATTATCAAACTCCAGGTATTATTATTCCCTCCCTATCTTCCACATTCCCATGGTAGCTCGCCTTGGGTTAGATTTCAATGGACATCACAGCCTACACAGGAATGACAAACAAGAGAAAATCTGCAGATGCTGGAAATCCAAGCAACACACACACAAAACACTGGAGGAACTCTGCAGACCAGGCAGCATCTATAGAAAAGAGTTAAAGGAATCCTGCCAAAGGGTTTTGGCCCAAAATGTCAAGTGTACTCTTTTCCATAGATGCTGCCTGGCCTGCTGAGTTTCTCCAGCATTTTGTGTGTGTTGCCCAAAATTGAAGTCACTTGTTGAGCAGGTAGTGAATTTTGATTAAAAGTTGCATCATAGCCCTCAATCTTTACTTTCTATCATTCATCAAATAAACTTTAACAGTTTTTTAATTTTATAAATACTTTTCTACATACTTCTTTTCTTTTAATTTCTCCAAGTTCATGTCTCCCTCAAGTACTATGCCATTTATTATAAACACAAAATAATCTGCAGATGCTGGGATCAAAGCAACACCCACAACACGCTGGAGGAACTCAGCAGGTCGGGCAGCATCAGTGGAAACGATGAGTCAGCATTTCGGGCCAGAACCCTTCGTCAGGACTGAAGAGGGAAGGGGCAGTGGCCCTATAAAGAAGGCGGCGGAGCGTTGGAAGGAGAAGGCTGGTAGGTTCAGTTGAAAAACCAGTAATTTGAAAGACAAAGGGGCAGAGGCCCTATAAAGAAGGCGGCGGAGGGTTGGAAGGAGAAGGCTGGTAGGTTCAGTTGAAAAACCAGTAATTTGAAAGACAAAGGGGTGGGGAGGGGAAGCAGGGAGGTGATAGGCAGGAAAACAATGGGTAGTAGAACGAGGCGGAACCATAAGGGAGGTGATAGGCAGCTGGGGGAGGGGGCAGAGTGAAATAGGGATAGACGAAGGGAGGGGGACGGAATTACTGGAAGTTGGAGAATTCTATGTTCATACCAAAATATTTTTAAAATATTAATAAAAAATTATCAATGTTTATGGCCAAAACACTTTATTGGGATGTTTGTGTCTAAGTATTTAATACAAAATTTTACAATTTCAGGTACATCCATGTTCATATAAACATCGCTTCAACTTACTGTTATAATCATGTTTTAATTTGTTTATCTGGCATTTTGTTGCAGCTACTAGCCTTTAAAGTAATTTTTACTGTGCTGTTATTTGGACCTATAACAGACATCCCTATACCTCACCCCACTCTGCAATTTAAAATTCAATGCCCTCTCACATCTCTAGTTCTAATGAAGAGTCCTTGACCTGAAACATCAAACCAGGTTTCTCTCCTGACCATTGCTGCTTCATCAGCTGAGTCCTCCTAACATTCCCATTTTTTGTTTCATATTTCCACCATCAGGAATTTCTAGTCGAACTGGATTTTCATAGATCATCAAATGGTTAATTATAAAGGCACGTTACCCATCTCACCAAAGTGAGTTGGTATTGCTGTTAAAGGACAGGTGGCACAAATGGCACCACCTACTTACCCATTATTATTGAAGACTCCCACATAAGCCCACCCCTGGAAAAAGCAATTCCTCTGTTTACAGTCAAAAAGCTTGCCTTTGTGGTATGGTCAGCCAACAGTCGGCCATACAAATTCCATAAAACCTTATCTCCTTTGACAAAGCAGTCTAAAGAGAAAAGTAAAAGTGGCAGGCCGACAAATCCAGGGCAAGCATTAAAAAGGGCCACTTTTCAACATAATTGTATAAGGGCTAAGAGAGTTGTAAAAGAGCGCCTGAAGGCTTTATGTGTCAATGCAAGGAGCATTCGTAATAAGGTGGATGAATTGAAAGTGCAGATTGTTATTAATAATTATGATATAATTGGGATCACAGAGACATGGCTCCAGGGTGACCAAGGATGGGAGCTCAACGTTCAGGGATATTCAATATTCAGGAGGGATAGACATGAAGGAAGGGGAGGTGGGGTGGCGTTGCTGGTTAAAGAAGAGATTAACGCAATAGAAAGGAAGGACATAAGCCGGGAAGATGTGGAATCGATATGGGTAGAGCTGCGTAACACTAAGGGGCAGAAGACGCTGGTGGGAGTTGTGTACAGGCCACCTAACAGTAGTAGTGAGGTCGGAGATGGTATTAAACAGGAAATTAGAAATGTGTGCAACAAAGGAACAGCAGTTATAATGGGTGACTTCAATCTACATGTAGATTGGGTAAACCAAATTGGTAAAGGTGCTGAGGAAGAGGATTTCTTGGAATGTATGCGGGATGGTTTTTTGAACCAACATGTTGAGGAACCAACTAGAGAGCAGGCTATTCTGGACTGGGTTTTGAGTAATGAGGAAGGGTTAATTAGCAATCTTGTCGTGAGAGGCCCCTTGGGTAAGAGTGACCATAATATGGTGGAATTCTTCATTAAGATGGAGAGTGACATAGTTAATTCAGACACAAAGGTTCTGAACTTAAAGAAGGGTAACTTTGAAGGTATGAGACGTGAATTAGCTAAGATAGACTGGCAAATGACACTTGAAGGATTGACGGTGGATATGCAATGGCAAGCATTTAAAGGTTGCATGGATGAACTACAACAATTGTTCATCCCAGTTTGGCAAAAGAATAAATCAAGGAAGGTAGTGCACCCGTGGCTGACAAGAGAAATTAGGGATAGTATCAATTCCAAAGAAGAAGCATACAAATTAGCCAGAGAAAGTGGCTCACCTGAGGACTGGGAGAAATTCAGAGTTCAGCAGAGGAGGACAAAGGGCTTAATTAGGAAGGGGAAAAAAGATTATGAGAGAAAACTGGCGGGGAACATAAAAACTGACTGTAAAAGCTTTTATAGATATGTAAAAAGGAAAAGACTGGTAAAGACAAATGTAGGTCCCCTACAGACAGAAACAGGTGAATTGATTATGGGGAGCAAGGACATGGCAGACCAATTGAATAATTACTTTGGTTCTGTCTTCACTAAGGAGGACATAAATAATCTTCCAGAAATAGTAAGGGACAGAGGATCCAGTGAGATGGAGGAACTGAGCGAAATACATGTTAGTAGGGAAGTGGTGTTAGGTAAATTGAAGGGATTGAAGGCAGATAAATCCCCAGGGCCAGATGGTCTGCATCCTAGAGTGCTTAAGGAAGTAGCCCAAGAAATAGTGGATGCATTAGTGATAATTTTTCAAAACTCGTTAGATTCTGGACTAGTTCCTGAGGATTGGAGGGTGGCTAATGTAACCACACTTTTTAAAAAAGGAGGGAGAGAGCAACCGGGGAATTATAGACCGGTTAGCCTAACGTCGGTGGTGGGGAAACTGCTGGAGTCAGTTATCAAAGATGTGATAACAGCACATTTGGAAAGCGGTGAAATCATCGGACAAAGTCAGCATGGATTTGTGAAAGGAAAATCATGTCTGACGAATCTCATAGAATTTTTTGAGGATGTAACTAGTAGGGTGGATAGGGGAGAACCAGTGGATGTGGTATATTTGGATTTTCAAAAGGTTTTTGACAAGGTCCCACACAGGAGATTAGTGTGCAAACTTAAAGCACATGGTATTGGGGGTAAGGTATTGATGTGGATGAGAATTGGTTAGCAGACAGGAAGCAAAGAGTGGGAATAAACGGGACCTTTTCAGAATGGCAGGTGGTGATTAGTGGGGTACCGCAAGGCTCAGTGCTGGGACCCCAGTTGTTTACAATATATATTAATGACTTGGATGAGGGAATTAAATGCAGCATCTCCAAGTTTGTGGATGACACGAAGCTGGGTGGCAGTGTTAGCTGTGAGGAGGATGCTAAGAGGATGCAGAGTGACTTGGATAGGTTGGGTGAGTGGGCAAATTCATGGCAGATGCAAGTTAATGTGGATAAATGTGAAGTTATCCACTTTGGTGGCAAAAATAGGAAAACAGATTATTATCTGGATGGTGGCCGATTAGGAAAAGGGGAGGTGCAACGAGACCTGGGTGTCATTATACACCAATCATTGAAAGTGGGCATGCAGGTACAGCAGGCAGTGAAAAAGGCGAATGGTATGCTGGCATTTATAGCGAGAGGATTCGAGTACAGCAGCAGGGAGGTATTACTGCAATTGTACAAGGCCTTGGTGAGATCACACCTGGAGTATTGTGTGCAGTTTTGGTCCCCTAATCTGAGGAAAGACATCCTTGCCATAGAGGGAGTACAAAGAAGGTTCACCAGATTGATTCCTGGGATGGCAGGACTTTCATATGAAGAAAGACTGGATGAACTGGGCTTGTACTCGTTGGAATTTAGAAGATTGAGGGGGGATCTGATTGAAACGTATAAAATCCTAAAGGGATTGGACAGGCTAGATGCAGGAAGATTGTTCCCGATGTTGGGGAAGTCCAGAACGAGGGGTCACAGTTTGAGGATAAAGGGGAAGCCTTTTAGGACTGAGACTAGGAAAAACTTCTTCACACAGAGAGTGGTGAATCTGTGGAATTCTATGCCACAGGAAACAGTTGAGGCCAGTTCATTGGCTATATTTAAGAGGGAGTTAGATATGGCCCTTGTGGTTACGGGGATCAGGGGGTATGGAGGGAAGGCTGGGGCGGGGTTCTGAGTTGGATGATCAGCCATGATCATAATAAATGGCGGTGCAGGCTCGAAGGGCCGAATGGCCTACTCCTGCACCTATTTTCTATGTTTCTATGTTTCTATGTTTCATTAGTATTGCATTTCCTTAATTACCTAAAGAGAAAGGAACTATCAATTAGCAAACAGCTGTCTTTGGTTCTAGCCTCAGGACAAGACTTGCATACAACTAAGAGATTCTAGGAAAAGACTGGAATGAGATATAACTGGATTGCCTCCACTTTTCTGCAGGGTTCTATTAGAGTTAAGTTATGAGAAATGAAGTATCCCTGAGCAATTATTGAGGCCTACAAAGCTTTAGAAGGGGTCTTCTGGAGGAACTGATATCTAACTATCTGAGCCATAGATTATAATTGACATTCTTGAGGATTCATTATATTAACAACGGAGCTCAGTTAGAAACCACAGGCTTGAGATGAGACTGGAATTCTCATGTCATGTAAATATTGATTACAAAAGCACTTAGTATTATTGAAACACATAATGATTTAGGATATTTTTATTGAGCTAAAGAGCACTACGGCACAGATTCATAATTCGTAAGTATTTTACATAAAGATAGTCTTGACAAAGTGGAAGATCTTGCCATGGCAGCATGATGCTATTACAGCTCAGAGCATTGAAGTTTGGAGTTCAGTTCCGATGCTGTCTGTAAGAAGCTTGTACGTCATTCCTATGAGCACACAGGTGCTCTGCCATTTTCCGAAGATGATTCAGTTAATAGGTTAATTGTCATTGTAAATTGCGCCATAGTTAGGTTGGGGTTAAATAGTTGGTTTGCTAGGTGGTACGGTTTGTTGGGCCAGAAGGGCTATTTACATGCCTTATCTCTAGATACAATAAATCTTTGCTTGGACACTATGTGGCTCATTAGTCAAAGTGCAGATCTGCAGCTTCATATAACTATAATTCCTCGGTATTATCATTTCAGATTACCTTTCCTGAGTCCAACGCACAAGTGTAATTATGAAGAAAGCATGGCAGTGACTCTACTACTTTAGAAGTTTGTGAAGATTCGGCATGACATAATATCACAAGACATAGCAGCATAATTAGACCATTTGGCCCATTGAGTCTGCTCTACCATTTCATCGTGGCTGATCCACTTCCCTTTCAGCTCCACTCTCCTGTCATCTCCATCTATCCCTTCATGCCATGACAAATCAAGAATCTATCAACTTTTGCCTTAAATATACTCAATGATGGCCTGCACAGCTGCCTGTGGCAATGAATTCCACAAATTCACAACACCCTGGCGAAAAAATTCCTCCTCTTCTCTATTTTAAATAGGTGTCCCTCAATTTTGAGGATGTGTCTTCTGGTCTTGGACTCCCCCACCATATGAAACAATCTTTCTGCATCCACTTTATCAAGGTTTTTCAATGGTCAATGGGTTTCAATGAGATCCCTACTCATTCTTCTGAATTCCAGTGAGTATAGGCCCAAGAACCATCAAATGCTTCACCTATGATAAGCCTTCAAACCTGGGATCATTTTCATGACCTTCCTTTGAAACTTCTCCAATGTCAGCACAACCTTTTTTTTTAGATAAGTGGCCCAAACTGCTCACAATACTCCAAGTGAGGCCCCACTAGTGCCTTATAAAGCCTCAACATTATATCCTTGCTTTTATATTCTAGTCCTCTTGAAAAGAATGCTAACATCGCATTTGCCTTCCTCACTACTGTCTCAACCTGCAAGTTGACTTTGAAGGAATTCTGCACAAGGATTCCCAAGTCCCTTTGCACCTCAGATTTGTGGTTTTTCTCTCCATTTAGAAAATAGTCTGCACTTTTTATTTCTTCTACCGAAGTACATGACCATAAAATTCCCAACACTGTATGCCATCTGCCACTTTGCCCATTCTTCTAATCTGTTTAAGTCCTTCTGTAGCCTCTCTGCTTCCTTAAAACTATCTGCCCCTCCACCTAGCTTCATATCGTCTGTAAAGCTGGCCACAAAACCATTCATTCCATCATTGAAATCATTAACAGAAAAACGAAAAAAGCAATAGTCCTAATACATACTTCTGCGGGGCACGATTAGTCAGTGGCAGCCAACCAGGAAAGGCTCCTTTTATTCCCAATCTGTGCCTCGTGCCAATCAGCCAATGCTCTATCTATGCTAGTATCTTTCCTGTAAAACGTGCTAAACAGCCTCTTGTTTGGTACCTTGTCAAAGGTCTTCTGAAAATCCAACTGCACAACATCCACCAATTCTCATTTGTCTATCAAAGAATTCCAGCAGGTTTGTCAGCAAGATTTAAAGAAACCATGCTGACGTCAGCAGTTTCTATCACATGGTTCCAAGTATACTGAAACCACAAACTTAACAATCAACCCTAACATCTTCCCAACTACTGAGGCCAGACTAACTGACCTATAGTTTCTTTTCTTCTGCCTCTCTCCCTTTTTGTAGTGACATTTGCAATTTTTCAGTACTCCGGAACCATGCTGGAATCTATTGATTTTACAAAGATCATTACTATTGCCTCTTTCAAAATATGATGTAGACCATCTGCTTCAGGTGATTTATCAAACTTCCGATCTTTCATTTTCCCAAGTACCTTCTCCCTAGTAATGGCAACTACTCTCAGCTTTGCCCACTAATACTCTCAAACTTCAGGCATACTGCTAGTATCTTCCACAGTTGAAGACTAACGCAAAATACTTACTCAGTGTCTATGCCATTTCCTTGTCCCCCATTACTACCTCTCCAGCATCATTTTCCAATGGTCTGATAACTACTCTTGCCTCTCTTTTACACTTTATATATCTGAAGAAACCTTTTGGTATCCTTTTTAATATTATTGGCTAGCTTAACTTCATATTTCATCTTTTTCTTCTTTATGACTTTGTTAGTTGCTTTCTTTTGGATTTTATATATTCCAAATCCTCTACCTCCCACTAATTTTTGCTTTATTATATGCCCTCTCATTGGCTTTTATGCTGTCTTTACTTCCTTTGTCAGCCACAGTTGCATCATCCTGCCTTTAGAATACTTCTTCTTCTTTGTGATGTATGTATCCTGTGTCTTCCAAATTGCTCCTGGAAACTCCAGACATTGCTGCTCTGCTGTCATCCATACTAGTGTTCCTTTCCAATTAAATTTGGTCAGCTCCTCTCTCATGTATCTGTAATTCTTTTTACTCCACTGTAATACTGATACATCTGACATTAGTTTCTCCTTCTCAAGTTTCAGGGTGAATTCTGTCATATTATGACCACTGGCCCATAAGTGCTCCTTTACCTTAAGCTTTCTAATCAACTCCAGTTCATTGTACAACACCCAATCCAGAATAGCTGATCCCCTTGTGGACTCACCCAGAAGCTGTTCTAAAAGCCCTCTTGAAGGCATTCGTAGGATCTAGCACTAACCTGATTTTTCCAATCTACTTGTATATTGAGTTCCCCCATGACTATTGTATTCTTTCCTTGAAGTAAATTGAAGTAATATATATTTAAAAAGAGTGAGGTAATGTTCATAGGCTCAGTCTCCAGTTAGGAACCATATGGCAGAAGGAAAGAAGCTGTTCCTGAATCACTGAGTGTGTGCCTTCTGGCTTCTGTACCTCCTTCCTGACTGTAACAATGAGATGAGAGCATGCCCTGGGTGATGGGGGGTCCTTAATAATGGACGTCAGCTTTCTGTGGCACTGCTCCTTGAAGATGTCTTGGATACTACGGAGGTTAGTACCCAAGATGGAGCTGACTAATTTTACATCTTTCTGTAGCTTCTTTCGGTCCTGTGCAGTAGCCTCCCATACCAGACAGTGATGCAGACAGTCGGAATGCTCTGCACAGTACATGTATAGAAGACTGAGTGTTTTAGATGACAAAACAAATCTCTTCAAACACCTAATGAAGTATAGCCACTTCTTTATAGATTCATCAATATGTTGGGACCAGGTTAGATCCTCAGAAATTTTGACACCTAGAAACTTGATATTGCTCACTCTCTCCACTTCTGATCCCTCTGTGAGGATTGGTTTGTGTTCCCTCATCCTACCATTTTTGAAGTCCACAACCTGCTCCTTCATCTTACGAATATTGAGTGCAAGGTTGTTGCTGCGACACCACTCTACTAGTTGGCATATCTCACTCCTGTACGCCCTCTCGTCACCACCTGAGATTCTACCAACAATGGTTGCACCATCAGCAAATTTACAGATGGTATTTGAGCTATACCTAGCCATACAGTCATGTGTACATAGAGAGTAGAGCAGTGGGCTAAGCACACACCCCTGAAGTGCACCATTGTTGATCATCAGCGAGGAGGATATGTTATCACCAATCCCCACAGACTGTGGTCTTTCGGTTAGGAAGTTGAGGATCCAATTACAGAGAAAGGTACAGAGGCCCAGATTCTGTAGCTTATTGATCAGGATTGTGGGAATAATGGTGTTAAATGCTGAGCTATAGTCAACGAGCAGCATGCTGACATAGGTGTTTGTATTGTCCAAGTGATCTAAGGC
Source organism: Mobula hypostoma (assembly GCF_963921235.1). Taxonomy (NCBI): domain Eukaryota; kingdom Metazoa; phylum Chordata; class Chondrichthyes; order Myliobatiformes; family Myliobatidae; genus Mobula; species Mobula hypostoma. Next base: position 132,584,548 of record NC_086099.1, read on the forward strand.
TGTGTGAAGAGATTGAGATTGAGATTGCTTCTGCCATAGTCCAATTGTGGTGATACACAAATTGCAATGAGTCCAGGCCATGCTGAAGCAGAGGTTCATTCTAGCCATTACCAACCTCTCAAAGCATTTTATCACGGCAGATGTGAGTGCTACCAGGCAAAAGTCACTAAGGCAGCTCACACTACTCTTCTTAGGCACTGGTTTAACTGTTGCCTTTTTGAAGCAAGTGGGAACTTCCGATTGTAGTACTGAGAGGCTGAAAATGTCCTTGAGTACTCCCGCCAGTTGGTGGCACAAGTTTTCAGAACCTTCCCAGATATACTCCACCAGGGCCTGCCATCTGACAAGGATTCACCCTTCTTAAAGACAGCCTAACATTGGCCTTTGAGATAGAGATCTCAGGGTCACTGGATGCAGTAGCGATCTTCATAGCTGTTGTGATGTGCTTCCTTTCAAAACGGGCATAGAAGTTTGGAGTATCATATGCAGTTTTGGTCACCTAACTATAGGAAATATATCAGAAAGATTGAAGGAGTGCAGAGAAAATTTATAGCGATGTTGCTGGGCCTTGACCTGAGTTATAGGGAAAGGCTGAGTAAATTAGGACTTCATTCTCTGGAGCACAAGAGAATGTGGAAAGATTTGATAAAGGTATACAAAATTATGAGGGGTGTAGATAGGGTAAATGCAAGCAGGCTTTTTTTTAACTGAAGTTGGTATGACTAAAACTAGAGTTCGTAGGTTAAGGATGAAAGGTGAAATATTTAAGGGGAACCTTAGGGGGAAATTCTTCACTCTAAGAATGAAAGTGGTGAGAGTGTGGGAAAAGCTGCCAGCAAAAATGATGGGTGTGGTTTCGATTACAACATTTAGGAAATGTTTGAGTAAGTACATGGACGGGAGGGATATGGAGAGTGGGTTGATGGAACTAGGAAGAATAACAGGTTTGCACAGACTAGATGGGCCAACGGACCTGTTTCTGTGCTGTGGTGTTCTATGACTCTATGAGTCCATGCAGATATAAGGACAAATTGGATAGTATGGGTTTATTCCCATCAGAACAAAGGAGGCAGATAGGTGACCTTACAGACGTCTCTCAAGTTTACGAGGGACATAGGTAGGATAGATAATCACTATCTTTTTTTCCCAGGGCAGAGGAGTCTAGAATTAGAGGGCGCAAGTTGAAGATGAGAGAGGAGAGAGAAATTAAAGTACACTGTATCAGAAAAGTAACGTCTTTCAAACAGAGGGAGGTGGATTTCTAGAATAAGCTGCCAGATGAGGTAGTGGAGGCAGGCATAATTAAAATGGGAAGTGGCAAAAGGAATTAGAGAAGATCGACATCGAGAATGACATGGATGAGCTGGACCAAAAGAACCTTTTGCTGTGCCATATGTTTCTTTGGTTCTATGATTCTATGAGAAGATTCAAGAATATGGATTGTAACAGCTATTTCTGTAATCTTCACTGGAATGTTTCTTTAATGACAGGGACCATTGATTAAAGCCACATTTGATTGAGACAGAACTAAATAAGTGGTATGTTGTGAAATAAATCAACCAAGTGAAAGATCAAAAACTTGCTTAGTGCCTTAGAACTGCAAGGCTTGGTCATTGAAACCACACGCATCGCAGCTACAGCACATATTGTACAATGTAATACAAGTTCTACTGCTCTGATAAATGCGACAAGGGTCAGACACTGGAAGATTTTTTGTTTATTGCTGTGGCATTTAATTGTAAGCTGTGAGTGACATTAAAAGGATCATGGAAACAGTCTGACAACAACTAAAGCATTATCATGGCTGGGAAATTACAGTTTACAATTCATTTTCTGCAGCAAAAATATAGAAGGATAAGTGCATACTGTTTTAATTGTATGGAAAATTGTGGGGAAAGTTGCATAATTAAAGGGAGAGTAAATTCTAGAAGGAATAATTTGTGATTAAAAGCTTTTCTCTCAATCTAAGCAAATACATATTGTAGAACAGAACTCCACTGTGCTACAACTCAAGATATCACAGTTAGTAAATTATAAGATCAACATGTTTTGGTGACAAGAGCAATTAGATCTGTAGGAGTGTAGAAATGATACAAGTTCAAATAGGGATGGAAGAGTTTTGGATGAATCAGGGTAGTTTGAGAAAAGATACATATGGGAGTTTTTACAAACAGTTTTATCTATCTATCTATCTATTTATTTATTTATTTTGTGATACAGCATGAAGTAGACCCTTCCAGCCCTTCAAGCAATGCCGTCCCAGTAACCACACGACAAACCTAATTAACCTTAACCTAATCACAGGACAATTTACAATGAGAAATTAACCTACCTGGTATCTCTTTAGACTGTGGGAGGAAACTGGAGCACCCAGAGAAAACCCAAGCATTCCACAGAACAGCACCAGAATTGAACTCTGAACTCCAGAATGCAACACAACTTTTGTCCAGTTTCTGCATCTTCCTCTGCAATTGGATCCTTGACTTCCTGAGAGGGAGACCGCAATCAGATTGGAAGTATCATCACCTCCTCCTTGGGTACCATCTTAGGCATACTTCAGGGTTCCCTGCTCTACTCCTCAGTGGCTTCCACAAATTTGCTGAAGGCACTATTGTTGTTGGCAGAATTACTGATGGTGATCAAGTGGCATGCAGGAATGAGATAGGTCTGCTGGTGAGAACAACTTTGCACTCAGCATCAGGAAAACTAAGGAACCAATTGTGGACTTTTGGAAGAGAGAGTAAGGCAAACACACAGCGTATTCATATTAAAGACTGTGCAGTAAAAGTATGAGGAGTTTCAGTTTACTGGATGTTAACATCTCAGAGGATCTATCCTGGGCCCAGCGCAAAGATGCAACCAGGAAAAAGGCATGCCAGTTTCTACTTTCTTAGTAGTTTGAGAAGATTCAGCATGTCACTGAAGATCTTGACTAACAGCACCCTGACTAGTCACATCATGGTCTGTAATATAAATTCCAATGCACAGTAACAAAAGAGTCTAGAGAGAGCGGTGGACTCAGACAGCTCCATCATAGACATAGCTCTTCCCACCACCAGTCACATCCACAAGAGGTGATGTCTCAGGAAGGCATCATCTAAGACCCCACCATGCTGGTCATGCCCTCCTCTCATTACTGCCAATAGGCAGAAGGTGTAGGATTCTGAGACCAATACCTCAAGGTTTAACAACACCTTCTTCTCGACTGCCATTATGTCTTTGAGCTGACCTGAAAAACCTTAAACCTACCTTGGACAATATTTCTTTTTCTGTCTCTTAGCTTGTATTAGTGATGTTATATATGTTTTGTCATGTAGGTTTTGTATGTTATGTTAATGTAAGTTTATGTTAACTTGTGTTTATAATGTAATGTAATGCACTGTTGTAGTAATCTAACTTCCATGGCATTTATACCCAGTGTAAGTACAGTGTGCCTATGTCAATAAACTTGACAATTGGAACTAAACTTGTTCAACTAAGATCCTTTTGTTGCAGGCAGCCATAGGCTCTGATAAGCAGCTTGAGGAAAGGGATGATCTACACCTGAAAGCTTTGTAGAGACATTTCCTTGGTTTTAGGAACATTACGAATCTTTTAAGGTTTAACTATCAATGCATATTTAGATTATTGATAAAAATCTGATTGAAACTGATACTCATGATATGTTCAACTGATTTTATTTTACCTTCATGTTTGCTTCTCTGATTCAATTGCAAGCAGATGCATCAATTATCTTCTGATTGCATGTGTGGTATGAAAGATAAAAGATATGCCAATGCATCATTAAGTTTAGGTGTCAATGCATAATGAAAAGCATTTGAATGGGTTAGAAGTAACATAGGTGACCATTCAAAGGCACTGAATAATATGACAGAATGATTCAAAATAATACATGAACATGTAATGAATTAATACACTCATGTGTGATAGAGAAAGCAAAACATTTCCTGAACAAAAATGTAAAGGAGAAGTGGTTACAATAACCAAATGGTTTGTTGGATATTGGAGCCTCTTAAAAATCATCAGGATATCATTTAAGTATAGAAAATAGAATTGTGCGGTCCTCTTGAGTATTCTCCAACAATTAGCCAGAGGAACAAGATAGGAGGCTCAGCACATTACATGCTAAGTAACCTTGATTTCCTCTTGCAATTGAAACTTCAATCTTCCTCAAACATATGTTACTAGAATACATTGTATCTGCTAGTGCCAGAGAACATCACCAGGATCTGCAGTGATAAGACCGTAAGAAAACAGGATAATAAGACATAGGAACAGAGTAGAACATTCGGTTGATCTATTTTCCCTCTCAACTCCATTCTCCTGCCTTTTCCGAATAACCTTGATGTCCTGACTACACGCAAGCCTATGAACTTCCACTATGAACAACAACAATGGCCTTCACAGCCATCCATGGCATTAAATTCCACAGATTCACCACCTTTTGGATAAAGAAATTCTTTCTCAACTCTGTTTGAAGTGGATGTTCCTCTATTCCGAAGCTGTGCCCTCTGGTCAAAGACTCACCCACTATAGGGAACGCTCTTTCCCCATCCACTCTATCTAGGCCTTTCAATATTCAATAGTTTTCAATGAGATCACCCCTCATTCTTCTAAACTCCAGTGGGTACAGGTCCAGAGCCATCAAATGCTTCTCATACGGTAACCATTTCATTGCCTGAATCATTGCCTGAACCTCCTCCGGACCATCTCAAATGTCAGCATATCTTTTCTTAGATAAGGGGCCCAAAACTGCTTACAATACTCCAAGTATGGTCTGACCAATGCCTTATAAAGGCTCAGCATTTCATACTTGGTCTTATATTCTAGTCCTCTCAAAATTAATGCAACCACTGCTTTTGCTTTCCTTCCTTCCAACTCAAACTGCAAATTAATCTTTAGGGAATCCTGCAGAAGGACTGCCAAAGAAGGCGGAGTTAATGGCGTCAAACGGCAACTCCTTTGCTTGCATCTGTGGAAACAGCTCCATTTCCATCTTTAATATCTTTATTTTTCCCTTTCAAGGCGTGGTGATATCACGTGCAATGATCTGCCAGTTTATGATTGGACAGCACTGAGCATGCGCAGGGTTTGCCAGAACGTATTAGCATGTGGCGGGGTTGAGATGCATTTGTTTATTTCTGTAAATGAAAGTTCCCTAGTTCTTCCAGAATATGATACTTTACTGTTAACCCACGGAATGTTAAAATAGAAGTAACATAACATGGTGTCAGAAGTGCTTTTGGAAGAATAATACGGGAAAATCAAGAATTGAAGATAATCAAAAAAAGAAGAAAAAAGTTCGAACGGTAATTGGTAAAACATGGAAGATCTGCAACCCCCACAAAAATTGCAGCTGACTGGGAACGTAGCTGAGAATTGGAGGATATTCAAGCAACAGTTTGAGATGTATTAATTGGCCATCGGAGCTGATAGAAAAATGGGAAAAAACCAAAGCGGCAATCCTGCTCCATGTGATCGGGAATGACGCAGTAGAGGTATACAATAATTTTGTCTTTGAAGTTGGAGATAATTTCAATTTAAAGTTGATAATGGACAGATTTGAATTTTTTTGTATACTTAGGGGTAATTTAACGTATGAGCGATATAAATTCTTCACATGTGCTCAAAGGGCTGCTGAAGCAATTGATCAGTACCTTACGGAGTTAAGAAAGTGTAGTACAATGTGTGAGTTTGAATTGCACACAGACTGTCTTATTAAAGATAGACTAGTTTGAGGCATTCGAGATAATGCTCTGAGAGAATGGCTTTTGCATGAGCAAGATTTAAATTTTGAACAAGCTTTTGCACTCTGCAAAGCTTCCGAGACCATAATGTCGCAGGCTGAAGAGGTTTTTGTTGAAAATTGCAATGTAAATGCTGTAAAAAAGTGCGAATATATCAAGAAATATAGTAATACATTGACAAAACCAACAGAGAGAAAGACAGCATTTGAAAAAAAAGTCATGTGATCGCTGTGCACGGGAACACCGTCCAAATCAGTGTTTCACATATGACAAACTTTGTTACAGCTGTGGTAAGATTAATCATTTTTCAAGCTGTTGTAGAAGTAGAAAGAAGGAAAAAGAAATGAAACAAGTAAATGCAGTGATAGAAGATGAACGTGAGGAATTTTGTATAGATGCGCTTTATGAAAATGTTGACATGGAGAATATAAGAGCAGTAGCTGCAGTGTCTGAGATGACCAAACAGGAGGCAATTGATGATGTGAGAAAGCAATGGCAGGAAATGGCTTGTTTTCTGTGCTGTAGTGTTCTATGGTTCTATGGTTCTAGGAAGAGGTTGCTTCAACGCAAGCGATAATGAAAGAGACACTGAGAGAATATGAGATTCAGCCTAATCACCGTCTAGAGGAAGAACGCTCACAGTGGCCACAGTATAAGGAAGAAGTGAATACACAAGTAACGGAATTGAGAAGTTTTATTGAAATGATGAAGTCTCATCATAAAAAAGAAATTACACAGTTAATAGATGAATTAGATGAAGAGAAGAAGATTTGTATTTCATTACAAATGGAAGTGGAAGGAATTAGGAAAGATACAGTCCAAGCAGAAACAGGGAAGTGGATTGCTGAGGAGGATAGCGTGAACTGCTTACCTTAAATTTCAGGTTCTAACCAGGAGACATGTGAGAGTATACCAAAAAGTTTAGTTGAGATACATAAAGGAAAGCTTAAAGCAGAAAAGGAGAAGAAAAAGAAGAAGCACAAGAAGGGTTATGGCCCACATAGCGAAGAACCAACTTCAGAGTTTCCATTAACTGATTTCTTTATTGGTTAATGTTGTTATTTGTTTTTTTCTTTTTAAGGAGAAGAAGATGTGATTCTTCAGAGATTCAACTAACGGATGCAGACGAGACAAAACATGTAAATAATAACAAGGAAACACAATATCTGTGTGTATCACAAAGGAGGTCTACTCGTGTTCGTAAACCCAAAGAGAGACTGATTAAGACTTCTTGAATTATGTATTTGTTTTGATTAATGTTGTTCTTTATTTTTTCTTTTTAAGGAAGGGAAGATGTGGTGATATCACGTGCAATGATGTGCCAGTTCCTGATTGGACAGCACTGAGCATGCGCGGGGTTTGCCAGAATGTGTCAGCACGTGGCGGGGTTAAGATGTGTTTATTTCTGTAAATATAAGTTCTCTAATTCTTCCAGAATATGATTCTTTACCATTAACCCACAGCATATTTAAATAGAAGTAACATAACACAGGGTTCTTTTGAAGACCCTGACCTGGAGTTACATGCTGACTATGGTTCTTTGCGGGAATGGGACCTGCTCTCAGGGTTTCATAACCGGCCGTTGTTCGACATGCCAAAGGCTCGGCTTAAGAATCCAGCTCGAATTCGGAAGCTGAGAATCTCGGGGCTCTGGAGTTGGGTGGATTGAGGGTCGGTGTCATGACAGGAGACCTGAGTATTGTCGGGCGAGTCGGGATATCTGCTGTGTGCCTGGAGACCCGGGATCTTTGTGATCTTCAGGCACAGAGCTCAAAAAAGTGACATAACGGACTTTTAACATCATTAACCAGTGAGTTGTTTGTTATGTCTCCCTGTTCACCGGTAAAATGGAGACACCTCTTTCTTCCTTAATAGGAATACCTGTGGTATGTCGGATACCGGGTGAAACGCAAAGTCTTTGGGGTAACTGCAAGACTGTGTCTTTGCTATTGCTTTGCTCATGCTGAGTGCTCAGTGGCGGTGCCAATGCATGCTTTTTCCTTGCCGGTGGGGGGAGGGGGGATGGTTGCTCGCTGCTGCTTACACGCGGGAGGGAGGGGAGCTGGGGAATGGACTTTGGGGTTCTAACATTTCACTGTCATTCATTCTTTGGGGCACTCCTCTGTTTTCGTGGATGGTTGCGAAGAAAAAGCATTTCAGGATGTATATTGTATACATTTCTCTGACATTAAATTGTGCGTTTATACCTTTGAAGTCCCTGTGCACCTTTGATTTTTGAATTTTCTCCCCAATTAGGAAATAGTCTATGCCTTTATTCCTTCTACCAAAGCATATAATCATACACTTCCCTGCACTGTATTCCATCTGTCACTTCCTGGTGCATACTCCTACTATGTCTAAGTCCTTCTGCAGACTTCCTGCTACCTCTGACATTATACCTTTCTCTGACATTAAATTGAATCTTTGAACCTCAACACTAACTACCTCTCCACCTAACTTTGTATCACCTGCAAACTTGACCACAAAGCCATCAATTCGGTCATCTATATCATTGACAAATACTGGGAAAAGAAGCAGTCCCAATACCGACCCCTGTGGAACACCACTAGTCGCTAGCATCAACCAGAAAAGCCTCCTGCCAGTCAGCCAATCTTCTTTCCACATTAGTATCTTTCATGTAATGTCATGGGCCCTTATCTTGTTAAGCACCCTCATATGTGGCACCTTGTCAAAGGTCTTCTGAAAATCCAAGTAACCAACATCTACTGACTTTCCTTTGTCTATCCTGCCTGTTATTTCCTCAAAGAATTTCAACAGATTTGTCAGGCAAAATTTCTCCTTAAGTACACTATGCTAACTTTGGCCTATTTTATCAAGTGCCATCAAGTAACACAAACCTATCCTTTATATCTTGCAAATCCCTGACGTCAGGCTATCTGGGCTATAATTTCCTGTCTTTTGACTCCTTCCCTTCATAAAGAGTAGAGTGTTATCTGCAATTTTCCAGTATTTTGGAATTAATCCAAATTCTAGTGATTCTTGAAAGTCTGGAGAGAATGGATGAAGAATATTGAGATGGTCTGAGGATTCCAAGTTGAAGATCTATTGCCAGTTGGATGCTCCTTCTCATTAGTTGATGAGCTATTTAGCTATTTTCAGAGATTTTCCTCCAATATCTCACTTTGGATTGCCAGTGCTTCAAACTTCCATGACTGAGATAAGGCAGTTCATATGAATCCTTGAAAGTCACTTCCCATACAGATTAAAATAAAACAAATACCATTTCCATTGGGAACAGTTCCCAATATCATTCTTCACTAACAGCAAATTCAATGAAAATATAAGATCTGTGAAGCCGTTCAGTTTTATTGGTTTTGTGATTATCTCTATCATTCAACAAAATGTAAATGAGATCTAGTAGAGAGCAGTTCTGATATCATTCTACAATGCCTTCTTGTGCTGTGGCTCCCACCGCAGACTCCACTGGCTCAGAATGGGCTTCAGTAGTCCAGGCCATCTGGCAGATTGACGTCAACACAGGCAATGCTGCAGTGACAGTGTAGGGAGTAGAAATCCTGCAGTCTGGAGAGATGATTGCCACACAACTTAACCCAGCCTTCTATCTGGTGCTGGATAGACTCCTGGTTACCTCAGACATTGTACCTGCACTTTTCATCAGAGCCATGGTGTTATAAGCTTCAGATTCCATTGCAAGATTTTTCCTTTTATAAAAGACATCTTTATCTTAGTTATCAGATGATACATGATAGAGAGTTCTATAATTTGAGGGATTACAGTTGGCCAGACACTCATCATTGGGCTCCAACTAGGTATCTCCAGCCCATGTCCATAAACTCCAAAGGAGTTCACCCACAAATCTGCTGAGGTTGTCCATAGAATCTGGTGCTCCTGAGGTAGCCTGCTGTACATTGGTGAGACCCATCGTAAATTGCTTCGTCAAACACCTCCGATCCACCAAAAGTGGAAATTCCCGGAGACCAAGCATTTTAATTCCTACTCGCATTCACATTCCAACATGTTGGTCCATGGCCTCCTCTTGTGCCAAAAAGAGGCCACCCTCAGGGTGGAGGAGCAACACCTTATATTCCATCTGGGTAGCCTCCAACCTGATGGCATGAATATCGATTTCTCCTTCCAGTAAAGAAAATTCTCTCTCCTTCCCCTCTTCTTCTATTCCCCACTCTGACTTTTTAGCTCTTCTCGCCTGCCTAACACCTCTGCCTGGTGCCCCTCCTCCTTCAGGTTCCCTGTTCTTCAGCCCCTTACCCTTCCCACCCACCTGGCTTCACCTATCACCTTTTAGCAATCCTCCTTCCCCTCCCCCACCTTTTTATTCTGACATCTTCCCCCTTCCTTTTCAGTCCTGAAGAAGGGTCTTGGCCCGAAACTGTTTGTTCATTTCAATGGATGCTGCCTGACACTTCTGAGTTTCTCCTGAGCATTATGTATGCAACTCGAAGAGACACTGCTTTAATCATTTATGAACTTTGATAAATGCACATGCTTCATTCTGAAGGCCCACCAAATCCTTTACAAACTTGTTATCAGAACAAGTGTGCATCTTTGTTTTATAGCAAAATGTTGTCTCTTCCATGTAGCCTCTTCTGGAATGGTTGATGTCTACTAGTACACTGTCCAGATCTGTGTTGTACTCCAGTTTCTAAAATACTAGTAGTGTTCGTCAATCAATCTGTAAAATAGATTTTTCTTACTAAAGACTCTAAAGTCCATTCATATCTTCAAGTTTTCCCTCAAGAAAATGTGAAAAAAATCTTTCAAGCTGTTACATTTCCTGATAGTTTCAGCTCTGGTCTAGTCCTTCAAACTCATGTGTGCGCTTTTACAGTGCTTTTAGTTTTTGTTTCATGATGTGGAGTACACTGGATTCATACTAGAGTACCGTATATGCTTAATATTGTGCCAGGGTGTAGTCAACCTGACCCACCATTCACATTCAGTCCCCATGCTGTTCTGTTGTCATATTACTTGCTGCAGGTTTGGCTGTGTCACCCTCAATGAAACACAAGCTGGTCCAGCACATTGCTATTTCTAGTTTCTTCTCCATGGATTGTCACCTTGTCATGATGGAGAAGCTTGTGTAGTCCTGTGATCCCGAGAGCAATGCCGTCTGGAGCTATGCTCTTGGTAGGGTCACCCATGGCGGTAAGGTCGAGGGTGAGGTCCCTGACAAAGAACAATCCAATCAAGACCTCAACGGTGGAACAGACGGATGAAGTTACTTCAAACTCAATGGCTGTGAAGGCGGATGAAGGCTGCAACAAATTCATCAGCTCCAATCGTCGTGATTTCCATGCCATTGGAATCAGTTGGTTGATTTGTGAAGTATCGTGTGCTTCTTGGAGTGCAACATCAAGTATACGTTAAACAAATACATGCACAGGATGTGGGCCACTTCTTCAGAATGAAGAACATCATCCTCGACCTCGAGGGATAGCCACGACAATGACGATTTTTAGATTCTGACTTCCACATCTCCTTAAATAATTCCCAGTAATTTGCTGGTGCATTTGCTGCTTGCTGATCTATGCTACTTCTGATGATTTGTGCACACTATAATTATTTGCCTTTCCCATTCATCTTTCTATTTTAGGCCACAGTACAAGACCATTTCACATTTACCAATGTAAGAGTTCACCTGCAATGTATATGTACAGTCTTGTATCCTATTAAATTCTTTCTCAGCTTCTGGTAATGTAACATTTCAAAGAGTTTGACACTGTCTACAGATGCTGGTCAGCTGTTTATTCCTGAATCCAAATAATTTTCAGTTTTGAATACCAGTGTTTTTAGCATCAAAGCTAGTGTTGCATTATTTACCAAAAATCTGGATGTTTATCATTCATTCCTGATTCCTGATTTTATCTGTTTCACATTTGATCTAGATTTAATTACTTATCCCCTGATAAATTGAATGATAACCTCATGATGAGCCAGTTATCTGAATCCTTAAAGTCATATTTTGAAAATTCAAGGGCTGGACATTTCTAGCTTTGCATGTGCCTACATCTCCCATTCAAAGAATCACTGAGTCATAGAGTCATGGAGACAAACCACATGGAAACAGGCCCTTCAGCACAGCAGTCTGTACCTATCATCAACCGCCTATTTATACTAATCTTAGATTAATTCCATTTTTTATTCTCCCCACATTCTCATCATCACCCCCACCTCAGATCCTACCAGTCACATTCACACTAGTAGTAGTTTACAGTGGCCTATCACTCTGCATGTCTTTCGATTGTGGAGGAAACCACATCACTTGGTGGAAAACCACACAATAATGAGGGAAAACACGCATTTTTGTTGTGCGCAAATTTCACACAGACAGGACCTAAGATCAGGATTGAAGCTGAATCTCTGGTGCTGTGAGCCAGTGGCTTTATTGGAACCATTGTGCTGCCTAGTTGTTATTGTGATGGATATTCATTTCCCAGGGCCCAAGAGTCTGTGGTTAAACTCAGCTTTCTAGCACAGCTGTATGACCTTTCCAAAGGTTCAAAGTTGCTGGTGATAAAATTAAACCTTTAACAAATATTCTTTGCTCAGCTGTTTGTTGTAAACAAGAGCCAATCCCCAGTTCTCAATATAAATTTCAAAGAACAACCAGTTTGACGTTGGAGGCATAGCTTATGTAAAAGTAAAGTGATTGGGAGACTTGTTTCCATTAGCCAAGTGCAAAACAATGGAGTTATGTCACTTAGCACATCAAACATGGTTACAAGAAGGATGCTTGTGCACTAAGGGGGTCAACCCTCACAGCATTAATTGTGGATGTTTGGGATCTCTGTTGCCAGGAGCTTTGAAGATCATCTATGTGAGTTACTTTGTCCCAGGAAAGGATTCCAGAAAAAGTCACATGCAAACAAAGTCATCTAGTAGAAAACAGTATAAATATGAACAACGTTGTAGATTGTTAGAAACAATAAGGAGAAAAACAGGAAAAGGGATTTACAGATAGAAGAATTAGAATTCATTCCTCAGCTTTTAGTTTCTGTGAGGACAACTCATTAATCTACAACTCACTGATATGTTATTCGAGTCCATAAGAATTTTTCCCTGTGTTTAGAAATCCTTTTATAGTTTGTAAATCTTTTATAAATTAAAAAATCCTCTCTGCGTGTTAAGTGTGTATTAACAATGTCTGACTATAAATGTGTACCATTAAAAATAAAATAACTGTTTAAATGACTTTGTTGGCTATGTTAGGAAGTATTATGGAGTTCTATAAATATTGCAGATATTAATTCAAACAAGAATCAGTCTTCAGTTCTTGTTGTAAATGTAAATAAATTCAGGAAGCTTGCAATTAGCCTTCCGTTTTTTGTAACTTGTAAACAGTAAATTAAAGTTAGAAGTACAGGCTGCTGAACAGACTAAGAGATTGCATATGCAATAGCCAAGTATTAAGACAATGGGGTTGTGTTAATTGACTTGCATCAAGCCAGGCAACATGGCTAAGTTATTTATCATTGCGTTTCAGTGTCACAGGTATAGGCAATCAATAGATTTTGTGTACTTATATTTGTGTACTCTGCGACTAACCTGACAACATTAATTTTGGGTATCTGGGATTTCTGCCTCCAGTAAGCTTTTAGAATATCTATGTGAATTACTTTGTGACAAGGTTGTTTGAACATTCAAAGGCATCTGCCAATCTAGATATGCAATTCAAAGGAAGCAATACCAACTTAATTTATTGAAGGAAATTATGCCATTGTAACTATTGAAATTGTATTGTATCAGCTACTGTTACTCTTGATCTTAAGGGTATAAAACAGCTATGTAACTTTGGGTTTATGAGTCCTGTTGAGAGTGTCTCCACAATGATGTCTGCTTCTTATGATAAATAAAGACTTCTGTATAACCAGCTTCAGAGTCTCTCCATTGACTTCAATCCCAGTCTCAACAAGCTGGAAGTATCTCCTCCTTTGTATGGAGGGGTACCCACCACTCAAACAGTGGGCATTGGTAGCAAAACATCACTACAGAGGCTAGATGAGGAACTCAGCTAGTTCTTGAAGTGTAGGTACACATAGATACCTATATCAGATAAGGATTTGAGTCTCGGTCTTTGCGGACAGGGGAGCCAATACCATCACAGCATCAGTTTAGTCAAGCGTGAATCAAGTTTTCAAAACATATAAAATATTCCTATTTATATTTTTGAAGATCCTTCTCTATTACTTTATTTGAAATAATGTCACCACTGCACACATCAGGTGTTGTTAAGAGCTCATATATCCAAACTGAGACCTTATTGTAGCTTTGCTTCATATGTGGGCAAAGAGACTGAATTATAGAGGTGAGTTAAGAACGATTGCCCTTAAGATTAACGTGTCACTTGATCAAGCCTGCTATTCAGGAGCCCTGGCAAAATGGAAGTCCATGAGAATCAGGGCACAAATCTTCTCTAGGTAGGGTCAAAACTCCGAAGACCTATCCTTGACCCATCATATAATATAATTGTGAAGAAAGCATGAGAGCGCCTCTACTTCCTCAGGAATATTCGGAGATGCAGCATGCCACCAAAACCTTGGCAAACTTCTCTACACGTGTGGTGGAAAGTGAGCTGACTAGTTGCATTACAGCCTCGTATGGAAACACCAATGCTTTCGAACAGAAAATCCTACAAAAGATAGTGGATTCAGCCAGTACATCATGAGTAAAACCCTCCTAACCATTGAGCACATTTACATGAAACGCTTTTGTAAGAAAGCACCATCCATTATCAAAGATTCTCACCACTCAAGTCATGGTCTTTTCGTGCTGCTGCCATCAGGTAGAAGGTAGAAATGCCTCAAGACTTACACCACCAGGTTCAAGAACAGTTACTAACCCTCAACCATCAGGCTCTTGAACAAAAGTGGATAACTATACTCATTTAAAAGCTGTTTTATCTTGTTATTCCATGCTCTTAATCTATTGCTATTTGTCCATTGATTCTGTTTACAGTTACTGTTCTATGTATTTGCTAAGTATTCCTGCAGAAAAAGAATCTCTGGGTTGTGTGTGGTGTATGTACTCTGATAATAAATTTTACTTTGAACTTTGAATTCACACGAGGAGGTCAATCATCTCATCCTTAAAACATCACTGAAAGGTGGTATCCAAGGCCCAAACATCTTCAGCAGTTTCTTCAATATCCTTTCTCCAATATAAGTTCGGAAGTCAAAATGTTCACTAAACATTGCATAATGTTCAGCTTCATTGGCAACATTTGAGGAACTGAAGCAGCCCAGGCCTATATGCACAAAGATCTCGACAATTTCCCAATATGGGCAAATGTCCATCTCAGGCAGTGACTATCTCCAATTGATAGAGTGGAAATGGAAAGGACATTTCCATTGGTAGGAGGGTCTAGGATCCCAGGATCTAGTCTAAGAAAAATGGGATGTCACTTTAAAACTGAGATGCCAAAGTTTTTCTTCAGTCAGACAGTGGTCAGTCTGTGGAATTTGATGTCACAGAGTGCTGTGGAGGCCATGTCACTTGGTGTATTTAAGGCAAAGAGCAATGGTTTCTTGATTGATGGGGTAGGAAGAGGGTTTAAGTGTTATAGGGAGAAGGTGGGAGAACAGGATCTAAAAAAATATTAGCCACGATTGAATAGTGAAGCAAACCCAGTGAACTAAATGACATAATTCTGCTCCTATATCTTATGGCATTACAATAGACTCAGAACTTAAATGGAATAGCTTATTGAACACTATGGCTACAAGAGCATTGTATATATATATATATATGTATACACATAAAATCATAAATGTCATTATTTCTAACATCTCCAATCTTTGAGACATGAATCATGATTCTCAATTGCTTGGTTCAGTGTAGAGTAACACTGAAGAAACTCAAAAGCATCCAGAAAAATAGCCAATTTTATCAGCATCTATTTACCACCCTATACCAACATAATAGCTGCACTGTATACCTTGTACAAAATGCCTTTGTCCAAGCTATCCCAATAATTCCTCTAAAACCCATGATCACTACTCTAAGATATTTTTAGCACAAACAAATTGTTCCTTCATCTTCACTGGGTGTAAATCTTGAAACTGAGCAGCAACATAGGAGAACGTTCATCTGAAGAGCTGTGGTGGTTTTACAAAAAACAGATCTCCATTACCTTCATAGGGGCATATAGAGAGCAATTACAGTAAATTGCCAGTAACAACAATGTGCCGTAAATAAGTGCAACAATTTCTTTCCCATTATCAATTTTAAGTTGATTGGTCTATAATCCTTTCTCATGTCTCTATTGCAGTGAGGTAAATTATTAACTGTCCACTAATTTTCTGGCAATATCATCTGTATATGAAACAATATCTTTGCTTTCTTCTCTCAGTTTCACTGATTATGTACAGGCACTATCTGGACTTGAGATTTTACATTTATTTTTACTTTGACAATAACTTTATTCCTTTTTAGTCCTTTTCTAGATCATTAACAGCATTTAAAAGGCACTTGGACAGATACATGATAGGACAGGTTGAGAGTGGGATGGGCCAAATGGGGGCAAAATGGACAAGTGTAGATGGGCATTTTCATCAGCATCAACCTTTCATGAACTTTTCCATCTATGTCAGCAAAACAGAACAGCTGGTCATTCACTTCAGGAAACATGGTTGCGCACATGCTTACAAGCTTAGCTTCAAGTTCCTAGGGGTAAAAATCATCAATAGCCTGTCCTCATCCAATCACATAAACACCAGTACTTTTATTTACCCAGGAGGCTAAGAAATTTGGCTGGTCCCTGTTGACCCTTGGCAATTTTTATTGAGGGTGAAGTAACAAAAAGTAAATTGTGGTAAAAAAACTTTGAAAAATGAGGGAAGTAGTGGGATACTTTAAAAGAACAACACTGAAATTCAAGCGAAATGCATTCCATTAATAGCCATAAACAAGTAAGCTAATAATGGAAAATTGTAGACAAACAAATAACTCAAGGAAAATTTAATCTAAATGAAGACAAAAATTACCCAAACATGAAAGGGAAAGAAAAAAGAGAGAAACAAAACAAAAATAATCAGAAAGTGATGTTAAAATTAAACTGCAGCAAACTAATAGATGAGTAGGATCATGTCAGCATTAAAGCAAAAGAGAAGGCATATAATATATTAAAAAAATGTGAAAAGTTAGGGGATTGGGAAGATTTTAAAAGCCAACAGAAGGCAACTAAAAAGACATAAGAAGAGAAAAGTTGAAATATGAAGGTAAGCTAGCCACTAAGATAAAAGGTTTTTTTCAGATATATAAAGAGAAAAAAGAGAGACAAAAGTGGATATTGAACTGTTGGAAAATGCTGCAGGAGCGGCAGTAATAGAGGACAAAGAAATGTCAAATGAACTTAATGAATATTTTGTGTCATTCTTCACCAAGGAAGACAGTAACAGTATGACAGAGATTTGAGAGAGTCAGGGAGCAGAAGTGAATATAGTTCCTATTGCTAAAGGGAAGATGCATGGGAAGCTGAAAGGTCTGAAGGTAGATACGTCACCTGGATCAGATGGACTACACCCAGGCTTCTAAAGGAGAAAGCTAAAGAGATTATGGATATATTATTAATGATCTTTGAAGAATCACTAGATTCCAGAATGGTTCTGGAGGACTGGAAAATTGCAAATGTCACTTCTCTTTTTAAATGAAGTCAAATTACAGGCCAGTTAGCTTGTATTTCAATGGTTAGGAAGATATTGGAATCCATTATTAAGCATGAGGTTCTAGGGTATTTGGAGGCACGTGATAAAGCAGGCTAAAGTCAGCATGGTTTCCTTAAGGGAAAATCTTGCCTGGCAAATCTGTTGGAATTCTTTGAGGGAATAAAAAGCGAGATAGACAAAGGACAATCAGTGGATGTTGTATACTCGGATTTTCAGAAGGCCTTTGACAAGGTGATACACATGAGGCTGCTTAACAAATTAAGAGCCATGGTAACATAGGAAAGTTACCAGCATGGGTAAAACAATGGTTGATTGGCAGGAGGCAAAGAGTGGGAATAAAGGGAGCCTTTTCTGGTTGGTTGCTGATGACTAGTGGTGTCCTGCATGGGACTGCTTCTTTTTACATTATATGTCAATGATTTACATGAAGGAATTGATGGCTTTGTTGCCCAGTTTGCAGATGATATGAAGATAGGTGGTGGTGGAGGTAGCGTTGAGGAATTAGAGAGGCAACAGAAGGATTTAAACAGATTAGGAGAATAGGGAAGAAGTGGCAGATGGAATACAGTGTTGGGAAGTTCATGGTCATGCACTTTGGTAGAAGCAATAATAGCATAGACTATATTCTAAGTAGAGAGAAAATTCAAAAACTGAAGTGTAAAGGGACTTGGGAGTCCTCGAGGAGGATTCACTAAAGTTATTTTCAGGTTGAATCAGTGGTGTGGAAGGCAGATACAATGTTAGCATTCATTTTAAGAGGACTAGAATATAAAAAAAAATGAGGATGTAATTTTAAGGCTTTATAAGGCACTGGTGAGGCATCATTTGGAGTATTGTGAGCAGTTTTAGGCCCCTTATCTATGAATGAATGCACTGACATTGGAGAGGGTTCAAAGGAGGTTTATGAAAATGATTCAAGGGTTGAAAGGTTTATCATATGAGGAGCGTTTTTGATGACTCTGGGCCTGTACTCACAGGAATTCAGAAAATTATTAAATGATGAAAGGCCTCACTAGAATAGATTCGGAGAGGATGTTTCCTATTGTGTGGGAGTCTAAGACCCAGAGGGATTAGCCTCAGAGTAGAGGGACATTCATTAAGAATGGAGATGAGGAGGAATTTCTTTATCCAGAGAGTGGTGAATCTGAGTAATTTGTTGCCACAGCCAGCCGCAGGAGACTGGGGCTGAGGGAAAATGGATCAGATATGATGAAATGGCAGAGCAGACTTGATGGGCTGAATGGCCTAATTCTGCTCCTATATCTTATGGTCTTACAGCAAAGGGGAGATGTTGTATAGTCTGGGGAAATCATCCTATGCATGATCCTTCATAAAAATGTTCTGAACTAGTACAAAGAAAAGAATTAAAGCTAGTACTAGAAATCTGAAATTATAAAAAACCTGAAAAAGGAAGCTAAATAAAAATCAGATCTTATGTATTTGATATATTTCGTTGAATGGAACTAAATGATCATCATTTCCGATAGAGTGTAGCTGTCATAATGGGGGGCATTGATGGCGGACCCAAGTGCAAGACACAGACACTGAAGTACTAGGAACAGGACTTGACTAGAATAGGGACGTTACAGGATACTGACAAGGAGCAGGGACAAGAACGCAGACTTGTGCTAGGACATGGGCAAGACAGGGAATCCGGACAAGGAACTATGCACTAGGAGCCTGGGCATGGGCTCCGAGCCAGAGACTGGACAAGGACCCAGAACCTGGGTCTTGCCTCGGGTTCGGACCCCAGAACCAGGCAAGGACATGACATGACTACAGGACAGGACGTGACCGGGGTCTAGAGGCTTGAGCTTGGAGACAGGCTGGGGTCTTGAGGTTGGAGACAGACGGGCTGGGGTCTCGAGGCTTGAGCTCGGAGACAGACGGGCTGGGGTCTCGAGGCTTGAGCTCGGAGACAGACGGGCTGGGGTCTCGAGGCTTGAGCTCGGAGACAGACGGGCTGGGGTCTCGAGGCTTGAGCTCGGAGACAGACGGGCTGGGGTCTCGAGGCTTGAGCTCGGAGACAGACGGGCTGGGGTCTCGAGGCTTGAGCTCGGAGACAGACGGGCTGGGGTCTCGAGGCTTGAGCTCGGAGACAGACGGGCTGGGGTCTCGAGGCTTGAACTTGGAGATGGGCTGGGGTCTTGAGGCTTGGAATGTGGAGGCTGATAACTTGGAAGCTGGAGCTATGAGACAGACTGGGTACTGTACATCGACATAGAGCTGGGACTTATCCTTCGAAAAGCCGGGACTCATCTTTAACACAACACCAACATGAGACTGGACAGAACATAGACGTAGAGCTGGGACTTATCCTTAGACAAGCCGGGACTTCATCTCCACACTAAGGTGGGACAGGTCCCTCTGTTGGGTATTGGCAGAATGGACAGACTTACCCAACAGAGGCAAAGACAAGACAGGACCCCCCGCAGGGCAACAGCAGAACGGCCTGACTTACCCCACAGAGGCGAGGACAAGACAAGACATATCCCCCTGCAGGGAAACGGCAGAACGGCCTGACTTACCCCACGGAGGCAAAGACAAGAAGAGACAAACACCGAAAAATGACAGACAGTTCCACCTCTGCATCGGGGTTGCTCCAAGTCGCAGTTCGGCCAGCAACCTCAGCTGGCTATGGAAACAGCTGGATCCCTACCTAGCTCGGAGTGGCTGGCAGCCACTCAGCTGGCCCAGGAAACAGCGGAATCCATACCACAACGACAGCTCCAACTACTGACAGCAAGGCTCCATGAGGGGATGGTTCCCCAACGCGGCCTAAAGATGGCAAGTGGCTGCTCTAGCCTTCCACTGGCAGGTTGCTCCCAGGGGATCTTGACAAGACAAACCAGCACCCCACAGTCATCCCCAAGACTACTTATATTCCAAGCTTCAAGATGGGAATCAGGTGCCTATGATTAACTCAACCAAAACAGGGGACAGCTTGAAGACCCGGAGTCCTGAGTCCACGGACTGGACCGTGAACTGGAATGCGGACCTCATGGACTGGACCATGACAGTAGCTAAGGAAACAGAAAATACCATCAGGAGTAGACTGTTCTTTACTCTGAGTATGTTCCTCCTCTCAATATAATTGTGACTGGTCATTTATTTCAATAAAATAGATTTAGATTTGTTTTCTTGGATATTTTTAGTTCTTTAAATATATCGTAAAATGATCAGCTCCAACACACTTAAGCCCAGTATTAGTAATATTTGCATATTGCTAGGAAAGCATTTGATTAAAGTTCAACTTTCGAGACTTCAATATATAATTGAAGCTGTAATCCAATATCAAACACTTCAAATGAAATAAAAGGTCTATCTTCTTCTCAGGTAGTTGTAAAACAATTGAATTACTTTTGACAAAAAAACATGACCATTCCCCTTTTAACACTAACTGTGTGTCTCCTGATGTTTGAGCAATCTCACTGTATATTGCCTTCACTGTTATACCTTTCATTTATAAGTGAAATCACTACAATGAGGACTTAATTGTTTCGAAAAGATCATTGTCCTAAGTAATCTCAGGGCTTTATGGTACTCAACTGTTTAAAATATTCCGTGTTATTTGCCATGTAAGGCTATTAATCAACAATCATGTCTCCTACACTGGTTCATATAAGTTCCTTGGACTATCAGTATCAGAATCAGATTTACTATCGCTGACTATGAAGTGAAATCCTTTGTTTGAGATTGCAGTGCAGATATAAATATCTGTAAGTTAGAAGAATAAATAGTGTGAAAAGGGGAATAATAAGGAATTATTCCTGGGTTCATGGATCATTCAGAAACCTGATGGTAGAGGGGAAAATGTTGTTACTGAATTGTACCTCCTCAAACAAAAAGAGTGCAAGTCCCAGCTAAGACAATCCTTCGTCATGGATGCCACCATCTTGAGGCACTGCCCTTGGAAAATGTCTTCGATTGTGGGGAAAGTTATGCCTATGATGGAGCTAGCTAATTCTATGAGACCATAGGACTAAGACAGAGGAGGTGAATTAGGCCATATGGCCCGTTAAGTCTTCTGCGTCATTCCATCATTGCTGATTTTTATCCTTCTCGACCCTATTCCCCAGCCTTCTCCACATAACCTTTGAAGCCCTTACTAATCAAGAACCTAAGAACTTCTGATTTAAGTATACCTAATGACCTGGCCTCCACAGCCATTTGTGGCAATTAATTCCACAGATTCACCAGTCTCTGGCTAAATTTCTCCTCATCTCTGTTCTAAAGGGACATCCTTGCATTCTGAGGCTATGTCTTCTGATCCTAAATAGGAGACATCCTCTCTATATCCACTCTATCAAGGCCTTTCAATATACAATAGATTTCAATGAGATCCCCCACTGATTCTTTTGAACTCCAGTGAGTACAGTACCAAGCCATCAAATGCTCCTCATAAATTAATCCTTTCATTCCTGGGATTATTCTTGTGAACCTTCTCTGGACCCTCTCCAATGCCAGCATATCCTATCTTAGATTAAGGACACCAAAATCGCTCACAACACTCCAAGTGTTATAATGAATCTGTTGAAGCACTTCATTCTGATAGTTGTCAATGTTAAGGGGCAATAGTCATTGAGGCAAATTACTCTGCTCTTTCTGGGCACTGGAATGATGGCTACATTTCTGAAGCAGTTAGAACCTCAGACTACAGCAGTGAAAGGTTAAGGATGTTCTTGAAATCTGTTGTTCAGCATAGGCTTTTGGGACACAGCCATAGACCATCAGGGCCTGATGCCTTGCAAAGGTTCACCTTTTTGAAGAATATTTGGTCTCCAAGATAGAGATCAGAGGGTTATCAGATGCAGTGGGGATTTGCCTTGGTATGAAGTTAGCCTCTGTTTGAAAGCATGGATAGAAGGTTTTGAGCGCATTGATGAGTGATGCTGTCAGGTTTGACTTATTGAAGTAATGACATGCAAACCCTGCCACAGATGTTGTGTGTCTGATTGTGTTCCTATCTTCATTCAGATTTGCTTTTTCACTCTTGCAATGGCCTTCTGTAGGCTTTACCAGGACTTCTAAGATTTTGGATCATCAGTCTTGAATGTCATGGGTCTAGTCCCCAGCGAGTTTGAATCCTTTGGTTTCTCCTGGACCTTTGGGTTGGGAATAATAAAATAACTGAGAAATATCTTTTCATTTTGTTATGAAACGTGAAACATACAAATAAACTTTAAATTGGTACATCTTTTTTACCCTTCATTCCTGTTATTATTAAACAGCTATTATTTTCCTGCATGTGATTGTTATTCAAGTAAGCAGGCAGATATTGTTTTTGATGCATCCAAGGCAGTAGTTTTTGAGGAGTGCAGATGTGGTACAGCTCAAATCAAGTCATCAAGTTGAATTTATTTTCATATGCATAAGGTGCAATGAAAATCTTACACGCAGCAGCACCGCAGGCACATAACGTCATATCAGTGGCTTTCACAAGAAAAACATAAACATAAAATATACACATTCTTTACAAGAAAGAACACAATTAGAATAAAAAAGAATAAAAAGCAATCAGAATAAAAAACGGTTCATTTTTGTTTAAAGTGATCAAAATAGTCATGGTGTTACTAAGCTTTAATGATTAGGTTTTTGCTGATTGGTTTGAGAACCAAAGGCTAAAAGTAAGTAGTTGTTCTTGAACCTGTGCCTCCTCCCCAAAGGTCACTGCGAAAAGTTGTCATGGCCCCGATGGTGTGGATCTTTGGTGATAGGTAGAGGCAGTGCCTCCTGTAGATATTACCCATGATGTGTTGGGCAGAATCCATTACTCTCTGCAGCTTCTTACATTCCTGTGCAATTGAGCTGCAGTACTGGACCACGATGCATTCAGTCAGGATACTTTCAACAGTATATCTATAGAAACTTGTTCAAGCGCTTGGTGACAAAGCGAACCACCTTAGCCTCAAAAGAAAGTAAAGATGTTGCTATGTCTTCCATATGGTTGCATCTACTGTACGTGCTGGGTCCAGGACAAGTCTTCCAATATATGATTAATTCTAATGCAATTCCACTGCTGAAAGCAAGATTGGCAGATCATAAGATGAATGAAAACAATGAAGGAATTACTGTTGTTTAATTGTCTGATTAAAGTGTTTACCCCCATTTTATATAAAATTTGTTAACTTTCTACTTTGTTGGTGATTTCCACAGTGCTCAGTAAACTCCTACTTGGGTTAAGATGTTAGGATGTGATATAAATTTGTCTTGCTTGTTTCAAAAGCTATTTTTAGGAGATAGCTAGTAGAATTGTGATTAACTTTGTTCACATTGGCAATTTCACTTTATCAATTGTAATTGTAGGACTTTCTCAATTTATATTTAGCTCCCGATAAACATGTACCACATTCAATCATTAATCTGATGGAGCCATTCAATTCAAAGTTCAAAGTTCAAAGTAAATTTATTATCAAAGTTGAATTCCATTGCATTAAACCATTTCCTATTCATTTCCATTGCTTAGAATGCCCAAACCAAGCAAAATATTTGAACACAAAATTTTGATCCAAGCATAAACGTTCCACTAATATCCAGTTTCTAAATTTCTGTATATTAACCATAGTCAAAATATACTGCCAAGCTTCATTCAGAGACAGCGGCAGTATTTCAATCTTCACCTTTATTAGGTGCTTTCTATTGTTTTGTTTGAATTCACAGCTCGGCAGTGGAATATTTTTGTCAATTGACTATTTGCATTTGCAATTGGCTCGAACTTTTTAATCAAAACAAAATTTGAATCCAAGTACAACATTCCTTGACAACTAGAACCTACTTAAATCAGAAAGAAGGGCTCACTCAGAGGATGTCACTGGAAATTTTCCTCAGATTGATATCCAAGTCCCGACCACCTTCAGCTGTTTTATTAGTGATCAGAAATTATATACTTCTATTCATAAAATGAAGCTGTACATGGCACATGCAGCACGATCTGGACACTGTTCAGACTCACAAAATTAAGTAGCAATAAACATAAGACAGATTTTTTTTGCAACAAAACAGTTTAATCATACCCATGTGACACTATTTAGTATTACCATTACGATATACCGTATCAATCCGTCAACATCCTGGGCATGATCACTGACCAAGAATGTAATTGGACCAAATGCATAAATACTGTGGTTACAAGAACAAGTCAAAGACTGCAGAGTGAACTCTTAAGTAATAAACATAAAATCCTAGAGGATCTCAGCAGGTCAGGCAACATCTATGGAAAGAAATAATGAGCTGATGTTTCGGAGTTCCTAATGCGACTCACTGTGAAGCAGCCGATTGCTCGAGCATCAAATGTTCCCTGTATCTAAGAAATGACACCAATAAGTGGAGATAAGGGGCCTCCTGTCCGCTAAGCACACTCTGGCCCCTCATTCAAGTACCACAGCCCAAATCACTCTCTCTGTCCTCCTCCACACCCTGATGGCTCAGGTGGATTCTGGTGCAGCAGGCAAATTTGTGGACTGGACTCTGTGTGTGCAGCTTGGACTCCCTACAGAGCCCATCTCTCACTCATTCCGCATCAGGCCATTGGCCAACTTCCCTTGGGATTTCAGATGATCAAGAGTGTGCACACATCCTGTGCGCATGAGTTCCTGTTCACGTTTAATTGTCATTCAACCATGCACATGAATATAGCCAAACAAAACAGTTCCTCTGGGGCCAAGGTGTAAAATACAGAACCAACAGTCACACACAGCACACTGCATATATAGATTATATAATTATGACTACTGAAAAAACATAGTTACAATATATCCCAAGTCCCTAAGTATCATTACCTATAGATAGATGGTGCACAGATGTTATCCTGAAGCCATGCTTCTGCTAGAACAGCTCACAGCAGTTTCTCATGTCATGCGGTGCAGCCAGAATCAAACACAATCCGGCTTGTCTCCCACTGAGTGAGCACTGGAGAGCAGCATCAACATGAGGGGCCAGTCTCCGTCCCAATGTGGAATCCAGAGGTACACAGCCAGCTCCGGTGTTTCCTTCCTCAGCAGCTACAGCAGGCAACCCCGAGGCATGAATAAGAGTCCTGAAAGTTGCCTCACAGGTAGATAGGGTAGTTAAGAAAGCTTATGGAGTGTTAGCTTTCATAAGTCGAGGGATAGAGTTTAAGAGTCGTGGGGTAATGGAAGGGGTGGATAGTTCAAGGGGCATATTACAGGGAAGTTTTTTACTCAGAGAGTGGTTGGTGCGTGGAATGCACTGCCTGAGTCAAATGTAAGAGACCGCTAGATAAGTATGTGGAGGAATATAAGGTGGGGGGGTTATATGGGAGTTAAGGTTTAAGGATCAGCACAACATTGTGGACCGAAAGGCCTGTACTGTGCTGTACTATTCTATGTTCTATAATTTCTTTAACTACTTTCTATGAGTCTGATATGGTGCCAGTTGACAACAGTATCAATAGTATTATATTTAAATATTAATGCATTATTGGATTGAGTTGCTAATATGATAACAGGTCAAAATAAATATCGAAGAATCTGATACAGTATGGAATATTTGTATTATGAAATTTCTACTCTTCCTGGTGATCTTCCCATGCTCAAACTGTCAAGCAAATAGATATTTAAATTCCTGGGATTTTCTGTCTATCAGCATTGTTCACTTTTGTGTCCATCGTCTTAATGACCTTTGTCCCTGTGGATTATATTTGCATAATTTTTCATTCATAATTTTGCTTCTCTGACAAATAAGAAGACACAGGATAGAAATTCTACCTTGTTTTAATGCACTAAATGTGTCATTAAGAACACACATTAATGAAGATAAATTCTGCATTTGATGCATATGACACAGGATGCTGTTCTGCCTTTCCTTCAGTGAATCTGAGTTAGGTGGGATGAACACAATTTTCACAGCATTGAATTCCATCTGTTGCATTTTGCCCTATTTATTTAATCTGTCCAAGACTCTTTGCAGTTCCTGGCTACTCAAGTAATTTTCCCAGTATAATAATTTCCAAAATGAATTCTCTTATATCTTCAATGTAGCATCATTCAGTATCAGTGCAGCTTTTTGAAATAGTTTACAGAATCATCATAGAACCATAGAACCACAGAACACTAAAGCACAGAAAACAGGCCATTTGGCCCTTCTAGTCTATGCCAAAACATTATTCTGCTAGTCCCATTTACCTTCATCCAGTCCATAACCCTCCAGACCTCTCCCATCCATGTACCTATCCAATTTATTCTTAAAACTTAAGAGTGAGCCCGCATTTACCACGTCAGGTGGCAGCTCGTTCCACACTCTCACCACTCTCTGAGTGAAGAAGTTCCCCCTAATGTTCCCCCTAAACCTTTCCCCTTTCACCCTAAAGCCATGTCCTCTCGTATTTATCTCTCCTAATCCAAGTGGAAAGAGCCTATTCACATTTATTCTGTCTATACCCCTCATAATTTTGTAAACCTCTATCAAATCTCCCCTCATTCTTCTACGCTCCAAGGAATGAAGTCCTAACCTGTTCAATCTTTCCCTGTAACTCAACTCCTGAAGACCCGGCAACATCCTAGTAAATCTTCTCTGCACTCTTTCAATCTTGCTGATATCCTTCCTATAGTTAGGTGACCAGAGCTGTACACAATACTCCAAACTTGTCCTCAGCAATGTCTTATACAACCTCCCCATAACATCCCAAGTCCTATACTCGATACATTGATTTATGAATGCCAGGATGCCAAAAGCCTTCTTTACATCCCTGTCTACCTGTGGCGCCACTTTCAGGGAGTTTGATCTTTTGATCTTCACTTCTAATGTTACTCCCATTTTTATTTTTAAAGAGACGAATGTTAAAAATTTCCATTCTATTTTTTTAAGCCTTACTGGGGTACAGGAAGGATACCATGCACACTGTCAATTCTTCATAAGATGTCTGGAAATGTAGAGGGGCTCCACCCAAAAGCAGAGCAGTGGAGACAATTCAGCGATAAATGATAAATTTGATAATAGATTGCAAAAATTACAAGCCATGAGGAGCCATAAAAGGAGAGAGAAAAGATACTAAGCACAACAGGCAACAAAGTAACTGAAGGCTAGAAGCAACTGGTTGAGGCTGGCTGGTTTGATGGGTAAACAAGGACTGTGAATGAGTGCTGGGTTTAAAAAGGCTGCAAGTGACGATTTGGAAACAAGTGGCGAGTGACTCACTCCTCTTAGCTGGGAAGTGCCTGCCTGTGCAGGCCTGACAGGTTCCCAACCCCCACAGTTGGAACTTGATGACACAGGATGAATCCAATGGATCCTTAATGAGTGATGGATCCAAGATGAAACTGGACAGCACCAAGTATCTCCCCCATTCACCTTCCCAGTCATCCAGACTGCACACACTGCCCACGATAATGTGAATATATTAATCAGTGAACCATGTACATTGGACCACCTTTCACCATCTTGAATTCCAGAAGTGCAGGCTCAGGTGGGTTGAGTGGTGCATGCACAACAGTCTTGAGGCAGGACATTTGGAAACTAGGTGTGAACATGAGGAAGGTGGTAGCTGGAGATGGTAACTGACTGGACTGATGCAATGCCTAATCTTGAAGAGGCGAATGAACCAGGACAAGAGCTTGTGCGAGTCGATGCACAGGGGCAGATCTTGGGTAACGAGCCACACCTGGTCTCCTGGCCGGAGTAGTTTGGCTGGGTGCTGCTGGTGGTTAGCAGCTGGGATGTGCCCTCTTCAAAGCATTCTGGTAGTGGTGAACCAGGGCCCCTCCAGAGGTGACCTCCAGTGTTGGCCCCTCCGTGGGGAACAATAGGGGTTGGTAGCCATGAAGCATTTCAAAAGGTGACATACTCTTGGTAGAGGAGGTGTGCAGACTGTGGGACAGTTTGGCCAGAACAGATACTTCTTCCATGTGGAAAGGGTAGAGGTAGCAAAACATCAGAGAAACTTCTCCACTTACTAAGTTGTTCTTCCTGAGTGCAGTGCGAGTCAGAGGACAATTTCACTGAGGTGCAAACAAGCCTGATGTGGGTTGAATTGGTGGGGCTGTGGAAAAGATACGTGGTTCTGGTAGTCAGTCTAGATCAGGAAGGGCTTGGTGTTTCCCATCAGCCAATGTCTCCATTCCTCTAAGGCCCATTTAATGTCGAGTAGATCCCTGTCTCCTTCTCCGTAACAGTGCTGTGTAGAGTTGAACGCTTGAGGAGGCTCAAGTGTGTCTTCCCATCCAGTTCTCGTTGAGAGAGGATGGCACAAGCACGCATGTCAGATACCTATGTCTCCCGATGATTTCGGATGGCAGAGAATGGGAGCAGTGGTGAAGCATCTCGAACTCCTTGAAAGCATGGTCTGTGGTAGCAGACCAGGTTATCTGTCAGAAAGGTGATTTGATAGAATGATGAGATGAATGGCGATTTGGCTGTAGTTCCTCCCCAATGTAGCCATTTGAGGGAATGCAGTTGTGGTCATTAAATGATGGTATGCACTTTCTCTGGGTCCATGGTTATGCCTTTGGGTGAAAGGACATAATCCAGGAAGGAACTGATTGAGATATGGAACTGGCATTTCTCTAACTTACAGTGCAGATGGTTTTTGAAGAGACACTGAAGGACCGAACAGACATGGCTGACATGGTCTTAGGGCTCCTTGGAGAAGATGAGGATGCCATCGAGGTAAATGAACACGTAGCTATATAGCATGTCTCAGAGGATTTTGTTATAAAATTTAGAAAATGGCTGGACTGTTGGAAAATCCAAAAGGCATCACTAGGTATTTGCAGTAGCCAGTGGGTGTTAGAAAACATCATCTTCCACTCATCATTCTGGCGGATGTGGATCATGTTGTATGCACTCCGTAGATCCTGTTCGGTGAAGGTCTGGGCCCTGCAGAATGTTTTGAATGCAATATCGATCAAGTGGAGGGGGTAGTGGTTCTTAAAAGTGATCTTGTTGAGTCCACGGTAGTCAATGCAGTAACGGAGACCCCCATCTTTCTTTTTGATAGGGAAGAATCCTGCGCCAGAGGAACTGGAGTAGTTGAATGAAGGTGATGGCTAAGTCATGGTATTCCTGTAGGAATTTGCTACAGTCTTGGGTTTACTGCTCCAGGGATTTGTGGGATGAAGTCAGCTCAGGTTACAGACAGGTGGATCCCCAACTCAGCAGAGAACTGGATGACCAGGTGAAGTGGTCATGAGTGGAGTACCAAGGGTAACCCAAGATGAGAGGAGTGTTCACTGAGTCAATAAGGAGCAATCAGATGGACTCACAGTGTTTTGCTTTAAGATGGTGACATGCTTGGATGCAGCAACCTCTCTGGGTCCAACCAAAGGTACAATTGTTCATCCTTTTTGTCCTTTTCACGATTGCAAGCCACTGCTGGTTAACTAGAACATCAACCACCGCAGGTCTGTCCCACTAACAAGTTTCTGGATCGCAGTGGAGCTGGATTTGTTGCACACCGCGTTGCAGCCTGCTCCAGCCACCCAGGGAAGAAGGCATTGGTAGAGGTGGTACAAGGAGACGCGTGATCCAACAGTCAGTGCGGGTGATTGTCTTGGACGTTTCTGTTGTATCCTCATGTCCTATGTACAATACTGCGAGTCTGATTCACTGGTTCATTAGCGAGAATGTCGGTGGGGGATCTGTATGGCTTCGGTTGTGGCATGGTGGATAGGTACCTCCAGATCCCTCTGTGCCACTTCTCAGCCCACTTCTGCATCCTATCAATGTCTCTCTGCAATCTTCGACAATCCTCTACACTATCCACAACACCACCAACCTTTGTGTCGTCAGCAAACTTGCCAACCACCCTCCTACCCCCACATCCAGGTCGTTAATAAAAATAAAAAGAAGCAGAGGTCCCAGAACCGATTTTAGTGGGACACCACTAGTCGCAACCCTCCAATCCGAATGTACTCCCTCCACCATGACCCTCTGCTTTCTGCAGGCAAGCCAATTCTGAATCCACCTAGCCAAACTTCCCTGGATCCCATGCCTTCTGACTTTCTGAATAAGCCTACCATGTGGAACCTTGTCAAATACCTTACTAAAATCTATGTAGATCACATCCACTGCACTACCCTCATCTATATGCCTGGTCACCTCCTCAAAGAACTCTATCAGTCTTGTTAGGCATGATCTGCCCTTCACAATGCCATGATGACTGTCCCTGATCAGACCATGATTCTCTAAATGCCCATAGATCTTATCTCTAAGAATCTTTTCCAACAGCTTTCCCACCACTGACGTAAGGCTCGCTGGTCTATAATTACCCAGACTATCCCTACTACCTTTTTTTGAACAAGGGGACAACATTTGCCTCCCTTCAATCCTCCGGTACCATTCCCATGGACAATGAGAACATGAAGATCCTAGCCAGAGGCTCAGCAATCTCTTCCCTCGTCTCGTGGAGCAGCCTGGGGAATATTCCATCAGGTCCAGGGGACTTATCCGTCCTAATGCATTTTAACAACTCCAACACCTCCTCTTCTTTAATATCAACATGCTCCAGAACATCAACCTCACTCATACTGTCCCCAACTTCATCAAGTTCCCTCTCATCAGTGAATACCGAAGAGAAGTATTCATTGAGGACCTCGCTCACTTCCACAGCCTCCAGGCACATCTTCCCACCTTTATCTCTAATTGGTCCTACCTTCACTCCTGTCATCATTTTGTTCTTCACATAATTGAAGAATGCCTTGGGGTTTCCCTTTACCCTAATCGCCAAGGCCTTCTCATGCCCCCTTCTTGCTCTCCTCAGCCCCTTCTTAAGCTCCCTTCTTGCTACCCTATATTCCTCAATAGACCCATCTGATCCTTGCTTCCTAAACCTCGTGTACGCTGCCTTCTTCCACCTGACTAGATTTTCCACCTTACTAGTCACCCATAGTTCCTTCACCCTACCATTCTTTAAATTCCTCACCGGGATAAATTTATCCCTAACATCCAGCAAGAGATCCCTAAACATCGACCACATGTCCATAGTACATTTCCTTGCAAAAATATCATCCCAATTCACACCCGCAGGTTCTAGCCTTATAGCCTCATAATTTGCCCTTCCCCAATTAAAATTTTTCCTGTCCTCTCTGATTCTATCCTTTTCCATGATAATGTTAAGGCCAGGGAGTGGTGGTCACTGTCCCTCAGATGCTCATCCACTGAGAGATCTGTGACCTGAGCCGGTTCATTACCTAATACTAGATCACAAGATCACAAGACAAAGGAGCAGAAGTAGGCCATTCGGCCCATTGAATCTGCTCCGCAGCTCCCCCATGAGCTAAACTATTCACCCATCTAGTTCCAATTTCTGGCTTTTTCCCCATATCCCTTGATACCCTGACTAATTAGATACCTGTCAATCTCCTCCTTAAACACCCTCAATGATCGGGCCTCCACAGCCATATGTGGCAACGAATTCCACAAATCCACGACCCTCTGGCTAAAAAAATTTCTCCTCATCTCTGTTTTAACTGGGTACCCTCTAATTCTAATTCAGGCCTCTTGTCCTGGACTCACCCACCAAGGGAAACAACCTTTCCACATCTACTCTGTCCAACCCTTTCAACATTCGAAACGTTTCTATGAGATCCCCTCTCATTCTTCTATACTCTAATGAATACAAACCAAGAGCCAACAGACGCTCCTCATATGTTAGCCCCTGCATTCCAGGAATCATCCTCGTAAATCTTCTCTGAACTCTCTCCAACATCAGTATATCCTTTCTAGCATAGGGGGCCCAATACTGCACACAGTATTCCAAAGGAGGTCTCACTAATGCCCCATAGAGCCTCATCAACACCTCCTTACTCTTATACACTATTCCTCTTGAAATGAATGCCAACATAGCATTCGCTTTCCTTACCACCAATCCAACTTGGTGGTTAACCTTTAGGGTATCCTGCACAAGGACCCCCAAGTCCCTTTGCACTTCTGACTTTTGAATTTTCTCCCCATCTAAATAATAATCTGCCCGATTATTTCTTCTTCTGAAATGTACAACCGTACATTTGTCAACGTTGTATCTCATCTGCCATTTCTGTGCCCATTCTCCTAAACTGACTAAGTCTCTCTGCAACCTTTCCATTTCTTCAACATTTCCTGCTCCTCCACCTATCTTGGTGTCATCCGCAAACTTGGCCACAAGACCACTTAATCCATAATCCAAATCATTGATATATATCGTAAAAAGAAGCGGCCCCAACACCGACCCCTGCGGAACACCACTAGTAACCGGCAACCAATCAGAATAGGATCCCTTTATTCCCGCCCTTTGCTTTCTGCCTATCAGCCAATGCTCTACCCATTTCAATATCTTTCCTATAATTCCATGGGCTCTCATCTTATTAAGCAGCCTCATATGCAGCACCTTATCGAAGGCCTTTTGAAAATCCAAATACACAACATCCACAGCCTCTCCCTTGTCAATCTTATCCAAGATTACCTCAAAAAATTCCAATAAGTTGGTAAGGCAGGATCTTCCCTTCATGAAACCATGCTGGCTTCAGCCTATCTTGTCATACACATCGAGGTTTTTCATAACCTCATCCTTGAGGATTGACTCCAATATCTTTCCAACCACCGATGTCAGACTAATAGGTCTGTAATTTTCTTTTTGCTGCCTCCTTCCTTTCTTAAATAGCGGAACTACATTTGCGACCTTCCAGTCCTCCGGAACCATGCCAGAGTCTATTGATTCCTGGAAGATCATTTCCAATGCTTCCACAATCTCCAAAGCCACCTCCTTCAGAACCCTTGGGTGCACCTCATCCGGGCCAGGAGACACATCTATTCTTAGTCCACTTAGCTTCCCAAGCACTTTCTTTCTAGTTATCTTGACTGTGCCTAATTCTATTCCCTTATACCTCTGGCTATCAGGTATATTGCTCATGTCTTCCACTGTGAAGACTGATGCAAAATACTCATTCAGTTCTTCCGCCATCTCTTTGTTATCCATTATAATTACTCCAGCATCATTTTCAATCGGTCCCATATCTACCCTTGTCACTCTTTTACTCCTCATATATTTTAAAAAAACTCTTAGTATCCTTTTTTATGCTAACCGCCAACTTCCTTTCATAATTCATCTTTTCTTTCCTAATGACTTTCTTAGT
This sequence comes from Mobula hypostoma, assembly GCF_963921235.1. Lineage (NCBI taxonomy): Eukaryota > Metazoa > Chordata > Chondrichthyes > Myliobatiformes > Myliobatidae > Mobula > Mobula hypostoma. The sequence goes on from NC_086099.1 coordinate 132,618,022, forward strand.
TTCTTTCTGTAAGTTTTTAAAGGTCTTCCAGTCCTCATTTTTCCCACTAATTTTTGCTTCCTTGTACGCCATTTCTTTTGCTTTTATTTTTGCCTTAGCCTCTCTCGTTAGCCACATTTGTGCCATTTTTCCATTCATGATTTTCTTTTTTCTTGGAATATATTTTTCCTGCATTTTCCTTATTTCTTGTAGGAATTTCATCCAATTCTGCTCTGCCATCCCTCCATTTAGTTTACTTTTCCAATTGACTTGGGCCAGTTCCTCTTTCATACCACTGTAATTTCCCCTGTTCCACTAAAATATTGATACACCTGATACCAGCTTCTCCTTTTCAAATTTGAAACTGAACTCAATCATATTATGATCACTACTTCCAAGGGGTTCCTTTACCTCCAGCTCCCTAATTGCCTCAGGTTCGTTACACAGCACCCAATCCAAAACAGCTGGTCCCCTGGTGGGCTTCTGGACAAGTTGCTCCAAAAAGCCGTCCTGTAGGCATTCTACAAACTCCCTCTCCTGAGATCCATTACCTTCCCGACTTTCCCAATCCACTTTCATATTAAAATCCCCCATAATTATCTTGACGTTGTCCTTCTGACACGCTTTTCCTATTTCCAGCTGCAACTTGTAGTCCACATCCCGACTGCTGTTTGGAGGCCTGTATATAACTGCTATTAGTGTCTTTTTACCCTTGCCATTTCTTAATTCTACCCATAAGGATTCTACCTCTTCTGATCCTATGTCCCTTCTTTCTATTGATTTGATATCGTTACTTACCATCAGGGCCACGCCACCCCCTTTACCTACCTTCCTATCCTTCCTGTACACTGTGTATCCTGGGATATTCAGCTCCCAATCACATCCATCATTTAGCCATGACTCGGTGATGGCCACAATGTCATACCTTTTAACCTGCAGCTGTGCAGCAAGGTCATTTAGATCAGTATCTGTTGTCGATTTTGCTAAATTTCTATTTTGCAGCAAATTACCCTGTATATTCACCGGCCTGTCCTACTTACCACCTTTGCTGCATTGTATTTTTGACTTATTTCTATTTTCCTCTTCCTCAACCCTAACACCTTGGTTTCCTTCCCCTTGCCAACTTAGTTTAAACCCTCCCTAACAGCTGTATTAAACAATCCCACTAGGATAATAGTACCTTTTGAGTTCAGGTGTAATCCATCTTTTTTGTTCAAGTCATACCTTCCCCAAAATAGATCCCAATGATTCAAGAATTTGAAACCCTGCCCCCTGCAACAGTTACTTAGCCACACATTCATCCACTTAATTTTGCTATTCTTACCATCATTAGCGTGAAGCTCAGGCAGCAATCCTGATATTATTACTCTGGAGGTCCGGCTTTTCAATTTTCTTCCTAGCTCCCAGTAATCTTTCTTCAGGTCCTCCTCTCATTTTCTGTCTATGTCATTGGTACCAACATGTACCAAGACTTCCGGCTGCTCGCCCTCTCTCCTCAGAATACTCTGGACTCGATCTGAGACATCCCGTACCTTGGCACCAGGGAGGCAACACACCATCCGGGTATCCTTGTCCAGCTCGCAGAATCTCTTGTCCGTCCCCCTTACGATGGAGTCCCCTATAACTACTGCATTTCTTCTTGCTCTCTTGATTTTGGCACTGGGCAGAGTGTTAGAGTCTCGTTCACTGTGGTCCTCCTCTGTCAGGTCTGCCTCTTCAACAGAATCCAAACCAATATATTGACTTCTGAGGGGGACTGTCACAGAGGTGCTATCCACTACCTCTCTATAGGTAGTATCTATCTCCTCCTCACTTTCCCTAATTAGCCAAAGGTCATCTATTTCCATCTCCAGCACCTTAACACGGTCCTTCAGAAGCCTCATCTCAGAGCACCTCGTGCAGATGTAATCTTTGGGGAGGCTGGGAGTCTCCCAGGGTCCCCACATCTGGCACTCCAAGCACAACACTAATCCTAGATGCATACCTCTAACGCTACTGTTTATGCCAAATACCAAAAAACTGTAACTTACTCCGTTACTATGAGACTCAACGGTCGCAGGAGGCCTCTTCCCGTCTCTGCCGAAGCCCGTTGAGCCAAAGCCCTTTCACTCTGCACCCTCTCACTCTGCAGCCTGCTCCGACGCTGCCCGCTGGATATGGCGGTTTTCTTTTTAAACTGTTCACGCTCAACTGGCTGACGTAACACGCCTGCGCAGTCTGGCCTCTCTCCTCTTCTCGCTGGAAATCCTTAGCCTCTTACCGCTGTCTTCTTGATCCGAAGAGAAAAAGTCTGCGACTTTCTTCCTCTTTTTAAACTGTTCGCGCTCAACTGGCTGACGTCACGCGCCTGCGCAGTCAGGCCTCTCTCCTACTCCGAGAAATAAAATGTCTTCTCGCAGGAAATCCTTAGCCTCTTACTGCTGTCTTCTTGATCCGAAGATCTAGTGTCGCATTCCCCCTGGTCAGCCTGTCAACATATTGTGACAGGAATCCATCCTGGACACACTTAACAAGCTCTGCCCCGTCTAAACCATTGGAACTAATCAGGTGCCAATCAATATTAGGGAAGTTAAAGTCACCCGTGATAACAATTCTGTTATTTTTGCACCTTTCCAAAAACTTACTCCCAATCTGCTCCTCGGTATCTCTGCTGCTACCAGGGGGCCTATAGAATACTCCCAATAGAGTAACTGCTCCCTTCCTGTTCCTGACTTCCACCCATACTGACTCAAAAGAGGATCCCGCTACATTACCCACCCTTTCTGTAGCTGTAATAGTATCCCTGACCAGTAATGCCACCCCTCCTCCCCTTTCTCCCCCCCCCCCAGCCCCGTCCATCCCTTTTAAAGCACTGAAATCCAGAAATATTGATAATCTATTCCTGCCCTGGTGTCAGTCAAGTCTCTGTAATGGCCACTACATCATAATTCCATGTATGTATCCAAGCTCTCAGTTCATCACCTTTGTTATAAGGTTAGTTCTATTTTCCTTTCAATAGTTAGCTGAAATGACATGTTCACAGACTTGACAGTTTGCAATGGCACCTTTAAACTAAGTTTGACTTTGTCTCTCGCCTGCATCCATGTTATTTCTTTCAATGTTCTGTTTTGCTACTTTCTCATCTTTACTGATTCCTGTTCATTGTGCGATGGGAGAACTTTTAAATTTCAGAATAATATTACCCACACTTCATGTCAAGCAACACAAAACACTCACAAGGTAATCAGTTGAATTACAGGACTAATTTGCTTCCTTCCTCACACCCTCCCCCCCACCTTCAATCAGGCAAAGTGCAGGAAATTAGTATCTTGTTTAGACAGACTTGAAAATGGCAGAGATTACAGATTTGTTCAAAGTTCAAAGTTCAAAGTACACTTATTATTAAAATATGTAAATCTTATACAGCTTTGAGATTCGTCTTGTTATAGGCAGCCACAAAACAAAAAAACCCAAAAGAACCCATAAAAAAGAAAACCATCTAACACCCAGTGTGCAGAGAGAATTAAAAAAAACAGATCAGGCAAACAATAAAAGTAAGCAAACAACAGGAATTCTGCAGATGCTGGAAATTCAAGCAACACACATCAAAGTTGCTGGTGAACGCAGCAGACCAGGCCGCATCTCTAGGAAGAGGTACAGTCGACGTTTCAGGCCGAGACCCTTCGTCAGGACTAACTGAAGGAAGAGTTAGTAAGAGATAAAAGTAAACAATTAGCATTCAGAACAAAATTGGGTCCAGAGATACAAAGCATAATGCAGGCCCAGCCTCAGCCTCCATTAGCGCAGAGCCAAGTAAACATCATGGAGCAGCAAGCAGAACCAGTCCGACCCTCACCTCTTGTCTCCACACCCTGCATTTTCAATCCATTTGGACCTGCGCTTAATTCATCCAAACATTGGGTCATTTCTAGCAGTAGGACTGGGCCCCGTCACATCATAAGCTTTGGGCCTGAAATCCACTGCTGTATTTTGGCCCACACCTTTTCCAAATCAACCTAGCGCTTAGATCAATCAAACCTTGGTTCTTGGATTAAGTGGATGGGCCACAAAACTGCCTCTTCTTTGCTCTGCTCACCCTGACCTTGCCTCATGCATGCCTTGGCTCCTCCTCGCAGCGGTACGCTTTGACCCTCAGCTCAGCCTCACCTTTGCTCACCTCTCTATTGTTTGTGGTGATCACTTACATTAAAATTTACAAGAGAAGTGTTATTAATAAAGTACTTAGTTGTATTCTTCATTTTGTTTGCTGCCAATAGGCAGTCGCTGGACTTCACTAGTGCCATCTTAAATCAGACAATTTGTATTCAAAAGCAAAATTCTACAGATGTTGGAAATCTGAAATGAGTTGGGGACTGTCAGGAACAGGCAGCATCTGTACAGAGATCAACAATTTTATTAAGAAAAACAAACTGCAGGAGGAACTCAGAATCTATGGAGTCAGAGGGCTAGTTAATGTTTCAGGTCATTAGGACGGAGCAGGGTTTCAACCAAAAACATCGATCATTCCTTTTTCTCTCACAGATGCTGCACAAACCACTGAGTCCTTCCAGCATACTGCTCGTTGTTTTCTTTGAAGAGTGACTTACCAGTACAACATTGCAAGGAGTCCAGCAACATTCCGGTTGAAACTCAGAATTTTACTCGGAAGGATGACCCTCAGAAGGAAAAGAGGAAGCAATTACACTAGCGAAGCAAGTCTTCTACACCAGATGCTGAGGCATGAATGAAAAAAAAGTTTATTTATTCATTTAATGAGATACAATGCGGAATAGGCCCTTTGGGCCTTAGAGCAGTGCCGCCCAGCAACTCCCAATTTAATCCTAGCCTAATCATGGAACAACTTATAATGACCAATTACTCTACCAAACAGTATGTCTTTGGACTGTGGGAGGAAACCAGAGCACCCACACAGTCGTGGGGAGAATGTACAAACTCATTACAGGCAGCGACGGGAATTGTCCCCTAGAAAAAGCAAGATCTCTCAGTGGACACACATTTTAATTCCCATCCCATTCCCATTCTGATATGTCTATCCACGGCCTCCTCTACTATCAAGATGAAGCCACACACAGGTTGGAGGAACAACACCTTATATTCCATCTGGGTAGCCTCCAACCTGATGGCATGAACATTGATTTAGCTAACTTCCGTTAATGCCCCTCCTCCCCCTCGTACCCCATCCGTTATTTATTTATTATTATATACATAACCTTTTTCTCTCTCCTTTTTCTCCCTCTGTCCCTCTCACTATACTCCTTGCCCATCCTCTGGGATTCACCCCCCCCTTTCTTTCTCCCTAGGCCTCCTGTCCCATGATTCTCTCATATCCCTTTTGCCAATCAACCATCCAGCTCTTGGCTCCATCCCTCCCCCTCCTGTCTTCCCCTATCATTTTGGATCTCCCCCTCCCCCTCCCACTTTCAAATCTCTTACTAGCTGTTCTTTCAGTTAGTCCTGACGAAGGGTCTCGGCCCGAAACGTCGACTGTACCTCTTCCTAGAGATGCTGCCTGGCCTGCTGTGTTCACCAGCAACTTTTATGTGTGTTGACGGGAATTGAATCCGGTTGCCTGTACTCTAAACCATTGTGCTAATCACAACGCAGCTGTGCTGCCGTATCTTCCTTTTCTTCTCGGTTGGTTGAGTAATATCTCACCCTGACAGTAGAAATATATTTAAACCGTGCAAATACCTTCCAGCCTGATGAGTTTGAAGTAATCTGAAGCAGGACAAGGAAAGTTACCAAGAGAAAACCAAACATTACAGACATATCCCAGTCTTACTTACACATGTTTTCATTTGGGAGATAGTAGTACAAATATAAATCACGCTAGACAAGTCAGACAGTAAAGGAGACAAGGTAAGGTCTTTAGTGGATGAAACCTGAAGAAATTTGTAATCAATCAAAAAGGTAATGATTATCTTTACACTTGATTAGGTCCAAGATATGCAATATGCAATGAACAAACAGCCCGTATTGTAAACTAGTAAGCAATTGAAGGAATAGTAAAATCATTAGCTTGACTTTCATTTCTTGGGTAAAGTAGATGACTTTCTCAGTTAGGCCATTTTGGCATTTTCCATTGACAGAAACTTAATTGCTTCATGTTAGGCAACCAGAACTGAATGCTAGTCCCTGTGCTCATTGCATCTGTGTTTACATACTCTCTGATCTGTCAGGATTCTTGTTCTGGACTCTGTCAGCTCTTTTTCGGATAAGGTCTGTAGGAGCATAACCAAAGTCTCTGTGGTTAGAATCAGTTGTTCCCTAGAGAAGCACTGGGCAAACCCTGTCTTTCATTACCAGTTTTAAAAGGAGATTGACTGGTAACTATTTGTTAGTCTAATGATATGAGGTTTGCTAAAAGTGTGAATGCATGTGGTGGTTGATAAATTGGTACACACAGTCCATCACTAATAATTTCTATCAACTGACTGTTAATGGCAATATATGCTATATATTGTTCCAAAAATAACATTTCCTCCTAAAGTGTAGACCACTGTACAATGACAGATTGGAATCAATCTCACCAAAGTGGATATGAAGAGCTAGTCTAAGGAAAACAGCTTGAGCTCAAGCAGGAATATTACTTTCAGTAAGTTGTGAATTTATGTGGTTTCTGCCACTCTGAGACATGCTAGAACACATTCCAAAACATAGTTCAAACGGCCTTCTGTTTGGATCAAAAATAGAATAGAACGTTTCTGCTATTCAGATATTATATCAGTGCTTTCAGCAAAAGCAAACATAGATGCAAACTAACAAAATATAAGATATATGTGACTCTATGAACTTAATTGTATCTTGATAACTTTAAATCTAAGTGACACTATAACTTGCACGGTGGAATTGAGTTACTGTGCTGCATGCAGAGTGAACCAGTAGGGTGGAACACACATCTGTCATTGTTCTTTGAGGTTCAAATATATATATATAAAATTAAGAGGTTGGAGAAGCCTCCACTTTCTGAAAATGTATTAAAAGTAGGCAACGTTAAGACATAGGACACTTTCTTACTATAGCCATTCTCAGTGAGAGTCCCACTGAAGCAAACCATATAATCTTCATCAGATATCTTCCTAGTCAAGGGAAGAACTGATGGATAAGTAAAGTGTCCAGTTCTGTGGAGATGATGCTTAGTATTCCACTGGACATATGGTTTTCTGATCCTGTGTCTTATTTGCTGCTGCTGCTATGAATATGTCATTTCAGGATCCTTCTTGAAGAATTGTTTCCCTTTGTGAACTGTTACTTTAAGAACCATGGCTGAATATTGTGCACATAAATTTGGGTTCTAATTTGACTTAAATTTCATACAGTAACAGTATGTAATGTACTAAATACCCAAGAATCACTCCACATGAATGCGCAAGGCAGATAGCGATGACAGAGAAAATTAAACAGCAAACTTGTTACAATTTGTGATCATTGCTGCAGATACCCAGTAGGCCCAGCACGTAAGTTCAATTATGAAGAAAGCAGGACAGCGCCTCTACTTCCTTAGGAGTTTGTGAAGATTTGTCATGACATCTAAAACTTTGAAAAACTTCTATAGATGTGTGGTGGAGAGTATATTGATTGGGTGCATCACGACCCGGTATGGAAACATCATGCTCTTGAATGAAAAATCCCACAAAAATTAACGGATGCAGCTCAGTTCATCATGGGTAAAGCCGTCCCTACCATTGAGCACATCTACATAGAGCGTTGTTGTAGGAAAGCAGCGTCCATCATCAAGGACCCCCACCACCCAGGACACGCTCTCATTTCACTGCTGTCATCAGGAAGGAGGTACAGGAGCCTGAGAACCCACACCACCAGGTTCAGGAAAAACTATTATCTCTCAATCATCAGGCTCTCGAACCAAAAGGGATAACTTCAATCAACTTCACTTGCCTGATCACCGAAATGTTCCCAGTAACAATAGACCCATTTTCAAGGACTCTTCATCTCGTTCTCGATGTTCTTTGCTTATTTATTTATTTATTTACTTGTTCATTTGTTTATTCTTATTATTTATTTCTTTTCACATTAGCACAACTTGTTGTCTTTTGCACACCGGTTGTACACCCAGTTGGTGTGGTCTTTCAGTGATTCTGTTACGGTTATTGGATTGATTGAGTATGCCCACAAGGAAACTAATATTAGTGTTACTAATAGTGACATATGTACTTTGATGATAAATTTACTTCTGAACCTTTTGAATTTTTGAACTTACTCTTCTATAAATTTTTAGACATTTAGACAATTGACACTCAGACCCTTAAGTACTTTAATGCAATATTTACTAGCTGTTTTACAAAGGGTACCTTACTGCATGAATTTTTTGCTTTTGGTATTTTGGGTGCCCAAGAGAAGGAGAAAAAATTTTGTTAATAATCTGGAAATCTGAAATAAAGACAGAAAATGCTGGGGGGATTCAGCAAGTCAGTTAGCAACTGTGGGGAGAAAAGCAAGATTAACCTTTCAGAGAGATGATTTTAGTGGTCCCTACTTCTTCCGCTGAGAAATTCCACCGTCTGATGAATCCTTAAGTGTGGCAGTATCTATCTTAATCTCTCCTTACTGTAGTCCCTGCCACTTCCCCGGAAACAGTGACATTGTGGTGGATATAAAATTGTTTGGATCTGAGCTTTTATTTTTTTGCCGATTATTTCGCCAGACATTTATTGGATAGTGAACGTGCCAACTGAGAATGCAAGCCTGGGATTGTGATAGGAGAAAGATGTAAACAATATCAACACTAGGCCCACAATGGGTGGAAAGGGAAGAACGAGCTGCATGATAGTTCCAGTGGTTGTGTTGTTCGCTGCAGGTACCAGGCTAGTGTTAACTCTAACGTGACAAAATATTGCTTTATTTACATGGAAGTGACATCATGCAGCAAGCTATTTGGTTTAATAACCCTACAAGAACACATGAAATTAGAACTTTGGTAAGGCGCTGCTCTGCTCCAGATTCAAGATTCAGGATTGTTTAATATCATTTCCAGTAAACATGTATAAAGGAGAACGAAATAATTTTTACTCTGGATCCGATGCAGTGGCAAAAAATTACACAATGAGATAAAGAGCACAATAATGAAAATCACAATGAATATACTGTAAATGCATGAGATGGATTATATACATAGGTTAACTGTATGTCCATTAAGTGACGCTAAGCACAGGTGTGTCTGTACATAAGGTGACTCTGGTAGGAAATTATAAAATAGTGGCAGTGGCTGCCATGGCAGAGTGGGTTAGTGGGTGGAGGTATTGATCAAATTACTGCTTGGAGAAAGTAACCGTTTTTTAGCCTGGTAGTCCTGGTGTGGATGCTACATAGCCTCCCCATCGATAAGAGTAGGGAAATAAGTTCATGAGCAGTGTGAGCAGAGTCCTTCATATTATTGCAGGCTTTTCTCCCCATGCCTTTCTGTATATACGTCCTTAATGATGGGTAGGCTGGTGCTGTTGATGCGTCAGACAGTTTAGACTACCTGTTGTAGAGCCTTCCTGAACAGCGTGGTGCAGTTCCTGTACCATGCAGTGATGCAGCTTGTTAGGATGCTCTCTGTCGACATCTGTAGAAGGCTGTGAGTATTAGTCTGCATAGTCCAGTTCTCCTCAGCCTCTTCAGAAAGTGGAGGCATTGCTCAGCCCTGTTGATTGATGTGTAGGGGATGTGTTCAACAAACTGTAGTTGGCATTCTACCTCAAGCATGATTTTTTCACTCTAACCTCATCTCCCTTTACTCTTTCAAGATGAAAATAACTGCTTTGCGCAAAATAACTGAGTCTCCACAGTTTTCATTTTAGTCCTATGTGGTCTGTTCCTTATCTTAAGATTGTGAACCTTAGTTCTAGACAACTAGTTTAGGGCATATCAGTACCCACATTCATCCTGTTGAGCATTCCTATATATTCTTTGAGATAACCTGTCTGGACAATAGAGATCCTGTCTATTCAATCACTCCTCATATGAGCATGCAACCAGTGTGGTGAATCTTTGGCACTTCCCACCAAAACACATACAGTATACTCTTTTATGTACTAAATATCCCAGACGTGGTCTCACAAAGGCATGATTCTGAAAATTAAAAAAAACAATTCTGTAAATTCTGGAAATCTAAAATAAAGATAGATAACGCAGGAAATACTTGGCAGGTGAGATCACATCTGTGGAAAACAAGACAGAGTCAATGTTTCAGGTTAAAGACTCTTCTTCAGAACTAGGAAGGAGAAAAGGGAAGCTTGTTAAGATAAAAGGAAGGCAAAGAAATGATAAAACAGGGATAAGCTATAAACAAGTTACCTTTTCAATGTATTAATGGAAACAGTTTGAGAGTGAAAACATGGACAAAAGAAGGGGAATAAATGAACATAGGAGTCATAGGTGGTGTAATTACTGTGAAGAAACTATGCCTGGCGGGTCAAGCTGGGCCTTTTCTTCATACACAGAGGGAAAATCAATAAAAAAGGAAAAAGAACAACATGAGCCAATACCACAGACATAAGAGATTCTGCAGATGCTGGAGATCTTGAACAACACTTACAAAACACTGAAGAAACTCATCAGGTCAGGAAGCATCTATGAAGGGGATAAACAGTCCAAGTTTTGGGCCAAAACCCTTCATCAGGACAAAGCAGTTGATGTTTCAGCCTGAGAACCGTCATGAGGGCTTCCTGGAGAAAGGTGTCAGCCTGAAACTTTGACTGTCTATTCCCCTCAATAGATTCTGCCCAACCTACTGATTTCCTCCAGCATTTTGTGTGTGGAGCCTAAACCACAGATGGATGACTGATGCAGAGAGAGAAATCAAGTTGCAAAATTCAACACTTAGTCCAGAGGGCTGAAATGTGCCCAGACAGAGGAGGTGCTGCTCCTTTCCTTTGCTTTGGGCCTTGTTGTAACCATATAATGCAGACCAATCACCGTTTGCCTTCCTAACTGCATGCTGCACCTGGATAATAGTTCTCCTGAGCATAGAAAGCAGTGCAGTAGGAATAGACCATTCATCTCTCTGATGTCCCCTGCATAAATCCATGTCTACTCTGATCAATCATTATGATTACTTTTGGAATGTCTTTCTATTACAATGTATTTATCTCAGCTCATGTGTATCCTTCACGTAGACATTGTACCATAATTGAGTTTAAGGGAAAGGAGAAGTGCAAGACATGGGTGCTGAGGTACTGAGTGTAAATGGTCAGTCATGATCTTATTGAATTACAGAGCAGGCCTTAGTAGCTGAATGGCCTACTCTGGACTGTATTTGCAATGTCACCATCTTACCCCTTCCATAATTTCTTTATTCCTTTGTCTTTCAGCAAAGTACCTAAACTATTTTTGTCCTTCAATCGCGAACATTCCTAATGAAAGTTATGCATAATTGACTGTAATCTTAATATTAACATTGTGCAGAGCTGAAGTCTGTTTTGACTGGTGTAAAAACATTTTATGGTTCTGATATGCAAGTCACTTGAGCCTTCCCTGCTCACTTCTCAGCTCTCAGGCCTCCCACCACCCCCATCCCCAAGCTTATAATCTAAATATTTTTGCTAGACCTAAGCAAAGGAAATTGACAATGTTTGATTTGATGTATGTTTTATTAGACTGCTTTTTCAGTGGTTGGTGGGGGAAGCACTTCACAAGTACTAGTAGGTCAGTGCATGAGTATTGAATGGATCCTCTGTTCTTCTGGTGAAAAAAAAATCAAATAAATAATTTCACAGCATTACTTCAGAATTTGGCATTGCGAGCTTTGTTCTTAGGCATGCCAATTTCAGCAAATGTATACACTTGCAATAAAAAACAAGAAAAACAAATGAGTTCAATCAGTTTTCTTTTTACTTTCCATTCATAAAATTACAACTTTTAAAAAGAAGGATGCTGGAGCACTCCCAAATTGACCAGTTTACTCAGTGTAACAAGGGGCAATTCAGCAGAGAAAATAAACAGGTCCCAGGGTTGCTTGGGACTAACCTGCTAGCTAGACAGTTTCCCTCTAATTTAACTCAATGTGAGTGTGTGCACTGGTAACGGTGAAGGGGTCAGAGGAACTGAAGGCTCGTGGGATTCCGAGGACTCCCACAGCCACAAGTGCAGCTGTGCAAACAGTCGCAAGGCTTTGGCAGGGTGGGCTGGTGTAGAGCTATGAACACTGAGAATAAAATTGACATGCATACCCACTGCAGAAACCTGCGTCTGACAGATGTGTAATTCTTTCCCCCAGCCCTGCATTCAAATGATGCTTTTTCAAACCTAAAATATTGCAATAATGTCAGTGGAATTACATACATATATCTATCTTTTGTATATATTTTTGAAGGGCACTTAATATTGTACTGATGTTCGACAAAATTATCATTGGTAATAGACAGAGGCACAAGTAACTGCAATAGTGCCAGATAGCAGATTGGATTTTAACTTTGATTTCCATCCCAAGTGTTGAGCTGATTCTGCATATTCAATGTAGCTTACAATGGTCTTCTTATGCAACTGTTCAAGCAGCTTAACTGGTGCAAAGGCAAGAAACAGGCCAATTCCATGTCATTCACAGAATTAATCTTCTTTATTATTGCAGACTTTTTCCTTCTACAGTACATACCTAGTTTCCTGGTACTTAGGGTTGAGCCTGGATCTTTTTCATTGTCTGCTCAAAATCCTGGCAGCCAAACAGGTTCAACCCAGAGAGGGAAGCCTTTTATTCTATTTGAACAGTATTATCCCAATGGATGGGCTTCTCTTTGTATTCTTCTTCTTCTTCTCTTCCAGAATAAGCACCATAGAAAGAACTGTTAAGTTTTCTAACAATAGATACCTCAGCCCAATCCAGTGACCTGAAAGGTGTCATATCAATTACAAAGGTATGCACTATTTTCTAAACAGGATGAAAATGCAAAAAGTCAGATGTAAAAGGAGCTTGGGAGTCCTCGTGAAAGACTCTTGAAGGTTAATTTGCAGGTTGAGTTAGTGGTTAGAAAAGCAAATGCAATGCTAGCATCCATTTCAAATAGACTAGAATATATAAGCGAGGATGTAATGCTGTGACTTTATAAGGCATTGGTAAAATGTTCGGAGTGTTGTGATCAGTTCTGGACAGCTTATCTAAGAAATGATGCGCTGGGATTGGAGAGGATCCAGAGCAGATACATGAGAGTGGTTCTGGGAATGAAAAGGTTAACATATGAGGAGCATATATGTTCAAATATGATGGCAGAATATAGTATTATTGGTAAGACTCTTGGCAGAGTGGAAGATCAGAGGGATCTTGGTGTCCAAGTCCATAGGACACTCAAAGCAGCTGTGCAGGTTGACTCTGTGGTTAAGAAGGCGTATGGTGTATTGGCCTTCATCAATTGTGGAATTGAATTTAGGAGCTGAGAGGTAATGTTGCAGCTATATAGGACCCTGGTCAGACCCCACTTGGAGTACTGTGCTCAGTTCTGGTCGACTCACTACAGGAAGGATGTGGAAGCCATAGAAACGGGGCAGAGGAAATTTACAAGGATGTTGCCTGGACTGGGGAGCATGCCTTATGAGAATAGGTTGAGCGAACTCAGCCTTTTTTCCTTGGAGCGACGGAGGATGAGAGGTGAGCTGATAGAGGTGTATAAGATGATGAGAGGCATTGATCGTGTGGATAGTCAGAGCCTTTTTCCCAGGGCTGAAATGGTTGCCACAAGAAGACACAGGCTTAAGGTGCTGGGGAGTGGGTACAGAGGAGATGTCAGGGATAAGTTTTTTACTCAGAGAGTGGTGAGTGTGTGGAATGGGCTGCCGGCAACAGTGGTGGAGGCGCATATGATAGGGTCTTTTAAGAGACTTTTAGATAGGCTCATGGAGCTTAGAAAAATAGAGGGCTATAGAGGCCTAGTAATTTCAAAGGTAGGGACATATTCGGCACAACTTTGTCTGCTGAAAGGCCTGTATTGTGCTGTAGTTTTTCTATGTTTCTATGAGCATTTGATGGTTCCGGGCCTGTAGGCCCTGGTGTTTAGAAGAATGGGGAGGGGGGAGACCTCATTGAAATCTTTCAAATATTGAAATGCCTAGATAGAGTAGATGTGGAGAGGATGTTTCCAATAGTGGGGGAGTCTAGGACCAAATGGCACAGCCTCATAATAGTGGACACCCATTTAAAATTGAGATGAAAAGGCAGAGGGTGGTGAATCTATGGAATTCATTGCTACAGATGGCTATGGAGGCCAAGCCATTGGGTGTATTTAAAACATAGGTTGTTAGATTCTTGATTAGCCAGGACATCAAAGGTTACAGGGAGAAGACAAAGGAATGGGGTTGAGACGGATAATAAATCAGCCATGATGGAATGTCAAGGCAGATGCAATGGGCCAAATGGCCTAATTCTGCTCCTGTGTCTTATGATCTTTTGATCCCAGAGCAGAATCGACCCCTTCAGGTGGATCGTTTTATAAATTAATGGAGAACAGCGGTATGTGAGTTTCTTTGAACGAGTATCAACATGCAAGTCAATGCGCATGTATCCCACCGTTAATAAAAGACAAGAAGCATCTGGAATCATGTCTATATTGAATAAGCTTTCCATTTACATTCCGGAGCAGTTACTATTGATGGAACACCTGTCCCAACTGTTTCAGAAATGCCAGTGAAGAGCTTGGACCGGTGGTATGATGCTAAGCTCAAGGACACCGAGCAGGTTAAACAACTCAAAAAGGATACCATCATAAACATAGATCGCATCAACAAGACCTGGCTGCCAGGAAAACTCAGGCTGTGGTGCTTCCAGTTCGGCATACTCCCAAGACTCATGTGGCCTTTAACAGTGCGTGAAATCCCCATCAACAATGTGGAAAAGCTCTAAAGAGTGATCAGCACACGTATGAAACAATGGCTTGGACTTCCACGATGCTTAAGTCCTGTTGGACTGTACAGGAACAGCAAATTAGAATTACCAATTGCAAGTCTTATGGGAGAATTCAAATGCATGACCCTCACTAAATCTGAAGATACTGTTATTTGAACGCCCCCCCCCACCCCATGTGGCAATGGGGAGGAAGTGGACTTCATCTGAAGCTGTTCAGAGTGCGAAGTTTGCTCTTCACTTTAGGGATGTGGTTGGCCAAGTCCAACTTGGTAGAGCCGGGCTCGGGTTTGTCCCAAAGGCTCCTCAATGGTATAAGGCAACAGCAGTGCAGAAGAGACGGCTCGTGGTGGAGAAGTTGAGAAGACAGGAGAAGGCAGAGCAACACGCCAGGGCCGTCTCAATGGCCAAGCAGGACCACTGGACTAATTGGGAGAGCCTGAAAAAGAGGAAACTCAGCTGGCATGACATCTGGGAGATGGAGGGATCTTGGCTAAGTTTTGTCATCGGAGCCACTTATGACCTCCTACCCACACCCCATAACTGGAACCAGTGGTGAGGAGAAGACACTGTTTGCTCTCTTTGTCAAGCACCTGGATCACTAAGGCACATTTTAACAGGATGCACCACGAGTCTCAGCCAGGGACAGTATACTTGGCGGCATAACCAAGTTCTCAGACAGCTGACATCAATCTTGGAACAGAGGCGAATCACCACAAATGCGCTCCCACAAACATTGGCAAGGAATGTTCACATCACACGATTTGTACCAGCAGGCCAACCTCCAGAGCACCATATAACATCAAAACAGGTAAGCATTCTGCAGGTTTCTCAGGATTGGAAAATGAATTTGGACTTGGAAAAAAAGCTTGTGTTTCCCCCAGACATTGCAGCTACAACACTCCGGCCAGACATGGTCCTGTGGTCCACAACAGCCAAGCTGGCATATGTTGTGGAATTGACAGTACCATGGGAAGATGGTGTTGAAGAAGCTTATGAGAGGAAAAAGTCCAAGTACTGTGAACTGGCAACTGAAGCTTCTCAGAACGGCTGGAAGATCAAGATTTTCCCTGTAGAAGTGGAATGCAGGGGATTTGTGGATACATCTACGACCAGTCTATTGAAGAAGATGGGGGTGATGGGTCACTCACTCCAACAAGCAATCAAGTCCTTGTCAAATGCAGCAGAAGAAAGCAGTAATTGGATTTGGATTAAAAGGAAAGACAACAACTGGGCTGCAAGATAAAGACAGGAGGGTATGGACCTGAGGGGGGGTGTATCTAGGAAATCAGGTCGCACCGTTGAGCCATCTGGAGACGTCGTGGCTTATCAACAAAATGTCAAAGAAGGAGGGTGCCCACCTGATGACCCCGATGACATACCTACCTTCCTTGTCACCACTCCAAGCCAACTGCCAACATCGAGAGTGCCGACTTATCATAGGGATTGAAACATCAAGTCCTATTAGCTCTACTGATCTACTCTCAACACTCTGATCCATTCTCTAATATCAACAGCTGTGTTTCTACTAGATTTAGGGTATTGATCTACTCTCAATACTCTGAATCTGTACCTTCATTCATTGCTTTAAATAAATTCAACTGATGTATTGATTTAGATATTTAAGCAGTCTTTATGTTTTGTTATTTTTCTCTTGATGCATTTCAGCTTTCTTTGATCTCTTCCAGCTCTCCTCTAGATTTGGCCAATCCATCAGCAATCTGTGGAGTGAATATCATCCAGCTCATTTCGTTCAGGTATACTCGCTCTTCATCATTGCTATTCCTTCACCTCCACCGCCTCACAAAAAAAAGCTGCAAAGGCATGCACTTTGAGCAGATAAATGTTTCAGGTAGGTCCATGGTGTAGTACTCAATAAGTTCTGTATCTCCATCATCACTACCTCGAGCAAAGTACTCACTTTGAAACTTGCCACAGACTCATCTGTTTCATTTGTTCAATCACTTCACACACATTGTGTAACATCTGCCATTTCCATGTTCTTCATTTGATATGGTATTCTCTAATATCAACAGCTATGTTTCTACTATGTTGAATTTGTCCACTAGAACTTCTCACTGTGATACTTGTACTTCTCCATTTCCTCAATTCTGCTGAGAAATTTTAATGTCAAAGCTTCTTCTCTCTTTCCCTTCCTTTGTAGAATGGCAACCCAGTATCTATAACCCCTGTGATATATGGAGATAGTTGGGTCTGAAGGAGCAGCTTGGAAATATTAATCTTGTAACAGATGTATCAGTCTGTGAAAAATGTACAGCAATACAATAAAAATGTTGCTTACTTTTGATGAACTTACTATTTTTTAACCCTTGTATCAGATTCATATGTGCATAAGAGAAACGAACAGGTTAGTCTGGCTAACCTCGCAAAATGGAATAGGAACTAACCACTGAAAGATGATGAATCAGTGTTCACTTGGGGAGTGAAGAGACACACATAAATACTTTGACAAAGATGAGCTGTTGCTTCATGTTTTTTTTAATGGGAAAATAATCAGAAGTCTGATGCCAACAGCAATATAAACAGTGTATATAACTGGACTGCCAAGAAGATTGCTCTGATGACCTGAATTTTCAAACACAAGCAAGAGTTTATGTGATTGAGTCATTTGTTGAATATTTTATATTATTTGATTGTTTCCTGCTGTGCATTAGTTATTTATTTAATGAATACTATTTGAACAATTAACATCATGATTCTGGGCTTTTGGAAAGAACATGGTTACAAGGAAAGCAACTGAGGCAGTGCTTCATCATTAGAATGAGATTTAGTGAGAATTCTAGGGTACGTGGCAAGCAGGTGCTGATGAGGTGCCTGACCCCAAGGAGAAGGTAAACCATCTTGGATTTGACAATGTCAGACATTAACCCTTGCAAGCGGAACAAGTGCTACACCTGCCCTAATACCTCTTCCCTCACTACCAATCAAGGCCCCAAATAGTCCTTCCAGGTGAGGCGAAACTTCACCTGTGAGTTTGTTGGGGTCATCTACTGTATCCGGTGTGGCCTCCTGTATATTGGTGAGACCCGATGCAGTTTGGGAGACCGCTTCGCTGAGCACCTACAGTCTGTCCACCAGAAAAACCGGGATTTCCCGGTGGCAACCCATTTTAAGTCACATATCAAAGTTGCTGGTGAATGCAGCAGGCCAGGCAGCATCTCTAGGAAGAGGTACAGTCAACGTTTCGGGCCGAGACCCTTCATCAGGACTAACTGAAGGAAGAGCTAGTAAGAGATTTAAAGTGGGAGGGGGAGGGGGAGATCCAAAATGATAGGAGAAGACAGGAGGGGGAGGGATGGAGCCAAGAGCTGGACAGGTGATTGGCAAAGGGGATATGAGAGGATCATGGGACAGGAGGCCCAGGGAGAAGGAAAAGGGGGAGGGGAGAAAACCCGGAGGATGGGCAAGGGGTATAGACAGAGGGACAGAGGGAGAAAAAGGAGAGAGAGAGAAAGAATGTGTGTATATAAATAAATAATGGATGGGGTACAAGGGGGAGGTGGGGCATTAACGGAAGTTAGAGAAGTCAATGCTCATGCCATCAGGATAGAGGCCACCCAGACGGAATATAAGGTGTTGTTCCTCCAACCTGAGTGTGGTTTCATCTTTACAGCAGAGGAGGCCGTGGATAGACTGTCAGAATGGGAATGGGATGTGGAATTAAAATGTGTGGCCACTGGGAGATCCTGCTTTCTCTGGTGGACAGAGCGTAGTGTTACGTACCCCGTAACTGGGTTGCCAAACCAGCAGAAACGGACCACTCAGTTGGAGTCTGGATTACTGGAACAAAGAAAGTTTTATTAAAGAAATAAGCAACACAGTACTCTAATAGTAAGGATATAAATGCAACAGGTTAGCAATGAATAAACACACATGTACACAGTACTAGGATAATAGGATCAATCAAGCTCTATTGCAGTCTAGGGGTAAATGACCAGTTTCAAGTGACGCAAAGTTCAGTTCAATTGAGTTCAGTTCAGTTCACAGTGATCACTGTTGTGCCATTGGGGGCGACGGGGGCGAGAGAGAACGAATGAATATTCAAATTGGATTCCAAACAGACCTTCGATATTCCTCACAGTCAGCTTTCGGGCAAGCCCTTTGTAATATCTTCTGAGGTCACCGACTGTGACCCCTCCGTTCCAGATACGATCGTTCTTCTGCGGTGAACCCAGCACCCAGGCAAGGGCGGACACACACATCAGGTTCCCGCTGATCCGTACCTTTCCACCCTGCGCGTCTATGGCTGGTCCCGCGACCAGACCTCCAACAACTCCCACCAACTAGTGCGGGGGGGCACACCGCTTTCAGGGTCTCGTTACCTCGTGGAGTCGTGTGTCCATTGCCTTAGCGAACCTGTCCCTTTTTATCCCCCTGCTGGGGTATCGCCTGTCCATCACACTTCAAACAGTTCAGGGTTCAAAAGGAGCCGGTCTTGACAATACTCAGACCACTGTCTCCTTCGGTTAAACTCTCTCGTCTCTTCATTAACATTTCCAAATGCTGCTCCATTGTCTTACTTATCTCTCTCTCCTGAAGACAGGTGGCAGATCAACTGTTGATCCCACAGGTGCAAGCACAGGACAGTTAACATCTTAGTCTATGTGTACTTTTGTAACCCTCTTTCGTCACAGTAGGTGTTCAACAAAACGATCTCCCAGTCTGCGTCGGGTCTCGCCAATATATAGAAGGCCACATCGGGAGCACCGGACGCAGTATATCACCCCAGCCGACTCACAGGTGAAGTGTTGCCTCACCTGGAAGGACTGTCTGGGGCCCTGAATGGTGGTAAGGGAGGAAGTGTAAGGGCATGTGTAGTACTTGTTCCGCTTACAAGGATAAGTGCCAGGAGGGAGATCAGTGGGGAGGGATGGGGGGGGAACGAATGGACAAGGGAGTCGCGTAGGGAGCGATCCCTGCGGAAAGCGGGGGGGGGGGAGGAAAGAAGTGCTTAGTGGTGGGATCCCGTTGGAGGTGGCAGAAGTTACGGAGAATAATACGTTGGACCCAGATGCTGGTGGGGTGGTAGGTGAGGACCAGGGGAACCCTATTCGTAGTGGGATGACGGGAGGATGGAGTGAGAGCAGATGTGTGTGAAATGGGGGAGATGCATTTGACAGCAGAGTGGATGGTGGAGGAAGGGAAGCCCCTTTCTTTAAAAAAGGAGGACATCTCCCTCATCCTGGAATGAAAAGCCTCATACTGAGAGCAGGATGACCCACCTCCCCGTCATACCCCATCAGTTATTTATTTATATACACACATTCTTTCTCTCTCTCTCCTTTTTCTCCCTCTGTCCCTCTGACTATACCCCTTGCCCAACCTCTGGGTTTTTTCCCCCCTCCCCCTTTTCCTTCTCCCTGGGCCTCCTGTCCCATGATCCTCTCATATTCCTTTTGCCAATCACCTGTCCAGCTCTTGGCTCCATCCCTCCCCCTCCTGTCTTCTCCTATCATTTGGATCTCCCCCTCCCCCTCCCACTTTCAAATCTCTTACTAGCTCTTCCTTCAGTTAGTCCTGACGAAGGGTCTCGGCAAGAAACGTCGACCATACCTGTTCCTAGAGATGCTGCCTGGCCTGTTGCATTCACCAGCAAATTTGATGTGTGTTGCTTGAATTTCCAGCATCTGCAGAATTCCTTGTGTGTACCCATTTTAATTCCACTTTCCATTCCTATTCTGACATGTCAGTCCACGGCCTCTTCTACTGTTGCAATGCGGCCACGCTCAGGTTGGAGGAACAACACCTTATATTCCATCTGGGTAGCCTCCAACCTGATGGCACGAGCATCGATTCCTCAAACTTCTGGTAATGACCCCTACCCCCCCCTCCGCTTCACAGTTTCCGATTCCCATTTCTCCATCTCAACTTATCTCCTTACCGGTCCATCACCTCCCTCTGGATTTCCAACCCCTGCAGGTATTCTCTTGTTCACTAATTCCACTATTCACATTTCCCTACCAAAAATAGAACATAAATGGAAATCATCAGCAGGGCAAAGTGAATTGTTGGATAGTGTGTGATTTATGGAAGAAGTGAAAACAGGACAGTGTGTGTTCCAGAACGATTGAGGGAAAGGATTTGAAAATATCTCATGAATGACAGCTGGTGATTGTGGTTAAAGATGAAAGACCATTGCAGAGGAGGTCTAATCTTGTTGTGCAGTGTCTGAAAAACTACCCATGCACTTTCTGGTTCCACAAAATTGTTTAAAAACCTACTTTTTGGGTCCTTTCAAATCCGAATACCTCTTCCGACTGGGTTGATGTGACGGTAAAGCTACACTGCATAGACCTCTTGTTAAAAGTTGCAGTCAGGCCCTGAAAACATCAGTAATATCTATTCAGCATACTTATATCAGGATCCAGTTTTTTACAGAGGTCCAAATCTGTTGCACCCAATAGCCCAAATTGTAGGGTTTACTAATGCATGACAAGAAGGATGGTCGTTTACCTAACAGTATAAGATTGGTGTTTAAACTCAAAAATCTAATGGCTCACTGAAATACAGTAGCTTCCCACTGAGCATACAGCCAATCTATGTTGTTTACATGCGGCTCTGAATTTGGCATTTTTTTGTAAGGTAACCTGCGTGACATGTGCATTCATGGGAAATGTAGGAAAAATCTTGCTTTTCTCTAATGCCTTTCATGAGTTCAGCACATTCCAAAACACTTTACAACAAACAGCCACTTCCTTACTGTACGTGTGATGTTAATGGCAATGCCCTTCTGAGGCAATTGTGCTGTACAAAATTGCACCTCGAAAGGAAACATGAAGGAATGCAAGGCAGATGTAGAACTACCCTTCTAACTCAACGTTCTTTCCTCTTAACTTTATATCCCAATATATGCTCCAAAGAGAAATATCAGATCTACTGAGTGACTGCGCTGTCAGCGGTTTAGCAAAAGCGAATCACAAGTCTACTTGCAGAATTGCATATTAGACATTCATCGCATCCAGTTCATCATAGTTTTGAGATATTAGGAGTGAAATATAAATGAAAAGGGAGGGTGCACACAGGAGAAAACCAAATCAAATTCCAGAGATAATATAAAGGTACCTATAAAAATATTTAAGGGGACACCAGAAGTTTCAGGTTTACAACATAGACAACTAATTTTAAGTGTTTCTAACAGGAAATGAATTACCTTTAGGTTAACATGGTGGTTAGTTAACAAAAAACATAAAAGGCATTTTAGGTACTATTTTTTAAAACAGAAAAACACTGGAAAGAATAAAATCCACGATGGGAAGCTGTCAGGTCAGAACAGAGTTTCCTTGTGTTATATAAATACCTTTATTTTCATTGGAAAGATTTATTTTTAATGTGTTTATTCCCTCATTTTGGGCCATGTTTCCTTCTTCACTCAGACCTTGGGCCAATGTGGCCGAACAAGGCATGTAAATATATTGCCTTCAGCAGTATGTTTGCCCTGAGAGATTTGTCTTCACTTCAAAGATGAGACATTTCCAAAGCTCAAATCTAATCTCAGCCAAAATTAGGTAGAGACAGATGTATCAACATGACTAGGAGTCAATAAATGCCAGTATTATCCAGCATGACCTGCAATAATATTTAAACATTTCTTTAAAAGGGTTGACACGCAATAAATTAACAATTATTATGATGAACAATGAAAATATTCTTAGCAAAATCAAATCTGATTATTTAAGCAACAATAGGGTATCACTCAAGTTATTTTAAATTATTGTTGCTATTTTACTTTTCATCCCTCATAAATATTTCAGATTTTCAATAGAAGATGATTGCTCTCCAAAGTCACAGAGAAACAGAAATTTCTCTGTTTCAGCCATTCTGGTCCACACCCAAAGGGTGAGTGCAGCACAGCTTTGGCTGGGACATGATTTCTGTCTACACTGAAAACAGTAGCTTTGTAGTCTAAGTTCATAATGGAAGGAAAAAAATGCAACACTAAATATATTTAATGCTGGCAACCATTTGAGATGATTAGTGAATGAAGCTTTTTTTGTTATTTCTCTGCTTCCTAGAATAGTACTTCAGCTGGTTTTATTTCACCTTGATTCAACAACACATTCGATAACTGTATCAATCAAAACATTTGCATTTTTTACACATTCTAGGACACAGATTTATCTTTGTTTGTCCCAGTTCTCCAATTAAGAACAAACCAAGTTGGTTTTCCTGGCCTCATTTTATAACAATAATCTTGACTATTGCTCAAATCAGGAATCAACAAGAAGTAATCAATTAGACAACAAGAGTCAGGCAAGTGTGGCCAGAGGGTTATTGCCTTCAGCTAGATAGGTCTCACCTGTAACGAGGCAGGACTGGTACAGCTCCAGGCCTGGGCAGTCACAGCCTAGTGCTCTATATTTCTGCCTGGACTAAAGGATTACAGGCACCTTCTGTTCAATAAGGAAACACGAGAGCAAGGATTTGATTGTGGATTTCAGAAGGGGGAAATTGAGTGAACACACCCCAGCCCTCACTGAAGGATCAGCAGTACAAATGGTGAGCAGTTTTAACTTCCACACAATCCAGGTTCAGCACAAATCTCAGTGAGATCTTAGCCTTCCTTTGAAAATTATGTATTTTCTGTCATCATAACCATTCTGCTTTCATGGAAGAGAGTACAGCACAGGAACCGGCCAGCTGGCCCACAATGTTGTGCCAAACCTGCTAAAAGCAAATCAAAAACACCCAAACACTAATCCTTACCACCTACACCATGTCCATATCCCTCCACCTGCCTATCAAAATGTCTGTTAAAAGGCTCTATGGTGGCATTTGCCTCTACCAGCATACCAGGCAGTGCATTCCAGATGTTCACCACTCTCTCAGTCAAAAAAATATCCCCCACATCCCCCTTGAACCTACCCCCTCTCACCTTCATTGCATGCCATCTGGTTGAAGATATTTCAACCCTGGGTTACAGATATTCTCTGTCCACTTTACCTATGCCTCTCATAATCTTGTACGTTTCAATCAGATCTTCTCTCAGCCTCTGATGCTGCAGAGAAAACAACCCAAGTTTAATTAAGCCTCTTGTAATAACACATGCCCTCTAACCCAGGAGGTATCCTGGTGAACCTCTTCTGCACCCTCTCAAAAGCCTCAACAGCCTTCTTCTCATGGTGTGACCAGAACTGTATGCAATACTCCAGACGTGGAATAAGCAGAGTTTTGTAAAGGTGCAACATAACCTTCTGACTTTTGAACTCAGAAGTAATAATGCTTCCTGTAATAACATTTTTCCCCTGTGCATGTAGCACTTCTGTCTGCTTGTACTGAGTAACCTTATGTGGCTAATCTTATTTCATATCTTGCTGTATGTTCTCTGGATCTTTGATATGTTAATTATCTCTGGATCGACAGAAAGAGGGAATGTTGTCATATGTCTTGCCTTTTGGATGACCTTATTTTAATCAAGATCCTATCTGCTTGCTTAGATAGATGGAAAGGATTTCATTGCAAACAGGCAATTTTGGCTGATAACAACCTACAAAGTTACATAAATACTATTGATAATCCGTGGGTGAAATGGACTCTTAAAATATGGAAAACTATTATAAAAGAATATAAACTAGAGAGAGACATTGCAATTCTTAAATGGTGTGCATATGACTCGGATTTTACGCGAATAAACTGGATGCTAAATTTAAGGACTGGACAGCTAAAGGAATAACAGCTATTTGCAATATAATGAAACAAGGAATACTGTTCAGTTTTGAAATGCTCAAAGAGAAATACTTATTAGAAAAACAAGACTTTTATCGGTATTTATAGATGCGACAGTATGTTAATAGGATGGTTAAGAATGTAACCAAGGCAAGTACATGTCTGACGGAGCTATTTAGAAAAGCATATAATTCAGACAATGGTAGTAGAATCATTTCAAGCGTGTATAAGGGTTTGTCAAATCTTAAAACACATTCGACTTCATACATTGAAACAAAATGGGAGAAGGAAGAAGGGATAATAATATCTGAGGAAGAATGGACAATAATATGGATGTATCAATGGAACTGTACCAGTTCACAGAAATGGAGGGAGCTCGGGTGGAATAACTTGATAAGATATTTTATTACACCCTCTCAGAAATCCTATTATGATAGTAACCTCCCTGTTTGCTGGAGAAATTGTGGAAATCAAAATGCAAACCGTTATCATATTTTCTGGGAATGCCCTGTTATCAAAGACTATTGGAGTGGGATACATAATGCCCTACAAGACATCTTTAAATGTGAAATACCTTTAGCCAGTAAGACCATATATTTTGGGTATATACCTCAAGAATGGTTGAAAAGAGATAAATATTTAATGAATATACTGCTAGTGGCTGGTAAAAAGACTCTTACCAGGAAATGATTATCACAGGAGAGCCCAACTTTAAATGTATGGATGGAAATTACAATGGACATTTACAAAATGGAGAAGATAACAGCATCTGTTAATCATAAGTTGGAACAATTTGATTCATACTGGGAAAAATGGTTTATTAACTACATTACACCTCCTAGGCCTGATTTTATTCTCACAAGTCAATGAATATGTTATATAAGGAAAAAAATCACTCCCTACTTTGTACATAGTTTTTTTCTTTCGATTGTTCTTTCCTTCCTCTCCTTTCTATAAGTGTATACCTCAGATAAATATTATATGGAGATTTGTGACAAATATGATTATACGATATATATGTACAGTATCTGAAATACATCTTATGAAAATGTTTGTTTGATGATGAACTTCAATAAAAAAATAAATTACAAAAAAGGAAAAGATTTCATTACACAATGTGAACAAGAATATGAGGTGCCCTGGGCAGGTGGCCCACATCAACAACTAAAGAAATCATTTCTTTACAGAATGTAAAAATTGGCCATGTATAAATTTGTTATTTCATGCATCTGCCTTTGAAGTATCAATAATTACACTGGATTTAGTTGTAAGACCTGGGAGTGTGATAAAATGATTTTTGAATGCAGATATTCTCCATTAATATATTCTCATTGCAACTTTAACCCCAAAATGAAAATATAGCATAAAATTATTTTGTTAGCTAATACTTAACTGCAAAACTCTATTTAGATATTTTGAATAGAGTGCTTTTTCTATAAGATTTATTTTTCATTTGCACAATTGGATAACTTTATTAAGTCTGTACATTAAGAAAGCAATGTAATGTTTCTTAAGTTTCTTTTAGATCTTTTGGCAACATGGATTTAGTTCAGGCATCTAGTATATTGAATTTGTCCAGTGCGTTCTGCAAGTTACAGTATTTGGCCTTGGGTAATTTAGCATTTTCAAGAACCTGAAACCAAACTCTCATTATAGATTGGCCATGATAATATAATTGTAATAACCAGATTAATATGAGAGAAACTTCAACCTATTAACAGAAAAACCAAAGGCATATCAGGTGGGGAGGGGGTGGGATGGAACTAGATCATCCACAGAAAATGTAAACAAGGGGCATTAATGACTTGTGAGGTCAGCAAAGAATAAGCTAAAATGGGGGAACATATTCTCTTTAAGAAAGATGAAATGTTGGAACTTTAGGATAGATAAGTCCCTGAAGATGGATGGGATATACTCCCAGGTTACTACAAGCAGTGAGAGAAGAAGTTGCTGCACTTTTAGTGATGATCTTTGTGTCCTCAGTGGCCACATGATTAATACCAGTAGATTGGAGGGTAGCAAATGTTATTCCTTTGTACAGGAAAGGTATTTATAATAATCCTGCAATTAAAGACCTTTAAGTTTTCCATCAGAGCCAGGTAAACTATAGGACAAGATTCTTAGAGACAGCATTTATGAGCGTTTGGAAAAGATAGTCTGAATAGGGATAGTCAGCATTGTTTTGTGAGAAACAGGTGGTGTCTCATAAGCATGATTGAATTCTTCAAGCAAGTGACAATACAAAGTAATGAAGGTAGATCAGTGGATACGGTGTGTATGGACTTTATTGAAGTTTCCCATGATAGGCTCCTTCAGAAAGCCAGAAGGCATGGGATCCAGGGAAACCTGGCTGAGTGGATATAGAATTGGCTTGACAACAAGAAGGCAGAGGGTTGCTGTAGATGGAGTGAATACTGACTGTAAGTTGGTAACCAACGGTGTTCCTCTGAGACCTGCTCTGGGACACCTGCAATTTCTGATTTTTATAAAGGATTTAGATGAGGAAAAGGAAAGGTGGATTATTAAGGATGCAAATTACATGAGGGTTGGTGGAGTTGTGGATAGTGTGGAGACTTATCATAGGTTGCAACAGTAGATTAACAGGATGCGGAGCTGGGATGAGAAGTGGCAAATGAAGTTCAACCCACAAAAGCGTGAAGTGATTCCCTTTAGAA
Organism: Mobula hypostoma; assembly: GCF_963921235.1. Classification (NCBI taxonomy): domain Eukaryota; kingdom Metazoa; phylum Chordata; class Chondrichthyes; order Myliobatiformes; family Myliobatidae; genus Mobula; species Mobula hypostoma. Next base: position 132,645,187 of record NC_086099.1, read on the forward strand.
GGTTGGATTTGAAGGCAGAATACAGGGTTAATGGCAGGATTATTAGCAGTGTGGAGAAACAGAAGTATCCAACAAAATTGCTATGCAAATTGATAGGGTTGTTAAGATGCCGTATGGTGCGTTGGTCTTCATTAGTCAGGGGATTGAGTTCAAGAGCCACAAGGTAACGTTGCAGTCCCATAAAACCCTAGTTAAAACACACTTGGAACACTGTTGTTCTGTTCTGTTTGCCTCATTATAGGAAGTACGTGGAAGCTTCACAGAAGGTGCAGAGAAAATTTACAAGGAGTTTGGCTGGACTAGAGAGCATGAGGATAAGTTGAATGAGCTAGGGCTTTCTTCTTTGGAGAGAAGAGGATGGGAGGTGAATTGATACAGGTGTATAAGATGATAAGACGCATAGATAGGATGGACAGCCAGCACTTTTTTCACAGGACAGCAATGACTAATATGAGAGGGATAGTTTTAGGGTATTTGGCAGAAAGCAAGGGGAGTTGCAGAGAGTGCATGGACCACACTGCCAGATGTTGTGGTAGAGGAAGGTAAATTAGGGAGACTCTTAGAAGGGCACAGGATGAAAGAAAAGTGGAAGGCTATGTGGGTGGGAAGAGTAGATTGATTTTGGAGTAGGTTAAATGTTGGCACAAAACTGCAACCCGAAGGGCCGGTACTGTGCTGTAATGTTGTATGTTTTCTAAATCAGATTCAAGTAAAATTGTTCCATGGTTATTAAATCAGGTTTGGATATGCAATAATTCAGTTCTTAATTGACTGGCATATCGTTGATAACAAAAATCCTATTCTCAGCGCCTACAATTTTCTGAAACTACCAAAGTATTTCTGAAATATCATCTCTATTTTATTTCCATTTTTTCCTTCTGAACAATGTATCAACTAATTAAGAAAATGTAACACAACACACCTGCAGTAACACAAACTATCTTGTATTCATTTCATTTCTGTAATCAGTGAGATTAAAATCTGATTTTCTTCCTGTACCATAAGCAAATTCTTCAATTTTTTCAATATTAATTACGAATTGCTGATTTGACTTAAAACCTGAAGGATTACACCAACTAGCTGCTTACAAAACTAATCAAAGCAATTACATCTATATTTCTTTAACTGAGATTGTTAATGTTGATTCTAGCACATATTTTATGAGGTAGTTCATGTATCAACCAAAGAATAGGTTAGTTATTCAATAATCATTAATAATATACCTCTGGCTTCTGGTATTATGTATTGCTTGGGATTGTCTGTTGCTGAATATCTATACTTACAGCACAGGGGAAATCAAAGATCCCATCCCGTCACAAATCCATGAGCTTGATGAAACAACTCACTTATCCTTAATGCTTTCATCATAACCCCTATGAATTTTAATGTGATACTGAGATGATTACACAATGTCATGAATGTTGCTTAAAGCAGAAAAAGATCTCAATGAGTTCCCTTGAGACAACCTAATTTATACTTGTGCAGAACACTGAGCTCTGAGCCTTAGGAGAAAAAATGCATTTCCTGTTGAATCAGGAATTGGAAATCACTATGCTGCATTTGACATTTATTCAATCTCTTCAGAATTTAAGCAAATGTCAAACATAACCTCTTATTCATAATTCCAGAAAAAATAGCTGAGGCAGTGTCTTGAGTTGCAGAAATCAGCTGTTTATTTGGGCCTGACCCTTTTCTGGAGCTGATGTCAATGTGGTTCTCTGATTTTAAAAAGAGTAACTAACCCATGACAGGCCTCTGCTGATGCCACTTTTCAACTTACTACTGGAAAGCCTGAAGGGCTAATTTCCTCCTCCCTTTCCTTCCAAAGGGGAAATACCTGGCCACCCTGCGATAATTAGGAACTTATGCCAAGGCTATACCTTCTGCACACTAATTAAATTAAAGGTCCCAAATTCTGTAAGACTAATCCACTGCTACAAAAAGTGGTACATCAGGAAATTCCTTCCCACTAGTTTTACCTCTAATCCTATCAAGCATTCTGGATTCAACAACATTAGGGTAATTTAAGGGGTTCCTAGAATCTTGCACTGTGGTTTGTCTAATTAATTACTGGAGCAGAGAGTGAGATACAACATTGTGCTTTGCTTGTGGGCTCTCCTCAAGTGATTTTTTTTTGCACACAGCAGAGAACTATCAATCAAATATCCTTCATTGAATATAATAAACTTTCAATTGTAATTTCTGGTAAAACAAACTATTCAAACATTTTTACAGCTCACAAGTGCACATTTACACTTCTGTGTGCAACCATAGGAACTGACTTGATAGTCAAAATGTATCTTTGGTTACATAGAAGGTGTTAGAGGTGGTATCTTGACAGAAAATGAGACCATTCATGGAGACATTCCTGCTATACACAGTATGTAAGTAAATTACATAATAATAATAATAATGTAATTTACTTGGTATTGAATGGTAGACGTTAATGCACATAACCACTGCTTTATTATTTTAGCTTTTAGAGCACCAAGTGAAATTAGGTGAAAATAACTAATGGAATTGAGATTTACAGTTTTGTTTAGAAAGAGACAAAACCTTTTTCTAGTCCCTTTAAGGTAACAAGAGAAACCTGATCACATTCCTAAAAGGAGAACAGGAGTTGAGTGTAAGGTTCCTGACCTCTGTAGGACAAGAGTACCAGAAAGTTAATATTTTTCTGCTAAGTCTGTGGAAAGGTAAATTTTTGGGAGTGGGGGTTGGTCTGTGAAAAGCAGGGCATCTGAAAAGTGAAGATATACAGTACCTGACTTTTTGGTTCTTAAAGGAAAATTCACGCTCTCGAGCCTTGCTTTTGGAGTTATAAGGAGAGTGAGTGCAGTGAAGAGTGAAACTAATTTTTTCAACTGTGTGATTCTGGTAATAACTAATAATTTTGGGGGGTAGAAACAGTGTCATGATTTTATTGTAGAATTTATAAAACTGCACAGGACCCGGAAAAAAATGTAGACCTGAAACTCCCTTGAGACTTCTTTGTTTATGATGAATGAAGTATTTTGAAGTACTGTACATCTAAATTCTGTGGAACATCCTGAATGTTACAGATGTTATATGGTTATATCAAAATTACTGAAAATCTCTTAGATGACTTTGTCTCACAGCAGTATATCAACCAGCAACTGTCTGTGTCCCTGCCATGCTCTGCTATTGGCCAAGTTCCATCAGCTTAAGAATTCAATCTTTGACTTCACTTCCTATTTACCAAACATCACTTCTCTAAATTGAGGAAAACAAAGCCCACCACCTCGATTCATACTCAAAAGAATCTCCACAAGTGATTTTCCTTCAGTGTGCCAGTGGCTTGTTCAATTTTAATTCAAGTTTGGATATAATCAACATTGTAGCATCAACTTGAATTATTGATTATCTTCCTTCGTGGTTTTAAACACAATAATAGATTTAATTGATTTTGATAGTGAATTTTCCTGAAGCTATTCCTGCTTTGCAATTGTAACTTCACCAGAAGAATGAAATAAATAGATTTTCTCCACACTGCCAGTAATGTTCTAGTCCTGCACCAGCTCAGAGAAAGTAATAGATCTCAATTTCAAGAAATTTCCCAACAACTTCTCTTTGGGTCTGAAATAATACAGGGACATTGGTTGGCTCAGAACAATGAATTTTGGCTGATCCATCTTACAGGGCATAAGCGTGCAAAAAGCTATGTTCGTATCCATATTCTAAATGGTTATGAAAGGACTGGAGTCCAGTTTAGGGTTCAAAATGTGGCATGAGGTGATAGTTGGAATATATAGGAATGTGTCCTTTGCTTCCATACACAGTGAACTACTTTCAATGTAATAGAACTTAAAGACCTGGCAATCCTACATAATGGTTTTATATCAAGTGTAATCTATTGGACTCGCTTTAAAAAATGAATTACTTACCTTCTTCATGAATGAGTAGCAATGTAACCAGCCTGGCAAAAATTACCCAATATACCCAAAGTAATCCCTCAATAGGGAATGAATAGTCAAGATGAATTTTTAAACCATATTAAGGGTTGTTTACAGTATTAGCAAATCTCTTCCAATGATAACTGATGAAATATTTCCAAGTCAAGGTTTGTGCAACTTGGAGCGGATCCTAAGGTTGGAGTGGTTCCTAGTTGCATTCTTTTCTGACCCTTAGTCCCTCCTGATAGCACAAGTCGTGGGTGGGCAGACGCTAACACAATAGTCTGTATAGTAGTATACAGCCAGTATGCTCCAATGTTGGTAGGAAGGAACATGTAGGGCGGTGATACAATTAATTGAGATATATTTTGATCAATGGTATTGAATTATTTCCCATCACCTCATTGGATATTGCACTCCACACCCTTAACATTTATGGTGTATTAATAACGCCAATTGATTTTTTTTACGATCATCCTGAAGTGTGTCTTCTGATTATTAATTCCTGAACTAAGTTTTACTGATGTTCCATTAAGTAAAGTTAAGCAAATACTAATGGAAAATGTACTAATAACATGTGATGTAATAATACTTTATTTCCCAGGTGCTCTGGGAGTCAACATGCAATATCTGGCAGTGCCCAATCTTTCAATTAGAATTCAAAGGATGTGGAAGGTTGGGCAGATAGATATCTACTTGATATTCCAACTATACTTCCTAAATATTACTGATGCCAGTGATATCAGTGATAATTAATAAGGCTGAAGTGATTCAGTGAGAGTGAAGATAGAGTGAAGATAGAATCAGTGCATTAACTCAACTGCATATTGGTGATTGAATGGTTGATTCTGTAGACCACATAAATTAGGAATATGAACTCCAAGTCTGCCTAGCTCAAATGCTGAGTAATGTTGTTATTTGTGGTAATGCTGGGAGGTATCAGCATGAAGTAGATGGATGAATGAAAACCATTGTAAATTTCTAGCACAAAAGGAGACTTATTAACTATAGACCTTGATAGATGAATGGAACAAAGCCCCAACCCATTGTATATAAAACATCAGATTTGGATGGAAATTATTTACATAAGTATCATTGTTATATCTCTGGTATCTCTGTTTACATACATCATTGAAAGGATGAACCAAAGGTGCAAAAGTTGAATTTGTCTTATGATGACAAGATAGCTAGAGTATAACACAGAGATTTTCCTTGCAGGTGTGAGTTATCCGGCCGGCGAAGGAGATCTGGAATGGGCACCTCAGTATAACCAATCCACTCCCAACCATTTGTCACTGATGCCAAAAGTGTTCTTTACGTCATCACATTGGAAAAAATATTTAAATGTAATCCTCAAATTAAAATAACTCAGTAATGAAGAAAGTCAGTATCATCTATTTGGCAAAACATAGCAGAGAGAGGGGAAAAGTTTAAATTGTGAAGTTATTTCAGATGAAAAATAAGGTAATTAATTGGGAGGATATTTATTAAGAAATCAACACTGTAGAAATATGTAATTTTATAGTATGTAAATGGATGTTTGCATGAACATTATGTATTTAATTACTTGGAAACAAATTGGAAATCGGTTTTTCATAGGCATTCCAAGCCTCTATAGTTTTGGTGAGAGTATAGGAAATGGGTTAGGCCTCTTGTCAACACAGTCACAAGTTTTGCTGCCAACTTCATTTAATCTCACATCGGTGAATATAACTCATTTCATATTAAGCAACTTTGTATCCACTACTTGGACTTCCAAGATTCTGAATGCAGGATGGTTCAGATTTACAAAGAGGCTGTCAGTCATATAGAAACCCCACCAAACACAAAGATCTTCATTTAATCTTCAAATATTCTTCTCACCTATATAACATAGTTAATGGTCAGTTTTGTTTGATTGATTGTTTGTTTAATCCAATACGTAATTGAGCAGGTAACTGATTACAAAACGTAGCTGGTTTCAATCAATTGCACACAAGCAAAATATGGAGCATTTGCAGTATTAATATACCAGATCAAATGCATGTTGCGTTCCAATTTGATAACATGGAAGTTCACAATGACATGACATTATTGACTAATATTTCAAAGCTGGCCCACAAACAACTTGTGGATCAAATTACTCAGTGAGTAGGTGCTCGCTTCTTCTGGCAGACTTTCTAAGTAGGTGACTTGTAACACTTCACCTGTGAGTCTGTTGGGGTCCTTATTGTGTCTGGTGCTCCCAGTGTGGCCTCCCGTATATCAGTGAGACCCGACGTAGATTGGGGGACCATTTTGCCGAGCACATACGCTCCATCCGCCAGAAGAAACGGGACCTCCCAGTGGCCGCCCATTTTAATTCCACTTCCCATCTCCATTCAGATATATCAATCCACGTCCTCCTCTACTGCCACAATAAGGACACACTCAGGTTGGAGGAACAACACCTTGTATTCTTTCTGGGTAGCCTCCAACCTGATGACATTAAAATCGATTTCTCAAACTTCCAATAATGGCCATTCCACCCCCTCCCCAACACCACCCTCTCCTTCACCAGTCCCCACCCCCTTTCCCCTTTTCCTTCTCTCCTGGTCCGTCCATTGACTCCTTATGGTGCTCCTCCCTACTTTTCTTTCTTCCATGGACTTTTATCCCCACCCATCAGGCTCCCCCTTCTCCAGCCCTGTATCTCTTTCACTAATCAACTCCCCAGCTATTTACTTCATCCCTCCCCCTCCCGGTTTCACCTATCACATTGAGTTTCTCTCTCTCCTCCCCCACCTTTTAAATCTACTCCTCGTCTTCCCTTCTCCAGTCCTGCTGAAGGCTCTCGGCCCGAAACGTTGGCTGTACTTTTACTGTGGATGCTACTTAGCCTGTTGAGTTGCTCCTGCATCAGAATCAGGTTTATTGTCGTTGGCATATGTCGTAAAATTTGTTAATTTAGCAGCAGCACTTCAATGCAATACATAATATAGAAGAAAAAAAATAAAAATAATAAATAAGTAAATCAAATATAGTATATGTATATTGAATAGTTTAAAAATCGTGCAAAAGCAGAAATAATACATATTTAAAAAGTGAGGTTGTGTCCAAGGGTTCAATGTCCATTTAGGAATCGGATGGCAGAGGGGAAGAAGCTGTTCCTGAATCGCTGGGTGTGTGCCTTCAGGCTTCTGTACCTCCTACCTGATGGTAACAGCGAGAAAAGGGCATGCCCTGGGTGCTGGGGGTCCTTAATAATGAACGCTGCCTTTCTGAGACACCGCTCCTTGAAGATGTCTTGGGTACTTTGTAGGCTAGTGCCCAAGATGGAGCTGACTAAAATTACAACCCTCTGCAGCTTCTTTTGGTCCTGTGTAGTAGCCTCCCCCCCACCCCATACCAGACAGTGATGCAGTCCATCAGAATGCTCTCTACGGTACATCTGTAGAAGCTTTTCCTTCTGAAAATACTGCGCAATTTGCAATTGGAATATTAAAATTTTGCACTATGGATGCCACTAAGTTTGTTTTGTGCTTCAGTGCTTCTTTTCTGCCAAGTGATGGGAAGTACTGAAAGAATTAGCATACTAAATTATATTTTGATGGGCCAAAATGTAAACACTCCCTGCATGGTTGCAACTATTTTAATGCTAACAATAGAATAATTACTTAATGCAGCGTGAATATTTAATTGATTGTCCCATTACAAACACAAGGGTCCCATACACTGTACTTCTGCATATCTCACTATATGTTAATTAAGTATTCATAATAGAGTGGTTTTGGGTTGAAAACTTCCCCTTTTCTTATCCAGAGTCTAGAATGCTACAGGATTAGTCCTAATATATCTGGCAAATCATTTGTACATTATAAAATGCATTTCATGTTACAAATTTCAGCAAGACATATATCATTCAAAACGTATTATTATAACCTTTTCAAAATTGTGAGATATTGACATATTGAGCGGTAGGGCAAAGGAACTTCTGTCTGTTTTATTGCCATATTAGGTCACATGACCTTACATCCACCCGCAGTAAGCACTGAATATTGTTAAAGCTATAGTGAAGGTGCAGAGTGGTGTTAACAGCACTCAAGTAATATCATCAAAGTAACTTTGCAGTAAAGTTACCAAACCACTGAATATCCTACTATTTTTGTTAAAGTTCATGTATTTACTCATTTTTATTATTATAGGAGGTAAGCTAAAAAACAAAGTATGTGATGACAGGCTATGGGTGCAATTTACATTCCACTCAGGCTGCTGACCATAACTCACTTGAGAATTTGCTGGTCATGAATTTTAAGGTCAGGCTATTTGCGGGATATAAATCATATCATATAATATCTGACAATGTTTCTTTCTACTCATAGATTGCTTACACAGTATTGTTATAAATTAATGTTTTCCTTGTCAAAGCATCAGTAAAGATTGCTTCCTTTAGTTCAGAATTGAATTATTATGCTCTAGTGGTTCGTTGTCATTCTTTGTTGATATTTTAACAGGATAAGAATTAACTTACAACAACACGGCATCAACTGCACGATTTGATGAAGCTTCACATTATGGACATATTTCTGTTCAATGGAAGTATATAATCTTTGCATGTGTTACCATTTAATTTGATTATTTGCTTCAAAAGTATCAATATTAATTTTTATTCAGTAAGTAGAGATGGAGGAGCATTTAATTTCTTTTACTTGAAAGAAAGAACATTGCTTTTCCAAAGGTTAATTAACATGCTTCTCAATGGAAGGTGCTATGGTTTATTTTCTTAACGCTGTCTTTGATGAGAACTCACAGAAAGGATTGAGAAAATGGGAAGACAATTATAAGCTGATTTGCTAATGTTATTTTTTAAAAGTTAAACACCACTTTCAGTTACAATGCCGCTGGCACCAGGGTCGTCATTTCCCTGAATGCTTTCATATGAAGGCCTGTCATAGCAAACAGACCGTTTGATGGTTCGCCTCCTCAGGGGGGTAGGAAAACTTTGACAAGGCTTTAAAACAGCTTTTTCAGCTATAGCCTGAAAAATCCTGAAAGCCTCTTCATATGGTGGGAAAGAACTAAGACATGCAGGTTATAAATAAACTCTTTTATAGATGGGCAACAGTATCACAGAAACTTCAAAGGCTAAACCGAAGGAAGTTAGGTCAGTTTGTACTCCCTTTCGTTGGACAGTTATTTCATAAAACCCTCACTATTACTTCACTTTAATTGAATTTTTATTAGACTGACTTTATTGTGTTAGTTGTGGTCTTTTTTTGTGATTCTGTTGAAAAGATAACTGCAGCTATCATGATTATGTTTGCCAAAGTTAACAAGGGAGGGTGGGGGTAAATAGGGGGAGGGCAATGGGGGCTGGGGATTGACTTTGCTTTACTCCAGAGATGCAGACTCTGATCAGACTGACCGGCACATTCAAGATTCAACATTCTTTGTTGTCATTAATATAAAGAAGGGAGAAATGGTTGTTTCTCCAGATCCAATGTAGCACAAAAAACACAATAAAAAAAAATAAAAACAAATTCAATATAAATAAAAACAATCTTATTAAACACAATGGACAAGTGATTGTTATATATATATAGACTGATAGTATGCACATAAAGTGATGCTAGGTGATGAGTTTGTAGTGGTGATGAGTTTTAGTAGTGTGGGTTAATAGGGTAGAGGTGTTGATCAGCCTGATGGTTTGGATCAAGTAACTGTTTTTGAGTCTGGTGGTCTTGGCATGGATTTCTTGTTCAATGCAACATTTAACCTCAGGCTATGCTCACTGGGTCAGAAACTTTCCTTTTGTGTAATGTCAAATAGTTCAAGTTTAATATTTCAATAGTTCCATGAAATATCAGAGAATGCACACAGTATACAACCTGAATTCTTACTCTCTGCAGACAGACTCAAAACAGAAGAAACCCCTCCCCCCAAAAAAATGAATGACAGAAAAAACATAAGAACCCCAAAGCCCCCTGCCCCCTCTCCCATGCACAAGTCATCAACCCTTCCTCTCCCCCCTCCCACATTCTGGCACAAAGCATCATCATTCTCACCACCCGCCATGCCAGCACCAGCAATGCCCCCAAAGAGACACCATGCTCAATAGTCTATCTGTTCACTCCAACATCCTACTAGCACTCTCTCTCACTAACAAGGGAGAGACAGATATCACTACAGCAAGAGGGGAGACAACAGTCACTATTTCAATGTTACAGTCAGTCTGGAGTGTTGTTTTTTATTTTGAGTTCCCCAATTCGAGAATCAGCAGCAAACTCTCCCTCACCATCGAGAGAGAGGCAGAGAGAGAGACAGAGAGAGAAGGTGACTGGTCACTGAGTGCAGAGCCCTCTGACAGCCACTCAAGCTGTCTTTGTTGCTCCTGCTCTGGCTATGCTTCAGTTTGTGAGAATTCATGTCCACAGCGCTGTGCAAAGCCCCAAAGGCACTCTAACTTCAGGCCGAACCTGGACATAATGAAATGCAGTCAACTGGTGAGCTCCAAGAATGGGAACCCGTGCAGAACCATAGTTTTGAGTGCCACTGTAGACCAAAGATCCCGATAGGACCCCAGCCACCTTGAAAAGGAAAATAGAGCCATTAGAATAGGAAGAATTTAACTGTTTTGCTGATGAGCTGGGAGAAGTCGTCCTCCAGTGCCTTTAGCTCTGCTCTCCCAAGATCAAGTTTAATTGTCATTCTATCATACTTGAATACCCATGAATAGCCAAACAAAACTGTGTTCCTCCAGTGCCGAGGTGCAAAACATACTTCCAACAGTCATGGTTGTTCGTCCATCGACATCGTTGATGAAGATCTTGACACCATTATGATGATGATGGTGTCGAGACTAGCGCATGAGTCGGATTTAAGTGAGGGAGAGTTGCACAGCGTCAGCCTCACTCTCTCTTCCCAATTCTCATCTGGATCCAGTGGCAAGACAAGAGTCGAGATGACTGGAGAAGGGACTAGGCGCAGTGGATGACCAGGACGTCTTCTGTGTCTTGTCCTGCTCTACACGTTCCACAACACTTGCAGAGACCGCCTTCTTGACCGTTGGACCTTCCATTGGTCTCATCCGCTCAGTCCTCCGGAATCTGTCTTCACATGCTGGGATAGACAACTCCCTATCTCACCGAGGGTTTGAGACCCGTCGGCTACCCTCACCTGGTTTAGCCGGCTTGTCGAAGCCGTGGCCCGGGGTGTGGCCGCTGTCGCATGCAAACAGCTACGGGGGGCCACAGGTGAAAGCTGAGTGCCAGGTGGGGACCAAAGGTGGACTAACCGCCCTGAAAAGGATGCAACATGTTCCCCCACCAGAGGTGCTACCCCTCCCTGACACCCCATACGCCAACAGTCATACACAGCACATAAATCACATATAAAATAGCAGTAAATGTACAGTCACACAAAAAGGTGTATAATATAACCCAAATCCCTGAGTCCATGGATGTCTTCGGCAAGAACAAGCTTGCAGCAGCCTGCAGACGAATGCAGTGCAGCTTGTCTTCCACAGAGCAAACACTGGAGGGCAGCACTGACCCCAGCATAGATGTTCTGCCACACTGCGTAAAGTGACAACCCCCCTGGGCCGCTGCAATAGATGACACCGTGGCATGAGGCCTAGACTGCACTACAACCAAGGGCACACATTTCCCCCACTGTTGGTTCCACCGATAAACCAGTGAACCGGACTTTTGGTAACCATTTAACAAAACAGTGTACCACAGCGCTGGACTTGGTTTGCCATGTTCTGTATTTAACTGTCCTGCACTCTACTGCTGACATGCTGATGAAGCTGAGATTGAATCTAAATCATGTTTTTGAGGATATCACAATGCAGAACATGCTTTATTAAGTAAAGTTTAGGGCCAGCTTAAGATCAAAATAATAAATTACATTGACAAACCTAGCAATTATAATCTAACCAAGATGACTCATTAACATGGCAATGAGACAGGATCAAATAAGTGACTAGTGTGGGTTCAACAAAATATTTATTAGAGATACCTTCATACATTATTTGTGCTAGTTCTTTTGATTATAATAATTCTGCAGAGGAAAGAAAAATTGTTCCCTCCAGTTCCTGTCTGTAGTCAACAATTTTGCCCTTGTACTGGTCTTCAAGTTTGCTGAGATGGATACAATTATTTGTGACAAGTGGAAAATCTTTCTGTAATTGAATTTCTATTTGCAAACAGATTCCTTCATTCCACCAGTGTCTACTTACAGATGGCATGCTGTGATAATGTTATTTCCTTCCTATTTATCAAATGTCTTCATCTATTTTTTTACTTGACTGCTGATCTTTAAAATGAAATGGGTCAAATTGGAATTCTTTTTAAAGAGTGGAGGGGTGGAGGCAGTGAATGAGGACATTTTCTTCTCTTTAGCAGTACTTCCTCTCTTATCTGGTTAAAGGGGTCAGGCAGGAACTTCAGATCACAAGATAAATGACAACACTGGAGCTGATAGGAATTGTCTGCAGACGCATTTGTAAGTTAGATCACTTAAAAGACATGAGAACAGAGTCTTTAGACAGAATTCATGTTACGCTTACTCCTTTAATTGTTCTTAAAGTTAATGATCTTCTAGATTATAAGTTCAAAATTGCTTAATGTCATTTCCAGTACGCAAGTGTAAAGGAGAACAAAATAATTGTTATTTTGGATCCAATACAGCACAAAAAAACCACAATGTTAAAGAACAGGATAATAAAAACACAATAAATATAAATACTTAAGATAGCTTATATACATAGATTGATTCCATAAAGTGACCATGGGTACAGGAGTGTCTGTACATATGGTAACTGACAGGAAATAATGAAGAATTGGTGGTTGGGCATGTGAAGAGTTGAGTTAGTGGGTGGAGGTGTTGATCAGCTCTACTGCTTGGGGAAAGTAACTTTTTTTGGGTCTGGTGATTCTAACGTGGATGCTATTGTAGCCTCCTCCCTGATGGGAGTTGTCAAACAGTCCACAAGCAGGACGGGAAAAATTCTTTATGATATTACTGGCCCTTTTCCGGCTCCTTTCTTTATATTTCCTTAATGGTGGGTAGGCTGATGCCAGTGATGAGTTGGGCAATTTTGAGTACCCACTGTAGAGCCTTCCTCTCCGCCGTAGTGCAGTTTCCATATCGTGCAGAGTTGCTCTCTGCTGCGTATCTGTCAAATGACATTCTTAAAATGCATACTTACAACTTGAAACAAATAAAACATGAATTAGGCAAAAGAACAGGGAAGCGGAAGCTAAATTTTATGGTATTCACCTCTTTATAAATATTTTTTCCATTTTTATTTAGTCATTTTGGTCTTAATAATTTGTTTTGAAAACTTAGAAGCAGCATAATGAAGCTATCTTATGTGAACAATGGTAAGAAACCTTGAATGACAAAAAGCAAATGAAACATAAATGAAACATAAATTAGGCAGACCTAATCAGTTCCCCTCCACCATCACTTTCATCAATGTAGCACAACTGATCCTCACTCTCAAGTATTTATCTTTCGGCATCGCCTACTTTCTCCAAACTCAACGTGTAGCATTGGGCATCCGAATGAGCCCCAGCTAAACCTGCCTTGTCATTTGCTACAGGGATAGTCCCCGTTCCAAGCCCCCACTGGGAATGCTCCCCAACTCTTTCTGTGCTACATTGAGAAGTGTGCTGGTGCAGCTTCCTGCACCCATGCTAGGTAATCAATTTCATCAACTTTACCTGCAACTTCCAACCTGTTCTCAAATTTACCTAGTCCATCTTGGACAACTCTATCCACTTTCTTGATACAGGTTGTCTACTGATATATTTTATAAACCTACTGCTTCCCACAGCTACCTGATTATACCTCTTCCCACTCTGTCACTTATACAAATGCAATTCCTTTCTCTCAGTTCCTCTGTCTCTGCTGCATCCGTTTTCAAGACGAGACTTTCCATTCCAGAATATCTGAGATAAGTCCATAAGACAATAAGATACAGGAGCAGAATCAAGCCATTTGGCCTATCAAGTCTGCTCTGCCATTTCATCATGGTTGTTCCATTTTCCTCTCAGCCCCAATCTCCTGACTTCTCTCCATATCCCTTCATACCCTGACTAATCAAGAATCAATCAAGCTCTGCCTTAAATATGTCCAATGACTTAACCTCCACAGCCACCTGTGGCAACAAATTCCACAGGTTCACTACTCTCTGGCTAAAAGAATTCTTCCTCATCTCCATTCCAAATAAATGTTCCTATCTTCTATGGCTGTGTCCTCTGGTCTTAGTCTCCCCTACAAGAGGAAACATCCTCTCCACATCTATTCTAGCGAGGCCTTTCAACATTCAATAGGTTTCCATGAGATCCCCCTCACTCTTCTGATTTCCAGTGAGTACAGACCCAGAGGCATTAAAAGCTCCTCATATGATAAGCCTTTCAATTCCAGAATCATTTTTGTTAACCTCCTTTGAACCCTCTTCAATGTCAGCACATCTTTTCTTAGTTAAGTGGTCCAAAGCTGCTCATGGTACTCCAAGGGATGCCTCAGCAGTGCCTGCTAAATCCTCAAAATTACAACCTTGCTCTTCTATTCTAGTCCTCTTGAAATGAATGCTAACATCACATTTGCCTTCCTCACCACCAACTCAACATGAAAGTGAACCTTTAGGGCATCCTGCACAAGGACCCCCAGTCCATTTGCATCTCCAATTTTTGGATTTTTTTCTCCATTTAGAAAACAGTCTGTGCTTTTATTCCTTCTACCAAATGCATGACCACACACTTCCTGACATTGTATTCCGTCTGCCACCTTTTCCCATTCTCCTAATCTGTACAGATCTTTCTACAGTCTCCCTGTTTCCTCAAACCTACCTGCCTCTCCACTGATCTTTACATTGTCTGCAAATTTGGCAACAAAGCCATTAATTCCGTAATCCAAATCATTGACATATAGTTGAAAAAGAAGTGAACTCAACACCAACTCCTGCAGAACACCACTAGCCATTGGCAGCACAATTTGCCTCCTATCAATCAGCCATTACTTTATCTATGCCAGTATCTTTTGCGTAATACCACAGGTTGCTAACTTGTTAAGCAGCCTCATGTGTGGCACCTTGTCAATGGCCTTCTGAAAATACAAGAACATAATTTCCACCAATTCCCTTTCATCTATTCTGCTTGTTATTTCATTAAAGAATTCCAACAGATTTATTAGGCAAGATTTTCCCTTAATGATGCCAAGCTGACTACGGCCTATTTTATCATGTGCCTCCAGGTATCCCAAAACCACATCAACTCCAGCACCTTCCCTACCACTGAGATTAGACTAACTAGCCTATAATTCCCTTTCTTCTGCCTCTCTCCCTTCCTGAAAAGTGGAGTGACATTTGCAATATTTGGACCAGTCCTCCAGAACCATACCAGAATCAATTGATTCTTGAAAGATCATTACTAATGCCTCCACAATCTCTTCAGCCACCTCTTTCAGAACCCTGGAGTGCAGACCATCTTGTCCAGGTGACTGATCTACCTTTGGACCCTTCAGTTTCCTAAGCACCATCTCGCTGATTTGCAACAGCACTCAAACTGCATTTTTTCAAGGTGGTGAGTTCCCTTTCTTGGAGCTCACTGACTGATAGGCCATTTTCCAACATTCTCCAAGCGTGGCGTGGAAGACACTGGGGTGTGGCCCTGCGCGGCCAGGCAGCATCTATGGAAAAGTGTACAGTTGACTTTCAGCCCGAAACATCAACTGTACTCTTTTCCATAGATGTTCCCTGGCCTGCTGGGTTCCTCCAACATTTTGCATGTGTTGCTCTCTAATCAATTGCAGTTCATGGCGTAACACCCAATCCAGAAACGCCAATCTCTAATGGGCTCAATCACAAGGTGCTCTAAAAATCTATCTCATCCTCCTTTTTCAAAGAATGGGGCTTCCTTTCCTCTACCAGTGATGCTGCCCTCATCTCCTCTATTTCCTGTACATCCACCCTCATCTCATTTGTCCACCATCATAAGAGGGATAGAGTTCTCTCTTTCTTTATCTACCACACCATAAGCCTCAGTATCCAGCACATCATTCTCCATCTTCATCGGAACTCTACCACCAAACACCTCACAAGCTAAGTACTTGTCTCCTTTATTTGCTGTCATATCAGGGAAGGAGAAAATTGTAGAAAAAGGGAAGGTATTTAAAATATTTTTTCATTGATATTTCAAGGCAGGACAAGACACTTGTCTGAAGAAGCAGAAGTATTGTGAGTTGCTGTTTTATGTTCCTGTTACTGGACAGCGTTATATGAGGAGAAATGGGAATCAGCACTGACTGATATTTGTCTGAGATTTTGTACATCTATGTGCTTCACAATAGTTAATACTGGTACTACACGTCAAAATGGAAAAAGGCTGAACAAAAAAAATGAGTATAGATAACTTTGATTGACACTGAAAGGGATATTCCTAATATGTGGGTAGGGTAAGAAATCCTTGCAGTGGTTGGCATTGTCATCTGAACCTTGCAGCATGTAAAAGGATTATGAAATGATTTACAAACAAGAGAAAATCTGTAGATGCTGGAAATCCAAGCAACACAGGCAAAATGCTAGAGGAACTTAGCAGGTGAGGCAGCATCTATGGAAAAGGTCTATTCCATAGATGCTGCCTGGCCTGCTGAGTTCTTCCAGCATTTAGTGTGTGTTGCTACAAAATGGTTCTTCTGTTTAGTCGTGCCAGGATCTGAGATGTGTTTTTTCATGTTGTGGAGGATGCCTGTTCAAAGTAATTTTATTATCATATTACCATATACAACCATGAGATCCATTTTCTTGCGGGCATACTCAATAAATCCAATAACCATAATAGAATCAATGAAAGACAACAGCAACAGCGCAACAGCCAATGTGTAAGAGACAACCAACAGTACAAATACAAATAGAAAGAAAAGAAAGAAGGAACATAATAATATTGCAATCTTGCTTCAAAATACAAACTCATTAATGAAAAACATACCTTACTATAAATACAAGCCTAATCCAGTCTTAGAGTCAGAGCACTACAAATTATATTATGACCGATCAGTTATTACAAATAGGACAATCCATGATTACGATCCAGATAAAAGAATACAGGATAAACAAACAAGAATATCTTATTTAATAGATATAGCCATTCCAAGCACACACAACTTACAGAAATCAGTAAGTGAAAAACATGGGAAATTTGCTGAACTAAAGGAGGAAATTGAAAGACTTTGGAACAAGAACAAGGTATACATTGTCCCGAAAGTAATATCGACAACTGTCATCCCGGGGCGTTACTCAATAGCATTAAACAATTAGGGCTACACAGCAATATCCATGTAAATCTTCAGAAAACACCTCTAGGATAGTCCAAAGTTCCTAGCAATTAACAAATGAACGTGCTTGGCTATGCCTGTACCTCAGGTTTTATCAGCTTGAGCTGAGAAAAAATAAATAAAGGTAATAATAATAATAATAAATAAATGCAATAAATATCAAGAACCTGAAATAAAGAATACTTGAAACTGAGTCCATAGGTTGTGGGAACAGTTCAGTGATGGGGCAAGTGAAGTTGAATGAACTTCTGGTTCAAGAGCCTGAAGGTTGAGAGGTAATAACTGGTGTGCGTCCTAAAGTTCCTGTACTTCTTTTTCCTAATGGCAACACTGAGAAACGAGCTTGGACTGGATTGTGGAGGTCCCCGACGATGAACGCTGCTTTTCTGTGACAATGCTCTGCGCTCAGTGGTGGAGTGGGCTTTACCTATGATGGGCCATACTGGGCCATATCCACTATTTTTTGTAGGATACTCTGTTCAAAGGCATTGTTGCTTCCATACCAGGCTGTGTCTTGCTGAATCTTCACAAACTCTTACGGAAGTAGAGGTGCTGCTGTACTTTCTTCATAATTGTACTTACAGTACATGCTGGGCTCAGGACAGGTCAGTTGAAATGATAACACTGAAGAATTAAATTTGCTGATGCTCTCCACCTCTGATCCCCTAATGAAGACTGGCTCATGGACCTTCAGTTTCCTCCTCCTGAAGTCAATAACTAGATCCTTGGTCTTGCTGACGATGGTTAAGAGGTTGCTCCTGTGGTACTATCCTGTCAGATTTTCAGTCTCCCACCTTCATGTTGATTTGTCAACACCTTTGATTTGGCTAGCAACAGTGGTGTCATCAGCAAACTTAAATATGGCGTTGGATCTGTGCCTAGCCACACAGCCATCAATGTAAAGTTAGTAGAGCAGAGTCTGACGAGGGTCAGCAATTGAGGAAATCGAGGATCCATTTGCACAAGGAGGTATTGAGGCCAAGGCTTTGAAGATTATTGATTAATTTCGAGGAGATGATAGTATTGAATACCGAGCTATAGTTGATAAAGTACATCCCGATGTAAGTATCTGCTGTCCAGATGCTCCAGGGTTGAATGAAGAGCCAATGAAGTGGCACCTGCTGTGGACCTGTTGCTATTGTAGGCAAATTGCAGCAGATACACTAGCAGCAGAGGCACTAACAGGGATGATGGCAGATCAGCAGTTGATGGAGTTTCTGGAGCAATTTGCAATGCACAGGAATAGATGCATCCCAAAGATGAAGAATTATTCTAAAGGCGAGATGATGCAACAGTGACTCACAAGGGAAGTCATAGCCAACATAAAAGCCAGTGAGAGGGCTTATAACAGAGTAAAAAATATTGGAAATTTAGTGGATTGTGAAGCTTTTAAAAACAAACAGAAGGCAACCAAAAGGGCCATAAGGAGGGAAAAGATGAAATTTGAAGGCAAGTTAGCCAATAATATCAAAGGGGACACCAAAAGTTTCTTTTCCAGATATATTAAGAGTAACAGAGAGGCAAGAGTAGATATTAGACTACTGGAAACTGTTGCAGGAGGGTTATTAATGGGGGACAAAGAAATGGTGGACTAACTGAAAAAGTATTTTGCATCAGTCTTCACTATGGAAGACACAATCAGTATGCCAGCAGTTCGAGAGTGTCGGGGGGGGGGGGGGAGAAGTGAGTGCCGTTTCTATTACTAGGGAGAAGGTACTTGGGAAATTGAAAGGTCTGAAGGTAGGCAAGTCACCTGGACCAGATGGATTGCACCAGAGGGTTCCGAAACAGATAGCTGAGGAGACTGTGGAGGTATTAATTATGATCTTTCAAGAATCATTACATTCTGGATTAGTTCAGAGGGAGTGTAAAATTGCAAATGTCACTCCACTCTTCAAGTAAGGCCAGAGACAGAAGAAAAAGGAAATCC
Source organism: Mobula hypostoma (assembly GCF_963921235.1). Classification (NCBI taxonomy): domain Eukaryota; kingdom Metazoa; phylum Chordata; class Chondrichthyes; order Myliobatiformes; family Myliobatidae; genus Mobula; species Mobula hypostoma. Next base: position 132,664,330 of record NC_086099.1, read on the forward strand.
TAGTCCAGTTATGTTGACCTCAGTGGTTGGCAATATGTTGAATTTGACTTTTAAGGATGAGATTTCGGTGTACTTGGAGGCTCATGACCAAATAGGCCAAAGTCAACACGGTTTCCATTAGGCAAAATCTTGCCTTGCAAATCTGTTGGAGTTCTTTAAAGAAATAACAAGCAGGATAGACAAAGGAGAATTGGTGGATGTTGTGTCCTTGGACTTTCAGAAGGCTTTAGACAACGTGCCACACGTAAGGCTGCTGAACAAGATAAGAGCCCATGGTATTACGGGAAAGACACCAGCATGGACATTGGCTGATTAGCAGGAGGTAAAGAGTGGGGAAAAAGGTGTCTTTACTGATTGGCTGCCTGTGACCAATGGTGTTCCTCAGGAGTCAGTGCTGGGATTGCTTCTTTTTATGTTGTATATCAATGATTTGGAGGACCGAATTGAGGGCTTTGTAGTCAGGTTTGCAGATGATACAAAGATAGGTGAAGGGGCAAGTAGAGTTGAGGAAACAGGGAGGCTGCAGATGGACAGTTGAGGGGATCGGACAAAGGTGGCAAATGGACTACAATGTTGGGAAGTGTATGGTCATGCACTTTGGTAGAAGGAATAAAAGCATAGACTATTTTCTAAACGGAGAGAAAATTCCAAAATCTGTGGTGCAAAGGGATTTGGGAGTCCTTGTGCAGGATTCCCTAACTTTTAATTTTCAGGTTGAGTCTGTGGTAAGGAAGGCAAATGCAATGTTAGCATTCATTTTGAGAGGACTAGAATATAAAAGCAAGAATGTAGTGCTGAGGCTTTATAAAGCACTGGTGAGGCCTTATTTGGGGTATTTTGATAAGTTTTGTGCCCCTTATTTAAGAAAAGATGCTGACATTGGAGATGGTTCAGAGTAGGTTCACGAGAATTATTCTGGGATTATTGTATGAGGAATGTTTGATGGCTCTGATATTTTACTTGCTGCAAATTAGAGGAATGAGGGTGGATCTCATTGAAACCTGTAAAATGTTGAAAGACCTAGATAGTGTAGATGTAGAAGGGATGCTTCCGATGGTGAGGAAGTTTAGGAACAGAGGGCGCAGTTTCAGAATAGATGAAAATCCATTTGAAACAGAGACGTGGAGGAATTTCTTTAGCCAGAGGGTGGTGAATCTGTGGAATTCATTGCTGCAGGTGCTTGTTGGGGGGGGGCGCGGTTAAGAAATTGGTTATATTTAAGGTAGAGTTTGATAGGTTCTTGATTAGTCTAGGTGTGAAATGTAACAAGGAGAAGGCAGGACAATGGAGTTGAAAGGGAAATGGATCAGTCATGATAAAATGGCAGAGCAGGCTTGATGGGCTGAATGGCCTACTATGTCTTCTGGTCTTCTGGCTATGATTTCCCCTTAAGGAAACCATGATCACTTTGGCCTACTTTTTCCTGCACCTCCAAGTACCCCAAAACCTCATCCATAATGAATGGACTCCAACATCTTCCAGGCTAATAGACCTATAATTTCCAGTCTTCTGCCTCCCTCAATTTTAAAGAATGGAGTGACATTTGTAATTTTCCAGTCCTCTGGAACCATGCCAGAATCAATTGATTCTTGAGGGATCATTATTAATGCCTCACAATCTCTTCAGCTACATCTTTCAGAACCCTGGGATGTAGTCCATCTGGTCCAGCTGACCTATCAGGTACAGACCATTCAGCATCCTAAGCATCTTCTCCTTAGTAATCACACCTACACTCACTTCTTCCCACTAACACTCTTGAAACTCTGGCATACTAATAGTGATTTCCATAGTGTACATTGACACAAAATACTTATGAAGTTCATCTGCCATTTTTTGTCCCCCATTACTACCTCTCCAACGTCATTTTCCAGTGGTGCAATATCCATTCTCTTTGACTTTTTATATACCTGAAAAAAACTTCTAGTATCCTCTTTAAAATTATTGACTAGCTTGTTTTCATATTTTATTTTCTCTTCCTTATGGCTTTTATAGTCACATTCTATTGGCTTTTAAAAGTTTCTCAATCCTCTAACTTCCCCACTAATTTTTGCTATATTATTTTTGCAACAGTGAGAGTAGGAATGCGATGAGGTGGAGGATAAATGCGTGGCTGAGGGATTGGAGCAGGGGGCAGGGATTCAAGTTTTTGGATCATTGGGACTTCTTTTGGCACAGGCGTGACCTGTACAAAAAGGACGGGTTACACTTGAATCCCAGGGGGAACAATATCCTGGCAGGGAGATTAGCGGGGGCTACTGAGGTGACTTCAGACTAGAATGGTTGGGGGGTGGGAATCAAATTAAAGAGGCTAGGCGTGAGGAGGTTAGTTCACAACAGGGGGATGGGAACCAGTGCAGAGAGACAGAGGGGTGTAAAGTGAGGGTAGAAGCAAAAAGTACTAAGGAGAAGAGTAAAAGTGGCAGGCCGACAAATCCAGGGCAAGCATTAAAAAGGGCCACTTTTCAACATAATTGTATAAGGGCTAAGAGAGTTGTAAAAGAGCGCCTGAAGGCTTTGTGTGTCAATGCAAGGAGCATTCATAATAAGGTGGATGAATTGAAAGTGCAGATTGTTATTAATGATTATGATATAGTTGGGATCACAGAGACATGGCTCCAGGGTGACCAGGGATGGGAGCTCAACGTTCAGGGATATTCAATATTCAGGAGGGATAGACATGAAGGAAGGGGAGGTGGGGTGGTGTTGCTGGTTAAAGAAGAGATTAGCGCAATAGAAAGGAAGGACGTAAGCCGGGAAGATGTGGAATCGATATGGGTAGAGCTGCATAACACTAAGGGGCAGAAGACGCTGGTGGGAGTTGTGTACAGGCCACCTAACAGTAGTAGTGAGGTCGGAGATGGTATTAAACAGGAAATTAGAAATGTGTGCAATAAAGGAACAGCAGTTATAATGGGTGACTTCAATCTACATGTAGATTGGGTGAACCAAATTGGTAAAGGTGCTGAGGAAGAGGATTTCTTGGAATGTATGCGGGATGGTTTTTTGAACCAACATGTCGAGGAACCAACTAGAGAGCAGGCTATTCTGGACTGGGTTTTGAGCAATGAGGAAGGGTTAATTAGCAATCTTGTCGTGAGAGGCCCCTTGGGTAAGAGTGACCATAATATGGCGGAATACTTCATTAAGATGGAGAATGACATAGTTAATTCAGAAACAAAGGTTCTGAACTTAAAGAGAGGTAACTTTGAAGGTATGAGACGTGAATTAGCTAAGATAGACTGGCAAATGACACTTAAAGGTTTGACGGTGGATATGCAATGGCAAGCATTTAAAGGTTGCATGGATGAACTACAACAATTGTTCATCCCAGTTTGGCAAAAGAATAAATCAAGGAAGGTAGTGCACCCGTGGCTGACAAGAGAAATTAGGGATAGTATCAATTCCAAAGAAGAAGCATACAAATTAGCCAGAGAAAGTGGCTCACCTGAATTAAATGCAGCATCTCCAAGTTTGCGGATGACATGAAGCTGGGTGGCAGTGTTAGCTGTGAGGAGGTTGCTAAGAGGATGCAGGGTGACTTGGATAGGTTGGGTGAGTGGGCAAATTCATGGCAGATGCAATTTAATGTGGATAAATGTGAAGTTATCCACTTTGGTGGCAAAAATAGGAAAACAGATTATTATCTGAATGGTGGCCGATTAGGAAAAGGGGAGGTGCAACGAGACCTGGGTGTCATTATACACCAGTCATTGAAAGTGGGCATGCAGGTACAGCAGGCGGTGAAAAAAGCGAATGGTATGCTGGCATTTATAGCGAGAGGATTCGAGTACAGGAGCAGGGAGGTACTACTGCAGTTGTACAAGGCCTTGGTGAGACCACACCTGGAGTATTGTGTGCAGTTTTGGTCCCCTAATCTGAGGAAAGACATCTTTGCCATAGAGGGAGTTCAAAGAAGGTTCACCAGATTGATTCCTGGGATGGCAGGACTTTCATATGAAGAAAGACTGGATGAACTGGGCTTGTACTCGTTGGAATTTAGAAGATTGAGGGGTGATCTGATTGAAACGTATAAGATCCTAAAGGGATTGGACAGGCTAGATGCAGGAAGATTGTTCCCGATGTTGGGGAAGTCCAGAACGAGGGGCCACAGTTTGAGGATAAAGGGGAAGCCTTTTAGGACCGAGATTAGGAAAAACTTCTTCACACAGAGAGTGGTGAATCCGTGGAATTCTCTGCCACAGGAAACAGTTGAGGCCAGTTCATTGGCTATATTTAAAAGGGAGTTAGATATGGCCCTTGTGGCTACGGGGGTCATGGGGTATGGAGGGAAGGCTGGGGTGGGGTTCTGAGTTGGATGATCAGCCATGATCATAATAAATGGCGGTGCAGGCTCGAAGGGCCAAATGGCCTACTCCTGCACCTATTTTCTATGTTTCCATGTTTCTATATGCCCTCTCTTTTACTTTTTTGCTGTCTTTCACTTCCCTTGTCTGCCAAGGTTGCCTCATCCTCCCTTTAGAATATTTCTTCATCTTTGGATATATTTATTCTGCGCCTTCTGAATTTCCCCTAGAAACAGCAGCCTTTGCTGTTTTACCATCATACCAGCTTGTGTCCCTTTCCAATTAACGTTGGCCAGCTCCTCTTTTATTCCTCTGTAATTTCCTTTACTCTATTGTAATAATGATACATCTGACTTTATCTTCTCCCTCTCAAGCTGAAGGGCGAATTCTATCATATTATGATCACTGCCTCCTAATTATTCCTTTACCTTAAAGTCCCTAATGAAATCTGGTTCATTGCACAACACCATATCTGAAATTGTCATTCCCCTGGTGGGCTCGACAAGCTGCTGTAAAAAGCCATCTTGTAGGCACCTACAAATTTCCTCCTTTGGGATCCCGCACCAACCTGAAATTTCCAATTTTCCTTCATTTTGAAATTCCCCATGACTATCATGACATTGCCTTTATTACGTGCTCTTTTTATCCTCCAATTTAATTTATATCCAACATCCTGGCTAGTGTACAGAGGCATGTATACAACTCCCAATAGGGTCATTTTACACTTGCAGTTTCTTAATTCTAACCACAAGGATTCTACATCTTCTGATCTTATGTCACCTGTTTCTAAGGATTTGATTTCATTTTTTTAATCACCCCTTCTGCATGCCATTTCCATACAATGTGTATACCTTGAAGTTAAGCTCCCAATTATGACTTCTTTCAGCTATGACTCAGTGACGCCCATAACATCATAGCTGCCAATGTTAACTGTGCTGCAAGATCATCTACTTTATTATGTGTACAGAGTGTATTCAGATATAACACCTTCAATCCTGAATTCATGATTCTTTTTGATTTTGTTCCCATTTTACACTTCAATTCATCCAACTGAAGGCAATTTTGCTGTCATACATCTGTCTTTCCTTACAGTCTCACTACACACTGAACTGACTTGTATACCAATTTCCCCATCTTCGGCCCTGTCACTCTGTTTCCTATCCCCCTGCCAAATTCATTTAAACCCTCCCCAACAGCTCTAGAAAACCAGCCTGCAAGGACATTGGTCCCCCTCAGAATCAGATGTAACCCATCCTTTTTGTACAGGTTATACCTTCCCCGAAGGAGACCCAAGTGATCCAGAAAATTGAACCCTGCCTCCTGCTCCACTTCCTCAGCAACTCATTCATCTGTAATATCGTCCTATTTTTGCCCTGACTACTATGTGGTACTGGGAGGTCCCACTCTTCAGCCTCTTCCATAACTCCCTATACCCACTGTGTAGGACCTCTTCCCTCTTTCTACCTGTGTCATTGGTGCCAATGTGCACCACGACCTCTGGCTGGTCGGTCTCCCTCTTGAGAATCTTCTGCAGCATCTCTGAGACATCCTGGACCCTAGCATCTAGGAGGCAAAACACCATCATGGTTTCTCTTTCTTGGCCACAGAATATGCTGTTCGTCTTCCTAACTATTGAGCCTTCTATCACTATTGCTCTGCCTGACTTTACCCTTCCCTGCTGAGCCTCAGAGCCAGCCACAGGGCCCCTGGCCTGGCTGCTGCTGCTGTGCTCTGATTGGCCATCCTCTCCAGCAGTATCCAAAGGGGTATACTTAGTAAACCTTCTAAGGATTCCCTGCACTCTGTGTGAAGGATTTTCTTTGCATCTTTGCCCTGCAAGGCTCTTTCCTTCTTTGAAATTGTGACTTCTGGCTCTAATCACCCAATTATGGAAAAATATCATCCTTGTGTCCAGCAGATAAAGCTTGATAAAAAATTTTTTTGTCCCACCCCTCCCCAACCTCCAGAATCAATATGATGATCCTTTGTTATGCTACCTTTATTAGAAATGTACCCTTCCCTAGGTAGAATGACCAGGTCTGTTCACAATATTCCAAGTGTGGTCTTACGAAGGGTTTATCTATCTGAGCTTGACGAACTAAATAAAAGTACAGAAGGGATAAACGGAGCAGCCATTGTCAGGAGTGGGCCAGTAGCAAGAGTAGGAGTGACAGGCTTTTGCTCCTACGGGCTTTGGCAAGGTAAGTGGGTAGGCGGACTTTGTTTTTGGTTTTTCTTTGTACTTCATTTGAGGAATAGCAAGCATGTCAGTAGGGTTCGTATTTTGCTCTGGGTGTCGGATGTGGAAATCCTGGGAATCTTCCAGGTTCTCAGATGGCTACATCTGCACTAGGTGCACCAAGATGCGGCTCCTGAGAGACCTTGTTAAGGATCTGGAACTGCGGCTCGATGACCTACAGCTTATGAGGGAGAGTGAACAGGAGATAGAGAGGAGCTACAGGGAGTTAGTCACCCCGAGGCTGCAGGAATTGGATAAGTGGGTGATGGTCAGGGAAGCAAGGGAAAGAGCTCAGGTAGTAGATAGCACCCTGGTGGCCATCTCCCTCAGTAATCATTATCTCATTTTGGATGCAGTTGAGGGGGATGACCTGACACAGGACGACCAGGGCGATCGGGTCTCTAGCACTGAGCCTGGTTCCGTGGTGCAGAAAGGAAAGAGGAAGATGAGGAATGCAGTAGTCATAGCGGATTCCATGGTGAGGGGAACAGACAGGAGGTTCTGTCAGCCTGATAGAGGTACCCACATGGTGTGTTGCCTCCCAGGTGCCAGGGTATGGGATGTCTCGGATCGGGTGCAGTGTATTCTGAAGGGAGAGGGTGACCAGCCAGCAGTCTTCGTACACGTTGGTACCAATGAGATAGATAGAAAAAGGGAGGAGGTCCTGAAGGCAGAATTCAGGGAGTTAGGTAGGAAGCTCAAAAGGCAGGACCTCTATGGTAGTAATCTCAGGATTGCTGCCTGTGCCATGTGCTAGCAAGAGCAAGAATAGCATGATTAGCTGTATTAATGTGTGGCTGAGAGACTGGTGTAGGGGGCAGGGCTTCAGATTCCTGGATCATTGGGGCCTCTTCTGGGGGAGGTACGGCCTGTATAAAAAAGACAGGTTACACCTGAACCCAAAGAGGTCCAATATCCTAGCGGGCATATTTAATGGAGCTGTTAGGGAGGATTTAAGCTACAAACATAATTTGGCAGGGGTATGGAAACCAGAGTGATAGGGCAGAGGAAGGGGAAAGCAGAAATAAATCAAAGATACTGTGCAACAGAGATTATAGAAGGAACAGGCAGGAGATGAGGCTTAATCAAAGCCAGTGGGATGAGTTACAGGGCAATAGAGGTGTGGTGCAGTTAAAACAGAAAGCAACAAATACTGGACTGAGAGTGTTGTATTTGAATGCATGCAGCATAAGGAATAAAATGGACGATCTTCAATTTCAGCTGCAGATTGACAAATATGACTTTGTGGCTATCTCTGAAACTTGGCTAAAGGATGGCTGCCATTGGGAGGTGAACGTCCAAGGATATACGGTATATCGGAAAGATAGGTTAGTAGGCAGAGGCGGTGGTGTGGCTCTGTGTATACTTCACTTTTCTTTATATACTTTATAGTCGCCAAACAATTGATACTAGAGCGTACAATCATCACAGCGATATTTGATTCTGCGCTTTGCGCTCTCTGGAGTACAAATCGATAGTAAATATTAAAAATTTAAATTATAAATCATAAATAGAAAATAGAAAAGGGAAAGTAAGGTAGTACAAAAAAACCGAGAGGCCGGTCAGGATATTTGGAGGGTACGGCCCATATCCGGGTCAGGATCCGTTCAGCAGTCTTCTCACAGTAGGAAAGAAGCTGTTCCCAAATCTGGCCGTATGAGTCTTCAAGCTCCTGAGCCTTCTCCCAGAGGGAAGAGGGACGAAAAGTGTGTTGGCTCGGTGGGTCGTGCGCTTGATTATCCTGGTAGCGACAAGACAAGGACGGAAGATTGGTTTCTGTGATGTGCTGGGCTGTGTTCACGATCTTCTGCAGCTTCTTCCGGTCTTGGACAGGTCAACTTCCATACCAGGTTGTGATGCACCCTAGAAGAATGCTTTCTATGGTGCATCTATAAAAATTCGTGAGGGCTTTAGAGGACAGGCCGAATTTCTTTAGCTTTCTCAGGAAGTAAAGGCACTGGTGGGCCTTCTTGGCAGTGAACTCTGCTTGGTTGGACCAAGTCAGGTCATTTGTGATATTGACCCCGAAGAAATTAAAGCTTTTGACCTGTTCCAATTGTGCACCACTGATGTAAATGGGGTCGTGCAGTCCACTATTCCTTCTGAAGTCAACAACCAATTCTTTTGTCTTGCTGACGTTGAGGGATAGGTTATTGTCTTCGCACCATGCCACCAGGTTCTTAATTTCCTCTCTGTACTCAAACTCATCATTACCAGAGATATGGCCTACAATTGTGGTGTCATCAGCAAACTTATATATTAAGTTAGATGGAAACTTGGCTACACAATCATGGGTGTACAGTGAGTACAGCAGGGGGCTGAGTACATAGTCTTGTGGGGCACCGGTGCTCAGAGTGATTGTAGAGGAAAGCTTGTCCCCTATTTTTACAGCCTGGGTCCTGTCTGTGAGGAAGTTGAAGATCCAGCTGCAGATCTGAGTGCTAAGGCCCAGGTTCTGGAGCTTAGGAATCAGTTTAAGGGATGGCTTTTTAGAACAGCTTGTTGTTAAGCCCACTAGGGGATCAGCTGTGCTGAATTGGGTGTTGTGCAATGATCAAGAGGTGATAAGAGAGCTTAAGGTTAAGGAACCCTTAGGGAACAATGATCACAATATGATTGAGTTCACATTGAAATTTGAGAGGGAAAAATAAAATTCAATGTGTCGATATTTCAGTGGAATAAAGGAAATTACAATGGCATGAGTGGGGAAATGGCCAAAGTTGACTGGAAAGAGACATTTGCAGGAAAGGCAGCAGAGCGAAAAATAAGGGAAGCACAAGGCAGATATATTCCAAATAAGAAGAAACTTTCAAATGGAAGAAGAACACTACCATGGCTGACAAGTGAAGTCAGAGCCAAAGTAAAAGCAAAAGAGAGGGCATACAAGGAAGCCAAAGCTAGTAGGAACATAGAGGATTTGGGAGCTTCTAAAAACCTGCAGAAGGAAGTTAAGAAGGTCATTCGGAAGGAAAAGATGAATTATGAGTTGAAGCTGGTGACTAATATCAAAGCAGATACTAAAAGCTTTTTTAAGTATATAAATGGTAAAAGAGAGTCGAGGGTAGATACAGGACCAATAGCAAATGGCGCTGGAGATATTGTAATGAGAGATGCAGAGATGACAGAGGAACTGAATGCATATTTTGCAACAGTCTTACAGTGGAAGAGATCTGCAGTATACCAGACATTCAAGACTGTCAGGGCAGTGAAGTTTATGCAGTGAAAATTACGACTGAGAAGGTGCTCAGGAAGATTAATGGTCTGAGGGTGGATAAATCTCCTGGACCTGATGAAATGCACCCTCGGGTTCTGAAGGAAGTAGCTGGAGAGATTGCGGAGGCATTAACGATGATCTTTCAAGAATTGATAGATTCTGGCATTGCACTGGATGACTGAAAAATTGCAACTGTTACTCCGCTATTTAAGAAGGGTGGGAGGCAGCAGAAAGGAAACTATAGACCTGTTAGCCTGACATTGGTGGTTGGGAAGTTGTTGGAATCGATTGTTAGGAATGAGATTACGGAGTACCTGGAGACACATGACAAGATAGGCTGAAGTCAGCATGGTTTCCTGAAAGGAAAATCCTGCCTGTGTCACAGTGAGGGGAGCATTGAGAGCAAGGGTGGACCCAAATGCAAGACACATCTTGTGAGGTTAATTAATTGCAGTTTCTTGCCTCGGGCTCGGACCCCAGAACCAGGCATGGACATGACATGGGCTAGGGAGAGGAGGAACATAGAAAAACAGAGCCTGGGTCTCAGGAGAGCAGGTACATGGAACCATGGACACATACACAGAACACAGAACCTGGACCCCTCCTTGGGTACAGGATGTAGGGCCGGGACTCACACACAGAACAGAGAGCCGGGACCCCTCCTTGGGTACAGGACATAGGGTCGGGACTCACACACAGAACAGAGAGCCGGGACCCCTCCTTGGGTACAGGACATAGGGTCGGGACTCATGACCCCCCACGGGGCAACGGCAAGACGGCCAGACTTACCCCACGGAGGCGAGGACCTGACAAGACAAGATATGACCCCCCCCGCGGGGCAATGGCAAGACGGTCAGACTTACCCCACGGAGGCGAGGACAAGACAAGACCAACACGAAAGAACACCAGACAGTACCTATCTAGCTTCGATGATAGAACTAGACCGAAGTGCAGGCAAGGGCTGCAGACAAAGCCTAGAGGCGAGAGGGACAGAGAAGGGATTCAGACAGTGGGGTAGGACAAGAATCACAGACCGCCAGGACCAGGACTTGACTCAGAACTTGGATGCTGCTAGGGATAGGACTTGACTCGGAACTTGGATGCTGCCAGGGCCGGGACTTCACTTGGTACATGGATGTCGCCAGGTAACGGCGAGCTCTCAACTTGGCCCCGGAACAGTAGACAGCGGTTCTTGATTCCCTCCGGCGGGTTAACTGATGGACCCACCTCGGTGAGGAAACTTTGCAGGCTCGCTTTGCCAGGGTAACTTGACAGGGTTGCTCCGGTGAGGAAAGGCGAATTACTGGCACTCGCTTCGGCCGGAGACTAGGCTTGCTCCGGCCAGGTGACATTGGCACGCCGTACCTTGGTGACTTTGCAAACGTTCTTGCGCCAAATGGCTGAAAGCTGGAGACTATAAACTACTGGTTCAGCCCGGAGTAAGTTGCCTTCAATCACCAAGGCCAAGGGACACGGGAAAACAGGGAACCAAAGGGAAACAAGGAGTCAACGGTCTGGATCGTAACATAAACAAAGTAAATTTAAAGGGACCCCGATCCGGACCATGACAGCCTGACTAACCTACTGCAATTCTTGCAGAAATTACAAGCAGGGTAGACAAAGGAGATGCAGTAGATGTGCTGTACTTGGATTTTCAGAAGGCCTTGTGAAGGTGCCGCACATCAGGCTGGCTTAGCATGTAAATACTCGATAAAATTACAGGGAAGCTTCTGGCATGGTGGAGCATTGGCTGGTCGGCAGAAAACAGAGTGGGAATAAAGGGATCTTATTCTGGCTGGCTTCCGGTTACCAGTGGAGTTACACAAGGGTTGGTGTTGAGACCACTGCTTTTTACGATGTATGTCAATGATTTGGATTATGTGATTAATGGATTTGTGGCTAAATTTGTTGATGATACAAAGTTAGGTGGAGGAGCAGGTAGTTCGGAGGAAACAGAGAGCCTGAAGAGAGACTTAGATAGTTTATGGGAATGGGCAAAGTAGTGGCAAGTGAAAGGCAATTTGGGGAAAGTGTATGGTCATGAACTTTGGTGAAAGAAATAAACGGGCAGACTATTATTTAGATGGGGAGAGAATTCAAAGTACAGAGATACAAAGGGACTTGGGAGTCCTTGTGCAGGATACCCTAAAGGTTAACCTCCAGGTTGAGTTGGCTGTGAAGAAGGTGAATGCAATGTTGACATTCATCTCTCGAGGTATAGAATATAAGAGCAGGGATGTGATGTTAAGGCTCTATAAGGCACTCGTGAGTCCACACATGGAGTATTGTGTTCCGTTTTGGGCTCCTTATTTTAGAACGAATATACTGTCATTGGAGAGGGTTCAGAGAAGATTCAGAAAAATTATTCCAGGAATGAAAGGTTTACTGTATGAGGAACATCTGGCAGCTCTTGGGCTGTATACCCTGGAGTTCAGGACAATAAGGGAGGATCTTATAGAAACAATCAGAATGTTAAAACGCCTGAACAGATTAGCTAAAGCAAAGTTACTTCCAATGGCAGGGAAGTCAAGGACAAGAGGGCACGACTTCAGGATTGAAGGACAGAACTGAGATGCGGAGAAATTACTTTCGTCAGAGGGTGGTGAATCTGTGGAATTTGTTCCCATGAGCGCTGTGGAGGCCAAATCATTGGGTGTGTTTAAAGCAGAGATAGGTAGGTGCTTGATTAGCCAGGGCATCAAAGGGTATGGGGTGAAATCAGGGGAGTGGGGATGACTGGAAGAATTGAATCAGCCCATGATTGAATGGTGGAGCAGACTCGATATGCTGAATGTCCTACTTCTGCTCCTATATCTTACAGTCTTTTGGTCTAAATGCTTGCATCGAAATTCTCCTGCGATAAATGGCAACATATAGTTTGCATTTTTCTTTGTTTCTATACTTGCAAACTAACTTTCACTAAATTATATATAGGAATAACGAGGTTCCCTGAAAACCAACTTTCAATTGTGTGCCGCATAAAAAATTTTCAACCTTACCTTTTCTGCCCACAAAGAGGATGACATCTTTTACTTTCCAAATAATGCTAAATTCACCATCAGCTATCTTATTCATTTGGCCTCTTGAATCATCATTGTCTCCACAATCCACTCAACCAGGCAGTTTGGTATCATCAACAAAGTTGGAAATATTTCAGAATTTTGAAAGCAGTGCTTAATTTTGTTGGTTTTCTAAATAAGCCATTTTTATATTGTGTAAGAACTTAAAAGTCCTTAATTGGATAAGTATGGAAAATGTTTAGAGGGCGCAATCCATTCTGTAGCTCTGTTCCTTCATTATTTTATTGCCTTGCTGTGGAGCAGTGCCATCTCATCTGGGATGCCTGTTTACACATTGTAATTATAGGATGAGAACTTTGTCGTCTCCTGAAAATTCCAGCGTACTTCATACTTAAGTAGTAAGCAGAACTAATTTTAAAAAAGATAAAAAAAATTGTTTTAATCAGCTTATGATTCTTTAATCCTCTTTGAAAAATGATAAAATACCTAATATACTTACATAAAATTACATGGTTTTGCACCACAGAAGCAAGCAATTAGTATGTCTATGTTGGTGCTTGTGTTCCATACAAACCTCTGCTATCAAACTCAATTAAACGATCTTTCAATTTTTTTTCTTTCTTGTTTCTAAATAACTTCTCTTTAAATGAGCCTATACACCCTAATTGTCTTTTGCAAATATTTTTGGATTAAGATATTTTCCCCAATTCCATCATTGCATTTTAATGTGACCTTCTGAAATATATGACATTTATCATCCAAAACAGTAAATATCTTCTCTATGTCTACCATTTCAGACCTTCACAATAATAAAGAACCCTAATACCTTCATCGATCTAGAGTAAATCGTACCAGGTCAGTCGATTTTCACTGATAACCATAAACTTTAAGAGCTGGTATCATTCTTGAAATCCTTTTTCCAAATTCTTTAGTAACTTTTTGAAATATAGAGAACAAAATGGCTTACTGAACTTCATGTGTGGTATAAAGAGCTAATAACAAATATTCACACATCATTTCTATTCTATCATATCTGATGTAAACCTCTCTGATTTTGTCTGGATGTAGGAATAATTGGCAAAGCCAGCACTTATCCCTTATCCTTCAATATCCTGACCATACTAGATCTCCGCAAGGGACAGTTAAGATTCAGCTATTAGACCCAGAGTCACACATTGTAAGGTAAGTGGATTTCTTCGCTCAAACAATGCAAGTAAATCAGTCCCTGATGAGCACACTTGTAAGAAATGCAGCTTCTTACAGGAGGACGGGCAGTGGAGGAGGATCACAAACAAGAGAAAATCTGCAGATGCTGGAAATCCAAGCAACACACACACAAAATGCTGGAGGAACTCAGCAGACCAGGCCTGCATCTATAGAAAAAAGTACTGTCCATGTTTCAGGCTGAGACTCTTCAGCCGGTCCTAGCCTGGCCTGGCTTGTTGAGTTCCTCAAGCATTTTGTGTGTGTTGCAGAGGAGGAGGGTTGTCTTTGCTAATAAAAAAAAATGAAATCAGATATTTAGAAAGTGCTGACATAGGTTTGGAGGATGTAGAATCCTTGTGGGTAGAGTTAAGAAACTGCAAGGGTAAGAAGTCCCTGATGGGACTTACTTACAGGACCCTGAACAGTAGCCAGGATGTGGTCTACAAATTACAGTGGGAGATAAAAAAAATGTCAAAAAGACAATGTTACGTTAGTCGTGTGAGATTTCAATATGTAGATAGATTGGGAAAATCAAGTTGATGCTGGATTACAAGAAAGAGAATTTGTGAAGTGCAGCTTGTGGTTGAGCCCACGAGGAAATCAGTAATTCTGTGGAATGGCTGTTTTGTAATGAACCAGGTATGATTCGGGAGCTTAAGGTAAAGGAACTCTGAGGTAACAGTGATCATAACGATAGAATACAGCCTGCAATTTGAGAAGGAGAAGCTAAAGTCAGATGTATCAGTATTACAGAGGAGTAAAGAGAATTACAGAGGCATGAGAGAGGGCTGGTCAAAGATCATTGGAAGGGGGCACTAGAAGGGATAATTGCAGAATAGCAAAGGCTGGGGTTTCTGGGAGCAATTTGGAAGGTACACGATAGATACATATCAAAGAAGAGGAAGTATTCTAAAGGTAGGAAAACATGATCGTGGCTGACAAGGGAAGTCTAATCCAACGTAAAAGTCAAAGTGAGGGCATGTAATAGAGCAAGAATTAGTTGGAAGTAAGTAGATAGGGAAATTGTTAAAAACCAGCAGAAGTCAACTTAAAAAAAGGGGTTAATAGATGAAATATGAAGCTAAGCTATTCAATAATATCAAAAGTGATACTGGAAGTTTTTTCTGATCTATAAAGAGTAAAGAGAAGTGAGAGTGGATATCGGACCACTGGAAAATGATGCGAGAGAAATAGTAATAAGGTCAAGGAGGTGTGGATGAACTGAATAAGTATTTTGCATCAGCGTTCACTCTGAAAGACCATCGTGGTTTGCCGGAAGATCGGGAGTGTCAAGGAGCGGAAGTGAGTGCAGTTGCTATTACTAGTGAGATGTGCTTGGGAAACTGAAAGGTCTGAAAGATGACTAAGTCATCTGGACCAGATCAACTACAAACCAGGGTTCTAAAAGAGGTGGCTGAAGAGATTGTGGAGGCATTAGTAATGATATTTAAAGAATCAATTAATTCTAGCATGGTTCCAGAGGACCAGAAAATTGCAACTGTCCCTCCACTCTTCAAGAAGGGAAGGAGGCAGAAGAAAGGAAATTCTAGATCAGTTTCCTTGTCCTTGATGTTCAGGAAGATATTGGAGTCAATTGTTAAGGATGTGGTTTCAGGATACTTGGAGCACATGATAAAATGGGCCAAAGTCAGCATGGTTTCCATATTGGAAAATCTTACCTGACAAATCTGTGGAATTCTTTGAGGAAATAAAAAGCAGAATAGACAAAGAACTATCAGTGGATGTTCTGTACTTGGATTTTCAGAAGGCCTTTGGCAATGTCCCACACATGAGGCTGCTAAACAAGATAGGAGCCCAGTGCATTACAGTGAAGATATTAGCATGGATGGAGCGTTGCAGGAGACAAATAGTGGGAATAAAGAGACGCTTTATAGGTTGGTTGCTGGTGATTAGTCATGTTCCACAGTGGTCTGTGTTGGGATCATTTTTTTAAAGTTGTATGTCATCAGGTTGGATGATGAAATTGATGGTGTTGTGGCCAAGTTTGTGGATGATATGAAGATAGGTAGAGATACAGGCAATGTTGAGGAAGCAGGGAGGCTGCAGAAGGACTTAGAGAGATTAGGAAAATGGTCAAAGAGTTGGCTGATAGAAGGCAGTGTCAGAAAGTATATGGCAATGCACATTGGTAGAAGAAATAAAAGTATAGACTGCTTTCTAAAATGGGTGAAAATTCAAAAATCTGATGTGCTAAGGGATTGGGAATCCTAGTGCAGTATTCCTTAAAGGTTCATTTGCAGGTTGAATCAGTGGTGAGGAAGACAAATGCAATACCCAGCTCAGTAACACAAAAAAGGAAGTGGGGAGAAGAGGAAAGCAGGATTCATAGGGAATTCATTGATTAGGGTTACAGACAGGGGCTTCTGTTGACAAGAGTGAAAATCCTAGGGTGCCAGGGTCAGGGGCATAAAATTCTTAAGAGAGGTATGGGAGCCAGACATCGAGGTCCATGTCAATAATGTAGACAAGAAGGATATCAAGGTCCTGAAAAGTGAATTTAGGAAGTTAAATGCTAAGTTAAAGGACAGGACCCAAGGGTCGTGATCTCAGGATTGCTATCCATGCCATGTGCTAGGAAGGTTTGAAGTAGGAAGATAATACAGGTGAACATGAGCAGATGATGCAGAGGGGAGGACTTCAGACTTTTGGATGATTGGGCTCTCTTCCAGGGAAGGTGGAACCAGTTCGAATGTGTTGGTTTGCATCTGAATTAGGGGGAGACCAATTTCAAAAACATTGCGGAAAGGTTTGCTAGTGCTGCTCTTGGGGATTTAAACTTGAGTTGCAGGGGGATGGGACCAGAATGCCATTGCAGCTAGTGAAGTGGTTGTGAGGAAAGAAGATGTTAAGTTGACATATAAAGACAGGAATCAAAATGTTGAGCACGTGGGGATTGTTGTTCTTAAGTTTGTCTATATCAATGCAAGGAGTGTTGTAGTTAAGATAGATGAACTTAGAGCATGGTTCAGCAGTAGGAAATCTGATGTTGTTTTCATTAGTGAGATTTGGTTGCAGAAGGGGCAGGACTGGCAGCTCAATGTTCTGAAGTTCTGTTGTTTCAGAAATGATAGAGCAGGAGGTACTAAAGGGGAAGTGGTGTCACTACTAGTAAGGGAAAATGTAACAGCAATGCTCAGACAGAACAGACTGGAGGGCTCATCTATTCTCGCTATAGAATCATAGAACCATTAAACCATAGAACCATAGAACACTACAGCACAGAAAACGGGCCATTCGGCCCTTCTAGTCTGTGGCAAAACTTTGTAAACTCTATATGGATGGAACTTAGGAATAAGAAAGGATGACCACATTAGCTAAGTATAGTGCTCCAAGAGTCAGTGGGATTTAGGGGAGAAAATTTGTAGAGAGATAGCAGACAGTTGCAAGAAACATGAGGTTGTGATAGTAACTTTCCATATATTGACTGGGGCTCACATGCTGTAAAAAGGACTGGATGGGATAGAGTTTGTTAAATGTGTTCAGGAAAGTTCTTTAATCAATGTATAGAGGTCCCAACTAGAGAGATCATGATACTGAATCTCCTTTTAGGGAATGAGGCATGGCAGGTGATAGAAGTTTCTGTATGGAAACAGTTTGGATCTAGCGATCATAACTCCATTATTTTCAAGCTAATTATGGAGAAAGATAGGACTGGCCTTCGAGTTGAAGTTCCATAATGGAGGAATGCCAATTTTGGTCACATCGGAAAAGATAAGACAGACTTGGATTGGGATAGGGTGTTTTCGGGCAAACAGATGCTTGGGAAATGCAAGGCATTTAAAAGTGAAATATTGAGAGTACAGAGTTTGTATGTTGCTTGAAGATCACCGAGGTCATCAATGCATGTAGCCAAACGACATAGGGGAGATATTAAAATAATTTTTTTGCATTTATATTTACTCTGGAGACAGACGCAGAGTCTATAGAACAGAGGCAAAACAGCAGAGATATCTTGGACTGCATATGGATTACAGAAGAGGAGGTGCATGCTGTTTTGAGGCAAAAAAGAGTGGCTATATCCCCAGGGCCTGACAAGGTATACCCACGGACAATATGAGAGGCTGCTGTAGAAATTGCAGGGACCCTGGAAGAGTTAATTAAAATGTTCTTAGCCATGCGTGAGGTGCTGCATAACCGAAGGATAACTAATGTTGTTCCAACAGTCATGTAGGACTCTAAGAATAAATTTAAAAATTATAGCTTAGTGAGCCTGTCATCAGTAGTGATTAAATAATTGGTAGGTATACTAGGATATATAAGTATTTGGATAGACAGGGCCTGATTAGGGATAGTCATAATGGATTTATGCATGGTAGGTTGTATCTAGTCAAACTTAAAAGTTTTTTGAGGAGGACACCAGGAAAGTTGTTGAAGGGAACACAGTGGATATTATCTTCATGGACTTCAGCAAGGCCTTTGACAAAGTCCTGCATGGGAAGCTGGTCCAGAAGGTTAGTATTCAGGATGAAGTAGCCAATTGGATTCAACATTGGCTTAGCAGGAGAAAAGTTTAATGTTCAAAGTTCAAAATGAATGTATTATCAACCAACATATACGTCACCATTTGCAATCTTGGGCATACTCAATAAATCTAATAACCATAATAGATTTAATGAAAGACTGTACCAAAAGTGGGTACAACCAGGATGCAAAAGACAAGGAACTGTGCAATTACAAAAAGAAAGAAAAAAAGGAATTGTAATAATAATGATAATAATAAATACTGTAATACAAGCCTGATTTAGTCAGAGTCCTACAAATTATATTACAACTGATCCATTATTACAAATAGGACAAACCATAACAATCACCTGGATATAATATTACAGGACAAAGAAGCAAGAACAACTTAATAGATATAGCATTCCAAACACACACAACATACAGAAATCAGTAAGTGAAAAACACCAGAAATATGCTGAATTAAAAGAGGAAATTGAAAGACTATGGTACATGAACAGGGTATACATTGTCCCAGTAGTAATATCTACAACTGCTATCATCCCAAAGTCATTACACAACAGCATTGTACAATTAGGCCTACTGAGCAATATTTATATAAACCTCCAGAAAGCCATAATACGAAACAGCACTAGAATAGTCCAAAAGTTCCTAGCAATTGAGAAATGAGTGTGCTTGGCTATGCCCATACCTCAGATTTTACCAGCTTGAACTAAGAAAATGTAAAAATTCACCCCGGAGCCAGAAATGATGTTGGTGAGCTGATTGTACCATCTCCATCTCTGATCTCCTGATGAGGACTAGTCCATGCATGTCCAGTTTCTTTGCCCTGAAGTCAGTAACAGCTATTTGGTCTTGGTAACATTAAGTAACAGGTTGTTGTTGTGGCACCACTCAGCCAGATTTTCAATCTCCCTTCTTTACACTAATTCATCACCACTTTTGATTCAGCCTACGGCAGTGGGGTCATCAGCAAACCTGAATATGTCACTGGAACTGTGCTTAGCCATATATTCACAAATGTAAAGTGAGTAGACTAGGGGGCTGAGCACACAGCCTTGTGGTGCACTTATGCGGATGGAGATTGTGGAGGAGATGTTACCAATCCAAACTGACTGGGGTCTGCAAGTGAGGAAATCGAGAATCTAATTTGCACAAGGAGGTATTGAGGCCAAGGTCTTGAAGCTTATTGCTTAGTTTTGAGGGGATGATAGCATTGAATAGCAATTTGTAGTTGTTTAAGAACATCTGATGTATGCATCTTTTCTGTCCAGATACTCCAGGGTTGAGTGAAGAGCCAATGAAATTCCAGAGAGAGTGTTAGTATTTGGTTACACCTTCAACTGGAGGCCTGTGACTGGTGGTCTGCCGTAGAGATCTGTGCTGGATCCATTGGTGTTTGTCAATTATATTAATGATATGGTTCATAATGTGGTAAACAGGACCAGCAATTTTGCAGATTATAAAAAAATTGGAGGTCTAGTGGACAGTAATGAAGACTATCAACACATGCAGCAAGATCTAGAGCAGCTGGAAAAGTGGAACATGGACAAGCATGAGGTGTTTCACTTTGGGAATACAAACAGGATAAGACTTACACAGCGAACTGTAGTTTTCTGAGGACTGTGGTAGAACAAAGGAATCTGGGAATACAGATCCATAGTTCTTTGAAAGTGGAATCATAGATGGATAGTGTCATAAAGAGAGATTTTGGCACAATGACCTTCATAAATCACATTATTGAGTGCAAGAGCTTGGATGTTATTTTGAAGTGTAAGATGTTGGTGATGCTAAATTTGGAGTATTGTCTGCAGTTTTGGTCACCTACCGACAGTAAGGATATCAGTAAGGTTAAAAGAATACAGAGAAAATTTACACAGAGGAGCTGGCTCAATGACTATCATGCATTAACATTCATGTTCACTGTGATTATTTCCTTTGAGAGGTTGGTCATGGCTAGAATTAACTCTTGGCTAAGCAGGGACCTGAACCTGCTGCAATTTTCCTACCACCACAATAAATCAATGGCAAATGGAATCTCACTATTTCACCACTCGGCCTTAGATCACCTGGACAACAGCAATACTTATCTCAGCTGCTGTCTATTGATTACAGTTCAGCATTCAACATCATCATCTCCTAAGTACTAATCAATAAGATTCAAAACCTAGTCCTCTGAAACTCCCTCTGTAACTGGATCCTGCATTGGGAGACCACAGTCAGTGAAGATCAGAAATAACATCTTCTCCTCACTGACGATCAACACTGGTGCACCTCAAGGATGGGTGCTAAGCCCTTTGCTCTACTTTCTCTGCAGCCGTGATTGCATGGCTCATCACAGCTCAAATAATATCTATAAATTGTCGATGACATAACTTTGTTAGTAAAATCTCAGATGGTGACATGGAAGATCAGCTAGTTCAGTGGTGTCACTACAAACAGCTTGTACTCAATGTCAGGAAAACCAAGGGAACTTCAGGAAGGAAAGGCAGGGAAGCATACGCCAGTCCTTCGACAGGTCAGCAGTGGAATTGGTGAGCAGTTTTAATTTCCTGGGTGTTAACATCTCCAAAGGTCTATCCTGGGCCCACCATATTGATGGAATTATGAATAAGGCACCCCATTGGCTATATTTAATTATGCATTTTATGAAATTTGGTATGTCACTGAAGACTCTAGCAAATTTCTGCAGATATACTGTGGAGAGCATCTGACAGGTCACATCACTGTTTGGAATGAAGGCACCAAAGCACAGAATCGGGGAAAAAACTGCAGAGCCATCTCAATAAACTCAGCCAGCTCCCTCATGGATGCTAGACATCCCAGCAGCGAGGACGTCTTTCAAAAGATGATGTTTCAAGTAGGTGGCATCCATCATTAAGACCCTGATCAACCAACACAGGCACTGTTCTCATTTCTACAATCAAGGAGGAGGTACAGGAGCATTGAGACAAAACTCAACATTTTCAAAATAGCTTTCTCCTCTCAATCATTTTTAGATTTCTAAATAGTCTATGAACCCATGAATATTACCTCAATATCTTGCTCTGTATTTGCAATGCATATTTTTATTTTATACTGTAACTTAGTGACTTTTCTGTATTGTCCTGTACTACTGCTGCAAACCAATTAATTTCACAACAAACATATGTTACTGATAATAAACCTCATTCTGACACAAGGATGCTGCTGGCACTTGAGGACTTGAGTTATCGGGAAGGATTGAATTGGTTAGGACTTCATTCCCTGGAGTGCAGGCGAATGAGGGGAGATTTGATAGGGGTATAGAAAATTATGCGGGAGTATAAATAAACAGGTTTTTAGCACTGAGGTGGGGTGAAACTGGAACTAGAGGTCATAGGTTAAGGGTGAAGGGTGAACTATTTAAGGGAAACCAGAGGAGGAACTAGAAGGTGGTAAGAGTGTGGAACGAGCTGCCAACAGAAGTGGTGGATGTGGGTTTGATTTCAACATTAAAGAGGGATTTAGATAAGTATACCAATGGGAATGATATGGAGGGCTATGGTCCAAGTTTGGTTCGATGAGATTAGGCAGAATCATGTTTTAGCATGGATTTGATGGGCCTGCTTCTTTTGCTACATTTCTTTATAACTCTGTGACTCTATTTGCTGTCTTTTTCTGAAAGAGAACATCCAGAATTTCAATACAACAGCTTTTATGATGCAATTTGAAATTTGTCTCTAGCCTGTCAGCCTTTGCCTCCAGTTATAACAACTGTACCTATATCATTAGAGACTGCTCAACCTCAGTTCCCTCTGCACCCTACTCCACTTGGATACTCATTTTCTTCCTCCAATATATTTCACAGCCTTTTTATAATATTTTACCTTTCATGCTCCAGACCATGAATTCCCAAGCTGTGGTCCAAGGACACTTTTCTTAATGGTATTGCTCCATGGCATATAAAAGATTGGGAACTCATGCTCTAGGCAGTCACTTGGGAACAAGGATGATTTGCTTCCACTCCACTTCTGTGAGTCCTGTGATGGGTGATGAGACCATTACTCCTTTAAGGGAAGCATTATCTGCATAACTCCCCCCTGGCATTCAGCATTTGTACACCGGTATCCAGTTAACACATGAGGTGTAGGCAAACAAAGCAAGTGGGAGACAGCAGCTTCCAAAACCTCCAACAGAACTACGTATAGGATCCGGATAATCTGTCAATGTGTGGCGTAAGTGCTGCCAGTTCCCAGCATGAGGCCCACATACGCAATACCAGCCAGGGTACAGCACAAAGTCTCACATCTCAGTCCTGAATAAGCTACCTACTCGTTACACTGATTCATTGCTGGATTTACACCAGATTCCTGGCATGCTCAGTGCACCACACTGGGGAAGGAAGGAGATTGTGCCAGATTCTCAGCAACACGGTGCTGTCAATTACTGATCAACTTAGAATATTATAATGACCCCTCTTAACATTGATTCCATCCATGATCTCATCCCTGGGAACACATCCTGAACACTAAGTGAGGTACTGGCGTATATTGAAAATTCCAGAGGCAGTCTGTTAAGATTCCTTAAACTGCGCATAAGTTGTTTGAGTTCCTTAAGTGTCTGAATGCATTGATCTATACACTTGGCAAATGACCGAAGTTTAAAAATTATTCAGTCCAAAACACTGAAGTTTACTTTGCCAGTTAGAGAAACTGAAAATATTCTACAAGTATATTATGAGGAAACTAGGGAGAGAATAGGCCTCCTGAAGAATCACTATGGTTGTCCATGGGTGGTGCCAAAGAAGATGGGTGAGGTGTTAGAAGAACATTTTTCATCAGTAATACCATATAGACGGTCATGGGAGTTAAGAAATTAAGGGAAGTGAATTGTAATGTATTGGAACATATTCACATTACAAAAGAAGAAGTGCCTGGGGCCTGATCAAGTGTGTCTTAGGACTTTTGTAGGAAGATGGAGAAATAAATTGTTGGCGGAGATATTTGCATCGTTTTTAGTCAAAGCTGAGATACTGTAAGACTGGACGGGAGCCAATGTTGAGTCTTTATTTAAGATGGGTTGCAAGGACAGGCCAGAGAACTACAGGCCAATGCACCTAAAAACAATTGCTCATTAAGTGGCCAATCTAGAAGCATAGAAATCTTGAGTACAAAATAGCAAGGTTGGAAATTTACATCCTAAGTATTCTTAAGTGCTGCCTCACATTTCCAATCATTTCATTTCTTAAGAGATTTGTCTTCGTAAGAAAATGAAGGTCCAACTTGAGATATCCTACTCTTCACTACTTGAAACTAACAATACTTGTTCCCTGATTTTTACAAGAATGTTAATTGATGCCCTCATCTCCCCACTTCATTCCTCTGACACCCATCTTGCTCTGACCTCACTTTCCCTGGAAACCCAACTCTCCTCTGATCTCTCTATCATTGTACCCTTCTGTGACCCCAGCACTACCCACCTTCTATCAAGTTTAGTCACTTTCACCACCCCTTCCAACCTCCCCCTTTCTGAGGCACTCAGAAAGGGCTTTATGTTTTTCTTTCTGTGCTCACACCTCAGTGAATTCTGCACCCACCATGCTACCAAAGTTAAATTTTCTGTGGAAGATTCCTTCTGGACAACAAACCTAATCAGTTCCCCTCAACTACCACCCTCTTCTATCTGACAGAACTGATTCTTATCCTCAACAATTTCTCTTTTGGCTCCTCTCAATTTCTCCAAACTAAAGGTACAGCCATGGGCATTCACTTGGGCCCCAGCTATGCCCAAGTTTCAAACCTACACTGGTGACGCTCCCCAACTTTTTCTCTGATACATTGGTGATGACATTGGTGCTCCTCTTTGCACTTATGCTGAGCTCATAAATTTCATCAAATTTGCCTCCAGCTTCAACCCTGCCCTCAAATTTATTTGGTCCATTGCTGTTATTTCTTTCCCCTTTCACTAGCTCTTTCTCCATTTTTGGAGACAGACTATCCCTCTAGCATCTTTTACAAACCTTCTTCTCACAGTTATCTTGACCATGCCACTGTCACTTGTAAGAAATATATTCCTTTCTCTCTGTTCCTCCACCTCTGACATCTGTTCTCAGGATGAGGCTTTTCAAAAACATCTGTGATATCCTTCTTTTTCAAAGAATAGGGTCTTCCTTCCCACCTCCATTGATGCTTTCCTCATGCACCTCTTCTCCATTTCCCACATATCTGCACTCTACCCATCCTCCTCTGTCATAACAGGGTTAGGGTAGTCTCCGTATGTAGCTCTTTATTTTTCATAAGTTCTCCATAAGATCCCACCACTAAGCACATCTTAATCCCCATCCCCACCTCTCTGCTTTCCGTAGAGAATGCTCTCTATGTGAATCCCTTGTCCACTTGTCCCTCCCCACTGATCTCCCCCTTGGCACTTACCCTGCAAGTGTGACAAGTGACTTGCTCTTAAATCCCCTTCCTTACCACCATTCAGGCCCCCAAAAAGTCCTTCCAGGTGAGGCGACACTTTACCTGTGAGTCTGTCAGGGTCATCCATTGTATCTAGTGCAGCCTTTTCTACCTTGATGAGACCCGACACAGATTGGGAGACTGTTTCATCAACCAGCTTCCCTCTGCCCAACACAAATGTCGAATCCTGCAAACACGAGGAAATCTGCAAATGCTGGAATTTCAAGCAACACACATAAAAATTGCTGGTGAACGCAGCAGGCCAGGCAGCATCTATAGGAAGAGGTACAGTCATAGGAAGACATTTTGGGCCGAGACCCTTCATCAAGACTAACTGAAAGAAGAGCTAGTAAGAGATTTGAAAGTGGGAGGGGGAGGGGGAGATCCAAAATGATAGGAGAAGAGGAGGGGGACAGGATGGAGCTAAGTGCTAGAAAGTTGATTGGAAAAAGGGATATGAGAGGACCATGGGTCAGGAGGCCTAGGGAGAAAGAAAGGGGGAGGGGGAAGCCCAGAGGATGGGCAAGGAGTATAGAGAGAGGGAGAGAGGGAGAAAAAAGGGGAGAGAGAGAGAGAGAGAGAGAGAGAGAGAGAGACAGACAGACAGAGGGAGAGAGAGAGAGAGAGAGAGAGAGAGAGAGAGAGAGAATAAATAAACAAATAAATAACTGATGGGGTACGAAGGGGAGGTGGGGCATTAACGGAAGTTAGGAAAGTCAATGTTCATGCCATCAGGTTGGAGGCTACCCAGGTGGAATATAAGGTGTTGTTCCTCCAACCTGAGTGTGGCTTCATCTTGACAGTAGAGGAGGCCATGGATAGACAGATCAGAATGGGAATGGGACATGGAATTAAAATGTATGGCCACTGGGAGATCCTGCTTTCTCTGGTGGACAGAGCGTAGGTGTTCAGCGAAATGGTCTCCCAGTCTGCGCTGGGTCTCACCAATATATAGAAGGCTGCACCGGAAGCACCGGACGCAGTATATCACCCCAGCCGACTCACAGGTGAAGTGTCGCCTCACCTGGAAGGACTGTCTGGGGCCTTGAATGGTGGTGAGGGAGGAAGTGTAAGGGCATGTGTAGCACTTGTTCCGCTTACAAGGATAAGTGCCGGGGGGAGGAATGGACAAGGGAGTCACATAGGGAGCGATTCCTGTGGAAAGCGGGGGGGTGGGGTGGGTACTGAAAGATATGCTTAGTGGTGGGATCCCGTTGGAGGTGGCGGAAGTTACAGAGAATAATATGTTGGACCAGGAGGTTGGTGGGGTGGTAGGTGAGGACAAGGGGGATCCTTTCCTAGTGGGGTGGCGGGTGGATTGGGTGAGAGCAGAAGTGCGTGAAATGGGAGTGATGCATTTGAGAGCAGAGTTGATGGTAGAGGAAGGGAAGCCCCTTTCTTTAAAAAAGGAGGACATCTCCTTCGTTCTGGAATGAAAAGCCTCATCCTGAGAGCAGATGCGGCGGAGACGGAGGAATTGCGAGAAGGGGATGGCATTTTTGCAAGAGACAGGGTGAGAAGAGGAATAGTCCAGGTAGCTGTGAGAGTCAGTAGGCTTATAGTAGACATCAGTTGATAAGCTGTCTCCAGAGATAGAGACAGAAAGATCAAGAAAGGGGAGGGAGGTGTCGGAAATGAACCAGGTAAACTTGAAGGCAGGGTGAAAGTTGGAGGCAAAGTTAATGAAGTCAATGAGCTCAACATGTGTCCAGGAAGCAGCACTAATGCAGTCGTCGATGTAGCAAAGGAAATGTGGGGGACAGATACCTGCATAGGCTTGGAACATGGATTGTTCCACAAAGCCAACAAAAAGGCAGGCATAGCTGGGACCCATATGGGTGCCCATGGCTACACCTTTAGTTTGGAGGAAGTGGGAGGGCCAAAGAAGAAATTATTAAGAGTAAGGACTAATTCCGCTAGATGGAGCAGAGTGGTGGTAGAGGGGAACTGGTTAGGTCTGAAATCCAAAAAGAAGTGGAGAGCTTTAACACCTTCCTGGTGGGGGATGGAAGTATAAAGGGACTGGACATCCATGGAGAAAATAAGGCTGTGGGGGCTAGGGAACTTAAAATCATCGAAAACATTCAGAGCGTGAGAAGTGTCATGAACATAGGTAGGAAGGGATTGAACAAGGGGGGATAAAACAGTGTCGAGGTATGCAAAAATGAGTTCGGTGGGGCAGGAGCAAGCTGAGACAATGGGTCTATCTGGACAGGCAGCTTTGTGGATCTTGGGTAGGAGGTAGAAATGGGAAGTATGGGGTGTGGGAACTATAAGGTTGGTAGCAGTGGATGGGAGTTCCCCTGAGCGGATAAAGTTGGTGATGGTGTAGGAGACAATGGCCTGGTGCTCCTTTGTGGGGTCATGATCGAGGGGTAAATGTAGAATCTTGCAGTAGTTTCCCATTCTGAGATATCTGTCCAAGGTCTCACCTGCTGCCAGTACTGAGTTTGCCCTCTATTTTTCTCCCCTCCCTCCTTCTCTCTTTTTCCATTCCTCATTCTGTTTGCCTTCTCATCCCTTCTCTTCTCACCTGCCCATCACCTCTCCCTGGATCCCTTTCACCTTCCCTTTCTTTCATAGTTTGCTGTCTTCTCTGACTTGATTTCTTCTTCAGCCTTTTATTTCTTCAATCTATCACCTCCCAGCTTCTTACTTCATACCCCCCTCTCCCACATCCCCCACCTCCTCCCTCACCTGGTCTCCCCTATCACCTGCCAAAGTGTGCCCCTTCTGCTCCCCTCTCCATCTTCTGCTGACTTCTACCCACTTCCTTTCCAGTTCAGAGAGTCTTGGCTCAAACTGCCAGCTGTTAATTCCTCTCCATAGATGCTGCCTGAAATGTTAAGTTCCTCCAGAATTTTGTCTTTATTGCTCAAGATTTCCATATCTGCAGAATCTCTTGCAGTTGTGTGTGTTTAATTAATGCTAATTTTAATGATTTGAGTTATGATTCACGAGTTGTTATTTATGAGTTATTAGATTGGTTCGTTATTGGCTAGAACAATAACAATTAGCCAGTTACAAATCAACACATCTATGTTAAACCGGAGGAAGTTTTAGTTTCTCATTCTACTCCTCTCAGAATCTTGCTCCTTTGCAGAAATGGGACTATGTAAGATAATTTAATATAGTTCTTTCACAGAGATAAGAAAATGCTTATTGAAAAAAAATAAAATAGTGTGTGGTAGGAAAGACATAAATATAAAGAATGCATTGATTGAGCACAACATGAAGGAGCAAAGTGTTGAATATTCAGCCAACACTGGCAGTGGAGCAGAGAACAGTGAGGAGTAATTTTGGAGTCAGTGGAAATGAAAACATGGAATGGTGCAGAGATGTAAAACAGATGACTAAATCAATAATGCCTGCTTTTTTCATTATTCATTTGCACAATGAGGGCATTGCTGGCCTCTTGAGTTTCCACCACTCAACACAGGCCAGTTCCATCACTGCGCAGAAACAGGTTGAATGGAAAGAAAGTACATGGAACAAAATACACTAGACCTACTGATCTCCCACGTGGTAGTTATCCCTGCAAGTAAGAGAAGTGCTACATCTGCCCATGTACCTCCACCCTCACCATCATTCAAGCCTTCCTTCCAGGAGAGCTATCATTTCATCTGTGAAGCTGCTGGCGTAATCTATTGTATCTGACACCCCTGCTTCATCCTCCTCTACATTAGTGAGACTGATTGTAGATTGGATCAAGAATTTTGTCAGGGACCTTTGCTCTGTTTGTCGCATAAAACGGGACTTTCCAGTGGCCACCATTTCATTTCGACTTCCCATTCCCATTCTGACATGTTGGTCCACAGCATCCTCGACTGTATTAGAACATAGAACGTAGAAATCTACAGCATATTAGAGGCTCTTCGGCTCACAGTGATGTGCCAATCATGTAACCTGCTCTAGAATCTGCCTAGCATTTCCCTACTGCATTGTTCTCTATTTTTCCAAGCTTCATGTACCTATCTAAGAGTCTCCTAAAATACCCTATTGTATCAGTCGTCGGCAGTGCATTCCACGCAGCTGCCACTCTCTGTGCGAAAAACATACCCTTGACATCCCCTCTGTACCTACTTCCAAGCCCGTTCAAACTGTGCCCCCTCGTGTTAGCCATTTCAGCCCTGGGAAAAAGCCTCTGGCTATCCACACGATCAATGCCTCTCATCATCTTAGACACCTCTATCAGCTCACCTCTCATCCTCCATCACTCCAAGGAGAAAAGGCCAAGTTCACTCAACCTATTCTCATAAGGCACACTCTCCAATCCAGACGACATCCTTGTAAATCTCCTCTGCACTTTTTCTATAGTATCCACATCCTTCCTGTTGTGAGGTGACCAGAACTGAACACAGCACTCCAAGTGGGGTCTGACCAAGGTCTTATATAGCTGTAACACTACCTCACAGCTCTTGAATTCAATCCCACGGTTGATGAATGCCAATACACCATACGCCTTCTTAACAACACTGTCAAACTGTGCAGCGGCTTTGAGTGTCCTATGGACACGGACCCCAAGATCCCTCTGATCCTTCAGTCCGCTAGGAGTCTTGGTATTAATACTATATTCTGCCATCATATTTGACCTTCCAAAATGAACCGCTTCTGTTTTGAACTCCATCTGCCACTTCTCAGCCCAATTCTGCATCCTGTCTGTGTCCTGCTATAATCTCTGACAACCTTTCAGACTATCCAGAACACCCTAGCTTTTGTGTCATCAGCAAACTTACTAACCCACCCTCTACTTCTTCATCCAGATCATTTAGAAAAATCACAAAGAGGAGGGGACCCAGAACAGATCCCTACGGAGCACCACTAGTCACCGACCTCCATGCAGAATACGAACCATCTATAACCACCCCTTGCCTTCTGTGGGCAAGCCAGTTTTGGATCCACAAAACAAAGTCTCCTTGGATCCCATGCCTCCTTACTTTCTGAATGAACCTTGCATGGGGAAACTTACCAAATGCCTACTGATATCCATATTCACTACATCTACTACTCTACCTTCGTCAGTGTGTTTTGTTACATCCTCAAAGAATTCAGTCACACTCGTAACGCATGATCTGCTCTTGACAAATCCGTGCTGACTATCCTTAATCAGATTCTGTCTCTTCAAATGCTCATAAATCCTGCCTCTCAAGACCTTCTCTAACAAGTTGTTCACTGCTGAAGTAAGACTTGCTGGTCTTTAATTTCCTGGGTTATTCCTACTCCCTTTCTTGAAGAAAGGAACAACATTTGCAACCCTCCGATCCTCTGGTACTTCTCCCGTCCCTATTGATGATGCAAAGATCATCACCAGAGGCTCAGCAATCTCCTACCTCGCTTCCCACAGTATCGTAGGGAATATCTTGTCTGGACCTGGCGACTTATATAATTTTATGTTTTTCAAAAGCTACAGCACATCCTCTTTCTTAATGTCTGCATGGTCAAGTGTTTCAATCCGCTGAAAGTCATCCCCACAACTGGTAAGTTCCTTTTCCCTGGTGAATACGGAAGGAAAGTATTCATTAAGTACCTCCATTACCTCCTCCTACTCCATGCACACAATTCCACTATCACACCTGATTGGTCCTATACAGCTCATTCTCTTGCTCTTCACATACTTGTAGAGTGCCTGGGGGCTTTCTTTATTCCTGCTCACCAAGGTCTTCTTCATGATCCCACACTCAGGGTGGAGAAGCAACCTGTCATATTCCATCTGAATAGCCTCCAACATGATGGCATGGACATAATTTTTCTTTAACTTCCAGTAATTTCTCATACCTTCCCCTTTTCTCTTTTTCCAATCCACATTCTGGTAACTCTGTCAACATTTCTCTTTTCGTCAACTGCTCATCACCTCTCTTTGCTGCTCATCCTCCTTCCCTTTCTTTCATGCTCCACTATCCTCTCCATCTTTAGGCTTCATCTGCCTGGATCTTTATCTATTCCACCTGTCATCCCCCACTGCCTTACTTCATCTCCCATCCCTCCACCAACCTCCTTCCCCCCTCAGCTGGTTTCACATATCACCTGCGAGTTTATACTCTTTTTCCTCCCCTTCCCTCCACCTTCATATTCTAGCTTCTACCCCTATCCTTTCCATTCCTGATGAAGGGTCTTGTCAACTATTTCTTCCCTTCCATAGATGCTGCCTAGCCTGCTGAGTTTCTTCAGCATTTTGCTTTTGTTACTCAGAATGTGCTGCAATACAATCTCTGAATCTCATTGAGTATTTGAATTTGAGCACTTCCCCATTATGACACAGGAGAAGACCTTTCAACCCATCAGGCCAATGCCAGCTCTCAGCAGAGCAATACTATTCCCCCTCTAGTTACCCAATTTTCTCCCATGGCCGTGCTACATGGAGGAAGTGTAATCAACAGTGGACAATCACTGCACACATTTAGAATGAGACGGGGCCCCTGGAGGAAACCTTCAGAGAGAGAGAGTGCAAATTCCACACGGACAGTATCTGAGGTCAGGAATGAATACAAGTCACTGGAACTGCATCACCCCAGGCTGAGCAAGAAGTTGTACACCCTGGCTAATGATATTCTGTCTTCTCAGGAAGTCTCCTGAAGTCAAGAATACTTGCTTCCTCTTTGGAGGCAGTGGAGAGGAGGTTAACCAGGTTGATTCCAGAGATAAGGGGGTTCGACTAGGAGGAGAGATTGCATCACGTGGGACTGTACTCGCGGGAATTCAGAAGAATGAGAGGAGATCATATAGAAACTTATAAAATTATGAAATGGATAGATAAGGTAGAGGCAGCAAAGTTGTTTCCACTGGTAGGTGTGACTAGAACCAGGGGACATAGCCTCAAGATTTGAGGGAGTAGATTTTGGATGGAGATGAGGAGGAAATGCTTTTCCCAGAGCGTGGTGAATCTGTGGTATTCTCTGCTCAATCAAGCAGTGGAGGTTACCTCAGTAAATACATTTAAGACAAGCCACTGACATATCTTCTTCATAGTTGCAGCAATGTGTAGAGCAGAGGACAGATCCTTGGAACTTGAAGCAGCTTACTCTTTTCATTGCTGATCCCTCAGTGAGAACTTGTGTGTGTGTGCTCCTGTCTTCCCTTTTCTGAAATCTTCAACCATTTCCTTGATTCTGTTGATGTTGAGTCGAAGGTTGCTGTGGCACCACTGAACCAGCCGATGTAGCTCACTTCTATACGCCTCCTCATTGCCATCTGAGATTTTACCAACAACAGTTGTGTCATTGGCATATTTATAAATAGTGTTGAGCTATGCCCAGCCACAAGCTCATGAGTGCAGACCAGGGGATGCCAGCCTTTTTCATGCCAAGGACCGATACCATTAAACAAGGGGTCCATGGACCCCATGTTGGGAACCCCTGGTGTAGAGAGAGTAGAACAATGGGCTAAGCACATATTCTTGAGGAGCGCTTGTGTTAATTGGCACCAGTCTGCACTGACTGTTGTCTGCAATGAGGAAGTCGAGGATCCAGTTGAGGAGGAAAGTACAGAAGCCTAGCTTGGTAATTAATATGGAGGCGATTACAATATTAAGCACTTAGATGCTCAGAAATTTTTTGAAAAGCAGCAACCTGATATATCTTTCTCTTCCAATTATCTGGCATCAGAATAGATACATTTTGCCAGTCGGCATAGTCGGCGCCACTTTCATTATAGAATTAGAGTCACTTAACCAGTCACCAGTTCCAGTACAAGACAGACGTATGTTTGGAAGCTAAACTCTGATTCAGTATAAGAAGACTTCAATAGAAAAGGCCTTACTCTTGAGCCAGTTGTCCCAAATGCATGATGCAATACCCAAAAATAATGGCTCACAGGGATCTTCAACAGAGGACAGTTCCCATATATCAGAGACCCTTCTCAATTGAGGTAGATGATAAAATACACCATTGTTTAAGGTACCAGAAAAGGCACTGACCAAAAGGCAAACTGTCTGTATCCTCTGCACAATTTGCTTTTCCACTCAATTTAGTATCATCGGCAAAATTAGATACACTATGCTTGGTCCCCACTTCCAGATGGTTAATGTATATTGTGAACAGTTGCCCCTGGGACACACCACTCGCCACTGATTGCCAACCAGAGATACACCCATGTATCCCAACTCTATGCTTTCTATTAGTTAACAGTCCTCTATCCATGCTTATACATCACCCACCCCCATCTCCATACACCTTTATCTTCTGGATAAGTCTTTTATGCAGCACCTTATTGAACGCCTTCTGGATATCCAAGTAAGTAACGTCCGTCTGTTCTCCTCTATTCACTGTGCTCATTATATCCTCAAAGAACTCTAGTAAGTTTGTCAAACAGGACCTGCTTTTTCTGAATCCTTACTGTGACTGCCTGATTGATCTATTTCTTACCAGATACCTTGCCATTTCTTCTTTTATGATAGCTTCAAGCACTTTCCCAACTACAGACGTTAAACTAACTGTCCTATAGTTACACAAACTCAAGATAATCTGCAGATGCTAGAAATTCAAGCAACACACACAAAATGCTAGTGGAACGCAGCAGGCCAGGCAGCATCTATAGGAAGAAGTACAGTCGAAGTTTCAGGTTGAGACCCTTCGTCAGGACTCAACCCGAAATGCCTGCTGTACTTCTTCCTATAGATGCTGTCTGGCCTGCTGCGTTCCACCAGCATTTTTTGTGTGTTGCCCTATTGTTACGTGTCTCTTGCCTACATCGTTTTTTGAACAATGGCGTGACATTCGCAACAGTGGACTCGCCCAGAGTCCAGAGAATTTTGGTAAATTATCAGCAAAGCCTCTACTATAACTTCTGCCATTTCTTTCAGTACCCTGGGATGCATTCCATCAGGACTAGGGAACTTAACTATCTTCATGCCCACAAGTTTGCTCAGCACTACCTCTGTAGTGATAATGCCCTCTTCTCATTACTACCATCATGGAGGAGAATACAGTAGCCTAAAGAATCACACTTCATGATTCAGAAACAGTTTCTTCCCCTCTACCATCAGTTTTCTCAAGGTCTATGTACCCTTGAACTCATTAATTCTTTCTTTTGAAATTTGCAATAATTTTATATTGTCGCACTGTACTGTTTCCACAAAACAACAACTTTTAGATCAAATAAGGTGTGATACTAAGCCCAATTTAGATTCTGAGGCAATGGCTGTTGAGGTTTCAGCTTGGATGAGGTTTGATTTGAAATGGAGCTAAATCAGGAGCCAGAGGGGCTTTGCTATTTTAAACAGGGAAGTAACAGCTTCCCATTTACCCTGTAGATTAGCTCCACTCAAGTAGCCAGCTTGTTAGAGGTCACATTCAACAGTGTGATGAGGAGGACTGTGAAGAGTTCTGCTCTGATATTGTAGCCTTGCTTGATGCCAGTTTGAAATTGACCAACGGATGGGTCCATGTCTTCTGTGGCTGGAACATGCTAGCTGGTCCTGCCTGGAATCACAGTCCTATGCTCATCTATATTCATACCTAGCTGGCCCAATGTGGAAGGCCTATCTTACTAAGCATTACATACCCTGCAGACTGGCAGCACGTTCTGGTGCCAAAACAGGCCCTGAACCTCACTGCCTGACACCCAATTTCCTGAAGGTCTCTTACAGCCTAAGTTACAGGGAAAGAAGTGGCTCAAATTATAGCTTATATCTACATCTATATCCAGCTTATATCTATAAATGGTGGAAATAGTTATTAAATATTTCTAACTCTTTGAGCCATTTAAAAACTATTACAATTGAAATGCATAGTCTTAAAGAAGGAACATCACTAGTGAACTTTATACATAAAAAAGTAAAGTGAAATCACGTAAGTTATTGAAAACACTAAAGGACAATAATTTTACTAAGGAACATAATTCCCTCTTTGCTTCTTAATCCATCGATTTACAACCTTCATATAAATCACTTCAGTTTTAAATGCTCTGCCTGGCCTCCTGAATAAATCAGTAAGTTCCATAACTCACCTCAGTGTGATGCGTAGTAGTCTCAGACTGATGGTCATTTAAAGACTGACAATTCCAATGGCAAGATTCGGTACAATTTGATCCTAACTGCACTAACTGGAAAAATGCATCTATTCAGATGTCAGATAATTCAAGAAGAAAGTAACTGCTGAGGTTTCAGCCTTGCAGGAAGGGGATGTTGGGGTTGATTTGCAATACTGTTGAAATTGGAGGCAGGATGGGACCTTGATATATCAAGCAGAGAAAAAAATAGATTCCGTTAAAAACCAATTGTAGGAATTATGTGAGTAGATAGAATTATTTTGTATGCATAAGTTAGGGCACAACAATGCAAAATGGTTGATAGGTTATTTGGAACAACCAGAGAGATTTTGGACTGTGGAAGAAAGAATTGATTATTAGCAAGCATTGATGTAGAGTTCAGGTCATGCTGCTGGCTTCTCTTATTTTTGTTTTCTTTTTCTTTTTCTTCACTCTGTATCTTCGTTACCGTCATCCCATCCTATTATCCTTGTTCTTCCCTGACACCTGCGATATTATTGAAGCCACATGTGGGACCACGTCCAAATTCTGTTGAACTTCTCATGAACTGGAATCCTATAAATCTTCATCCTCTAAAAAACATTTGCACTTCTATTAATAATGTCTGTGTTGTGAGGGGATCCAGGAGTACCCCTATTAACTGTTTGGAGAGAGACATTTATCATTGATGGTTTGTTTGGAAAGGAGAGAGCGACAGAGTTATTTACCACTGATATGTTGCTTTTGAAAAGAGAGAGAGAGAGAGACGAAGATTGATGGTTGGACTGTCACTTTAAGGCATTGGAAGTAACTTCGGATTTTTACTGAGTTTGGAGTTAGAGACAGCACCGAGCAGCTTGAAGGTTGCTATGGTGAGAAAAGTCTGGTTGTTGATGTTACTTTCAAGGACAGGTTGCCTGCTTGCACTCCTTTACAGACAAAGGAGGGAGGGACTCTTTGAATGACAGGTGATGCTCAGCCTGGTGAAATAAATGGGAGGTCAGATGATACAGACCTCAGGACACATGATCTGGACACTGAATGAGCATTGTTGTGCCCGCAGAAAAAGTGGGTTTTGGAGGATCGATCAGGCGGATCGATCCAAATTGCTATTCCAGTTTGAGGAGAAGGGGTTGACTGGTGGGGAGTTGTCTATGTGTCCACCCTTGCCGGGGTGATAGCTCCATCACAGGAAGACAGGTCCCCCTGGTTAAAATCACAGTCGGTGACTCGTAAAGGATTTCAGAGGACGACGGGAAGATCGACGGCATCAGCTCACCTGAAGACTCAACTCTCTGTCTGTCTGTCTGTCTCTCTCTCTCTCTCTCTCTCTCTCTCTCTCTCTCTCTCTCTCTCTCCATCACTACTCAACTAAATACCACGAACTGAACTGAACTGAACTTTAGTCAACATCATAAGACTATCTTTTTACCCCTAGACTTAACGAAGCTTGGTTTTTTCATACATATATATTCCACACTTACTTTTATATATAATCATTGCTAACCTGTTTGATTTATTTACATCTATATTACTGTATTGCGTAGTTACTAATAAATATTATTAGTTTATAGCAATAGGAGACTCCAAAGTGTTTTCCATCTCTGCTGGTTCTTTATCCCCGTCACAGGGTCCGTGACAGTGTCTATATGTTTTAAAGTGAAAAAAAAGCCAGTAGCATTTGCAGAAAATTGATTTCCAAACCTCAGGAAGTTACTAATATGTGATACATTATTTGTGGACATGAAAGGTGCCTGGATTAAATTTAAGATCTTCTTTATCATTGTCCTCAATCTGAAGTTATTTGTTTGATTTAGTGGTGACACCATCGCTTTAAACTCCAGAAATCAATGGTTCATGTTACCTTTAGGTGGTAAGCATAAAATGCAGGTTACATTGTCAAAAATAGTTAATTAATGTATTGTCCACCTGTTCTAATGGTTTAGTTATAATTTAGATAGCTTAGAGAGTACTGTTCAATCAAATCCTTAAAAAAGTGGATAACGGAGTCATTCTTGTCACTGATAGAAAATGCAAATGTATCCATATGAAAAATTCTGCCATTATAAATATGGTGTAAGTTGTTGACAAGTGTTGCAAGGTGCACTTTGCTCTGTCTCAGAGAGTTGTAAGTCCACTGATATATTGGTCTAAACCCACTCCAGTATTTAGATCATTACATCAGTCAGGAGGTGTTGCACTGTCACATTCACTCTCTATTGGCTGGGGAGTAAAGTGCAAATTATACCTGCTGACACTAAAGATCCTGTGGCACTCTTCAAAGTGGGCAAGATTTCTTCATGTCCCGGTCATCGTTAATGCTCAATCACTACCACCAAGACTGTCATGTTTAGTAACTTAACTGCAGCTGTAACAGTAATTAGTTGTGAAGTATTTTGAGTTGTCCAAAGGATATGAAAGATGAGATACGAATGTGAAATCTTTAGGTGTAAAATGCAGCCACTAAATGCAGTGATTTTCTCCTGGTTAGTATTTCAACGGTCACTTATGGATATTATTGGTGGTGGCTTACTTTTCGGGTAAGATACAAAGTCAGGTAATACGCTTGAACACCCGAAGTATACATGGAAGGTATATATAAAATGAATGAATGATTTGATGCCAGTGTTGCAAAACTGAAGCTCAGTCATGGAACTACTATCACCTTGCTATTGTTACAACTTAAGCTGTGTTTGGAAACATGAAGATCTACTGGCCATTTCCTCCAGCTATTCCAACCAACCTTTCCATGTTGTGAAAGTATGAGAAAGCTTTCTCACTTTTGATTTAATAAATGAGAAAAGATCATTGATGAAACAATTGAAGACTGTTGGATCTAAAAATACCCTAGGAAACTGTTGCAGCACATTATTGGCTGAGATGGACAACCTCCAATAATTGACAATTAACTTTTATGCAAGGCATGACTCAAACCACTGACGGGTTTTTTTCTTATAATAATCATTCATGTCACTTTATCAGATTTTTGATGTCAAATGCTGACTTGATCTCAAGGGCAGTCACTTCTTGCATGATTTATAATTCAGCTCTTTGATGCACATTTGCACCAGCTTTTTGATGAGGTCTGGAGCTGACTAATACTGGTAAAACTCAAACTAGGCATCAGTGAATAAGCTATTGGTATATAAATGCCTGTCGATCGCATTGCCGACAACAGCTGCCAAAATATTGCTGGTGATTAAAAAAAGAAGAATGAATGCAGATTGGATTAGCCAGGTTGGATTTTGCCTGTTGTTGTGAATAGGACAGAACTGAGAAATTTTCTGCATGGTTCGAGTGTAGTAGAGGGAGCTTAGCTGGAGGAAGTTTTGAAGTATGGCTGTTCTATACTATGCTGGGAAGGAGCATAGTTCTGCAGTATTTGTTGCATCCAATGTTCTCAACTATTTCTTGATTGGCTGGAGACTGGCTTCTGGGATGATGGGGTTCTCAGAACTGAAATGGTTCTACTCAATACTTCTGGCTGAACATTTTTACAGAGGCATCAGCCATATCTTTAGCACTTCTTTGAGGAGCAGTATCTCTGGCAATTCAAATTCAGCAGGCAGGTCTAAACTTAACAGTGTGGGATTTTACATCCACAGCCAGAACTGTTCTATCATTACTCGTTATGTCAGAGTGGCCAGCAAATTTTGCCTTCCTGTAGCCGAAGGGTGTCAATTCCTGAAAACACAGCTGGGCAGTATTGAATTCAATAAGAAACTGTCTCTCGGTAACTTTTAAATGTGCAACCAACCTCTTGCAATCAATGACTTCTTGGATGTGTTTAAATTGTAGTTGTTCATCTTGTTTACAATTTTTATGCACCTATTCAATTCAAACACGTTTGTTTTTGGATTAAGGTTATCTTTCTCCCATCTCTGTCAACAGGTGATCATTTAAATCATCTGTTAAATACTCCATGATTATTATATAATAATCATTGATAATGTGACAAGGATGTGAATAACCATAGAAAAAGTATTCCAGATATGGTGTTGAATCAGCTAGCACTACTACATTAAATATAAATTTTGAATAAAAACATAAAATATTTATTTCCAACCCCCATACTCACTGTTCCATTACACTACTACTACTATGCCAACTCAGGCCTGTGTTCCATTACAGGTTGAAGAATATGCATTGTAGTGTTCTCGTGCAGTGTGTTGAAACTCTGACTGAACACCAAGTTAAACCGGAGCCAATGAAGACAGAGTCGTAGTTAGGTTAACCATTTACTGTGCACTATTCCACATTAACATCGTATGGTGCGAAGGCATTGCTTCTATAATGTTTCTTTGTGGGGAGAAATGAAGATCTTCACAATCATGCTGCACGCATGGCACCCGCCTTTACACCTTCCCAGACTGGTTACACATAAGACGCGGCGAAACCGGAGGTGACGTCATCGCATGCCGCGATATACCGTAGGCAATGAATTTACCTTTGTTATACTGTAACATAATTATCTACCTTTAACTAGAAAATAGTTACAAACAAATCTCTTAAAGTGTAGACCCAACAAAGTCAAATAAATGCCTTAAGAGCAACACATGCATAATATATTGTCTAGCAAAACAATTTATTTCTTCCCATGTTTAGCTGCATGATACATTTTCTGAGTTCAAATTATATTTATTATCAAAGCACATACAGTATACGTCACCACATACTACCCTGAGATTCATGTTCTTACTGGCATTCGCAGTGGAACAAAGAAATACAACAGAATCTATAACTCTACTGTAATCAGTGAAAAACTACACACAAAGACTGACAAACATCCAAAATGCAAAGAAGACATTCTGCCCAAAGACAGTAAATAAATAAATAAATAGAAAGATAGATAGATAGATAGATGGAGAGGTACTGAGAACATGAGTTGTGAGTCCTTGAAAGTGAGTCCATAGGTTGTTGAACCAGTTCAGCGTTGAGGTGAATAAAGGAGCTTAATAGCTGAAGGGCAAAAACTTTTCCTGAACCTGCTATTATCTCCTTCCCAATGACAGCAACAACAGTGGCCTGGATGGGATGTGGGATGCTGCTTTCTTGTGGCAGCGCTCCT
The DNA here is from genome assembly GCF_963921235.1 of Mobula hypostoma. Lineage (NCBI taxonomy): Eukaryota > Metazoa > Chordata > Chondrichthyes > Myliobatiformes > Myliobatidae > Mobula > Mobula hypostoma. The sequence goes on from NC_086099.1 coordinate 132,704,248, forward strand.
TGTAGGTGTGTTTAATGGTGAAGAAGGAATTTCCTCTGATGACCTGGGCTTTACACAACTACTTGTGTAGGCTTTCCATTCTTAGCCATTGGTGTTTCCATACCAGACAGTATACTCTCCACTGCGCATCTATAGAAGTTTGTCAAAGTTTTAGATGACATGCCAAATCTGCATCAACTTCTATGAAATTAGGTCCACTGACTTGCCTTCATTGTAATACCACTTAGGTGCTGGTCCCAGGACAAATCTTTTGATGTGATAATGCCAAATAATTTAAAGTTACTGACCTTCTCCATCTCCCATTCCCTAACGAGAAACGGATCATGAACCTAAGGATTCTTCCTCCTGTAGTCAATAATCAGCTCTTTGATTTTACTAATGCGAAGTGAGAAGCTGTTGTAGTATATTCAACCAGATTTTCAATTTCGCTTCTATATGCTGATTTGTCACCACCTTTGATTCAACCAGCAGCTGTGATGTCACCAGCAAACTTAAATATGGCATTTTAAATACCATATTTAAGTTCTTGCAAATTAAGGTACAATTTTCATTTAAATTTATTAAAGGATATTCTAATCCTCAGAAAACTGGAGCCATCATTTATTTGTCTGTAGAAAATGCAAACTTCATAAAGGCCAATTATTGTAATTTCCTGACCAAACCAGATTGGGATTTTTAACTGCCCCAGTTATTCTGAACTAACTGAGAATTAGTTTTGGCTGAATTTCAAAATTAATATAAGAGGAATATACCGTAATTTATAAACAAATGGATTCCAATTATGCTTCTATAGTAATGCATAACAATTTTCTCATGAAGAAAATCTCCAACTTCCTTTAGAGAACTGTGACATTCAGTGCAAACTCATTTCCTCTGAGTGACAGAGCTTAATGTAAATATCATTATTACATCTTTACTCTGTCATTGCTGGGTTTTCCTTAACTGCCATTTGAATGAATGATATCATGTGCAGCTGTAATCTTTCAGCAAAGTTTGTAACTTTACCTTTGTAGTTTCCCCATATGATATATTTAATTTTCAACAGTTCAACATATTCAATTATTCTCCTTCTCATCCTAGTTTACTTTGCCTCATGATTTATTGGTCAAAGGTATCATTGCATAAAGTAAGGCCAAAAGTTTTGCCATTGTTTGACTCATCACATCACATTGTTTGATTTCATTACGATCAAGATCTGTGCACATCTTTCCATGTCTGTGGATCACTGAATCAAAAGGGCATCTTTTGCATACATGGCCTCCACCTGATGGGGCAGTTAAATTAGCAACAAGGATACTAATGCAACAGCTGTACTGCCTTGTGTTTCAGAAAGCCAAAGACCAGGTTACACATTCTTACCAAAAGATAAAATAAATTTGATCATGGAGTCCATTCCCTCTCTTCGGATATTCAGAAGACTATTTTTATTCCCTTTCTACATTTGGTAAACCTAACAAGGTGATAGACCCAAATTTCTCAGCTTCCTAGGAATGTCCTCCAGAGTGCCTCAAATTGCTGTCATAGCATAAATGTACTCCTCTATTGGAAATTATGTATTAGTGTAAGTAGGGAAGAAAAATGCTAGAATCTACTTTGGCCAATATTGCAAATGTTATTCCAGCAACAGACTGTCATGTTGCAGATGAGGTTAGGAGTTCATGTTTCTACATTATTGACTCTCCACTCCTACCCCTATCCTTGGCTGTTCCAGCATAAACCATTTGTGGACTGGAGAGAGGGGAGAATCATTGTTTGGTCCAGTCATTGTAAAAGGGTTTGTTTGTGGTATGGTGTTCCAACACCCAGACTCTCACATGACCTTCAGCCAGTAAGGGGGCAGCCTTCAGTGTATGAGAACCTGAGACCTAGTCTGGTCCTCAAGAGCAGAAAGGGCGGTTCCGGTCAATGGAACTGTGCAAGGCCTGACACTGTGTAGTCGGGATCTCGCAGAATTAGAGAGGGAGAATCTCTAGTTCATCAGAGGCCCAAGGAAATGCTTGAGAAGTCTGGGAAACACCACGAAGCTTAAGAATCGAGCTGCCAGGTCTCATTATGCCGATCCTTGAAGCCTATTCCTGGAGGGGCAAGATCCCATTGTAATGCCTCACTGCCATTGCTGGAGGATAAAGATTGGGATTTTGACACTGTTTTTATAAATTAACTTTGTGAGCTTAGGGAGAGGAGTCTGAAGTATGTTGAATCACCCCTGCCACCTAAGAAGTCTTAGAAGGAAGAACGAGGGGAGATAGCACACCCAAACTGGTCAAAACCCCTTCCGTCTACAAGGACTTGGAGGAAGTCTTCAGCAAGGAAAAAGCCTTGATTCTTCCATCGCACCAACCCTATGACTGTATTATAGACCTGTTGCCTGGAACCTGTCCATAAGACCATAAGACAATTAGATATAGGGAGCAGAATTAGGCCATTCAGCCCATCGAGTCTGCTCTGCCATTCCATCATGGCTGATCCCAGATCCCACTCAACCCCATATACCTGCCTTTTCGCCACATCCTTTGATACCCTGATGAATTAGGAAGCTATTAGGAAGGGGCTTGATAGAGGTCTACAAGATTATGAGAGGCATAGATAGGGTGGATAGCCAATATCTGTTTCCCAGGGCATGAATAGCAGACACCAGAGGGCATATGTACAAAGTTAAGGGAGGGAAGTTTAGGGGAGACATCAGGGATAAATTTTTTACACAGAGGTTTGTTGGTGCCTGAAATGACTTGCCAGGAATGCTGGTGGAGGCTAAAATATTAGGGGTATTTAAGAGCCTCTTGGACAGGCACATGGATGAAAGAATAATAGAGGGTTACAGGGTAGTGTGGGTTTAGTACTTTTTTGAAGGACTATATGGGTCGGCACAACATCGAGGGCTGAAGGGCCTGTACTGTACTGTGCTGTAGTATTCTAGTGTATAGTGTCTATCAAATTCCACCTTAAATATACCTATGGACATGGCCTCCACCACAGTCTGTCGCAGAGCATTCCACAGATTCAGTACTCTCTGGCTAAGAAACCTCCATTTCACTTTTGTTCTAAAAGGTCACCCCCCAATTGTGAGGCTGTGCCCTCTGGTCCTGTATACCCCACCATAAGAAACATCTTCTCCGCATCCATCTTATCTAGTTCTTTCAACATTTGGTAGATTTCAATGAGATCTCCCTGCACTCTTCTAAATTCCAGTGAGCACAGGCCCAAAGCTGCCAAATGCTCCTCATATGTTAACCCCTTCATTCCTGGAATCATCCTCACGAATCTCATCTGGGCTCTCTTCAAAGAAAACACATCCATTCTGAGATATTAGATTAGATTATGAGAACACTCAGTCCTCTTTTATTGTCATTTAGAAATGCATACATGCATTAGGAAATGATACAATGTTTCTCTGGAGTGATATCACAGAAAACAAGACAGACCAAAGACTAACACTGACAGAACCAAATAATTATAACATATAGTTACAGTAGTGCAAAGCAATACCATAATTTGATAAAGAACAGAACATAGGCACAGTAAAAGAAAGTGTCGAAGTCCCGAGTACATCGACTCCCAAGTCCCCAATAGCAGGCGGCAAAAGGGAGAAACTCGCTGCCATAAACCTCCAGGCACCGTCAACTTGCCGATACCTTGGAAGCAGCCAGCCACAGCCGACCCTGAGTCCATCCGTCCAAAAACTCCAAGCTTCCGACCAGCCTCTCCGATACAGCCTCCCGGCGCCATTCTCTGCCAAGCGCCTTCGACCTCTCCCCAGCTGCTGAAAGACATTAAGCCGAGGATTTCGGGGCCTTCAGCTCCAGAGATTCCGGTTACCACACAGTAGCAGCGGCAGCGAAGCGGGCATTTCAGAAGTTTTCCAGATGTTCTGCTGTGCTCTCACGTCTGTCTCCATCAAATTGGGATTGTGCACGGTCCCCTACTTGACAGATAACAGATATTCATCACCAAAGTGGCCACGCGTGCTGTCGTCGTGCCGCCATCTTCTCCCCTGTCCCGGGAGATATGGAGCCCAAAACTGTTAACAATACTCCAAGTGTGGCCTGACAAATGTCTGATAAACCTCAGCATTATTTCCTTACTCTTCCCCACGGGGTCAATAGTACACACTCTCAGGCCCAGAGAGAAGCACGATGGAGGAATATATATTGGAGGCTCTTGCCATGGGCTTCGCTCAGCCCTTCACCCCACCCGCTGGCACAGACTTCTTTGTACAAAAGGAAGGCGGAAGCCTGCATTGATTCTAGGGGATTAAATCATATAATGGCCAATAAGCACTCTCCCTTTCCACTTGTGAAAAGCCTTCAAGATGTTCCAAGGAACCAGGGTATTCACAAAACTAGATCTACGGAGTGCCTACAATCTGGGCCATAATAGGGAAGGCGATGAGTGGAAGACTGCATTTAATACACCAGCAGGGCACTATGAGTACCTGGTTATGCCCTTTGCCCTTGCGAATGCTCCAGCCGTTTTCCAGGCCTTTATAAATGACATGCTGCAGGATACTCTCCACATGTGTGCCTTCATCTACTTGTATGATATTCTAATTTCTTCAAAGTCCATGGAGGAGCATGTCGCTCATGTCGGGAACATTTTAAAGAGCCTTCTAGACCATGGATTTAATGTCAAATTGAAGAAGTCTGAGTTTCACATAACGACTGTTTCATTTTTGGGTTTCATCATCTTCAATGGCAATCTGAGAATGGACCCTACCAAGATCCAGGCAGTCAGAGACTGGCCAGCACCATCCAGTATCAAACAACTCCAGTGATTCCTGAGGTTTGTAAACTTCTACCGGAAGGTAGCTTAGCTGATTGTGCTAAGTAAGAAATCCACAGGCCCTTTTGTCTAGACGACTGAAGCAAAGGCTGTTGTTGCAGGGCTTAAACAGCAGTTCACAACAGCTCCCATCTTGGTTTCTCCTAACCCGGACCGTTCCTTCATCATGGAGGTTGATGCCTCAGACATCGGATTGGGTGCCATCTTGTCTCAATGACCACTTTTGACACTCTTGTTCAAGAGGCCCAGGTGCAAGGGGAGGTTACTAAGAACGGTCCTGTGGGTCGTCTGTTCATCCCAAGTACCGTCCAGTCCCTCATACCCCAATGGGGCATTCATTGAGAATGACTGCACACCAAGGGATTGCCAGGACCTCGAGTTTATCAAAAGGAGGTATTGGTGGTCTGGAATGACAAAAGAGATTTGGCAGTACGTGCAGGTATGCATTGTGTGCACCCAGAACATGGAACCCCATATCCAACCTCAAGGGCTCCTCCATCCATTCCTGTTCCAAAAAGACTGTGGTCGCACATCTCAATGGACTTTTTCACACGTCTCCCACCAACCAAGGGGAAGTCCGTCATCATGGTGGTTATCAATTGGTTTTCAAAAGCCTGCAAGTTCATTGCCTTGGAGAACAGAGATGACCAAAATTGTTCTGGACCAGGTCTTCAGGATCCATAGGTACTCAATGGACATTGTCTCAAATTATCATCCACAATTCATACCAAATTTCTGGAGGGCATTCTGCAAACTGATAGGGGCAACAGAAAGCCTTTCCTCTGGGTTTCTGGGTTTCACCCACAGTCCTACAGCCATACGGGGCAGACCAACCAAATTTAGAACGTATCCTAAGATGCCTAGACTCAGAAAGATCTGATGAGAGGTGTGACCATTTGACGTGGGCAGAGGTCTCCTACACACCTTACAACATTTGGTACATGGGATATCACCATTCAAGTGCCAGTGCAGTTATCTTTCACCTCTCTTTCCGGACCAAGAGGCCTAGGTTGGGTTCCCTGCGGCCAAGGATCTCATCCAACGCTGCAGGCAAAAATGGATTAGGGCAAGAGAGATTTTGCTGGACACTACCCAGAAAGCAGAGACCACGGCAAACCAAAAGAGAAGACAGGGATCCACTTTACAGCCTGGGCAACAAGTCTGGCTGTTCATTCATGATTTGTCTCTCCAAGTGGAATCTCGAAAGTTGATGCCCAAGCTCATTGGCCTCTTCATAATCCTGAGGAAAGCGTGATGGCTTATACCTTGCAGCTCCAAGACCCTAAAGATCAACCCACCTTCCACATCTCTAAATTTAAGACGTTCTGCCACCACCAAAGGGGACAGGCCTTCACAGTGAGAAGACTTCTGGACTCACGTACTATTCGGGGTGTTCAACAATGCCTCATGGACTGGGAAGGATTCGGACCATAGCTGAGGTGCTGGGTGCTTGAAAGAGACATCTTGGATCCAGCTCTCATCAACAATTACCATCACAGCCTCTCCGAGCAACCAGGGCTGTCAGGAGGTCGGGAGTCAGCCGAAGGGCTGGGGGGGTTGGTGACAGGAGATCCTGTTCGGAGATGCTCCCAACTGCACCAGATGCCAGGATTTAGATTCTGTAAATCCCTATAGTACGGATAGCTGGAGCAACCCTTTTAAGGGTTCAGGACGGTCCTGCTAATTGGTAATCTTGTTTTTGATGGCAATAATTGGTTATCTAAGGAATATCTGAACTGCGGTTTTGTGCTCAATCATAAGCCCACTAGTGATATCATCTAGCATTTGTTTTATGCTCAGATCCAGTTTGATACCATGCTTCAAACCTTGCTTCAGATATCCCAACATCTGGTTCCAAACCATCCTCATCAAGGACTCTTGTCACACTAAAGTATTTGATTTGTTCCTCCTGTATACCCATTTCTATTTTCCCACCCGTTATTTTTACAAACTGTCAATTGATTACTTACATAGAACATAGAACAGTACAGCACAGGAACAGGCCCTTCTGCCTGTGATGTTTGTGCTAATCATGATGCCAAATTAAATTTATCCCATTGTTTGCATATGATCAGCTTGTTCATCTGTCTATCTAAATGGTAGACTCTGCTTCCACCAAATCTCTAGTAGTGTGATCCATCAAACTCTACATGTAGTACTTGTCCTGTAAATCTCCTTTAATCTTTCCAGTTCTTACCTTCGAGCCAAGCCCTCTAGTACTAGACATTTTTACCCCAGGGAAAGGTCTCTGACCATCCAACTTATGTACGCCTCCTATAATTTTCTAAACTTATATCAGGTGTCCTCCAACCTTCAATGAGTAGAGTAAACAATCCAAGTTTGTCCAACCTCTTCTTGTATCTAACATTCTCTAATCTAGGCAACATCCCAGTGAACCACTGTTGCACTCTCTCCAAAAACTCCATCTACTTTTTGTAACATAGCAACCAGAAATAAACACATCATTTTCACTGGAATTTTAAAAATATGTGTTCCATCACTTTGACTAAAAATAAAATGGTAATCCTTCAGCTATTGACATCCATCTTCCTCTTCTAAACAGAGCTTGTTGCATTGGATTTAATATTCACCCCTGTACAAATGACGTTAAATGAAGATGCATGCACTTACATATCTACTCTTCTCAATGTTTTAAAAATCATACAGTCATAGAAAGCTACAGCACAGAAACAGGCCCTTCAGCCCATCTACTCCATGCCAAACCATTTAAACTGCCTAATCTCATCAACCTGTACCCGGATCATACCCCTCCAAGCCCTACTATCCATAAACCTATCCAATCACCTCTTAAACATTGAAATTGAGCTTGCATGCACACTTTGTTATGACCAACCAGGGTAGGTCTTACACAATGAGTGGTAAGGCACTGAGGAGTGTGTTAGAACAAAGGGATCTGGGAATACAAGTCCATAATTCATTGAATGTGGCATCACAAATAGATAGGGTCATAGAAAAAGCTTTTGGCACATTGGCCTTCATAAAACAATGTACTGAGTACAGGAGATGGGATGTTATTTTAAAAATTCCAGTGGAATTAGTGACTTGTGCTGGCTGCTCATTCCACGTTCTCATGATCCTCTGATTGAAGGTGTTTTCCTTCATGTTCCCGTTACGCTTTTTACCTTTCACCCTTAAGCAACGACCTCTGTTTGTAGTCCCACCCAACCTCAGTGGAAAAAGTCTTCTTGCCCTATCTGTATCCCTCATAATTTGTATGTCTCTATCATCTTCTACATTCCAAGGAATAAAGTCCTAACCTATTCAATCTTTCCTTATAACTCATGTGCTCCAGACCTGGCAAAATCCTTGTAAATTTTCTCTGTACTCTTGCAACCTTATTTACATCATTCCTGTAGTAAGTGACCAAAACATGCACACAATGCTCCAAATTAGGCCTCACCAACATCTTATACAACTTCAACATTAAATCCCATCTCCTGTACTCAATACATTGATTTATGAAGGCCAATGTGCCAAAAGCTTTCTCTATGACCCTATCTACTTGTGATGCCACATTCAATGAATTATGGACCTGTATTCCCAGATCCCTTTGTTCTAACGCACTCCTGTGTAAGACCTACCCTGGTTGGTCCTAACGAAGTGCAACATCTCACACTTGTCTTCATTAAACTTCATCTGCCATTTTTCAACCCATTTTTCCAGCTGATCCAGATCCCACTGCAAGCTCTGATAGTGTTCTTTGTTGTCCACCACACCCCCAATCTTGGTGTCATCCACAAATTTGCTGATTAACTTAACCACATTATTATCCAGGTTGTCAGATCATTGATATAGATGACAAATAACAATAGATCCAAAACTGATCCCTATGGCACTCCACTAGTCACAGGTCTCCAGTCAGAGAGGCAATCATCTATTAGCCAATGTCTCTTTCAATATTTTTATTAGTTTCTACATATAAGAATACAGAGTACAAGAAGATATATATCATAAATTAAAAAAAGATAATATAATACCAAATACATTATATTAGAATCACACTTGCAATCACATTACCCTATATTCCTGTAAATTAAATTAAATCGTAAAGTTGAAATGTATTAATTTTATTATACGGGAAAAAAATCTAAACTCACTACCAAGATCAAAGCTGTTTGGTAAAGAAAGAAAAAAGGAAACAAAAATCCTTATCATGTAGTGAAATATGTTATTAGCCACCATCTGTACCTTAACAGCAATTCAAAGGTTTTGAAAATAGTTCAAAAATGGTCCCCACAATGTTTGAAAGTCTTGGCTAGATTCAGCAATTGAACAACGTATCTTCTCTAAATTTATGCATGACATAACATCACGTAACCATTGAGCGTGAGTAGGTGGACCAACATCCTTTCATTTAAACAAGATCGCCCTCCTAACTGTAAGAGAAGTAAATGCCAAAATGTGCAATTCAGGTGTCTTCAAAATAATATCTTTTCCTCCAACAATACCGAATAGAGTGGTCAAAGAGTTAGGCTTAAAATTTATCTTAAAAAGTACCGAGAAAGTTTGGAATACTTCCTTCCAATATCTTTCAAGACTTGGACATGTCCAAAACATGTGGATTAATGAAGCTCCTCCATTGTTACATCTATCAAAAAAGGGAGATATATCCGAATAAAAACGAGATAGCTTATCCTTAGTCATATGAGTCATATGAGCCCTATGGACCACTTTAAATTGTAGGTGGGAGTGGCAGGCACATAACGAGGAAGTGTTAACCAATTTAAAAATTTCGTTCCAAGTTTCCTCAGAAATTGAAGTCTGTAAATCTTGTTCCCAGAGATTTTTAATTTTGTCTAAAGGAGCATTTCTCATTCCCAGCAACATACCATAAATATTGGATAATGAACCATTAAGGAAGGGTTTCAAATTAGGAATTACATCCAATAAGTCCTTCCAGGACTATTAGGAAATGTATATAATTGAGAACGCAGAAAGTCTCTAATTTGTAGATATCGGAAAAAGTGGGTTTTTGGTAAGCTATATTTAGCTGACAATTACTCAAACAAAAAGAGACTTCCTCAAACAAACAAATCCTGGAAGCATTTAATACCCAATCTATCCCATTCTTTAAAAACTGGATCAGTCATAGAGGGTTTAAAAAAAAATTAGAAAAGATGGGACTTGAAACAGAAAATCCCATTAAACCAAAATATTTTCTAAATTGTACCCAGATCCTCAAAGTGTGTTTAACTACCAAATTATCAGTTAATTTGCTTAAGGACAAAAGTAGTGAGGATCTAAGAAGCGAAATGATAGAAAATTTATTAACAGAGTTAGCTTCTAAAGAAATCCATATCAGACAGTTCTCACGGTTAATATAATATGACCAAAACGTAAGATTTCGTATATTGACTGCCCAATAATAAAACCTAAAATTTGGTAAAGCTAAACCTCCATTCTTTTTAGCTTTTTGAAGATGAACTTTATTTAGTCAAGAATATTTATTTTTCCATATACTGTATTAGAAGATATAATAGAATCAAGAGAGTCGAAAAAGGATTTAGGAAATTAGCCAATGTCTAATCCAATTTACTACCTCATCTTGAATGCTGAGCAACTGAACGTTCTTGAACAACTTCCCTTGTCAAATGCCTTGCTGAACTCAATGTAGACTACATCCACTGCCTTGCCTTCACCTACTTTCCTGGTAACTTCCTCAAAATACTCTATAAGATTGGTTTGACTTGACCTACCACAACAAAGCCTTGCTGACTATCCTTAATCAGTCCATGTCTATCCAAATACTCATATATCCAGTCCCTTAGAAAACCTTCCAATAAATTTCCCACTACTTGTGTCAGGCTCACTGGCCTATAATTTTATGACTTGCAGCCTTTCTTAAACAGCATAACAACATTAGCTATCTTTTAATCCTCCATACCTCACCTGTCGTTAAGGATATTTTAAATATTTCTGCTATGGCTCCTGCAATTTCTGCACTTACCTCCCACAGGGTCTGAGGGAATACCTTTTCAGGACCAAGGGTTTTATCCACCCTAATTTTGCCTCAAGACAGCAAACACCTTCTCCTCTGTAATCTGCATGGGGTCCATGAACTCTCGGCTGCTTTGCCTCACTTCTATACACTCTGTAAATTTATAACATTGTGAATCTCATATATCTTCCACGTGAATTGGGATAGGAATGGTGGTTTTCTTTAGGACGATGGTCAAAATGAATGTAATTGTTATGATTCATCTTGATCACCAAGGGGCGATAAAGTCCTCCAGGATGCATTGCCCCACTCCCCTGTTTATTAGTTCATTATTTTCACCTGTGTCTCGTTTTTGTTATCAGTGCAAATGTGCCTTGTTTTGTTTGTTGTTTTTTGCTCAGTCTTTATTTCAAAAAACCCTACATTCAGTGATTCTCGATTCCTAACCTGTGTTCTCTACAAACCAATCCACAAGTAAAGATTTTTTGTTCAACTCTATCCTCACTTCTGATTTCCTCTGCACTTGGGTATCTTGATGCCTCCATTCAAGTTGAGAATTGTCTCCACGTAAGGAGAAGTGAGTGCCCCAGTGAGTCATCTCGGGCTGCCAGTCTTTGAGCCCCTCCACCCTCATCATCCTCGGTGTAGTCATACACTCCCCTCAGCTCCCCTCAACTTCTTTCAGTGGAACTGGGGCAATTGGGAAGAAATATACTTTCTCCAGTTGAGCGGGAATGGATAACGAAGGCAAATTGCTGCCTCTACTGTGGTGAGCTGGGCCATTTCTGGTTTGTCTGTCCAGAGTTGTGGGGAAAACATCCAGACCCATCCAGTGAAGAGAAGCTTGTGATTAGTTCCACCATACTTCCTAAGTTGGCTGCATCCAGGATCTTGCTGTCTACCCCTCCGTCTCCTGGGGTGAGCAACATTATGTCCTTGACACAGCAGAAAATTTCATGGACCTTAGGTTAGCGAGACATCTCAGAGTTCCCCTGGCCTGCCTCAACCTTCCGATCATAGTCACGGTTCTGGACAGAAGATCTCTAAGCTCTGGGAAGATCTTACCTACCTCTCCTGAGTTACCTCTTGTCTCTCCAGAGCTGTACCAAGTTCCTGCTGAGTATGCAGATGTGTTAAAGGTTTTTAGTATGAAAAGGACTACAACACTCCTGCCTCATCAAACGTATGGTTGTGCAATTGAATTGCTGCCTAGAACCTGTCCGCCCCAAGGAGGACTCTAATTCCTGTCAGCTCCAGAAAGGCTGGTCATGGAAGATTACATCTATGATGCCCTGGTGTCTGGTTTTGTCTGCCCCAGCACATCCCCTGCAGGTGTGGGCTTCTTCATGGTGAAAAACAATGGTGGACTCTGTCTGTGTATAGACTAACAAAGTCTCAATAGGGTGACAGTGAAGTACCCTTTGCCACTGATAAACACAGATTCAAGTTGCTGCAAGGGACAACCATCTTTACTAAAATGGACCTCCAAAAAGCATACAACTTAGTCCACATTTGGGAGGATGATGAATGAAAGACCACTTTTAACACCCCTACTGGCCACTACGAATATCTTCTGATGCCAATCGGTACAGTCAATGTACCAACGGTCTTCCAGGCCCTTATTAACAACATTCTCTGGGAGACGCTAAATAAAAAGGAAAGACCATGACTGTCAAGATTACTTGTGATGCATCCAGCCACTGACTAGATCTTATGTAGGCTGTAGATGCTGAGACCACACTAATTCATATCGCCTTTTAACCGTATTTGAACCTCATCCAGCTAATTCAGAAGACTAAGATGAAGAATAACAGTTGAGACTAAACAGGGTTTCTGATTAATCAAGAACAAAGTGCAGGTGCAGTGAAAAGAAGAAGAAGAAGAAAGCCCTTAATTTCAAGTGGAGTCATCGGGACGCCGTTCATGATGGCGTTTATTTAGCAGGCTTATTTTTACGAAGCCGGGTTGCTAGCTCGACACTCAACCCAGCACGGATGGAAAGTGTGCAAGGGAGCCAGCTGGATTCGAACTCGGGAGCCTTCGCTCCCAAGTCCGGCGCTGATGCCACTATGCCACCAGCCGGCCAGGTGCAGGGAAAACATCATATTTATTGCCCAATACAGGGAAGCTTGTTTGAAACTTTGTCTTTAATCTCAGGGAGCTTGCTTAGATCCGTTTTATTAACAGCCTTCCCACTATTATACTGAACTATTGCTTTTGTGATGCCAGTGTTTGGTTTAGAAGTTTTAATGGCACTGATCTATTTATTCTAATGTAATGTTCTAACAAAATATTCTAATGATACTGGCTGTTTGGTGTATAGCTTCCTTGCTTATCAATACATGTAAAGTATGCATTCTGCTAGCTTGCTATCCATAAGGCCAATCAGGGTACTGCATTACTTTCACAATCCATGTTAGTCTGTTCATTTACGCTTAAAGCCTTAAGTATGGTTTTATGTAGTAGGCCATGGTAGGCCCTTCTTTGATCAGGGTTGACTATGGATGTTGTATCCTAGCTGTCTACGCAAGCCAGTACACAATCCAGGGCAGTACAATATGCAGGAGTTGCATTCAACTCAACGTAGGACTGCTTTAGGGACTCCAGCTCTGGATTTTTCCTCAGAGTGTATTCCTAAAGCCTTCCACATGAGTGGATTTAACTGCAAGGCAGCACAGGTTTGAGAACAGAATTTTCATTTCCTAGATGATCTGCCAACCATGGCTAACGAGACTCATCTACCCAAAGTGACTGATTTTAAGGCACCAGTAACCCAGCTTTGCCACTTCTCCTCTCAGGAGAAATGGTTCCGCCAGGCTTAGTAGTTAAGCCAAACATGAAGGCCAGGCTGTGGATTTGGTTGACTATCTGAAATGCATGTTATTGGGATCATTAAATAGGTAGAGGGAACTTATTCCCATTACTCCCCCCAGCTATGACAACCTTAAGGAACCATGTATTTATGTATTATGTATACTTGGCTTTATGTATATTTGCTATAATTACAGCCCCTCACATCGTTAGAGTAAGATATATACATCAGATTACAATACTGATCTCTGCAACTTGTTGCTTTTATTGTAGAGTCTTTGAAAGCTTGTGACAAAGTTACTAGGAAGCACTTGCAGCCAGCTGAGAGAGGTCAGAGCAGAAATAATCCAAGGCAATCCTTTGGGGAATCGAGGAAGGGCTGGCAGCAAGCTGGAAGTTTCCAGGGCATTTTTATAAGCAGCTTTTTAACAAATTGTTGGTTAAGCTAGTCAAATGCCTGTGCTTAAATTAGAAGTTTTACCATCACCAAATGGAATGTATACAATGCACAGCTCACCCATAAAACATCACTGTACTTTAGAGTGTCAGGAGAGGAGAAATGGTTTCTCCAGAAGGATTGCTTGATTGAATGAAGATCTTTTACACATGACAACTGTAGTCTCCAGTGGCTTTGACACAGATCAGAACAGCTCCTACAGGATGCTTTCCTTTTAACATTAGTAATGAGTACTGCAGCACGATGGGAGCTGGGGAGAGGTCTGAGCATATGAAAGATTGTCTTATCATATTCCAAAACAAATCTCTTTTAAGTGGCCATCAGCTATATTTTGAGACATGGCAACTGCAAATTAAAATCACTTTCTAGCCTTCGGCTTGAGTAAAGACAAATACTTTTAAACATACAAATATAGGTAAAATAGTTTAATGAATTAGCACACAACAAATAACAGTGATCAGTTAAGTTTACATCCTGTATTGAAATCTACTGGACGTGTTTGGGAAAATAATATGAAAAACTCTTGGAAGGCAAACTGCTAGACAGCAACATGAACCTACCCACAGTTAAAAATAATTCACCACATTACCATCATGCAAGTTGGAAAACATTAAAATAGACACATTTTCTTGCTCAGTCCACATTTTGTATTTATTTATTTAATTTTAACCTGCATACGTTTTGAAATGGGCAAATTTTATTTCATCTCTTGGATTTTCGGGTAATGACTTGTGTGAATTCCATAAGGATGAATTTCTGTAACCCGAATGGGTGTATTGTGGGGGTTACCCACACTGATTGTCAATTCACAGCATAAACAATGGAAAGAACACATCAGCTCTCAAACCACTCACAATGCATCACAGAATACCATATTCCTGTATAAATGACAGGAGAGCACAACATCACAAACTAAAAATCAACCACTTCCTGCCTTGTATGTGGAGCATTCCACAGATCCCATATTAATCTAACCAGTCTCCAGAGAACCCACAAAGATTTTTCTTTATTCATGTTGTGGGATCACGGCACAACGTTACTGCATATCCCTCCTTGTCATTGAATTAGGATACTTGCTCAACCACTGCAACGTTCGTCATCCTGGTGGAGGTCTGAAGTCACATGTAGACCAGACCCCAGCTAAGGATGGAAGATCTCCTTCCTTGAAGGACATACTGTAAGTGAATTAATGCTTTTTTTAAAAACCTTTATCCAAATGTCCTGGGGCCAGATCTAATGATAATAATGATTTTAAATTGACATCTAAAACAACAGGAATTCTGCAGATGCTGGAAATTCAAGCAACACACATGAAAGTTGCTGGTGAACGCAGCAGGCCAGGCAGCATCTCTAGGAAGAGGTGCAGTCGACGTTTCAGGCCGAAACCCTTCGTCAGGACTAACTGAAGGAAGAGTGAGTAAGGGATTTAAAAGTTGGAGGGGGAGGGGGAGATCCAAAATGATAGGAGAAGACAGGAGGGGGAGGGATGGAGTCAAGAGCTGGACAAGTGATAGGCAAAAGGGATACGAGAGGATCATGGGACAGGAGGTCCGGGACGAAAGACAAGGAGGTGGGGGGGGACCCAGAGGATGGGCAAGCGGTATATTCAGAGGGACAGAGGGAGAAAAAGGAGAGTGAGAGAAAGAATGTGTGTATAAAAATAAGTAACAGATGGGGTACCAGGGGGAGGTGGGGCATTAGCGGAAGTTAGAGAAGTCGATGTTCATGCCATCAGGTTGGAGGCTACCCAGACGGAATATAAGGTGTTGTTCCTCCAACCTGAGTGTGGCTTCATCTTTACAGTAGAGGAGGCCATGGATAGAAATGTCAGAGTGGGAATGGGATGTGGAATTAAAATGTGTGGCCACTGGGAGATCCTGCTTTCTCTGGCGGACAGAGCGTAGGTGTTCAGCAAAGCGGTCTCCCAGTCTGCGTTGGGTCTCGCCAATATATAAAAGGCCACATTGGGAGCACCGGACGCAGTATATCACCCCAGCCGACTCACAGGTGAAGTGTTGCCTCACCTGGAAGGACTGTTTGGGGCCCTGAATGGTTGGAAGGGAGGAAGTGTGAGGGCATGTGTAGCACTTGTTCCGCTTACACGGATAAGTGCCAGGAGGGAGATCAGTGGAGAGGGATGGCGGGGATGAATGGACAAGGGAGTTGTGTAGGGAGCGATCCCTGTGGAATGCAGAGAGAAGGTGGGAGGGAAAGATGTGCTTAGTGGTGGGATCCCGTTGGAGGTGGCGGAAGTTACGGAGAATAATATGTTGGACCCGGAGGCTGGTGGGGTGGTAGGTGAGGACCAGGGGAACCCTATTCCTAGTGGGGTGGCGGAAGGATGGAGTGAGAGCAGATGTACGTGAAATGAGGGAGATGCGTTGAAGAGCAGAGTTGATAGTGGAGAAAGGGAAGCCCCTTTCTTTAAAAAAGGAAGACATCTCCCTCGTCCTAGAATGAAAAGTCTCATCCTGAGAGCAGATGCGGCGGAGACGGAGGAATTGCGAGAAGGGGATGGCGTTTTTGCAAGAGACAGGGTGAGAAGAGGAATAGTCCAGATAGCTGTGAGCATCAGTAGGCTTATAGTAGACATCAGTGGATAAGCTGTCTCCAGAGACAGAGACAGAAAGATCTAGAAAGGGGAGCGAGGTGTCGGAAATAGACCAGGTAAACTTGAGGGCAGGGTGAAAGTTGGAGGCAAAGTTAATAAAGTCAACGAGCTCTGCATGTGTGCAGGAAGCAGCGCCAATGCAGTCGTCGATGTAGCGAAGGAAAAGTGGGGGACAGATATCGTGACCCCACTAAGGAGCACCAGGTCATTGCCTCCCACACCATCACCGACTTTATCCGCTCAGGGGATCTCCCATCCACTGCTACCAACCTTATAGTTCCCACACCTCGCACTTCCCGTTTCTACCTCCTACTCAAGATCCACAAACCTGCCTGTCCTGGCCGACCTATTGTCTCAGCTTGCTCCTGCCCCACCGAACTCGTTTCTGCATACCTCGACACGGTTTTATCCCCCCTTGTTCAATCCCTTCCTACCTATGTTCGTGACACTTCTCACGCTCTTAAACTTTTCGATGATTTTAAGTTCCCTGGCCCTCACCGCTTTATTTTCACCATGGATGTCCAGTCCCTATATACTCCAATCCCCCATCAGGAAGGTCTCAAAGCTCTACGCTTCTTTTTGGATTCCAGACCTAATCAGTTCCCCTCTATCACCATTCTGCTCCGTCTAGCGGAATTAGTCCTTACTTTTAATAATTTCTCCTTTGGCTCCTCCCACT
The DNA here is from genome assembly GCF_963921235.1 of Mobula hypostoma. Taxonomy (NCBI): domain Eukaryota; kingdom Metazoa; phylum Chordata; class Chondrichthyes; order Myliobatiformes; family Myliobatidae; genus Mobula; species Mobula hypostoma. The sequence goes on from NC_086099.1 coordinate 132,721,544, forward strand.
TCCTCCAAACTAAAGGTGTAGCTATGGGCACCCGTATGGGTCCTAGCTATGCCTGCCTTTTTGTTAGCTTTGTGGAACAATCTATGTTCCGTGCCTATTCTTGTATCTGTCCCCCACTTTTCCTTTGCTACATCGACGACTGCATTGCCGCTGCTTCCTGCACGCATGCAGAGCTCGTTGACTTTATTAACTTTGCTTCCAACTTTCACCCGGCACTCACGTTTACCTGGTCCATTTCTGACACCTCCCTCCCCTTTCTAGATCTTTCTGTCTCTATCTCTGGAGTAAGCTTATCCACTGATGCCTACTATAAGCCTACTGACTCTCACAGCTATCTGGACTATTCCTCTTCTCACCCTGTCTCTTGCAAAAACGCCATCCCCTTCTCGCAATTCCTCCGTCTTCGCCGCATCTGCTCTCAGGATGAGGCTTTTCATTCTAGGACGAGGGAGATGTCTTCCTTTTTTAAAGAAAGGGGCTTCCCTTCCTCCACTATCAACTCTGCTGTCAAACGCATCTCCCCCATTTCATGTACATCTGCTCTCACTCCATCCTCCCGCCACCCCACTAGGAACAGGGTTCGCCTGGTCCTCACCTACCACCTCACCAGCCTCCAGATCCAACATATTATTCTCCGTAACTTCCGCCACCTCCAACTGGATCCCACCACTAAGCACATCTTTCCCTCCCCCCCTCTGCATTCCACAGGGATCGCTCCCTACGCAACTCCCTTGTCCATTTGTGCCCCCCATCCCTCCCCACTGATCTCCCTCCTGGCACTTATCCGTGTAAGCGGAACAAGTGCTACACATGCCCTTACACTTCCTCCCTTACCACCATTCAGGGCTCCAAACAGTCCTTCCAGGTGAGGTAACACTTCACCTGTGAGTTGGCTGGGGTGATACACTGCATCCGGTGCTCCCGATGTGGCCTTTTATATATTGGCGAGACTCGACGCAGACTGGGAGACCGCTTTGCTGAACACCTACGCTCTGTCCGCCTGAGAAAGCAGGATCTCCCAGTAGCCACACATTTTAATTCCATATCCCATTCCCATTCTGACATGTCTATCCACGGCCTCCTCTACTGTAAAGATGAAGCCACACTCAGGTTGGAGGAACAACACCTTATATTCCGTCTGGGTAGCCTCCAACCTGATGGCATGAACATCGACTTCTCTAACTTCTGCTAATGCCCCACCTCCCCCTCGTACCCCATCTGTTACTTATTTTATACACACATTATTTCTCTCATTCTCCTTTTTCTCCCTCTGTCCCTCTGAATATACCCCTTGCCCATCCTCTGGGTTCCCCCCCCCCACCTCCTTGTCTTTCTTCCCAGACCTCCTGTCCCATGATCCTCTCGTATCCCTTTTGCCTATCACCTGTCCAGCTCTTGGCTCCATCCCTCCCCCTCCTGTCTTCTCCTATCATTTTGGATCTCCCCCTCCCCCTCCAACTTTCAAATCCCTTACTCACTCTTCCTTCAGTTAGTCCTGACGAAGGGTCTCGGCCTGAAACATCAACTGCACCTCTTCCTAGAGATGCTGCCTGGCCTGCTGCGTTCACCAGCAACTTTCATGTGTGTTGCTTAAATTGACATCTGGTCTTTTTACTTAGAGTTCTTCACCACTGTTGGATTCTGATGTTTTTTGATCCAAAGTTCCATTAAAAGTCAGGAAAGAGCCATAAAACCTGTTGCTTCACAATCATTTTATAAATAGAACAAAAGGAATTGGAAATGGGAATAGAAAGAGTTTAAGAATAGAGAATAAAGGAAGGAAAGGAATAATGATGGTAAGACCATGTATTCAGTGTTTGAATGGAAAATCGTAGTAAAAGTACTGGATATGGCTCAATACATCATGGGTAAAGCCTTCCCACCACTGAGAACATCTATACAGAGCATTGTTTCAGTAAAGCAGCATCCATGATCAGGGAACCCCACCAATCAGGTCATGTTCTTTTCTCACTGCTGCCATCAGGAAGAAGGTATAGGAGCCTCAGGACTCACACCACTATGTTCAGAAGCAGTTTTTAAACCCTCAACCACCAGAGCATTTTTGGGGTTAGCACATATAACAAATAACTTCAGCAACTAATTCAGCCACCAATCTTCAAATCTGAATATGAACCGTAGATTAAATTTTAAATGCAGCTCTAAACAAGGGTTCCTGTGAGCCGTGAATCACAGTGAATGGGAAAACCTGATAATGCTGCTTAAAATTCATTTGGGTATCTGTGTGTGTGTGTAAAGGTTCTGTGTCATTCAATGGAAGCATTGTGGATGCACTGTAAATATGGAAAATATAGAACTGTGCTTTGACCTTTAGCGCACAAAATGCCATGTAGCATTGGGTTGAGCAGTCTTCCTCCTCCGAAAGGGGTCTCAGTATGATGCCTGCTGTGTCGCATTTTGTCAAATAAATGATTGCTTCATATCTACCAGTACATCTCTCCAGTGACTTTGTTCATGCGATAACATTTGAGGGCTCATCCGGGAGACCTTCTTGTGACCCATCATGTAGCCAGTGATCTCAGCATTCTAAGTGGGTGAGTATTTTTAAAACTAGCACTTACAGTTGAACCTGTTCGAGTCAGTGTCTATGGGATTACGAATATGATAGACAGCTGAACTGGTAGATAAAACATAGAACATAGAAATCTACAGCACTTTACAGGCCCTTTGGCCCACAATGTTGCGTCGAGCATGTAACCTACTCTAGAAGCTGCCTAGAATTACCCTACTGCATAGCCTTCTATTTTCCCAAGCTCTTATGTACCTTTCTAAGAGTCCCTTAAAAGACCTTATTGTATCTGTCTCTACCACCATTACTGGCAGAGCATTCCACACACCCACCACTCTCTGTGTGAAAAACTTAACCCTGACATCCCCTCTGTACCTACTTCCAAGCACGTTAAACTACGCCCTCTTGTGCTAGCCATTTCAGCCCTGGAAACAAGCCTCTGACTATCCACATGATCAATGCCTCTCATCATCTTATACACCTCTATCAGGTCACCTCTCATCCTCCGTTGCTCCAAGGAGAAAAGACAAGACCAATTTCACTCAACCTATTCTCATAAGGCATGCTCTCCAATCCAGGCAACAACCTTGTAAATCTCTTCTGCAGTCTCTCTATAGTATCCACATCCTTCCTGTAGTGAAGTGATCAGAATTGAACACAGTAGTCCAAGTGCGGACTAACTAAAATCTTATATAGCTGTGACATTACTTCATGGCTCTTGAACTCAATCTCACAGTTGATGAAGGCCAACATGCCGTACGCCTTCTTAACAACACAATCAACCTGCGCAGCAGCTTTGAGTGTCCTATTGACACAGACCCCAAGATCTTGCTAATCCTCCACCCTGCCAGGTGCCTTACCATTAATATTATATTCTGTCTTCAAATTTGACCTACCGAAATGAACCACTTCACACTTATTTGGCTATCAATGACCCGTTGTAGTTTCTGACAACCCTCCAGACTATCCACAACACCCCCAACTTTTGTGTCATCAGCAAACTTACTAATCCACCCTTCTACTTCCTCCTCTAGGCCATTTATAAAAATCACAAAGAGGAGGGGTCACAGAACAGATCCCCACAGAACACCACTAGTCACCGACCTCCATGCAGAATAAGAAACAACTACAACCACTCTTTGCCTTCTGTGGGCATGCCAATTCTGGATCCATAAGGCAATGTCTCCTTGGATCCCATGTCTCAAAACTTTCTGAATGAGCCTTGAATTGGGAACCTTATCAAATGCATTACTGAAATCCTTATACACTACATCCACTGCTCTACCTTCATCAATGTGTTGTATGGATGAGGCTCTACCTTAATCAAAAGTAGTATGGTGTGTGTCCATGCATGCGTGTTTATGTATGAGACTAAACTTTGCGTATTAATTTGTGAGATGGGGCCAGCAGTAGCGAAGGATGGTTATTGAAGATTCGGGATGCGAGTAGGGGCGTGTATATTTATTCCAGGAATTGTATTTTAGTACACGCATTTGCAAATGTGTGTGCCTTGGTGTACCATTCAGACACAAAGGAATACAGCAGTCACCATGAGTTTAGACACACATAAGTGGCAGATTGCGGAGAGCATACTCTATGTTTTTAAGTGCGTACAGTTTAACTTGTACCAATCATTTATATTTTGTGTAGTGTGGGAATCAGCCTAGAGGTATTTCAGAGAGAGGTTTGATCCAGATATATCTGTTAGGATGGCACCTACTGAGGTCAAGCAATGTCAGGTCAAGAACCCTGATGACCTGTGCTACTCCTAGACTTTGATTGCATGTGGGAATTCAAAGTTCTGGTGCAAGCTCGAGGAAGTGATTGAAAAACAGCAGATGCACCCTAAAGATATCCATGCCAAGGAGGGTGGTGATCTGCTGGGGTATGAACTGACAAGAAGTGAATGCTTTTTTGGGCCTTGGGGCAGCCAGGAATTTCCTGTACTTGGGGATCACCCATTGGCTCAAGGTACCGCTGCTGGAGTAGAGCCAGCTCATGTCCACTACTGTCTTCGATGGCCGTTCACTTGGTTTCAGGCAGACCCAGCAGCAGACATTGGTCTTGTGGGTGAGGGTAAAGGATCAAGTGGAGGACATTAGTTTCTATATTATTGAGTCTCTTCACATTCTCCTGATCCTTAGGCACCCTGGGCTGTCCCAGCATAGCCCTTCTGTGAACTGGAAGGAAGGGAGGATCATTGCATGTTCAATCGCTGCAAGAGGATATGATTTCGGCTTGGTGTTCCAACCTCCAGACTCTCCCGATACTAGTGGCCAACAAGGGGACAAACTCCTGTTCAGGGTAACCTGGAGCCTTCAGGAAACACAGTCTTGTTGTCAAGGACAGACAAGCCGGCCACAACCAATAGGACGGAGCAAGTTCCGACCTTGTCCATTTAGGGGTGCACTGGAAGTAGATTTCTAGTTCAGGAGCAAACCAAAGAGTCTGGAACTCTTGCGGGTAAGCCAAGCGTCTCCAGTTCCCAGATCCTGTTTAAGGAGAAGGCTCCAAAATGGAGACCATTGGAGCCTAGTCCCAGGAGCACAAGGAACATCTGTCACGCCTTGCTGCCGATGTCTGAGGATACAGACAAGGAGCTGTGCTGTGATTTAGCTTCTGTTTTCACTAAAGACTTGTGTGAACCGATGGGGGAGACTCTGGGCACTGTGGAATCACCTCTGCTACCATTGGAGTCTCAGGAACTATCTTCGGAAGAAGGTTCAGCGGAAACTGCAGCAGCCAAACTGGTAGAAATCCCTTCCATCTACAAGGATTTTGAAAGAGGTCTTCAGCAAGGGAAAGCCCTTGACTCTTCCACTGCACCAAACCTACAACTGTGCAATAGATCTACTGCTTGGTACTTGTCCTCTGCAGGGTCAATTATACATGCACTCGGGCCCAGAGAGAAGCACTACAGAGGAGTATACAAAGGAAACTTTTGCCCTGGGACTCGTTCAACCCACCACCTCTCCAGCTGGTGCTGGCTTCTTCTTCGTACAGAGAAAGGAAGGGAGCCAGCGGCCACATATTGATTATAGTGAGTTGAATTGCATAGTGGCCAAGAATCGTTACCTTCTTCCCATCATGAACACTGCCTTTGAGATTCTCAAAGGGGCAAGAGTATTCTCAAAGCTAGACTTGTGGAGTGTGTACAATCTAGTTCGCATAAAGGAGGGTGATGAATGGAAGACAGCATTCAACACACTGGCAGCACACTATGAGTCATACCCGGTCATGACCTTCAGTCTTGGGAGCATGCCAGCAGTTTTCCAGGCCTTTATAAATGACTTACACCAGGATGCCTTCTGTAAGTATGTCTTCGTCTACTTGGATGACATCACAATTTTCTCAAAGTCCATGGAGGAGTATGTCACTCTGTCCGAGATATTCTAAGGAGTCTTCTTGATCATGGACTTTACATCAAACTGGAGAAGTCCAAATTTCATGTAACCACCATTTCACTTTTGAGGTTTCACCATCTCTAATGTCAATCTCAAGACCTGACATTGTGTTGAATTGTGGTCCACAATTCCCATCATGTTTTCGAAGGGAATTCAGTAAGCTAACTGGGGCAACAGAGAGACTTTCCTCTAGGTTTCACCCTCAATCCAACAGATAGATAGAGTGGGTGATCCAAGATTTGAAATGACCCCTAAAGTGCCTGGCCTCTGAAAAACTGGACGAGTGGTGTGAACATTCGATGTGGGTGGAGGTTGCCCACAACATTTTATGGCATTTGGCCTATGGGCATATCCCCTTTTGAATGCCAGTTTGGGTATTCTTTGCCAACTCTTCTCAGAGCAGGAGGTTGAAGTTGGGGTTCCCGTGGCCGATGATCTAGTCCAATGCTGCAAGGAGAAATGGACTAGATCAAGAGAGATTTTGTTAGCTTCTACCAAAAGGCTGAAATAAAGGCTAATTGCAAGAGAAGACAGGGACCAGTTTTACAACCTGGGCAACAGGTCTGGCTGTCAACTTAGGAACTGCCTTTCTGAGTGGAGTGCAGGAAATTGGACTCTTCAAGATTCTCAAGAAAGTAAATCCAATGACTTACACTTTGCAGCTCCCCAAGACCCTCAAGATCAACCCCACCTTCCATATTACCAAATTAAAACTGTGAACACCAGACCTTTAGCCCCTCCACCATCACTCCCACTGCTGACCAGGTTTGTCGATGGGGAATGGGTCCTCACGGTGAGAAGAACTTTGGATTCACAGACTGTCTGGGGTGTTTGGCAGTTCCTTGTGAACTTTGAAGGATTTGGACTTGAGCAATGGTGCTGTGTTCCTGAATGGGACATCTTGCATCTGGCTCTCGTCCATGACTACAACCATCTAGCCAGGGCCATCAGGAGTCAGCCATGGGGGGGGGGGTGGTCCTATTATAGCATACCAAACCATGCCAGCGTTTGTGGTTTAGGTGCTCTGACTCTCCGGAACATGGATAGCTGGTGAGGACCCTTTAAAGATTCAAGTCTGTCCCGCTAATTGGCGGCCATGTTCTGCGCACCATGAATTGAGTATTTAAAGTACAACTGAACTGAGGTTTAGTGCTTAGTCATAAGCCCTACTAGTGATATCATCTAGCATTTGTTTTGTGCTCAGTTCTCTATCCAGTTTGATACTGTGTCTCAACCCTTAGCTCTGGATACTCCAGCATTTGAGTCCAAACCATCCTTGACAAGGACTCTGGTCAGAGTGGTATCTACATTAAGTATAAAATAATGACAAATCCAGTTAAATTATGGAAACATCAAAGTGTTATGTCATGGTTAGGCATATTAGTATATATATACATAAGTTTAAACTACTCTATTAATGCTTACAAGTAAAAAAATGTAAATTATAATAAAGCACATCAGGATAAATATTATGACTCATAATATAGAGTAACTTCGGCTTCTGAGACTTAAATGAATCCAATTATAGAAATCCTGTCCATCAGATTGATGTATTTTAGTTGTTTCTTTATGAATATAATTGGCCAAATCAGTTATGTCTTCAGACTTGTCAAGTGTGTGAGTACAACACTCCTTGTCTATTACTGTACATGTTCCCTCCTTAACTGCTAAGAGAAGATCTAATGTTATACACTTTTACACCATAAGACCATAAGACATAGGAGCAGAACTAGGCCATTTGGCCCATCGAGTCTGCTCTGCCATTTCATCGTGGCTGATCCATTTCCCTTTCAGCCCCACTCTCCTGCCTTCTCCCTGTAACCCTTCATGCCCTGACCAATCAAGAATCTATCAACTTCTGCCTTAAATACATACCCAATGACTTGGCTTCCATGGCTGCCTGCGGCAACAAATTCTACAGGTTCATCACTCTGTGAATTTTGAAGAACCATCTTATGCATGGTGTCTATTTCTGTTGTTACCTTTCCCAAAACATCAGCAGTGTCATTGCTTACTTTCCGAAGCTGCAGCAACATTCTTTTAACTTGTACTCCTTTTAACACCATAAATGGGGAATGAAATTGATACAAAAGTAGCCCCTTCTGAAATGCAAACAACAGGAATTCTGCAGATGCTGGAATTTCAAGCAACTCACATCAAAGTTGCTGGTGAACGCAGCAGGCCAGGCAGCATTTCTCTTCCTAGAGATGCTGCCTGGCCTGCTGCGTTCACCAGCAACTTTGATGCGTGTTCCTTCTGAAATGTCTTGCTTACCTCTTGATTTGGAGGATAAAGTTTGTCTCACGGCAGAAAGACATACCCCAAATAACAAGGTCTTAACCAATTACGTTGAAGAGAGGTGTAGGCTCCATTTCTGCACATGAAGTACATATGGTTCCATGAACTTAGACCATTCCTTATTACTGAACTGGAGCCTTTTGGAATTGTAATACTTTTCCAATGGATATCGTCAAAGAAAATTCCAGAGTCATTATCCCATTTTGGACAATGTAAAGTATAATTATATAAACTGTGTCCTATTGGAACTCCAGAAAAAGGTAGTTTTTCCAGGTGGTTAGTGATTTGCTCACTGTAGCCCGGCAGCAAAGCACTGGGTCAGAGGTTACTAGCATGTTAACCATAGTGCCTGTTGTCCTCATTGGGTACCACTTCAGCTTTCTTGCAGTGGCTGGCTTGTATCACTTACTTTTAACTTCTACCCTTCCCTCTGAGTAAGTAAGTAATAGCATGTACCTATCCAAATTTCTCTTAAAGTCACAATTGAACCCTCCTCCACCACTAGCAGTTGCAGTTCATTCCACACTCTCACCACCTTCTGAGTGAAGAGGTTCCCCTTCATGCTGCCCTTAAAAATTTCACCTTTCACCCTTAACCCATGACCTCTATTTGTAGTCTCACCCAACTTTAGTGGAAAAAGCCTGCTTGCATTTACTTTACCGATACCCCTCATAATTTTGTGTACCTCTATCAAATCAGCAGGAGGAGAAGATGGTGGCGCAACGCAGCGCGCACAGCTCTCCGGTGAAATGATATGTAAGTAGGATGCCATGCACAATTCTGATTTGATGGAGACAGACGTGAGAAGCACGGAGGAACATCTGGAGAAACTTCTGAAATGCCCAGTTTGCTGCTGCTGCTACTGTGCGATCGAGAATCTCTGGAGGGAAGGCCCTAAAATCCCTGGCTTTGTCTGCTGCTGGCAGCCGGGGCTGGGGTTGAAACACTCGGCAGAGATAGTGCTCGATGCTCGGTGTCAGAGGGCTGGTCGGAGGCTCGAAGTTTTCGGACGACTCAGAGTCGGACTGTGGTCGGGCAAAGCAGGGAGAGTTCTCTTCCTTCTCCCGTCTGTGTGAGATGTGGGACTTTCGAGAGACTTTGAACTATTTTTACCATGCCCATGGCCTGTTCTTCATCAAGTTATAGTATTGCTTGCACTGTTGTAACTATATGTTATAATTATATGGTTTTTGTCAGTTTTTCAGTCCTGGTCTGTCCTGTGTTTCTGTGATATCACACCAGAGGAATATGGGATCATTTCTTAATGCATGCATTACTAAATGACAATAAAAGGGGACTGCGTGTCCTCATAATCTAATCTATTCTAATCTCCCTCCAATCTTCTATATTCTAGAAAATAAAGTTCTAACCTATTCAACCTTTCTTTCTAATTCAGGCCCTCAACTCCTGGCAAAGTTGTTGTAAATTTTCTCTTCACTCTTTCAATCTTGGTTATATTTTTCCAGTAAATCAGTGACCAAAACTGTACATGATACTCCAAATTAGACTTCATCAATATCATGTACGATTTCAATATAACATCTCAACTCTTGTATTCAGTACACTGATTTATGAAGGCCAATGTGCCAAAAGCTTTCTTTTCTACCCAATCTACCTATTAAGCCACTTTAAAGGAATTATGGATCTGTATTCACAGATCTCTCTGTTCTACTGCACTCCTCAGTGCCCTACTGGTCACCGTGTAAGGCCTACTTTGGTTGGTCTGTCCAAAGTGCCACACCTTACTCTTATCTGCATTAAATTCTATCTGCCATTTTTCCAGATGCTTCAGATCCCACTGCAAGCTTTGGTATTATTCCTTGCTATCCATTAAACTCCCAGTCTTGGTGTCACCTGCAAATTTGCTGATCCAGCTCACAACGTTTTCATCCGGATTGTTGCCATTGATATGCGATGGACTGCTCCCTATGGCACTCCACGAGTCACAAGCCTCCAATCAGAGAAGCAGCCAACTACCACTGTTGTAGGATGATGTAATAGATGACAAATAACACATACTGTTGATAATAGGAACTATTCTACATAATTCACAGCCCCATCATTGAGTTGTATTCACTTTAAGAAACGGTATCTGACATGATGATGTCAGTGTAAGACGACTGCTTTTAGTTTGTTCGTAATAGAAATAAAGGGCTGCGGCTTTTGTTAAACACATAACATGACTCTCACATCTTTTATTCACAAAATCCTACATTGGCGCCTGGCACTCTCAGATGATTCCAGAGTTATTCAGCCAATGCCATCACTTTGAAGCAGCCAGAGTTTGGGGAGCAGCACATTCCTGCATGGTTTGCATAGGCAGAAGCCCAGTTCTTACTGTGCGGAAATCACCACAGACAATACCAATTTTTACTAAGTACATCATTGCACAGATAAGTCACTCCACCACAGCCAGAATAGTGAATCTACTAAAAGACCTGCCTGCACATGACAAATATGCCACTCTGAAAACTCACCTTTACAGACTTCTGGACTGTCTGAGTCTGAGTGCACCAACAATTGCTCTCCTTGCCCACCCTGGGTGACAATAAGTCTTCAGAACTAATAGACTACATGCTGTCTCTCCTGGGCAATCTACACCCTTGCTTCATTTTTAAAGAACCCTTCATTCCAACAAATGCCTGATCAAATTCGCATAGCCCTCACTAATACATTCATGAATCACTATAGGGAGCTTACTAAAATAGCCAATAGTCTACACTCAGTCAGGCAGGGGTATATTGTTCCTCATCCTTTCCCTGTCTCAGTTAAGCCTGTTAGCAGAGCCTCCAGCAGACTTGTACCTGTGGCTCTGAACCAGACAATGCCAGGTCTATGTTTTTACTGTGCACACTTTGGCACAAATGCCAAGAAGTGCCAGCTGCAATGCAGCTTCCACAGTGCCAGCGCATTGGGACATCGGAGGTCTGTGAATGCCATGGGTTCCATTTACCAGGGTGTTCATTATTCAATCTGGACACCCTTTCAGGGCGACTCTTGCTGTGTGACATGGGCGTTCAAGTGAGTGTGTTGCCAGCATCACCACTGGTTATAAGGCAGAGAGTGACGGACCCTCACTGGAGGCTGCCAACAGCAGCAGGATCTGGACTTATGGAACACAATGTATGATGCTTTACTTCAGTAGATGACGCTACACATGGGACTTTGTCTTGGCTAAAGCTGCACAGTGCCGATTTCCTGTGCACCAAAGGACTGTTAGTAGATCTTAAGACTGCCCACAAAAGACTTAGAGTCATTACCCTGTACCCCCAGTAAGTTATGACATTCATGAGTTCTTGTACCAGCTGGCGATTTTTGCTGGGGTTCCAACAGGCATAAGAAACAATCTTCGTCCCCATAAGTTTTCAAAATCTTTTCTTTTTAAATCTTTTTATTGAATAAGTATACAAAAAGTTAAGCCATATAGGCACTAATACACTGTTAGAATATAATAAAACTACAGAAGATATTAATACAAAAAAATATATAAACAATGTAATTTAAACATAACGTACCAAGGTAACATAATAGTATACTAATTTTTATATATATATCAATAGAGAAAAGGAAAAAATAAACCCCCAAAAAAACCCACCGTGCAACTAACTAAAAGCAAAGCAAAGCAATGGGCTAACTTGAAACCAAACAGAGTTAAAAAACTTAAAATCACGTCCTCAATCCCGACCTCCATTAAAAACAGTAAAAAAAAAACAAGGGTAAGTTTTCAAAATCATGACCAACTCCAAAAGCATACCAAGAATCAGTGTAGATGTTAGCTGTTCTTCCTTCGGCCTCCTTACAGGCTTCAGTAAGAGCTTTCATTTCCTCCTCTTGCATAGAGGTACCATGAACCATTTGAATTCCTCTCTCAATTATTGAGGAGCCATCAGGTCTTCGTCCGAGTAATAACTTTCCATCTTTAGTCCTACATGCCTTCAATCCCTTGGTCTATATTGGGGCAAGCTGTGACATATTTGCCAATCTTATTGTTTCCTCACTTGAGTCATTAGAGACTGCTGAAGAGTCCATGTCATGATCATCTGTAATTTCTCAGAGTTCGGATGGTTCAGCTGTCTCAGAGGACTGACCAATTTCGGGGTATTTCCCAAGAAGAATTATCAGAGGAAGTGTCACTGTCAATGTCACTGACAGCTCCACCCCTTACAACGATAGTATTGAACAAAGGATCAGGCTCAAGTGGCCAGGTTGTCTACTTCTTTATTATTAAAGAGCTGAAATGGGATGACCTCCAGATCATTCTGGGAGGCTGAGGTGGTGATATATTGGACATATAGAGAGATACTTACACCCAAGGTTTATATTGTTTCTTCGCTCATTCGGTTAATGCAGAGATTTGCTCTTTCAACTTATGACTGTCTCCATCATCCTGTTTTTGTTGTTTGTTACACATTTCACATTTCTTTCCCAATCAATTAGTAAATGCCTTTACTCGTCCCGTTGACTTTTCCAGTCGCTCACACATTCCATCAAACTGACAACATGTTCTTATCTTTAACTCATATGTTTCAGTTTTTCTTTCTGTCAGACACTCTCTGGATCTTATCAAATGCATTCCTAAACTTAATATTGCTGATATTTTTCAAACTGAGATGTTTTATTCAGCTAGGAGCTTGGTTTTAATGACTTTGGCCATTGCCTTAATTCAATCTCATGTAAAACTTAACTTGTACATATTTTTTGTTACTTTTACCACAATCTCAAAATATTAATAGATCATAACGAATAGATGGTCCTGTACCACGTGGAGTTGAGCTGAATCGCTGTACTAGAATCTGGCCCTTTTGCAGTGTGGCTAGAGTCTCACAGGGGCAGGATGCTTACAACATGTCGGGGCGGGAGTTGCTGGAGGGGATTTGGAGGCAATTAGATGCGGTAGGGAGGAGAGCCATTTTATTGAAGTGGAAGGATTCTAATCCACCTATGGTCTTTTATTGGCTCTCCTCCATTATGTCCTGTTTAAGTTTAGAGAAAATAATAAGTCAGACATTTGATACATCCTTTAAATTTGAGCAAATCTGGTGGCCTTTTATCCAATATTTTCATTTAATTTGATTTATTACTCTTTCAATCTTTTTTTTTTGAAGTTTTAGATTTGATCAGAAAATCTTCCTTTCTTTTTTTTTGGTCATATCCTCAAAATGGACTACCCAGTCCCTTTTATTTTTGTTTTTTTTTAATATAGTATAGTGTTTTTTTTCTCTTCATTTAAAACTCAATGTTTTTTTTCTTTTCTCTTTCATAAACTGATAAGAGGAGAATTGCTATTTTCATTTTTTTATTATATATTTTATACTAGTTTAACAATATCTATGATTTTGACAATGTTTATCTGTATCTTGGTTTATATTTTTACTGATTTGAGATATTTGAGATAATTCTCCTCTTGTTTGTATTTATGCTCCTTTTGAATCAATAAAAAGATTAATAAAGATAGGGAATTGCTGGGAGTCTAAGGACAGAGAAGAAAGGAAGGAAAAGAATAAAGACAGAGAGCCTACCTGTTCAACTCTTCTTATACCCCAGAGATAAGAGATATTCCATTCCAACATGTAGATAAGTGTTAACCAATCAGATAGCCCCTTTTCAAACAATGTGATACGACAGAACTTTCCAGGATCAAACAAAGAACTGTAACCTCTATGGAACACACTGACCAGTTACATGTATACAGGTAGCTATATAAAATACAAGCAGGCATAACTGTTAAACTGCATAGATAATAACAATTATATGGTTTAATCCCACATTACCCAGAAATTCAATGCTGCTTCATGGAGATTGGAACACCACATGATGCAGTCAATCACTTCTGGAATTTTTTGAGTTCCCTGCAAACTGGACGGGTTTAAGTGCTCTCCCTCCCCAATCCTCTGTTCTCTGGAGAAGTGAGATGAATTCCTCACTTCTAAGTAGATAGTGCCAAAATGTATAGAGCAACAAGAGCCAAATAACAGCTACTGTTCCTTGATCTAAAGATTGAGAAGTTCAGGGAGACTGCAAGCTTCACCAAGGCAGAACAGTAAATTCAGGCAGCACCTTGGTGAACTTCTCCACCTTCACCAAATCCTTCCTATATTGTGGCAACCAGAACGAGACATAATACTCTAAATGCAGCCTAACCAAAGTTTCATGCAGCTGCAACATGACTTGACAAGTTTTACACTAGATGCCCCAATTAGTGAAGGTGAGTGTGATGTAAACCTCGTTCTCCATTCTGTTCACTTCTGTTGATTTACCAGGGAACTATGGACTTGCACCTCAAAATTCATCTCTACATCAATGCTCCTAAAAACCTTGCCACTTATTGCCTACTGTGTACATTCCGCATGCATTTGACATCCCAAATATATCAACTCACAATTGTCTGGATTAAACTCCAAATGCCATTTTCCTGCCTGAATTTCCAACCAATCGATACCTCTGGTATTCTTTGACCATTCACTGTATCCCCATTATCCACAACTTCAATAATATTCATGTCATCTGCAAATTTACTAATCAGACCACTTACATTTTCAACAGATCAATTATATAAATTAGAAGCCAGATAGATCCCAACACTGATCCTTGTGGAAAAACAGTGTTCATAGACATCCAGTCAGCAAAAAATTAAAACTCCTCCATCACTTCCCTCTATCTTTTAAACCTAGCGAATTTTCTGTCTAATTTACTAACTCATCTGAATCCAATGTGACATCTTCCATGTAAGATTTTGTCAAATGCATTATCAAATCCATGTACACAATATCCACTTCATTATTAATCATCTTTATTACCTTCTCAAAAACTCGATTAAGTTTGTGAAACAGGATCTTCTCCTGTCTCCAAAGCCATGTCTCCAAAACTATCTCTAACAAATCATTACTTTTTTTTCAAATGTGAGTAAATACTGTCCATGAGAATCGTCTCCCATAATTTGCCTAGCACTGACCTAGGTTCAAAGTCTTTAATTTCCTAGACTATCACTGTTTCTTTTCATAAACAAAGGAATAATATTGACTATTAATTCAACTATAACTAATCAGAATGCAAAGATCTGGAAGAGGTTCTAACAATCTCACCCCTTGCCTCCCTTATTATCCTGGGATACATTAGTTTTGGTCCTGGAGACTACCTGACCTTATTGCTTTTCATGATGCCAAACAACTCCTCCTTTATAATATCAACATACTGCTCCCTGATCTCATAATCACCCTTAATTATCCTTATCCTTCTAGCAAGCCATGATAGCTGACAAAGCATAGCACACTTGCCAAAGGCAGGCAATTGATGTCCAGATCTTGTGCATTGTACTTAAGGCTGGGGGAGAAATATATTGTGAAGTATAAAGCTTTTAAGCTTTGGGGTTCTAACAATTAACAGTCATTCATTCTTTGGGGCAATCCTCTGTTTTGTGGATGTTTATGAAGAAAAAGTATTTCAGAATGTATGTTGTATGCATTTCTCTGACATTAAATGTGTTGGCGCGTGGTCAAGTAGTTAAGGCTTTCGTCTAGTGATCTGAAGGTTGCTAGTTCGAGGCTCATCTGAGGCAGTGTGTTGTGTCCTTGAGCAGGGCACTTAACCACACATTGCTCTGCAATGACACTGGTGCAGAGGCAACTGCCGATCTTCCGTATAACCTTGCCCAGGCCTGCACCCTGGAAATCCTCCAAGGTGCAAATCCATGGTCTCACGAGATAACGGATGCCTATAAATAATATAAATAAAAATGTACCTATTGAAACTAATTGAAGTAGAAAAAGTGAAGGTGGGATGCTGGTGGGTGAAATGGAAAGACATAAACCACACTATTTGACATTTCTGTGTGACACATCTGCCATACTTCAGATAATCCATCCAGCAGGACAATTGATATCTACACTCAGTGGCCACTTCATTATTTAATTAGAGATACAGCGTGGAACAGAACCTTTCTGCCCTTCGTGCCCAGCAACCCCCAATTTTACTCTAGCCTCATCACAGGACAATTTTACTATGACCAATTAACCTACTTTAGACTATGGAAGGAAACCAGAGAATCTGGAGAATACCCATGCATCCTCATAGAGGGTGCTGAACTCTGACAGTCCACGGTATAATAGTGTCACACTAACCACTACACTACCATGGCACCCCACGGTACACCAACTAAAAGCATTCAGGCATGGTCAAGAGGTTCAGTTGTTGTTCAGACCAAACATCACATTGGGGAAAAATATGATTTAAGTGAAAGTGACTGAGGAATGATTGTTGGACTAAACTGAACATTCCGAAACTGTTCCGAGGACAGTGTGGTTTGATGCTTAATATTCTGTGTGTTAATCACTTGCTCTTTGCCATTTGCAAGATTTGTTCTTTTTTTCACGCATTGGGTGTTCGATGTTTTCTTTGAACTGGCTTCATGGTGTTTCATTGTTTTGTGGCTGCCTGTGGGAGGATGAATTTCATGGTTGTATACTGTATACATACTTTGATAATGTATGTACTTTGAATCATTTTATCTTTGGTGCCAGGCGGGGTGGTTTGAGTATCTCAGAGCCTACTGATCTCCTGGGATTTTCAGACACAACGGTGTCTAGAGTTTACAGAGAATGGTGCAAAAACATCAAGTGAGTAGCAGTTCTCTGGGCACAAAAGTCTTGTTAATGAGAGACATCAGAAGAGAATGGCCAGACTGGTTCAAGCTAATAGGAAGGTGACAGTAACTCAACTAACCACGTGGTGTGTAGAAGAGCACTTCTGATTGCATGATACGTTGAACCTTGAAGATAATAGACATTAGCAACAGAAGACCATGGACACACACCCAGTGGCCACTTTATTAGGTAAAGGAGATACCTAATAATGTGGCCAGTGAGTGTACTTCACTCATGCTTAGTACCAGGATAATATTGCATTCACCAGGAAATTTACTGTAGCTAACAAAAGTTGAACTACAAATTTAATTTCCTAGCCATATTGAGCAGTAATCACCATTAGAAAGAAAATATAACAAAAGGTGTTGGATGCAACCTATACAAGATCTCTTGCCCAGAAAAGCAAAATTAAAGTGAAAGCCGAGTTTGCTGTTATTTGCACAATTATATACATGAACAGGTGCAGTGATAAACCGACCTGATGCACCATCACAAGTATGTGGCATCAGATAAATAACATTCACGAGAAAAACATAAATATAAAATCACAATTTTTACAAGAATGAACACAAAGACGAGGGGTGATTGATAAGTTCATGGCCTAAGGTAGGAGTCAATTTTAGAAAACCTAGCACATTTATTTTTCAACATAGTCCCCTCCTACATTTACACACTTAGTCCAGCGGTCGTGAAGCATACGGATCTTGGACCTCCAGAAAGTGTCCACAGCCTGGGTGATTGATAAGTTTGTGGCCGAGGGTAGAAGGAGGTGAGTTATACAGCTCTTGTTACATTCACATGCAGTTCAACTCCTTGAGAGATGATGCAGAAAGTTTGAAGTTAATAACTCATCAGTAATAACTCATCAAGGGTGTTTGATAAGTTCATGGCCTAAGGTAGAAGGAGATGAGTTATTAACTTCAAATTTCTGCATCATCACTCAAAGAGTTGAACTGCATGTGCATGTAACGAGAGCTGTACAACTCATCTCCTTCTACCTTAGGCCACAAACCTATCAATCACCCCTGCTATGGGCACTTTCTGGAGGTCCAAGATCCATATGCTCCACAACCACTGGACTAAGTGTGTAAATGTAGGAGGGGATGATGTTGAAAAATAAATGTGCTAGGTTTTCTAAAATTGACTCCTTCCACCATAGGCTATGAACTTATCAATCACCTCTCATAGAACAGTCAGTCAGTTGGAATGCAAAATTGACAAAATGGTCATATTAGTGATTAGGGCCGTACAGATTCTTTGACCAAAAATGTACCGAATACAACATTGATTATAGAATTATAAAACCTGTATTACTGTAGTTTATGTGCAAACCTTTAAATCACGGGTGATACCAGCTCTTCAAATTTAATCCCATTTTCTTGTTTTTCTTTCATTGCTTTTAATATTCTGGTGTTTTTTTTTTCAAATATTTATCCAATTCTGTTTTAACTAATCTAAAGATTCTTTTCTGAAGTGCAGTTATGATAAAATATCTTAAGTTTCAAACATGCTGCATGTGGAACATTTCTTTAAGCTTCTGAATTTCTGCCTTTATATTTTTCCAATTCCTAATATGTTCTTAATTCATATGAAAATAATATTTTACTGTTTATCCGCTTGAAACATTTCTTAATTTTGTAATTTTATTTTTGCCCACCAAAAATCGGACTGTTCCAATGCATAGAGAGAAAAAAAGAAACTTTTCAAATCTGTCTTTTAAATTTTTTTTCACATATGGGATGTGGGTGTCGCCAGGTAATCCAGCATTTATCGCCCATCCTTAGTTGCCCTTGAGAAGGTGGTGATGAGCTGCCTTCTTGAACCACTGCAGCCTCTGAGGTGTAGATGCATCCACAGTGCTGTTAGGGAGGGAATTCCATGATTTTGACCCAGCAACAATGAAGGAAAGACAATATGTTTCCAAGTCAGGATGGTGAGTGTCTTGGAGGGAGATTTCTAAGTGGTGGTGTTCACAGGTATCTGCTGATCTTGTCCTCCTAGATGGTAGTGGTCGTTGGTCTGGAAGGTGCTGCCTTAGGAACTTGAGTGTGTCTTCTTAAATCGTATCTTTTATTCTACGTATTGTCCTTGCAGCTTTTTCCTTGCCTCTCAACTTGTCAATTGTAATAGCCTACCCTGAGCTGTATATATTTTTCCATACTATTATATCTGATATCTTCAATGTCCCATTTTTAAAACCCAAACCCTCAGTTGCTTTACTGTTACCTTTCCCATCTCCTTCTTATATATCAGCCCACCTCAATTCTTAACTCTTCCAAACCCATAGACTATGTTACTACAGGGAACAATTTACTATAGGGTTTATCTACATTCAAAAATCCTGCATGGGTCGACGTCTCTTAATCTTCAAACTCATTAACCTAACAATCTTTCCCTTTATTACCATCACTCGTCCTTACCATTACCAAACCTAACAAGGCATTAATGGCAAAATAAAATAATCTTCTCTTTGTAATGATGCTCAGAAATTTGGTTTTAGTTCAGATTCTTGAAGAGACCACCTTTTATGCCTCAATGATAGAAAATCTGTATTATTTTTTATTTTACTCAAACAATTTCTTCATTGCCTTTCACATAACTTGTCTCACCTTTTGCATTTGGTACCTTCTGAAAATCTATAAAATCAATATCCACCACATTCAAGTTAATGTCCTTATATTATTATAAATGCATTATTGCATTATAACTTTAACAATAATGTGTATTATCAGCAATGCAAAACTAACTTCAGGATTTTCCATTACCTGAATTAACAAATTCAGATGAGAGTATCTGATCAAATACCCTCATCTGAGGTATTTTGATGAGGGTATGGTAATGGATGTTGTATACATAGATTTCAGTAAAGCATTCAACCAGGTCTCTCATAGTAGGCTGATCCAAAACTTTAAGGTCCATTTGATTGATGTGATATGGTATTGTGGATTTAAAATTGGGTAGGTCATAGAAGACAGATGGAAGTGATTGAGAAACATACAAAAATGCTGGAGAAACCCAGCAGGTCAGGCAGCATCTACAAAGGGAAATTAACAGTGACTTTTCAGTAGTTTTTATTTTTTTTTTAGCACAATAACAGGCTCTTCCAGCCCAACAAGCCAGTGCTGCCAATTACATTATGTAACCAATTAACTTAGTGATCCATATGTACATGTTTGGAAAGTGGGAGGAGACTGGATAACCTGGAGGAAACCCATGTGGTCACAAAGAAAATGTACAAACTCCTTACCTACGGAGTCAGAAACGAACCCGGTTTTTGATGCTGCAATGGTGTCAGGCTAACCACTACTGTTCCACAAGAATCAGTTTTGGGGCATCTATTGTTAGTGATAAATATATATGATTGAGATGAAAATGTTGGTGATTAATTTGTAAATTTTCAGATGACACAAAGATCATCAAAGTTGTAGATAGTAAGGGAAGTTGTTAAATGATACTGCAGAAGATAGACCAGATAGAAATATGGGCAAGGAAATAGCAGGTGGAATTTAATCGGGCTAAGCATAAGTGCACTTTGAGCGGTCAAGTATATATGAGGAAGATATACAATAATAGCAGAAGCCTAGGATGTACAGAGAGATCTTGGGATTCAAGTCCATATCTCCCTTAAAGTGGCAACACAAGAAGGTAAAATGCTCTTTGCGTTGAGTATAAATGTAAGGAATTCATGTTTCAGCTGTACAACACTTGAGTGTTTTGCCCCATTTGGAGTATTGTGTACACTTCTGGTTGCCACATGACAGGAAGAATGTGGGGGCTTTGGAAAGGGTGCAGAAAAATTTCTGTAGGACTAGAGAGTACTAGCTATAAAGATAGAATGGGAAAACTTGGATTATGAGGGGAATAGAAAGGATATATAGTCAGAGTCTTTTCCCAGGATGGAAATGACAAATACTGGAGGGCATAACTTAAGGATATTTACAGGCAAGTTTTTACGTGGAGAGTGTCTGAATTGTGCTGTTGTGATGGTGGTGAATGTAAATAGGGTAGCAATTTTTGGAGGGTAGTGAATGGAGGGATATAGATCATATGCAGCTTAAATTGGCGTCAAAGTTAGCACAGATGTCTTGGGCCAAAGGGCCTGTTTCTGTGCAGTACTGTTTCACGTTCTATGCTCTATGAATTAAAGAAGTCATAGTGCCACTACTTTGAGAATTCCTGATAATGGAGCTGTCATGAAAGATCTACATGGGAATGTACATTTGTTAAATTATCATTCTAAGCCTGTAAGATATAATTATTTTCTCCTCAGAATTGCTGCAGACATATCCTGTATATGAAATTATAACTTTGCAGTCAGAAGTAAAAATAGTTATTGAATACATTGGATGAGAAAAAATGCTGGAAGAAGTACTGGTTCATACAACATAATGCCTTATAATTGCTCTGTTAGATTTAAGCACTATGTAACTGAAATAAAAGCATATGTTTAATAGCACATTATTGAAATTATTGACTTACATCTGTTTGCAATATAAAATTTGGTCATAGTGTAACTTAGAACTGAAGCAGAGGATTAAAATTCTGGAATTCACAGAGGTACTTAAATGGATTAGGTTTTCCTTCTAATCTCAGCTAAATTTATGATTTTAGTTTACTGACCATTTGCTGCTATTAAAGTAATATCAGAATATGAATAAATCTTGAATATGATCAAAGTGTACTTAATGCCTACTTTGCTATATTTTATCTGGCAGTAACTGCATAAGAAAAAATTGAGCACTTCAGATATCTCGGTTTACAAATCAAATGCTCAGATCAAAATTGATTTAATTACCAAATAACTCAAAAACAAGAGGACATAGGTATAAGGTGAGGGATGGGTTTTTAAAAAGGATTTGTGGGAAGAGTTTTTTCTACAGTAAATGGATGGCATCCAGAACTTACAGCTAGAGGAGATGATGGAATCACATCTCAGTTTCCTCCAAATCCAGAGAAACAAATGACCAAGGCTACCCAATCTCTTATGATAACTCAAGTTCTTTAATTCAGGCAATATCCATAATAAACCTTTTTTGCACTAACTCCAGATTAATCACATCCTTCCTATAGTCTAGTGACCAAATGTGCACACAATCCATCAAATATTTTTCATTGCTTCATTTTAAGATTTCATAGATTAAGACATTGAGTTCAAGAGGTGGTACAAAATGATGTCCGAACTCATTTACTCAATGCCTTATCCAATGAAGCATGCCATACACTTTCTGCCTATCACTAGACTCTAGAATACTACAGCACAGTACAGTCCCTTCGGCCCTCGATGTTGTGCTGACCCATATATTTCTTAAAAAAAGTACTAAACCCACACTACCCTGTAACCCTCTATTTTTCTATCATCCATGTGCCTGTCCAAGAGGCTCTTAAATACCCCTAATGTTTTAGCCTCCACCACCATCCCTGGCAAGTCATTCCAGGCACCCACAACCTTCTGTGTAAAAAACTTACCCCTGATGTCTCCCCTAAACTTCCCTCCCTTAACTTTGTACATATGCCCTCTGGTGTTTGCTTTTTGTGCCCTGGGAAACAGGTACTGGCTATCCACCCTATCTATGTCTCTCATAATCTTGTAGACCTCTATCAAGTCCCCTCTCATCCTTCTACACTCCAAAGAGAAAAGTCCCAGCTCTGCTCACCTTGCCTCATAAGACTTGTTTTCCAATCCAGGCAACATCCTGGTAAATCTCCTCTGCACCCTCTCCATAGCATCCGCATCCTTCCTATAATGAGGTGACCAGAACTGAACACAATACTCTAAGTGTGGTTTCACCAGAGATTTGTAGAGTTGCAACATGACCTCTCTACTCTTGAACTCAGTCCCCCTGTTAATGAAGCCTTTCATCCCATAGGCCTTCTTAACTATTCTATCAACCTGTGCAGCGACCTTGAGGGATGCGTGGATTTGAACCCCAAGGTCCCTCTGTTCATCCACACTCTTAAGTAACCAACCATTAACCCTGTACTCAGCTTTCTGGTTTGTCCTTCCAAAATGTATTTATCCTTTTACCTATGTTCTAGTTTTCAGTGACAAACATAATTGTACCCAAGGTGTCTCTGTTCAACAACAGTCCCCAGGACCTTTTCATTTACAGTATATGTTCTGCCCTCATTTAACTTTACACTTTCTGTCTGCCATTCCCTTGTACAATTATTCAGTTGATCTGCATCCTGCTGTACCTTTCGACAAGCTACCTTCTACATGGTCCACTATACAGGCCATTCTGGCTTAAAACCACCCATTTTATGGCATAGTTGGAGAGTGGTTCCACACATCAGTTGGAGCCCCATCAAGGCTACCTTCTTTCACTCATGCTGCTCAATATTTTCCTGAAGCAAATAATGACAGATGCTCTGGAGGATCATATTGGCACAGTCGGCATCGGAGGACAGATCTCAGGTTCATCGATGACATTGATGGGCTGGCAGGAATTGAGGTTGAATTGGCCTGCCTTGTGAACCATCTGGATGATACATCTACCAGATATGGCATGAAAATCAGCACAGGGAAAACCAAGCTGATGGGAAACAGTGAGGAGTCAATCACAACAAAAATCACAGTCAGTGGAGAAGAACTAGAGGCTGTCAAATGGTTCATGTGTCCTGGTGTCCTTATCAACTGAGAAGGATCAAACTCTGAAGTCCTTGCAAGGACAGCTCAAACAACAGCAACACTAGCTAAGCTAAAACCAATCTGGAGAGACAAGCACATCGCTCTCAGATCCAGGTTGAAACTCCTGCATGCGCTTGTGCTCCTCATCTTCTTGCATGCATGCATGAGGTGCTTCAGAAGGCTCCTCGACATCTCCTATACTGACCATGTCTCAAATGAAGAAGTATGAAGAACCATCACCCAGTACATGAGACACTACGAAGATCTATTGTTGAGGATCTGAGTTGGTATGGCCACATAACAAGATCAAGTGGACTCTGAAAGAGCATTCTTCAGGGAACGGTGCAGGGGAAAAGAAAAAGGGGCAGACAGATGATGAAATGGACAGACAACATTGCAGAGTGGACCAGATAGAGCTTTGCCACAACCCAGGCACTCGCCCACAACTGTGAGAGATGGGAGGCAATTGTTGCAGCGCTATCTGTACAGCACCCCTACACCCTGGAGAATGGCATGATCTGTAACTGTTACGTAACAGAAGAATGCACTCCCATAACACTGTTAATTTCAAATGTCTGTTACTGACAAGAACAGAACAATTTACCTCCCACCCCCTCTCTCTCCACCTTTAGTAATTGCTCTTTCTTACCAATATTATGTGCTTCCAATGCCATTCATTACGTTACCATGGAGGTATGTTACAATAGTGAGTGATTTTTGTGTATTTCCGGACTATGAATAAAATTGACTTATGGACATCTGTAAAAAGGGAAATTGTTTATTTCCTAGGAACAACAACTTTGTTGCCACCTTCACATGTTGTTACCATTGCAAAGCAATATTTTACATGGAACTAACAGAAAGAGGATCTTTTAGGCTATTTTGCACAGATCCACTGACCTACCCAAGAAATCAGAGTTGTTTATTGCTTGAGAATTTTATTGAGTTCTTTGCAGAGTGTTAATTGTAGTGCAGTTTACAAACTGAACCTTGGTTTCTCAGTTGAATTCCAGGAGGCGTGGAGTGGCAGCTGTCTTGTACACCGACATCTGGAGACATACTGGTTTTACAAATTAAATCGAGTGGTAATCCTTACAATTAAGTTATGTGGAGGTCTCTACAGGACGACATGAACATACTCAACTTGAGGGAGCTTCCTTCATCATGTGTGAATCTGTGGCCTTATAAAAAGTGGTGTGCCACAGGGAGTAGGTTTTTTTGTCATATACAGTATATTCATAATTTAGATGAGAATGTATTTTTTTTTTAATGTACAATACCATTTTGGAATGGAAACAACACGTGAAGGTGCCACTGAATGAGAACCTTCAGTACGATATCGGGGAAGACTCTGACAACACGGGGAACGATAAAAAACAGGAGGGCAATAATTTTTTACAGCTGGAATGCCTGTCAAGAACTTATTGAAGAAAACAAAATAATTCCTCCTCCCCAACATTCAGTCATATACAACGTAGTCTTTTGCCCTTATCTAATCTGCACCTAATCAAAGACCAAACTTCATGTCAACAATCTTTTTCAATAACAAATATTTCAACAAAACCTTAAATTATTCTGCATTATGTAAATGCATGCACGCTAATCATTATATTCTGAAATCTCTTGCTCCCTTGTCGACTTGAGTACTTCCATATGTTGCTGCCACCTGATTCCTGATTGGGAATCTGCTGCAAACGTGGGCTCACAGGATGCTGTTGGAAAATTCCAGGTTCTCCAGCCTCGGATGTGCTCTGTTATCAGGATGGGCAGAAGGTCATGAAGTTTCATCCATTCTGTTATCATGCGACAATGTAATATATTCCATTCCTATTTCTTCATTGCCCCTGCTGTCAGATTTTGCCACAGTGCTCCTTACCTGGGGCAGAGCATATTGCAATTCTTTGGTGATCTAGCTCATTTCATAATTCCACTATGAACATCCTGCTGAAGAGCTATTATTAGTGTAGAACTGACTCCAATGCCGCACCTATTGGACTGAGCACATGAAACGCTTTATGCTACTTATAACAAGTGTGAAAACACTGTTCATTTGGTAATGAATTGATGCCTCCACGATAGCTGATATGCACTGAAAACTCCAGAACACTGGATTCAGTAATGACTTCTCATAGAAACTACCTCTCTTTTAAAGGTTCAGCTGTCAAAGACTGCAACTTTTCATGAAAGTGGATACAAGATTTCCCTGTGGTTTCCCTGGGTGGGCTTTTTGGCAGCACCTGTTTCTTTTCATTCATGTTCACCCAACTAATTATTTCACAGAGAACTAATTTTTATATGGTGTTTTCATGCTCTGAGTGTTTGGAGTAAGTGGTTATGCAATTTTGAAGTGGTTTCTACTCAATTTGTGTAACAGTAGTAATTACTTTCAAATTAAGTCTAGGCAAAGAGGAGAACTAGCATATAGTGATTGAGTAATAGTGCAATACAGCACAGAAATAGGGCCTTCAGTCCAATATGTCTATGTCAACCTGAGATGTAGATGGTGGTGCTTCACCCAGCTGACAGCGAGTCACTTTATGACTAGAAACATGGAGGGAAGTATAAAAGATACATGAAGAGCTCACTTGCTTTCTCTGATCCAGTTTTGTGCTTAACTTGATGTTTTGTGGAGCAATATGATTTCCAGCTGAGCTGATCGGCTCCTTCTTGTGCCAGCTTCTCCAGCAAGAGGGGAAGAAACAGGTTAATGTAATAATGTAATGACATAGGTTAATAGGTGAATCTGAGCATGGTATGAAAGAGCAAGTATAACTAAAAGCAAAAGTAGGGCTGACTAGAGTAATACGAGAAGAAGCAAAACAAAATTGAATTGGTAATGAAATGACTAGTAGTTCTAAGTCTGAAGGAGAGTTACACAAAATGGAGAATTACACTGGAACCCTGTCTAAATCGTTAACTTTCATTGGATTGATGATGGACTTTGGGGACAACACTGATGTCATAATATTTTCTGCTGCCACTCCCACCCCCCTTCAATACTTGTCTACTTTGCCTAATCTGGATGTAGAATAAGATTTTACTGGTTTAACCCTGTGTTAACTCTGACTCTCAAACATATGACTACTCAGAATCCAGTGTTAAAATTATCCTCGCACTGTAGCTCAATACTGCTGCACACGAATTCATCACTATAAAACATCCTGCCTGCTTATGTGTTGCAGCTTTATGTTTTAATTTAAGTTTACTTTGTATTTTTATTCATTTAGAGATACAGCACAGAATAGGCTGTTCCATCCTAATGAGTCAGGCCACCTAGCAACACCTGACAATGTCCAATTTAACCCTAATGTGTCACAGTGGGGGGTGCTGGGAACAGACCCAAATGCGAGGCACAGACAGTGAAGTACAAGGAACAGGACTCGACTAGAGTAGGGACGTGACAGGATTCAGACCAGGAACAGGGACAAGAACGCAGACTTGGGCTAGGGCAGGGACAAGGACTAGAAACCATGGACTAGGAGACAAGACTTCGACACCGAGCCCAAGACTGGACAAGGACCCAGAACCTGGGACTTACCTCAGGCTCAGGTCCCAGAACCAGGCAAGGACATGACATGACTACGGGACCTGGGGCTTGGCTGCGGGATCCTCGAGGCTTGGGTTCCTGGGGCTTGGCTGCGGGATCCTCGGGATCCTCGAGGCTTGGGTTCCTGGGGCTTGGCTGCGGGATCCAATTTACTACCTCACGTTTGCCTGCATTAAATTCCATCAGCCATTATTCAGCCCATTTTTCCAGCTGCTCCAGATTCTGCTGCAGTATCTGATTGTCTTCCTCACTGTCCACTACATCACCAATCTTAGTGTCGTCCGCGAATTTCTGATCCAGTTAACCACGTGATGGCACTAAATTGGGACATCTTTAATGCCTCTCCTCTTCTGTGCCTTCGGGGTTCTGAGGTTTCACGGTTCTGTGGATGGGCTGATTCTATTCCAGTGTTGTTGACTGAAGTGTTGCGGGAGTAAACAGAACATCGGGAAACAGAACATTGCGTTGCTTTGTTTTATGGCTGCCTGTAAGAAGAAAAATCTCAAGGTTGTATAAAGTGTAGATACTTTGATAAAAATGTACTTTGAACTTTGACCTTTTGAATATATATTAATGATTGTGATAATCATTAATAATAATAATCAACATTGAGTCCTGGGAAGAATTTGCAGCTGACTCTACCAGACGGAGAATCAACCAGAAACAACACCGTAAGTCACCCTCCCATCCACATACCAATCCAAATTCTGTTAAACATTGAAATCAAACCCACCTCCACCATTTCTGCTAGCATCTTGTTTGACAGTCCCACCACGCTTTGAGTGTTTGAGTGAAGAAGTTCATCCTCATGCTCCCCTTAATCATTTCACGTTTCACCTTTAACCTGTATCCTCCAGTTCGAGTCTCAGCCCTCCTCAGAAGAGAAAGCCTGCTTGTATTTACTCTATCTATAACCCTCATAATTTTGTATACTGCTTTCAAATCTTCTTTCTTTTTCCCATGCTCTAGGGAACAAAGTCCTAACCTGTTCGACCTTTCCCTGTAACTCAAGTTTTCATGTCCTGGTAACATCCTTGTAAACTTTCTTGCACTTTTTCAGTCTTACTGATATCATGTTGCTGATGCATGATTGCAGTTTAAACCGAATCAATAAGTTTGCTGATGACACAACAGTGTTTGGCCTCATTAACTTCGACAACGAGACGGTGTAAAAACGGGAGGGGGAATAGCTGGTAGAGTGGTGTGAGCACAACAACTTTAGTCTCAATGTGGACAAGACAAAAGACATGATTGTGGACCTCAGGCTGACTACAAAAGATTGCGAGGACTGTGAGAGAATCATTGGAGTCTCTCTTTCACCCATCAGAGATACTTATCAGTAGCACTGTGCACACAGGGCCCTTAGCATTGTCAGTGAGCCCTCCCACCTGTCCAACAGTCTCTTTGGCTCCTTACCATCAGGCATGAGATAACATAGCATTAGGACAAGAACTGTTAGGATGAGAAAGAACTTCTTTCCCCAAGACGTAAGGCCACTGTCCTCCTCCCCACCCCCCAGGTCTCATCATGCGTGAAACGCCAGTAGCGTTATACTGTTTAGTTTTTAACATGTGTCATACTGTAATATTTGTTAATTTATTTGTGGTAATATTGCTTTATGTGTTATGTGTGTGAGTTATATGTACTATGTTGTGCAACTTGGTCCAGAGGAACATTGTTTCATTTGGGGGTACACATGCGTCTGGTTGAATGACAATAAACTGAACTTGAACTACCTACTGTAGGTAGATAATCAGAACTGCACACAGTATTCCAAACTGGGACTCTGCAATGCCTTTTACACTTCAACATTACATCCCAAACTCCTGTGTGCAATACTTTGATTTATGAAGACCAATGTGCCAAAAGCTCTCTTTAGAACCCCACCAGCATCAATAGGAAGAAGTACAGTCAGTGTTTCGTGTCGAGATCCTTCATCAGGACTCCTGCTGAAGGGTCTCGACCCGAAACGCCAACTGTACTTCTTCCTATTGATGATGCCTGGTCTGCTGCGTTCCACCAGCATTTTGTGTGTATTGCTTGAATTTCCAGCATCTGCAGATTTTCCCGTGTTTACGACTTTACAACTCTATCTACCCATGACACCACTTTCAAGGAACTATGGGTCTGGATCCCCAGATCTCTGTGTTCTAATGTGCTCTGCAATGCCCTACCATTCACCATGTATGTTCTACCGTGGTTTGACCACCCAAAGTGCAAGTCTCACACTTGTCTGCATTAAATCCACTGTCATTTTCAACACATTTTTCCAGCTAGTCCGAATTCTACTGCAATATTTAACAGCCTTCCTCACTGTCCAGTACACCCACAATCTTGGTGTCATTGACAAATTTCCTGATCCAATTTACCTTATTATCATTCAGATCATTAATATATAGTAGATGCCAACCATCAATGGCTCCTATCTGAGGAGGCAACCATCTACTACCACTCTCTGGCTTCTCCGTTGAAGCCAACGTCTCAATCAGTTTACTGCCTAATCCTGCGTGCCAAGTGATGGAACCTCTTGAAAAACCTCCCATGCAGGACTTGGTTAAAGGTCTTACTAAAGTCCATGTAGACTGCATCCACTGCCTTTCCTTCATCAACTTTCCTGGTAATTTCCTCGAAAAACTATGATTTGTTAGTACCAGTGTCCCACCCACTCTACCTACCTTCACCGTTGGTGATGAAAAGCTGTCAGTAATGCCATCTTTCAAATATCTGGGGAGCATTCTCTCTGTGGATAGTGGCATTGACACCGACATCCGGAGCCACATTAAACAGGCATCAGCTGCCTTTGAGAGACTTCGGCGTAGAGCCTTTCAGATCAGGAGCCTTCCTTCGTCCCTCCACAAAGGTCACCATATACCAAGTGGTCTGTGTCACCACCCTTCTGTGAAACTTGGGTAGCCTACAGCCATCACATCAAGTCCTTGGAGCGCTTCCACATAAGCTGCCTCCAGCGCATCCTGGGAATTACCTGGCATGTGTGGGTGCCTCACACTGAAATACTTGTAAAGACCAACTGCAGGAGTATTGAGGCCATGATCACCCAGCGTCAGCTGCAGTGGCTGGGGCACATGATAAGGATGCCCCCATGTCGGCTACCCCGCAGAGTGTTATACGGCCAGCTACATCATGGTCAATGCTCAGCTGGAAGGCCGGAAAAGCGCTATAAGGATCAGATGAAGAATGCTTTAAGGAAGTGCAAGATCAGATCCGGGGACCTGCAGGATGTTGCTGCTGACAGTACCACTTGGCGACAGCTGTGTAGGGATGGCGTTCGTATTCTGGAGATGGAAAGAACAACCAGAAGAGAGCCAGGAGAAATGCAGCCATGGTTGCCACCACTACCACCACTTCCACATATATGTGTCCCACCTGCAATAGAGCTTTTGGGTCCAGGATAGGACTGTATAGTCATCAAAGATCTTACCGTTAAAGGAGTGGACGTTCTCATCAGATCTTGAAGGACAACTGATTGGATTGGATTGGTGAGGGCTAATTTGGATTACAGTGTGTAGCTTTGGTCACCTACCTACAGGAAAGATGTAAATAAGATTGAAAGAATGCAGAGAAAGTTTACAACAATGTTGCCAGGACTGCAGGACCTGAGTTATTAGGAACAACTGAATAGGTTAGAACTTTATTCCCTACGACGCAGAAGATTGAGGGGAGATTTGATAGAGGTATCAAAACTGCCTTCTCCTATCAACCTGCACCAGGACCATAGCCCTCCATACCAGTACAATTTATTTACCTATGCAAACTTCTCTTAAATGCTGAAACCGAGCTTGCATGCACCACCTGCATTGGAAGCTCTTTCCACACTCTCATGACCCTCTGAGTGAAGAAGTTTCTCCTCATGTTCATCTTAAACATTTCACCTTTCACCCTTACCCTTACCCTGTGACCTCTACTTGTATTCCCACCTAACCTCAGTGGCAGTGTGTAGTCAAACCCACACAAGGAAGATGTTTGCCGGAACAATTTTGCACGTTGCAGACAGATAGGTGAGAATAATGTTGATAGTCTGTAATCAGCATAGAAGAACATAGCTTCCCCTTACTCAGTAGGGGTTGCCAGAGAGAGTCAAAATAGGAATAATGGAAGGATGTGAAACTCACCCAACAACTAAGAGATAATTGCTTCTGTAAATTCAAAATATCATCAGTTGTCAGGTTGAAGTTTCATTTGATTTTTAACATCTCTATTGTGAATGGTGATTGATTTTGCCAATAAGGAATTCAAACATATATAATTTACCAAATGTTCCTACCCCTCCTACAACCAAGTCTCGTTAATGGCTACAATTTCATAACTGCATGTGCTGAGCCGTGCTCTGAGCTCATCCACCTTTTTACAAAGTTCCTTGCATTGAAAGAGACACAACTCAGAACATTATTCCCACCACGCTCAACCTTTCAATTCCTGTCTTTGTTTATAGACTTAGTAACGATTTTTCCCACAACCACTCCAACATCTGCTCTGGCACTCTCGTTCGTATCCCCTGCAACTGTAGATTAAACTGCCTGGTGCAGCACTGGCAAACCCTTCCGCGAAGATATTGGTCCCCCTCCGGTGCAGGGGAAATTCATTCCTCCTGTACAGATCCTACCTTTGCTGAAAGAGAACCCAATGATCCAAAACTCTGAAGCCCTCCCTCTCACACAATCTCCTTAGCAACATGTTAAACAGCATTACCCTCCTATTTCTAGCCTCACTAACAATCCTGAGATTACAACCCTGGAGGTCCTATCCTTTAACTTAGCAGCTAACTCCCCGAACTCACTTTGCAGGACCTTGTC
Source organism: Mobula hypostoma (assembly GCF_963921235.1). Classification (NCBI taxonomy): domain Eukaryota; kingdom Metazoa; phylum Chordata; class Chondrichthyes; order Myliobatiformes; family Myliobatidae; genus Mobula; species Mobula hypostoma. The sequence goes on from NC_086099.1 coordinate 132,753,398, forward strand.
ATCCTTCTTACCCCATATCAGTTGTACCCACGAACCACGACTTGTGGCAACTCACCTTCCCACTTAAAAATGCTGAGGACTCAATCTGTGATGTTCCTGACCCAGGCACTGGAAAGGCAACATGCCATCCAGGAATCTCGTTCTCGTACACAGAACCTCCTTTCTGTTCCCTAACCATCGAATCCCCATCACCGCAGATCACCTCTTCTCCCCCTTCCCTTCTGAGACAGACTCGGTGCCAGAGACCAGAACACTGTGGCTTTCTTCTGCAAGTCAGCCTCCCAACAGTATCTAAAGTGGAATACTTGTTATGCGGAGGATTGACCACAGGGTTACCCTGCACTGACTGCCTAGCCTCTTTTCACCTCCTGACCCAGTTCCCTACATCCTGCACCTTAGCTGTAACTACATCCCTGTATTGCCGTCAGCTTCCTGAATGATCTGCAGTTCAGCCAGCTCCAGTTCCTAAACATGGTCTGTATGAAGCTACAGCTGGTTGCACTTCATTCGGGAGTAGGGACACTGGAGGTCATTCTGCCTTCCCATATCCCACAAGGGGAGAATTCCACTAACCTACCTGGCATCCCCACTGTTCTGCGCAATAAGAAAGACAGAATTTTATCCTAAATTTCTTCGCCCTTCGCCCTCCTCGCTGAAGACCCTATGAGCCAAAGCCTCAACTCCCCACTCTAACACCAGACCACTCACACAATGGCTGCCCTACTTAAACCTAACTTCATTCTGTTGTCCCTTGCCAAGTATCTAATTACCCCACAGTCTGTGATCCACAGTATGCTTCTCGTGTCCCCACTCGTTTATTTTCAACTCTGGTTCCTGCTTTGTACAATAAAAATGTTCCTAGCAATCTATGTTGGACAAAATATCTAGACTGCCTCTGCTCACTTCTTTTCAAATTTGGTCTAGCTACGTACAATCCAATAGCTCCTAGTGATCTGTGGCATGTAGAATGTCCCAGCTGCCCTCGCTTGCTGCTTTTCAAATCTTGTGCTCGATACACACAATCCAATGGCTCCGAGCAATCTGTGGTGCGCAGACTGCCCCACCTACAGCCTCTTGTGTCTGTTCAAATCTCACTCTTACTATGCACAATCAAATGGCACCCAGCCATCCGTGGCATGTGGAATGTCCCCAGTTATGCAAGCTAAATCTATGGATATAGTCAACAGAGAGATAGACATACACATTATAGAAACATAGAAACATAGAAAATAGGTGCAGGAGTAGGCCATTCGGCCCTTCGAGCCTGCACCGCCATTTATTATGATCATGGCTGATCATCCAACTCAGAACCCCGCCCCAGCCTTCCCTCCATACCCCCTGACCCCTGTAGCCACAAGGGCCATATCTAACTCGATTAATTAATAGGGGAGTCAAGGGTTATGTAGAGATGTTGGAAGAGCATTTGGAGAAGCATAGTCAAATTAGGGATAGTCAATGTGGCTTTCTGAGTAGCAGGTCATGCCTCATGAGCCTGATTGTATTATTTGAGGAAGTATCAAACATATTGATGAAGGCAGAGCAGTGAATGTGCTGTATATGGATTTTTGTAAGTCATTTGATAAGGTTCCCCAAGGTAGACTCATTCAAAAAGTCAGGGGGTATGCATTCCAGGGAAACTTGGCTGCATGGATTCAGAATTGGCGTGCTCATAGAAGTCAGATGGTTGTTGTAGATGGAGTGCATTCTGCCCGGAGACTGGTGTTCCACAGGAATCTGTTCTGAGACTCCTGCTCTTTGTGATTTTCCTAAATGACTTGGGTGAAGAAGTGAAAGGGTGGGTTTGTAAGTTTAGAGATTGCACAAAGGCTGGTGGAGTTGTGGATAGTGTACAAGGTTGTTGTGGGATACAAAGGGGCATTGATAGGATACAGAGCTGGGCTATGAAGTGTTGGATGAAGTTCAATCTAGCAAAGTGTGAGGTGATTCATTTGAAGGTCAAACCTGAAGGTAGAATACGGGGTTAATGGCAGGATTTTTAACAATGTAGAGGAACAGGGGGATCATGGAGTTCACGTCAAAGTTGCAGCACAAGTCCATAGGATGGTTAAGAAGGCATATGTTGTGTTGGCCTTTATTAGTCAGGGGAACTCCTTCTCAAATTTTAGGGTGAATTTTATCATATTATGATCACTTGTCTCCAAGGATTCTTTCACCTTAAGCTCTCTAATCAATTTGTCTTTATTGCACAACACCCAATCCAGAATAGCTAATCCCCTAGTGGGTCAACCACAAGCTGCTCTAGAAAGCCATCTCATAGGCACTCTAGAATTCCCCATCATGGAATCCAGCACCAACCTGATTTTCCTAATTAACCTGCATATGGAAGTCCCCCATGACTACTGTAACATTGCCCTTTGGCATGTATTTTCTATCTCCTGTTGTAATTTGTAGGCCACATCATTACTACTGTTTGTGGGTCTATATACAACTCACATCAGGTTCTTTTTACCCTTGCAGTTCCCTAGCTCTATACACAATGATTCAACACCTTCTAACCCTATGTCACCTCATTCTAATGATTTGATTTCATTTTTTACCTGCCAATCTGCAACTGTGCTGAAAGTTCATCTACCTTATTCTGTATACTGCTCATTCAAATATAACGCCTTGAGTCCTGTATTCACCTCTTTGTCCACCTTTTACATTGCAACTCATCCATTTGATCTCAATTTTGCCCTATCAACCACCTCACCTCACTACACATTGACTCTTGTTTGTAAACCAGCACTATCATTCACCTTTCCTTCCATACTTCTTGCATAGAAATATATGCAGCCTGGGACACTAGTTGCACCATTCTCAACCTTTTGATTCCTAACTTTGACGACTTACCAACGCCTGCCTCCACAACCTCTCCACTAACTGTTCTAGCACTCTGGTTCTCATCCCCCTACAAATCTACTTTAAACCCCACTGTGTAGCATTGACAAACCTTCCCATCAGATTATTAGTCCCCCTCCAGTTCAGGTGCAAACCATTCCTTCTGTACAGCTCCCACCTTCTCTAGAAGGGTGCCCAATGATCCAAAAGTTTTATGCCCACCCTGTCTCTTACACCAACTCCTTAGCCATGTATTAAACTTATAATCTTCCTAATTCTAGCCTCACTGGCACATGGAATGGGATCCTCAGATCACAACCCTGGAAGTCCTGCCCTTTAACTTATCACCTGACTCTCTATGCAGAACCTCATCACTCATCCTACCCATGTCATTGGTACCTAAATGGAGCATAACTTCTGGCTGTTCACACTCCCACTTAAGAATGCCGAGGACTCGATCCAAGATATCCCGGACCCTGGCACCTGGGAGGCAACATACCATCCGGGAATCTTGTTCTCGCCCACAGAGCCTCCTGTCCGCTCCATTAACTAACAAATCCCCTCACCACAGCTCACCTCTTCTCCCCCCTTCCCTCCTGAGTCACAGAAGCAGACTCAGTGCCAGAGACCTGACCACTGTACCTCCCCTCCCCCCGACAGTATCCAAAGTAACTGTTGTTGAGGGGGATGACCACAGAGGTACCGTGCAATGGCACCTAACCCCTTTCCCTTTCTGACTGTCACTCATTTTCTTTAATCCTTTACCTTAGGTGTAACTACCTCTCTATATGTCCCATCTATCACCTCTTCAGCCTCCCGAATGATCTAGAGTTCATCCCGTTCCATCTCCAACTCCTTAAAGTGGATTGTTAGAAACTGCAATTGCATGCACTTCTCATAGTTATAGTCATCAGGGACACTGTGGGTCTTTCTGCCTTCCCACATCCCACAAGAGGAGCTTTCAACTATCCTGCCTGGCATCTTCTCTATCCTAGTTGAGCAGATAACAAGAAGTGAGGGAGGAAAAATGTAACCTTAAGCTTTTCTTTCTTTGCTTTCTCTGACTGAAGCCTCTCTTCATAGAAGCCTCGAAGAGCTAAAGCCTCAAGGTCACCACTCTGACTCTGTCCACTCAGATAATGGCTGCTGTGAAGATGGCTGCTGGAATTGCCCCTGCCTTCCTTTAATTTGCTCTTGCTAATCAATCACCAATGTCTATTGGTTGCTGGTTAAAGCTCTTTTTATCTCAGAGTCTCCTTCCTGCACTAAATCCATTATCCAGGATTACCTTGCTACCTAAAAATTTCAAAATGTATTGATTTCTGAATTGTTCCATCTCTATTTCTCACTGTGACTATATATTCACTTGGATGCTTTTATCTTGTGATACAATACTTGGGATATAATTTGTATTATACACTGAATGCCTGAAAACTCTTCTGATTTATTATGCTGTAGCACCCATTCATGCTTCTGACCACTACAGCCTCAATTCCCACACTCTCTTTAAAATGACCACAGTCCTAGTTTCCTTTGTACTTACTCTTCCTTCTGGGAAATTTATTATAATGATGTGAACATCAAGAAATTAAATTTTAAAAAAGCGTTTGGCCATTTAACTGGGAATAACATTCAAGAGTGCAGAAGATCTGCTAGTTTGATACCACCAAGTCCTTAACTAAACCATTTTATTGAGTTTTACTGTACTTTAGTAGAAGTCCAACTTTAATTGCACTCAGGAAAGGATAGCATGAAGTCTGAAGATAAATGTTTTTGATTCATACTCAGCTGGAATCAATACTGGTCTAGGTTTTTTCAATCTAACTTTATCTTCAGTTTGTGTGCTTAACAGTACGTTAGCCACATGTATTTTTTTGGTTTAAATTTTGATAATGGTGGCACACATCTACCTAACACCAAAATCAACTTTGCTCTCAAACGCATCTCCACCATTTCACACACATCTGCTCTCACTCCATCCTACCGCCACCCCACTAGGAATAGGGTTCCCCTTGTCCTCACCTACCACCCCACCAGCCTCCGGGTCCAACATATTATTCTCCGTATATTCCGCCACCTCCAACGGGATCCCACCACTAAGCACATCTTTCCCTCCCCCCCAACCTGCTTTCCGCAGGGATCGCTCCCTACCTGACTCCCTTGTCCATTCGTCCCCCCCCATCCCTCCCCACTGATCTCCCTCCTGGCACTTTTCCTTGTAAGCAGAACAAGTGCTACACATGCCCTTACACTTCCTCCCTCACCACCATTCAGGGCCCCAGACAGTCCTTCCAGGTGAGGTGACACTTCACCTGTGAGTCGGCTGGGGTGATATACTGCGTCCGGTGCTCCCGATGTGGCCTTCTATATATTGGCGAGACCTGACGCAGACTGGGAGATCATTTCGCTGAACACCTACGCTCTGTCCACCAGAGTAAGCAGTATCTCCCAGTGGCCACACATTTTAATTTCACGTCCCATTCCCATTCTGTTATGTCTATCCATGGCCTCCTCTACTGTAAAGATGAAGCCACACTCAGGTTGGAGGAACAACACCTTATATTCCTTCTGGGTAGCCTCCAACCAGATGGAATGAACATTGATTTCTCTAACTTCTGCTAATGCCCCACCTCCCCCTCATACCCCATCCGTTATTTATATACACACATTCTTTCTCTCACTCTCTTTTTTCTCCCTCTGTCACTCTGACTATACCCCTTGCCCATCCTCGGGGTTCCCCCCCCCCTTGTCTTTCTTCCCGGACCTCCTGTCCCATGATCCTCTCATATCCCCTTTGCCAATCACCTGTCCAGCTCTTGGCTCCATCCCTCCCCCTCCTGTCTTCCCCTATCATTTTGGATCTCCCCCTCCTCCTCCCCCTCTCACTTTCAAATCTCTTACAACTCTTCTTTCAGTTAGTCCTGACGAAGGGTCTTGACCTGAAACGTTAAATGTACCTCTTCCTAGAGATGCTGCCTGGCCTGCTGCGTTCACCAGCAACTTTGATGTGTGTTGATCAAAATGGTTGAAGCATATGCCTCAGTGTTCAGAAATGTGTTGTACTATCAATAGATTTCACTCGTATTACATTATCCGTCCACTAATTAGGCCCTCACTAGATATTAGTAGCAGCAAGATAAGTAAAATCATATAATAAATTGAGAGGAAGAGAGCTTTTTCTTATCCTTCCCAAAAACTCTTCTGTGCCCGATATTAATATCCAACCAACCATCTCCTAACTGATTATTAATGCTTTATTTCTATTGTCCTCCTGGGATTTTATACAAGTGTTGATGCCTGTCTGACAAAATTTATAATTCCTGAAGAAGTCACGAGTGGATAACTGATGTTAAAAGATATATATTTGTCTACCACTGAGGTTTAATGGATAGGCAATTTTATTCTTGGATTTTTTGTTTTTTCTAAACAGTGAATTGTAGGTAGGATTTTTCCTCTTACTATCTCTTCTTTCAGTTAGTCCTGACGAAGGGTCTCGGCCTGAAACATCGACTGTACCTCTTCCTAGAGATGCTGCCTGGCCTGCTGCATTCACCAGCATTTTTTGTGTGTGTTGCTTGAAATTCCAGCATCTGCAGATTTCCTCGTGTTTAGGATTTTGCCTGTTGGGAAGAAGAAACTATTGTTAAAAATGACATATGATTAATTAATATTATTGTCAGAAGGTTAAATTTTGAACAGAATACTTTCTCATTTAATCAAAATTATCACGTAAAATTGCATTATTATTCAAATTGTCTACTGTGACAGAAAATAATAAACATATTTGAAATAAATGTTCAAATGTAATGAAATCTCAATAATGTCAAGAAACCAAATATTTGAAGAAATCTTTTAAATACAGACTGGTTTAGAGTTATTTTACATATCTTAGAGAATGCTTCTTTGAAAAGACTGATGTATTTCAACAACAACATTACAAGATTTAAATACAGGCTGGGTAGTGCCACAAAAGAGATACTGTTACTTAAATGAAGAGGGAAAACTATGCATGGGGTACATTTAATACAGTAGGTTCCAGCATGCTTGAGCTAAAATTAGCAGCTATCTACACAAACCAGATGTAAAGAGAAGGATAGAATATCCTTTTTATAGGAGTTTGGGGAACATTATATAGCATGCCCCTCAGAAAATCAGCAAAGGATGTGGTTGCAAAGAATGCAAATAACAACGCATGGGAAAGCCAACAAAGGGGATTTACAAGGGAAGTGGTCTGCTGTGCGCAACTCATGCCAAGAAAAGACTTGTCTGATTTTCATATCATATATGTGACATTAAACATAAAAGTCTTTATCAATGCATGGGAAGGCTGAAGGATTTTTTTGTTGTAAGGAATATCTTGACAGAATGATCTGTAATTTTAACAACAAAGTAAATACAAGGCAATAAGATAATCATCATTTTGAGTAAAACTGAGTAACTGACTACCAAGAACACACTTATATATCTTTAACCCTACTGGAGCCTGACTGGTGTCTGAATAATGTTAACTCCATATTATACTTTCTATGTATTTATAATCTTATCTCAGTGTGTAGAGGCACATAAAATTCATTTATTCACAAAGGAAAATCTGGTGTCTTCTGTGAGAACCTCTTTATATTTTTAGGGAAAGTGGATGTATTTTCCTGAACTCCATTCCCATAACATTCAGTTCTGCACTGACATGAGAAATTGATTGTGTGTGAAATTTGGACAAAAAGCCTACAAGGCAATTCTCCTTCCCCAAAATATATGCTGTCCACAGAAATTTCTAGATTTTTTTTGTGTGAAATCATGCTATATTTTTGGTGGTGGTATGTTAGATACACTGGAGTTGAGCCAAAATTCCAAATGCTTTATTCCTTTTGGCCTTAGGCTAAAAAGTTTACTGTGGCCTATTTCTGATTTAAATAATATTCATTAGCATAAGAAAGGCAGAGGTTGGAGTTTTAGTTCCTTACATCAGGACCTCCAAATTTACTTATCTTCAAGGGCTGGCTGGAAATAAGCCAGCAGTAAGCAAGAGTGGAGAAGAAGATTGTTAGAGGAATAAAGTAATAGAACAATACAGCCCACAAACAAGCCCTATGGCTCATCTGATCCGTGCCAAACAATTCCTCTGCCTAGTCCCAATTGCTGCACCAGGATCATAACCCTCTATACCCTTCCCACCCAGGCACTTATCCAAGTTTCTCTTTAATGCCGAAATCAACCACTTCCGCTAGCAACATGTTCCACACTCTCATGACACTTGGAAAGAAGAAGCTCCCACTCACCTTTCACCCTTAACCTATGACCTCTAGTTATAGTCACACCAAAAGTCAGTGAAAAAATCCTGCTTGCATTTACACTATCTAAATCCTTTATAATTTTGTATACCTCTATCAAATATCCCTGTATTCTCCTACACTCCAGTGGAAGCCTTCAGGTCTGATGATAGACAGGTACCGAGGTGAGTACCGAATGAACTGAGGGTAAAGCTAAGGGAGTGCATAGAATCCTACAAGAGGAAGCAGGAGTACAAATTCCAGCGGAATAGCATAAGGAACGTGTGATCGGCCATGAAGCAGATCATTGGCTTCAAGGTTAAGGAAAGGAAGATCAGGGCTGCCTGGATAGGGCCGACGAATTGAACTTGTTTTTTAACAGGGTCAGCATGGAACCTCCTGCTGTCCCCTTCCCCATTTGCCTGAACCAAACACCCACACTGTCCCTGAAGCCTTCTTCCTGCACCCTTCCCTCCCCTCTGGAGAGTGCATGTATTCCAAACCCCCAAACTATCTCCATGGGATGGCCACCCTCCCCTGCATGACTGTGGCTGCAGGTCAGGTTGAGAGACAGCTGGAGAGACTACATCAAGGCAAGGCTGCTGAACTGGATGGTACCAGCCCCAGGGTACTGAAGGCATGTGTGAGCCAGCAGTCTGGTATTTTGTAGCACCTTTACAATCTGAGTCTGAGTCAGGAAAAGATACCAATGCTATGGAATACTTTATGCTTGGTTCCTGTACCCAAGAAGGCAACTCCATCTGAATTTAATGACTACAGACCAATTGCCCTTACATCTCACGTGGTGAAGGTGCTGGAGAGGCTGGTCCTGACTTACCACGGACCACAGGTGAGATCTTCATTGGACCCTCGACAGTCTGCCTACCAACCTCCTGTGTGAGTGGATGATGCCATCGTCTACTTGTTGCAGAGATCTCAGTCCCACCTGGATGCTGCTGCTGGCATTGTGAGAATCACATTTTTTGATCTCTCTAGTGTCTTCAACACAATCCAGCCTCTGAGTAAGAAGCTGCAAAGGATGGGAATAGATAAATCCACTATCTCGTGGATTATTGACTACCTGACAGATAGACCCCAGTTTGTACGACTGGGTAGTTCTTTGTTTGAGATGGTGGTGAGTAGAACTTGAGCACCACGAGATACTGTCCTGTCTCTGTTTCTGTTCACATGGTACACCTCAGACTTCCAGTAGAAATCGGAGACTTGTCACCTGCATTTGTTCTCTGATGACTCTGCGCTGGTTGGGTGTATCAGAGCAGGAGTTGAGTTCAGAGGACTGATGGAGAAGTTTGTGGAGTGGTGTGGAAGGAATCACCTACTCCTGAAAGTGGCCAAAACCAGGGAGATGGTGATTGATTTTAGGAGGAAGAGGACTGTGATGAATCCTGTATACATTCAGGGAGAAGAAGTTGCGGTGGTGGAGGAGTACAAATACTTGGGCGTTTACTTCGACAACAGACTTGACAGGAAACCCTACGTCAAGGCTGTTTACAAGAAGGGGATGAACAGACTCCATTTTCTAAGGAAGCTGAGATCCTTCAATGTGTGAAGCAGGATGATGGAGATCTTTTGCCAGTCTGTTGTAACGAGTGCAGTCTTCTTTGTGGCTTTATGTTGGGGGAGCAGCCGATTATCGGTGCTGGTGATGCAAAAAGACTAAATAAACTCATCAAGAAGGCTGGATCTATCCTTGGCTACAACCCAGAGTCTCTTGAGTTAGTGGTGGAGAGCAGGCTACTAAACAAATTGTTATCCATTAAAGACAATCAGACATATCCTCTCCATGACCTACTGAATAAGTAGCAGAGCACCCTTTCAAACAGACTCATTCAGCTCCACTGTCACAAGGATTGTTACAGAAAATCTTTCCTACCAAATGCAATAAGCATATACAACAGTTCATTTCTGTGCAACAGGAGAACTCACATCATTGTACAATAGTCTCTATTTTATTATTTCGTACATTACTATTGAACAGTATTGCATATTATTAAACATTGGTAAATTATTACTGTGTAAATTAATTTTCTGTATGTTATAAGTTCATATTATTATTATTGCTAAGTGTGTTTTTAAATGTTGGTGCTGTAATGAAATAATTTCCCACTCAGGATCAATGAAGTAACTATTAATATTCTATAGTCTCAACCTGTTCAACCTTTTCCTGTCCTCAGATCCTCAAATATTGGCAACATTCTTGAAATTTTTCTCTGCAATCTTTCAAAGTTCAAAAAAGTTCAAAGTAGATTTAATCAAAGTGCATATACATAACTATATACAACCCTGAGATTTATTTACTTGTGGGAACTCACAGTAAATACAATGAAACACAATAGAATCAATGAAAAAGCACACACGAGATGCTGGTATTGAGTAAGAAGTTGTTGTTGAGGCATCTCCCTTCTAGATGCTGATTCATCACCACCTTTGATTTGGCCAAAGGCAGTGGTGTTATCAGCAAACTTCAATATGGTATTGGAGCTGTGCTTAGTCCTATAGTCATCAGTATAAAGTGAGTAGAGCATGGGTTTAAGTACACAGCCTGGTGGTGCACCTGTGCAGATAGTGATTGTGGATAAGATTTTGTTGCTAATCTGAACTGACTGGCATCTGCAAGTGAGGAAATAAAGGATCCAGTTGCACAAGGAGATATTGGAGCTTATTGATTAGTTTCAATCTTATTGATATCTTTCCTGCATGTAGGTGACCATAAATGTACACAATACTCCAAGTTAGGCCTCTCTAATATCTTGCACGAAATCTTACACAAATTCAATACCCTAACATCCCAGTTTTGATTTTTGAATGCCACTGTGCTAAGAGTTCTCTTGATGATTCTGTCTATTTGTGACACCACTTTCAAGGAATTCTGGTTTTGTGTTCCCAGGTCCCTCTGTTCTACCACACTCGTCAGTGCCCTACAGTTCAATGTACAAGTCCTGCCCTGGTTTGTAACACCTCACATTTGTCTGCATTAGATTCCATGTGCCATTTTCAACCCATTTTTCCAGCTGATCCAGATCCCACTGCAAGCTTTAATAGCCTTCCTTGGTGTCTATTACACCTTCAATCTTGGAGTCATCCACAAATTTTTATTCGGAGAAACACCCTTCCAGCCCTCTGAGCCACGTGGCCTACAACCCTAAGCTGATCATCGCACAATTTACAATGACCAGTTAACCTATTAACCAAAACATTTTTGAAGGGTAGAAGGAAACTGGAGCTCCTACTATGACATCCACAATATTATCATCCAGATCACTGATATAGATGACAAACAACAATGGACTTACTGCCAATCCCTGCAGCACATCACTAGTCACAGGCCCCTAGTCAAAGAGGTAACCATCTACTACCACTCTATGACTTCTCCCACAAAGCCAATGCCAAATCCAGTTTACTACCTAACACTGAATACCAAGTGACGGAACATTCTTAACCAGTCTCCCATATGGGACTTCGTCAAAAGCTTTGCTAAAGCCCACGTAGACAACATCCGCTGCCTTGCCTTCATCAACTTCCATGTTAACCTCCTCAAAAAACTCTATCTGATTGGTTAGGCACAACCAACCACACACCAAATAATGCTGACCATCCCAAACATGGCCCTGTCTATCCAAGTACTTATATATCCCATCCCTTAGAATACCTTCTAAAAGTTTATCCACTACTGATAGCAGGCTCACCCACTTATAATTATGTGGCTAATTCTTAAAGACTTTTTTGAACAATGAAACATTAGCTATCTGCCAGTTCTCCAGCACTTCACCTCCGGCTGAGGACATTTTAAATACCTCTGCTAGATATACTAGCAAATCCTGCACTAGGCTTCCACAATGTCCAAAGTAACACCTTCTCAGGCTCTGGGGATTTGTCCATTCTAATTTTCCTCCAGATGGAAAGTACCTCCCTCTCTGTAATCCATATACAGTCCAAGAACTTCTGCTATTTTGCCCCAGTTCTGTAGATTCTGTGTACTCATGAGTAAATGCAGGTGCAATATACTCATTTACGATATCCCTCATCTCTTAAGGCATCACATGTGACCACACTAATTTTCAAGAGGAACAACCTTGTCCTTTGCTATTGTTTTGCTCTTAATATATCTGTAGAAGGACCTGGAATTCTCCTTTACCTTGTCTTCTAGAGCAACCTCATGCCTTCGTTTAGCCCTCCTGATTTTCTTCTTAAGTGTTATCTTGCATTTCCTTGACTCCTCAGGTATCTTATTTATTCCTGTCTGTCTATACCTGCTGTACACCTCCTCCTTCTATTTAACCAGGGCCTCAATATCTCTCAAAATCCAAGGTCCCCTAAACCTATTACCTTGCCTTTTATTCTGACAGAAGTATACATACTCTGTACTCTCAATAATTCACTTTTGAAGGCCTTTCTTTATTCGAATATTTTTGTCTGCAATCCCTCTGCCAGAAAACAACCTATACCACTCCACACTTCCCAGATCCTTTCTGATGCTATCAGAATTTGTCCTTTCTCCAATTTAGAATCTCAACCTGAGGACTGGATGTATTCTCCATAATTAACATGAAACTAATAGAATTATTTATTGAATGGTCTATAATATAATCCTATTCATGTAGTTTTTAGATTAGATTAGATTATGAGGACACGCAGTCCTCTTTTATTGTCATTTAGTAATGCATGCATTAAGAAATGATACAATGTTTCTCCAGAATGATATCACAGAAACACATGACAAACCGACTGAAAAACTGACAAAAACCACATAATTATAACATATAGTTACAACAGTGCAAAGTAATACCGTAATTTAATAAAGAACAGACCACGGGGACGGTAAAAAGTATCAAAGTCTCTCGGAAGTCCCATCATCTCACGCAGACGGTGAACCTCCAGTGCCGCAAACTTGCCGGTGCAACATCCTGGAAGCATCTGACCACAGTCCGACTCCGAGTCCAACCGAAAACTCTGAGCCTCCGACCAGCCCTCCGACACCGAGCACCGAGCACCATCTCTGCCGAGCGCTTCGACCCCGGCCCCAGCAACAGGCAATAGGCAAAGCCGAGGATTTGGGGCCTTCCCCTTCGGAGATTCTCGATCACACAGGAGCAGCGGCAGCGAAGCAGGGATTCCAGAAGTTTCTCCAGGTGTTCCTCCGTACTTCTCATGGCTGTCTCCATCAAATCAGGACTGTGCACGGCCCCCTAGTTAACACATACGATATCATTCGGAACGGCCACGACGCACCGCCATCTTCTCTTCCCTATGCCTTTCTTCCCTTTGCTAGTCAGCAGGACACCCTTGGGCAAGGTGTAGCACCTGCTTAGAGCCCCACCACCCCACCCACAGATCAGGATCACATGAAGCCATGAGAGCAGGTGGAATATGATCAGATAAGCAGCTGGTGCATATCACAAATCCTGGTTATGTGATCAGTGACGCCTGGAAGACAATCTCCGATGAGTATTGCTAATGTCAGGGGTCACCTGCCAGGAGAAGGTGATGACAAGCCACTTCTGTAGAAAAAATTGTCAATAACCATCATGATCACATGATTGCCCATGTCATACGACAAGGTACATAATAAACGACCAATCCCTTTCTTATTCCTCAATTCCATCCATATAGGTCAGTTCTTGAAACCTCCAGTCTATCCTGTCCGAGCAGTGTTGTGACATTTTGACATTATGATTTTTGTTTAGTTTCTTTCAGGAGATTCTGTTCAACCAGCAGTCCAGACATTAGGACCCAGGCATAGGTTAGGGCACTTCCTGTAGCTACACCCTGAGGTGTACCTGATAGAAAAGCTACAAGGCATGTCCTGGTGATCGATGACATTAAACCAGGCATTTCTTGTCATGAATCATCCTAACACACATTTCTTTGGCCGATTTTGATCACATAAGATGATGTCACTAATGGACAGAAACAGACTCGTTTGCCCATCTGATTCATGCCTCCAAAATGCCCATCTAACTTAGTCTCATTTGTGCATGTGTGACCCACATCACTTTAAACCTTTCCTATCTATTTACCTGTCCAAATACCTTTTTAATTTTGCTTTTGCACTTAACTCAACCACTTTCTTTGGCAGATTACTTCATATACAGACCTCCCACTGAGTGAAAATTTTGTTCCTCGGTTTCCTATTAAAATTTACCCCTCATACCTTAAATGTCTGCCCTCTAGTTTTTAATTCCCAACCAATTCTGGGAAAATATAAGCTGCTCATGAGTATCTCTATAAGATCACCCTTCTTTTTCCTATGCTCCAATAAATAAAGTCCCAATCTGCTCAATCTCTAGCTATAACTCAGTCCTTCAAGTCCTGGCTGGCAACGCTTTCATAAATCTTTTCTTTATTAGACTATTTTTGTCCCCATTTCCTCTTTTTTAGTAAATATGAACATGAGCAGATTTGCTGCATTAGTTTTCATCCTTCCTGCTTTGTCTCACAGTGAGGATCTACATAAATGAAAACAAGCACCATTATACAAGATTACTACTGCTTGTTTCAGACAGAACTTGAACCCATTACCAAAAAACAGAAATAGGATCCAAGGGTTACAACCTAGGACTAATTTACTCTGAATAAAATGTGGAATACACCATATTAAAAGTAATGATTCTTGATTGATTTAATTTTATAGTTTATGGATCACCCCCTGACTCTTCTGTAAATTTTACCATATTAAAAAAGTTTGAACTCACACTCCCCAGTTTACTCGCAGCCTGGCTCTGACTGATGTAACCCTCAGTTCACCTCCAGCCTGATCCAATTTCTTCTCCATTAGATACTGATACGTACAGTACAGTATATCTGTGTCTGGACAGTGGGTTACACCTGTTTCAGATATTTCACTTCATTTTGCAATAACACTATCTTGGGTCCCCCTCCAAGAAGATTAGATCATTATTAAAATATCATAAAATTATAAAGTGCTTAAGTGTGGAACGATGTTGTCTTTAAATAAATAAATAACTTATTACACTCAGAAACAAGTGCTAAGCCACAGACTCTGCAGTTCTTGACTGGATCATGTATAGTTTAGAGCAGATGTTTTACACTCTGCTGCTCAATAATCAGAGACTTGGTGTCATCCCTTAAGTGGCAACTGTCAGCAAAAAATAGTCATGTTTCTGTGGAGGAGAAAGAAAATCTGTAGAACAGAGGGAGAGAGCTCCATAGTTCATAGAGAGGGATATAGAAGCCATGTTGCGTGAGAACAACACCCAGAAATGGAGCACAGTGTTGATGGCTGTGCTCCTATCCCTACATCCCCCATCAGCCTGCAAGGACAATCATGCCCATCCCATTTTCTCTAACACTCCTGCCAACAGTCTGACAGTCACAGAAACATCCACTGAATACTGTAGAAATAACTTCCTCTCAGCTTTAGCATAAGCTGCAGACTTTGGAAGTTTCAGGAGCATTCTTCTGCAAGTTCTGAAGCTGACAGTCTAGTCTCCCAATACTGGCGGAGTGCATCTTTAAAAAGCAATAAAAATAAGACTATAAGACCATAAGACATAGGAGCAGAATTAGGCCACTTGGCCTATAGAGTCTATTCCGCCATTCAATCATGGCTGATCCTTTTTTTCTCTCTCCTCCTTAACCCTGTAACCTTTGATGCCATGTACAATCAAGAACCTATCAATCTCTGCCTTAAATACACCCAACGACCTGGCCTCCACAGCTGTACGTGGCAACAAATTCACCACCCTCTGGCTAAAGAAATTTCTCCACATCTCTGTTTTGAATGGATGCCCCTCTATCCTGAGACTCTGCCCTCTTGTCCTAGACTTTCCTACCATGGGAACCATCCTTTTCACATCTACTCTGTCTAGGCCTTTCAACATTCAAAATGTTTCAATGAGATCCTCCCTCATCCTTCTAAATTCCAGCGAGTACAGATTCTGAGCCATCAAACTTTCCTCGTATGATAACCCTTTCTTTCCTGGAATCATCCTTGTGAACTTCTTCTGAACCTCTCCAATGCCAGCACATCTCTTCTAAGATGAGGAGCCCAAAACTGTACACAATACTCAAGGTGAGGCCTTACCAGTGCCTTATAAAGCCTCAACATCACATCCTTGCTCTTGTATTCTAGACCTCTTAAAATGAATGCTAACATAGCATTTGCCTTCCTCACCACCGACTCAATCTGCAAGTTAACCTCTAGGGTGTTCTGCACAAGGACTCCCAAGTCCCTTTGCATCTCAGTTTTTTGGATTTTCTCTCCGTTTAGAAAATAGTCCACACATTTATTTCTACTAACAAAGTGCATGACCATGCATTTTCCAACATTGTGTTTCATTTAGACATTCTCCTAATCTGTCTAAGTCCTTCTGCATTCTACCTGTTTCCTCAACACTACCTGCCCCTTCAGCAATCTTCATATCATCTGCAAACTTGGCAACAAAGCCATCTATTTCATCATCCTTATCATTTTACATACAGCATAAAAATAAGTGGTCCCATCACCAGTAGTCACTGGCAGCCAACCAGACAATGATCCTTTCATTCCCACTCACTGCCTTCTTCCAATCAACCAATGCACTAACCATGTTAGTAACTTTCCTGTAATACCACAGGCTTTTAACTTGGTAAGCAGCCTCATGTGTGGTACCCTGTCAAAGGCCTTCTGAAAGTCCAAATATACAACGTTGACCGCATCCCCTTTATCCATCCTACTTGTAATCTCCTCAAAGAATTCCAATAGGTTCCCTTAAGGAAACAATGTTGACTTTGTCCTATCTTGTCCTTGTCCTGTGTCACCAAGTACTCCATCACCTCATCCTTAATAATTGACACTAACATCTTCCCAACCACTGAGGTCAGGCTAACTGGTTTATAATTTCCTTTCAGCTGCCTACCCCTTTTCTTAAAGAGTGCAGTGACATTTGAAATTTTCCAGTCCTCTGGCACCATGCCAGAGCCCAATGATTTTTGAAAGATCATTTCTAATGCTGCCACAATCTCTAACACTACCTCTTTTAGAACCCGAGGGTGCAGTTCATTTGGTCCGGGTGACTTACTGTATGTACTTTTAGGTCTTTCAGCTTTTTGAACACATTCTCCCTTGTAATAGTAACTTCAGCCACTTCTCTTCCTTCACACACTACAACATCTGGCATACTGCTAGTGTCTTCCACAGTGAAGACTGATGCAAAATACTCATTTAGTTCATCTGCCATCTCGTTGTCCCCTGTTGTTATTTCTCCTGCCTCATTTTCCAGCCGTCCTATATCCACTCTCATCTCTCTTCTATTTTTTACATACCTGAAAAAGCTTTTACTATCCACTTTGATATTATTTGCTAGCTTGCTTTCATATTTCATCTTTTCCCTTCTAATGATTCTTTTAATTGCTCTCTGCAGGTTTTTAAAAACTTCCCAATACTCCATCTACCCACTAATTTCCCTTTTGTTTTTACATTGGCTTTGACTTCCCTTGGTTGTACTATTTTGCCATTTGAGTATTTCTTCACTTTTGGAATGCACATGTCCTGCACCTTCCTCATTTTTCCCAGAAACTCATGCTATTGCTGCTCTGCTGACATCTCTGCCAGCAGCTCCTTCCAATTTACTTTGGCCAACTCCTCTCTCACTGTAATTTCCCTACTCCACTGAAATACTGCTACGTCAGACTTTACTTTCTCCCTACTAAACTTCAAGTTGAACTGAATTGTATTGTGATCACTGGCTCCTAAGGGTTCTTTTACCTTAAGCTCCCTAATTGCCTCCGGTTCATTACATAACACCCAATCCAGTATAGGTGATACCCTGGTAGACTCAACGACAAACTGCTCTAAAATGCCATCTCTTAGGTATTCAACAAACTCGCTCTCTTGAGATCCATTACCAACCTGATTTTCCCAATCGACCTGCATGTTAAAATCTCCCATGACTATCTAGTATAAGTGTTCCTATTGTAAGTGAGGCTTCTATAACAGAAAATGTAAGGAGCTTTGAGTCCCAGTTTTTGATGGAACAAGTGAAAAATGGAGTTAAGCTTCTGACATCATTGGCTATACATCTGAAACCAGGAAATTTGTCATATACACTGGTGAGATCTGGCAAAATTTCATTCACGAATGATTGCTAACACGATTACTTTCCAGGAAAGTTAAAATTAGTTCCACAATGGACAGTCCCCAGCCCAGCTACGAAAGGAGGAGGATTGGGCATGAGGTTCACAACTCCGTCCCGTAAAAATCCAGTGCTATAGAAATGCCTACAGTAGCTCCAAGAAGCTCATCACTGGGAGAGGATGGATCTTTGCCTAGAAGAAGTACGAAGCCATCTGGAGAAAGGGGAAGCCACAGGGCTGATCAACCTTGAGGCCTGAACTGAGGACTCAGGTGAGCTGCCGTTGGTGGCCTATGCCTAATAGGGTTGATGGGTTTAAGAAAATGAAGAAAGTTAAAACTGCATAGTGGAATGTTTCTATCTTGACTTTCATCCTGACTAAAACTGGAGATCACAGAGCAATGCTTATAAATTCATCTGAACAGGATACCTAGAAACATTGGGACTATCCACACTGCCTCAAAAATTTGAAGCATTGAAGTTAATAAAGGTTTTATGCAGAGCATTTAGAGCTAATGGTGGACAATGATGTTCCAGGCACTCCATCACAAAAAGAGGCCAATTTAACTCCTTTTCCCATCAGATTTTTGCAGAAACAATCTAAATAAATATAATTTACTTTCCTCCAAACTATGAGAGTTATAGACAAAAAATCAAAACCCACAATTTTATAGCACTATGTTGTGGTATTGTATAGTTCACATTACAAAAGCAAATAACAGCAACTAAAATTTAAATTTGCATTAAAACATCCCAAGATTTTTCAATTTATCAAATTAAGTTTGACTCCAAGGAGATTTAGTAGTCATCACCAGAAGTCTCCGAGTTGGGTACAATCACAAAATTTAAAAGACACTTGGACACATACAATTGATAAGTTCATGGCCTAAGGTAGAAGGAGTCAATTTTAGAAAACCTAGCACATTCATTTTTCCTACATTTACACACTTAGTCCAGCGGTCGTGGAGCAAATGGATCCCTTCTTTGTAGAAGTCAGCGTCTTGGACCTCCACAAAGTGGTCCACAGTAGGGGTCATTGATAAGGTCGTGGCCTAAGGTAGAAGGATATGAGTTATTAACTTCAAACTTTCTGCATTTTCACTCAAAGAGTTGAACTGCACATGCATGTAACGAGAGCGGTATAACTCAACTCCTTCTACCTTAGGCCACGAACTTATCAATCACCCCTGCCGTGAACCACATCTACAAAGAAGGGATCCGTATGCACCACGACTGCTGGACTAAGTGTGTACGTGTAGGAGGGGACTATGTTGCAAAATGAATGTGCTAGGTTTTCTAAAATTGACTCCTTCTACCTTAGGCCACAAACTTATCAATCACCCCTCGTACTGTATACAGACGGGAAATGTTTATGGACCAAATGCAGACATGTAGTGCTAGCTGAGCTCTCCAACTTGGTCAGCATAGATAAGTTCAACTGAAGGGTCTGTTTCCACATTGTGTGGCTCTGTGACTCCTCAAGTTTCAAGGGTAAAACACACAAAATTCTAGGGAAACTCAGCAGGTCGGGCAGCATCTATAGAAATGAATGAACAGTCGATGTTTCATGACGAGACCCTTCATCAGGACTGGAAAGGATGTGGGAGCAAGCCAGAATAAGAAGGGGAAGGAGTACAACCTAAAAGGTGATAGGTGAAGCCAGGTAAAAAGCTGGGTGTTGATAGGTAGAAAAGGTAAAGGGCTGGTGGTAATATGTCCTTGGAATCTGGTAGGCAAAGAGAGTGCTACATCACACTGCGCACTAGCAACCCCCAGGGCTGTGTGCTCATCCCACTGCTGTCCATGCTGCTGACTCACAAGTGTATTGCCGGATCCAGCTTAAACTGCATCATCGAGTTCACTGAAGATACGACAGTGGTTGGCCTCGTTGACAACAATGATGAGTCGGCATACAGAGAGGAGGCAGAGAGGTTTGTCAGATGGTGTGAGAACAACAACCTGAGTCTCTACATGCATTTTGAATTATATTTTATTAACTTTTTTGAGGTAATATTTTGTTTTATGTGCTGTGCATTATATAGGTTGTGTGAGTGCATCGTAGTCCAGAGGAATACTGTTTCATTTGGTTGTACAGTCAGATGACAAAAAATTTGAACTTGAACTGGAAAAGGAAAGAGCAGGGGCATTAGGGGTAAGTGATAGACAGGCAAGGAGAAGAGAAGCGGCAAGAGGGGAGGCTGAGTGGAGATTGGAAGGAGAGGGAAGGAGGAGGGAGAAAAAATACTGGAAAGGGGATAAGAATTAAAATTGCTAGCCACCGGAAAATCCTGCTTTTCATGGGTGGAGCAAAGGTGCTTGACAAAGCGATCCCCCAATCCATACTGGGTCTCACCAATGTAGAGGAGGACACATCGGGATGACCCCAACAGATCTGCAGGTGAAGTGTTGCCTCAGCTTGGAAGTACTGTTTAGCGCCTTGAATTGAGGTGAGGGAGGAGGTGAATAGGCAGGTGTGGCACCATCTCCGCTTGCAGTGATAGGTGTTGGAAGGGAAATCAGTGGGTCAGAACAAATGAATAAGAGAATCATGGAGGGAGCGATCCCTTTCCCAACAGAGAGTGGGTGGCGGGGGGGGGGGGAGAAAAGGATGTATCTAGTGTTAGGATCCCGTTGAAGATGGCAGATGTTATGGAGAATGCCGTGCTGGACGTGCAGGCTCATGGGGTGGTAGGTGAGGAGAAAAGATATCTATCCCTGTTAAGGCAGCAGGAAGATGGAGTGAGATCGGATGTCCAGGAAATGGAGGAGATGGAGTGAGGGCCCATCAATGGTGGAGGAAGGGAATTTTTATTCTTTGAAAAAGGAGGACAACTCAAGTGTTCTGAAAAGGAAATCCTCACCCTGGGAACAGATGCAGCAGAAATACAGGAACTGAGAAAAGGAATGGCATTTTACAGGAAACACGGTGGGAAGAGGTATAGCCAAGATAGCTATGGGAGTTGGTAAGTTAACAAAACATTTTGGCAGACAGTTTGTCCCTTGAGAGAGATCAAGAAATGGGAGGGATGGGAGGGAGGTGTCAGAAATGGACAAAGTGAATTTATGGGCAGGGTGGGAGTTGGAGGCGCAGTTGATGAAATTTCTGAGGTCAGCATGAGTGCATAAGAAGCACCAATGTGGTCATCAATGTAGCACTGAAAGAGTTGGGGAGCATTAGCTGGAAAGGCTTGGAACATGGAGTGTTCCATGTAGCCAATAAAAATGAAGGCATTGGACGTCATGGTAGCATACCGGTTAGCGCGATGCTTTGACGACTCAAGAGTGTTTCAGAGTTCGGAGTTCAATTCCAGCACAGTTCTGTAAGGAGTCTCTGTACGCCCTACCCATTGAATGTGTGGGTTTTCCTCGGCTGCCCTGATCTCCTCCCACAGTCCAAAAATGTGGCAGGTAGGTTAATAGGTCATGGTAAATTGTTCTGTGATTAGGTTAGGTTAAATTGGGTTGCGATGTTGCTATGGTGGCGTAGCTCAAAGTGGGGGAAGGGCCTACTCCACACTGTATTGCTGAATAAATAAAATTAAGTAGCTGGTAGCCATACGGGTAAGTTGTAAGGAGCATTTTAACAGAGCTAAATGGAAAAAGGAGTTCCTTAGCTTAAATAATTCCCAGTGGGCAAGTACAAAGGGACTAGATATCTCAGCTGTTTGGTGGAAGTAGGTGAGAATGATATGAACATCAAGGCCATAGTAGGATTTGAAAATAAGTCAGAGAGTTTAAAAATTGTGGTTTTGCTGAACCAGGAGTTACTTTAAATCCACCAAGATAAGGCTAATGGCTGCAGATGGCTGTTACCACAAAAAGCAACTATGTGCTAACAAAAAGTTAATGTTTCAGGTCAAGGCACTTTGTCAGAAAGGAGAACAGGGAAGACAAGTTAGTTTTAAATTACAGAGAGGGTGGGAAGAGGTGAAAAGGACAAAAGATACTTATTTCTGAGAAGGTGGATGCATGGTCACCATGGCAATAAGTCACTATTGACTCTATCCAGGTTTATAGATTAATGAGGGAGTTAGCAACAGAGAAAACAAATCAAGTGATGTGTAATATCTGTGAAATGCTGGTCAGAGCCGTAGTAAATGCTCAGCAAATCAGCCGGTGTTGGTGGAGAAAGCAAAACTGGGTAAACAGTGCAGAAAGATATTCAGCTTTGACAAATCCCACCATAAACTCATTTCATCCCTTCTGTATTTTCCTTCTCTGTTTCTTTAGCTGCACTCTTCCTGTCACTCCTGACTTCCGTGCATCTCCGAGCTTCCCACTTGTACTATGCCTTCGATTGGAGCTGGTGATAGTCCCTCCGTTTCATTATATAGAACTGCCTCCTCAGTTACACACATCAAAGTTGCTGGTGAACGCAGTAGGCCAGGCAGCATCTCTAGGAAGAGGTACAGTCGACGTTTCGGGCCGAGACCCTTCGTCAGGACTAACTGAAGGAAGAGGTAGTAAGAGATTTGAAAGTGGGTGGGGGAGGGGAAGATCCAAAATGATAGGAGAAGACAGGAGGGGGAGGGATTGGCAATGGGGATATGAGAGGATCATGGGACAGGAGGCCCAGGGAGAAGGAAAAGAGGGGGAGGGGGGGAAACCCAGAGGATGGGCAAGGGGTATAGGCAGAGGGACAGAGGGAGAAAAAGGAGAGGGAGAGAAAGAATGTGTGTATATAAATAAATAACGGATGGGGTACGAGGGGGATGTGGGGCATTAGCGCAAGTTTGAGAAGTCAATGTTCATGCCATCAGGTTGGTGGCTACCCAGACGGAATATAGGGTGTTGTTCCTCCAACCTGAGTGTGGCTTCATCTTTACAGTAGAGGAGGCCGTGGATAGACATATCAGAATGGGAATGGGATGTGGAATTAAAATGTGTGGCCACATGTGTGGCCTAAATTATCTGCTTCTTCCAGTGTTTCATCGTCCACTGGACCTACGCATTGTTAAGCTTTTCACTACTTTTCTTAATCTTACCTATCCACATTCAACAAAAGATTTACAAGCTGCGGAGATTATATTCATATTATGATTGTTTTTTTATTTTACAAAAAATAACAAAATATGCAATCATATAGCCAATGACTGCTAAATTTGAACACCATTATAATTATGGAAGGGTGTGTTTTGCAATGTCTCCATTAAGTAATTATAACATCAAATATTTTTGCTAAGCCTCACACAGACAACTCTGTCTATTTATACATTACTAAGGCAGCTTCCATTCTCCAGCTGGCTGGTGTAATTCTGGTAATTTCTCACCCATCCCACTTCTCTCCTTTCCCATTTCCCATTCTGGCTCCCCTCTTACCAATCAGAAAGTCGTCCTGGAACTTAATCAACAAAGTTAAATATTGGAAACACTTTCCAATCTATTATAAAATAAAAGGACTATATCTATTTTAATATCAATATAATTAAATATCCACAATAACAGTTGTAATGCAAATGCAATGGGGTCTGGATAAACCAGCTTGATACAATTACTATGTTTCCAAATATTTTTCAGAAAAAGACATCACCAGCAAGGCCAGTATTTATAGTCCATCCTGGCTTTCTTTTTGAACTAAAGTAAACCTGAAGTCTGGAGTCATATATGGGCCCAAGCAGGCAACGATGTTATAGTTCCTCCCCAAATGACATTAATACATTACGTGAGCCTTGGCATCATTACTATTAATGATAAGTTTGATGTTTAAATTTAAAAATTACAAAAAAAAAATCCAAGAAGATGCTGAGCTGTGACCTCCATTGAGTCACAGTTCAGATTTAGTTTTTAATTGTTCATTTTTAATTGTTTTTCAGGTTCATAAGGATGATTTTGGGGGCAAAGAGAGGAGTTAGAGTTCAGATTAGGTTTATGGACAGAGAGGTAAGGGAATTAGAGGTCAGACTTGAGTCTAAGACT
Source organism: Mobula hypostoma (assembly GCF_963921235.1). Lineage (NCBI taxonomy): Eukaryota > Metazoa > Chordata > Chondrichthyes > Myliobatiformes > Myliobatidae > Mobula > Mobula hypostoma. The sequence goes on from NC_086099.1 coordinate 132,777,516, forward strand.
CCGCTCCGCATTCGAAAACCAGCGTCATGGATGCGAGACGTGGAATGAGTTCTGATGATGCTCTGGGTTTGTGAATCAATGAGACCGAAGTTTGAGGCCTAGTGTTCAGGGTACTGTCATCAGCGAGTCCAGAGTTCGAGGCCTAGTGGTCGGTGATAAGTATGTCTTGGGATGGATGCCAAGGATCGAGGGACAAGGTCAAAGGGAAGTCCAGAGTTGAGGCCCATTGACTGGAACCGAGTCTATGAATCTCTGTGAGTCTGCTGAGTAGACCAGAGCCCACACTCTGCAGACCTGAGTCCGTACCTGTTGGAGTCTGTAGGCCTAACCTGGGGTTAAAATCTGTTTATGCGTGTGGATGAGAGGGAGGAATGGTACCTGTTTTTGCTGCTGTTGCTGTTACTTGTTATATTCTGTGTCGTTCTGCTGAGCATTGAGGCCATGCTATGTTGGCAACAGAATACATGACGACACTTACGGGCCGCCCCAGCACACCCTCAGGTACGTTGGTTGTTAAAACAAACAACACATTTACTGTATGATTCGATGTACAGTACTAATGACAAATGAACCTGAATCTTGAATCTTGTTCACTGAATTTAAATTCAATGGTGGGATTTGAACTCAAGTATCTACATTGTTAGTCTGGCATCCAGATTACTTGTCTGGTAAATAAAACACTTCACCACCATCTTTAATATGCTCTTATCATTCAAGGCATATCTTGGGCATTGTCAGTTTTAAAGCCACAAAGTGTTCTTAAGAGACACTAACAGCTTTCCTTGAAGAAGTCCTCCAATTTAAAACCTGAAATATTGACTGTAATCTGCTCTTGACTTCCAGAGGGAGACCATATTTACTCCTTCGCAGAATGATGTGTGTCATTTATTGTAAAATGAGTAATCCCTTAGGGCTAGCAATGAGATCTCTTAATCCTGGTTCTACCCCTTCATACATTCATAGCTTTGCAAAGTATAAGCATTGCAGATACGTTTGTTGCCTGCTCCTCAGCATGGTATTGATTTATCTAATAATTGCTTTCTCTTTCATAGTCAGAATATTTTGGACCCCAGAGCATGTGCATAGGATTGAACTGTGCAGCTGTTACCTGTCAAATGCCAGATGCATAGTCCAAATAATTAGCAAAGCTGTATTTCCTGGTACTGTCAACATTTGATTATTATCAACTGCTTGGGTGAAAAATTGAAGGCATCAGAAAGAGTTGCATGTTGTGTTATACTGTTGCTTCTACTGACAGTTGTTGTGAATACATTTCAGTCAATGCTGCTCTCAATAATCTCCCGCCAACATGGTTTCACAGAAAGTCTATTGCAACATTTAGTAATTCATTAAGCAGTTTTATGAAATCTTAACAGATTACTCACATGTATGAAAAGGGAGCTTTGCGTGCTTAGTAACCTAAAATCTAAAATGTGTTTACACACTTAGGACACAGCATTTCCATTATTGTCATTATTTCCCTAATTTGGTAACAATGGGCTTCCAATTACAAAATGTAACACTAACAATTTCTTGACCAGAAAACCACCCACTGGCAACAATGAAAGAGTGCAAGGTTGACCTAAAACTAGACAAAAAAAGCTGTGCAAAGGGTTTTCACTGAGGTCTCCCCGCAGTCAGCACACAAATAGCATCTGAACACTAGGAGTCTTGTTCAGGGTCCTGTCCCACTGAGAACAAGACTCCTCCTATGATTCCTGGAGTGAGAAGGGATATTTTTGTTTGTTTTGTTTTAATCAGAGGAGTTGAGTTGAGGCTTACCTTCAGAAGGCAAAAGAAACCCCTCAAAGATCTGGAAAAATTATAGCCAACTGAAACTTTTTGATCCAAACAATTTTCCTATTATTGCTAAACTAATTATGTCCCCTCTGATTTTTTAAAATAAAAAATCCACATTAGTAAAGGTTCAGTTTCTAAATTTAATGAGTCTTAAAAATATGTTCCCATTTGCTTTTCACATGAGTAGTGAATATTTGCATTTGAAATTCACTCTAATTTTTGACACATGTTAGCAGAGACCTGTTGTCAAGTTACAAACCATCTGCTTTAAAGGTGTGGTCACATTGTAGAAACTTCACGCAAGTTCATCAAACTTGTGAGCATTCTGACCCCAAGATATAAAATGGACAGAAGTAAAAAGATCGCTGAGGAGCAACAATGTAGCATGAGCAAAGCACAAAAAGTCAGCTGCAATGATGAAGTGCTAAATGCATTCATATATTTTGGCTGCAACCTTTAAAAAGGGGAAATTACAAAGCAGGCATTAAGAAATGAATGCATAAAGCACTTTGAAAGACACAGTTACTACTCTAATATAATAACAGCAATGCCCTCTTCACTGTGTTTAGCTTTCCTGTACTTCAGTTCAGCTCAGGGACATAAACAATGACAGCATCTGAAGCAGGCTGCATTTAACCAATTGGTGGATTAGCAACACTGTGAGTGCACAGAGCCGGGAAACTTGGGTTCTTCACACACGATGCCCAGGCTGATGTCCTGGCCGTTACAAGAGAACTGTGTGCATCAGCATCGATGGTCTGTCACAAGATACAGTAAACGCAACCTCAAGTTAGCCTGCAATCATGTGGGCACATGACACATCAAGGCTAACTTCAATCATTGAGATTTTGGATGGTGATCGTCATAGCAACATGCTGTAAGTTAGGCCATCTTGCAGCATTTTATGAGGTCTGCTACACACTATGTTGGGGCAAACAACTGCTGATAATGAGACAGTATGCTGAGTAAAGGCCAGGTATATAGAGTGATGGAAGTTTTAGTGCAGTTATTACTTTTGTTCACAATATACAAAAATATTGGACTTTGGAATAAAAAAAACACAAAAATTCCACATTTGCAGTTCACGTCATGCTGGGAGAACAGAAACATATTAAAAGAAGATATTAATAAACTGATAGAATGGATACATACTTGGTAAATAAATTTGCTAAGAAAGACATTTCTAAAGTAAACCTATGGATTCCTGGATCATGCTGCCTGGTACAGTGGTAGAGGCAAATGCATTAAGAGACGTTTGGATAAACACATGAATGTAAGGAAGATGGAGGGATATGGACATTGTGTAGGTAGGAGGGATCAGTATTCGGGTGTTTGATTTGCTTTTTTAGCTGGTTTGGCACAACATTGTGGGGCCGAATGGCCTGTTCCTGTGCTGTACTGTTCTATGCTCAGTGTCCTATGACACTGTGGCTGAATTAAAAAACTATCTCCACTCAAAGTGCAGTTCACCCTGAAACTTCCGCAGGCTTTTGGTTCATTCACCAGCTGCTTCTCAAAGAGTATTAAAAAATAATGTCTGGTGTCATGTGCTCCATGGCTAACTTTTTTCTCTCTCCTTCATCTCGTAATAGATTAAAAAATGCTAACATTACAGACTTGTGTACTGTGAATATAGGTACTTGCACATAGTCAATTACTGAAAAATACTACCGTCTAGCACTTCAGGCTGTCATTCCCTGCCATAAGTTCCTCAAATGAATGATCTTTCATCAGTTTAGTATTAAAGTTAATGCCAAGATACTGACTAACACCAAATTATTTCACACTTTTGAAGTGATAGAACAGGAACTTCAATAATGTATATAACATCAGTTGACATTAAGCCAGCTGCACAAGGTACAGTACTGGGGATAAGATGTCTTAGAGTCTGGAGTCATAGAGTCATACAACACTACAGCACACAAACAGGCCCATGGGTCACGTTGTTCATGCCGAACTGTTAATCTGCCTACTCCCATCAACCTGCACCTGGACCATAGCTCTCCATACCCCTGCCATTTGTGTCTCTTTCCAAATCTCTACTAATACCGAAATCAAACCCACGTCTATTACTTCCACTGGCAGTTCCTTACAAATTCTCACCTCCCTCGAAGCGAAGGATTTCCACCTCATGTTCCGCTTAAACATTACACCCTTAACCACGACCTCTAGTTGTAGTCTCACCCCACTTAAGTGGAAAAAACCTGCTTCCATTTACCCTATCTATTACCCTCATAGTTTTGTATTCCTCTATCAAATATTCCCTTATTCTTCTATGCTCTAAGAAATAAAGTCCTAACCATCCAACCTTTGCCTGTAACTCAGGTCCTGAAGTCCTGGCAACATCCTTGTAAATTTTCACTGCACTCCTTCTATCTTATAGACATCTTTCCTCTAGGGAGGTGACCAAAGATGCACACAATACTCCAAATTAGGCCTCACCAATGTCTCAAACGACTTTGACATAACATCCCAACTCGTGTACTCAGTACTTTGATTTATGAATGACAATGTGCCAAAAGCTCTCCTTATGACCCTATCTACCTGTGACACCACTCTCAAGGAAATATGGATCTGTTTTCCTAGATTCCTCTCTTTTACAGATTCTTCGGTACCCTACCCCTCCACCATGTAAGTCCTACCTTAGTTTGTCCTCCCAAAGTGCAACTCCTCACACTTGCCTGCATTCAATTCCATCTGGCATTTTTCAGTCTATTTTTCCAGCTGCCCTCATCCCACTGCAAGTTTTAAAGGTCTTCCTCACTGTCCACTCAGACTCTTGGTGTCATCCATTTGCTGATCCAGTTTATCCAGATCATTGACAATAACAGACTCAGCACCAATCTCTGCAGCACACCGTGAGTCACAGGCCTCCAGTCAAAGGTGCAATCATCTGCTACCACTCTCTGGCTTCTCCCACAAAGCCAGTGTCGAATTCAATTGACCACCTCATCTTGAATGTCAAGTGACTGAACTTTGTTGACCAACCTCCCATGTGGGAATTTGAGAATTGATTTAGCATAACTCAAGGAACATACAGCCTATGTATATAAGCTAATCATGCATTTATATTTATATTTATTGTGTTTTTATTATGTTCGTTATGTCAATTGTGTTTTTATGTTGCAATAGATCTGGCGTAACCATCATTTTGTTTTCCATCACACTTGGGTACTGAAGAAACAATGTTCAATCTTGAAATATACAAATGTAAATATGTCTATTATCCTGAATGTAATTTTATTTTATCCCACATGATGGAGCCATAACCTAGAACTGATTTGATATAGTATCCAGACACTTGTCCGAACTTCATTTATTTAAAAGTATCCAATTTAAATAATTTATTGATAGATCAGTTCCATACAAGGGATTTGTTTTCTAACAAATATATATTAATGCTGAATGAAAGCAAACATCTCTGCCAAACATTTCTCGCCCTTTTTCACTATTTCCTCTCTTTTACACAAATGTGCTCAAAATTCATACTGACCAGTAAAGTAGGAGCAGTTGTCCTTGACCCTGAAGAAAATTCTCCACAAGGATTGGGCATTTCATTACTAAGAACTTCCCCTTTACCAGCATTAATTCAGGAAAATTCCTAGTTGCTAGCATGTGATGTCATCAACTAGGCTGAACAAGAGCCCATCACGATTTTCATGGATAATGAATCAGAACAAGAGGAAAATATGTAAACAATGTATAAGTTATTGAACACTATGTGGAGTTTTAAAGTCTGGAGTATGTCTTTATGAATAAGGTAAAGTTGGACTATAAACAATACTTAAAACAAGAATATTTTAAAATCCTGATATTGTAATACTCATGGGAAGAATTTATGAAATACTTCATTAAACATAGTTCTTTTTTAATGTCCAGTAATTTATTCAGCAGGAACTATGCCTTACATATGGAAAAAAGATAGCATTTTCATAGTATGTGTATGTAAAGTTTATTCCTATATGGCTCAAGTCATTTCAAAGGATTTTTTGGGATTCCATTAGTGAAGTCTGGAAGCAAAACAACACGTACGAGTGCAGTGACTCACAAACACCAACGTACTGATTTCTGCTTTAACCTGCACATGCTTGGAAATTCTTAGTTTGCAGCCTTTTTTGTGGTCACGTCATGAAGAGCACTAATGGTTTTGCCTTTACCTTTGTAAAGTCAAGTCTAAACTCAACTTTGTTAGAAGCTTCAGTTGTGAAAATATGAACTTTGGTTCATTATTTATCCACACTTAATTGATTTAGTGACTTTTTTTTTCTTCAGAATATGCCAAGGAAAATGTTTCCAGCCCTAAGAAAATTGAACTGTGTAATTTATTTCTTGATCTCAGGATAACTCGATGCTTTTTGCAGTAGACAAAGTATCTGAATGATTCAATGAGCATTCTTCAACTTAGTTGTAAATTATCACTTGGACCCTCAAAGAGAGCTCATATTATTTTCCTAAATCTTGCCCAGTAGATGTTTGATTGATTATATTTTAATTAGTCCATAACAAAGAGCTTTTATTGAGAATCTGACATACTCAGAGCCGAATTATGGCAAAAGAAGTTGGCAAAGTATTAATTAACGCAAATATGATGGGGAAGATTTTTAAGTTAATTAATATTGTTTATTTTGTCACTTTGTGTGAGTATTTAATGTTCTTGAGCAAAGAGTAGCAAAGGTTAATCATAAAGCATTATTTATTTGCTCCAAGACCTTCATTTGTACCTCATATGCACATTTGTCACTGTTGGCACGACTAAATTCAACAACAAATCTGTCGCACAAAACCAAGAGTATAATGTTCATGTTACCACCAAACAGGCCCAGGAATATGAGTAAGTATTGTAATCAGTACTACAATTTATGTGATTAAATCAGGTCGTATTGTGTCTGCCCTGGGTTACTTGCCTCCAAGCTAGAAAGATGAAGTTTCAAATCCCACTCCAGAACTGCAATCACAAAATGTTGGCTGATAATATTGAACTGAGGACATGCTACACATTTGGCGGTATACAACTTTCAAAACAGAGTCCTGTGTCTCTTTTCAGTCTGAACATGGACGATCTCATTCATGAATTGAAGAAGAAGTATATTTGGGCACATCAAGGATGAAGTACAGAATTTAACAAAATAACGCCTTCAATTCACAGAGAGAGAAATTGGTATCATATCTGCAGGAGCCCTACATCAGAACTAGAATCAGGTTTAATATTACCGGCATATGTCGTGAAATTTGTTAAATTTGTTCTCGATCTGCATTGCATTCTGTGTTGTTTGTTATGGTAACCAGTCACATGAGTGAGGCATGGTAAAAACAAAGGGAATAAGTTATGCTTTTGTTCACGGCAGTTTGTAGCTGGGCCCCAATGGATGTCATATCTTTTGTTGACTGCTCCGTTACACTAAAGTTTCACCACTTCAATTTTAGATGTTTGCTAATTGCTAATAAAGGATCAAATACAGTTCTTTGATTTTTGGAACAATCATTATTGGAGTGATTGGAGAGCACATCATACAAGTATAACAAATCTGTGGAGGTTGCCACCAGCAGCAATTGGTTTGTTGGAATTTGCTACAACAATATCAATCATTGTTAAACCTGATAAAGGAAAAAATTTACTTTCATGCAAAACAGGCATCAACTCAGTAGCATAAGCTCTCCTCCCTTGCATCCTTTTCACCCAAAGCATCATTATATGCTATTTTTTCACTGTAATGGTTAGCAAGTAGATATCTTACTGCAGCTCATTGTTTCCTTGCAAATCAATATTTTTTAACTTACCTTTAAAGAGCTACTCTTCACCATTTAAGTGGAATGCTCATGATAGTCTGCCCATGTATGCCTGTAAATTCCAATTAAGGTCTTACAGTTCTAGTACGGCTACTATTTTCACATTTAAGCTGCTTTTAGCGTACTTCATCAGACATACTGCATACCCTTTGACAAAGTCATCAGGCCTGGAGCATGAATGGGATAACTAAGGTTTGTCCTATGCTACCCCAAGCCCCAAGCCACTTCCCACCCTCCACCCCCAACCACCCTCAAACCATGCCCAAAATTAAACAACAATAAATTTTTCAGGTCTGAAGCAGAAAACAGCAGCTTCAAAAATCTTTGTTTACTTGATATCATTTTTTAGAAATCCCAGCAAACTTCTTAAAAAAGTGCAAAGCCCATTCCAACCTTAAACCCATTTCCGTGGAGTGAGTGAAGTTAATTCCAGCAAAATACTCAATCCACACAGCATATCAAAAATTATGCCAAATTAATCAATTTCTTTAGCTTCCCTAATGAAAAACATACTTTTATGAGCACAGAGATGAATCAGCAAAGGGGAGACAAAACCTATAGTGAAGCACATTCAGCACAAATTAATCCATTCATTGAGGCAACAGTATCATCATATTGACAGAAATACTATTCAAAAAATAAATGAAATATGGAATTGCTTAAATCAGGATTCTGCTTTTTGAAATTAATTGTCAGAGGAAAATTAGACTATGCATGAAGCAGCTCTTTAAAGCAACATACACACACACACAATGTCGATTACACTGAGCCCACTGGTAAAGCATCTACCTGTGCAAAACTTGACAGGCATGAAACAAATCTTCAGCTCAAAACTTGAAAAAGAATTTGAAAGCTAATTCAAAATAGATCTAAAGCAAATACTGCTAGGCGAAGCAATGTTAGGAATTAACCAAATTCACTTCATGGTGATTGGGTTACTTACAGCTTTATAGCTGCTTTTCTGAAAGAGTGTTTACCTAGCCTCCAGTGTTTGAGATTACTTCATAGTCATGCATCTACCGAGTGCAGCTGCAGTTTCTCAGTGTTGTCATAGCAATTGATGGTATGTGAGCATCATGTTTCCCGTTAGTAAAGAAAACAAGGAAAGAAGAAGCAGCCTCAACCACCAGGGGGTAGAGAGAAAGCTTGGTGCAATGAGCACTGCTTGGAAAATGAATTTATGTAATAATATTTTTCAAGATTGGCACCAAACGTTTTGGCAAAGTGAAGTAAGAGCACAGCAAGGGCTGGAAAGTTTGGCTGTTAAAATTCTACTCTATTGCAATAGGAGCCAGATTTGCAGAAGTTGTTGACCTTTGCTAAATGTCATTCTCAGTACAAATATAAATCCTTGCTACAATAATTTTAAAAATTGGATTTTAAGTGAGTTGCCTCTCTCCAAAACATAGATCATCGTTTTGTTGTCCTGGTGCCCAACACTAATATCAACATTAGACAATGCTGTGTAATTTCTAACAAATATACTCAATCTGTAAGAAATTGCAGAGAGTTGTGAACGCAGCCCAGATTATTATGCAAAACAATGGCCCCTCCGTTGACTCTGTCTATATTTCCCACTGCAGTTATTATCATCAAAGGTCCACGGGAGTCACTTTCCCATCTTCCCACTCTCACTGGGCAGAAGTTAAAAAAAACCTAAGAGCGTGACTCATTAGACTTGAGAATAGATTTATCCACACTGTTATCAGAACCTTCAACTGACCTCTTATATGCTAAAGAATGAATTCTTAATTTCTTAATCTCCCAGTTTAACTTGAACTGCATTTATCTACCTGCACTACTCTTTCTCTGTAACTACAAAGCTATATTTTCCATTCTGTTTGTTTAGCTACCTTGATGTAATTATGTATAACATGATCTGTCTAAATGGTAGAGGAACAGATGGTTTTCACTGTATTCCTGAACTTGTGACAATAATAAATCAACAGCAATATGAAACTAACTACTGTGCAACAAATTCCCCTTTTAACTGCTTTTTCCACAGTAATGCATTTCTCACCCACACATGCACCTATTGGTTTGAGGAAAGTATGCAGTAAATGGCGGTACGTTTAGGAGAACTGATATACAGGGGGAATTTAGGGTGCAAATCTATTACTACTTGAAAGTAGCAACACGTGAAGAGAGTGTATGCAGTCTTTAAGGCACAGGGCACACTTGCCTTCATCAGTCAAGGTGTTGAATATAACTGTATGATGCAGCTGTTGCAAACTTTGATTAGGCCTAATTAAAGTACTGTGTGCAGTTCTTGTCGGTGCAATAAAGGAAGAATGTGTAGGCCTTGCGGAGGTTGCAGAACAGAGTCACCAGATTGTTGCTTGGATTGGAGTGTATCAGCTGTTCTTCTGTCAGGTAAATATGGCTTGTTTTCTCTGGAGCACTGGAGGTTGAGGGATGACCTGATACAACGACATAAAATTCTGAGTGCCACAGATAAGGTAGATAGATAGAGACTTTTTCCCAGGGTGGAAATATCAAATACCAAATGGTATAGCTTTAAGGTGAGAGAGGAAGACTTCAGAATCAGAATCAGGTTTATTATCACCGGCATGTGACGTGAAATTTGTTTAAATGACTTCAAAGGAGATTTATGAGGAAAGATTTTTTTTAACACAGTGAGTGGTAGGTGACTGGAAGTTATTTATTTGTTTGTTTGTTTGTTTATTTAGTGAATGAGTGAGTGATACTTGGACCCATGCTGTCTCAGCAACCCCCAGCAAACCCGGTTAACCAAACCTAATCACAGGACAATTTACAATGACCAATTAACCTACCCAGTGTGTCTTGGGACAGTGGGAAGAAACCGAAGCACCGAGGGAAAACCCAAGCAGTCCGCAGGGAGGATATACAGACTTCTCACAGATGGTTCCAGAATTGAACTCTGAACTCTGGAACACGCTGAGCTGTAATAACATTGCGCTAACTGCCACACTACCATGGTAACCACTGTATGTGAAATGTGCTTCCAGTGGAAGTGGAAGGAGCAGATTAAATAGGAATATTTAAGAGGCATTTGGACAGATACGTGAACAAGTTGAGAATCATACAGCTGCCCGCCCTGAGTTTCTGCACTTACCATTTGGACTGCAAAATGCAGCACAGACTTTCCAACAACTGGTGGACTCTGTATTAAAAGACTTAGGTTTTCTTTTTGTTATCTGGATTAAATACTTGTTGCCAGTGCATCCAAATCCGACTATGTATCTCATCTCCACACACTTTTTTAGTGCTTAATAATAATAATAATAATAATAGTAATAATAATATTATATTAATCCTGAGTGGGAAATACTTTGGTTACAGCAGCAACATTCAAAAACACACTTAGCAGTGTGCAGATTTAACTAACAATGAAGTACAGAATAACAATATACACAATAATTTACCAATGTGCAATAATTTGCAATAATGTGCAAAAATAATGCACAAAATAGTAAAACAGAGACTATTGCACTATGATGTGTGTTCTCCTGTTGCACAGAGATGAATTGTTGTATATGCTTATTGTATTTGGTAGGAAAGATCTTCTGTAATGATCCTTGTGACAGTGGAGCTGAATGAGTCCGTCGAATGGGTGCTCCACTGTTTATTCAGTAGGTCATGGAGAGGATATGCCAGATTGTCCATAATGGATAACATAGAAACATAGAAAATAGGTGCAGGAGTAGGCCATTCGGCCCTTCGAGCCTGCACCGCCATTTATTATGATCATGGCTGATCATCCAACTCAGAACCCCGCCCCAGCCTTCCCTCCATACCCCCTGACCCCTGTAGCCACAAGGGCCATATCTAACTCCCTCTTAAACATAGCCAATGAACTGGCCTCAACAGTTTGCTGTGGCAGAGAATTCCACAGAGTCACCACTCTCTGTGTGAAGAAGTTTTTCCTAATCTCGGTCCTAAAAGGCTTCCCCTCTATCCTCAAACTGTGACCCCTCGTTCTGGACTTCCCCATCATCGGGAACAATCTTCCTGCATCTAGCCTGTCCAATCCCTTTAGGATCTTATACGTTTCAATCAGATCCCCCCTCAATCTTCTAAATTCCAACGAGTACAAGCCCAGTTCATCCAGTCTTTCTTCATATGAAAGTCCTGCCATCCCAGGAATCAATCTGGTGAACCTTCTTTGTACTCCCTCTATGGCAAAGATGTCTTTCCTCAGATTAGGGGACCAAAACTGCACACAATACTCCAGGTGTGGTCTCACCAAGGCCTTGTACAACTGCAGTAGTACCTCCCTGCTCCTGTACTCGAATCCTCTCGCTATAAATGCCAGCATGCCATTCGCCTTTTTCACCGCCTGCTGTACCTGCATGCCCACTTTCAATGACTGGTGTATAATGACACCCAGGTCTCGTTGCACCTCCCCTTTTCCTAATCGGCCACCATTCAGATAATAATCTGTTTTCCTATTTTTGCCACCAAAGTGGATAACTTCACATTTATCCACATTAAATTGCATCTGCCATGAGTTTGCCCACTCACCCAACCTATCCAAGTCACCCTGCATCCTCTTAGCATCCTCCTCACTGCTAACACTGCCGCCCAGCTTCATGTCATCCGCAAACTTGGAGATGCTGCATTTAATTCCCTCATCCAAGTCATTAATATATATTGTAAACAACTGGGGTCCCAGCACTGAGCCTTGCGGTACCCCACTAGTCACCGCCTGCCATTCTGAAAGGTCCCGTTTATTCCCACTCTTTGCTTCCTGTCTGCTAACCAATTCTCCACCCACACCAATACCTTACCCCCAATACCATGTGCTTTAAGTTTGCACACTAATCTCCTGTGTGGGACCTTGTCAAAAGCCTTTTGAAAATCCAAATATACCACATCCACTGGTTCTCCCCTATCCACTTTACTAGTTACATCCTCAAAAAATTCTACGAGATTCGTCAGACATGATTTTCCTTTCACAAATCCATGCTGACTTTGTCCGATCATTTCTCCGCTTTCCAAATGTGCTGTTATCACGTCCTTGATAACTGACTCTAGCAGTTTCCCCACCACCGACGTTAGGCTAACCAGTCTATAATTCCCCGGTTTCTCTCTCCCTCCTTTTTTAAAAATTGGGGTTACATTAGCCACCCTCCAATCCTCAGGAACTAGTCCAGAATCTAACGAGTTTTGAAAAATTATCACTAATGCATCCACTATTTCTTGGGCTACTTCCTTAAGCACTCTAGGTTGCAGACCATCTGGCCCTGGGGATTTATCTGCCTTCAATCCCTTCAATTTACCTAACACCACTTCCCTACTAACATGTATTTCACTCAGTTCCTCCATCTCACTGGAGCCTCTGTCCCTTACTATTTCTGGAAGATTATTTATGTCCTCCTTAGTGAAGACAGAACCAAAGTAATTATTCAATTGGTCTGCCATGTCCTTGCACCCCATAATCAATTCACCTGTTTCTGTCTGCAGGGGACCTACGTTTGTCTTTACCAGTCTTTTCCTTTTTACATATCTATAAAAGCTTTTACAGTCCGTTTTTATGTTCTCTGCCAGTTTTCTCTCATAATCTTTTTTCCCCTTCCTAATTAAGCCCTTTGTCCTCCTCTGCTGAACTCTGAATTTCCCCCAGTCCTCAGGTGAGCCACTTTCTTTGGCTAATTTGTATGCTACTTCTTTGGAATTGATACTATCCCTAATTTCTCTTGTCAGCCACGGGTGCACTACCTTCCTTGGTTTATTCTTTTGCCAAACTGGGATGAACAATTGTTGTAGTTCATCCATGCAACCTATAAATGCTTGCCATTGCATACCCACCGTCAATCCTTTAAGTGTCATTTGCCAGTCTATCTTAGCTAATTCACGTCTCATACCATCAAAGTTACCCCTCTTTAAGTTCAGAACCTTTGTTTCTGAATTAACTATGTCTATCTCCATATTAATGAAGAATAACAGTTTGTTTAAACCAATACGGGTGGATTATTAACCCTGCTAAGTGCCAGTTTGGATCATCAACCATTAACTTTCTCGGCCATCACTTCTCCGCAGAAGGTGCGAAACCCGTCCCATCATAAGTAGCCACTATCATAGTGCCCTGAACTACTAAAAACTACGGGAGTTTTTAGGCATGGTGAACTTCTAGCACCGCTTCATTCCGCGGGCTGCTGAACTTATGCTTCCCCTGTATCATGTACTTAAAGGCAATACCCCTAATCATGTGCTTCTCCGGTCAACAGATGTGACCAGGGCACTTGATAATACCAAACAACCTTTTTCCAGCATGACCCAGCTGGCACACCTGTTTCCCAATGCATCCATAGTCATTACAATTGACACTTCAGACTACGCTGTGCCAGAACAAGTTGGTCGGAGGCATGTGGCAGCCTCTCGTCTTCTTCAGCTAGCAGCTTCGTTCCCCCTGAAAAGTACAGTAGGTTTGAAAATGAGCTTCTCGGTCTCTTTCTAGTTGTGCTCCATTTTTATTTTCCTCTAGCGGATCGCCATTTCACAGCGATCACTGACCACAGCAGCAACGTCACCTGGCCTACATATCGGAGTTCTCAACTGATATACAACATATCAAGGGGAAAAATAATGCTGTTGAAGCCATTGGGGTCAACTATGCCGGCATGACAGATGAGCAAGCTACTGACCCAAAGTTCCAAGCTTACTGAACAGTGTGTAACAGGCTTGCGGGTTGGCTGATACTAAGTATGGGGAAGCTGGTGTTTATGATTATGCGGACATGCAGTCCCCTTTTATTGTCACTTAGCAATGCATGCTGGAGAATGGGCGTGAAATCACAGAGGGACATCTGGAGAAATTTCTGAAACGCCCATCCATTGCTGTTGTTACTGTGTGGTCGGGGTTCTTTCGGAGCGTAGGCCTCAAAATCCCCGGCCTTGCCTGCTTTTGGTGACCGAGAAAGAGGTCGAATCGCTCGTACAAAGATGGTGCTCAGTACTTGGTGTCGGAGAGCTGATCAGAGCTCAAAGTTTTCGGATGACTCAGAGTTGGATTGTGGTCAGCATGGCAGGGAAAGTTTTTCTTCCCTCTCCCGACTGCGTGAGATGTGGGACATTTGAGAAACTTTGAACTTTACTGTGCTCATGGACTTTCTTCATCAAGTTATGGTATTGTGCACTGTTGTAACTATATGTATAATTATGTGGTTTTGTCAGTTTTTTCAGTCTTGGTTTGTCCTGTGATTTGTGATATCACACCGGAGGAAATAATGTATCATTTCCTAATGCATGCATTACTAAATGACAATAAAAGGGGACTTTGTGTCTTCATAATCTAAAATGATAAAAATGCTTTTCCAGAATGATATCACGAAAATACATGACAAACCGACTTAAAAACTAACAAAAACCACATAATTATAACATACAGTTACAACAGTGCAAAGCAATACCGTAATTTGATAACAACAGACCATGGCACAGTAAAAGTCACAGAGTCTCTCGAAAGTCCCATCATCTCACGCAGACGGTAAACCTCCAGCGCCGTCAACATGCCGATGCAGCATCCCGGAAGCATCCGACCACAGTTCGACTCTGAGTCCATCCAAAAAACTCCAAGCCTCCGACCACCTATTCGACACCGAGCACCGAGCACCATCTCTGCCGAGCGTTTTGACCTCGGCCCCGGAAACAGGCGATACGCAAATCTGAGTATTTGGGGCCTTCATCTCTGGAGATTCTCGATCACACAGTAGCAGTGGCAGCGAAGCAGGCTTTTCAGAAGTTACTCCAGATGTTCCTCTGCATTTTCACGACTGTCCCCATCAAATCCTGATTGTGCACGGCACCCCTATTTACTCCTCCTGTGCAACATCTCAACTGGTTGCCCTTGCCCCATAGTCCCCGCAAACTGGAGATGGAATGTTTTTGACTCCATACATGCTGTCTCGCGTCCAGGCCAGAAGGCCACACCGGAAACTGTTTGCACTAAAGTTTGCATGGCACGTCCTTAGAAAGGACGTGCACGATTGGAGTATGGCCTGCGTTGAGTGCCGGGTGCAAAAATTAACCATCACGTCCCGGTTCCACTGGCACTTTTTGAGTGATAGTTTGACCACACTCCTCCTTACCCTGGTGAAACGTACCACCAGGTGGTCAGAGGGTATCCCTCTAGCATCAACCACGGCCACAGATGTGGCTTGGGCGTTCAACAGCACCTGGGTTTCTTGGTTTGGCGCCCCATCTGATATTTCCTCTGACCATGGTCCCCAATTAATTTCAAACCTCTGATCTGCGATGGCCCAGATCCTTGACATTAGGCTACATCACACCACTGCGTACCACCTGCAGTCCAATGGCCTATGCGAGCACTTTCACCCCTCTTTAAAGGCTACTCTGAGAGCTTCCCTGACGGTTGAGTGTTGACATGATCATCTCCTGTGGCTTAGAACGGTTCCAAAAGAGGACCTGCAGTCGTCCACAGCTGATTTGGTATACGAGCAGTCATTACAAGTCCTAGCTGATTTTAATCCTGATGCCATGACTGCCTGATCGGCCTCTCAACAGCATTCCATCCTCCTCAGTAAATTCAATTACTTTGCACCTATTCCTAACTCCCATCATGGGGTACAGCACTCTTGGGTTCCTGTTGACCTACATTTTGCCTCGTTTGTTTTCGTCCACCACGATGCACACCAACATCCCCTTAGGCTCCCTTACAATGGCCCATTCCACATTTTGGAATGGAGGGAAAAGACTTTTATCATAGGTAAGAGGGATAATCCTGAATGTATTTCAGTAGATGGTCTTAAACTGGTCCACCAAGATTTGGAGGATTCTGATACCATGCCCCTGCGATCACGACATGACCATGAGCATGTCAACACACCTCTGGACAAGCCGGAGGCCTGTGCTGTTCCTTCATCCATGGAACTTAAGACCTGAGCGAGACGGTTCATCCAGATGCTGATTTTAGTGAATTCTGGGTGGGGAGTGGGTGCAGTGGTGTGCTTTGTAGGGTAACGTAATTGGTGGAAACATACATAATTCACAGCCTCTGACGTTGAGTTGGGATTCAACTTAAGAGGCTGGTCTGACATGATGACGTAATTAATTAAAGTACAGTTTGCTACGCTTTGTGTTCAGATTTAGGAGTACAATAAATAACTTGTCACATTTTTTGTTAAACATAAAATGCTCCATCATCTTTTTTTGTGAAAACCTACAGAATAATCTCCACTAACCAAAGTGAGTGTAGTGCTACTAACCCTCTGGAAGCTCAAAATCATCCAGAAGAAAGATGCCCACTTTGTTTGCACCTTATCAAACAGATTAAATATTAGCCTCCTTCATGGCCATCACAGAACCACTACAGTGTGTACCACCTCCAAAATGCTTTACAGTTACGGTGTATTTCCAGGGAAGTCCAAAAGCTTCCCAAAAGCACAAGTTCCAAGAAGGACAAGGCTTTAAATTTACAGGAGCATAAATGCCAATCCACACAACACCCTTATATAGATATTTATTATCGCTTCTTCTTGTTACTATCCTACATTACTGTGGGACACATTCATCAATACGCCTAGGAATAAGAAAACAACTCAGCAAAACCATTGGAAGGGCAATTAGGAATGAGGTAAGTGTGTCTCTAGGCAATGACACCTGGATCTCCAATTATAGGTAAGTAAAAAAATCTGTATAAACTTCCTACTCACGGTAATGTATCTCGAGCTAGAAGGGGAAATTAAACCACGGTGATAAAGAATGGGTGACATGTTATGCAACTGGTCAAATTTTATTCCGATTTACATCAATAATCTGGTATATAGCAGGGCGTACCACTTCTTCAGCAACTCTTCACCGTGGTTCCTTTCCATTATATCGATCGCACATTATTCAATTATCCCAGGAATAATCATGGAGATCAATTTTAATTGGGAATAATATTCATATTATGTGGTGATATAAAATAAGTGATATTGGCTGCACCACTTTTCACAATTCTCATCATTTTGATTTCCATGGTTTGCACACAGAGGTAAAATGGATCGCCGAAACAACTGCTTCTGGAAAATGATTAGAACCACTTAACTTAACCCAGACAGAACAAAGATCTAATTGCCAGAGTTAATCAAAATGGGACTTTTTACAATTTATGTAATTGTCTTATTAAAATGTCCAAGAAGAAGGGAAATATTACAGTCATAATATGAAGCTTGACATTACACACCGGCTGGTGTCATGGTATGAGAATGGGCCTCATCATTGGCTAATTCACAACCATCTTAAAGACAGGAAAACTCATATATTAAAACTAGTATCAGGTGCACAAAGTACCTTGTTGCTGAATGAGTCCTTTTATGGCAATCTGCATTCTTACTGGACAGCGTATAAGAACAGAGAGACCCATTTCTATTTGCGATGGAAAAGGTCAACTACTATGGAAAGATGCCAATGAAAAGAACAGGTTTAATTACTGATTTCCCTTGCTCAAAACCATCTTCGACATATTGTAAACAACAGGAATACTGCAGATGCTGGAAATTCAAGCAACATACATCAAAGTTGCTGGTGAACGCAGCAGGCCAAGCAGCATCTATAGGAAGAGGTGCAGTCGACGTTTCAGGCCGAGACCCTTCGTCAGGACTAGAAGGGTCCTGACGAAGGGTCTCGGCCTGAAACGTCGACTGCGCCTCTTCCTATAGATGCTGCTTGGCCTGCTGCGTTCACCAGCAACTTCGACATATTGTGTGAGGTTGAGCAGTTGGCTTCTTGTTGATTTGCCGGGGCATTATTTCTAAGGTATTAAATATAGATATCTCTCCTCACCCTATTACTGCTATCTTTGGACTACCTAAAATTTCTAGTAATCTTTCCCCTTCAGCCCGTAGAATGATTGCATTTCTTACTTTAATGGCGAAAAGATGTATTTTACAACATTGGAAAGAGCTTAATGCTCCAACTACCTTTTTTTGGTTTTCTCAGACGATTTTATGTTTGAATCTGGAGAAAATTAGAAGTAACCTTTATGATTCTTCATTTAAATTTGAACAGATTTGGGGACCTTTTATTCGATATTTTCATTTAATGTAATATTTACCCTTCTTGTTTTCTCTTCACTGTTTTAATGGAGGTCGGGATTGAGGACGTGATTTTAAGTTTAACTCTGTTTGGTTTCAAGTTAGCCCATTGCTTTGCTTTGCTTTTAGTTAGTTGCACGGTGGGTTTTTTTTTGGGGTTTTTTTTTCTTTTTTTCCATTGATATATATAAAATCTAGTATACTATTATGTTATCTTGGTTTCTTATGCTTAAATTACATTGTTTGTAGTATTTTCTTTTTGGTATTGTTATCTTTTGGAATTTTATTATACTTTAACATTGTATTAATGTTTATATGGCTTACCTTTTTTGTATACTTACTCAATAAAAAGATTTAAAAAGAAAAAGAAAGAAAGAAAGATTTGCCGGGGCAGAAACCTGCTTGCTCTGAAATGATCTTCTCATCTACAGTTGGTGCTATCCTATTGAATATCAGGCGTTCAAACAGCTTATTGGTGTGGCAAAGCAGTGAGAATGGCCGAAAACTCTTAGGTTCTGAGGGATCGTTTCCGGGCTTTAATAGTGCTATTACATGTGACTTCTGCCAAATATTAGGTAGCTTGTGTGTTGCCAGACAGTGGTTGAACAATTGTAGGAGCCATTTCTTTGCTTGCTGTCCAAAACGCTTTATTTGCTCCAATGCTATGTTGTCAAGACCAATTGCTTTCCCGTGTTTTAGACTAGATGTACCAATTTCCAGCTCTTCCATGGTGAGTGGTCCAGCGAAGCCAGGGTCATCGCTGTACTTCTTTCTATCTAGTTGTGCTCTTGGTTGTTTCTTGTTGGTTTTTCCATTTAGGAGCAACTGGCTTGCAACTTGGTTAGCAGACACATTGGGATGTTGGGCAGCAACATCCCAATGTTTGAGCAAGGGATGGTAACAGGTGCTGTTTTTGTAGACATCGGCAGGTTATGATACAGTGAACCATTGACGTCTCCTCTGCAAGATCGTAGCGCTGACAGAAGATATTCACTTAACAGAGCTGTTAGAAAGCGTGCTTCGGAATCGCTGGTTCTCTGTTGATCTAGGTGGGAAGCACAGCAGGTGGCGTATTCAGAAGAATGGTCTTCCTCAGGGAAGTGTGCTCGCACCACTGCTGTACGACATCTACATGAATGACCAACCTATGGATGACGTCACATGCCGTTTTATATATGCTGATGACTTGTGCATCACTGCCCAAAGCACCGATTTTAGCACCATGGAGAAAATGCTTTCTGAGGCCTTGGAAGGACTACCATCCTACTATGTAGAAAACCACCTCCATGTAAACCCATCAAAGATGCAAGTTTGTGCATTCCACCTCAGGCACCATGAAGCCAAACGACAGTTTAAAGTAACCTGGTGTGGAGCAACACTGATGCATTGCAAGCACCCTATCTACTTAACAGATGCCTCACTTTCAAGAACCACATCAACAAGACAATGGCAAAAGTGAGCACACGAAACAACATCCTGAATAAGCTCACTAACACAAAATGGGGAGCAAGCTCGAAAACATTGCGAGCCAGTGCACTTGCTCTTTGCTATTCCACTGCCGAATACGCCTGCCCTGCATGGGAAAAATCTACTCATGCTAAGAAGATGGATGCCTTTCTGAATGCAAGCTACCAACTTATTACAGTTTGTTGAAAACCAACAAACAGTGATAAGTTACATATCCTGGCGGGTATCACTCCCCCGATACAAGAAGCATGATAGCCAGCAAGAAAGAACGACTCCGTCAAACATCAGATGAGAGGCACCTACATATGGTCATACACCTACACCCAGCTGCTTAAAATCAAGGAAGAGCTTCATGAACAGTGTTATTCCATTACAATCAACCCCATCTGAAGCCCGCATCGCCTTGTGGAAATACCGGCTCGCCAGGCTCAAACAACCCCCAACGATGGAAATTCCACCGGGTGAAAGCCTTCCTCCAGGAGCTAATCGCAACTGGGCAACCTGGAAGTGCCTTAACAGATGTAGGACTGGTATAGGTCGTTCAAGGGTGTCACTAAGCAAATGGGGATATACAACCAGCCCGACAACTTGTGAATGTGAAACTGAGCCACAATCTATGCGACATCTCCTGCAATGCCCATCGCTAGAGGAACCATGTACCGTTGCAGATCTTGCCGAATTCAACAACAAGGCGCAAAAATGTGTCCAGTTCTGGCTAGACCATGTATAGACTGTCCGTGGACATGATAAGAAGAAGAAGACTGATTTCCCATTCTTTGTGAATAGATTTTGGTCTTTCACTAGTTTTTTTTTTAAATTTAGAGTTACAACATTGTAACAGGCCCTTCCGGCCCAATGATCCCCCGCCGCCCAATGATACCCATGTGACCAATTAACATAATAACTGGACACCTTTACGATGTGGGAAGAAACCGAAGCACTAGAGGAAACCCAGTGAAAGGGAGAACATAAAATCTCCTGACAGCTAGCAATGGAATTGAACTCGGATTGCTGGCCCTGTAATAGCATTATGCTAACCAGTAAGCTGCTGTGCCATTCCTAAATCTAATTGCTCTTAGCTGTTTACAGAGCAGATTGATTAAGAGTAACTCAATGGATTCCCTAAGCAAATTGAAGTGATTGAGAGCTGCTACTCTTTCTCATAGTCCAATGTACGACATTGATTGTTAATGTACTGTACCTATATATTAATATTGATTTCTATTTACTTCATTCACTTTCTGCATCTTGTTCAAACAGCTAACAAGGGAGTGGATGTAATGAGGAAATAACACTCTACCGCATTGTTTCTTACCGCTGGATAGCTATAGACAGAGGTTTTTGACTTAAACTTGCTGATCTGTCTTTCTTTAAAACGAATGTTTAAATTTCTCATTCAGAGTTGTGACTACCTGCCACTGTAAAAATATTTCATTTTAGTTTACTAGGTTTTGTTTGTTTCTTGTTATTGTATTGAGGATATCAGTCTGGCTGGGCAATTCTGGGCATTTATGGCACATACCATGAGTTGTATCATTTTTCACCTTTCAGTTTCAATTAAAAAAAGTTGTGAAAAAATATATAAACTTAAGTGTAAGAAACTCTCTAGGAGCAATTCACCACTAATCATTTCCAACTGTTTTTTTTCTTACAGTTTGAGTAACATGACCACAGAAACTCTTGTTAAAACTGCAGCCTTAATATTCTCCTTGAGTTTCACTTTTATTTATGGCAGACATTCAGCAATTTCTAGATGCACATCATGAACCTGACCCAATACAGTAATCATATTTTAAGCGTGTATGTTTTTCTCTTTTAAAAATTGTGCATCTTCATTCATTTACTTTGCCTCCAAATTCTGAACTGTTATTATTTTCAGTGTCAATAATATATCAATGTTATCCTTGTTGAACATCAAATTATTTTTAGCCATTCCAATGCGTCAGATCATCAATTGCTATTTATTGCTGTTGCCTTGATAAAGATTGAATTTCTGTATTAAATCCTTATTCCAATATTCTAATTGTAAAATGCGATATCTAGATAAATACAATAAAGTGTTCACTCCCTCAGAGCAAATTATTAGGTGCTAATAGGACATTAGAAACTACTCAGTGATGGAGACTAACAAAGGTTATAAAAAAATTCCCTGGAAGAAAATTAATACTCTCCTCTTGACTTCTCTGTTGTACTGAAAAGAGCTCCAATATCTATCCAAATCATAATTAATATCGCTCACCGTTTCTGTTCTCAAATTTTGTAATGCTGTGGGTGTAGTAGACTGTTGCTTGAAGGACTCCAGTTCTGAGCATCCATGACAAGCTGAAATTTGTGTGGTCAGCAGTCCAGAAGCATTATAACTATCGTGAATAGCTGTGCAGTTCTTTCAGAATGAAACTGGCAACCCTGTAAAGCAAAATAAAACATTGAATCTAGGTGTATAATGAGACCAAGAACACACACATATTTCAATTGGAGACTTCAGTATCCTGCCCATTACTTTGACATTCTTTTCAGGGAAGACAATATTAAACTCACAAGTTATATAAAAAAAACAGGATATTATTTACTTCTTTACAAATTAGTTTCTGCCACCAGAACAATAGGAGGCATCAAGTAGACATTTCTATTTCTGCTCTTCCTGAGGCTCCACAACAACAGATGCCAATATCAGGCTACTTCGCTTTATTTCTCATAATGTTGAGAAACAACTGAGTAAATAAAGTTATACAGTGATTTGAAGGTTCACAATCAGAACAAAGCATTTTGTGGTCAGTGAAGTACTTTCAAGTGTGAAATACTTTCAAAGTGAAGTACTTTCCACTGTTGTAGTATTCATTGGCAAACAGAATTTCATTAAGTGCTAAACAAAGTCTCATGAATAACAATGAATCAATAATTTGATTTGATTAAGCACAGCAAAGAAGATAATCCACGATAACAATTCACTGCAGTGTACCTTCAGTAACCCCTGGCCCATTAAACCTTAAAACCACACCATTCCTAATTTATTTGTTGTCACAATCAGATTCAGGCTTAATATCACAGGCATACGTTGTGAAGATTGTTAACTTAACGGCAGCAGTACAATGCATGATAATATAGAAAACAATAAATAAGTAAACAAATTACAGTAAGTATATATATGTACATTAAATAGTTAATTTTAAAATAGTGCAATAACTGAAATAATAAAACTAGTGTTCATGGGTTCAACGTCCATTTAGGAATTGGATGGCAGAGAGGGAAAAAACGGTTCCTGAATCATTGAGTGTGTGCATTCAGAGTTCTGTACCTCCTTCCTGATGGTAACAATGAGAAGAGGGCATATCCAGGGTGGTGGGGATCCTTAATCATGGACACCGCCTTTCTGAGGCACCGCTCCTTAAAGATAGCTTGAATACTATGGAGGCTGGTACCCAAGATGGAGCTGACTAATTTCACAAATTTCTGTAGCTTCTTTCAGTAGTCACCACACCCCCTTCCCCCCATAACAGACAGTGTCGCAGCCTTTCAAGAGTCAGAATGCTCTCCACAGTACATCTGTAGAAGTTTTCGAGTGTCTTAGTTGACAAAACAAATCTCCTCGAACTCCTAATAAAATATAGCTGTGGTCTTACTTCTTTATAGCTGCATCGATATGTTGGAAACAGGTTAGATCCTCAGGGATCTTGACACCCAAGAACTTGAAATTGCACACTCTTTCCACCTCTGATCCCTCTATGAGGATTGTTTTTGTTGTTCCTTCATCCTACCCTTTCTAAAGTCCACAACCAGCTCTTTGGTCTTAATGACATTGAGTAAAAGGTTGTTACACCGACACCACTCAACAATCTGATATTGTTCATTCCTATACATCCCTTTGTCTCCATCTGAGATTCTGCCAACAATACAACAATCAGCAAATTTCAATAGGTACATTTAATGTCAGAGAAATGTATGCAACATACATCCTGAAATTCTTTTTCTTCGCAAACATCCACGAAAACAAAGAAGTGCCCCAAAGTATGAATGGCAGTTAAATGTTAGAACCCCAAAGCCCGCCCCCCCCACAGCCCTCCTCCATTACACAAGTAGCAGCAAGGCAACAACCCTGCATCAATCACCAGCAAAAAAGCATCAGCGCCCTCCAATGAACACTCAAGCATACAGCAAAGCATCAATAAAGACACAGACTTCCAGTACCCCAAAGACTACTTGTTAACCCAGAATTTGAAATACCACAGGCTCTCTCTCTCCCTCTCTAAAAAGGGAAAAAGAGGTGTCCCCGTTTTACAGCAAGTGGGGAGACATAACAAACAGCTCTCTGATTTAAGTTGTTAAAAGTCTGTTGTGTTGCTTTTTCTGAGCCCTGTGCCCAAAGAACTCGAGTCTCTGGTCACAGAGCCAACAGCCAGCCCACTGCTTCTGATCTTCCGTGTTCTCCTGCAATGCATCAGTCGGCAGCAGCACCAGCCTTGTATCAGCCCGTCTCCAGAGCCACAAAAATCCAGCACTCTAAAGGTGTGCTAGTCTTCCAGGCTGTGCCCTTGGCATGTCGAAAAGCGGCCGGTTGTGAGGCCCTGAGAGCGGGTCCCATTCCCGCAAAGAACTGCTCAGGGTGTAACTCCAGATCAGGATCTTCAAAAGAACCTTGAAAGGGAAAAAAAAGAGATAGAAATAGCGCTGTGTCCAAAGATGCAAGCAAAGGGGTTGACATTTAACGCCATCATCACTAAACTCTGCTATATAGATGGCATTTGAGCTATGCCTAGCCGCACAGTTGTTGGCATAGAAAGAGCAGAGCAGTGAGCTAAGAACACAACCCTGAAGTGTGGCAGGATCAGCGAGGAGGAGATATTATTATCAATCCACACAAGAGTGTGGTCTTCCTCTTAGGAAGTCAAGGATTCAGTTGCAGAGAGAGTTACAGAGGCCCAGGTTCCATAGCTTATCGATCAGGACTGCAGGAATGATGGTGTTAATGTTAAACTATAGTCAACGACCAACACCCAGACATAGGTGTTGGTATTATCCAGGTGATCTAAGGCTGTGAGAAGAGCCATTGAGATGGTGTCTGCCATGGACCCACTGTGGCGACAGGCAAATTGCAATGGGCCCAGATCCTTTCTGAGGCAGGAGTTGTTTCTTGCCATGACCAACCTCTCAAAGCATTTCATTACCGTAGATGTGAGTGTTACTGGATAAGTCATTAAGGCAGCTCACACTACTCTTCTTGGCCACTGGTATAAATAATTCTTGTCCTTTTGAAACAGGTGGGAACTTCCAACCATAGCAAAAGGAGTTTGAAAATGCTTTCAGTACATGCTTTCATCTAACAGGGAAGAAAAATTGCCCAAAGTATATTTTTCACAAGATAGACTTAACTCAGGCAATTATCACCTTATTCTAACCGTTAGAAGGGGCAACTTTAAACAACATATAGTTACAAAAAATGTATTCACCAACACTGTTCAAAACTCTATTTATAGCATGCAAATTTTAACTTCATCATGTCCAGACATAGAAACAAGAAGTAATTGTATTGAGCAGCAAGACTTTTGTACAATTAAGGAGTTTCAAAACAAATTCTATCACTAGAAGCACCTTCCAGTTGTCAGATAGATGCCTGTCATACAGAAAGACGGTGGACATCAGAGGATATTCAACACCCAATCAGGGTATTTGCCAGGATTCTTTAGAACAGCATTTTAGAGTCAACCAAGCCCAGTTGCTTTGATGATGAGTTTCTTTTGTTATAAGACAGGAATGGGCTGCTCCCTGAGAACTTTCTGATATAAATATCAATGCAGAACTACTCCATGTCAATTTACAGGAAGTCCTGAATCAAATACAGATTAATTTGACAAGCAGCAGGTAGATTTTGGCGTATGAGAGGAAGTGCAGCTGGGCTGGGAGTAGCACAATGACTTTTTAACTCAAAACATTTACCCTTGCATCATCTAGGATGAAAGGCCAATGAAGCAGCTTCTAATATGACTAACAACCTCTCCTGGGCTTTGCTAGATATTCCAGTACCATGTCCAGTGCAGTCATTCACTTGGGACCTGGTTCCCGGCCCATTGGCATTGCAGCTTTCCTATTGTCTCAATGCATGAGAACCAGCAGCACTCAGAGAACAAATTTGATAGTGCTTCAGGATGCAAGCTCAAATCGACTAGTTGAGGCTCTAGCAGTCATCTGAGTCAATGAATTAGTGTTACAAATATTGTCTTAGCAAATATTGAATTCACACACTGGAAAACAATTAAAATAGAAAAATGATATAAATAAATAATACACAAAAACACATCTGCCAATCATTTTCTTTTCACCAACCAAATTCTCTGATTCAACTTAAAAGGAACTACTGCACCAGCAGACTTCCCACCCTGCTCTATTCCAAAGTAATTCAAAGGCAATTCAAAGTAAATTTATTATCTAAGTATACATATGTAACCAGAAACTGCCTTGGAGATTCCTTTTCCAGCAAGCATTTACGGAAAATAATAAATATTTTTATATTTTTATTTAGAAGTACAGCATGACAACAAGCCTTTCCAGCCCAGTGACCCTGACATGCCTTTGTGACTCACTGACCTACTAACCTGATTGTCTTTGGAATGTTGGAAGAGACCAGAGTACCTGGAGGAAACCTACACAGTCATGTGCAGAATATACAAAACCCTTGCAGGTTTCATCTGATTTCTACTGGAATGTTCATTTGCCAAAGAAATCCTGAAAGACAATTTTTGTTGAGTTTCATCCTGAACAACTGTGTAACACAGGACACTTTGCACTTTGTCTCAGGGCACACTCTAAGATTAACAGCAACCGATCTTGGAAGACTATCACGTCAAGCCATTCTCCTATCTTCCAGCACAATCTATACTGGGTTCAGCATGTAAGTCGCATTACAAAGGAGGAGCGGTGGTGCCTTTACTTTTTTTGAAGTTTGCAAAGTTTCGGCACGTCATCAAAAACTTGACAAACTTCCATCGCTTCATGGCGGAGAGAATATTGACTGGTTGCATCACGGCCTGGTATGGAAACACCAATACCTCTGAATGGAAAAGTTTATAAAAGGTAGTGGAACAGCTCAATCCATCTTGGGTAAAACCATCCCCAGCACTGAGCACAGCTACAAGGAGTGCTGTCGCAGGAAAGCAGCATCCATCATCAAGGACCCTCCACCAACCAGGCCATGTTTTCTTCTCACTGCTGCCATCTCCAGCCCTTTACCTTTCCTACCCACCTGGTTTCACCTATCACCTTTTAGCTAGGCTTCTTCCCCTCTCCTATATTTTTATTCTGGCATCTTCGCCCTACTTTTCCAGTCCTGAGGAAGGGTCTTGGCCCAAATATTTGATTGTTTATTCAGTTCTATAGATGCTGCCACACCTGCAGAGTTCCTCTAGCATTTTCTGTGTGTTGCTGAAGAACTGAAATTCTGTGAAGAGAAAGATGTGGGTTTTTTGAAAATGTTGTTTGCCTCTTTTACTTTTTGCATTTGCGCAGTTTGTTGTCTTTTGCACTTTTGGTTGTTTGTCCATCTTGTTGAGGGCAGTTTTTATGTTGATTCTATTGTGTTTCTTTGTATTTTCTGTGCATGTCCACAAGAAAATAAATCTCAGGGTAGTATATGGTGACATATGTATTTACTTTGATAATAGATCTATTTTGAACTCTGAAAAAGGAGCTATCTGAGACCAACTGTCACAGGCTGGCACATTCAGGTCTGAAGGATGAGATGATGCTTGGTGTGACTTCCAGAAAAGTTTGGAAAAGGACATATAGGAAAGTACTTAGTGTAAGGCCTTCTCACAAAGGGGCTGAAAACATTGTAAAATCCCCTCACCAACACACAAAGGACAGGAGGGTCTCTGAAGGTCAAGAAGCATCTGTGGAAGGAAATGGGCAGTTGAGACCCTTCATCTGGACTGAATCTCAAGGGTTGCCAGATTCCAGTACCTGCAGTCTATTGGATCTCCGAATGAACTAAAATATTAACCAATCCCTCTCAATAATACTGTCACTTGCAAGGCTCAAGTGGGTACTGAGATACAATGAGTTCTGCAACACCGAAGATCAAGAATTCAAGTTGGGGTTGGTCTCGGTTTACTATTGTCACATGTACCAAGATACTGTGAAATGCTCGTCTTGCAAGGTGTTCGTAGAGACCCAGTGTACTGAGGTAGAGCAAGGTAAAACAATAACACAATACAAAATGAATTGTAACAGCTACAGAGAAAGTGAAGTGCGGTAGACAATAAAGTGTAGAATCATATTATGAGATCAAGGGTCCGTCTTATTGTACTAGGCAATTGTTCAATAGTTTTATATCAGCAGGGTAGAATCTACACTTGAGCATGCTATTATGTGCTTTCAGGCTTTTGTATCTTCTATTATGGTCCAGCAATTTTAAATTCCTCAGTGTTATCTGTCCTAGGCCCAGCATGTAAGTGCCATTACATAGAATATATGGTAGCACTATTACTTCCTTGGAAGGTTGCAGATTCGGCATAACATCTAAAACATTGTCAGACTTCTACAGATGTGCAGTGGAGAGTCATGGGTAAAGTCCTCCCCAGCATTGAGCACATCTACATGGAGTGCAGTCCACAGGAAACAGCACCCACCATCAAGGACCTCAGCACCCAGGCCATGCTCTCTTCTTACTGCTGCCATCAGGAAGAAGGTACAAGAGCCTCAGGACCCACACCATCATGTCCAGAAACAGTTATTACTCCTCAACCATCAGGCTCTTAAATCAGAGGGAATAACTTTCCTCGCCCCAATCACTGAACTTTTCCACCACATAGTAAGCCGACCACAAACTGTGGACTCACTATCAAGGACTCTTCATCTCATGTTCTTGACATTTGATGCTTATTTATTTATTCATTTTTTTCCTTTTGCATTTTCACAACTTGTCTTTTGCACTTTGGTTGTCCGTCCTGTTGGTTGAAATCTTTCATTGATTCCATTGTGTTTCTTGGATTACTGAGTACCTCATCAGAATCTCAGAGTTGTGCAGTATATGGTGACATATCTGAACTTTGAAAATAAATTTACTTTGAACTTTTCTGCTTGACAACAGAGGGCAAAAGAGAGAATGTCCAGGGTGAGTCAGATAATTGATTATGTTATACTGAGGCAGTGAGAAATGTAGACAGAATCCATGAAGTAGAGGTTGGCTTCTGTGACGCGCTGAGCTCTTCCACTGCTTTGCAGTTTCTTGTTTACATGGACAGAGCAGTTGCCATAGCAAATCACGATGCCTCCAGATAGGATGCTTTGATAAAAATTGTTAAGGGTCAATGAGGCTGCCAATTTTCTCTAGCTTCCTAAGGAAATAAGCAGCCTCCTCCTACCCAGAGATGAAAGTAACAAGTTTCTTACCATGGCCATTGTACAAATTCTTGCTTGGTGAGAGCACTGGCAGGAGTTAAGAGGTTTATTATTGTGGCTCTGGAGTTTTGCTCCATCCTGAGTGACCTATGCATAAATGGAATCTGGATTAGAGTGTGGAGAGCATGAGAAGGGATTCCAGAGTTGCTCTGCACTCATCCATTCTGCAGAGACTTGCACCTTCCACAAATTAATAGGAAATCTTTCCAAGAGACTTATCTTTCAGCAGCACAGTCAATAATTAAATGAAACATAAACGCAAGAAATTCTGCAGATGCTGGAAATCCAAAGCAACGCACAAAAAAGTGCTGGAGAAGCTCAGCAGGTCAGACCACACGCATGGAAATGAACAGAGTCAGAATCAGGATCAGGTTTAACATCACTGGCACATGTCATTTCAGGCTCTTCTTCAGGACTGGAAAGGAAGGGTGAAGACATCAGAATAAAAAGGTTGGGGGAGGTGAAAGAGGGGAAGGTTTGATTGAAGGCTACTCATTTTACCTATGTCAGAATACTGTTTATTGACTACAACTCAGCATTTAACGCCATCATTCCTACAGTTCTAATTGAAAAGCTCCAGAACTTAGGCCGCTGTACTTTCCTCTTCAACTGGATCCTCAGCTTCCTAACAAGAAGACCATAATCTGTATGGATTGGAAATAACATCGCCACCCTGCTAACGATCAACTCTGGTTCACCTCAGGGACGTAGGCTTAATCCACTGCTCTACTCTTTCTACAGCCATGACTGTGTGCTAGACCTAGCTCAAGTGCAATCTTTAAATTTGCTGATGTGCAATCATTGTTGGCAGAATCTCAGATAGAGATGAGAGCGCGTACAGGAGTGAGATATACCAGCTAGTGGAGTGGTGTCGCAGCAACAACCTTGCACGCAATATCAGTAAGACAAAAAAGCTGACTGTGGACTTCAGAAAGTGTCAGATGCCGGAACGCACACCAGTCCTCATAAAGAGATCAGAAGTGGAGAGGGTGAGAAACCCTTAGATGTTAATATCTCTGAGGACCCAATCTAGTCCCAACATATCAGTGCAGCTATAAAGATGGCAAGACAGCGGCTATATTTCATTAGGAGTTTGAGAAGATTTGGTTTGTCACCTAAAACACTCACACATTTCTGCAGATGTACCATAAACAGTATTCTATCGGTTATATGGGAGGGGGCAAGGTGGTACCTACTGCACAGGACCGAAGTAAGCTGCAGTGTGTTGTAACATTAGTCAGCTCTATCATGGGCACCAACCTCCATAGTATCCAAGACATCTTCAAGGAGCGGTGCCTCAAATGTGGCATCCATCATTAAGGACCCCCCACCCCACCCAGGTCATGCCTCATCTCATTGTTACCATCAGGAATGAAATACAGGAGTGCTACTTATTTAATTTAACTATATGTGTGTGTATATACATACATATATACACACACACACATACACATACACACTTACTGTAATTCACAATTCTTTTTCTTCTGTATTATGTATTGCATTATACTGCTGTCACAAAGTTAACAAATTTCATGACATATGCCGATGATATTAAACCTAATTCTGATTCTGATATTGTATCCAATTTCCATGATGGACAAGGGAATCTTTCTTAACTGGAAGTACATTTCTTTTGTATTTTTTTAATGCAGAAGTTGTGGCATTGTATAGAATTATTATATGATTATCAAGTATTGAAAATTAGGGAAAGAGAAGGATGTGAGGGTATTGAATATTGGGAATACACTCCTCATATTGAGATTGAATAGGAATAGAATGAGGAGGTGCTGGCACTGTTGGTGAAAGAGTGAAAAGAAGCAAAAAAAAACCTGAATAAGAAACAAAGACAAGTCAATCGGGGGAAGAAACGTGTGGGGAAGATGACACTCTGTGACAAGAAGGTCATCACACTTGGAAGAGTGGAAAAGATCAAGTAAATTAAAAGTTAGTTAATGGGAGCTAAATATGTAGGACTAACAGGAAGTGGAGGTATCTGGAAAACATACTCCTTTCTTCAGGATTTTGTTAAGCAAGAGAGGGTCAGCAGAGCAAAGATTAATCCATTGGAATTGGTATGGCTGTATTATTATCACATATATCAAATAAATGTAAACTATTTATGGAAGTTCCAAGATGCAGTATAAATAACAACCACCATTCCCAAAAGATCACAAATATCCAGACAACAGTACACATGCAATATACACTCAATATATTTAGCCACGGTTCACAGCTGAGTGAAAATGTACTTTAAGCCTATCTGGGGAACCTTTGGCATATCCCAGAATCAGAATCAGAATCAGCTTTATTATCACTGTTTTAATAATGTCAACTTTACTGTTTTATGGAATCACTACAGAGCAAAGACATAATATTACTGTAAATTATGAATTAAAGTAAATAGATTAAGAAAGGAATAATGTGGTAGTGTTCATGGGTTCGTTCACCATTCAGCAATATGATGATGGAGAGGAAGAAGCTGTTCCTGTATAATTGAGTGCAGGTTTCTGTACATCCTCCCTGATGGCAGCAATGAGAAAAGGGCACGGCCCTGATAGTGAGGGTCCTAAATGATGGCTGCTCCTTTTCTGAGGTACTGCTTCCTGAAGCTGTCCTCAGTGGTGGGGATAGCTGTGCCCGTGAAGGAGCTGACTGAGATTAAAACCGTTTGCAGCCTCTTGCAATCCTTACTGCAGATTGTCTTGTGACCTCTAATCAACCCAAGGATTTTATAAAAACATTTTTGTCAACTAATAACGGCTGCATCCTTTAATCTTCATAGAAGCCCACTGGTGCATCAAAGCATCTAAATCTTATCTAATCCATTCAATTGATTAACCACTGTTCCATGAAAAGAAAAAACTAATTCCCGGGACTAAATCACCTACTCCTGTTTCAATGTTCCTTTGCAAATCGACACAACAGGCAGCAATACAAATATTCAATTGAAAAATAAATTAATAGATTAACAGAATAAAGTAACTGAGCAAAGGCACACACATAAGTGTTCCAAATTCATATCACAACTAATTCCTGGAGTAATTAGCCTCAACAATATTCTGTCAGTTTTCAGCTTGTTATGAAGACTTACTGAGAACTGTGACTACTTAGTCCGTTTCCCTGCTAAGCGTGAGCTGCTTGCTCCTGCACTTCAACATGGTTCAAATATCACAAGAGTCAAAGAGAGGGAATCAAGTTCTGTGACCAAGGTCAACAGCTCATACTTAAAGCTCCTTACACTATCTCCAAGCTAAGTGACACGATTTATGGGAAGTATGCTAGCAGATACAAACACAGTTTCCAGATGAGCTTTCACAAGTGGCTGGAGCTGCTTAGTGTCAGTAACAAGGGACTGGTTAGAATTTAATTAATCTTACACTGGAAGTATACTGTGTCTCACAAATACAGTAAAAGTCCCACAAAATTCCCAGCAGAGCAATTCAAAGTGTAACCTAAAACATACACTAAAGGCTGCTGTTGATCTTTACTGCTGCTAAAAGAATTACTCTATATAATGAGATAGCTTTACGTAGAACTTGTTTTTACAAGATGGGACTTGTTGCCTTATTTTAATGTCCCAGTTCTTTCCAATTGTTGCCAAGTACTATTTGCCGAGTCTGGCCTTGGCACTTTTGAAGGTGAATTCTAATTGTTATTTCAAACAGCAATGCTGTTGATTTTATTTCTGCCAAGTTGCTTAGGAGACTCACTGCTACTGATTAGCTGTAGCCCTTTGCCTTGATCAGATCCAAGGTTGCTAGGTTGTGGCTCTCTAAGCCACTTTTCCACCATAATCCAAACTCCTTCACATTACACCATGGCAATACAGAAAAAAATAAGCAATTGATAAATATATTTCCCTGAGGAGCAAAACTCCATTATACAAGATGATGGATTCTCTTTGTGTTGCACTGTTTCAAATTGATATAATATTCATAAAAGTCATAAGTGCTTTGAAGTGCTCTTCTCCCTTCCCTTAGAGTTCCTGGTAGAGGTGCAATCCATCCAACATGAGGTGTGTCAATGTGTTAATAGATTATTCTGAGTTTAATGCTATTACAGAAGTATTTCTTCTTTGAAGTCATCCTGAAGAGAACTCTCCTGCCTTGGAATAGATGGACTTATGGCATACTAAATAGGAATGACCAGAATGGCCCTTTGATCCTTTTTAATAAGGCTCATCTGATCTTGGGCTCAAAGCCCCATTTCTGCTCAATCCCTGTTTTCTTGAGTTATCTTTCGCTGAAATAACTATTCTCCTCAACTTTGAGTTTATTCTGTCTTGCAATCTCCAGAGTCCATTGTGTTGAATTTCAAAAAAATTAATCTGTCTGAGAGATGAGAATTCTTTTCACCCACCATGAATGGCTGACACACTATTTTAATTTGATGCCCTCTAGTTCTACATTTTCACGAGGAAAAATATTTTTTCAACATCTACCTTATCAACTCAATTCAATGTTATATGTTTCAACAAGATTAGCTGTCTTTCCTCTAGACTTGACTGAATAGGCCATCATACACAATTATTACTCAATCCTTCATTCCAGGAATCAATCAAGTGAATATTCTGAGCTGTCCCCAAGGTAAATAAGGGGATCCAAACTAGATGTCGTATTCCCTGGTGTGATTTCCCCAACGTGTTGCAAGACTTGCCTACCTTTGCATTACACCCCTCTTACCGTAGCTGTCTAATATCCATTTGTTTTCCTAAGTAAATTATACACCTTCATGCTAACCTTGGGTCTCATGTATGATAACAATCAGGTACTCCTGCAGTAACATTTTACAATCTATTCCATTTAAGTAATGCTCTGTCTTCCTACCAAAATTATAAGTCTGGACATCATGCAAAATTTGGCAACATTTGGACTACTCACTTTACCTATCTATATCCCTTTGCAAAATCTTTACCTGGTCCACACCTGCTATCTACCATTGTGTGGTTAGCAAATTGGGGTACACCTACCTAGTCTTTACACTGAAGTCATCAATGTGAATTGCAAATAGATAAACTCTAGTATTAATCCATATGACATTCATCAGTTACAATTAACCAGCCTGCTGATGATCCAATTGCCTGGACTCACTGTTGTCTGTTGACTAAGCAATCCTCTTTCCATTCTATTAATTCAGTTCTGTGAGCAGTACTTTATGTGACTCTTCAGTAAGTGCTCTTTGATAATCCATAGACACTGCAACTACTGTTTATTCTTTATCCCCCCTCCCCCCATCACATCCTCAAAGAAAACTAATAAATTTGTCAGATGTTATTTTCCTTTCAAAACCTAGGTGGGTTTTGCTGATTATATCATTAATTACTTTACTAATTCATTATATTTCCCCAGTAATGGACTTCAGCATTTTCCAAGAAATATTTATGTTAGGCTGACTGGCTGATAGTTTCTTGCCTTCTGTCTCTCTTATTCCTTGTAAAGAGGTATTATGTTTACAGTTTTATGATCTGTTCAAACCTTTCCAGAATTTAGAAAAAATTGGAAATTCATGACTAGTGATTGACTTTTTCAAGGAAGTGACAAAAATTGAAGGTAAAGCAGTGGATGGGGTGCCTGGAAACCTGGAAACTCCTGACTACGGGGTTCTGCAGAGATCTTTTCTGGGACCCCTGCTCTTTGCGATTTTTATAAATGACCTAGATGAGTTATCTAAAGGTGAGTTAGTAAGTTTGCAGATGACGCAAAGGTTGGTGGTGGTGTGGATAGTGGCTGTTGTAATTTACAATGGGATATTGATAGGATGCAGAGTTGGGCTGGGAAGTGACAGATAGAGAGTTCAATTCAAAGAAGTATGAAGTAACACACTTTGGAGGGTCAATCCTGAAGGCAGAGTATAAGGTTAATGGCAGAATTCTTAGCAGTGTGAAGGAACAAACACATCTTGGGCTTTGTCAGTGAGTATCCAGAGCTACTTATTTAAAAGTGTATGAGAAAGATCCTGGCCTGCAAAATGTCTTATCACCTTATGTAGAGGTGATTAACTTCTGCCCATCACCTGCCCCTCAAGGCATAATTAAATGTGTAGTAACACCGCTGATTTTATGTTGTTACAAAACACTCAGCAACTGCAAAAGAAGCATTGAATAAAGGACTAAAATCAAAATTATGTGATTACATTCTGAATGCATTCGGGATATAGTTTAATTTTATCCTAAGGTAAGTATTTGGGGCATTAAATAAGTAATAACTACCTAACGCATTTAAACCTCAGATTAGCAACATGCTAATTATTAAATAGCCCATCAGAGAAGAAATAAACTATTATTTGAGGTATAATGCACTGATGTTCAGTTTCTACTTGCACTAGTCTTTTATCCTTAGGTAAGTTAGAAATATTTCATCTTTGCCAGACATCACCTGACACAAAAAAAAATCACTGAGGGATTGATCCATGTTTCCCGGGAAACAGCAGGAGTCAACATAAATGTGCAGCCAGCAGCCATTACACATAAAGGGCCCTTGCTGCAGGTGCTGCTCTGAAACTGTCTGGCAGCCACAAGTTTATTTGCTGTTAATGCTTCTGTAGATTTTGAGTTCATCAAGATGAAGGATTCTATTTTTGAAAATCATCCTTTTCCGTTTCAGGCAGTATCATGGTCTGCCAGGTCACATGCAGCAATAAGTTTGATTCATTTAACAATTAATTTGTAAAAGAACATCTTGCCTCAGTTTGGAGAGGAAAAGAAGGGGGAGGCGAGGGGCCAGACATTCATTAGGAAATAATAGGACTTGGTGAGAGTTCAGTCAAAGTGCTATGTGTTTGGAGGGTTTGGAAGTAGAAGGAGAGATGCAATATGCAAGAAACTACCGGAAGCTGCAGAGAGACTATGACATTGAAGGATTACCTCTCTGATCTAAGTTCAGATGGTTGGAGGGTGTGGGTATCAGTTTCAGCCGCAGTAGACTGCTTAAAAAAGGAGAGGTAAGGCACTGAGTTATTATTATGATCTTGAAAGTGTAATTACATAATAAGTAGACAAAAAGTTTATTCTTAAACATTATTCAATATTAAACAATAGCTGTGGGATTAGGACTTTTTTGGGGGTAAAATAGTTAATAAGAATATTTATGACATATAGCAAAAACACTACCCAGAAAATGATGAAATCTTAGGAATTGCATCTGGAATTAGGAACAGTTATTACCTTTTAACTATCAGGCTCTTGAACTGGCGTGAATAAATTAACTCACCTCAAAACTGAACAGATTCCATTACCTATTGTCTCACTTTCAAGGACTCTATGAGTGATATTCTCAATATTATGGATTGTTATTTTTTTTTGTATTTGCACCTTGGTTATTTGTCCATCTTTGTGTGCAGTTTATATTTGGCTCGATTGTGTTTCTCTGTATTTATTGTGGATGTCCATAAAAATGAATCTCAGGGTTCTATATAGTGATAATACTTTGATAATAAATTCACTTTGAACTTAGAATCTTCTGAACATTGCATTAGTCGTCAAAATATTAGGGTGAAAAGCAGTTAAGTGGTATTCTGCCAGAGAAATTCGAGGCTTTATGAATGCAAGAATTACGTGGGCTGATTTTTCTTTGGCCAACAAAATTTTTCTTTGTAACCTTCATGCTGCCTGACACATACAGCCTTTGGAGCTGAGCCTTTTCCATTTGGTCTGAAATTTGCATGGAGGAGGAAGAAAGTTGCAGAATCCTGTATCTTAAGGAAGTGAAAATTATTAAGGGGAACTCTTTGGGGGAATAAATGATTGTTAGAGAGTTTCAGCATGACGAAAGAAGGAAGAAAAACACAATGAGCACCAGAGTTCAGAAGAAGTGATCTTGGCTATGGTGCAGAAATGATAATGGGAAGAACACACCTTGAATAAGCAATCATGAAAAATTTGTACCTTTAAGAAAAGGGCAATTTCCTAAGCTCATTATAACTTACGTGGCCTTGGATCACCCGGACAATGCAACTACCAATGTCAGGGTGTTGCTTATTGACTACAGCTCAGCATTTACCATCATTCCTACAGTCCTGATTGATAAGCTGCAGAACCTGGGCCGTCTGCACAGGATCAAAGTAAGCTACAGAGAGTTGTAAAATTAATCAGTCAGCTCCATCATGAGCACTAGCATCTGCAGTATCCAGGATAGTTTCAAGGAACGGTGCCTCAGAAAGGCAGCATCCATCACTGAGGATTCCCATCACCCAGGACATGCCTTCTTCTCATTGTTACCATCAGGAAGAAGGTACACATTCACTGATTCACAAATGGCTTCTTCCCTTCTGCCATCTGATTTCTGAATGTACATTGAACCCATGAACACTACCTCACTACTTTTTCCATTTTTTCACTAGTTATTTAATTTGACTATTTCATATATATATATATAGATATAGATATATGCATACACACTTACTGTAATTCACAGTATTTTTCTCTCTTTTATCATGTACTGCATTCTACTGCTGCCCCTAAGTTGACAAATTTCATATGCCGGTGATATTAAACCTGATTCTGATTCTGACCGCCATGTCAGTGAGTGAAATGTATAGGAGACCATCTGTTCTTGTGCTGTACTACTCCGTGGTTTGTATTCTGTTTAAGACACGGAATACTGCAGATAGGGAGCAAAAAATAGGGTGCTTGAAGAACTCAATGATTCAGTTAGCAACTGTGGAAGCAAAGGATGCAAGTTGATGCATGACGTCCAGACTCAAAAAGTTGCCTGACATTATTTGCCTCTGGAGATCCTGATCAATCTGCTGAAATTTATAATAGAACTCTCAATCATTACTTTTTCCATCTTTCCAACATTCTCTCCAATGCATTGCAATTACAGGATCACATGGAAGGAGAGGTTGGTGCGCAATGAGTTAATAGTTGATGTTGTGCAGCAGGTGTCGCTTTCAAGTACCGAGCGGCAACATAAAACATTACCTGACCCCAGCATCCATAACCAAAAATGGTAAGCAGATCATCTGGGGTCTGAAAGAATTCTAGCAGACAGTCAATATTCATAAGATTACATCCATTGTTCTTTCAGACTGGAATTCAGGTTTGAAACTCCTCTATACTAAATTAGTGAAAGAAGTATGCTTGTGCAGTCTCAGTACAGCTTCTAATAAGTTCATATAAACAATAGAATGCAATTTGGCTCTGAATTGACCCTGGACTTGGAAATAAAATCAAGGGTGCTGTTCTAAGACTGAAACCATGGCTCATATTTGGAGCAGAGAAACAGGAACTTCAAATTGTTTTTTCTCTGTGCAATACCAACTCTGGGATTGCTTAACTTTATCACTGAGTGCCAAAAGAGGAAATATCACCTTGATGAAACAAGAAAACATAAAAAATACAGTACAACCCATCTTCTATTTTCTCTAGGACAGAAGTTCTGACTGCTTTCCAGAAACCATGTCATTTAATATGTGTTTTTTTTTTGTCTGCTAAGTATTCCTTAAACATAGAGCTTTGGCAAGAAATTCAAATCTGGATTTTTTTTCTAAATGTTATTTTTAAGGCTTTATTAAACAGAGTGTATCAAAGAGCACAATCTCAAACTTCTTCTTCAGACTCTAGGTTTTCATACCAGTTTCCAGCATGGTGAATTGTGAAGGGCTATACAGACACAAGAGATACTGCGATTCTGGAAATCTTGAGCATTGCACACAAAGTACTGCAGGAACTCAGTAAATCAGGCAACATCCGAGGAAAAATTAACAATTAACATTCCGGCTGAGACTGGAAATGAACCCATAGAAGCTAAAATAAGAGGGTGGGAAGGAGGGGTGAAAAAGTACAAGCTGGCATGTGTTATGTGAAACCAGGTGAGGGCAAAGGTGAGATGAAGTAAAAAGGTGGGAGGGGATAAGTGGAAGAGATAAATGGGATGTTTTATAAATCCAAAACATAAGACTAATTGGAAGAAAAACACGAGAGTCTGAAGTGTGAGTCTAACTTAGGTTCACTTTAAACAAGGTGTGCACGAATGATGTGGCAACGTAATGGTGTATGCCATTTACGTACTTTTACATACGACCAACAATGAGTTGTGTAAACAACAAAGAAAGCTTAATCGAACAATATATTTACAATATTACCCAACTGTGACACAACCTTTGGCCTTGGAACACCCACCACTTCTTGAGCTTTCTCAGCACACTTGTGTAATCCTTGTGTATCAAAAGTGTGTTCACTGTAAGTGATGCTTGGTTTAGAGAACTCACGCTTGATGTGTCAGTCTCTGAGACCATAATCTTTTAATCTTTTTTATACTGTCTTGAGATTGTGGAGGTGTTCCTTGCCATCCTTTCTGGCAACAATGATATCATCCAGATAACACTGAGTACCGGGGCAGCCTTGCAGCACCTAGTCCATAACTTTCTGCCAGAGTGCAGGCACAGATGCTACTCCAAAGATAAACCTATTATAGCACTAAAGACACTTCTGAGTTTTTATAGAGAGAAACACTTTGACCTTTTCTTCCATTTCTATCTGTGGATAGGCTTCAGCTAAGTCCACTTTGCTGAAGTATTTCCCCCCAGAAAGGTTTGCAAAGTTCTCTATCCTGGGCAGAGTGTATTATCTACTTTCAGTACTGGATTAACTGTGACCTTAAAATCACAACAGATCCTGACAGACTCGTCCTTCTTGGCTACTGCAACCATGGGTGTTGCCAATGGGCTCCACTCAACTGTGGAAAGAGCTCCTTCAGCCTCCATATGATCTAGTGCACTGGCTACTTTATCATGGATGGTATAAGGAACTGGATGGGCTTTCTAAAACTTGGGTGTGGCATTTACATTTAAAACTACATTACCCTTGATATGTTTGAGTTTTCCAATGTCATCCTTGAACACTGCTGCAGCATCATCCAGTATCTTCTTTAATTCACCTTCAGTTGAACCTGTTGCAGGGGATGTGGCATGGAAATTGTGGATGGATCTCCAATCAAGTTGTAGATGTCTTAGCCATAATGCTGGCCTTCCTGCTTTAATCACATACAAAAATGTAGCTTTTTAGTTGTTGTATTTCACTACTACAAATGTCATTCCCTCAGCAGTAATCTTTCTCCAGTATATGTTCTTAGCTGGATATCTGCAGGCTTCAGTTCAGTATCTTTGAAATGCTGTTCAAACTCATTTTGTGGACTGACTGAAACAGCCGAACCAGGGTCCAATTCCATTTTAAGTAACTTGCCATTCTGGTGTAAGCCATATTGCTTGTTTCTGGATAGATCTCACATCGTAATTTTCAAGGCTCCCCAGTCTTGCATCACTCTCATCATTATCAGATTGTTTATCAGAATGTAAATTAGTGTTCTTTTTGAAACTGCACCTTGACTTTATATCTTTTTCTCTTCATTTATTCTTGTCTGCCTGATATGTTCTTTGTATGTGCCCTACTTTGTTGCATTTTCTTCAAATTTCACCTTTAATTCCGCATTGGTCTGGTCTATGTGAGCCCCTGCCGCAATGACAACACAATCTTTTGAGCTAGGCTGGTTTCTGTTTAGACTTTGCAATTTTGTTCACGCTAACTTTTATTCCTGACTGCAATTCATTTGTGTCTCTGTTTGCTGACTGCTGTGCATCAATAAGCCCATTATTGAACTGACAATGCCCAATCTCTTCATTTTGCCCACTTGCACAGAAATGGACTCCCCTTCCTTTTGATTCTGCTTATGAAACCTAAAGTTTCCAGCAATCAACAATGGCTTTGTTTCTAAATGATCCTGCATTACTTTCATTATATAGGAAAGTTCATTTCAGCCAGTTTGG
This sequence comes from Mobula hypostoma, assembly GCF_963921235.1. NCBI lineage: Eukaryota > Metazoa > Chordata > Chondrichthyes > Myliobatiformes > Myliobatidae > Mobula > Mobula hypostoma. The sequence goes on from NC_086099.1 coordinate 132,818,746, forward strand.
TTGGAACAGTTAAACTTCTAAGCAAACTGTATGTCTTTAATTCCAACACACTCAGCAAATTTGACACTCGCTTCTCATTAGCTATTCCATTTGCTTTAAAATACTGCTCAGTGTGCTCGGTATACAATATCCAGTTACCTGTTGTAACAATCAAACATGTCAATCTTTCTGATGTTGCCAGGCATTTCTGCTATTTTTTTCAGAATTATTATCATCTAGTACTCACTGTTCATAAACTCATTAATTCTTCCGTTATCTGCCTTTTTTAAACTCGATCATCTTCCTTTTTGCGAAGAAAATACGCTGCACTATCTTCTTAATTTGACCATTTCTCCCTGTTCTAGCATGAACAACAGCAGTGCAGCAATGACTGGAGTTTCTGCGAGAAATGAGGGAAGTGCAAAACAGGTATATTCCAAATAAGAAGAAATTTTCAAATGGAAGAAGGACACTACCATGGCTGATGAGTGAAGTCAGAGCCAAAGTAAAAGCAAAAGAGAAAGCATACAAGGAAGCCAAAGCTAGGGGGAAGATAGAGGATTGGGAAGATTTTAAAAACTTGTAGAAGGAATCTAAGAAAGTCATTAGAAAGGAAAAGATGAATTATAAAAGGAAGCTGGAGACTAATATCAAAGATACTAAAAGCTTTTTTAAGTATACAAAGGATAAAAGAGAGTCGAGGGTAGATATAGGACCAATAGAAAATGACGCTGGATATATTGTAATGAGACATAGAGATGACAGAGGAATTGAATGCGTATTTTGCATCAGTTTTCACAATGGAAGACATCTGCAGTATACCGGATATTCAAGAGTGTCAGGGAAGTGAAGTATGCGCAGTGAAAATTACGACTGAAAAGGTGCTCATGAAGCTTAATGGGCTGAGCGTGGATAAATCTCCTGGACCTAATAGAATGTACCTTTGGGTTCCGAAGGAAGTAGCTGGAGCGATTGCAAAGGCATTAACGATGATCTTTCAAGAATCAATAGATTCTGGCATTGTACCGGATGACTGGAAAATTGCAAATGTTACTCTGCTATTTAAGAAGGGTGGGAGGTAGCAGAAAGGAAACTATAGACCTGTTAGCCTGACATCAGTGGTTGTGAAGTTATTGCAATCGATTGTTAGGAATGAGATTACGGAGTACCTGGAAGCACATGACAAGATAGACCAAAGTCAGCATGGTTTTCTGAAAGGAAAATCCTGCCTGACTAACCTACTGGAATTTTTTGAGGAAATTACAAGCATGGTAGAAAAAGGAGATGTAGTAGATGTGGTGTATTTGGATTTTCAGAAGGCCTTTGACAAGGTGCCGCTCATGAGGCTGCTTAGCAAGATAACAGCCCATGGAATAACAGGAAGTTACTAGCATGGGTGGAGCATTGGCTGATCAGCAGAAAGCAGAGTGGGAATAAAGGGATCCTATTCTGGCTGGCTGCCAGTTACCAGTGGAGTTCCACAGGGGTCGGTGTTGGGACCAATGATCTTATGAAGTATGTCAATGATTTGGACTATGGGATTGATGGACTTGTGGCTAAATTTGCCAATGATATAAAGATAAGTGGACGAGTGGGTAGTGTTGAGGAAACAGAGAGCCTGCAGAGAGACTCAGAAAGTTTAGGGGAATGGGCAAAGAAGTGACAAATGAAATACAATATTGGAAATTGTATGGTCATGCACTTTGGTGGAAGAAATTAACGGGCAGACTATTATTTAGATGGGGAGAGAATTCAAAATGCATAGATGCAAAGGGACTTGGGAGTCCTTGTGCAGGATACCCTAAAGGTTAACCTCCAGGTTGAGTCGGCGGTGAAAAAGGCGAATGCAATGTTGGCATTCGTTTCCAGAGGTATAGAATATAAGAGCAGGGATGTGATGTTGAGGCTCTATTAGGCACTCATGAGACCACACTTGGAGTATTATTTACAGTTTTGGGCTCCTTATTTTAGCAGGGATATACTGACATTGGGGAAGATTCAGAGAAGATTCACAAGAATATTCCAGGATTGAAAGGGTTACCATATGAGGAATGTCTGGCAGCTCCTGGGCTGTATTCCCTGGAGTTCAGGGGAATGAGGAGGGGATCTCATAGAAACATTTTGAATGTTAAGAGGCCTGAACAGATTAGATATGGCAAAATTATTTCCCATGGTAGGGGAGTCTAGGACAAGAGGGTACGACTTTAGGATTGAAGGATGTCCATTTAGAACAGAGATACAGAGAAATTACTTTAGTCAGAGGGTGGTAAATCTGTGGATTTTTTTTGCCATGAGTGGCTGTGGAGGCCAAGTCAATGGGTGTATTTAAGGCAGAGATATATAAGTTCTTGATTAGCCAGGACATCAAAGGGTATTGGGAGAAGGCAGGAGAGTAGAGATGGCTGGAAGAATTGGATCAGCCCATGATTGAATGGCAGAGCAGACTCGATATGTTGAGCGGCCTACTTCTGCTCCTATGTCTTATGGTCTTATGGTCTAACAGGTAGGTAGTCATCTCAGGTTTGTTAAAACCTCCTCATCACTACTGTTATGTTTTGTAACTCCAAAACATAAAACTAATTGGAAGAAAACAAGGGAGTCAGAAATGCAAGTCTAACTTCGTTTTTAGTCTAAACAAGACGTGGATGTATGATGTGGAGGTGTAATGTCATATGCCATTTATGTACTTTTACATATAACCAACAATGAATTATGTAAACTACAAAGAATGCTTAATCAAACAATATATTTAAAATATTATTCAAATCATTTCAAAGGACCTGTCCTGGGCCCAGCATGTAAGTGCAATTACGAAAAAAGTGCAGTAGCATCTCTACTTCCTTAGGAATTTGCAAAGATTTGGAATGACATCTCAAACTTTGACAAACTTATATAGACATGTAGTGGAGAGTATATTGACTGGCTGCATCACAAACTGGTATGCAACACTGGTCAAGCCCTCCCCACCACTAAGCACATCTACACAGAGTGTTGCTGCAGGAAAGCAGCTTCCATCATCAGGGACACCCACCACCCAGGTCAGGTCCTCTTCTCACTGCCATCAGGAAGAAGGTACAGGAACCTCAGAACCTGCACCATCAGGTTAAGGAACAGATATTACAACTCATCCATCAGTCGTTTTGAACCAGAGGGAATAACTTCACTCAACTTCACTTGCCTTGCCACTGAACTGTTCCCTCAACCTATGGATTCACTTTCAAGGACAGTTCATCTCATGTCCATTGACATTTATTGCTTATCAATTTATTATTATTAATAACTACTTGCTTCTTCTTCTTCTAATTATTATTATTATTTCTTTTTTCTTTTTCTTTTTGTATTTGCACAGTTTGTTGTTTTTTGCACACTGGTTGCCTGCCCTGTTAGTGCGGTCTTTCATTGATTCTATCATGGTTATTGGATTTATTGAGTATGCCCACAAGAAAATGAATCTCATGGCTGTGTTTGGTGACATTATGTACTTTGATATTAAATTTATTTTGAACTTTGAACTTATTACTGAAATACTAAAAACACAACAATAAAGGACTAAAGAAGAAGGAACTTGCCTTAAATAGTAGACCTTGGAAGAAGGAGGGGAACTCCCATTATACCCTTAACTCATCCTTCTGCCACCATTATAGAGATAGGGCTCCCTTTGTCTATACCTCCTACCCCACAAGCCTTTGTTTTCAGCTTATTATTTTCCATAACTTGCGTCATCTCCAATGGGATCCTACTACTAAACACACCTTCCCCCCAACTTCCAGTTTTCCATAGCAGTGGCTCTCTACTGACTTCTTTATCCACTCTCCCCACCCCACTGATCTCCCTCCTGGCGCTTATCCCTACAAACAAGAGAAGTTCTACTCCTACTGCTACACCTTTTCCCTCACTACAATTCAGGACCCCAAACAGTCAACATTTCACCTGCAAGTCAGTCAGGGGCATCTAATGTGTACGGTCCTCCCAGTGCAGCTTCATTTACACCGGTGAGACCCAACACAGATTGGGGGACCACTTTGTCCTTTCACTTTGTCCACTGCAAAAGGCAGGTTTTCAGGTTAGCGTTCATTTCAGTTTGATATCCCGTTCTTATTCTGACAATTCTGTCATTAGCTCCTCCACTTATGCCATGATGAAGTCAAACTCAAGTTGGAGGAACAATATCTCATTTTCTATCAGGGTAGCCTCAAACCTGATGGGATGAACATCTATTTCTCTAGCTTCCAGTAATCTCTACCCCTCTCTCTTTTTCTATTCCCCATTTTGGTTACCCTCTCACCCCTTCTGTTCTCCTCATTTGCCCATCAACTCTCTCTGATTCCTCTCCTCCTCACTTTCTTCCATGGTCCCCTGTTCTCTTCTATCGGATTCCTTCTTCTTCAGCTCTTTTTCCTTTCCACCTATCCCCCTCCTAGTTTCGTACTTCATCTCACCTTTCCACTCACCTGGTATTACCTATCACCGGCCATCTTGTACTTCTTTCCTTTCTCTCTCCCATTTTCTTGTTCTGGCTTCTGATCCTTCCTTTCCAGTCTTGATCAAGGGTTTCAGAGTGAAATGTTCACTGTTTATTCCCCCGCATAGATGCTACCTGAATTGCTGAATTCCTGCAGTATTTTGTGGTCTGTTGAAGGAGTTATATAGTTGCTTGATAATGAAGTGTGCAAATCAAAAGAACTGCAGGCTGATTTACCTTTGACAAACTAGCAATTGGACTTATTTTGAAACTTTCAGGTGGCTTCAACCTGAAGCATTAATTTTCTCTTTCCACAGTTGAATCCTGCTTGTTGAGCTCTTCCAAAATTTCTGATTTTATTTCATATTTCCAGCATCTGACATTTCTTTCTTCAGATCTAAGGCTTCTTTGTCTAAGCAGCTATTTTTTTTCTTCAGATGAGATAATTGTACTTGAGGACCACTGTGAGTCAACCAAGAAGCACTTTGGCATATGCAAGAAGCACATCAGAGCAAATGACTGTGGGTCATAGTTAGTCTCTTTTGTGCAATGATATCTCAGACAGAATGTAAGTTAGGATGTCTGCCAATGCATTTGGCATTGATAAAATAAATAAAAGAGAAGAGATGGTAATTGGATAACCTAATTCTTGCCATGAGAACATCTACTGTTGAATGGCTGGATACAACAAACTCACCATTTGAGTCTAAAGATGAAATACACATATTAATTTCCTTCCTTTAAAACAATCAGAGCTGAATTAGATACCTATTATCTAACCACTAGGTATTACCAGGAAACCACAAAGTTTATAACACTGCAATAATAGAGACAGGCAGATATATGTTAATTTCAATGAACATATTATTCCAAGTCCCTTTCTCTTCATCATCTTCCTCATTACAATAACCCTAGTTTCCAACCTATAAAATTAAACAAAAATATATTCATGCTGAATTATTGAATTAACTCAGATTTAAAATGGTCAAACTCAGCACGATCATCACAGTGACTGATAATGAGTAGGAAAGTCATTTAAAATTATTTTAAGAGCTATGGCTTCATGAAAAAATATTTGGGAAATAATTTTTGAATTATTTGTCCAAAAACAGCAGTGCAAACAGCCACAGATTCAAATGCATTCTGAAGTAATTTATCATCTACTTGATGTTACTTGAGAGGAAAATTCACATTTTAACTGCTTTTATTTAGAATATTATTACTTTCAACTTCGCTACAACAAGCAAATTAATTACATCTGATCAGTTCTACACCACCTCTTTGTTCCCCTTAGTCTATTCTCTCTCACATGTCTATCACTCAACTCCCACCCTCAATTATCTTGTTACCCACCTACAGTAGGAGCCATTTCCAGCAACCAATCAATCTACTAGCATGCCTTTCGAATGAGAGAGGAAACCAGAGTTCCTGGAAAAACACATAAAGTCGCAAGGAGAATATGCCAACTCCACAGAATAAGCAGTTTTTCTTCCATCTTTTTCATAGATGCCACCTGGCTTGTTGAGTTCCTCCAGCATTTTGTGTGTGTTGCTTGAATTTCCAGCATTTGCAGATTTTCTTGTGTTCGTACAGAGTACCACATATTCATATTCATCAAATTGAAAACATTGCTAAAAGGAAATCTTAATGTCAGAAGACGAATTGTTCTTCCAGAAACATCCATGTCATTTATGAATTGAAACCGTACTCACACTGAGCCCATGAAATACTTGGCCATAATTTGGTGTTTCACAGCAAGTAAAGAAATTACCGCTTAATGCTCTTGCACTTTTGGCATTGTAAAATATTTTGAAGAAAGTGGAAACTGAATATGGCGCAGTGAAGTGAAATGACTTTCCAAGATCTGAAAGGACATGACATGCAGCTACTGCATGTATCTTCTCAACCCAATGAATTGCACGGTAAATGGTGCAAGTTCATCAGAATGGCTGAACTGAATGTCACAAAATAAAGAGAAGACTGAGTGAAAGAAAATGTTTTAAAAACAACAGTTTAAATTTAATACTTCCATCATTAAAATCTGCAACAGTAGGTAATTGCTGAAGAACACTGAGCATAGAACAGTACAGCATAGCAACCGGCATTTTGGCCCTCAATGTTGTAACAAACCAGCTATAAAGTAAATCAAAAGACCCCAAAAACTAATCACTCCTACCTACACAATGTCCATATGCTTCCATCTTCCTCATATTCACAAATGTCTCCTACAAGCCTCGAATGTATTTGCCTCTACCATCATACCAGGCAGCCACATCTCTCTGAGTAAAAAAAACCTTACCCCTCCCATTCCCAATGAACCTACCCCCCACCACCTTACACATTTCTACCCTGGGAAAAAGATAATTCCTGTCTACTCCCTTTATGTCTCTTATAATCTTTTATACCTCTATCAGATGTTCCTTCAGCCCCTGCCGCTCCAGAGAAAACACTCAGTCTGTCCAGTCTCCTGTGATAGCACATGTCCCCTAAGCCAGGCAGCAATCCTGGTAAAGTTATCTTGTACGCTCAGCATCCTTCCTATAGTGGAGCAACCAGATGCAATACTCTGTATGCAATACTCCAGATGTGGCCTAACCAAAGTTCTATAAAGTTGCAACATAATCTCTTTATTTTTTAACTCATTGCTTCAACTAACAAAAACAAGCATTCCGTAAGCCTTTTTAACTACCCTATGACTTTTGTATCCATTTTGAATGAGATATGAGCTTAGACCCCAAGATCTCTCTGCTCAGCAACATTGCTAAGGGTCTTCCCCTTAACGGTGTACTGTCTCCTATCTGGGTTAAACTCCATCTGCCACTTTTCAGTCCATATCTGCAACTGATCTATATTGTCCTGTATTCTTTGCCAGTCTTCTACACTATCCACAAATCCATCAGTCTTGGTATCATCCACAACTTAATAACCCACCTATTTACATTTTCATCCAGGTCATCTATATACATCACAAACAGCAGAGATCCCAGCACAGGTCCCCGCGGAACACCACTAATTGCTGGCCTCCAGCTTGAATAAGTGCCTTCAACCACTACCCGCAGTCTGCTATGTGCAAGCCAGTTCTGAATCCAAACAGCCAATTCGCTGCAAACCCATGAAACTTAATTGTCTGTATTAGCCTCCCATGAGACACTTTGTCAAACACCTTAATAAAATTCAGGTAGACAACCTGCACTGTTCTACCTTCATCAATTTCTCTCATCTCCTTGTCAAAAAATTCAATCAAATTGGTAAGGCACGACCTGCCACATACAAAGCCATGCTTTCAGTACGCTAGATGAACCCAGCAGGTCAGGCAGCATCAGTTAGAAACAATGAGTCGATGTTTCGGGCTGGAACCCTTCGTCAGGACTGAAGAATGAAAGATAGGGGAAGAATTTGAAGAAATCCTTCTTTCTTCAAATCCATCCCCATCTTTCATTCTTCAGTCCTGACGAAGGGTTGCGGCCCGAAATGTCGACTCATCGTTTCTAACTGATGCTGCCCGACCTGCTGAGTTCATCTAGAGTACTGAAAGTGTTGCTTTGATCAGAGCATCTGCAGATTATTTTGTGTGTACAAACAAAGCCATGGTGGCTGTCCCTAATTAGGCCATAGGTTGCCAGATACATATATATCCTATCCCTAAGAATCTTCTCCAGCAATTTTCCTATAACTGACATGAGACTCATCAGTCTATAGTTTCCAGAATCTTCCTTTGTTCCTTTCTTAAATAGAGGTACATCATTAGCCACTCGCCAGTCCTCCAGGATGTTGTCTATGCCTAGAGAAGACACAAAGATACTGGTTTAAGGCGCCAGCAATCTTGTTTCTTGCCTCCCCGAACATACTGTGGTAGCTCCCATCAGGTCCTGGGGACTTATCGACTTTAATACTCATTAGGAGACCCAACACTTCCACCTGCTTGAACTCTAAACATCCTAACATTTAGTTAGGATCAAATGAAGCAAATGAGGTGTATAAAGAAGCCAGAAAAGAATTAGAGAAGGGAATTACGAAAGCCAGGAGGGGCCATGAGATGTCCTTGGCAAGGAGGGTTAAGATGAATCCCAAGGGCAAGAGGATAACTAGGGAGAGGGTGGGGCTGCTCAAGGATAAAGGGGGAAACATTTGCTCAGATGTAGAGAATGTGAGTGATGAACTTAATGAGTACTTTGCTTCAGTATTTACCAATGAAAAGGATATGGAGGTCCAGGAGATCAGTGCTGAGAGTATAAATACATTACGGCATTAGTCCTTCATGGGAGGCTAATCCAGAAGATTAAGATACATGGGATCTGCGGCAAATTGGCTGTTTGGATTCAGAACTGGCTTGCGCATAGAAGACAGAGGGCAGTGGTTGAAGGGACTTATTCAAGGTGGAGGTCGGTAATTAGTGGAGTTCCAAAAGGATCTGTGCTGGGACCTCTGCTGTTTATAATGTACATAAATAACCCGGATGAAAATGTAGATAGGTAGTTTAGTAAATCTGCAGGTAATACCAAGGTTGGAGTTGCAATAGTGTGTAAGACTGGTAAAGAATACAGCATGATATAGATTGATTGCTGATATGGGCTGAGAAATGGCAGATGCAATTTAACCCAGATAAATGTGAGGTGTTGCACCACAGTAGAGCAAATGCAAGGAGGCAGTACACTGTTCAAGGTTAGAGGCAAGATCCTTAACAGTGTTGTTGAGCAGAGAGATCTTGGGATCGAAGTTGATAGATCCTTGAAAATGGCTACACAGGTTGATAAGATGATTAAGAAGGCTTATGGAATGCTTGCTTTTATTAATCGAGGCACTGAGCTGAAAAGTCAGGCGGTTATGTTGCAACTTTATAAAACTCTTGTTACCTCAGTACTCAGTACCTAGCGTACTGTCTATAGTTCTGGCTGCTCTCCAGTAGGAAGGGTGTTGAGGCATTGGAACAGGGTGCAGAAGACTTTTACCAGGACTCTGCCTGGTTTAGAACGCATGTGCTATCATGAGTTTGGCTGGATAAACTTGGTTTGTTTTCTCTGGGTTACAAGATAATGAGAGGCACAAGTGGTCAGTGTGTATCTGTTTCCCAGGGTTGAAATGTCTAACACCAGAGGGCACATATTGGAGGTGAGAGGGGGTAGGTTCATGGCAGATGTGAGAGGAAAGTTTTTCACTTAGCGAGTCATGGATGCCTGGAATGCGCTGCCTGGTATGGTGGTAGAGGCAAATACATTGTTGGCTTTTATGAGATTTTTAGATAGGTACATGGATGCAAGGAAGATGGACTAAATGGCCTGTTCCTGTACTGTACTGTTCTATGTTCTATATAGAAACCAGGGATAAATAGTGTTCACAATAAAATATCGTTCATGGAAGGAAAGCATTTTGAAAATTTATCACTTAGAGGGCAATATTATTTATTTTTGTATTTGTCACACCAGTTAATATTATAATCACATTTGCTCTTCATTATTGTTGAAATAGGGGTAGGTGGTCTAATAACATGAATTGTATTATGTAGAAGATTGAGGCTAGGCAACCTTATTTCTCTTGAGGATTTTTGCAACTGGTATCTAATTGGAATTAATTTTCTTATTTAGTATTTCAACCAAAGAACCGCAGCTGCTTTTACTCTAGCGCTTACATAGATCTGAAAATCTGGAATATAATTTCAGAAAATTATTGTTGATGGCTCATAATGCAACAAGAAATTGATTTCTGTCCTGGTATACCTTTTCTCAGTCTGTCCAGCTACAAAAATGTTAAATGAGGCATTGAAATAAAGACAGAAAATGCTAGATGTACTCATTCAGGCTGCTTTTGTGGAGGGAGAGTTAAAGTTTCAAAAAGATCACCATTCCTTGGAACTGAGAATAGTCAAAGCCAAAGGTTAAAGTCAATATGGTTGTCAAATGCATAAACACATCTATGCACAGGTGCAACGAAAAACTTACTTGCAACAACATCACAGAATAAGCATCATTCACAAGAAAAAAATAAATTAATCATAAATTATATGCCAGTTTTACAAGAAAACAAAAAAAAATGAAGCCCATTTTAGTGCATTGTGGTCCAAGTGGCAATAGTGTTGCTGAAGTGTGCTAACTGGTGTCTAAATCAAGCATGTCTTAACTTGCAGAAAAGAGAAAGGTGAGGAAAAAGTGATTTTTTAAAAATAACATTAAGGACTGAATAATCTAAGTGGTGGTAGGGCCATTTGAGAGAGGGTAGTAAATCTTTTTAATTACAGTTGATCTACGTGGACAGAAGGAAATTGAAAGAAGTGAATGATAGCAGAGAAAGAGAGAGGTTAACAAATTAAAGCTGAAAATATGAGATACAAAACATAAGAGAAATAAAATACAGCAGTTGTTGGACATTTCAAATTTTAAAAAAAACAGAATGCTGGAAATACCTAGCAGGTCAGGCTGCATCAGGTATTGTCTTTAGGCACTGTGTCATCAAGGAGGCTCTTTAGAATATAGAACAGTACCACAAAGGAAAAGAATCTTGAGTCAAAAATATTGTGCCAAAATAATTAAGCTTAGGATAACTAATCCTTTCTTCTTAGAAATGGTTCATGCCCTTCCATTTTCTCTGTATGCATGTGCCTACCATTATAGGTTCCTGATGCTGATAACTGTCTTGATAGCTAATTTTACGCGAGAATCACTGGAAGCAAAGCAAACTGCCTAATGGGGTAAATTCTGGGTTTTATTGTGTTGTAGCAAAACTGTGTTTATTTTCAGATAAAATTCTTTGCCATATCCCAAAGAAGTAAGTTTTGTCTGCATTTACTTAATGGAAGTGCAGTCAAACCTACATTTATAATACATTAAAAAGTTGGTACACAAAGACACATTCCTTGTTTGCACTTAAGAGCCTCCACTAGACAAAGGGATAGCTTTATCTGACTGCAAATGGCCAAACTGAGAAATTATTACAGATTACTGAGAAAAAAGATCAATATTCTTGACTTTAGGTTTATTTTAGTGAAGAAATGTACATTTCTATCATTTCTGTGACTGGAGGCGTAGCTTACTATACTTGCCTTTTTATCTCTTTTTACTGTTCATCCTCACAGAAATCTACTGTATTTCATAATTCATTTAGGTCCCAAGAGAGAGAAATTGTAGAATGTTTATGAGACAGCTTTTTAGAGCAGCTTGTGGTTGAGCCCATGAGGGATCAGCTTTCTGGATTTTGTGCAACAAAGCAGAATTTATTACAGAGATTAGGGAAAAGAAACTCTAAGGAGGCAGTGATCATAATATGATAGAATTCACCCTGCAATTTGAGAGGGAGAAGCTATAGTCAGATGTATCAGTATTACGGTGGAATGAAGGGAATTACACAGGCATGAGACAGGAGCTGGCCAAATTTGATTGAAAGGGGACATTAGCAGGGATGAGGGCAGAGCAGCAATGGCTGGAGTTTCTGGGAGCAATTCAGAAGGTGCATGATAGATACATCCTAAAGAAGACGAAGTAATCTACAGGCAGGATGACATGACTGTGGCTAACAAGAGAAATCAAAGTCAGCATAAAAGCAAAACAGAGGGCATATAATGGAACAAAAATTAGTGGGAAGTTAGAGGATTGGCAAGATTTTAAAAACCAACAGAAGTCGATTAAAAAAAAGCCATAAGAGGGAAAAGATGAATTATGAAGGTAAACTAGCCATTAATGTCAAAGAGGATACCAAAAGTTTTTTTTCAGATTTATAAAGAGTAAAAGGAGGTGAGAGTAGATATTGGACAACTGGAAAATGATGCTGTAGAGTTAGTAGTGGAGGTTAACCTAAATAAGTATTTTGCATCAGTCTTCACTGTGGGAAACACTAGCAGTATGCCAGAAGTTCGAGTGTGTCAGGCAGCCGAGTAAATGCAGTTGCCACTACTAGGGAGAAGATGTTTGGGAAGGTGAAAGGATTGAAGGTAAATAAGTCACCTGGACCAGATGGACTATGCCTGAGAGTTCTGAAAGAGGTAGCTGAAGAAATTATGGCGGCATTAGTAATGTCCTTTCAAGAATCACTAGATTCTGGCATAATACTGGAGGACTGGAAAATTGCATATGTCATTCCACTCTTCAAGAAGGGAGAGAAGCAAAAAAAATGGAATTTATAGGCCAGTTAGCCTGACCTCAGTGATTGGGAAAATATTGGAGTCGATTATTAAGGATGAAGTTTTGGGGTACTTAGAGACATATGATAAAATGAGCCAAAATCAGCATGGATTCCTTAAGGGAAAATCTTGCCTGACAAACCTGTTGGAATTCTTTGAGGAAATAACAAGCAGGATAGACAAAGGAGAATCACTGGATGTTATGTATTTCAAAAGGCCTTTGACAAGCTGCCACACATGAATATGTTTATCACAATAAGAACCCATGGTATTACAGGAAAGATACCAGCATGAAAAGAACATTGGCTGATTGACAGGAGGCATAGAGTGAGAATAAAGGGAGGCTTTTCTGATTAGCTGCCAGTGACTAGTAGGGTTCTGCAGAGGTCGATGTTGGGACTGCTTCCTTTTATGTTGTAAGTTAATGATTTGGATGATAGAATCGATGGCTTTCTGGTCAAGTTCGCAGATGAAATGAAAATAAATAGATGGACAGGTATTATTCAGGAAGCAGGGAGGGTGTAGAAGAACTTAGACAGATTAGAAGAATTAGCAAAGTAGTGGCAAATAGAATACAGTGTCCCGAAATGTATGGTCATGCACTTTGGTAGAAGGAATAAAAGGGTAGACTATATTCTAAATGTGGAGAAAATGTAAAAATCCTGAAGTGCAAAGGGATTTGGGTGTCCTCGTGCAGGATTCCATAAAGGTTAACTTGCAGGTTGAGTCGGTGGTGAGGAAGGCAAATGCAGTATTAGCATTAATTTCAAGAGGACCAGAATATTAAAAAAAAGATGTAACATGAAGGCTTTACAAAGCACTGGTGAGGCCTCAGTTGGAGCAGTTTTGGACCCCTTCTCAAAGAAAGGATGTGCGGACATTGGAGAGTTCAAAGAAGTTTACAAAAACGATTCCCAGATTGAAAGACTTATCATATTCGGATTACTTGATGGCTCTGGGCCTGTACTCACTGGAATTTAGAGGAAACATAGAAACATAGAAACATAGAAAATAGGTGCAGGAGTAGGCCATTCGGCCCTTCGAGCCTGCACCGCCATTTATTATGATCATGGCTGATCATCCAACTCAGAACCCAGCCTTCCCTCCATACCCCGTGACCCCTGTAGCCACAAGGGCCATATCTAACTTCCTTTTAAACATAGCTAATGAACTGGCCTCAACAGTTTGCTGTGGCAGAGAATTCCACAGATTCACCACTCTCTGTGTGAAGAAGTTTTTCCTAACCTCGGTCCTAAAAGGCTTCCCCTCTATCCTCAAACTGTGACCCCTCGTTCTAGACCTCCCCAACATCGGGAACAATCTTCCCGCATCTAGCCTGTCCAATCCCTTTAGGATCTTATACGTTTCAATCAGATCCCCCCTCAATCTTCTAAATTCCAACGAGTACAAGCCCAGTTCATCCAGTCTTTCTTCATATGAAAGACCTGCCATCCCAGGAATCAATCTGGTGAACCTTCTTTGTACTCCCTCTATGGCAAAGATGTCTTTCCTCAGATTAGGGGACCAAAACTGCACACAATACTCCAGGTGTGGTCTCACCAAGGCCTTGTACAACTGCAGTAGTACCTCCCTGCTCCTGTACTCGAATCCTCTCGCTATAAATGCCAGCATACCGTTCGCCTTTTTCACCGCCTGCTGTACCTGCATGCCCACTTTCAATGACTGGTGTATAATGACACCCAGGTCTCGTTGCACCTCCCCTTTTCCTAATCGGCCACCATTCAGATAATAATCTGTTTTCCTATTTTTGCCACCAAAGTGGATAACTTCACATTTATCCACATTAAATTGCATCTGCCATGAGTTTGCCCACTCACCCAACCTATCCAAGTCACCCTGCATCCTCTTAGCATCCTCCTCACTGCTAACACTGCCACCCAGCTTCGTGTCATCCGCAAACTTGGAGATGCTGCATTTAATTCCCTCATCCAAGTCATTAATATATATTGTAAACAACTGGGGTCCCAGCACTGAGCCTTGCGGTACCCCACTAGTCACCGCCTGCCATTCTGAAAAGGTCCCGTTTATTCCCACTCTTTGCTTCCTGTCTGCTAACCAATTCTCCACCCACACCAATACCTTACCCCCAATACCGTGTGCTTTAAGTTTGCACACTAATCTCCTATGTGGGACCTTGTCAAAAGCCTTTTGAAAATCCAAATATACCACATCCACTGGTTCTCCCCTATCCACTCTACTAGTTACATCCTCAAAAAATTCTATGAGATTCGTCAGACATGATTTTCCTTTCACAAATCCATGCTGACTTTGTCCGATCATTTCACCGCTTTCCAAATGTGCTGTTATCACATCCTTGATAACTGACTCCAGCAGTTTCCCCACCACCGACGTTAGGCTAACCGGCCTATAATTCCCCGGTTTCTCTCTCCCTCCTTTTTTAAAAAGTGGGGTTACATTAGCCACCCTCCAATCCTCAGGAACTAGTCCAGAATCTAACGAGTTTTGAAAAATTATCACTAATGCATCCACTATTTCTTGGGCCACTTCCTTAAGCACTCTGGGATGCAGACCATCTGGCCCTGGGGATTTATCTGCCTTCAATCCCTTCAATTTACCTAACACCACTTCCCTACTAACATGTATTTCGCTCAGTTCCTCCATCTCACTGGACCCTCTGTCCCTTACTATTTCTGGAAGATTATTTATGTCCTCCTTAGTGAAGACAGAACCAAAGTAATTATTCAATTGGTCTGCCATGTCCTTGCTCCCCATAATCAATTCACCTGTTTCTGTTTACAGGGGACCTACATTTGTCTTTATCAGTCTTTTCCTTTTTACATATCTATAAAAGCTTTTACAGTCCGTTTTTATGTTCTCTGCCAGTTTTCTCTCATAATCTTTTTTCCCCTTCCTAATTAAGCCCTTTGTCCTCCTCTGCTGAACTCTGAATTTCTCCCAGTCCTCAGGTGAGCCACTTTCTCTGGCTAATTTGTATGCTACTTCTTTGGAATTGATACTATCCCTAATTTCTCTTGTCAGCCACGGGTGCACTACCTTCCTTGATTTATTCTTTTGCCAAATGGGGGGGGGCGTGGGGAATCTCATCGAAACTTATTAATGTTGAAAGACTTAGATAGGATGGATGTGGAGAGGAAGCTTCCTGTTGTGGGGGAGTCTAGGACCAGAGAGTACAATCTCAGAATAGGGAAATGTCCATTTAGGACAGCGATTAGGAGAAATTTCTTTATCCAGTGAGTGGAAAATCCATGGAATTCATTGCCACATGCAGCTGTGGAGGTCAGGTCATTGAGTATATTTAAAGCGGAGGTTGATAAATTCTTGATGAGTCAGGATGTGAAAGGTTACAGGGAGAAGGCTGGAGAATAGTGTTGAATGAGAAATGGATCACCCATGATCAAGTTGTGGGGCAAGTTTGATGGGCCAAGTGACCTAATTATGCTCTAATGTCTTACGGTGTATGGTCTAACACAAGAAGAAATGCTTGACCCCCCACAGGCATATTTCATGGTGTCTCTTTGCTTTTACTGAACTCATAATTTTAAAGTTCATAATAATATTAGAAGGAAAAAGGGCACTCAGATATTGGTTAACACCATACCAAATTGGCAAGGAACCTCAAGAAATAAAACAAAATTAGAAGAAAACACGAGCAATTATTTTCCTTTAATCAAAGGGATTTGTTTTTCTTGATACTCATTCTTCAACGATAATGTTTTGAAGTGGCAGTACAGACATTTTAAAATGTAAAAGTTGGCAAATTAACATGTTTTTTTTCATAGCTTTTTGTAAAACTGAGGGATGGATCCAATATCAACAGTGCTGTTGAAAGAAAATGATTCTGTCAGTACCCACGGGATAGTCTATGTAGAAGCCATAACATTCTGCAGACATAGAAATGTTTATCATGAATATTTGGTAGGTAACAGGCTACTAATCACTAAAGTATGTTGGTTTTGAAGCCTGACTTCTGCTTTAGCAAGGGGGTAGGTAATGTTTTTTTCCAGCTATTGGGAAATACTGTCTGAATAAGAACAAGTGGGTACTCACATTTTGCTGTAGTGTATGGCATTTGTATCATTTTAACTGGGCAGACATTCCAGTGGCCTGACTCAACAATGGGTGCCCGATTGTACATTTTACAGAAAACATATATGTTTTATGTGCTTGTTTTCCAGAGAATAATGTCAATTTTTGTGAAATCAGAACCAGAGTTGCTACATGATAAACAGGATTTGCATTGTCTCCATCGCCGCCTTGTCTGTGAAAAATTAATTTATTTTGAATTTTATTTTCTTGATCGCTGGTTCCATATTTAAATTCAATTTCTTGGTTTCCAATTCTCCACTTTCCTTGAAAGTGGCACCACAGTTAGATGGGGCCTTCACAAATTAGGCCACTGAGGTAGAGGAGTTTGGATGTAATGTTGAATTTGTATAAGATATTGGTGAGACTGAATTTTGAGTGTTGTTTGCAGCTCTAGTCACTTACAGACAGAAAAGGTATAGAGTCATAAAGTCATACAACGCAGTTCTGAAATAGGTCCTTTGGCCTATCTAGTCTGTGCCGAACTATTAATCTGCTTAGACCCATTGTGCTGCATCAGGAACATAGACCGCCAGACTCATCC
Organism: Mobula hypostoma; assembly: GCF_963921235.1. Classification (NCBI taxonomy): domain Eukaryota; kingdom Metazoa; phylum Chordata; class Chondrichthyes; order Myliobatiformes; family Myliobatidae; genus Mobula; species Mobula hypostoma. The sequence goes on from NC_086099.1 coordinate 132,835,924, forward strand.
TATCCATGTACCTATCCAAATTTTTCTTAAGTATTGAAATCGAACCCTCATCCATCACTTCTGCTGGCAGCTCGTTCCACACTCTCACAACCCTCAGGGTGTAGAAGTTCCCCCTCATGTTCCCCTTAAACTTTTCACCTTTCACCCTTAACACATAGCCTCTGGCTCTAGTCTCACCCAACTTCAGAAGAAAATCCTGCTTGCATTTACCCTATCTATACCTCTCATAATTTAGTATACCTCTATTGAAGTTCCTTTCATTTTTCTACACTCTAGGAAATAAAGTTCTAACCTATTCGGCCTTTCCCTATAACTCAGATCCTCAAGTCATGGTAATATCCTTGTAAATTTTCTCTGTGTCTTTCAATCACATTGGCACCTTTCCTGTAAGTAGGTGACCGAAATTGCACATTACTCCAAATTAGGCCTCATTAACGCCTTAGACAATTTCAACATAACGTCCCAACTTCTGGACTCAATATTTTGATTTATGAAGGCCAATGTGCCAGAAGTTTTCTTTACGACCTTGTCTACCTGTGATGCCACTTCCAAGGAATTATGGATCAGTATTCCCAGCTCCCTCTGCTCTATGGACTCCTCAGTACCCTGTCACGCACCTTGTAAGTCCTACCCAGGTTTGTCTTCCCCAAGTGCAACACCTCACACTTGTCTGCATTAAATTCCGTCTGCCATTTTTTTCAATTTTTCAAGCTAGTCTGGGTGTTGCTGCAAGACCATAAGACATAGAAGCAGAATTAGGCCAATCGGCCCATCAAGTCTGCTCCACCATTGAAATCATGGCCGAACCCCGATTCCACTCAGCCCCAAACACTTGTCTTCTCACCATATCCTTTGATTACCTGATGATCAGGAAACAATCAACTTCTGCCTTCAATATGCCCACAGACTTGACTTGCACCACAGCCTGTTGTAGAGCATTCCACAGATTCAGCACTCTCTGGTTTAAAAAAAATTCTTCCTGACCCCTGTTCTAAAAGGTCGCCCCTCAATTTTGAGGTTGTGCCCTCTAGTTCTGGATACCCCCACCATAGGAACCATCCTCTTCACATCCATCCTGTCTAGTCCTTTCAACATTTGGTAGGTTTCAGTTTCTAAATTTCAGTGAGTACAAGCCCAAAGCTGCCAAATATTCCTCATATGTTAACCCCTTCATTTTGAGAATCATCCTCATGAACCTCCTCCAGACTCTCTCAAATTACAACACATCCTTTCTGAGATATGGGGCCCAAAACTGTTGACGATACAGTCGGACTAGAGTCTTATAAAGGCTCAGCATTGTCTCCTTTCTCTTATATTCTATTCCCCTTGAAATAAATGCCAACATTGCATTTGCATTCTTTACCACAGACTCAGCCTGTAAATTGACCTTCTGGGAGCCTTGCACAAGTACTCCTAAGTCCCTCTGCAACTCTGATATTTGAATTTTCTCCCCATTTAGATAATAATCCGCACTATTGTTCCTTTTAACAAAATGCATGTTCATATATTTCCCAATAATGTATTCCATTCTTCCAACTTGTCTTAGTCCTGCTGCAATCGCATTGCTTCCTCAGAACTACCTACCCTTCCACCTATCTTTGTATCATCTGCAAACTTTTCCACAAAGCCACCAATTCCATTATCCAAATTATTGAAAAACAACGTGAAAATTAGTTGTCCCAAAAATGACCCCTGAGGAACACCACTAGTCTCTGCAGCCAACCAGAAAAGGCCCCTTTTATTCCCATTGACTGCCTCCTGCCTGTCAGCCATTCCTCTATCCATGCTAATGTCTTTCCTGTAATGCCATAGGTTTTTATCTTGTTCAGCAGCCTCATATATGGCACCTTATCAAATGCCTTCTGAAAATCCAAGTAGATGACATCCACTGCCTCTCCTCAAAGGACTGTAACAGATAGTTCAGGTGAGATTTCCCTTTACAGAAACCATGCTGTCTTTCACTTATTTTATCATTGGTCTCCTAGTACCCCGAAACCTTTTCCTTAATAATAGACTCCTACACTTTCCTTTCCACTGAGGCTAGGCAAACTGGCCTATAATCTGTGATGAAGTTCATCTGGTCCAGGTGACTTATCCACCTTAAGACTTTTGAGTTTGCCTGGCATTTTTTCCTTTGTAATTACATTGGCACTCACTCCTGCTCCTTGACACTCACAGACCTCTGGCACACTGCTAGTGTCTTCCACAGTGAAGACAGCTGCAAAATACCCATTAAGTTCATCTGCCATTTCCTTGTTCCCCCATTACCACCTCACCAGCATCATTTTCCAGTGGTCAAATATCAACTCTCATCTCCTTTTCACTCTTTATATAACTGAAAAAAACTTTTAGTATCCTACTTTATATTACTGGCTAACTTACCCTCATATTTCGTTTTTTTTTCCTTTGCATAGTGTTATTAGTTGCCTTTCGTCGGATTTTAAAGCTTCCCAATTCTTCAGCTTCCCACTCACTTTTGTTACCTTATATGCCCTTTCCTTGGCTTTTTCCAGTTCTTAACCTCCCTTGTCAGCCACGGTTGCCTGTCCCTACCATTTCAGAACTTCTTCTGTGGGACATATCTATCCTGCGCCTTGTGAACTATTCTCAGAAAACTCAGCCGCCTCTGCTCTGCCATCATCCCCACCGTATCCTCATCCAATCCACTTGGGCAAGCTCTTCTCTCATGCCTCTGTAATTCCCTTTATTCCATTGTGATACAGATACATGTGAGTTATGCTTCCCCCTCTCAAATTACAGTATGACTTCAATCATATTTTTAATCATTGCCTCCTAAGGATTCCTTTACATTGTGCTCCCTAATAAGATCTGGTTCATTACACAGCACCCAATCTAAGATGGCCTTTCCCCAAGTAAGATCAAGTACAAGCTGCTCTAAAAACCCATCTCATTAGTGTTTAACAAATTCCCTCTCTTGCAATCGAACACCAACCTGATTTTCCCAATCCCCTTGCATATTGAAGTCCCCCATTACAATTGTGTCATTACCCTTATTATATGACTTTGCAATCTCAACCCAACATTTTGGCTACTATTTGTAGGCCTGAATATGATTCCCATAATGGTTTTTTCACCCTTGCAGTTTCGTCACTCCACCCAGAAAGATTCAACATTCTCTGACCCTATGTCACCTCTTTCTAAAGATGCAATTCTATCTGTTACCAACAGAGTCACACCATTGCCTAGCTTTGATAGTCTTAATTGCTGTCCACTCCCAGTCTTGGATTCATCCAAAAATTTGTGATCTAGTTTGCCACATTACCATCCAGATCTTTGATAAAAATGAGAAAAATCAGTGGATCCAGCACCATCCATGTGGCAACCACTAGTCAGAGAGGCAATTATCTACTACCATTGTCTGGCTTCTCCGGCAAACCAAATGCCAAATCCAATTTACTACCTCATCTTGATTGCCAAACGACTGAACTTTCTTGACCAGCCTCCCATGTGGGACCTTGTCAAAGGCCTTGATAAAGTCTACGTAGACAACATCCGCTGCCTTGCCTTCATCAACTTTCCTGTTAACTTTCTTGAAAAACTGAAAGATTGGTTAGATACAACCTACCACGCACAAAGCCATGCTGACTATCCCTAATTATTCCCTGTCTATCCAAATATTTTTAAATCCAATCCCTTATATTACCTTCCAATACCTTACCCACTGCAGATGTCAGGTTCACCAGCCCATAATTTCCTGGTTTGCTCTTAAAATTTTCTTAAACAATGGAAATGCATGAGCTATCCTCCAATCCTCCAGCACATAAGCACATTCTAAATATCTCTGCTAGGGCCACTACAATATCTGCACTATCCTCCCACAGGGTCCAAGTAAACACTTGTCAAGTCTTGGAGATTTATCCACCTTCATTTGCCTCAAGAAAGCAAGTACCTTTTCCTCTGTAATTTGTGAACAGTCCATGGCTTCACTGCTGCTCTACCACACTTCTATTAACTCTGTATCTGTCATATGAATAAATACAGATGCAAAACATCTATTAAAGATCTGCCCCATCTCTTTTGACTCCAGGGGACCAATTTTGAAACATGCTATCCTTTTGCTCTTAATATATCAGAATCAGAATCAGGTTTGATTTCACTGGCATATGTTGTGAAATTTGTTGTTTTGTGGAAGCAGTAAATAATAGAGAAAAAAATATACGTGTGAAATTAAATAAGCACTTTGAAAACTAAAAATAAAAAGAAGCAGTGAGGTGGTGTTCATGAGTTCAATGTCCATTCAGAAATCAGATGGCCGAGGGAAAGAAGTTGTTCCTGAATCATAGAGTGTATGTGTTCAGGCTGCTGTACCTCCCTCCTGATGATAGCTGTGAGAAAGGAGCAGGTCCTGAATGATGATAGTCCTTAATAATGGATGCCATCTTTTTGAGGCACTGCTCCTTGAAGATGCCATTGCCATCACCCTCCACCTGGCCCTAACCCACCTGGACAAAAAAGACATGTATGTTCAAATGCAGTTCATAGACTTCAGTTCAGCATTCAATACAATCATTCCTCAGAAACTGATTGGAAAGCTGAGCCTACTGGGCCTGAACACCTCCCTCTGCAACTGGATCCTAGACTTCCTGTCTAGGAGACCTCAGTCAGTCCGGATTGGAAGCAGCATCTCCAACACCATCACACTGAGCACAGGGGCCCCCCAGGGCTGTGTGCTCAGTCCTCTGCTGTTCACTCTGCTGACCCACGACTGTGCTGCAACACACAGCTCGAACCACATCATCAAGTTCGCCGATGACACGACCGTGGTGGGTCTCATCAGCAAGAACGATGAGTCAGCATACAGAGAGGAGGTGCAGCTGCTAACGGACTGGTGCAGAGCCAACGACCTGTCTCTGAGTGTGAACAAAACAAAAGAGATGGTTGTTGACTTCAGAAGGACACGGAACGACCACTCTCCACTGAATATTGACAACTCCTCCGTAGAGATCATTAAGAGCACCAAATTTCTTGCTGTTCACCTGGTGGAGAATCTCACCTGGTCCCTCAACACCAGCTCCATAGCAAAGAAAGCCCAGCAGCGTCTCTACTTTCTGCGAAGGCTGAGAAAAGCCCATCTCCCATCCCCCATCCTCACCCCATTCTGCAGAGGTTGTATTGAGAGCATCCTGAGCAGCTGCATCACTGCCTGGTTCAGAAATTACACCATCTCGGGTCGCAAGACCCTGCAGTGGATGGTGAGGTCAGCTGAGAAGATCATCGGGTTCTCTCTTCCTGCCATTAGAGACATTTACACCACACGCTGCATCCGTAAAGCAAACAGCATTATGAAGGACCCCACACACCCCTCATACAAACTCTTCTCCCTCCTGCCATCTGGCAAAAGGCACCAAAGTATTCGGGCTCTCACGACCAGACTATGTAACAGTTTCTTCCCCCAAACCATAAGACTCTTCAAATACCCAGAGCCTGGACTGACACCAACCTACTGCCCTCTACTGTGCCTATTGTCTTGTTTATTATTTATTGTAATGCCTGCACTGTTTTGTGCACTTTATGCAGTCCTGGGTAGGTCTGTAGACTAGTGTAGTTTTGTGTTGTTTTTTTTTTACGTAGTTCAGTGTAGTTTTTGTATTGTTAATAGAGCACCATGGTCCTGAAAAACGTTGTCTCATTTTTACTGTGTACTGTACCAGCAGTTACGGTCGAAATGACAATAAAAAGTGATTTGACTTGAGATGCTGCGGAGGCTAGAGCCCATGATGGAGCTCACTCAGCTTACAAGTCTCTAGCTTACTTCAATCCTGTGCAGTGGCCTCCACATACTAAATGGTGATGCAGACAGTTAGAATACTTTCCGCAGTACATCTGTAGAAGTTTGCAAGTATCTTTGGTGACATACCAATTCTCCTCAAACTGCTAATGAATTCTAGCCGGTGTCATGCCTTCCTTGGGCTCAATATAGATCCTTAGAGATACTGACACCCAGGAACTAGAAATTGCACACTCATTTCACTTCCAATCCCTCTACGAGGACTGGTGTGTGTTCCTCATCTTATCCTTTCTGAATTCCACAATCAGTTCTTTGGTCTTACTGACGTTGATTACAAGGCTGTTGCTGTGACACCACTCAACTAGCTGATATATCTTGCTCCTGTACACCCTCTTATCACTGTCTGAAATTCTGCCAATAGTTATGTCTTCAGAAAATTTACAGATGGCAGTTGAGCTGTGCCTAGCCAAACAGTCATGGGTGTAGAGAAAGTAGAGCGGTTGGCTAAGCACACATCCCTGAGGTGCACCAATATTAATTGTCGGTGAGATGGAGAAGTTATTTCCAATCTACACAGATTGTGGACTTCTGATGAAGAAGTCAAGGATCCAGTCATAGAAGAAGGTAAGGGAGCCCAGGTTATGGAGCTTTTTGATCAGAATTGTAGGAATGATTGTATTAAACACTGAGCTGTAGTCAATAAACAGCATCCTGACATAGGTTTTTGTATTGTCCAGGTGATCCATTTCCAGGTCCTTGCTGAAACAGGAATTAATTCTAGCCATAACCAACCTCTCAAAGCACTTCATCACTGAAGATGTGAGAGTTACTAGATGATAATTGTTAAGGCAGCTCACTGTGGTCTTCTTGGGAATTGGTTTGATTGTTGCCATTTTGAAGCAGTTGGCAACTTCAAATAGAGGCAATGAGTGATTGAAAATATCTTTGAACACACCTGCCAGTTGGTTGGCACAGGTTTTCAGAGCCCTACCATGTACTCCATCACAAGGGTTTACCCTTTTGAAAGATAGTCTGACATCGGCCTCTGAGACAGAGATCATTGGGTCACTGGCTGCTGCAGGGATTCTCATAGCTGTGGTTTTGTTCTCCCTTTCAAAGTGTACATAAATGGCATTGAGCTCATCTGGGAGTGAAGTGCAACTGCTATTTATGATGTTAGGTTTCACTTTGCAGGAAGTAATGGCCTGAAAATTCTATCAGAGTTGAGATACATCGAAATCCACCTCCAACTTCCTTCGAAATTGTTGCGTTGCTCTTGAGATAGCCCTCCGTAAGTCATATCTCAATTTTCATACTTGAATGCTATAGGTCTGGCTGTCTGCGGACTACAAACCTAATGGTTCATCCATAGCTGTTGATTTGGATATGTACCGTATGTTTTTGTAGGCACACTTATCCATTAGAGTTTTAATGAACTCAGTGAAGGCTGTGACATGCTCATTCAGACTCTACGATGAATCCCTGAACACAGTCCCGTCCTCCAATTCAAAGCAGTCCAGTAAGCATTCCTGCACCTCCCATGTCCACACCTTCTTGGCCCTCTCTACTGGTGTCCTTGGGATTCTCCTTCACTTTGTCTGCTAGAGCAACTTCATGCCTTCTTTTAGCCCTCCTGATTTCCTTTCTTTTTGTGTCCCACAAGTATTTTATTTGCTTCTTCCTGCTTATACCTGCTATGCACCTCCTTCTTTTTCTTAACCAGGGTTTCATTATCTCTCATAAATCAAAGCTCCCTAAACCTGTTATCCTTGATAATAGGTACTCCTGTTTGAGTATTGTTGGTAGGGGACAGCTTACCTGGGGGAAGCGACAGTGGCCGTGCCTCCGGCACAGAGTCCGGCCCTGTAGCTCAGGGGGGTAGGGAAAGGAAGAGGAGAGCAGTAGTAATAGGGGACTCGATAGTAAGGGGGTCAGATAAGCAATTCTGTGGACGCAGTCCAGAGACCCAGATGGTAGTTTGCCTCCCTGGTGCCAGGGTCCGGGATATTTCTCATCATGTCCAAGATATCCTGAAGTGGAAGGGTGAGGAGCCAGAGGTCGTGGTACATATAGGTACCAATGACATAGGTAGGAAAAGAGAAGAGGTCCTGAAAGGAGAATATAGGGAGTTAGGAAGGGAGTTGAGAAAAAGGGCCACAAAGGTAGTAATCTCAGGATTACTGCCTGTGCCATGCAACAGTGAGAGCAGGAATGGAATGAGGTGGAGGATAAATGCGTGGCTGAGGGATTGGAGCAGGGGGCAGGGATTCAAGTTTTTGGATCATTGGGAATTCTTTTGGCGCAGGTGTGACCTGTACAAAAAGTACGGGTTACACTTGAATCCTAGGGGGACCAATATCCTGGCAGGGAGATTTGCGAGGGCTACTGAGGTGACTTTAAACTAGAATGGTTGGGGGGTGGGAATCAAATTAAAGAGACTAGGAGAGAGGAGGTTAGTTCACAACAGGGGGATGGGAACCAGTGCAGCGAAACAGAGGGGTGTAAAATGTGGTTAGAAGCAAAAAGTAGTAAGGTGAAAAGTATAAGTGGCAGGCCGGCAAATCCAGGGCAAAAATCAAAAAGGGCCACTTTTCAACATAATTGTATAAGGGCTAAGAGTGTTGTAAAAGCGAGCCTGAAGGCTTTGTGTGTCAATGCAAGGAGCATTCGTAAGAAGGCAGATGAATTAAAAGTGCAGATTGTTATTAATGAATATGATATAGTTGGGATCACAGAAACATGGCCCCAGGGTGACCAAGGATGGGAGCTCAACATTCAGGGATATTCAATATTCAGGAGGGATAGACATGAAAGAAAAGGAGATGGCGTAGCATTGCTGGTTAGAGAGGAGATTAACACAATAGAAAGGAAGGACATTAGCCGGGAAGATGTGGAATCAATATGGGTAGAGCTGCATAACACTAAGGGGCAGAAAACGCTGGTGGGAGTTGTGTACAGGCCACCTAACGGTAGTAGTGAGGTTGGGAATGGTATTAAACAGGTAATTAGAAACATGTGAAATAAAGGGACAGCAGTTATAATGGGTGACTTCAATCTACATGTAGATTGGGTGAACCAAATTGATAAAGGTGCTGAGGAAGAGGATTTCCTGGAATGTATGTGGGATGGTTTTTTGAACCAACATGTTGAGGAACCAACTAGAGAGCAGGCTATTCTGGACTGGGTTTTGAGCAATGAGGAAGGGTTAATTAGCAATCTTGTCTTGAGAGGCCCCTTGGGTAAGAGTGACCATAATATGGTGGAATTCTTCATTAAGATGGAGAGTGACATAGTTAATTCAGAAACAAAGGTTCTGAACTTAAAGAACCGTAACTTTGAAGGTATGAGACGTGAATTAGCTAAGATAGACTGGCAAATGACACTTAAAGGGTTGACGGTGGATATGCAATAGCAAGCATTTAAAGATCACATGGATGAACTACAACAATTGTTCATCCCAGTTTGGCAAAAGAATAAATCAAGGAAGGTAGTGCACCCGTGGCTAACAAGGGAAATTAGGGATAGTATCAATTCCAAAGAAGAAGCATACAAGTTGACCAGAAAAAGTGGCTCACCTGAGGACTGGGAGAAATTCAGAGTCCAACAGAGGAGGACAGAGGGCTTAATTAGGAAGGGGAGAAAAGATTATGAGAAAAAACTGGCAGAGAACATAAAAACTGACTGTAAAAGCTTTTATAGATATGTGAAAAGAAAAAGATTGGTTAAGACAAATGCAGGTCCCCTACAGACAGAAACAGGTGAATTGATTATGGGGAGCAAGGACATGGCAGACCAATTGAATAACTACTTTGGTTCTGTCTTCACTAAGGAGGACATAAATAATCTTCCGGAAATAGTAGAGGACAGAGGGTCCAGTAAGATGGAGGAACTGAGGGAAATACATGTCAGTAGGGAAGTGCTCTTAGGTAAATTGAAGAGATTAAAGGCAGATAAATCCTTAGGGCCAAATGGTCTGCATCCCAGAGTGCTTAAGGAAGTAGCCCAAGAAATAGTGGATATATTAGTGATAATTTTTCAAAACTCTTTAGATTCTGGACTAGTTGCTGAGGATTGGAGGGCGGCTAATGTAACCCCACTTTTTGAAAAAGGAGGGAGAGAGAAACCGGGGAATTATAGACCAGTTAGCCTGACATCAGTGGTGGGGAAAATGCTAAAGTCAGTTATCAAAGATGTGATAACTGCACATTTGGAAAGCGGTGAAATCATCGGACTAAGTCAGCATGGATTTGTGAAAGGAAAATCATGTCTGACGAATCTCATAGAATTTTTTGAGGATGTAACTAGTAGAGTGGATAGGAGAGAACCAGTGGATATGGTATATTTGGACTTTCAAAAGGCTTTTGACAAGATCCCACACAGGAGATTAGTGTGCAAACTTAAAGCACACGGTATTGGGGGTAAGGTATTGATGTGGATTGAGAATTGGTTGGCAGACAGGAAGCTAAGAGTGGGAATAAACGGGACCTTTTCAGAATGGCAGGCAGTGACTAGTGGGGTACTGCAAGGCTCAGTGCTGGGACCCCAGTTGTTTACAATATATATTAATAACTTACATGAGGGAATTAAATGCAGCATCTCCAAGTTTGCGGATGACACGAAGCTGGGCGGCAGTGTTAGCTGTGAGGAGGATGCTAAGAGGATGCAGGGTGACTTGGATAGGTTAGGTGAGTGGGCAAATTCATGGCAGATGCAATTTAATGGGGATAAATGTGAGGTTATCCACTTTGGTGGCAAAAACAGGAAAACAGATTATTATCTGAATGGTGGCCGATTAGGAAAAGGGGAGGTGCAACGAGACCTGGGTGTCATTATACACCAGTCATTGAAAGTGGGCATGCAGGGACAGCAGGTGGTGAAAAAGGCGAATGGTATGCTGGCATTCATAGCAAGAGGATTCGAGTACAGGAGCAGGGAGGTACTACTGCAGTTGTACAAAGCCTTGGTGAGACCACACCTGGAGTATTGTGTGCAGTTTTGGTCCCCTAATCTGAGGAAAGACATTCTTGCCGTAGAGGGAGTACAAAGAAGGTTCACCAGATAGATTCCTGGGATGGCAGGACTTTCATATGATGAAAGACTGGATCGACTAGGCTTATACTCGTTGGAATTTAGAAGATTGAGGGGGGATCTTATTGAAACATATAAAATCCTAAAGGGATTGGACAGGCTAGATGCAGGAAGATTGCTCCCGATGTTGGGGAAGTCCAGAACGAGGGGTCACAGTTTGAGGATAAAGAGGAAGCCTTTTAGGACCGAGATTAGGAAAAACTTCTTCACACAGAGAGTGGTGAATCTGTGGAATTCTCTGCCACAGGAAACAGTTGAGGCCAGTTAATCGGCTATATTTAAGAGGGAGTTAAATATGGCCCTTGTAGCTAAAGGGATCAGGGGATATGGAGGGAAGGTTGGTACAAGGTTCTGAGTTGAATGATCAGCCATGATCATATTGAATGGCGGTGCAGGCTCAAAGGGCCGAATGGCCTACTCCTGCACCTATTTTCTATGTTTCTATGTTTATTCTCACAGGAGCATACAAACTCTATGCTCTCAAAATTTCACTTGTGGAACCCTTTCACTTATCAAGTACAGCTTTGCCAGAACACATTCCTCTCATCTGTCTAAGTCCTACTGCAGTCTCTCTGCTTCCTCAACACTACCTGCCGTTCCACTTCACTTCATATCATCCGCAAACCTTGCCATAAAGCCATCAATTCCTTCATCCAAATCATTGACATATGATATAAAAAGAAGCAGTCCCAACCCAGACCCCCGTGAAACACCACTCGTCACCAGCAGCCAACCAGAAAAGGCTCCCTTTATTCTCACTTTTTACCTCCTGCCAATCGGCCCATGCTCTATCCTTGTTAGTATTCTTCCTATAATACCATGGGCTCTTAACTAGTTAAACAGCCTCATGCTTGGCACCTTGTCAAAGGCCTTCTGAAATTCCAGGTGTACAACATCTACCAATTCTCCTTTGTCTATCCTACTTGTTACTTCTACAAAGAATTTCAACAGATTTTTCAGGCTAGATTTTTCCTTAAGGAAGCCATATTGAATTTGGCCTATTTTGGCATGTGCCTCCAAGTACCCCAAAAGCACATCCTTAACAATCAGCTGCAACATCTTCCCAACCACTGAAGTCAGACTAACTGGCCTATAATTTCTTTTCTTTTGCCTCTCTCCATTCCTGAAGAGCGGAGTGACATTTGTAATTCTTCAGTCCTCTGGAACCATGCCAGAATGGATTGATTCTTGAAAAACCATTACTACTGCCTCCACAATCTCCTCAGCCACCTCTTTCAGAACCCTGGGGTGTAGACCATCTGGTCCAGGTGACTTATCTACCACCAGACCTTTCAGTTTCCCAAGCACCTTCTCCCTGGTGATGGCAAATTCACTCATTTATGCCTCCTGACACTCTCAAACATTTGGTATCATGCTGGTGTCTTCCACACTTATTCTGTTCATCTGCTATTTCCTTGTCCTCCATTACAACCTCTCCAGCATCATTTTCCGTAGTCCTATATCTACTTTCACCTCTCTTTTGCACTTGTAAGTGGTTTCTTCTTTTATGTTACTGCTAAAGATAATGAAAATGGCTTCTTTGTTATGTTAGAATAAAATGGATTCTTTGTTATGTTAACTGCTGAGAAAGTTCTCTCTCAAGTAGCTTGTTTGGGTTATATTACTGATAAGAGGATTGTATTCATTTGCTAACCAGTTGGGATAGATGTTATTCTTTCTTGTGTGTTTATAAGCTATTGTTTTTCACAGGCTTTGGGGCAGAAGGCGATGGGGACAGAGAGAGGAGACGCGATGCTGTAAGCTGGGTGGCGGGACAGACCCTGAGCGGGAGTCCGAGGTCCAGCGTCTTTGGCGAGGAGAGGAGACGAAGACAGACTCATGTGGAGCATCTGGTCGACCACCATTGTTGGTCCCAGGCAGCAGGTCGAGGGGGTCGGAGGGGATCGAATGGTGGAAAGAAGACTCGGTTAATTGAGCTCCAACTGTTGTGCATGAAGTGGTTGAACGTTGATAAGTTTGGCACCTTTTATTTTCCTTTCATATTTTATATCTATTAATTACATAGTTCCAGTAGGATATATAAAGTGTAATCATTTACTCGCATATTTTTAAAAAAGGAGGGAGAGAGAAACCGGGGAATTATAGACCGGTTAGCCTAACGTCGGTGGTGGGGAAACTGCTGGAGTCAGTTATCAAGGATGTGATAACAGCACATTTGGAAAGCGGTGAAATCATCGGACAAAGTCAGCATGGATTTGTGAAAGGAAAATCATGTCTGACGAATCTCATAGAATTTTTTGAGGATGTAACTAGTAGAGTGGATAGGGGAGAACCAGTGGATGTGGTATATTTGGATTTTCAAAAGGCTTTTGACAAGGTCCCACACAGGAGATTAGTGTGCAAACTTAAAGCACACGGTATTGGGGGTAAGGTATTGGTGTGGGTGGAGAATTGGTTAGCAGACAGGACGCAAAGAGTGGGAATAAACGGGACCTTTTCAGAATGGCAGGCGATGACTAGTGGGGTACCGCAAGGCTCAGTGCTGGGACCCCAGTTGTTTACAATATATATTAATGACTTGGATGAGGGAATTAAATGCAGCATCTCCAAGTTTGCGGATGACACGAAGCTGGGCGGCAGTGTTAGCAGTGAGGAGGATGCTAAGAGGATGCAGGGTGACTTGGATAGGTTGAGTGAGTGGGCAAACTCATGGCAGATGCAATTTAATGTGGATAAATGTGAAGATATCCACTTTGGTGGCAAAAATAGGAAAACAGATTATTATCTGAATGGTGGCCGATTAGGAAAAGGGGAGGTGCAACGAGACCTGGGTGTCATTATACACCAGTCATTGAAAGTGGGCATGCAGGTACAGCAGGCGGTGAAAAAGGCGAATGGTATGCTGGCATTTATAGCGAGAGGATTCGAGTACAGGAGCAGGGAGGTACTACTGCAGTTGTACAAGGCCTTGGTGAGACCACACCTGGAGTATTGTGTGCAGTTTTGGTCCCCTAATCTGAGGAAAGACATCTTTGCCATAGAGGGAGTACAAAGAAGGTTCACCAGATTGATTCCTGGGATGGCAGGACTTTCATATGAAGAAAGACTGGATGAACTGGGCTTGTACTCGTTGGAATTTAGAAGATTGAGGGGGGATCTGATTGAAACGTATAAGATCCTAAAGGGATTGGACAGGCTAGATGCAGGAAGATTGTTCCCGATGTTGGGGAAGTCCAGAACGAGGGGTCACAGTTTGAGGATAGAGGGGAAGCCTTTTAGGACCGAGATTAGGAAAAACTTCTTCACACAGAGAGTGGTGAATCTGTGGAATTCTCTGCCACAGCAAACTGTTGAGGCCAGTTCATTGGCTATGTTTAAGAGGGAGTTAGATATGGCCCTTGTGGCTACAGGGGTCAGGGGGTATGGAGGGAAGGCTGGGGCGGGGTTCTGAGTTGGATGATCAGCCATGATCATAATAAATGGCGGTGCAGGCTCGAAGGGCCGAATGGCCTACTCCTGCACCTACTTTCTATGTTTCTATGTTTCTATGTTTCTATATGGTGCATTGTCTGTTACTTGGCGGGGTGAGGTACATCAAACAGCATCCACACAACTTTATTACCCAGTTTGGCGGGGCCGAAGGCTGCTCCCCCTAAACGAAAGTGAGCTGAGCGAGCCTGAGGCTTACCGGGGGCTACACACTTTATATATGTGAAGAAACTTTTGGTAACCTCATTTTATTATTGGCTAGCTTACCTTCATATTCCATCTTCTCCTTTATGACTTTCTAATTCCCATTTTTTTGTTTTTTTTTTAAGTTTCCAAATCATCTAATTTCCCACTAATTTTTGCTCTATTATATGCCTTCTCAGTATTTTTATTCTGTCTTTGACTTCTTTTGTCAGCCACAGTTGCGTCATCCTGTCTTTAGAATACTTCTTCTTTGGGGTGTATGTATCCTGCATTTTCTGATTTTTTCCCAGAAATTCCAGGCATTGCTGCTCCATCATCATCCCTGCTAGTGTACTCTTCCAATCAATTCTGGCCAGTTCCTCCCTCATGCCTCTGTAATTTCATTAACTCCACTGTAATACTGATATATCTGACTTTAGCTTCTCCTTCTCAAATTGCAGGGTGAATTCTATTATATTATAATCACTGTCCCCTTAGGGATCCTTTACCTTAACGTCTCCAATCAATTCTGGTTTGTGGCACAACAACCAATCAGAATAGCTGATATCATAGAGGGCTCAAGTATGAGATGCTCCACAAAACCATCTCATAGTTATTCTACAAATTCCTCCTCTTGGGATCCAACTACAACCCGATTTTCTCAATCCCTTTGCATATTGAAATCCTCCATGACTAGCATAAAATTAACCTTCTTCTGTAAACTGTAAACAACATCTTTGCCACTGTTTGGAGGTCTATGTATAACTCCCATCAGGGTCTTCTTACCCTTGAAGTTTCTTAGCTCAACCCACAACAATTCTACACCTTCCAATTCTATGTTACCTCTTTCTAATGATTCAATTTCTCTCTGCAATAATCTTCTTTCAGCCATGATTCAGTGGTGCCCACAATGTCATACATGCCATTCTGCAACTGTGATATAAGTTCATCTACCATATTCACACCTTTGGTCCTGTATTCATCACCCTTTTTGATTTTGTCCCCTGTTTACATCGCAACTCATCTCATTGACTGCAATTTTGCCCTATCATTAACCTCTCCTTGTTAGTGGTCTCACTACTCACTCACTCTGTTTGTAAACCAACAATTCCATCCTCAGCTCTATCACTCTGGTTCCCATCTTACTTGCCATATCCCTTCTAATACCATCACAACTGGCCTATCTCTAATTTAGAATCTCACGTTTAGGACCAGATCTATCCTTCCCCATAATTATTTTGAAATTAATGGCATGATCACTAAATGAGAAGTATCCCCCTACACAAACTTCTGTCACCTGCCCTGACTCATTCCCTAATAGGAGATCTACAGACAGTGCCTATGAACAATGCAACCAATGTCAATGTCTTGCAGACGGTTCATGAAACTACTTATTTTAGATAGATAGATAGATATACTTTATTGATCCCGAGGGAAATTGGGTTTCGTTACAGCCGCACCAACCAAGAATAGAGCATAAATATAGCAATACAAAAAACCACACACAATCAAACAACAAAATGCAAACTATGCCAGATGGAAAATAAGTCCAGGATCAGTCTATTGGCTCAGGGTGTCTGACCCTCCAGGGGAGGAGCTGCAAGTTTGATGGCCACAGGCAGGAACGACCTGCCGCCCAGTGTTGTATCTCAGTGGAATATGGCCGAAGTCCAACAGTAAAAAGTTCAATATCCGGTCTACAAACACGTTCCTCGATTGTAATATGACCCGGATTGCACCATCTGTTGTTAACCAGAACAGTAAGCACCCAACTCCTTTACACTTACTGCTTTCAGTGCACTTCCGGTCAGCCCAAACGGTCTGGAAGCCGTCCATGGAAAAGTTTTGATCGGGTATGTCCTCGTGCAGCCCTGTTCCAGTGAAACACATCACACTGCATTTTATTTCTTCTTCTTCCAAGTATGATTCTACTACTAAGCTGTGAGCTATTGGAACCTGATGATGTGCTTTGGGGCCGACTGGCCGATCTCATGTCTTGCTGTTTCCGAGGAAGACTGGTGAGGTTTGGTGGGGAATGTGCATCTTGAAGGCCTGGAAGCATGGAGATGAGGCATAAGCCCATAGTCAACTCCATTGGTTCTCTCCGACTGAGGCCTAAGCAGGGTAGAAGTCAATGAGGACAAGAGCAGAGGGCAGACGGATGTTTGGTGCCATTTGCCTGCGTTTGACCAGTCTTCCTTTCCCTCTCACTAGATGCTGTCAGAGGAAAATGCAGGAGTCTTGGGGTCCACATTGCCAGTATTGATTAGCAGGACTGTGGACTCATCTTGGAGTGCGCTGAGGTTCATGTTTCTTGTGTTTCTGGATCCTGATTGCTCTTTCTTTTTGCTGTTTTTCAGTGGCCAGGTTGGGGAAATCGATGTGGATTGGAGCAGTTTGGTGAGAAATAGCACTGAAGCCTGTATTGTTGACAACTGGCAAGAACACCACTGGACTCCTGGTGTAATTTTTGATACTCTATGTGCTGTTCACTTGCTTTTTGACGCTTTCACAATTTGTTCTTTTTTTCACACTTCAGGTGTTTGATTTTTTTCTTGACCAGATTCCATGGTGTTTCTTTGTTGTATGGCTGCCTGCAGGAGGATGAATCTCAGAGTCATATTCTGTATACATACTTTGATAATAAACGTACTTTGAATCTTTGAATCTAGAATCATACTCTGTCTAGTTGGGACCTTTATTTACTGATTAAGGAAACTTTCCTGAATACATTCAACAAACTCTATCCCATCCAGCCCTTCTACAGTATCGGTGTTCCAGGCATTATGTGGAAAGTTAAAATCACCTATCATCACAACCTTATGTTTCTTGCAAGAGTCTGCAATCTCTCAATAAATTTGCTCCTCTAAATCCATTGCGTGGTCTACGATATAATCCCATTAATGTGGTCATCCCTGTCATTCCTCAGTTCCACCCATATCACATCAGAAGACAAGCTCTCCACTCTGTCTTTCTGAGCACTGCCGTGACCTTTGCCCTGACAAGTAATACCTCTCCTCCTTTAACCCGTCCCGTACTCCCACGCCTAAAACAACAGACCCCTGGAATATTGAGCTGCCAGTCCTGCCCTTCCTGCAACCAAGTCTCACTAACGGCAACAATGTCATAATTCCATGTGCAGATCCATGCCCTAAGCTTATCCACCCAGCCTACAATACTCCTTGCATTGAAATATGCATAGCTCAGAACATTCGTCCCACCATGCTTGACTATTCGATTCCTGACTTTGTATGTAAACTTAACAACATTTTCCCCCACAGCCACTCCACTATCTGCCCTGGCACTCTGGTTCCCGCTCCCTGCCACCCTAGTTTATACCCTGCCTGTGCCTCCCCCCACTTCCCCATGCAGCATCATCAAACCTTCCCGTAAGGATATTAGTCCCCTCCAGTTCAGGTGCAATCCATTCCTTCTATACAGGTTCCATCTTCCCTGGAAGAGAGCCCAATGATCTAAAAAATCTGAAGACCGTGTCGCCAGTACACCATCTCCTTAGGCATGTTAAACGATACGATCTTCCTGTTTCTGGCCTCACTAGCACATGGCACGGACGTCACAACTCTGAAGTTCCTGTCCTGTAACTTAGCACCTAAATCCCTGAGCTCACTTTGCAGGACTGGGTCACCCTTCCCACCAAGGTCCTCTGGACCATGACCTCTGGCTGCTCAACTTCCCATTTAAGAATGCTATGATCTCAATCTAAGACTACTAGACAGGTATATGGAGGAATTTAAGGTGTGGGGTTATATGGGAGGCAGGGTTTGAGGGTCGGCACAACAATGTGGGCCAAAGGGCCTGTACTGTGCTGTACTATTCTATGTTCTATGTTTTATGTCCCAGACTCTGGCACCGGGGAGACACATACCACCCAGGAATCTCATTCTCATCCACAGAAACCTCCTGACTGTTCCCCTAACCAATGAATCCCCAGTCTACAACTTGCCTTTTCTCCCTGCTTCCCTTTTGAGACCCAGAACCAGACTCGGTGCCAGAGACCTGACTGCCATGGCTTTCCTCTCTTTGTACTCTAAGAAAGCTCTTTCTAACCAAGAACTGAATACTTATAGAAACATAGAAACATAGAAAACCTACAGCATAATACAGGCCCTTCAGCCCACAACGTTGTGCCGAAAATGTCCCTACCTTAGAAATTACTAGGCTTACCCATAGCCCTCTATTTTTCTATGCTCCATGTACCTATCCAAAAGTCTCTTAAAAGACCTTATCACATCCACCTCCATCATTGTTGCCGGCAACCCATTCCACACACTCACCACTCCCTGAGTAAAAAACTTACCCCTGACATCTCCTCTGTACCTACTCCCCAGCACCTTAAACCTGTGTCCTCTAGTGGCAACCATTTTAGCCCTGGGAAAAAGCCTCTGACTATCCACACGATCAATGCCTCTCATCATCTTATACACCTCTATCAAGTCATCTCCCATCCTTCATCGCTCCAAGGAGAAAAGGCCAAGTTCACTCAACCTATTTTCATAAGGCATGCTCCTCAATCCAGGCAACATCCTTGTAAATCTCTTCTGCACCCTTTCTATTCATTAAAAACAGCTAAAGTATTTCCCAATCTTTGCATAAAGTAACATTTGCTCTTTCCAAAATGAAAACCACTGATTAGAAATTGTAACTTACAATTAAGGGTAGATTGTCGATGCACAAAAACAGCAGTAACTGGTTACCATCTGACCACTGGGCAGTAAAGGGTACAGTTCTGATTTTCCAGCATTCCAGGTTTTACTGTCAAGGAAAACTAATGAAATTTAATATGGAGTGGTATTTTAAAATATTGGATTTACTTGCATCCATTGTGTCCTGCTTAATAAACTAAACAGCAGTTATCCCATGTGTTGACTACGGGGTTCATCATTCTTATATCCCAACTTAGTTGGCTAAAATCCCTAGCAATGGAACTAAAGTCAGGTTTCCCATTGTTTGGATGATAAGGAGCCAGCGTTGGATAGAATTGTAGATTTTTTAGCACTTGGAGAGGTTAGTGGTATTTGTGATGCTCTTACATGCTGGAAATGTGCAAAGTAACGCATTGGATCTGAGTGATGTACTACTGAATACTATAAGATAAACCTGCATTTGGCAGCAAGAAGATCCTCACATTTTGTATTAGTTTAAAGAGATTAGTGATCAGCAGCAGGCCAGCTTGCCATTGATTTGATGGAGAGACATAGTGTAGTTACACCTCCTTGTACTATATTTCCTGGTTTTCGAGAATAAACCACCTCTTTTTTCTCTGCATGGTATTGTGGAGGTAGGGAAGACAGCAATGCCAAGCGGGAAACAACATCTTCCTGTAAATCTCATTGTGCAAAATGGTAGTGTAGGCAACAGGTAACTTTATGTAAGACAGCTTTCACTGAGTAACAACTACCTTAGAGCTTTTCCTCTCTCAGCAACTGTACCTTGAAGGAGTAGCAAGGCTTCTGATCAAGATGGTGCCTACGTACAATGCTCCTTCGGTTGAAATCTTCTGGATCGATCATCAAACTGCATGTTTCACTTCTTTTATGTGTTTTACACTTGTTTTTTTTTTGTCTTGGATGTGATTCTGGAACTGCTGGAGCCTGCTCTTTGGAGATTGGGTGTTCCAGTGCTCTGCAGTCTCAGAAAGGATTCCCGGAGGCAGAGGCAGTGTGCATAAACCTTATGGCAGGCAAGCCATGGGACGGGGTGTGAGTCAATGTTCGACACCATTTCGCTGATTAAAGCTTCCATTGTTTGCTGATTAAAGCAACGAGGGAGATTGAAACATCGAGGCAAATGCGGAAGGTGAGCAACAGCTGCTTGCTTTTTAATCACTGAGGGTCGCTCTGCTGCACTACTGGAGAGAGGAGAGCCTGCCACTGTGCCTGGTGAATGTTGTCCAGGTTTTTTTGCGTTTTGGATGTGGACTTGCACTATAGACTTTTATCGATCTTATAGTTTTTCTGTATTCTGTGTTTATCGCCCGATCTTTCTCTTTTTTGTGAGGGGTGGTGGTGGTGGTGGTGTAGATTTGGGGGAATTGATGTGCCTGGTCCATTTTTGTTCCATTTTTTTGTATAGAAAAAGGGATTTGGGGGCTGATGTGCCAGTTCTGTTTTTGTTCAATTTTTTGTGTCGGGGGGGGGGGGGGATTTGGGAGTTGACGTACCTGTTCAATTTTTGTTCATTTTTTTTGTGTGCCAGGAGGGGAGTTGGGGGTTGGTGTGCTGTTCCATTTTTATTTGTTTATTTTGTGTGGGGAAGGGGGGGGGTTTGCAGGCTGATGATCACGGTGCCTTTCTTTTCTACTCTTTCTTGGTTTCATGGCCACCCAGAGAAGAAGAATTTCAGAGTTATATTCTTTGATAATAAATGATCCTTGGATGCCTTTGATATGAGACTGTCCAATGTGAGGAATGTGAGGATAACTCCTGGTAGGGTCATTGATGAAGGAAAATCATGTGGCCTAGCTGAATAGCTGCAGGGGAACATGATGTTCTGCAGAATGGAATGCAATGTGACACCCCTACCACAGTTTAATATTGCACACATAATTAATAATATGTAATGGATGTAGTGTTTTACCTTATATGTTACTGCACAAAGAAGAATCTGACAAGCTATCCAAAAACATGATTACTTTTGTTCAGGACGCTGCTATAACTGCAATAGCACAGTTTAATTCCCTGAGACATCTGCATAAATAGAGAATGCAGCATCATTATGAAAGGTTTCACATGGAAGGATGCAAAACATAATTTTCACCCCAAACAACATATTCACCCCAACATTTTGTTATCAGCAGTTTCCTAAGAATAGGTTCAGTAATATGTGTGTAAGAAGCCTGGGACAAAAAAGAGCTTATTGCCCTCCTTTACCTGCAAAACAGTTAGTAGATCACAGTTATCTACTGACGACTAAGGTTGAAAGAGCTTTCAAGTTTTGCACAACTTTAGGAGGTATTTCAAGTCCCAGTTAACTTAGCAATAGTCATTAAGGATACAGTGATTTTGATTAGTATGGCGACCAGAGTCAACAATAATGTTCTTGAACCAACTGGCAAAATCCTAATTGCAACGGTTTAGCAAAACTGTGACCACTTTGATCAAATGGCACTGAAATGATATTTTTGTTCAAATAGTGTTCTTACTTGTAAAATGTTTGCCTGATTTATGTTCAAATTATGTTTTATTGTGAATGCTGCTGTATGATCCTAGGTTCCTGGGATGCTGGTGCAATTAAGTTTTTCATTACACCTGTGCATGTACTGTACTTGTGCATTTGACAGTAACCTCAGCATTGACTTTACCTGTTTTAAGGTCACAGTAAAGAAAGTTAATATGTTCTAATTATTTGAACCTTTTCTAAAAATAAAGAGCTCGCAATCACAACTGGCCTTAGATTCGTAATCTTCTTCTTCGGTAGCCCATCGAAATCTGATGACGACGTCCACTCCTTTAACGGTGAGATCTTTGATGACTATACACTTACTATCCTGGACCACAAGCTCAATTGCAGGTGGGACATGTATATGTGGTAGTGGTGGCAACCATGGCTGCATTTCTCCTGGCTCTCTTGGGCTGTCTTCTGGTTGCTTTTTCCATCTCCAGAATACGAACCCCATCCCTACACAGCTGTCGCCACGTGGTACGGTCAGCAGCAACCTCCTCCAGGTCCTCAGGTCTGATCTTGCATTCTTCATCTGATCCTTATGGCGCTTCTTCGGCCTTCCAACTGAGCGTCGACCATGATGTAGCTGGCCGTATAACACTCTGCGGGGTAGCCGACATGGGGGCATCCTTATCACAAGCCCCAGCCACTGCAGCTGACACTGGGTGATCATGGCCTCAATACTCCTGCAGTTGGTCTTTACAAGTATTTCAGTGTGAGGCACCCACTGGATGTACTGGAGGAACATGGAAGCGCTCCAAGGACTTGATGTGGTGGCTGTAGGTTATCCAAGCTTCACAGCTATAAAGGAGGGTGGTGACACAGACTGCTTGGTATACAGCAACATTTGTGGAGGAACGAAGGCTCCTGTTCTGAAAGACTCTACACCAAAGTCTCCCAAAGGCAGTTGATGCCTGTTTAATGCAGCTCTGGATGTTGTTGTCAATGCCGCTACCCTCAGAGAGAACGCTCTCCAGATATTTGAAAGATGGTGAAGATTTGAAAGATTTGTAATATGTCTCTGTTTACAAGCACATATCTGAAAATATTAACCTTTGTTGCATATTAATAGTTTCTATTCTACAGCATCATTTGACTTTTCTCAATAAAATTTCCTTATCTACAAACTATTAGTGGGATTCATGAAGAGTGAATTATTTCATTATTGTTCAGTCATGGTACAGCATTCATTTGAGAATCACATGCAAAGCTGATCAGCATGCTAGAGTTCACTCAACTCCTACATACTCAGACAGTCACGTATGCCAAAACTTGTCAAGGGAAAATTAAGTTTAGTTGGAGAGTTTAATGTTTTTTAAAATTCTTGACTTCGTTCAGTTGATACATATTTTTGGCCTCCATGTTACTCTTAGGAGAGCCGTTACTCAAAATGTCCCAGAAAAGGTGTTTTTATTGGCTCAGCTAACTAGGTAAATACACTGTATTTCCAGAAATTAAATGGAGAAACCTCCTTTCAGCTAATAATTTTATCTCTTCTTTAATGTGATCTTACCTTACTTTTGCAGGTGGCAGAATCACACCATTTTTAAGACTTTGACATGGCCATTAGCAGCAATATAAAATATAATATTGAACTTTGTAGGTAAGCTTGATCGAAATTCAAGTGCAGAAAGAAATAAATTTATTCAGCATTATATTAAATGGGGATAGACAGGAACGTGAAATACGGCATAGTTTCATTCTCAATCTTGCTAAATAGCAGAACAGATTCAACTGATTGTCTAGTCTCTTATTTCTCTTTCTTTTGTTGTTATAATGATTAAAATACTTTTAACATGCAGCAGTTATTTTTACATAAATAATTCTTAGAATTTGTGTGTGGTTGGCGGGGCCGGATTTAGTGGGGCCAGGGCCCTTGGGCTGGAGGCCCTGATGGGCCCCTGCCAACACCGTAAAATGCTGCTGTACCAAACAAAAAAAGGCAAGAACAGGAGCAGAGGTCGTTATAGTCTAAATATCAAAGCTGTGGACCAAGACATTGGTTTAGTACAATACGTAGGCTATAAACTTACAGGCCTTAAGAGGGAGGACAGAAAGTAATACAGATTCTTAGTTTGAAGGACAGCATCTAAAGCACTCAAAAATTGACCTAGGCTTACTTGGCTTAGAAAAGTTATGAGGGAGACGAAGTACGATGTACCTAATCTTACATCTTTATTTAGCTATTGCTTCGCATACCATAGGCCTTACCTCAAACAATGCCGAAGCATTTTTATCCAGGTATTTTTCTCAACCATGTGTTCTGAGAAAGTGAAATGGAAATGAGAGACAAAAGGCCAAGAGAGATGGCACTATGGCAAACCAGCAAACTTGACAATACTCCAAAAATCTTTTTGAAAAATGAGATCTAGCGCATACTAACCTATTGCGGTGCTGTGTGGCTTGCAGAGTAAAGACCAATTATTACTTACTAGGTTTGTAAACAGTCAACTATTAGCCTATTGCCACAAAAACAGGAACAGCATTGACACACAAGCCTAGATGTTTACAAAGTCAGATGCTTGCTTTTCAAAATTAAAGCCTAGTTCTTCTGGATTTCTTCGCAGTAAAGTCCTTGATCAGATCACTAAGATCCAGTTTCCGAACAAGATCACTTTCGAGTGACATCAGAGTAAGATGATTCACCCTGTCCTGTCCCATTGTGGATCTGAGCCTATGTAGTTGCCGTTATCAGGCTTGCCAAATATGTCACTGGAGCCTCCGACAGCCAGTCCCCTCTCGACCAAAAACTTCACAACTGCCAACACCGTTCTCAATACGTCCGCCCAGTAGACACACTCTGACTCGAACTGTTTTTGCAGTTCTGTATCTATTCTTCCACTGTCAGACACTAGTGTAACGTAGGTCAGTATCGTTTTCCTGTGGTGTTCACTATTTTCATGCTCTCCTATGCGCTCAACGGCATGTTTCCAGTCGCTAAAGCCAGTTTCGAAGATGGACTGACAGTTACCATCACTGAAGGTGTGGCATGCAAAACAAAACACACAGCTGCTGGAAGGGGAATACAAGAGCCATTGCCTTGATATGTATTCACCATTTATGAGCTTGCGTTTGAAGGGAAATTTGGAGAAAAAATGTCTCTGCTGTTTGTATACTCGTTCCAAAGCTTTGATATCCACATCCTTATTCTGGCAGGACTCCGGCCCTTTCTTAGCCCAGTATGATCGGACTGAATCATCTAACGTTTCCTTTCCCCAGAGAGCAGGATCAGTGCTGTAAGGATCCTCAGTAGCGGTAACGTTAACATTAATGGCGGCCCGACTTGGTTGTTCAGAGGCCTCTGTGGTCGGGAATCCCAAAGTCATGCTCTCTGCCTCTTCAGCGTTAGCTGCTGACTGTGGCAAAGATGGTGGTCCTGTGCTAACTCTGGTGCTAGCGCTAGCTGTTGAACAAGTCTCCATGTGTCTACCAGTCTCAGACTGTTACAAGAGCGATGATACAGCTGCATCATCGAGAACAGGTTTAAAAAATTCTATCAATTTCAATGTCTTTTTTAATGCTTCTTTCTCACGGTCCTCTTTTTCTTATTTCTTTTTTCTTTTCTGTGCTCCTCTCTCATACTTCTTTTTGTCTGCCATGATGATAGCTACCTATTTTGGGCCCCTCTGCAGCTCGGGCCCCTGGAGTGCAGCCCAGCCTAGCCCTGCCTAAAGTCTGGCCCTGGTGGCTGGTAAGAACATATTTTAATCGTGATGCTTAATTATCCTTGGAAAGGTGATGGTGATCAGGGTTCATGGTACACTGGTAATTCTTGTAGTGAACGTACTTTCAAAGATTTGTTGAGCGGAGAGTGGACAGAGAAACAATGAAGAAATATTGATACATTTTCAAGCCAGGTAGGAATCTAATGGAGTGGAGTTTTACTGTAACTACAAACTTTGTATATCCCCAAGTACCTGTTTATCCTCTCCTTTTGAGTGCCTCAGGTAGTGGGTTAGGAAGGCAGGTTTTGGGCCGTCTGAGATGATCGATGTTTCAGCTGTGCTGAGAGGTGGGGCTCAGGGCTTCACGGAGGGTTCAGTCATTGCTGCGGACTAGCAGCGGCTCCCCTAGTGTTCCGAGGCCACTCAGACACTACAGTCTTATTATACCCTGCTGGATATGATGACAATCATAATTTCACTTCTCAATGAAAGCTCCTCATATGACAAGCCTTTCAATCACAGAAGTGGCCCCAAAATGCTCACAATTCTCTAAGTGAAGCCTCACCAGTGCCTTATAAAGCCTCAGCATTACATCCTTGTTTTCATATTATTGTCTTCTCAAAATTAAAGCTCACCACTGAATCAAGCTACAAATTAACCTTTAAGGAAACCTGCATGAGGACTCCCAGGACTCTTTGTGCCTCAGATTTTTGAAATTTCTTCCTGTTTAGAAATAGTCAACGCTTTTATTCCTTCTACCAAAATGCATCTATATATATTCTTTTGCCACTTCTTTGCCCATTCTCCTAATTGATCTGAGTCCTATTGCATGCTCCCTGCCCCCTCAGCAGTACCTGCCCTTCCACCCATCTTTGTATTGTCTGTAAACTTGGCAACAAAGCCATCAATTCCATCATCTAAATCATAGACACACAACATAAAAAGTAGTCCAAATACTGATCCCTGCAAAACACCACTAGTTATCAGCAGCCAATCAGAAAAAGCTTCCCTTTATTGCCACTTTTTGCCTTCCTGCCAATCAGACAATGCTCTGTCCATGCTAGAATCTTTCCTGTAATGCCATGGGCTCTTATCTTGCTAAGCAGCCTCATGTGCAACACCTTGTCAAAAGCCTTCTGAAAGTCCAAGTACACAACATTCACCGATTTTACTTTGTCTATCCTGCTTGTCTTTCCTCAAGTAATTCTAATCGGTTTGTCAGGCATAATTTTCCCATGTGCCTCAAAGTATCCCATCCTTAATAATTGACTCCAACATCTTCCCAACCACTAAAATAAGAATAACCGGTCTATAATTTCCCTTCTTATGCCTCCCTTTTTGAGGAATAGAGAGATAATTGCAATTTTCCAGTCCTCTGGAACCACACCAGAATCCAGGGATTCTTGAAAGATCTTTACTAATGTCTCCACAATTTCTTCAGCTACCACTTTGAGAACTCTGGATTGTAGTCCATCTGGTCCAGGTAACTTTCTATCTTCAATTCTTTCAGCTTCCCAAGCATCTTCTCACCAGTGGTAGCAACTGCACTCGCTTCAGCCTCCTGACACACTTGAACTTCCGGCATACTGAGTATCTGTTCTACAGTGAAGACTGATGCAAAATACTTATTCAGTTTGTCTGCCATTTCTTTGTCCCGATTACTTCCTCCCCAGCATCATTTTCAGTTGTTTGATATCTATTCTCGCCTCTCTTTTACTCTTTATACATCCGTAAAAATATTTGGTATCCTCTTTTACAGTATTGGCTAGCTTATTCTCGTATTCCATCTTTACTTTTTTTATGGCCTTTTTAGTTGCCTTCCATTAGCTTTTAAAAGCTTCTCAATCCTCTAACTTTCCACTAATCTTTGCTCTATTATATGCCTTCTCTTTTGCTTTTATGCTGGCTTTGACTTCCCTTGTCAGCTACAGTTGTGTCATCCTGACTTTAGAATGCTACTTCTTCATTGTGACGTATCTATCCTGCACCTTCTGAATTGCTCCCAGAAATTTCAGCCGTTACTGCTCTGCTGTCATCTCTGTAGTGTCCCCTTCCAATCAATTTTGGCCAACTCTTCTGTCCTGCCACTTTAATTCCCTTTACTCCACTGTCACACTGATACATTTGACTTTAGCTTCTCCCTCTCAAAGTGCACTGTAGCTGAAAAGAACAACTAAGAATAACACGAATACCACTATTCTTCACAGTCAGTTGACTCAACAGTCCAATTTCTCAGGTAAGGTGGAATGGAGATAACGGAGCGTAACTACGTCCTGGGTTCAAGTCTCGACAAGCACTACAACGGAGCGAATGGAGTTAAATACTATCACAATAAAATAATAATTAGCTGGCATGTGCATATTCACTAGCGCAATTGCCGAATCTGCTGTGCTGCCGAATCCGTGATTGTGACAATTCCTCCACTTTCTGACCTGATACTTTGGTTCCCATCCCTCTGCCAAACTCGTTTAAAACCTTCTGAGTAGCACCAGTGAACCTCTAAACCAGAATACCTTTAAACAATTAAAATACTTAGACTAAATTAATTTTAATACTGTGGATTACATAGTACTTACCTAGCTCCCTCACAGCTGTTCCTCTCCATTCAATTGAATTAACTCTCTTTTCCACATTGCATCTAATTTGTGCTTCCTGATGTACCCATGTCAAGTTTATAAACTTCTGTGGACCTAAACACTATGTACTGCTTCTTTTCTGGCATAATTAAAAAACAGACTGTTATTGCAAATAATATTGATAAAGACTGGTTCATGAAAGCTTCTCATAATTCTTGAGGGAATATCAGCCATTCTACAGATAAGGTTATCTCACAATAACCTTATTTACATATTAGTTATTAAATTTGCAAAGAAATTAAATAAAGGAGAAATAAGTAGCTCCATTTCCTACAAGCTCTCCTAAATTCATTCTGAGGGGGATAAAATTACAAATGCCAGCCTGCTTTGTAAACGAATGAGTGCAGAATTTGCTAAATGTCTGAGATGCCACATGGCAGTTCATTTGACTTTTAAAGGCGGGGGCAAGTCATTGTTTTAGAATTAACTTAAAGCACTTCAATAGCTGTGAGTTGTATAACTCTGTAGAGCCCTTTGTTATCTTAATGATGTGAAGGCAACACAGGCTGAAAAAAAGGTGCTGAGGTTTGTGGTAAATACTGATTTTTTACAAATCTGATGAATCTGAATTCAGTCTGTTTGCTCGTAATCGTTCAAACTTTGCTTATTCTCTTTCTTTTAAAGTACTTGAGTGAAACAATATAATATCTTTTTTAGAAATATCAATTTAATAATTTATTACAAAGTCAATTGTGCCAAGTATTTAGACCTATATATTACAGACAGCACCAGGATTTGTGGGATTAGATACAGGTTCATCACCTTACATGGCAACAGCAAGCACCAAATATTTTCTTAACATGGTCCTGTTGTCCACAACAGCCAAGCTGGCATATGTTGTGGAATTGACAGTACCATGGGAAGATGGTGTCGAAGAAGCTTATGAGAGGAAAAAGACCAAGTACTCTGAATTGGCAACTGAAGCTGCCCAGAATGGCTAGAAGACCAAGATTTTCCCTGTAGAAGTGGGATGCTACATCTGCGACCAGTCTATTGAAGAAGATAGGGGTGAGGGGTCACTCCCTCCATCAAGCAGTCAAGTCCTTGTCAAGTGCAGCAATTGGATTTGGATTAAAAGGAAAGACAACAACTGGGCTGCAAGATGAAGACAGGAGGGTATGGAACTGAGGTGGGGGGGGTGCATCTGGGATGCCAGGTAGCACCATTGAGCCCTCTGGAGATGTCATGGGCTTATCAACGAAACGTCAAAGAAGGAGGGTGCCCACCTGATGACCCTGATGACGTACCTACCCTCCCTCCGTGTCACCACTCCAAGCCCACTGCCAACATCAAGAGTGCTGACCTATCATTGGGATTGAAACATCAAGTCCCAGTAGCTCTACAATAACTAGGACGTATTATCAGATGGCATTTGTGTGTGTGTGTGTGGGGGGGGGGGAGGAAGAGGATAGGTAGGAGTCTGTGATATTTTTGAAATCTGTATCTGAAATTCAACTCCATTGAATGGATTTAAGTTTCATAAGTAGATCATAACAAATGGTTAGTTTTAATTACTTGCTTATTACTGGGATTAATGGTTTTAATGGAGACAAGGGTTCAAAAAGCAGATAAGAGAATGTACCTGATCAGTTTATTTAAATAGATGTAATGGCAAATACTTAGTTCCCAACAACTAGGAATTATGTCAATGTGCGCTTCTATGTGCAGGTAAAGTTATGTCAATGGGTGCTTCTAGGTGTAAATAATGTCATGTCAGTGGGTGCTTCTAAGTGCAAATTATAGCCAAGAATTGGCAATGCTTACTCTAGCAAAATTGCTTGTTTAGTTTATATCATTGCTCTATGGAACTGAGAACAATTTAAGGATTCATCCTCTCTCATACACACAAAACTACACACAGGTACAAAAAGTTGACATGGAAATACCAGAATCCCATTGCAGGCTTTTATTAAGCTGATCAACTTACTTGAGCTCTTCACCCCTATTAGGGCATAGACCACCAACAGCAGCTCGCCAGGTTCCCCATCTTGGGCCGCCTTTGTCAAAGATCCTTCGTCTCCTCGGGATGAAGTCTGTGAAACTTCTGTTGGCATGTCTTTAGTTCTTGGTTTTTATGGAATGGGGTTGCAAGCCCCATGCCCAGCCCTGCTCCTTTCACAGCCAGGCTTGGGACCATCCATGGTGGAGTTTGGCTAATCCATCGGAAACTAATTAAACTGTTATGAGTAAAGCTTTTTATGAACATGTCAAAGTAAAATACGCTGAAAATCATGCTCTTTTTTTTGTGGTGACATTATATATTTTGGAAACAGAACCAAAAGAATCTTAGTTTTTTTATGTACTATAAGTTTTTTTTTACATGAATATTACAAAATATGTGAGATATCAAAGTTCTGACATTGGAGAGAATCTCAAAGGAGGGTCACAAAAATGATTACGGGATTGAAAGGTTTGTCATATGAGTAGCATCCGATGGCTCTGGGTTTCTATTCACTGGAATCCAGAAGAATGAGGGGTGATCTTATTGAAACCTATCGCTAGAGTGGATGCCGAGAGTATGCTTCCTATGGTGGGGAGTCTAAGACCAGAGAAGTCAGCATTAAAATACAGGGGCATCCTTTTAGAATGGAGATGAGGAGGAATTTCTTTAGCTAGAGACTGGTGACCGTGGAATTCATTGCAAAATGTAGCTGTGGGGGCCAGGACATTGGGTATATTTATGGTAGAGGTTGATAGATTTTTGATTAGTCAAGGCATGAAGGGATACGGGGAGAAGACAGGAGATTGGGCTGAAAGAGAAAATGGATCAGTCATGATGAAATGGCGGAACAGACTCAATGCACCAAATGGCCTAATACAGTTCCTATATCTTATAGTTCTGCTTCTGGTTAATCAGCTCTTTGGTTTTGGTTTTGAATGAAAGGTTATTGTTCTGGCACCATCAGCCAGGTTTGCAATCTCCCTCCTATATGAAAATTCCTCACCACCTTTGATTTGGTCAACAACAGTGGCGTAATCAGCAAACTTGAATATGGCATTGAACTGTACTTAGTCTCACAGTCATAAATATAAAGCAAGAAAAGTAAGGGGCTAAGCATACAGCCTTGTGGTGCACCTGTACTGGAGGCTATTGTAGATGAGTTTATAATAGTCAGCAAATTAGTGACTTTTGTATTGTAGAAATGTGGATCTCTAACCTTGAATTTCTTACTAAATCTTTGGGAGGAGGGGGAGGGAGTTATTCACAAATCTTCAAAGGAAAGATGTTACAAATCGTTCTGCCCTGACTTTGTTATCACTCCAAGGCAGTGAGCATCATTGGACTTTTCTGTGAAGAAGACGTTTAAGGCTGTGCATATTAACAATGCTAGGTGCAGAAAGACAGAAAATAGATAGAAAGGAGTTTTACAGAGGATAATGTCTGTTGACAATATTGTTGTAAATAAATGACATGAGCATGATACACATGAGCAACATGATGACTGTAATTCCATTCAGTGCATCTTTCTGTAGATTTTCTCCCATTTGAAGAGGATGCTGTGCTTTTTGCCATCAACATTCCTTCCTCCACTCAGTAAAGAATAGAATAAACTGATTTTTCTGCACAATGAGGGGCCTGCCAGGGCTCAGATTAGACTCCAGCTCTACCAACATATTGATAGATACAGTGTTGTCAAAAGACACCCTGATAATGTGCCTTTCAGAATTCCCAATATTTAAACACATGGCTCACCAGTCAATGTATACCATATTCCTTTTTGATTCACTTTCACCATGGACCCTGCATATTCTTTAAACTGACCAGGGCTAGGAAACCTCTACTGCCAGCACCATCAAAGTGGGGAGCACATAGCTAAACTAATTTTTCATTGGCTAATCAACTGGGCACAGGTATATGATCAACTCACTGGTAAATCCATATTGGAACTTACCATTCATAATTTGTCCCAGAATGTATACAGTATACAGTATCCAGTATGGTATTGTTCATCAGTGGACTGTGTTATTCTAACATGGTTTGTATTTTACATAACTATTAATCATAGTTTTCTTTTGAAACGATATTATGAGATTGTCTGATATATTAAGTCGTTAAGAGACCTAATGAGAACGCTAGTTGGATAAAATTGGTTTAATTAAATAAATCAGCCAATTGAAACAGGATATGCGTCTGCCTTAATCAGCACAATACTCAGTGCGGTTGTCAGCACTGAAAAGACGTGGATAATGACTCTAACTTTGCCAATGAACTTTGCATATAATTGCAGAATTTTATTCCGAATTTTATTTGAAACACTGGAGATCGACTTTGATTAAATCATATGGATGCATCAATACAAAATTCAAGTCTCACCCTCCTCCCTCTCGGGGAATTGCACACGTTCCGCAGTCTGTAAAGGCCGATTCTTTTCAGTATGATAATCAGTTTCTAAGTTGAATCTAACCAAGTGGCCTCTTTTGTTCCTTTCATCCTGACTTTAGCAGCTCAGAAGCAGCTGGCAGTTCACTTTCAACAAGGGACCCAGCTTCTGAATGTGGCTTTGGATTGCGCAGCCAAAACTTTGAGCCAACTTTCCGAACATCAGTAGAAGACGGAAATTATGGACGTTTTGCGTGGGGTTTATGCAGAAAACAGCGACCAGGATAAAATTTCGGCGAAGAAGAAGAAAATACGAAGGAGGAAGAAGATGTTGACAGGGGTCAGTCGTCAGAGAAGAGCTGCCAACACAAGGGAGAGACAACGGGTCCATGGAGTCAACTTGGCTTTTCAGGACTTGCGTAAGCTTCTGCCGGTCCTGTCCGAAGTCGAGGTGTCGAAAATCGATATTCTTAGGCTGGCCACGAAATGGATAGCCCATCTCACAACCGTGCTGCTTTTGGATGATCAGAAACAACATCAGCGCGAGAACGGCTTGTCGGTGGAACCTGGCGAAAAGCTGGCAGAATTGACTCGAGTTTGTGAAGAACTGGCAACAGATTTTATTATCTGTCAGACTGAAGACCCATTGTACCTCGGCGGTTGTGTTTTTGGAGACTTCCAGAGTCTCCGCTCTTTCGCTGGTCGTGAGATGTCCCTGGAAAATGGCTATTTCTCTCCATGCCTGCACTAGACGGACCAAGCGTGGTGCTGAAAGTTAAGTACGTGTCAGTTTCCCATGTTTGGCGCGTTAATGGGTTGAAACTGACAGAGGCTGCAACGAGGCGTCAATCAGGCCGTCATTTGCAAATCTAATCAAAGATGTTTGATCAGACCGAGATTATAAAGCATATTTCTTATTATTGTTTCCACACCGACATATAATGGATACAGATTACTGAGTTCAAAACGGTTGGATTATTTGAAGAAATGTATTAAATCCCTTTGATGTTGAGGTTTGTGAGATGATTTGGTTAACGCTATTCAGGATCATGTCTGGAAGGGATGTGCAGAACAACTATATAAAACATTTTTTCAAGAGGTTGATGTAAAGGTCAAAACTGATCAAAAGATCGAATTGAAATGCAGCCTGTAGTGTCCTTTTGCCGAGTTTTTGAGAACTTCGAAGTGTTCAGCTACCCCATACCAGCACTACTATTCAAAATATTATTTGCTAATTGTGAACAGACGTAAATAAATGATTACGAATTTCTCAAACCCTTCTAGTAACCCTTATGAAACGCACCGATACGGTCGATACATCTGAGGAGTTGTTTAATGTTTACTAACCTAACCCCACTGTATGTTAGAGGTATATTTTCCATCGTTTCATCTTTTACTGGAGTAGTGATCTCTTGCAGCATGAGATTTACTTCCTAAGTCAAAATCCAGCAACCCACATGTTATTATGTCAACCCGCAGTGCTCAGTATTTCCAAATAATTTCACTCAATCGCTATCTTTTAGTATTTCTAGTATTTATTATTGAATTTATAATGGACTAGAATGAAAATATTCTAAATGCTGTATCAATTCCAAAATACGTTCGAACTCTATACAGATTGTCACTATTTCTGCAAGTCTATGAAGCTTTAAATTTCTCCACATAAACCCTAACCCTCGTAGTTGGTGTAACTGACAATGCTATCGCGACATTTGGGCCTATAAATACAAGCGCAGTTTCTTTTATACCGCAGTTTGGCAAGCTGCCGTGAACGGTCTTTCAGCCTGCCTGGACCACGGCCTTGCAAGGCTTGAACGCAGCATGAAACTTTCGGGGAATGCTCAAACCCTTGAGAACATTCGAGCATCAAGGATGAGATTAGGCGCACAACACAAAGAGTCGCCCGAGCCTTAATGTCTCTCTACATTCAGGATCAGCGCCCTGTTAAAAATTATCTGATTCCTTTGTGTGTGGCATTTTATGAGTCCTCTTTTGTTCAGCCGACAGTTCAATTTTCAGCACTGCGGCTCTCCTCTTTGCCAGCCGGTGGTTGTTTTATAGAGCAAATGCGGGGTAGTTGTATTCTTCCCATAGGTTGAAAGCAATGTGTTTGGCATTGGTTTGAAATCGAACTTTCACGTGCTACTCTCTGCGCCCGCTGTGGATAAAATGAGCAATGGCCCAGTTGCACACTGAGGTCTCAGGGAGTGTTCTCACGTGCAAGGCGTAACATAACGTTTTATTATAATAGCCTGTCAAAATTAGTTGGCGCAGTCTGAATCTGACCTTCCCTACCAAGTATTGCTCTGACAACAGGGGGTCATCATTCACTTTAGCAGTGATATACTTTCCAACTCATGTGAATCAGCGAACATCTGCATTGAATCCATCCTTGGGTTTCAGAATGCACTAGAGGCACGCATTCGCCTGAAAATTTTCGGCTTTTAATGAATGGAAGTAACAGCGCAGTGTGCATTCAACCTCTGACACGTTAACTCTGAAAGCTAACATATCAATCTGTTTCCAGATGAGTCGATTGAGAAGAAAGTCTCGTGTCTCCAAAAAAATCAAAAGTGTGGCTGGAGAGCTGTGAAGAGCAAATTTCAAAGCCATATGATTTTACGAATTTCACTGCAAGACCTTGTTGCTGAATAAGAATTCTGCTCCAATTTGAGCTACTTGTAAAACAGAAACATATTATTTACTTATCCCTAGCAACCTAATTTTCATTAATAGTGTCAATTGCATTTGGATAGAATAATTCTGGTTTTTCAAGTCTGAAGCTGCATATTACACAGAAGGCCTAAATGTTAGCTTTTCAATAAGACATAAATAATCTGGATTGTGGGACCTGAAAATACGTTTAAAAATGTGAATTGAGACACAAGAAACTGCATAATTATGGATCAATACACAAAGAAGATGGGAGAATTTAGCAGGTCAGGCGGGATTAATAGAGTGAAATGGGCAGTCAGCATTTTGGAATGAAACCTATCATCCGGACTGGAGAGAAAGAAGGGGTATAAAAAGGTTATGCCTGCCTTACCAGCCAGGATCTCCCGGTAACCAATCATCTTACCTCCACTTCCTAGTCCCACACTGACATGTCTGCCTCCTTTACTGCCAAATTGATGCTAAATGCATTTCAGAAGAACAGCACCTCAACTTTTGCCTTGGTAGTCTCTAAATGGATGAATTGAGCATTAATTTCTCCAACTTCTGGTGACCCTCTGTCCCCTTTATTATCCTTATCCTACCTCTTTCCCCTCGCCATCTCTTGATTTGCCCATCTCACACTCATCTCTCCCACACTGTTCCCTTTCTCAGCTCCTCTTTATTCCACGTTCCACTGTCCTCCCCTATTAGATTCCATCTTCTTCAGCTGTTCGTCACTTCTTCATCCCCTTTGTCCAAGGTGTATGATGACAGGCAAGTAGTACCAGGTAGGGGACTTGAGTGAGGGGGGAGGGGGAGTGTGGAGAAGATGGCAGGTGAATGATAAATGGAGGCAGACAATTTTTATTATTTTCGCTTTGTCTGCCTCCATCTCCTTTTACCTTCCTCAGTCTACCAATTCTGTCCCCACTCACCTCCCCTACGTTGCACTATCTGCCTGTCATCCTACACCCTCCTTAGCCAATCAATCACCCCAGAATTCTTTCTCACCACTCCCCTTCCCTGCTCCACGTTGGTCATCCTTGCTCTCCACTCTCAGTCCTGATGCAGGGAATCAGCCCCAAAAATCAACAGTTTGTTTCCTCTCAGTGATACTGTTTGATCC
This sequence comes from Mobula hypostoma, assembly GCF_963921235.1. Taxonomy (NCBI): domain Eukaryota; kingdom Metazoa; phylum Chordata; class Chondrichthyes; order Myliobatiformes; family Myliobatidae; genus Mobula; species Mobula hypostoma. The sequence goes on from NC_086099.1 coordinate 132,871,979, forward strand.
ACTGCATTCTTCCAGCTGATTATGTGTTGCTCCACATATCACCTCCCAGCTTCTTGTATTATTCCCCCTCTCTCCTCCTCAGCTGCCAATCACTCCCTCAGCTGGATCCATCTATCAACCACTACTCTTTCTCCACCCCATTCCTCCAACTTTTCATATCAACTCTCTCCCCTCTTTCCTTCCAATCCAGCTATAAAGTCTCAACCATTTCCCTTCAAAGATGCTGCCTGATCTGCTGAGGTTCTCCAGGTCCTTTGTATGCTGATAATGAATCTGAATAAACACTGTATTTATATTATAAATACTATACGTCAAATGCTGTGGAATCTGGAAATATGAAAGAGAAATAAACAGACTGGAAACATTGACCATGCAAATTACATTCTGCGGATAGAACAGGCACATCAAATTGCTGAAGTAAATACTCTCCAGAACTGAAAAAAATAAAAGATTGGCCCGTGCCTTTTATCCAGAATAAGGGATACCAAGAATAAACTATATTAGGAAGAAAGAAAATACAAAGAAAGTAGGAACAGATGTGCTTTGATATAGCTAATCAACTAAGCAAGTAGTATAAAGGTATGAACCAAGTTATAAAAACAAGAGCTTCTGCAGATGTTAGAAATCCAGACCAACACACACAAAATGCTGAAGGTACCCAGCAGATCAAGCAGCATCTATGGAAGAGAATAAACAGTCGATGTTTAAACCAAGGCCCTTCATCAGGACTGGAAAGGAAGGGGGCAGAAGGCAGAATAGGAGGAGGAGTACAAGCTGGCAGGTGAGGGGGAAACAAGTTAGATGGATTGGAATAATCAAGAAATTCAAGTAAGTAGAAGATCTAAATAAATGCAAAAGAATAGAATAGATGTAAATTGTAGGAAAAATGTAGAGCAAGAAAAAATTGAAAAGGGAATTTGCAAAAAGGTTAAGTTTGAATTTACCCAAGTATATTATCACATTTGAGAAGTGAGTTTTGTTTTTGCAAAGTATAAAGCTAATGATAGAGAGGTCAGGGAAAGATGAGAGGGATGATAAAGTGTCAGACAACAGGTGAATATAAAGCACATCAGAAAAACAATTAACAATAAGCTTTACACTCCTCAATACTGTTCTGCTATTCAATTGCACAGTAGATCAGGACCTGAACTCCACTTTTTTACCTTCTACCCTAAATTGTTGACTCTTGTACAGTCCAAAGTTCTATCCATCTCAGTCTTGAATATATCCTTAGAATCAGCCTCTCTAGCTCTCAAAGGTAAAATGTTCCAATTAAACTGTGCCTCAAAGTTTCAGATTTTCTCATCAGTTAACCTACCAGTCCCCCACATATTTGTATAGTTTAAAATCTCACCTCTCATTATGTCATTGGAAGACATTACCATGTAGACAGGGGAAAAGTTTGAAGATATTTTTTCAAAATCTGCATGAAAAAAATGTATCATCCACACTGCTTACAATGAATGGCCACTCGGAGTGGAGAAAGAACATGCGGCGTGCCACAGAGATTCTCAAGTTCATACACTAGGGGCACACAGAAGTCCAGTGTAAACATTGTAAAGTTGACACCTGCCTGCATTATCAGGCAACTGCTGCTCATTTTTGGTAGTGTTGATGGATTCCTCATTAGCCTCATCAGCAACCTTAATCCCCAAAAAACTGGGGATTAAGCAAAGAACTCTTTATCCTAAAGGACCTTCTAAGAAAAGAAATCTCAAACATAAGCTCAAATCTCTTCTTTTGTCATCAATATAAATTTATCTTCTCAGTATTTTGTGGATTCATTTTGTTTCAATAGTTTTATTACATATGTCAATTACTTCTTTCTCTGTCATCTTTAGTAGTTGATAGTTGATAGTTAATATCAACTAAGTTCATCTTTTGTTAATATTTAAGATGGATAATGTTGGATTTGTCACTCAGTGGTTTAAGCAGATAAGTTAGCCTAACTCTTCAATGAAGTAGCATGCACAACACGCTGGAGGAACTCAGCAGGTCGGGCAGCATCCGTGGAAATGAACAGTCAACATTTCAGCCCGAAACGTTAACTGTTCGTTTCCACAGATACTGCCTGACCTGCTGAGTTCCTCCAGCGTGTTGTGCGTGTTGCTTTGACCCCAGCATCTGCAGAGTATTTTGTGTCTTCAATGAAGTACTATTGTAAAGGGTGGGTTGAACAGCTTCAAATAGTAATGATAAAGTAAAAGGGAAGGAAAGAGCAGGAGAGGTTATGAAACTATCTAGAATTATTAAAAAAAGACAAAAAGATTTCAAAGGGATAAGAATTAAGCATAAGATATAACATTTAGAAAAGGATAATAATACAACATATAGACAAAATTGTGAAAGCTGAAGCATACAGGACTGATGATATGATATTTTAATGCATGCACTATACAAAATAAGGTACTTGATCTAAGCGCAGATAGAAATTGTCAAGTATGAGCGATGGGCAACACTGAGTTGTGGCTGGAAGAAGATCTCAGTTGGGAGCTTAATATCCATGGATACACATCGTATTGAAAGGACAACCAGGTGGGCAGAGGGGGTGGGGAGGCTCTGTTTGTAAAAAATGAAATCAAATCCTTAGAAATGATATGGGATCAGAATATATGGCATCCTTGTGGATACAGTTAAGAAACTGCAAAGGTAAGAAGACCCTGACGGGAGTTATATACAGGCCTCCAAAAGTATCCAGGATGTGCTGTTCAAATTACAGTAAGAGATTACAAATTACAAAGGCATGAACAAACAGCATTGTTATGATGATCATGGGGGATTTCAATATTCAGGTAGATTGGAAAATCAGTTTTCTGCAGGATCCCAAGAAAAGGTACTTGTAGAATGCCTATGAGACGGCTTTTAAGAGCAGTTTGTGGTTGAGCACACCAGGGAAATGGCAATTCCGGACTAAGTGTGGTGTCATGAACCAGATTTAATTAGGAAGCTTAAGATAAAGGAACTATTAGAAGGCAGGCTGACATCACAAGAAGAAATTTGCAACAGATCTCACTGTATGCCAGAAATTCAAGTGTCAGGGGGCTGATGTGTCAGATGTGAATCCGGTGGATATGCAATGGCAAGCTTTTAAAGATCACATGGATGAACTACAACAATTGTTCATCCCAGTTTGGCAAAAGAATAAATCAAGGAAGGTAGTGCACCCATGGCTGACAAGGGAAGTTAGGGATAGTATCAATTCCAAAGAAGAAGCATACAAATTATCCAGAAAAAGTGGCTCACCTGAGGACTGGGAGAAATTCAGAGTTCAGCAGAGGAGGACAAGGGCTTAATTAGGAAGGGGAAAAAAGATTATGAGAGAAAACTGACAGGGAACATAAAAACTGACTGTAAAAGCTTTTATAGATATGTAAAAAGGGAAAGACTGGTAAAGACAAATGTAGGTCCCCTGCAGACAGAAACAGGTGAATTGATAATGGGGAGCAAGGGCATGGCAGACCAATAGAATAATTACTTTGGTTCTGCCTTCACTAAGGAGGACATAAATAATCTTCCGGAAATAGTAAGGGACAGAGGGTCCAGTGAGATGGAGGAACTGAGGGAAATACATGTTAGTAGGGAAGTGGTGTTAGGTAAATTGAAGGGATTAAAGGCAGATAAATCCCCAGGGCCAGATGGTCTGCATCCCAGAGTGCTTAAGGAAGTAGCCCAAGAAATAGTGGATGCATTAGTGATAATTTTTCAAAACTCTTTAGATTCTGGACTAGTTCCTGAGGATTGGAGGTGGCTAATGTAACCCCACTTTTTAAAAAAGGACGGAAAGAGAAACCAGGGAATTATAGACCGGTTAACCTAACATCGGTGGTGGGGAAACTGCTAGAGTCAGTTATCAAAGATGTGATAACAGCACATTTGGAAAGCGGTGAAATCATCGGACAAAGTCAGCATGGATTTGTGAAAGGAAAATCATGTCTGACGAATCTCATAGAATTTTTTGAGGATGTAACTAATAGAGTGGATAGGGGAGAACCAGTGGATGTGGTATATTTGGATTTTCAAAAGGCTTTTGACAAGGTCCCACACAGGAGATTAGTGTGCAAACTTAAAGCACACGGTATTGGGGGTAAGGTATTGATGTGGATAGAGAATTGGTTGGCAGACAGGAAGCAAAGCGTGGGAATAAACGGGACCTTTTCAGAATGGCAGACAGTGACTAATGGGGTACTGCAAGGCTCAGTGCTGGGACCCCAGTTGTTTACAATATATATTAATGACTTGGATGAGGGAATTAAATGCAGCATCTCCAAGTTTGCGGATGACACGAAGCTGGGTGGCAGTGTTAGCTGTGAGGAGGATGCGAAGAGGATGCAGGGTGACTTGGATAGGTTGGGTGAGTGGGCAAATTCATGGCAGATGCAATTTAATGGGGATAAATGTGAGGTTATCCACTTTGGTGGCAAAAATAGGAAAACAGATTATTATCTGAATGGTGGCCGATTAGGAAAAGGGGAGGTGCAACGAGACCTGGGTGTCATTATACACCAGTCATTGAAAGTGGGCATGCAGGTACAGCAGGCGGTGAAAAAGGCAAATGGTATGCTGGCATTTATAGCGAGAGGATTCGAGTACAGGAGCAGGGAGGTACTACTGCAGTTGTACAAAGCCTTGGTGAGACCACACCTGGAGTATTGTGTGCAGTTTTGGTCCCCTAATCTGAGAAAAGACATTCTTGCCATAGAGGGAGTGCAAAGAAGGTTCACCAGATTGATTCCTGGGATGGCAGGACTTTCATATGAAGAAAGACTGGATGAACTGGGCTTGTACTCGTTGGAATTTAGAAGATTGAGGGGGGATCTGATTGAAACGTATAAAATCCTAAAGGGATTGGACAGGCTAGATGCAGGAAGATTGTTCCCGACGTTGGGGAAGTCCAGAATGAGGGGTCACAGTTTGAGGATAAAGGGGAAGCCTTTTAGGACCGAGATTAGGAAAAACTTCTTCACACAGTGAGTGGTGAATCTGTGGAATTCTCTGCCACAGGAAACAGTTGAGGCCAGTTCATTGGCTATATTTAAGAGGGAGTTAGATATGACCCTTGTGGCTAAAGGGATCAGGGGGTATGGAGGGCAGGCTGGTACAGGGTTCCGAGTTGGATGATCAGCCATGATCATACTGAATGGCGGTGCAGGCTCGAAGGGCCGAATGACCTACCCCTGCACCTATTTTCTATGTTTCTATCAGTATATTAGTAAGCAGAAGGTGTTTGGGAAGCTGAAAGGTCCAAAGGTAGATAAGTCACCTGGATAGACTAAACCCCAGGATCCACTTTTATATGATTTGCTAGATTACCTTCTTATTTCATCTTTTCTCTCCTTGTTGCTTTTTTATTTGCCTTCTGATGGTTTTTAAAAGATTCCCAATCCTCTAGCTTCTCACTAATTTCCCCTATATTATGTGCCATCTCTTTTGCTTTTGTGCTACCTTTGACTTCCTTTATTTTACTTCTTTGTGATGTATCTATCCTGTGCCTTTTGAATAGCTCCCAGGTATTCCAACCATTGCTGTTCTGACATTATCCCTGCTAGTGAACCCTTCCAATAAACTTTGGCCAATTCCTATCTTATGCCTCTGTATTTCCCTTTTACTCTAGTGTCATACTGATACATGCGATTTTAGCTTCTCCCACTCAAACAACAGAATGAATTCTATCATATTGTAATCACAACCTCCTAAGTGTGCCTCTCCCTTAAGCTCCCTAATCAAATCTGGTTCATTACACAACATCCGATTTGGAACTGCATTTTCCCTAATGGGCTTAACCACAGGCTGCTCTAAAAAACCTTCTCACAGGCATTCTACAGATTCCTTCTCATGGGATCCAGCAGCACCCTGATTTTCCCAATCTCATGCATATTGAATCCTCTTATGATGATCAAAACATTGCCCTTTCTACGTGCTGTTTCTATCTATTTTAATTTGTACCCCACGTCCTGGCTACTTTTCAGAGGCCTGTACATAACTCCCAGTAGGGTCTTTTTACCCTTGCAATTTCTTAATTCTACCCACAGAATTCATCACTTTTCAATTTGATTTCATTTTTACCAACAGAGCCACCCCATCCCCTCTGCTTGGGTTTCTAGCTTCTGCAGATTTTCTCTTGTTTGTGATTGACCCTCTGGTTACCTGCCTGTTCTTTCAATACAATGCATATCCATGGATATTAAGCTCCCAATTATGATAATATTTCAGTCTCAATTCAGTGATGCCACCAACGTCATACCAGCCAATCTCTAACTGTGCTACAAGAGCATCCATCTTATTCTGTATATTGTGTGCATTCAAATATAATACATTCATTCCTGCATTCTTCATCCTTTTCCCATGTTACTGGAGGTTAAATTCTTATCTTTTTCTAAACTTTTTTGCCTTTTTATTTATTCTGGCGATTTTTGTAACCTCTCCTGTGCTCTCCTTCCCTTTAACTTTATCATAATTTTTCCAAACCGTAGAACTGTTAAAACTTAATATTCACTGTAATGGCACACTTCAACTCATCCCTCTGACTGCAATTTCCCCAATCATTTGCCTGTCCTTCCTCACAAATTTACTACGCGCTGCATCTATTTGTATACCAACTGCCCCATCCTCAGCCCTATCACTCTGGTTCCCATCTAACAAATTATTTTAAATCCTGCCCAACAGCTCTATCAAACCAGCCCGCAAGGATGTTGATCCTCCACACCACCGCCCCCCTCCAGGTTCTCCAAATAAGCAGTCCGATCCATCCTCAGTATCAAGAAGCATGTTGGTCTTACCAACGTATCTGATGTGTCCAGGTGTAACCCATTCTTTTTGTACAGGTCATTCCTTCTCCAGAAGACATTCCAATTATCCAGAAATCAGAAACCCTGCCCCTTGCACCAATTCCTCAGCCATACATTCATCTGCCAAACCATCTTATTTTCCCTTACTGGTGCAAGACATAGGCAACAATCAAAAGATTACTACATTTCAAATCAGTTTTTCAGCTTTCTACTTAACTCTCTTTATTCTTTCTTCAGGAACTCATCTATTTTCCAACCTATGTCTTTGGTACCAATATATACCACAACTTCTGGCTATTCACCCTCTCCCTTTAGATCCAAGACTTCCATGATCCTGTATCCTGGGAGGCAACATACCATCCAGGTGTCTCCTTCACTTTCACATCATTTCCTGTCTTCTCTAACTATAGAAGACCCTTTCAGTACTGCACTCCTCTTGTCCCACTCTCCTTCTGAACCACAGAGCCAGGCCCAGTGCCAGAGACCTGGTTACAAAGTTTTCCCCTAGTAGATCGTTCCCCCCAGCAGTATCGAATATGGATATTTATTATTAAGGGGTACAACCAAAACTGTATTCTGCAATGTTAGCCTATTCCGTTTCCCTCTCCTGGCTGTCACCCATCTACTTGCCTCCTGCAACTTACGGATACCTAGTAGGGAAGAAAAGCAAACTGTGCTCACAATCATGGAGAAGAATCCTGTTGGTAAGTAGTACAGTTAGCACTTAATTGTTAAGTGTTCCAGGTTGGGGGAACAAGAATGTGACAAGACCGCTATGTGTGAGCATCACAGAGAGTTTATAATAAAACTCAGACCCCCATCTTTGCCCTTCTCCAAATGAGCAGTCCAATCCATGCTCAGTATTGAGAAGCCTGTGGGTCTTACTAACATAACCGATGTGCCCAGAGTGAGCCATGTCTCCCTGAAACACAGAACACAGCAGATTCTTATTTCCCTTTGATACAGCAGTCTTGCCCTTAGGTTCTCAATCTTGTTCTCCAGTGACTGTAGATTTGCTAACAAGATGCTGGGTAGAGGAACTTTCATACCTTGGTGTTTCAGTCTGGCACGGTGTCCTCCCCTCTTCCCTCACTTCCGGCCATGGTGATGTACCTTCGTCCGCTGTACTTGCAAGCGTGTAATTTATGTCTGCCGAATCCTTCAGAAAATCATGAAATGGCTAGTTAATTAAGATGGTTTAAATGTATTTTGCTTAAAGGGAGATTATAGTCTACAGATTGAAGTGAGAGTAATTCAGAAGAGGTATATTTAGAAGTTTAGTAAGCAGCCTGTGACTCATGGCCTTGGTTCACCAGTGCCATCTTGGATCTTCTGGATATATATATATATGTAAAATAAAAGAAAATTGAATTAAGTAAGTAGTACATAAAGAGAGGAAAAAAATACTGAGGCAGTGTTCATGGGTTCATTGTCTCCAAAGAAAATTTAGTTTCACATTTCAGTACTCTGCTGCACTCTCAAATTGATACGTTTTTATTTAAAATGTTGTTAGGTATTATCTGCCTCTGGAAGTGGACATAAAAGATTTACACCACCACTATTTAGTAGAATAGCATGCCTGTTCACCTGTTCAAAAAACACATTTTGAAAATACTGGAAAACTGAAACTAAAAACAGAAAATGCTAGAGCTACTTCATGGGTCAGGGGGCATCTGTGGAATTACAGCCATAGAGTCATAGAGAAGTACAGTATAGAAACAGGCCCTTCAGCCCTTCTATTCCATGTCAAAACCCTGAAACTGCCTACTCCTGTTGACCTGCACTGGGACCATAGTCCTCCATATCCCCACTATCCATGTACCTATCCAAACTTCACTGAAACGTTGAAATCGATTTCACATGCACCACTTGTGCAGGCATCTTACTCCACACTCTCATCTCCTTTGGAGTGAAGTTTCCCTTCATGTTCCCCTAAAACTTCTCACCATTCACCCTTAAGACATGACCTCTGGTTTTGTCCCACCCAACCTCAGTGGGAAAAGCCTGTTTGCATTTACCCTATCTATTTCTCGCATAATTTTGGATACCCCTATCAAATCTCCTCTCAATCTTCTTCGTTCTAAAGAATACAGTCCAAACCTATTCAATCTTTCCTTGTAACTCAGGTCCTCCAGAACTGGCATCATCCTTGTAAATTTTCTCTTAACTCTTTCAACCTTGTTTACATCTTTCCTGTAAGTAGGTGACAAAAACTGCACAGAATATTCCAAATTAGGCCTCACCAACGTCTTATACAACTTCAATATAACATCCCATCTTCTGTACTCGGTACGTTGATTTATGAAGGCCAATGTGCCAAAAGATTTCTTTATGACCTTTGTTACATACCCCTTAACTGAGTTGCCAAACCAGCAGAAATGGAACACTCATTGGAGTCTGGATTACTAGGAACTAATAAAGTTTTATTAAAGAAACAAATAATATAGTACTCTAATCGTAAGGATATAAATGTAACAGGTTAGCAATGATAATACACACCTATACACAGAACTAGGGTAATAGGAATCAACCAAGCTCTATCACAGTCTAGGCGTAAAATGATCAGTCTTACAGTAACGCAGACTTCTTTTCAGCTTAGTGCAGTTCGCAGTAATCACTGTTGTACCGTTGGAGAGAGAGAGAGAGAGAGAGAGAGGGGAGATGCAACTTGGTTCAGGCAGACCTTTGATGTCTTCTATCCCGCTGTGGTCACCGACTGTGACCCCTCCGTTCCGGATACGACAGTTCTTCCGCGGTGAATCCAGCACCCAGGCAAGGGCGGACACACACACCAGGTTTCCACCGATCGTACCTTTACACCCTGTGAGCCTATGGTCAGTTCCCGCGAACCAGACCTTCAAACTCCCACCACTTGTGGGGGCACACCGCTCTTTTCAGGGTCTTGTTGTCTTGTGGTCTCGTGGTGCGTCGTGCCTTAGCGAACCTGTTCTTTTTATCCCCCTGCTGGGGTATCACCTGTCCATCAAACTTCAAACAGTTCAGGTTCAAAGCAACCTGAATTGTATTTCTTTTCCGTTAATCCCTCTCTCCTCTCTTATTAACATTTTGAACGTTTCTCCATTGTCTCTCTTATCTCTCTCATTAGCATCAATCATCCGATAGCTTTGTTTGGCCTCACACCCCTACCCTTCAAAGGATTTTTACCGGGGTAAAAATCATGGGCATGAATGCACATTATTAGATACACACTAATATACAGGGTCATCAGCTATTCGGCTAATACAGAGGACTTTAAGTTTCAACACCTTGACAGACAGTCAGCAATCACATTGTCCGTTCCTTTTATATGTTTTATTTTAATATCAAATTCCTGTAAGACCAGGCTCCAACTTAATAACCTTTTGTTTTTATCCTTCATAGTGGCCAAAAACACTAATGGGTTGTGATCAGTGTAAATTATCAGTGGTTTCCGTGCCAGACAAATATAAACCTCAAAATGTTGTAATGCTAGTATGATGGCCAGTAATTCCTTCTCCACAGTGGAATAATTTCCCTGATGAATATTAAATTTCTTAGAAAAATAAGCCACTGGGTGGTCAACCTCCTCTTTGTCTGTCTGCAACAGCACCGCCCCGGCTGCTTCGTCTCTAGCATCTGTTGCTAGGGAGAAGGGTTTTGAAAAGACAGGCGCATTCAGCACAAGATGGTGACACAGAATCTCCTTCAGACTCTCGAAGGCCTGTTGACAAAGGTTGTCCCACACAAACTTTGCATTCTTTGGCAAGAGCTTAGTAAGAGGGAGGGTAATATCCGCAAAGTTTTGCAAAACTTCCGATAGTACCCCACCATCCCCAAGAACCTTCTCAGGGCTCTCTTGTCCATCGGGATGGGCACTTCAGAGGTAGCCTGCACCTTAGCCTGCATCGGTGCCAGCTGCCCCTGTCCTACCACAAATCCCAGATAAGTGACCTTCGCGTGGCCGAATTCACTTTTTGCGAAGTCCATTGTCAGGTTGGCTTTGGACAGCCGTTTAAACAGTTCCTCTACCGCCACAATGTGCTCCTCCCATGTGTCACTCCAGACCACTAAATCGTCAATATACGCTTCTGCGTTCTTTAGCCCTTTTATCACTGAATTAATCATCCTATAGGGGTGTTGCTTACTAGGCTGATCTGATGTGACAACAACGACATCATGTACCGTCCCTTTGTATCACCTCGGGACATCCGGACATACGCCTGCGTGCTGGTTAATTAGCTTTATCAGCGGCTCGCTCTGTTTGGGGGTTAAATGAGAGACCTTATCAGCAAAGTTGGCCAAAACAATAGAGTTCTCCAATCTGGTCGGCACCATATTTATTTTTTCAAGATGGGTTTTCCCCTTCTAAGGTGGCACCCGAGCCTCATTAATTTTTGTGATAACACAGACTAGGTCTGCTTCCTTATTGGGGTAATCGGTTAACATATTAAAAGGCTCTAACTGTGTCGGCTCACATCTACAATACTCAATGATATCCTTCCTCATGTTCGGCCAGTAAAACTCTTTCATAATTCTATCAACTGTCTTCCTCACCCCAAAATGTCCACCGAGGGGTATCTTGTGGGCCAGGTTAAAAATCTCGTCCCTATAAATTTTCGGTACTATGACCTGGTGCACCCCCCCCCCCAACTCCTCATCTGCGGGCACGGTACTTGGTCTCCATTTCCTCATTAGTACTCCCTCCTTCACATAATAGCCCACTGGCTCCCTTTTTAATTCTGCTTCGGAGAGAGCTGTCTCCGTCAAAACCATCAGCTACTCGTCTCGTTCCTGTGCCTGTATAAATTCCTTCCTTGCTAATGATAAGTCTACCTCAACTCCCTCACTTCCTTCTGCTCTACTATGCTCCTTCTACTCACTTTCTAACCCCTGCTGGTACAAGGCTGGTACAAATGTCTCAGCTAAATCTACATTCGCCTTGGCAGCCTTTCTGGACATGCGCCAAGTCACTGCGCAAACGGGATAAACCTGTGAGTCCATGGGCGGGGCCTCAATCCTGGCAGGTTTGCTTGTCAGTTTTACTGCTGGGTACACATCTCCACCTGCAAGGTTGTTACCGAGTAAGACCTCCACGCCTTCCATCGGTAGTTCGGACCTCACCCCTATCATGACCGGTCCGGAGACCAAGTCGCTTTTTAGGTGTATCTGGTGCAAAGGTACTGCTTCAGTCCCTTTCCCAATGCCTTTTATCACACTGACCTCCCCAGTCTGAGTCTCTGAACTAAAGTCTAACACACTCCTTAAGATCAATGACTGACAAGCCCCAGCGTCTCTCCAGATCCGTACTGGAACTGGGTTTGACTCCTCCTTCACCGACACCAATCCGGCCGAAGTAAACTTCTCACGCCCTTCCTGAACTCTATCAGACCTCTTCTCCCCTAGCGGTTTGTTTGCCGGCTCAATACAGCCAGTCGGAGTTGTCGTTTTTCTTTTCCCCGTCTCCTTCTTTGGGGCAAAGCCCCTGGACGCAAAGTGACCAGCTTTCCCACAATTATAGCATACAACCCCAAGAGACTTCCTACCAAACTGCTCCCGGTCTTCCTTATCCTTCTCACTAGTCCCCAGCTTACTTTCTGGCTTTTCTGGCGGACTTTCTCTGCCCTCTCGACTACCATTCTGGTAGCTTTTACTCAGGGTAAACTTTGCTTTGTGTGTTAATGCATACTCATCCGCTAACTTAACAGTTGCGGCTAAGGTTTCTGCCTCTTTCTCATCTAGATAGGGTCTCATACCTTCAGGGACACAACCTTTAAATTGCTCAATCAGTATTAGCTGTAGCAGTCTGTCATAATCCCCGTTGACCCCTCTCGAGGCGCACCAACGCTCACAATACATCTGCATCTCACGGGCAAACTCTAAATATGTGCGGCCCCTCTGCTTCCTCACATTCCGGAACCTCTGCCGGTATGCCTCCAGGACCAACTCATAAATCCTGAGTATAGCCTCTTTCACCACATCATACTCCTGGGCATCTTCTGCGGACAATGCCGAGAAAGCTAGCTGAGCCTTCCTTTTAAGTACGCTCTAAAGCAAAACAGCCCACTTATCCCTCGGCCAGTCCTGACTTGCAGCGACTTTTTCAAAATGTAGAAAGTACCGATCAACATCAGTCTCCTCAAATGGGGGAACCAGCCTAACCTCCTGGGTCGCCCTAAACCCTCCACCTTGGTTCGGCATGGAGCCCTGCACTAGCATCATCCTTAACTTCTCCAGCTCAAATTCCCTGTCCTTCTGCTTCTTTCTCTCTTCTCGTTCTAACTGCCTGTCTCTCTCTTCTCATTCCAGCTGCTTTAACCAGAACTCGTGCTCGAGTCTCAATTTTTCCATCTGCAGCTGCACTGCTTCTCCACCAGGTTTGCTCATAGACACCACCTCCAGCTCCCCTTGGGGAAACACACCTTTAGATACATAATGCTCAACGATAGTTCTGTGCATCTCCGCTCTCCTCATTATCGACTTCCCCTTAAAAAGATTCAACCGTTTGGCAACAGTCACCAATTCTGATTTCTTGGCATCCTCTAATGCCTCCAAGGTTGGCACCTTTAGAAATTCCTCAATCTCCATTTCTGCTGTTTGCCCTTTCTTTCTTTCGGGAATTTTAACCCAATCAATTTACCCAGTCCAAAATTTGGTGTTCAAAATCCTGGACGAGATCCCCACTTATGTTACGTACCCCGTAACTGGGTTGTCAAACCAGCAGACATAGAACACTCGTTGGAGTCTGGATTTCTAGGAACTAATAAAGTTTTATTAAAGAAACAAATAATACAGTACTCTAACCATAAGGATATAAATGTAACAGGTTAGCAATGATAATACACACCTATACACAGAACTAGGGTAATAGGAATCAACCAAGCTGTATCACAGTCTAGGCGTAAAATGATCAATCTTACAGTGACACAGACTTCTTTTCAGCTTAGTGCAGTTCGCGGTAATCGCTGTTGTACCGTTGGAGAGAGAGAGTGGGGGGGGCGAATGCAATTTGGTTCAGGCAGACCTTTGATGTCTTCTATCCTGCTGTGGTCACCGACTGTGACCCCTCCGTTCCGGATACAATTGAACCCGGTACCCAGGCAAGGGTGGACACACACACCAGATACCCACCGATCGTACCTTTACACCCTGTGAGCCTATGGTCGGTTCCCATGAACCGGACCTCCAAACTCCCACCACTTGTGGGGGCACACCGCTCTTTCAAGGGTCTTGTTGTCTCGTGGTCTTGTGGTGCGTCGTGCCTTAGCGAACCTGTTCTTTTTATCCCTCTGCTGGGGTATCACCTGTCCATCAAACTTCAAACAGTTCAGGTTCAAAGCAACCGGTCTGTCAATATTCTGAATTGTGTTTCTTTTCTGTTAATCCCTCTCTCCTCTCTTATTAGCATTTTGAACGTTTCTCCATTGTCTCTCTTATCTCTCTCATTAGCATCAATCGTCCGATAGCTTTGTTTGGTGTCACACCTTATCTAACTGTGATGCCACTTTCAATGAATTATAGACCTACATTTCCAGATCCATTTCTTCTCCCGCACTCTGCAGTGCCCTGACTTTCACTGTGTGAGAACTACCCTGGTTGGTCCAGCCAAAGTGTAACACCTTGCAACTGTCTGCATTAAATTTAATCTGCCATTTTTCACCCAATTTTTTCAGCTGATACAGATCCCTCTGCAAGTCATGATAGCATGCTTCACTGTCAACTAGACCCTCAACCTTAGTGTCATCACTCAAATTTGCTGATCCAATTAACTACATTATCATTCAGATGATTGATATAGATAGCAAACAACAATGGACCCAGCACCGATTCCTGCGGGGCACCACTAGTCACAGGCCTCCAGTCAGAGAGGCAACCCTCTACAATCTCTCTCTGACTTCTCCCACAAAGCCAATGTCTAATCTAATTTACTTCCTCATCCTGAATGCCGAGCAACTGAGCCTTCTTGACCAGCCTCCCATGTGGGATTTTGTCAAATGCCTGCTAATGTCCATGTAGATAACATCCACTGCCTTACCTTCGTCCACTTTTCTGGTAATTTCCTCGAAAAACTCTATAAGATAGTTAACCATGAACTTCCATGCACAAAGTTATGCTGACTATCCTTAATTGGTCCATGTCTACCCAAATACTTATATATCTGGTGCCTTAGAATATCTTCCAATAACATTCCCACAACTGAAGTCAGACTCATCAGCTTATAATTTCCTGGTTTCTCTTTGGAGCCTTTTTTAAACAGAGGAACAATATTCGCTATCCTCCAGTCCTCTTGTACCTTTACTGTTACAAAGGATGTCTGAAATACCTCTGCTAGGGTCACAGCAATTTCTGCATTAAATACATGTAACTCTCACTAATTCTCAACAGGGTTCGGACAAATCAGCACTAATGTATCAAGGACCTAATCAGCACTAATGTATCAGCATTAATGTATACAGCAGGCGGTGAAAAAGGCGAATGGTATGCTGGCATTTATAGCGAGAGGATTCGAGTACAGGAGCAGGGAGGTACGACTGCAGTTGTACAAGGCCTTGGTGAGACCACACCTGGAGTATTGTGTGCAGTTTTGGTCCCCTAATCTGAGGAAAGACATCCTTGCCATAGAGGGAGTACAAAGAAGGTTCACCAGATTGATTCCTGGGATGGCAGGACTTTCACATGAAGAAAGACTGGATGAACTGGGCTTGTACTCGTTGGAATTTAGAAGATTGAGGGGGGATCTGATTGAAACATATAAAATCCTAAAGGGATTGGACAGGCTAGATGCAGGAAGATTGTTCCCGATGTTGGGGAAGTCCAGAACGAGGGGTCACGGTTTGAGGATAAAGGGGAAGCCTTTTAGGACCGAGATTAGGAAAAACTTCTTCACACAGAGAGTGGTGAATCTGTGGAATTCTCTGCCACAGGAAACAGTTGAGGCCAGTTCATTGGCTATATTTAAGAGGGAGTTAGATATGGCCCTTGTGGCTACGGGGATCAGGGGGGTATGGAGGGAAAGCTGGTGCAGGGTTCTGAGTTGGATGATCAGCCATGATCATAATAAATGGCGGTGCAGGCTCGAAGGGCCGAATGGCCTACTCCTGCACCTATTTTCTATGTTTTCTATGTTTCTATGACCTCAGACACTCCCACGTCGGCTTCCAAGAACTCCAACTTCACTGAAAAATAACCATCGTATATATAATCCCTAGCACTAAGGCCCCGGATCTCCAGTGCCTTGAATGGGGTCAGAGGTAAATGATTCAGAAACGAACTGTACAACAACACGACCTGCAAACCAGTGTTGAGTATGGCTTCAGCATAAATACCTTCTATTCGTAGTGACACACTGGAGCATGGTCCCACTAAGCCTTCAGGAATAGGGTCTTTCGCTTTCGGGGGTTCCTCAGTACATTGCTGGGAACGTGTTCCCCCAGAGACACCAGGCAGTTCCCTCACTGGGTCTCCTCTACGTTTTCCCAATGACTCTCTCTGCTTAGTCACCTTGGGGGCTCACTCTCCTTCCGGCGTGACACCTGCTGCCAGCAGCCCTTCGCATTGTTCGTCCCCTTGGGGGATCCGCCCTGCCATCAGCTCCATCATATGGGGGTCACACCCATTGATAACAGCCGATATATCTCCATTCTCAACTCTGCCACAATCTCCTCTACCACTCCCCGGGGTAGGCTATCCATGGTTACTTCACTGCAGGGGACCACTACCGAGAATTGTACCCTGTTGATAGAGGCCTCCCACACTTCCAAGGCGTTCTCCTCTTCCCATACCTCTCTGATCAGCTCAACGAAAAGGGAGGGGGCGCATTTTACAAGACTGTCTGAGACACCAAGCAATCAGGTCTTGGGACTAGGCGCCCTTGGCTATCTGGTCCACTCATAACTGATCCACTTCAGCTGCCTGAATGACCCTTCTGCACCACAAGCAATTTAGCTGCCTCTCTAGCCGAAAAATGTAAGCTGAAAGCTTCTCCCCCTTCTCTGGACGCATGTTCTGAAACCCTACCATAAGCTCCATTGGGCTTCCTGTCAGGCCAAAAGCACTGTCCAGTGCTTGCATGTAATTGACAGCTGTCGCTACGGGATACCGCAACCTGACGGCTCTCACAATGTCAGCAACCCGCCCAGTCAAACTCTCAACCAATCCCTGTCGCTTTACATCATCAGAGCACTGCCACTCATCTAACAACTGAGAGGTATGCTCCGCCCAAATCTCATACTCCTCTTCCCCATTAGGGGTGGGTGCTATTCCAGAGAATAGGTGGAGCCTACCATAGCAGGAATTTGAACCTCGACATTTTTCCATTTATTCGCCAGAGAGGTAAGGGCGGGTACTAACTCAGAATTCTCACTCTTCACTGGGAGACGGGGACTAATTAGACATTCCAAATCTGACCACTCCTTTCCTTCACTCCTCAGAAACGATAGAACCCTGTCTTTCAAATCTCCGGCCCCAGCTACCCACTATGTCAGCACTGGTCTGCATTAAAATGAAAGCTGCGCCAGCCATTTTATCAAACCTCTGCCCCACGATAGCAACTTTATCAGTACTCAACAGGCGAATTATCAATTCATCTGGAGTACGAATATCTACCCCACTGGTTCAATGCTCAGGGTAATTGCACAGCATTTAACAAAACCAATCCCAGACGATATCCCCATGATTGTAACTCTCGGTTTGGCTAACATCTTCATCTAGAGAAGACAGCCCCTGGCCAGGCCAAACTTAAGAAATCTTGTTTGGGTGGATGCTGCGTGATGTGTTCCCCTGTTACAAATCCGTACCACGAAATAACAAACAGTCCACAAAATATGATCAAACGATTGAGCTTTGTAATTATTAATTTGACTATATGGTTAGTAAAGAAACCAAAAAAAGGGCTCATTCTCATGAAACTGTCTAATGCACAACATTGGATCTCATGGTTCAGTTCAATGGTTCCCGTCGACTTCCTCGGGGCGTAGCCGACCCTCAGCCCCTCACTCCAAGTCCATTCCATCCAGCAGTCTACCAACTGGCTCCATTCGTGTCTTCTCTCTTCATCTCTCCCCGACAAAAGACCAGAAGATCCCTGCTCCCAGACCCACGAGAAAGAAGACCATCCCTCTCATTGACTAGCATACATTCCAAAGCCCCGTTATCTCTCGTAATAACTCAAACATTGCTGTTACAGGGAAACCATTATCTTAGCAGTGAAACCTTACAGTGCGTTACACACAGATGCAAAAAGTTTATTTAAGATCTCCCTATCTGTTTTGGCTCCACTCATAGGTTACAATTCTGGTCTTCCAGAGGACGAATTTTGTTGCTTGCAACCCTTTTGCTCTTAACATATTGGTAAAATCCCTTAGGATTCTTCTTCACTTTGTCTGTTAGAGCAACTTCATGTCTACTTTTAGCTTTCCTGATTGGTTTGTGTAAGTGTTCTTTTACATTTCTTATATTCCATAAGCTCCTTATTTATTCCTACTTGCCTATACCTGCAATGCACCTCCTTATTTCTTGTAACCACATCTGTAATACCTCTTGAAAAGCAAGATTCCCTATACTTGTTATCTCTACCTTTTATTCTGACAGGTACCTACAAGCCTTGTACCCTCTCAAAATTTCACTTTTGAAGGCCTCCAACTTTTCAAGTACACCTTTGCCAGAAAACAACCTGTTCGAATCCACACTTGCCAGAATATTTCTGATACCATCAAAATTGGCCTTTCTCCAAGTTAGAATCTCAACTTGTGGAAAGACCTATTTCTTGAATGTACTTTGGGAGGACAAACCAATATAGGACTTAAAGAACGAATGGTAGGATACTGAGATGTGCAGTGGAACATAAGGATCTGAGAATACAGATCCATCATTTTCTGAAAGTGGTGTCGTTAGGATCACAAAGAGATATGTTGGCACATTGGCCTTTATAAATCAGAGTACAAGAGTACAGGAGTTGGGACATTATGTTGAAGTTGTACAAGATACTGTATTTATGAGGCCAAATTTGGAGGATTGTGTGCATTTTTGCTTAGCTACCTATAGGAAAGATATCACTAAGGTTGAAGGAGTGCAGAGAAAATTTACAAGTACATTGTCAGGACTTGAGGCCCTGATTTACAAGGAAAGATTGAATACATTAGAACTTTATTCACTGGAGCATAGGAGAATGAGGGGAGATTTGATAGAGGTATACATAATTATGAGGAGTATAGACAGGGTAAATGCAAACAGGTTTTTTTCCACTGAAGTTGGGTGGGACTAGAACTGGAGGTCATAGAATAAGGGTAAAAGGTGAAATATTTCAGGGGGGCTTCTTCACTCAGAGGATGGTGCAGATTCAATTGGAATATTTAAGAGACATTTGACAGGTATATGGATGGGAGGGGTATGGAGGTCTATGATCCAGATTGCTGGTCAATAGAACAAGGCAGAATAATAGTTCTGTACAAACTACATGAGCCGAAGGGCTTGTTTCTGTGCTGTAGTACACTATGACTCTATGACTCTATCTACACTGTCACTTCTTCATCTATTACTGTGTGTAATTCTCTGATGGCTTCGCAGGTTCCACAGCACACGTTGAAGCAATGGGATGGACATCAGCAACCAGCCAGAAGTACCTGATTAATTAAAGGATCCTGAGGAAGGACTAAAGTCTGTTTACCCTATCCCCAAAAGGGATTGGGTATGCAGCTCTCCAATGTACCTATTTGATGGGTTTCTCAGAGACAATAAAATGGAGTTTGACAAACAATGCAGATAAAGCTTAAGCTTTGTGACTGTGCCTGGTGATTATTTTGGTAAGAGAGGTCAAGTTCACTGTAACTTTGAATTCCATGGCCTATCATCGCTTCGGGCTGTGGTACTATGCCTGATCTATATCATATTTTCGAGTTGCTGCAGGCCACAGCATTAGTAATGTCAACTTTGCCTCCTTTTCCTTGAATGAACATCAGGCTGAGCAGGCCTGTGAGAACTATTAAAGTTTCAAAGTTTCAGACAGTGATAGGTGGTACTTGAACAGAATTCAAGCTCTGCCTGAGTCCCCAAAATCTTCCATGAATGCAAGGATCTATCAGATCTTGAACATTCAATGCATGTATGATTCTCAGGAAATAATTTGATTAGTCAATACGATGTGCATCAGAAGATGGCATTGTTCCTTTATTCTTAAATTATGTGTTGATTGCCTTATTTCACAACAGTACCATATGGCAGGAGTGATGTAATATCAGGCCATATTCTGCTGATGACTTGTGGAAATTTAACTATATATACTGTAGATAATGCATTATTAAATATATGATTTTTACCGAATGAAGCAACACCTTTGAAAATAATTGTTGTCCAGTGTAATTGAAACAGATCAAGGCTCTGTTAAACAAGCAGAACTGGACAAAATTTTGTGTCAAGATTTTTAAGACATCGTGCTTCTAATTATAACATTCCTGTGGAGTTTTCATCTTGTAAGCTTTATAAAATATGTTACCATAACATGACAAATAAACTTGGGCTTCCAGCTAGGTACAGGTATCGATTATAAATAATGTTTTGATGACAATGAAGATGGTAAAGTTTGTCATCGAAACATCAGTTATAATCGATACCTGTACCAGCTGGAGCCCAAGAAGAGGTTATTCGTCATATATGCCGGGAAAACACTAGGTTCTTTCTTATTTAACCATAATATGCTTTAAAGTGAGTGTCCCAAAATGCAAACATTAACTTAAGATTATCTTATTCATTCAATATTTTTAGTGATATATGTTGTAGAACTCCCTTTGAGCACTTTACTGGTGGTAGCATTGTAACAGCCTGTTTTGGTGTCCTCTACTGGTCAAGTAATGAATAATGTGTTTAGAAACACTTCTGTGTTTCTCCAAAACTCATCTGTGGTTAAGCGAGGGAACACTATGCATCTAAAACTTTCTGGTGTAGGCGTACTAATAAACTTTACACTCCTACCCGTTTAAGACAAATGTCAGGGGTAAGTTTTTTAAGCAGAGTGGTGAGTGTGTGGAATGGGCTGCTGGTGACGGTGATGGAGGTGGATACGATAGGGTCTTTTAAGAGACTCCTGGATAGTTACATGGAGCTTAGAAAAATAAAGGGCTATAGGTAAGCCTAGGTAATTTCTAAGGTAAGGATATGTTCGGCATAGCTTTGTGGACCGAAGGGCCTGTATTGTGCTGTAGGTTTTCCATGTTTCTATGTTTCTGAACCATTTAGAGTGTTGATATTTTACATGGGCATAAATAAGTATTCTTCTCTCCTCTTTAAATTGCATCAAGAATTCTTTTACATCCATTTGCATAGACAAGTAACCCTTTGTTTCAGCATTCAAAAGAAGCATCTCTATCATCTCAAAACAATGCCAGAACATCTGCATGAATTAAACATTCTGGTATAAGGATGTGCCTTGAACCTATAAACTTGCAGGACAGAGTGAAACTGCCAACAATAAGGAAAATTGAGGCATAAAATGGAAATACCTGTAGGCTACATACTACCTTTTTTGTGAAATATTCCTAATCTGTTGGCATACTACTGCAAAAGTTTTTCCTTCAATCAGTATTGACAAATAAAGTCATGAATGTTGGAATCCTAAATACAAATAGAAAATGCTCTAAATACTCATTAGATCAGGCAATGCCTATCAGAAAAGAAAGAGAATGAACATTTTTGGGTCAATTACTTTTATTTAGAACAAATATCAAAAATTAATAGGCTCTAAAATTCCTAAAAATGTTATCTTACATCTTCCAAGATTTCACCATGTGAAACACAGTTA
Organism: Mobula hypostoma; assembly: GCF_963921235.1. Taxonomy (NCBI): domain Eukaryota; kingdom Metazoa; phylum Chordata; class Chondrichthyes; order Myliobatiformes; family Myliobatidae; genus Mobula; species Mobula hypostoma. The sequence continues at coordinate 132,893,531 of NC_086099.1, forward strand.
CAGAGGGTGGATATGTCCCTGCACCTTACTGTTGTTTGCAATCTATTTCATGCATATTATTTTCCACCAAAACATCATAGGATAACAGACTTGAGCGGAGCACCAACACAGAGTACAAGACGGACCAGATTCACCTCTACTTCCTGAGGAGACTGAGGTCCTTCGGAATATGCAGGCCTCTCCTTCATATGTTCTTTAATATTCTTTTTATTTTTTTTATTACAAACAAAAAAACCAAAAAAAAGCACATCTACAAAAACCACGACCTTACCAAAATCTAATTAAATATTGAGCAGCAAAAAGGGAGAAAAATATAAAGGCTAAAGTATACATACACAGCAGAGGTGCACTGCATCAAAATACCGCAGTCCTCACCCCGTAAGGAAGTCCAATACAGGGCCCCATATCCTTTCAAAGATGTCCCCTCTGTCCTCATTACATAGTCTCAGTCTCTCCAAATGTAAAGTATTTGCCAGTTCTCTCAGACACAGATCGTACATAGGCACAGAGTCCATTTTCCACATTTGCAGGATTAACTTCTTAGCAATCACCATGCCAAACAATACAGCCTTTTTTTCATACTTATTGGCTGGAGGTAGGGAGCTTGTTGCTCCAAGGATGGCTATAAGCGGGTCTGGTTCCCACCGCTTCCCAAAAGCCTCAGAGAAACAGTGAAAAATAATTTTCCAGAATGCATAAATCTTACAACATGACCAGAATGAATGTGACAAGTTACTGTTCACAGATTTACATCTATTACAAACTGGTGAAACATCAGGGTAGAAACTGTGCAATTTTTCTTTGGAATAATGAAGTCCATGTATTGTTTTAAACTGTATAAGTCTGTGTCTGATGTTGACCGAACAATCATGTATACTCTTTAAACACTCATCCCAGACCTCCTCTGTCAGCTCTATACCCAATTCATCCACCCATGCCTGTTTAAGACCTGCAGCATTCACCCGAGCTCCATTATGTAGGATCTGATAAAAACAGGATACCGCACTACGAGTAACAGGATCAAATTTATTTATTGCCTCCAGGGATTTATGTTTGTCTAAAACTTCGAAGTTAGGTATATATTTCCGAACATAATCTCGAATTTGTAAATATCTAAAAAAGCTAGATGCAATGATATTGTAAACTGCTCGTAACTGCGCAAATGAGGCAGTTTCCTTTAAGATATAGGTCACATATTCTACCAGTCTGTTGTTGCCAGTACAATCTTCTATGTAGTGATGTGCTGGAGCAATGGGTGATGCCAACAGGCTCAATAAACTGATTAGAAAAGCTGTCTCTATTATAGGAGTCAAACTGGACACACTGGAGGCTGTGGTAGAACAAAGAACCCTACAGAAAATCCCAGCAATTCTGGACAATGTTTCTCACCCTTTGCATGCCACCCTGGCTAAACAGAGGAGCACTTTTAGTAATGGACTAAGACAACAGCGCTCCTCCAAAGAGTGCTGTATGAGGTAATTCTTACCCTTGGTCATTAGGCTCTGTCGTGAGTCAGCCTATGGCCGGGGATGTAATGAACCCCTCCTGTTAGAATGTCCATGGTAATTTATTTTTTTATTCTACTTCCCTTCTAATGTTTATATCTGTGCACTTGAAATGCTACTGTGACACAACAATTTCCTTATCAATCTTTCGGCAGTGACTATGAAAAGGATTGACCCCCTTGAAAGTTTTTGTGTTTTATTGTTTTTCATCATTGAATTACAGCAGATTTAATTTTGCACTTTTGACACTTTTTAACAGCAAAAGACTCTTTAATGTCAAAGTGAAAACAGCTCTCTACAAAATATTCTAAATTATTTACAAATACAAAACACAATATAATTGATTGCATAGGTATTCAGCCCCTCCCCCCCCCCCCTTAGTAGGACACACCAAATCAGCACTGGTGCATCCAATTGGTTTTAGAAGTCACATAATTGATTAAATGGAGATCTGTTTTTAGAGACCTGTGTGCAGTCAAAGTGTTTCAACTGATTGTAGTGAAAATAAACCTGTATCTGGAAGGTTCAACTGCTGCTGAGTCAGTATCCTGGCAAAAACTACACCATAAAGACAAAAGAACTCTCCAAGCAACTCCATGAAATGGTTACTGAGAAGTACAAGTCAGGAGATGGATAGAAGAAAATTTCCAAGTCACTGGATATCCCTTGGAGAACAGTGAAGTCAATCATCAAGATATGGAAAGAAAATGGCGCAGTTGTATATCTGCATAGAGTAGGCCATCCTCAAAAATTGAGTGAAGGGGACTAGTGAAGGAGGCTACCAAGACACCAATGACAACTCTGGAGGAATTACAAGCTTCAGTGGCTGAGATGGGAGAGACTGCACATACAACAACTGTGGCCTGGGTGCTTCAACAGTTGCAGTTTTATGGGAGAGTGGCAAAGAGAAAGCCACTGTTGAAAAAAACTCTCATGAAATCTTGTCTAGTTTGCCAGAAGGCATGTGGGAGACTCTGAAATCAGCTGGAAAAAAGGTTCTATGGTCTGATGAAACCAAAATTGAGCTTTTTTGGTGTAAGCCAAATACCGCACATCTTAAAAAAACACACCATCCCTACCGTAAGGTGGTGGCTGCATTATGCTGTGGGGATGCTTCACTGCAGCAGGCCCTGGAAGGCTTGTGAAGGTAGAGGGTAAAATGAAAGTGGCAAAATACAGGGAAACATGGCGGAAAGAGAAGATGGCAACTCGACGCAGCTCGCAGCGACCACTCCAGTGATGATATCTGTTATCTGTCAAATAGGGTGCCATGCACAATCCTGATTTGATGAAGATAGACGTGAGAGCATGGAGGAATATCTGGTGAAACTTCTGAAATGCCTGTTTCGCTGCCGCTTCTACTGTGTGATCCAGAATCTCCGGAGGGAAAGGCCCTGAGTCCTCAGTTTTGCTTGTTGCTTGGCGGCCGGGGCGGGGTTGAAGCGCTCGGCAGAGGATGGTGTTCAGTGCTCGGTGTTGGAGGCTTGAAGTTTTTGGACGGACTCAAAGTCGACTGCAGTCGGGTGCTTCCAGTGGTGCTGCATCGGCAGGTTTGCGGCGCTTGGAGGTTCATGGCAGGGACAGTTCCTCCCTTCTACCGTCTGCGTGAGGTGATGGGGCTATCTGGACTTGAGACTTCTTTTACCGTGCCCATGGTCTGCTCTTTATCAAATTACGTATTGCTTTGCACTGTTGTAACTATATGTTATAATTTTGTGGTTTTGTCAGTTTTAGTCTTGGTTTGTCCTGGGTTTCTGTGATATCTTTCTGGAAGAACATTGTATCATTTTTTTAATGCATGCATTTCTAAGTGGCAATAAATGAGGACTGAGTGTCCTCATAATCTAAAAAAAATAACCCTGGAAGAAAACCTGATGTAGTCTGCAAGAGAACTGTGATTTGGGAAAAGATTTGTTTTCCAGCAAGAAAATGACCCCAAGCATAAAGCCAAAGCTGCACAGGAATGGCTTAAGAACAACAAAGTTAATGTCCTGACATGACCAAGTTAGAGACCAGAGACCTTAATCCAATTGAGAATTTGTGGCTGGCCTTGAAAAGGTCTGTTCACTCACAATCCCCATGCAATCTGAAAGAGCTTGAGCAGTTTTCTAAAGAAGAATGGGGGAAAATTGCAGTGTCCAGAAGAGCAAAGCTGATAGAGACCTATCCACACAGACTCAAGGCTGTAATTGCTGCCAAAGGTGCATCTACTTAACACTGACTTGAAGGGGGTGAATACTTATGCAGTCAATTATTTTGTGTTTTATATTTGTAATTAATTTAGATCAATTTGTAGAGATCTGTTTTCACTTTGACACGAAAGAGTTTTTTTCTGTTGACAGTGTCAAAAAAGCCAAATTAAATCCACTGTGATTCAATGTTGTAAAACAATAAAACATAAAAAACTTCTGGGGGTGGGGGGAGGAGTAATACATTTTATAGGCACTGTATCTGTCTATCACCTAGTTACAAACTTGTAGCTGGATTGAGGACTTCATTTTAAAACTGATTATTCTACATACAGGAGACTATTTCAAAGACTGTCTGCATCTCAGATGGACAGTGGTGTTTACTAATGAGCTGATAACTGTTACTTAACAAGTAAATTAAGCACTTGCCAGATTGAACTCATCTTCCACTATTCCTTATATCCTTGTGTTGACAATGCTAAATCTAAAAGACAACATTTATTTGTCTGTGGCATCTTTTTTTCGGAGTTTGCAAATGTTATATGTGCAGAAGTGAACATAAAGTTAGAGAAAGATGTGTCTTCTGGGATCATGTAAAATTTTGATATTTTATTAGAATGGATCTAGTAGGAAATGAGCCAGCATTATGGTCAGGACGTTTTATATTTTGATGTTTGTGGTGCAGCCTTAGATCACCATTTAAATAGGTTATTTAATTAGTGAGAGTGTAATAGAAAACACAAGTTAACTGACTAACATCTTAGCTCTACTTTTACGGGGCCAGTTTGGCAGAGCTCCACTTCTGCCTGTTTGACAGTGCCTTGATCTGTTTCAGTTATAAGATCCACCTTCTCAGAAAATGAAAGCAAATTCCCTCAGTTTTCTAGATCATAAGCCTGCTAATAACAGGCAAATGCATCTTTCAGCTGTTAGATCAGTCTTCAGAAAAAATGAAGTACTGATTTCTTCTCAAGACTAAAATAACAATTTTTATATAAACATCTGGAGTATTTTATTTCCATAACTTAACCTTATCTGTTTTAAAGATTGAACTTCATGGAGATAATGTATGCAACGTTCAAAGCAGAGGCAAACTCCACTCTGTAATTTTTTCTATAAATTACTTACTGCTACTCAAGAAAACATTGCAGTTTTAAACTAATATTCACTTATGACAGCGAATCAACATTCTTTAACAACTTCTAATCCTGAACTGAAAAATTGCATGTCATTCCTAAGAGGAAGGTGGTACAAAGTAAACTCTGTACCATTTGTACCCCTTCTATCTTTACTACTTTAATCCTGGACTTTTTCCAGCTGACCTATCACTCAACAACCACTAATTATGAGGATTCAGATTCAGATTCGATGATTTATCATAAGACCATAAGACATTGGAGCAGAATTCAGCCATTCAGCCCATCGTCTGCTCCATTTCCCTCTCAAACCCATTCACCTGCCTTCTCCCTGCAACCTTTCTTGCCCAGTCTAATCAGGAATCTATCAACCTCTGCTTTAAATATACTAGACGATCTTGCTTCCAGAGCCACTTGTTGCATGGAATTCCACAGATTCACCACTCTCTAGCTAAAAAATTCCTCCTCACCTCCATTCTAAATGGGCATCCCTCTATTCTGAAGTTGCACCCTCTGTTCCTAGACTCCTCTGCTCTAGGAAGCATCCACTCCAGATCCACTCTGTCTAGACCTTTCAACATTCCATAAGTTTCAATGAGATCCCCTCTCATTCTTCTGAATTCAATGAGTATAGACCCAGAGCCATCAAGTGGTCCTCATATGATCAGACTTTTCAATCCTGGAATCATTTCTGTGAACCCTTTTTGAACCCTGTCCAATGTCAAACGTCCCAAAACTGCTCACAATACTCTAAGTGAGACCCGACCAGAGCCTTACAAAGCCTTGCCATTACATTGTTGTTTTTAAGTTCTAGTCCTCTCAAACTGAATGCTAACATTACATTTGCTTTCCTCACCCCTGACTCAATCTACAAGTTAACCTTTAGGGAATCCTGCATGAGAACTCCCAAGCCCCTTTGCACTTCTGATTTTTCAGTTTTACTCCGTTTAGAAAATAGACTCTGCATTTATTCCTTCTACCAAAGTCCATAACCATACACTTCCCAACCCTGTATTCTATCTGCCACTTCATTGCCCATTCTCTTAATCTGTCTAAGTCCTTCTGTCATCTCCCTGCTTCCTCAACAGTACCTGCCCCAAAACCTATCTTCATATCATCTGAAAATGTGGCCACAAAGCCATCAATTCTGTCATCCAAATCATTGACATACAATGTAAAAAAGAGCAGTCCCAATTCTGACCCCTGTGGAACACCACTAGTCACCAGCAGCCATCAAAAAGGACTCCCTTTATTACCACCCTTTGCCTCCTGCCAATCAGCCAATGCTCTATCCATGCTCGTATCTTTCCTGTAATACCATCCTGTAATACCATGGGCTTTTGACTTGCTAAGCAGCCTCATGTGTGGCACCTAGTCAAAGCCCTTTTGAAAATCCAAGTACACAACATCCACCAATTCTCCTTTGTCTATCCTGCTTGTTATTTCCTCAAAGAATTCCAACATATTTGTCAGGCAAGATTTTCCCTTAAGGAAACCATGCTGGCTTTAGTGTAACTTATCATGTGCCTCTAAGTACCCCAAAACCACATCCTTAACAATCAACTCCAACATCTTCCCAACCACTGAAGTCGGGCTCACTCACCTATAATTTTCTTTCTTCTGCCTCCCTCCCTCCTTGAAGAATGGAGTGACCATATCACATATATATTGAAGCATACAGTGAAATGCATCATTTGCATTAATAACCAACACAGCCTAAGGAGGTGCTGGGTGAAGCCTGCAAGTGTTGCCATGCACCAATATAGCATGTTTGCAATGTTCAGCAGAAGTAACACAATTAACAACAACAGCGAAACAAGCCCCTTTTTCTCGCTCCCACCTGCTCACACACGTAGACAGTCCTCCAGCCACAGCAAAGGCTGCCTCCGGGCCTCCAGACAGCAGTGCACTCATAGGCTTGCAAACAACAGACCGCTGATGTCTCCAGTCGACTTACAGACTTGTAGATGACTGGACCACAGACTCAGACCTCGAACTGTGGACTCACCGATGATGAGTTCCAAAACTCCAGGCCTTGAACTCCAGACTCACCAATGATGGGACCCCTACACTTGTAGCCACAATACTTAGGTAGCTGGTTCATTTTGGACTCTAGTCATATGAACTCCAAAATGTGAGGAATTTGATAACTGTAATGTCATTGAATTACACAGGCAGATGGTTCAATGCCCTCACTTGCCTCGCGTTTGTAAATGTTATTTGCCATTTTGCAGCTTATGTCTTAATGTTGTCAAGGATTGCTGTAAGCAGGTATGCACGTGTTCATTTTTGAAGAAACATGAATGGAATTAAACACTGCACATTCATTGGTCATAACCTGGGGATGTTCAGCTGGCGTGGAACTACATCCCGCACACGAGTCGGCACCGTTGTGTTCAGGGAATAACTTTGGAAGTACATTATTGGTCATAAGTTTTGAGTCTGCAAGGATCTTATTGGGAAAATGTGGTTCTGAATACCCGTGAGCATATTTCATCAGCTGTCGTTTTGCTGAAGGTGCCATTTCATTCAAAGTGAAAGCTTGCATAAAGTGCATGGAACAGGCAGATCATTATGCAGAAGTGTAATGTAGATTTACACCAATCTGTGAGAGTGGATTTCTACACTATAGTGACCACTCAATCTTAATCTCTCTACAGATTTTTCTTTAAATTCCTTCATGAAAAATATTGTTTGGAACCTACTTCTAACGTCCATCCTGACAATTTCCTACACCACAAAAATCCCATTTCCTCTCTGTGCTTTTACATTTCCACCCCCTTTATGAACAGTTTTCACCCTATCAATTTTAACAAATCCTTTATAGCTTTAAGCAATCTGTTGTATAACAATTTCCCTTAATCCTTCCTCTTCCAACGCAAATCATTTCATTCTCCCTACCGCTCGACATAAGTGAAGTCCATCACTTTACTTAATTATTCCTCTTACTTAAGCATTACTGCCCGGTAGTGCCAGGAAAGCAGTGATCTCATCTTTTAAAGTGCTGTGGGCACGCTGATAAAGGTACTCCCACCGTGCTGTCAGGGAGGGAGCTCCAGGACTTAGAAGTCTTGACAATGAAAGGGTAGTGACTGTGTTCTTCACTAGGATGGCATGTGAATTGGTAGAGAATCTGGAGCAAAGGTGTTCCCTGAGGCCTTTGTCTTCCTTGGTGTGACCTATTTCTAGATTTGACAAGATATTGAACCAAGTACTCTCCTGAGAACAATGGTTTATAAAATTTACAAAACACAACTTCTTCTGAAATGCTCCCACAAAGTCGAGTAAGATATTGACCAGGTAATCTGTTTCAGTAACACTAGTAAGGAATAAATATTGGTCAGGACACTGAGATGAATTTGCCAGGTTTATTTCAAATGCCAATGTTATTTGGTGTTTATCTGAGAGGACAGAAGTCAGTTTAACAACTCAGCTGAAAATTGACATATTTCTCAGAAGAACTTCCTTTTTTACTAAACTAAAATGTGAGCATAGATAGAAACAGAAAACCTACAGCACAATACAGGCCTTTCAGCCCACAAAGCTGTGCCAGACATGTCCTCACCTTAAAACTACCTAGGCTTTACCCATAGCCCTCTATTTTTCTAAGCTCCATGTACCTTTCCAGGAGTCTCGTAAAAGACCCTATCGCTTCCGCCTCCACCGCCGCCGGCAGCCCGCTCCACGCACTCACTACTCTCTGCATAAAAAACTTACCCGTGACATCTCCTCTGTACCTGCTTCCAAGCACCTTAAAACTATGCCCTCTCGTGCTAGCCATTTCAGCCCTGGGGAAAAGCCTCTGAACATCCATACGATCAATGCCTCTCATTATCTTGTACATCTCTATCAGGTCACCTCTCATCCTTCATTGCTCCAAGGAGAAAAGGCCGAGCTCATTCAACCTATTCTCACAAGGCATTCTCCCCAATCCAGGCAACGTCCTTGTAAATCTCCTTTGCACCCTTTCTAAGGTTTCCACGTCCTTCCTATAGTGAGGCGACCAGAACTGAGCACAGTACTCCAAGTGGGGTCTGACCAGGGTCCTATATAGCTGCAACATTACCTCTCGGCTCTTAAACTCAATCCCTTGCACTCAAGTCTCAGTGACAAGACTTGGTTCCACACCATCCTGACCTAGAGCTAGACCAAAAGCAAGCACAAACACAGTGATATCCAGTGCAGTTCAGCATGTTGCATTCCAACGAACCAATTTCCATTCCGGTCCACTATCAACTCAGCAGGATGTGTTCATTATCAGTCAGTACTTTGTATGATATGTACAGTGACTGGAATGAGTTTTATTCAAGAAACAGTTGCAATAAAATTGATTGGCGATAACATGTAGACTACAAGTCTCAAAGTATAAAAATCTTTCAGCAAGTAATAACAATAAAACACTGCCATATTGATTTCCTTTGGAATTGAATCTATATTATGAAGACAGAAGATTGTAACCATACCTTTTAAAATAATCAGGTTGTGAATATTCAACTCAATTAAATAAACTCAAACAATTACAAAAAAAGATTTTATGACAGAAGTGACAGAAAAGAATTATTATTGTACCACATTATTGTTAAAAGTAGATGCAGATTGTTCCAGGAAGAATAAATCTAGTATCTTGGCACATGAATCACAGAAACATAATTCATATAAAATTTAACATTAAACTTCCTATTTTTTTTCTAGATTCAATCTATCATTTGGTGAGTTCTTTCCTGAAAGAGACAATGAGAATAAAAGGACTTGTCTATGAAGAAATGTCATGACCTCTTTATCAGAAAATGTTGTCACAGTAAAGAAGATTAAAGTCTCTAAAGGGAAAATTGACCTTGAGGAGATGCAGCCTTATAACTTATGATTTAAAAAAATACTCATTCATAAATTAATGATGAAAGAGTTTTTATTGAGGCTAATGGGGGAGTGAATGAAAAGGATTGAGGAACATACAAATTCTCAAAAGAGTGTAATTAGTTACCTTGATGTCACAAGTTGGATGGATACAGAGATCAAGAAGGATTCTGAGAAAATTGCGTTCAATTGAGGCAGTAACTTGACTACAGTTAAGAATGTTGGAAATGTTAAATCCAACCACTGACACATTCAGAACATGGAGATGGACTTGCCCCCATTGCTGCTAGAGTGCAAAATAAAGAAGTACAATGTAAAATGTAGTTTGTTCATTTCTTTGCCATCACATCAGTCCTGAATTTGCAAGATGTATTAAGGCCACAGTTACCCTAGAAAAGTAAAAGCTGATGAAAACTTTTTACATTTGTACATATGTAGTAAAGCATGGAAATCAGTAAGATGTTTGGAATAATATTATGTTCCCTCATAGGCTGTTATTGCTATTATGTCAAGAACCCTATGGCTTCTGTGGTGTGGCATGCCATAGAGTGTCAAACTTCTGGGGTTCTTGTATTTAATAATCATTATTTTAACCAAAGCCGTTAAACCCCTGTGCTTTTGGTTTAATCTTGTCAATATAATTGTGACTGGCACATGTTTCCCACAGTCTATGATTATTTAAGAGGGACCTCATTTAGTGCCTTAGTGAAGCCATCGTGCTGGAGAGAATGAAATGTCTCGCAGTGTCGCTCAGTCATTTCTCTGAGACTATGTTTGTATTCCTAGGTCTAACCACTCACTTCTGTCTTTTCATGGGGGATCTGCCACCCTTCGCTCCTGGGTCGAGCTGTGAGCCTGCTTTCTGCCACTCCTGGGTTGAGGTGGTGTCAACGACCTCCCCCCCCACCCACCACCCATGACAGAGAAAGCGTGCCATTCCTCTGCACCTGGGTTCCGTCCTCTGAGAGCACACCATGACATACTACTGCTTTTGCACAGTATTCCCATCCTTAGAAAATGCCATGATTTCCATTTAAACAATATATACATCCCAATTTTCATTTTACTTTTCCAAAAGAAGTTTTTCAAATAATTAAAAACCCCTGTCATTTGCTTTAGTACGCTTGAAGGTCTTGCTGTTATTAGGTGCTGCAGAAAGAAGGTACTGGGCTCCAAATTGCCCACAAGTAAACCGCTTATAACATTGTGGAAAGCAGTCTTGAGGACACGTGCTTGTGTGACCCTTCACCAGAAATTCTGCACTAGTATAATAGTAGTCATAGTCATACCTTATTGATCCTGGGGGAAATTGGTTTTCATTACAGTTGCACCATAAATAATAAATAGTAATGGAATCATAAAGAGTTAAATAGTAATATGTAAATTATGCCAGTAAATTATGAAATAAGTCCAGGACCAGCCTATTGGCTCAGGGTGTCTGACCCTTCAAGGGAGGAGTTGTAAAGTTTGATAGCCACAGGCAGGAATGACTTCCTATGACACTCTATGCTGCATCTCGGTGGAATGAGTCTCTGGCTGAATGACTCTTGTGCCCAACCAGTACATTTTGTAGTGGATGGGAGACATTGTCCACGATGGCATGCAACTAAGACAGCATCCTCTTTTCAGACACCACCGTGAGAGAGTCCATGTTCCATCCTCACAACACCACTGGCCTTACGAATGAGTTTGTTGATTCTGTTGGTGTCTGCTACCCTCAGCCTGCTGCCCCAGCACACAACAGCAAACATGATAGCACTGGCCACCACAGACTCGTAGAACATCCTCAGCATCATCCGGCAGATGTTAAAGGACCTCAGTCTCCTCAGGAAATAGAGACGGCTCTGACCCCTCTTGTAGACAGCCTCAGTGTTCTTTGACCAGTCCAGTTTATTGTCAATTCGTATCCCCAGGTATCTGTAATCCTCCACCATGTCCACACTGACCCCCTGGATGGAAACAGGGGTCACCGGTACCTTAGCTCTCCTCAGGTCTACCACCAGCTCCTTAGTCTTTTTCACATTAAGCTGCAGATAATTCTGCTCACACCATGTGACAAAATTTCCTACCGTAGCCCTGTACTCAGCCTCATCTCCCTTGCTGATGCATCCAACTATGGCAGAGTCATCCGAAAACTTCTGAAGATGACAAGACTCTGTGCAGTAGTTGAAGTCTGAGGTGTAAATGGTGAAGAGAAAGGGAGACAAGACAGTCCCCTGTGGAGCTCCAGTGCTGCTGATCACTCTGTCGGACACACAGTGTTGCAAGCACACGTACTGTGGTCTATTGGACTATTAAGTAACATAAGGTATTATGTTACTGCCCCAATAGTACGTGGAGATACTGAATATTTTAAGAGGTTAAAGTCTACCTTAAAAGCCAATTCTATCCAGCCAAGCTAAACTTTTTCATGGATATTCTGTCCATTCATAAAACAGGTAAAAGGAACCGACAATGTGGTTGCTGATTGTCTGTCCAGATGTTAAAATTTAAAGTTCTCTGTATTAGCCGAATAGCTGATGACTACCTTTATATTAGTGTGTATTTTATAATGTGCATTCATGCCCGTAATTTTTACCCTGGTAAAAATTCTTTTAAGGGTGGGGGTGTCATGTTTGAAGCCAAGCAGAGCCGCAGAACGGATGATGTTAATGAGAGAGATAACAAGAGACAACGGAGAGCCATTCAAAATGCTAATAAGAGAGAAGAGAGAGATAACGAGAGAGAGACACGCATAATTCAGATGTTGGCGTGTGCCACAGACAGTTTGCTTTGAACCTGAACTGTTCATTAACAATCCTGCTGAGACAATAGGAAGTGTGAAGTTTGATGGACAGGTGATACCCCATCGGGGGATAAAAACAGTGGATTTGCTAGGGCATGAGACACACGCCACAAGACCCTGGAAAGAGCATTGTGCCCCACAAGTTGGTGGGAGTTTGGAGGACTGATTCGCGGGAATCAGTTAGAGGCTCACAGGGTGTAAAGGTACGACCGGTGGGGACCTGTTGTGTATTCGCCCTTGCCTGGGTGCCGGGTTCACCATGGAAGAACGATCGCATCCGGAACGGAGGGGTCACAGTCGGTGACCACAGCAGGATCAGAAGGCATCAAAAGGTTTGTCTGAAACCAACTGTATCTCTCACTCTCTTTCTCTCTCTCTCTCCCCAACGGTACAACAACAGCGATTACTTCGAACTACACTAGACCGAACTGAACTCTGCTTCACCTTAACACCGATCATTTTACCCCTAGACTGCGATAGAGCTTGGTTGATTCCTATTACCTTATTTCTGTGTACATGTGTATACTATCATTGCTAACCTGTTACATTTATATCCTTGCGGTTAGTGTACTGTATTACTTATCTTTGTTAATAAAACTTTCTTAGTTTCTAGTAATTACAGACTCCAATGAGTGTTCCATTTCTGCTGGTTAGACAACCCAGTTATGGAGTATGTAACACTACAAATAAGAGATTTTTTACAGTCTCAAATAAGTACATTTCCTAAAAGCCCTGATAAGAATGTACTAGGTGTAATCTTTAATCTGAAACCTTTTTATAATGGGTCTATATCTAATACTTATAATATGCTGTTGGGAACGAGAAGTGTTCCTTTAGATAAAATTAAAAATCTTTGGGAACAATATTTGCAGATTTCAATTTCTGAGGAAACTTGGAATCAAGTTTTTAAATTGGCCAACACTTCATCGATATGTGCCTGTCACTCTCTCCTTCAATTTAAAGTGGTCCATAGGGCCCATATGACTAAGGATAAGTTGCCTCGTTTTTATTTAGATATAGCTCTGTATTGTGATAAATGTAATAATGGAGAAGCTTCACTCATTCAGATGTTTTGGACATGTCTGAGTCTTGGACAATATTGGAAAGAAGTATTTCAAACCTTTTTGATACTTTTTAAAGTAAATTTCAAGCCTAATCCTTTGACTACTGGCGAAGCATTCCAGCCCGAAATATCAACCCATCTTTTCCACGAATGCTGCCCGACCTGCTGAGTTCCTCCAGCGTGTTGTGAGTGTTGCTAATCCTTTGACTGCTTTATTTGGTATTGTTGGAGGAAAGGATATTATTTTGGAGCCATCTGATTTGCACATTTTGGCTTTTGTGTCTCTTATGGCCAGAAGGACGCTTTTGCTTAAATGGAAAGATGTGGCCCCTCCTATTCACACCCAATGGTTACATGATGTGATGTCATGTTTAAATTTAGAGAAGATCCGATGTTCAATCTTTGAATCTAATCAAGACTTTCAAACATTGTGAATAATTTTCTGAATTATTTTCAAAATCTTTGATTTGCTGTTAAAGCACAGATGATGACTAACAATCTTTTTTGGTTTATTTTCTACTAATCAGCTTCGGTCTTGGTAGTGGGTTAGATTTTTTTTATATAATAAAATTATTATTTCTCAAAGATATGAACGAATTGACCTGTACAAATATAGGGTAAGGAGTCTTTATATGCAATTTAGTTTAATGTATTGACATATATATATTTCCTGTACTCTGTATTCTTATATATATAAATTAATAAAAATATTGGAAAAGGAAGGAGGGACTGGAGAGGAAGGAAGCTGTTAGGAGAGGAGAGTGGACCGTAGGAGAAAGGGAAGAAGGTTGGGGACCCAGGGAGGCTATAGGCAGGTGAGAATAGGTAAGAGGCCACAGAGGGGAATAGAAGAAGAGGGAATGGGAAGGAATTTTTTTATCGAAAGGCAAAATCAATGTTTATTCCATCAGCTTGGAGCCTACCCAGACAGAATATAAGCTGTTGTTCATCCACCCTGAGAGTGATCTCATCTTGGGACAAGAGGAGGTCATGTACCAGCATGTCGGAAAGGGAATGGGAATTGCTTTTATCTGTGTTGTTTCCCCTGGCAGATGGTTTGTTGCTCCATTTGAATCTACCTCTTTCAATGACAGCAGCGATCATTTATCTAAACTGTGCTGCTCTATTAATCCTCAGAGGATAATCTCCTCAACCCACACATCAACCTAACGGATCTTCACTATTTCTTTGTTAAACCAAATATCCATTTCATTAAAAATGGATACCTAAACACCGATTATGGTCTCACCAACGTCATGTAAATTTGGACAGAGTTTCATCACTCTAGTACTCCAACCGTCCTAAATACCAACAGTACATTTTCATGCCCTGTCTGCTTGTTAACCTTATGTGTTTATTATATTAGAGCACTCAAAACTCTCGGTGCATTAACATTTATTAATATCCCTCCACTAAAGTAACAACCTTCAAAGTTTGGCCTCTTGCTCATTTGTTTCACAACAGTTTTCTGCTTCAAGGAACTAAACTCAGGGATAAATACCTCAGAACTATTCACCTTTCTAACTATTTCCTCTAAGATATTCCTTTAAATTTATCTCTTTGATCAAACTTTCACCTATTCTAATATCCCCCATTGACATCAATCAATATTTACTTGATCGCAATTTGTGACATTAAAGCTGCTGTAGGAATAGAAATGATATTGCTTTCTGATTGCCTTTAGGTCTTTCAGGGAGGTGTTATTTCTTAAATAACTATTGGAATATGTAAGTTATTTAGGCTTAAGTTGACAAATAAAAAAAAACTGCATTTAACTTTTAAGATTCTGGGTGAAATTATATAAGAAGTCACAGAAACCTTATTATGACTTTCTTAATTTTTGACTAAAGGAAGACAAATAATGAGATGGAGATAAATCTATAAATATCACAGATTAAGTGTTACTAAACTAGTTGAGCATATAAGGGAATAAGAATGAGAATCAGGTTTAATATCACCAGCATACTATGTCATGAAATTTGTTGTTTGTGGCAGCAGTATATTGCAACATATAATAATAATAATAATTCAAAAAACTATAAATTACAATAAGTATATGTAAAATTAAATTAAATAAGTAGTGCAAAAAGTGAGCAAAAATACTTTAGTCTGTGTTAAAGAATCTACCCTGTTTTACCATATTTTACTGTAAGAGATTTTACCTTGTTAGCTGACAGAATTAAAGACACAGACCTCGGTATATGGTTAACCCTTTAATACATGACCATAGGGAGCCGTTGCCTTACAAGTCTGCCAATGTCAGGTTACATCTTAAATTTGTACAGTGAATTTTGGGCAATAGCCAACAACTAAACATAGTCAGTGATTTTAAGAAGCACTCATTAGCTATCAGCCAGTTCACAACTGTTCCCGCGTGATACGTAAAATCAGTACTGCATGTCTAAAGTCAGTTCCTCTATTAGTCAGACAGTCTTGGACAAAGGTTAACAATACCTCATCACTGGCATGAGCTATTGTTAGCTAGCACAAGCAAGGCAGCGTCTACATCTTATCCTGTCACTCTCATGACACAAATCTTAAGCAATACTTAGCTAGTCAAGCTTGACAACAAAATTTAATTCAAAGTTTAATTTTCTTCCACAATCTGTATTCCCATTTTGCTCCCATTACTCTGATGAAAATTTGATTACAAGTGTTAATTGAAGCCACAATGTCCTTGCAGAATGAACATTAAAACAGACTTAATGGGCCAGATATCCACTGTAGCATCTTATAATTTCAAGAAATGACTTTCTTCTAATTCACACCTTTCATCGGTAATTCGGATCTCACCCCTATCGTAACCGGTCTGGAGACCAAGTCACTTTTCAGGTATATCTGGTGCAAAGGTACTGCTTCAGTCCCTTTCCCAATGCCTTTTATCACACTGACCTCCCCAGTCTCGGTCTCTGCACTGAACTCTAACACCCTCCTTAAGATCAATGATTGACAAGCCCCAGTTCTCTCCCGATCCGTACTGGAGCTGAGGTTGACCCCTTCTTCACCGACACCGATCCGGGCAAAGTAAACTTCTCGCGCCCTTCCTGAACTCTATCAGACCTCTTCTTCCCTAAGGTTTGTTTGCCGGCTCAATACAGCCAGTTGGAGTTGTCGTTTTTCCTTTCCCCATCTCCTTCTTTGGGGCAAAACACCTGGACGCAATGTGACCAGCTTTCCCACAATTATAGCATACGAAACCAGGAGACTTCCTTCCAAACTGCTTCCCATCTTCCTTATCCTTCTCACTAGTCCCCGGCTTACTTTCTGGCTTTGCCAGCAGACTTTCTCCGCCCTCTCGACTACCCTTCTGGTAGCTCTTACTCGGGTAAACTTTGCTTTGTGTGTTAACGCGTACTGATCTGCTAACTTAGCAGTTGCGGCTAAGGTTTCTGCCTCCTTCTCATCTAGATAGGGCCTCATACCTTCAGGGACACAACCTTTAAATTGCTCAATCAATATTTGCTGTAGCAGTTTGTCATAATCCCCAGTGACCCCTTTTGAGGCACAACAACGGTCACCATACATTTGCATCTCACGGGGAAACTCTAAATACGTGCGCCCCACTGCTTCCTCACATTCCGGAACCTTTGCCAGTATGCCTCCGGGACCAACTCATAAATACTGAGTATAGCCTCTTTCACCACATCATACCTCTGGGCATCTTCTGCTGACAACACTGAGTAAGCTTGCTGAGCCTTCCCCTTAAGCATGCTCTGGAGTAGAACAGCCCACTTATCCCTCGGCCAGTCCTGACTTGCAGCAACTTTTTCAAAATGTAGAAAGTACCGATCAACATCGGCCTCCTCAAATGGGGGAACCAACCGAACCTCTTCCGTGGTGAACCTGGCACCCAGGCAAGGGTGGACACACAACAGGTCCTCACCGGTCGTACCTTTACACCCTGTGAGCCTCTGACCGGTTTCCGTGAATCGGTCCTCCAAACTCCCACCAACTTGTGGGGCACAATGCTCTTTCCAGGGTCTCGTGGCGTGTGTCTTGTGCCTTAGCAAACCCACTATTTTTATCCCCCTGATGGGGTATCACCTGTCCATCAAACATCACACTTCCTATTGTCTCAGCAGGATTGTTAATGAACAGTTCAGGTTCAAAGCAAACTGCCTGTGGCAGACGCCAACATCTGAATTATGTGTCTCTCTCTCGTTATCTCTCTCTTCTCTCTTATTAGCATTTTGAAAGGCTCTCTGTTGTCTCTTGTTATGTCTCTCATTGACATCATCCATTCTGCAGCTCTGCTTGGCTTCACACGACAGTAGATATCGAAGAAAAGTGTTTTGGGTAAACTATATTTAGTTGACAATTGTTCAAATGAAAAAAGAACTGCCTCTACAAACAAGTCCTGAAAGCATTTAATTCCTAATCTATCCCATTCTTTAAAAGCCACATCAATCATAGAGGGTTTAAAAAATAATTAGAAAAAATGGGACTTGAAAAAGAAAATCTCAATAAGCCAAAATATTTTTGGAATTGTATCCAAATCCTCATATGGTGTTTAACTACCACATTATCAATTAGCTTACTCAAAGACAAAGGAAGTGTGGATCCAAGAAGAGAAATAATAGATAATTTATTAACAGAATTAGCTTTTAGAAAACCCACATCGGGCAATCCTCACGATTTATATAATATAACCAAAATGTAAGATTTCTTATATTAACTGCCCAATAATAAAATCTAATGTTTGGTAAGGCTAATCCTCCATTCTTTTTATCTTTCTGAAGATGAATTTTATTTAATCTAGAACACTTATTCTTCCATGTATAAGGTATAATAGAGTCAAGAGAATCAGAAAAGGATTTAGGAATGAAAACCAGCAATGCTTGAAAAAAGATATATAAATTTAGGTAATATATTCATTTTGATAGAGTTAATTCGACCAATTAACAATAACGAAAGAGGCGACCACTTTGATAGTATTCTTTTTACATGATTCATTAGAATAAGAAAATTCTCTTTAGATAGACACTTACAATTTTAATGCTTGTTACACCTAAATAGGTAAATTGGTTTCTTACAATTTTAAAAGGAAAGTTAGAATTTATTGGTATCAAATCATTCAAAGGGAAGAATTCATTTTTGTGTAGGTTTAATTTATAACCTGAAAACTGGCTAAAGCAGGAGAATAAAGAAAGCACATGGCGTAATGAAGTCTCAACATTAGAGATAAATAGCAGCAAATCATCAGCATACAATGAGACTTTATGAGTAGTGTCTCTCCTTAAAATACCGGTGATATAATTAGATTCTCGAAAAGCAATGGCTAAAGGTTCTAAGGTCAGATCAAAAAGCAAAGGGCTCAACGGATAACCTCGTTTAGTGCCGTGTTGAAGATTAAATGGTTTGGAGTAATGAAAATTAGTGATAACCCTAGCAGAAGGGGCTAAATAAAGTAATTTAATCCATTGAGTGAAAACAGGTCCAAAATTAAATTTTTCCGAAGTTTTAAATAAATAATTCCATTCAACTGGGTCAAAAGCTTTCTCAGCATCTAGGGATACCACACATTCAGATACCATGTTAGAAGGAGGATAAATAAGATTTAATATCTGGCAAATATTAAAGTGAGTATATCGATTTTTGATAAATCCGGTTTGATTAACAGAAAAGACAGATGGTAAAATATTTTCAATCCTATGGGACAAAACTTTAGGTAAGATCTTAACATCAACATTAAGTAAAAAAAATTGGTCTATAAGAAGAGCATTCAGTTGGATCCTTATTCTTTTTAAGAATAAGTGAAATGGAAGCCTCAGAAAAAGATTGAGGAAGTCTGCCCGATTTAAATTAATCCAAAAAAACTGAACATAAATGAGGTATAAGCAGTGAGGAAAAAGTCTTGTAAAATTCTCCAGAAAACCCATCTGGACCAAGAGCTTTCCTTAAACGTAATGAGCGCACAGCCTCAACAATTTCCTCAAAAGAAATATGTTGTTCCGACAATTTTCTGTTGTCGGCAGAAATTATAGGACTATTTAGTTGATCTAAAAAATTGTTCATTACAGTATCATCCTTAGAAGATTCAGAACTATAAAGTTTAGATAAAATTCTCTAAAACTATCATTTATTTCTAAATAATCAGTTGTCCTATCACCATTAGTTTTGCATATTTCTTTAATCTGTTGTTTAGTTCTAAAGGTTTTAATTTGATCAGCCAATAGTCTACCTGTTTTATCTCCATGTATATAAAATTGACTTTTATCTTTTAGGAGTTGGGTTTCAATTGGATAAGTTAAAAGAAAATCATATTTAGTTTTAATTTCAACACGTCTTTTATATAAAGCAGGTTCTGGAGCCAAAGCATACTCTTGGTCTAACTGTTTCAGCTGATTAGCTAAATCACTTCTCTCTTTATTAGCTTTCCTCTTAATACTTGCAGTATAAGAAATAATTTGTTCTCTAATATACGCCTTAAAGGCATCCCATCTGAAAAGACTAGAAGTCTCTTCTAACATATTCTCTTCAAAAAAAAAGTAATTTGTCTCACCAAAAACTTTAAAAAATCTTTATCAGATAACAAAGTTAGATTAAATTGCCAAAATCTGTTTGTTTGAAGAAGACCAGGAAGATTTAAAGATAGAAACACAGGAACATGATCTGAAACAGCAATCTCTTTATATTCACAGGATTGAACTAATGGAATCATTTGGCTATCAATAAAAAATAATCAATCCTGGAATATTTATATTGCAGATGAGAAAAAAATGAATATTCCTTATCTACTGGATGAAAAAAATGCCAGGCATGAACAATGCCACATTTCATTAAAAAAGATTTAATAAACAGAGCTGACTTATTTTGGTATCATTGGTTTAAAAGCTGAACAATGTAAAACTGGATCTAAGCAACAATTAAAGTCTCCACCCATCATCAATGAGTACAGACTTAGGTCTTGCAAAAATGAAAAAAAAAAACGCTCAAACAAACCTGGGTCATCTATATTCAGAGCATATACATTGGCAAATACCATTAATTTGTTATTTATTTTCCCTGATAGTATAAAAAATGCCCATTAGTATCAGAAATTACTTTATGTTGAACAAAGGGAACTTTATTATCTATGAGGATCAAAACCCCTGTTGCTTTGGTCTGAAACGAAGAATTAAAATGGCATCTTCTCCATCGATAAAAGAAGTGTGAATTGTCACACTGATGTACACGTGTTTCTTGAAAAAAAACAATGTGTACCTTAAGGTTTTTAATATAGGCAAAAATCTTATTTCTTTTCATGGGGTGATTTGGTCCTTTTACATTAAAACTAAGTAAATTAGTACTTTGATCCATTTTAAGGCTCTGTATAAGAAAGATTAAAATAGCAATTAGAAAAATGTATATCAAACCCAAATAATAAACAGTGAAATATATTAACTAAGCAACAGAATTGACTAGATTCCCAAATCAGCTTCAAGAAGAAAAGACTCCCTATCCCTCCTCCCCCTCCCAAAGAGAGAAACTCGGTCATAGAGCAATTGATATCTACTTCCCCTAAACACATTCCCTTAGAAAACCTGTTGAAACCGCTCCAAGAATTCAAGGTTATTTACTATTCCAACCAAGACTAATTAAAATACAGTGAGAAACAAGCTTAGACGAGTTTATCAAACAGAAATAACAATTATTCATATTAAAAAATATTAAACAGTCATTTTTTAATATGTAGTATTTCTGTTTTTGCAAGATTTTTAGTCTATTCTATATGTATATATACAGTCATTCATTTTTGACAGTATAACTCCGTCATAACTTTTTTGAACTTGGCACGTTCTGCCATAACTTCTGATGAAAAATCTTGAACAATACGTATCCTTTGATTTTGGTAGTCAATCATACCTTTTCCATGAGCAGGTCGAATCAGGTGATCCTTTATTTGAAACTCATGTAAACATATAATGACTGATTTTGGTTTAGATTTTCAAACCGATCCATAGGTAGGTGACCTGTGAGCATGATCTATCAAAGGCAGAGGCTTTATAATATCAGGGAATAGTTCCATCAAAAGATTTGCAAAGAATTCTTTAGGATTATCTCCTTCTGTTTGTTCTTTAAGTCCCAAGATTCGTAGGTTGTTCCTCCTATTTCTGTTTTCCAAATCAATAACCTTCTGTCTCATCATTTTGCTGGTCTTAAATTGCTTTTCATATAGCTTTTGCATATCATCCATTCTCCCGTCCAGTAAAGTAATAACATCTTCGTGTTCCTTCATCTTCTTATCATGTTTGGTTAGAATTGCTTGAATATCTTCTAGTTTCATACCTATTTGTTTAATTTCAGTGCTGATTTCTTTTCTAAACTGTTGAAACTCCTCAGTAAACTTTTGAATTGAACTTGTAATAGCTTCTAAAGCTGCTTTAGTAGTCATATTAAAATACTATTCCGTCTAACAATAGTATTTCAAAAGGTTGGAGAGAAAAGTAAGTAAACTAGGAGCAGCAGTAGAGAGCTGTTACTCCATCAGCGGCCAACAGTCTCCTTTATCTTTCCAACCCACCTGGCACCACTTCCTTCCACTCCTTCCACTCACCTGAACTTTTAATTCTGGCATCTTCCCCCTTTATTCTCTGTCCTGAAGAAGGGTCTTGGCCCAAAACATCATCAGTTTATTCATTTCAATAGTTGCTGCCTGACCTGCTGAGTTCCTCCGGCATTTTGTGTGTGTTGCATTGGACTTCCAGCATCTGCAGACATTCTCGTGTTTATAAAGCGGAAATATTGGCAACAACATGTCAGACTGCATTTATGGAAAGGGACACAGAATTACTGTTTCAGGTTCAACATCCAGGTCTCTGGCACTGCAGCTCAGAAGAGAATGGAGGTGAAGAGCACTGCAGTAGTGATAGGAGATTCCATAGTTAGAGGGATAGAGATGAGATTCTGCAGATGTAATAGAGATACTTGGATGGTATGTTGCCTCCCTGGTCCCAGGGTGGGTCCATGACATGCTAAAAAGGGAGGGTGAGCAACCAGAAGTCTAGGTACGTATTGGCACCAACGACGTAGACAGTAAAAGTGCAGAAATCCTGAAGAGAAATTTTAGGGACCAAGGTAGAAAGCTGAAAAGCAGGACCTCCGGGATAGTCTCTGGACTGCTGCCTGGGCCAGGCGCCAGTGAGGGGAATAACAGGAGCATTTGGCAGATAAATGTGTGCCTAAGGAACTGGAGCGGGGCAAGGGTTCAGATTTCTGGATTATTGAAACCTCTTCTGGGGAAGGTACCACTAGTACAAAAGGAGCAGGTTACATCTGAACCCAAGGCAGATGAATATTCTTTTGGGCAGGTTTGCTCAAGCAGTTCAGGAAGGTTTGAACTAATTTGGTAGGGGGTTGGGAACTGGAGTGATAGGGCTGAGTTTGGGGTAGTTGGTTTACAAACAGAGGCAGTGTGTAGTGAGACTGTGAGCAAGGATAGGCTGATAATAGGGCAAAATTGGAGTCAACGGGGTGAGATGAAATGTAAAAGGGGACAAAATCAAAAGGGTGATGAACACAGGAGTGAAGGTATTATATTTGAATTCACACAGTATATGGAATAAAGAGTAAGATAGATGGTCTTGTAGCACAGTTACAGATGGGCAGGTTACGATGTCGTGGGCATAACTGAATCAAGGCTGAATGCCGATTATATCCAAAGTCAGGAATCTAAAGATTGAGCAAGGTGGCACTAATGTTCTAAGTTGTGTGTATGTCAGTACAGGGTACATTGTAGGAAGGGTGGATGGATATTGGGCACAGATCAGCACATGGAATTATGACATTATAGCCATTAGTGAGACATGGTGTAGGAGGAGCAGAACTGATAGCTCAATGTTCCAGGGTCCCATTGCTTTAGACATGATAGTGCTTGAAGGAGTAAAGGGGGAGAGATAGCGTTACTAGTCAGGAAAAATGTAGCTGCAGTTCTCAGACAGGACAGACTGCAGAACTTGTCTAGTGAGGCTATGTGGTGGGAACTGAGGAATAAGAAAGCAATGACTATGTTAATGTGATTATACTATAGACCACCCAACAGTGCACAAGATTCAGATAAACAAATTTGCAGAGAGAGGTCACAGACTGTTGCAAGAAACATATGATTGTGATAACAATTGATCTTAACTTTCCACATATTGACACATATTATAAAGGGACTGGATAGGATAGGGATGTCAAATATGTTCAGGAAAGTTCCCTTAATCAGGAGATAAAGGTTCCAGCTAGAGAATGTGTGATACTAGATCTCCCATTAGGGACTAAGATAGAGCAGATGACAGAAGATTTGTAGAGAAACACTTGCATCTGGTGATCATAATGGCATGAGTTTCAAGATAATTATGGAGAAGGATTGTTCTGGTCATAGAGTCAAAGAAAATTACTGCACGGAAATAGGTCCTTCAGCCCATCTAATCTGTGCCGAACCATTTAAACTGCCTAGTCCCATCAGACTGCACCTGGACCATAGCACTCCATGCCTCCCATCTATGTACTTATCTAAAATGAAGTTAAATGTTGAAAGTGAACTTTCCTCTACCTCTTGTGCTGGCAGCTCCTTCCACACACTCATGACCCTATGGGTGAAGACATTTCTCCTCATGTTCCAATTAAACATTTCACCTTTCACCCTTAACCCATGACCTCCAGTTGTAGTCCCACCGAACCTCAGTGGAAAAAGCCTGCGTACATTTACCCTATCTACACACCTCACATAATTTTGTATACCTCTATTAAATGTTCGCTCAATCTTCTACATTCCAAGGAATAAAGCCCAAGTAATTGAATCTTTCCTTACACTTCAGGTCCTCCAGACCAGGCAATATCCTTGTAAATCTTCTTTCAACCTTATTTATAGACCCACACTGCACACAATTAGGCCTCGCTAATGCCTTATACAGTTTCAACATAAATTCCCATCTCCAGTACTCAATACTTTGACTTATGAAGGCTAATGTGCCAAAAGCTTTCTTTACAACCTTATCTACCTGTGCCACCACTTTCAATGAATTATGGACCTGTATTCCCAGATCCCTTTGTTCTACCACACTCCTCAGCGTCCTACCATTCACTGTGTAAGAATGGTTGTGGTTGAAGTGCAATACCTTACACTTGTCTGCATTAAGTTCCATCTGACATATTTCAGCCCATTTTTCCAGCTGATGCAGAACCCCTTCAAGCCATAACACCACTCACTGTCCACTACACCCCCAATCTTTGTGTCTCCTACAAATTTGCTGATCTAGTTCATCACATTTTCATTCAGGTCATTGATATAGATGACAAACAACAACAGACTCAGCACCAATCCCTGTGGCCCTCCACTAATCACAGCCCTCCATTCAGAAGGGCAACCATCTACTACCGCTTTCTGGCTTCTGCCATGAAGCCAATGTCTAATCCAGTTTACTACCTCATCTTGAATGCAAAACAACTGAACCTTCTTGACCAACTTCCTATGTAGGACCTTGTCAAAGTCCTTGCTAAAGTCCATATAGATATCTGTCTCCCTAGTAAATACAGATGCAAAAAAACCAAAATCCATTTAAGGTCTTCCCCTTCTCTGCTGGCCATGCACAGATTTTCATTCTGATCTTACAGAGGACCAATTTTGTCCTTTGTAATCTTCTTGTTCTGAACATATCTGTAGAATCTCTTTGAATTCTCCTTTACCTTGTCTGCTAGGGTAATCTCATGCCTTCTTCCAGCCCTCCTGATTTATTTCTTAAGTGTTCATTTCCATTTCTTATACTCCACAAGTCTCTCATTTGTTCCTACCCGCTTATACGCAGAATATCCCTCCTTTTTGTTTAACCAGAACCTCAATATGTTTTGAAAACCAAGGCTTCCTGAACTTTTAACTTTACCTTTTATTCTAATGAGCACGTATAAGATTTGTACTCTGAAAATTTTACTTTTGAAGGCCTCCCACTTAACAAGTACAGCTTTGTCAGAAAACAGCCTGTCCGAATCCACACTTGCCAGATCTTTTCTGATACCATCAAAATTGGCCTTTCTTTAATTTAGAACCTCAATCCGCAGACTAAACCTATCTTTTTCCATACTTACTTTGAAACTAACGACATTATGATCACTAGATGCAAAGTGTTCACCAACACAAACTTCTGTCACCTGCTCTGTCTCATTCACTAATAGGTGATCAAGTATCAAACATTTTCTCATTGGGACTTCTATGTACTTAATAAGAAACTTCCCTGAACATATTTGACAAACTCTATCCCATCTAGTGCTTTTACAGTATAGGAGTCCTAGTCAATATGTGGAAAGTTAAAATCACCTTATGTTTCTTGCAACAGTCCACGATCTATCTGCAAATTTGTTCCTCTAAATCCCGTGGGCTGATACTTGATCACCTATTAGTGAATGAGACAGAGCAGGTGACAGAAGTTTGTGTTGGTGAACACTTTGCATCTTATTGTTCATTTCCACCTATGCCTCACTAAACAAGTTCTCAAGTCTGTCCTGACTGAGCACTGCCATGACATTTTCCTTGACTAGTAATGCCAGAACTGCCCCTTTCATCCCTCCCACTCTATCACATCTAAAACAATGGAACCCGAGAACATTGAGCTGCCAGTCCTGCATCTTCTGCAATCAAGTCCCACAAACGGCTCATCATCATCATCAGTTGCCGTGCCCAGTTTGAGCTTTGACTACCATGGCCCACATACTCCCGTTTCAGGTCAAGTGGATCAATTCACTGGTATTTGTTTCCAGTTCTCTGGTTGCTGTCTCCATCATCATTTGCCTTTGCCTTCTAGTTGCTTTCATCCCTTCAATCTTTCCCATAATTACCGTGCATTCTAACACCTCTTTCCTAATCACATGTCCAATTAAGTTACGTTGCCTTTTCATGATCTCATACATTATTTCTCTTTTTGTGCTTGCTCTGTTCATGACATCCTTGTGAGATATTCGTTTCATCCATAATATTCTTTGCATCCTCCTCAAAAACCACATCTCTGCTGCTTCAATTTGTTTCCTCACGTTAGTAGATATTGTCCAACATTCTGAGTCATATAACATTACCGGATAATAGCTACAAAATCATAATTCCAGGTGTTGATCTATGCCCTGAGCTCATCCGCCTTTCTTACAATACATCTTACACTGAACTATATGTAGCTCAGAACATTAGTTGCAGCACGTTCAACATGTTGATTCCTGACTTAGTCTGAGGTCTGAACAACATCTGTCTCCACAATATCTGCACTATCTGTTCTGGCATTCTGGTTCTCATACCCCTGCAACTCTAGTTTAACCGTCACCCCCCACCACCCCCGTGCAGTACTAGCAAACTTTCCCATTAGGATATTATTGCCCCTCCAGTTCAGGTGCAAACTGTCTCTTCTGTACATGTCCCACCTTCCCTGGAAGAGAGCCCAATGATCCAAAAATCTGAGACCCTCCCTCCTACAGCAACTCCTTGGCCATGTATTAAACTATATGATCTTCCCATTTCTGGCCTCACTAGCACATGGCATGGGTAACAATCCTGAGATCAGAACTTTGGAGGTCCAGTCTTTATAACTTACCACCCAACTCCCTGAATTCACTTTACAGAACCTTGTCACTCTTCCTGCCTAGGTCATTAGTACCTATATGGACCATGACCTCTGGCTGCTCACCGTTGCACTTAAGAATGCTGAGAACTCAATCTAATATGTCCCGGACTATCTCACTTGGGAGGCAACATACCATCCATAAATCTCATTCTCATCTACAGAACCATATTTCTGTTCCCCTAACTAATGTACCCCCTGCCACCACAGCTCGCACCTCTGCCCCCTGTTCAAATTGCCACAGATCGATGCCTTATGCACTCAGCCAGCAAACTTGCGTGAGCTACGTCTTCTCACTCTCCCGATTCCTGATTGGTCGCTCTTTAAACGCCAAACTGCCTTGAATCAATACCTTATGTACTTAGTCAGTGAATTTGAGTGAGGATTCTGACGATCCTGATTGTTGATTGGCCAGTGTTCAGAAAAATAATGGTTGAGATTCTAAATTGGAGAAACGGCAATTGTGACGGTGTCAGAAAGGATCTGGCAAGTGTAGATTGGGACAGGTTGTTTTCAAGCAAAGGTAAGTGGGAGGTCCTCAAAAGCGAAATTTTGAGAGTACAGAGTTTTCATGTTCCTGTCAGAATAATAGGCAGGGATAACAGATTTAGGGAACCTTGATTTTTGAGAGATATTGAAGCCCCTGTTGAGAAAATAGAAGGAAATGTATAGGAGGTATAGACAGGAGGGAGGAAATAAGAAACTTGAGGGGTAAAAGAAATGCAAGAGAACACTTAAGAAGGAAATCAGGAGGGCAAAAAGAAAGCATGAGGTTGCTCTAGCAGACAAGGTGAAGGAGAATCCCAAAGGTCTCTGGAAATAAGTTAAGAGCATTCAGAGGGCAGAGCTTAGTCAAGATGGTGCAAAACGGCAATTCCTTTGCTTGCATCTTCAGAAACAGTTCTATTTCCATCTTTAATATCTCTATTTTTTCCTTTCAGGTTTCTTTCGAAGACCCTGACCTGGAGTTACATGCTTACTTCGGTTCTTTGCAGGAATAGGACCTGCTCTCGGCGTGCCATGACTGGCCGTTATCCGACATGCCAAGGGCACGACCTAAGAGTTTGGCTCACCTTTGGAGGCCTAGGATCTCAGGGCTCTGGAGATGGGCAGATTGAAGGCCAGTGTCCCAGACCGGTGTGTTGTGGGAGCTTTGGCTGTGGGCCCAGAGACCTGAGAACTTTGGGTACAGAGCTCGTAAAAAGCGATGCAACGGACTTTTAACATCATAAACCAGTGAGCTGTTTGTTATGTCTCCCCTCTCACAGTGAAATGGAAACATCTCTTTCTCCCTTATTAGGGAGAGAGGGAACCTGTGCTATGTCGAATACCGGGTGAACGCATAGTCCTTGGAGTACTGCAAGTCTGTGTCTTTGCTGTTGCTTTTGCTGCACGTTTGAGTGCTCGGTGGTGGGTGTTGATGCTTTTTTTCTGCCGGTGAGGGGAAGGGGGTTGTTGCTCGCTGCCGCTTATGTGCAGGAGGGAGGAGAGCTGGGGGGGACTTTGGGGTTCTAACATTTAACTGTCATTCATTCTTTGGGGGCACTCCTCTGTTTTTGCGGATGGTTGAAAATAAAAAGCACTTTAGGATGTATATTGTATTCATTTCTCTGACATTAAATGTACCTTTGAAACCTTTGAAGGATAGAAAGGGACAAAATTAATTTTGTGGAATATCAGGTTGGTCATCTGTGCATAAAGCCGAAAGAGATGGGGGAGATCTTAAATTGATTTTTTAAATCTGTATTTACTCAGAAGGTGGAAACAGAGACTATAGAAATGAGGCAAAGCAGCAGTGAGGCTGTATACCGTATACAGATTACAAAGGAGGAGGTGTTTACTGTCTTGAGGCAAATTAGGATGGATAAATCCCCAGGACCTGAGAAGTTGTTTCCTCGTAACTTGTGGTAGGCTAGCGCAGAAATTGCAAGGGCCCTTGAAGAGATATTTAAAATATCCTTCGCCATGGGTGAGGTGCCTGACGATTGGAGGGGAGCTAAAGTTTTTCTTCTGTTTAAGAAAGGCTCTAAGTACAAACTAGGAAATTATAGGCCGGTGAGCCTGATATCAGTAGTGGATAAGTTATTAGAAAGCATTCTAAGGGACCAGATATATAAGTATTTGGATAGACAGTGACTGATTAGGAATAGTCAAAATGGCTTTCTGTATGGTATGCTATGTCTAACCAATCTTATAGAGTTTTTCAAGGAAGTTACTAGTAAAGTTGATGAAGGCCAGGCAGTGGATATTGTCTGCATGGACTTCAGCAAGACTTCTATCTGATTTAGTTAGCATCAGTGAGATTCATTAGAATAACCTTTATAACTCCAATATCTCTAATTAATTAGATCTAGAGTTATTCTCTACTTAAAGGTTTAGAGACTAACAATTGCCTATCTGTTTATCCCTAGTTAGTTAGAAAATTAATTGAATTCCTATGCTTAAGTATTATTAAGAATCATGGGTAACCAGCTTCAGTTCAGGTCACTACGTCTACAGATTCAAATTCAACACCAAAAATAATAAGTTCTTCCAGAAAATCAAATTCAGATCCTTCAAATGAGAAATAAACTTACACATCCAACTGCATTAAATCCTTTACATCTTGAAATACTTCATTCCCGCGCTGGGTCTTCGATCTTGGGTGGCTCGCCATCTTGTTTCTTGGTTCATTGGATGAAAAAGTGCGTCATCCACAGAAAGTTGATTCAAAATACTTACACAAAAAATAAACCTGACCTGCATACAACAGGATTACAATCTATAAGTTCTTATATACATTCTGTTTTCTATTTCAATATCACATTGTCATTTCCAAACATGTCTCAGTTACAACACTACTTAACATATTTCACACACAAATTATACAGTCACTCGGAACAGTAAAAGTGTTTTAACTCACCAAATTCCTTGGCATGATTTAACAGAACTAATTCCCAGCTACACGGTAGAGATATTGGACACTAGTCTCTGCCAATATCATCTCATTATAGCTGTAGCTTCAATAAATCTTTTTATCGATATTGTCTTGCTTCTAAGGGTTTCACCCTAAAGATTTCCAGTAAGTAGGGTAGAGATACTAACTACTAATTCCACTTTTATCAGTTTTTATCTTTAGTTAGATTCTACAGTTTGCTGCGTTTTTGTTGCTAGTCTATGCCTAGTCAGCAACGCCTCGTTCTTGCTTAGCTTTTTCTTCCTAAGTTCTCTTTTTCTGATAAGTAAACCTAATTTTCAACCCTCTACAGGTGGAGCTTTCTAACATAACATTATTGGGTTTAATAAGCCTGGGTTACAGTATCTTTCATGATTTATACAGTGCACACTGACTGTAGACTTCTGGAATATGGACTTTAGATTTTCACCCTGCCAACCTGACTGGCCCTCTTAATCGGGGAGGGAGCAATTAAGATATCCACATTTACATCAGCTGCATCTTCTAAATCTGAAAGGATTGCGGAATAAGGAGTAAGTGGTATGTGAGCAGGGGAATTAAACATCTTCAAAGTTGTGGCACTGCCACTGGCCTTGGACTCCCTGCTGGCCTCTCTGTCATTCTGACCTGTGAGCTCGTGGATATAGCCTTACCACCTACCACTGTTGCTGCTGGTGGCAATTGTCACCTTCTCCTGCAAGGAATTTAACAGAACATTGGACATCTTGTAATTCTGTCTGGTGATGTGTCTGTCCTTCAGTTTAGGTAAGGTATGAAGAGTGAACCTGAGCCTGCTGTGACAGTGAATGTCTGAAGGCATGGTGATGCTAATCAATTGTTTGATAGAATTTTCTATTAGCTAAGTGGCAAGGGGTGTATTGCACAGAACAGTGTGTAAGATCATTGGCTTAAGGATCTAGGATTTTAAAAAAATTCTCCAACCTTCATCACGTGGGCTAGCAAATTAAACCTCCTTGGATGCATTCATTTCGTGAATACTTCATCTCTGGTATACACCTTGCTAACCGCCCCTCGCTGCTGTTTGGAGCTTAAGCGCACGGCCATGAGAAATTTTTTCTCCTGCATCAATTCGCTCAGAGGCACATCAGAATACCAGGGAGACTCGCCAGGGTCTGCACCTCAGAATCAGAATCAGGTTTACTGTCACTGGCATGTAACATGAAATTTGTTAACTTAGCAGCAGCAGTTCAATGCAATACATAATCTAGCAGATAGAGAAAAAATAATAAATAAAGCATAATAATAAATAAACAAGTAAATCAATTATGTATATTGAATAGAATTTTTTTAATGTGCAAAACAGAAATACTGTATATTAAAAAATGTGAGGTAGTGTCCAAAGCTTCAATGTCCATTTAAGAATCGGATGGCAGAGGGGAAGAAGCCATTCCTGAATCACTGAGTGTGTGCCTTCAGGCTTCTATATCTCCTACCTTATGGTAACAGTGAGAAAAGGGCGTGCCCTGGGTGCTGGATGTCTTTAATAATGGGTGCTGCCTTTCTGAGACACCACTCCCTAAAGATGTCCTGAGTACTTTGTAGGCTAGTACCCAAGGTGGAGCTGACTAGATTTACAACCTTCTGCAGCTTCTTTCAGTCCTGTGCAGTAACCACTCCATACCAGACAGTGATGCAGCCTGTCAGAATGCTCTCCACGGTACAACTATAGAAGTTTTTGAGTGTATTTGTTGACATACCAAATCTCTTCAAATTCCTAATAAAGTATAGCCGCTGTCTTGCCTTCTTTATGACTACATCCATGTGTTGGGACCAGGTTAGATCCTCAGAGATCTTGACATGGAGGAACTTGAAGCTGCTCATTCTCTCCACTTCTGATCCCTCGATGTGGATTGGTATGTGTTCCTTTGTCTTATCCTTCCTGAAGTCCACAATCAGCTCTCTTGTCTTACTGACGTTGAGTGCCAGGTTGTTGCTGTGGCACCATTCCACTAGTTGGCACATCTCACTCCTGTACACCCTCTCGTCACCACCTGAGATTCTACCAACAATGGTTGTATCATCAGCAAATTTGTAGAGTATTTGAGCTATGCCTAGCCACACAGTCATCCAGGGGTAGCTGGAAATAATGAATAACCCTTTTACAAAGGGAACAGGAACGACTTTAGCCAGCTGTAACCAGCCACTCAGAAAATTGTCCCATGGATATATGCCAATGCGCACATCAGCGCAGTTAGCACAATCTAGTCTCCGCAAGATCGATAATAAATTGGAACCTGTTGTTTTTTTTATGCGTGACCGGCGCCACGTTAAATGTTTGCGGGTCCGTCGTTTATCATCGTCGCACAATATGGTCCAGCTTGACTGAATTTCACCAACTTCCATCTGCACACATACCTCTCCACCAATTCCCTCTACCATTTTCGCGCAGCGCCACACACACACACACACACACCCTCACCATCTCCCATCCCATGCACACACACAGACGAAATAGTTTCAGGCTCGGCTTTCGGAAGAACAAACCATCTGCTGGAGGAAATGAAGGGTCGAGCAGGCCCTGGTGCAAGGTTCTGAACCGACAAGTTCCTTTACTCCCACAGATGCCGCTTGACCCATTGAGTTTCTCCATCGGATAGTGTGTTGCTCCCGATTCCAACAGCTGCCATTTCCTGTGTCTCCGCGGCTTTGGGTGGGACGGCCCCGAGTGTTTACTATGAATTTAACTGCTGCTCTGTAAACTTCTCTTATCTCAATGCAGCCACAAATGCTGGCTGAATGAGCAACGAATAAGGAAAAGGCTTTCAAGAAAACCAACTTACGATTTTACACCACACACGCTACCGGCGCTGATGGCATGAAGATATTTACCTTCTGTGAAGTTGTCCGTGAGACGGTCATTAATATCGGGGTCAGTCTTGATTGTGTCAAATAACGCAACGCAGTCCTAGCAACAACTGGACAACCGCGAGTAAACCTCGGCTTTATTTAAACAGTAACGCCTCACTGGAAACAATACCACGATAGAAAGAAAAGTCTATCAAGACCAAATTCATAATTCTCTTTGAAAATAGTTCATCTAAGTCAAATTCGAAGCTTGATGTAAATTTATCAAGATTGATTCTACGAATATATTGTAATTAAATAGAACGCATGTACATTCAGAATAACTGTGAATCTAACAAAATTTATTTAAGCAATTAAGAAAAACCGAATCAAAGAAGGTAAATAAAATACAAAGTGCCTATTCTTAATTTTGATGCTGCATGCAGTAGATCTTTTAACTTATTTGCTGAAGAAAACTGAGTTATTCAGAGGATAGTATACACGGTCTCCTCAACTGCTTAGTTCATATAATGGAGATCCCACTGCTTAGCTTGCATTGCACCGGGATACAACGTCAACAATTCATGTTGACCCTTTGTGTGCAGGTCCTGTCTTCTCAACATCATTAAACCATACATGCACTTGTCAAAGGGCTGGAGATTTCAGCTGGGTTTACCAAATCAGTCCGGGAGAAAAGGAAGCAAAATGGTTGCTTTGGAAAACACGGAATGTTTGCAGTGCAGAATATGTTAAGAAGATTTGAAAACACAGCAGGTAAGGTCTGTGGACAGTTGCCAACAAGGATCTAAAGTTGGTGGCAGGAAAAGGATACGATCAGTTTTAGTTTCCTTGAGGTTTCCACGCGCTTGAAAGTGTCGGTTGTCTTCACTCATCAGTGTTAAACTCAATTGCTTTCTTTTGTAGTCTCTGCTCTCCCTTGTTTTAATCCTGTTAGTTTTGCTGTTATAAATATTAATGCCCTCACACAAAGGCAATGCAGCAATCGAGATTGTCCCTTAACTGACATATTGTCACCTGTTTCACCAGGCGCGCTGCTGAAAGTTAACTTTTGAATCTACACATATACACGCACATGGAATTTCAAGAAAACATCGTGGAATCTTCTTTTCTGGATTTTGTTACAGAATCAGATTTTGCTCTGGGTTCTCCAGAATCGGACCACACTGAAGTCAATTCAGTGCACAGTATGGACCTTTGTGACAGACTGTGTGATTTGGCTGGGATACGGGCGTTTTCGGACCAGTCAATTCCATTTGGAGGCGATGCGGAACAAATGAATGGACTTGGAGACCAGGGAACGGCTTTTAAATTGGGATCTTTCAATTCCCTGATGGTTAGACCCAAAAGGAAACGTGTGATCACTTATGCCCAACGTCAGGCTGCCAACGTCAGGGAGAGGAAAAGAATGTTCAGTCTGAATGAAGCATTTGATCAGTTAAGGAAAAAGGTGCCTACATTTGCTTATGAAAAACGACTGTCCAGGATTGAAACTCTGCGTCTTGCTATTGTCTACATCTCGTTTATGACTGAACTTCTGAACAATAAAGAAAGAAATCCAACTTCAGAATGATGTTTTGCTTCTCTTCTTGGAAAATAATCTTCATCCTCTTGGTTAGAGTGGTGCGTTAATCATACCCAAAGTCCTAGGGATTTAGGATTCTACAACACTAATCTATTTTACTGTGAATAGCTGATCGACGATGGACTATATAAGCGTTTAAATATAATTCTTCTCTCTGTGACCCTGGTAGACACATCTTCAGACATTTATGTATTTAATATTGTGAGCGCCAAAATGCAATGGAACCGATAAAGCAACAGACGGGGAACGAATATTTCACAGAAAAGGTATTCAAACTTGCATAGTTCATATTTCTTTGCATGAAGCTAGAATTTTCCGCGACGTTAAAATCGATTAAAGCTGCATCTGGAAGAGGATATTCCTACTTAAACGCATTTTTCGAATGCATACTATTAATAAAGAAAAAGAAACGTGGTTGCCAGAGACAAAATTAACGCACAGCAAATGATGCATTATTGAAGAGAAAATGCGTTGAAAGAAAAACCCTGAACATTGTGATGTATAATTTGGACATGCTGATGTTAAGTATCTTTGAGATCTACAAATGTCGTGATACTAGGAGAGAAAGGGAGTTGTATAATGTTAGAAAATGTGGATACCACTTATCCAGCCATTGTTCCCAAACATTGCGACTGGGTGCCCTAGAAACGGCGGCTATCCTCTTGTTGGAGGTTCACACGGGCACTAATTGGCTTTTGATAACTGTTGATTCTGGCTAGTTATACCTGCAGGTGGGAGGGCTTAGGCTTCGCAGGAAAAGTTAAACGAATCGCTAGTTTAATTATTTTGGCATTAACCTTTTAAACGTATTTCGGTTTGATGCTGTTACAGAATGGATGTCCTCAAAAGCGGGCACTTCGCCGGCACGTAGTTGACTTTCTGAGACAACGGCCTCGTGGTTTATGGAGGATATTGAACCAGGTGCTGGTTGCGATTGGAAATTAGTAACTGACGTGGGACATTCCAATTAAAGTGCGGAAACAGAAGTAAACACTGGCTCCTGTTTATAAACGGCAAAGTAAATAAAAGTTAAACTCAGCTCATTGTGATTGTATTCTTCTGTGTTCATGTATAGTACTGTCACAATTTGTTGCGGCGTGCTGTGCTCGGACGTTCTGAAGAAACCTCAGTGCTGTTTCTGCTTATTTGACTTCGGATTTAGTCTCCTGTCCGACTATTCCTTTCTGAGCATTACCAAGGGAACGGCAAACCCTCTAGTAGGAAATTACTCCGTCCATTTTTCAAAGTTAAAGTTAATTTTGACGCCCTTGATCCTAGTTATTATCGGTCGCTGTTCTCCGTTCCACATATGATTAAATGCATTGATTTTGGATGTGTAGTTGTCGAACTGTGGCTTTCGTTTCTGCCGTTATCATCCACCTCTGTGTTTAATCCCACCCAACTTTACCCTGGATACAGTGCTGTTCAGCGCTTAGCAACTAGTTCCAAAACGATCATTCCTGGCATCATCTATTGATGGAACAATTCTATATGAAGTGGGGACATTTGGAAGTCGTGTGATTTCCCACTAGCTATGAATTAATTATTTATCTTTGCTGCTATTAATCCGAGTGCTGATCTTGGTAAAAATTCTACCCCGGCTACGTAAAAGGGTGTTGAAATTATATCAGATTCATCATCAGCACTTGTGATTCTTATCGATCAGTCCATTGGATCCAGTCCGTTTTTTTTAACGCAAACGATCTTAGAATCTCACACCACTGACTTTTACTGTTACATAATGGAACAGACAAGTGTTCCATATGCTAGAGCAGTTTACTGATCAATCAGTCGGTATGTATGAGGTAGCTATACAATCGTTGCCGTTTAAATATGCGTACATTCTGTTTTGTAAACTAGTTCACACATTTGAAATGCATTTATGATTACTGTATTCCTCTGAATTTTCACGTTTGCAATTCCAAGCAACTTCATTTAAATGCAATAATATAAACAATTGAATTGCACACTTGTAAATTGGCTGCTACATCTGCCACCAGTTTAAAATACACAGTGATTAAGTCAATATGTCCTTGATTGGTATAGCATGATATCACAAACTTGATTATTGTTTTATTATTGCAACTTGTACAGTGAAAAAAAAACTTGTCTTTCATATAGTTGATGCCGTTCAAATCATTTACAACAGTGCATTGGGGTAACAGAAGGTAAAAGAGTAAGAATGCAGAATGAAATGTCACAATACAGAGAAAGCACAGTGTAGCTTGACAGTAAGGTGCAAGGTCACAACAATATAGAGTGTGTTGTCAGAAGTCCATCTTCTTGTACTGGGGAACCACTTACTAGTAGGACAGAAGCTTCCTTCAGCCTGATGGTTCCCACTTTAAGGCTTTTGTACCTTTTGCCCATTGGGAGGCGGGAGAAGAGAAGCTGATGGGTGTGGGTGGGGTCTTTGATTATGATGATTGTATTACAAGGCAGCAAGAAGTGCAGACAGAGTCCATAGAAGGGAAGCTGGTTTCCATATTTTATTTATTTATTCATTTTCCAATGTAGCACAGAGGAAGACCTTCCAGGAACCTCACTGCCCCAGTAGCACCACAACCCCAATTAACACGAGTCTTATCATAGGACAATTTACAATGGCCAATTAACCTACGCAGTATGTCTGTGGACTGTGGGAGGAAACCCATGCAGTCCACAGGAAGGATGAACAGAGACTCCTTACAGAGCAGTGCTGGAATTGGTCTCTCAACTCTGGAACATCCTGAGCTGCAAAAGCCCTGCCCAATCGTTACGCTATGCACAACTCTGCAGTTTCTTGCAGTCTTGGGCAGGGCAGTTGCCATACCAAGTCTTAACGCATCTGGATAAGATGCTGTCTGTGGTGCATCTATAAAACTTGGTGAGGGTCAAAGGAGAAGTGCCAAATTTCTTTGGCCTCCCGCGGATGCAGAGACATTGGTGAGCTCAATTGACTGTGTTTTGCAAAAACAGTGTTTCAAGAATATGTAAAACTTCCTGGAGTATAATGGTACTGCATGGAAATTGAATTTTCATAGTTTCCGATTCCAGATGTAAAGATCTGGTGTCCTTGTTTCTCCTGACTTAAAAGAACTTCTTCCTGTTTGAATGTGAAAATTCTATTCCCTACATTATAGCCATAGTTTCCCCTTCTTCCAAGGGTCATGTAAATTTAGTTCCACATTCTGTTTATTAGTTCCTCAGAACTACTCCAAATTAATTTGAAACTTCTAGAAACTATTGTCCTCAGGTTTCCACCTACCTGAGGAGAATTTTCCATTCTAAAACTGTGGGTGATTAAAGCCACTGCAGCTATATAGGCATGGTGGAATGGAAGCAAACCTGTTCATGAGTAATAACATGCAAAAATAGTAATTTATGGTTGAGCCATTTAGTTCGTTCCTCGCAGTTATCATATCTTATTCAACATGCTTGCACATTCATGGTCAGTGAGGAACCACATGAGCTTGAGAGATGGGAAAATAGCTGTTTAACATCCAACACCAATGAGAATTGAAACAAAACTACCATCTTCCTCTGGCTAGACTAGTATCCCAAATGTATCCAAAATGAAGCATAGGTTGAGAGGATAACATACAGCATCTACTGGGATCAATTTATTACTCATTTCATAGGATAAGAACTCTTCCTAAAGAGAAGAAAGAGCTAAATCTTTGAGTACTGTTTTAACGTAGAGCTACAGAGACACTTGATAAGCAACAGGGTGACAGGTTGCCAAAGATGCACAGGACTGCAGTAACAATGAGATCTGCCCTAATTTAATTAAATGGTAGAGCAG
Source organism: Mobula hypostoma (assembly GCF_963921235.1). Classification (NCBI taxonomy): domain Eukaryota; kingdom Metazoa; phylum Chordata; class Chondrichthyes; order Myliobatiformes; family Myliobatidae; genus Mobula; species Mobula hypostoma. The sequence goes on from NC_086099.1 coordinate 132,931,752, forward strand.
ATTTGAAAGGCCAAGGGATCTGCTTCTGCTCCTGCTCCTAATTCATATGATTGTATGTGCATATAATTGCATATGGCACCATTTCATATCCACCTTCATTGACTCTGGACAAAAGAGGTAGTCAACAATAACGATGAGTCTGGAGTGACACATTAACCAATCTAAGTAAGGATTAACTCTCCTAAAGAACATGGCAAACCAGATGGATTATTACAACATCCTGCAATCTCATGATTATTGCTCAAAGACAGTTTCTTTTCCCCAGTTTATTTATGGGAACGTCCAGAATCAGAATCAGGTTTATTATTACTGTTGCATATAATGTTAAATCTGTTGATTATTTCAGATTCTTAATAGAGATATTTTCATTCCCAATCTGTAATACTGGAACTAAAATAAATGTCCTTGGATTTGGCTGTAAGTTCAAATGCTTATTTTGAGTTCCTGTTGTGTAAATGATGTGAATATTGCACAATGCTAGTCTATTATAAACTGGTTCTGATCTAATCAATATAGTCAAGAAAATAGTCTTATTGCATACAGTATTTTACAACAAGAATGAATAGTCTACACTATTTAAGTAAATACTGTTTTCGCATTCCTTCTGCTCTCTCTGGTAACGGCAAACATAAGAACCTTCAATGGACTTTGGCACTGCAAGGACATGCACATCTTAAGGAAATGTTTGTTGGATGTAGTTTAAAGCAGGGAAATGAAGTTTGTACATTTTATTAAAAATGTGTGAAAGGGTATATAACACTGATGAAAAGGAAATCAAAGAAGACAATACGATGCTTCTGAAACCATGCAGGGCTCTCTCAATCTCTTTTGACTTTGAAAGGTCTAGCAAAAACCAAACAGAAAGCACAAAATTATCTCTTGGGTTATTTTCACTCTTTCTCTCAGGATTTTGATGGCTTACTGTCAAAGTTTGAACGAAAACTGAAAGAAGGCTCGTGAACTACTACTGGGAGTAACTTTTCAAAGGTGTGAATAAAGATAGAAAGAGAGTGATTCTGAAATTGCCCGATCATGGGTTGGCACTAAAATAGATGTAATTAAGTTATGCTGAATTCACGCCAAATATAGATAAATCAGAATTGGAATATTGTGCAGATTAAAGGATTCTTTAAGGTATTGTATTCAGCTTCAGATTCATTCTATTTATCACATGTACATTGAAACATACAGTGAAATGTATTGGAGACATAGTCCAGAATTACACAGGATTAGCAATGCTAAATGACATTGAATTAATGTTTTCTAATTTGAAGGGTATAAACAAATGCTGGAGAAAAACTAAGGGGAAGACATTGATGAAGTAAGGAAAGAAGCAGAATGCAAAAATATAGTCTTTGTGAGGCAATTCAAAGTCCATCTTGAGGGGTGGCTTGCTAACATCCCCACTAATGGAGTCATGGCTGACGAGCATAGTCAGCACTGAGAAATGAGTGACCAAATGAGAAAATGGGGAAGAAATTGCTTTGACTTTGTCCTCGCCAGTCTACCTTTAGCAGATGCATCTGTCCACCTTAGCACTGATAGAGTGAAAAGTAAGCAGAGCTCATGGAAACAAAGTCCAGTCCTTACACCATCATGTTGTGTGGGATCACAAAAATGCTGAACCTAGGCTGAGGACAGCTCAAACCTAGGTCATCATGCTGCCTTCTTGAGTGTTGCTGCAGCCGTCCAGGCAAGTGGAAAGTATTCCTTCACATTGATGACTTGAACCTTGTAGATGGTGGACAGACTTTAGGGAGTTGGGAGGTGAGCTACTTGCACAAGATTCTGAGCCTCTGACTTGCGATTATATCCATCTTGTGTATATGGTTAGTCCAGTCTGTCGTTGCTTAACGGTAACCCCAAAGTAAAGGATTCAGTGATGCGGTGATGGTGATATGAGGATGCAGCCTGGAATGAAGTGTTTCAGGGGGGCCTGGATAAACCGGGTTTGTTTATCTTGGAGGATAGTAGGTTGATGGCAGACCAGGTAGAGAAGTACAAAGTTATGAGAGGCACAGAGTAAAGAACACAACCTTCTAAAAGGTGATATATAAAATGGGAACACTTCCTCATAATAGGGACATCTAAAACCAGATGTCAGAGGTTTAAGGTGAGGTGTAAGAGGATTAGACTTTATAAGAGGATTTTTTTTTCACTCAGGTCGTGACTTCAATCTGGAATACACTGCCTAAGGGATGATGCAGGAAAATAATTTTTTAACATTTAAAAAACATCTAGATGAACACTTGAACTGCCAAGGCTAGAAAGTCATGAACCACATAGGATTAGTATAGTTGGGTACCTAATATTGGCATGTTCATGATGGACTGAAGGTCTTTCTCTGTGCTATATGATTATACAATTATGATTTCATGACTCTTCAGCTAATGGACCAGCCCATGCCTTCATGGAGAAAGACCTAGACAATACTGAGGCATGAACTAATAGCGTCACAATGGGGGCATTGGGATCAGACCCAACCGCAGGGTAACAGCAAACGGCCTGCTTACCCGACAGAGGCAAGGGACAGGAAGGGACAGAACCAACCACAGGGTAATGGCAATTATGGCCTGGCTTACCCAGCAGAGGTAAGGACAGGAAAGGAGCTCAAAGCAGGGTGGCTCTGAGTCTCGGGGCAGCCAGCAACCTTGGCTGGCTTCAGAAGTGGCCAAATTCATACCACGATGACTGCTCCAACGAGTGGCAACAAGGCTCCATGAAGCAGTGGCCCTCCAACCAGGCCTAGAGATCACGGATGGTTTCACTAGCCTTCCACCAGCAGGTTGCTCCAAGGGGGACTGACAAGACAAACCAACAGCTCACACTTGACCCCAAGGCTACTTATATTCCAAGCCTCAAGATGGGAATCAGGTGCCTATGCTTAACTCAACCAAACGAGGGACAGCTGGAAGACCTGGAGCCCTGAGTCCACGGACCGGACCGTGAATCGGAATGCGGACTTCATGGACCGGACCATAACAAATAGTGACAATTAACATTCCTTCCACAGAAGTTCCAGGTAGTGAACATCTCCAACAAAATAAGAACTTAATCACCCACTGCTACAGTCAATGACATTATTTCCAATCGTCCAACATCTGGGGAGTCGTTAATGTCTTGTAGCACAACTGGAACACCTCCATGAATACTATAGCCAGAAAAGCAGCTACATAAATACCGAGGCAGGGCATCCTGTAGTGAGAGAAACACCTCCTGATGTATCAAAGCCTTCCCACCATCTACAAAGCCTGCATTCATCTGGGCAAGTGGATTATATTTCATCATCCTTCCTGAATAACACTGTCCACAAGCCTACGTGAGTGCACCACTAAAAACTTCCAAGAAGTTCAGCACCATCCTGGACAATGCAGACCATTTTACTGGCACCACTTAAACCTATTTCAACACTTATTTCTTTTCCCTACCAGAGAACAATGGTTACTGTATGTTTTGTCTACAAAATGCATTGCAGTTACTCACTCAAGTTGCTCTAAACCTCTTATTCCCACGGCATCAACCTAGAAGATAATGGCAGGAGACACATGGGAAGACCACTGCCTGCCAGCTCTAAGCACACAACATTTTATAAAATATGTTCTGTGTTCTTCACTGTCGCTGGTTCTAAAACCTGGGCCTCCCTTCCCAGCAGGCAGTGAGACTGTATTCATCAGAGGGAATGCAAAGGCTTAAGAAGGCAGCTCATCATCATCTCCTCATCAGAAAATTGAGGTGGCCAATAAAAGCTAGCCAGCAATATTTAGATCCCAAAAATAAATACAAAAGAAAAAAAAAAGAGGCAAATGAGCAAAATGAGAAATTAGATTCTCCCCAGGCAAATAGTTACTGGAGCATGGAATATTTTATGACAAATAGGTATTGAGACAGTCATCTGTGTGGTGTGGATGATGCAATTTCAGTCGAGCTTCTGCAAGCAGAACAAATGTAGGGACACAAACCAGATGGCCTTAGTACAAGGAGATAATCACCAAGGAGAAGAAATTAACTGGCCTCCTTCTGGATGCACTTCGGTAGATTTCGAGAATTGCTCAAGTTTACACACAAAATGCTGGTGAAACGCAGCGGGCCAGACACCATCCATAGGAAGAAGCACAGTCGATGTTTCCGGCCAAGACCCTTTATCAGGACTAACGGAAAGAAGAGAAAGTAAGAGATTTGAAAGTAGGAGGGGGTGGGGGAGATCTGAAATGATAGGAGAAGACAGGAAGGGGAGGGATGGAGCCAAGAGCTGGGTAGTTGATTGGCAAAAGGATGCAAGGCTGGAGAAGGGAGAGGGTCATGGGATGGGAGGTCTAGGGAGAAAGAAAGGGGGAGGGGAGCACCAGAGGAAGATGGAGGGAAGGCAAGGAGTTATTGGGAGAGGGACAGAGAGAGAAAAGAGAGAAAGAGAAACAAAAAGAAAATATAATAAATAAATAAATAAGGCTGGGGTATGAAGGGGACGAGGGGCATTAACTGAAGTGAGTGAAGTCAATGTTCATGCCATCAGGTTGGAGGCTACCCAGACGGAATATAAGGTGTTGTTCCTCCAACCTGAGTGTGGCTTCACCTTGACAGTATTTTGTATTTTGGGGTTTATTGCGGGATTTTTTTCCAGTTTTTTTCCCATTGTGGAGTTCCGGAGCATGTGTGTTTTCTATATGGTTATACTCGTCACTGCCATCTTTGATTAGCCCGCGATGGTATGCGTGTATTTTCGTGTTTAAAACAATATTCTATGGTAATTAAACGGATAAACATTATTAGTTGGAACGTATGTGGATGGAATCACCCTATTAAAATGATTAATCGATTCCAGCACGATATAATTTTTGTTCAAGAAATGCATATCATAACGGGTGATCAAAATAGATTTTTTTAAATGTGGAAGGGCCTTCAATATCATTCTACTTGTCAAAATAAATAAAGAGAATATCTATTTTATTAAATCTAATATTTTATTTATCCAAGAAGACATCGCCTCAGATATCAATGGTAGATTTTTAATTATTTAAAGGAACAATTTTTAATAGAAAAATTGTCCTGGTTAATCTATATGGACCTAATGTAGATGATCCTCCAGCCTTGTATCCCTTTTGCCAATCAACTTTCCAGCTCTTAGCTTTAACCCTCCCCCTCCTGTCTTTTCCTATCATTTTGGATCTCCCCCTCCCCCTCCCACGTTCAAATCTCTTACTTTCTCTTCTTTCAGTTAGTCCTGACGAAGAGTCTCGGTCTGAAACAGCGACTGTGCTTCTTCCTACGGATGCTGTCTGGCCTGCTGCGTTCAGCAGCATTTTGTATGTGTTGTTTGAATTTTCAGCATCTGCAGATTTCCTCATGTTTCCATTTATATTGCACTCTTTAGTTTTATATGAATGATATTGATGGTCCTTGTGCGAAATTATCTGGAAGGTTTTACTGTTCAAGGCAATTCCTAGTTGAGTGGATTGCAAGAGTTTGTGCTTGATAATACGAGATCCCAAAAGTTGGGTGCAGCAGCATGAATGAAAATAGAGAAAGTTTCGTTGAAGTGTGCAGTAAAAATCATCTAATCATCGACAAAATATTATTTCAACATTTTGAAATATATGAACCGACACAGTACTTTCCAAGTGCTAAAAATAACAATGCGGTGGTCAATGATAAAAGACCAAGACCAAGGAGAGATATTGATAGTGAACTCCATTTTAGGACTACTGAATCTGAGAAGTTTGGGTTCCCCAAGTAAGTTTCAAGTCAACATTGTGACAATGGCAAAATGAAGTCAACTGAATGAATCAGACAACACACATCAAAGTTGCTGGTGAACGCAGCAGGCCAGGCGGCATCTGTAGGAAGAGGTGCAGTCGACGTTTCAGGCCGAGACCCTTCGTCAGGACTAACTGAAGGAAGAGTGAGTAAGTCCTGACGAAGGGTCTCGGCCTGAAACGTCGACTGTACCTCTTCCCACAGATGCTGCCTGGCTTGCTGCGTTCACCAGCAACTTTGATGTGTGTTGCTTGAATTTCCAGCATCTGCAGAATTCCTGTTGTTTGAATGAATCAGAGTCAGGTTTATTATCACAGGTTTGTATGACATGAATTTTGTTGTTTTATGGCAGCAGTAAGTGCATAAATCTAAAACATAAACCTTCATTTTGCAATTAAAGAACAGGTTTCAGGCACTTGAAGACATTAATGAAGAAGAGGAGAATGAAATGACAAGACCAACAGGAGGTCGAACAAATTGGCAACTATCTAAAAGGAGAACAATAAAGCCTATTTGGAAATCCGTGTAAACCAGCAACCCATGAAAAAGAAGGTACTTGACTCAAAATTCTTGAGATTAAGAGAGAAGCATGGCAAACTGTATAACAAAAATCTTGCAGGACTGGAAAATCCCTCGGAACTGGGCCTGAAATTCTAATTCTGCTTCTCTTTTTACAGATGCTGCGCGATCTGTTGAGGGTTTCTAGAATTTTCTGTTTTATTTCAGATTTCCAACATTTGCAATTTTTAAAAAAAAATTTCACCATTTTACTAGCCTTTATGTACAACCAGAAGATGCTGCTACCAGTTTAGAACAAGGGACCATCAATAACATTACAGGACATCAATGGCCAATGATAGACATGAATCAACATACTTATCAGCCTCAAACAATAGCACCTATTCACAACAGGAATAGACAAAGAATTGCACTGGACAGAGCACTTCAAGCAATTGCTCAGCAAGGAACCACCCGGAAATGAAGCCCAAACATCTGGAAGGTTGAGTCATTCCATGAAAAGGATAAATCATACAAGTTATTAATTCCTTTAAAAATTGGAAAACTGCGGGGAGGACAAATTGAATGCAGACTTGTTGAAGTTAAATCCTGAATAAGCAGCAAACTTCCTCACCTTTCAATGTACATCAGTCTGTGAAAGGGAAAAAGCAACAGATAAATGGACCAAAGGGGGTTACAGTGAACATAAATAAGAGAGCAACAGACAGCAGATTGTCTTGAAAACTGCAATTTGGTTTTTGGAAAGGTTCACACACCGGGTCTTTGCTCAATGAAGCATAATAAAGCAATGCTCAGAATGGCAACAACTCTAGGTAATCTGCACAGATGTTAAGAAAGCTTTTAGTCCATGGTGTATTCTATACATATTTGCAATTCCCCTTTGTGCGATCATTGTCATCAAAAACTTCTAGTCCAAATTTACATGTAGTGCTGTTCACAGTGGGATTGGTTTTGAGGTCTCAACATATGAGCCAGGTCTGCATTCTTCAATATTGCCACTTAGTGATAACATAGTAATTGAAGGCAAGGAACAAAAGAAGGATGCCTTTCTCACCTTCTGAAAATATTCATTTTGAAGATGATCTTGCCTACCCGTCACTTACACAGCATTTAAAAGAAAAAGAATCAACTTAATCAATGCATACAGGAAACAAATTCATCTGAAGACCAACTGCAACGAAACAGATTATTGTGATCTTTAACACTGCTTTACCATCATCAGAATGGATAGAAGATCATATTCTCACTCACAAGGAAACATGCACAAACTTGGACCGCAACAGAATATCCATAATAAAATCAACAAAGCCACAGACATCTTCAGGTGTTAACTTTAACCAGGAAACAGTATGTTACAGGCCCTTCGGCCCCACAATGTTGTGCGGACCATATAACCTAATCTAGAAACTGCTTAGAATTTCCCTGCCACATAGCTCTCTATTTTTCTAAGCTCCGTGTACCTATTTCAGAGTCTTTCAAAAGACTCTATTGTATTCACCTCTACCACCGTCTCTGGCAGTGCATTCCACGCACCCACCACTCTCCGTGTGAAAAACTTACCTCTGACATCCCTCTTGTACCTACTTCCAAGCACCCTAAAACTATGCCCCTTGCGTTAGCCATTTCAGCTCTGGGAAAAGCCTTTGGCTATCCACACGATCAATGCCTCTCATCATCTTATAAACAGACCACCTCTCATCCTTCATCACATCAAGGAGTAAAGGCCAAGTTCACTCAACCTATTCTCATGAAGCACTGACTCCAATCCAGGCAACATCCTTGTAAATCTCCTTTGCATTCTCTCAATGGTATCCACATACTATAGTGAGGTGACCAGAACTGAACACGTTACTCCGAGTGGGGTCAGATCAAGGTCTTACATAGCTGTAATATTATGTCATGGATCTCGAACTCCATCCTACCGTTGATGAATGCCAACACACCATACACTTCTTAACAATGCTGTCAACCTGTGCGGCAGGTTTGTGTGTCCAATGGACATGGACCCCTAAATCTCTCTGATCCTCTACACTGTCAAGAGTCTGTACACACCAGCCATGTGGTGAAAAAGGCACAACAGCGCCTCTTTCACCTTAGACGGTAGAGGAAGTTTGGTATGGGTCCCCAGATCCTAAAAACTTTCTACAGGGGCACAATTGAGAGCATCCTGACTGGCTGCATCATTGCCTGGTATGGAAACTGTACCTCCCTTAATCGCAGGACTCTGCAGTGAGTGGTGCGGACAGCCCAGCGCATCTGTAGTTGTGAACTTCCCATGATTCAGGACATTTACAAGGACAGGTGTGTAAAAAGGGCCCATGGGATCACTGGGGACCCAAGTCATCCCAACCACAATCTATTCCAGCTGCTACTATCCAGGAAGTGGTACCGCAGCATAAAAGCCAGGACCAACAGGCTCTCGGACAGCTTCCTCCACCAGGCCATCAGACTGATGAACTCATGCTGATTTGAGTGTATTTCTATGTTACATTGACTGTTCTATTTATTATAAATTACTATGATTGCACATGACACAGTTAGATGGAGACATAACGTAAAGATGTTTACTCCTCATGTATGTGAAGGATGTAAGAAATAAAGTCAATTCAATTCAATTCTATTCACTATTAATATTATATTCTGCCTTTAAATTTGACTGACCAAAATTAACCAGTTCACACTCACAACATGCTGGAGGAACTACCTCGACTATACCTCTTCCCACCCTGCCACATTCAAAAATGACATTCCCTATTCCCAGTTCCTCCACTGCATCTGCTCCCAGGATGAGGCTTTCCGTTCCAGGACATCTCAAATGTCCTCTTTCTTTAAGGATCATGGTTTCCCTTCTGCCATCATCAATGATGCCCTCACCCGCATCTCCTCCACTTCCCACACTTCGGCCCTCACCCCATCCTCCCGCCACCACAACAGGGACAGAGTTCCCCTTGTCCTCACCTACCACCCCACCAGCCTCCGGATCCAGCACATTATCCTCCGCAACTTCCGTCACCTTCAACAGGACCCCACCACTAAGCACATCTTTCCCTCTCCACCCCTCTCCGCTTTATGCCGGGATCGGTTCCTCCGTGATTCCCTGGTCCACACGTCCCTCCCCCGGATCTCCCACCTAGCACTTATCCCTGTAAGCGTAAGTGCTACATCTGTCCCTACACCTCTTCTCTTGCCAACATTCAGGGCTCCAAACAGTCTTTCCAGGTGAGGCAACACTTCACTTGTGAGTCTGTTAGGGTCATCTATTGTATCCGGTGCTCCCGGTGCGGCCTCCTCTACATTGATGAAACCTGACGCAGATTGGGGGACCGCTTCGTCAAGCACCTCCGCTCCGTCCGCCAAAACAGACAGGATCTCCCAGTAGCCACCCACTTCAACTCTACTTCACATTCCCATTCGGATATGTCCATACATGGCCTCCTCTACTGCCATGATGAGGCTAAACTCAGGTTGGAGGAGCAACACCTCATATACCGTCTAGGTAGTCTCCAGCCCCTTGGTATGAACATAGAATTCTCCAACTTCTGGTAATTCCCTCCCCCTCCCTTCCCCTATCCCAATGTCACTCTGCCCCCTCCCCCAGCTGCCTACCACCTCCCTCATGGTTCTGCCTCCTTCTACTACCCATTGTGTTTTCCCCTATTCTTTCTTCACCTTTCCTGCCTATCACCTCCCTGCTTCCCCTCCCCCACCCCTTTATCTTTCCCCTTACTGGTTTTTCATGTGGAACCTACCAGCCTTCTCCTTCCCACCCTCCCCCTACCTTCTTTAGAGGGCCTCTGCCCCTTCCCTCTTCAGTCCTGACGAGGGGTTCTGACCCGAAACATTGACTGGTCGTTTCCACGGATGCTGCCTGACCTGCTGAGTTCCTCCAGCGTGTTGTGAGTGTTGCTTTGACCCCAGCATTTGCAGAGTATTTTGTGTTTACAAGCAGTTCACACTTATCTGAGTTAAACCTCATTTGACACTTCTCAGCCCAGTCTGCATTCTATCAATGTCCTACTGTAACCTCTGACAACCCTGTAGATTATCCACAACACCCCCAACTTCTGTCATCAGCAAACTTACTAACCCACCTTTCTACTTCCTCATCCAGGTCATTTACAAAAATCACATAGAGGAAGGGTACCTGTGGAACACCACTGGTCACTGACCTCCATGCAGAATACAAACCCTCTGCAACCACCTTTTGCCTTGCAGGCACGTCAATTCTGGATCCACAAAGCAAGGTCTCCTTGGATCCCATGCCTCCTTACTTTCTGAATGAGCCTTGCATGAGGAACCTTATCAAATACCTTACTGAAATTCATATACGCTACATCCACTGCGTTGCCTTCATTAATGTGTTTTGTTACATCCTCAAAGATTTCAATCTGGCTTGTTAGGCATGACCTACCCTTGACAAAGCCATGTTGACTGTAATCAGATTATGTCTCTCCAAGTGCTCACAAATCCTGCCTCTCAGGATCTTCTCCAACAAGTTGCCCACTACTGAAGTAAGACTCACTGGTCTATAATTTCCTGGGTTATCTCTACTCCCTTTCTTGAACAAGTGAACAACCTTTGCAACCCTCCAATCTTCTGGTATGTCTCCCATCCCTATTGATAATGCAAAGATCATTGCCAGAGTCTCAGCAATCTCCTCCCAGTCTTCCCACAGTAGCCTGGGGTAAATCTCATCTGGACCAGGCGACTTATCAAACTTAATGCCTTTCAAAAGCTCCAGCACGTCTTCTTTCTTAATGTCTATGTGCTCAAGCATTTCAGTCCGCTGTAAGTCATCCTCACAATTGCCAAGGTCCTTCCCCCGATGGATACTTAAACAAAGTATTCATTAAGTATCTCTGCAACCTCCTCTGACTTCATGCACATGTTTCCACTATTGCACCAGATTGGTCCTTTTCTCACATGGCTCATCCTCTTGCTCTTCACATACTTGTAGAATGCCATGGGGGTTTCCTTAATCCTGCTCACTGAGGCCTTCTCATGGCTCGTTCTAGCCCTCCTAATTCCATTCTTAAACTCCTTCTTGGCAATCTTGTAATTTTCTAGAGCTCTAACAGTACCTAGTTTCTTGAATAGATTTTCTGCACCCTTTGTTCACCTTGGTTCTTTTACCCTACCATCCTTTCCCTGCCTCAATGGAACATACCTCTGCAGAACTCCATGCAAATGTTCCCTGAACATTTGTCACATCTCTGCTGTACATTTCCATGAGAGCATCTGCTCCCCCAATTTACGCTCTAAGTTTCTGCCGAATAGCGTCATATTTCCCCTACTCCAATTAAATATTTTTCCAAATTGTCTGCTCCTATCCCTTTCCAACACTATGTTAAAGGAGATAGAATTGTGATCGCTACCTTCAAAATGCTAACCCACCGAGAGATCTGGCGCCTGACCAGTTTATTTCCCAATACAGACTTTCCTATAGTTGGCTTATCTACATATTGCATCAAGAAACCTTCCTGAATACACCTAGCAAACTCCACCCCGTCCAGACCCCTTGCTCAACCGAGGTTCCAGTCAATATTAGGAAAGTTAAAATAGCCCATCACTACAATCGTATTACTATTGTACCGTTCCATAATCTTCCTCCCTATATGCTTCTCAATGTCTCTGTTACTATTGAGTGGTGGGGTCTCTAAAAATACCCAATAGAGATGTTGCCCCATTTCTGTTTCTGACTTCCACCCACACTGACTCCGTGGACAATCCTTCCATGACTTCCTCCTTTTCTGCAGCCATGATACTATCCCTGATTAACAATGACATGCCCCTACCTGTTTTGCCTCCCTCCTGGTTCTTTTTGAAACACCTAAAGCACTTAGCAGCCTTTCTTGCCCCTGAGGCATCCAAGTCTCTGTAATGACCACAATATCATAGTTCCATGTATTGATCTACGCTCTAAGTTCATCTGCCTTGTTTATGACACTCCTTGCATTAAAATAGACACACCTCAAACAATCTGGCTGAGTGCATCTTTGCTCTATTGTCAGCGTGTCCTTCCTCACAAACTCCCTACAAGCTGTCTCTACCTGTGTGCCAACTACCACATCCTCTGCCTCTTCACTTCAGTTCCTACCCCCCGCAAATCTTGTTTAAGCCCTCCCCAACAGCATTAGCAAACATCCCTCCCAGGATATTGGCTCCCCTCCAGTTCAGGTGCAACTCGTATGGGTCACCCCTTCACCAGAAAATGTTCCAGTGATCCAAGAACTTGAAACCCTGCCCCCTGCACCATCTCCTCAGCCACCCATTCATTTGTGTCATTTTCCTGTTCTGTCCTTCACTAGCTCATTGCACCGGGAGTAATCCAGAAACTGCCACCTTGGAGGTCCTGTTCTTCAGCCTCCTTCCCAACTCCCTAATCTTACTGTGCAGGACCTCTACCCCACGCCTGCCTAGGTCATTGGAACCAATATATACCATGACCTTCGGCTGCTCAATCTCCCCTTCAGTAATATTCTGCAACCACTCTGAAACATCCTGGACCCTAGCACCTGAGAGGCAAAGCAGTATCCTGGTATCTCTTTTGCTGTTGCAGAATCTCCTATCCATCCCTCTAACTATCCAGGCCCCTATGATTATTGCTCACCTGACTTCACCCTACCTTTCTGAGGCTCACAGCTGACCACAGTATTATTAGTCTTGCTGATGCTGCCTTGCCCAGATAGGTCATCCCCTCTTCAGTATCCAAAGGGGAATACCTGTTGCTGAGGGGAATGGCCACTGGGGACCTTGCACTGACTTCCTTCTCCCTTTACGTCTCACTGTGTTTACCCATCTACTCCCTGAATTCTCCTCTCTGGGTGTAACCACCTGCTCAAGAGTCTTATCTTTTAGTTGCTCTGCCTCCCGGATGATCCTTAGTTCATCCAGCTCCAGCTCCAGCTCCTTAATGTGGTCTTTCTGGAATTGGAGTTGGCTGCACTCCCCGCAGGTGCAGTCATCAGGGAGTCCATCAGGTTCTATGAATTCCCACATCCTACAGGAGCAGCGTTCCACTGCCATATCTGCCATTCAGTCTGCACTGTACAATGGGCAACCAAGACCAAATCAGTAATAACAAAAGGGAAAACCTGCCCTTCTTACCTGTTCCTTTGGCCTCGGCCTCTTCTCGTTGAGTCCTCTTGAGTCAAAGCCTCTTAGTTCCCACTCTGACTCTAGCCCCCAGTCCGACGGTAGCCACTCCAACAGTGGCCACTCCACTAGACCCTATCTCTCTTTTATGGTTTAAAAAATAAGAAATAACTCCATGCAAGGAGAAAGAACTCATTGCGTTTGGTGGTACTCTGCCTGCCTTCTGCTGCCATTGATACCTCTGACTCATCAAAATAAAATACAAAAGCTAAATTCAAAATTTATCAGGGCCGAGTACTTTCAGCACTGATCCAAAGGGCAGAATGCTACAAAATGGCAGAACATGACTACAAATTGCCTTCATTTCAAATAATCTAACTTCCAAAATTCCTGTTTGTCTTTTGGCCCAGAGTAATTTCAAACCAATACAGTGGTTTCAAAAATAACTACACAGTGCACTCAAAAAGAGATGATTAACATCATTATCAGGTTGTATGGCAGATGGTTTACCCATGCTGCTTCATATTGACTATATCCACCATTAGAATAACAAAAAAAAAGAAAACTGAAGGAAGTTGAAAGCAGAGCTGCCTCATGACAATATGTTAAAGACTGTGGAAATGGAGCTTTAAAAAACTGAGGCATTGTTGGGAAATCATTGAAAGATTTACGAGAAGCAGAGTTGGAAGAGCATCATTTTTGCCCTTGTTGTCAGAGGCATAATAGGAACTAAAGATGATGCCAGATGGTGACTTCTCCCAGCTCATCAGCTAAAAGATAAATTCTTCCTATGCCTCTGTTTTCCTTTTCAGGGTGACTTGGATCCTGCCAGGATCTTTGATCTGCAGCGACACTCAAACTCCAGTTCTGTGTGGTAGCGTGTTCCCGTCCTTGGAGTTCGTTCAGCCGCATTTTGATATGTCGAGGTTTGGCTAGAGTTTGGGTGCCTCTGGGGCCTTGCCCAGCCCTGTGGACACGAATACTTGCCGGTGTCACGAGCCATTTACAAAATTCACAAAGAGGAGGGATCCCAGAACACACCCCTGCAGAATACCACTAGTCACTGACCTCCATACGGAATATGAACCATCTTCAACCACTCTTTGTCTTCTGTGGGCAAGCCAATTCTGGATCCACAGAGCAAGCTCTCCTTGGATCCCATGGCTCCTTACTTTCTGAATGAGCCTTTCAGAACTTAGCTTGCAGCACCCCCACAGGCAGTACATCCATATATACTGATGCATGTGCACTATCTCTCTCTCTCTCTCTCTCTCTCTCTCTCTGTAAAAGAGGCATTACAGTTATTTCTTAAACATAAAACACCTCACGTTGTTTTATTTGCAAAAACCTACTTTGGTGACCCTGCTGTTCTAGGACGATTCCAGAGTCATTGAACAGGTCGAACAACTCGGTCAGTTTGAAACGGCCGGAGTTTTAGGAACAAAATGTTGCTCTTTGTTTTGTAGAAACTGAGGCTCAATTCACGCTGCAAGAAATCACCGCAGACCATGTCAAATTCTACCATGTGGTAGTGCCTCTTGGAAACTCCATGGCTGGGAGAGTGGTGGGTCTACTAGAATATACCGCATGAAAACAATAAATACTGATTTCTGAATTCTCACATTTAGTAGCCTTTTGTACTATGAGAGACTGTGTGCAAAACAGTAGATCTCTTTGCCCGGCCTGGATGATGCTAAGCCGTCGGAACGATTGGACCACATGCTGTCTCTCCTGGGAAATCACCATCCTTGTTTTATTTATAAAGAACTCTTCATGCAGCAATTGCCTGATCAAGTTCACATAGTCCTCACTAATGCACCCATGAAGGATCACAGGGAGTTTGCTAAAATGGCTGATTGTGTACTCACAGCCAGGCAGTGATGCATCATCCCACCTCTTTTCCTTGTCTCAATAAGCCCGGTCAGCGAGGCTTCCAATATAAACACGCAAAGCAGACTACTAACTCGTACTGTGAAACAGACAATGTCAGGTCTGTGTTTTCACCACACTCGCTTTGGAGCAAATGCGAGGAAGTGCTGACCGCCTTGCAGCTTCGATACTGCCCCCGCATCGGGACATCACAGCTCTGTGAACATTGTGGATTCCGGCTGCCAGGGACATCCACTGTTCATTACAGATACATTTTCAGAGCAACGCTTCCTGTGTGACGTGGGTGCTCAAGTAAGTGAGCTGGAAGCATTGCCTATTGATAAGAAGGCAAAGAGTGACAAAATCTCACTGGAGGCTGCCAACGTTAGCAGGATCCAGACTTATGGGGCACAATGGGCAATGATCTACTTCAGCGGGCGATGTTACACGTGGGATTTCATCCTGGCTAAGGTGGCTAAACCTCTGCTCAGTGCAGATCTCTGTGTGCCCAAGGACTGTTAGTCGATCTTAAAAACTGACGACTTGTGCATGTCAAGGACTGTGGGCCATTACCCTACTTCCCCAATGACTCTATCAAGCACATGCACCACTACATGTGAATTTACTGAAATGACGGGTGAATTCTCAAACCTCACCAAGCCCACATTTTCCACTGTAGTCACAAACCACATTTCCACAACTGGCCCTCCAGCCCATGCCCACATGCATAGAATGGATTCTGAAAAGCTGGCAATTGTAAAGATTGAGTTTGCCGGCCAAATAGCCCCTAGGCTTCGCCCCTCCACGTGATCCCTAGGTCCAGTGGTGGTTGCCACCCATGTGGCAATTACTGACACCTTAATGAGGTCATCAGCCCCAATCATTACCCGGTCCCACACATCCAAGACTTTTTGGCAAGTTTAGCTTTTGTAAGAGTTGCAAAATTTCTCCCTTCAAAAGTAGCCACTATTATAGATTTTGCATTGCCCCATGCTACTAAAAAAATTCAGAAGGTTTTAGGTATGGTTAGCTTGAGCATGTAGATATTAAGGAAGAAGATATGCTAGAGCTTTTGGAAAGCATCAAGTTAGATAAGTTACTGGGACGAGACGGGATGTACCTCAGGCTACTGTGGGAGGTGAGGGAGGAGATTGCTGAGCCTCTGGTGATAACCCTTGCATCATTAGTGAGGACGGGACAGGTTCCGGAGGATTGGAGGGTTGCAGATGTTGTTCCCTTATTCAAGAAAGGGAGTAGGGATAGCCCAAGAAATTATAGACCGGTGAGTCTTACTTCAGTGGTTGGTAAGTTGATGGAGAAGATCCTGAGAGGCAGGATTTATGAACATTTGGAGAGGCATAATATGATTAGGAATAGTCAGCATGGCTTTGTCAAACGCAGGTCGTGCCTTACGAGCCTAATTGAACTTTTTGAGGATGTAACTAAACACATTGATGAAGGTAGAGCCGTAGATGTAGTGTATATAGATTTTAGCAAGGCATTTGATAAGGTACCCCATGAATGGCTTATTGAGAAAGCAAGGAGGCATGGGATCCAAGGTGACATTGTTTTCTGGATCCAGAACTGGTTTGCCCACAGTAGGCAAAGAGTGGTTGTAGATGGGTCATGTTCTGCATGAAGGCCGGTGACCAGTGGTGTGCCTCAGGGGTCTGTTCTGGGACCCCTACTCTTTATGATTTTTATGAATGACCTGGATGAGGAAATGTAGGGATGGGTTAGTAAACTTGCTGATGACACAAAGGTTGGGGGTGTTGTGGATAGTGTGAAGGGCTGTCAGAGGTTACAGTGGGATATTGATAGGATGCAAAACTGGGCTGAGAAGTGGCAGATGGAGTTCAACCCAGATATGTGTGAGGTGGTTCATTTTGGTAGGTCAAGTATGATGGCAGAATATAGCATTAATGGCAAGACTCTTGGCAGTGTGGAGGATCAGAGGGATCTTGGGGTCCGACTCCATAGGACACTCAAAGCTGCTACACAGGTTGACTCTGTGGTTAAGAAGGCATATGGTGTATTGGCCTTTATCAATTGTGGAATTGAGTTTAGGAGCCCAGAGGTAATGTTAAAGCTATATAGGACCCTGGTCAGACCCCACTTGGAGTGCTGTGCTCAGTTCTGGTCGCCTCACTACAGGAAGGACGTGGAAACCAAAGAAATGGTGCAGAGGAGATTTAAGAGGATATTGCCTGGATTGGGGAACATGCCTTATGAGAATAGGTTGAGAGAACTCGGCCTTTTCTCCTTGGAGCAACAAAGAATGAGAGGTGACCAGATAACGGTGTACAAGATAATGAGAGGCATTGATCGTGTAGATAGTCAGGGGCTTTTCCCCAGGGCTGAAATGGCTAGCACAAGGGGCATAGTTTTAAGGTGCTTGGCAGTAGGTACAAAGTAGACGTCAGGGATAAGTTTTTTTTTTCGTAGAGAGTGGTGAGTGCGTGGAATGGGCTGGGCTGCCGGCGATGGTGGTGGAGGCAGAAACGATAGAGTATTTTAAGAGACAATTGGATAGGTACATGGAGCTTAGAAAAATACATAGAAAAATAAATATGAGTAGGCCTAGGTAGTTCTAAGGTAAGAATATGTTTGGCACAGCTTTGTGGGCAGAAGGGCCTGTATAGTGCTGTTGGTTTTCTATGTTTCTATGTTTTCCAAAGTTGATTTAGTTGGCGCTACCACCACGTACCTGTGTGCTCAGAAGATATTCCTAAAGTGGCTGTGATAACCCCATTTTTCCTTGTTGAGGTTCTGCACATGACATTTGGGCTGAAAAATGCAGCACAAACTTTCCATCGGCTGATAGATTCTATATTAAAAGATTAGGTTTTCTTTTTGTTTACCTGGATAACATACTTGTCACCAGCACAAGCAAATCCAAACAGGTATCTCCTCTCCGCACACCTTTCCAACGCTTAAGCCAACACGAGTTAATTATTAACCCTGTCAAATGCCGGTATGGGTTGTCAACCATTGACTTTCTCGGCCCACACTACTAAAATACTACAGGAGTTTCTGGGCACAGTGAATTTCTATCACCGCTTCATTCTGCGAGCTACTGAACTTATGCTCCCCCTGTATAGAGCACTTAAAGGCAATACCCCTAATCACGTGCTTGACTGGTCAGCGGACATGACCAGGACATTTGATGATACCAAACGAGCTTTTTCCAATGCAGCTCTACTGGCGCACCCCCTCCCTAATGCACCCACAGCCATTACCACTGACGCTTCAGACTATACTGTGGGTGCTGTGCACGAGCAGTTGATCAGAGGCGTGTGGCAGCCGCTCACCTTCTTCAGCCGGCAGCTCTGTCCACCAGAAAGAAAGTACAGCAAGTTTGACTGTCAGCTTCTCGGTCTCTATCTGGCTGTCCACCATTTTCATTTTCTTTTAGAGGGTCGCCATTTCACAGTGTTCATTGACCTCAAACCCCTCGTGCATGCAGTGGCGAAAATATCAAACCCTTGGTCTGCACAGCAGCAACACTAACTGGCCAATATATCAGAGTTCACAGCTGATATACACAATAACAAGGGGAAAAATAATGCCGTGTCTGATTGCCTCTCACGGTTAGCCATTGAGATCATACCCATGGGGGTTGATTATGCCGGCATGGCAGCCAACCAAACTGCTTACCCAGAGGTCCAGGCTTACCAAACAGCAGTCACGGGCCTGCAGCTGGCTGATATTAAGTTTGGGAAGCTGGGATTTCTCTCCTGTGTAATGTCTCAACTGGTCACTCTTGCCTCTCAGTGTCTGCGAACTGGAGGTGTACTGTTTTCAACTCCATACATGGCCTCTCACATCCTGGCCAGAAGGCCTTGCAGAAACTGGTTGCACTGAAGTTTGTTTGGCACAGCCTTAGAAAGGATGTGTGTGATTGGAAGGCAGCCTTTGGGGAGTGCCAGCAGGCAAAGATTAGCCATTGGCACCTTTTGAGGTCCCTCAGTGACAGTTTGACCATGTCAATGTGGACCTTGTTAGCCCACTTCCCTCCTGCCACCCCCATGGTTTTATGCACCTCCTTACCATGGTGGACCGTACCACCAGGTGGCCAGAGTCCCTCTAGCATCAACGACAGTCACAGACATGGCTCGGGTGTTCAACAGTACCTGGGTTGCTCAGTTTGGCACCCCATCCGATATCTCTTCTGACATCAGACCTCTGGTTTGAGATGCCCTAGAACATTGGTGTTAGGCTGCATCAGACCACGGCATATCATCTGCAGTCCAATGGCCTGTGCGAGTTGTTTCTCCACATCTTAAAGGCTTTCCTGATGGATGAGTGTTGACACCATTGTCTCCTGTGGGACCTGCTGTGGACCTGCAGTTATCTGTGGCTGAGTTCATATATGGGCAGCCTTTGCAAGTGCCAGACAATTTTATTCCTGAGGCCACGACTACCTGATTGGCCTTTCAACAGCATTCCACCCTCCTCAGTAAATTCAATTCCTTTGCACCTCTTCCTACCTCCCATCATGGCGTCCAGCACTCTTGGGTTCCTGTTGACCTACATTTGGCCTCATTGTTTTTTGTCCACCATGATGCACACCAACATCCCCTTAGGCCCCTGTACTACATTTTGGAACTGAAAGAAAAGACTGTTATCATAGGTAAGAGGGGTAAATCTGAATGTGTTTCGGTAGATTGTTTTAAACTGGCACACCAAGTTTTGGAGGATTCCACTACTGTGCCCCCTGGCATCACAACATGACCATGAGCGTATCAGCACACTTCTGGATAAGTCAGAGGCACCTGCTGTTCCTCCACCCATGGAACATAGGACCTAATCTCTGGTCAGGGTCGCAATGCCCACAATGCTGATTTTAGTGAATTCTGTTGGGGGAGGAAAGGGCTGTGTAGGGGAACGTAATTGGTGGAAAAGTACAGAATTCACGATCACTGACATTGAGTTGAGGTTCACTTTAAGAGATGGGTCTGATGTGATTATGTAATTACGTAAAGTACTTCTATAGCATATCGTATTCCGTTTTTGGGAGTTCAATAAACAAGTTACGTTTCTTCTTCAGCATAAAACGCCTCATGTCATTGTATTTGCAAAAACCTACAATCTTATAACAATGGGGTAGAAGCTGTTCTTGAGCCTGGTGGTATATGTTTTCAGACTATTTGTATCTTCTGCCTAATTTGGGGGCAGAAGGAGGGGGGAAGAGATACTGTCAGAGGTGTGAGGGGTCTTTGATTATGCTGGCTCTTTCACTGAGGCAGAGAAGTCTAAACAGAGTCCATGGAAGGGAGGGTGGGTTTCATGATATGCTGAGCCATGTTCACTACTCTGCAGTTTCTTGCGATCATAGGCAGACCAATTGTCATCCCTATCTATGATGCATCTGGATAGGATACCTTCTATGATTTATCAGTAAAACTTGGTGAAGGCCAATGGGACGTGCCAAATTTCTTTCACCTCCTGAGATTTAATATCCCCGGCACATGTCGTGAACCTTGTTAACTTTGCAGCAGCAGTACAACTCAATACATGATAAATATGGGGAAATACTGGAATTCCAGAAAGTAAATATATGTATATTAAATAGTTAAGTTAAAACAAGTAGCGCAAAGACAGAAATATTAAAAAAGTGTTGAGGTAGTGTTCGTAGGTTCATTTAGAAATCGGATGGCAGAGGGGAAGAAGCTGTTCCTGAATCACTGAGGGTGTGCCTTCAGGCTTCTGTACCTCCTTCCTGATGTTAAAAATGAGAAGAGGTCATGTCCTGGGTGATGAGGGTCCTTAGTGATGGATGTCACCTTCCTGAGGCACCGCTCATTGAAGATGCCCTGGATACTATGGAGGCTAGTACCCACGATGGAGCGGACTAATTTTACAAGTTTTTGCAACTTACTTTGATACTGTGTAGTGATCCACCACCTCTTCCCCTCCCCCCATACCAGACAGTGTTGCAACCAGTCAGAATGCTCTCCACGTCTGTAGAAGTTTTCAAGTGTTTTTGGTGAGAAGCCAAATCTCTTCAAACTCCTATTGAAATATAGCTTCTGTGTTGCCTTCTTTATAGCTGCATCAATATGTTGTGACCAGGTTAGATCCTGAGAGATATTGATACCCAGAAACTTGAAATTCCTCACTCTCTCCATTTCCAATCCTTCTATGAGAATTGGTTTGTGTTCCCTCTTTCCTGTCCTTTCTGAAGTCCTCAATAAGCTCTTTGGTCTTACTGATGTTCAGTGCATGATACTACAACACCACTCAATTATCTGGCAGATCTCACTCCTGTATGCCCTCTCATTACCATCTGAGATTCTGCCAACAATAGCTGTATCATCAGCAAATTTAGAGATGGCATTTGGGCCATGCCTAGCAGCACAGTCGTAGGTGTAGAGAGAGTAGAGCAGAGGGCTAAGCACACATTCCTGAGTGCACCAGCATTGATTGTCCGTGAGGTGGAGATGCTATTTCTAATCTGCACAGATTGTTGTCTTCCGGTTAGGAAGCCGAGGATCCATTTGCAGAGGCCTAGGTTCTGTAGCCTTTCTATCAGAACTATAGCATGATGGTGTTATACACTGAGCTATAGTCAATAAACAGCATCCTGGCATACATATTTGTATTGTCGAGGTGATCCAAGGCCACAGGGAGAGCCATTGAGATTGCGTCAGCTATCAACGTGCTGTGCTGATAGGCAAATCACAGTGGGTCCAGGTCCTTTCTGAGACAGGAATTGATTCTGGCTTTGACCAACCTCCCTTATCCATACCATCTTGGTCCTCACTACCGGTGCTGCAGTCTTCAGTCTCTGCCTATACTCAGGGAGTAGAAGTACAGCCAGGTGATCAGACGTCCCAAAGTGTGGGCATGAAATAGCGCAGTAAGCACTCTTGATTACAATGGTCCAGCGTATTGTTTCAAGTAATAATTATTTAGTGACTTTTTCAAGCTGGTCTGGTTAAAATCCCCTAAAATGATGGGGAAAGCATCAGAATGTGTTCTTTCATGCCTGTTGATTACATCGCTCAGTTCATCTGCGGCCTACTTGACATTGGCCTGAGGTGAGTTGTACATCCCTACCAAAATGATCGCCGAAATTTCCCTCAGTGGTTAACTGTTGGACAATTAATTGCGAGGTAGTCCAGGTCTGGAGAACAGAGTGGGAAAGCACTACTACATTTGAACACGATGAGGAATTGATCATGAAGCATACACCTCTGCCTCTGCTTTTGAGAGACACTACAGACAGATCTTGGTGGTGTACAATGAATCCGTCTACTTGAATGGCAGTATCTGGATCAGAAGGGTTAACAAAGACTCCGTGAAACAAAGGACACAAATGACCCCCTGATAGCTTTGAGATTGTCAATTTTATTTACCAGAGACTCTGCCAGCAAGATAGTCAGTATTGGGAGTCGAAAGCCTCATTTTTTTAAACGCACAATAACCTAGTTTCCACCACCATCTTAAGGGAGTAGTCTTGCTGGAAATATTCTGATCTATTTCAGTCAGTTTTAAGCAGCAATAGATTGTTTAATGGTATTAAGACATCATTACTGACTGTACACACCTTAGATTCAGTTGTGGTTCTCAGATATAGGAGACAAGAATATTTATTGGTTTCCATCACAGCTGTGACGCTTTGGGTCACTATGATTGGCACATCAGAAGAACCAATGATTGGCACTCTGGAAGTGCCAAACAAAAGCTCTTTTGTTTTGCTGACAATGAGCAAAAAACTGTTTTTGTGATACCATCTTATCGACTCTCTATTTCCATCCTGTACTCTGAATTATCATTATTTGAGATAAAGCCCACTACAGTGCTATCATCTGCAAACTTATAGATGGAGTTATAACAGAATATGGTCATGCAATCTTAAATGTGAAGTTACAGTTATAACGACGAAGCTTATTTAATCTTGCTGCTTTTGGCTTAGTGAAGCTAACTGTACAGATTTTGTGGGGAATTATGAAGAAATTCAAATTAACACATGACATTTCTTCAGGCATCTCTTAAGTTGTTTTGAAAGATCCAAAGACAACAAGATCGTGACAACTGCATGACAATTATAATGAGGAGTCCATTCAAGTAGAAAACAATGTTCTATTTATTTCTATGGAGAAGAGTAAGTTTCAGGAACTGAGGTAAATTGTAATTAATCTGTGTGTGTTTTGAATTTTAAGTTACTTATATGTTATACAATGTACTTAAATGTTTTAGCAATCTTTAATAATTCTTATAATTTAACAATAGGTTGAATATTTTTTAATCTCAAAAAATGAAACTGTCAATATTTTTTGTCAGAAGTGATTGAGTTAGCTAGTTCAGGACTGATGAAGGTCTCAGCCCAAAATGCCCACTGTTTATTCTTTTCCATAGATGCTGCCTGACCTGCTGAGTTTCTCCAGCCTTTTGTGTGTGTTGCCTTGGATTTCTAGTATCCACAGTTTTTCTTGTGTTTATTTCTCTCTTCGATTGTCATACCGATGATCTTTTATTTCAATAAATTATTTCATGAAACAATCTTCCAGTCTTTCAATCCATTAACTTGTTAGTATTTTACATGAACAATCATCCTTCTCTCTACTTTGCACCCTCATTTATTTTTACATGTCCATTCATTATATAATGTATGTTTCCCAAGCTCAGAGATGACAGTGTCAAGCAATGCAGTCTTAAATCTGTATCTAGGAATCTATGTTCTCCTTTCAGGGATGTTTTGTGGTTTTCCTAAAGCACCATCTGATGCTGCAAATGACATTCCACTGATGTGTTGTGCTTATGACCTCTTAGAGCAATACTGCTGAAACATGGTTGGATCCTTAATTGGGACAACTGGCAGACAGGAAGGGACCCTTATCTCCTCTTCTCTCTGCAAAGGATTGCAAATCCGTTCATAAAACTGAATTAATATCACTCTAATGTGTCACAACACACCATTAAGTACATCCCTATTCTGCCATATTTGCTTTATTTTAACTAACCGCTATGTAAAGGAAAACAGCTAGGAAGTCCCCTTGTAATGAAATGCAAAGCTTATCCACATTTGTCCGAAAACAAGTGTACAGCCTCTTGTACACGACCTCAGCCAAAACCTAAAGAAGTATTGGATATCTATGGATGAAAAGTAACTTCAGTTTCTACATTCAAACAATCGAGTAGAGTGAAGAAATGCGGAAAGGCATATTGTTCCTCCTGAGCACGGCAAGAGCTATTACTGATTCCTGTGTCATTCCAGCTTACTGCCAAGACAATCTGTTCGACTCACTGAGTCTGAGATGTATCACCATAACTATCCTTGCTGTGGGGCTGCATCTGCATTAGAATTGGCAGTGCAATGTGTCAGTTGAGGATTGTTCTCTGCCGAAGGACATGACTTATATCGACAGTAATTGTATAATAGCATCCACATGAATACATAGCAATGGAAGAATATACAGGCAACACACATCAAAGTTGCTGGTGAACGCAGCATCTCTAGGAAGAGGTGCAGTCGACGTTTCAGGCCGAGACCCTTCGTCAGGACTAACTGAAGGAAGAGTTAGTAAGAGATTTGAAAGTCCTGACGAAGGGTCTCGGCCTGAAACGTCGACTGTACCTCTTCCTAGAGATGCTGCCTGGCCTGCTGCGTTCACCAGCAACTTTGATGTGTGTTGCTTGAATTTCCAGCATCTGCAGAATTCCTGCTGTAATGGAAGAATAGAAGTGAGCATTCAGTGCATCAGATCTTGAATCATGCATGTGCTTCTCACTGAGTGACAGATACATCATGATATTATTATTCATTTATTTAGAGATAGACCATGGAATGGGCCCTTCTGGCTCAATAAGCCACACTACCCGACACTACTACGGGCAACTTACAATGACTAATTAACCTACGAACCAGTACGCCTTTGGACTGTGGGAGGAAACCAGATATCCCGGAGGAACACCACGTGGTCGAGGGGAGAAGGTACAAATTCCTTACAGGTGGTGCTGGAATTGAACTCTGAGTTCTGACGGCTCGAGCTGTAATAGTGTTGCACTAGCCACTGTGCTACCTACCTCTTCCTCTTCTAGTGAATAATCAAAGATCCTGAAGGTACAAGACAGCAGGGAAGATGGAGTATAAGGCTGAGGAGGTAGTCTGTGCTTTATAATTAACTCATCATGGTGCATAAACATGGCGATTCCCTCTCAGTAATACTCACCTGACCTGGAACATCTACCAATCAAATATCATCCAGTTTATCTGGTGAGAGTGTTTTCTGCCAAGATCGTGGTAGTGGTGTACATTCCACCTCGGACCAATGTCAGGCAACCACTAGAGGAACTGAGCATCATAATTAGCAGACACAAAACCGCACCCTGATGCCTTCCCTGTCGTTGTGGGAGATTTCAAACAGGCCAGCTTGAAGAAGTCTCTGAGAAACTACCACCATCACATCACCAGTGGAACTAGAGGAGACGCCTCACTTGACCACTGTGATAGCATCATCAAGAACGCTTACCATGCCATCTCACGCCCACACTTGGGAAAGTCCGATCACCAGACTGTATTCTACTCCCAGCAAATAGGCAGAGACTAAAGACTGCAGTATCAGTGGTGAGAACCAAGAAGGTGTGGTCAAGGGAGGATAATATTCAGAGATTCATCTTAAAGTCTGAATGAATATGCCACAGTTGTCACTGACTTCATCAAGACCTGTTTGGATGAGTGTGTGCCTTTGAGCACATACCGAAGCTAACCAAACCAAAAGCTATCGATGAACCAGGAGATTCATAGTCTCCTGAGGCTAGATCTGTGGCAAAGGAGACTGGTGATCCAGAAATATACAAGAAGTCCAGGTATGACCTATGGAAAGCTGTTTCTAAGAGCACAGAAACAATTCCAATTGAGGATACAGGAGGAATCGGATGCACATCAGCTCTAGCAAGGTTTGCAGGCCATTACTTCCTACAAAGTGAAACCTAACATCATGAATGGCTATGTTGCTTCAGTCCCAGGTGAGCTCAACACAGCTTATGCACACTTCGAAAGGGTGAATAAAACTACAAATGTGTGAATCCCACAGCATCTGGTGACCCTGTGATCTCTGTCTCAGAGGTCAACATTAGAACATCTTTCAAGAGGGCCAACCCTCTCAAGGCAACAGGCTGTGATGGTGTACCTGGTAGGACTCTGAAAACCTGAGCTAACCAACTGCTGGAGTGCTCAAGGACTGCTGCAATTGGAGGTTCCCACCTACTTCACAAGGGCAACAATCATACCAATGCCCAAGAACAGCAGGGTGATCTGTCTCAACGACTATTGCAAAATGGCACTCACACCAATTGTAATGAAGTACTTTGGGAGGCTGGTCATAATTAACTCCCAGAGTCCCGGATTGCTGCTGCAGGAATTCTCGGAAGAGGGCAAGGAGGGCCGGGCCATCATGGTTGCCAATTACACCTACTGTAGCCAGGCCAACTGTGGGTGGCACCCAGCCAGACCACTCCAGCCTGGGGACTGTGTCGAGCACTTGCACACTGACTCCTGCGAGTTCTCGCTCCAGATCATTGGTCTCTCCAAGATTATCCATTACATCCATCCACCCAGTCACTGTCTCCAGCTGCCATGCTACTCTCCAGGTGTCCTGCCTCAAGCCTGTTGCCTGTGGACCACTCAACTCACCTGAGCCTGAACCTCTGGACCTTAGGATGGTGAAAGTTGGTCCAGTGTACACAGTTCACCAGTTGATGGATTCAGATCATTCTGGACAGGGTGTGAAATACCTGGCCGACTGAGTAGGGTACATTCAGGGAATAGGTCTTCAGTGTCATCCAGTTTCATTTTGGATCCTTCATTCATCAAGGAGAGCCACCTGATTGTTAGAACAATTTTTGGGTTTAGCACATTTACCTTTAGCAAATGACTTTGGTTGCCAGTCTTCTGCCTTTGTCTATGTATTGTGGATTTTATTTGGAGTGCAGCTCTGTACAATGGGTTCCTAAAAGCTATGAATCTCAGACCAGTGAAGTTTGCATGTAGTTTCAAAGAAAGCATTGTCCATACTTTGTAAATGTGGAATTGTCCTTTGATGCTTGGCACATAAAATATCGAGCCCCATGTTGGGCCAGTGAGACCTTACGACCAAAAGCATCTCTGTATGATGCCTGCTGTGCCTTGTTTCGTCGAATAAAGAATCTACTTTGCATCTACCAGTATTTTTCTCTGGTGACTTCATTCACATAATGACAGGATCCATCTGAATTGCCCTGGGACATCAGGTGCTGGCTGTAGGAGGGGTGCAGTGTCAGGCCTGCACAGGCAGGCACTTCCATCCAGCTGACAGGAGTCATCTGCAACTCGTTTCCAACTCATCACCTGCAGCCTATTTGAACCCAGCTCTCTTTCACAGTTCTAGTTCACTAATTCACACCTGCCAGCCTCAACCAATTGCTTCTAGCTTTTAGTTATCTTGTTGCCTTGTGCTTTTAAATATCTGTTCTCTCTTGTTTTTCTGCTGCCTGGTGGCTTGTTATTTAGCAGTTTATTATTAAAGTCATCAATCACCGCTAAATCACCTCTGCTGCTCTACATTTGGGGTCAAGCCTCCTCCATATTTCTTGGCAAGTACAGCGCTAAGATTGTTTATGAATCCCATAGATTGTTTGCTTTCAATGACATTAGTTTCATAAACAATTGTATTGAGAAATTGCTGCAATTTGTGAGTATTCAGCTAAAAAGTAACAGATTTACAAAACATTAATCAATTAGAAGATCCATCAAATAATGCAACTATTTCCACTTCATTTCGCTGTTCATCCTTAGCAACCTGATCATATTGGCACTGTTTACTAATGTCATGAGGAATTGTCTATGTTTACATAGTGTGTCTCTAAAGTGATGCATCATGACTTTATTAACAGATAATGTTGAAATAAAATGTTAGTAAAATCTCAGATGGCGATGACGAGGCATTCAAGAATGAGATCAATTAGCCTGGGTGGTTGAGAGCTCTCATGGTGACCTCACACTAAGTGTCAGCAAAACCAATGATCTGATTGTGGACTTCAAGAAGTTGTGAGAACACACACCAGACACATTCAGAGGCCAGGAGTGGAAAGAGTGAGCACCTTCAAGTTCATGATGGTCAACGTCTTTCTGAATCTATCCTGGTCCCAGCACCATGATGCAATCATGAAGAAGGCACACTAGCAGCTCCACTCCATTGGGAGTTTAAAGACATTTGGTATGCCATCAAACACTCTGGCAAATTTCTACAGATGTACAATGGATGACATGCATCACAGCTTGGTACGGAAGCTTCAATGCACAGGTTTGCATGAGGCTGTAAAAGGTTCTAGTGTCCGTCAGCTCCATCATGGACACAACACTCCCTACCTTTGAGGACATCTTTAAGAGGTGGTGACTCAAGAAGGTGGCATCCTCGCCATCCAGGATCCTAAAATCCATCATTAAACACCCTCACCACAATCAGATTCAATTAATACAGTAATAATAAATCTTTTCTTTTCTAATCTTTTTATTAACTTTCAAAATTATAAACATAGCAACAACATTAATGAATAGAGATTGAGATTACATTATTAATAATTGACATTACAAATATAGCATTGGTAATAATACAGATGTATAAAGTTTTCCAAACTCTAAATATAATTAAACATGATAAAAGGATAAATGAGAAGAAATCTAAAAAAAATCCAAATCAGAAAAGAAAAAAAAAGACATATTAAAAAGACATATTAATTAACTAAGTGATATTAAACTAAACTAAATAAAACTAAAAAAAAACAGAACTATAGAAGAAAAGACAGGCTAACATATTACATTGGATAGAAACATTAATGTCGTTAACGCCACTCCTCTATCCGTGTATTTTAATTTTTAAAAAAGGATTCGAAAAGGGCAAACTACATCATGTGGAAATGTTGAATAAATGGTCTCCAAGTTTCTTCAAATTTAATCGAAGGGTCGGAGATGCCACTTCTAATTTTCTCTCAGTTTAAACAAGATATAGTTAGAGAAAATCATTGAAATGTAGTAGGGGGATTGCCCTCTTTCCAGTTCAATAAGATAAATTTTCTAGCCATTGATGTTAAAAAAGCAATCATCCGACAGGCTGAAGGGGATAAATAACTATCTTCCATCATTGGTAACCCAAAAATTGCAGTAACAGTGTGTGGTTGTTAATTAATACGCAAAACAGTAGAAATAATATAAAAGATATCTTTCCGATATTGATGCAAGAAAGGGCAAGACCAAAACCTATGAGTCAAGGAAGCAACTTCGGAACGGCATCTATCACAAATTGGGCTTATATGTGAATAGAAACAAGCTAATTTGTCTTTAGACATATGTGCCCTGTGCACCACCTTAAATTGTATCAATGTATCTTTAGCACATAAAGAGGACATATTAACTAATTGAAAAAATGTTTTCCCATTTTTCTATAGGTAAATGAAGTTGGAGTTCTCTTTCCCATTCAACCTTAATTTTATCAGATATACCTGAATTTATTTTCATAATCAAATCATAAATGAAAGCTGTTAAACCCTTCTGAAAAGGATTTAAACTTAGTAATAATAAATCTGATTCTGATTCTTTCTGATATGAGGCAAGATTATTTCACAAGTATTTTTACTCTGGATTGATGTTGTATTTCAGTATTTTCTTGATCTAAAAGGTCCGCTCCGCTCAATTGCATGTCTTTCTTTATACACTCACTCTCTTTCCTTTTCAATCTGCCCCACCATCAAGGACATACAGTATGTACACAAGGGAAAAGGCCATCAATATCAGAAGGATCACACCCAACTTGTTCATGGACTGTGTGTGTCCCATTCCCATCAGGAAGGAGGTTACCACGCCAGGACCACCACACTCAAAAACATGTACTTACCCCAAGCAATATGCCTGATCAATACCACCACCCACTAACACGACCCCCCCCCACCCCCCACCCCCCACCACCACCACTACTTTATCATTTCCTGTCAGAGTCACCTTATGTACAGTTATTTTATGGGCATACAATTGAGCTATCTTCTGCATTTACATTTATTGTGTTCTTTATCTTATTGTGCTTTCTTTGTGCTGCATCGGATCTGGAGTAACAATTATTTTATTCTCTTCTACACTTGTATATCGGAAATAAGATTAAACAATCTTGAATGGAGAATCAAGTATTTTCTTTGAATGTTCTACGTCTGCTTCATTCTTTTCCTGGGAAAGTGCGCCCTCTATTGCTCAAGATTGGTCTCTGCATAAAGTGCTTAAATATGCTGCAACCTGAGCAATTCGGAATGCTGTCGGCATAAATATATAGAAGTTGTTAACCTTAAGAATCTAAAGCGAAAAGAGAACGTTTTCTGTAACAGTTTTCAATGTATTTTGTTTTGAAATTCAACGCCTATTCTGTTATTTGGGAATTTATTGTCTCCATGCCTTAAGTTTGTGAAGTAGAGGGATGAGCACCCCTGAACAAACAATTCAAAATTATCTTATCTGTGGAACAACTCTGCTAGTAAGTCACTGTTGCATCAATTGTTTAGAATGTAATCTTACCCAGTCAAGCTGTAAATACAGTATATAGATAAATACGATTATTAAAGTGGAACAATATAATTTCATGCGCACATATAGTTGACTCACTGCCCACTTAGCGTGTGTATACCTATCTGTGTATGTGTGTAAATATATTTTATTCAGGTGTCCTTATACAACAAGGGTTACGGCGAAGCGGTTACACAGGAGAAGTTCAATGCCCTGGTGAACAATTACTACTGGTCATTTAAAAATACAGACCGCGATTAATGTTGCGCCATTATGGGCAACCTTAAACGGCACCAACTCACATTAAACAGTTTTATGTGCTATTCTTGGATGGTTTTCCTCTTTTTCTCTCACTAGGTGATGTTTATGTTGCGTTTTGGGCTTCGCGCCTCGACTGTTCCTCAGAGATCTTGCTGTGTCCGGAGCTTTGTACCAGAACCCCCTGTCCCTAATGGAACAAAGTCGATGTATCCGGCTGGGGATTTGAATGAAACCATTCAAGGAAAATATTTGTACTGCACAGGTAGCCTTTCTGCATGTCACGTGTTTAAATACGCTCAGATTTTGAACAGTTATAAATCAGGACTGGAATTCATCCCCCGCTTAATGTTATCTGGACACTTGCCCTATCTGACTCCCCACTATAGATAATCTTTTTTTTGCCGCTGAGTTTACGGATTAATTAATCCGCACTACATGAATTGGCTCTTGTCAAGATTTACGCAGTTAGCTCGTTTATAATTTTTCGAAACTTTCAACAATTTATTTTCCTTTTTGTAAAATTAACTTTTTTAAAAAATTCCGCACGTAAGCAAGCAACAGACACCATCACCTATTCCGGGATATATTTCATATACCAACCTCATCATAATCCAAGGCCTCGATGTGCAGTTTTACGATCTCTCTGAAGCTAATCAACAGTTTAACTGAGAGAGTGTTTTCCTTGTAGCTTGAAGATTCTTCCTTTAACTGAAAGAATCGTCACACAGTCTGGATATAGTGTTGACAGAATTTCCCCTTTTCTGTGAGAAGTACGTGGAGCGTGTTTGATATCAAAAGCGTGCTTGATCATTGTAACTCGTAATTGAACCAGTAAAGGTGAAATTCAATCAGGTAATAATAGAAGTCAACTAGCAAGAGTCTTGGTTAGTGTTAAGTCAAATCAATAAGCCCTCAAATCATCATGATTTGTCTTCTGATAACTCCAACTAAGATCCTCAGATCGACTGGAAAATGTTCTAAGCATGTTCTCTGAAATAATCCAAAATCCTTACAACAAACACGGCCGGTTAGTTACCCATTCCCTTTACCTATAAAAATATATTAAAACAAAGCATATATTCCTATGAACCCGCCAGCAATTCAAAATCTACATTACAAAAGCGTTATGTACCACCAAAGCAGAATAGTGGAAGGTCTAAACCACCTTTAAATAAATATCAAATACTATTAAACAATAATTTCTGTGCAAAAATAACGCCACCAGCCGCTACAGAAGCTTATGTTTGAATATTTTTTTCTGCAGTAGATCTGTTAACTGATGGCCTTTGCAACATGGCTCCACCTCATCGAGTGATGAAAATTCATATTAGCCAATCAGCTCGATCTCCAAAAGGTCCCGGGACCGAGGACTATATTACACCCCCCCTCCCTTTCCCCTGAAAAAGTTTTCTGTAACCCAGACCAGTTTCTCAGAGGTCACCGTTTGGAAAAGTTCAGCTTGCTTTGATAATTCATTACACTAAATAAGCCCTCCATAACCGCCTCACGGCCGACAGCTGGATATCCTTGCATTTGTTTTAAACCGATGTTAGAAGCGATCATGCAGGACGAAGAGAACTCCTCGGTCTCTCCAATAGAGAGTCTGAGCAACAGCGAAGACGAAGGGGACAGGCAGCAGAAGAAAAGTGTCAGAAAGAGGCGACCGAGCAGGAAATCTGGCGAGGAAACAGATAGCCCTGCCTCGGGGAAAAGAGGCAAGAAAACGGACGGTAGCCCTCAGTCCTTCGAAGAACTGCAGACCCAGAGGGTCATGGCCAATGTAAGGGAGCGCCAGAGGACACAGTCCCTAAACGAAGCTTTCTCTGCTCTGCGCAAAATAATTCCGACCCTCCCATCGGATAAACTGAGCAAAATCCAGACCCTCAAACTCGCGGCGCGTTACATCGATTTCCTTTACCAGGTCTTACAAAGCGACGAGCTGGACAACAAAATGTCGAGCTGCAGTTATGTGGCACACGAGAGACTTAGTTATGCGTTCTCGGTGTGGAGGATGGAAGGAGCCTGGTCCATGTCCGCATCACACTAGCAGATCCCCTTAGGACAAAGGTACGCAGAAACTTGGCAGCATTTATTGAATGTCCTGTAGAAATAATTTGAAGCGGCGCCAGTAGAGGTAAACAAGAACTTCGAGTCCCATCCGAGTCCAGATGGGTTGTATTTTCATTAAAATTAACTTCTATCGGGATATTTACATCCAAATACACCATTTTCGAGAAGTATTTTGCCCGCGGTGTTTTTGTAGTAACGACGATTTATACTTCCCTTTTTATTCTTTTTAAAATGCTGTTATTAAAAACGTTATAAATTCTAGTTTTTCACATTCTTCTTCTCTCTTATTCACTTCTTTCTCGTCTTGTTCTTGTCCCGCTGATCATTATTTCGCATCAATTAGTTAATCAAGTCTTCACTTTTCATCGAAAACCGCCCCAACCCCATTGTCTATAATGACCTCGGCGCTTTCACTTTCTGACCTCTCGCTTCGCAGCGCAATCCATTATAACCAATAGGTAAAGCCATCGGGTTAAGAAGGCCTCTGGCCGAGAAGGAGTATAAATATTGATTATGCAAAATAATGACTACAGAAAGCAGGAGTTCATTCAAATAGAGACTGTCTCCTTCTCTCTAACCGTCCCTCCCCCCACTCCTGCACCCTGTTGATAAATCGAGGTGCTAAAGTAACCATCTTTGGGTTGGACTAATCTCAGTGTAGTGTCTTGCTGTTTTCCTAGGTGAGCGAGATTTCTCACAAAGGGCCAGCCGCTGGACAGACAACAGTTTGACGTCTGGATACTTAAAACACGTTGATCCTTGCCGTTGAAGGATAACGAGCGCAGAGCACAAAATAGCTAGTGGAAAGAACGTGAGGAGCACTTACAGAAAACCAGCCTTGGACGAGGACCCATCCAATCGTGCGGCTAAGCAATCATTTGTACTTCTGAGGTGTATTTTTGCCATTCACATCATTTTATCCTGACGATGAATGTTGTTGGAACTCAATCCTTCCTTTACTATGCATGCCTTCAACAATCATAACTGCTATTGATGACGCAGGAAAGTTGAATTATTTTATTTTTGTTTTCCAAAACTGATAAATGGAAAAGGTCTAGAGTGACAATGAGTTTATAGAAAATGGACCAAACTGTTATGCAGTTGGTTAGTCTTTCCTTTCTTGAGAAACATTTATTTATTTATTGATGTGCCATGTTCCAATGCATAAAGATCTGGTGTCTAAATGCATTCATATTTTTGTGATTGTTTTGTAAATACCTTTGTATATTTTCTGCAATAAATACCTATGATCTAAACTTTAAACCATATAAAATTTAACTTGGTTTATATATAAGGGATAACTTTCATGATGAAGACCTATTTGTGGTGAATTGTTACCACCTCCAGGGGAGAGCGGGATTTAACGAACGGTGCAGAAAAGACAAACAGAACGGCTACTGCCAACGGCGGGTGATTTAGAATGAGAGGGGTAGTGTTTTACCGCCGTCTGCCACTGGCTTATTGACCTTCCAGATACAGAGGGAGAGGGTAATTAAAAACATACACAGCGACGTTATGTTGCTTCGAGTTCTGGAGTACTGTAGTGCGTAGACGTAACGCCAAGATGTGAAAGAATGTTGGAAAGGCGTTTCGGATCCTATTGTTTGCCTGTGTGAACTGAATTAGTTCGTGAATTCCGGGGATAGTATGAATTAAATTTACCATCTTGCAGATTGGATCACATATTGTTAACGCTTAAACATTCAAACAACTTCAATGCACGTGACAAAGTAATTTCATTGATAGGGAACTGGGTGCCTTGCTCTAAATAATTCGAGAAATATTTAGGCACAAATAAGTACCAGTTTTCAATACGAAATGCTTGATTGGAACAAGTTGTGCAACGTGTATTTATTTTACTATTAAACTGCTCCAAAAGCAGAATGTAAACATCCGACATATTTACTTCGCTGGCATTTAACAAAGTTATTTATTTGCTTTGGCTTTCTAATCTAAAAGCCCGCTTGGTTCCATTGTCACACGAAATCAGATATTGAGGTTTAAATGCCTTCAAATTAAGCTCAGCTGGTTGCAAATTCGAAGACCTTCCTGTAAAAAAAATGCGTGGAGCTTTGTGAGCGTTATTCCAAATGGTCTAACATAACAAACTCAGCTCTTTAATAGACGAGGAAAGCAACTGGAGCAGGCGAGTCGACACTGCCGCTACATTCTTACAGCTTTTGACTTTTCCAATAAAGAGCGTGCCTGTGGTAATGCGTAACTGAAATGTTTTTGTAATTTTACTCTTGCCCTGGATATTACCACACAGCGCGATTGCTTTCATTTGCCTTTTTATTGATTTGGATGTCAAGGTATTTATTTCCTTTACAGCACCGGTGTTTCACCGTTTTAACTGAATATCGAAAAGTTTAATACAAAGTACATTTTTTTCTCCCTGATTTACACTTTACCTGTTGCATTTTGCCACGATAGTACAGTACAGTACCTACCATCTGATTTTCCAGCTACGCTTCTGTTTGATCGAGTCTGGCCAGGTTAAAGTAGTTTAATGTTAAATGTTTTATCTATATGATGAAATGAGGGGAGAAAGCAATGAATTGGGATTATCAAATCGAGATTAAAGTGGTAGGTCTGAGTTGTTGTGGATACAGTAATTCCCACATTCCTGTCGATCCTGGGAATATGAGTTCCACGGCTCGATTTTATATGGCTTCGGCATCAATTGCCATTCGTCTGTCTTTGACATTTCATCACAGATCAAAGACCTATCCAGAGATCTACATTCCGTCACACATTTAAAGCTGCACCGAATCTTCCACCTTCCCCCATTTAAAATCCGAAAGACTAAATTTCAGTCCAGAAACCTGTCGAAAATATAACCTGCACTAAATTTCTGTCAACCATGATGTCAAAAATGTTTCATGTGCTAAAGTGAATTTCTGAAGGCAATTCTCAGCGGTTGAACTCGTCCAATGCTGAGTTAACCTTCCCTCTTCTGGACTCGTTAAAAGAGATTCCGTCCCACTCCCACCCCCGCCCCACCCGCCGGACCGATTTTTTAAATATAGGGTATTGAAAGTGGCATCTATCTAAATGTAATGATTATGTGATCTGGATCTGTGGGCATTAAGATGGTTTAAGGGAGAAATAGCCCGATCTCAATTAAAGACTCCGTGGGCGTGTGTTAGCTTCGTTCACAGTGAAGTATTCCCACTTCTATAGGCATAATTTTAAGTCCCCCAAACAATCAGCTTTGAAGAAGTAGTGAGAGAAGAAACAAGGGAATGACAAAAAGAAACAGGCTCAATATTTAAAAAAAACCAAATTAAACTCAATTTCAAGCATGTTAACAGAAATGAACGCATTTTGGTTTA
This sequence comes from Mobula hypostoma, assembly GCF_963921235.1. Taxonomy (NCBI): domain Eukaryota; kingdom Metazoa; phylum Chordata; class Chondrichthyes; order Myliobatiformes; family Myliobatidae; genus Mobula; species Mobula hypostoma. The sequence continues at coordinate 132,968,181 of NC_086099.1, forward strand.
CACGTGTTATGCATTGGTCCAAAAAAATTGCTATTGTTCATGGGCTTGTGGACTTGTGGTCCCAAAAACTAGATGTTGCGTATGAATATTCCATTCTTTGTACTCTCTGTGAATGTTTACCCCTGACGACGATTCTTTTGAATTTCTAATACACAATATCGTTTTCCTCCGTAGTTTTCAGCGAGAGAAGAAAGGTTTGTGTGGTATTATTTGTCTAAATTGCCACAGAGATTTGCCGATTGCAAACTCGAGTGAAATGCTACGGTATATTTCATGCATCTCTATCTGTCCGATACTGGAATTGGGAGCCACGGTTTGGGGTATTGGTCAACAAATTAACTTCCTTGTGCTGCATTTCCCTTGAGCGAACGCGTGACTATAATATTTGAAATATTCACCATATAATTTCAGTACAAAAATAAACGATAAGCACACCGTTTCCCATAAGGGGTCAAACCTTGTCCCTTCACTCCATCCTCATACTAATTTGCATCCACGCCAAAAGCGATGAAACAAAGCCGAACTGTTAGCGAGTAGTAGAACACCACGAGGGTTTCAATCATATTAGGGCCAGGTCAATAATATCTTTTAGGACTATATAGGCTTTGCAAAGAGTTGTTGGGTTCGCCTTGACAGATGGTTGCTGTTTGCAGATGCTCAATGAAAGCGGGACTTTAGCAAACTCTCAGAAATGTATTTCGTGAATGTGATCATATTAATGTATTTTTTAAGAAGTAAACGATTTTGTACACCCCATGTTTGACTGTGATTAAGGGAACGAGGCAGGCTTTGATCCTTATAGTGCACTGCAAAGTCCCGGCTTTGGCAGAAAGTCTGACCTCGTACAGTTTCGAACTCTTCCAAAGCACATGATTTCACTTGAAGTGCTGCCCATGAATCCTCAGAACATTTGTCCCAGTGAAGTGATGTAAGACATTACTCCTTTAAAAAAATACTTCATCTCTTGTACTAAAAAAGCAGACTGATACGGATTGGGGGTGGTGGTGGTGGTGGGGTGTTAGGTGGCAGTAAACATATAATAAAAAAAAACGAAAATAGCATTCTTCACCTAGTGTCCGCGTAAGCAGCACCAGCCATCAAGGGTGTTAACCCAATGTGGGGTGCCCTTCCCCCACGACACAGGCAAACAAACATGTTACCCACAGCATATAAACATTTGCCAATCGAAAACTTGCCCCGATGTGTAAAATCTAAAATAGAAATGGAAGCACCTTTCCTGAGAAGGTGCATGATTGAAATTGCAAAGCATCCGTGGAATTTACAGCTGTTCGTGGAAGGAGTGCAGAAACGGAATCAGCTCAGAATATCGTTTGAAATTATTCCCCACTAATATGATTTACAGTTCAGACACTTTGTTCAAAATAATAGGCTCACTCTTTTCATTGATCTAATGAGGCTTCTGATGGACAATTTATTAAGCAGGTAGCCAACAGTGAATGGAGGCCAATTCATAACAGGCTAGATTTTGTGAGGTAATTTTGATATATTATGAAACTATTTCGTAAAACAGATAGTAAGATACTCCATATTCGTGCGTTTAAGAAATATAAAAGCCGACTATTTATAGTTGAGGATCTATTTGACTGGGTCTGCTCTGAACTGCTGAAAAACTCGTGTCCACCATAGGGCCACATCAATCGTTATGTTATGTACCCTGTGACGATCAGCTGGGCATTACCCCTATTATTTTGCTGTTAAAACTGTGGGGGGAATGGACTGAAGAAAAAAATGAAGGCATTTTGCTTCTTTAAGTTCTTTTTTCCCACAAAATGTGATCTGAAACTTATGTGATCCGATCTCTATCGCCAAGTATCGCTGGACATCAAAGGAAAAAGTAACTTAGAAAATTAAGATAACATGACGATATTGAATCAACATGGTTGCCAGCACAGTCTACCTGAATGTGTTTAAGCAGCTGTTATAGATGGTACAATGTCGCCACGAGCAGCAGAACTCAGATATGCAGATTTGCAAACACCACGCCTTTCCAACACTTCCACATAAAATGGATTGAGATAGACGATATATCACTCGTCAGAACCAACGAACGAAAATCTGATTTTTATTTCATAGAGTGCCGCAGGCGTTAGAGCGATCAGATTGTTTTATTATTTTTTTTCTCTCTCTCCTTGTTTTTTTCGTAGAGAACGTGGCTGTTTGATCCTTGGGAAAGTATCGGATTCGGTGCCAGGAGACTGAGACTAATCGATTGTTGTTTGATGGGGTTTGAGGATGATAAGACGAGAGAGCATCATGAAACAGGAATTCCAATCCTGACAGCCGCACTAGCCACAAGATGCATGGAGGATATGAAAGAGACAGCGGTACGCTTTATGCACATACCGTACAGCAGCTACATAGGCCCTCTTATTTCACCAGGAACATGGGAAAAAATAACGGTCTTTTTAAAAACATTTCTGATTAAAATTAATACTTATGCAAAACAATGTTACAGGTTTATAATAACTGGCCAAAATTGTATCCTTATATGCAATGATACCATCAGGTTTAATGAATAGGAAATAAGGACCATTGATGATAATCAGCCGCAGCAAAATATTAGTTCCTTTTAAAAATGCAATTTGTTTTCTTTAGTCTGTTGTATGTATCTTATCCAATCGTTTTGTATCTGACATTAATGCGTATTTTTTTAAAAAAAAGTTAACTCTTTAGGAATTCAGTTTCTTGACTACGGTTCATTTAACTACATTTTTTGGTATTTACGAATGATATGATTAAAGGTGTGCGAATTAATTTTCATTAATTCTTGCAAATAAAGCAGTGTAGATATTCAAAGCATGATTTTGATCGCAGTTACCATTTTTTCACAGAATTTGTTGATGTGGAGGAAAAACTGTCGATGGTTTCAATTTTTAGATGTTATAACGGAAAATTAGTATAACGTTATATTTTAACTAATTTTGCATTTGTAGAACAATGCTGCTTTAACTGAATACATCACAATTATTGCAATTTCAGAGGTTCATGGCCCTCTTAACTTTCGAGAGCAGCTTAGAATGACTGTGCAAGATTAAATGATCAATACAGGAGAGATGATTCCATTGGTTTAATTTATCGGGTTTAGATACAACGCTGGGTTCGATTCACAGACCAGGGTTTTCTTGTAAGTTAAATTCCCAGCCAATTTGAAATGTTGCTGCAATATTGAAGTTTGGCAAAGGGCAGAGTTGTGCGGTGGATAGGCACACTGGTCGATTGCAAAGATTATGATACCAATTCACTAAATGAAGTAAAATTTTCTTGTAAGAGTTCAATATATCCATCGCGTATTTATTTAGGGAGACGTTATTCTTTGTATTAGCGCGTGAAACCTTTGGGACTGTTTGATTGACAGTTTTACGATCTTTAGACTCCGATGTAAAGGTCTAGCATAGTTAAACAAACAGTTTGATATACATCTAGCTTATTTAATAAGGGGGAAAACTTAAGAAGAAAACTTCTTCACAAGCCTCTTCAGCAGAGCGAAGTAAATTGCATTACCCTACACTTCACAACTTTAAGGTAAGATAGTTCAATGGTCCAACCGTTTTGACCCGGATACCCCTGAAAATTTCATCACCTCACATTTTTGCTTAAGTCGCCAAATTTATGCGGCATGTCCATCATAAACATATGAACGTACAAGCCGTTTTCTTTTCTTTTGTGGGAACGGAAGCACTTCCTTATTTCTTAAAATAAAAAGGATGCATCTACCAAAACTACTATAAAACTAATAGTACCTGAAATCGGGTCATACGTTAACGAAAGTAGACATGAAAAATGGATTGAAAAAATATATTCCGGATGACACTAACAATTCAGACCTGCGAAAGGACTATAAGCGTACACGAAGAATCGAATTTGAAGCAGGCCCGTATGTTTAATTTTTTCAGTAATCCAGAAGCAAATGCAATAATTGATTTAATACACCAGCCCCACCAGTATGCATTCATTCACATTAGATGGTGTCGGAACAAACCGACGCACGACTGTATTAGTCAGGCAAAACAACTTTATTAGGAGCTCGCCAACGGCACAGACCTGTATGATATTACCTAAAGGTGGAGATATCTGTGATGCAATCTCCATGCCCGCACGTTAAGCGGTGAAACTGGTGGACGCACAGTAACAGTGAGAAAGAATTGGTTTCTCATCAATGAACTTCCAAAATCACCGTGACGCCTTGATTTTCCACAGCTAAACGCACGTGCCGGTGTTATGATAAACTTTTAAACTGTTTCATTGTTATTTTATTGAATAGCCTTTTACTTAATAACTCATGTACCAGAACCATCCTTGAATTAATCAGGAAGACAAATAGCACTTGATCTTTAATAAATGGTGAAGCGCGCCCATGGAACCCGTGAGTGCTAACTAGCGAGGCAAATGTGAGTCCCGCAGTACAGAATGTGTTGATTCAGTAATTGCGCACAATCAGGTTGCGTTATACGATGCCTTGCCATTTTAATCGCAGTGCAAAGTCTTGTATAAATAGACGCATTCCTAAACAATGTTCACAGTCCCGCAATGTCCACCCTCCTACAACATATTATATTCAGTGCCTGCATTCTAGCAACAAAAGGTCAGCCGGATCATAAAGAGATGAACGGCATTTTCTTTTTTCTTTGATGTTTGTTTTCTCCAGTTCATCGGAATGTATTGAGTTTCTTGATGACCAGTTCAGTTCCCAGAGCCATCAGTAAATCGGAACTACAGAGAGAATTAATTATCTCTGAATAAATGTTATTATAACATTGCTAGTATGCTTTATAGCTATGACATGCGATGTTTTAATAATGGATTATAGTTTAGTCTGATTTAATGAATTCTAATTTATTTGGATCTAATGGCCTATTCTTTCCCTTTGAATGATAAATTGAATCGTCGGTAAGGTAGTACGTTTTTCACCTAACATTTTCCCATCCTCACATTCAATAGCTAAATCTTTAAATTAAGGCAAAAGGAGATATCTTTATTCAGTATTTTTTCTCCCCGAACTGTTGGTGAAGCTCATCATCCGAAGGTGATCGTTTAAAACATTTTGATTTTCGCAGAATTGTCCGACTAATAAAGTTCGAATGTAACAAGGAGAGCGTGTTTCTGGTACGACGTTACGGCGTTTGGTCGGTATTTCCCCCCACTACTTAGCATGGGAAGGCTCTCGGGACGCTGGGGTTTCATTTGGATTGCTACGGCATGATTTACCGCAAACCTTTCTTTATTTGACAGAACCTGGTGTCAGACTTCAAATACTGATATCTGCCACAATTTAACAGAAGGAATGAGTCTAATACCCGAGAAGCCAATTCAGTGATCTTGCAGATATCGAAAGGATTAATATATATGTGTGCTAAGTTTCTTGCCAATGCTTGGTATAGGACAGTATAGACAACAAACATTGTGTATCTGTGTGCTATATTAATAAAAGATGCGCCCTTCCCTTTTATTAACAATGCCGTTAACAATGCATTGTTACAGCCGTAATATAAAGACAGGCTAGAACACCGTTAAATGAAAGTTGCGTCGATTCTAATCATCATCTGGTCTTCATTCTGCATAGCACTTCAATCTCAGGTAAATAGATAATGAATAGTTCCATAATTCAATCACCACCATCAATCTGCCAACATGCAACCCTGCTTTAATAATTGAATGGTGGATATACCAGAAATAATCTTTAGTATAAATGCAAAACTGCATACGTTTGGTAGACCATTGGAATAAATCCGAAGCTGACCATATATAACACTGTATAAAAGACCTGAACAGAATAGAGCACAAGAGGAAAATGTATTTCAATCCCATCGAATATAAAATAATAAATTCTGGGATCAAAGGAAGAATTGTTATGCACATTCAGTGTTGAAAAATACAGATGATCTAAAACCTGAATGCATTGTAATAAGAGAAAGTGTGCAGCATAAATATAACAGTACTATACAATTGCAAAACTATATTCACAAAGTTGGAGCTTGGACAGTGAAAACTATTTTTAACAAAGCAGAGAAGACCTGGAAAATGAAATAACTTAATGATTTTTTTAAAATCTGAAGTTTTCTTTTCTATCTCTTTTAGCCTTGTTCTCTTAAGCTTATCTTTCTGTCCCCTGTATTTCTGTCTGCACCTGATTCTATGCAAATTTATCCTCTGTAATTTCACTCTTTTCTGATCGTTCTCTGTTTAATTCTTAATTCTTCAATCTGACTGGGTAAGAACATGCATTGTTGTCTACTTATCACCAAACTTCCAGATGGTCTATTTCTTTGGCTCATATGAAAAATGATGTAAAGAAGGGTATTACATGGATTTTTGTATCAACTGCTATCATATGTTTCAGTGGCCACTTTATTAAGTACACCAATACACCTCCTCATTAATGCAAATATCTAAACAACCAATCGTGTGGCAGCAACACAATGCACAAAAACATGCAGACGTGGTCAAGGGGTTCCATTGTGGTTCAGACTGTGGAATGATTGTCGGTGCCATACGGGGTGGTTTGAGTGTCTGTGAAACTACTGATCTCCTGGGGTCTACATGCACCACAGTCTCTAGAGTTTACAGAGAATGGTGCAAAAAGCAACAAAAAAAATCCAGTAACTAGCAGTTTTGTGGGTGACAGAAATCAGAGGAGAATGGCCAGACTGGTTCAAGCTGACAGGAAGGTGACAGTAACTCAAATAACCATGCATTACAACAGTGATGTGCAGGAAAGCACCTCTGAATTCACAACACATTGAACCTTGAAGTGGTTGGGGCTCAGCAAAAAGAGACCATGAACATATTCTCAGTGGCCACTTTATTAGGTACAGGAGGTGCCCAATAAAGAGGGTACTGAGTGTATTTAGAGTTGAACTTCCAACTTCTACGTTGAAAAAAAGAGAAGAATTCTAAGTGAAATTTTATAATAATATAACTTTTAAAGAATTAGCGAACTACTTTGACTTAGAACAGTTAAATTAATGAAATTATGAAACCTTAAAATAATTTTCAGTATCATTACTACTCTGACTGTCCTTTAATTTAAGATTTAATCAGAATTTCTTCGGTTTGAGTGATATGATATGAGCACTAAGCAATGCTGAACCTAAATCAAAGGAAACACATTTAAAAAGAAATTAAACTGTCCAGACCCAGAATGGAATAGAGATCTTGAAGTGATTAAACAATGACAATAAGCCACCTGTGTATCACCATGCGAAACTGGTGCAGGTCCACGTACCAGGCCTTTGGTTCAACCTGTCTCCAAATGAAATCGGAATAGACATGAATACCATATTCATATTTACAGCCTCTGCAGCATTTAATGAAATAAATGTGCAATTTGCAGGTAGAAAATTGTTTGGTAGTATTTTACAAAGTCAAATCTCCAACATTAATTCAGATTTCCTGATACCTAAAGGCAGGGTTAATTTCCTGTTGTCAGTCATAAGTAAAGGACAGAACATCTGTAATGACCAAGAAAATTCCTCTTTAGCCTAACTATTCCAGATTATTTTCTACATCCCACAACAAAATAAATGTCAATCAACAAACTTTAATAGAAGAAATATGCACTTAATCTTCATATTGCAAAGTTGTTCTGGAGGTTTACTTGCTTGCTTTGTATAAAATAACAGTTCTTTTTTAGTTTCAAGATCAGCAAAATTTATGCAAAATGTTTTAAACAATGTCCCTCCTTTTTTCTTCCTATTTTAAGTGTACCCAAAGATTAATAACTGGTAGAATTTCATAAATGACTTCCCTGTTGTATGTTCTAAGCCATTATCATGGAAGTACACTCTGTGCTGCAGCTTCAAAGTTTTCCCTTTTCTCTGTGTATATCAAATATATTCTCTTGGACATCTGCTAATTATACGCGGTTACACAATCTGAGCCCTATTCATGAATTTCTTGAACATGAACTAGCCAAAATGATATCCTGGGATTATATCCAAATATTCTCTGAAAATAACCACTGCACTGCCATCGTCAGTAAGAGCTAAAGTGTGATTAAGTCTGTGGCCTGCTATTGAGAATATTAAATTGTTATGCCAGACACTTGCGTGAATATATTATCTAACATTCTAGTGTCATCATTTATTTTGAGGATAATCTAACCAAAGTCCACATGGCTCTTCTTTTGATACTCTAGACAGCATTGTTATACCTAGTGAGGGCACCTAGTGAGAGCATATGAAATGATATGCTCATTGAGTCAGAGACAAAATGAGAATGATAAATAAAATATGATGGCCTTTTACAACAACCACTGTCAATGTATATCACTCAATTGTATATCAGAAAATATGACAGCTAATTTTCAAAAAGCAAGAACCCACAAACAGAAATGTGGATAACCAGTTATTTGGAAATGTTGAATGATAAATAATGGTTAGGGCACAAGGTGAGGTGTATGGGGTGAGATGGGGGGGGGGGAGTGAATGGAGAAGGGAATAAGCCCTCTCTTAAGTTATTTCCAGCAATTTTAGATTCCTGAGCATCAAGGTCTCAGAGGATCTATCCTGGGCCCACCATACTGATGCAATCATGAAGAAGGCACATGAGTGACTACACTGCATTAGGAGTTTGAGGAGATTTGGTATATCACCAAAGACACTTGCAAATTTCCATAAATGTACTGTGGACAGCATTCTGACTGGTTTTATCACCATCTGGTATTGGAGCTTCAATGCACATGATGGTAAGAAGTTTCAGAGCGTTGTCGACTCAGCCAGCTTTATTAGAGCTACAATTCTCCCCATCATCGAGAGTATATTCTAAAGGCAGTGCCCTCAAGAAGTTGGAATCCATCATTAAGTACTCTCAGCATCCATTCTCATTACTACAGGACGTGCCTCTTTCTCTCTGCCATTAGATCTTTGAACAATCCATGAACCCATGAACACTGCCTCACTATTTCCCATTTGCACTACATTTACTTATTTTAATTATATCTTATATTACGGCTGCAATGTACTACTTCTATCAGTGACAATAAACCTAATTCTGACTCTTTCTTTTTTAAATTGTGCCATTTAAAATTTATAGTTTTGATAGCTGAGTTTGAAGGATCAATGACTCATTCCAGTTCCTAATGTTCTTAAAGTATTATGCAGAAAATTGACATTAGAATATGTTGCTATGATACTTTCTTGGCTGCTTCACCGGGCTTTAAGTAACATAGCCAACATCTAGCATTTGCAGCTTTTAAAACTTTATTCCAGCAGGCAGGCAGTGCTGAAATCCCCTATAGCTGTTCACTCTAGTAGGTACGCATACTGTTTTGGGTGTTGTGGTGGGGGAGGGGTATTGGTGTCTCTCAGGGGAAAGAAACAGTGGCAGTCAACGTCTAGGCAAACTGTACTGATAGGGAATTTTATTGTCAGGACCACAGATAGGCATATCTGTGGCTGCAAATGAGACTCCAAGATAGTACATTGCTTCCCTGGTGCCAGGATCAGTTCTGTTTCTGAGTGGGCACAGGGCATCCTGAAAGGACAGAGTAAACAACACACACAACATGCTGGAGGAATTCAGCAGGCCAGGCAGCATCCTTGGAGAAGAATACATTTAATGTTTCGGGCTGAAACATCGACTGTACTCTTTTCCATTGATGCTGCCTGGCCTGCTGAGTTCCTCCAGCATTTTGCGTGTGTTGCTCGGATTTCCAGCATCTGCAGATTTTCTCTTGTGTGAGAGCAGGCAGCGAGAGGTTGTGGTCCATATTAGTACCAATGACTTAAGGAGAAATAGATATGAGATCCTGTAAAGTGAATGCAGGGAGTTAGGCAGAAGGTTAAAGATCAGGACCTCTGGGGTGGATACCTCAAGATTACCATCTGTGTCACACACTGGTGAATGTTAGGAACCAATGGATAAATCAAGCAAAAGTGTAGCTGAGGAGCTGGTGCAGAGGGGAGGGATTCAGCTGCTGAAACCGTTGTCATCACTCATGAGGCAGAAGTGATCTGTCTAAATGAATGAGGTTGCATCTGAATAGTGGGGGTGGGGGGGGAAGGCAGTTGAAGTCAGAGCATGAATTAGCTAAATTAGGGAATGTGGTATAACTAGCTTGGAAACATGGTTGAGAGCTGGGCAGAACTGACAGCTCAATACCCCAAGGTACTGATGCCTCCAGCGTGACAGAGATGGAGGGAAGAGGGCAGGGTGACTTGCAATACCTGTTAGGGAAAACATCACAGCAGTACCTGGATCAGGGGTTTCCAATGGACCCCTTGCTTAATGGTATTGGTACATGACATAAAAACATGCTGGGAACCACTGACCTAGGGCATGTCCTGCGGAACCAACCAGTGAGGCCATATGCATAGAACACAGAAATAATAAAAAGGAAGAATCTTATTGATGAAATTATACCAAAGCAGCAGGAATTGGAGGAACATACTGTATACTTAGAGAAATCAAAGAGGCATGCAGGAATAATAGGGTTGTAATAATAAGTGATTTCAACTTCCTTGATTTGATTGGGACTGGATAGTTCTGATGAATTAGATGGGTCAGAATTTATTACCTATTGAATGGTGAAAGGCCTTGATAGAGTGTATGTGGAGAGAATGGTGGGGGAATCTAAGACCAGAGGACACAGCCTCAGCATAGAGGGGCATCCTTTTAGAATGGAGATGAGGAGGAATTGCTTTAGCTAGATGGTGGTGAATCTGTGGAATTCTTTGCCACAGCCAGCCGTGGAAGCCAAATCAGTAGGTATATATTTAAGGCAGAGGTCGATAGATCCTTGATTGGTCAGACCATGAAGGCATATGGGGACAAGGCAGGAGATTGAGGCTGAGAGGGAAAAAGGACCAGCCATGTTGAAGTGGCAGAGCAGACTCGATGGACCAAATGGTATAATTCTACTCCTATATCTTATGGTCTTATGGTTTTATTAAGTGTGTCCAGAAAATTTTCCTTCAGGAATGTGTAGATTGCCCAACTACGGAAGGGGTTACACTTGACCCTTACTTAGGAAATGAAGCTGGGTGCATGACTGACATATTGATGAAGGTGCATTTTGGGACCAGTGACTATAGCCTTATTCCCTTCAAGATAGTCATAGAAAAAGATAAGTGAAGGCATGGTTGGTAAGATTAAGGAACCTTGGTTAACAAAGGATATTGAAGCTCCGGTTAAGAAAAAGAAGGAGGTCTATGTCAGGTACAGGCAATTGTGTCTAAGCATGTCTCTTGAAAATTATACAGACCTTGGCATAGACAATTAGGAGGAAAAAAGGATCCATGAAATATCCCTGTCTGATAAGAGAAAGGGAATCCTAAGGTATATTAGAAGTATACTAAAGTAAAAAGGTAGCTAGGAAAAGAGTAGTCACTTTTAGAATCAACATGGTCATCTATGTATGTAGCTGTAGGAAATGCATGAGGTCTTAATTGAATGCTTCTCAGTTTGTTTTACCATGGAGAAGGACATAGAAGTTTGTGAGTTCAGGGGAGGAAACAGTGATATCTTGGAACATATCAACATTAGAAAGGAGGAGGTGTTGGAGGTCTTGAAATGCATAAACATAGAAGATAGTACATTACAGCACAGTACAGACACTTCAGCCCATGATGTTATGCTGACCTTTTAACCTACCCCAAGATAAATCTAACTCTTTCCTCCTACATAGCTCTGAAATTTTCTTTCATCCATGTGCCAATCTAAGAGTCATTTAAATGTCCCAAATGCCTCTACAAACACACTTGGCAGCATGTTCCACACACCCACTACTCTCTGTGTTAAAAAAAATACCTCTGACATACACACTATACTTTCCTCCAATCGCCTTAAAATTATGCCCCCTCATATTAGCCATTTCCATCCTGGGTAAACGGTGCTGGCTGTCCACTCAGTTAATGCTTCTCCATGGAGGCTATTCATGTTTAGGCTTCCATCACTTGAACTTCTATAGACACTTTATTTCCAAGTTACCAGATCGTTTGTTCAATATTCTGTACTAGATGTACAAAGCTTCTGCTAGCTTAATGTTGAGAAGATCAAAGGCATTGCCATTGATGTCCACCGCAAGTTCTGTCCTCTCACAACGTTCTGTTCTGTACTTGGCTTTAAACTGGATAAATCATAACTTTAGTGTTATGTTTAATCCTAAACTGGGTTGTGGATCTTGTATCTGAGACGTCCTTTTGATTGTCTGCTCATCTGTCTCAATGGACCTTTTTCCGTAAGTTTCTTCCTTGACACTATTAGCTTAGTCTTGACTATTTATGGTTGCATCCCCTGTATATTTGCAATAAACTGAGATGATACAAAATATTCCAGTTGTGTCCCAGTTTACACTAAGCCACATTATGTGATAATCAAAAACAAATCTTACGTTGGAAATCTAAATCAAAAACAGAGAATGTTGGAAACAATAAACACATCAGGCAGCAACTGTGAAAAGAGAACAGCCATGATTTTGGTCAAAGACCCCTTGTCAGCTTGGCTCATGTGATGAAGTTTATGTAAAGCAAATTGGAACATTTTGCTAAGAAAATAGGATGGTACATGACTAGATGATGCACCACTGTCATTGATAGACTTATCATCTGTTGTTAGTGAGCATGAGAGCATGTCAATAGCACAGAATGATCAAAACCACACTTAAGACTTAACTTTCTTGTCCGGCATGTTTCATTGAAATGTTATTAGAAAAGATCCAAATCTAAGCCATCCTTAATTAAAACATCTGTCAAAACTGAAAGTTACAAGTAAGAATTATTCAATTAATTTATAAAATTACAATTACCAGAAAGCAATTTCTTATTCATTTAAATAGTAATACTGAAGTTCTGAATATGTACCTAATTTATGGTTTAATTATTTGCAATAACTGGTCCATTGTAACCATTATTAAATTTCAGGGGTCCTGGTTTGGTTTTGTTGATGTTAATTCCATTTATCTAAATTCAAATCAGTGCAAGCCATCAAGTAGCACTAAAATTGAATTTGACTTCAAATCAACTTTTATGACCTGGAGATTTGAAACCCAATAGACCAGCTAAGCAGTATATGTCAGAGACATATCATTTTTTTTTGATAACCCAAAACCTTTGATAAGGTCCCATTGGATTCTGGCATGGCAGCTGGTTCTATACACAGTTATTGGCTTAACTGTAAATATATTTGTGCCTGTGACTCTAAAGCAGCTCTTTCAAGATCCTGAGGGTGAAATGAAAAACATAAAATTGGAACTGAGATTGGAATTGAAATTCCAGAAATACTCAGCTGATCAGATAAACAAAGTCAATTCTTCAGGTTGGTGATCTTGCCTCTGAACCTAGATATTGATTTGAAACATTAACCCTATTCCTCCCTCCACAGATACTGCTGGAACTGCCAAATAATTCCATCATTGTTTATTTTTTCTTTCAGAAAACCAGCACTGCAAATTTTTGCTGTTAGATCCCAAGGATACAGCTTGCATCAGCTTCATTACACTGAGCATGTAACATACTCTGGCTCTACACCAATCTCATTGTTACAAGTATATTTATTGTACCAACTTGGGTGATGCTATGGATTAATTTCATCGAACTGAGCTTCTTATCAACCACGGACAACTCTTACTTGTGCAGTGGGATCTAATGGCTTGTTAACTCAGCGAGAGGGTGTGGGAAATGTTGATGCTTTGGCTTTTTGCTCTGTCAGTTGGGCAGCTTTCTTTGTTGTAGTCACTGTCTATAGCATCCACATCCACCAAGTCACATCCTGTTCAGAACAGCCTCCTAGCCTGAGTTCCATTTTGTTAATTCCTGGCTTTACAGTGTCTGAACTTCTAACCCTACCTAGAGCATAGAGAGTGCTGTGGCCTAACAATCTGAATATATTGATGTTCCACACTCAGATCATGGCAATCCCTTTGAACACCATCTGAGTTATAGTTGCAGTTGATATTGTTGGCCCAGGGGTGAGAGGTCAAGAGTAGGAAGCTGACAGGTGTGCCAGAGCAACACCCAAAGTACTGGAGGAATTCAGCAGGTCAGGCAGCATCAACAGAGGGGAATACATTGTTCAGGTTTTGGGCTGAGACCTTTCATCAGGACTTGAAAGAAAGGCAGAAGAAGCCAGAATAAAAAGACGTGGGGAGGAAAAGGACTATAAGCAAGAAGCTAGGAGGTGATATGTGTAATAGGTAAAGGGTTGAAGAAGAAGGAATCTGATAGGAGAAGAGAGTGGACCATAGGAGAATGAGGAGGGGTATCAGAGGAAGGTGATGGGCAGGAGAGGAGAAGGGAAGGGATAAAAGTGTAGTTAGAAATAGAAATAGTAAAAGAGAGAAGAGCGAGGGGGAAGAAATTATCGGAAGTTAAGAGAAGTCAATCTTCATGCTGTCAGGTTGGAGGCTTCCCAGGTGGAATATGAGGTGTTGCTGTTCTAACTTGAAAGTGGCCTCATTATGGCAATAAGAATAAGAATAAGAAGATATGTCGGAATGGAAGTGGGAAGTAAAATGGGTGGCCACTGGGAAAGCCTATCTCTTGTGGTGGATGATGAAGATGTTCAATGAACCGGACTCCAAAGAAGGGTCGTGGGCTGAAATGTCAACTGTTTATTCTTCTGCATTAATGTTTCCCATACTGCTGAGTTCCTTCAGCATTTTGTGTGTTGCTCTGTTAGTTTAATTTGAGGTCTTTGTAACCTCGCATTTTTTCTCCACGAAGGATCAAACTGCTGCAATTAGTGGATTTAAAGAAACAGATTGCTTAATTTCACCTGACCTGAATAAGTCATAATCTTTTTAAAGCTGATCTGATCCAAACTGAGAGCTGGGTACAGTCATATTTTGATCAGGTAGTAAGGCTCCATCTATAGAAATTATTGAAACCACTGCTTCCCCTTCCTTTCCATTTATTACCATGGAGTTAATAGAGCTGGTTGACATAATCTTGGTTTTCTTGATATTGAGCAACAAGCCAGCTTTTGCACTTCCTTCTTTCACTTTGGTTAGAAGCTTCCTCAGATCTTCCTCGCTTTCAGCCATTAGAGTAGACAATGCGTATGACCTTGGGGAATCTGAGAGAGGCAGTTTCCAACAAGAAGGCTTGGTGTACAGGAGTCCATGAGGCCACGAAGAGTCGGACCCCACTTAACAACTGAACAACAAAAGTAAGGCACTGCGACAAAGCCCATTTTTTCTTATCATATTTTGTATCATATGAATATCTAGTAGATGCAAAGTGATCTCCTAACCAATACCATATCCTGCTGTGAAGCGTAGAGGGCAATTAAACAGTAGGAGGAGGAGGAGGCATCAATCAATTTGGTTCACAATATCTGAAGTCAAGTAAGGGCTATGAAATTCAACAATGCATTTTTGTATTTCTGGAGATTTGTACCCAAAATGGAAAGTCTGGTTGCTGTTGTTCAACAGTAATACTGGCAGCTGCCCAAGGATTTTGAAACATGACCAAGTAATGTTCATACCATATACAGTAATCAATGATCATCTCCCAATGAAAAACAATCTGACCACCTACCTTTATATTTAATCGTCAGTCCTCATTCAACAAAGTTCACCAAACTTAACCGAATCATGTGCATGCATACTGAGTCTGCAATAACCAAGCAATAGCTTGTGACAAATTAGTTATATCTTGGCTCCCCAGAACTTTCCACATCTACAAAACTTACCAGAAAGTTGATAGAATACTTTCTTTTCAGCTGAGTAGAGATCCCACACCACAACAATGCCTGTTTGACTTGTACTCAGTCTACCATCTAAATAATTATTATCTATACCACATGCACATTGTAATTGCAGTCTGTACCAAATCCAATTTGTATTGTATCAGTCTTCCGTGGCATCCATTATAGTACATACTAAATCAACAAACTCAACCATCTGGAAAGACAAGTGTAGCATGCTTCAGGGAACATTGCCACTTGCAAATCTTCTTTAAGTCATACCTATCCTATCCTGGAAATACATTCCTCTTCATTAATAACTCACCCAAGTAAAAGAAAATATTTACACATTATATCAAGAGTTCTCATGGCTGCCTTTCTTATACATAAATTTGTTGATGTAAATTTTGCGATATCCATCAGCTGTCGGTGTTGAATGCCATAAAGTTTAAAGGTGGATATTCCCCAGACATCACTGTGATAGATCCTGGATCATGGATTGACATTCTCTCTGCTTCACGTTTGGTTTATGATCTGTTCATAAATGCTCTTGAAGCTTTATCTGTGGCTCAAGTCTCTAAGGAGGAGTCTCACATTTAACCATGATGAATACTTCCCATGCAGACCTAGCTGTCATTACTCTGAGAATACACATTTGCTCTATACATACTTGATGGATCACATAACCCACTGCTGAGAAAGCTAAATCATACATTTGTTCTAGTGTGATTACAGCTGCAATGTGCTTGTATTAACTTTTCACGTGTTTCTTCAGTAACTGTTTTCTAAAGACAATGAATCTGGTATTGCATTAAGCCTTTTGTTTAATGTTAAGCTTCTGAGTGAAATTCTGGAGAGCATACTCCATCATGAAACTACTTACTTTAGTGTCTTTTTTCTATTCATTGCTTCTAACCACAAAGAAATGGTTCTCCGCACCATCTGATTAAAATATTTCCATCGCCCACATCAATTCAAGACAGATATTTTGAAAGGCTTTGGACCTGACATGAGCATTGCCTGATGATTTAAATCACATGTTTTTATCTTATGTTATTCATCCAAGCAGGTTTTCATTAAATAAATTCAGTATTATCAATTCTTAATGCATTAATACATGTTTCAGCTTAATATCACACAATTTTACTTCCATATAATTTTCAAATTTTCATTCTCTATTTAACTGTTGAAATTGTGCTTCTTCTGGTCCTTTTGCACCAATGCTGAGGAAGGTAGCCTGCTTTGTAGATGTACTAGTAACCCAGTAATTGAGAAACTCATTTACTTGGAACCTATGATTAGCACACCCGTTGATTTTCATTTCTTTACTGTGCATGACTAGATTGCCTATATTTGTGTTCTCCTAATGGTATGACTGAAATCAAAAGCTGCGTGGAATGAAAAGCTTTGCCTTGAAATTTTATACTGCTCTGTTGAATGCTCATAGATTGAATGCTTCTTTATGTTTTCAGCGTTTGTAATATTTTCATTCATTTCCTGGCCTATATGCTAACACATAGAACACTTGAGTTTTGTAATCATTTTGCGTACTAAGATCTTCGTTGAGTTCTAATTTAAAACAGGAAAGAGGGAACATGAATACCTGCTTCATAGAAGTTCTGGATTATGTCCTTTTTGGTCAGGGTCTTCAGACCATGCATTGTATTTTAATCCATAATATCTGTGATTAAAAATTTCTGTTTAGGATCTGTATCTTTTTTTATTGCTTTTCTTAAAATACACCATTATGATGGTTAGGCATCTAGTATAACAAGTATCAGTAAAGGACATTTAATCAGAAAGTAAGTGCAAAATGGAAAGCAGAAAGCTCTTATTTCCCAGTGAACCACTGGCAGATCTTTACTTTGTTTATGACACAGTTAGAAATGCATCATTTTAATACCTCCTGTTTTTTTTTCTGTTATTTAGTTTGAGCCCTTCTCCACTATTGAGCACTTCTACCTGAAGCATTGTGGCAGGAAAGCAGCATCCATCACCAGGGACCGCACCGCTCAGGCCATGCTCTCTTCTTGCTGCTGCCATCAGGAAAAAGGTATAGGAGCGTCAGGACTCAGACCCCCAACCACCAGGCTCTTGAACCAGAGGGAATAATTTCACTCAGCTTTACTTGCCCTATCATTTAAATATTCCCACAAACTATGGAATAACATTCAAGGACTTTTCACCTCATGTTAGGTCATAAGGGCATAAGATATAGAAGCAGAATGTGGCTATTTGGCCCATTGTGTCTGCTTGACTATTTCATCATGGTTGATCCATTTCCTTCTTAGCACGAACCTTCTGACTTCTCCCCATAACCCTTCATATCCTGACTAATCAAGAATTTATCAATCTCTGCCTTAAATCTACCCAACGATTTGGCCTACACAGCCTCCCGTGGCAACAAACTCCACGAATTCACAGTCCACACGGACTGGAAAGCATGAGCATGTAGATATTCGGACTGGAAAGCTTGAGCATGTAGATAATAAGGAATAGGATGTGCTGGAGCTTTTGGAAAGAATCAAGTTGGATAAGTAACCGGGACCAGATGAGATGTACCACAGGCTATTGTGGGAAGTGAGGGAGGAGATTGCTGAGCCTCTGGCAATGATCTTTGCATCATCAATGATAACGGGCGAGGTTCCGGAGGATTTGAATGTTACAGATGTTGTTCCCTTATTCAAGGAAAGGATAAGGGGTAGGCCTGGAAATTATAGATCAGTGAGTCTTACTTCAGTGGTTGGTAAGTTGATGGAGAAGATCCTGAGAGGCAGGATTTATGAACTTTTGATCATTTTGAGAGGCATAATATGATTAGGAATAGTCAGCATAGCTTTGTCAAAGGCAGGTCATGCCTTATGGGCCTGACTGAATTTTTTGAAGATGTGACTAAACACATTGATGAAGGTAGAGCTGTAGATGTAGTGTATATGGATTTTAGCAAGGCATTTGATAAGGTACCCCATGAATGGCTTATTGAGAAAGTAAGGAGGCATGGGACCCAAGGGGACATTGTTTTGTGGATCCAGAACTGGCTTGCCTACAGAAGGCAAAGAGTGTTTCTAGATGGGTTATATTTTGCATGGAGGCCGGTGACCAGTGGTGTGCCTCAGGGACCTGTTCTGAGACCCCCACTCTTTGTGATTTTTATAAATGACCTGGATGAGGAAGTGGAGGGATGGGTTATTAAATTTGCTGATGACACAATGGTTGGAGGTGTTGTGGATAGTGTGGAGGGCTGTCAGAGGTTACAGCTGGACATTGATAGGAAGCAAAACTGGGCTGAGAAGTGGCAGATGGAGTTCAAGTGTGAGGTGTTTCATTTTGGTAGGTCAAATATGACGGCAGAATATAGCATTAATGGTAAGACTCTTGGCAGTGTGGAGGATTAGAGGGATCTTGGGGTACGAGTCCATAGGGCACTCAAAGCTGCTGTGCAGGTTGACACTGTGGTTAAGAAGGCATATGGTGCATTGACCTTTATCAATCGTGGGATTGAGTTTATGAGCCGAGAGGTAATGTTGCAGCTATATAGGACCCTGGTCATACCCCACTTGGAGTACTGTGCTCAATGCTGGTCACCTCACTACAGGAAGGACATAGAAACCATAGAAAGGGTGCAGAGGAGACTTACAAGGATATTGCCTGGATTGGGGAGCATACCTTATGAGAATAGGATGAATGGACTCGGCCTTTTCTCCTTGGAGCGACTGAGGATGAGAGGTGACCTGATAGAGGTGTACAAGATAATGAGAGGCATTGATCATGTGGATAGTCAGAGACTTTTTCCCAGGGCTGAAATGGCTAGCATGAGAGGACATAGTTTTAAGCTGCTTGGAAGTAGGTACAGAGAAGATGTCAGGGGTAAGTTTTTTACACAGAGAGTGGTGAGTGCATGGAATGGGCGGCCAGTGGTGGTGGTGGAGGTGGAAACAATAGGGTCTTTTAAGAGACTCCTGGATGGATACATGCAGCTTAGAAAAATAGAGGGCTATGGGTAAGCCTAGGTAGTTCTAAGGTAAGGACATGTTCGGCACTGCTTTGTGGGCTGAAGGGCCTGTATTTTGCTGTAGGTTTTCTATGTTTCTAAATTCACTACTCTATGACTAAAGAAATTCCTCCTCATCTCCATTCTGAATGGACGTCCCTCCATTCTAAAGCTATGTCCTCGTAGATTCCCTACCTTAGGAAACATCTTTTCCACATCTACTCTATTGAGGCCTATCAACATTAAATAGGTTTCAATGAGATCCCCCATCATTCTTCAAAATCCAGTGCACACAGACCCAAAGGCATCAATCAGTCCTCACGCTTTCATTCCCAGAATCATTTCCATGAACCTCCACTGATCCTTTTCTCATGTTAGCACATCCTTTCTTCAATAAGGGACACAAACCTGCTCACAATACTTCAAGTGAGGCCTCACCAGTTCCCTATAGTGCTTCTGAATTGCACCCTTGTTTTTATATTCCAGTCCTCTCACAATGAATGCTAACATTGCATTTCCGTTCCTCACCACCAAATGAACTTGCAAATGAACCTTCAGGGAATCATGCATGAGGACTCTCAAGTCCCTTTGCATCTCAGATTTTGAATCTTATCTCTATTTAGAAAATAATCTATGCTTTTATTTCTTCCACCAAAGTGCATGACCAAACACTTCCCGGCACTGTATTTCATCTGCTACTTCACTGCTCACTCTCCTAATCTGTCTAAGTCCATCTGCTGCCTCTCTGCTTCTTCAACACTACCTGCCCCTCCACCTATCTTCGTATCGTCCACAATGGTAGCCACAAAGCCATCAATTCCATCATCCAAATCATTGGCCTCTAATGTAAGAAGAAGCGGTCCCAACACAGACCCCTTTCGAACACCACTAGTCACCGGTAGCCAACCAGAAAAACCCCCTTTATTCCCACTCTTTGCCATATGCATATCAGCCAATGCTCTATGAATGCTAGAATCTTTCCTGTAATACTATGGGCTCTTAACTTGGTAAGCAGCCTCATGTATGCTATTTTATCAAAGGCCTTTTGAAAATCCAAGTACACAACATCCACTGATTTTCTTTTGTCTATCCTGTTTGTTATTTCTTAAAGAATTCCAACAGATTTGAATCGGTGGACTGGTTAGTATTCAAGGACTCGGCAGCTAACCTCGATGAGTATGCCTCAGCTGTCCCAGATTTTATCCGGAAAAGCATGGAGGACTGTGTGTCTCGCAAGACGATCCGGGTATTCCCTAACTGGAATCCTTGGATGAATTATGAGGTCAAGTCCCTTTTAAAGGCAAGAGCTGCGGCTTTTAGGTCCGGGGATACCAGTCACTACACGGAATCCAGGCGTGAACTCCGGAAAGCCATTAAGGGCACCAAGAGGCAATATCGAGTCAAGTTGGAAGCCCAGGCTAGCCAAAGGGATGCCAGTAGACTATGGCAGGGTCTAAATGAGATCACAGGGTGCAAAGAAAAGGCTGGGCATATCAATAACTGTGGCACTTCTCTTCCTGATGAACTTAACATATTCTACACACAATTCAAACAGAAGAGGAGTGTCCCGCTCCCTCCGGATGAACTGGACCTGGTGGCATCAAGATTCATCGTCACCAAGGAGGATGTTAGAAGGGCCTTCCTGAAGATAAATCCAAGGAAGGCGACGGGCCCAGATGGCGTCCTGGGATGGGTTCTCCAGGCCTGAGCAAGCGAGCTAGCTGGAGTGTTTGCTGACATCTTCAACTGTTCATTGCTTCAGTCCCCTCGTGTTTTAAGAAGGCAACGATAATCCCAGTGCCGAAGAAGAGCAAGGTGGCATACCTGAATGACTGTCGACCTGTGGCTCTGACATCAATTGCTATGAAGTGCTTCGAGAGATTGGTTATGGCACACATCAACCTCAGCCTACCGGTCAACCTCGACGCTTTGCAATTTGCCTACTGGAGCAATAGGTCAATGGCAGATGCCATCTCTCTGGCCCTACATTCCTCCTTAGAACACCTAGAGAATAAAGATGCATACGTAAGGCTCCTTTTCATTGACTACAGCTCTGCCTTTAATACCATCATTCCAAATAAACTGATTCCTAAGCTCCAGAACCTGGGCCTTACACTCAGATCTGCAGCTGGATCTTCAACTTCCTCACAGACAGGACCCAGGCTGTAAAAATAGGGGACAAGCTCCCCTCTACAATCACTCTGAGCGCCGGTGCCCCACAAGGCTGTGTACTCAGCCCCCTGCTGTACTCACTGTACACCCATGATTGTGTAGCCAAGTTTCCATCAAACTCAAAGTTTGCTGATGACATAACAATTGTAGGCCATATCTCAGGTAATGATCAGTTTGAGTACAGAGAGGATATTAAGAACCTGGTGGCATGGTGTGAAGACAATAACCTATCCCTCAACGTCAGCAAGACGAAGGAATTGGTTGTTGACTTCAGAAGGAGTAGTGGACCACATGACCCAATTTACATCGGTTGTGCGCCAGTGGAACAGGTCAAAAGCTTTAAGTTCCTCGGGGTCAATATCACAAATGACTTGACTTGGTCCAAGCAAGCAGAGTCCTCTGCCAGGAAGGCCCACCAGCGCCTTTACTTCCTGAGAAAACTAAAGAAATTTGGCCTGTCCCCTAAAACCCTCACTAATTTTTATAGATGCACTGTAGAAGGCATTCTTCTAGGGTGCATCACAACCTGGTATGGAAGTTGCCCTGTCCAAGACCGAAAGAAGCTGCAGAAGATAGTGAACATGGGGCAGTACATCACACAAACCAATCTTCTGTCCTTGGACTCACTTTACATCACACGCTGTCGGAGCAGTGCTGCCAGGATAATCAAGGACACGACCCACCCAGTCAACACACTTTTTGTCCCTCTTCCCTCCGGGAGAAGGCTCAGGAGCTTGAAGACTCGTATGGCCAGATTTGGGAACAGCTTCTTTCCAACTGTGATAAGACTGCTGAACGGATCCTGACCCGGATCTGGGCCGTACCCTCCAAATATCCCGACCTGCCTCTCGGTTTTTTTGCACTACCTTACTTTCCATTTTTCTATTTTCTTTTTATGATTTATAATTTATTTTTTAAATATTTACTAATTTTTACTATTTTTAATATTTTAATATTTAATATTTGTAATCCAGGGAGCGGGAAGTGCAGAATCAAATATCGCTGTGATGATTGTACATTCTAGTATCAATTGTTTGGCGATTATAAAGTATAAAGTATAGATTTGTCAGACAAGATTTTTCCTTAAGGAAACCATACCAACCAGGGCTTATTTTATCAAGTACCTCCAAGTACCCTGAATCCTCATCCTTACTGATTGACTCATCTTCCCAACCACTGAGATCAGAATAACTGGCCTATAATGTCCTTTCTTCTGCCTTTCTCCCTTCTTGAAGAGTACAGAGGCATTTTCAATTTTCAGTCTTTTGGAACTATGCCAGAATGTATTGATTTTTGAAAGAACTTCACTAATGCCTCCACAATCTCTTCATCTGGACTTGAGGGTTCACCTCTTTCAGAACCCTAGGGTCCAGATGATTGATGTACATTCAGACCTTTTAGTTTCCCAAGCACCTTCTCCCTCGTGATACTAACTTCAATCACTTCTGCCTCATGGCACTCTCAAACTTCCGGCACATGCTAATGTATTCCACAATGAAGACTGATGCAAAATACTTATTCTGTTCATCTGCTGTTTTCTTGTCTCCCATTACTATCTCTCCAGCATCGTTTTCCAGTGGTCCGATACCCACTCTCGCCTCTCTTTTACTCTGCAACTGGGTGACTGTCAAATCTTATTCATTATCGTTAAAAGTTTACTTAGGCATCCATCTGGGTAATGCTAGAATAGTTGTCTGTGCCTTTAAGTGGAGATGATGATGTCATTACACACGCGTTGGATAGTGGAGAGACCATTTTTGTTTTTGGCAGAAGAAGCTGGTGGGGGATTGGGATTAAGTTCCTCCCTGAGATACTAGGCATGGTGAGGAAAGGTGAGTATTAATTGACAATATCCATGTGAATTCGTTTATGCTTGCTGGTGAATCAAGAATATTGGTAATTTGACATGTTTTACATGTGGATGCTTTAGATTTTTACGAGTGAAGGCATTGGCGCTGGACAGAGTGGCTTGTGCAAAGTTCCTTACTGGCCAAGTAGGTCAGTCTTCCTGTAATCTAACTACCAGGCAATATCTTGTAAAAGTTGTGTCAAAGTGTACCTTTTGTCTAACTTTATTGTATCGTGTCTGATTGTGAATGTAACAGCGTAACGTGAATGTTTAGTCTCTGTTTGAAAGTTCAGCACGTGTGTACTAAAAAGTAGTAGACGTCTTAGATGAGATGTATTCGCTTACATTTTCTCCGCTATGTATAAGGTACAGGGTTGGTGCGATTCCAATGTTTGTATTGTGTTCCTGCAGAATTGCCACTACCATATTAGTTTTGTTTTAGTTTTGTATTAGTTTTGTGTGGTTTGCTTTATGTATTTTTATACTGCATATGCAATTTGTCGATGCACAAGGGTGTGGATCGAACGTTAAACTAAGATTGTAACGGCAGGAACTGGTTGTAAATTCATTCGTTTTGTTTTGAGACCCTCTTCCAGCACTAAAACATCTCAAACAGGTAAAGGAATTAAAACCCGAAGAAGTATTTGTTGTCCTGAGTGTGTACTTTCACCCAGGCTACAAAATAATCTGAAGAAACTTTTGGTATCCTCCTTAAAGTTATTGGCTAGCTTAACTTCCTACTCCATCTTTTCCCTCTTTATGACTTCTTAGTTGCCTTCAGTTGTTTTTTAAATACTCCCCAGTTCTCTTACTTCCCACTAATTTTGCTCCATTATATGCCCTCTGTTTGGCTTCTTATGTTGGCTTTGATTTTCCTTGTTAGCCACGGTTGTGTCATCCTGCCTTTAGAATATTTCTTTGGGATGTATCTATCTTGTGCATTATGCATTGCTCCGAGAAACTCCTACCATTGTTGCTCTGCTATCATCCCTGTAGTGTCTCCTTCCAATCAACTCTGGCAATTTCCTCTCTCATGCCTCTGTAATTCTTTTTACTCCACTGTACTACTGATACATCTGACTTTAGCTTCCCCCTCTCAAATTGTAGGGTGAATTCTATCATATTATGATCACTTTCCACTAAGGGTTCCTTTTACCATTAGCTCCCTAATCAATTCCAGTACATTGCACAACAGCCCATCCAGAAAAGCTGATCCCTAGTGGGCTCAGCCACAAGCTGTTCTAAAAAACCATCTTGTAGGCATTCTAGAAATTCCTCCTCTTGGGATCAAACATGAACCAGAATTTCCCAATTTACCTGCATATTGAAATCCCCCATGACTATCGTAACATTGCCCTTTTGACCAAATATTCTATTTCCCATTGTAATTTGTAGCACAGGATTTGATTTCATTTTTTTACCAAAAGAGCCACTCACCCCCTCTGCACACCTGCCTGTCCTGTGTGTATCTCGGATGTTAAGCTCCCAGCTAATTCTCTTTTAGCTATGGTTCAGTGATGCTCACAACATCATATATGTCAATCTGAAACTGTGCCACAAGTTCAACCACCTTATTCTGTATACTGTGTACATTCAAATATAACACCTTCAGTCTTGTATTTATCACCTTTTTCAATTTTGTCCCCCTTTTACACTGTAACGCATCCTGTTGACTGCAATTTTGCCCTGTCATCAGCATATCATTGCTAGCATTCTCACCACACATTGCCTCTGTTTGTAAACCAAATGCCCCATCTTCAGCCCTATTAGTCCAGTTCCCCTTTCCCTGCCAAATTATTTAAAACCCTCCAAACAGCTCTAACAAACCTGCCCAGAAGGATATTCCCCCCCCCCCAAGTTTAGGTGTAACTTGTCCCTTTTGTACAGGCCATACCTTCCCCTGTAGAGATCCCATTGATCCAGAAACATAAACCCCTGCCCCCTGCACCAGTTCCTCAGCTGCACATTTATCTGATTAATGCTATTATTCTTACCCTCACTGGCACCTGGCATAGGCAGCAATCCAGAGATTACTACCATGGAAGTCCTGCTTTTCAACTTTCTACTTATTTTCCAAATATCTTTAATCAGGTCCCCTTCTTTTTTCCTGCTTCCCCTCCTCCTTTAGAATGCCATGGATCTGATATGAGACATCCCTGACACTGGCACCTGGGAGGCAACATACATACAATCTGATGTCTCTATCATGTCTACAGAATCTTGTCACTATTCCCCTAACTATGGAATCTCCTATCACTACTGCAGTTCACTTCACCTCTAGCTCCTTGGGCCACTGCACCAGACCCAGAGGCAGAGACCTGGTCACTGTGGCTCCCCCGGTAGGTTGTACCCCTCGACATTATCCCAAGGGGTATACTTGTAATTGAGGGGAATGTCCACAGGGGTACTCTGTACTGGCTTGCCATTTCCCTTTCTTCCCCTCATAGTTACTCATTTACCTGCTTCCTGCAAACTCGAGGTGTCTACCTCCCTGTAGCTCCTATCTACAACTTCCTCAGTCTTCAGTATGAGCTGAAGGTCATCGAGCTGCAGCTACAGTTCCTTTACATGTTCTGTGAGGAGCTGCAGTTCAGTGCACCTAGTGCAGATGTGGTTATCCAGGAGGCAGAAGGTTTCCTAGAAATCCTACGTCTCACACTAAGTGCACAACACTGCCCTGGAGCCATTTTCACCGCACAAACTGTGCCTTAACAGACAAAGAATGAAGAGTAAAGAGGAAGTCCGAACGCACCTAAGCCTGATAGCCAGAGCCAAAGCTATAGCCTCCCCATCTAACACCGCCCTCTCACACAATGGCCACTCTGCTTGCCCCATCTTAATTTTATTCACCCTTGTTAATGAATCCTGTTTGCTGACTGGATGCAGTTCAAAATCTGAAAACTGCCAAGAAGTGCTACTTTTTTTAATCTTCAGTCTTGGACTTTGATATTTTCTTGATATTTGTTGTTTATTTATTATTATTATTATTATTATTATTGTTTTTTGTATTTGCACATTTTGCTGTTCTTTATACGCTGGTTGAATGCCCAAGGTATTCAAGAACATAAGAAACAGTAGCAGGAGTAGGCCCTCTGGCCCATTGAGCCTTCTCCACCATTCAGTAAGATCATGGCTGATCTGGCCACGGACTCATCTCCACCTACCTGCCCTTTCCCAAGAACCCTTAATTCCCCTACTATGCAAAAATCTATCCAACCTTGTCTTAAATATATTTACTGAGGTAACCTCCATTGCTTAATTGGCCAGAGAATTCCATAGCTTCACCAGTCTCTGGGAAAAGCAGTTCCGCCTCATCTCAGTCCTAAATCTACTCCCCTGAACCTTGAGTCTTCCAATGATTCTATTATGATTATTATTTTATTATAAATTTATTAAGTATTCCCAGAAGAAAATGAATCTCACTGTTGTATATGGTTTGGTGTTTCAGTGTTGGTGACATATACAAGGGGTAACTCCCCTCCTACATTTACACACTTAGTACAGCGGTCGTGGACCATTTGGATCTTGGACCTCCAGGAGGTGTCCACAGCAGGGGTGATTGATAAGATCATGGACTAAGGTAGAAGGAGATGAGTTATACAGCTACATGCACATGCAGGTCAACTCTTTGAGTGATTATGCAGAAGGTTTGAAGTTAATAACTCATCAGGGGTGATTCCTTGATAAGTTTGTGGCGTAACGTAGGAGGAGATGAGTTATTAACTTCAAACTTTCTGAAACTGTGCCCTCTGGTCCTAGAATCCTCCACTATAGGAAACACACTCTTGACATCTACTCCATCTAGGCCTTTCAATATTCATTATGATCTCATTATTCTTCTAAACTCCATCAGGAATAGGCCCAAAGTCATCAAGCTCTGCTGATGTGTTAACACTTTCACTCATCATCATCATCATCAGGTGCCGTGCCCAGTTTGAGTTTTGACTACCATGGCCCACATACTCCTGTTTCGGGTCAAGTGGATCAATTCATTGGTATTCGTTTCCAGTTCTCTGGCTGCTGTCTCCATCATGTTTCATTGCTGGGATCATTCTGGTAACCCTCCTCTGGATCCTCCCCAATACCAGCACTTATTTTCTTAGATAAGGGGCCAAAATCTGCTCACAATACGCCAAGTGCAGACTGACCAATGCCTTATAAAGGCTTAGTATTACATGCTTGCTTTTGTATTCCACTACTCTCAAAATGAATGCTAACATTGCATTTGCCTTCCTTACCACTGATTCAATCTGCAGCTTAACCTTTAGGGTATCCTGCACAAGGTCTCCTAAGTCCTTTTGCACCTCTGATATGTGAATTTTCTCCCCATTTAGAAAACAGTTTACACCTTTATTCTTTTTACTAAAGTGCATGACAACGTACTTACCTGAATTGTATTACATTTCTGTCTTCTGTGCTCATTCTCCCAGTCTGCAGACATCCTGCTTCCTCAACACTACCAGCCTTTACACCTAACTTCGTATCATCCACAAACTTAGCCACAAAGCCATCAATTCCTTCAACCAAATCATTGACATATAACGTGAAAAGAAACGGTTCCAAAACTGACCCCTGTGGCACACCACTAGTCACTGGTAGCCAACTAGAAAAGGCTCTTATTATTCCCACTCTTTACCTCCTGACAATCAGCTAATCTTCTATTCATACTCGTATCTTTCCTGTAATACCATGGGCTTTTAGCATGTTAAACAGCCTCATGTGTGGCACCTTGTCAAGGGCCTTCAGAAAATCCAAGTACACAACAACCACCAGTTCTCCTTTGTCTATTCTGCCTGTTATTTCCCTGAAGAATTCTAACAGATTTGTCAAGCAAGCTTTTCCCTTAAGGAAACTATACTGCCTTTGTCTCCAAGTACGCATAACCTCATCCTTAATAATAGACTCCCAACACCTTTCCAACCACTGAAGTCACGTTAAATGGCCTATAAATTCCTTTTTTTCTGACTCCTCTCTGTTAGGCTCGGTTGCCTCACCCTCCTTTTAGAATTCTTCCTCATCCTTGTATCTTCCCTGTAGCTTCAAAATTGCTCCCAGAAATTTCAGCTATTTCTGTTCTGCTGTCATCCCTACTATTGTCCTCTTCCAATCACCTTTGGCTAGCTTCACTCTCATGCCTCTGTAATTCCCTTTACTCTAAAGTGATAATGATACGGCTAACTTAATTTTCTCCTTCTCAAACGGCAGAATCAGATTTATTATCATCGGCATAAGTCGTGAAATTTGTTAATTTTATGAAATACATGAAAAATAAATATGGAAAAAAACTGAATTATAGTAAGTATATATATGTCTATTAAATAGTTAAGTTAAAATAAGTACTGCAAAATAACAGAAATAAAAAAAGTCATGAGGTAGTGGTCATAGGTTCAATATCCATTTAGGAATCGGATGACAGAGGGGAAGAAGATGTTCCTGAGTCGCTGAGTGTGTGCCTTTAGGCTTCAGTACCTCATTCCTGATGGTGACAGTGTGAAGAGTGGATAAGACACAGGAGCAGAATTAAGCCATTTGTCCCATCAAGTCTGCTCTGCCATTCAATCATGGCTGATCCTTTTCTTCCCTCCTCAGCCCCACACCCCAGCCTTTTCCCCATAACTTTTGATGCCACGTCCAATCAAGACCTATCAAGCTCTGCCTTAAGTACACCCAACGACCTGGCCTCCACAGCTGACTGTGGTGACAAAGTCCACAAATTCAACACTGGCTATAGAAATCTCTCTGCATCTCTGTTTTAAGTGGATGCCGCTCTATCCCGAGGCGGTGTCCTCTAGTCCTAGAACCTCCCCCCGCCCACCATGGAAACATCCTTTCCACATCTACTCTGTTTAGGCCTTTCAACATTCAAAGGGTTTCTTAGCAATCCCCCATCATCCTTTTAAGTTCCAGTGAGTACAGACCCAGAGCTCTCAAATGGTCATTTTAAGATAACCCTTTCATTTTCAGAACCATCTTTGTGAACCTTCTCTGGATCGTCTCCAATGGCACCACATCTCTTCTTTAATGAGGAGCCCAAAACTGCTCACAATACTCAAGGTGAGACCTCACCAGTGCCTTATAAAGCCTCAGCATCACATCCCTGCTCTTGTATTCTAGACCGCTTGAAATGAATGATGACATTGTATGTCCTGGGTGGTGGGAATACTCAATGATGGACTCCACCTTCCTAAGCAATATTATATTATGACTATAGCCTCCTAAGGGTCCCTTTACATTAAGCCCCTTATTAAGTTTGGTTCATTACAGAATTCTGAATTGCCTTTCCCCTAGTGGGCTCAACAACAAGTAGTTTTGAAAAGTCATCTCATAGGCATTCTACAAATTTCCCTCTCTTGGGATTCAGCACCAACTTGATTTTGCAAATCTATCTGCATATTGAAGTGTCTCATGACTATTGCAGCATTGCCCTTTTCACATGTCCTTTTTTACCTCTTGTTGTAATTTGTAGTCCACATCCCAACTACTGTTCAGAGCCCTGTATAAAACTTCCATCAGTGTCTCTATACCCTCGCAGTTCCAATCTTCCAATCTTTCTAAGGATTGGATTTAATTTTTTGCCAACAGAGCCACCCCACCCCCTCTGGCTAACTGCCTGTCCTTTCGATGTAATGTGTATCCTTGGTGGGTTAATCTCCTAACTATGATCTTCTTTCAGCCACAACTCAGTGATGCCTGCAACGTCATACCTCCCAATCTCTAACTGTGCTAAAAGGTCATCTACCTTATTGCCCACACTGCATGCCTTCAAGTATAACACCTTCTGTTCTGTATTATTCACCCCTTTTTGATTTTGACCCCCTGTTACACCTGAATTCATCCCACTGCCTGCAGTTTTACCCTATCATCTGCTTGTTCTTCCTCACAGTCACAGTACAAACTGCAACTATTTGTATACCAACTGCCCCATCCCCCACCCTATCATACCCCTCTGACAAGTTAAAGTAAACCCTTCCCAATAGTTCCAGCAAATCTTCCCATGGGATACTGGTCTTCCTTGGGTTCAGATCATCCTCAGGGAATTAAAATAAACATCAGACAAGAGACTTCACCAGTCTCAGAGACTAATAGACTGGTATCAACATGCTTTCAAATGCTAGCACAGAGCTCCTTATTAATTGGAAAGATCTTTCATTCCCTGTAACTCCAGATTATGTGAGATAAACTGGGAAAGATATTTATTTTCAATGTCATCCTCTAAAGACGCATGTATGTTACGTTCATTCTGAGGGAACTTGCTGTACATGATACGTATTGTACACTGATGAGCAGAATGGTGGAGACTTCCCCTTTATCATCAGCTTCTCCCTGAGGATAACGCTGGACCATCCGAATTAAAATGCAGTTCTTCTGCCTGGACTGCTCAAGTGACACCTTGAAGGGTTCTGCAGAGAGGATAGTCATTGATCAGATGTGACTCAAAGCAGGGACTTCCTGTTGCAACAAGAGTGCAGGTAAGTTTTAGTGATAAACTGATTTCATTTCTTTACAAAGTAAATTCTCCATCTCAAATATGCACGTGCTTAATATGAGGAAAGTTCTCAGCTCGTATAAATGCTCTCCATTTGCATCTATGTGTAGAGAAAATATTGAATGAATGCTCCACTTCCTTCAGTGTCCATTGTTTTCTCACGATAGTGAACCAGCATGAACATTTTCTGTAGTCCTACATTAATACAATATCAGTAGCATGTGCAATTTTCCAGCCTAGTGCTCAGACACTAACAGCACTGGATAACTGGTGTGCAATCACCAGCACAGGAGTATGCTCACTGATGGAAAAAAAATCTATTAACAAATTGATTCCACATGCACTTTTCTAACTTTATGCTATACTGATTTTAAAAGAACATATGATTTTTTACTGATCAAAGACAAAGTTCAATTTAATGCGCTGCTACCATGCAGGAACTGCACAATTCGTTGAGAAGCATGGAGATCAGGATGCAGGGTTTCAACCCAGAATGTCAATAACTGCTATCCTCCTACAGGTGCTGCTCGACCTGTCAAGTGCCTCCAGATTGAATTTATTTATTTATTTATTTAGCGATATAGCGTGTAACAGGCCCTTCCAGCCCAGCAATCTGCACCACCCAGCAACATACCTATTTAACACTAGTCTATATGGCAAATTCACAATGATCAATTAACCTAGTAACTGGTACATCATTTGGACCATGGGAGAAAACTAGAGTACTAGGGGAAACCCACATATTCATGGGGAGAACATAAAAACTCCTTCCGGATGGTGCCAGAATTGAACACTGAACTCCGAACTCCAGAGCCACGCTACTGTGGCACACTAATGTTTACTTGTTATCTCGTATCTTCATTGTTAACCAATCACATTCATCAAACTTGATCATTTAGTGTGCCTGTGCAGTCACAGACACTTAACTCTGCAAAATGACATTCACAAAACCCTTATAATAAGAGAAGATACGACACAGGATCAGAAGTAGGCCATTCAGCCCATCAAGTCTGCTGTGCCATTCAATCATGGGCTGATCCAATTCTTCCAGTCATCCCCACTCCCCTGCCTTCTCCCCACACCCTTTGAAGCCCTGGCTAATCAAGAACCTATCTATCTCTGCTTTAAATACACCCAATGACTTGGCCTCCACAGCAACTCGTGGCAACAAATTCCACAGATTTACCATCCTTTGACTAAAGGCATTTCTCTGTATCTGTGTTCTAAATGAACATCCTTCAATCCTGAAGTCGTGTCCTCTTGTCCTAGAATCTCCTACCATGGGAAATAACTTTGCCATATCTAATCTGTTCAGGCCTTTTAATATTCAGAATGTTTCTATGAGATCCCCCCTCATTCTCCTGAACTCCAGGGAATACAGCCCAAGAGCTGCCAGATGTTCCTCATACTGTAACTCTTTCACTCCTGGAATCATTCTTGTGAATCTTCTCTGAACCATCTCCAATGTCGGTATATCCCTTCTAAAATAAGGAGCCCAAAACTGCGCACAATACTCCAAGTGTGGTCTCACAAGTGCCTTATAGACTCTCAACATCACATCCCTGCTCTTATATTCTATGTCCCTAGAAATAAACGGCAACATTGCATTCTCCTTCTTCACCACTGACTCAACCTGGAGGTTAATCTTTAGGGTATCCTGCACAAGGACTCCCAAGTCCCTTTGCATCTCTGCATTTTGAATTCTCTCCCCATCCAAATAATAGTCTGCCCATTTATTTCTTCCACCAAAGTGCATGACCATACACTTTACAGCATTTTATTTCATTTGCCACTTTTTTGTCCATTCCCCTAAACTATCTGAGTCTGTCTACAGGCTCTCTGTTTCCTCAACACTACCCGCTCCTTCACCTATCTTTGTATCATCGGCAAATTTAGCCACAAGTCCATTAATCCCATAGTCCAAATCACTGACAAACATTGTAAAAAGCAGTGGTCCCTGAACTGACACCTGTGGAACTCCACTGGTAACCGATAGCCAGCCAGAATTGGATCCCTTTATCTCCACTCTCTGTTTTCTGCTGATCAGCCAATGCTCCAACCATGCTAGAAGCTTCCTTGTAATTCCATGGGCTCTTATCTTGCTAAACAGCCTCATGTGCAGCACCTTGTCAAAGGCCTTCTGAAAATCCAAATATACCACATCTACTACATCTCCTTTGTCTACCCTGCTTGTAATTTCCTCAAAAAATTGCGGTAGGTTAGTCAGGCAGGATTTTCCTTTCAGGAAACCATGCTGGTTTAAGCCTATCTTGTCATGTGCCTCCAAGTATTCCGTAATCTCATCCCTAACAATCGATTCCAACAACTTCTCAATCACTGATGTCAGGCTAACAGGTCTATAGTTTTCTTTCTGCTGCCTCTCACTCTTCTTAAATAGCAGAGTAACATTTGCAATTTTCCAGTCATCCGGTACAATGCCAAAATCTATCGATTTTTGAAAGATCGTTGTTAATGCCTTCACAATCTCTCCAGCTACTTCCTTCAGAACCCGAGGGTGAATTCCATCAGGTCCAAGAGATTTATCTACCCTCACACTATTCAGCTTCCTGAGCACCTTCTCAGTCATAATTTTTACTGCACATACATCACTTCCCTGACACTCTTGAATTTCTTGTATACTGCAGATGTCTCCCACTGTGAAGACTGATGCAAAATTTGCATTCAGTTCCTCTGCTATCTCTGCGTCTCTCTTTACAATATATCCAGCGTCATTTTCTATTGGTCCCATATATACCCTCAACTCTCTTTTACCCTTTATATATTTAAAAAAACTTTTAGTATCTTCTTTGATATTAGTCGCCAGCTTCCTTTCATAATTCATCTTTTCCTTCCTAATGACCTTCTTAGTTTCCTTCTATAAGTTTTTAAAAGCTTCCCAATCCTCTATTTTCCCATTAGTTTTGGCTTCCTTGTATTCTCTTTTGCTTTTATTTTGGCTCTGACTTCAATTGTCAAACACAGTAGTGTCTGTCTTCCATTCAAAGATTTCTTCTTATTTGGAATATATCTGTCTTGAACTTACGTCATTTTTCGCAGAAACTCCAACCATTGTCGCTTTGCTGTCCTTCCTGCTAGTGTCCCTTTCTAGTCAACTTTGGTCAATTCCCCTCTCATGCCATTGTAATTTCCTTTATTCCACTGAAATACCAACACATTGGAATTTACTTTCTCCTTCTCAAATTTCAAAGTGAACTCAATCATATTGTGATCACTGTTCCCAAAGGACTCCTTAACCTTAAGCTCTCTTATCACCTCCAGATCATTGCACAACACCCAATCCAGCACAGCTGATCCCCTAGTGGGCTTAACAACAAGCTGTGCTGAAAAGCCATCCCTTAGACATTCTCTCTTGAGGTCCATCCAGTATAGGCCTAGTTTTCCCAATCCACTTTAATGTTAAAATCCCTAATGATTACCATGACATTGCCCTTCTGACACACCTTTTCTATCTCCTGCTGTAATTTGTAATCCATATCCCGGCTGCTGTTTGGAGGCCTGTATACAACTGCTATTAGGGACCTTTTACCCTTGCCATTTCTTAACTCAGTCCATAGAGACTTTATACCTTCCGATCCCTTATCATCCCTTTCTAACTATTTAATATTATTGCTTATACACAGGGCCACACCACCCTCTCTGCCTGCTAATCTATCTTTCTGATACACCATATACCCTTGGACGTTCCGCTCCCAATGGCAGCCATCCTTTAGCCAAGTTTCAGAGATAGCCACAACGTCATACTTGCCAATCTGTAGCTGAATCTCAAGGTCATCCATTTTACTTCTTATGCTGCGTGCATTCAAACACAACACTTTCACTCCAGTATTTGTTGCTTTCTGTTTTAACTGCACCACACCTCTATTGCCCTGTAACTCATCCCACCAGCTGTGATTATGCCACAACTCCTGCCTGTCCTTTCTATCATCTCTGTTACATGCTATCTTTGATTTATTTCGGTTTTCCCCTTCCTCAGCCCTATCACTCCAGTTCCCATCCTTTTGCCAAATTAGTTTAAACCCTCTCTAACAGCTCTATTGAACCTGCCTGCTCGGATATTGGACCCCTTTTGGTTCAGGTGTAACTCGTGCTTTTGGTACAGCTTGTACCTCCCCCAGAAGAGGCCCCAGTGATCCAGGAACCCAAAGCCCTGCCCACTGCACCAGTCTGTCAGCCACACATTAATCATGCTATTCATGTTGCCTGATCATGCTATTCTTGTGCTTATTAGCATATACACGGACAGCAATCCTGAAATAACTATCCTGGAGGTCCTGCTTTTCTCTTCCGACCCAACTCCCTGAATTATCTCTTCAGGACCTCCTCCCTTTTTCTACCCATGTCATTGGTACCAATGTGTACCAAGATTTCTGGCTGTTCACCCTCTCCCTTCAGAATACTCTGCACCCGATCCGAGATAGTCCGCTCCCTGACACCTGGGAAGCAACACACCATGCGGGTATCTCTATCAAGCTGACAGAACTTCCTGTCTGATCCCCTCACTATGGAATCCCCTAAGACTACTGCATTCCTCATCTTCATCTCTCTCTTCTGCACCACGGAACCAGGCTCAGTGCCAGAGACCCGATTGCTGTGCTCGTCATCTGTCAGGTCACCCCCTCAACAGCATCCAAAACGAGATAACATTTACTGAGGGAATGGCCACAAGGGTGCTGTCTACTATCGGAACTCCTCCCTTCCCTTCCTTGACAGTCACCCTCTTATCTAATTCCTGAAGCCTCGGGGTGACTAACTTCCTGTAGCTCCTATCTATCTCCTGAAAGTTTAGAGACCCATTTACCTCTATACTTTCACAGTTTAACAGTGTTAATTGCACAAACAATTATTCGATTTGAAGATTAATATCGGCCAGAGACACAATTATTTTGCCAATGTCTCTATTGATTCTCATTCGTCATTAAGCAAAATTAACAAGTTTAGAATTCAGAATTATTGCTGCTCGGGCAGATAAACAATTTTGTGACATTTTGGAGTAAATTTCCAGCAATTGAATGCCAAGACATTCATCTGTTTTGTCTATAGGGTAATTCTACAGTAGCTGTCAACCTTGCAGTAAAAGGCCTCCTCACTGTTATTAAACTCCTCCACAAAGGCCATTGGAAGACCTTGCAATGTGCAGACTTCACTTTATGTCTCCATTAAGCCAAAGCCCTGGAATGAATGGAACAGCTGACTGCAAATCTGTATTACCTGAGTCTTAGACTTGCCCACATGGTAGAACACCCACCTGAGCAAAAACGAATCTGTGACAAAGTGAACATCAGATGAAATTTGTTTCTGAATGAATCTGAATAACCTAATTAGTTGTTAAATAGCTTAAACGGTTTACATGGCAGACTTAGGTATGGAATATCTGGTACTAATGGATGTATTCGCACTGATTTACCTGATATTCAAGTTGGATCCCATTCATTCTTTAAGCTCCCAATCCCATTGTTGAAATGGGACAAACTCAAGGTTCTGATAAAATGGGAGCAAATCTGGCCATATTTGGAACTGAATCGTCAAACTTGCAGTGGGAGTTTTTGGAGTATCAGTTATTCCAAATTAACTGTAATTTGTAAGATGAATCTTTTGAAGGACATGCTTGCTTAGTTTTGTCAAGAACTTAATGATGTTGTTGCCAAGAGTAACGAAATAAGAAGGAATATCTGCTACACAAGTGCCTGATGCTGGGAAGCAGAATGCAATGTGCACTCTGTAGACCACCATTCGATTTCTCTGTGTATTGCTGCAAACTGGCCAACAGAAATATCAAGAGACTGTTCAGGAGATCCACAATTACAGCAACTTAAATTGCTAGCATGTTATATAAACATACAAAAATCCACTGCTCATGCAGTGCACTGGTTCCTTAACTCTGCCTGGGATTTTGTAGAAGCACCATAAATTAGACCAGAATCTGCATCTGCAAATAGATTCTAGCCTGTTCTGGAGATTCCAAAGGACTTTTCCAGGACAGAACCTGAATATTCCAATGAATGAGCAAAAATATTCAATGATGAATTCAGCCATGTTACCTGGATGGCCACAAGCATAACTGCTGTAATGTTAAGTTCTCAAGACCCTGACTATCAAGGTGTCAATCAGGGCATCAGCAGAGAGAGTTAGTATTGGAGATAGCATTGGAATGAAGACGGCAGAAAGAAATTCTACTCCCAATCAATGTTACAAGCAAATGTGCATGGAAAGAAGTGCAGTACATTAGTTCAAGTCCCTCCTCAGATCTATAAGTTGCTTTTTATGACAATGGTCTGCTGAATCCCATTACCTGCCAGATATAGATTTAGTGGAATGCAGCAACCAGTGACATTTGTTTGACCATACAACAGGAATTCTACAGATGCTGGAAATTCAAGCAACACACATCAAAGTTGCTGGTGAACGCAGCAGGCCACGCAGCATCTCTAGGAAGAGGTACAGTCAATGTTTCAGGCCTTCGTCAGGACTAATTGAAGGAAAAGTTAGTCCTGACGGAGGGTCTCGGCCTGAAACGTCGACTGTACCTCTTCCTAGAGATGCTGCCTGGCCTGCTTTTTTTTGACCATGTCCACTGGAGATTTACCTTCAAGCAATCCAAAACTAATCAAACCATGTTGTTTCCCCACATCATCCTCGGATTAAAATACTTACCTACCTTTCATCTAAAAGGTGAATTAGAATTTTGGCTTAATGACACCACACTTCGTACCCCAAAGCTTAGTTGGAAGGTGATTCCTCTAAATCCCTAATCTGCTAGTTATGACTTGAAGTTGACATATCTTGTCACTGCTGGGAGACATAACATATCCCTCTTGTTCCCTTTAAAACTTTGGGAACATTTTACAATGGCAGATCAATCTCCTCATAAAAATCCTTCAATTTGAGTCTCCGCCTGGAAAGGGTCCCAGCTGTGGGGAAAACATCATGTGTGGTCCTAGTACCCAAGAAAGTCCAACTAGAAGTCTTGAATGACTGCCATCCAGTTGTCCTGAACTCACACACATGAATACCCCGAGAGGCTGGTCCTGGCTCACCTCCGACCCTTGGTCAGATCCGCCCTCGATCCCTGCAGTTTGACTACCAGGAGTGCATTAGAGTCGACAAATCTGTCATCTACCAACTGAACAGAGCCGATCTCCATTTGGATAAGCAAGGCAGCGCTGTGAGGATCTTGTTTTTTGATTTCTCAAATGTATTCAATACCATTCACCCATCACTGGTTGGGGGAGAGCTCCATTCAATGCAGGTTGGCACTTCCATTGTATAATGGACTCTCCGAATGACAGACTACAGTTTGTTGAGCTTCAAGGCTGTGCATCAGGCATGGCTATAAGCAGTACTGAGACCCCACAGGGGGACTGTATTGGTTCCCTTCCTGTTTACCCTGTATACCTTGAATTTCAGATACAACACTGAGGCATGTCATCTACAGAAATTCTCTGATGATTCAGCAATAGTTGGGTGTATAAAGGGAGGAGGGGAGGATGAATACAGGGCCCTGGTGGAGGACTCTGTCAAATGGTGCAATCTGAATCATCTGCAGCTCAACATCAGTAAGACAAAGGTGATGGACTTTTGGAAGCCTAAGCCTGCACTTCTCCCTGTTACTATTGATGGAGAGGATGTGGTGTATCTGGGGTTGAACATGGATGACAGACTTGAGTGAAGCACCAACACAGAGGCTGTTTACAAGAAGGGCCAGAGTCACCTCCACTTCCTGAGGAGACTGAGGACCTTAGGAGTAGGCAGGCCTCTCCTTCACATGTTCTACCAGTCTGTTGTTGCCAGTACCATCTTCTATGTGGTGTCCTGCTGGGGCAATGGCATCAACATGAGTAATGCCAACAGGCTCAATAAACTGAATAGAAAGGCTGGACACATTGGAGGCTGTGGTAAAACAAAGGACCCTACGGAAAATCCTGGTAATCGTGGACAATGTTTCTCACTCTTTGCATGCCACCTTGGCTGAACAGAGGAGCACTTTTAGTAATAGACTAAGACAAATGTGCTACTCCAAGGAGTGCTGTATGAAGTCATTCTCACCCTTGGCCATTGGGCTCAATAATGAGTCAACCTATAGCTGGGGAAGTGATGACCCCCTCCTGTTAGACTGTTTGAGGTAACTTATCTTTTATTCTTTCTTACTTCTCTTCTAATATTTGTGTATTTGTATATCTGTACTTGTAATACTGCTGTGACTCCATAATTTCCTTAAAGATCAATAAAGTATCTATCTATTTATCTAACCCATGTTTCAAGGAAAATATTTAGAATTTATTTGAATCTTACATCCATCCCACAACATGAGGGAGTAAAAATCTTTGTTATGACTCCATTGCAGTATACAGACATGTGAATTTAAAAGTCTAATGGCTTGTAGAAAGAAGCTGTCCCATATCGTTTTGGTCCTGGCTTTTATTGCTATGGTACCATTTGCCAGACAGAGGCAGCTGAAACAGTTTATGATTGGGGTGACTGATGTCCCCGATGATCTTCCAGGCCTTCCTTATGCACTCGCTGCTGCAAATGTCCTCCATGGAGGGAAATTCACATCCACAGATGTGCTGGACTGTCCATACCACTCTCTTCAGTGCCCAGTGATTAAGGTTGGTACAGTTCCTGTACCAGATGGTGATACAGCCAGTCAGGATGATCACAATGGTCCCCTCGTAGAAGGTCTTGAGGATTTGGGGTTCTCATGCCGAACTTCATTAGTCGCCTGAGGTGGAAAAGACGCTGTGGTACTTTACGTGCCACAAAGCTGGTGTGTGCAGTCCAGGTGAAATCACTGGCAATGTGTATACCGAGGAACTTGAAACTACTCACCCTCTCAACTGCAGACCCATTGATGTTGATCGGGCCGAGCCTGTCTCCATTCCTCCTGTAATCCACAATCAGCTATTTTGTTTTTTGGATACTGAGGGAGAGGTTGTTATCCTGGCACCACTGTGTCAGGGTGTCAACCCTCCTCTGTAGGCTGTCTCATTATTGCTAGAAATAAGGCTGATTAAAGTCACGCCATCTGCGAATTTGATCAGCAGATTGGAGCGGTGTGTGGCAGTATGGTCGTGGGTGTAAGGGGAGTAGAGAAGGGAATGCAGAACACAACCCTGGGGGTGGCACCTGTGTTGGGGGTCAGAGGTGAGGGAGCCCACTCTTACCACCTGTTGGCGATCCGATATGAAGTCTAAGATCCCGCTGCACAAGGTGGGCTACAGGCCGGGGTGTCTGAGCTTCCTGTCAAGTCTGGAGAGAATTATAGTGTTGAATGCTGAACTGTAGTCCAGGAACAGCATTCTAACATGTGCATCCCTCTTCTCCAGGTGAGTGAGGATGGTATGTAGTGCTGTGCCTATGGTGTCATGGGTACAGTAGGCGAATTGTAGAGGGCCCACTGTGGGTGGTAGCATGCTGCAGATGTAGTCTTTAACCGGCTTCTCAAATCATTTGCTCCAGATTTTCTTCACAACTGTTGATTTCCATCCAGTGAGCATACATTGACTTTGCTCTATGGTGAATTGCCTTTTCCAACATGAGCCAAATACTCCATGTGCATTAACTCTTGCTTTTAGTTGCCTAAAGTGTCTGACTGGGAATTGATATCTTTGAATCTTCACTGATCAGAATCAGAATTGGAATCAGGTTTAACATCAACTGCATATGTCATGAAATTTGTGGCGGCAGTACAATTCAATACATAATAATCGAGAAAAAAACTGTGAGTTACAGTAAGGATACATATTAAATAGTTAAATTTAGCTAAATAAGTAGTGCAAAAATAGAAATAAAAAAGTAGAGAGGTAGTGTTCATGGGTTCAATTCTGAAATCAGATGGCAGAGGAGAAGAACCTGTTCCTGAATCATTGAGTGTGTGCCTTCATGCTTCTGTATCTCCTTCCTGATGGCAGCAATGAGAACAAAGCATCACCTGGGTGACAGGTCCTTCATGATGGACACCGCCTTTCCAAGGCATCATTCCTTAAAGGTGACCTGGATACCATGGATTGACGCTTAACTGATTTAGATTTAGTCTTGCATGGAGGTAGGACCTGTTCAATGCAGTCAAGTCATGCATGTTGGTCAGAAAAAAAACCTAGAAACATTAGAAAGGATGAGAAACTCTTTGACATAAAATAAACTCAGAAACTGTGTTTTGCCTTATATCAAAGCTATCAAACATTGTAAGCGATCATTAAGAAGCAATTGAATTTCAAGTTGATAATAAAAAGGTCAAAAAAAGTTAAATCACTTAAAGTTACCTTTACAAATTAAAGAATTACTGCAAACAGAATAGTTAAAATTGGAGTTCTTCCTCTGTCCTTACATTTCTCACAGAGGTATAGCCATAGAGTCATAAAGTTCTCCATCATGGAATCAGACCCCTTGCGTCAACTCATCCATGTCAACTGATGTATCTGCCTTTTATATCCATGAATATGCCCAAATTCTTCTGAACATTGTAATTGCACCTGCCTCAACCACTTCCCTGCCACAAGGACCAACTTGCTGAAAGAATAATAAACAAGTTCCCCCCTGTATGCTTGGAAGTGGAGGCTACAGAGAGGTTGCCAGGTGGAATCTGTAACCAAGATTGGAACTTCTTTATTTGAATCCACAATGCCTTGAACATTCTGGCATGCAAATAGTAACTGCCAGCATCCCATGGTGAAATTACTGGTGTATATGAGTGAGGTACCACCAATTTTTCCTTACTTTTTGAACTTATGTAAGCCTACAAATATGATTATCAACTTAACAGCATTTCTCTATTCAATGCCAATAATTGACTTACTAAACTTTTGGAGTCATAAAGTACTAGAGCAGAGAAACAGGCCTTTTGGCCTATCTAGTCCATTTTAAGCTATGATTCTGCCTAGTCCCATTGACCTGCGTACACACTACCGCTCTTCATAATCTTCCCATCCAAGTACCTATCCAGATTTCTCTTCACTGTTAAAATCGAACCCACAACCATCACTTCAGCTGGCAGATTGTTCCACATTCTCACCACCCTCTGAGTGAAGGAGTTTCTCCTTGTGTTCCCCTTAAACATTTTACCTTTCACCATTAGCCCATGACCTCTAGTTTTAATCTCACACAAGCAAGCAGGCTTTTTCAGTGGAAAAACCCTGCTTGCACTTACCCTATCTTTACCCCACATAATTTCGTATAATTCTATCAAATCTCCCCTTATTCTCTTACGTTCTAGAGAATAAAGTCCTAACCTATTCAATCTTCCCCCATAGCTCCCGTGTCCATAGGACACTCAAAGCTGCTACACAGGTTGACTCCAGGGTTAAGAAGGCATACGGTGCATTGGCCTTCATTGACCGTGGGATTGAATTTAAGAGCCGAGAGGTAATGTTGCAGCTATATAGGACCCTGGTCAGACCCCACTTGGAGTACTGTGCTCAGTTCTGGTCGCCTCACTACAAAGAGGATATGGAAGCCATAGAAAGGGTGCAGAGGAGATTTGCAAGGATGTTGCCTGGATTGGGGAGCATGCCTTATGAAAACAGGTTGAGTGAACTCGAACAACAGGAATTCTGCAGATGCTGGAAATTCAAGCAACACACATCAAAGTTGCTGGTGAACGCAGCAGGCCAGGCAGCATCTATAGGAAGAGGCGCAGTCGACGTTTCAGGCCGAGACCCTTC
The DNA here is from genome assembly GCF_963921235.1 of Mobula hypostoma. Lineage (NCBI taxonomy): Eukaryota > Metazoa > Chordata > Chondrichthyes > Myliobatiformes > Myliobatidae > Mobula > Mobula hypostoma. Next base: position 133,010,999 of record NC_086099.1, read on the forward strand.
GTCAGGACGAAGTCTTGACGAAGGGTCTCGGCCTGAAACGTCGACTGCGCCTCTTCCTATAGATGCTGCCTGGCCTGCTGCGTTCACCAGCAACTTTGATGTGTGTTGCTGCGTTCACCAGCAACTTTGATGTGTGTTGCTTGAGTGAACTCAGTCTTTTCTCCTTGCAGTGACCTGATAGAGGTGTACAAGATAATGAGAAGCATTGATCATGTGGATAGTCAGAGGCTTTTTCCCAGGGTTGAAATGGCTAGCACGAGAGGGCATAATTTTAAGGTGCTTGAAAGTCGGTACAGAGGAGATGTCAGGGGTAAGTTTTTTACTCAGAGAGTGGTGAGTGTGTGGAATGGAATGGGCGGCCGGTGGTGGTGGAGGCGGAAGTGATAGGGTCTTTTAAGAGACTCCTGGCTGGATACATGGAGCTTAGAAAAATAGAGGGCTATGGGTAGGCCTAGGTAGTTTTAAGGTATGGACATTTTTGGCATGGGTTTGTGGGCCGAAGGGCCTGTATTGTGCTGTAGGTTTTCTATGTTTCTATGTTTCTAACTCGGGTCCTCCAGTCCTGGCAGTACCTTTGTAAATTTTCTCTGCACTTTTCAATTTTACTTTTTTCTTTCCTGTAGGTTGGTGACCAAAATTGCACACAATATTCCCCAGTTCCAACCATATAGCCTCAGTAGAACAGACCCTTCCCCGCCCCCCAGTCTGTACTCTCTGAGAACTGCAGTGACATTTTCCCTGATAACGCTATTCCCTCCCCTCACCTTTAATCCCTCCCTCTCTATCACGTCTAAATCAATCCTACCCCTTTTGCAACCCAGTCTCACTGATGGTTATAGTGTCATAATTTCCCAGTGTCGTCTATTTTTATATTTAATTCATAAAGCTGATTTATTTTTGAGGTTACTTTACTGTTTATTTATTGTGTTGGAGAGTACATTTACATAAAACTGTTCAATATATTCAAGCTGTCATAGTTATTTCATTTAAAGTGTTTTGTAGATGAGTATAGCAATGTTTGACCGACTTAATACATCTAAGAGAACTTCCTTTGTGCTTTCTTTCCAGAACTGACCCCAGAGTTGTTTCATCCAGAAGATTGCATGTTTGAGAATGAGTCCAGAGTTCTATTGTTTTTCAGAATACGATGGTCTCGATGAGCTTGGTGGTCTTGTCTGTACTCTTTTCATGTGTTTACAATTAGTGATAACCAGTTTTTCACCAGCAGTCTCTACAAACTCAGTCACTTCACAATACACTCTTAAGATGTTTATCAGTTCTCATATACTGTTACAGTAATTCTCATTCTTGTTCTAATTCAACAGAGATCTGATGAGCTGGGTTTTGTTTAAGTGACAGTTCCTTAACATCTCCTTAACATCTATCATTTTGAAAATAACCGTCTCTTCATTCTGGCATTGATGCAGCATGGACATTTGGCCTAATGACAAAGATATTTAAAATACTTTGTTCAAGAGTCATGGCTCTCCTTGTCAAATTACATTTAAGGAGCAGGCATGGTGAGGAGAAGATAGTTACTTTATACTTATAAGACAGTATCAAGCTGTCAAAATATGGTAAAATACTATTCCATTGTAAATTATGAAACAGTCTAGAGAGATAATAACCTCTAGAAGACTGCAATTAGTTTAGTTTATGTTTTCTATGGTTTACGTATTACTTGTATTATATCTCTTTTCACTAATGAATTCTAGGTTAACAAATACTTGGCATGAATTTAATTAATATAATTATTTTACTTCAATATCTTCATTGGTTAAGTCAAGTAATAGAGATATCAACATAATGATGTGCATACAACGTACTACTCTTTCATTTCCTATCCAGAAATCAAACCAGCACATATGATTACAGTTCAGTTAATTAGTGAACCAATGTGGCTCAGCTGCTGTCTAGTTTAAACATACTACAGAAGAGTTAGTTGAAGCATAAAGCTTCACAGAATAATTTGAGTTTAGCATGGCCATAAGTTCAACTGCTTTAGTAGTGGTGTGTTAAGATTACAATAGCAAACCAACCTCATTAGAAAAGCAAACATCACATAGATGTTATCAACAGCAACACACACAAAATGCTGGAGGAACTCAGCAGGTCTGGCGGTATCTATGGCTGGCAATCAACAGCTGATGTTTTGAGCTGAGACCCTTTATCAGGACTGGAATGAAAGAGGGCAGATGCCAGAATAAAAGAGTGAGCAAGGGGAAGCCACATGAGCTGGCAGATGATAGGTGACTCCTGGTGAGGAAGCAAAATGCAAAGGTGGTGGAGGAGGAGAGGGGGGATGTGGGAAGGATGTGAGATGCTTAGAGGCGTTAGGTGGAAAAGGCAAAGTGCTGAAGAATATAGAATCTGATAGGAGAGGACCATGGACTATGAAATATAGGGAAGGAGCTATGAAGATAATATAGGGAGTAATATAGGGATATTTTCCAAACACTAAGATTGTATACATAATTATTTTGTATACGTGTATATACAGTCAGACACAATGTGCAGTCAGCTATGCAATCAGATCAATGTGTATTGATACATTGTATACTGGGATTAGTCATTCGTCCCTATCTCATCTGCAACTGGTCCAGAATGCAGCAGCCAGGCTCCTGACAGGTGCCCGGAAGAGGGACCATATTACTCCTATCCTGGCCTCCCTCCACTGGCTGCCAGTGTGGTTCAGAATTGATTTTAAGGTTCTCCTGTTTGTTTATAAAGCCCTAAATGGGCTGCCCTTATATCACAGAACTTCTAACCCCTTTATTCTACTTCCATGTTCCTCAGGACGGCTGACTTGGGGCTCCTGGCTGTCCTGTGATCTAAATTTAAGCTCAGAGGTGACCACGCCTTTGCTGTTGTAGCCCCCTCCATTGACTCTTTTAAATCCAGGCTCAAAACTTACTTTTGATTTTTGGCTGATTTTTGGCTTGTGCCTAGGCCCTGGTGTTGTTTCTTTTGTGCCTATAAGCTGTTCGCCTTGTTGGTTATGTCTGTGTTTCTTGTATTTGTGATTTTAGCTACCTGCTCTGATCTGTACAGCTCTTTGGTCAATGTGGGTTGTTTTTAAATGTGCTATATAAATAAATTTGACTTGACTTGACCTGATAAATCTGATGGCCTAATGAAAGAAGCTGTCCCGAGCCTGTTGTTCCTAGCCTTAATGCTATGGTACCGTTGGCTAGATGGAAACAGCTGCAACAGTTTGTGGTTGGGGTGGCTGCAGTCCCTGATGATCATCTGGGCCCTTTTTACGCAAATTGTGCTGTGTGGCAGGCGATGAGAAAGGGAAGGGACAAGGGGAAACAAGGGGATGGCGTATAGAGAGGATTAGTTATCAGGGGTTATAGAAAATTACATTCATGTTGTCATTTTGGAGACTACTAAAACAGAATATGATGCTTTGTTCCTCTAATCTGCATTTTGCCTGAACTTGCCTGTAGGGGAGGCTGTGGACAGAAATAATAGTGTGGGAGTGAGAAATAGAGTTAAGATGGTTGGCCACTGTGACGTCATGGCTGTTGCAGTGGATGGAGCAAAGGTGCTTGAAGAAGCAATCATTCACCAATGTAAAGGACGCAGCACCGAGAGCACTGGATACGATAAGTGGCACCAATCGATTCACATGTGAAGTGCTGCCTCACCTAGAAGACCTGTTTAAGGCTCTTTGGGACAGTTACAAAGATGTGCCTTGAGGGAGATTGGTGGGGAGACACTAGTAGACAAGGGAGTCACAGAGAAAGCAATCACTTCGACCAAACTTGCTCAATCTTTACTCATGTGGCAAACTCAACAACCTTAGAATTAATCTAATGAACCTTTACTGCACTCTCTCCATGAGAAGGATATCCATCCTTGGGGAAGGAAATGAAAATTTTAGCAGGTGTAGTCTCACCAAGTTATGACAGGGTTCCATTACTGTGAACTGTTAACCCAAGGAGTTCCCAAGTAAGAAATGTGGTCACAAACCTTGTTCCCACCAAAAGAAATTGCATATAGCACTACCGGGCTCCTAAACACTCATTTATATGTAGGGACGATACATAATTCAGGTATTTGTAAGCTGGGGTGGACCATTGCACACAAATGCTCTTGTTACAAAGTCTGATGTACCAATTGTTTTCCCAGTTACCTGCAGCAACTACTTGTTGGCTCACAGTGACTTAAGGACAAAAACAGTTCAGGCCAATATCTCACTACTTTACTTTATACTTTATTGTTGCCAAATAATTGATACTAGAACATCCAATCATCACAACAATATTTGATTTTGCGCTTCCCGCTCCCTGGATTACAAATCGATAGTAAATATTTAAAATTTAAATTATAATTCATAAATAGAAAATAGGAAAATGTAAAGTATGGTAGTGCAAAAAAAAAACGAGAGGCAGGTCCGGATATTTGGAGGGTACAGCCCAGATCCGGGTTAGGATCCGTTCAGCAGTCTTATCACAGTTGGAAAGAAGCTGTTCCCAAATCTGGCCGTACGAGTCTTCAAGCTCCTGAGCCTTCTTCCGGAGGGAAGAGGGATGAAAAGTGTGTTGGCTGGGTGGGTCGTGTCCTTGATTATCCTGGCAGGACTGACTGCTCCGACAGCGTGCAGTGTAAAGTGAGTCCAAGGACGGAAGATTGGTTTGTGTGATGTGCTGCACCGTGTTCACGATCTTCTGCAGCTTCTTCCGGTCTTGGACAGGACAACTTCCATACCAGGTTGTGATGCACCCTAGAAGAATGCTTTCTATGGTGCATCTATAAAAATTAGTGAAGGTCTTATGGGACAGGCCAAATTTCTTTAGCTTTCTCAGGAAGCAGAGGCGCTGGTGGGTCTTCTTGGCAGTGGACTCTGCTTGCTTGGACCAAGTCAGGACATTTCTGATATTGACCCTGAGGAACTTAAAGCTTTTGACCTGTTCCACTTGCGCACCACCGATGTAAATTGGGTCGTGCGGTCCGCTACTCCTTCTGAAGTCAACAACCAATTCCTTCGTCTTGCTGACGTTGAGGGATAGGTTATTGCCTTCGCACCATGCCACCAGGTTCTTACTTAACAGACACTCTGCTTTCTATGCACCAAAGTGGAGAATTTCACATACTTCCATATTATGTTTTATTTGCCATTCACCCAGTCATCTAACATGGACATATCTCTTTAAATCACTTTACATCCCTCTCCATACATGTAACCCTACCTAGTTTAGTATTCTCAATAAACGTGGAAATATGCCATTTGGTTTCCTTAGTCAAATTGTTGATATGTGCTTGAAAAAGCTGGTACTACAGTGGTACCTGTAGACTGGGAATAATCTGTTTATCCCCATTCTGTTTTCTGTTTAACTAAAAATTCTCAATCAATGTCGGTATATCACTCCCTACTCCATGTGCTCAAACCTTATTGACCAACTTCCTGAGATGCATCTCAATAAATATCTATAAAATTCAAATATAGTGAAGTCCAGTTAAGTGGGCCACATTAGAATCAATACATTTCGGCCCAATTTAGCAACTGCTCCAATTAGCCAACTTTTCCGGGAAATAGTTAAAAAGGTATAAAAAAGACAAAATACCATTTAGCTGAGTAACAATTTAAGTATTTCAATTAAATACAGAACAAATTGGTAGAATTGGTAAAAACACTACCAATACCTGTGAAGTACTATAAAACTGAGTGTTAGTTTGGAATAGTTATCAATGGAGAAATTCATTCAGTGTATGCTGCCATGTTCTTTTGATTGACTGTAAATGAACAAAATCAGTGCAGATACATAGTGTATTTAATGGAATGCGTATGATGATTGCATCCTCCAAATCTTCATTTTCATTGTAACATTCAAGATAATTGTCGATACCTTTAAATTCTTTGTTATTTCTAACTTGTTGAAGTAGTGAAATTGTTTCATTTTCACTCCCAGACATGCCTGGCATCTCCAAGCCTGAATGCTTGAAAGCACAGTGAGAAAACAGTTCCAAATTGTCTTACTGCTTATTTCTTGCCAGCTATCAATGACAAAAATCATTATCTTTTGAACACAATCCCATGCAACTGATGCTATTTAAAAACTGTTCGCTCTAAATCAAGTCCACATGACTGATGCTAGTTAGAAACTGTTAAGTAACAGTGTTCTGTCTTAACTAAGTGGCATAGTGTCCCAAATACACAAAAGAAATCCTGACTATATTCTTGATTAGTTTTTGCTCTTTAAGAGTTGTTCCTGTTGCCCCTATTAACCAATGGCCCAATTAATCGGAATCTACTGTATACTCTATCCACTGGTTCACCTTCACATTTTTTACTGGCTACACCTTCAAAAAATTCCAGAAAGCTAATCAGACATAACTTTCATTTCATACATCCATGATTTATAATATGAAAATTCCTTCAGTGTATCGCAAACCAATTAGTACATTTAGTATATTCACAGCATTCAGATTTGATATTTTAATTTATTATGAACTTATTTCAACAAATGAAAATTAGGCTCAAAATAAATAAAGTTATAGATCCATACAGTAGGGTTCATGCCAACCATGATGTTCATCTAAACTGATCTCATTTGCCCATGTTTGACCTATATTACTCTGAACTTTTACTGTCAGTATACCTGCCCAAATACCTTTTAAGTGTTTTTAACATACTGGTGTCAAGCACTTTCTCTGATAGCTCATTCCGCATATAGATCACACTCCAGGTGAAACAGAAATTGCCCCTCAGCTTCCTACTGAATCTTTCCTTGCTCACCTTTAACCTATACTCTCTAGTTCCTGATTCCCCAACCCTGGGACAAACCCTGTCTATACCCTTCACAATTTTATAAGATCATCTTTCATTTTCCCATGTTCTAATGAATAAAATCCTCGACTTCTCAAGCCCTCTCTTTAACTCAGTCCTTTAAGTCCTGGCAACATTCCCATTAACCTCTTTGGCATTTTTTTCAGCTTAATGGCATCTGTCCTATAACGAGGCAACCAGAACTGAACATGAGGTTCCAAATGTGGTCTCACCAACGTCATATATACCTGCAACATAATATTCCAACTTTTATACTCGATTATGTTTACTGGTAAAGGTCAGTCAGCTGAAAGCCTTCTTCACCACCCTGTCCACTCATGACACCACTTTTAGAGACGTTTGTATTTGTGCTCCTAGGTCCTTCATTAATGCCTTCTAAAGTAGAAAAAGAAACAAATTGACTTGCTTTCTAAGTCTCATTTTAGAGGTTCTTTATGGTCAACTGCAACAATATGAAACTGAACTTATCCCTTGGCCAGCCAGATAATGATTGTCAACAGCAATTCAGTAGCATTTTGGTTCCTTAGCTGGGGGTGGTAGTGGGGATAAGCTTCCACTACCTATTAAATGCTCCCAATGGTGCACCTCTCAAATAGCCTCTTACAACTAAGTCCAGCTCCTGGCTTTCATGTGTGGCTTAGGTACTAAGCCCGCCAAAACTATCTCTACTGAGAGGAGAAGGGGAAAATGTGGGTTAGTGGCACCTTAAAACCAGTCACTCTCGGCAGATAGGGCTCGTTAGCCATGATTGGTAGCTCATCTAGGAGAAAAAACTGATCCAAACCTCCATTGCCTTGTGTCTATACCCATCGAATGGGAAGGTTTCAGGACTAAACCTCAAGGAAAAATCCAGAGCAGGAGTCCTTAAGGAAGTCTTACGTTGAGTTCAATGCTGACTGGCAGCTCCTGCAACATAGTTGGTGCCAAACTGTATCAGGCCCTGCTACTCCTTGGGATTTGTCAGCTGCATTGACAGGGGGAGCCTGCCACATGGGTAACAACTTGCTCTCTATATTGTACTGCTCTGAATTGCCTGTTGGCTTGTGTATCATCTAGACAGCTGGGACGCAACATCCATAGTCACCACAAACAAGGAAGGGCCTCAAGTAGCATATTGAGCTACTTTCTTAGAAGCTGGTGTAGTTTTACATGCCGCCAAGAACTCCGAAAAACTTCTATACATACATAGTGGAGAGTATCTAACTGGTTGAATCACGAATTTGTAATGAAACACCAATGCCCAGGAATAGAAACTGAAGGATATAGACCAGGCCATCACAGACAAAGCCCTTCCCACCACTGAGTACATTTACAAGGAGTTTTGCCATAAGTAAGCAGCCTCCATCATCAAATTCCTCAACCATCTAGGCCATGCCCTCTACTAGCTACTACCATCAGGCTGGAGGTACAGAAGCTGTAGCTCCAACACCACAAGGTTCAGAAAAAGTTATCACTCTACAAGTCCGCCAGACCTCTGATCCAGTGGAGATAACTTCATTCACCATTTCTCTGAACAGACAGACACACTTTCAAGCAACACGCAAACTGCTGGAGGAGCTCACCAGGCCAGGCAGCATCTAGGAAAAGAGTACAGTCGACATTTTGGGCCGAAGCCCTTCGGCGGGCTGGAGAAAAAAAGCTGAGGAGTAGATTTAAAAGGTGGGGGGAGGAGAGAGAGAAACGCAAGGTAATAGGTGAAACCTGAAGGGGGAGGGGATGAAGTAAAGAGCTGGGAAGTAAATTGGTGAAAGAGACAGAAGGTAATGGAAGAATGAGGAGGGGGAGGAGTACCAGAGGGAGGTGATGGGCAGGCAAAGAGATAAGGTGAGAGAAGAAAAATGGTCTGTGATGGAAATGGTGAAGGAGAGATTGGGGTGGGTGGGAGTATTATCAGAAGTTTAAGAAATCGATGTTCATGCCATCAGGTTGGAGGCTACCCAAACGGAATATAAGGTGTTGTTCCTCTAACCTAAATGTGGCCTCATCACGACAGTGGAGGAGGCCATGGATAGACATATTGGAATGGGAATGGGAGGTGGAATTAAAATGGATGGCCACTTATTGTGGTGGATGGTGGATAGGTGCTTGATAAAGCAGTCTCCCAATCTGTGTCGGGTATCACCGATATTCAGGAGGTCACACCGGGAGCACCGGACACAGTATATGACACCAACAGACTCACAGGTGAGGTATCACCTCACCTCACCAGGAAGGACTGTTTAGGCCCCTGAATGGTAGTGAGGGAGAAGGTGTTGGGCAGATGTAGCATTTGCTCTGCTTACAAGGATAAGTGCCAGGACGGAGATCAGTGGGGAGGGACGAATTGACAAGGGAATTGCATAGGGAGTGATCCCTGCTGAAAGCAGGAAGTAGGGGGAGGGAAAGATGTGCTTGGTTGGTGGTAGGATCCCGATGGAGATGGCGGAAGTTTTGGAGAATTATGTGCCGGATGCAGAGGCTGTTGGGTTGCTAGGAGAAGACAAGGGGAACCCTATCCCTGGTAGGGTGGCAGGAGGATGGGGTAAGAGCAGACATGCATGAAATGGAAGAGAGGTAGTTGAGGGCAGCATTGATGGTGGAGGAAGGGAAGCCATTTTCCTTGAAAAGGGAGGACATCTCCTTCATTCTAAAATGAGAAGCCTTATCCTGAGAGCAGATGCAGCAGAGGCAGAGGATTTGAGAGAAGAGGATGGCATTTTGAAGGTTGGGTGGATTGTAGGCAAAGTAAATGAAGTCAGCAAGTTCAGCATTGGGTGCAGGAAGCAGCACCAAAGCAGTCAACTTCATCCACTTTGCCTCCAACTTCCACCCTACCCTCAAATTTACCTGGTCTATTTCTGACACTTCCCTCCCCTTTTTCAACCTCACTGTCTCTATCTCTGGAGACGGCTTATCATTGATGTCTATTATAAACCCACAGAGTCACACAGCTACCCGGACTATACCTCTTCCCACCCTGTTACTTGTAAAAATGCCATCTCCTTCTCTCAATTCCTCCACAACAGGAAATAGAAAAGGCATATAATAAGGGCCTTATGATCGTTAAAGGGGATTTCAATAAGTAGGTAGATTGGGAAGATCAGGCTGGTGCTGGATCCCAAGAGACAGAATTTCTAGAATGCTTTTGAAATGGTTTTATATAGCAACTTGTGGTTGAGCCCATTAGGGCAAAGGCAATTTAGGATAGGATGTTGTTCTCCAGAAGGTTTTTGACAGATTGGGCGAGACGGTAAAGAAGTGGCAGATGGAATATGGTGTAGGGAAGTGTATGGTCATGCACTTGAACAGAAGGAATAAAAGCATGGACTATTTTCAAATGATGTGTTGGGCATGTTGCCAAGTGGTTAAGGCATTAGACTAGCGATCTGAAGGTCGTGAGTTCGAGCCCCAGCCGAGGCCGCATGTTGTGGCCTTGAGCAAGGCACTTAACCACACAGTGCTCTGCGACGACACTGGTGCCAAGCTGTATCGGCCCTTGCCCTTCCCTTGGACAACATCAGTGTCGTGGAGAGGGGAGACTTGCAGCATGGGCCACTACCGGTCTTCCATACAACCTTGCCCAGGCCTGCGCCCTGGAGAGTGAAGACTTTCCAGGCACAGATCCATGGTCTCGCAAGACTAACGGATGCCTTTATTTATTTATTATTTTCAAATGGGGAGAACATTCAAAAATCAGAAGTACAAAGGGACTTGGGAGTCCTTGTGCAGGATATCCTAAAGTCTAACTTGCAAGTAGGTCAGTGATAAGCAAGGCAAATGTAATGTTCGCATTCATTTCGAGAGGACTAGAATATATAACCAGAAATGTGATGCTGAAGATTTATAAGGCATTGCTCAGATGCATTGAGTATTGTGAGCAGTTTTGGGCACCATATCCAAGATAGGTTGTACTGACATTGGAGAGGGTCCAGAATATGTTCATGAGAATTGTCCCAGCAATGAAAGAGTTAACGTATGAGGTGAGTTTGATGGCGCTGGGCTTGTACTCACTGGAGTTTAGAAGAATGGGGGGCGGGATCTCATTGAAGCCTTGTGAATATTGAAAGGCCTAGATACAGTGGACGTGGAGAAGATGTTTCCTATAGCGGGTGAGTCTGGGACAAGAGGGCATGGCCTCAAAATAGAGGGATATCCATTTAGAACAGAAATGAGAAGGAATTTCTTCAGCCAGAGGGTCATGAATCTGTGGAATTTATTGCCATAATGGCTGTGGAGGCAAAGTCATTCAATACATTTAAACGGGAATTTGATAGATTCTTGGTTTGTCAGGGTGTCAAATGTTATGGATAGAAGGGAGGAGAATGGAGTTGAGAGGGATAATAAATCAGCCATTATGGAATAGCAGAACAGTCTCGCTAAGACAAGTGGTCTAATTCTACTCATATGTCTTATGATCATAACGTATGCACACTTTGATAATAAATTTCCTTTGAACTTTACTTGAAACTCTTCATGGATTGATTTTTAATCAGCAGGATAGGCCTTTTACATTTGTGAGTTGAATATATTTTGGATTAATTATTGGGCTAAAAGCCTTTCTCAATGAACAAGGGAGAACGATTCAGTTAAGTAACACCCCACCCCACCCATTCAGGATGCAAATCAATAGAAACACTTTTATTTTAGGATTTTTTATTTCTAAATTTAATCTTTGCAATTGCTGTGGTGAGAATTGAAAATGTGTCTTTGTTTTTGCTAAGAAGACAATAGCATATATTTAATCAGCATAGTTGGTGTCTACCCTACTAGGCTGTAATGTAGTTTTTACCAGAAATTTATCCAGTTTTTTTTTAAGATCTAAGTGACTTGTTGCATTAAATTTTGTAAAAACAAAGGATGAATGTCTGGAGTGTGAAAGGACAATTTAACTCTTTCTGAACTCTTAGCGTGTTCTGTCTGAATGAAAGAAACCAGGCTGAGTTTGTTTGTTTTTTGATGTCTCTTCCTTGTGAAGCTTATAAATATATTGGGCTGATTTTTGCATTTTCTTTGGACTTCAAGCAGAACCGGATCCCGGTTGGTTCCTGTGACCAAGGGGTGGTTTCACGAGTGAGTCACAATACAGAGTTCCCCCGACAACAGCAACAGTCAAGTGGTGACTAAGTATCATGAGCCCTGAAATCTTTGTGAAAATCTTTGTGAACTGCTGCGTAATATCTTGTGTGGTTTATTTGTGCTTTCTATTTTTATGATAATATATTAGATTTAAGTTACTTTGAGGTGCTTGTATGCTTATTATCACATCTTCTGGACACTCAAATAGTTTGGGTCTGATCAATCCAGGCCATTACAGTGACACAGTCTTAATTGCTTTTATTTGATAGTTTGGGGCATGCTTTGGCAGAAGTGAATGAATAGAACATATTATTTTTTAAAATGAAACTAGGTATACACTGGTTAGATAAGGCAAGGAAATCTGAAACTTTAAGTACTGCACAAACATTTAAGTAATCTTCAAAGAGTCCATTTAATCAGTCAATAAACTTTTTAAAAAATTTATGTTGTTGTTGGAGTCTACAACTCTGTCTGAACTCACCCACTATGAACTTGGGAAACATTTGGCCTCTGTATTTGCTGTGACCTGGTGAAAATTGGCAATAGCAGAACTCCCATCAGCTGCAGGTAACCGAGTAAAAGAAACCACATTTTTAACTCAATCTCAATTAGTTCAGAAAGAAGAGTGTGTGATTGAATGAAATAGATGAAAAGAAAATTGATATTGACATACTTTCCTTTCATACACAACAGCAGCAACTTTAATTAACTAAAATCAACAAGAAACAAACACTGGATTGTTGCTGCTGATTATGTGATCAGACTATTTTTGGGTAATACTAATTCTAGATACAGTATAGGATTTACACTTTATGGTTTACATAAATGTATAGCATGTTATTCAAAGTTCAGAAGTACTATGAAACTGAATAACATCTTTACTACCGTATAAGATGATGGCTGATGATAATACAAAGAATAATCTTATATTTTAAAAACTGGAATGTATGGAGGGTGCTTAATGCATCAGGTAATCAATGACCACTGTAATAGAAAGATAATTGAAGCAAAAATTGACCTTAAGGTGATATTATTCCAGGGTGAAAGAGGGAAAAGTCAAGGAAGTGAGTGGGTGCAACATGAAACAGACTTGACCTATACATAAATGTAAGGCCATAGATTAGAAATAACAATTGCATAACCATCTACATTTAAGCAATTACTGTATGTAAAGATAAATACTGTCACCTTTAATAAGAAGAAAAACTAAAGTGCTTTATAAGAAATATGGAGCTTGTTTGATAAATCTTTTGGAAATAGTTTTTAATTGGCTGGATGGCACCAAGATATTTCCAAGGTGGATGTAATTGGATTAAAGACTGAGCCAAGCTATTTTCTTAATGAACCAAGAAGAAAAGTGTGCATAAATTAAGTCCTTCTCACTTCTTTCAGAATGCATATCCACAAATGGAATTATGTTTATCATTCTTTTATTATTCTTGGCAGGGAAGCTAACTGGGCTGGGTCATGATAAATGACTGTAGCTTGAACAGCCACAATTAAAATAAAGGGGTTCAGTCCAAAACGTCGACTGTACTTTTTTCTATCGATGCTGCCTGGCCTGCTGCGTTCCTCTAGCATTTTGGTGTGTGTTACTTGGATTTCCAGCATCTGCAGATCTTCTCTTGTTTATGGTTAGGTCATTGGATGACAATACAATTGAGTTATATCTCAAAGACTGAACCCTACCACACACCACCCATGAAGATAATAATTCTGAGTATTTTAAAATGAAAGTGAGTTTAATTGGATTACAACAGAATAAGATTTCACTGTTTGGTTTGAAGGATCTATAAATAATGTTTACCACCTCATACTGCTCACATAATATTAGGTTATATGGAAAATTTTCCTCAATGCAACTTAATTTTTCTTTGGGATAATTTCATCAAAACCCAAAATAACATGTGTCACCATTCATTGACAGGGCTTGTTCTTAACTTTGACTCAAGTAGAGATATTCCTTCTCTCCTGTCCATTTCCCTACCCCAACTTCTCTACAACTTGAATCTAATGTTATTTCTCACATTTCTAATTTTGATGAAGGATCTTGTCCTGAAATGTTAACTCTCTTGCTCTTTTCACCAATACAGATTGATTTATTAAGGTTTCCCAATATTTCCTGGGTTTTTTTTTGGTTTCATACAGTCCATACAGACTAGCAATATTTGCTCCATTTATAAGCAAAATGGGTTTGGGGTAAGGTGACAATTGACATTTGGTTCTGCAACAAACAATCTCTGGATAAAAACAAAATAGATCTCCCCCAAATCTCTTGCATCAATCAATCTTAACACATAAACAGGCAGGGAATGGAGGATATGCAGCTTAAACTGGCATCGTAAACAACACGATATCACATGTGCTGAAGAACCTGTTCCCGCTCTGTACTGTCCTTTGTTCAGTATTTAACTTATCCACAGTCTAGCATTCCCTCTTATGTTGATGTGAAATTTGCCTGTGGCTTCTGAATGATTTTGGTTGGTTTTATACCGTGGGACTAAATAAGGAACAGGCTTGAGCCTACATGCACACATGTGCCATCAATGAAATTGGAAACATCTCTAATTCACCAACCACTCATCACAAAACATTTGTGAATAATTGCTTCATCTCATCCCCATTCTAACTTGCTTTAATTTTTGATGGCACATGCTCCTGTACTAAGTTGCTACGTTGAGAAGGTCTGTCATTTCATCCCCCAGATTTCTATTAATCAATTTGTAAAATTGCCCATACCACACCACATAAATATGAAAATAAAGCTTTTCACAGAAGAATCGAACACAAAGATTAAGTCTATTAGAACATGACCAAGACCTCCATCTCCTTAATCAAGTAATGCTGCAGTCAATTTACTACATCCTATGGCAAGGTCATGCCATATTTCAGAGCTTATAAGTTTATTCATATTTGACCAATCCTGAGTCTGTAATTTCTTATACTGAATGGTCAAAAGGGCAGCTATAAAATACTAAACCTGGCCAATAACTCATTTTCTGCCTCAAAGTAAATTTTGAAATTTGAATGAGACATTAAGATACACTGTATTTACAATCCCCTAAATTAAATTTTCTGCTTGATGAGGATCCAGGAGTGTTGTAAAACAAAATTGAAGGAATAAAGTGCTAAAAATTAAAACTTTTGAGGAGAAACACTAGACACTCAACACCATATTTAATTTGCTAAAATACCAATTTTTATAAAAGTATTTGATAAAGAGGAAGGTTTGACCATAAAGTCATTGATATTGCCTGACCAAAAAGAAACGTATTGTCAATGTAATTGGATTTGTTGTCACTTCCAAGTTTTTATGATTGAAGTTTACATTGAGTAAAAATATCGATAACTGTATGAGATTCAAAATCAGCTTTCTTTGAGTGTACAGATCAAAGAATGACAGTGAATGTTTACTTATGTATGGCTTTAATATAGTTGTTGAAACCAGTCTACAGTTCACAAAATACAAAAACAAATGAAGAACTCGTTTACAAAAATAAAATAGCAAAATAACAATATTTTGCAGTTAGATAAATAATTAAAATGTTAATGACTCTCTGATCACTATTGACATTCAAAAATTAGTTCAATGTAGTTTTTCATCATTTCTAAAGGTGTCCATAGTAATATCTTATCTATTGAACCAGTTTACAGTAAGGCATTTGTTTACGAAAGTGTGAGATTCTTTCCGTTCGCCTCCATCGTACCAGCAACAATATCAGGCCAAACTTATTTTACAACAGTTTTAGAAAGTCATCCTTCAAGAAAAAACAGAATGATTTCAGTGAATCACTGGAAATCTGTAAGTTCCTCCAAAGTAAACAATCAGCAGTACAGTTGAGAGAAAGATGTTTATTAAAGCTCTCTGAACTGTAAGACATTTCTTTATTCAAAAACAAAGCCTTCTGGTGGATTTGTCTTTTGAAATAGTCCAAGAGCAAGTGAAGTTGTTGTTAGTTGTGGGCTGCCCTGTCTGAATAATTCAGCTGACTTACACTATCCAAACAGCAGACACGACATGTCTGAGAGAGTCTTAGGGGATCAACAATGATGTCATGTTAAGGAAATAGCTAGATGAATTTGGCACTTCACAAAACTGGCTCTTCATCCATTGGTTCATCAGGAATTCTAGAAAAATAAACGTGTAATCAGAACAGAGTACACATAGATATTTACAATCTGTTGGGGCCACGGTTAAATGTGAATTATATGCGATGCTTATTTGTCTTCTCCAGTCAGATATAAATAAAACAACTTTTCCTGAAGCAAAGTTAAAGGGAAATGGTTCAGTATCTAAAACTGTTTCTAAGTACATTGTAATAATGACCAGCTTTCAAACTGAAGCATTGAAGTGTACATGAAGAAATATTCCATGACTCTTGCTGCTCAAAGGTTCAAAACCATTGCCAGGTTAACAATGGTTACATGATGCATTGGATAGAGCGATAATTTGGAGTATTAATTAATTTGTAATCCGTTATTGGTTTTGCATTCAAAATGAATATAAATTCAAAATAATATTCAGATTGAGTCAAATACTTCTTGCAAGGCTGGAATCCATATTGGCTTGTAAAGATATTAACTTACTCAATATTTATTTTTGTACCCACACTCTGACCTATATCTCTGTCATGAAACTGTCCTCTAACTTGCTGAAACTCATCAGCTCCTCATACCATACTCCATAAAGAGTATGGTCTTACCACAGAGCATCAGGCTATCTTTTCTCAGAGAGCCGCTGACCTCATTTCCCACAAATATCTTCACCTTACAGCCTTCAACCTCATGTTTTTTCTACTGTACAATTTGCTTCTCATGTGAAAGAACTTCAATCACAGATTCCAAATGAAACAGATACACAAGAGATAGCAGATGCCAGAATCTGAAACAAAAAGAGATGCTGGTGGAATTCAGCAGAGTAATCCCTCTACAGATGCTACTTTGTTACTTTAGCCGCTAAAATTCCTCCTGCAGCCCTCTTTTTGCTCCAACTAAAAAGTGTTGTCAATAGCAAACAATGTGGGTCTAAGCAGTGCTGCTTTTTTGTGACATGAAAGTACATAAGAACATAGGAATTAAAAGCTGGAGAAGACCATTTACTTTTCCAGCCGCACCACCATTCATTGAGGTTATAGTTGATCTTCCCATGCTATCACAATATCCCTGATTCCCAAAATATTGATGATGTGTTGAATTTCTTTGAGAAGTTGGTGATAAAACATGTCAATTCCTGCCTGAAAAGTGACTTGGATCCACTCCAATTTGCCTAACAGAGCAACAGGTCCAAAGTAATGCCATTTCATTGGCGCTTCACTCTGCCCTGGAACAACTGGACATCAAAGATGCATACATCAGGATGCACTTTATTGACTACAGGTTGACATTCAATACGATCATCCACTCAAATTTAATCATTAAACTTCAAGACCTTGGCCTCAATACCTCCTTATACAATTGGATCCTCGATATCATCACTCGCAGACTCCATGATCTCCATCAGCACAGGTGCACCACAAGACTGTGTACTTAGCCCCCCGCTCTATTTGCTTTACACTTATGACAGTGCAGCAAAGAACACCTCCAATGCAATATTCAAGTTTGCTGATAACACCACTGTCACAGGCTGAGTCAAAGGAGGCGATGAATCAGCATGTAGGAGGGTGATTGAAAACCTGGTTGAATGGTGACACAGCAACAACCAATTACTCAATGTCAGCAAGACCAAGGAACTGATTATTGACTTCAGGGTAAGGAAACTCAAGGTCTATGAGCCAGTCCTCATCAGAGGTGGAGGGGTCCAGCAACATTAAGTTCCTCGGTGTGGTCATTTCAGAGGACCTGTCCGGAGCCCAGCACTATGTGCAATTACAAAGAAAACATGGCAGTGCCTCTACTTCCGTAGGATTTTGCAAAGATTTGGCATGATAAGTCAAACGTTGACAAACTTCTATAGATGTGTGGTGGAGAGTATATTGACTGGCTGCACCACCACCCTGGTATGGGAACTCCAATGCCCTTGAATGGAAAAATCCTACAAACAGTTGTGAATACAGCCCAGTCCATCAAAGGTAAAGCCCTGCCCATCATTGAGCACATCTACATGAAGCATTGTCGCAGGAAAGCAACATCCATCATCAGGTGCCATCAGGGAGAAGGTACAGGAGTTTAAGGGCTCACACCACCAGGTTCAGGAACAGTTACTATCCTTTAACCAATGGGATCCTGAACCAAAGGGGATAATTTCACTCAGCTTCACTTATCCCATCATTGATGTGTTTCCACAACATCTGGACTCACTTTAAAGGACTCACTTCTCAACTCATGTACATTCATTATTTATTTATTATTGTTATTTTTTTTTTCTTTCCTTTTGTATTTGCACAGCTTGTTGTCTTTTTTCACTGGTTGAACGCTCAAGTTGGTGCGGCCTTTCATTGACTCTATTAATGTTATTACTTCATTATGGACTTATTGAGCATGCTTCCAAGAAAATAAATTTCAGGGTTGTATATGGTGATATGTATGTACTTTGATAATAAATTTACCTTGAACTTTGAATATTCAGAGATCCAGAACTGTGTAAGATTTCAGTAAATCACACTTGTTCTGTCAATGCTGTGGAGAACAGAAGATTTGCTTACTCGATCATTTCACACAACAACAGGAATTCTGTAGATGCTGGAAATTCAAGCAACACACATCAAAGTTGCTGGTGAACGCAGCAGGCCAGGCAGCATCTCTAAAATCTCTTACTAACTCTTCCTTCAGTTAGTCCTGACGAAGGGTCTCGGCCTGAAACGTCGACTGTACCTCTTCCTAGAGATGCTGCCTGGCCTGCTGCGTTCACCAGCAACTTTGATGGGTGTCACTTCACACAACATTCTGTATCTCAGTCTCAACTAGATCCCCTTCATTTGTTTATCTCTATATTAATACTGCTTTCTTCACAGCCCTTAAATAAAAAAATGATCACCCTTGCTGCCAAATTCTACTACTTCTTTCAGTTTCAAATGGTTCATCTCAGATATTTTGTCTTCTCTTTCTCCTCTATCTCCATTTCAGATTCAGAGGGATATCAGGTACTGCTGTGTACCCTGCTTCACAGAGATCTGACTCACCTCCTGCCCTCTGGACACAGAATTCCAGTCAGAGAACTTCACCATCCGGTAGCTTCAGGTAAAGGTAGAGGTGGTGCTGTTTGCTTCATGATTAACTCATCATGCTGTACAAACATGGTAGTTCTGTCTCAGTCCTACTCCCACGACCAGGAACAGTGTCATTCATTCTATCTATCAAGGAAGTTCTCTGCTCTCGTTCTGGTACTGGTGTACATTCCACCCTGGGCAAATGTCAAGCTGGCAATGGAGGAACTGAGCACCATGACCAAACAGTTATGAAACATTGCACTGTGATACCTTTCCAAAGTGTACTTCATCCAGGCTAGCTTGAAGAAGATTCTGACGAACTGGCACCAACACATTACCTGCAGAACCAGAGCCGCTAACGGACTTCATCGCTGTTACAACACCATCAAGAATGCCTATTGGGTCATTCCATGCCTGAACTTCTGCAATTCTGATCACTTGGATGTTCTTCTGTTCCCGACATATAGACAGAGCTGAAAACTGCAGCACCAATGGTGAGGTCAGCAAAGGTATGGTCGATGAAGGTGGGGGAGTGTTTACAGTGCACATTTGAATAGGTGGACAGGAATATACTCAGGGATTCATCTCTGGATCTGAATGAATATACCATGGCTGTCACCAAATTCATCAAGGCCTGTGTGGATGAATATGTGCCTTCGACAATATACTGAGTTTTCTCAATCTAGAAGCCTTGGGTGAACCAAGAGATTCACAGTCCACCGAGGTTTCAGTCTATGGCATTAAAGATTGGTGGTCCAAAATCCTACAAGAACCCTTGGCACAACCTACAGGATGCCATCATGTGAGTGAAAAAATTAGACATAGATGAATGACAGCTATGGTAGGGTTTGCATGCCATTTCTTCCTATGATGTGAATACTAATAGGATAACTGCAATGATTTGTCAATCCCTGGTGAGCACCATTCCTTTTATGCATGCTTTAAAAAGGAAAACACCACTATACCTGTGTGGATCCCCACAGCATCTGGCGATTCTCTGCTATCTGTCCTGGAGAACATTCTTCAAGATGGTGAACCCCAAAAGGCATCAGACCACAACAGTGCACCTGGCTGGGCACTGAATATTTGTGCTGACCAACAAGCCAGAGTGTTCAAGCTGTCATAACTGCAATCTGAAGTTCACAATTGCTTCAAAAGGGCAGTAATCACAAAGATGCCCAAGAAGGGCAGGGTGAGCTGCCTCAATGACTATTGACCATTAGCACTCACATTTACCATAATGAAATGCTTTGAGTGGTTGGTTATGGCTATAATTAATTCCTGCTTGAACAAGAACCTGGACCCACTTCAGTTCGACTACCACTATAGCAGGTCTATAGCAGAGGCAGTCTCGCTGTCTTTCCACTGCTTTGGAGCACTAGAGAACAGCAAAACATACATCAAGCTGTTGTTCTTCAATTATAGCATGGCATTCAAATCCATTATTCCCTTAGTATTAATCACCAATTTTCTAAACCTGGACCTCTGTACCTCCATCAGCAACTGGATACTTGACTTCTTCATTGGGAGACTACAGTCACATCTCTTCCTCACTGAC
Organism: Mobula hypostoma; assembly: GCF_963921235.1. Taxonomy (NCBI): domain Eukaryota; kingdom Metazoa; phylum Chordata; class Chondrichthyes; order Myliobatiformes; family Myliobatidae; genus Mobula; species Mobula hypostoma. Next base: position 133,031,553 of record NC_086099.1, read on the forward strand.
AATCAATGCAGATGCATTTGAGGGATGAATGCTTAGCCCACTTCTCTACTCTCTCAATACTCATGACTGTGTGGTTAAGCACAGCTCAAATGCCATTTATAAATTTGCAGGTAACACCACTCTACTGTTGTTGGTAACATCTCAGACAGCAATGAGGTGGCGTTCACATCACAGGAGTGAGGTAGATTGGGTGATTGAATACGTAGCAACAACATCCTTGTACTCAATGTCAGCAAGACCAAGGAATTGATTGTGGACTTCAGAAAAGGAAGGGTGGGAGAAAATGCACTAGTCTTCATTGCGGGCTCAGCAGTGGAAAAGGTGAGCAGCATTAATTCCTTAGTGTCAGCATCTCTGAGGATCTGTCCTGGACACCTCACATTGATGCAATCATGAAGTAGTCATGCTAGCTGCTTTGCTTTATTGAGAAGTTTAATAATATTTTGTATATCACCAAAGAATCTTGCAAATTTCCATAGATGTGCTATGTGGAACATCCGACAATATATCACATGCAGTAATGAGACTGCATCTCACAGGATCACAACAGGCTCCAGAAGGTTGTAGACTCAGCCAGCTCCATCGTGATCACAAACCTCTCCATCGGTGAGGATATCTTCTCAAGGCAGTGCATCAAAAAAAGCAGCATTAATTATTAAGGGCCATCACCATCCAGGATATGCCCTCTTCTCATTACTACAATCAGTAATCCTGAAGCCTGAAGAAGTCTGAAGACCCACACTCAATGCTTTAGGAACAGATTCTTCCCATCCACCATCAGATTGCTGAATGGTCCATGAACCCATGAACGCTACTTCATTGTTCCTTTTTATTTTACTATTCATTTAATTTTGGAGGAGAAAAGGAAATCCTGGAGGGGAGGAGAAGATGGCGGCATGACCTAGCACACGTGGCCGCTCTGAAATGATATCGTATTTGTTAAGTAGGGGCTGTGCACAATCCTGATTTGATGGAGGCAGAAGCAAGAAGCACGGAGGAACATCTGGAGAAACTTCTGAAATGCCTGCTTCACTGCCACTGCTACTGTGTGATGGAGAATCTCCGGAGACGAAGGCCTCAAATCCTCGGCTTTGCCTATTGCCTGTTGCCAGGGCCGGGGTCGAAGCACTCGGCAGAGATGGTGCTCGGTGCTCCGTGTCGGAGGGCTGGTCGAAGGCTCGAAGTTTTTGGACGGATTCAAGAGTTGGCTGTGGTCGGGTGCTTCCAGGGTGCTGCATGGGCAAGTTTGCGGTGCTGGAGGTTCATTGCAGAAAGAGTTTTTTTCTTCCTTCAACTGTCTGTGTGAGATGATGGGACTTTTGAGAGACTTTGAGACTTTTTTTACCGTGCCCATGGTCTGTTCATTATCAAATTACGGTATTGCTTTGCACTGTTGTAACTATATGTTATAATTATCTGGTTTTTGTCAGTTTTTTTAGTCATGGTTTGTCTTGTATTTCTGTGATATCATACCGGAGAAACATTGTATCATTTCTTAATGCATGCATTACTAAATGACAATAAAAGAGGACTGCAAGCCTTTTAAACTCACGAGAGAGCATAGGCCATCAACTTTTTGCTGTTGATGTTTCTGTAGCAGGCAATTTCTTTTTTATGAGGTCGAGTTACTAGCTTGATGCTCAACCCAGCATGGATGGAAAGCATGCCTGGGGAGCCAGCTGGGTTCGAACTTGGGAGCCTTCACTCCGAAGTCTGGCGCTGATACCACTACACCACCAGCCAGCTTATTTAATTTTGTAATTTTATATTATTACCACAAAACAACAAATTTCACACCATATACTGGAAGTGATACTAAGCCTGATTCTGATTCAAAGGATGGTCTGGTGACCAATACACACTGCAAGTCCAATACTGACATTGTAAACCTGACAGACTATTTCCTATGAGGACCCTATTCCCTTTCCTAGACTCTCTGTCGCCAACGAATATTACTGTCTGTATACCAGTACTTCTAGTATTCAGTGTGGATATCTTTTCATCTTAATTGACGAAGACTTCGACCATGTCTTTTACCTATATGCCCCCAGAAGTTAGAAGCACCTTTTTGCTATACTCTTCTAAATTGCATACTGAATGGATTGATTACTTTTACATCTTCTGACACATCCTATGTGATATACCATCTGGTGCATTCCTCCTTCTCCTCCTTGTCAGGATTCTGAAAGTGATATTGACCTGAAAGTGACCTGCACGTTTACCCATATACAGTTGTACCTATGGAATTTACTTAATATGACTTCATGGAGCAATTTTCACTGATTGCTGCATGCGTCAATTGGTACTAGCTGCTTGTTACCCATCTCCCCTGTGTGTGAGACTGTATCAATAGAACCTGTATTGCACAATTTACATTGCCCTCAGTCAAAAATTAGTCCAAGGAGTACAATGATTTCCATTATATCAAGTCCCAGCAACATCCTTGTAAATTTTCTCTGCTCTCTTTCAAGCTTATCAATATATTTTCCATAGATAAGTGACCAGAGATTCACATAATACTCTAAATTCAGCGTCACTCAAGTCTCACACAACTTCAATATAACGTCCCAACTCCTGTACTAAATGCTGTCATATAGGATGGCCAATATGCCAAGTACTCTCTTTACAAACTTATCTATCTGTGACACCACTTACATGCAATCATGATCTCTATCTCAAAACTCTTTGTTCTACCATACTCCACAGTGCCCTACCATTCACTGTATAAGGTCTACCCTCGTCTGTCCTCCCAAATTGCAACAACTCTGTATTAAATTCCGTCTGTCATTTTTAGACCATTTTTCCATCTGGTCCAGATCATGCTGAAAGCATTGATGAACTTCCTCGCTGCCCATTATGCCACAATCTAGGTGTCATCCACAAATATGCTGATTCAGTTTACCACATTATCACCTAAATCATTAATATAGATGATTAACAATGATCGACCCAGCAGTGATTCCTGTGGTACACCACTAGTCACAGGCCTCCAGTCAGAGAGCAAACCATCTGTTACCACTCTCTGTCTTCTCCCACTAAGCTAATGCTGAATCTAATTTACCATTTCATCCTGAATGCTAAGTGTCTTGACCTTCCGGACCAATTTTCTATGCAGGACTTTGTCAAAGGCCTTGCTAAATACCATGTTGAAGAGGTCCACCACTTTCCTTCATCAAACCTCTTTTTAACCTCCTCAAAAACTATTTAAAATTGGTTAGACACAACCCACTGTGCACAAGGCCACGATTGCTATACCTAATGAGGTCCTATACATCTAGATACTTATATATCTGGTCCCTTAGAATACCTTCCAATAATTAACCACAACTGACATCAGGTTACTGGTCTATAACTTCCTGGCTCATTCTTGGAACCTTTCTTGAGCAATGCTGGAACATTTGATATACAGTGCCTATAAAAATTATTCACCCTCCCCCCCGCCCGTAAGTATTCATGTGTTATTGTTTTACAACATTGAAGAACAGTGGATTTAATTTGGCTTTTTTGACGCTGATCAACAAAAAAGTCTCTTTCGTGTCAAAGTGAAAACGAATTTCTACAAATTGGTCTAAATTCATTATAATTATTAAACACAAAATAATTGATTGTATAAGTATTCGCCCCCTTCAAGTCAATATTTAGTAATTGCAGCCTTGTGTGGATAGGTCTCTATCAGCTATGCACGTCTGGACACTGCAATTTTTCTCCATTCTTCTATACAAAACTACTCAAGCTCTATTAGATTATATGGGGATCGTGAGTGAATAGCAACGCATTTTCAATTGCATCAAGGTCTGGACTCTAACTTGGCCACTCCAGGACATTAACTTTGTTGTTTTTAAGCCACTCCTGTGTAGCTTTGGCTTTTGCTTGGGGTCGCTGTCTTGCTGGGAAACAAATCTTCTCCTAGTTGCAGTTCTATTGCAGACTGCATCAGGTTTTCCACCAGGATTTCCCTATATTTTACTGCATTCATTTTACTCTCTACCTTCACAAGCCTTCCAGGGCCTGCTGCAGTGAAGCATCCCCACAGCATGATGCAGCCACCACCATGCTTCACAGTAGGGATGGTGTGTTTTTAAATAACGTGCAGTGTTTGGCTTATGCCAAACGCAGCATTTAGTCTGATGGCCAAAAAGCTCAATTTTAGTTCCATCAGACCATAGAAACTTTTTCCAGCTGACTTCAGAGTCTCCCACATGCTTTCTGGCAAACTCTAGCTGAGATTTCATGTGAGTTTTTTTTTTCAACAGTGGCTTTCTCTTTACCACTCTCCCATAAAGCACCCAGGCAACAGATGTTGTATGCAGTCTCCCTCATCTCAGCCACTGAAGCTTGTAACTCCTCCAGGGTTGTCATGGGTCTCTTGGTGGCCTCCCTTCCTAGTTTCCTTCTTGCACGGTCACTCAGTTTTTGAGGATGGCCTGCTCTAGGCAGATGTACAGCTGTGCCATATTCTTTCCATTTCTTTATGATTAACTTAACTGTACTCCAAGGGATGTTCAGTGATTTGGAAATATTATTGTATCCATCTCCAGACTTGTGCTTTTCAATAACCGTTTCGCAGAGTTGATTGGGGTGTTCTTTTGTCTTCATGATGTAGTTTTTGCCTGGATACTGACTCACCAGCAGCCGGACCTTCTTCTTCTTTTTCAGACTCTTGATGGTGGTTGGCCGTTCAACTTAAAGGTGGACTGGAGTGTGGTGTAGAGAGTTGGGAAATAAAACCCCTACTAATTCTTTATTAAATGAACAATAGATTTCCCTAAAAAGCTCTACAGATTGCAAATAATGAAAGGCAATATTGTGAATTAAATTAAAGTCATTTCAATAACTTAGTGAAGTTTTTAAATCCCCCAAAGCTAGTGGTGCAGCCTGCATTTGCTTTCTTTCAAACTTGTATGCTTCACATTGTGAAATGATGCGTTCAACTGTTTCATAATGATGACAAAACCTACACATCCCGAAGTGATGTTTTCTAACAAGGTATAAGGAATAATTAGGCATAGTATGCCCAATTCTAAGTCAAGTCAATATAATTCCTTCCCTTCTTGTCTTACCCCCTTTTTCCAACAATCCAACAGTCTTATGTATTCTGTAAAGGTGTCTCCCCTTGCATCCATTATCCCACAAGTCTTGCCATAACCAATTAATTCTTACCACACCAACCCCTTAGCTTTTGATTTGCTAAGTGAAAGGTCTATATCCACAGTTGAACTTTTAACAGCTTTTGTTGGCCAAACAATCAACCTGATCATTCCCCTCAGCACCCCTCTGTGCAGAGGCCCTTAAGAAGAGGACATGTAAGCCAATACTTTGAAGATGAAATAACGTTTGAAGAGCTTCCAGCAGCAAATCTGATCTACTTCTGGAATGTCCTGTTTTAAGACTAGTCAAAACCGAAAAAGAATTTGAACAAATAATAACTTTGCAGGGATAGATTTCCCCCACGCACTGCAAGCCCTAAATGACAACAACCCATTCTGCTGTATCTACTGATAAATGGTTAGTAAGACATTACTTTATTGTTACCTGTAATTCAGGCATGATAACATTCCCAGTTAAATTATCTTTTCATCCATCAGTAAAAATGATTAACATATCACAATAATTTTCCTCAACATATTGATTAACCAGGCATATCAGGATCATTGGACTTTATGAAATCATGCAACATAAAATCAACTAAAGTCATTAGGAAAAAAACTAAGGTGAGGTTACCAAAAAATCTACAGTGGGACAGACATATTGTATGATCTAGCAAACCCATATTCCTAGCATGATAAGTAGTTGGACCTTCCAGATACAGGTGTATAGTTACTTCAATCAATTGAAACAACTTGACTGTACACAGGTGATCTCCATTTAGCTAATTGTGTGACTTCTAAAACCAATTGGCTGCACCAGTGATGATTTGGTGTGTCATATAAGAGGTTGTGAATAGTTAAGCAATCAATTATTTTGTGTTTAAATAGGCATCCGTTAGTCTCATGCGACCATGGATTTGTGCCTTGGAAGGTTTCCAGGGCGCAGGCCTGGGCAAGGTTGTATGGAAGACTGGTAGTTGCCCATGCTGCAAGTCTCCCCTCTCCACACCACTGATGTTGTCCAAGGGAAGGGCACTAGGGTCAATACAGCTTGGCACCGGTGTCGTCGCAGAGCAATGTGTGGTGAAGTGCCTTGCTCAAGGACACAACACGCTGCCTCAGCTGAGGCTCGAACTAGCGACCTTCAGGTCACTAGACCGACGCCTTAAGCACTTGGCCATGCGCCAACACGTTTTGTGTTTTATATTTGTAATTAATTTAGATAACCTTGTAGAGATCTGTTTTCACTTTGACACAAAAGAGTCTTTTTTCTGTTGACTAGTGTCAAAAACGAAGCCAAATTAAATCCACTGTGTAAAATGTTGTAAAACTGCTGTGTACATACATCTACTGATGCTTCTGACACATCTTCAGTGATGTTCCTGGAATCATTGGGTGCTTTGGGTCTTTCAAAATCATACAACCTCCTCTAGGTAACCCAGTGGGGTTGATCCGATCCCAGCTTGTGTCCAGATGGCTAGCTACTTATGACTCCATGGCTCCCCTCTTTTGAGCCACAGCCATCCTGAGGCCCTCTCTGCCGCATCGGTGGTACTGCGGATGGCTCTCCTCTTCCTCTCTCCCTCGATGCCCAAATTGCTTAAGGCTCTAACTAAGGAGTAGGCTTCAAATCCCCTACAACCTACCTCCACTGGAGACACCTCGCTCTCCATCCAGCCTGCTGACAGTTGCTGACCAGTCCTGCGTACTTGGAGAGCTTCCCTTCAAAGGCCTCTTCCAAGCGATCTTCCCATGGGACTGTCACCTCCAGCAGCACCACTTGCTTAGTAGACTCAGACACTAGGACAACGTCTGGTCGCAGGGTGGTGGCTGCGATATGGTTGGGGAACTTCAGCTGCCGTTCGAGGTCGACGCCTTAAGCACTTGACCATGCGCCAACACGTTTTGTGTTTTATATTTGTAATTAATTTAGATAACTTTCTAGAGATCTGTTTTCACTTTGACACAAAAGAGTCTTTTTCTGTTGATTAGTGTCAAAAACGAAGCCAAATTAAATCCACTGTGTAAAATATTGTAAAACAATAAAACATGAAAACTTCTGGTGGGGGGGGGGGATGAATACTTTTTAAGGCACTGTAGTTCAGTCCTGCAGTATCTCACCTGTGGCTAAAGATGTTTTAAAATACCTGTGCTAGGACCCCTGCAATTTCTGAACAAGGTCCGTAGGGACACTTTGTCAGGCACAGGAGATTTATTCATCCTAATTTGCCACGAGCCAGCAAGCACCTTCTCTTTTGCAATCTGGATACAGTGCATGACCTCACCACTCCTTTGCCTCATTTCTATAGACCTCTTTGTCTCCTGAGTACATACAGATGAAATAAAAAATCCAGCCCTGCTCCTCCAGCAGCCAAGTCTCATTAATGGCGATGATCATAATTCCATGTGCTTACCCATGCACTATCTTCATCTGCCTTTCCTATAATACTCCTTGCATTGGAATAGATGCAACACAGAACATGAACTCTCCAGACTCATGTTTTCTTTGCTCGTGAGCTTAAAATCTACTTTCCCCAAAGCCACTGCACTTGCTGAACCCCTCCCCTCCCCCTATAACTCATTTAAATATCCCAGAGCAGCACAAGCAAACCTTCCCACAAGTATACTGGTCCGTCTCTAGTTCAGGAGCAAACTGCCCTGTCTGTACATGACCCCCTTCCCTGGAAGAGAGCTGAATGATCCAAAAATAATTTGATGCCCTTGCCCTGCACAATCTCCTTACCAAGTGTTAACTGTATTATCTTCCTGTTTCTGGCTTCACCAGCACGCGGTATGGGTGACAATCCTGAAATCACTACCCTGGAGGTCCTGTCCTTTAATTTAGCATCTAACTCACTGACCTCACTTTGCAGGACCTTGTCACCCTTCCAGTGACTTTGCAGGACTTTGTCACAACCAGTGGCTGCTCACTCTCGCCCTTTAGAATGCTATGGACTCGATCAGAGACATTGCAGAGCTTGGCATCTCAGAGGCATCACACCATCCTGGAGTCTTGCTTTTGCTCATAAAATCTCCTGCCTGTTCCCCTAACCAGTGATTCCCCTACTGCTTATCTTCTCTGCCCCCTTCCCTTGTGAGCCCTGGAACCACTCTCCCTGCCATACTTTGCACAAAAGATGATTCTGGTTGTTGGATGTCAATCATCCGAGCTCAGAACATCACTACTAGAATTCCACAGGGCTGCATTCTTGGCTCAACTTTCTCTAGCTGCTTCTAAAATGATCTACCTTGCATCATAGGTTCAGGTGAGAGTGTTTGCAGACAATTGTAAAATATTCAATTTCATTTGCAGCTCTTCAGCAAATGAAGCAGATTTTGCCTTCCCAAAGCCAGACCTAGACAATATTCGAGCATGGATTGACAAGTACCATCTCCAGTATCTGATCAACTACCCTTGACACCCAATCTCATTTCCATCCCACCATCAATATCCTTGTGCTACCATGGACAAAAAAACTCATCTGGAAACAAATACCATGGCTACAAGAGTGAGCCAGCGGCTGGGTATTCCACTCTGAGTGACTCACTTCTCAGCACCTCAAGGACTTTACACTATTTATTTTCACAAGTCAGGTGTTGATGGGACACTGTCTAACAACTCTCAAGAACTTCAGCACCATCCAATAAAAAGATGCCATTGACCACAGTAAGCTTTCATTTCCTTCAACTTGATACACAGACTGCTGAACAGACCTCATTTATGATAAGTTGGACTCTTAACCTCATAATCTACCTCGTCATAGCCTTGCATCTAATTACCAGCCAGCACTGCACTTTCTCTTTAACTGTAACACTATATTCTGCCTTCTGTTATTGCTTTTCACTTGTACTACCCTCATGTACTGATGTGGTGAAATGATCTGTATGGAAGGCATGCAAAACAAGGATCTTCACTGTGCCTCAGTACATGTAACAATAATAAACCAATTACCAACTGCACCTACCAAACTTGCAACCTCTACTTGTCAAGACGGAGGTGCTTGAGAACATCATCACCCGAGTTTCCCCTCCAAGGATCATCCCGACTACTCCTTCATTGTAGCTTGCTCTAAGTCCTAGAACTCCATCTCCAAAAGTGCACATGAAATACTTCCATTGAAGAGCTGTAATGTTTCGAAAAGATGGCTCATCAAAACTTTCTCAAAGGAAATCAGGGATGAGTAATAGATACTGACCTTGCATGTGACATAACTCTTCCTTGTAAAGAAAAAGAACAGCAACTTTTATATTGCCCCAGATTTCCCCAAAATCTTCTTTTTGGAGAAGAGATATTGTGTAAGATTGTATAATTGTGTGCCCAGTGTAATGTATGGATCTATTTCTTTCAGAGCAATGACCCCCTTTAGCATCATATGTTGAAAAGGTTGAACTGTAATGTAATGCAAGCAACGAGGAGAAGCAAATGAAAGCCCCTGTACTTCTTAGCTTAATGGGTGCAAGGACATACGGTCTCTTACACAATCTGGTGTCCCCTGCAAATTCCAGCAAGCAAGACGTTCGGTGAAGTGGTTACAATTTTACGAAATCACTTGCGGCCTAAACCACTGGCAATAGCTGAGCAATTTAGATTTTACAAAAGGAACCAGTCAAAAGATGAAAGCCTTTCTGAATACATTGCAGAACTGAGCAAACTTTCCCAGTACTGTGACTTTAGCAATTGACTTTCTGATGCATTAAGGGATAGGCTTATATGTGGCATGCATAGTCAAGGCATTCAAATGAGGCTACTGTCCGAAAGAAACCTAAACTTAGAATGGGCATTGACCATTGCAATACCATTAGGGACTGCAGCAAAGGATGCAGCAGAACTACAGAAAAGAAGGCTAGAATGTGAAATGCACAAAATATCCCTGAATGGTGCAAAAAGCCAAAAATATTATCAATGCGACAAATCCTTCCATGATGCACATAACTGATGGTTCAAAGAAAAAGTCTGCAGAAATTATCACAGACAGGGTTACATAGAGAAAATATGCAAGGCAGACAAAAAGCACAATTGAGTGAAAAGCTCCAACACAAAACTAAGCAAATGCATAACATAAAGTCTGATAAAGGTGAACTGTCATGCATAGTATAACTGAAGCAGATGACAAAGTCATCCGGATCACAATAAATGTGTCTGGCGTAAAAAATGAAAATGGAGCTGGATACAGGGGCAGCTTTGTCCATACTTCCTGAGGCTGACTACAGCAGACTGTTTTTTAAGATATCATCGCAGAAGAACTCATTGATGTTAAAGACCTATACAGGTGAAAAAGTGTCTCCCATAGGGAAAATGAAAATAAATGTGATGTATGGAGGCCAAACACAATAGTTAGAGCTTTATGCATTGAAAACTGGAAGGCCAGCACTTTTTGGACGTGAATGGTTGACAAAAATCATGTGACATAACCCTTCCTTGTAATGCGATCAAAGCTCTCAGTGTGACATCAATAGGATATAGCCATCCAAATGTAGCACTTACCAGAGACTGCATAGCTGCTTAATGCTAATAGGAAGGTGTATGAGAAGGAGATTGGTAAACTCAAAGGCATGAAGGCCAGAATTGAACTCAATGAAACAGCAACATCAAAATTCCATAAAGCGCATCCAATGCCTTACACACTACCTCCTAAAATTGATGCTGAACTGCAGAGCTTGGAGGCATCTGGAATTCTTTCCAAGGTTGAGTGGAGCAATTAGGCTACACCCATTTTCTAGGGATCAAGAAAGGGAAGGCTAGAGCTCTTCACATATGTGGGGATTTCAAGGTGAGCATCAACCCTGTGCTGCATACTGTTCAGAATCCCCTGTCATGAATAGGAGACATTTTTCACATCTTTGGTAGGTGGGGAGAGGTTTTCAAAGATTGACTTGTTACAGGCCTATCTGCAAATGAAAACTGAGGAGTCAAGCAGGAAGTTCCTCAGAATCAACAGTCACGAGGGATTGTCTCGTCTTTGGCATCACATCAGGTCCAGCAATTTGGCAAAGAGCAATGGACTAAATGTTCCAAGAAATCCCAGGAACACAATGTCACCTTGATGACATCATTGTGACTGACAAAAATGGTGAAGAACACCTCCAGAATCTTGGTAAAGTGCTTACCTGGCAATAGAGTATGGTCTGTGCACAAAGAGAGAGAAATGTGAGTTTTTCAAGAATGAAATCTCATATTGTGGGAATGACATTCACACAGAGACTGAAGCAGTGCTACAGGCACCCAAACTGGAAAATGTGTCACAACTCAGGTCATACTTAGGACTTGTAGAGTACTACCACTGGTTTCTCCCAAACATTTCTACAGTGCTGCATCCATTGAACGTACTGTTGCAGGCAACAGCAAAGTGAGAACGGGCATAAAGAAGTGAAAGATCATTCAAGGAAACAAAGAGACTAATAACATCCATTGAACTATCCACCCATTATGACAAGCGTACAATGCATCCCCTTATGACTTTGGAACCATTTTGTCATAGAATATAAAAGATGGATCGTTTTCCCCGATTGTGTTTGCTTCAAGATCACTGATGAGCGCAGAATGCAAATGTGCATAGATCAACCGAGAGGCCCGTAGTCTGATATAGGGAATAAAGAAGTTCCAACACTACCTCAATGGACAAAAGTTTATGCTAGTGACAGATCAACAGCCCCTTGCATCTATTTTCAATCTCAGAAAGGGAATTCCTGTGATGACAGCTACCCGGTTACAACATTGGGCACTATTCCTAGGAGCCCACTCTTATGACATAGAGTTCAAGGGTACCAAACAACACCACTATGCCGATGGCTTGCCACATCATCCACTACTGGCAACTGAAGAAGAAAGATCTTCATACAATGACCCAGAAGAAGTGCTCCACAACGCATTGGTGGACCAGTTGCCGGTAACAAATTCCGAAATATAAAGGGAAACAAGGAATGATCCAACATTGTCAAAAGTCTATGAAATCACCATGCAAGAATGGCCAGCGCATGGTAACTCTAGATAAGATCAGCTGTCATTATGTCAAAGAATGGTGATGTGTGGATCTCATGTTGTGGTTCCCTCTAAACTGCACACCAGAGTGTTAGAGAATCTGCATGTAAGACACCTGGGTACAGTCAAGATGAACAGTCTCGACCGGAGCTATGTGTGGTGGCTGGAAATAGATAAACTGATTGAAAACTTGGCCAAAAGCTGTTTGGGATGCCAAAAAGTTACACTTGTGGGAGTGTCCACCATCACCATGGCAAAGAGTACATATTGACTTTGCTGGACTATTCATGGACTCAATGTTTCAGATTGCTGTGGATGCTCATTCGAAGTGGCTGGAGGTTTTACCAATGAAGTCAATGATCCGGAGGTGATAAGAGAACTTAAGGTAAAGGAACCCTTTAGGGAGCAGTGATCACAATATGATTGAATTCACATTGAAATTTGAGAGGGAAGAAGTAAAATCCAATGTGTTGGTATGTCAGTGGAATAAAGGAAATTACAATGGCATGAGAGGGGAACTGGCTGAAGTTAACTGGAAAGTTAACATTTGCAGGAAGGACAGCGGAGCAGCAATGGCTGGAGTTTCTGTGAAAAATGAGGGAAGTGCAATACAGATACAGTGGCATGCAAAAGTTTGGGCACCCTGGTCAAAATTTTTGTTACTGTGAATAGCTAATCGAGTAAAAAATGAACTGATTTCCAAAACGCATGAAGTTAAATATGACACATTTCTTCAATATTTTAAGCAAGAAAACTTTTTTATTTCCATCTTTTACAGTTTTATAATCACAAAAAAAGGAAAAGGGCCCCCAGCAAAAGTTTGGGCACCCTGCATGGCAGTACATAGTAACACCCCCTTCGGCAAGTATCACAGCTTGTGATGATCATGTCACTGACAGCAATGTGACGTGGGAAACTGAGAATGTTGTCTTAGACAAGAGACCTACCAAACCTGATGCCACTCCACAGGTCCAGAGGAGTGATAAGAACTTTATCGTTTACAAAGACACGTGTCAAACCTGATGCCACTCCTCAGGTTCAGAAACAGAGCGCCAACCAAAAGACTGACCCTTTAGAACTGTGAAGTTAGTTATGGGCTGTTATTGTGAAAGCATTTTTATTTGGAATATGGGTTTATGAAATGGAAATTCAATGTTTTGTACACATACAGATTTTGTTGCATTAATCTATAATCTAAAGGGGCAGGAAGTTTAATTTATGGATCTATTTCTATTAGAGCAATGACCCCCACCTGCACTATGAATTGATCTGCTGACTTTGGATATTCTGTTGTCTATGCATGTGCATTGATCACTCTCTCTCTCACTCTCTCTCCCTCTCTCTCTCTCTCTCTCTCCGTCTCTCTCTCTCTCTCTCGTTGCAGCGTGAATACGCCGTTAAAGCCATTGAAAGCCAAAATTCAGGTAACACGGCGTTTGTCACAATGATGTAAGCAGCATAATGAAAGGAGAAACGAATGAAATACCTGAACTTCATCTGTTTGAAAAGACATATTTTCAGATAATTTTTCATCTAAGAACATGAGATTCTTGTTTTGAAGAATTCTTAAGGTAAGCCTCTTGATCAGCTCTGGCTGACAATTTGAAAAGAGTTCCCAAAGTTACAACATGCAGTGAATTAAAAGGAAATGTATTTCAGTTCTATGTAACTGTGCACACTGGGATTTTCTTCACTCATAAGTACAAAAAATGCATAAATGTGGAAAGGATCTGAGATGATTTGTCCAAAATCAGGCCAAGTTACTACAAACACTGTGCCAGGAAGCAAACACAAACTTTTCACTGAGTGTTATTTTCCGTGTGATTTTAGTTATTTTATGTGCAGTAACTTTGAGCAGCACTTAGTTTTATATTGTTGAATACTTTCCCCTTATTGAAAAAAGGTAACTTTTGTTCTGTGTTTATATTTAGCGTGGTGAATGAGAAGTTCTGATTGAATGGCAGTGGGCATAAAATAAACAAATATGAAGTTCAGCAAAAAATATGTTGGGACTCTCTGAACTAGATATTTTATTCTGGATGCTATCCAGAATTTTCTATATTTGACATCTGCCAAGAACTGAAATTAGCTTCAGTGCTTCTCTCCACTAATCTGTTGTTGAAATCCAATGGCTAAGCATTGTGTAACTCTTGGTTCAGCTAGCTGATTAATCTAGGGGAAAACAGCCCCCGGCCCAGCCAAACTGAAGAAATCTTGTTTGGGTAGATGCTGCATGATGTGTTCCCCTGTTACAAGTCAGTACCATGAAATATCAAACAGTACACGGTATACACTAAAACAATTGAGCTTTATAACTATTAATTTGACTATATGGTTAGTAAAGAAACAAAAAAAAAAGAAAAGGGCACATTCTCATGGAACAGTCTAATGCGCAACGTTGGAGCTCACGGTTCCGTTCATTTGTTCCCCGTCGACCTCCTCCGAGCGTAGCCGACCCTCGAACCCTCTCTCCAAGTCCACTCTGTCCAGCGGTCTACCAACTCTCCATTCGTGTCTTCGCTCTTCATCTCTCCCTGACAAAAGACTGCGAAATAGCTGCTCCAGGACCCACAAGAAAGAACAACGTCCCTCTCATTGGCTAGCAAACATTCCAAATCCCCATTATTTCTAGTCAGAACCCAAACATTGCTGCTACAAAGAAACCATTACATTAGCAGTGAAACCTTACTACGCGTTACTCTCTCCCCCCACCACCAAATTTAATCAGGTCCTCATGACGTTGAGATAATTCGCCAACCCTTCCTGCAAAACACAAAGTCCAATCCAGGTGTCAAAGGTGTAAAATAGCTACCCAGAATGGTAGGGGTCACACTTTGTTCCCCCAGTCCTACATAGGCCAGCCTTTTGGATGGTCTCCTAATTCTCTGAGACTTCTGTACCCCCTGTCATGTACCCCATGATGGGAATAAAGAACTAGCAGAGGTGGAAAACATTTTGGAGTCCAGTATTGCTATTAACTAATAATATTTATTAGTAACTATGCAATACAGTAATATAAATGTAGATAAATCAAACAGGTTAGCAATGATTATATATATAAGTAAGTAAATCAGTAAGTGTGGAAATATATGAAAAGCCAAGCTCCTTTAAGTTTAGGGTTAAAAAGATACAGTCTTACGATGATGAGTAAAGTTCAGTTCAGTTTGTGGTATTGAGTTGAGTAGTGATGGAGAGAGAGAGAGAGAGAGATTTTTGTCCTCAGTTGAGCTGACGCTGTCGATCTTCTTGTTGTCCTCCGAAATCCTTTAAAAGTCACCGACTGTGACCACAACAAAGGGGACCAGTTTTCTGTGGTGGAGCTATCAACCCAAGCAAGGGTGGACACATGGACAACTCCCCACCGGTCAATCCCTTTTCTCACTGCAAGAGCGACTGATCGATTCGCCTGATCGATCCTCCAAAAAAACACTTTTTCTGTGGGCACAACAAAGCTCATTCAGTGTCCAAAACATGTGCTTGAGGTCTCTATCATCTGACCTCCTATTTATCTCACCGTACTGGGTACCAACTGTCATTCAAATAACTCCTCCTTCCCTTCTCTGTGTAAGAAATGTAGGAGCAGGCAAATGTCCTTGGAAGTATAAACACGCTGCTGAAAAATCATAACATCGATTGTCCATCAAATAATGCCGCCCTCAGTCACCATAGCAACTTACGAGCTGCTCGGTGCTCTCTAGCTCAGCAGAAATCCAAAAGATCCTCCCCGTGCCTTAAAGTGACAGTCCAAAAGTTAATCTTCATCTCTCTCTCTCTCTTTCTTTCTCTCTCTCTTTTCAAAACAACATGTCGGTGTTAAATACCTCTCTCTCTCTCTTTTCAAAAGCACAGTTCATAGGGGTAATCGAGCACAGTTCATAGGGGTAATTCAGGACCCCGTCACACCCCTTACCTAACTCTTCAGTTTTAGGCACTACTGAGGATACTTCTGGTCTACCTGGTGAGGCCTCTCCTGACCTATCACTTGTGCTCACCTGCAACTTGGACCCCTCTGTTCCACGGCCGAGCCCCGCTTCCTCCCCTGTTAAGTCCCGCTGCAACTCAGGCTGTCCACAGATAAACCCCTCCCCCCACTTCACCTGACTCAGCAGGAGAAGGGCTGGAAGTCTCTCTCTCAATCAATAGGGAGTTAGCGAAAGGCGGCATATACCACACATCCAGCGCCTCATCCTCTGAATCAGTATCCCTCTCAGGGGTGGGGGCTGGTCTAATCTCTCCTGCTGTGGGCCCTGCAGTCGCCCCACATTTCTGTAGAGTCCTCTTGCTAGGTGTAGGCTCCAAGTCAGGCCCTGGGTCTACCTGCACCTCTTGTCCCAGGAGCAGCAGGTGGTTCCGATGGAGAATCTTGACAGGCCCATACTCCTCCACTGGTTTCACCCAGAAAACAAGTAGGTTTGGCATTTGACTCTCCACCACATAGAGCTTAGCCACCTAGCAGTCCGCCAACTTGCGTTTCCCAGGTAGCCCCAAATTCCTTATGAGGACCCACTCTCCTGCAGGATTTGGGAGAACCTAACCTTTTGATCATACCTCCTCTTATTTCCTTGATTCTGCTTGGCAGCCACGACCCCAGCTAATTCATAAGCCCTTTTCAGCTCTCTTCTCACGTCAGACACATACTTCAGATAAGTCCTCAGTGGTAAGTCACCCTCATCAGTCCCAATGCAAAGGCTAATGGGCAACCTCGCCTTGTGCCCGGACATCAGATAATATGGCGAGTACCCAGTAGCTTCATTTCGTGTAAAAGTTGTAACTGTGAATCAGACGTCCAACAGGTTAACTCCACCTGCTCTTCTTGCTATCTCCAAGGTCCCGAGCATGTCTAGCAAGGTCCGATTAAACCACTTTGGCTGGGGATCACCCTGCGGGTGATAGGCTGTGGTCCTCAACTTTTCAACCCCAAGCATGCCCAGTAACTCATGGATGAGCCTACTCTCGAAATCCTCTCCCTGATCACTATGTATCTGCCTGGGAAGGCCATAATGAATTAAATGCTTCTCCCATAACACTTTTGTTTTGCCCTCTGGTCCTTGGTAGGAAAAGCCTAAACATATCTGGTGTAGTGATCCGTGATGACTAAGACATTCGCCGTGTTGCTGGCATCGGGTTCTATTGGCAGGAAATCCATACACACCAGGTCCAGAGGTCCTGCACTCTGCAAGTGGGATAAAGCAGCTGCCCGCATAGGCAGTGTCTTCCGCCGTATGCATTGAATGCATGACTTGCAGTATTCTTCGACCTCCGACTTCATCCGGGGCCAGTAAAACCGGTCTCTGAACAAACCATTGATCTTTTCAACCCCCAAATGTCCAGAATCATCATGAAGTGATTTTGACGCAATCCTCCGATACTTCTCTGGAAGAACCAGCTGGCAACGCCGAGGTCGGTCCAGGGGTGACGTAATCCGGGACAAGAACTGGTTCTGCAACTCCATCTGAGGCCATCCTCTCAATAGTGGAGGCACCAGTGTGTGTTTCATCTTCAAAGCTATGTCTCCCTTTTCGACCGCTGACCAAATGTACCAATGCCGGGATCATCTCGCTGAGCAGCTGCCACTTCCCTAGAGCTCAACTTCAGCAGCTGATTTGTCTTCAGAGCAGTCAGGTTACAGTAAACATGGGGGATGGTAATATGAAAAGCTTCCAATTGATCCACCGCTCGATCCTGCTCCTCCTTTCCCTCTGCCTTCACGCTGATGGCAAACTGACACATGGCTGTCACCACCGGGGCAGGAACGCTCTCCTTCTCACGCGATACCCACTGCCAGCAGCCCTCCACATTGTTCATCCCCCTGGGGGATCCACCCCGCCCCCCATCAGCTTCATTATATGGGGGGGGGGGGGTGTCACACCCGCTGATAGCAGCCGAGACATTTTTATTCTCAACTCTGCCACAATCTCCTCTACCGCTCCCTGGGTAGGCTATCCGTGGTCACTGCAGGGAACCACTACCGAGGTCTGTACCCTGCTGACAGAGGCCTCCCGCACCTCCGACACATTCTCCTCTTTCCGTACCTCTCTGATCAGTTCAACAAAAGAGGGAGAGGGGCACATCTTATGAGACTATTGGAAGCCCTAAGCAATCAGGTCCTGGGACTGGGCGGCCCTAGCTATCTGGTCCATTCTTAACTGATTCACCTCAGCCGCCTCAATGAGCCCTCTACGCCACAAGCAATTTAGCTGCCTCTCTCGCCGAAAAACAAAAGCAGAAAGCGTCTCCCCCTTCTCCTGACGCATGTTCTGAAACCCCACCATGAGCTCCATTGGGCTTCCTGTCGGGTCAGGAGCACTGTCCGGTGCTTGCATGTAATTGACAGCTGTCGCTACGGGATATTTAACCTGACAGCTCTGACAATGCCAGCGGCCAGCCCATTCAAACTTTCAGCTAATCTCTGTCACTTTACATCATCAGAGCACTGCCACTCATCTAACAACTGGGAGGTCTGCTCTGCCCAAGTCTCAAACTCCTCTTCCCCCTTAAGGGTGGGCGTTATTCCAGAGAATAGGTGGAGCATACCATAGCTGGGACTTTGAACCTAGGCATTTTTCCATGTATTCACCAGAGAGGTAAGGGTGGATACTAACTCGGAATTCTCACTCTTCACTGGGGGCTGGGGACTAATTAGACATTCCAAATCCGACCACTCCTTCCCCTTACTCTTCAGAAACAATAGCACCCTGTCTTTGAAATCTCTGCCCCCCAGCTACCTCTATATCAATGCTGGTCTGCATTGAAACGAGAGCTGTGCCAGCCACTTTATCAAACCTCTGCCCCGTAATCACAATTTTAACAGTACTTAACAGGCGAATTAGTAATTCATCTGGAGTACAAATATCTACCCCACTGGTTCAATGCTCAGGGTAATCACACAGCATCCAACAAAATCAATCGGAGATGAGCCCCCACAATTGTAACCCTTGGTTCAGCTAGCTGCTTAATCTAGGGGAAGACAACCCCCGGCCTGGCCAAACTTAAGAAATCTTGTTTGGGTAGATGCTGCGTGATGTGTTCCCCTGTTACAAGTCAGTACCACAAAATAACAAACAGTACACAATATGCGATTGAGCTTTATAATTCTTAATTTGACTATATGGTTAGTAAAGAAACAAAAATAGAAAAAGGCCCACTCTCATGAAACAGTCTAATGCACAACGTTGGAGCTCATGGTTCCGTCCATTTGCTCCCTGTCGACCTCCTCTGAGCGTAGCCGACCCTCAGACCCTCGGTCCAAGTCCACTCCATCTGGCGGTCTACCAACTCGCTCCATTCACGTCTCTCTCCTCATCTCTTCCTGAAAAAAGACTGCAAAATCCTTGCTCCCAGACCCACAAGAAAGACAAATGCCTCTCATTGGCTAGCATACTTTCCAAAGCCTTCGTTTTCTCTAGTCGTAATCCAAACATTGCTGCTGCAGAGAAACCATTACCTTAGCGGTGAAACCTTACCACGCATTACAATTGCTAGGCTAAAATGTGACAAATCATGGATTAAATACTTGTGATAAATCAAATATAATTCTGTTTATGTCTTTAGAATAGAAAACTTTCTGAAGTATCTTATAAAGGGAAAAAAAGCAAAAGCAGTGGACAATGAAGTTATGCAGGATGACTTAAGATAAGAGAGGTGAATAGATCGGTTAATAATGGTGACTGGATAAAATACTGATGCATAGATAAATCAATAATGGAAAATGAACAAGATATTAATGCAAATGAACAGCAAGTTTTCGAGAGACTATTGCAAAAAGTAGGTATGGTGTCCCAATGTCCCTACAGTCGTCTTCTCACTCAATGTCATTCTTCACAGACATTTTCTTATCCAACTGATCTTGTCACCAGTCTCAAAAAGCACAATTACACTTAGGTCTTTCACTGAACATTCCTTTATCTCTTTCCCAAGCTGCAACTTCTACCTTGACACATATTTGCAGTACTTAGACTGTACATACTTAGACTTGTACGTTCCAGCATCAATTGTTTGGCGACAATAAAGTATAAAGTATCTATGGGAATGTTCTTATCATAAATTCCATGAAGGAAATGAAAGGAGAATTGGTGCAACTGGGAAAAAAAAATCAATTATTTAGGAAATCCTAGCGAAGTTCTAAGTGAAGAGCATTCAGTAAATTAAATGCACCATTTTATATCTAGATTAAGGATTCGCAAGCATTTTATTGTGATAGGAGCAAAGTGTTCTCTGTTCTGCACTGGTGATAATCCCATAAGAGTTTTTTTTAGGTAATTGCAACCTAGCTACAGGTAGACATTGGGCAGCAACACACAATTTAGCATTAACTAGAATTTGCATACACAAGTAACATGAATGCTCTAAAAATGTTACATTAATACAAGGATGTAACGTTGAGACTTTATAAAGTACTGGTGAGATCTCACTTGGAATATTGTGAGCAGTTTTGGGCCCATTGTCTTAGAAAGAATGTGCTGAACCTGGAGATGGTTCAAAGGAGATTCGCGAAAATGATTCCAGGATTGAATGGTTTCTCATATGAAGAGTGTTTGATGGCTCTGAGCCTGTATTCACAGGAATTCAGAAGAATGAAGGGTGACCTCATTGAAACCTATCAAATGGTGAACGGCCTTGATAGAGTGGATGTGGTGGGGAGTCTCAGACCAGAGGACACAGTCTCAGGATAGAGGGCCATCCATTTAGAATGGAGATGAGGAGGAATTTATTTAGCCAGATGGTTGTGAATCTGTGGAATTATTTGCCACAGCCAGCTGAGGAGGTCAAGTCTTTATGCATATTAAGGCAGAGGTTAATAGATTGTTGATTGGTCAGAGCAGGTAGGGATACAGGGAGAAGGCAGGAGATTGACCTGAGAGGAAAATTGGATTAGCCATGACGAAATGGCGGAGTAGACTCGATGGGCCAAATGGCTTAATTCTGCTCCTATACCTTATGGTCTTAGGATCTATGATCTTATTAATTCAGGAGCGCAGATGTCCTCTAAACATTTTGATGTGCCAGAGAAATTTCTGTTTTTCTTGAACATTCATCCTATTTATTCTCAACTGTTAATAGAAAGACAATAAAAAATCTGTTCATTGCTATAACGCTGCCCCTTTCTAAAATTAACGAACTGCTCCTTAGACTTCTGCTTTCTATTCCTCCTGCATCCACTCCCCCGCAATCAGATTAACATTTAGTGTATCAGGATTTCCTGAAGTTGAATCTAAGACACATTTTAGCAGAGAATGACAGAGAACTGAGGTGGTACACTTTGGAAGGACAAACTCCAAGGCAGAGTACAAAGTAAATGGCAGGATACTAGGTAGTGTGGAGGAGCAGAGGGATCAGGGGGTACATGTCAACAGATCCCTGAAAGTTGCCTCACAGGTGGATAGGGTAGTTAAGAAAGCTTCTGGGGTGTTAGCTCTCATAAGTCAAGGGATAGAGTTTAAGAGTCGCAATGTAATGATGCAGCTCTGTGAAATTCTGGTTAGGCCACAATTGGAGTACTGTGTCCAGTTCTGGTCACCTCACTATAGGAAGGATGTGGAAGCATTGGAAAGGGTACAGAGGAGATTTACCAGGATGCTGCCTGGTTTAGAGAGTATGGACTATGATCAGAGATTAAGGGAGTTAGGGCTTTACTCTTTGGAGAGAAGGAGGATGAGAGGTGACATGATAGAGGTGTACAAGATAATAAGAGGAATAGATAGAATGGATAGCCAGTGCCTCTTCCCCAGAGCACCACTGCTCAATACAAGAGGACATGGCTTTAAGGTAAGGGGTGGGAAGTTCAAGGGGGATATTAGAGGAAGGTTTTTTACTCAGAGAGTGGTTGGTGCGTGGAATGCACTGCCTGAGTCAGTGGTGGAGGCAGATACACTCGTGAAGTTTAAGAGACTACTAGACGGGTATATGGAGGAATTTAAGGTGGGGAGTTATACCGGAGGCAGGGTTTGAGGGTCGGCACATTGTGGGCCGAAGGGCCTGTAATGTGCTGTACTACTCTATGTTCTATGTTCTATAGCAACACTACTCTGTTATTGGTTTTGCTCTGCCAATGTGTGCTCAGAGATAAATTTCTCCATCTCCATCACATACTTCACAGAGCACAAAATAATGATTTTTTATCTTTTATATCGGAAAGAAGCAATCAACCTATAAGAGTCTGTACTGTTCTTCTTTCTTATATTTTTAAGTATGAATATCTTAAAATTAGTTTGTCAAATTTTTAAGAGTGAAGTTAAATAATCCTTTGGCTGCAAAAAGCTGCACTAAACAATCAAATAATCCCATTTGTAGGATGTTCTTAGTGGACTGACTCAAGTTACTTCCTTCCCTTTACAGTAATAATGAATGACCTCAAAAGTATTCCTGTTAGAAATATTGAAAAGTTGATTTTTGGAAGACCCTAGTAAGCAGTATGAATTTATAGCTGTGGATCTTGGAGTAAGGAACTAACCTAGAGATGTCATATAATTATAAACAGTACAATGTAATTTAAAAAATGATAAAATCTATGCTCTTATGATTTCCAAGAAATATATAAAATTACGAAATGACTTGGTGTGTTTTGTTAGAATTCTTGAAGATCAGGGTATGTATGTGTAACCCTCAGGCTCACCCAGCTCGCGTTCGTCTAGGGGAAACAGCCTTCGGCCCTGCCAAACTGGGTAATCGCGTTTGTGTGGATGCTGTGTAATGTACCCCCCAGTTACAAACCCACAAAGCAAAATATCAGACAGTACATCATATGCGATTAAATGATAGACTTTATGAATCTTAATCTGAGTATAGGGTTAGTAACGAAAATAAACAAAACAAAAAAGGGCCCAGGTCAAAGTCAAAATTCCATTTCTAGCTCAGTCAATGTTCATCCTTCCACCATCGATCTCCTCCGAGTGTCGCCGACCTTCGGACCCTCAAATCCCAGTCCACTCCGTCCGGTGTTCCCACCCACCAGTTTTCTCCACTCAAGTCTTCCCTCTTCATCTCTCCTCGACAAAAGACCGTGAAAACCCGGCTCCCAGACACACAAGAAAGAACAACATGTCCTCATTGGCTAACCCCTGCATACCAAACCCTGTTATCCTCTAGCCATAACCCAAACATTGCTACTGCAGAGAATCTGTTACATTAGCACTGAACATTACAGAGAAACCATTACATTAGCATTAGCAGTGAAATATTACAAAGAAACTTACATTCTCCCCCCACCAAATTTCGTCATGTCTTCAACCCTTCCTACAAAACACAAAACCCTGCAAAAGGCAGTGATATAGCTCCCCAAAACAGTAGAGATCACGCCTTGTTCCCCAGGTGTTATATAGGCCAATCTGTCAGGTGGTTTCCTAATTCTCTGAGACCTCTGTGTGTCCTCACCTAACTCTTCAGGCTCAGACGCTTTGATACTTTGGGTCTACTTGGCGAATCCTCCCTCGATCTACCACTCATGCCCCCCTGCAACTCGGAGCCCTCTGTCCCGTGTCCAGGCCCCACTTCCTCTCCTTCAGGGTCCTGCTGTAACCCAGGCTGCCACAGATAGCCCCCTCCCCACTTCACCTGACTCAGTGGGAGAAGGGCCAGGAGTCTCTTCCTCAGTCAACGGGGAGTTAGCAAAAGGCAGCATGTACTACACATCCAGATCATCATCCTCCGAATCAGTATGCCACTCATGGGCGGGGCCCAGCCTAGCCTCTCCCGCTGTGGGCCCTGCAGTCGCCCCACGTTTTCGCAGAGTCCTCTTACTAGGTGTAGGCTCCAAGTCGGGCTCTGTGTCTACCTGCACCTCTTGTCCCAGGAGCAACAGGTGGTTCTGTTGGAGAATCTTGACAGGCCCATTCCCTTCCTCTGGTTTCACCAGGAAAACTGGTAGGTTTGGCATCTGACTCTCCACCACATAGGGTGTGGCCGCCCAGCAGTCATCTAACTTGTGTTTTCCAGGTAGCCCAAATTCCTTATGAGGGCTCGGTCTCCCAGCAGGAGTTGGGAGAACCTCACCTTCTGATCATACCTCCTCGTATTTCCACGATTCTGCTTGGTGGCCGCGACCCCAGCCAACTCATAAACCCTTTTCAGCTCTCTCCTCATATCAGACATACTTCAGATAAGGCTTCGGTGGTAAGTCACCCTCATCAGTCCCAAAACAAAGGTCAATGGGCAACCTCGCCTCACACCCAAACATCAGATAATATGGCAAGTACCCAGTAGCTTAATTTCATGTACAGTTGTAACAATGAACCAGATGCCCGATATGTTAACTCCACCTGCTCTTCCTGCTGATCTCCAGGGTCCCGAGCATGTCTAACAAGGTCCGATTAAACCTCTCTGGCTGGGGATCACCCTGCAGGTGATAGGGTGTGGTCCTCGACTTCTCAACTCCAAGCATGCCCAGTAACACATAGATGAGTCTGCTCTCAAAGTCCCGTCCCTGGTCACTATGTATCTGCCTGGGAAGGCCATAATAAACAAAATACTTCTCCCATAACACTTTTGCCACTGTAGTCGCTCTCTGGTCCTTGGTAGGAAAAGCCTGAGCATATCTAGTGTAGTGGTCCATGATGACTAAGACATTCACCATGTTACTTGCATCAGGTTCTATGGACAGGAAATCCATACACGCCAGGTCCAGGGGCCCTGCACTCTGCAAGTGGAATAAAGCAGCTGCCCGCGTAGGCAGTGTCTTCCGCTGTATGCAGCGAATGCATGACTTTCAGTACTCTTCAACCTCCGACTTCATTCGAGGCCAGTAAAACCAGTCTCTGCGCAATTGATATGTCTTTTCCACACCCAAATGTCCAGAATCATCATGAAGTGACTTCAACACAATCCTCCGATACTTCTCCAACAGAACCAACTGGCAACGCCGAGGTTGGTCCGGGGGTGACGTGACCCGGTATAAGATCTGGTCCTTCAACTCCAACTGAGGACATTCTTTCAGTAATGGAGGTACCGAAGCGTGTTTCGTCTTCTCCACCTGAGCCATGTCTCCCTTTTCAACCGTGGACCAAATAGTGCGGATGCCTAGATCATCTCACTGGGCAGCTGCCACTTCCCCAGAACTCAATTCCAGCAGCTGATTTGTCTTCAGAGCAGTTAGGTTACAGTAAACTTGTGGTATGGCGTCATCAGAAGCTCCCAACTGATCCACTGTTTGATCCTGCCTCTCCTTTCCCTCTGCCTTCATGATGATGGCAAACTGACACATGGCCTTCACCCCCGGGGCAGGAACACTCTCCCACTCCTCATCTCTGACCAGTCATTCATGCACCTGTCAGGACAAAGCATCAGCATCAACGTTCTGGCTCCCCGGCTGGTACTTCAGGCTGAAATCATAGGCAGACAACGCTGCCAACCACCGATGGTCTGTGGCATCCAGTTTCACCGAGGTCAGGATATACGTTAGGGGGTTGTTGTCCGTCCTCACCTCAAACTTGGCCCCGTAGAGATAGTCACTCAGTTTATCCGCCACCGCCCATATCAATGCCAGGAATTCCAACTTGTGCGTGGGATAGTTTCTCTCAGAGGCTGACAAACGCCATAGGCCTCAACCTGGTGACCTGATCCTGATACAGGACGCTCCCTAAACCCTCTCGGCTGGCATCTGTGTGCAGTACATACGGCAATGGGGGCTCCACAAAAGCCAGCACCGGCGCCTGGGTCAGTAACTCCTTCAGCGACTCCTCACATTTTACATCCCACCTCTGTCCAAAGGGCTCCGACGGGTTTAGATATTCTCACCCTCCTGTCCCTTTTTTCCCCCTCCCTTACTTCCCCAAGGGAGGGTAACCACACAGGAGCTGATTCAGGGGGTGACTCACTTTGGCATAGCTCTCCACGAATCTCCGATAATAACCACAGAACCCAAGGAACGAGAGCAGAGCGCTTACAGTCTGGGGCCTTGGCCAAGTGGTAACTGCCTTTATCTTAGCCGGGTCTGTAGCTACTCCACCGTGAGATTATATGTCCAACATAGCTAACAGACATTTTGCAGAACTGGCACTTATCTGGAGAAAGTTTTAACCCTTCAGCTTTCAGGCGGCTGAGCACCTTCAGTAGTCTCGCTTCATGTTCTTCCAAGGTGGATCCAAGTACCTCATATCCCCCACCGTCTTCTCCATGACCCACTGGAAGGTTGCAGAGGCTCCAGATATGCCCTGGGGCATCCTTTCGAACTGGAAGAATCCCAGGGGACATATAAATGCAGTCTTCTCTTTGTCGAACTCACTCATCGGGATCTGGTAATCCACACCTCAAATCCAGCACACTAAACCACTTTGCACCACTCAGACAGGCCAGCATGTCTTCCACCCTCAGGACCACGGTCAGGGAAAGAGGCGCCTATTCAGAGTCCTATAGTCCACACACATGCGTACCTTCCTGTTCTTTGTCTGGGCCACTACTACTGGGAACGCATAGTGGCTTCGGGTCTCAGTGATGATCCCAGCTTCCTTCAACTTACACAAATGCTGCCGAACGTCTTCCATGTCTGCAGGGGCCAGTCGCTGCAACCTCTCTCTGAACGGGGTGTCCTCGGTCACCCGGATAATGTGACAAGTGCTCTTGGAACAACCCACATCAAACTTGCCAAGGGAAGAGACTCCTTCCAATATCAACATCTTCTCTACCAGCCTCCTTTTCCAAGCCGGAGGCACCGAGTAGTCCCAGAAATTGAATGACTCAGCTGTCAACTTTTCCCCATTTCCCAATAGTTTCTCCCCAGCGTGCTTCATGGGGGTACTAGACATTACCGTCACCAGGAACAAATGCGCCAGGGGCATCCCCCGCTTGAAGGTGACCTCCCTTTTTGTAGTGTTCCTAATGATCACTGCCATCTTGCTTGTCTGTATAACCGATGGCTTCTGCAATTTGGGCCTCACCAGTACCCCAGCCGGAAATCCAGACTCCCTATCGTGGTCTTCCAGAGCGTCCACTGAGGGGGCTTCACCCTCAGGCACTCCGGAAAATTTGGGGTCCTCATCACTCTGACTTCCTCCCCGGGCCATACCACCATTGGCTTCGACTGGGTGAACCACACAGTCCCTCGTTTAAATTTGGTATCTGGCCCAATGCTGCCATGCACTTCCTCAAAAGCAGCTCGAAACACTGGGTGCATGGACAATGTCCCCAAAAAGCTCTCACACACCTTCTCCTTGCAGGCCCCCATGTGCCTCCTCACAAGTGGGGTGTTGGTCCCCACCAGAAATGAAACACCATCTGTCTCAACAGGGTCGGAAAAACCAACACTAATGTCTCAAAAGCCTCAGTCACTCCCACATCGGCCTCCTAGAACTCAAGTTTTACTGACAAATAACAGTCATATGGATAATCACCAGCACTGATACCCCATATCTCCAGTGCACTGAATGGCATCAAGGGTAAATGCTTCAGATACTGGTTGTAAAACGAATGGTGCAGTAACGTGACCTGCGACCCGGTGTCGAGTATGGCTTTAGCATTTATTCCCTCTATCCATAGCGACACACTGGAGCATGATCCCACTAAGCCTTCAGCAATAGGGTCTTTTGCTTTCAGGAGTTCCTTGGTACATTTCTAGGAACGTGTTTCCCCCAGATACACCAGGCCATTCCCTCACTGGGTTTCCTCTAAGTTTCCAGACACCTCTCCCTGCTTAGATACCCAGGGGCTCGCTCTCCGAGGGGCTTCCTGCCACTCACATTCCCGCCAGAAGTGTCCCTCTTCCCCACAGTTATAGCATATGCTACCGGCTGCCCCTCTTCTCGTGGAACTCCGGCCACCCACAGCCCTCTGCGTAGTCCGTCCCCTGGGGGGGCGGGGTCCTTCTCTACCAGTCCTATCATATGGAGGGTCCACACCTGCTGTTAACACCCGGGACATCTCAGTCCTCATCTCTTCCACCATCTCCTTGACCATTTCCCGGGTTGGGCTGGCCCTGGTCAATTCGCCACAAGGGGCTATTACCGAGGACTGTACCCTGCTGACGGAGTCCTCTCGCGGCCCCAATGCATTATCCTCCTCCTGCACCACTCAGATCAGCTGAACAAATGAGGGAGGGGATACGTTTTACCGGACTGCCAGAAATCCCAAGCAATCATGTCCTGAGACTGGGTGCCCTTGGCTATCTGGTCCGTCTGTAACTGATCCACCTCAGCCACCTGAATAACCCCCCGGCACCGCAAATAATTTAGCCGTCTCTCTAGCTGGAAAAGATACGAGGAAAGCTTCTCCCCTTTCTCCTGACACATGTTTTGGAACTCCCCCACGAGCTCCAGTGTGCTCCCTGTCATGCCAACAGCACTCTCTAATGCTTCTAGATTCTCAGCAACGGAAGCAGAGGGCTGGTTGACTGTCACACTACTTATATCAGCCGCCAACCCCCTCAAACTTTTAACTAATCTCTGTCGCTTTTCGTCATCAGAGCACTGCCACTCACCTAATGACCGAGAGGTCTGTTCCACCCACATCTCATACTCCTCTTCCCCCTCCGGGGTGGGCATTACTCCAGAGAAAATTCTTCACTTCCGCCAGGAACCCGCTGCCTTATTCGCCAGGGAGGTAAGGGCTGATGCCAACTCAGAACCCTCGACCTTCACTGGATGACAGGGACTAATTAAATTTTCCAAATCCGACCACTCTTTCCCCTCATTCCTCAGAAACGATAGAACCCTGTCTCTGAAATCTCTGCGCCCAACTGCGGGCAGCTCAGCTTGTGACCCAGCCTGCTGGGCTCCCTTCTCTTCCTCCCTGCCACCTGGGTCACCAATAGATGCTGGCAGTCCCACCGCCGTTACGTCAGCGCTAGTCTGAACTAAAACGAGGTCTGAGCCTGCCATTTTATCAAACTTTCGTGCTACGATTTCAACCTTGCCAACAGCTTTAACCATACTCAAACATCGAATTAACAATTCATCTAGGCTACAAATATCCACCCCACTCAACACGCATGCATTAATTACTGGCAATCCCACAGATTTCACTCAGCCAGACTTAACTAGGCTGAACCCTTCTATATAAATATTATAAATGAATTGGTTGTGATATTAGCTACCTGAAGCCACTGCTGTTAACTATTATTTCAATTGGATATCACTATAAAGTTTTTATTAATTGCAGAACTGCTTAAACCTCCTCAGTCTTTGACTTAATGCCATGCAATGAAGAAAGTTCTCCACTAAGGCAACAGTGAGAATTTGAGGCAACTTTTAATATGGCTAGAGACTGAAGCTGACCTTTAATGCAGAAAGAGATGGAGAATGGTGTTTGCGGGGTTAGTCAGAGCAGTGAAGTATCACCCACGGAGACTGAGCTGAGCAGTCTTGATTAACACAGCACCAACATGCTTTGTGGCACAAGTGCAACCGGAATGATCAGTCGGGGGGAGGCGGCGGGAGGGGTGGAATAGTAGAACCACCAATCACACTTATTTCTGTATACCTGGTGTAATGTATTAATGGAAACTCTTTTGGTGCAATGGAAAATTGATAACATAATTTCCAATCTGCCAGAGCTGCAAAAACTATTCCTATGGCAGAAAGGAGCTGTAGTTTTACTTCGCAGGATATATCCTTGGCAATAAATCTTCAACGGTCCCATTCATTTGATACAATTTTTACAATAACTTTATGAGATGCCTAGTTGGAATTGATAGAAAGATTGCGGTGCAAAAAAAAAATCCACTCCTCATAACTGCAAAGTAAATTTAACATGTCGAGAGTTAATGGGTCATCTTATTTTCACTGCAGTCTGCTGCCAACATCATTAGATTATTTGCTATTCATTTGAAGAAAAGGCTGCCAGTTTTGCTTCATTACTGAATTCTGGATTTGTAAAAAAAATGAAGGTATTAATTTCTAGATTTGTATTAATACAAGTATAAATCATGGCTTATTCTGGACAGATTCCAAGACTTTTTTTTATTATTATTCTGGAATAGACAAAGTAAAGCTTTTACATGTTGACGGAAAAGACCTCGGTCTAATCTTTGCAACACACACAAAATGCTGGAGGAGCTCAGCAGGCCAGGCAGCACCTATGGAAAAGAGTACAGTCGACATTTCAGGCCAAAACATCAATTGTACTCTTTTCCATAGATGCAGCCTGGCCTGCTGAGTTCCTGCAGCATTTTGTGTGTATTGCTTGGATTTCCAGCATCTGCAGACTTTCTCTTGTTTGTGATCGGTCTAATCTTTGTATATTTTAGAAAAATTACTGTGTAAATGATGGTTTTCAATTTTTTTTGCATTAAATGGATGTTTTCATTACATTTTTATAACTTATTTATGTAAACACAGTGTGATTCCATGTTTTAATATGAACTCGTGTGATTAGATTCCAACATCTTGGTTTAGAAAAGTGATAAACAGAGATTTTTCAGGCATTTGACAGTTAATAAATCATTTTCCCATGACTAAACAAATACTCCTCAAACAGACTTATGTTGAATTGCAATTGTTTTTTTTTCCAGAGAAGCTACACCATTGCTGACTGTCTTGGGGAAGAGCTTCCAGCTGTAAAAATTCAAAGAACTTGTGATAAGATGAGTCAACTTGCCGCTTAAAAATGAACTCCTCCTCAACATTTTCTCATGGCTCTCTAATCATCTTCCAACTAGAATGTATCAAAGCAAAGTCCTCAATTGGGGATTACGTTGGCTATCTTTCATTTTGTTTTATTAATAATTCAATTATCTACTGTATGGTGATTTGAAGTAAATAAATATATGGTGAATTTATTCTAATTTGTTACGAAAGTATCTAAATTATCTGTATGTTTGGAGCATTATAATAAGTAACTGTCAAATATATTTCACCGAATTCTTAATCTTCCATTTGAGTAATTTTAATTAATAGTTTTCTTTTCATCATTTACAAATGGAATGGTTATTTCCCTATTCCTGTTTTATGTAGTAGATACAGGATCCCAATGTTTTTATTTCAGCTGAGTAGAGAACCCTGCTGATTAATCCCTTAGCACCTTGCTAGACATTTACTTCCAGAAAAGCAGCAATGAGTAATTTTAATTAACTTGGGATTGATTGGCCAGCATTAGTTTTGATACTTTCACACTATGCTATTAAAATCACTTCACTGTGCATTATTTACACAATGTACAGAACTTAAAGGCATAGTTTTCTGTGAAGTAGCTAAGATATGTGAACTTGATCAATAAATCATCAAAAACATCCAAGTCATTGTCCTTGGCTCTGTGACAATCTCCATTCCCTCACCAGTGATTTCAACCGCCACTTTTGTTTATCTTGGACTTTTCACACCCTCAGAATTATAGCTTGAGACTAGTGTTCTTTTCTGTTAATTTTTGATCCCTACTTTCACCTCCATTGCTCATCTCTGACATTGCCTCAGTCTAACTGATGATAAAACTTCCATCTATGTTTACCTCTTCTCTAGGCTCCAGTGCTTCAATTCCGTACTCCACAAATCTGAGTTAATTTAAAATGTTGCCACCTGTATCCAGAGCCATGCAGCTGTGCTCCTCATCTGCTATGTTCATTGAAATCTTCAAAGCATTGTCACTGAACCCCTACCCCCATTAAGTCTTTGTATACATCACCAGCTCCACATGCCAATAAGAGCCATTTCTTCCATCCCTTCCTCTTCTCCATCTACCATTTTTTTTGCAAATCATCAATGGCTTCATGGTTGAATGTTAACAATTTGGAATTCCAATTTCAAAACACACTTCAGATCCAGAATCAAGAGAGACTTTAGTTTGCAGTGGATTATATAAGATCATATTTCCCTGTATTACGGCAGTGGCTATAGCTCGACTGTCAAACTTAAGTGATGGCTGTGAAAAAGTCGGATCTCCTCCTGTTGACATTGGCAGTTCTCTTCTTGGCCTCCATGTTACATGTTCAATATATATGCTGAGTTATCATCCCCTTATCAGACTACATATGTGTATGATATGTATAAGATATGTTTGGACACTCTCGGCTAGTATTACTTTTCTTACTTCAAATGTTGAGATTATGGTATTCAAAAGGAGAATAAATAAGCAATTATTCATGTAGGAAATAAATCAAAACTGTTGGTAACCAGAAGCAAACTAATAGATTTTTTTAAACACAAGAGATTTAGCGGATGCTGGCAATCCTGAGCAACAAATGCAGGAGGAACCCAGCCAGTCAGTCAGAAACTATGGAAAGGAATAAACATTCACCATTTTGGGCCAAGGCGCCTCATCAGAACAGGAAAGGAAAGGAGCAGAAGCCGCAAAAAAAAGGTGTGGGGAGGGGAAAGAGTACAAGCTGGCAGGAACCAGGTGGGGTGGAAGGTGGGTGGGTGAGGAAGGGGAAATGAAGTAAGAAGCAAGAAGATGGAAGGTGATAGGTGGAAGAAGTAAAGGGCTGAAGAAGAAGGAATCTAATAGGAGAGGACAGTGAACCATGGAAGAATAGGAAAGAGCGGGGTCACCGGGGTGGGGATGGTGAGGTGAGCAGAAGAGAAGGGGTGAGAAGGGAATCAAAATAGGGATTGGTAAAAGAAAGAAGGGGAAGTGGGGGGGGGGATAGAGAAATTACTGGAAATTAGAGAAATTGATATTCATGTCATCAGTTTGGAGACCACTCTGATGGAATATGAGGTATTGCTCCTCCAACCTAATCACCAGATGCAGTATATGACCCCGGCAGACTCACCTGGATCACCAGGTACAGTATATGACCCCAACAGTCTCACCAGGTTCACCAGGTACAATATATGACCCCAACAGACTCAGCTGGATCACCAGGTATAGTATATGACCCTGTCAGACTGACCTGGATCACTGGATACAGTATATGACCCCGACAGACTCACCTGGATCACCAGGTACAGTATATGACCCCGACAGACTCACCTGGATCACCAGATACAGTATATGACCCTGATAGACTGACCTGGAAGAACTGTTTGGGGCCTTGAATGTTTGAGAAGTAGGAGGTGCAGGGACAGGTGAAACATTTGTCTTGCTTTCAGGGATAAATGCCTGAAGGATCACTGGGGAGGGATATGCTTACTTAGTGGTAGGATCCCTTTGTAGATAGCGGAAATTATGGAGAATGCTGTGTTGGATACATGGTGTGGTAAGTGAAGACAAAGAGAATCCCATCCATGTTATGGTGGCAAGAGAAAAGGTGAGGGCAGATATGTGGGGAAAAATAGGAGATACAGCTGAGGGCAGTATCAATGGTTGGAGGAAGGAAACTACGTTCTTTGAACAAGGTGGACACCTCAGTTACTCTAACATGAAAAGCTTCATCCTGAGAGCAGGTACGATGGAGGCAGAGAAATTGAAGAAAGGGAAAAGCATTTTTACATAGTGACTGGTTGAGAAGAGGTAGAGTCAAGATAGCTGCGGGAGTCAGTGGGTTTATAAAAGATACCAGAAATGGAGACAAGGAGGTTGAGAAAGGTAAGAGAAATGTCAGAGATGGACCAAGAATTTTTATTGTCTCGTCCCATTTCGTCCAAATGCTGAATAACTGTTTTTTTTTATTTTGAGACCAATTACCTGAAAACCTTATAAACTATATTGAAGGTCTGAGAAACATCTATCAGAACGAAGTTTCAGAAACTCATACACTAATCAATAAATTTGCTGCTGCTATTGTTTTCTATTATCTCAGATTCCATCTTCAAGTTTTGCATGAATTTTCTTCTAAGTACAATGGCGGCTTGATAAACTTTTACAATTGTCAGAGGACAGATTTGATACTATTCTCCCTGTAAGTATAACAAGGGACGGAAAGTATTAGATAATCTTCTGAGATTCATTCCATCTGTAAGGTTCTGTGTTAATTAGAAACTGGTGGGGACTTCAGCCACTATTTTCTAGGTTTGGAATACATTGGCCATATTTTTTGGTTCATGTTTCCTTTGAGGCCAGGAAAGGAAGACCTTGTTTATTTTGTAGATGGAATTTTGAGGTGTCCCTCATGATAGAAAATTTTTGGAATGTCTTACCATCCAATTTGTTGGATTAGGGCCCAGATAGTTGTTTTCATTGTGTTTCCCTTGTAGTTCTATTTTTAATTGATGCTTTGTGTGTTGTCTGAACTAACATGACTGTGATGCTCCTGCAGGCAATTTTTTCATTGTAGCTGTGTCTAACCATACTTGTGCACATGACAATAAACTTGACTTGACCTGACATGACCACCTGCTTGAAATCTACAATTTAATATGCGCCCACTACTACCTCAGCAGTTGATATGGATACTATACACCTAATGTGTAATACAAAATTCTCAACACTTTTTGATACTTTTGCCCTCATCTTACCACTTGGCTCCCTAGTTCTTGCAGCTTCTGCAAATGTAACTGTAAGGCAGACCTAGAAATGTTGCAAAACTTTGTAAAAATTACTTAATTAATTTTCCATCAATGGAATACATTTCTGTAAACATTAATTGATTTTCCATTGCTGTTAATTATCAATTAAATTTAATATATTTGTTAATAGCACTCAAGTTAATATAACTTGATTTTAACTGACATGTGGCTGTTTTGTTTTACTATTTATTGTTATGCTTATCATTTAGTGTTTCGTTTGTTATGTTATGGTTGCACTGCTCCTGAGAAACGCTGTCTTATTCTGCCTTGCAGAGCTGATGTACGGTTAGAATGACAATAAATTTTTTTGAATCTCTTTGAATCTTGAATATATTTGTTTGTTAATAGCTTAGAGTCTGGACAATAGTTTCTCAGAGTGATTTTCAAAGAAGTTATATAAAGGTTTGTGTCATGCTCATGTAGTTAAATTTAGTGAATAAAGGCTTTATCTGATTTCCAAACAAGGATGAACTAGCAGAAGTTGTCGTTTTAAGGTGACATAAAAGGAGTAAGAGCATGCTTCTGGAAAAATAAGCAGATCATGAAGAAGAATCTAAGTGGGACTCAAACAACATTACATAAAACTCCAAAATGGTTTAATCGACCGCAAGTGTTACTTTTGCAGTAGAATGCATTATCTTCAAAACACTGAATGAACTTTTCTTACAGTGGATCCAATTTAGTGGTGCACAAACATCTCAGTTTGTAAGATGCTCCATATCTACATGAACCTGTCCTGGCTATTGAAGTTTCCTTTTTCTAAATGCTGCTGGAAATTCGTACCTGTGGTCTTTTCTTGGATGACTACAAATCAGTTGAAGGAAACTTTGCTCATAGCTAAGGGATCTCTGTTCATTTTGCTGGCCCTGTCTAGAGGAAAAAATGTTCAAAACAGAATCTTTAGAAGTATCTATATAGGAGGCTATGGGGACAGCATCACATGATCTGGTGTACAGTAGATCCTAGTTTGCTGACAATACAAAGCTATGAGGATGACGCAGAGGGGTTTTGTGTTGATAGGCTGTGGACTGAAAATAATATGCAAAATTTGAGGTAATCTATTTTAATAACAAAATTTAAAAGGTTGTTCTTTTTCCTCAAAAGGTAAGAGAATGGAAGCAACTGATGTTTGAATAATCCTGGGTCTTCATGTATATGTACCACTGGAAGTCGGGTGCAGGTTCCGCAAGCAATTAGAAAGGAAAATGCATAGGTCAAGATAACTTGCCTCAATTGTTCAGATCATTGATAAGAACACATCTAGAATATTGTACATTTATCTGTTTCTCTACATAAGGGACGAAATATTTGCAATACAAGAAGTACAATGAAGATTCGCCATTCCTAGACTGGTAGGATTGAGTTATGTGGAGACTAAAAAGAAGCAATTAGGAAAGAAAAGATGAAATATGAAGGTAATCTAGCCCAGAGTAGCAGAGGTTACTAAAGTTTTTTTTTCCGATACATAAAGACTAAAAGAAAGGCAAGAATGAATATTGGACAGTTTGAAAGTGATGCGAGAAGGATAGTGATTGGGGACGAAGAAATAGGGGAGAAACTCTATAAGTATTCTGCATTAGACTTCACTATGGAAGACACTGACAGTGTGCCAGAAATTCAACAGTGTCGGGGGGAAGCATTGAATATAGTTGCTATTAATAAGGAGAACATGCTTCGGAAGCTGAAAGGTCTGAAGGTAGATAAGTCACTTGGACCAGATAGACTACACCCCAGGTTGTGAAAGAGGTGGCAGAAGAGATTGTTGGAGGCATTACTAGATTCTGGAATGGTTCCAGAGGAGTGGAAAATTATAACCATATAACCACATAACATATAACAATTACAGCACGGAAACAGGCCATCTCGGCCCTTCTATTCCATGCCGAACTCTTACTCTCACCTAGTCCTACCGACGTGCACTCAGCCCATAGCCCTCCATTCCTTTCCTGTCCATATAGCTATCCAATATAACTTTAAATGACAACATCGAACCTGCCTCAACCACTTCTGCTGGAAGCTCGTTCCACACAGCTACCACTCTGAATAAAGAAGCTGCCCCTCATGTTACCCCTAAACTTTTGCCCTTTAACTCTCAATTCATGTCCTCTTGTTTGAAGCTCCCCCACTCTCAATGGAGAAAGCCTATCCACGTCAACTCTATCTATCCCCCTCATAATTTTAAATACCTCTATCAAGTTCCCTCCTCAACCTTCTACGCTCCAAAGAATAAAGACCCAATTTGTTCAACCTTTCTTTGTAACTTAGGAGATGAAACCCAGGTAACATTCTAGTAAATCGTCTCTGTACTCTCTCAATTTTGTTAACATCTTTCCTATAATTCGGTGACCAGAACTGTACACAATACGCCAAATTTGGCCTTACCAATGCCTTGTACAATTTCAACATTACATCCTAACTCCTATACTCAATGCTCTGATTTATAAAGGCCAGCATACCAAAAGTTTTCTTCACCACCCTATCTACATGAGATTCCACATTCAGGGAACTAAGCACCATTATTCCTAGATCCCTCTGTTCTATTACATTCTTCAAAGCCCTACCATTTACCATGCATGTCCTATTTTGATTAGTCCTACCAAAATGTAGCACCTCACATTTATCAGCATTAAACCCTATCTGCCATCTTTCAGCCCACTCTTCTAACTGGCATAAATCTCTCTGCAAGCTTTGAAAACCTACTTCATTATCCACAACTCCACCTATCTTAGTATCATCTGCATACTTACTAATCTAATTTACCGCCCCATCATCCAGATCATTAATATATATGACAAACAACATTGGACCCAGTACAGATCCCTAAGGCACACCACTAGTCACCGGCCTCCAATCTGACAAACAGTTATCCACCACTACTCTCTGGCGTCTCCCATCCAGCCACTGCTGATTCTATTTTACTACTTCAATATTAATACTTAACGATTGAACCTTCGTAACTAACCTTCCACGTGGAACCTTTTCAAAGGCCTTACTGAAGTCCACATAGACAATATCCACTGCTTTACCTTCCTCAACTTTCCTAGTAACCTCTTCAAAAAATTAAATAAGATTTGTCAAACATAACTTTCCACGCACAAATCCATGTTGACTGTTCCTAATCAGCCCTGTCTATCCAGATAATTATATATACCATCTCTAAGAATACTTTCCATCAATTTACCCACCACTGACGTCAAACTCACAGGCCGATGATTGCTAGGTTTACTTTTAGAACCCTTTTTAATCAATGGAACAACATGAGCAATATGTCAATCCTCCGGCACCATTCCCGTTTCTAATGAAATTTGAAATATTTCTGTCAGAGCCCCTACTATTTCCACACTTACTTCCCTCAAGGTCCTAGGGAATATCCTGTCAGGACCCGGAGACTTATCCACTTTTACATTCCTCAAAAGCGCCACTACTTCCTCTTCTTTAATCATCATAGTTTCCATAACTACCCTACTTGTTTCCCTTACCTTACACAATTCAATATCCTTCTCCTTAGTGAATACCAAAGAAAAGAAATTGTTCAAAATCTCCCCCATCTCATTTGGCTCCGCACATAGCCGTCCACTATGATTCTCTATGGGACCAATTTTACCCCTCACTATCCATTTGCTATTAATATAATGGTAGAAACCCTTTGGATTTATTTTCAGCTTACTTGCCAAAGCAACCTTATATCTTCTTTCAGCTTTTCTAATTTCTTTCTTAAGATTCTTTTTACATTCTTTATATTCCTCGAGCACCTTATTTACTCCAAGCTGCCTATATTTATTGTACATCTCTCTCTTTTTCTGAACCAAGTTTCCAATATCCCTTGAAAACCATGGCTCTCTCAAACTTTTAACCTTTCCTTTCAACCTAACAGGAGCATAAAGATTCTGTACCCTCAAAATTCTACTTTTAAATGACCTCCATCTCTCTATTACATCCTTCTCATAAAAACAAATTGTCCCAATCCACTCCTTCTAAATCCTTTCACATCTC
The DNA here is from genome assembly GCF_963921235.1 of Mobula hypostoma. Lineage (NCBI taxonomy): Eukaryota > Metazoa > Chordata > Chondrichthyes > Myliobatiformes > Myliobatidae > Mobula > Mobula hypostoma. Next base: position 133,069,916 of record NC_086099.1, read on the forward strand.
CTCAAAGTTAGCCTTTCTCCAGTCAAAAATCTCAACCCTGGATCCAGTCCTATCCTTCTTCATAATTATATTGAAACTAATGGCATTGTGATCACTGGACCTGAAGTACTTCCCAACACAAACCTCCATCACCTGACTGATCTCATTCCCTAACAGGAGATCCAACACTGCCCCTTCTCTAGTTGGTACCTCTATGTATTGCTGCAAAAAACTATCTTGCACACATTTTACAAACTCCAAATCATCCAGCCCTTTTACAGAATGGGTTTCCCAGTCTATGTGTGGAAAATTAAAATCTCCCACAATCACAACCTTGTGCTTACTACAAATATCTGCTATCTCCTTACAAATTCACTCCCCATTAGGTGGTCTATAATACACCCCTATAACCATTACTGCACCTTTCCCATTCCTCAATTCCACCCAAATAGCCTCCCTAGACGAGTCCTCTAATCTATGCTGCCAAAGCACCACTGTTATATTTTCTCTGACAGGCAATGCAACACCTCCCCCTCTTGCCCCTCCAATTCTATCACACCTGAAGTAACGAAATCCAGGAATATTTAGTTGCCAATCACACCCCTCCTGCAACCATGTTTCACTAACAGCTACAACATCATATTTCCAGGTATCAATCCATGCTCTAAGCTCATTCACCTTTCTTACAATGCTCCTAGCATTATAATAGATACATTAAGAAACTCTCCACCTCTTACTCTCTGTTTATCCCTAATGGTGCAAACAACTTTGTTATCTTTTTCTTCCTTCTCCCCTACATCTTCCCGTTCTGAGTTTTCCAGTTCTCTGCCCCCTGCCTATCCTTCCTCACACACTGTCTACTAGCTTTCTCTATTTGTGAACTAACCTCCTCTCTCCTAGTCTCTTCAATTTGATTCCCACCTCCCAATCATTCTAGTTTAAAGTCTCCCTAGTAGCCTTCGCAGATCTCCCCGCCAGGATATTGGTCCCCCTAGGATTCAAGTGCAACCTGTCCTTTTTGTCCAGGTCACACCTGCACCAAAAGAGGTCCCAATGATCCAGAAACTTGAATCCCTGCCCCCTGCTCCAATCCCTCAGCCACGCACTTATCCTCCACCTCATTTCATTCCTACTCTCACTATTGCATGGCACAGGCAGTAATCCTGAGATTGCCACCTTTGCGGTCCTTCTTCTCAACTCCTTGCCTAACTCCTTATACTCTCCTTTCAGGACCTCTTCCCTTTTCCTACTTATGTCATTGGTACTTATATGTACCATGACCTCTGGCTCCTCACCCTCCCACTTCAGGATATCTTGGACGCGATCAGAATCATCCCGGACCCTGGCACCAGGGAGGCAAACTACCATCCGGCTCTCCTGACTGCATCCACAGAATCACCTATCTGACCCCCTAACTATCGAGTCCCCTATTATTACTGCCCTCCTCTTCCTTTCCCTACATTCTTCTGAGCTACAGGGCCAGACTCTGTTGCCAGAGGCACGGCCACTGTTGCTTCCCTCAGCTAAGCTGTCCCCACCCCTGCCAAGCAATACTCAAATAGGAGTACTTATTGACAAGGGGCACAGCCACTGGGGTACTTTCTAGTACCTGACACTTCCCATTCCCCCTCCTAAGCATGACCCACTTGTCTGACTCCCGTGGGCCCGGTGTGACCACCTGTCTGTAACTCCATCTATCAACTCCTCTCTTTCCCTGACCAGATGAATACCACTCCACTCTTTAAGAATGGAGGGAGACAGAAGAAAGGAAACTATAGGCCCAGTTTAGCCTGAATTCTGTGGTAGGGAAAATGTTAGAGTTCATTCTTAAGGATGAGGTTTCAGGATATTTGGAGGCATACGATAAAATAGGTCAAAGTCAGCATGATTTCCTTAAGGGGAAGTCTTGCCTGACAAATCTGTTGGAATTCTTCGAGGTAATAAAATACAGGATAGATAAAAGTGAATCAGTGGAGGTTGTTAACAATGCGCCACATAAGAGGCTGGTTGACATAAGAACTCATAATATTGTAGGCAAGGTACTAGCATGGATAAAAGATTGGCTGACTAGCAGGAGGCAAGAAGTGGGAAAAAAGGTGTCCACTTCTGGTTGGCTGCAAATGACTAGTGGTGTTCTGCAGGGGTCAATGTTGGGATTGACTCTTTTCACGTCATATGCCAATGATTTGGATAATGGAATTGCTGGCATTATGGCCAAGTTTACAGACAATATGAGCATAGGTGGAGGGGCAGGTAGTGTTGATGAAGCAGAGTGACTGCAGGAGGACTAGGACAGATGAGAAGAATGGGCAAAATGTGGCAGATGGAATATAGTGCAGGGAAATGTATGGTCATGCACTTTGGTAGAAGGAGCAAGGTCATGGACTATCTTCTAAATGAGGAGGACATTTAGAAATCTGAGGTGCAATGGGACTTTGGAGTCCTTGTGCAGGATGCCCTAAAGGTTAACTTGCAGGCTGGTGGTAAGAAAAGCAAATGTAACGTTAGCTTTCATTTCAAAAGTACTAGAATTTATACTCTCTGGAAAGATCGAGTGGAGCAAACCTAAAGGAAGACCTCGGCTTATGTACATCAAAAGCCTAGCCAGGTGGCTACACATTGAGGAAATGGAAGTCATCCAAAGAACGAGGGATAGATCTCGATGGAAAACCATGGTCACCAACGTCCGCATCGGATATGGTACCTAGACAGACAGACAGATGTAATGTTGAGGCTTTATAAAACATTGATCAGACCACTCTTGTGGTATTGTGAGCAGTTTTGGGCTCCTTATCTAAGAAAGAATGTACTCTTTGGAGTTCAGAAGAATATCGGGGAGGCGGGAGATATCTCATTGAAACATATAGAACATTGATAAGCTTAAATAGAGTGGATGTGGAGAGTATGTTTCCAATAGTGGGGGAATCTATAGTGAGCATAACCGTCAGAATAGAGGAGGATGTTCCTTTAAAATTGAGATGACAAGGAACTTCTTTAGGCAGAGTGTGTTGAATCTGAGGAATTCATTGCCACAAATGGGCATGGAGGCCAAGTTACTGGGTATACTCAGAGTTGAGGTTAAAAGGTCTTTGATTAGTAAGGTCATCCAAGGTTACAGCAAGAAGGCAGGAGAATTGAGTTGAGAGGAATAATAAATCAGCCATGATGGAATGGCAGAGTGGACTTGATTGGGCCAAGTAGCCTATTTCTGCACTTGTGTTCTATCACCTTCTGGTCTAAACCAGAGTTGCACCCTCTTGAGTTTAGATGAACAGTGATCTTTTTGAATCACACAAAATTCTTAAGGGGATAGACAATGGAGAAGCCCATTTGAAGTATCAACTGGCTGTGGTTCCGAAAATCATTAGGTCATGGTCTCAGAATAAAATCTGGCCACATATGACAGTGGTGACAGGAAATTCCTTCACCTTGAGGGTTGTGAACCTTAGGAACTCCAGCTGGTCCAGTCACTAAGCATTTTCAAGACAGAGATCAACAGAATGAAGGAATATGGACCTATTGTAGAAAAGGTAAATAATCAGCCATGATGGTACTGAATGTAGAGAAGATTACTGAACGGTCTCTGAACCTGTAAACTTTCACTGCGTATTTTTGGAATTCAGAGTAGGTTTTTAAGTCTTTGCATTACACTGCTGCCACAGAGCAACAAATTTCACATTAGTGATAATAAATCTAATTCTGATTCCCAGCAGGCACGGGGAAGGCCGGGAAGGTGCTTAATGAACTTTCCTGTTTTCATTTATCATGTTGTAACAACACCAGTAAAAAAAAAATCATCTTTGGCCATTCTGAAATGGAGTCAAAATAATCTAAAATACTGGGTGAGATAGTCTTTAAGATGTTAAATCTGAATAGCTGCTGGTATGAATAATCTAATCTTAGCTTTCCTTTTTGGCCAAACATTTACTTTAACCAAAACATTCCCCAGGGACAGAAGTTCAAAAATCATATTGTTATGATATTGGGTCATGTAATAGACATCAGCTGGAGTTGATGCAGTGACTAATGAAAACAATCCCTTTGGAATCAGCTGTGTTGTCCTTCTATCAAGTATAATGGCTGCAGTTGTATTAAGTATTAAGTCTACACAAAAGAGTTTGAAGTAACTTTGGTCAATATCTAGCACTAAAACCAATAGGACATTTCTTCCCACGTTGATTTAATTTCCTTTTTCATTTACCATGATGGTGAAGAAAGTTGGACAAAATTCCTATTCTATTTGACTCCATTTAGTCTTGCTGATTTAAGCCAACTTCACTTCTTCAGACAAAGCTATTTTAATATTGTAATTTTATCAAGTGTGACTCATAGATTAGTTTGCATTAATTAGTGTGCCATCTTCAGACTGAAGACCCCATTCATGTGAGAATCAAGTTGGCTGATGATATAACAGTGGTTGGCCTTGTCAGCAGCAATAATGAGTCAGTGTGCAGAGAGGAGGTAGAGAGGTTTGTCAAATGGTGTGAGAATAACAGCTGAGTTTCAATGTGGACAAGACAAAAGAGAAGATTGTGGACTTTGGAAGGCTCAGGTCGACCACTCTCCATTGCACAGCAATGGCTCTGCCATGGAGAAAGTGAAGAGCACGAAGTTCCTCAGTGTGCACATAGCAGACAATCCACCCTGGACCCACAACACCTCCTCATTAGCCAAGAAGTCCAGCAACATCTACACTTTCTAAGGAGATTGAGGCATGCAAGACTTCCTGCCCCGACTCTAACTACTTTCTACAGGAGAACCATCAAGTGTGTCCTGTCTGGCTGCATCATTGTGTGGAATGAAGGCGGCAAGGCATCAGACCGCAAGTCCCTCCCCTATGTTTGTGATATTTATTGGGAACAATGTAGACGAAGGGTTCAAAGCATTGTTGAGGATCCATTCCACTCATTCCACAATTTCTTTGACCCACTATCGCCAGGAAGGACAGAGGCATTAGGACTAGGATTGCCAGACTGGGTAGCAACTTCTTCCCTCAGGCTGTGAGATGAATGAATACCCTGCCACTACTGAGGTCTTGTCACTTGGGCAGCAAGCTGTTTCCTGGTTACTATTTACCTGTGCTGCACATTACATACATCTTGAATAATATTTTATAAACTTATTTATCGTAATATTTTCTTTTATGTGTTGTGTGTGATGTAATTTTTGTGGGTGCACCGCGGTCCAGAGGAGCATTGTTTGTTTGGTTGTGTATATGTACCGTAAGATGTCAATGAACTTGAACTTAAGAACACAGTTAACAACTTATAACTTCATCTTTATGTGATGCACTACTACAGAGTTGTATTCACTCTGATTTGTAATGTAGCAATCGCTCAGTCATTAGATGATTCATTAATGCTAAGAGGAATGCTACAAGCAGTGCCGGCTGTGTCTGTGATGATGCCCTATTAGAGATGCACCACCAAACAGTGCAACAGGTAATGCCGTCCTTTTTCTGTAGACTAACTTAAAGGACCTGTCTGCAATGAACAGAGATGCGTTGAGTAGAGTCAGTAATGAGTGGGCATGCAACATTGGAAGTCCGTTACCTCTTTAGATGTCGGATTAGATTTCCATTAGTTTTCTGTAAATGTGGTTTTCTTATTCATTCCAAACACCCCTTTTCCCTTTACCTCTTTATGAATGTCAGAGGCTTTTATTTTGAGAATACTGATTTTGTATTTGGAACATTCTCCTGACATCTCCTTTACATTCCTGGATAGGTTACCTAATTAGCTGGGAAGGTCAACTACTGTTTGTCTTTTCTAAACATTCTATCATTCTCTTTCTTACTTAATCAGTCTGTTATTTACTTTCTTAAGTAAATTATAGTTAGTATTCTTTGATATTTTCCTATTAAGGTCTTCCCAATATTCTGACCAGTTGCATATTCTACCTTCCTACTGTGTGCACTTTGACGCTTTGATGCTTTTTCTATCCTCAGAGTTTTATTGACGGTATGTGATTAATAAATTTGTTCTTTTACATTGAGTTGGAAGCCATTCACTAACTCCATTTCATTGCTCTATAAAGCACAAATTTCATGATGCTCTAGTTCGTGTTTTTGATGCTACCAAATGCTTATTGTTTATCCTTACTGTTTTTTTTAACTAAAATACATTTTATTTATTATGAAAGAGGATGGGAGTAGGCAGTTTAAATTGTTTCAGCATGGTCTAGATGGGCCAAAGTGCCTCTGTGATATACTTCCCTATTACTCCATAACCCTATCACCTGATACCTGAATTGGTATATGCCTCTGAATCCTGTACTACACAGCTGATGAGGATGATCCTTGGATCCTTCGCCACATCATCTTCGAAAATCCATAGTCTACAAAGAGGTGGGTAACATCTCTTCCCTGCAAAGGCTGTCCCGAGAGTATTGTGCATTGGGGATGATGGGTTGTCTGTACAGGAAGGATCTGACTTCAGCTTTCTCAGAGGGCAGCTAAGAGTCAAAGATATTGCTTGGGGGCTCCATATATCAATAAAGATGACATTCTTCAGACAAACAGGTAGGTGTAATAGAAATCAAATGGTTTTGTGGTCACCTTTAGTGTTACTGGCTTTTTTATTTCAGGTTTATTTGATGAATTGAATTTAAAATAATATTAAAATTTAGAATCCTATCTCCAGGTCAATAGTGTGGTTTAATGGAAAATGGTCCTGTACACTACACAACATTCAAGCTTGGAATTTGAAACTACAGGTCATTCAGAACATTGTGGTTCTTATCCTTGCTTGCTCAAGATCTTACTGTCAAATCAAGCTGGCTTCTGTTAGATTTCAGTGGGCCCAAAGCCTTGATGCTAAATTCAGAACTTAACTTTTAGATGCCTCTCAATGGAAAGCTGAACAGATGACTGAACATTCAACAGATGACATCAACAAAGGACAGAGATCATAAATAAACTTTAAAAGTATTTAAAAATAAAGCAATCAAACATTATTAAAAGCAAACAAAAAAGTCTATCCAAAACAATATCTGCATCAGAATTACCCTTTTTTTTTTGCCCTTAGCATCATTTGGAGTCTAAGACCAGACAACACCACCTCAGAATAGAGGGGTGTACTTTTAGAATGGAGATGAGGAAGAATTTCTTTAGCCAGAGAGTGGTGAATCTGTGGAATTCATTGCCACAGGCGGCTCTGTAGTCCATGTCATTGAGTATACTTAAGGCAGAGTTCATAGATTCTTGATTAGTCCAGGCATGAGAAGGTAGGGGAGAAGGCACGAGATTGGGGCTGAGAAGAAAAATGGCAGAGCAATCTATGGGTAAAATGGCCTAATTCTACTCCTATACTTTATGGTCTTATGGTCCGTCTTACTCGGTGGTGGTAACTATTTAAAATGGATTTTGGTGAAAAGGGAGAAATAGGATGAGAGCTTTGTCATGTTTGCTTAACCCAGTTTATATATATTGAGTTGGATTCCTGGCAGCAGAGTCAGTTTAAGGTTTCTTGAGTATTTGGGCACTGGGAATATTCAGGTATCCTTCTGAACCCTCTTGACAAAGTTCTTTTCCTTGATCTGTCAAAGCATAATTTAAACAAAGAGTCAATTCTTTCAGGATTGAAGACAAATGCAAATATCAATGAAGAAATAAATGACAAGGTCATGATTAGAAATGTAGTCTCTTTATAATACTACAGTCACTATTTAATCTAACAGAAATGAATGAGTTTTTGACATTGAATAAAGTGATTTTAGACAGGAAATTCATTGAGGCTGCTGTTAATCCACTGTTGAAACCTCTCTGAAATTGCAGTGGAAATCCTGTTTGCACACACAATCAGGATTTCAAAAGGAACTTCTGGAAATTTATGGAAGCAGAGCGGGAGATTTTAAAGTCCAGGAATGCCTTTTGCGTCTTTTTTTAATAGAGTTTGGAAACGTTTACTTTCTCACTTAAAACGAAGTTAGAAAAAGTCTGCTTTCTCACTTTAAACAAGCTGCCGATTATTTTTGTTAAATTAAGTAGAATGGATCATTGCATACGAATTGTTTTGCATAGCAAAAGCAAAGTGTGACAATCTGATTATTTGCTTCAAGAAAATGATTAAAAAACAGTTTTGCATGAAGTCTTTATACTAGTCTCATACCAAGTTTAAATAAAACCTTGAGATCTCCAAACAAGCGTTGATAATTGTCTGGGCTGCAGTATGAAACTCTGAGAATGATTAAGGAAGAAAATAACCTTAAAAGCATACGGATCTTATGCTAATATTCCTGATACCATAATATTAGCTTCCATGCTTTTTTTTTCTGTGATCTCTACTGAAATCAATTTGTTTGCCATTTGTACTCCTAGATTCAAATTTGAATTAACTGTAGGATTTAGCCAAGCTTTCATTCTGAATACAATCAGACAAGTTGGCTTAGAAATTCCTAGCACTATATTCCCTGGAGCCACTGGAAGGACCAACCGTCAAGCTATTGTTTAGTTCTCACTGAGATCTTCTGATTTCCTGTAAGCTCCAGCATCGCTCATAATGTGCATTAATTACTTTGCCATTGGCAGTCAACATCACAGTTGACTGTCAAGGTCACTCCCTTAGACATCTACCCTTGGGGTCATGCAGGACTGTTGTTCCTAAACTCTGCCATGTCTTATAAATATGATGCTTCTGGCTTCATTAAGAAGGTAACTCAAAATCAAGGAGGGGAGACTTCACTTGCTTTTCATTCAGCCCAACATGACTAGGTAGAAAAGTAGGCAAGGGTATATTGCATGTTGCCCCAAAATTTAGTTATTCATATACTTTGCTCATTCCTTGCAGAGATTTCCCTAGCAAACTCCTGAATGAGGCATACTCTGTTTGCTCCCACCCCATCTCAACATATCTGACTCATAGTTGTATTCTTGAAAGATCCCCATGTTACTTTGAGACAGTGGTGTCATCAGCAAATTAGAATATGGCTTTGGAGCTGAGCTTAGCCACACAGTCGTAAGTGTAAAGTGAGTAGAGCAGGGAGCTGAGCACACGGACTTGTGATGCAGCTGTGCTGAGGGAGATGGTGGAGGAGATATTGTTTCCAATCCAAACTGACTGGGGTCTGGAAGTGAGGATATCCAGGATCCAACTGCACAAGGAGGTATTGAGGACTAGGAGCTTATTGATTACTCTTGTGGGGGTGGTAGTATTGAATGCAGAGCTGCTGTTAATACAAGGCATCCTGATGTATGCATTGTTGCTCCCCAGATGTTCCAGCATTGAGTGAAGAGGCACTGGCATCTGCTCTGGACCTGTGACTCTGGTAGGCAAATTGGAGTGGATCCAAGTTGCTTCTCATGCAGGTGTTGATGTGCCTCATCAGCAACTTCTCAAAACCATCATTGTTGGTGTGGCTACAACTGGGAAATAGTCATTGAGGTAGGTCACCACACTCCTTAGGGGCACCTGAAGCCTGCTTGAAGCAGATGGGTACCACACACTGCCAAAGTGAGAGATTAAAGATCTCAGTGAACACTCCATCAAGTTGATCAGCACAGGTCTTTAGTACTTAACCACACACCCTATCTAGGCAGGATACTTTTCATGGGTTCACTCTCCTAAATGTGACTCACACCTTGGCTTCGGAGACTGAAATCATAGGATCATTAGGGGATGCAAGAGTTCATGGTGGTTCCTTTATGTTTTGACTATCAAAGCAAGAATAGAAACAAGAAATTCTGCAGATGCTGGAACTCCAAACCACCACACACAAAATGTTGTAGGATCTCAGCAGGTCAAGCAGCATCTATGAAGAGAAATAAACAGTCAACATTTTGGGCTGAGACCCTTCAGCAGATACTGGAAATCCAGAATAACACACACACACACACACACACACACACACACACACACAATGCTGGAGGAATTCAGTCGGTCAGGCAGCATCTATGGAAATGAATAAACAGTCGACATTTCGGGCCGAGACCCTTCTTCAGTATTGGAAAGGAAAGAGGAAGACATCAGAATAAAAAGCTGAAGGGAGGGTAAGGAAGATAGCTAAAAGGTGACCGGTGAATAGGAAAGGTAAAGGGCTGGAGAAGAAGGATTCTGATAGGAGAGAAGAGTGGACCATAGGAGAAAAGAAGAAAGGAGGAGCACAGGAGAAGGTGATAGGCATAAGAGGAGAAGAATTAAGAGGCCAGAATGGGGAAGAAGAGGGAAGGAAGAGACAAAAAAATTATTGGAATGATAAATCGATGTTCATGCCATCATGTTGGAGGCTACCTAGATGGAATATGAGGTTTGCTCTTCCACCCTGAGAGTGGCTTCATCATGGCAAAAGAGGAGGCAATGAACTGGCATGTCAAAATGGGAATGAAGATAGGAATTAAAATGATTGGACACCGGGAAATTTTGCTTTTGGTGGATGAAGTGGAAGAGCTTATCAAAGTGATCCTACAGTTTACATCGAGTTTCACCAATGTAGAGGAGGACACAATAGATGACCCCAACGGATTCGTGAGTGAAGTTTTGCCTCACCTCGATGGACGGATTGGGACCCTGAGTTGGGGTGAGGGAGGAACTAAATGGGCAGGAAACTTGCAGGGGTTTCTGTCGGGACGTAGAGAAGTGGGGAGGGATGAATGAATAAGGGAATCACGGAGGGAGCCATTCCTGCAGAAAGCAGGGATAATGTCATATTTTGAGCTAGTTGCAGGTATGTCACCTTTGAGGATGACATGCAAGAACTGGCAATAGAGTAATAGAGTATGCCATGCTGAAAGTGACATGGTGCTGTATACCACAGAGAAGCCTGCCGTTCCTATTGTGTGATTGTAATATTAGATGTTCTTGATCTGTAGAAAACTTCCATAAGGAGTGTTAGTTTGACCTATTAATGCCATTAACAAGTCACACAGTTGTTAGGTTTGATTGAAAAATCTTTGAACTTTGAGTGAACGTGCTATTTATTAAATACAGTTTGGGTAAACTGGAGTGTATCAATGTATATGAAAGTATTTTGCTGACAGTTATTTGGAAGTAAAGACAATCATAGGCTTTCCGGTTGAAATTAGTCTACACCTACACATCTGATTCACTTAAAAATAAAACTTGAAGTTACTGCTAATCACATGATTAATTTTTGTTATTGTGTAGATAATCAAGATGGATGCATGTTACTTATTTCAGAAGCCTGTGGCCAAAAATAACAAGATACAACGGCAAACATTTTGGAAGAAACAAATGTTTATGAGTTTAAATTCCCAGTACATGAATAATTACATGTGAGAAAGTGCAAAATATCTGCACACATCTCCTTGGGGTGTTTTGTTAACAACTGGAATCCATTTAAGTTGCCTACATTTTAAGAAGTCAAAAAGACTAGAAAATTAGCGGCTATCCAGATCACGTAATTGTAGCTTTTCTGTGTTTCCAACAGAACTGACGTGAACAATGAAAATAATTAAGATTCTGCTGAAATTGATGACTAATATAACTCACTAAATCAGGAAAAAATGCTTTGAAAATATGATCACAACTGGGTGAAAAAGACTGGAAAGGATGTCAGTTTCAAGTGAGGCACTGATATACCAATAAACTGTACCATATTGCCCAGTAGGGCATAAAGACAGGCTTCTGATGCATTGAAGAAAGCAGTAAGATTGTGCATACCTTCCACAGTCAAAACATCATGTCTTTTTTGCCAAGATAGTTAGCTGCTTAGTCATGACATGAAAACCTAATGCAGGAAAATGGCACCATGGTAATGTCAAGGTTAGTGCAATGCTATTACAGTACAGGGTGTTCCAGAGTTCAGAGTTCAAATCCAGTGCTGTCTGTAAGGAGTCTGTAGATATTCCCTGTGGAATGTGTGGAATTTCTCTGGGTGCTCTGGTTTCCTCCCACAGTCCAAAGACATGCCCATTAGGTTTGTAAACATAAAATACTCTGCAGATGCTGAGGTCAGAGCAACACGCACAACACGTTAATCGGTCATTATAAACAGCAGGAAGAGCCTGCTCCACGCCCTCATCACAAGAATTCATAACGGAGAAGGGGTTGCTCATACTTGGGGGCAGGATTTGGAGAACTAGCTTTCTTCATTTCGATCAGCGTAAGCTCAAAATCTTCCGTTAGAATTAACTACCAAAATTGCAACAAAATTTCTCTGAAATAATTTGCTGAATTCCATTTGTAACTATGTCACACATTTTGAATACAGTTTCATAATTCCTCATCACAAGCGTTTAAAAAAACATAATCATGCTGTTTTGTACATGTAATTCTTTCCATCTTTATTTATCTGGAGATATAGTGTGGAATAGGCTCTTCTGGCCCTTCGAGCCAGCAACCTACTGAGTTAACCCCTAGTCTAATCCAGGGCAATTTGCAATGACCAATTAACCTACTAGCCGGTACATCTTTGGATTGTGGGAGGAATCTCACACATTCCATGGGGAGGACGTACAAACTCCTTACAGAGGACTCTGGGATTGAGTTCTGAAGCCTGATGCCCAGAGCTGTAATAGTGTCAGGCTAACTATAATGCTACCATGACAGTAGGAATGACAATTATTCTAGCTATTAATGTTAAAATAATTCCATAATTTTCTTTAGAGCAAGTGGAACGATTGATCCAAAGGAGAATTGTTCATTTCTAACATTAAATAATCAATTTGAAATCTACTGAATGATTTCATAACCTGGATAGACAAAAAGAATCAATAACCCCATGCTTTTTTATTAGTATGTTGTGCATATAGTGATCAATTAAGCCTATCTTTTTTTTAACTTTAACTCACTATCATTCAGTATTGTTCACAGAGATGAAGACAAGTCTATATTTTTGTACCTTTTGGTCACCTTTTTAGATATAAAAAGGAAATGAAGACAAATTACATTGTCTATTAATTATTATTCTTTCACTCCTGGAATCACATTTAAGCATCTACTGCTTTTTGTTTGCTTCAGAGCTACTTTCTTTATTATTATGACTATTTAGCAAAATCATGTGTTTTTGGTTATTTGGTTTTGGTGTACATACATTACCATTCAGTTTTTATACTACATGCAAGTAAATTTATACTATCAATAAGAGTATACAAACACAATTATATCTGGATCATGAAATGCAGTTAACCAGAATTCAATGCACAATATTCACATTTTGAAATTTAAGTTTAAAATGGTGCTGGTGAAGCCCCGCAACTACTTATCGATGGCAAACAAAACAAAGAATACAGCTAAATACTTCATTAATGACTTCCTCTGGTGAAATTTATGGTAAACAATCACTGCAAACAATAGAGAGGCAGGTGGAGGTGAGGAAGAGTCGAGGGGTGAAGTGAGAGGAGGGGTGAGGTTATGTCAAGGGTCGACGCAAGCATCTGAGAAGCAAAATCGAGGCGAGGCCAAGGCAGATTTGAGGCAAGCGGAGGTGAGGCAAAGTTGGGACAAGTGGAAGCAAGAAAGAGTCGAGGCCCATCCACCTAAGCTGAGAGCAAAAGAAGACCCGAGGTTTGATTGATATCAGCACCAGGCCAAAATGTGGCAGCAGGGTCTAGGTCTAGAGCGAGAATGACTCAATGCGTGGATGATTTAAACACCAGGCCAGATGATTTGAAAAGGCAGGGTGTCAGGACCAGAAGCAAGGTTCAGTCTGGTTCTACTCACTGCTCATGATGTGTATTCAGCTCTGTGCTGATCTGAAACTGAGGCTGCGGCCTGCGCTGGCTACTCTGGGATCGTGTCTGTGCACTCACTTTCACTCTAATTGCTATTTGCTTACTTTTATTGTTTGATCAATTTGTTTTTTTTCCTCTCTACACACTGGGTGTTTGACGGTCTTCTTTTTCTATGGGTTCTTTTCAGTTTCTATGTTATGTGGCTGCCTGTAAGGAGACTAATCTCAGGGTGTATAATATATGCATACTTTGATAATTAATGTACTTTGAGCGATGAACTTAAAGCAATGTTGACGACTGACATTACAAAATTTATTGCCAACATATACTTTGATATTTAATTACATAAGTCTTTTTTTATCATTAGGCAGCTGAAAATCAATTTCTTATATGGTGAAATGTGATAACAACATTTCCAGATTATTTTGTATCATTCTGGAAATGCAATTGGGTAGATCTTTATGGGAGTCATCCTTGTAAAAAGATTTCATGGGTGTACAGGATCACATCATTTACCATGCAACAATTCCTATGGAACATTGTTGGGAAACCTGGACCACATTATTCTGGGAGCATCTTTCACTGGGCCCTCTTGGTCCAATATGGATGTACAAGCACAGTGACAAACTAGGATGCTTGCAGGTAAGGCTATCACTATTAGTCAGTTTAGGTTTTCATCAGGGCACACAAAGCCAACACCACTCACCAACCAACATCCAGCTTGAGCCATCTCACACTTATATGGCATCCGTTATTCTTGCGAGACCAAGTACCTGCGCCTGGAAAGTCTTCACTCTCCAGGGCGCAGGCCTGGGCAAGGTTATATGGAAGATAAGCAGTTTCCCATGCTGCAAGTCTCCCCTCTCCACGACACCAGTGTTGTCCAAGGGAAGGGCATTAGGACCCATACAGCTTGGCACCAGTGTCACCGCAGAGCAATATGTGATTAAGTGCCTTGCTCAAGGACACAACACGTTCCCTCGGCTGGAGCTCAAACTCACGACCTTCAGGTTGCTAGTCCAATGCCTTAACCACTTGGCCATGTGCCATCTCACACTGCTAAGCTGATATTCCCCAGTAACTGAAGAAGCTGCTTGCGATACACCACCACATGACATGTGATGTTCTGATCCTTGATCCACACACACAAGGAAGTACCAGTCTCATATTCCTGACCTATACTCCATCAAATGCTGGCCTCCAATCACAAGCCACATCAACACAGCAGGTGTTGATCTTTCATGCTCTGATCCCTACCCGCACAAAGTGCCAAACTCCTGATTCCAATCCTTAGGCATACCATGAAATCGCCTTCTTCTAATCCCACCCTCAGTATATGTCAGTGACCCAGCCCTGATTGTGGCAAACATCAAGTAGTAGTCTCAGTGCTAACCCAAAGTACTGCCAATCTCATGGTCTGGATCCTCACCTAAATGCTCATCGCCCACTCTAGTTTGCTACCCTAACTAATTGATAGTGTCCCATTCACTGATAGCTACCTTCTCATATGGAGTTCTCCTGCTGCAAATCCTCAATAACCTAGCACACATTTTGACCCACTGCTCCTCACCATCATATGCTAGGCTTCTACTCACTCTACCCCACCACACCGAATGCCAGTCTCTCATTCCTTAAAACCCATCCCAACTTTGTGCAAATCTACCATCTTTATTGCAGATATTTCATTCTCAGTCCACTTTACGAAGTAATAGTTTTCTGCTCAAGGCACACTCCCATATCAAGAGTTGTTCTCCCTCTCCCTGATGCAGTCTAGCCTTCTGCACCTGATGCTCCTCCTATATTGGGCCAAATCTCCTGCTCACAATTCCCATCCAAATTAAGTGCCTTGTTCCTTTTCCCAAACTCTATGGTCTCCCATCACATGTCCCTTTCACCGCATGCCAGTCTTCTGCTTTTGATTGGCATCCACACCAAGTACTGGTCACTTGTTCCTTCATATCCACCAACAAACACCCCTCCCAACATACCAAATGCTGATCCAAATTCCAAAATATATAAGATCTTGGACTTTTCAGTGGGGTGGAGAGACAATTAAACTGGTCATTATTATTCTCCTGCTGCGTAAAGAGGAAGGGTGCACTTGGATTCCTAGCTAAAAGAAAAAAGACTGAGGAAGTCTTTGGGGAGTTGTTTTCTTATTTAAAAATTCAAGCCCAGTTTCAGCAGCAATTTTGCCCAACTGGTTAAATGAATGGTGAGCTACATTAGCCTCCTTTGTAATGTGAAACCAGCCAGTTTCCTATAGTTAAAATAGACTGCAGTTGAAAATCTTGTCACTCAGTGGCCACTTTTTAGGTACACCTGTACACCTGCTCATTAATGTAAATATTGAAGCAATCAATCATGTGGCAACAACTCAAAGCATCAATGCGTGCAGACATGATCAAGAGGTTAGTTGTTGTTCAAATCAAACATCAAAATGGGAACGAAATGTGATCGATTTGACTTTGACCGTGGAATGACTGTTGGTGCCAGATGGGTGTCTCAAAGTCTGTTTAAACTGCTGGGATTTTCACACACAACAGTTTCTAGAGTTTACAGAGAATGGTGCAAAAAAAAAGAACATTCACTGAGCTTGTTCTTTGAGTGAAATAGCCTTGTTAATGAGAGAGGTCAGAGGAGAATGGCCAGACTGGTTCAATCCTACAGGAAGGTTACAGTAAGTTTAATAACCACTTGTTACAACAGTACTGTGCAGAACAGCATCTCTGAATGCACAATGCATCAGACCTTGAAGTGGATGGGTTACAGCAGCCAAAGACCACAAACATCAATGGCCACTGTATTAGGTACAGGAGGTACCTAATAAAATGGTCGCTGAGTGCACGTCTTGATTGATGCTGGAAAGCAAAATGAGATTCACTGAGAGATTTGCCACCTAGGATAACGAATGTCTAGGAAGGACGCTTAGATAAAAATTAGGCCACAAGATTAAGCGTAATCACTGTTTAGGACTAAAACATTCAGGACAATTCAAGAGGAAGCAATGGATAACTTTTTGCAGTTTATGCTCTGAGAGAAATAGTGCATGCCACTCTTTACTAAGAAGAAGAAAACATAATGATTTAATGTTGTGATGTTCCCTGAGCTTGGCAAGTAGCTTGCAGATGTTTTATTACCAGTTAAAGTGACATCCTTGGTGCCCAGTTGTTGGTGTTTCGCTCTGGGAGTGTTCACATTTATATAGGCCCTGTTCTCTTGCCTCAGTCCTGATTGACTACCCCTTCGGTTGACCTTTGAATTCTATTGGCCCATGTTTTTTTGGCTCTTAGAGGTTTGTAGGTGGCGTCTATTTCAATATGTTTGTTAACAGAGTTAACAGAAGAGAGCCACACTTCTAAAAAACATGAGAATTTTTAGAAGCATCATTCTTTTCTAACAACTCCATAAACAAGCTTATCAAAATGGGCACAATTTACAAGCCCCTAAGAGCTAAAGAAATGTGAACCAATAGAATTCACAGGTCAACTGAAGGGGTGGCCAACCAGCACTGAGGCAAGAGAACAGGGCCTATATAAACGTGAGCATTGCCAGAGAGAAAGACTAACAGCTGTGCACTGTGGCTGTACTTCGAGTGGTGATGAAATGTCTACAAGCTAATTGCCAAGCTTGGTGAACACTGCAATATCAAACGCCTCAACCTGAGCTGCCAATGTTCACCATCATCCTGAAGCATAATGATGTTTCCCCAGAAGTGTGCAAATATCAACCATCCATGCGATATTCATAGAGACCTTCCTTTGAATGAACCCAAAGAATAGATGTAGATCTGGAAATATAAAGTTGCTAGGTTAAGTTTACGCAGAGATAATTAATGTTCTGTGCAATTCAATTGTTGCTGATCATGCATCATTAACATCATAGAGCTGTCAATGCCAAAGTCAACAAGTAATCAAAGATAAGATACAGTTAAATAGGTAAATTGAAGTTTCACACTATTAACTGTGGCAGAAAAAGAAAGCTTTGCAGAACCCTTATGTGAGATTAAATCCATTGGGCAGAGTTTGCCACAGAGCATATCAAATTGGTCTGCGAGGGAAAAATACAGGGTTGTAGGCTAAATCCCTTTCTTTTGCTTCATGCTGGTTTGTGGAACAAAAACTGCTGCTGAATCATAGGCCATTGTAGTCCTGAGACCAAACTCAAGGTCGAAATCAAAATAAATTTATTATCACAGTATATACTGTATATGTCACCACGTACTACCTTAAGATTCATTTTCTTGCTGGCATTTACAAGAAAGATAAAGAAATACAACATAATTTATGAAAATCTATAAATAACAAAGACTGACAAACAAGCAGTGTACAAAAGATGACAAATTATGCAAAGAAGAAAAATAATATTGAAAGCATGAGTTGTAGAGCCCTTGAAAGTGAGTCTGTAGGTTGTGGAATCAGTTCAGAGTGGTAGTGAGTGACGTTATACATGCTGGTTCAGGAGCCTGGTGGTTGTTGGGTAATAATTGTTCCTGAACCTGGAGCTGTGAGAGCTAAGACTCCTGTATCTCCTGCCTGATGACAGAAGTGAGAAGAGAGCACGGACTAAATGATGGGAGTCCTTGATGATGCCTGCTGCTTTCTTGTGGCAGCACTCTATGTAAATGTGCACAATGGTGGGGAGGGCTTTGCTTGTGATGGACCGGGCTGTGTCCATCACTTTCTGCAGACATTTGCATTCCTAGGCATTTGTGTTTCCATACCAGGCCGTGATGCAACCAGTTATAATATTCTCCACTATGCATCAATAAAGGTTTGTCAAAGTTTTAGGTGACATAATGAATCCACACGAACTTCTAAGACAGTAGAGGTGCTGTTGTGCCTTCTTTGTGCTGATCCAAGGACAGATCTTCTGATATGATAATTCCAAGGAATTTAAAGTTACTGACTCTCTCCATCTCCGATCCCTTAATAAGGACAGGCTCATAAACCTTTGGTTTCTTTCTCTTGTAGTTGATAATCAGCACTTTGGTTCTGTTGAAGTTGAGTGAGAGATTGTTGTGGTAACACCACTCAATCATATTTTCAATGCCCATCCGATATGCCAGCTACAAAGTAAATCTCATACTGCAATTCAATAAATAAGTCAACTAGGCAATGTCTGTCATTTTTCTATAATCAGTGCACTCCATGCAGCAGAATAGGTTTAGATCATCTCAGCCATTAGGAAAGTTCTGATTAATAGTAGGCTGATTTGAAATGGACAATAGTACAAACTACCATGGACTCTCAGGAATGAAAGGAATAGGGTAAAGAATGTGAACATTGACATACATCCCAACAGTTGGGCATTTGCCTAAGGGGATACATTCTTGCAGATTAAACCTTGAAGAAAACAAATAATTGCTCCACTCAGGTGTCACAATATTTAGGAAGGGTCCTAAATTAATTACGTGTACAACGCTTAAAACCTGTTTTAGATGGCTGCTCACAAGAAAAGAAAATTTGCAAAGCCCACTATTAGATCTATGGTCCTGTGTCCTTTTTCCCCTTTCACACTTCTCTCTCCTTCTGATCTACTTGGCCCTCATCACTCTATCCCTTCCCCCTCCCCCACTTTCTCCATCTGCCCCTCACCCGCACACAGCTCCCAATTTTTCCCCTGCCCACCTCCCCCAGTTATTCCATGCTTCAACGTCCTCTCATATTAGATTCTATCGTCATAAGCCCTCTGTCACTTCAGTCCCATCTCCTTCCAACTTCTGACATCATTCCCACTCTCTCTCCCCAACTCCCTCATCTGCTCTTTGCCCACCTCATTTGGATCCACCTATCACCTGCCAAATCTTACTTTATCCCATCCTTTCACTTTTTATACTGGCCAACTTCCACTCTTTCTTTCAGTCCAGATGAAGGGTCTTGACTCAAAACGTCGATTGTCCATTTCCCTTTGTAGGCACTGATCTGCTGGGTTACCCCAGCATTTATGTGTTGTTACAACTGGGGCATTGTCACTAGTTTACTGCTACTGATCGAGGGATTGATGTTATGGTGAAAATTGCCTTTGGCAGTTATGTTTCTCCAGTGATGGCAAAATCATGTCCAGTGAATAAGACTGCATGTTTTCTTTTGATTATTTTCTATTATTCAGTGGAACAGGGGGATCTGGGAATACAGATACAAAATTCCCTAAAAGTGGCGTCACAGGTAGATAGGGTCATAAAGAGAGCTTTTGGTACATTGGCCTTTATTAATCAAAGTATTGAGTATAAGAGCTGGAATGTTATGATGAGGTTGTATAAGGCATTGGTGAGGCCGAATCTGGAGTATTGTGTTCAGTTTTGGTCACCAAATTACAGGAAGGACATAAATAAGGTTGAAAGAGTGCAGAGAAGGTTTACAAGGATGTTGCCGGGACTTGAGAAACTCAGTTGCAGAGAAAAGTTGAATACGTTAGGACTTTGTTACCTAGAGTGTAGAAGAATGAGAGGAGATTTGATAGAGGTATATAAAATTATGATGGGTATAGATAGAATGAATGCAAGCAGGCTTTTTCCACTGAGGCAAGGGGAGGAAAAAACCAGAGGACATGGGTTAAGGGTGAGGGGGGAAAAGTTTAAAGGGAACATTAGGGGGGGCTTCTTCACACAGAGAGTGGTGGGAGTATGGAATGAGCTGCCAGACGAGGTGGTAAATGCGGGTTCTTTTTTAACATTTAAGAATAAATTGGACAGATACATGGATGGGAGGTGTATGGAGGGATATGGTCCGTGAGCAGGTCAGTGGGACTAGACAGAAAATGGTTCGGCACAGCCAAGAAGGGCCAAAAGGACTGTTTCCGTGCTGTAGTTTTTCTGGTTTCTATTGAGGGTGGTTTCAGTGATGCTGAATCACATGATTTTATTAAGAATTTGAATTTTATGAAGAAAAATATTAATAGCTGTGTGGATATATATATAGTGATCTTTAAGTTGCATTTAATTTCAGGAAATCTCTGACATTTGCCCTATCAGATGTATGCTGTGGAGTCCTAAAAGGAAAGAATGAGAGTCAACAGAACCGTCAAGGAATTATGGGGATATATTTAGTACAGTATAATATAGGCAAGACTCTCAATGCCTAGAACAGAATTATTGACATGATACTTTGGGTCAAAGTTTATTTTTCATGCAAATTAATCAAAAGATCTGGGTAATGACAAAAAGACTAATTCTAAGATGCAACAGAGAAACCATTCCATCCATATCCCCATGGTTTCTAAATTCCATAACATTCTCTAGCCAGAGTCAGTGAAAATTATAATAATCATGATGAAAATAATATATAACATCTGCTACTGATGAGTCCTCTAGAAATATCATGTTGTACTTTGTTTTTACTGTTTAATTTTCAGAGAGCTGATAATATCTGCTACAACCTGCAACCTGGTCATCTCTGAGGCTGAGGTATGCAGATATCTCCAACGACTGGACAGTTGTAAAGCTGCGGGACCAAAGGGATCCCAGGGTGAGTACTCAGGATGTGCGCAGCGCAACTGGCAGGTGTGTTTACTGACATTTTTAATCTCTCCCTCTCCCAGTGTAGGGTGCCCTCCTGCTTCAAATTATCCACCATTGTCCCTGTACCAAAAAAGATCAAGGGAACATGCCTGAACAGTGGGCGATGTGTCGCACTCACCTCAATAAGGAAATGCTTTGTGAAGCTGATCAAGGATTACAGCTGCAGTTTGCTGCCACCCAAACTGGACACCCTACAATTCGCCTACTCACACAACTGATTGACAGACGACACAATAGCCACTGCTCTACATACTGTCCTGACACATCTGGAGAAGAGGGATGCTTATGTGAGAATTCTGTTCTTAGACTGCAGTTCAGCATTCAATTCCATAGTTCCATCCAGGCTTCACAAGAAGCTCAGAGACCTTGGCCTTGACCCTGCCCTTGTTCAGCTAGATTCTATACTTCCTGTTAGACGGTCAGCAGGTTGTAATTGTGGGCTCCCTCACCTCCAACCCTCTGACTCTCAATACAGGAGTCCCTCAGGGCTGCGTACTGAGTCCCCTCTTTTACTCCCCGTATACCCATGACTGTATTGCCACCCACAGCTCTAATCTGCTAATTAAATTCGCCAACGACACTACATTGATTGGCCTTATCTCAAACAATAATGTGGTGGCCTACAGGGAAGAAGTCATCTCTCTGACACAATGGCGTCAAGAAAAAAACCTCTCCCTCAATGTCACAAAAACAAAGGAGCTGGTTGTGGATTACAGGAGGAATGGAGACGAGCTAACCCCTATTGACATCAATGGATCTGGGGTTGAGAGGGTAAACAGCTTTAAGTTCCTTAGCATCCTCATCACTGAAGACCTCACGTGGTCTGTACACACCAACTGTGCGGTGAAAAAGGCACAAATGCGCCTCTTTTACCTCCGATGGTTCAGAGAGTTTGGTATGGGTCCCCAGATTTTAAGAACTTTCTACAGGGGCACAATTCAGAGCATCCTTACTGGCTGCATCACTGCCTGGCATGGGAACTGTACCCCCCTTAATCGCAGGACTCTGCAGAGAGTGGTGTGGACAGCCCAGCGCATCTGTAGTTGTGAACTTCCCATGATTCAGGACATTTACAAAGACAAGTGTGGAAAAAGGGCCCGTAGGGTCAGTGGGAATCCGAGTCACCCCAACCACAATCTATTCCAGCTGCTACCATCCAGGAAATGGTACCGCAGCATAAAAGCCAGGACCAACAGTCTCCAGGACAGCTTCTTCCACCAGGCCATCAGGCTGATTAACTCACGCTGATCTCCGTGAACTCTGTATTACATTGACAGTTCTATTTATTATAAATTACTATGATTACATATTGCACATTTAGACAGAGACGTAACATAAAGATTTTTACTCCTCATGTATGTGAAGGATGTAAGAAATAAAGTTAATTTGATTCAATTCAATTCAATATCTTGAATATTTGTGTCAACATTTAATTGGGGTTAACAGTTCCACCGAGAAAGAGTTTTCCCAAAACTTTTGACAAAAAAACCTAAAAATAATATTTTAAAACATCCAATTAAAATTTGAAGAGAACCTTAAATAGTTCAATTCCCTTTTATTCCTGCTGCTTGTCATGAATTATCCATTTTTTTACATTAGGTCTCTGATTACAATAGGCTTTCTTGGACTGAAAGCGTGGAATTGCACAATTCATCCTTTCAGCTGTGATGCAAAACTTCTAGTGCTGTACGCTAATTGAAAAAAGGTAAAGGCATTAAAACAAGAGAAGCCGCAAAGAAGTTACGATGTAATTCTATTTTTATATCACAGTATTGCTAATATCAGAAAAAAATCTTTACTATTATCACTCTGGTGAATGCTGTGCATTGTGAACTCTAAATGTGTGACGCAATGAAATAAGAGACCTTCAGCCAAATCTGGGATAGAGGAAGTCATGCATTATGTTTGCGATTCCAGAAGGCTGGTATCCCTGTTGTATATTAAGTTCAAAGAGGACTCAGATATCCTGCCAAGTTTGACATCAGGCTGCAATAAACAGACAGGCAGGAATAATTTACCTTTTGTTTCTTTAAAGTCAAAGTCAACCCTACATATGCCTTGGACAACTACAAACCACAGGACTGAAATGAAGAAACTGAACGTTTCCTTTGATCACTCTGCATTATACAAATTGTCATATTTTCTCTAAGTAGATGCACTTTATCCCCAGTGTTCAAATCATCAGAATACTGGAGGCATTTATATGTAGTTTCTGAAAATACAGCTCTGCAGAGTAAAAATCAAGACTTTAGCTACGGTTGGACTTGAAAACCATTTAAATGATACAATTGAATTTTAATATGTAAATCAAATTCAGCTTTGTAGTTTTATTCAAACGTAACTAGATTGGAACTTTTGTTTTTGGCTCTGCATTTCCAACTAAAAGTGTCAGATTCTCCTGCTGCTGCTTTGATCATTTTCTTAGATTTTATAATTTTCTAAAGCATGCAGCATTTGTGAGATCAAGTGATATAATTTACAGTAGAAAACTCTCATAAGCTCCCATTGCATCCATCAGAAGGCGTTCAACCTTTTCGCTTCAGGCAAATCGCAGCAGCAACAATGCTACCTATACTAGCATAGTGTCCTCTATAAGTGAGAGTGTTAACAGGGGCTGAAGATTCGTTGCCACATCAGGTAGCATGAACATACACCAAAGGAACATGGATAAATGTGAACCAAGTCAGTGTGGCCTATTGTTCTTTCCCTGGTTTCATATGGCGCTGTGAAGGGACTGAAGGAACAAAGAGCTCTTGAGTCAAAGCTGACATTACTCCACTGGACACAAACAAGAGAAAATCTGCAGATGCTGGAAATCCAAGTAACACACACACAATGCTGGAGGAACTCAGCAGACAGGCAGCTGAGTTCCTCCAGCATTTTGTGTGTGTTACTTAGTACCCCAATGGAAACGTGTGTTTTTCTAATCCAAGAGGTAAGATTCTGATATGAGCCTTAAAACCCTAAAAACAGCAGACTCTTCAAATGAGCACAGTCTTATTCTTTTGATAAGATTATCTTGTATATTTCCTTCCCAGTTTTGATTTCTTGCCATGACCATTAATTATTGCCTGTATTAAATGTTTCATTGGCACATTCTGTTTTATTCCACACTCTACTGCTGAGCTCTATCAATTGAAGAACTACGTTGCCACAGGTTGTTCCTTCTGCCCATTGGATCCCTGCACCTCTCTGCCTTATCTCAGCAAGCAACACAGCATAAACGGCACGATCTCAGCTGTGTCCATGCACTTCTGCACCTGGACAGGATTTACGCCTCTAGAGGGTGAAGCACGAACTGGGAATTCACCAGACGCATTTGAACAAGGGGAGCTTAGTAAACCTGAAGGAATCCCTTCTCTGTACAACAGCAATAAGAATACCATATAACATATACCTGGTTCATCCAACAGAGCAAATTTTAAACCCTGTCAGGGCTTACTTTCAATGAGGTTTTCTTTACAAGTGAGCTGTGGAAGCTCTAGAATGGTACATGAACATTTCTCCAGTTCTTCTAGTAATTTTGTACTTCATACTTCATACCTCCTTACAGCCAAACAAGTCTTCTAGGTATCAGAGCAAACTCATCAATCCCACTCCTCTACATGCTTTCCTCGAATTTATTCTCTCCCAAATGTCTATAACAGCACCTCTGATTTTCCTGCCATCCACCTACACAAAGGGTAATTCGGAGTGGCTAAATAGCTTACCATCCAGCATATCTTTAAGATGTGGGAGAGGGAAAGAGAATAGGCAGCCATTGCATAGAAATCATGTGGTGCTCCACTTAATAATAAATATATTGCTTAGGATAATGTTGCAGTAGTGACCGGGACTTTGGCACTGAGTCTTGCTCTGTCATAAAGTCATAGAGTCATAGAAAACTACAGCACAGAAACACGCATGTCAGCCCATCTAGTTCTAGTCCATGCCCAACTATTGATCTACCTAGTCCTATCAACCTGCACCTGGGCCATAGCCCTCCATACCCTCCCATCTTTACCTAGCCCAATTCCCTTGAATATTAAAATCGAACCTGCACCCACCACTTTGGCTGGCATCTCATTCCACACTCTCACCACTCTCTGAGTGAAGAAGTTCCCTCTCATGTTCCCCTTAAATATTTCACCTTTCACACTTAATACATGACCTCTAGTTTTAGTCTCACCCAAACTCAGTGGAAAAAGTTTCCTTGCATTTACCCTATCCAAACCCCTCATACCTCTATCAAATCTTCCCTCTTTCTGCTACACCCTAGAGAATAAAGTCCTAACCTATTCAACCTTTCCCTATAGCTCAGATCTTCAAGTCCTGGCAACATCTCTGTAAACTTTCCCAGCAGTCTTTCAATCTTTTTGCAATCTTTCCTGCATGTAGCCGAGCAAAACTGCACACAATACTCCAAATTAGGCCTCACCAACATCTTTTACAGCTTAACATCCCAACTCCTATACTCAGTACTTTGATCTATGAAGCTTTCTTTAAGACTCTACCCATCTGTGGAATTATGGATCTGTATACCCAGATGCCTCTGTTTTACTGCACTCCTTCCTGCACTGTTCACTGTGTATGACCTACCTCGTTTGTCTTCCCAAAGTGCAACACTTCACACATGTCAGCATTAAATTCCATCTGTCATTTTTCAGCCCATTTTTCCAGCTGGTTCAGATCCCACTTCAAGCTCTGATATTCTACCTCACTGTTGGTTACACCCCCCAATCTTGGTATCATCTACAAATTTGCCAATCCAGTTTACTACCTTATCATCTAGGTTGTTGATATAGATGACAAACAACAAATGACAGAGCACCGATCCCTGCAGCACACCACTAGACATAAGCTTCCAAACAGAGAGGGAGCCATCAACTACCGATCTCTGGCTTCTCCCACAAAGTCAATGTCCAATTGATTTTATGACCTCATCTTAAATGCCAAGCAAATGAAACTTTTTGACCAACCACTCATGAGGGACCTTGTCAAAGGCCTTAATAAAGTCCATGTAGACAACATCCACTGCCTTGCCTTCATCGACTTTCCTAGTGATTTCCTCAAAAAACTATAAGATAGGATAGACATGACGTACCATGCATACAGCCATTGTAACTATCCCTAATCAGTCCATGTCCATCCAAATACTTACATATCTGGTTGCTTGGAATACCTTCCACTAGCTTACACACTACTGATGTCAGGCTCGCTGGTGTATAATTTCCTAGGTTATTCTTAAAGGTGTTCTTAAAGGATGGAACAGCATTAGCGACACTCCAATCCTCAGGCACCTTGCTCTTTAGGGCTCAGGAGGGAAGAGAATGGGGAGAAGAGGAGTGAAATAGTGATTCCACAGTTAAGAGGAGCAAACAGGAGATTGTGTGGATGTGAAAGAGACACCTGGATGGTATGTTGCCTCTCTGGTGCCAGGGTCAGAGCATTGTAAAGAGAGATGCTGAACAGCTGGTACTTGTTGGTACTAATGACATAAGTAGGAAAAGGGATGAGGTCCAGAAGAGAGAAAATAGAGATTTAGGTAGAAAACTGAAAAGCAGGATTTCAAGGGTAGTAATCACTCGATTACGGCCTGTGGGCCACTTAGCAGTGATGGTAAGAGTAGGAATATTTGGCAGGGGGAGTGATTGGTGCAGGGGGCAGGGTTTCAGGTTTCTGGATCATTGGGATCCCTTCTGGGGAAGGTTTGAGCTGCACAGAAAGGATGAGTTACACCTGAACTCAACTGGGCAGGTTTGTTAGAGCTGTTGGGGAGAGTTTAAATTAATTTGGCAGGCATTGGGTACTGGAGTGAAAGGGCTGAGGAAGAGGCAGTTGATGTACAATTAGCTGCTGTGCATAGTGAGATTGTGAGGAAGGACAGGCAGTTGATTGGTCAAAATTGCCGTCAGTGGGATTAGCTGAAGTAAAACTTGGGGGGGGGGGAATATAAAAAGCGTGATGAATACGGAATTGATAGCGTTATACTTGAATGCACATAGTATATGGAATAAGGTAAACGATCTTGTTAGCACAATTAGAGATTGGCATGTATGACATTTTGTGCATCACTGATTTGTGACTGAAAGAAGATCATAGTAGGGAGCTCAACATACAAGGATACATATTGTATAAAATGAATAGGCAGGTAAGCACAGTTGGTGGGGTGGCTCTGTTAGTTAAAAAAAAAATCGAATACTTAGAAAGAGGTGACAATAGACTGGAAGATGTAAAATCCTTGTGGGTAGAGCTAAGAAACTGCAAGAGTAAAAAAACCCTGATGGGAGTTCTACAAACAGTAGCCAGGATATGGGATACAAATTACAACTTGCAACAGAAAAGGCATGTTAAAAGGGCAATGTTGTGATAGTCTTGGGGGATTTCAATATACAGTTAGGTTGGGAAAACTAGGTTGGGGTTGGATCACAAGGGAGGGAATTTGTAAAATGCCTACAAGATAGCTTTTTATAACTGCTTGAGGTTAAGCCCTCGAGGGGAATGTCAATTCAGGACTGGGTGTTGTGTAATTATCATAATATGATTGTCACGGTCCAGATCGTTAATTCCCTATTTTCTCCGAATTTCCTTTGATTGGGCTACAGTTCCGACTGTTGATTTCCCATTTGCTCCTAATTGTCCTTGATGACGGCACACCTGGTTTCCATCAGGACCTGCAGCATAAGAATCCCGGCATTACAATCACTAGTTGCCAGATCGTTGGTTTTGCCTGTGTGATAATTTATGTTTTCTGGCCGCTTAGGACCGTGCGTTCTAAGATTTGCTCCAGTATCGAGAATTACCTGTGAAACACAGGCTACGTCCACACTAGGCCGGATAAATCCGTAACCAAAGCTTTTTCTCTTTGTTTTAACCCTCCGTCCACACTAAAACAGCATTTTCCTCCCCCCAAAATGGAGATTTTCTAAAACGCCCTCCAGAGTGTGTAAATTTGAAAACGCCGATTGTGCAGAGCAGTGTGGACGGGGTAAATGGATATTTTTTTAAACGCTGTCATGACGTGCCGGAACAGATGGTGGCAGCACGGCATTTCATTGTTTTCTTGAACACAACCCCCCACACAACCTAACAATTTCAGAACAGACGGCAACAAGACTGAAGCCAGAAGAGTTAGAAATGTACTCACCAAATACTTTGACCCATAGCTTACTGAATAACTAAGTATACTCACTTTGCTCTGTTTTCTGTCCTTGCTTGTATGAAGATGGTTTACCTATTTATGCAAGTACTTCTCTGACAATAGATGTGTAACAGCCTAATGTAACATTGTATGGAAATACAAGATAACACTGATGCAGACATGTTTTATACATTTAACAAGGTGCTTTATTAATGCAACAGAGTTAGTCAGTTCTTCAATGCTCGTCGTCAGCCGGGTCATACTGTCCGTGAACTCCCTGTCGGCTGCCTCCATACGCTCCGGTATTTGGTTTTTTTTTAGTTTTAAGTCCACCTGCGCGAGAGCCAAGAGCAATTCCTTTTAAGTTTTTCTAGTCTGTAACTGGACAAACACGCACCAAGTATACCGTTTCCTCTTCGCTTGTTTTCTGTGTGTCCTGCGCATGCCCAGTAGGAAGAGATTCACCCAAATACCTGTTCTAATGTGGACGGAGATATTTTTTAAAATGCCTGGTGTGGACGCCTATCATCTTTACGCGAAACCAGCGTTTTCAAAATTATCCGGTCTAGTGTGGACATAGCCTCAGTCTCTTCATGTCAAGATCAGTTTTCTAAGTTCAACTCCATTTCAGAGGTTTACCTGTGAAACCCAGCCTCTCCGCGCCAAGCTAAGTCCTCTACAGTTTTACTTCAGTGTAACTCTGTCTCTCCGTACTAAGAAGAGTTTTGTCCACCGTTTCTTTCTCTACGCTCCGAGTCAAGATAAATTCTGTCCGTCTCCTGGCTACCTGCTCTCCCTCCTGTTTGCCGTTTGCATCTGCATCCAAACCAAATCTCCGTGCCTGTGTGCTGCACTTCGGTTTGCTTCATTTGCTCATTGCAACAATGATAGAGCTCATCTTGCAGCTTGTGTGGGAGAAGCTAAAATGCTGTGTCTAACAGCATAAAAGCAAAAGAGAGCGCATATAATATAGCAAATATTAGTGGGAAGTTTGAGGCTTGGGAAGCTTTTAAAAGCCAACAGAAGGCAAATAAAGAAGCCATAAGGGGATGAGAGATGAAGTATGAAGCTAGCCAATAATATCAAAGAGGATCCCAAAAGTTTTTTCTGATATATAAAGACTAAAGAGATGAGGGTGGATATTGTACCGGCTGGAAAATGACACTGGAGAGGTAGTAATGGAGGACAAAGAAATGGCAGATGAAATTAATACATATTTTGCATCAGTTTTCACTGTGGAAGACGCTGGCAGTATGCCAGAAATTCCAGAGTGTCGGGGGCAGAAGTGAGTGTGATTGCTATTCCTAAGGAGAATAGTGCTTCGAAAGGTGGATTACACCTCAGTGTTCTTAAAAGTGCAGATGAAGAGATTGTGGAGGCATTGGTAGTGATCTTTCAAAAAATTGTTAGACTCTCAAATAGATCCGGAGGACTGGAAGATTGCAAATATCACTCCACTCTAAGAGGGGAGGAAGGCAGCAGAAAGGAAATTATAGGCCAGTTCATAAATTATAGGCTGACTTCAGAGTTTGTGAAGATGTTGGAGTCCATTATTAAGGATGAGGTCTCGGAGTACTTGGAGATGCATGATAAAGTAGGCCGAAGTCAGCATGGTTTCCTTAAGGGAAAATCTTGCCTGACAAATATGTTGGAATTCTTTGAAGAAATAACAGGCAGGATAGATAAAAGAGAATCGATGGAAGTTGTTTACTTGGCTTTTCAGAAGGCCTTTGACAAAGTGCTGCACATGAGGCTGCTAAACAAGATAACAGACCACGGTATTACAGGAAAGATACTAGCATGGATAAAAGATTGACTAATTTGCAGGAGGCAAAGCATGAGAAAAGGTGGGGGGTCTTTTCTGCTTGGCTGCCAGTCACTAGTGATGTTCTGCCAGGGTAAGTGTAGGGACCACTCCTTTTCACATTGGATGTCAATAATTTGGTTGATGGAATTGATGGCATTCTGGCCAAGTTTGCAAATGATATGATGGTAGGTGGAGGGGCATATAGTGTTGAGGAAGCAAGGATCTACAGACGGATTTATACAGTTTGGGAGAATAGACGAAGAAGCGGCTGATGGAATATAGTGTAGAGAAGTGTATAGTCATGCACTTTGGTAGAAGGAATAAAGTGATATCTGATTCTGATGGTTTTCTAAACAGAGAGAAAATTTAGAATTCAGACTTGCAAAGGTACTGTGGAGTCCTCATGCAGTATTCCTTCAAGATTACTTGTAAGTTGAGTCAGTAGAAAGGAAGGTAAATGGAATGTTAGCAAGGATGTGATGCTGACGCTTGATAAGGCATTGGTCAGACAAAAACAGGGCATTTGGCCCAAGAAAGTTTGCCAAATTCCTATTCACATAGTGTGTTGGAATAACTATCGGGTTCAGATTTGGAAGTCTCTAAGGTACTACTCTCAACTACACAACCAGGTAGTTTGTTCCATGTCTCCACAACGTCTGTCTAAAGAAATGCTTCTTGATGTCAGTCTAAAGTCTCCCTTTAGCCAGTCTCCACCTATGGTCCTGTGATCTTGATGATGGATTAATTCTGAAGTAGTAGCTGTCATCCACCTGTGACTCTGGGCCTGTACTCACTGGAATTTAGAGGAATGAGGCAGGATATTGAACATTGAGAGGCCCAGATATTTTGGATGTAGAGAGGATGTTTCCTATAGTGGGTGAGTCTAGGACCAGAGCACACAGGCTCAGAATAGAGAATGTCCCTTTAGAACAGAGGTGAAGAGGAATTTGAATCTGTGGATTCAATTGCTAAATGGCTGATGAGGCCAAGTCATTGGGTATATTTAAAGTGGAGGTCAATAAGTTCTTGATTAGTAAAGAGGTCAAGGGTTATAGTGAGAAGGCAGGAGAATGTGGGTGAGAAGGTTAATAAAGGAGCCATGATGGAATGGCAGAGCAGAATTCTTGGGACGAGGGGCCTAATTCTGCACTGATGTCTTGTAGTTTTATAGAAACTAGAATATTGGAGGAAGCCTTGGAAGGTGCCAAACCAGTGAGGAAATCCATGGCGATGTGGGACCACAGGTATTGAGGGACCAGTTGGAGTTGCAAGAGCCTAGAAGGCCACTGGTTAGAGGAACTGGACTGGAGATATTGAGGGCAGGCACTGATGAACTGACGTACATATGCAATCATGTGGACCACCAGGAATAGCAATGCAGAAAATCCAGTGTCCATTGGGTACCTGGAATGCCAAAGGCAGGTGAGGAGTCAGCCCACTGGAGTACCTCAGAGCACATGCTTACAGGCACATCAGGTGTGTCAGCCAAAGCAGGCTCGTACTCCAGGGCCTGTCAGATCTTGTTCTCAAAGTCCCAAACTATCAGAGTAGGGATCTGCAAGGATGGGTAGTGGGTTGAGCTGTTGTGATAGGGTGTTTGCCTTAGTGTTTTTGGAGCCGAGTTAGTAGGAGATAGTGAAGTTGAATTGTTCAAAGAATAGGGCCAGTGAGCCTGGCATGGGTTGAGTTGATGAGTCTCTTGTATAGATAAGAGGTTCTGGTGGTCAGTCTAGATTAGAAAGGGCTCGGTGTTTCCCATCAGCCAATGTCTCCATTCCTCCAAGGCCTATTTAATGGTAAGTCGTCTCCTATTTTATAATGGTAGAATTAAACTGGTGTGAGCAGATGGCACAAGGGAGTATTTTCTCCTCTGGACCTCGCTGGGAGTTTGGTGGGGTAACAGGTCTCCTCTGCGTCCACAGATTTACAGCGTGAAGTCAACTGAGGTTGCAGACTGGCGGTCCGGTAGGTGGATCACAACTGAGTAGTGAACCTGATGACCAGGCGAAGTGCAAATCATGAGTGAAGAGCCGGGGTTAACCTTAAATGAGAAGTGTATTGAGGGAATCGATAAGGAGGAACTGGACGTACTTGTGATACTCTCTGATATTCATATGCACAGGCTGTGTGCAGGCTTTGACCAGCCAGTTCCTCAAGGGATGTCCATCGGTGGCTGTGATGGAGAAGTGATGAGAGATTGGCTCGATAGGGTGCTGAAGTGGCAAACACAAAGTCTGGTGCAGAAAGTTGCCTGCTGCACTGGAATTCAGCACATCCCTGAGCATGTTGACCCATCGGGGTGTGGAGGAGGACAGAGAGAGTGAGTCAGGCTGTGGTGTAGGAACAAAGGGCCATGGGAAGCTTACCAGATAGAAGGCCCCTTGTCTCTACCTGGTGCTGCCTTTTCCCAGACACAGTGGGCATTTGATGTGTAGGTGATCAGATGCTCCATAGTAAGCACACAAGTTGTTCCTCCCTGACACACATGCCCTGGGGGGGGGGGGAGGTGCGGTGGGGGCTGGTTAAAGGAGCTCTCCCTAATGGTGTGGGCTCTGGAGGCATTGCTGATGAGGGTGAAATTGTTCTGGGAATGGAACAGCGGTTTGAGATGGTGATCTGGAGGGTCGTTCCATAACACGCTGTCAATGCAGAGGGCCAGAGTAATGAGGCTTTCAAGGTCAGTGGGCATTGCCTGGGTAGGCAGGTCATCATTCAAGTACTCTGAGATGCTGTGATGGTAATGGGTCTGTGCATTCTACCACGAGGGTCCTGAATGCCATGGTGTAATCCAGCACTGAAAATGAACCGTGATGCAGGTGAAGAATCTGATCTGCTGCCTCCCTTCCAGCTCCTAGGTGGTCAGAAAACAGGTGCATCTCAGTGGTGAACTCTTCATAATTATTGCAAATGCTGGTTTTAAGACTATAAGACATAGGAACAGAACAAGGGCACTTGGCCCATCGAGTCTGCTCCATCATTAATATACTTAATGCCGTGGCCTCCATAGTCATGCCTGGCATTGAGTTCCACAAATTCACCACAACCTGGCTAAAGAAATTCTTTCTCATCTCTGTTCTAAATGGACGACCCTCTATTCTGAGGCTGTGCTCTGTGGTCCTAGTCTCACCCACTATAGGAAACATCCCCTCCACAGCCACTCTGTCTTGGCCTTTCAATATTCAATAGGTTTCAATAAGATCACACCCCACCCTGCATTCTTCAAAACTCCAGTGAGTTCAGGCCTAGAGCCATCAAACAGTCCCCATACGTTAACCCTTTCATTCCCGGAATCACTTATTGTCTCAGACAGCGGGAGCAAAGGTCAGAGTTTGCCCATTCAGATGAGAGTTGATGAAGGCAATCTTGGCTCAGTCAGTAGAATACAGGGATTTGTGGAGTTCGAAGTGTAAGGTGCACTGGGACAGGAAGTTGCAACATCGGATTGGGGATCCATCGAAGAGTTTGGGCACTGGAATCTGGGTCTCCAAGGAAGGAGGATGACTGATGTGGGGTTGCTGTAATGAGACGGAGAGCTGTTTGAAAGTGGTGAGCAGATGGTCAATGGTTTCCTGCTGCTTCTGGATCATGTACTCCTATCAGCGAATGCTGTCCTTCAGGCAAGCAAACTCTGCTGGGTCAATCGCTAATTCACTCACCCTGTCAGGAAATGTAGAGGAGACTTGACCCAAAAGCAGAGCAGCGGAGATGATTCAGGGATGGACGGTAATTTTAATAATAGACTGCAAAATAACAAGAGATTAGGTGCCACAAAACAAGAGAGAATAGATGCTAAACACCACAGGCAACAAGGTAACTGAAGGCTAGGAGCAACTGTTTGAGGCTAGCTGGTCCAATGGGTGAACAAGGACTATTGATGAGAGCTGGGTTTAAATAGGCTGCAGGTGATGAGTTGGGAATGAGTGGCCGGTGAATCCTGTTAGCAGCTTGGAGACTGAGAGGTGCCTGCCTGTGCGGGCCTGAAGGAGTCCATTGAGTAATCCAGAGTGTCTCCCAGTCAATGAAAATTTCTTTTATTAAACCACATTATGGTCAAGATGGATCCTTTATGAAAAGACACATTTCCTTTGCCACAGGATTCCAGTAATTGGAGATGGGGAAAATTTGTTTCTGTGTCCTTCTCGGGTAACACATGACCCCTGCAGAGTTATGTTTGGGAAAGATAACCTAATGCAAATCAACCTATTTTTTAACAAGAACATGCAACTAAACAATAATGAAGGTAACCAGATGGTCTGTTTTGTTCTCTCGTTCCATTCATTGCACATTAAAGGGAATCAGCATTATCCCGATTTGAATGGAGTGAAAAAACATTACAAGTCCATTCAGTTCTTAAAAATAAAATTCCAGTTTGTGTAAATGTTTAGATTTTAGTCAAATGTTCCCATACACTGTTGCTGTTTGTTTTTAAGTATTAACCATGGTGGAAATGTTTCTGTAAAGAAAGAAACAGCTGCATCATTGCAAGTAACACCAGAGGACAAAAAAAAGATAACTTCAAAAAATCTCATTTAGTGGAATATAAAAATCTTAAAGAAGACAGGATCTGTTAAGTGTCTTTCACAATGTCGATGGACATTCTATCTAGGCTGAGCTGTTGTATTTAACCGAATGCAGGAAGTGAAGAGCTCACAGGAAATTAACTGTTATCCTATTGTTGGGGAAATGACTGGAAAGGATCTCAATCAAGTTGCTTTATACTTCATTTGATGTGAAATGTACTTAAAATTCATCTCACATCAAATAAAGTGTATGATAATTTGATTGGGATCAAATTACACCGCAGCTGGATTAATTGCACCTGCATTGATCTCACTATATTTATAGGGCCCAACAAAGACAATAAAAAGCAGCAGGGAGTCCGTGCTTAATCTATACCATCTAATATTAGCATTGCTGTCGTACCATCTTCCAGGGAGGGAGTCTGAGTTTGCTAAACAAGAAAATTCTTCTCATATTTCTCTGAAGTATGGGTACCTGCATACAACCAACTACTGAACAAGAGACTTCATATAGTGCCAGTCCATTACCAGCCAAAGCCATAACAGCTTCCCAACAAATTCACCATATTACAGAAATTACCAGCTACCTATTTAACCAAACCTATGGGCTCAAAGTGGACTCTTGAACACTGTTTTAATGGTACAGAAAAATGACTAGACCTTTAGCTTGCATATCCTAAGAGATAATCCACCCTTGGAACTGTTACAACAACAACAATATAATACCTTTACCACTTTAAACTGCTTCATTTGAACATTGTGGAACCAAACCTAAATCTAAGGCAATGAGAGAAAAGAGTCGAAAAAGTTTGGTTTTAAATATCAAAAAGATTTAGGGAGACAATTTCAGAGGATCTTGCTTCAGCAATACTTGAACTAAATCTGGAACATCAGCATAGGAAAGCAGGGCTTTGGTACGGGCGGAAGTTCCCACTTGCTTCAAAAAAGCAACAATTATAGCAGTGCTTAAGGAGAATAATGTGAGCAACACACACAAAATGCTGGTGGAACGCAGCAGGCCAGGCAGCATCTATAGGAAGAAGTACAGTTGACATTTTGGGCTGAGACCCTTCATCAGCACTAATGGAAAAAAGAAATAGTAAGAGATTTGAAAGTGGGAGGTGGAGGGGGAGACCCAAAATGATAGGAGAAGACAGGAGGAGGAGGTGATGAAGCTAAGAGCTGGAAAGTTGATTGGCAAAAGGGATACAAGGCTGGAGAAGGGGGTGTATCACAGGACGGAAGGCCTAGGAAGAAAGAAATGGGGAGAGGAGCGCCAGAGGAAGATGGAGAACAGGCAAGGAGTTATTGTGAGAGGAAAAAAAATTAGGGATTGGGTAAGAAGGGGAGGAGGGGCATTAACAAAAGTTAGAGAAATCAGTGTTCATGCCATCAGGTTGAAGGCTACCCAGACGGAATATAAGGTGTTGTTCCTCCAACCTGAGTGTGGCTTCATCTCGACAGTAGAAGAGGTCATGGATTGACATATTGGAATGGGAATGAGACGTAGAATTAAAATGTGTGGCCACTGGGAGATCCTCTTTCCTCTGGCGGACAAAGCGTAGGTGTTCAGCGAAGTGGTCTCCCAATCTGTATCAGGTCTCACCAATACATAGAAGGCCACACCGGGAGCACCGGACCCAGTATATGACACCAGCAGACTCACGAGTGAAGTGTCACCTCACCTGGAAGGACTGTCTGGGGCCCTGAATGGTGATGAGGGAGGAAGTGTAAGGGCAGGTGGAGCACTTGTTCCGCTTACAAGGATAAATACCAGGAGGGAGATCAGTGGGAAGGGATGCAAGGGACGAATGGACAAGGGAGTCGCGTAGGAAGCAATCCCTGTGGAAAGCAGAAGTTGGGGGGGGGAGGGAAAGATGTGCTTGGTGGTGGGATCCCACTGGAGATGGCGGAAGTTATGGAGAATTATATGTTGGACACGGAGGCTGGTGGGGTGGTAGGTGAGGACAAGAGGAACCCTATTCCTAGTGAGGTGGCGGGAGGATGGGGTGAGAGCAGATGTGCGCGAAATGGGAGAGATGCGTTTGAGGGCATCTTTAAAAAAGGAAGACATCTCCTTCATCCTGGAATGAAAAGCCTCATCCTGAGAGCAGATGCGGCGGAGACAGAGCTGCCTTAATGACTATCACCCAGTAGCACTCACATCTACAGTGATGAAATGCTTTGAGAGGTTGGTCATGACCAGATTGAATTCCTGCCTCAGCAAGGACCTGGACCCATTGCAATTTGCCTATCTCCACAATAGGTCAACACAGACACAATCTCAATATCTCACTGGCTCTTCACACTGCCTTAGACCACCTGGCAACATAAACACCCATGTCAGGATGCTGTTCACCGACTATAGCTCAGCATTTAATACCATAATTCCCACAATCCTGATTGAGAAGTTACAGAACCTAGGCCTATGTACCTCCCTCTGCAAATGGATCCTCAACTTCCTAACTGGAACACCACAATCTGTGCAGACTGATGATAATATCTCCTCCTTGTTGACGATCAATACTGTTGCACCTCAGAGATGTGTGCTTAGCCCATTGCTCTACACTCGCTATACGTACGACTGTGTGGCTAGGAAAAGCTCAAATACAATCTATAAGTTTGCTGATGATACAACCATTGTTGGTAGAATCTCAGATGGAGACAAGAAGGCATACAGGAGTGAGCTATGCCAACTAGTGGAGTGGTGTTGCAGCAACAACCTTGCATTCAACATCAGAAAGACGAAAGAGATGATTGTGGACTTCAGGAAGGGTAAGACGAAGGAACACATACCAATCTTCATAGAGGGATCAGAAGTGGAGAGAGTAAGCAGTTTCGAGTTCCTTGGTGTCAAGATCTCTGAGGACCGAACCTGGTCCCAACATATCAATGCAGCTACAAAGAAGGCAAGACAGCATCTATACTTCATTAGGAGTTTGAAGAGATTTGGTATGCCAACAAAAACACTCAAAAACTTCTATAGATGTACCGTGGAGAGCATTCTGACAGGGTGCATCACTGTAT
The DNA here is from genome assembly GCF_963921235.1 of Mobula hypostoma. NCBI lineage: Eukaryota > Metazoa > Chordata > Chondrichthyes > Myliobatiformes > Myliobatidae > Mobula > Mobula hypostoma. Next base: position 133,107,515 of record NC_086099.1, read on the forward strand.
GGGATGGGGGTGTGGGGTTGGGGGCTACTGCACAGGACCGAAAGAAACTGCAAACGGGTGTAAATTTAGTCAGCTACATCTTGGGTACTAGCCTACAAAGTACCCAGGACATCTTCAAGGAGCGGTGTCTCAGGAAGGCAACGTCCGTTAGTAAGGAACCCCAGCGCCCAGGGCATGCCCTTTTCTCACTGTTACCATCAGGCAGGAGGTACAGAAGCCTGAAGGCACACACTCAGCGATTCAGGAACAGCTTCTTCCCCTCTACCATCTCTCTAATTCCTAAATGGACATTGATCCCGTGTACACTACGTCACTTTTTTTATTTTATATTATTTCCCTTTCTGCATGATTTTTAATCTGTTCATTATACGTTTACTGTAATTGATTTACTTATTTATCTATTTTTTTTCTCCTATATTATGTATTGCATTGAACTGCTGCTGCTAAGTTAACAAATTTCATGACACATGCCTGTGCATCTCAACATCACATCTCAGACCATGCAGGTCAGATGGCCCAAAGCCTGCCAGGCAGCAGAGTGGCAAAGATTTGATGAGGATGTAGATCTAGTGTTGGAAACAGTGGCCAAAGGTGGTGTGGAGAGAAGATTGCAGTTAATGACAGCAGTGATCATTACTGTGGCAGCAGAAAGATTTGGTACCGAGGAAGAGAAGAGGGCCAAACAGCCATATGTTAAAAACAACAGAGCCACCAAAATGCACAACATCCGGAAAGAGCTCAAGGCGCTCAAGCAACAACATAGATTGGCAAACCATGAGGAAAGGGCACCACTGGAAGAACTGTGTGTGATGCTGAGGAAAAGGTTCATAACCCTGAGAATAGCGGAACATCGGAGGTGCAGGAGAGAAAGAGCACAGGAAAGATCTGCATTTATCAGTGACCATTTCAGTTCACCAAACAGCTGCTGGGTCAGAAGAGAAGTAGAAAGTTGTCCTGCACAAAGGAACAGATGGACCGCCACCTTTGAAGCACCTTCAGTAACTCGGACAGAGAAGTTGAACTGGGAGACTGTGTTGCCCTCAGAACCAACAGAGGCTTTCGACATTCGAGAGCCTCTCTTCAAGGAGGTTCAGCAAGTAGTCAAGAAAGCCAGAGCTGGCTCAGCTCCTGGTCCGAGTGGCACCACCTCCAACATCTACAAACGCTGCCCCCGGCCTCTCCGGCGGCTGTGGAGAATCCTCAAAGTCAACTGGAAGAGAGGCAAATTGCTCAAGCAATGGAAGTATGCAAACAAAGTGTGGATTCCAAAAGGAGAGAACTCTGAGAACATCAGCCAGTTTAGGACAACATCCTTGCTGAGTGTTGAAGGGAAGATCTTCTTCAGCATGGTGGTAAAGCTCGTAACAGAGTACTTCCTGAGGAACAATTACATTGACACTTCCGTCCAGAAGGTTGGCATTCCAAGGGTACCAGGCTGCTTGGAGCACACTGGAGTCATCAAACAGCTCCTGAGAGAGGCCAGGGAGAATAAGGGTGACTTAGTGGTTTTGTGATTGGATTTGGCCAATGCCTATGAATCAATTACCCCACAAGGTTGTTGAAGACGTTCTGAAGAGGCATCACGTTCCTGAAGGAATTAGAGGCCTCCTTATGGACTACTACAAAGAGTTCCAGCTGACAGTCTCAACAGGGCCAATAACATCAGACTGGTGCAGGCTGGAGATTGGTATCATCACAGGCTGCACCACCTCAGTCATCCTTTTTGCTCTGGCAATGAATAATCTGCAGAGCCAGAGTGTCAAGCCCCGAAGTCAAGATCTGGGAACTGCCAACCACCAATACGAGCCTTCATTGATGATCTGACTATCACTACGGAGTCCGTGCCTGGTGCTAGGTGGATTCTTAAGGGGATGGAAAGGTTGATGAGGTGGGCAAGGATGTCCTTTAAGCCTGCAGAATCAAGATCTGTTGTGCAGAAGAAGGGGAGAGTACAGAAGAAATGTTGTTTCTCTATTGAGGACATTCCAATTCCTACCATCACAGAGAGCCCTGTTAAAAGTCTTGGGAAGACGTTTGATGCAACACTCAGAGATAAGGCAGCAATAAGAAACACCTGTGGGGAGTTTGAACAATGGTTGCAAGAGGTTGACAGGACTGGCCTTCCAGAGCGGTTTAAGGCATGGATTTACTAGCACGATATACTACCAAGAATCCATGAGTTTCCATGAGTTCTCCATGAGCTTCTCCATGAGTTTCCAGTTTCCACTGTTGCTGAATTAGAGAGGGTAGTCAGCCAGTTCCTGTGAAGATGTTTGGGTTTACCAAGGACCATCAGCAGCATTGCTCTGTATGGGAATAACTGCAAACTGAGGCTCCCCCTGAAATCCATCAAGGAGGAGTTCAAGGTTTTGCGAGCAAGAGAGGTGCTGCATTTCCGGGAATCTTCAGATCCAATGATTGCCGGAGCAAGAGTTGGCAGTGAGAACTAGCAGAAATTGGAGATCAGAAGCTGCAGTGGAAGAAGCTGAGGTGTGACTGTGTCACAAAGCGCTGGAGAGGACCAGCAGAGCAGTGGCAATGAAACAACAAGGAGCCTGGACCAAATGGGAGCAGGTGATCGAGGGAAAGATCATGTGGAACGATCTCTGGAAGGTGGATCCACACCACATCAAGTTCCTTATCCAGGCTGTTTATAATGCCCTTACTATCCCATCCAACCTGCACTGCTGGGGCTTTGCAGAACGACCAGCTTTCCCCCTCTGTGAGAAAACCGGTCCGCTCGAGCATATACTGTGCTGCTGTCCTAGTGCTCTTGCCGATGACCGATATCGGTGGCGGCATGACCAGGTCCTCGGGACAATTGCTGAGACAATCTGAAGCACGCTTAACATCTGCCGGAAAACAAGTCTGGTCAAGAATACCATCTGCTTCGTCAAAGAGGGGGAAAGACCAACAGAACACCAGAAAGCAACCAGGTTGCTCTTCACTGAACAGGACTGGAAGCTAAAAGCAGACCTGGGAAGACAGCTGCAGTTTCCTCCCCACATCACAGAGACTGCATTGCATTGTGGTCCGACTCATCGAAGCAAGTTCTTATGCTTGAGCTTACCGTACCGTGGGAAGAACGCATGGAGGAGGCCTACGAATGGAAAAGAGCGAAGTATGAAGATCTAATGAACTGCCAAAGAAGAGGCTGCAGAGAAAAGTGTTGTGTTGACCCGTGGAGGTCGGGTGTCATGGTGTTGCAGGCCAGTCTCTCTGCAAAGTGTTCACTGCACTTGGAATCATGGCAGAAAGAAGAAGGAGAGCCATTTTTATCACGATAGATGCAGCAGAGAAAGCGTCAAGATGGCTCTAGATAAAGAGGGCAGATCTGTGGGTTGCTGCTAGGGCACAGGCCGGGGTCTGATCCACCCTGTTCGGGTCTTCTGGGCGAGGGTGTATGATGTTGGAAGACCTAAAACACCTGACGACCCAGGTAACATCACTGATGATGTGGCCTAGCTCAGCATCATGCAGATGTTTCTGTAAGAAGAATAATAAGAAGAATTGTGATTCTGATTCTGATTCTGGTAAAGTACTTCATTAAAAGGAAAGGGTTGATGATGTTAGAGTCCTCTGCCACTGGTACTGAAACATTATTTTAGAGTAGGTACTTAAATTGCTACGGGTGCTGAGGAAGAGGATTTCTTGCAATGTATGCAGGATGGTTTTTTGAACCAACATGTCGAGGAACCAACTAGAGAGCAGGCTATTCTAGACTGGGTATTGAGCAATGAGGAAGGGTTAATTAGCAATCTTGTCATGAGAGGTCCCTTGGGTAAGAGTGACCATAATATGGTGGAATTCTTTATTAAGATGGAGAGTGACATAGCTAATGCAGAAACAAAGGTTCTGAACTTAAAGAAGGGTAACTTTGAAGGTATGAGACGTGAATTAGCTAAGATAGACTAGCAAATGACACTTAAAGGGTTGAAGGTGGATATGCAATGGCAAGCATTTAAAGATCGCATGGATGAACTACAACAATTGTTCATCCCAGTTTGGCAAAAGAATAAATCAAGGAAGGTAGTGCACCCGTGGCTGACAAGGGAAATTAGGGATAGTATCAATTCCAAAGAAGAAGCATACAGATTAGCCAGAGAAAGTGGCTCACCTGAGGACTGGGAGAAATTCAGAGTCCAGCAGAGGAGGACAAAGGGCTTAATTTGGATGGGGAAAAAAGATTATGAGAGAAAACTGGCAGGGAACATAAAAACTGACTGTAAAAGCTTTTATAGATATGTGAAAAGAAAAAGATTGGTTAAGACAAATGTAGGTCCCCTACAGACAGAAACAGGTGAATTGATTATGGGAAGCAAAGACATGGCAGACCAATTGAATAACTACTTTGGTTCTGTCTTCACTAAGGAGGACATAAATAATCTTCAGGAAATAGTAGGGGACAGAGGGTACAGTGAGATGGAGGAACTGAGGGAAGTACATGTTAGTAGGGAAGTGGCGTTAGGTAAATTGAAGGGATTAAAGGCGGATAAATCCCCAGGGCCAGATGGTCTACATCCCAGAGTGCTTAAGGAAGTAGCCCAAGAAATAGTGGATGCATTAGTGATAATTTTTCAAAACTCTTTAGATTCTGGACTAGTTCCTGAGGATTGGAGGGTGGCTAATGTAACCCCACTTTTTTAAAAAAGAGGGAGAGAGAAACCGGGGAATTATAGACCGGTTAGCCTGACATCGGTGGTGGGGAAAATGCTAGAGTCAGTTATCAAAGATGTGATAACAGCACATTTGGAAAGCAGTGAAATCATCAGACAAAGTCAGCATGGATTTGTGAAAGGAAAATCATGTCTGACAAATCTCACAGAATTTTTTGAGGATGTAACTAGTAGAGTGGATAGGGGAGAACCAGTGGATGTGGTATATTTGGATTTTCAAAAGGCTTTTGACAAGGTCCCACACAGGAGATTAGTGTGCAAATTTAAAGCACACGGTATTGTGGGTAAAGTATTGATGTGGATAGAGAATTGGTTGGCAGACAGGAAGTAAAGCGTGGGAATAAACGGGACCTTTTCAGAATGGCAGGCAGTGACTAGTGGGGTACCGCAAGGCTCAGTGCTGGGACCCCAGTTGTTTACAATATATATTAATGATTTAGATGAGGGAATTAAATGCAGCATTTCCGAGTTTGCAGATGACATGAAGCTGGGCGGCAGTGTTAGCTGTGAGGAGGATGGTAAGAGGATGCAGGCTGACTTGGATAGGTTAGGTGAGTGGGCAAATTCATGGCAGATGCAATTTAATGGTGATAAATGTGAGGTTATCCACTTTGGTGGCAAGAACAGAAAAACAGATTATTATCTGAATGGTGGCTGATTAGGAAAAGGGGAGGTGCAACGAGACCTGGGTGTCATTATACACTAGTCATTGAAAGTGGGCATGCAGGTACAGCAGGTGGTGAAAAAGGCGAATGGTATGCTGGCATTCATAGCAAGAGGATTCGAGTACAGGAGCAGGGAGGTACTACTGCAGTTGTACAAGGCCTTGGTGAGACCACACCTGGAGTATTGTGTGCAGTTTTGGTCCCCTAATCTGAAGAAAGACATCCTTGCCATAGTGGGAGTACAAAGAAGGTTCACCAGATTGATTCCTGGGATGGCAGGACTTTCATATGATGAAAGACTGGATCGACTAGGCTTATACTCGTTGGAATTTAGAAGATTGAGGGGGGATCTTATTGAAACATATAAAATCCTAAAGGGATTGGACAGGCTAGATGCAGGAAGATTGTTCCCGATGTTGGGGAAGTCCAGAACGAGGGGTCACAGTTTGAGGATAAAGGGGAAGCCTTTTAGGACCGAGATTAGGAAAAACTTCTTCACACAGAGAGTGGTGAATCTGTGGAATTCTCTGCCACAAGAAACAGTTGAGGCCAGTTCATTGGCTATATTTAAGAGGGAATTAGATATGGCCCTTGTGGCTAAAGGGATCGGGGGTATGGAGGGAAGGTTGGTACAGGGTTCTGAGTTGGATGATCAGCCATGATCATAATAAATGGCGGTGCAGGCTCGAAGGGCCGAATGGCCTACTCCTGCACCTATTTTCTATGTTTCTATGTTTCTAAAAGCCACAACTTGCATTTGCAACATTTGTTTCAAAAATAACTTTATACTGCCAAACATGAACATTCGGTGCATAAGATAAATAAAACTAGCTCTTATTTAGATCAGTAACACAAAACACAAGCACTCAAACATAATCCTGAAATCAATGTGGATATTATTTGCATTCCTTTTGCTCCTCTTTGCAGGAATTAATCTTAAAAAGAATAATACAGATCAGTGGACAAAGTAATAATTATAGAAATTGCAGTATATCCGCAACGTCTGACAAATATATATAGAAACACATTTCAGCTTTTACTTTATTGGTTGCTATCTCTTTCTTTTGAGACTTTTCATTTTTGATACTAGTTCTTAAACCAGCAGTGATGGAGAACCTTTATTTTCAGCTCACTCAGTTCTGCCCTTGAACTCTGGGAAGTACATGAAACAGTGGCAAGGATGAAATGGACTCCCTTTTAGACTGTCTTAGATTAATCACTCGAGAATCTCAAAAGTGGAGCCAAACCGTACCACTTTCCAGCACAGCAAGTTAGTACATCAACATGCTGTAAAGCCAAGTCACGCAACCCGTCATTGATATTTTTAAACTCTGATATAGCAAAAAAAAATGCAATAGTAGCTTCCATTTAGTTGTAAATTTGTATAACTTAACAACGACATTCATAGATTTATACTGGGCAATGTAAATTACAGAATGCAATGCATTAAATGCCTTAAAATAAATTATAGCTCATTTTGCACTTTCAGAATTTAATATGTATTAACAGAATAATTCTATATAAAATGCATATGTAAGTGTAAGAAATATCTTCTTGTGACCTGATTCTCAACAGAAATTTTCAAAACATGTCATTCCCCATTCTCTGAATGGTAAATGAAACCAGACAATAACATCATGACACCTCAGGCTCCCTGGAGCTAGGACTTGCCCAATCTCTAGACACAAGCAGGGTGTGAAAGCCTGAGAGTTAGCAGACCAAAGAACAGATGGTTTCTAATCACCACATGCAGCTTAGACACACAGAGACATACATCAGTGTCTCCTCAGAATCAGCATGACCTTCCCTGTCCCTAAATCCCTGCAGTGGAATGAGTTACAGGGTAATCTCTTGAGCTTTTAAATATCATTCATCTACTCTGTGGTTTACGTTTGAAATGCATAGGAGAATGGACTATGATACTGAGATAATTCAGTTTAAGTACTTGATAAAATAATTCACATCACCTTAAGTAGACAGATACTCTAAGTAGTGCTTCTCCTCGAGATTGGTCACAAATTGGTCATGTAAAATGCTTGGAAGGAAAATTATTTCCATGTTAGAATACCTTCATTGTGTGAACTATATGGTAGTCTCTGATCATATTCATGAGGTGGAAGAGCATGCTTCCAAACTGTGAGGGTCACCTTGGAGCCCTGCCTGATCTATGCAAAATGATAGCATCTTGTGGAAAGTTGTCCCAGATATTTTGCAAAGTTACTATTATTTATTGTCAATTGTCCTAGAATCGTGAACTCTTCTACACTTTTCATAACTTTAGCTTGTATTTATGATGCCTTCTCAGGAAGGATGTCAAATTTTTTGGAGTGGGGACTGAACATTTTGTGCCAAAACAAATTACTCCACAGAAACCTAACCCAGTGAAAGGAAAATTCAAAGGCTGCAGGAGGCAGTAATCATGGAAGGCCATGCACAAAACAAAAATAGCACCATATTTACATAAACATGGAAACTGCCTTCAAATCTTCAAAAGTTCACATTCTCCCACTCATAAAAAACTAGACCCCTGAGACACTCCGAAGGCCTAAACTGAGAAGCTCTTAAAGCATAAGAAATCCAAGGTTCAAAATTTAATACTTCATTTTGTTTCCCTTGCTTTTCTCGGTTCCATAACTTTTTTGAAATCTTTAATGATCATCTTAATCATCATGATAATTACCTTCATCATGGCTCCCCAATTTTTTCCTAACTTCCTCCTCTAATGATATTTGAACATTCAGATGATTTTGTCTCAACTAGTGATAAAGTTAACCAGAAGTAAAACAAGACATTTTAATTTTGTTCCCAGGTATAACACATATACTGTATCTTTCTGTGTAAAAATTGCAATTGACTGAAGAAAAACATGATTTGAAGCCTGAATTATAATTGTCATACCTTAAAGAAGCAGGAAGTACATAAAAAATGCAGGACGTCACCAAACAAATTGTATATCTGGTAAATACCATTCACTGATGTTTGAAATAGTAGACAGATGTTAGCTGAATATTGCCATTGTGGATAAGGCACTGTGGGAGATCCTCCGAGAAGATATTCAGACTTCAAAGCTATTGTTTTCTTCTGCTGCCACAAACTGTTTTGTGACCACTGATTCCACTTTGCTACTTAGTAAATGGCTGATACTCTAGCATATGGTTTGCAAACTTGTGCCTTGAATTTGGATTTCTCTTATTTTGCTGAGAGTAGCCATTGATATTTTTTTTCCTGAATGCCAAACTAGCTAAATTATTAAATCAAACGTGTTAAATTGGAATATCATCACTTTAAAAGTTATAACTGAGGTTGCTCCCATATAAAAGTGTTAAAATATAAGCTGCCTATTCACAGATGGTAGCTGCTGTTGGAGCCTCCAGTTACTGTTTCCATTTGTGTAGTGCCTGTTGGATGCATGAAGCATGTCAATGCACTTTAGAGAGTATGTTGCTGGAAGATACCCAGGCTGCTATAAAGATGAGGTGGTGTGAACCATGATGTTGTTGTGCAGGGGTGAGATCAGAATTGGAACAGGAGCGACCACAAAAAAGGAGGGAGGGAATTGAGAAGGTAAATTTGGGGAGGAGAAAATCAGGGAGGAGTAATTTGAGGAGAAATTGGAGTGCAGAGAAGGCTTAAGGGGTAAAATGGAGGCAATGGAGCCCCTCATGTTATGGGTTTGCCCAATAGGCATGACTAGGTCATTAATGCCACAAACATCTGAGCCTACGGATGTAGCAGCAAGGGCAGATAGACGGTGATCTTTCTCAGTACTCTAACAATTGTAAATCACTATGGGAGAGTCCTGCATCGAGGTGAATTAAGCCTGTTCAATTTCCTGGTGGGCAGGATGTCCTGAAGTGGGTGAAAGTACCTCAATACATGACCAGCATCTGTTTTATGTGTAATTTATGCATAAAATACCGAAGCTAATAATTCTTCAATCCATTTTCTAGGTTTTAGTGTCATATTTGACTCTGGACAACTTATCAATGCCATCCTTAAGATTGTCCTGATAACACCTGAATTTAGCTCTCCCACTATTTATCTGCTATTGAAGTTTCTTCCCCCTTCTTCTGCCCTTACCCCTCACACCTTCCCCACCCCATGTCTTTGTTTTCTCCAGAGATAGCATCCTTATTGGGTACTTCTATAAATCTGACAGAATCCAGAAATATTGCCTGTGTTTTAGCTTGAGTAATCCTGCTTCATCTATAATTCTATTACTTTCTACCTTTATATTGTCTTCTATCCTGAAGTCCCTGACTTAAATTCTTCAGCCTTGTTTATAAAGCTCTCCATGGCCTTGACTTGCCCACCTATATTGTCCTCCAACCACACATTTCTATGAAGTAGACACAGTCTTATTTTTTCTGTTTCCTGGAGCATTTGCTGAATGATCTACTCCATTATCAATGACCATGGTCTTCCCATGGTTCCAACTGTTGGAACTGTCCCCCTATATTCCAGCTCTACATTCCTACTTGTCTGCTAAATTTCCTTCAGAACTCTTCTAATAAATTGTCTCTTTCTGTCTTAATATCCCATTCAGTAAATTGCTGTCAGATTTTGTTTGACTACATTCCATAATGTTACTGTTGGTGTTGTTAAGAAGAGCAAATTCTACAGTGAAAGAGGGTACTGAGAAATTGTATCCTTAGGAATTAGTTCAATTTGTATTTTTATACTTTCAGCTGCATCTATTTTTATCCATAGATTAAAGTTGTTTTTACCTTATTGTCCCTTAATTCTGTGCCTGATTAATAGTTTACAGTAAAGGTGCATAGTGATTGTGCGCATGTTGTCATTATGCTGTGATATGCACACTTGTTATCACTTGGAAGTTAATTGAAATAGGTGGATAGCTCGTCATTTCAGATTCCTTCTGGCTACTCAGACAGTTAATGATTGTCACAGGAATCTGCGATTGCATCAGGATAAAAGTAAACAGTTCTACAAGAAGTTAGTTTTGTTTTATTTGATTTTGCACTCCAATGTCTTGAAATGAATGAACACTTAATTCTATGGACAATGCTGACCTCTGCAAGCCAGTTAACAAAATGTGATCCAATTCTGCAGAATCCCCCACTGAGAAAGGAAAATTGTAAAATCTATCCAATTGTATAGAGATCACAACCTGGTTCTTAGATTTGACTGTTGAAAGTATAAAGTAATGGTTTAAACTTGGCCAAATGACACGTTTCCACAAATGTTTTCCACAATTTTTTATTATTTTGAAAGACTGTAAAACTGCTATCAGTCAAAAAAAATTCTGAGCTGAAATAAGTTTTGGAGTCTGGGCCAGTTAACTCAGCCAATTTCAACAGTTTGGAGGGAGGAGTAATGAAGAACCTTCCTGCCAGTGAAGTTGTGCAGTAGTCTGCAGACTCAAAATTCAAAGTTCAAAGTAAGTTTATTATCAAAGTACATATATGGCACCATATAGAACCCTGAGATTCATTTTCTTGTGAGCATATTTATTAAATCCAATAACCATAATAGAATCAATGAAAGACCTCACCAACAGGGCAGGCAACCAGAGAAAACATAATAAATAATTAAATAAGCAATAAATATCAAGAAAATGAGATGAAGAGTCCTTGAAAGTGAGTGCAGAGTTTGTGGGAACAGTTTCAGTGACGGGGTAAGTGAAGTTATCACCTCTGGTTCAGAGCTTGATGGTTGGGGAGTAATAACTGTTCTGAACCTAGTGGTATGTGTCCTGAGGCTGTTATATCTTCTTCCTGATGGCAGCACTATGACATGAATGGTAGTGGTGAGGGGTGTCCCTAATGATGGATGCTGCTTTCCTGCAACACCCTCCATATAGGTGTGCTCAGTGATAGCGAGGACTTAACCTGGGATGGACTGGGCAGTATCCACTACTTTTTGTAGGATTTTCCGTTCAAAGGCATTGGTGTTTGCATACCAGGCTGTGATGCAGCCAATCAATACACTCTCGCCACACCTCTATAGAAGCTTGTCAGATCTCTGCAAACTCCTAAGGAAACAGAGGTGCTGCTACGCTTTCTTCATAATTGCACCTATATGCTGGGCCCAGGACAGATCTTCTAAAATGATAACACCGAGGAACATGAAGTTGCTGACCCGACCTTTCCCTCTGATTCCCCCAATGAGGAGTGGCTCACAGACCTCCAGTTTCCTCCTCCTGAGTTAAATAATCAGCTCCTTGTTCTTGCTGATACTGAGTAAGAGGTTGTTGTTATGGCACCACTCAGCCAGATTTTCAATCTCCCTCCTATATGTGGGCTCGTCACCACCTTTGATTCCACCTGTGGACAACAGTGGTGTCATCAGCAAACTTAAATCTAGCATTGAAGCTGTGCTTAGCCCTCACAGTGATAAATGGAAAGTGAATAGAGCAGGGGGCTAAGCACACATCCTTTTGGTGCACCTGCACGGATGGAGATTGTGGTGGAGGTGTTGCTGCCAATCCGAACAGACTGGGATCTGCAAGTGAAGAAATCCAGAATCCATTTGTACAAAGAGGTAAAGAGGTCAAGGTTTCGAAGCTTATTGATTAGTTTGGAGGGGATAATAATATTAAATGCTGCGCTGTAACCTATAAAAAGCTTCTTGATGTATGCATCATTTCTCTCCAGCTATTCCAGGGTTGATTGAGAAGCCAATGAAATGGCACATCTGACTCATTTGTCACATCTCTCACAGGCATGGAAAAGAGCAGCTAAGCTACAATGGAAGAAGGACATAAACCGATAAAATTGAAACCAAATTAACAACTGTGCTTTGAATGTTTGCTTTTCACAGGTTTTCCTACTGTGTAATCTTGGTTACAGCACCGAGCTGGAACAATTTACATTTGGCTTTGACTTTGTATCCACCCAATGGAGAGGCATGACCTTCGACTCCATCAAAACCAGCTGACACCAAAACCACATCTGGATTGAACTCACTGGCAATTGGCATGACCACGGTCCTGTGGGACAATGATAAAAACTATGAACGAGTCTGCAGTAAATTCCTAACCATTCTCACTGCGAGCCACCTGGAAAAATTCAGTGTCTGCTTTGTTCTTTGAAGAAATATATCTTTCCATAAATTTGTACAGAGATCCTTGAAAGTTGATTTCATGTCAATGGTCTACATTTTAAGAATGTGGTCAGCAAGTCTTTATTTTGAAAAGTCCTGTTCCAAACACAAACTTTATATTTTATAGTCAAGTCAGATTTCTAATCAGCTTCAGATTCTTAACTAGAGAAGTTATTTACCCACAGTATTTTTCAAGATTACTCTTACAAATTAGTGAAATTGGTCACCTAGATGAGTCAAGGGGCTAAACTGGTAAAATAATCCAATCCTGACTGCAACACTTCAACCCAAAATATCAACTTTGACCTTTCCCTCCCAAAGATACTGCATGACCTGCTGAGTTTCTCCAGCAGATTGTTTGTTGCCCCAGATTCCATCATCTGCAGTCTCTAGGTAAAATAATCCCCTGAGTATGTGAATCGAATAAAATGACTTTAGTATTTAGTTACATTAAAATCACAATGATCAATTTCAATATTCATTATGTAAGGTCATAGGCCATTGTGTCACAATTAGAAGTCGAACCACCATAATATTAATATCATTTATGCATATTGATGGTAATAAAGTAAAGGCATCCGTTAGTCTTGCGAGACCATGGATCTGTGCCTGGAAAGTCTTCACTCTCCAGGGCGCAGGCTTGGGCAAGGTTGTATGGAAGACCAGCAGTTGCCCATGCTGCAAGTCTCCTCTCTCCATGACACCAATGTTGTCCAAGGGAAGGGCATTAGGACCCATACAGCTTGGCACCAGTGTTGTCGCAGAGCAATGTGTGATTAAGTGCCTTGCTCAAGGACACAACACGTTCCCTCGGCTGGTGCTCGAACTCACGACCTTCAGGTAGCTAGTCTAATGCCTTAACCACTTGGCCACGTGCTCACACTGATGGTAATATATCAGTGTGTTCATAAGAATATATGTAGAAATAGAATAAAGTTTATTATAAGATTATGGCTGGCTCTATATTCATGCAATAAGATTAAGACTGACTCTACATTTATGCTGCTTTCCTGCAGTAACATCTTAGCCATTAATCCTCATTTAAGTCTAAATATTTATTGATTGCTGCCTTTAATATAGTAAACAATTGCGGCCCTCTTAGTAGAGAAATAAAGAATTGACTCCCCTCAGAATGAAGAAATTTCCTCTCATTTCTTTCTTGAATGGCTGATCTCTTACCTTTAAACTTTGACCCCTAACTCTAGATGCTCCAGCCAGAAAATATTAAATCTATCCTGACAATCCACATGAGCATTTGGTATGTTTCAATGAAATTACCTCCCATTCTTTTAAATTCTAGGAAGTACCTATATGCCCAGTGTGCTTAATTTCTCCTTATACAACAAACTTGTGATCCCAGAAATAAATTGGAGAAATTTTGCTACATTCCCATTAGAGATACAATACAATATTCCAGATGGTAACCAGTGGGACACATTATAATTGGAGCAAAATGTCTCTACACTTGAACTGAAATCCTCTCACAATAAAGGCCAACAGATTGTTAGCCCTACTGTATCTATATGTTAACTTTCAGTGATTTGTGTACAAGAAAACCAACACTTCTCTATCTCTCACCATTTAAAAAGCACTCTTCCTTTGATACATTTTCGTCAAAGTGGTTAACTTTATATTCTTCCAAATTATATTCAATCTGTCATGTCCCTACCCGTTCACATAACTTGTCTATATCCTACTGCTTTCTACAATTCCCATTATCACCTATCTTTGTTTTAATAAATGAAGTTTCCAACCCATAGATTATGAGTTATGAAATATGAGTATAAAAACATCTCTGTTTGCACGGGATTGATTGTAGAGTTTACTTATTTATATAGTTGTGGAGTGGCTTGGGTTTTGTGATAACTGGAAAAGCAAATATCTTGACATAAAGGAAACAATAGTGTTTTTAACAAACGATCGGGCATTAAAGCTGTTCTTTTAGACTACCCTGCTCATGCTGGTAAATCACCTCAATCATCCTGAACAACTTATTCCCTCTCTCACTAGGCTTGCTCACTAGACTCCTGGCTTATTACTAGATCCACTTTCTCTTGTTAGGCTGCTGAATTTCAAGGCCTCTCTTTGCAAAGGTCTAGCCTACCAGCCTGGGACTTTTGGAAGGAAAGGATTTGCAGTCCATTGGCCTAATAAGTTCTTGAAGATCACTATGCAGTTCTATGAATCAACTCCAATCCTGCACTGTTGTTCCATAAGACATATATCTTCCTATGGCTTTCCTCACTCACTTTCTTTCCCAATGTGTCCCCCCTTCCTGTGTAGTATTTAGGTCTTGTGACTTACTTTCCTAGCTGAATAGCGAATAATTTCATTGCCACCATCAAAACAATAAAATATGCTCTGAAGTTTAAGCCTTCAATCACCAGTCAGCCAGAAATTGTTTATTCCTTCAGCCTACCTTCTCTATTTTGTTCCCTCAAACTATTCCCCTCCCTCAAGCTTGCCATATTGTGGTATTTCTCACCATTACTATTTCCACAATTATATTACTATTCTTGCTATTAGTGTACCTTACTCTTACCCACTAGAAGGTACTGTGCAAAAGTCTTAGGCATACACGCATACACACACACACACACACACACACACACACACACACATATATATATATATATATATATATAGAGAGAGAGAGAGAGAGAGAGAGAGCACTATGGTGCCTAAGACTTTTGCACAATACTGTATGTCCCATCCTTTCATCATCACTTTCCAAGTCACATTATCCTTCCCTATTGTTTCTTTCCTCCTTCTCCTCTCTCCTTCTTTTCCTATTTCTTTTGATCCATTAGAATAATATTATCCCATTCCTTCTTCAATTCTTCCCTCAGTTCCTTAATTTGGCAATCTTCTTTTATTTTACTTTCCTCTCTTTCTTTCATGCACATAGACACACACATGCATACCTCTCATCTCTTCCCTTCTCTCACAAATGTCTTTATGCCTCTTTTTCATAACTTGGTCTGACTTCGTAAGCTTTATTATCCATTGCACCCACTGACTTGTGCAATGCAATCCTAGTTTGACTAGACATTCTTTAAGTTTCATTTGGACATATGAAGAAACCAATAGCATTGCTCTTTTGCTAAAATTCTCTGGACATTAGGCCTTGTTTGTGCTTTTAAAACAAGCAGCACAGACCCTTAATTATGGGTTGGGAAAACAAGGATTATTCCATTTGAAACTATTTGTTAAAATTGGGAATCAGAGGAGTTAAAACATGCTGGCTCTGACATTTCTGTGGGGGCTCTGGTAGTCTCCTGCTGTTACCTCAGTGGGGTACTGGCAGAAGTCCCAGAGAAACGGTGTAAACGACTGGAAAGGACTGCTTATGTCATTTCTCCAAAGGTTCTGCAGATCTGCTGCCAAGTGCACACTAAGAGACTGGAAGCAGCCCAATGGAATTTCAGGGCCTCTGGCTTCTTTCAATTGAGAGTGCTCAAATGAGCAATCCCAAAGTGAAAAAAAAGGCTTGATCCAACATTTCTTCCATTACAGTGATATAAAGCTACAGAAACATATCGATTCAAAACAAGTCCTACTTTTAAGTTAATAGGTAAGAAACTACAGGATATTGTAAAACTATTAAATGTGAGACCGTTTTTATGAGATTGTGATTGTGATTCTGAGATGGTCTCAATTCCTTGGATACCAGTTACAACAAAAGTCCACTTGATGCCAGGCTTATCAATGTTTAATTAAGTAGGGATTTCCTATTTTTGAACTTTTAGTAGTATAATCTTAGCGTACAGTTGGCCTAGTCCTAATATTGAAGAGCATCCAGATTTCATAACCACTGGGTGTCAGGCAGATTGTGGAATGGGTTTGGCAATCACGCTTGTGAGTATGCACGTTCCAGCCAATTCATGTTTCATTGTGGTGGTATTTAACTCCCTTCCTCTCATTTCATTTTTTTTTTTGACTTGACCAAAAGCACAGCAACATCTACTCTCCCTACTCACCTTTGGCCTTGTTCTGGGAAAGAAGACTAGCTTTTTGATTGATGATGTAAAGGAGCAGTATTCATTCAATAATAAGTTACTGCAGCCTAGCCAACTGTTAGCTTACAGTTTGAGACTTTTGGTTAATGGCCCTGTTGGGATAGCATTTCTTGTTTGTTTTTCCTTCTTGCTGCACAGTTCTTATTAAATGTCAGTGAACTGCTCATCCACTTCAGCATCTCTCCCTCTGCACTTGGGCGATAACCGCACACTTGTCCTAGCAGGTCTCATCCAACTAAAACGGAGTCAACAGAGAGCAGACAGCTAACCTTCATCCTGAATTTCATTGGCAGATAGGAGAGAAGATCAAGTCAGTCGAGGCTTGTTTGGCTGATGTGGCTCATACAGTGCGACAACTATTTGCGGAGTGTCAGCCACTGCCAGTCTGAAGTTCCTTGGTCAGGTGGAGGAGAAGTTAAAACCAATAGAGTCTAGGTTGGCTGAAGTGACGGGCACAGGGCAGCAATTGCTTTCATATTGGCAAGCCCGGTATGAACAAGAAGAACAAGGGTCACTGCTCGCAGCGATGGATTAGCAACTGACCAAAGACAGATGGAATCATGTGGCAGCCATTGCTGCTCTCACTGCCACAATTCAGCAGCAGCAACCTTCATCCAGGGCAGTCCTACGCACAGCATCTCTGACATTTTTCTCTGCTATAGTCTCATCTGTCTCGGCAACAAATGCCCTGATTCCCTTAGCAATTTCTGGATCAGAGCCGGCTGCTCCTCCACCTGGCAGATACTCCGGAGACCCCGATGGCTTGGAAACTGACTTTCCATGTCCAGCCAGGTTAGTTCGGTGATAAACAACAGGAATTCTGCAGATGCTGGAAATTCAAGCAACACACATCAAAGTTGCTGGTGAACGCAGCAGGCCAGGCAGCATCTGTAGGAAGAGGTGCAGTCGACGTTTCAGGCCGAGACCCTTCGTCAGGACTTACTCACTCTTCCTTCAGTTAGACGTGACGAAGGGTCTCGGCCTGAAACGTCGACTGCACCTCTTCCTACAGGTGCTGCTTGGCCTGCTGCGTTCACCAGCAACTTTGATGTGTGTTGCTTTTAGTTCGGTGATGACGCTTGTAAACTGGCTTACATGGTGACAGGTGGTTCCCAAGTTTGGGTCCACAGACCTCACAGTTAATGGTAGGGCTCAGTGGCGTAAAAAAAGATTGGGAACCACACTTAGCCTGCTCAATGCTTTATGAAAATAAGGTTCCCCCACAGCCCAGTCCTTCCAACAACTCGTGTTTGAGTTCAAGAGAGCGTTTGATCTTCCAGTATGGGGTCAGGAGGCAGTCCATCGACTCCTGGACCTGCTCCAAGGGAAAGGGATGAGGAAAGTTCTGCATGGGATGGAACGCAAGATCCCTCATGATTGTTTTCCGGTGTGAGCTGAGCCCAGGCATTCAGCATGAAATCACAGTGCAGGACAAGCTGGACTGTCTGGGTGACCCAACCAATTGGGCCATTCAAATTGACAACCCGGTAACTGCTTAGCACAGAGGAAAAAAATGCTTCAAGCTTGCTACTCTTGAGATCACTGTATGCATTCACTCTCTCCCCCGTCACCCAGTGCCCAGTACACAGAGGAGCCTATGCAGGTGGGGCGCATGCTCCTATCTCAGAAGGAACAAGATCAGCGTTAGAGGATAAACTCCTACTTCTACTGTGGCGATCTAGGTCACTTCAGGGCATCATGTCCCAAGCACCCAGTAAAAGAGGATACCCATCTTTTAAAGTAATTGATGGTGCTTGGCCTTCCTTGGCCTTTCTCGACACAACTCACAGACCAATTTGCCCCTAAAGGCACTCAAAATGTGGAGGCCACCTTGTCTGTGTACCTGCCCGGGACCAGTTCAAGTTCCTGCCAGCATATCCCCTCCTGTGCCAACTGCCAGTGTGGACCTGTCTGGTGTTGTGGCTGAATATGTTGACCTTCTTGAGGTCTTCAGTAAGAATAAAGCCACCTCTCTGCCTCCACACCTGCCATACAACAGTGCCAGTGACCTCTTACCTGGTATTAGTTCTTCCCAGAGCTGGCTCTTTTTCCTCTCTCGTCCAGAAATGCTGGCTATGGAAAAATACATAAAGGAAACTTTGGCATTAGGATTCATCTGTCTGTCATCCTCACCAGCAGTGGTGGTCTTCTTTTCTGTGAGCAAGAAGGATAGCAAGCCATGTCCCTCAATAACATCACTGAGAAGAACGGCTGCCCTCTTCCCTGATTTCCTCTGTGTTCAAACATCTCCAGGAAGCAACCATATTCTTGAAGCTAGAACTGCACAATGATTACTGCCTGGTTCACATCCAAAAAGGCTGTGAGTGGAAGTCAGAATTAAGTACCTCCACTGGTCACTTTGAATACATCATGATGCCATTTGGTCTGGGCAATGTACCTGCTTTTTTGCAGGTTCTAGTCAACAATGCTCCGGGACACATTGAATCAATTTGTTTTTGTGTATATGGACAGCATTCTGATCTATTCCCACTCTTGCCAGGAACACGTCAAGCATGCCTGGAGGGTTCTCGGATGGCTCCCCAAGAATAATCTTTATGCCAAGCCAGAGAAGAGTGAGTTTCATAAAGAGCAGTTTTATTTTTGGACTGTATACTCACCTCTTTCAAATGGACCCCTGTAAATTTCAGGCTGTCACAGAGTAGTGAAAGCCATCTATGGTCAAACAGGCACAGAGCTTCATGGGATTGGCAAACTTTTATCACTACCTCATGAGAAACTTCAGTTCCATCATGTCTCCCACTAAAATGCACTCACTAAGAAGATCTCTGCAGGATTCCTTTGGACAAGTGAAGCAGACCAAGCATTCTCAGAACTAAAGCAATGCTTCACCTGTGCCTCAGTTCTGCAAACGCCAGGCATTTTCCAACCAATTCATCGACGAAGTGGATGCATCAGCTGTCACCACTGGAGCTGTACATTTTGCGGATAATGAGCTGCAACTGTGCTTTCCTTCATGTTGCTTGACTCTGGCCGAATGTAACTATGATGTCAGGAACCAAGAACATCTGGTTGTCAAGGAGGCCCTGGAAGAGGGGTGACACTGGCTGAAGGGGCAGAGCATCCCATTTTGGTATGGACAGATCACAAGAACCTCTCCTACTTTTGGGACATTAAGAAACTCAATTCCTAACAAGCCTGTTCACCTGGTTTAATTTCACCTTCACCAACCATCCCAGCAGTAAGAATACCAAGGTCGATGCTCTCGCCTGGCAGTTTAGCGTGCCCTAGAACAACGTCAATTCTGAGCCCATCATTCCCCACTCATACAGTATATTGTTGCTCTAGTAATTTTGGGAATAGAAGTGGAGGTTCAACAGTCAGATCCAGGCCCAGGTGGGGGACCTCCCAACCAACTGTTTGTCCTTGCTGTGGTGCAGCTCAGAGTGTTGGAATGGGGTCACCCCTCCCGTCTGGTTGGACATCCAGGAATTCTACAGGCCCTGGAATTCATCAAGAGACGATTTTGGTGGCCACCTATATCCCAGGATATCGACGATTTTGTCTCTGCCTGTCCCACCTGTGCCCAGAATAATATGTTATGCCAGCACCCTATGGGTCTGCTATGTCTGCCACCTGTGCCTCACTGTCCCTGGTCCCAACTCACAGTGGATTTCATCACTGGTCCTCCCCTATCTGAGGGAAATACTACCATTCTGGTAGTTGTGGACTGATAGTCCAAGGCTACCCACTTTCATTTCCCTTCCTAGGTTGAGACTGCCACCCTCATGGTTCAGCACGGCTTCTCTCAGGACATGGTGTCTGATCGAGAACCGCAGTGCACATCTCATTTTTGAGAGGTTTCTTTGTTGTCTTGTGGGAGCCACAGCCAGCCTCTCATCTGGTCTCTCATTCTAATGGCCAGACTGAGAACGTGAATCAGGAGCTGGAGACAGCCATGTGCTGCTGTAACTCTTCCAGCCCCATGTCCTGGAGCTCCCAATTGGTTTGGGCAGAGAATGGCCACAATAATCTCCAGTTGTTCTCCGCTGGTATTGTCCCCCTTTGAATGACAGAAGGGATTTCAGCCACTGCTCTTCCCTGACCAGGAGACTGATGTGGGAGTTTGTGTTGCTGAACAGTTCTACAAGCTCACCTGGAGATGAGCCAGGGCTTCTCTGCAGTGCGATCAAAAACAACATGCCCAGCAGGACGATCGGCTCTGCCAATAGGTAAGGCCTTTCAAGCTAGAGGAGAAGGTTTGGTTGGCAGCTGGAGATCTTCCTTTGAATGTCGAGAGCCGTAAGCTAGTCTCAGCTATGTGAGACCATTCATAGTTGAGAAGGCTATCAACAAGGTCTCGTATAGATTGTGCCTACCAGCATCATGAAGATCCACCCAGTGCTCCATGTTTCCCAGCTCAAGCCAGTGACTACCTCCGCCCTTGCTCCAGTTACCTCCTCAGCCCCTTCTGCCGGCTTGTTGGATGGGCCCCTGGTCTATTCTGTATAGTGCCTCTTGGCACGTTCAGCATCTTGTGGATTGGGAGGGGTATGGTCCGGAGGAACATTCTTGTGTTCTGGTCCATGACATTCCTTTCTGCATAAATCTCTCACCCAGAACCTCCAGCAGGCACAGTTCTATTGTGTCTTGGGAGCTGCACCTATGGAGGGGGACCTGTCACAACCATGGACTCTGCCACACGGTCTGCGCACCCTCGCACAAGGGCTGTGGAATGGGTTCGGCAATTATGCTCATGAGTATGCATGTTCAAGCCAATTAGTCTTTCATTGTGGTGGTATTTAACTCCCTTTCTCTCATTCCAGTCTCGTTGAGACTTGACCAAAAGCACAGCAACATCTACACTCCCTGTTTACCTTCATCCTTGTTCTGGAAAGAAGACAATTATTTTGTTTGATGCTGTAAAGGAACAGTATTCATTTAGTAATAAGTTACTGCTTCCTATTCACAGTGTTGGTGTTAGCTTTCAGTTTGAGCATTTTAGTTAATAGCCCTGTTGGCCTAGTGTTTATTGTTTTTTTCCCTTTTTCCTGCACAGTTCTTATTAAAGGTCAGTGAACTGCTCACCTGCTTCAGCATCTCCCCATCTGCACTTGGGCCATAACCTAACACTTGTGTCTCTGGGTATCTTGTGTACACATGCAGAAGCAAGTTTGTACAGTTTTCAAATGATGCTGGTCAGGAAGTGATGTGAGAACCAAAACTTTATGAATCCTGCTGTCTTTTCTTCACACTTTCCACATGCAGGTTGAGCCCGGTGTTTGGCTTGATAGCTTAAAACTATTGTCAAATAATCCACTCTAGTACTTTATAAGAAGCACTTTGGAATAGGAGGCCTTGAAATGACTTACAAAATGTTGTGCTTGTTTTTGGTATGTACAGAAGGTTCATTTTACAAATGTTTCTGGCTCACAGACACGAGCACAGGAAATGTGGATCAGGAATTTAGATATGGACATAGCCAGGCCATGCTCTTGGTGGAAAAAGTAGTTTCACACGAGGAATTCAATTTGTAGAATCTATATTTACTTTTCAATATGCCACACTTCCAACAATTTTAAATGGAACCTTCTTTGCTAACCTTATTCATTCAACGAGCAGTTATCTACAGATTCACTATTTCAGACAGTAGATTCAACGCAGACGTGCTGTGGTGATGCTAAGCAGATGAGTCCCAGAGGAGTGCATCCATTAACAGGCATTGAGTTTCATAGCATTCTTTTAATATGTGCCAATTGAGAGCTGTTATTTTATTCCTGAGCCTGGCCTGCTGAGTTTTACTGTTGGTCCTAAACAGACTTTGAATGACCTTTGACAGATTTATAATGCATACTATAGTTTCCTTTGATGTGTGTGTATAGCATGGAAACTATTCCTAATTACAGATTGATTAACTTTATGAGCATTATAAATGAAACTGGATGGTGCTATTCCAAGGATGAGCATTAGTTCCAGAGAAGATTACATAAAAATGTGTGAAATCTGCAAACATGATTGTAAAGCCTAAAGCTATCTTTAAAGCTGGATCAATAAGTTACTCAGTATACATGTGTTACGTACTAGTAAGGAAACTTCAAGAGCACCAGCAGCCATCTCATTGAGTTGTGGTTGCAATATGCCAAAGGTATGCAATAAATTGCTCGATGACATTGACCTACTGTGCTCATGTTCACAGTCATGGTAGAAACCCTGAAATGAGTGTTGGGGCTCTTGCAGGATGCTGGGACCACTTTAAGAGCATATGCTTGTGCAGATGCATATGAAACAAAATACGATAATAAAAAGTGACTGCATTAGTATCTGGTCACAATCTCATGTATTAGCATGCCAGGCAGTGAATAGTAAATGGAGATCAGAATTTCATACTGTTCCAAGGAATGTGATTGTATCGTGCAGAAGAATTGAAAAGCCTCCAGCACTTTTTGGAAAGTAGGAATAAACTCAAAAGTGATTATGCTATCCTGTGCCTGAGAATTGTCACTCTTATGCATACAACAGTATTGAACATGGAGTGATCCAATGCTTTGTACGTTGTTGGATGATAGAACCATTCTTCCTGGGTGAGACATTGACGCCAACCCAAGGCATGGAGCAAACACAACTGAAATAAGTAGCAGTAACAAATCTGCAGGTGTCAATTATATGTGAATTCATAGGACATGGAGCTCATATCAACTCTGATATTTTGGAACTTTGTTATAACAATATTGTTTAACTTTGAAACATTGCGTAAGATTGGGATTGTTCATGCTCTGGGATATAAAGAGTCCTATGGATGTGGGATTGCAGTGTGCATTGATGGATTGCTAGCTGAGAATGTAACATCATACTACTGGGCAGGGTACAGGATGACAGCTTGGCCGTACACAATGCATTTAGTTTTCTTATGATGTGACAATTGTTCCCGGATTAATGGGTAAGTACTATAAAAATACACAGTAAAATAGAGGAGAATATGAAACATGGAAGCACTCATCCTCAACGGTGATTAAAGTTAGGAAAAATACAAAAGATGAACCTATGTGGGAAGCAGATTACCAGTATTGTGTTTGTTGTTAATTCACTGCATTCTGAAGAAGAAAAAAAACAAATAATTGTTCAGCATAATCAGTTTTACCAGGATTAATTTGGGGAAGGTTTGAGACTCAAAGGGATATGTTGGAGCATTGTTGAGGAAATGTGACTTTGAGAGCAAGGTAAGAAATTAGGATCAGGGTAGCAATGGCTTACAAAGGAGGGCTTGGGAAATGATCAGGTGGTTGGTGTCAGGAAGCAATTGAGATGAGTAGGATCTCGTTGGTGAGGAAGCAGAATGCAAACTGAAAGAAAGTCAGGATAGTGATGAATTACTCACTTACTGCCCATTATGCCACTGGTATTTATGGCAGCAATAAAGATATTCCATCTCCGATTGTGTCCAGGGCTTCCATCATCATGTCAATAGTTTCCTCTTGGTTTTTACTACTGTCAGTCATGCAAGTTTTGGGTGGTGACTCAGGAATACTGTTGCACTCAGACGTAGAAGGATTCTTCATTGTTATATCTGTAACCATTTTGTTTAACCAGTCAGGGTTGTTAGCTCTGAGCTGAACCCCCAAAACTGGAGTACCGATGGACTACACTTAGTCCATCCTCTACTCTTTGACCTGTTTGGCATGGATGACCCTACCAAGAGCCAAAGCAGAAGGCTTTGACTCCAGCCTGCATAGCTCTTCAGGTAATTGAGGCACACGAGCCTCCAAACCACTACAAGGTTGTGGTCGTCTTGGAGAATAGAGATGGATGGCTAAGAGAATGTTAGGTCACATTCAGGTCAAATTTTTATGATGGAGAGCCAGAATAAATTTGGATGAGATGTGATGATCTGATCTTGGAGTGCAGGAGCAAACAAATAAAAATTGGAGCAACACACATCAAAGTTGCTGGTGAACGCAGCAGGCCAGGCAGCATCTCTAGGAAGAGGTACAGTCGACGTTTCAGGCCGAGACCCTTCGTCAGAACTAACTGAAGGAAGAGTTACTAAGATATTTGAAAGTGGGAGGGGGAGAGGGAGATCTAAAATGATAGGAGAAGACAGGAGGGGGAGGGATGGAGCCAAGAGCTGGACAGGTGATTGGCAAAGGGGATATGAGAGGATCATGGGACAGGAGGTCCGGGGAGAAAGACAAGGGTGGGGGAACTCAGAGGATGGGCAAGGGGTATAGTCAGAGGGACAGAGGGAGAAAAAGGAGAGTGAGAGAAAGAATGTGTGTATAAAAATATATAACGGATGGGGTACGAGGGGGAGGTGGGGCATTAGCTGAAGGTAGAGAAGTCAATGCTCATGCCATCAGGTTTGTGGAACAATCTATGTTCCGTGTCTATTCTGGTATCTGTCCCCCACTTTTCCTTCGCTACATCGACGACTGCATTGGCGCTGCTTCCTGCACGCATGCTGAGCTCGTTGACTTTATTAACTTTGCCTCCAACTTTCACCCTGCCCTCAAGTTTACCTGGTCCATTTCTGACACCGCCCTCCCCTTTCTAGATCTTTCTGTCTCTGTCTCTGGAGACTGCTTATCCAGTGATGTCTACTATAAGCCTATTGACTCTCACAGCTATCTGGACTATTCCTCTTCTCACCCTGTCTCTCGCAAAAATGGCATCCCCTTCTCGCAATTCCTCCGTCTCCGCCGCATCTGCTCACAGGATGAGGCTTTTCATTGCAGGACGAGGGAGATGTCCTCCTTTTTTAAAGAAAGGGGCTTCCCTTCCTCCACTACCAACTCTGCTCTCAAACGCATCTCCTCCATTTCACGCACATCTGCTCTCACTCCATCCTCCCACCACCCCACTAGGAATAGGGTTCCCCGGTCCTCACCTACCACCCCACCAGCCTCCGGGTCCAACATATTATTCTCCGTAACTTCCGCCATCTCCAACAGTATCCCACCACTAAGCACACCTCTCCCTCCCCTGCTCTCTCTGCTTTCCGCAGGGATCGCTCCCTACGCGACTCCTTTGTCCATTCGTCCCCCCCATCCCTCCCCACTGATCTCCCTCCTGGCACTTATCCTTGTAAGCGGAACAAGTGCTACACATGCCCTTACACTTCCTCCCTTACCACCATTCAGGGCCCCAGACAGTCCTTCTAGGTGAAGCGACATTTCACTTGCGATACTGGGTCCGGTGCTCCCGATGTGGCCTTCTATATATTGGTGAGACCTGACGCAGATTGGGAGACCGCTTCGCTGAACACCTACGCTTTGTCCGCCAGAGAAAGCAGGATCTCCCAGTGGCCACACATTTTAATTCCACATCCCATTCCCATTCTGACATGTCTATCCACGGCCTCCTCTATTGTAAAGATGAAGCCACACTCAGGTTGGAGGAACAACACCTTATATTCCGTCTGGGTAGCCTCCAACCTGATGGCATGAACATCGACTTCTCTAACTTCCGCTAATGCCCCACCTCCTCCTTGTACCCCATCTGTTACTTATTTTTATACACACATTCTTTCTCTCACTCTCCTTTTTCTCCCTCTGTCCCTCTGACTATACCCCTTGCCCATCCTCTGGGTTCCCCCCCGCTTGTCTTTCTTCCCGGACCTCCTGTCCCATGATCCTCTCGTATCCCTTTTGCCTATCACCTGTCCAGCTCTTGGCTCCATCCCTCCCCCTCCTGTCTTCTCCTATCATTTTGGATCTCCCCCTCTCCCTCCCACTTTCAAATCTCTTACTAACTCTTCTTTCAGTTAGTCCTGACGAAGGGTTTCGGCCTAAAACGTCGATTGTACCTCTTCCTAGAGATGCTGCCTGGCCTGCTGCATTCACCAGCAACTTTGATGTGTGTTGCTTGAATTTCCAGCATCTGCAGAATTCCTGTTGTTTGCATAAATAAATATTGGATATATTTAAAGCGGAGGGTGATAGGTTCTTGATTAGAAAGTATGACAAAGGCTAGAGGGAGAGGGCAAGAGAATGGGGTTTAGAGGGGTAATAATTCAGCCATGATGGAATGACAGAGCAGACCTAATGAGCCAGATGACTTAATTTTATTCCTCTGTTTAATGGTCTTTTGTTCTAAATCATAAAAAGAACTAAGAGTTTGGAGGATTCATGTCAGACTCAATTGCCATATATAAAAAGATCTGGGCCCTTTTACATGCATTGAAGCAGGCCTAAACCATTTTACTTGGAAGTGCTATTGTGTGAGTGGCCTATGCCATTCAAAATCCACAGATAGGGAAATGAATTTTGTACCAAAATCAACGTTGCCAATATCTGATGACCTGTTTTGAAAGTGATACCAAACATGCAGTGAAGGATTCAATTATTTCTAGTCATTAGATTTGTAATTTAATTCCAAAACTTGTAGCATTTTGTGAAAATGTTTCCAAAGCTGTGCATTAATTAGTTGAAAGCCTTATCAAACATAACCTATCATTAATGCCCTGAAAGTAAGATCTTACATGCTGTATTTGTCTGCTTCAGTGTACACGTCTATTTTCTATGCAGACAAAGCTGTGTGCTTCAAATCAGCTCCAAAGCCATCTTTGAATTTGCTGACAACGCTTCTGTTGTTGGGTCAATCAGATGTGGTAATGAGTCAGCTTGCCAGAGTGAGATACAGCAGGAGGTTTAGTGGAGCTGCGACAGCAACCTCTCACTGATTGTCAGCAAAACTAAAAAGCTGATGGTTGACTTCAGGAAGGGGAAGGAAGGCAAGCATGCACCTGTCTATATTGGGGGACCAGCAGTGGAGAGA